>NC_069387.1:7007500-9507500 GCF_027475565.1 Acinonyx jubatus | reverse complement strand
AGTATTAATGCAATATTTCATATTATTTTTGTATTAGGTCTTAGAGGAACCCAGTGTGCATTTTATACTTACAATACATCTCAATTCAGACTATTACTTTTAAAGTCTTCAGTAGCCGTTTGTGGCCAGTGACTACCATCTCAGATAGTGACTGAGGAGCGCTAGGTAAGGCTGTGATCCTGGTATGTGACATATTTGCTGCTGTAGCTTACTGAACTTGACTTGAAATCTTGAATTAATGGTGTTTGGAGATTGATGTAAGTGTGTGTGTGTGTGTGTGTGTGTGTGTACACTCACATGAGGAGGTGGAGAGGTTACATAATTTAACTTGTTTAATATACTAAATGGTGCAGGGTATACTATATATCAAACAATGTGGGCTATTTATAAAAACCACAATCTGGGTCATTCCCAGCACAAATTGCTAATACATAGGTTATACTTACACGAGCAAATCCAATTTTGTATTACACTAGAATTATCCTCATGAGTGGATAAAGGTCCCAGCTCTGAACAAATACGACGTGGGTTCAGGCTTTCACGTCCTGCCCTGGTATATCAGCCTTGCATTTACCAATGACGTGTACACTATAAAGACATGATGTTTTTTTGTTTTTGGTAAATGGCAATCAATATAGAATGGAGACTGGACAGCTAGCACAGCTTGGTATAGACTTGAGGTGGAAATTATTTTAACTGTATCATAGATAAAGTAAAACACCGAATAGACTTTTTGGTTCCCACACTTCTATATTTTGCTAATATAGCTTTCTAATTATTGCTCTTGAGATCCTACTTTTAGCTGTCTAATTGTTAACAACACTTTGCTATACCTTACCTAATCTTTGGCCTTCTCCTTGTGATTCTGTTTAATGTTCCTCCATCCCAACCCCACTGCATCTTGTTCTCTTGTACCAAATATATACATTGTGCTGTCTGGGGGAAAACATATGTCCTATGTGTAATTCGATTTGTAGAACCTCCTAGGATTATTTGCATCTAAAGCCTTCTATTTCACGGTGGAGGAAAACGAATGAGTTTTAGACATTGAGAAGTGGTTGGAAGGGATGCATTTCTGGCCTTAGTGGTGTAAGAACCACAGGAAACAAGGTCATACCAGGCACACAGAGGAAGCTTAATTCACAGAAATAGTTACACAGATGATAGAAGGGCTGAAAAGCCAAATAGGGGTTAGTGAGATAAGGCAGCAACTGGTAACCTGAAAAATACTATGGCACTTAGTGTGGGGGGACCATGGAAGAAGCAGTGATTTTGGAACCCAGGGCTGGGGCCATCTGAGGGCAGCTGGAGGCAAGGCAGACCTGGACCTGGAACTCCAGAAGATACTATCTGAGACAGTATCTTGTCTTCTTCCTGTTCTCTACCCTGCAGAACCTCTCAATGGCCAGATGCAGCCAGAAGTGGCCTGGAAAACAAAGACTACAGGGGCCAACCTCTCTGTAATTAGAGCAGAGCAGGAGGTCAAAGAAGAGGGCTGAGAGCAAACAGGTCATGACCCACCAAGGCCATGGGGAATATGTATCATCTTGATATAGGAAGCATACCCTGAGTGCTCCATGTGAAGACTGACGGGTATAAGATCTGGAAGGTGCTGTGTGCACACACATCTGGGCCAGATTCTTCTGTCAGGTGTCAAGGATAATGAGGTTCACTAATTCCTTCTCCTTTGTCCCCAGGATCTAGTCTATTGTCAAATCCTTTGGCCTTTACCTCCCCAGTGACTCCCAAATCAGCTCACATGTCTCCTTTCCTACCGTTACCACTCCGGTCCAAGCCACTGTGGACTCCTACTTGGATTACTGCAATGACTTCCTACCATCTACTGGCTTCCATTCAGACTCGAGCCACTTTTCAGTCTGTTCTTTACACCCAAGACAGGATAATCTTCTCAAACCGTGAAAATGATCATGCTGCCACCTTGTGTAAATTCCTTTAGAGGATTCACTTTGGGTTGTGTAGGCAAGGACCTGCCTGGTCTGGCCCCACCAGCCTCTCTGACCACACCCTGCTCATTATGCTTCCCTGAGCTCTTTCTTCTCTAAGTACAATGAAGACCTTTTTTGGGCTTTGAACTTGTCACATATGCTCCTGCTATGGGGCCTCTGCTCCTACTGTCCACTTGCCTCAAATGCTCTTTCCTAGTTGACCTCTGTTCATCTCTCAGAACCTGGTTTAGTCATTTCTTGAGGGAGGTCTTCTCTGACTTCCCTAACTATGTTATGTCTCTCTCATCCCAATCTTTGAAAGCACAGACCATATCCCTTCTACCCCCTTCTCTCCATGGCACAGGTGGTGTTGTGGACTGAACCATATTCCCCAACATATTCATACTCATATGAAATTAACATATTCATATTTAGTCTTTCTGAGACTTACGATGTAATGGGATTTGCCTTGCTGGGTTTTGGCTTGCTTGGGACACATCACCCTTTCCTTCTTTTCTATTTCTCCCTTTTGGAATGGTAATGCCTATGCTCCCCTGATCCCACCAGTGCATTTTTGGAAGCATACAACTTGTCTAGTTTTATAGGGTCTAGTTTTATATAGTTTTTACATCTCAAAAGGGATTTTGCCTCAGGATGAATTATACCTCAGGACTCCCTCACATTTGATTTAGATGAGACTTTGGACTTCACACTTGATGCTGGAGTGACTTAAGACTTGTGAGGTAGTTTGGATGGAATGAATGACTATAATTTGTGAGAAGAACATGAATTTTGGGAGTCAAGGGGACAGAATGCTATGAAATGAATTGCGTTTCCTCAAAAGGAAAACACTGAAGTCCTAGTATGATGGTATTTGGAGATGGGGCCTTTGGGAAGGTTTAGAGGAAGTCATAAGGGTGGGGCCCCCATGATGGGATTAGTGCCCTTATAAGAAGAGAGCCAGAGAGCTTGCTCCCTCTCTCTCTGCCATGTGAGCACAACGGGAGAAGGTAGCCATTCGTAAGCCAGGATGGGACCCTCACCAGGAAACTAAATCTGCTGGCACCGTGATCTTGGACTGTCAGCCTCTGGATGTGTGAGAAATAAACGTTTGTTATTTAAGCTGCCCAGTCTATAGTATTTTGTTACGGGAACCTGAGAGAAGGTGCCCTGTAAATGAAGAATTAATGAATAAACAAGGCTACAAGGGAAATGGCAACCCACCGAGCCAAGAGCATCCCTTGGGATCTGTCTCTGATCCCTGACTCACGTAATGGGAAATAGCCTTCTCTACTCTTTATTCATTATGCAGGGTGTGAATCTCTTTTATGCCACAAAACACAAAACACTCCGAAGACACCTTTGTGGTCAGAGCAAACCGTTTCATTTCACAGCCTGAAGCATTTTTTCTTTGCTTCTTTATCCTTCCTTACTTGGGGGGTGTGAGTTTACACCTGGAAATAGGATCCACCTCCGGGAGGTACTGAAGGACAGGCCACCTGAGGTGTTGTCCTTGGGAGAACAAATATATCAGGCAAATCTCCATTTATTTTCTGCTAGTCTCCATTAGGAAAAGCTGCAGGCAAGAAGGATCCTATGTACTTCTTTCACTCCCACACGGTGCCTTTCTTTACTTAAAATTCTTTATTTCTTCCCATCCATTCATTGCTGGGTTACATTTTCCGGAACAATAGCCTGCCATTTAGCTTCTCCCTCTAAGCCTCACTGTGCCTCAACCCAAGGACTCACCGCCATGAAGTATTATTGCACGGTTTGGAGAGGCACGTGGCTCTCCCAAATGGACTTTGATTCGCACTGATCAACAGCACCGACAAAAGCCTCGTGTCAGAGATACAAGGCAACCTCTTTGTCTGAAATCACCCCCTCCTCTTTTGTTTTCTTCCAGAGCTCACTGTGCATTATGTTCCACGTGCTCTTCTCCGTGCCTCTGCAGATATGAAACTTTAAATGCAGGGTATTTAAAAATAATAAAGAAAAAAAAACACCGTGAAATTTACAGAGCTTTGTAGTAGAACAGCAGCACGTGGCTCCCTAAAGAGCTCCGTTTATCAAGAGTTCAGATGGTTTATGGGTTGTGATTTGAGCTATATGGATGACAGAAGGAAGGGGGTCAGAGGGGAGGGAAGTTAAATATCAACACTGGAAAGTAGCTGAAAACCAGCTCTCCCGCACCCTGTTCCTATTCAGCAGAAACTCATTAAGTAGATTTGTGTGGGAGGCCAGGATCCTCTACTGCTTGAGGATCTTGCTGTCAAGGAAAGGCCTTGTGGACATGCGCAGATTGGGGCCATGGAGGGGAAATCATTCGAGCTTCTAAATATTAGTCCACATGCTGGTCTCAGTCTCATCCAAATCCTATAAAATGGTGAAATTGAAATCTACTTCTCCAGTGGAAGTTGGGGGCACCACCCTGCACCCCACCTACAGGACCAAGGCACTCAACCCTCTGGTTGCCAAGCTGAAGGTTCACATGAATGACCTTCAATTACTGGGAGTCTCCTGGCTCAAGGATACACCTCCTTTCCTTCCCTGGGGGCATCTGGTCCATGTCAGGGTGCAAAGACAGCATCTGGGTCAATGGCAGGGCGCAAAGATGGCATCTGGTCCATGTCAGGGCACAAAGACCTGGCCTCCACGTGGGGCAACTCTAAAGGGCCATCCTAGCTCCAGCGGTCTCTGGGATCAGTCGAGGCCTCTGTTACAACTCTGTCATGGTTCAGCTTCTTCCACTGCTCAATGCTGTTTCCTTCGCTTCTTTGCTGAGTTTGTTCCTGAGACCTTGTCTAACCCGTCACCCCCAGCAGGCCTGTCACATGCAGATAGCCTGCTCAGGGACTGCTGCCCAGGGAACCTGCTGGTTGTGAGTTGTGTTCCCCCCCAAACTCATATGATGAAGTCCTCACCCCCAAAATGACTGTATTCACAGATAAGGTCTTTAAAAAGGTGACTGAGTTAACATGAGGTCTTTAGGATGGGTGCCCATCGAAATGACTGGTGGCCTTATAGGAGAAGGAAATTTGGACACACACACACACACACACACACACACACACACACACCAGACACTGTATACACAGAGGGATGGTCATGATGGCAGAGAAAGGAGGCTCCCATGTGCAAGCCACAGAGAGAGGCCTCTGAAAGGACTCACCCTGCCTGCACCTGCCTTCAGAACTGTGAGAAATACGTCTGTTGGGGCTTAACCATCCAGGCTGTGATATTTTGTTATGGCAGCACCTGTGAATTAATACACCACCTAAGACATCTTCTGAGTTGCTCTATCTGTCCATTTTACAAATTAGAATCCGAGGGTCAGAGAGGTTAAATAATTTGTTCAAGGTCACAGAGCACAAAAGTGAGAGTCACGAGCCCAAGTCTATGCCCTTCTGCTACAGGAGATGAAATCTAACCTTCCTATTGCCACCTGCTAATCCTTCTGGAACCATCATTAACCCCACTAGAGACACTAAGGAATAAATTGCACTCAATAGCATTTAGCCCCTGTCCAGAATGAAGGCTCCTTCTAATTGGGGTTGATCAAGAGGAATAAGCCACAGACTGCTATTTATTTGCTTTACTAATCATTTAAAAAAGCATGTTCCCCCACACCCCAAACATACTTATGAAATTAAAGGCAATATATGACTTGAAAAATAACTATGGGAAGGAAAATGGATACTCATTTAAGAAAACTGTATTAACAATAACTTTAAACCATATCAAAAGAGAGATTAAGAAAACCTTGATGAATTTTCTCAGATAACAGGAAATTACGATCTATTCTTAGCCAAGGGAAAATTATTGATCCAGGAAGAGAAAAGCTATTTATACTTAATTTTGCAAAATACTGTGGTCCCCATAGCCATGAAATAAGTTCGGTTCAAGTCTTCAATGTTCAAAATGTCAAACATACCAAACTGTTTGGACTACGAGGATATTTATTGGAATATATATTCATAATTAAAACTAAAACCTTATTAGAATGGCTTAAAGGCTCGCGTCTCCAACCCTTGCTGCCCCCTGTACTCAGAAAGAAAGGCTGATGGTTAGCTTGGTGTTCAGGGAGTGTGAGGCTGAAATCTGAAGCCGAGACTGACGGATCCCCTTAAGGAGGAAAAAACGACCAGCACATGCATGCTTGCAGGGGTAATTATACAGAGGGAGGTTGACAGTGAATGATTTCAGATTGTATGTTAGGCTGGGAGGGACCTCGGGGAAGCTCTAGTCCACTTAACAGATGAGGGGACGGGGCCCAGGAAGATTGAACGGTGTGTCTGCAGTCACACGCTCATTAGTGCTGGAGCCTGGGCTGGAACTAGGGGCCCCCGGCTGCTCATCCGGGGTTCTCTCCCCTGTGACTTGCTGCCTTTTCTCTCCATGGAAACTGAACTTAAAAAGGTGACCAAATTAAATGAAAGCCGAAAATAATCTTTAAAACGGATTTTGGTGAACGGTGTTCATCTCTGCATGTTGTAAATGGGATTAATCGATGCATTTTGCTTGTGTTCTCTAACACGTAATAGAATCTTAGCTCTTTGAGGGTGGGATGATAGATATTTTATAGAGAACAGATCAAAACTTGCTCAACAATGAAGGTTAGAGAACAACAGGCCCAATAATCTCACCAGTCTAATGAAATGGACATAAAGAGAACTTAGCGCTGAGATGACAAAAAACATCATTGTACTGTAAGACTCCTTGCACTCTTTGCCATTCTAAGGACAAATCAGTGATATTTCGTGGGAGAGGGGACCAGCCGGGGTGAGATCTCCACAGAGACTGAGTGGCTCACACATGGCTAAGTGACTCCTGGTGACATAAGAGGCAAAGGCTCTCTACACTTGAAGAATAAATTGCATATTGAAAAGACACTGAAATCTACAGCATACGACCTCCTGTTTCTGTGCTTTGAAGATCCTGTGGTATCCATTTGTGAGTTAAGCCCACTTTTATCTCTTATTAGCTCTTCTGCTGGAAAAATCAGTAGGTATAAAATCCGCTACTGTTTAAGACGTATTTGTGACCATTGTAGAACCAATTAAGGTAATTACTGGGTGGTATGGTAACCCACCATACAGCCTGGCTGGGCAGTCAGCCCCCAGTGGGGCTACAGTTTTGGTAAGACGATGGCAAGTGTACAATGGAAACTTCTTGACAGGCAAATATTTGGGTAGGGTTAGGATGCAAAATACGGGACTCTCCAAGATTCCTCCTCCTGCTCACATACACACAAAATCATTTTTATTCATAGGTGCTTCCTTGAAAATCAAGTTTCCAACCATTAAGAAAAACAAAACGTCTGTGAGGTACTTGTTCCCTCTCTTCTCACCTGTTTGGAGAGGACTGTATCGTGTTCTTTCCCGACAAAAATCAGGAAAATAATTTAGCTGCAACATATAAATCCATTCTCACGTAGCCTGTTCTCGACTAGAGAGTAATTATGGTGTTCAGTTGGGTGGCTGGGCTGGCTCATTACCCTCCGGTACGTGTCCTCGTGGAGAGGAAGTGGGTCACCCTCTGACCCGCTCAGACACTTACAACCAGTTTATTTATAATGTCGTCAGCTTACCATTAAAAACACAGGGTTCATCTACCTAAGTGTCCTGGACGTAAACTCACGACTGACCGTGTGCACCCTCTCCTTGCAATCTGCGGCAACCGGTCCTCATTAACGAAACCGGGATGAGCTCTTGAAAAAGGTGTCTGCCTGAACTCTGCGAACAAAAGCGCCTGTCCTGCTATTTATAGGTACTTTTTCAAAATTCAGCGGGTACAATTAGCAATGTAGAGATTATTTGATGATGGCTGCCACGTTATCCTGCACTGTGTGGATCTGCATGGCACCCGCCGGATGACAATCTGTGGGAATGGTCTCAGCGTTTAGTGGCAATTTTGTAGATGACTGCCATCGGCTATACAGCCCCGGTGCTTCTGACGCTGTTCTGAATGGGTTATTGGTGCCGGCTACCTGAGGTCTGCATAATTTTTCTAAAGCGCTTGTCAAATTTCTTTCCCTGATTGTTATCGGTGTCATCCTGTATCCTGAGGGGTTTTTAGCACAAGGTCTGTTCTCTGAACCTCTCACTGGGCTGTTACCTTTTCTCCAGGAGCACAGCCAAAATTACACACCTCCTCTGTGGACGCATTCCCACCCGTCTGGGTGCCTTGAACCATAGACGGGGCCTCATTTTGATAGGCTCTTCATTTAGACGCGGCTTCTGCCAGAGCTCATGCTAATATTCCTCAGTGCCCTGCAAAAATGTCTCTTCGAGGGGTTTGCTACCTCCCTCATCCTAAAAGGATGAACTTCTCTCTCTCTCTCTCTGTTTTTAAATATATCTTCTATTTGAAGAGCTACTCCTCCTTAACATAAAAAGATTATATGTATAATTTTATTCCGAGGATAATATCAATGCAACCAAAGCATCACTTTATTTGTGTCTTTGTGCTTTGTTTTTGTGACTCACTGTAGAGAATAATGCAGTGGGCGATCAACTCCTTCTTAATATGATAGGAAATCTTTGTCCTTAATTAAAACACCCTTATTTCTTACTTAGAGAAACATACGTAGTGTCAAGTCTTTGTAGTGGGACTTGTTTGGGTTTCTTTTGATTGTAGGCAGAAATCCAGTTAATCCAAGTATAAGACGACCAGCCATACTAGATGAAGTGGAATGTTTATATCTAAGAATGACTGCTGTAGCCTGAGAGGGGATGTGTGATTCAGTGTCCTTACACACACATATGCGTGCACGTGCACACACTCACACACACACCTGCTGACACGCATCTCTCTAGATCGTGTCTGGCTTTGAAAATAAATCACAAAAGAATACTTTACTTTAAGGTGGAAATGGGCATCCTTATGTAAAGAATAGAAAGCATCATCTCTCAGGTTGTATTGCGGTCTCTCATTTTATTCATCAAGTGCTCGAGGAGAGCAGAGGAATTGCGTGGGCTGATTGCTTAAAGGCTCTATGTGTATTGAAGAGAAACAGAAAACCCATTGAGATGTGTGCATGACGGTGATTAGGAATTCAGGTGCTTCAGGTTTAAGGATTTTAAAGATGACTTTGGACAAAATATTTGCTTTTAGATGTAGAACTAGATACTCATTCAAGGGTCCTGGAAAGACGACGGGGTTTATTTTGCCATTGTTTGCCAATAGAATATTAAATTAGGGAATTATTTTACATGTGTTATTGGGAGTAATGTTCAGGGGCACCTGGGTGGTTCAGTTGGTTAAGCCTCTGACTTCGGCTCAGGTCATGATCTTGTGGTCTGTGGGCTCAAGCCCCACATCTGGCTCTCTGCTGACAGCTCGGAGCCTGGAGCCTGCTTCGGATTCTGTGTCTCCCCCTCTTTCTGCCTCTCCCCTGCTCATGCTCTGTCTCTCTCAAAAATAAATAAATGTTAAAATTTTTTTTAAAAAAGGAAGGGATGTTCAGATTCGCTTCAATACCTATTGGTGAGCAATCTCTTACAATTCCTTTTTTATTTATTACATGTGTGGCTTCTTAAAGGAAAATGCTCTTTCTTTCTTCTGTCTGTAGAGTTAATGGTGAGAAGAGTTTGCAAAATTTTTGGCTTGTTCTTTTCTCTTTTCAAGTCTTCCATTACTTTTCCTTCTATGAAGCCATCATTTTGGTGAATAACACTAGCAAAATTATCCTAATAGTTTTCTACATGGAATATTCTTATTTTAATTTTAAACATTTTATATAAGAGTGCCTGGGTGGCTCAGTCAGTTAAGCCTCCGACTTCGACTCAGGTCATGATCTCACAGTTTGTGAGTTTGAGCCCCGTGTCAGGTCTGTGCTGATAACTTGGGAGCCTGGAGCCTGCTTCGGATTCTGTGTCTCCCTCTCTCTCTGCCCTTCCTCCTCTCTCACTCCGTCTCTCTCTCTCTCTCTCAAAAATAAACATTGAAAAATATTTAAACACTTTATAAGTCTATATACATATATTACCTATATATGTAATATAATATTATATTGTCCATATATTGGACATATATCATATAATATTGTACATATGTAATATATATTGTCTTATAATGTCCACTGAAGCCCAGAGATGGAAGCAATTTGCCCAAAGTCATTCCTCAGGTAACTGAGTCAGGTTAGAACCCACATTTATCAAACTTCACACTATCCTTGCTGTGCTGTATATAACAGGATAGTCCTCACATCCAGTTTCTTGGGACTCTTTTCCTGGTCCCAAATTGTTCCCTGCCAGGAGGAGTGAGTAAGATCATGGCCTTGGCCAAACACTCCATGCCTTGATCAGCATTTTACCTGCATTGCTAATGGGTAATGTGCTTCTGGATTTGTGCTTACCCATTAGCTGGAAGGAGCCATCGTTTAATTTTATATTAGATTCCAATGTTAACACTGGTCACTGGCACTTGTTACATCAGAACATTCATAGGTAGGATGCTGGCATCCCTTTAATTGTGTTCTCCTCCTTTAACATCTTTAGAACATATGTCTGTACTTGTTGTGGATACATAATTGATTCAGGTCCCCAAATGCAAGCACTTGTGTTAGCTTTCATATTAACTTTGTGTTAGAAAGAGTCAATAAAATCACAGCTAGAGCCATATCTCATTAGGGGCTCATGTATTTCTCAAGGCAAAACTTACTGGATGCTTAGTGTTGAATTTGTTTATCATTCACTCCAGTCATTGAAAATTGGTATCTCACACAAAAGACTATAAGACTCTCTGAAGGCAGGGACATTATATTCTACTTTTATCATAATTAACACAGAATTGGTTCTTAGGAAAAAAAATATTGATTAGCTGTGTTATTTATATTTCAGTCTCTCTGGGATGTGCTTGGTTCTCTTGAAAACAGAACCATCTGCTAACATAATGAGAGGTTTAGGCTACTGTGTAGGTCACCAGCTGCTGAAAAGTATCTCAGTCTTGGGGAGCAAACGCCTCATGAACAGGTTGATTATCCTCTACTTCGCTTGAGCAGTCATTTTGAGATCTGCATTTTAGCTTGAAAATGGAAAGAGAAATTCTCCCCTCCTTCTTTATCTGCTAAGACCTTGGTCAATTTTTGGCATTTATTCTGGGGCCACAATTAGGGGTAAGGCCAGCAATTTTTCTACCGTTTGGCTCCTCACCACCAGGCAAATATTCAGTTGTAATGAAGAGATCACCAGGAAACTCAATGGACATCTATTTGTCAGAAATCAAGACTTTGACCTAATTCACAAACCTGCTTCAGTGCAAGAATCTGACAGCTGGAAGACTCTTCCAGAAGGAGGTGTCTGTCATTCCATGCTTGGGGAAAATGAATGATTCTAGGAGATCCTTCTGCCTGAGAGATTACATCTACAAACTGACAATGCCAGACCATATATAAAAATAGGACTGCGACCTACTCTCTGTAGCAACTGGTTCAGGAAACCAACATATTATCTTCAGTAACCAGCTCTGGAAGCCAGCTACCCAGAAGCCAGACTTGTAGAAAGTGTCCTTTTAATATTTCTAGAAAGTAGTCCAGGAAGCCAAACAATAACCCTTTTAACGATTGGCTAAAATGACCAGGACTTAATCAATAACTGTGAGTTTTCCTAATTTTTGTCTCTGCTTCTGACTTAGGGTCAACCAGAGAAAGCCAAATGTGAACCTCTACCAATCACATGGGATGAGTCAGTTCTAGTGAGCTTGCGTAAAACCCTCCCATGTCAACAGCTCCCCATCAGGGCATACCTGAAGCCTTTCTTTTTGTCTCTATACAGTGTCCCCACTTCCATAAGACATGGTGGCTGACTCTTAGCTGCAGCAAACTTGGAATAAATAATCCGTGTCTGTTCTCATTTGCTTGATCTTTGTTTATTTCCACATGCCCCAAAGCTTCTTTTCCCATCTTGTTGTATAGTAATTAAGTATGGGGCTCTGGCAACACACTAATTACCTGTGTTTCAACACAGGCATCAACACTTGCCAGCTGTGTGGCCTTTGGTGGGTTACTGAACCCTCTATGTGTCAGTTTCCTCAATTATAAATGGTGCTGGTAATCGCATTTGCTTCACAAGATACTGAGTTAGATGATGTTGTACCCATTAAAGCGCCTAGAACGCTGTTTAAGCACTACTGTTAGCCATTTTATCAGCCCTATTACAATGAAGTTCATTGTCCCATCACCCATTCCTTTGACCTGCATTATACAGGTATAAATCCTAAAAAGATGTAAATCCTATCTCGGAAAAATAGAACTTGAAACTTTGACTTTATTCACAAAAATAACCTGAATTAATTAGCATATAATATTTATTAACCTAAGAGGGGCCCCTGGGTGGGGGTTATTAAGTTAAGAAACTCTTGGTTTCTGCTCAGGTCATGATCTCATGGTTCATGAGATTGGGCCTCATGTCAGGCTCTGTGCTGACAGCGTGGAGTCTGCTTGGGATTCTCTCTTCCTCTCCCCTGCTCTCTCTCTCTCTCTCTCTCTCTCAAAATAAATAAATACACTTTAAAAATTAGGAAAAAGAGATTTATTAATCTATGAAGCATCCCGAAATTTGATATTAGCAAGTCTTTAAAAAGGCTTTAGACATATGGTCTTTTGGGTGATGAGGTGGTTAGGGACTTCAGTAGGCATCTAATGAACACCAAAGGAGCAAGAACGGGGAGAGGATTGAATTTTTTAGGATGTGCATGTGACTGTGGGGGAGGATACCAGCACTGGGAAATCCATCCACCTAATGAGGCCAGGATTTTGATGACGGACACAGTCCTGGTAGCCTCATAGGTTTTAATTATTGGTGGCAAGAGATGAACCCCCTTCTCCAGAAAATACCCAGTGCTCCCTGTGCAGATTTTTTATTTCTGTTCATTAGGAAGTTATCTGGATAATTTATCATTTGTCACATTCACCAGCTTGGACTGAGAGGGATCAGCCATTCCCTCCCTGCTGTTCTGCAACCTCCTGTTTAGTCATGAATCGCTTGTGTGGGTAGGCAGGTCCTAGAGTTAAAGCCTTCAAAACAAAACAAAACAGAACAAAACAAAACAAAACAAAACAAAACAAAACAAACAACAACAACAAAAAAGCCTTTTGCTCTTGTCAAAAGGCAAATCCAGCCTAGGTATCTTGCTAGAAAATAGTCAAGGCATGAGATACATCTTGACGGTGACTGTGAAAGGCCCCCTTAGCAAAAAGTCCCTGAGAGCATGTCACTTTCAAGCCTCAGAGCCCAGGCCTGTGTGGGCAGCAGATAAGGGGAACAGGTGTGAAAAGCCAGGAGCATGCAGCCCTTTGTCTCACATTAAACTGAACCTGTTCCTGGGGTGTTTGGTTTGGGGGTAGATGTATTATGCTGTGTGTGCTGACATGCCTGCTTCCACACTCTCCAATGAAACAGCTTGGACTTGATCTTGAAGAATTAAAGAATTAAAACTTCACCTTGAAGTCCTTTTTCACCTCACTGAGGAAGGCTGCCTCCAGCAAAAGAAGTTACAGAGTTCTTAATATCGACTCTGCTGTTCAAAACTGAGACACCAGAGCAACAGGAATTATTACTGCCTCAATCTTTTTTGGAAAGAATTCGAGTATGAGTATTTAAAGACACACACACACACACACACACACACACACACACACACACACACACACAAACCAAGGGAGCCAGAGAAGTCCAGTTCTCCCTTTACCTCTGCTGAAATACTCTGTTTCTTAAAATTTGTTAGAGCTACACCTGGTAGTTTTCCCTGAGGACCCGAGGGAAAAGAAATAAAAATCTAGGAAAGATTCCCTTATTTAGCCTGGCTTATTTTCTTACTTTCTGCTTCAAGTAGCCAAGTTATTTACTTTGAAAGCTTCTGTAACTGAACATGTATATTTGCTGAGCTATTTCAAATGGGTTCTATTATGCCTCAGCCTTTTCCAGTGATGGACTTCGCACATACTTCTAATGCCTGGTGGTACAATTTCTTACTGGGAGGCATTCTCAGTGCAGGCTGAGTAAAAGCAGTAGCACAGTTGAGGAATAAAAATAATCTCTTGAGAGTTGGTGTTCCAGAGTTTTCCATTTAGCTCCAGCAGCCAAGATCCTCCAGCCTGGTTCAGGGAGTGTGCCCTTCTGGGTGTTGGCTTTACCATCTGCATAGTGGGAGTGAAATACCTGACCCAACCTCTTTTGCTGCAGTCATGATGAGTGACATCCGAATGGGGGAGTAAATTTCCAAAGTAGCATAGAGAGGGAGAGTCCTGGTTCTTTGGAAACCATAGAGTCCCTCTAAAGTTAGCCAAGCAGAGAGGGTCACCTTCTGCACTGGCCAGCCCTATAGAGAACAAGGGAAAAAACTAAACATCGGTCCCTAGTGGTGATCAGTGAGAACTGTGCTCAGTCCTCTTACACGTATTATCTGTTATTTACTAAAACAGAATAGATACCGTTATTTCTTTTATAGATGATAAAAGGCTCAGAGAGGTTAAGAAAGCTTTCCTAAATCTCATAGCAACACTGTAACTCTAGCTTCACTGCTTTTAACCACTTCATCAATGACTTTAGGGCCAACTCCTAGAAATTTGAAATGTAGACCAGATACTGGCATTTTATAAAGCATCTGGATGATTCTGTTATGAATCAGTGGTCATCAGACTAATGAGAAACATTGAACTATACTACTATTCACTGTCCTGCTGCTGCTTATTATATACAGCCGTATCCTACTTGTTTTTTAAAAGAATTTGGGAAAGACTTAAAAAAGGATGTTGCCCACACAAAAAGGTTAAAAAAATACTAGGGAACATCAGAACTAAGAGACCGAGAGAACAAGAGAAACAAAATGCTTCCTTCCAGTTAATAGGACAGGGAACAGTGGTATATATTCAGCATAACCAACCTCTTTCCCCTGACATTTCTTCTTACCTTCAGTAATTCCTACATGCTTAGCACATATGGCTGTTTTGAGGTTATCCAATCTTCATACCATACTGTTACTCATCCCTCTTCTGTAGAATGTTCTGGGCTGGGTATTTGATCTCTGACTATATTATGACCATGCTGGGCTTTTGGGGGGACACATGAGAGGTGACCCTGCTGTCAGATGATGGATGAAAGCCAGGAGGACAGAGAGAGAGATGTAGGGGCTTAACCACGTCTAGACACGTGGGGCCAGACATAGCACAAAACAAAAGCTTGTGGGACTGGTATATCAGGTATGTGGTATGGCCTCCACTTGCCCCTCCAGACCTACCATTCTCCATCTCCCTCTGTTGAGGGAGGTTGAGATCTATGGGTTGTGTCAACTGAACTCTCTTGTCCATTGGCTTGGCTTCCAGTTGGGTTCAACCAATGGGGAGTGGAGGAAATTTCACAGAGGAGGGGGAATGGAGTATTTATATTCTGCTTATGTCCCTAATGGGCAAAGGGGTGGTTGACAATAGCAGTGTTCCTCTGCTGAAGGCCACACTCTCTGTCAGATAATCATCTCCTTCAGTTCCCAATGGTCCTTGAACAACGAGAGGGATTAGAAGCGCTGACCCCCTGCACGGCTGAAAATCCATGTGTACCTTTTGATTGTTCAAAAACTTTACTAATTAGCCTACTGTTGACTGGAAGTCTTATTGATAAAACAGTTGATTAACACACATTTTGCATGTTAAATGTATTATATACTATATTCCTATAATAAAGCACGTTAGGGAAAAGAAAAAGTCATTAAGAAAATCATAAGGAAGAGAAAATACGTTTATAGTACTGCACTATATTCATCAAAAAAAATCTACGTGTGTGGACCTGTGCCATTCAAAGCTGTGTTGTTCGAGGGTCAACTGGACTGTCTTGGTTCCTGTGACCACTCTCTCTCCTTGCCCTTTCATGCCTACAGGTCATAATGGGGCCTGAACTGCTTTTAGGGCTTTTACCGGTTCAGCTTTGCCCCTCTAGCCATAACCCTCTTCATTCCATGCGTAGTCCTCGGGCACAAGGTGTCATGCCACTTGAAGGACAGGCACCACCTCCTTCTATATCAGGCTTCAAGTACTGAGGACCTCAAATTCTCTGTCTACATGGCTCCAAGCCTAGTTGCAGGTTCCGCCAGGACTTTCTTCTGGCCTGATCCCGCAACAGTAGTGTTTTCAGCCTCAGGCTCAAGGAGTGGTTACAGCTCAGTTGTTTGTGGGGGGAGAGTGACCTGAGTTGGGATATGTGGGACCCCCTCATGGGACAGTACAGAGATTGAGGTGGGAAGAAAAATGACAGCACAGGTTGATGGCTCCCGCTAACCACAAATTTCCAGCAGAACTCCAAGGAGTCCCAGAAGCGTCCTTTTGAGCCAGCTCCTGGGCCAGCAGGAAATGCAATTTGGTTAGGTAAGTGGACAGGATATATTTTAGTTCACAGTTGGTCTGCTTACTTTATAACCTTTACATTTATAGATCTATGGGGAGGTGGGTCTCCATTTGTGCTCTTGCCTTGGGCCTCACAAATGTTAGGGATAAGTCTCCTGTGTCCCCCACGTGCCTCGGCAGTTTGCCTTCATGCTGCCCCACCTTTTGGAATGTTCCTGTACTGGTTTTAAAGCTAGTGACTCTCAGCTTCAAAACTCACCCCCCTGGATGTTTCTTTGTGATACAGGACCTGGTTTGCATTTCTGCTAGTCCAGCTAGCTCTTTGTTAGGCGCTTCACACCACAGGGAGATGATAAGCCTGGAGGAAGAAGCGGTTTCTCCCTCTTATTTATTTCTTGTTCTTATTAGTATCATGGCAGCTATACCTGACACTCTGGTGGTGGCATTTTTTTCCATAGCAGTGATTGAATCCCGTTGGTCTAATTTTTTTTAGGTTTATTTATTTATTTTGAGAGAGAGATTGAGAGAGAGAGAGAGAGAGAGAGAGAGAGAGAGAGAGAGAGAGATTGAATCTCAAGGAGGTTCCACACTGTCAGCACAGAGCCCAATGCAGGGCTTGAACTCATGAGCCGTGAGATCATGATCTGAGCCGAAACCAAGAGTTGGACGCTTAACCTAGTAAGCCACCAGGCACCTCCCCCCCCCCCCGTCTAATTGTTATTTGTTCTTCAAAACTTGCAGAACCAGCCTCACCATGACCCCCCAAGAGCCATCAGCACCCACCGATGGAGCCCCTTCCTTGGGGGCTTGGTTCCCACCCATGAGGGCCCTCCTCTAATCCCTGTTAATACTTCCTGTTACTGCCCATCATTTCTCCAAGTCCAAGCTCATGTACCCTCTGCAATTATTTAGTGTTCTCTTTTTACCCTTTCACGTACCCAGGAGGCACATCCTCATATTAAATTCTCTGTGTTAAAATGGTGCAATTTCTGTCTCTGATGGGATCCACCATCAGACTCTTTTGAATGGCCCTGCTTGATGGAGCTGTGTGCTACCTGCTGGGACCCTGAATGATTTTCCTAGCCAAGAGTGAAGCCCAGAATCCTGCTTCTGGAATCACAGTTAGGGCAAATGATGAGTGTTGCCATCCACAAAACTGACTTGATATTTAATCAGTGGCTTGGGATTCCTTAAATTCTCCTCAGTGAGGAACACTTCACTTAGACAAAGAACATATGCTTACAGAGCAGATGCCATTGCAAAACAGACCACAAGCATTAGGAGGTATTTATGGGAGCAATTCTTTTTGTGGTGCTTTCAAACCGTGTATGTGGAAAGCACATAAAGTGCCATTCATACAAATCACTCCAATAAGAGTCCAGAGCTTTCCTGAGCCCGCCCACCCTCGGCAAAATGCTTTGCTGCCTCAAATTCCAACATGATCCCATTATAACATGACTACTTATTATGTCGTGTTGGTTATGTCACGAGTGTGGTGTAAGGCATAAAAGTAAGGCTCAGTATTACATGCTGGCTTGACATGTGGCACAATGAGAATGGCCTTGAATGGCCTAACCACAAGTTTCCCTCCCTATCCTGCTCCTGTGGGTAAGGTCTCCACCTCAACAGTCCTCCTTACCAGGCACAATTACTGCTCACCTCTGAGTAGTATGTTTCAGTTCTCTGTAGGTTCATAGATTTATTCCAACACACCAATTGCACACTCCCATATGGCAACGAGGGGACATCTCACCCTTTTGATACCATAAGGCCTACCTCCCAGAGTCCTGGTTGTTTACCCTGTCCCCAAATGCACAGCCCTATGGCCCTATGTGGCATGCAGTTTCCTCCTCCTCCATGCTGTGAATATACGTAACCAATAAACCACAGGTGGTTCCACTCGTCCAGTGTTGACGTCCCGTGTTCACAGATACCATCATAACCCTGGGGCAGGGGTCTTTCCTTCACCAACGAAATGAATGGGAGGTGTTGAAAAGGTAGGTATAATAGATCCCCCTAATTGTATACTGGGGCTGATATAATGGGATTTGGTTTACAGAAAACAATATTTTTTTCTTTCCTGTAAACTTTTCTTAGCAAGGAGTTCTGTAGTATTAAACAGATTAGTGTTTTATCTGTGCCTACACAGTCACAGATTTGTTTTAACATTGCACTGTTGATAAATAAGATCTCTTTAAGTATTAAGTATTCTACCTTATGCTTAATCCTACTTGGGGAAAGAATTAAGTTGCCCCCCCCCCCCCTTTCAAAGCACATCAATTCTTTTAGACCATAATGATATATCAGGATGACCTCTTGATTTCTAAGAAATGCCTCAGTGGTCTGAAGTTAACCATTTCTTAAAAATGAACCTATTCTTTTCTTTCAAAGATAGGATTCTAGTTGATGTCTGGTAAGGGGGTACAACAGGCACAGAACAAGTGAGGAAAAAACAAACTGAGGTGGAGCATGAGGTCCACGTGACCCTCACAAAATCTATCTGTGTTTCCCTTTACCCTTCTCCCTCTGGCTCAGATGAAAAAGATTCTCTCTTTTCCAAGGTTATCCTAACTCTGTGTCCCTCACCTTGTTTCCTCCTTGGTTCACTGGAAACTGGCTTGATGCATTTCTCTTCCTCTCTGAGCTCTTTGCCCCATCAACAAACATACTCTGGCCTCCCAACTTTAAAAGAAGTTTGCTGGATTGCCTCAAATCATTGTGCTATTTTCACCTCTCCTTTTACTCTAAACTTCTTAAAAGTGTGTCTATATTTAGTGCCTGCCTTTCCCTACTACACTTACTCCTAACCTCTTGGCTTTTATTTTTCCAGCCCTGATCTTTTTTGACAACTTTAAAGCACCTGATCTTGTGGTCTACTTTCTCTCACTCCAACACTCTGTGAAATGGAAGTTGGTTTTCTTTCTATTTTCAGCGGATCCTTTCTTGGTTCTTTAATTACCATTGATCTTTCAATTTTCCAACCGTATCCTTAGAGTTCTTTTTTTTTTCCTCTCTACTCTTTCCTATTCTAGCTCTCTCCTTGACCCTGATACCCTACTTCCTGCTATATATCTCTTCCTGGATGGTCTGCTGGCATCTCCGAGTCAACATACCAAGACCTTAATGACATATTTATTTCCCCAAAAAGGTCTCTCTGTCTCTGGGCATAGTCTTTGTCCCATTACCTCTGATTCTATTTCTCCCTCATTTGTGAATCTTACCTCTCTATCAGAGTGGTTAGGCCATTTACCCAAGGTCACACAGTTAGTCAGCTGTGATACAAGAGTCAAGCCAGAGTATGTCTGACTCCACTACATGATACTCTTTCCTTTATCAGCTACTCTGGGCTGGAGAGATTAATAAGACCTAGTTTCAGCTCTTGAAGGACCTATAACAAAGTTCAGGGAGTACTATTCAAAAAAAAATTAATGACCCTTGGTAGATTCTTAAAAATTGTTAGTATACCTGGGGCACTTGGGTGGCTTAGTCGGTTAAGCACCTGACCTCAGCTCAGGTCATGATTTCAGGGTTTCTTGAATTTAAGCCCTGCATTGGGCTCTCTGGTCTCAGCACAGAGCCTGCTTCCTATCTTCTGTCCACCCCATCTCTGTCCCTCCCCTGCTCATGTGCTCTCTCTCTCAAAAATAAATAAACGTTAAAAAAATTGTTAGTGTTACCTTCCTACCTCCCCATAATAATCAGTGAATGTTTGTGTCATAATTATAAAAATAATTTATTCTGGGTCTTCCAAAATTTGTATGGTCTGAATATTGGACAGTAGCCCCTTTCCGGTGCCCCTCAAAATCGTCTTTATTTAAAGACAAAACAAGTCTGTTTGATCAACACTTATGGTTAAAATAATAAATGACAACCTTAAATCAAAACACGTCCCCATATTTAAGCCCATACTGTAAATCACACTCTCCACATTCAAATGTACTCTCTCTAATTAATTTCAGGTGTTTAAAGCTATATTATGGTAAGTTGTCATGGTTTCGAACAAGTGAAGATAATTTAGCCATCTGCACTATTTCTTCTCAGTTAGAAACCCAGCAGTCTGAAATAAGATGGATTTAAATCTGCAGAGACAGCATTCAGAGAAAGAACAAAGCCAGAAATGCTAAGTTCATGAAAATTCCCATCAGCCCAAATCTCCCGCCAATATTTGGAGGGTGTCTGATTGAGCGTGGCTGCTCTACATTTATGTTGTCTTTTGACTGATCTCTTTAAGAAAATGATATCTCCATTTAATTTTTTTCCCTCTCGTATCATTGTAGCATCTAATCTCCCAATGATATGCCAAGATAGCTCACAAAGCTCCCAGATATCTAGTAAGTAAATAATTTTTTTTGGTAATAGAAATATGTGATGCTAAAGGAGATATAAAATTCGCTAACAGGTAGGGACCCACACTTAACAAGTGATATCTAAGACAAACCTTCAAGCTGCTTGTATCCTACTTAGAGATCAAGACTACAGAAACTAGAACAATGATGCAATATTATTTACCTTGTGTTGTGCTGCTTACAATATTAAGTTGTATAATCACAGAAACCTTTATCACAGGAGAGTACGCCTCTCTCCCTCAACTTGTGACTCCCATTTAAACTGTTAGGATTCCAACTGTGCAAAGAAAAGTGCTGTTCTGGTAACAGCTTGTTGAGAGAACTCCATGTTTCCCCAGAACATACTTGAAGAAGATTAATGAGTCCTACATACATGCCAAGTCAATCTGTTCCTCCCTGTCAGTCACCACCCCAAGAACAAGCTTCTCTATCTCTGCCTGTAAGTTTGCAAACAGGTGTGTGGCTTAAATTTTAATTAAGTTATTGGAACCAATGATTACTAACGACTTTCCAAATGCATGGCCGAGGGGTTTTCCAGTAGCATCAAATGGACTTTATCGAGAAGACCTCTCCACTCCTGTGGTTCTCCACCACAGCAGTGACAGTAAGGGTTGAAAAGACGTTGCTTGCCTGTCATTTGAGGAAGTTGAGTAACTTCTACTGTATTGGTTATTTGGATACCTAAGACTTAAACCATTATGTTCTTTCTTTTTTCTTAGCCATCTTCAGCTAAGGATGTCCAAACATTTAGTCAACTCCCCAGGTGCCTGCTTTCCTCATAGGGTAATGGCTAAAACTGCAGCTTTGATGCAACTGCAATACCATGGGAGTAGTCGGGGCACCCTGTCATGCTGGGGACTTCTGAGAATACCAGCTGTTCCTGGTTGCCCACAGGACCGAAGGGTGCTACCTCTCTTAACAGTGGATAAAGTGTGTTCTTTCTACAAGTGGTGAATTTATAGCTAAACAATGTCTAAATGGAAACTTAGCTGATTAATTCTGATTCAAAATTTATTTTAAAAACAAGAAGTGAGAAGAGAAATTGAATGTAGGGGACTTAAATGCTAGGCATCTCCTGCAGGATTCATGGATAATCACATCTCAGCCCTATGTGAAGAGTATACTGCCTAGTGTTCCATGGACTGGGCAGAGCTGGCTCAGTGTGAAAGATTCAGGAGTGGCTCATGCCTGAATCCAGAATTGCCCAAGATGTACCCGAAAGAATGATTCAGAATAGGATCTGAGGTCAGGATCTGGGGTATGTGGTCAAGTAAACAGTATTTTCCTTTCACAGGACTATTTGTGTTGCTTATTTCATCATCATAAAGACACCATAAGACTTTGGTCAATCATCCTACTTTGTTTTAGAAGGTGATTCTTAAACATGGCACCCATCAAAACCACTCAGGAAAATATTAAAATACAGATTCGTGGAGCTTAACCCAGTAGGTCCAGAGTGAGGTCAAGGAATCTGTATCTTAGAACGTGTCCTCAGTGGATTCTGATGTATGTGGTTCTCACGTCCTACTGTGAGAGACCTTGAGAGACTGTGGCTTACAAGAATACCAATTTACATGGAGATAATGTATGATCATAGTTGAATGCCAAGTCAAATGCATTTCTTTGGAAGGTGTGGCTAGCTTATTTTCGAAAGATCTGGCATTAAATTAACCATTAGTTTTTAGCTTGCTGATACTGTACAGGGTAAAAGCACATAGAGACACAACCATGATTTTGTGTGCTAATATCAGCAGAAAACTACCACTTGACCATAATCTTAATTAGCTATTTTGTATTATAAATACTATGAGCAATCATCAGCTGCAGGTGTAGGCCCACCCTCTAGTTTACTCCTATGTAATTTGAAGACAGGCATTAAAGAGACAATTCTATTCTGTATCTGGGATAAAAGAACAGTACCAATTCAACCCTGAAAATAGTTTTTAATAAGAATTAGTGAATAGCATGCTGTACTTATTCACTGCTTCAGAAACCTTTCTTCATTCAATATACCCCTTCCATCTCTGCATTCACTGTTTTCAAACAGCTTTGTAGGTAACCAGGTATCAATACATGAGAGTTGTGTAGCAACTGAGAAGGGTCTGCCCTGGATCTCTCCTAACCTTTCGTGAATTCTCAACCAGAAGGGCAGGGAGGGCTCTAGACACCCAAAGAAATCCCCCTGGACGGTAGGTGTGTATTTGTATATGGGTGTTGGAGGAGGATGGTATGTAGGAAACAGGAATAAACATCCCTCTTATTTCCCATTAAGAACACAGAGCAGCTCTAGAAATTGTTCAGCTCCTACAAGGTTTGGATATTGTCTTGAGAATAAAGATACGTGTTAAGCCACAGCCTAGAAATGTTGGCACTGCCTTGATTTCTTTCAGAGTTGATGAGGAAGGCCCTGGGATAGAGTGCCTCTGTAGCCCTTGCAAGGGATTCTTAATGTTCTGACTGAGGCTGGGGTAGATTTCATTGACTTTATCTGTCCACCAGGGAACCAGGTATGGAGGTGGCTGGAAGACACGTTCATAAATGTAAGTGGTCTCCAAAATGTGGCAAATACTTTACTAATCTTTAAGACTGGTGTACAAAAAGAGCATGACAAGTGCTTAATATTTTATGAACCAAGCTCTGATGGGGAAGGCTGACAGAATCTCCACTCACTAAGAAGAACACACCATCCCCTCTGCACCTGTGCCTCAGAATGTGACAGGGCAGAAATAAATGGCATGTCTACTAAATATCATTCAGCAGCAGCATTAGACTCTGTCCAGGAGGGTGAAATGGACTGAATTTGCTAGGATGCTGAGTTGCAATACCTTTAATGAACATACATGTTTAACTCATAGACGAAGAAGTGCTATTGTACACCTAGCTTCTTTCTACCCCATTCGGGCTGATAAGACATTCTCCAGACAATTGTAATTATGGGCAATTTGTAACGATAATAATAGTTGCTTTTTATTAGATGCAATAAAAATCAATTCTCCATTCAATTACCGTTCTTGACTGTGCTATGATAGATAGTCCTTGGTAAATACTAGTGTCAACATAAAACTAATAATAATGACAATAGTAAAGTTTTAGAGGACAAAATCCTCCATTTAAGATCAAAATATACCCCTTTATTTAAGTCCCTCCCATACCGCTGAGTCATGAATGAATTGTCTACATTTTTATTTCATTTGTTTGATGATAAAGGACCTTAAACAGATATTGCCACATGTAACAGCACAAGTCTTTTCAAGAATGTGACACCATAGTAATTATCACCACTCAGTAAATAAAGGGAATGGATCACGAGTGTGGGCTGAACATCAACTCAGCATTGACACGGGCCAGCACTGCTGATGGACTCTGTATATACGATGAGATACCTCCTCCCCAAAGTCTCCCATTAATTTACAGGGGGTAGATTAGCACATTTCATGTTTAGGTTCAAGAGTGAATTCTCTAAGCTTGGGACTTCCCTCTTGTTATGGAGCTATTATGTATTTGGCAGGAAACCTCCCACATTAATTTTGAATGCTAATGTCAACTAGCTGCCCACGTGACAGGAAGGCTAAAGGGGTCTACTGTCACAGGATCACCTTTCTAAGCCTGCACGCCTGTCTTGTTTTCATCCTCCAGGTGATCTGTACCTTTTGTTCATTATGTCTTCCACCTTAGTATCATCTCCCAGAGAGTCTGGTGCATTTGCTCATCCCTTCCTGGTGCATTTGCTTTGTGACCAAAACAAAACAAAACGGATATATCTCAAGTTGTGAAAATTCAAGCACCTATGAACTGAAATCAAATACAGTGAGGTGGTTTGCTTAGCAATATTGCATGATGAGCATGAGGAGGCCTGGGCTCTAATGTGAGACCCTCTACTATCTGTGTGATCTTGGGTAAGTGTTTTAACCGGGCATGGAATAAAACAATGTATGGGAAAGTCCCATACATGTCAACACTAAATGAAGCTCTGAGTATATGTCATACAGTCAATTTGTTGGGTTTTCTGATACGAACTTTTCTTGAGTAAGGATTATAGAGTCAAGTCAAAGAAGTATGAGCACTTAGGAATCTTCATAGCAATTCCTTCATGATAGGGTGGCCTTGTCCATGCACTTACTCCTGAGGGGGTCAAAACTCCAGAAAAGCTATGTAAGTAACAGCACTGTTCTTCCTGTAAAGAATTAATATGAACCACTGGACACAGTAATTGGTTCTTCAATTGCTGTTTGAGTTTCCTTGGACTTTAGCCAGAATACCCTCTGCAGTCACAGCCATGTAAAAAGTTAAAGACTCATAAAAGAAACACAGACATCATTTAGAAGAACTCAAGTATTGGAGTCACACAGCAGAGTCAAATAAATTCCACATACTCTATGAAATATATTATCTTTAAAAGGAGAATCATGCATTAACACATTATTCTACTCTGTAGTTTGGCTAATTAAGAATAGGCCAGATTCACAACCTCATTCATTTATCATTGGAGTATGACATCACTGAGTACTGCAGTGGTGGGAGATGGTCAACCAAATATTAACCAACTTGGTCTCCTTTTATGTGTGCAAAGGTACACATCTGGATCTTTCTCTGCTTCTAATGAAACCACAACATTTTGCTCGAATGGATCAAAATTAAGTGCTACAGATGATTTATAAACTGTGGTACAAGTTTAATATATCCTTGTCTGGTCCTAGCCTAGAATATGCTTCTTTGCTCAAATGACCAGAATTCCAGGTCCCCATTACTTGTCTAGCCTCTGATTTCCAGAAAGAATAGCCAAACTAACCCTACTTAGAAAGGATCCATCCAATTTAAAAGGAATCCATCCATCCATCTCATTACATAGAAAAATGAATCCTTGCCTTCCATATGACATTTGTTTAGAAGTTGTTGAGATAATTCACTTATTTATTCAACAAACATGTATTGAGTAAAAGAAGAGTAGCAAGTGGCAGAGTGTAGGGTTGGTGGGGAATGAGCTCAGAGGGGGTCTGTGGAATCTGAGATGTCCAGCAGGCAGTTGAATAGATGTTTGAACCTAAGGGCTGGTTTAGAAGCCATCAGTATCTGCTATGTATGGAGTCACTTTCAATTTAAGTGAAGTGGCAAATAGTGATGGCAGAGGGAAGCCTGTCAAATAGCAACAATTTAAGGTGGACGGAAGGAACTTACTAAGAAGTCATCAGACAGTAGGAAGACCAGTCCCATTTGCTCCTTTGTAACTACCCATTACTGTAATGTCTCTCCATAAAACTTTATCTGACATTTGGTTCCAGACAAAGGTCTTTGGAGAAACCTTTATGTACTGAATTACATGTGACGGTCTATTATTTTTGATTCTATAATGCTTTTGCAGAAACAGTTGGAAAAGAAAGGGGTATAAACTTGGTTAATAAATAGATTAAAAACCTAAGAAGTTCAGTAAGCATATCTTTAAAATAATCTTTGTTAAAAAAAAAAGCTGAGAAACTTAGAAATAGAGCCCCATTTCAGAACCCTCTATTGTTAGGGCTAGAATAATGATTCGATCAGAAACACATGCACATATTCACACACACATACATACACAAAGACATAACATTCACCATCCACATGTGATATTGGTAGGCCTCCAGGCACTAAAATAAGCAGTACATACTGACCCTCTCCTCAAGAAATACACAGCCTATTTTTCTAAACAAAACTTAAGTTTCATCCCAAGTTTCAAAAGTACCTAGGTAGCTTATTAGCTCAAAAGGATGTCCTCACATCTCCCAACAGTGTGAGGCATCATTTGAATACTGTTACAATAGAAAATAGATGACAGTGCTTGAAATCTCTTTAAAAAGCCATGTACCCAATCCTGGAAGTTTCAGTGGGAGAAATTCTCTCACTTCTATCACTGCTAATGACTGTCTCCTAAGTCATTATTTCTGAATGCAAAATCTCCTTTGAAACAACTTAAAGTTAAGGTGATGGGTTGCCTTTGGTGTGATGGGCAGTTTCATGGGGTATTGGTATACAAATGGCCACAGACCCTGGATCTCAATCCCATATTAATAATGGCTGAGTATCTATCTATTCATGAGTTTGTTCATCTTGTGTTCATACTAAGCAGAAAGTGATTGCCGCCTCAAGGTCTCTGAAATCTCTGAGGAGAAGATTATTTTTATTTTAGGGTTAGGTATTCACAGAGAGAGGCATACATACAGGCACATACACGCCCAGAAGGAACTTTTTCAAACTTCTCTCATGATCTTTGCCTTCTGAAACATACTTAGCTCAAGAGCAAACTGTCTCTTGAGGGTCCCCATATACTTTGCCATTCTAATTCTTTTTTGTTCCTTCCATTTTATCTTATTTTGATCTTTCCACATTTCTTATTATATTAGGTACCAAGTGTCTATAGAAGATGCCCTTTATTGAAAGACTTTCCTGCCACATAGGAACATACAGATTACAAATCTCTCTTACAACTTCTATTTGTGCAGAATTTAAACCAACTCTGCCTTAATCATTAATGCATAGAGTGTACAGAATTTCATCTCTGTAGAATTTTACTGGCTGAAGGATTTGGACTGGAAGCTGGATGGTGCCATTCATAGGTGTAAGACGCTCTTGTCTTGTGTGACCAACCAGATTGAAGTGTGAAGGCTTTCATTTACTAAATGGAAATTGTGGGTAGTTCCTGGGCTGCTGACCTCACTCTCGCACAGCCCCACTCTGGAGATTGCACCTGCACCTTCAGCCCTGGGAGAGCAGGGACTGTGCTATGTCTCTTTCCATTGTGGTAACCTCAGTATTAATAACAAAGAATTATGTTCAGTGAACATTTGTTAAGTGAATGAATGCTGAATGAAGGTTGAGTGGATGCATCATGTTCCTAGTCCCACTGCAAGGACTTCTTAATTTGACTTCAGGAAATGGAAGCTTTGGTGGTAGAGGCTGAGGAGGTCTCCTATGCTGGTTTCAAACTAAGTTAACAAGGTTTCACTAGCTCCTCAGCAACATCTAGTTAAGTGTACGTAGCCCTATAGTATGATGCCTCCAAATTCTGGAGATGAGTCACCTTCTGACTGCTAATCAATAAAAGCTGAAGTACAATGGATGTAAGTGGCCATCTTCAGACTAACCCATTATTAGTAATGGCTTAAATGCATGCAGCTAAAGTAACTCAAATGTTCCCAGATATCCTTTGAAAGATATATGTAGAGTCGAGCCTGGAGTGTTACTGAAGAATGTTGTAACCTAATAAATTGCATTACAACTCAATGGGCTGAAGGAATTGCATGGTGCATGCAAAAGGGGAAATTTGACAAGAGGAATCGTCAGTGTTTGTCAGGTCACTGTTGCCTGCCAGCTCCTCCCTGCTTCCTCTCCCAGAGCCAGACTCATGTGGCTTTCCACAAGGAGGCACCATTCTGCAAAAGACTCTAGAATCGACCCTTCCTCTCAGCAAGGGAGACTGAAAGAATTTCAGCCCTTTGGATCTCAGCATCCAGCATCTTTTCTGTTTGCCTGGCTCTGTCCTAAACTCCATCCTGGTCTGACCATTGTGCTAATGTCATCCAAGGATGAAATATGTTGAGTATGATTAATAATAACCTTTGTTTCCACAAAAGGAATATTCTATTGACCTCTCAGAAATAAGGACGGGGGAGTGCCTTACAGGATGTTACCTGTTCTGTGGGAAGATGGTTCCAACGATCCTCAGTATTGGGAAATGCTGCATACTATATCCAATCTATGTAGACATAACAGTTCAAATTGGCGTGCCCAGGACAGAAAAGTGATATGGTAAAGAAATATATTTTGCCTTTTTGAGCCCAACATTTCCCAATGTTTGCTGAATGGATTTCCCAAGCCAGGAAGTTCTACTTCCTGGGTCCATGTTCAACAAACATCTTACTGACAGTTAATTGGATGCCCTAGACACCTTGATACTAAGAAGTACTGCACTGAGCACTTGCAAGTATTCTGGCAAAAACAGAATCTTGTACTATGTGTGGAGAAGGACTCTCGGGGCCCAAAGATTGTTGGGATTACTTAGCAATATTTGCCAAGGGTGGAACAAGTATGAGGGACTCACTTATTTTTGTCATCCTTGCCCCAGATAAAAGTGACCTCACCAAGATGCTTCCACCTTACAAGACCCTGGCCAGGCTATGGCCATTCTTTTTCATAAACCGCAGCCAAGTGTGGACGATCACTGCCCAGTTACGCCTGTTTATTCTTTCTTCATTATCTGGTATTTGGGAAGGATGTGATAAGCATGCAGAGCCTCATATTTGTTGCTGTTGTTGTTGAAATAACACATCTGCTTATGGATTTTTTTTAAGTAGGATGGACATCTTGGCAGAACCCTGGGAGTTACATTTAGATGACAAAATTACATAAAGAATTAAGTTTTGTGTACTTTGCTTTTTAGCTAACAAATCAAAGAGATTCTATAGATTTCATGAAATCTAGGGTGAGCAAAGAAACAGACAAAAAGCAGAAACAGATGAATAAATTCAGAGAACAAACGGATGGTTGCCAGAGTGGAGGAGGGTGGAAGATGGGCAAGATGAGTGGAGGGGCCTGCAAGATACAGGCTTCCAGTTGCAGTATGAAACTAGGTAAGTCACAGTGATAAAAGAAAAGGTACAACATGGGGAATAGAGTCAATGGTAGTGTAGTAGCATTGTACAGTGACAGATGGTGTCTACACTTGTGACGAGCATAGTGTACTGTATAGACTCATCTAATCTATGTTGTACACCTGAAACTAATGTAACATGCATGTCAACTCTACTTCAGTAAACAACAAAGACAAACAAACAAACAAACAAAACCCCAAGCAAACAAAAAACAGATAAATGAAGCTCCTTCCCTGTTTTACACCATTCTAGCTCTCCCTCTTTGGATCCTTTACATGATGAGTCTCAGGCTGAGGGAAGTTGGGAGTTCAAAAAATTTAGATAATAAGTGTACCTATCTTACCAGGTTAATGAGATTATCAAATTAAAAACGCACACAAAGTACTTTGCACAATGCACCACACCGATTAATAATGCAAACTACTTTAACTATTATTAATCTGACAACTAAAGCCACAGAACCTTCTCAGGTTCTTGCCTCCCCTAAGATACCCCACATCTGCAGGAGTCCATCCCAGGTTCTCCCACTTTGCCTTCTTTGGTCAAGGGCCTGACATTTTTATGGAGACACAGCAGCTCTATTTTGGAATATGATAATTCCATGGCCTCAGCCTTAGCTCTTATCACCAGTGGCCCCCTTGCCAGTTGAGTTTCCCTTCCTTCTGTGCTTGGTCTGGGGCTGAATGACCCAATCTCTAACTCACCTTGACTGTCCTGTGGTGGGGATACCTGTGCTCCTCTCCCAGGGTCAGTGCTCTGGTTTCCAGTCACTTCTCCTTTCCTCTTGCTCAGTGCCAACCCTGCATGTGCCTCAGACTCAGCCACCTGAAATATTCCCACTCCTTCAACAGAATTTTTAACAGGAACTTGCATTTCTCAAGCTGGTTTTGTTACCATAGCACCATGACTCTTGTCAGGGCCTGATTTGAAACCATCTAGCTTGACTAAGTAGTTACTAATCTGTTTGGTTTCCATTTAAACTTCCTTTTCCCCCCACCATGTGCTCATTACTGTGGTTTATATTCAGCTTCTGATGATAGCTAGCCATTTTTGTGAAGCCTAGAGCATAATAGGTATTAAAAGCTCAAGCCTTCTGATGCATCTGCTATTTGTTTTCCCTCCCTACTAATTAGCGGGTCTACATTCTCCTTTGTCTTGTTCCTAATGTATTTGTGAAATATTGTCTGGCTGCCCTTTGTTTCTCTTGCTAGTTGCATCTCACATTGTGCTTTGGCTTTCCGGCTGCTGTTCCCACATTATACATGCCCAATTCTCTTACCCTTGCCTTTAGCAGCGTGCCCTCATTTTCCCTTTGCATGTCATTTCATCCTGGCAGCTTAAAACTCAGCGTGGGTTTTGCTTTCCATAGAATCACTAGCTGGGTGAGAGCTTGAGGACAAACTCTTACGCACTGGAGAATAGGAACGTTTGGCTCTATGGTATCTCGTGCTTAGCACAAAATATAAAAGATTCCAGTGTGTTCCAGAAAGTTGACCCACCCAGACCCAGCAGTCTAGACGGTTTGCCACGGTGTTAGGTCAAGGTCGGGATATTCTAAGGCATTCAGTGGTAGCCTCGGTTGACTTGGGTGAAAGCTGGACGAGGCATCAGGTAGGAGAGGGGCCTTCATACTACCTCTTCTTGCCTTCTCTGGCTCCCGTGAACACTGGTAGAAGTTTCAAAATTTCTCCTTAGGTTATTAAATAAGTGCTTACAAAATTGCTGGGTCAATGACACGGTCATGCCGTGTCATTTTTAAAATGTGAAGCAGGCTCAAATCTTTTGTCCACTGGTGCACTGAAAGATTTAATAGACCCAGTTGTGAAGCGAAAAGTCGAACAAAGAAGTCAATAGTCGTGGTGTCGATTTCCTCAGCTGGCAATCAGATGGGGCGCCCACAAGGCCAATCACGGCCCCTCTTCTGCTTCACCTTCTTACATACAGTAACCAGCCTGGGGGTCTGGGCTTATCTAGACAGAAGTACTCCTTACCTTCCATGCTCTGGGAAGATCACTTCTGGAGGAACTTGGCCAGCAACTCACGCCTGTCTCATGTGTGTCTCTTGAACTGAGTGTTTGCTGATTTCACAGTAAACACAAGGAAAGCAACCTAGCTGGTGCAACTCTGGATTCTGATGAGTCTTTGAAGCTGTGATGGTCTCTGTGGTCTAGCCTCGCTGAGCGTCTGGGAGGTGGTGTTTGTAAATGGAACAACCGGAAATTGTTCACCTACAAGAAGGTTTGCTTGAGAAGAATTGGATCCGGCAGGATACTGTAGGCACTATTTCACTTTTAGTACTCTGCTTTCATGGGATACGTCTGTCAGGACTAATTTTCTCTTCTTTTTCTACCACTAGGAAGTCAAATCAGCTGTTGACTGTAGAGGTCCAAAGGCTCTCTAATGCTATCCTAAATGATAATATGACAGACGTGTCTTACCTACCATAACATAAACTGTCAAAAGTGAAGGTGTGGGTCATTTCATTTATTAAAATCCCAATCCAACCATTCATGATCTGAATTCTTTTTTTGATGTAACCTAATATTAGGCTACATTAATTTGCTTAGATTTACTCAAAGTATTCATACATCCCTATTTTAATAGGACTTCCTGAGCCTGACCCTTTAAAAGAACAATTGTTTCCAGAGATGAGTAGAGGCGTCATGAACAAATAGGACCTGCCCACAAAACAGCTAAATAACTTACCATTTTGCTAACTTCTGTTCCCAGCTTACTGCTTGGCCTTCCTACCCCAAAGTTCACACCAGGCTGCCCTCATATTTCTATTCATATTGGGCCTTGGATCATCCTATTTAATGTTATTTTACTTTTTGATTGACTTCCTGAAATTCTACCTGCTTTTCCTAAAACTCGGCTCCCATTCATCCCCTTTCTGACTCTTTTTGGATTGAACTCCTGACAAATTTTTGGCCACTTGCAAAGCTCTGCTGGGCTCACCTCAGGTGCCCAGCTCCCAGCAAGCAGTATGCTTCCCCAACCACATGAAGAAACTTATTTTCTTCAAAGACGGCCTCTCAGCCAATCTGTCTTCCTCTGCAGCTTTGGAGCTTGGGTCACCAGTAAGATGATCCTTAAAAGAGGCTTCCTCTGAGTATGGACCTGTTTGTCTCTTCCAATTTGTGCGATGCTCTATCCATTCTGATGTCCACCGGATAAAAGCACATGCCAACGTTGGGCATGAGAGTTGTATTTTATCAGGTGTTGTGCGTCATTACCTACTATATAATTAAGAATTTTTACTGAGTTTTAGTAAATTATTTGCAGCTCAAGATAATAAGAGAGGAGTCCTACTCCTGTAGTGTTTGGAATTATAGAATCATTACAGTGAAAGGGCCCATAAACATTCTCTAGTATAATCCTCTCCCAAAATCTAATAGGAGCCCAGAGAGGTTAAGTCACTTCTCTGAGATCACACAGCAGCAGACCAAGGCATGGAAACACAATCTCCTGTCTTTTATTGTATTTTTGCTTTTTTGCAGTTTCAGTCTGGTATAAATAATGCACATACATGTTGTCCTATTTGTCTTAGGGCTATTCTACGGGCCTGGGAAAATAATTGTAGTCTCACAACTGCTCACAACAATTTCTATTAGAGAGAAAGATAAAGACACAACAACAAGGGAAGCATCATTTGCGGGGTGCTGGGAGAAGTTGGGCCAGGTGCCACTGAGAGGCCCCTGGTCTCGTAGTCACGTAAAGCAGATAGACGCCAGCGTGATGGGGGTGTCTGCATGGCGGGGTGGGCTTCAAGGAGACTGTGGGTGGTTATGACACGGTCTGTCACCTCTTCAATGGAAATGAAATGCAACAGCACCTGTGAGGCCATTGTACTTATGTGAGAAACTGGCACGCCCTGGGCGCGGGCGGCTGGAAAGCCGGAAAAGGAAATGCCACTTTATAAAGGATTTTTCTAGCACATTAACTGCATAATTCCTCAGCAGGATCATGAGCTCTGTGCAAAGTGCAGCCCTCTCCCACATAATTGCCAGAGTGGGTTTGCTTTCAGAAAGGCTTCAAAGCTCTTGTTGGGAGAGGTAGAGCGGCATTTCAGCACCTGGTGGGACCACGCCCTCGCAGCTCCCCTCTTCACCTATCTTTTTAATGCTGCCAATCAAAATCGCTTTCTAAAACTGGGCTAATTTCATGAGACAATCTGACATTAGCCCTTGCCGAGGTCTCCGATGCACCTGACTAAGGGATCCAGGCTTCAAATGTAAAATATGGGCTCTGAGTGTCAGCCTAAACTCCAGGAGAGGGTCACACGTCAAAATATACTTCTTATCCGAGCCGAGCTGACCAAGGTCACGATTATGAAGGTTTGACAGTCTTCCTGTTTTTCTTACTACGACGCTTGCCTCTCTTCCTTCATGGCCAGAATCCTCATAGCAGGAAGGCAAAAATGAGTAAAATGGCTAAAAGGATGCGCTTGAGGGTAAAAACAACCTGTGTCTAGATGGAAATGGGCATCACCTCCTACTCCTTCAGGCCACTCCTACTTGGCCTGGGAGGCTGGTGTGTCTGTTCAGTTCTTCTCAAGCTGTAGCGAAATTCGGTCACTGAATTCAGAATGCCTACCTACGGGGCATTGGGGTGGCTCACTCCATTAAGAGTTTGACTTCAGGTCAGTTCATGATCTTGCAGTTCGTGAGTTTGAGCCCCACATGGGGCTCTGGGCTGACAGCAAGGAACCTGCTTGAGATTCTCCCCTTCTCTCTGCCTCTCTCTTTAAAAAATTAATAAACATTAAAAAAAAAAAAAAGAATGCCTACCTACCTTTGACCACAGTGCTTGTAAGCCTTGGCTGAGACAAATGGCATGGGGTCAACCCTCAATACATAATAACGTATTAGGTAATGTTGTGTTGCTGGCCCCTGGTTTCACACGAGAAAAATTAATTCATGCATAAATGTTTCCATGCACCCATCCTGGCAATGTTAGCATTAAAACATGAGGGAAGGTAAAGTATGAGACTGTGGGGGCCCCTGCCAGGGTGCACCTGTTGGCACTGGGGTAAATGAATGAAGAGGTAAACACAGTCTTCCAGGGCTGGGTGTGTATGATTGTGGTGAATGAAGACGCCAGGCTGGGAGACGTTTTACGGAGATGGAGATGCGTAGGCTGTGTCGGACCAAATGATTTATCTAGGACTGGGGAGGGGACTTGTCCCCCTCCAAACTTCAGAGGATTCGGGGGAGAGAACGCAAACATAGCAGAGGTGAAGTTTGCATTTTTTTTTATGCTGCTGAATATTTATTTTCTGCCATCTTTTCTCTCCAGATCTATGGACATAATTTACACAGGACCCCGAGGGTAATTAAGCCAGCAATTCCTTTGCCAGTAAAATGAGAAAAGCCAGCTCTCAGTAAATTCTGAATTCCACTATGGATGTTGCAGAAACAGAACTAAAAACAGCTGCGGTTTATCTGTGCTGCAGAATTGACTATAATTTGCTGCCGCTCTTACCCTTACCACATAGCAATCAGTGTACAGAAGTGCAGAATTTTAAGATGATGAATGTTTTATTTCTTAAAATAAACAGTAGCAATTTAGAAACACATTTATGTATTTTACGTTTTTTATATAGTAAAAGTATATTGGAAACTTCCTTAGTGTCAAAATCCTCACATGCACCTGTCAAAGATATCAAGATGACAAGCTACGATGGCACCCAGATTTAAATAATAGACTTTTCAGATATATTCCATGAAACTTCTGATGGTTTTGTTTGCACTGACCAAGCAATGCCTATTTCTCACTCGTGACCAGGCGTCTTCAGTGTGTCAGACTTAGCAGTCACGCATTCCAAATGTTAGTACTAGACCAACATGGGAGTGGTTTTGCTTTTTATTTTTAAATTATTTTAAAGTTTTTTTTTTCATCCACCTAGCAAATTCCAGTCGCTGAGTAAGTTTGTTGGGTTGGACTGACTTCCCCAATGTAACAAACTTCATGCGTATACTTGCCCCATTTGCCTTCTTTGCGTGTTCTCATCAGAGCTGGTTATTACTGGGGCGCCTGGGTGGTTCAGTTGGTTGAGCATTTGACTTCGGGCTCAGGTCATGATCTCACAGTTTGTGAGTTTGAGCCCGCCTCCAGCTTTGTGCTGATAGCTCAGAGCCTGGAGCCTGCTTTGGATCCTGTGTCTCCCTCTCTCTCTGCCCCTCCCCTGCTTGTGCATGCTCTCTCTCTCTCTCTGTCTCTCAAAAATAAATAAACTTTAAAAAAATTTTAAAAATGAACTGGTTATTACTGTCTTTTATCAAATCTAAGAAGTATGGCTGCGTTTTTTTTTTAATGTTTATTTATTTGTTGAGAGAGAGACAGACAGAAACAGAGCACGAGCAGAGGAGGGGCAGAGAGAGGGAGACACAGAATCCGAAGCAGGCTCCAGGCTCTGAGCTGTCCACACAGAGCTCAGCACGGGGCTCGAACTCACAGACCACAAGATCATGACCTGAGCTGAAGTTGGACACTCAACCGACTGAGCCACCCAGGTGCCTCCGTTTTTTGTTTTGTTTTTTTTTATAAGACATAAACAGAAAAAGTGCTGCCCACAAAAATATGCTACAACATAGGTAGTTAAGATGTTTTCCCATCCAAGTGATATTCAATGAGAAGAAAAAATGTTCTTAGAACATGAAATATGGGATGTCCATGTGTCAGAGGAGAAAAACGGGTATAATGACTGATCAAAGTTCACAGAGCTACTAAGTGACAAAAACAGGAGATGAGAGTGTTTCTGACTCCAGAGATCTCTCCAACTCAGCTTGTCTAACACTGTGACCTTGAGTGGTCACGGATTCTCTCTGTGCTACTTTTCTTCTTTGTTTAAAGTGAAGTTCACAGTGATAATAATAGAGTATTAGTGAGGCACAGTGGGATACTGGGCTATAAAAGTTTCTTTGAATTCAAATGATCCTCTGCTCCCTTCAAGGTCACTTGGTTTCTCTTTTACCAGATTGAATGATGTTCATTTTTCCCCTAATTATTGAATATAAATGTTCAACTACTAGATATCAGTGTTGGAAGACTGTGCAGTCGCAGCCGAGAATTCAGTTCAAACGCAAGACCTTTAGTCAAAGCCACTGAAGATGTGGAAGACTTCACTGGGCAAACATGGCTGGTCATAATAGCACATATCATAATTGTGTGATGTCATGAGTTCACACAGCTAATGGATGTCAGATTCATTACATGTATCAAATGAATTGTGAGAACTTAATGTGTTTATAGAATGTGACCAGATGCCATTGTAGAGCTCAGTGTCCCTGCGATAGCTCAGAGGGAGTAGATCAGGTGCTCAGTACTCTCTGTCCTTAGTAGCTCTTCTCAAACTTGGTGGGATTCTCTGTTTTATCTTTTGTATTTTCAGATCTCCTTTCAAGTCAAAATGCCACAGGCAAAGCATTTTGGTCCTTGCTGCTATTACACATTTACATAAACTGTTGTATAACTGCTACTTTGTCATAGATGCTAATTAGCAGTGCTTTGCAAGGCTTCCAGAGGTTATCCTGACTTTGCTGATGAGGAAATAGAGGGTGAGATTTATCTGGGAACACGAGGTTGAACCGCACCCAATGGTGATACAATGGTGGCTTCAGGAATTAGCACTCACGTTCTGGATTTGTTAGTTCTCTGTTTAAGCTGTGGGTTAAGCAGTCTGGCTACTTGTTTTCTTTGGAAAGGGACCCAGAGACCATGTCTCTTGCCTATGTGGCTCTCCTAGCTCTTCTATTAGTCCACCATGCCAGCTGCTCTCCTCACCGTGCGGTGGGCACCCAAGCCCACCCTTTCTCCGGGGCTCCTGCTAGACTTCTGCTGTTAGCCAGGAGTTAAGGCACTGCCCTCAGAAGGCTCTCCGAACCACCAAGTGCCCAGCCCTTACCCATCCTCTGCCTGGTGCCTGTTGCTTCTTGTGTTGCTGCTCTAACACCTTGCTGAGGAGCAGAAATCATACCTTTTGTTGGTCTTTCCCCTGTCCCTCCCTTGGAGTGTACCAAACATAACTCCCCAACAACTATTAATTCATAACAAAAGTCATGTTTGAATTAGTTGTTCATCATCCCTCAGTAGGTCGATTATGGGTCTGCCCAACCAACTGCAAATCAATTCCATGAATGGATCTGTCTGCAGCTGCAGTCCAAAGCGAACTTTCTATAAACTTCTCCGTTTCCACTATTCTAAACTGAGTTTTGCCATATCTCGTTCCAAAATATCTGAAATCAAGAACTTTTTATTTGCGTACATCCCCTGAGGATCTGGAGATAACATCCTCTACAGCCCTTAGGGGTTCCGTGTGGTTGGCCAAGAATATGAATGAGCCTGTCAGGATGGCAACCGTCAGGAGTGTTTGAGTAGGTGATAGAAAGTGGGAGGTCTCCTGGTGAGAGAAAGAGTCTAGGCTTTGTTTAGAGAAAGAACCCAGCTTCGCTTACATACATTACCTTTGCCCCTTCTTTGGAGCTAATTTAGAAAGTGACAGGGTCTGTGACAAAGTGGAATCTGAACGTTTATATTTTCCAAAATTAAGTCTTTGAAGAACACACATGCTTTATGCTTTAGGTTTATAATATATATTTTAGATTAAATGATACTGTCATCTTGGCTATTTTACTGTAATCTGAACAACTTTCTATTCTATGTAGGTAGCTCTGCTAAAACAATCTTGGAACAATCGTAGGATAAATTGAGGTTTTTGTATGACTCTTATTTGGAGGGGTTTCATGTCTTTTTATCTCTGTCTCACTTTATACTGAATGAAGGAGGATTTCACTTAATTGGACAAAAGTATTTGTTGATTGATGGACTTCATCTTCCTCTTTAAAAAGCTTTGAAATTGAAAGTAGAAGAGGGAAATCTTCTCACCCTAATAAATTGATTGTGCCAGGATAAAGGAAATGCTGCTCTTTGAACACATCAGGACTAGTCGGGCCAGTTGTGAGGACGCTCTGGTTCTGATATCTGTCATCCTTTGATTACCAGAGTCGATGGGGTGATGTAATTTCTTAAGTGTGTCAGAAAATTCATGAGAAAAATAAAAAGGGACCAAAACCTACAGTGCTCAATGAACTGTTAAGGTCCACAGCATTTGGTCCACTATTAATGCTTACCTTAAATCTTTTAATAGACACTGATTATTATCATCGTGCCATACTCAGAAAGAACAGGAAATAAGAGAGTGAGTTTCCCGGATGACCTTATGTAGCCGCAGAAAACAACCACCTTCACGACCTTATCATCATGTCAGATGAGTCACTGAACTGTTGGACCTCAACTTTAGGCAACAGGCAGCTTCTTATAAAGTAGGATGCTAAAATCATCAGAAAATGATTTCTTTTAAGCCCAAGATAGAGGCCAGAGTGTTGATGATCTGACCACCCACTAAGACTAATAGCTCGTCTTTCCATCTTCTCATGCAAAAGAGAATTCAAGAAAGGAACTAAAGAGATGGCTGTGTTTTATCAGGAGAGTAGGAATTACCAAACAGCAGAAACCAGAATGTCTTTAATTGATCTTGTTAAGAGTTCCCAGAGGTGTCTGCCTACACTGGACCTTTTGGAAGAAGGAAGGTCTCATGGTACATGTTCGCTGGTAGAAGAGAAATCATTCTTTCCTGTTGTTAGGGCAGGCAACTATTGACACTTGGTGGCTGGCATTCCAAATCCTGAAGCACAAATATCTTCTGAGTTCCTACTACAGGGATAGAGGAGGAGATGTCCTCTGATCAGAGACTTCTTTAACTGATTGCTTCACTTATACCCTGGATACATTTGCTTGTTCATTTATTTAAAAAATGGGGTGCCTGGGTGGCTCAGTTGGTTGAGCCTTGGACTTCAGCTCAAGGGATGATCTCACAGTTCCTGAGTTTGAGCCCTGCTGTCTGCTGTCATTGCAAAGTCTGCTTTGGATGCTCTGTCCTCCTTTCTCTACTCCTCCCCTGCTAGCCCTCTCTCTCAAAAATAAATGAAAAAAAAAAAAAAGAATAACCAGAAGGAAAACTGAAGGTAATTTGCCAGATTCCCATGGTCCTTTAGGAATATTGCCTACTTCTATATCTCTGTGTTTTGGTGTTTGGGGGTTAAAATCACTCGATTCAACAAGTACTTATCTACGGACAGTCTAACATTTGCAATCTCTTGTTGGCTCTTCAAAATCTAGTCAGAAGAAAAAGAGATTGTTCTCATATCCCCAAATCTTAATATTTTTGAAAAGAGAAACCATGAGTGCAAAATATCAGCCTCAATAAGGAAAATAATAATAGCAAACCTTTGTATGGTTCTTACTGGGTGCTGTGGCCTGTTCTAAGTGGTTTACTTACATTTACTCACTTGATTGTCTCTCTTTATTTATTTATTTTTTTGAAAGAGAAAGAGAGAGAGAGAGAGAGGGAGAGGGAGAGAGAGAGAGCTCACAAGTTGGGGAGGGGCAGAGGGAGAGAGACAGAGAGAAACTTAAGCACGCTTCACTCTCAGCACGGAGCTTGATGGGGGGGCTCATCATGACCTGGGCTGAAATCAAAAGTCGGATGTTTAACTGACTGAGCCACCCAGGTGCCCCTGCTCATTTGATTCTTATGGCAACCCTTGAAGTAGGTGACAGTATTATTCATGTTTGATAGACAAAGGAACCCAGGCACAAATAACTTATCCAAGTTTTCATGATAGAACCAGGGTCCTAGCCATATAAATCTAAATATAAACTTATTTTATATTTAGATTAAATACTTATTATACTTATATAATTTATATTGTTTAATTAAATAATTAATTAATATAATTAATAAATTGCTTAATATATATATTTTTAAGTAAAACCAGTCATATGATACTCTGGTTCAAAACCCTTGCTTTACTTCCCGTCTCATATAGAATCCAATCCAACCCTCCACACAGGCTTGCTGGGCCTCCAAGTTTGCTGCTGCCCACCTTTCTGAGCTTTTCCATCCTCTCCTCTCCCTTAACTGTCTCCCCTTAGTGCCACTGGCCTTTTTACTCTGGGAATGCCCCATGCTCATTCGCTCTTCAAGCCTTTGCATTTTCTCTGCCACCTGGAAGGCTCATACCCCAGCTCTGTGCATGGCTCACCTTTTAAAATTCACATCTCTGCCTCAATATCACCTCCTTGGACACAACCTACAATGGTCATCCCACTGCCCATTCCCCTACTGTTTTATTATTTTTTTTAAATGATGTATATCAGTACCTGACAATTCATAACTTATGTATTTATTTATCGTCTGTCACGGTTATTAGAATGTAAGCCCAAACAGGGTAGGGGTTATATTCATTTTGTTCACTGCTGCCACCCTCAGTGACAAGAACACGGCCAAGCACGTCATCAGTGCCAGTAAGTATTTGGGAAGTGAACAAATAAAACAAATTGATGAACTATCACCTCAGGGAAGATAAACTTATTGTCAAGGTAAAAATGGTTCATGACTGAACCAAAGCTGAAACAGTGGAATGGCAGGGACTCTCAGAGATTATTCTCCAAAGTGGAGGTTTTCACCTGGGACAGGATGGGGACTTTTCTGTACTGGAAAGTCACAAGCAGGCATGATGGAATTAGAGCAGTTTCCTCCAACAAGAGTGGGTGAACCCATCCCTTTCCATCTCACTGCAACCACCTCTTTATTCTTCTAGTACCTGAAGTTATTTATGAAAGGGAAATCAAATACACGGGCAAAACAGTAGAAAATAAAGTTAAACAGATGCTCTAATCCTTGACTTTGCCTAATTCTGAGCAACTGCATATTTCTAAGTGGAAGAGTATTCTAGGCTTCCCAGCCATGTATCTACCTTAGGATTCAAGTTATTTGATGATGATGATGATGGTGATGATGATGATGATGATGATGATGATGATATTCGGATTGGTCTTTCTGAAGTTGTTGGCTTTCTTTTTTTTTCCTTTTAGAATTTTTATTAAATTCTAGTTAGTTAACATACAGTGCAATATTGGCTTCAGGAGTAGAATTCAGTGGTTCATCACTTACACACAGCATTCAGTGCTCATCATAACAAGTATTAAGGAAGGCACTTGTTATCATTAATATCTCATTAATTGAAAATATGCCTCTCTTCCTTTTGAGAAATCTGGATGAAAGAGGCATTAAAACTCTAAGAAGTAAAACTCTACACGCAGCCAATATCCCTAACTGACTTTCCTTCCTGTGGAATATTGGAAGATCTTTCTGAATAATTCCTAATGGTCCAGCTAAACCTGACAGTGCATTAAAGATGGCTGGGGCAGCTCAAGAGCATGCTGCGGCTCTCTGATCTAAGTTGTTTGGCTTCAGGATTTGAGGAAGCAAATAGAAGCAGCTGCACTAAGGATTTTCTGCAATTAGGTTCATGCAGATTCTGGAAGTTGCTTATTAGGTCTGTCACTTTCAATCCATCTGGTATTTTCGTGTTCAAGTAGTATTGCGAGTTGCTCAGTGGGGTCAGTGGTTTTCCTTTTACCTGCTAGACAGCATTGCACAACAGTAAAGGCTTATCTGCTGGAGGCAGGATGCACAATTTGGCTGCGTATTGCAAGGCACATGAATTTTTGATTTGTCTGTGTGAGACAGCACAGACACCTCTGAGGAGTTCCGGTTTGGACCAGTCCAAGATTTAGGTAACATTACCAAATTGTCCTGGGCTTATTTATTTTTATTTTTGCACGTGTTCTTTCCCCTAGTGCCTTATGTAACACAAGAACCAAAGGTAAATGCTATGGGCAGCTAGTTATTTCCATTTTATTTTATCACCTGTCTGGTATTGATTCAGAAAGCTATAGACTAAACTAAGTGGTGTTCCTGGAACAGAGCTTGATCCATTCAAACACTTGCTATATTTGAGGGTTCTCAAAAATAAAGAGCATATCTGACCCCTTAGAATCTGCTAATTTTTGAAGGTATTCTGTCTTTTTACCTTTCTCCCCAAACTGCCTTTTTATAGCGTCAACCTTCATTTGGATGGAGGAAAATTGAATTCAAACACTTTCTGAAAAAATCACATTGATACTTCACATCCTTCTCTTCCCTGGTACCTCAGTTTGCCATAAATTTTCAATGCAGGTTTGGGGATGAACTTATTTGGAAACTCTGTATCTCTTCTTCCTCACTACTCACTTGGTAACTACATGGGGTTATGCTAATTTGTACCATGTCCTCTGGATCATGCGGTTATGAGAACTTCCCACTCTCAGGCCTAATCCTTAATATTTTGTGTACTTTTTTTTGGCATTTGCATCTGACTTATTGAGTCTCTGAGAACAACTCTTTCCAATTAGGCATCGAAGGGGCCTGTTCTAAGTTTATTAGTTTGCTCGAGCTTGTTTTATTTATGTTATCTCACTTATACTCAGACTTTAAATTTACCAAAAGATGATAACCAGGAATGCCCTGTGTTTCTTAATAACATACACTAAAATAGTGTCATAGCAGGGAGAGGGGTTGATTTAGGAAGATGAAGTGGCTGCTTATTCTCTTTTATCTTGGCAATTGCAAAGTGGGTCCTGCAAAACATACACCGTCTGGCTTGTGTACTTTGCCAGATGGTTTCCATGGTCTCATTCCCAACAGGGGTGGGGATCCATGGGGTGGGGAACTGGAGCCCAGGCAAAGTGACTCCTTTACTTATCACAGGGCTGCTTGGAAAGAAAACAAAACAAAGCAAATAAGCTTGCAAAATTGGTGGTGATTTCAGTGAAAAGTTGGTGGCTATTTTGCTGCTTAAAATTGTGGTTCCCTTGAAGTATTTCTGGAGATTAGTATGATATATGCTTAGATGTAGCCTTTCATGTTTTTGGACCCAGAGGGCTACAGAACCAGGAAATAATGGTAGCCAGGTTACTGGTAAAAAAGAAAGAAAGAAAATGGCTCATTTTAACACATTGTTGAAGTCCTTGACGCTTGAGGCTGGAGCAGCTGAAGTGGAGGACTGAGATTCCTTTTGGTCAATCCTCTGGGCTAAACCCCAAAACGTCCCCATATCTCCATCATTTGTTCTACAAAGCACATCCCTCATCTGGGTCTCCACTATGGAACATAGTTTTAACCAGAATAGGACTTGGAGTGACGTGGTAAGTCATAGGTGCACTATGTATGCATTCTTCCAGAGTTCAAGATGAGAACTTGTGCTCCCCAAGGTTAAATTCCAGCAAGTTCTGTAGCCTCCTCTCTTTCTTAATGGAAAATGGGGTGGGGTAGGGAATGAGTGGATAACTATGATGGTTGTCTCTGGAATTCACACTCCACCAAGTGATTCCTGGTAGCTACTTTGGTGTTATTTGAAAAGCATCAAATATTTGAACAGCATTTGGTATTATGTGATTAAGCTTTTAGGGACTGACACTCACTGTTGGCTATGGACATTCAGTATGTGTTGAAATTATTTACCATCAGACACACACACACACACACACACACACACACATTGAATGTACTCATTCCACAGGAGTATCCTGAGGATTTGATAAGAGTTGGGTGAAAAGCAAAAAAAAAAAAAAAAAAAAAAAAAAAAGAAAGAAAACAAAAAAAGCATGAGACTCAACAGTAGAGAACTGATCATTTCCTGCTGAAATGGATAGCCTGAGGCAGTTTTTTCCCCTTGATTTGACTGTTGCAAGAGGTAGACATTTGAGTCATAAGTAAAATATTTTTTAAAAATTAGTAAATACTGCCTTCCATTTCCGGAAAGATAGAGTAGATGGACTTTTACGTATTCCTCCTACTGGAATTCCTGAACATTATATATAAAACAAACATAAGAAGACTGTGATAGAACAATTAGAAAACAGCAAGGATATAGAAGAACTCAACCATCAAGCAATAGGTATCTAACATACATTTATAAAACATTCTACAACAACAGAATACACATTTTTTTCAAGTGCCTTGGAACATATATCAAGATGGTCTATATCTTGTGGCTAAAATGAATCTCGATAAATTTAAAAGAATTAAATTTATATAGAGTGTGTTTTATAATCATAATGCAATCAAACTGAAATCAATTTCAAAAAGATAACAAGAAATATCCAAACATGTTGAAACTAAACAGCCTAATTCTAAATAATCTATAGGTCATGAGAAAGTCTCAAAAGAAATTTAAAAAAATTGAACTGAATGATAATATACAGTATATCAAAATTTGTAGGACACAGAGAAAGCACTGTTCAGAGGGAAATTTATAGCACTAAATGAATACATTACAAAAGAAGAAAAGTTTCAAATCGATAATCTAACTTCTCACCTCAAGAATGTAGGAAAAACAGAACAAAATAAACTCAAGGCAAGCAAAGGGAAAAACATGATAAAGAGCAGAAAACATTTAAATTAGAACCAGAAAAATAAATATAGCTTAAAAAAAAAGATCAGTAAAAGTAAAAAATGTCTAGCAAGACTGATAAGGACAAAAAGAGTATGCAAACTGCCAATATCAGAAATAAAACAGGGAACATCACTACAGACCATGCAGACATCAAACAGGCTATAAGGAAATACTATGAACAATTTTATACATCTATATGTGACAACTTAGATGAAATGGACCACTTCCTCAAAAAAGCATAAAGTAGCACAACTCACACACATTAAATAGTTTGAATAACCCTATACCTATGAAGGGAATGCATAATTTTAATACTCTTGAAAGAGAAATCTCCAGGCCCAGAGAGTTTCCCTGGAGAAATCTGGAACCCAAAGCCAAATATGTTAAAGAAAAAAGGGTTAATACCAATGCTACTAAGTCTGTTCCAAAAACAAACAAACAAACAAGCAAACAAACAAAACCCAGGAGAAAACACTTTCCAATTCTTTTCATAAAATCCGACAAAAGGCAGTTCACAAAAAGAAAATTGCAAACCAATATACCTCATGAATGTAGACATAAAAATCCTTAATAAAACATTAGCAAATGGAATTCAGCAATATATAAAAAGAAGTGTACACCAAGACCAAGTGGAGTTCATTTCAGGGATGCAAATCTGATTCTGTATTTGAAAATCAATTAAAGTAATCTACCACATTAGCAGACAAAAGAAGGAAAATAAAATATCAACTGACAGAGAAAAACCATTTGTCAATCATTTTTGATAAAAACTCTTTACAAAAACAGCAATAGAGGCAACTTCCTTCCTTGACAAAGAGCATTAAAAAATTCTACAGCATACACTATTCTTAATCGTTAAAGACTAAATGTTTTCGCCAAAGGTCAGTAGTAAGACAAAGATGTCTTCTCTCCATTCTTGAACATAGTGCTGGAAATTTTAGTTCATTAAGGCAAGAAAAGGAAATACAAAACATACAAATCAGAATGGAGGAAATAAAAGTGTCCTCTTTGCAGATAACATGATTATCTACATAGACAACTCCTAGAACAATGGAGTTCAGCAAGGCTGCAGAATATAAGATAAAAATATAAAAATCAATAGTATTTGTATGAACAAATGAACACAGGGGATCCAAAATTAAAAATATAATACCATTTGTAATTGCTAAACTAATAAACAAACCACCCCAAAATTTCAAATACTTAGTTGCAGATCTAATAAAACACTTAAAGGACTTCATGCTGAAATCTGCACAATGCTGATGAAAGAATTTCAAGGAAGACCTAAACGGATAGAGACACGTACTATATTCAAGGACTGGATGATGCAACACAGTAAAGATGTCAATTCTCCCCAAGTTGGTATATAGGTTGAATAAAATTGCTATCAAAAACACCGTGTTTTATTTTCTATATAAGGCAATATTCTAAAATTTATGTGGAAAAGTAAAAGAACTAGAATACCTGAAAAAATTCTGAAAAAGAAGAATTCAGTGGGAGAAATCAATCTAATGAATTATAAGAGTTATAACATACACTAAGCGATACTAGTAGAGGAATAGACACATGAATCAATGGATAAGAATAGACAACCCAGAAACAGAACCACACAATATGCCCAATTGACTTTGATAAAAATACAAAAGCATTCAATGGAAGAAAGATATCTTTTTCAACAAATTATGGTAAAACAAGTAGATATGAGTAGGCAAAAAAATAAACTTGTCTTACACCTTGTACAAAAATTAACTCAAAATAGATCACAGGCTTAAATGTAATACTACATAAAACTATAAAACCTAAAAATTTTTTTTAAATGTTTTTATTTTTGAGACAGAGAGAGACAGAGCATGAGCAGGGGAGAGGCAGAGAGAGAGGGAGACATAGAATCCAAAGCAGGCTCCAGGCCCCGAGCTGCCAGCACAGAGCCCGACGTGGGACTCAAACCCACGGACTGTGAGATCATGACTTGAGCCGAAGTCAGACGCCCAACCAACTGAACAACCCAGGTGCCCCAAAACTATAAAACTTTTATTTATTTATTTTTTTAAATGTTTATTTTTGAGACAGAGCGCAAGTGGGGGAGGGGCAGAGAGAGAGGGCGACACAGAATCTGAAACAGGCTCTGAGCTGTCAGCACAGAGCCCGATGCAGGGCTCGAACCCACGAACCGTGAGATCATGACCTGAGCCCAAGTCGGACGTTCAACCGACTGAGCCACCCAGGCACCCCAACTATAAAACTTTTAGAGAAAAATATAAGAGAAAATTATCAGGGTCTAGGGCTAGGCAAATAATTCTTTTTAAAAATTTTTTTATTCACTATATTTTTAGGTAAGGAATTCTTCAGACTTGACACCAAAAGCATGATCCATAAAAGGAAAAACTAATAGTTTGGAATTTATCAAAATTTAATATTTTGTTTCATAAAAGATATGTTAAGAAGATGAAATGGCAAGATATGGAGAGGGAGAAAATCTTTGTGAACCACATACCCAACAAAGAGACAGTATCTGACATATCTTTAAAAAAATTAAAAAATCCCAAAATTTTAAAGTGGGCAAAAACACGAGGAGACCTTTCATGGAAGAGGATATACAGATGCCAGGTAATCACATGAAAATATGTGATTTAACATATTTTAGCCAGTAATAAAATGCAAATTAAAACCACAAGGGGACATCACTACATACCTATCAGAATAATTGAAATTAAAAAAAAAAATAGTGACAAAACCAAATGTTGGCAAAGAATGATGCAAAGAAACTGCACCACTCATACATTGCTAGTGGGAATGCAAAATGGTACAGCCAATTTAGAAAAGTTAAGCTGTTTCGTAAAACAAACAATAATAAAACACACACACACACACACACACACACACACACACACCAAAGCATAAATACCATACAACCCTGCAGTTGCACTCCTGGACATTTATCATAAAGAAATGAAAACTAAATTTGCACAAAAACCGAGTTCATAATAGCCCCAACCTGGAATCAGACCAGATGTTTTCCAGTGGGTAAGGGGTTAAACTGTAGTACAGGGTGGTATGTAGCATGGAATAGTACTCAGCAAAAAAAAAAAAAAAAAAAAAAAAAAAAAAAAAAAAAAAAAAAAAAAAAAAAACGGGGGGGTGAGAAACTATTAATAAATGCAAAATCTGGAGGAATCCTCAAAGGTTACATGCTGTGTGATTCCATTTATATAAAATTATTTGAAATGACAACATGATAAGAATGGAGAATAGATTAACGGTTGTCTGGGGTTAGGGAAGGGACAGAGGAAAGTGGGAGTGGATATAAAAGGGCATCATGAGTGATCCTGATTGTGACATTGCACTACAGTTTTGCAAGATGTTACCCTTGGGGGAAACTGAATAAAGCATACTTGGGTTCTCTCTGTGTTAGATTTCAAAACTGTATTAGAATCTACAACAATCTCAATTAAAAAGATCAATTAAGTCATTTAAAGTTTAACTAAATGATATAAAATGAAGCAAACAGGGTAATAATGCTTGGGACAATAGAGTAAACTGGATTCTACCCCAAAATGCCACATCAATATTATGTAGTGCCCAAATGAGACTTGAGATAGTCAAGAAGCTTCAACGTAGAGGGTTTAGTTTCCATGACTCAACGTAACTGAGACGCTGTTTCCCGTTCTGGTTTACATGATGAGGTTGTATTTCACCCTCATGTTTCATGGAGTCTGAACTGCGCTGACCTCAGCTTACCTGCATACATGCCTCTCTTTTGGCCTTCGTCATGGCTCCTGGTATTGCCATTAAATGGTTCTGGAATTTCCCTTTCTGCACAGCATCTTCCCAGTATGCCTTTAAAAGACCCACCTTATCATTCTTTCCCCCCCTTCCCACCATTGCCTCCACTTAAACTGCCAATCCAAACTAGTAAGCAAACTCATCACAGCACTAAATAAACAGGTTTGAATTACCAGTTTAACCCTCCTTCTGGATGTCTTATATTTTAAAAGAATCAAAAATGATTTCAATTACTCTTCTATTGGTAGACTGCCGGAAGGAGATCCAGTTGTCCCTACGGGACTGGTGGTTGTAAAGAAGCCGGGAGCCTCCCTTTGACTCCCCCGCCCCCTTGATTTTAGTCAAGGAGAATGGTGAAGGGCTAGGAAAATACCAAAGCGCATGCTTGGACTGCCCTTTCTTCTCCAACTCTCTCCCACCTCCCTGTGGTCCTTCCCTAATCTGTGAGTAAATATTTTAATGAGACCATTAATTGTGTTACACTATTTTGTTTGTAAATGTCCTTTTTAATGAAATGACTTAATCAAATTTTAGTTGCAAATCCCTACCTCCTAATTTTTCATGGACTTGACGTTCTCACTTGCGTGGCTTGTTACATGATGTTTTCCATCAGTGTGCCTCTGTATTAGCTGTTACGTCCGTAAGGAGAAAGAGGGCAGGGCAAGGTGAAATTTGACTATAGTCTGCAAAATAACCCTTGCCAGAAAGGCACTGTATCATGAACTCAGAAGGCATTCTGTGCTAGATTTATCCAGTCTCTTTTACCCAACTGCAGTCTTCTTTATGCCATGCTTTCTTTCTTCCTCACCTTTTACTCTTTCCTCAACCACTGGCAGTCAGAGGTCTGCCCCTAGTCGCTGAGCTCAAATAGTTCCCTTGATCAAACCCAAGAGATTTGGCCCAGTCTTGCCACTACTAGCCCATCTGTGGTTTTGGTCTGACTATTCACGTCCTTACTTTTAAAAAATGTCTGCTTATTTTTGAGAGAGAGAACACAATGGGGAAGGTGCAGAGAGAGATGGGGAGAGGGGATCTAAGCGGACTCTGGGCTGACAGCAGAGAGCCCGATGTGGGTCTCGAAGTCACAAACCGATAGATTATGATCCGAGCTGAAATCAGATGCTCAACTGCCTGAGCCACCCAGGTGTCCTCCCACCTCCTTACTTCGACACGTTCTTTCCCTGATTTCATGAATGTTGCCTCCCCTGGTTCTCCTGAAGATGGGAGGCAGTTACAGTTCTCCTGTAAAGTGTCTCCTCATAATCTGCCTTTGGATGCGTCACTGGCATTTCAAACTTGCCCATCACTGAGCTATTGATGGTACCACAAATCTGCTTTCCCATTTCAGTTAATGGCAACCCCAATCTTTCACTTGTTCAGGTAAAAATCTTTGAGTATTCCTTGATCCCCTCTTCTTCTCCCCAGTTACATCTGGTTCATAAACAAACTTTCCTTGCTTTCCCTCAAAATATGTGTAGAATCTGAGCACTTCTTACCACTTCCATCATCACCACCCCCATGGGTGCCACCTTCTCTGCTTGCCTGGGTCACCGCCATAGCCTCGGGTCTCTGCTTCTGCCCTTGCTCATCTCTTAATTCTCAATAGAAAAGCCAGTGTGATTATGTTAAATTGTAGCAGGTCAAGTCTCATCTAGAAATCCTCCAGCAGCTTCTTGTCTGGCTTAGAGTAAAAGCCAGTCCTTCTGCTAGCTTGTATCATTGGCTCACTCCCACCTTATTACATGATCCTTCACTCTGATCTATCCACACTGGCCTCCTTGGTCTTCTTGATCATGCAGACTTCTGCTTCGGAGCCTCATGCCTGCCATCGGTTTCCTCTGCCTGAATGCTCTTTCAAGGGAGTGGCGTGTCTGACTTCTTCATGTCAGGCTTCAGAGGGTTTCCCCCCACCACCTCTGGGGACGCTGAAAGCCCTCATCCCAGGCACTTATCTCTCCCATTCCTGTTTTAATTTTCATCAGTAGCACCTATTTTACATAGTATACATTTGACTTAATCTTACTTAGTGCCTTTCTCTTCTACTAGGCTGTGAGTTTAGTGGGCAGACATTTTTGTTTTTTAAAAAATTTTTTTAATGTTTATTTTCTTTTTGAGAGAGAGAAAGAGACAGGGCATGAGCAGGGGGAGTGGCAGGGAGATAGGGAGACACAGGATCCGAAGCAGGCTCCAGGCTCTGAGCTGTCAGTACAGAGCCCGACGCGGGGCTGGAACTCACAGATTGTCAGATTATGACTTGAGCCAAAGTGAGGGCTCAACCAACTGAGCCACCCAGGTGCTCCGCAGACATTTTTGTTTGTCTTTCCAATGCTCTGTTTTCAGCACCAAGACTAGCGCCTGGTGCGCAGACTCACGGTCAATATTTCTACGTGAACTGAATAATTATTTTCTTTGTCTTTGTGTCTCTCCATTTCTCTCTCTGTGTCCCTTTATTATGGCCTTTCCATTCTTGGCTATTCTTTCCTTCCTCTGCTTCATAAATGTAGGTATGTCCCAAGAGTGTCTCCTTGGTGCCCTCATCTTTTATTACATTCTTTTTCCCTTTCCTTTTCTCTTCCACCTTCTTCCCTTGACCACTGGCCCCTGATTTCAAGGCACAGATATCTCTCTTTCCCTCTTACACTTCTCCCAGGCCTCTGACTGTAGTTAGGGGTGCTACACATCTGGACCCTGCAGGGCAAGAGAAGCAGGAGAACAGGCGGCATGAGCACTGAGATGATTTCAGTATTGTTTACCATAAAGGCCTTGAGTTTCCATCTTGGGTTATAGGAATAAGTTTATATGTTCAATTTTCTTTTGTCTGGTAAGCTTCTGGGGGGCAAGGATCATACATTATTAATGTTTATATTCATCAATTCTTCCCTCTATCTATCCATGCATGCATTCACCAATAGAGATTTGTAGGGCACCCACTAGGTGCCAGGTCTTTTCCCAAGGCTCTGGGAATGCAAAGTTAGGTAAAACCTGAGATGGTATTAAGAACAACCAGAAAAGCTCAAAGGTTTCAAGTCATGGAGATCAGGGACACAGTGAAGAAAAAACCAATTAGCAGAGTACTACTGTAGTATAGAGAATAAATCAAGGCCATTTCTAAAGGAGGGAAGGTATAGATGGAAATAAGTAATAAGATTTGAGAAATATCCAATGAGAAACTTATCTAGAATAGCCACTCAATAGTTTTTACTAGATGATTTGATTTGTTATAGAAGAAACTGGCTTATAAGAACTCAGGATTTGAAGTTGCATCGAGTTGAGTTTAAATCCCCTAAACTCATCTGTTTGCTAGCTGTATGGCTATGGGCAAATTATTTAATCTCTCCAGGTCTCAGTTTCCTTAGCTGTAAAATGAGGTGGGCAAAACTCAACTCAAAGGGTTTTTTCAAGGTTACATAAGGAAATTCATGTAAAGTGAACAGGGCCAGGTACAAACTATGTGATGTATAGGTCACTGTTTACATTATAATAAACATTTAATGTGACTATTTAAAGAGTCACAAAAAAATAGAGTGACAAATAGATATTCCCAACAAGTTGAAATGTCAGCTACTCAAATAGAAATAAATACAAACTTTTATTTCAATTATATTATTTCTCCTCTTTCCCAGTACATGAGGATATCAGGAGAAAATACCTACAGTTCTCAGAAAGTGAATCAAGTATAATAACTAATAACTAGTGAGTTTGTTCTGTTGGGGCAAGAAGGGATCATTGTAGAACACAGCAAATAGAAGTGCCCAAGTCTGTCTGTCTGCCTGTCTCTCATTGCCCATGTAGCTTTAAACATTATGCAAAAAAATGTCATTTAGAGTCATTTTAATCATGGTATTGCCAGAGAGCAGTGGATAACCATTTCTTCTGCCAGAAATTTTGATTTCTTTCTTAAAGGAAGGGGAAAAAGCAGTTCGTGCTCAGTGGGACAGTTCTGGTTGTCTGTGGATCCTGCTGCCTGCTCAACTCTTGGGAACATGCATTACAACATGGATAGTTTTCAAGGCACCTTTGAGGTCCTCAATATATCTACTAGTATCTACTTTAGTAACTTAAGCTCTATACTAATTATCTGTTTTGAGATACAAAGTAGAAAGGGCAATTTTCCTTTCAAGAATTTTCCTTTCAAGAGATGATAGATAAAAGTCACACAGCTATTTTCTAACCTGATCAATAGCTATCTAATATTCCATACATGATATGAACTGTTTTGTTTTCTATTTACAAAGAGATACATCTTTTAATGGGGCAAGGTAGATTTTGAATGCAACCCTTGTTTGCTTGAGGACTGATATTAACTTAAAATAGTTCAAGCAGATGTTATCCTAATCCTCCCTACTTTGAGTTTCTCTGTTGTTTGGCTAAAATCCATATATTTTGTTGTATGGATAGATCCATATAATGTTTGTCTGGGATATCAAAAGCCCAGAGTTTAATCTTGTAATGCCTTTCATAGATGTATTTGATAGTGATTGCAATGTTTAGATGATAAACTCTGAGAACATGGACTGGGCCTTTTACATGTTCTATGTATCCCTCCCTCCTCTCCCCAAGGTCAAGAACAGGGCAGAACACATAATATATGCTCAACAAACCCCCACTGATGGGTTCAGTGTTTATGAAAACAACTCTACAGTAGAGTATCATGGTGAGGAAGTTCGATAGTTGTATAAAACAATGAGCTAAAGAAGAAATTGTCAAATCTCTCAATCACATACTTATTGCTTTTTCCTTATGGTAATTGGAGTAAATGCATCATCTTTTCTATGCACTTATCTTCCTACTTGTAAGATGAGGTATTGGAAAATGATTGTCTCCAATATTAAGAGAACTTGGAATGTACTGTGGTATCTCAGCATGCCCATTTCTTTGACTGGGAATGGTCAAACACGTTGGGTTACTTACTCTTAATATTTTACTGATCAGTAACAAAATGTACCAAAAGAAAATGTCCAGATGATGTTAGGAAAGGAAGTGCTTACACAACCCGATTCAACTTTAAAAGGAAACATTCTTAATTCTAATATTTCAAAACCCTTCTCCATTTATCTTATGGTTGCTACCTTTTTACCCTTTCCCTTTAAAGGAAAAATAGTAAATTGGACATACGGTAATTCTTAGAGAATGTTCTACATATTATAAGACTGACATTCATTCATTAATTCAATGTTTATGAAGCATCTTTTGCTCTGTGCCAGAGAAAAATTGTTCTGTATTTGTGAAATTCATCCTCTCTTGGAGGAGATCTTAGGATAAACCTCTTAGAGATTCTACCATAGTAATGCTATTGGGCTCATGAGGACAAGAACCACTGGGTCTCCACAAGACAGCAATATATATTCTGCTCTGAATTGTCAAGAAGAGCTCAGAGGTAGGCTGGCAAAATGGCATTTTCTAGGCAGCAGGAACATCATGGGCAGGGCTTGGAGGAATAAGGGCACAGAGTAGCCTATGGCTTGGTAAGGAATTTGGGCTTTTGCTAAGGGCAGCAAGGTCTGATTTATTTTATTAAAATATACATAACACACAATTAACCATTTTGATCGTTCTCGAGTGCACAGTGTAGTGGCACTAAGTATATTCACACGGTTGTGCAACCATCACCACTATCCGACTTCAGAGTGCTTTCATCTTGTGAAGTCAAAACTCTGTACCCAGTAAATAATAACTCTCCATTCCTCCCTTATGTCATCCCCTGGCAACCACTGTTCTACTTTGTGTCTCCATGAAGTTGACTAATCTAGATTCCTCATATAATTGGAATCATACAGTATTTGTCCTTTCTTTTGTCATTGGCTTATTTCACTTAGTGCAATGTCTTCAAGATTCATCCATGTCGTAGCATGTGCCATCATTTCTGTCCTTTTTAAGGGTGACTAGTAGTCCACTGTGTGCACAGACCACAATGTGTTAATCCATTCTTCTGTTGCTGGCCACTTTGCTTGCTTCCAACTTTGGCCTTAAGTGGATAAGGCTGCAGTGAATGTGGGAAGTCCATATATGTCTTCAAGACGGTGATCTCATTTCCTTTGGATATATACTCCAAAGGGCAATTGCTGGATGATGTGGTAATTCTATGTTTAATTTTTTGAGGAGCTGCCTTACTGTTTTCCACAGTGGCTTACAATTTTATCATGCCTAAATAAGGGTTGAATTTTAAAGGATGTTAAAACTAGTGAGAGACTGATCATTTGGTGTGGATAGCACACCGCCTGCTGTACGGAGGATGGACGAAAGGCAGCGGAGCTGGCGTTAGGATGCTGACAACCAGCTTAGGGCTGAGGGAGCTGTGACCTGGGGCTGGCCCTGTGTGGATGAGGACAGACGAGGAGCTGCAGAGATTCCTGACAAGTACAATCACGTGCTTAATGAAGCTTTCTTGTAATGGTATCACCAATAACCAGCCCCAGCTGGAGTTGGGGGAGGAATTAAGGAAAGAATAAATCCTAAATTATTAAATGAATTGTCTGGGAATGGCAGAAGAACTGAGAGAAAGGGATATGAAAAGGAGGAGGAGACAGTCAGACAGAAACCCAAGGAAAAAAAGGAAAAAGGCCAGGAGACACTGATCCTATGATAAGGCTTATGAAAAGATGATCAGGTAGTCTTATATACCACAGAACTTTAAAAAGAAATTTATTAAGATGGGGGCGCCTGGGCGGCTCAGTCAGTTAAGCATCTGACTTCAGCTCAGGTCATGATCTCACAGCTCGTGGGTTCAAGCCCCGCGTCGGGCTCTGTGCTGACGGCTTGGAGCTTGGAGTCTGCTTTGGATTCTGTGTCTCCCTCTCTGTCTGCTCCTCCCCTGCTCATGCTCTATCTCTCTAAAAATTAAAATAAACCATTAAAAAATTAAAAAAAAAGAAATTTATTAAGATGTACTTGAGAAGTGGTGGACGAAGCAATTGACAACAGAAAGACATGTGCTTCTCAAATAAGAATGGAGTAGTTATGGGGCAGCCCAGCTAGTTCATCACTTTTTTAAAAAGTTTATTTATTTATTTAGAGACAGCGTGCATGCGAGCAGGGGAGGGGAAGACAGAGAGAGGGGAGAGAGAGAATCCCAAGCAGGCTCCTTGTTGTGGGCACAGAGCCCGACGCAGAGCTCAATCCCACAAACCCGCGATCGTGACCTGAGCAGAAATCAAGGGTCGGATGCTTCACCAACTGAGCCACCCAGGCAACCCAACTCATGACTTTTACATTGTGGCTTCACTGGATCACCTATTTAACTGAGCAAAAGATCACACTGGTTTTGTGTGTGAATGTAGAACACACTTTTGTTTTACAGATTAGAATAGGAATACACGTGTCATAAGGATTCACAAATCACAAAAGTAAGAAAATCAACATAAACAGTTTGGGCAATGGATTTCTTGCCCTTAGCTTTCAGCTGAGAAAATCCCAGGATTAGAAATAGAGTCCAGTTGCCACCCATATTTAGAGAAAGAGAGGGTCATCCACTGATAAGTGTGATTAGAATGGAGCTTATCTTCCCGAAGATATTGAAGAGCTGGAGCAAAAGGGCACCAAATGAATTTGAAACTGTTTCTAGCGCAGACACTGCTGGAAATCTCATTTAGTCATATTTTTGAATGGATAGGCTATGCAAACAAGTATAATTTCTGTGCAAGAAAATTCTGCATTTATTGAATGTGTCTGGATGAAGTTTTTGAAACATACTGAATAAAATATATTGAATAGATTGTAATGTTAGTGAAAGGGGCCGGATTGAAGTACCTACACATTTGTTTGCTCTGCTGGGGAAGCCTTGTTGCCAGGCAAGTTCCTCTAACCTTGACCTTGGGAGACAAACTGCCTCAGAGAAGGAGGAATCAAGTGGTTTTCTCGCTGTGAAGAGATTTAAGTTTTCTTTAACCTGTCCCCCTACAGACATTTAAATAGGATTGACTTCCTTACAATAGTCATTGGGTAGCAAATAATGACTAATTTTAAGAAAACTTCATATCATCCAGCCCGACTACTGCTGGATTTTTATGTGACCTTCTCATTTTCAGTTTGGAAGGTCACCTTTTGGGGGTGAAACATCTCAGGTCCTAAGACTCTTCCATTTGAATCAAAGCTTATTTTCACTTCCAAGTAAGTAGCCTTTCTTTATTAATTCCCTTAGGCGACTTGCATCAATTTCTGTTTCTTGGTTTCCACCTGATGACAAGCCTGTTTACCTCTCCAGATTCAGAGATAGGAGAGAGATGACCATTCTCAGCCCAGAGCCTTGCACTAATTTGTAACCTGCTCACATATTCCTACTACCCTCCCTTCCTCCCTCTCTTCTTTTTCTGTATTCTATGTAGTGTGTGCATGTGTGTGTGTGTGTGTGTGTGTGTGTGTGTGTGTGTGTATAATTTCCAATTTATTGTGCATATAATCTCTCCTTGGCCAGATAGACTATAAGTTATATGTCTTTAAAACTGTTTTTTCCCCCTCTAAATCCATCAAACACATGTTTGACTCCAGAGTGAGTACCCATTAGTGTGTTCAGCTGAATGAAGTCCAAAATAATAACCATAGTAAAATTTTCTGGTGCAGACAGGGACATTTTCCAGAGAATAGTCATGTCAGAATAACTGGCAGGTGTCATGTGATAATAGAGAAAAATGATTCCTGCTTCTGGTAATTTTGCAAGTCTTAAACTGAAATTTTCAACTATAGTTACCCCTAGCCCCCATATCGTTTAATAACAGAATTGTTTCCAATTTAGGCAAAATTGACCTATTCTGCTCTCTGGTAATTAAGCAAGCCAAAAGGCTCACATTACCCATGTCTTAATATCAAATGGACATCATCTTAAGAAACGGTGAACAATTTGTTTAAATTCAGGTGTTCTAATAGTTTTTATTTTTTTGATAATATGATAGAAGTGATTTTCCCCATGACATGCCAGAGAATTTTACTGGGAGAATCATCAAATGTGTTTTTTCAGATAATAAAGGTTTATAAATTTCAATAATGTTATAAAAACACTCTGCATTCCCTTCTGACATCTGAGTCCCTATACCAAATAGTTACAAAAAGAAATGTTCCTTCTAAATAATGGCAAGAGTCATGAGATACAAACATATATACATGGCTTTCTCCCAAATCTGGGATATACTCATGTAGATTAAAATTTTTTAAATTAAGGAGAATGAATGGAGAAAGAGTTATTTTGCTGAGATTCTTGAGCTCATGAGGCTATTTAATTGAAATTGTCAACTTCGCTCCTGAAATCCTGACATTTTACTAATTCTTCTCATATTTTGTTTTTATGGACAAGCCAAAGAAAGTATGTTAGCACAAGTTGCTCTCAAATAATTCATGGACTACTTTATGATAAAATTTCTTCAGAATATTAAAAAGCCCAAACATTGCCAAGAAATTGACAGAAAATTTTGGTTTCCCATGCCTTGATGAAAATCTTCAATTAGAATTGTTGTTTTTACTTGACTGGCTTACATAAAAATCAAAACAATGAAATACAAGGCATTTCTAATACATGCTGTATACCCAATGAATCATGTGAATATTTTGGGGACCCTAAGTGAAATTATTAAATAATGTGAATTAATGAGTGAATGAAGAAACATGAAAAATAAAGTATGATTTGGACACTGTCAAGACAATAAGTTCTAGACTAAGCAGACATTGAAAAATGTGTCTAAATTTTACATGAACAGTGACAAGGATTCTCTGTATAAGTATACCTAGGCTGTTCTAAATTAAAATTCCGAAATCCAAGGGCCATTTTTCACTCTGGATAAGGAACATGACAGGACTAACATATCTGGACTGTTTGTAAGAAAGATGCTTTATAGCGCTGAGATTCCATTCTTATTAAGTTGAATTCTTCTTCTCCTTCTCCTCCTTCTCCTCCTCCTCCTCCTCCTCCTCCTCCTCCTTCTTCTTCTTCTTCTCCTTCTCCTTCTCCTTCTTCTTTCTTCTTTCTTCTTTCTTCTTTCTTCTTTCTTCTTTCTTCTTCTTCACTATTTATATTCCCCAGAGTATAAGTAAGGTGAAGTGGATTTTTGGTGAAAACATTGGTTTGGAAATAAGTTATTCATCAGTGAGGTGTTATGGAGCTTCTAGAAGCTGTTTTACAGGGCTGAATGTTTGCAGTACATATCAGAACCATGTCCTGATAGTTAAGTGAAGATTTGACAGGTCTTCCACAGCTTTGTTTAGCAGTTAAGTTGGTTACCATCACCATTCCTGAACTCATTTTTTCCACTTATAAAATAGGAAGGGAAGTTCAGATGTATTATCTTCATGCCTTTGTAGGAGATTTTGACCCTTTCCTGTCTTTTATGTGGTGTTTCCAAGTCTTGAAGGGGAAGAATTGAAAGATGTGGTATGAAGTGCATTCCTTAGTTTAATAGCTGTATTATTTTACTGATTTAAATTAATGTTACCTTGGTCAGTTAGTCTTCGACAAAGGAGGCAAAAACACACAATGGGAAAACAACAAATGGTGTTGGGGAACACAATGGGAAAACAACAAATGGTGTTGGTTTCCCAACACAACAAATGGTGTTGGGAAAACTGGACAGCTACATGCAAAATAGTGAAACTGGACCACCTTTTTTCATCACACCCAAAAGTAAATTTAAAACGGAGTAAGGACCTAAATGTGAGACCTGAAACCATAAAAATCCTAGAAGAGAGTACAGATGATGTCTCTGGCATTGCCCATAGCAACATTTTTCTAGATATGTCTCTTGAGGCAAGGGAAATAAAAGAAAAAAAAAAAACAATTGGGAGTACATCAAAATGAAAAGCTTCTGCACAGGAAAGGAAATAATCAACAAAACTAGAAGAGTACTGAATGGGAGAAGACGTTTGCAAATGACATATCCAATAAAGGGTTAGTATCCACACTAAATCAAGAACTTAAACAGTTAAGCAGTTCAACACTAAAAGAAAAACCAACCAACCAAACAAACAAAAACCCAACAACAAAACAAAAACCCAGTTAAATTAATAGTATACTGGTTTTCATGTTATATAAAAGATATCATGCAATGAAAAACTGTTAATCAAAAAATATAGTCCTAAAAAGATCACAAATAAAAGTTTGCAATCTTTGTATTGCAGGTACAACTTAGTTAACTTCCAGTTCTCATTCTTATGTTGAACTATTTGCTACAAATATACTCTTGTATAATTTAAAGGGTTATGCATAAAGACCATCATTACTAATTCATTTGGCATTCATTATAAGACCTTTAATCATGATGTATTAATTTGGTATAAATGTGGATATAATATATAATTTCTAAGTGATTCCATTATAATTTACCAGTTAAATAGTCTATTGTAATAAAAAATAGTCTATTGTTATTTCAATATCTTCTCAAATATGTATCAAAGTGTAATGTTTTGTTTCTTTATGAAAGAGACAAAGTTAAGGAAAGAACCAAAGCATACTCCTTTCTTCAGAGGGTAGATATAGTAGCAGAATCTCTAGTAGGAGGATAGGATTTTTTTTATTTTTAAAGTTTTTTTTTTTTTATTTTGAGAGAGAGGGAGTGGACACAGAGAGAGAAGGAGAGAGAGAGAATCCCAAGCAACCTCCATGTTGTCAGCATGAAGCCCAACATGGGGCTTGAATTCACAAACCACAAGATCATGACCTGAGCCAAAATTGAGAGTCGGATGTTTAACTGACTGAGCCACCCAGGTGGCCCAGAGGATAGGATTTTTTTTTTACTGTTTACTTATTTATTTTTGAAAGAGGGGGGTCAGAGAGAGAGGGAGACAGAGAATCCCAAGCAGGCTCCACACTGTTAGCACAGAACCCTACGTGGGGCTCAAACTCACGAACTGTGAGATCATGATCTGAGCCGAAATCAAGAGTCAGATGCTTAACTGACTGAGCCACCCAGTAGGAAGATAGGATTATAAAAACCATGGGCACCTGAGTGGCCTAGTCGTTAAGTGTCTGACATCATCTCAGGTCATGATCTCACAGTTCATGGGTTTGAGGCCCTTGTTGGGTTCTGTGCTGACAGCTTGGAGCCTGGATCCTACTTCAGATTCTCTGTCTCCCTCTCTCCCTGCCTGTTCCCTGCTCACTCTCTGTCTGTCTCTCCCAAAAATAAATAAACATTAAAAAAATCGTGAAAAGCCTATCTAAAAACCACCCTAGGTTAGTAACACCAACAAATGTACAGTGGTTTGTTTGATGTGAAATTTCTGGAGGTTAATGCAAAAACCTTTAGAACCACTCCAATCCACGAGAGACCAAACAAATCAGACTGCAGTTTGGCTTTTTATTTTGTTTATATGGTTTTTTAAGGCTTGTTTATTTATTTATTTATTTATTTATTTATTTATTTATTTATTAAAATATATTTTTTTACTGTTTTATTCTTTTTTCAGAGATATATAGAGAGAGATAGAGTGTGAGTGGAGGAGGGGCAGAGAGAGAGGGAGACAGAATCTGAAGCCCGCTCCAGGCTCTGGGCTGTCAGCACAGAGCCAGATGCAAGGTTCGAACTCATAAGCTCTGAGATCATGACCTGAGCCAAAGTTGGATGCTTAAATGACTGAGCCACCCAGGCGCTCTGAGGTTTATTTATTTTTGAGAGAGAGAGAGAAAGAGAGAGAGAGAGGAAATGCATCAGTGCAGAACCTGATGCGGGGTTTGAACTTACAAACCATGAGATCATGACCTGAGCCAAAATCAAGAGTCGGATGCTTAACCAACTGAGCCACCCAGGTACCTGGCAGCTTTTTAAATAGCTGAGGTCTAAGAGAGGGACATTTTGACTACAAGTAGCCACCCAGCCTTCATGTGGCACTGGCTCCTGACATGGTCAATTGGCTCTCCTATAATTTAGATATTACATCTGTGCTGTGAGTGTGATGCTGGCAACCTGTGTATAATGATAATGAAAGAAAATGCAAACATAGAAGAGGTGTCTGGAAAGAATAAGCACCCAACATGTTCTCTGAGAGCCATTCCAGAAACCATAGGGGAAACCATCTTACTTCTGAAACAGACACACCCTTATGTCTCCAACTGGAAAATGCTTGCACATTCTCTAGTCCAATGAAATACATCCCTAGACATATACAATGGAAAAGGAAATTTCATTTTATACTGGGGGGAGTAAGGAGATGGTGGAGAAAAACACAGTTCATCTCTTTATCAACTTGTTGCTTTGAGCTCTTTGTAATAATTCATTCTTGCTCCTTTTGGCATTTACTGACCTTCAGCTGACTAATTCTTTCCCATCACTGTTGGATCTTTCTGCTTTTAACATCCTGGCAACAGCTTCCTAAATTAGTGTGTGGACACTAGGACAACAAACCCAGGGATGTGTACCTAGATTCCTTTGAAAAAATACAACACTGTAAAGATAGTAAACAATAAAGAAAATGATACACAACTGTGTGAAATGTGTGTTACTTTTGTATAGAAGAAAAAATATATAATTTATTATGAAAGACTCATTTGAGCTCTGATGGTTAGCAGTTGCTGTCTCTGAATCACAAATAAGTAAATAATTGTATTGAAAGATCTTCAGAGGGGCCAGTACCTAAGCTTGTCTGTGTGTGTGTGTGTGTGTGTGTGTGTGTGTGCGCGCGCGCGCACGCATGCGCGTGCATGTGTGCGTGTTTAGTTAATCAGTGAGAACAGGGTAAGGTCTGGGCTCCTTGCTTCTGTGTTCATAGTGTCTGTTCATTGTTTTTTCCTATTTCTTCGTCTTTAGCAGCAAGAGGATGAGGACCCTCAATTCGTCACTACCAGCTATTCCACACACTCTTGGAGGCTCTTTGACCTTTCCAGGAGAATAAAGAGGATAATCATGCAGAAGCTCTAAGGTTTCTTGAATTTCCAGATGCTGTTATTCTACATTTCTACGATTCTAATTCTACTCCATGCTCTAATGGATGCAATTAACTCATTTTAAAATGGTGTCTCTCCTCACATGACTGCCAAGTATAGAATCTGAAAGTTTCTGATCATAAACACTGATGATTATGTGGGTGATTTTACTTGCTCTCCTGTATTTCTCTACACTGGAATCCTCAGAATTTATTTATTCATTTTTTTTATACAGATAGCCTTTATATTCATCCTGATGATGCTGAGGTTCTAAAATGTGGCTTTGCATTTGTATGCTTCGCTCGGAGATAGACAGGATGGGTACCGCTAACTTCAGGCGACAATGGCTGCAGCACTTCTGAGGGTATTTTGGGAAGAGGTGCTGTATAAACACAAAGCACTCTGCAAAGACGGTCTTATTCATCCTCGTAATATCTCATGAGGTGGGTGCACCGTGAACATTGTTAATACAAAGCTGCCAGTGCCACAAATAGAACGGAGGTGATTTTCTCTCACGGCATGAGAAATGACGACTTTTTCCTCACATTTCTTAAGGGGAATCATCCATTGGATGGCTTTGTGAATGCCAGCCTGTATGTATCTGTCTGATCGCTCACAAATGTGACCTAAAGACTGGTTTGCAAGAAAAGCAATATCCCAAGCTTAAAAGTTTATACATATGCAGGTGCCTCTCACTGCAAACCAGATTGAAAAAGGTTAATGTGGCATACTGAAATAAAACTGTGTAGAACTGTTTATAGAGAGCAGCATCTGTTGAACAAGGAAATGAACACGTTACCTCTGGACATTCGTACCTTGCAAATGCAGGTCTTTGGTATTATTCATCATCGCTTTTAACATTTTAATAAAGATTATGCTGTAACAACATGAATTTTATCTTGGCAATGAGGCTCAGAAATGGCAGCCAATGTAATTGTATCTATTATCAATCACAGAGTAAGGAGTTAACTCTTATGTGAACCCAATCCCCTTAACAGACCACGTAAAAATTATCACTCAAATGCCCCAGTGAAACGTCATAGTGTCCCTAGAGGGCAATTTCTTGTAGCATCAGAAAGAGTACATAAAGAGATATAAAGTACAGGCTGCCCATAAAGCATTACCAGGAAGCTATCTAAAAAGAAAAATTCAACAATAGGGATCATATTTTCATTGGAAAATACCCTTTTCCTCATGGCAGATTTGGAATGCAGGATTCTAAAATAAAACCCATATCCAGAAAAGCAGATATACCACCTGTCTAATTTAATTATTAGGTATACTAATTAAGAATGGCATTGCAGCAGTTTATGACAGTATTTTATGTGGTATATCTCATTTTTAGATTCTTCACTTGTTGGGAGTTGAGTTAAATTTTGATCATTAAAATGTGCAAACCTGGCTAGTTGCATATAGATCGGAGCATGGCTTATATCCCTAACCCACCGAAAGGTCACCAGTACATTAGCTGAAGGACATTTTCAAGAGGAATAAAATTTTATAACTTGTAGAGTTAAGGGGGAAGTGTTTTCTTTACAGAATACTTTGAATTAAGTTTAATTTCCTGCATTTGTGGAATCCTCCTTTCAGCGAACAAACACAGGCCTGTAGACTATAGCCTAGCTGATAGAATGTATAAAAAAATGAAATTGATCTTAAAAAGACCTACTTCTGCTGCCTCCCACTACCAAACTAAGCAAAACCAAAGACGCAGATAGCAATCTTAAAATTGCCTTCAAAAAACTGGTTGATTTTATTTAAGGGCAAATAAATAAACGAGACTTTTTCGTATCTCAAGGATGATAAATGACTAATATGAAACTTTCCTCACTCTTTGGTGTGTTCATTTCTCTATTTACATACTGAATTTATGTAAATACTTAGACACTGAACTCCTAGCTTTATCAGAAACTGTGTTCTAAATATCTTGTCTTATTCAATTTTCAGAGTACCTTCGGAGGGATTATTACTTTCTTTTCCATCTTATGAATGAGAGAGGAGATGCTTGGCGAAGTTAACTCATGATATTTTAGGTAGTAAGAAGCAGGGCTTGCTTGGAACCCACCTTGACTCCAAAGTTTATGCTCCTTTTTACTCTACTGGTGTTAAACCGAACTGTTTAACACACTGTTTATCCTGATTGTACCTGTGAGATTTCAACTTTTGGGGGAGACTGAGTGATGACACACAGAGGTCAATGCTATGGGAGTGTCTGAGAGAAGAGGGCCCACCAGGTCATGCAGGGCTAGATGGGGAAGCACGGGTTTGGTCAAGAGGCAGGAGAGGAATGCATGGTCCAGAGCCTTCATTGTGTTCTCCAGGGAAAGGAGGATGCAGGTTAAACATCAGTAGAGCCTCAGGATGGGATGGTTTGAATAATTTCAGCAGGCCCCAGGGTATAGGGGTGGTCCGTGGTTTTCCACTAGCTGGCCCTAGGGTGATCTGGGACAGGGAAAATATTGGTCTGGTGTGCAAGTTAGAAAAACCAGGCAGCTGGGATGTGGACAGTGGATATATTTGCATATGGAAGACATGTTCACAAGTAGGTCTGAATGTTTCTCTCCCCCAAATTACTATGTTGAAATCCTAACTCCCAATGTGATGGTATTGGGAAATGGGGTCTTTGGGAGAGGCTTAGGTCATGTGATTGGAGCCCACATGAATGGGATTAGTGTTCTTATAAAAGAGACCCCGGAGAGATCCCTCTCCCCTTCTATGACATGAGGACACAGAGAGAAGTTGCTAGCTATGAACCTGGAATAAGTTCCCCAACAGAACAGGACCATTCTCATGCCTTCATCTTGAACTTTCCAGACTCCAGAACTATTAGCAATAAATTTCTGTTGATTAGAAGCCACCTGGTCTCTGGTACTTTTCATAGCAGCCCAAACAGGCTGAGGCAGCTGGGAAGTTTGCTGTCTTTAGAAATTAGCTAGTCCAGGGAGTAGTCTGTCAAAGATTAGCAAGGCCCCCAAGATGCCAAAATATCATAAAATACAGAAAAAAACCCTCACTGTTGTCTTTGGTATGAATTTGGTAAATCATGCAAACTTCATACTTGGCTTGAATATTCATGATGCTCATTAGCATATTTAAGTTTGCATGAAGTCCTAGAGTAAAGTAACCTTTTTAATGTTGTTTAACCCAGAGTCCTTAAATTGATTTGACCCAACACCTATCAACATTTAGCTGAGCATTAATTTTATGAACTATAGCTTTTTAACCAACTTTTTTCATATTTTAAATTGAGTGGTTTTCATAAATCTGTCATTGAACATTAATTATAACATACACTTCATATGCTTAGTGTATTGGCAATAATTTATAATGTTAAAAAAAGCACAATATGCATTGGGATATTCTGAAACAATTATCCTTCTAAACAGAATTTTTCCCCAGTAAATGAAAGGTTTGAATATAACCAACCATTTCCAAAATGGGATCATCTCCTCAAAGACATCTACTATGCAAACCACTTGCAATTCTTTTCCAGAGACAGTGAATATACGTGCAAATCAATATTGTTCACTTACATTTAGGAATCCTATAATGCTAACTCCTATATCTGCTTTAAAAGATAGGAAAATGATTCTTAACATTAGTAAGTTTAAGAACATCCAAAACATGGCCATTGAGGATTCAGACTCATGCAATGCCAGAAATAACTTTTGCCTAAATTGGACCTTCTACATATGCAATGAGACCTGATTCTGTATTATTTCATGTACTGCTAAGCCTGTGTTTCTGTCAGTGAATAATTATTTTGAGTTATTAGAAGGAAAATGAAGCATAACATTTGCATGATTTCCCCCATACTCCAGAATTGAGTCAACAATTAAAAGGGGGAAAAACCCATCACAGAACATCTCGTGCTCTGAAAACAAAGGAATGATCTTGTTTCTTTTCTCCCTCATCTTCCCAAGTCTTGCTGACACAATTACAAATTTTCCAATAGTATCATATATAACCCAAATGGCAAAGATTTGTCTAAACGTCCTTTCAGAGAGTCTGTGACTGGGATGATATCTTCACGTCTAAAATGACCCAACTTGGGTCACCTAGATGGCTCAGTCCATTGAGCATTTGACTCTTGATTTCAGCTCAGGTCGTAATCCCAGGGTTGTGAGAGTCAGCCCTGAATTGGACTCCACACTGAGCATGGGGCCTGCTCAAGATTCTCTCTTTCTCTCTCTCTGTCTGCCCCTCTCTCTTGCTCTCTCTCAATAAAATAATAAAATGAAATGAAATGGCCCAACTCAAAAGGGGGAAATGGAGAATGGGGAATCTGATTACCTTAACTTTGGAGTTAAATTGTTGCCAAGACAATTTTTCCTTTGTCATACTTTTCTCACCCCAAAGAATTCTCTTTGTGGTAGTTCAAAGCAAGGGCTCACTTAACTAGTTCATTCATTCATTCTTCATTCAATAATATTCATTATGAGCCAAAATGGCCAGGCCCTTGATGTAAGTCCAAGTTCCTGTGCTCATGGAGCAAATTCAATAAGTGGAAAGAACAAACAAATAAATAAGTTCATAAATAAATGAACATGAAAATATATGGAAAAATGATATAGAGAAAATTAAAAGTTTGATGTCAAGGAGAATGACTTGTTCACTACTATGAATTCAGTGTTCAAGGGAGGACTCTCTAAGGAGGCAGTTGTTTAAATTAAACAATAAGGACCTAGAGAAAAGTAGCACATTCAAATCTTCCTTCTTTAAAAATACACTGAGGACTCCTTACTATACGAATAATATTAAAGTGTACACAACAACAACAAAAAACATGAATTATGTTTGAGATGAGAAATAAGTAATGGACTGTTTAGAAAACAGTTCTCAAAAGGTTGATTTACTGAAATGTAGATGACTCTTTTTTCATTTTGAGTTTTCTTTACAACTCGGTTTTAGTTGAACTCGGTTAGTTGAACATCTGACTCTTGATTTTGGCTCAGGTCATGGATCTCTGAATTGTGAGATTGAGCCCTGCATCATGCTCTGTGCTGACAGCACAGAGTCTGCTTGGGATTCTCTTTCTCTCTCTCTGCCCCTCCCTGACTCGTACTGTCTCTGTCTCACTTTCTCTCTCTGAAAATAAATAAACAAAAATTTTATATAAAAAATAAATAAAATATCCAGATTTTTAGTTATTCTTTCTGATCCTCATTTTCAAAAGCAGGTGTTAAACAGCCATCCTCAAATGCTTAAATAAGAGAGTGAGTTCGTTCCCTTCAATTTGGGAGTTAGGAAATCTATGACCATGTTGTCTTTTTAGCAGTGATTCTCAAATGAGGCAGCATCTCTATCCACTTGGGAAGCTTGTTAAAATATGAATATCTCATCCAAACCTTCAGTGATTTCAAAAAAACTACATCCCCAAATTGTTCTAACTTAACCTCAAACTGAGGGAGCAAAAGGCTGGGCTAACAGAGCTTGCGTTGCAGGTGTCCATGTGCAGGGATAGGAGTGGAGTTACACAATGGGAGAGCCGGTCCTCCAGGAACCTGAACACTGAACTTGGTCTGGGAGATCCACTACAGTAGTGGTTTTCCTAAGGGGTTAATGAAGTCTGGGGTCCTTCAGGCATTATTCAGAGGCCTGTAAGGTGAAGCTCTGGTCTCCACTTCTGTGGAAACTAGAGTGACTTTTCCTTTGACTGTGTTATATACTGGGGTTACATGTATGATTCCATTTGGGAGTTTTATTTCTAAATAGATTAACCACCATTGAACTATTGAGTAGACAAAGAGCTGGGAACTCGATTTCCATAGAGCAGGCAAGGTCCAGAGTCCACAAAGATTCTAGGCAACGGAAATAGTTCTTTGGAACCGGGGTAAATTTACAGGTCAAGCTTAATAATGTTTGGTTAAGATATTTAATGCACAGTTATACTTTCTTTGAAAAGAAAAAAGGTGTACAGGGTTAAATTGTGAATAGTCATACTAATAAATAATTTATTAAGAAACCATTAAATTAGAGGATTGCATACCTCATGACATTTATTTCACACAATGAGTCACTGAGGAAGGTGTGAATATTCCCATTTTCCAAGCGAATAAATTGAAGCTTGGAGATAATAAATACCTTCCCCAAGGTCCTGTGGAAGATCCAGAACTTTAAGCTAGGATCTGTCTGGTTTCAAATATCATGTTCTTAATCACAACTTCCAAGTAGGTCATACTTTAGAACAAGAGGGCTTTGCCTTTTTTTGGTGGTGAGATTTACAGACAAGTTGATAAAGTCATCATGATGTTGCTCTCACTCCCACCAGTTTAGAAATAATCTAGATAAAGACTGAGGGAAAAGTAGGAGAGGGCGTCTCTTTCCTTCTCCACCCATTTCAGAATGTGAGTGGCAGTCCTTGCTTGAAGAGAAAGAAAGTTATATAAAAACTCAGGGCTTCACAAGTGCTTTGCCAATGTGGTAATAGAGGGGCAGGGGTCACAGGGCAGGGAGCATGAACAAAAGAAAGATTAAGAACTCCTTCCAGTTTTACCAAACCACACCAAACAAAAACAATTACTTTAACCTATTCTTTGTGCTTTTACCCTCTTACTGCTCCCAAACCAGATAAAATATTCAGTTGCTGCCAGTAATTTATTGTGAATGCTTTTAAAGCTGAAATTGTTCCAGCCAGAAATAATAGAGGTCTGTTTCCAGAAATGTCTGGGGCTAAAGAAAGACATGGTCAATTGTGTTCATGAGTTACTGACTTCTTATGGCCACAGTCCCTGAATGGCAGTCACTTCTGTCATTTTGATTTAATAATTTATTTAGAATTCTTTCTCATGGACTGTATTCATGTTGAGTCCAAACAAAATGGAAAAATCATTTTCCTCTAATTACTATATAACTCTGTTTTTGGATTTGGGCAAATTTAGAGAGGTCTTTGTCTTCTATAATGGATTGCTTTCCCTGATCTAAAATTAAATGTAGTAAAGATGCCTCAGTTGCTATAAAGAGAAATGTATATATGTTAGGCCCTTCCTTCTAAATTGGGCATTTTCTGGAAAGTATTTGAATACTAGTAGGCACAAATTGTACAAAATGTGTAATGTTAATGCAGTTTATAATGAAGAAGTATAACTGGGGTGGTAGGCTTCAATAAATCAAAACAGCCTCACATCGGCCAGATTTCATCTTTTAGTGGGTGAAAACCCATAATGTAATTGAGAAGCAAACAGCATTGGGGTCTATAGTTTTTCCCATCGAAGGCTTGGCTCACCTGCTGACAAAAGCAATTTACGTGCTGCAGAACATAATCTTCTATCAGACAAAAGATAGAAAAGCTGATGGCCATCTTTTCCCTTGAAGGGTATGTAAGAAAACTGCTCATATGGAAACTCATACCTGAGTGATATTTTTAATTGATGTTTGGCAGTGACTCAACCATAAGAAGATCAAAACAACTTCTGAAAGAATCTCGTCTGTAGGATTAAATTGTATTACTGATATTGTCAGGGCAGAAATAAATAGCCTGCCACATTATGTGAAGGATCTATTTTCCCTGGGGAGCAGTTATTGATATGCTTACTAAAATAATATGAAGAATATAAAGATTCTATGTTATGCTGTTTAAAACATTATAAATCCTATAGTTCAGGGGTTGGAAAAATTTTTGTTTTCTATTCAGAGCCAGTTTACAACTATTTTAAGTGTTGCAAGGTTACACAGTTTCTATCTCCAATTTCTCTTTCTCTCTCTCTCCTCTTCCTTCCCTCCCTCCCTCCTTCCTTTCTTCCTTTCCTTCCTTTTCTTTCTTGCTTTTTTTTGGTTTTGTTTTACAACTCTTAAAAATGTAAAAACATTCTTAGCTCATGGGCCATACAAAGACAGGCTATGGGTCTGTTAATCATATTTAATTTTTAGGGATATTACACAATGATAATCTTCTGCCTAGAAAATGGCTGAGTCAAAAAGATAAGAAGGACCAGGTAGGGGTATGCAAATGTGATTGACAATGTTTTTAATTAAGAAAAGATTATCTCCAAAATTTTGGATGTCTGAATGCCCAACAGATATTTCCATTTTCTCTACCTACTTAGCTATGAATATGACTTGGGCAGACCAGAGAGATGAAACATTTTGGGGCTCACCCATTATATTACAGCAGTCACACAAAAACTCTCTGAATCAAAAGCAGCACCAATATACGCTAGACAGAGTTGTAATTTTAGTTGTCCATGATCTACAACGACCTATTTCTTTTTTTAAAAAAGGCTTAAGTTTTTTTCGAGTGGTTTTAGGTTTGCGAGGAAGTTGAGAGGAAGAAACGACAATTTCCCATATAATCCCTGCAAACCTCCCCCTCCCCCCACCGCCCCTGCAACACACAGCCTTCCCCATAGTCAACATCCCCCACCAGGATTGATGCATCATCATCACCCAAAGTCCATAGTTTACATTAGGGTTCACTCTTGGTGTTGGACATTATATGGGTTTAGACAAGCATATAATGGCATGTAACTATCATTATAGTGTTATGCAGAGTAGTTTCACTGCCCTTGAAATCCTCTGTTCTCTGCCTATTCATCCCTTCCCCTCCAACCACTGGCAACCACTGATATTTTTACTGTCTCTACAGTTTTGCCTTTTCCAGAAAGTCATATAGTTGGACTCCTACAGTATGTAAACTTTGCAGTTTGGCCTCTTTCACTTAGGAATATGCACTTAAGTTTCTGCCATTCTTTTCATGGCTTAATAACTCATTTTTTTAGTGCTGAAAATATTACATTGTTTTGGTGCACCATAGTTTTTTTATTTTTATTTTTTTAATATAATTTATTGTCAACTTAGCTAAGATACAGAGTATACAGTGTATTCTTGGCTTCAGGAGTAGATTCCCATGATTCATCACTTACATACAATACCCAGTGCTCATCCCAACAAGTGCCCTCCTCAATGCCCATCACCCATTCTTCTCACCCCCTCCAGACTTCCCACCCCCTCCAGACTTCCCACCCCCATCAATCCTCAGTTTGTTCTCTGTATTTAAGAGTCTCTTGTGGTTTGCCTCCCTCTCTGTAACTATTTTTTTTCCTTCTCTTCCCCCATGATCTTCTGTTAAGTTTCTCAAATTCCACATATGAGTGAAAACATACGATATCTGCCTTTCTTGGCTGACTTATTTCACTTAGCATAATACCCTCCAGTTCCATCCACATTGTTGTAAATGGCAAGTTTTCATTCTTTTACATCACTGAGTAGTATTCCTTTATATATATATAGCACATCTTCTTTATCCATTCATCAGTCGATGAACATTTGGACTCTTTTCATAATTTAGCAATTATTGATAGTGCTGCGATAAACATTGGGGTACATGTGCCCCTATGAGTCAGCACCCTGTATCCTTTGGATAAATTCCTAGTTGTGCTATTGCTGGGTCATAGGGTAATGCTATTTCTAACTTTCTGAGGAACCTTCACACCATTTTCCAGAGTGGCTGCACCAGTTTGCATTCCCACCAACAGTGCAAGAGGGTTCCCTTTCTCCACATCCTTGCCAACATCTGTTGTTTCCTGAGTTATTCATTTTAGCCACTCTGACTGGTGTGAGCTGGTATCTCAATGTGGTTTTGATTTGTATTTCCCTGATGATAAGCAATGTTGAGCATCTTTTCATGTGTCTGTTGGTCATCTGGATGGGCAGAAGGCATATACCATAGTGTATTTATCCGTTCACCTGTTGAAGGGAGGCTTAGTTGCTTCCGAGTTTTGTTAACTATGAGTAAAGCTGCTATAAGCATCGTAATGGGTTTTCATGTGGACATATGTCCTTAGTTGCTTTGGGCAAATACCAAGAAGCACAGTGATTGGATCAACCACCTTAGAAAAATGACAACCTAGGGGCACGTGGGTGGCTCAGTCAGTTAAACGTCTGGCTTCGGCTCAGGTCATGATCTCGTGGTTTGTGAGTTTGAGCCTTGCATCAGGCTCTGTGGTGACAGTTCAGAGCCTGGAGCCTGCTTTGGGTTCTGTGTCTCCCTCTCTCTCTGCCCCTCCCCTGCTCTCACTCTTTTTTTCTCTCTCTCAAAAATAAACATTAAACAAATTTAAAAAAGTTTAAAAAAAAAGAAAAATGACTACTTTTCTGAAATGACTATTTTTACTTAGACCTGCAAATCATGTATCTAGCAATGGCACCTTTATTGGTTTCCTAGGGTTGTCATAAAAGAGCACCATGAACTGGGTGGCTTAGAATAATAGAAATGTATTGTCTCACAGTTCTGGAGGCTAGAAGTTCAAAATCAAGGTGCTGGAAGGGCCATGTTCCTCTGTAATCTGTAAGTGAATCCTTTCTTGCCTCCTTCTACCTTTTGGTGGTATGACAGTAATCTTGATGTTCATTGGCTGGAAGCTGCATGACTATAATATCTGCTTTCTTGTCATAAGGGGTTCTCCCTGCATGTCTCTGTCTTCACATGGAATCTTCTTAAGCCCACCAGTCATACTAGATTAGGAACTCATCCTATGCCTGGATGTTCTCTAAAACTTTACCAATTCTGTCCATAATGACTCTATTTCCACTGAAGTCACAGTGTGAGGTATTGGGGACGAGGACCTCAACATATATCTTTTTGTGGTGGGATACAATATAATGCGCAATAGTGCCCAAAAGCACAATGGCAAGGATATTTAATTCTTATATTCATAGACACAGGTGAACTGCTTACTCCCCAATGCATATTCTTTCGTGTGTATTTGCTTGTTATCATTGTAAACAGCATTTTGAGGAGGACGAGGGAGAAAACCAACGATTGGTACTGTGATCGCCCAGTTTCTTCCAGTGGTACTTGATAGTCACTCTTTGAAGCCCGAGTTAAAGAATAAGGATGGACAACTGATTACTTCACTATCTACCTTATATATGACACTAACATACTTATAATCATCACTGGAGTCCGTAGTCATCTACAATGAGACCTTGATGTTGTTAGATTAGTGGACTGGAATCTTGTCAGTTTGTTCTAAACTAGAAAAAAACCTAATGAAATGCTCTTTATTCATATACCTTTTCATAAAATTGAGTGCTTTCAATTCTTGAAATGAGTGAGTTGTGAATGTATTAACCATTTAATAAGAGATGTAATAACCACAGGGCAGGTTTAAATTGTCATACATGAAGAAGTCAAAGAGTTTTCTCTTTGGATTAGTTTCTTTCTTACTTTTTAAATAGTCCCTATGACATATCAGACACAGAAAATACATTAATATGCCTACAAAAGGAACTTACAGTCATGACAGTAAAGTGGTTGTGCCAAACCTTCCACAGATAACAATGATAAAAACTAGATAAAACATAAAAAAAACCCTATTAATTTCAAGATACTGGATGTGTCCAACAGTGTACAAAAGCCGTGAACAGTTTATTCTTTAAAAAAAAGAAAGAAACACATAGTTACAAAGTGTAAGAATTGGGAGTATTTCCCAATTCCCATGGTGACAATAGAGGAAAATGGTGGTAGAAAAACAACGCCTTGTCAAATGTGTACAGAAATCAGGATTTACGGCTGGCAAAGCACTTGGAAATGTAAAGATGAAGCTCTGAGAGCAAGACAATTGCAGAGGAAGGAAACCAAAAATGCAGTGTCTAGCTGACAGATATACTATGCATGGTGAGGAAAAATTCTATAGGGCTTGCAACAAAGCAGGAAGAGGTCAGAGAGGAATCTACTTTTGAAAGATAAAAGATGCATGGGGCAAGATATATAATTTTTCTGCTTTCTAAGCTGAATACATTTTCCAGTTGCATGAAACATAGCCAGCAGAAGGCTGAAGCCTCAGGGATTTGAAGTTTCAAAAGTGAGATCCTAAGGATATGCCACACAAGTTAGATTTAGAAGGAAATTCCTAGAGGCAAAAGGCTATAGAAAGGGGAGTCCCAAAATATGAATAAAATCTTGGCCAAAATCCCTCATTGTCAGATTACACAAGCACAGGAAAGAACTCCAAGAGGTTAGACTAATAAAAGCATTTGGAATTCATAAGAACAGTCTAGAGATATCAGTAGTTGCATACTACAAGAAAAAAAAAACATTGAGTTTCATGTTCAGGAAGATTAACTGAATTAAGCACAATTCTCAGAATACTACAAAATCCAATGTCACAACAATGTACTATCTTTAATGTCCAGTTTACAACCAAAAATTACTAGACATGCAAAGATACAGAAAGTGTGATCCATAAATAGAAACAAAGACAGTCAACAGAAACTGACTTCCAGTGATCCCAGGTGTGGATTTAGGAGATAAAAACTTTAAAGCAGTGATTACAAATATGTTCAAATAATTAAAGAAAATATGATGCCAGTGAGTGAAAATATAAGAAACTTAAAAAAAGAAATAAATCTATAGAAAAGAAATTTGATAACTGAAAAACTCAATAAACTCTAAAAATTAACTAGATAGGCTTAATAGTATATTGTAGATAGCAGAATAAGCTATCACGAAACTTGAAGATTGACCAATGCAAATTACCCAATTAGAAAAATAGAGAAAAAAAGAACGAAGGAAAATAGAGTCTAAGAGGCCTATGACAGAATATTGGGTAAGCTGTTATACACGTAGTTGGAGTTCCTAAAAGAGAGGGAGAAATGATCAGGAAACATTTTTTTTGAATGAAAAATAGCAGAATCTTTCCCAAATTTGATGGAAACTGTTAAATTCAGATACAAGTAACTTAATAAAGAAAAATATTCCTAAAATATTGTAGTTAAACTGTTGATATCCAAAGATAACAAATAAAATCTTAAACTCAGCCAGAGAAAACATACACATTAATAATAGGTGCAGAATGCTATGATTTATTGACTTCTACACATGAACTATGGAGGCCAGAAGATATTGAAATGACACAATAAAATACTAAAAGAAAAAAAAAGGTGTCAATAATAAATTCTAAAGTCATCCTAAAAAATAAAGTGAAATGAAAACATTTCCAGATAAACAGAAACTGAGAAAATTTATTATCAGAATTGTATTACAAATAATGTAAGGGAAGGTGTTCAGCCTCTATAAACATATTTCTTTTCTTAATTTCTTTAAAAGAGAAATGGTAGTCTAAAGCAAAACAAACAACCCCCACAAAAAATTAACCCCTAAAAACAAGCAAACCATACAAACAAAAAACAAAACTAATTTACTAGTTTATCTCCTAACTAGATAAGATTATAATGTATATAAATATAATTATGTAACAATAGCTTAGAAGAGAGAGGGTAAATGGAAATATCCTATTAGAATGTTACAATTAATTTTAGAATGTATATTTTAATTTCTAAGAAATCATGGGAAAATAATTCAGAAAGATATAAATAGAAAACCAAAACATAAATTAAAATGAAATTTTCAGAAAGATCTGATTAACACAAAGAAGGGAAGAAAGGAAAAGTTAATAAAAAATAATAAAGCTAATAATAAAGCTTCAAAATTCATGGATCAAAATCTAAGAGAAACTAAGTGGGAGAAATAGACGAATCTCTAATCATGGATGGAGACTTAATCAGTAATTGATAAGACAAACAGATGAAAAATCAATTAGAAAATATAAGGTCGGAAGGACATTATTTATCAACCTCACTGTCAGTCATAGAACACTTCACCAAAAACTGCAGAATACATATTCTTTCTATGAACATTTGGAATTTTCACCAGGGTGAGCCATACATTGGGACATAAATCTAAAAATTATGAAATTATTAAGTTCTCTGACTAGAATGGAATTAAAACAAATATCAGCAACAAAAAACAATATATGTAGAAAAAGTCAAAGTATCTAGAAATTAAGTAACGCACTTCTTAAAAACCATGGGAGAAAGAAGCAATCACAAATAAATTAAAATTATCCTGAATGGAATAAACAATGAAGATAATATGAATGAAAATTTGTGGAACATAGCTAATGTGGTGGTTGGGGAAATTTTACAGGTTCAACGGCATATATTAGAAAAACAAAAAAAGGGCAAAGTCAATTAGGTATGCTTCTAGCATAGAAGGAAGTAAACTGGACTCCCAAAGATATCTATGCTCTAATCCCTGGAACCTGTAAATATGTGACCTTAGATGACAAGAAAAACTTTACAGATGTGACTACAGCCCTGAGATGGGGAGATTCTCCTGCAATATTTGGATCGGCCCAATGCCATCACCTGCGTCTCTGCAAGTGGAGGAACTTTCCCAGTTGGGTTAAAGAATAAGATGGAAGAAGGAAGGAAGATTTGAAGGGTGAAAGGGACTTGACTCACCATTTCCAGCTTCAAAGGTAGAAGAAGGAGTCCATAAACCCAGAAATTACCTTTAGAAGATGGAAATGACCCCCAGCTGATATCAGCAAAGGAAAGGGGTCTCAGTCTACAACTGCAAGGAATCAAATTTTGCCAAAAATACAAACAAGTGAGGAAACAGATCCTTCTCCCAAGCCTCCTGAAATGAATGTGGTTCAGCTGATGCTTTGGTTTTGGCCCAGTGAGATCTGTCAGACTTCTGATACACAGAACTACACAGTAAGAAACTTATTAAATTGCTTAAGTCACTAAGGTTTTGGCAATACGCTACAGCAGAAGTAGAAAATGAATGGACGGATTAAAAAAAGCATAACAGAAAACACTAACTACTAATATTAAGAAAGCCAAAATGCTACTACTAATCCTATAGCACTCAGAGGATATGAGAATATGATGAACATTTTATGGTTATAATTGTGATAGCTCAGATAAAATATACAAATTCCTTGACTAACACAAATGGCGGAAGTTAACATGAGACAGAAAATTTAAATAATTCTGTATCTATGAATGAAATTGAATTTGTAACTAAAAGTGTTCCCACAAAGAAAACTCCAGGCCCAGCTACCTTATTGATAAATTCTATCAAACATCTAGGGGAAAAAAAATTCCTAATCCTACACAAAATATTTCAGAAAATAAAGAAGGAAGGATACTTTCCAACCTATCTTATAAGATAAATATTATTCTGAGAGCACAGCAGACACATTCATTAAAAGAGAAGAAAGGAGCCAACCCGTACCTTCATGAACAAAGACACAAAGATCCCTAATAAAAATATTAGCAAATAAGTCCTCAGTATATAGAAAGACAATACTCTTTCATTGTTAAGACTTTCAGCAAAGGAGGAAAAGAAGACTTCCTTATTCGGTAAAGGGTGTGTTGAAAAACCCTTCATGGAAATCATACTCTGTGGTGAAAGACTGAATGCTCCCCCTAAGACAGAGAACAAGAAGGGATGTTCATTCTCACTATTTAGATTCAATGTTTTACTGGAAATCCTGGCTATTTCAACCAGTTAAGATGAGGAATAAAAGAAATATAAATTTGAAAAGATGAAGTGTTTTGATCAAAAGTTGACATTGTATTTGGAAAGTCCTAAGAAATCATATGCAAAAAATATGCACTAGAACTAATAAGTAAATTTGTCAGGATAGCATTATGGGAGGTGAGTATACAAAAGCCACAAGTATTTATATATACTAGCAACAGAAGTTGGAAATGAAATAAAAAAAAATACAAGTCCACCTTAATAACATCCAAATGCATTGTATACTTAATTCATAAACTTAACAAAAATGGTAATATACTTGTTTACACAAAGTACAACCCATTGCTGAAACTAAAGAACAACTAAATAAATGTTTATGGATGGAGACTCAAGGTAGTTAAAATGTCAGCTCTACAAATTGAACTATATATTAAATAAAACTCTAATAAAAATTTCAGCAGCCTTTTTGAGGGAAAAATTTACAAACTAATCCTAAAAATATATGAAAATGACAACAACTTAGAATAGCCAAAGTAATTTTGAAAAAGAACTTACACTACCTGTTTTCAGGACTTAGTATGAAGCCAGGGGAATCTCTACAGTGTGGAACTGTGAAAGCATAGATTATGTAACTCAACAGAGATTCCAGAAAACAACCAACACATATATGGTCGATTGGTTTTTGTCAAACGGTTCAAGATCATTTAATTGGGAGAAAGAGTTTATCAGTAATGCTATTGAAGCATTTACATATCCATAAAAAAAGATGAATCTTGATTTTTCACCTCATACCAAAGATAAAAATTAACATGGATCATAGATCTATATATTAAAACTGAAATTATAAAATTTATAGGGGGAAACAAAAGAAAAATATTTTTCACTTCCTATTAGGTGATGTCTTAGAGAGAACACAAAAAGTATGAACCATAGAAGAAAAAAATTCATACACTGATTATATAGTATGTTTAATTAGGATTAATCCAAATTGAAAAATATTACTCCTTGAGAGACACAATGTTTTTAAGGTTTATTCTTTTATTTTGAAAGAGAGAGAGAGAGAGAGATGGAATCCCAAGTGCAGAGCCCAACACAGGGCTCCATCTCATGAACTGTGAGGTCATGACCTGAGTCAAAAATCAAGAGTTGGACGCTTAGCTGACTGAGCCACCCAGGTGCTCCAAAAGATACAAAAAGAAAAGTCACATACTGGGAGGAAATATTCTCCATACAGATATTTGAAAAAGACTTCTCCCCAAAATATGAAAGGAACTCCTACAACTAAATATTAAGAGAAAAATGGACAAAAGGTTTGAACAGACACCTCACAGTAAGGCAGTGAGTATATAAAAAGATGTTCAGCGTCGTAACTTCTCAGGGAATACTGATTAAAACCATAGTGAGATAGCACCACATACCCATTAGAATGGCTAAAATGGGAAAGAGTGGCAGTTTCAACTGTTGGCAAAGATATCTAGCAACTAGAATCCTGGTACACTGCTGGATAAAGCATAAAGTTTTACACTTCGGGAAAATGCTTGGTTTGTCCTTATAAAGTTAAATATACGCCTATCATAAGATCCAGCATTCTCACTTTTATCTATTACCTGAGTGCAAAGAACTCCTCCTATGGCCACATGAACACTTGTGGGTGAATGTTCATACAGCTTTGTTGATAATAGCTTCCAAATGGAAACAACCTAAATGCCCATCAATAGATGAATGGATATGCAAAGTATGGCATATTCATACAATGCAGCAACAAAAGAAAATCTACTGATGTGGGGCACCTGGGTGGCTCAATCGCTGAAGCATCCAACACCCGATTTCAGCTCAGGTCATGATCTCATGAGTTCGAGTCCTGCAGGGAGCTCCGCGCTGACAGAGCAGAGCCTGCTTGGGATTCTTTCTCTGCCCCTCCCCAACTTGTGCTTTCTTTATTTCTCTCTCAAAATAAAGAAACTTAAAAAAATCTACTGATGCACATAACAATATGTGTGAATCTGAAGGCGTTATGCTGAATGACACAAGCCACACACAGAAGAGTACATACTGCATGAGGCCATTTACATGCAATTTTATAAAATGTAAATTAACCTGTAGCGACAGAGAGCAAATCAGTGGTTGCCTAAAGGCTAGGTGTGGAGCACAGGATTGACTACAAAGGGAGACAAGGAAATTCTGTATGGATGGAAATGTTCTGTACTATCTTAATTTCTGTACTGGTTTCACAGTGAACACCTTTGGTTAAAAACTCCTCAAACTGCACACTTAACATGGGTGCAGTCTACTGTATGTAAAGTATACATCAATTTAGTTGATTAAAATCCCTATCAAATATCTTTCAAAATGAAGGGTTTTCGGGATTCACCCCCAACCCCTCAATTAAATAGGTCAGCTGTATAATAGATATTCCTAGTATAATAGAAATACTCAAAAGTAGTGCATCTTCGAGGTATGTCTTTACCAGAAAAGCAAGCCATCCCATCTTTATGTTCTTGTAAGAACCTTTAAGAAGATGAATATGCAGAAATCATTATCTCCCACAATGTCATCTGTAGAATATAGGGCTGACTTAATATGCATATTAATATGTGTATCATATACATATTCATATAAATGTGGTGGAATTAAACATGAACAAGAGAACGAGTTTTGTCCACTTCTCTGTGGTCTGCTTACATCATCCTATAACTCACAGATTCTGAGGAATGCTATTTGTACTACTCAAGTGCTACTTTAAAAAGTACACAGAGAGGTGCCAGGGTGGCCCAGTTGGTCAAGCGTCGGACTCTTGATTTCGGCTCAGGTCATGATTTCATGGTGCATGAGTTCAAGCCCTGCATTGGGCTCCATGCTGACAGCATGGATCATGCTTGGGGTTCTCTCCTTCCCTCTTTCTCTGTCTCTCCCTCCCACTCTCTCAAAAATGAATAAATAAACATTAAAAAAAAAGGTACACAGAAAATTTCATATTGTATGCTGTGGCTATAAAAGCAACTTTAGTAAAACGTTTCCCAGATCCCTTGAACCTTGCTTTCTTTTGGATGATTATCAATCATTAGATCAGCTCATTGTTACTCAGGTCAACTATAGTTCCTTAAGAAAGTCTTGTAGGGATCCCAGCAAAGCCAAAGTTACCTTGTAAGAAAGAACTACCTTATTTTAGATGATCTGGTCCACATTCCAGTAGATTCTGCACATACACAGGACATCAGAGAACTGTCTACTACTGTCCCCACTTGCCATCTAACCCACTGGTTGTGTCTCATCATCTCCAATGATGCCTTATGTCTCCACTCTTCTTGGTGTCTTCATCTGAGTTCTTGAACTTGATACTTATTTGGATATTCTATTTTACTTTTTGGCTCTATTTCTGGATCTTTCTCAGCCTCCCTGACTCCATTCCCCACATTTCTGAGCTAATCTCCTGCACTTCTGCACTGAGACCCAATTCTGGAGCCCAGCCCAGAGCACAGCCTAAAGTCTACTGATTAGGATAATAGTGACATCCGACATTCATTAAATAAGTATTTAATGAACACCTGCTATGTGCTAAGTATATCTTGCCTAGGGATTCAGCAGTAAACAAAACAGACCAAAATGTCTGCCCCCATGAAACATCTTTTTAATGGAGACTGTTCTACAATACATTAATTACACAGTATATGATGCACTATAAAAGAAGTGATAACTTTGGAGAGAAAGCCATGAAGGAGGATAACGAAGGTTAGAGTGACTTGTACTTACAAAAAGAGTGGTCAGAGAAGGTGATATTTGGGCAAAACATGAAGGAAGTGAACAAGCAATAGATATGGATATCTAGAAGGAGCATGATCTAGGCTTAGAGAAGATCAGGTGCAAAGGTCCTGGGGTAGGAGCAGACCTCAAATGCTCTGTGTGTATACAAGTACATGAACATGCCTAGAATATTAGCGGATGTGAGAAGCAAGAGTCAGGGAGATATGTAGGGTTGTGTTATCCTTGTTGGCCCAGACAACTCCATTTTATGTGGTTGTCCTACAGTGATTATTAATATTACTGCTTTCACTCTCAAAAGTGTCCAGGTTTAAATGACAAATTACACAGTCAACCTATTTAGTCAAATTTGCAGTACATGAATAGGGTATCAAAAATCAAAAGGTATAAAAGGGCATATAGTAAATGCAAGCCTTCCTCTCATCCCTATGTCCCAGGCTTCCAGTTTCCCTTCTTGGAAACCAATGTTACAAGTTTCTAAGGCATCTTTATTGCAGTGTCTTGAACAGAGGAGTGACACCATGTGACTTACATTAAAAAATTTTTAATATATTTAAAATTTTAAATATTTATTCATTTTTGAGAGAGAGAGAGAGAGAGAGAGAGAGAGAGAGAGAGACAGAGTATGCGTGGGGAGGGACAGAGAGAGAGGGAGACACAGAATCCAAAGCAAGCTTCAGGCTCTGATCTGTCAGCACAGAGCTCGACATGGGGCTCGGAAAGACAAACCGTGAGATCATGACCTGAGCCAAAGTCGGACACTTAACGAGCTGAGTCACCAGGGCGCCTCTGACTGACATTTCTAATGGACCACTCAGGCGGTAGAAGAGATTGCCGTAGAAGCTCGGGGCCAGCTAGGAAGTTACTACAATAATCCAGGTTAGCAAAGGACTTCGTTAACTCTGCTACCTAAAGACATGGGGAAATAGAATCATATATTTTTTTTCACTTTAGAAAGAATTAGCATGTGTATCTTTGGGTTAGAACAGCATTCTCTGAGCCCACCAATCTCAGTCTCCCCCATAGCTTCTGTCAGAGCACTTGAAGTTTTCCTTCACAGCACGTAACGTGACTTGTAAGGACATATTTAGTGGCCATTTGTTTAAAAATGTCTTACATTTTAAGTCTCTTTTTTTCCTACATTCTTCTTTTTAGTTTATTGCATTCTAGTTGACACAGTGTTACATTCGTTTCAGGTGTAGAACAGTGATCTGACACATCTGTGCATTATGCTCTGCTCGTCATAAGTGCACTTTCCATCTGTCCCCACACAGCACTTCTGCAATACCTTTGACTATATTCCCTGTGCGGTATCTTTCATCCCTGTGATGTGTCCATTCCATACCTGGAAGTCTGTATCGCTTTTTCCCCTTCACACATTTTGCACATCCCCAACCTCACCCCATCCAGAAACCGCCATAGTTTATTCTATGTGTTAATGGGTCTCTTTCTGTTTTGTTTTGTGTTTTAGATTCCACATATAAGTGAAATCATAGGATATTTGTCTTTCTCCGTCTGACTTCACTTAGTATAATACCCTCTAGGTCCATCCATCCATTTTTCCAAAGAAGCCACACAGATGGCCGGCAGACACCTGGAAAGATGTTCAACATCACTCTTCATCAGGGAAGTACAAATCAAAACCACAATGAGTTATCATCTCAAAGCTCTCAGAAAGGCTAGTATCAAAAAATACAAGAAATAACAAGTGTTGGTGAGGATTGGAGAAAAAGGAACACTCGTGCACTGTTAGTGGAAATGTAAACTGGTACAGCTACCGTGGAAAACAGTATGGAGGCTCCTCAAAAAATTAAGCATAGAGCTACCACACTATCCAGTAATTCCACAATTTGGCATTTACCCAAAGAAAATGAAAACCACTAATTTGAAAAGATACATGCACCCTTGTTTACTGCAGAATTATTTACATTAACCAAGATATGGAAGCAGCCTAAGTGTCCAAAGGTAGATGAATAAAGATGATGTGCCGCTCATAGACAATGGAGTGTTACTCAGCCACAAAAAAAAGAACAAGAGATTGTCATTTGCAATAGTTTAAGCTTCTTGAGGATCATATATGTTTCTTTAGTCAGTATAGATCAGTGTCTTCTACAGAACAGACATTTAAGGACAAATTTTGAATGAATGAATGAGTGAATGAGGAAATTACACGTGCTATCTTGCCACTCTTCCTACAAAAATAATCTAGGAACAACTAGCCTTCTCTCTACCTCCCTCCATTGACCTGGGTTTCTAAATGATGAATTAACCTTTAGATCAGAATAAAAGGGAAAAAACTTAAACCAGTTTCCCTCTCTCTCTGTATCTCATGTATCTCTCTATCTTCATCCTTGTGAAAACAATAGAAAACCAAGGAGGCAGGAAGGAAACGGAGGATTATAAGATTTAGTGTAACTAAGCATTTACATACTTTCTGAGGAAATATACGATGGGTATATTAGAACAGTTTTGGTAATAGGCATTAGACAATATTCTAATTAATGCATAGGTTATAAACTGACTTTTTTGAATTATTTCATCACTCTGAAGTGTTAGGGATTGGTGCACCTAAGAATATTTTTATGTGTTGAAAAAAAGCATTGCTATACATCTTAGTTTCGAGGAGAGAGATATTCTCTTTATTTTCTTGGGTCACATGTGGAGGCATCTCAACAGATGATAGAACAGCATTCCTGATACACACTGACTGTTCTCTTGCAATGTGTCTTTCTAGTCCTGTGGGCATTTACCACATCAGTGAAGGGAGAACAGGGCACAAATTCAAGGGACTGGCCTAACCACACATCAGCTAAGCACAAATGCACAGGCCAGGACTTGTAGTCAATTAACTCATCGCCCTCTTGTATTTTGTTTGAACCACTTGACCACGGTGGCTGCCCAAACTGACATTCCCCTTTCTCTTCCTTGAAAGTTACCCATCTTCAGCTGGGCAGAGTCAAGAAACTTGACTATTTGATGGGGCCACTTCCTCTTGGCAAAGATGAAGAGACAGAGGCCCAAGAAGATTAATTAACAAAGTCAGTGGTAATCAAGTATTAGGATGGATAGCTCCTGATGCCTGGCTCAGTATTTTTTGCTTCTTTTCTTATTATAGTGAAAAAAAATACACAATTGAGACTGTATCAATAAATAATAATAATTTTTAAAAAGCACAAGAAAGAGAAAACACCTATGTGGCTATAGAAAAATTGCTGAAGGAAATGTGAGAAGAATACGCCGGTTCCAAGAGGTCGGAAACAATACATCATAATTTTTCTTGATCCCGGGAGCCTCATACTATGCTGAGTTTGTCATAGGCTAATTAATCAAATTACACTTTTTAGTCCACCAGTTGAATTTCTACTACATTTGTAAATCCCTGGATGACCAAGATATGACTATTTCATTTTTCAATTTCCCACAGATCCTAACACAGTTGATACTTAATAAACATTTATAATGAATTGAGCAAATGTCATATTTTCAAAAAGCATTATGTATACTTTTATATCGCCTTTACATTTTCATTCCAGCATCATATATAACCCCATCTGTTTGTACGTCTACGTGTAAAACAACGTTCACCCTCTCCTTAAGGCATTTCCTACTTCAACATCCATACAGTTATAAGCTGAAAACTATTCCCAAACACCACAAGAACTAAATGGCAAATGCGGAACTATTGTTAAAGAAATTTGCTCTTGAAATTGTCATGTCATAGCATTTCAGCAAGGGAAGGCGAAAGGACATTCCGATATTATGCGTGCTTCGATAGTGGGATGTGGGGTTATTACTGGTTCTTTTTTATTGAAAAAAAATGGATAGGGTAAAATCTAAAGTAATTTCAGTGTTATTCAATATTTTATTAATGGGGGAAAGCACCATTTTAACTGCAGCAATCTGTAGAATTATGGACTGATCACTAGTTCAAATGACAGAGCCCTACAGTGAAACCCATAATTCTACATTACGTTCTGCAAGAGATGACAGTGCTTCTCCACATACAATGGTATCGCTAGCCCGGAATCTTGTTAACACTCATAGTCTGAGAGGTGGTGCTTATCTTCTCTCATTCTTATTTTGAATCAGAAAGAAATTTGTTTCAGAGGTCTACTGGCCTCTATTCTTCAGATATGGGATTTTGGTCAATTAGCTATTTTCTTGCAGGTGACACCTTGGTAAGAAGTTTAAGAGTTTAAGTAGCGTGGTAAAATTATAAGGAAATTAATCTTTTTTATTAAAAAATAAATTAAGAAATGCCGGTGCCTTGGTTGAACTTGCAGTTAGCTCTTTGTAGCCATTTTAGTCACCGATTCTACGGAAAGTAGCTTCAGAGTTACTTGCTTGTTACTGGGCAACAATTTATTCCAATTATAACTGAAATGTTCCTAATAGACAGTTACTGGCGGATAAAAACAGATTTTAAAAATGAACTACTAAATCCATAGTGTTTTCTCTTGATGCAAGAGGCAGAAATTATTCTAACAATTGACACTTTCTAATGTTCTGAGGTCCTTTTAGACATTTCAAGTGATTTGGGGGGGCATCAGTGAGGACCCATGGGGTGGCACGGTTCAGAGCTGTTAAATGTAGAAATGACACAATTAGATTAAACAGCTACAGAGACTAGGGACCAAATGTTACCAGCGCATAGAATGCCATATTCTCTATCAGATGCAAATGACATACAGTCTTCAAACTTTCATAGGAGAGTTTTCTTTAAAAAAGGTCTTAATGGACATTTGGCAACTATATTCTCGACAGTCTCCCTATTACTTTTTTTACTTATCTATTAACAACAAAAAACAAAACACAAAATACCATAGTTAACAAACAACAATGGAGAACAGCATAAAATATCCCTTGATATCTTACATGTATTTTTCAAGGTAAAAAAGAGAAAATCTCTATTCCTAAGTTTCTTGACCCAAATCCAGCCCAACTCACAGACAAGCCTAAACCTTCCCATGTATATTCCAGCTTCCGAGGAGAGTCTGGAGAAGCTCAAATGAAGTTTGCCACATGGATATATTTTCAAATGAGATATTTGGTTTGCAAGAAAGGTTTTTTTTGTGTGTGTGTTCTTCCTGCTCTATAATATTAAAATTCAGTAAAAAAATACACTGACCGTAGTTGCCAACTGACATAAAATCTACATGTGTCAAAGGAAGGAGTACATTGATTGTGGATTTAACCTTGGGAACTTCATCACATAGTCAACAGTTATGTGTTTTGAAATGTGTCTTAAAGGATCAGATCAGCTCTCATGGAAATCAGGAGAGATGTTGCTGAAAATTTATACCATTTAGCTTCTGTTTCTCCCCGTAACAGAATAACAGGCAAGAACATTTTCAGCCCCAGTCTCAGGCAGAGTCTATAGAAATACTTGCTGAATTTAATTGGGTTGAATTAAAATTTGTCCTTTTCAAGAATAAAGTTGGCATCTCCAGTTCAAGGTCCCCAAATGATCTAGGCTCTCCACAGTTGACTGTCTAATGAACTCCTGACTAGTTACAGATCAAAGGGATTAAAATGACTTTACTCAGCACTCACTTGTGTCTGTTTCATTATCTGGACTAAGGAAGTCTAGGATAATTACGGTGTTACTTAAAAAAAAAGTTTCATCGTTGTACTTCCTGTTTGGTGAGTAAACAACAGAACAGTTATGGTCTGTAACGGACCTATTAAAACCCTAACACCCCTACAAGCGAGTAAGTTGGAGAACTCAAGAATTCTCCCTGACAGGACACTGAAATGTCAACCCTAAACGATCAACAACTCATTGCCATAGTGCGACAATCTTAACCTTGTTAAAACTGGGTGACCAGTCAATTCGCAGAGAGAAGCATCATCAGGATACCTAGGAATGCTGTTATTACCCATTATAAGTATGACGCGAGGGTCACATATCAGGCAATTACACCTTTTCATTACATGCTAACCCCTCACGGCAGGGATGCCACGCTTATGACTGCATTAGACAGACAAAGCCTTCAGCTCTTTAAAAAAAAGAAAAGCCAAAAAAAAGCAGGGGGGGCAGAAAAAAAAAGGAAAAGATAAAAAAATTAAATTCGTTTTCTTACCAGCACGTTGCAGCACAAATTCGCTCACAGGAGTGTTGCCTTTACAGGTTTCTCTTTTAATTATCCTGGAAGCAGGGAGACACAAAAAAAAAAAAAAAAAAAAAAAAAAAAAAAAGGCAAAGAAGAAGAAGCAGGGTGGTTAAATTAGCGTGCTGGAATCTTTTCAGTTTGTCGCAGAGTAGAAAAATAAAAAAGGGGGAAAAAAAGGCTCAGTAATTTAAATTTGCTCTCAGTTCAGGCTGCATCGTTGGGTCCCGCCCCTTCTTCCCGCTGGGTTCCACTACCTGCAAGGCTGGAATTGACAGCTACTGTGCAAACAAAAAAAGGAAACAAGCATGCTGGGACCATTCTGACTGCTGTTTGGGTCTCACTTGTCCTGACAACTAAAAATCATCAGTGGAAAGGTATTCTACATTTTCTACTTGAAGGATTTTTGCATGCAATTCCCTTCCATGTTAACGATACACATACAGCTCATGATGATGGGGTTTGATTACTGTTTGGGTTTTCTTTTTTCCTTTCATTGTTTTGTTTTTCTAAATATGTATAATAATCATAGTTACTGTTATTATTCACATTTTTACTGTTTTCAGCTGTTCAGTGTCATTCTTTGCATTTCTTACTGTCCTGTCCTCCTCTCCAAGACATGTTCTCTCCTGTGTTTTCCTTTCAGTCATAAACACTGAAATTTCTAGGGACGGTAGAAATGCCAAGATTAACAGAGTTGCCACTTCTCATTTGAATGCTTTTTTTTTTTTCTATTTTTGAGCATTTAGTATTGAGAATAGTTCAAGGGACGGAAGGGCCTAGGAAGGAGATTCCATAAGCACCAGAAACTTTTAAAAAGGATGAGATAATAAGGCAAAAAGCTCATTTTCATATTTATGAATGAGGCAAATAGCTACAAACCATATACGGAGATGGGGTATACACTGCATATTTAACCTTAAGGTGTAGAAAACCACTTTAATTTTAGCCAACGAAATAAAATGGCTACTTCATGTGCAGCATGTTCTGTCAGTGTGTAGCAGGAGGAATCATGGGAGATAATAAAGCCCGTCCTTCTGTCAGAACGTAAATAGCTTATGGAGGATTTTCAATAAGTTTTATTGTTGTTGTGGTTGCTGTTTGCTAAACTTTCATTTCAGATGAGGCTGCTGTAGGCTACTTTGGTATGGAAGCTATGACATGCCTGTACATGTAAGGATTATCTACACGTTAGCCTCTTCATCTGAAGCACTGCTTCTAGAATGGTATACATAGCACTGGGTCTCCTATGAAAGCACGGACTTTCTTAGATAATCCTCCTGCTCCAACCGAGTACTGTGCTGAGCGATGTGTCACGTCACACAGTCGGGGTGCGGCGGTTAAGGTGTAAAGGATAAAATGCACATGGTTCTTTGCTAGTGGCTGCTAACATGAAGGAAAGTTATTCGTACAGATGTGACAGCATTTAATTTACTTTTACTTGTTAGTTTTTGTATTTTTAAAAACCTTTTCCCCTTATCCCTACCTCAAGCCATTTAAATGCATTTCACTGTTCCTGCACAATATGGAGAAGCCCTGAAAGCCAACAGTGAGCCTGACCTAAGGGACTTGACTTTTTAAAGTCAGATTTTCAAAAGAGAAATGATTTGCAATGTAACTGAAATAAACATGATTTGGCTTTCTCAATTGGTAAAAACTTAGCTGAATATCAGATATCCATATTGTCATTTGAAATTTCACCCTAAAGTCAAACCAACCAAAAATGGAAAGACTGAGGAAGCAACGAGCAAAACTATATATTTGCCTTGTATTATAAACTTTATCGGGATTACTTTTCTGGTAGCAATGAATGCCTTTACTCGACTCCCATGAGCAGCTATAGCGTGGAAAAATAAGGCAGCTCAAGTACTCAAGAAGCCATGTTAACTTCCCAGGTAGTTAGGCAATCAGCTTTAATGAAACAGTGGTAAATTACACCAATGTGCTAATTATGGTACTTTGTCACAGCATAAAATGCAATAAAACCAACCCATGTCTTGGCTTGGAAAGTGTTATGCATAGATTTTTTTCAAAAGATTTAACAGAAGAGAGATTTTATTTTCCTAAAGCATTCTGTAATTCCAAGTGGAGTTTTCTCAATCCTTTTCTGTAAAAGAAGGCTTCTAGGAAGATATGTAGAGCTGAAAATATATAGAAGAAAAAATATATGTAGAAGAAAAAAATATGTAGAAAAATATGTAGAAGGAAAAAATATGTAGAGCTAGAAAAAAGCAATGATAATGGCTTTTTAAAACTGGTGTCTTACCTTATAATTATACAGTTTTATGATGACATGCCAATATTAAATACTTTGGTACCATTGTGAAAACATAACACACACAGAACATATTAGGATATATACAAATATACACAGAGCTGCACATGTTGGTTTATATTCTGAACATCTCTGTTTTAAATGAAGAATATTTTTACATTGTCAATGCTGACTGAGTGCAGTTAGCAGAAGAGCAGTTTCAAGCAAATAAAAAATCCTGACACTGAATCTTAGAGAAGGAATAGGCTTTAAGAAATGTATGAATGAGCCCTGTGATTTCACTAGACATTGAACCTGTGACTGCAGAAGTTACTACTTGGTGTTGGGGGGCCGAGTATCATCTTACTGCGTATCTCATAACTAACCTGGGAAAAAAGTCACTTCAAAAATACCCTACTGAATCGTTAGGAGTTCTGGGTAGGGATATACATTTATATGGCTTTCAAATCATGGAAAAGTGCCTTAAAGAAACACATTGAACAAGTGTATTGGAAATGTTTTTTAGAGAAATTCTTTCAATAGCTTTAATGTCATACACTACTTAAATGTTCATTCTTAGAGAAACTTAATGTCAGGATGGGAAATGCTAGTTCATTTTTTTAAAGTGTATCACACGAATACATTTTTATCTTCTCAGTTATAGTTGACAATTTTTTCAAACTTACTGCATATTTTAAAATTATTTATTACTTTTTGATAAATGTCTCCCTCATTCTGGATCAACTCTCTTTAGTGTGATTTCACTGTTTTGTCTTTGGGGCAGTGAAGCACTTCCTAGTGAATGGTAAAATGTGATCCTGATGTCTTACTGACTACACTACCCAATGAATAATGTTTTTTTATTTCAGTAGGGTTCTGATAAACTGCTTATATTTATTATATTACTTAATTAATATGATTAATCCCTTTAAATGTGAATAACTAAAAAATACCTCACCACTGTCATAAAAATATATCTGCTACTCTTGGATTGTCTTTTTTTAAAGTTTATTTATTTACTTTGAGAGAGACAGAGACAATGCCAGTGGGGGAGGGGCAGAGAGAGTGGGATAGAAAGAATCCCAAGCAGGTTCCACATGGGATTTGAACTCATGAAACCATGAGATCATGACCTGAGCCAAAAACCAAGAGTCAGATGCTTAACCAACGGAGCCACCTAGGTGCCTCACTCTTGGGTTGTCTTTTGAAACATGTTTCCATGATTAAATCAATTTAATTAAATTTATGAAAAGCAAGTTTGAGTTTTTGAACACACACTTTACACACACAGACACAGAATTTTGGTTTTAAGGTTTTCACTATCATTTCTTTAGGACCAAGTAAATACCCAGTTCAGTCTGGGTGTTCAGATTATGAAAGTATTAACTCAGAAACTGACACTTGGCCTAGGACAGAACAAAGACTGTAGGGTACCTCAGAGTTCCCTACCCTGCTAACTAACATAGTCTCACACAGACAAGCAAACATCTGACAAATGGAAGCATGCTTTTAGATTGAATTCAATACTGAAGTGTAAGGGAGCCCCTCTGGGTATGAGCTCAAATGGCTAAACATAATGTCTCTTCATTAGTGGTGCCGGGAACATGTGATACCTGAAGAATAACGGTGGTTTAAAATGGGAAACAACGTTAAATTCTATTTATACATTGCTCTTCTGATAGGCATAGCATACACACAAGATGTAAGAAGAGGACCCGGTAAACCACAGAAAATACAGAAAAGAACACCCAACTTAGACATGTAAAAAAATAGAGCACTTTGTTTGTTTTTAAAATTTTTTGATATTTATTTTTGAGAGAGAGAGAGAGACACAGAGACAGAGAGCGAGTGGGGGAGGGGCAGAAATGGAGGGAGACAGAATCCGAAGCAGGCTCCAGGTTCCGAGCTGCCAGCACAGAGCCTGACGTGCAGCTGAAACTCATGAACCGTGAGATCATGACCTGAGCTGAAGTTGAATGCTTTGACTGGGCAACCCAGGCACCCTCCAAATAGAGCATTTTATAAAAATGCTCATTTCTTGATTAAACTGGCTGTTGGAATTTTGTGGAACAGATCGGAAAGCAGAAAAAGCTTCCTTAAAAATCAGTTGGTGAGAGATTATGGTCTGAGAAAGTTTAAGCAAAGATGAAAGTCCAGGGAAATTCAGGTCCCTGTACTGGCCAAGGTGACATAGGGCTTATAGAATACGATCAGTAGAATACACTGGAAGGAGGGGTGACTTCTCCCTTGGATACAGAGGTGGACAGCAGCACAATTCACCCTGTGGGGGCTGCAGGGAGGTGCAAGTTTTGCACAGTGAGGGATGGTGTGGCTAGTTTGGAACATGCCCATTTGAGAATTCAGCTGCACAAAGTACAGAAGATAGCCGGTGTCTGACTCTAGCTGCCAAGACAGGGATCAGTGCAGAGGTGATAATGATGAGAGTTATGAGCATAGGGCAGAGAGCACATAATGATGAGCTCTTCAAGAGAATGCCAAGAAATGAGAGAAGAATTTCAGGGATGGTAAAGGTGGAGCTCAAGTGACAGATGAAGAAGTGACATCAGAGGTGAGAAGAAATGTGGAGCAAGATGGGGTCAGAAGATTCCAGAGCATCAGATTCTTCAAAGATTGCAAATATATATAATCTGGACTGGAATAGACTAGAAAATGCTGAGGAAACAGCAAGCTGAAGGCTCTTGGCAAAGCGATCTCGTTATACTGGTGGTGGGGTCGGCTGCCGGATAGCATTGGTAAAAAAAGGAAATGCCAAAGGCAAAACTTCATGGAGTTAACTACAACACAACTTAATCTAATTAGAATTTATTAACCATTTTACAGCAGTTCTATTTGGCAATGTGGTCCAGTTTAGGTTGAGATAGTAAGGGATACAATGAAATAAGACTTCCAGGTTCTTATTCTCGATCTAGTTAGAATATATGAAAATCTAATTGGAGTATACTTGGGCTTTTTTCATAAATACAGTAAAGTACTGTAAATGTATTTTCTCTTCCTTATGATTTTCTTAATAGCATTTTATTTTCCTCTAGCGTACCTTATTGTAAGAATACAGTATATAATACATGTAACATAGAAATATGTTAATTGACTACTTTTGTTATCAGTAAGGCTTCCTGTTGACAATAGGTTATGAGTAGTTAAGTTTCTGTGGAGTCAAAAGTTCTACACAGATTTTTGACTGTGCAGGGGTCAGTGTCCCTAACCCTTAGGTTGTTCAAGGGTCAACTGTATATACAATTACATTTAAAGGTTTATTTTAGGGGCGCCTGGGTGGCTCAGTCGGTTAAGTGTCTGACTTCAGCTCAGGTCGTGATCCCACGGTTTGTGAGTTTGAGCCCCACATCTGGCTCTGTGCTGACAGCTCAGAGCCTGGAGCCTGCTTCGGATTCTGTGTCTTCCTCTCTCTCTCTGCACCTCCCCTGCTCATGCTCTGTCTCTGTCTCTCAAAAATAAATAAATGTTAATTTTTAAAGGTTTATTTTAGAAATCTTTCTCATGTGGAGAAAATTGTGATATGACTGAAAAGACAGCACACGTAAATGTGTACATGACAATCCCTTCTTACCAATATATAGCATTTAATTTGGCAGAAACTGTATTTGTACCTAATTTTAAAGATGATTTATGGCACACCTAATAGACCAAGGGAATATTTGTTGGATAGCCATGTCTATACATATGAAGGGCACTAAAAGGCATCTTGTATTTAAACAAACAGCCCAGGAATCACACAAGCACACATGTAAAATATCTCTTCAATTGTTACATTATATAATTGTTCATTCCGATATGAACTGGAATTATCCCATCCTTGTTTCAGGTTCTTCACTGTAGTCACTGCTCATGACTTTTTCCAAATTAAAATCTTTATCAATTGATCTCTAAGGAAGTTTAACCCTCCCATCTTACAGATGTTCTGCAAAATGCTCTGCAACATATTTCTATTATCTGATACTGTTAGGAAGGCAGATTTAAATGACTTGCTATTTTGGCACATTAGCAAAGGAATATAGAATTTCATTACAAAACTCATAATTTCTTCCCAAGCCAGTGGTGAGTAAGTCTTTGTAAAGCAGAGTTATTTTCCCCAAACCATGATTATCTGCATCTATTAGAATTGACATAATTCTTCTTTTTTAGAAATAGGAAGAGAAACAAAGGGGGTGATACAGTGGGGAAGATCAGATGTGAATCCGGAAAATCTTCTTTATCTTTTTCTGAAATAATTTCCCATTGTCATTAATTTAAAGCTGTTTCCAACTTGAGGATTGTAGGTACAGTTTTCCTGGATTCTGAGTTAACTTCTGGATAACATTTGCTACATTGTGCATAACATGTTACAATTTTATTATTTATTTATTTAGACAGCAGTTGAACAATTCATAGTTACATTTTTTTTATGCTCTGTCTTGTGCCCTCTCCTTTTTCTGCAACATGATATAAATCTTGTAGCATTTCCATTACTTGCCAAATGCAGTCCAATATTTATCATTGTGTAAAAAAATCAAAACACAACAAAATAAACAAGTGACGATAAAACTAACTACCCCTAAGCTTGCTATTGTGAAAAGAAAAGGTCTTGCTTTATAATTTTGATGAAAAGGTAAGCCAGTACATTTTCATAGAAATATATTTGTATATTTTATTTTCCAAATGGTTTAGTCAAATGCAGACATGATATACTTAAATGATCCTATGTCAAGACTGCACTGAGTAAAAGTGTCTTAAAGATCTACGTGTACCTTTATATGAAGTTTGTGTCTCATCATAGGAAATCACTGAAGTATTTTAAACAGGAGTAAGATATAATTATATATGTATTGTTGAAAAACAAATCTGTTAGCAGCATTTACAATAGGTTGAAGTGGTGAGAATTCCTTCAATGATATATTACGCCAATAATATTTTATCTTGCTTGGTTAAAAAACAGATTTAAGGTAGTTTACAGGGAAACATATAATTCAGCAATATAAAACATAATTTAATGATACTGAGGAGAGAGAAAAATAAAGGTACATATGCAAAGGAAATCAGGAATTAAATTAATGAACACAATGATACTGTAATATCATAGAAGTTAAGAGGCAATTTGGCTCTAATATTCCCAAACAATGTGAAATAGAAAACACAATCAGCTTCATGTGTCATACTGTTCATAAGATTAAAATAAACCAGTTGTTGGGGCACTTAGGTGGCTCAGTCATTTAAGAGTCTGCCTCTTGATTTTGGCCCAGGTCATGATGTCATGGTTGTGAGAGCAAGCCCCAGCGGGCTCCATGCTGAGTGTGGAGCCTACTTGAGACTCTCTTTCTCTGCCCCTCCCCCACTTGCTCACACATGTTCTCTCTCTCTTTCAAAAAAAAAAAAAAAAAAAAACAAAACCAGAAACACAACAACAGCTGTTGAGAAATACAGATATTTGAGATGAGAAATTAGAAAGCTGTTCCTCTCAGTTTCTCACAGAGAGGTCCCAAAAACCTCCTCAACACAAACATTTATATCTTATATACAATGGGCCTGGTTTTAGTCATAAATGGGCCAAACTTCTTATATCAAAGCTTAAAATGATTATAATTTAGGCTGAAAACTAATCAAATGCTCCACCTCAGCCCTAAAACAAACCAGGAAAACACTGTAAGCAATTAACTAGCCAATTAAATAAATATTAAGACCTTAATTTGTGTCAGACCTTGTCCTAGTTACTAGAGATACAACTGGGAACAAGAACCAATCTTTTCTTTCAGACAAGTGGGGATGAAGACAAGTTGATAGACAACCAAGACGAGTGATAAGTGTAAGGATGGGAAGTAGATAGCCTGATATGGGTGGACGGAGAAAGGGTAGTGTCAACTGAGACTCAAGGAATCCAAGATGGCTTCCAAGGGGAAGTGACCTCTATACAGCATCCTGAAGAAGAAAAAAGTAAGGAAAGAAGTTACTAGGAAACTGGAAATAGATAAAACTGTCACACTCAAAGGGAACAAAGAAGTGGACGACATTCCTCAAATGAATTAGGATTTGTATCTCTAGTGCATACAACAGAGCAATCTAAAAAAATTCTACATCAGTTCCTAAGTAAAAATAAATACTCTCTTAACAAAAGTTGATAGAATGATACTTGCTGAAAACAGTTAATGTCATTTACCCAGAACTTATGACAAGTATTGTATTGAGTCTTGGAACTCAGAAGCATTCCCATTAGAATCAGAAAGATAAGAGTGATTTCTATTATCCTTGTTATTCAGCATTTTCTTAAGGATTCTAAACAATAAATGAAATGAAATCATGAAAAGATAAGCAATGTATATTTTGAAAGGGAAGAAACAAACTATAATTTCTTCTTTTCAGATGATATACTTATCTGTAGAGAAAATGCAAGAGATCCGTACATATAAATATAACCATTTATAACTAACAGGAGATCATCAAGATTATTGATGAAAAATACATAAAAATTTAAGAATATTCCTACATTTCATCAATAAGCGTAAAATTTAGTGGAAAACACAACCCTCTATATACTAGGAAGCAAACTGTGAAGCCTGAGGAACAGACTTGACAAAAGATGTGTAAGATCGTCTTGCACAAAATTATAAAATATTATTTTTTTAAAAAAATTTTTTTTAACGTTTATTTATTTTTGAGACAGAGAGACAGAGCATGAATGGGGGAGGGGCAGAGAGAGAGGGAGACACAGAATCGGAAGCAGGCTCCAGGCTCTGAGCCATCAACCCAGAGCCCGAGGTGGGGCTCGAACTCACGGACCGCGAGATCGTGACCCGAGCTGAAGTCGGACGCTTAACCGACTGAGCCACCCAGGCGCCCCAAAATATTACTGAAATAAATAATATAGGATATGAAAATCTGAGTTACAAGTTACACGAGGTTATAGAGATCTAATATTCCTCAAATTAATCTATAAATGCAAGGCAATTTTAGTCAAAATCTGATACATTAGAACTCAGGGAAGATCTAAAATCTATTGCTTGAACTGTGCACCATATCTTTTCTATAAAACAGTGATTTCAATGTCGTAATTTTAAAATAATTTTCTCACATTTACATGAATTAAAGGGGAAAACAAAATGAGCGTGTTAACAGATGAAGTAAAATTGTCAAGACTGTCAGCTTATAAACTGTCAAAATGTATGTAAAAATAGAGTGCTGTAGTAAATATAGGAAACATCTAAATAAGTGTATTCAAAACTATAGAGTGGAATAAGAAAATATGAAGACATCCCTCACAATAACCAACATCTCTGTGCATTTCCCCTTCCCCAGGAGTAGCACCCTGTCTGAGCCCGGACCAGACTTAGTATTCATCATATGCTTAGGACTGAAAACTGCTTGTACGGATAGCCTAGGACTTCCCGGCACCCCTGTTTCTTTAGAAATTGACTCCCTTTAGTCCTCATTGCTTCTATAGCTCTATGGCCTATTTAAATATTTTAATTTTATACTGTATCTGGCTTTTCACACTCATTTCATTGGGAGGATTGTCATGCTGTGAACAGCTCCATCCTATCCTTCCCCAAATATAATGTTATTTCTGTTTATTTTAAAGTTTTAGATGTATGATATCATGCTGCATTTAGTTTTCTGAAATGTGTTGTTTCACTTAGATTTCCACTAAGCATATAGAAGTTGTAGCTGTAGATAATGAACAGTCACTCAAGTAGAAGATTCCATTCTTAATACTACATAATTTTTCTACTCTTCTACTGATAGGTATTTGGTTTGTTTCTAGATTTTTGTTTGGTTCTGGTTATTATAAAAACTGCATATATTATGTCATTGTTACAACAAATATTGCACATTTCTAGTTATTTTGCTATTATGAGAGTGGACACTGTTGCAAGGCAATAAAAGCCCCAGATCTTTCAGAGGTAAAAGGATTGGTATCCCTCACCTAGCAAGCAACACCAACACAGATCAGCTAAAATATGGGGTGAGAGTAGGGAATATTAACATATATATAAGAGTTCCAGAAGGTAAGAATAGAGAGAATCAATGAGGGTTAATATTTGGAGGGGTAATACATGAAAATTTACCAGCTATGCCATGATGAAAAATATGAAACCACAGCTTCAGAAAGCACCGAAAGAAAATGAATAAAAAGAAACGTAAGATGATATGTAATGATGACAAAAAGGTAAAACACTGTTAAAGGAGTCTTCGGTTTCCAGCCATAATGTAAGAACTAAGTGTTGGATTTAGCTTCCTGCTATGAAGAACTATAAATCTGGGTAGAATGTATGAAACTGTGTACAGATATTAAACCATAGGTAGCTCAGGTCTGTCATCCCTGAGACAAAAAGAAACCCCTGAGGTAAGCACCATATTTACCCTAGCTCTCTGCATAGAAAGTGACTCCTAAATGCAACAGACAAGAGTAGAGCTAAAGCAGAGTATCAGGGTCTCACTGACATGAGGAGGCTAAGAACAGATTTCAAGGCTACTGAAGCAGCTAAAATGTGCATAACGGCTTCCAGAAAGGAGGAGGCAATGGAGAGAGGGAATCCTAGGATTTCCTAGGATTGCCTGGGAGAGAGTGGCTGCCTCAAGGTTGGGAGTGGAACCAAAAGGCTGCATAGTTCTAGGAAATACTGATGTCCTGACTCAACCATAACTGAAGGACCTTGTTACTACTGTGTACATTCAGCTGATATCTCAGCACAGTTATACCTAAGGGGTAACGATCATGCCCCAAAGTAACTGTGATGGTTCTTAACAAAACCTAGAACTAAGTTTCAGCAAAATCATTAAAGGTGCCAGAAAATTAACTTCCCATTTTAATAAAACACAACATTCCTTACAAAGAGACATTAAACCACACCTGTTATAACTGATCATCCTTCCCAAATTATATTATTGCATGCTCTCTATACAGTAGAATAGGCAAGAAAATGAATATAGGCATTTATTTAACCTAAAATAGACATGAAAAAAGAAACAGTAGGACAACAGTAGATGGGGCGGATAGAAAAGAAACAGAAATATGACATAATAAACTCCAAATATGTCAATAACTACATTAAATGTAAATGAATCAAACACTTTCATTAAAAAGCAGAGAGTAGCAGATTGTATAAAAAAGTAAGAATCAATAACATATATTCTAGGAGATTCACTTTGAATTATAAACCACAACTAGGCTTAAAGTAAAATAATGACAAATTTATGCCTCATAAACATTAAATATGTAAAAACCATGAAACATATAAAAACATAAAGGCTAAATTTGCATCAAATTAAGCCTACTTCCAAATAAGAAGTATTGGCAGAGAAAAAAGGGGAAATGTTATACCGGTGAAAGGGTAAATTCAGCAGGAAAACATACAGTCTTAAATGTGCATGTATCTCGTATAGGAATGTCAAAGAACATGAAGCAAAACGGACAGAACTAAAGAGTAAAATGGACCAATTCAAAGTTAGAGTCGGCAATGTTGACTCTTCTCTCAGAAATGGTTTGAACAAGTAGACAAGAAATCAATAATGACAGAGAAGATCTGACCTCAGAACATCATACCCAGTAACTGAAAAATATACTTTCTTTTCAAGTGCACATGAAGCAATGACAGACATACCGTACTTGGGGCCATAATAAATTCCAAAAGACTAATGAGAAAAAACATAGAAAAATGTTACCTCTAATAGGAATGAAAGAGAAGATATCATTACATATTCTCCATACCTTATAGGAATAGGAGAATATTGTCTAAAGTTCCATGTAGCAGATCAAATAAAATTTTACAAATCTGTTGAAAAATTCTACTTACCTTACACAAGAAGAAACAGAAAACCTGAAAACTATTCATTTATTAAAATAATTAGACTTGTAATATTACATCTCCCTACAAAGAAAAGTCAAGACCCAGATATACTGGTGAATCCTATCAAATGAATACTGTCCATTGTTATACAAAGTGTTTTTGAAAATGGAAAATAGAACACTCTCCCAATTTATGAGGCTATAATAACTGTAGTAACAAACACTGACGTGGACATTACAAGAAAAGTAATGCACAGTCCAAAATCTCTTATGATTTAAAGATATACCAACCCAACTGCTCTGTAATACAACTCCCAGGAGTTTAACGAAGAGAAATGAAAACACATATCCCCAAGAGAATTGTACTTGATGTTAATAACTGATTTATTCACAATAACCAGAAACTAGCAATAAGAATATGTTTAACAGATGATAAACAACATCTGTACAATAGAATACTACTTACCAGTGAAAAATAAACTGAAAGATATACTCAAACTGAAGATATACTCAAGAAAATAAATGCCTCTTACAGGTATTATATTTAGTAAAGGAAGTCAGATATACAATAATGCAGAGTTTAATTTTGTTAATATCAAGTTCTCTAAGAGCCAAAACTAATCAATGCTGAAAGAAACCAGACCAGTGGTTATGTGGCATGGGGTTGGGGGAGACTGAATGCAAAGGTGTGAAGAAGGCAGTCTGGGGAGAAGGAAATTTTGGGAGTGGCTGTTACACGGACATATATATTTGTTAGCATTGAACTGTACACTTAAATCTAAGCACATTATTGTATATTTTGTATGTAAAATTTATAGTAAAAGTTGTGGAAAACAGAATAGGTAGAATAGTTACAAAAGAAGGACAATCGAAAGAACTGCATATATTTTAAATACAACAATGTAAGTCTGAAGAAAATGGAATATTAACTTTAAAACACAAAGAAGGATATCCTAAACAAATATATGAATTGAAATTCTCTCTGTATAAAATATTATTAATGTCCAATTATTGAGATTTTCATAAAAAGTGAAAATTTAAATATTAGACAAAAACGGTATGTATGTCAGGGGAAAGGTGAGTAGAGTTAAAATCTTAGAAACTTGTTTTCTGGAAACAAATCTTGTTTTCTAGAAAGGCTTTACTTTGGTTTTTACCTTTCTTAAGTTAAATATTCATGAAAACTACTTCAACAGTAGTCACAAGAAACAAATAATAATAAAAGAAAGAGAAAAATAGGGAGCTTAAATTTCAAACCAGTAGAGGAAAAACATGGAAGATAAAATAGGCAAACAAACAAAATGAAGAGGTCGTAAGCGAGAAAGAATTCTAATTGTAACTGACACTCATATAGTGATTCCTACAACCCAGGCTGGTTTAATCACTTTATACATGTGAACTACTTAGATCACAAAGTGGCTTGATGACCTTTATGGCTTGATGACCATCCTCATATTATAGAGTAGGAAAGTGTGACGCAAAATTTCATAAAGCTACCAAGTGGCAGATTGAAAACTAGGCAGCTTGGTTACAAAACCCGTTCATGAAACCAAAATCTTCCTGTTCCCCAAAAAGTGGAGCAGAAAAAAACCAAAAAGAGATGGAATGAAAGGAATTCCAAAGTAATGACAATGATAAGTGTCCAATTATGTATGATAATTATAACTAATGTTACTGGCAAAAGACAGATTTTCAAGGGGATTTCAAAAGTTACATGTCTATCCCGTTATGAGTGGTATATGTATAGTATGAAAAGCTGAAAGCACAATGAAGGAATAAGATACATAAAGAAAACAGAAACCAAAATAAATATTGGATAGCTACATCTATATAAAAATATACTTTAAGGCAAAACATATTAAGGATAGAGAGGATCACTACATAATAATAAAAGGATTCTATTCCCCTGGATGTTATAGGTCTGCAAACTTGTATGCATCTTATAAAACAGACCCATAAATATAATACAAAAATGAACAAAACTGCTTTTGAGGTTCAGCCCATGCTAACAGTGAATAAATGCTGATGAAGTAATTCAGATAGAAACTTGAGCACCAACTTAGGAAAATTTACGTTGCCCAATATTTTTATGTTTTAATATTACTTGTATGTAGAACTTCCCATCTTATTTTAATTTTTAATTTTTTAATATTTAAAAAAATGTTTATTTATTTTGAGCACGAGTGGGGGAGGGACAGAAAGAGAATCCCAAGTGCAATCTGTGCTGTCAGCGCAGAGCTCGATGTGGGGCTCAAACTCAGGAGTTTTGAGATCATGACCTGAGTCGAAACCAAGACTAGGACTCTTACCTGACTGAGCCACCCAGGCTCCTCCGAGCATTTTGTTTTTAAATATGGCGATAGACACTTTTGCCAATAAGATATTAATTACCTCATTATCATTACTTTTCCCCTAAGTTTTATTTAAAAGGATGGATTACTGGTTTAGAAGTTGTACACAATGCTCAAGGTTCTGATATATATTACCTATATTACTACATTTACCTCCTGAGAAATCAAACTAATTTACATTCAAATGGATATATGAGAATTCTTTACATATTTTCATTTTTAAAAGGCTTCAACAATATAGATAAAATGGAGTAATGTATATTATCTTAATTTTAATTTGACTTCTAGGTCATTTAAATAAGATTTTTTTCTTACTAGTCATTTATATATCTTATTTGGAATCTGTTTTCATGTTTTACCAAATTTTATGTTAGGGTGTTTATGTTCATTTTGACTTGTAGGAGATTTTTATATTAAAGATATTAAAATTTATATTTTGTATATATTTAAAATTTTTATGTTTTTATTTATTTTATTTCATTTCATTTTATTTATTTATTTATTTATTTATTTATTTAATTTTATTTATTTTTGAGACAGAGAGAGACAGAGCATGAGCAGGGGAGGGTCAGAGAGAGAGGGAGACACAGAATTTGAAGCAGGTTCCAGGCTCTGAGCTGTCAGCACAGAGCCTGACGTGGGGTTCAAACTCATGAACTGTGAGATCATGACCTGAGCCGAAGTTAGATGCTTAACCAACTGAACCACCTAGGCACCCCTATCTTTTGTATAAATTATTTTAAGTTTTCTGATAACTTGTGTTTGTATAGACAAAGTTTTTTGTTATTAAGAAATTTTTAGGTTTGATGTACTCAAATCTATCAGTTTTTCTTTTAGTATTTTTTACGTCATCATGTTGAAATAATCTCTTATCATTGCAAGATTATATAATGATTTCCATGTATTTCTATGCATGAAAATTAAATATACATCTAAGTTACTCATATTTCAGTAAAAAAATTACAACAAAAATTATAGTTAGAATTGGGTAAAATAAAATTATAACTGAGTAAAATGAAATTACAAGTCAAAACATGTTGAATATAGTACTAATAGTAAATGGAGGGAAGTTGAGAGTCATGAATATTCATTTTAGGAGATAAATAAACCAAAAGAAAGTATAAAAAGGGTACTAAGTAAGCCAAAGATTAGAAACCAATGGCTTAGAACGTAAAGATACTACAGATATTCAAAATTTCAATAGTTGTTTTCTTCAAAAGAATAATAAAACAGAAAAATCTCCTATAAATGAACAATTAGCAACAAAAGGGGACATAATTAAGATAGAGGAGAGATTTAAATACAGTTAGAGAATACTGTGAGCAACTCAATGCCATTTAATTAGAAAACTTGGATCAAATAGGCAAATTTTTAGAAAAATATAAATTTTTATAGAATGTTCAAGAAGAAATAGCAAGCTTACTCTTATAATAACCCAAGAAACATAATTAGTATTAACGATAATCTCACAGAAAAGTCACACACCTCAAATTATTTTGCCAGCAAATTCTACAAAACTTTGAAGAAAAAGATCATTCCAATTTTATTCTATCTCCTCCAGAAAATGGAGGAGATTTCATTTCAACTAATTCCATGCAACTAGCATAACCTTAAAGCCAATCTCAATTGTGATCCTATATCCAAAACTCCTTAAAACAGCCTAATGCAATATCCCCCCCCCCCCAAAAAAAAATTACAAACTCCCCTGGATGTGTCTCTATTTACTTGAAGTACCACTGAATTTTGCAACCAACTGACCACTACAGGTGGCCAAACTCTGCACCTATGTTTCAAAGATTCCTACATCTGCTGGCTTCTGGCTGGCTTCAGCCAGTGGGAGGCACTGGAAGGGAGACAGGAGAGTAGAAGGATAGGGAAAGCCAGGATGCTTCTCCCTGGCTTTATTTTGGATGGACTTTCTAGCAGCAAATGACTCTCCTGTGTCTCCAGCTGTCACTAGCTGGCCTTGCCATGACTCCACTTTCACTGAGTATTCCCCAGGGCAGGTGCCTCCTTGTCCCATTTGGCTTCTGCCTATTCTATCACCTTTGTAGCCAACCCCCTGGTGTAAACTGTCTCTATTATGACGCAAGAAGTCAAGTTACATTTTAATGAGGAGTGTAATCACCACATTAACATATTTTAAAAGACATTTATATAATCATCTTAATAAATGTAAAAATAACTTAATTTCAACCCTGACTCATGTTTAAAATTCTTAGAAAACTAAAGCACTTCTAACTAAATAAAAGATAGCTTACAAAAAACATCATTCTTAATGGTGAAACCTTAAAAAAATTCCTAGGGAATGTTTAATATCATCATATCTTTTCATCTTTGCACTAGATCCTAAAACTTAGAAAGAAAGTAGATGCAGAGGTATAAGAATGAGAAAGAAACAAATTCTCTTATTCACAGAAGATATGTGTGTATAAAGAACATAGGAATTAATATAATAATTATTATCAACAATAAAGATGTTTGGAAATGAAGCTGCTAGAGAAATAAGTATAACAAAATTTGTGCAAGACAGGAATGAAAAAAAAGATAATTTTATTAAAATATGTTATAAAACAATCTAAAAAAAGAAATATATGTGCATTCATTAATTGGAAGCCTCGGTATTATATTTAATTTTTCCTCAAATTGATCTATAGACTTAATGATATTTTGATCAAAATTCCAAAAGAACATTACGTGGGGCTTTGTAAGTTGATTCTTAAATTTATACAGAGGACTCAAAGGCCAAAATCTGCCAAGAAATTTCTAACAAAGAATAAGATGTGAATATATGTGTAGGATTGCTTTACCAGGCATCAAGACCTATTATTAAGCAGTAGACAGTGTGGTACTTGTTCAGGGATAGAGAAATTGATCGATGGAACAACATACGGAACTTAGAAATAGTTCCATCCATCCATGAAAACTGATGTCCCTTTTCACACCAACTTTGCAATAAAATAGGTCATTTAAGTTCAAGCTTACATTCTGTGGGATTCTATGTCAGTAACATTCAGAGCATTCTCTAAACGCTCTCAAGATAGTACTGGCAGACACATTGGGAGTGTATAAGAAAAATCCGTATCCTGATTAAGCACCAGTTCTGGTAAGAATGAATTACTGGTCCTCTAGGATAGAGGCCGCTGGCAGGGTTGGTTATTTAAGAGCAGCAAAAGGTAGTTGAACATGAATGAGGAAGAGCCTTGGTGAAAAGCAGTCACTGGGCTCACACTTAGCCTCATCTCTATCACCTTAGCTTCTCCATGTATGGGTCAATGGTGCAAGGACAAAAAACTGGCCAAGGACAGAGTCTGCCTGATATTTACCTCCAAACGTAACCTATCTAGCTATTGAGTGCTTTCTTTACTGGTAGGTTTTGACTTCATGGATCCATCACATGTCTATTTTCCTCTTCTTTGTTTTCAGTTTTTCACTGTGGTTGCTTCCTGGCCCTTACCAATCAGCCAAGTCATTGCTTCACGTCATTTATTCATGTATCTTCTCACTTGAGATTACTTCTCCTCATACCAAAGTGACGACCAAGTCTACTGTCTGTGGCTCTATGAATAGATTTTCCACCATGATTCTTGGAGGTCATTCCTGATTAGGTCTATAGGTCAACGCATCTCTGTACCAACATATTGAACTTAATCATTTTTGAAGCAATGCTTTTTTTTCCCTCCTTTTTTTTAGGGAATACTCTGGGAGGTCATGATTGTGCACTGGGGAAAGCCATCAATACAACAGATGTTGGTGATATGGGCATCTGTTCTTTTCATTTTGGGGGCCATCTGGACCTGCTAATGACACATTCTGAATGTATAATTTTTATTGTAAGATGGATTATGATTGCATTTGTGCAACCTTATAACTTGGTGAATTTAAGCATACCCAGTTTTTTAATGTACTGTAGTGTGTTTTTAGTCAATTGATGTCCCATGATTAGGCATTTGCCAAATACTTGCACCAGGTAGCTTGCCAGGAGCTGCTTCTCAAACATATGCAGAGAACCCTAGTGTTCTCTGCAGTGACTTACCTAGTGGAGTCAGCCAGAGGCTTTATACAGTATCTTATCTACCACAGATACCTCCAACACCATTGGACCTGCCAGATCATATCATCTGAACTTGTGGCAAAGTTCTCTCTTGCTCTGTACAATTAAAACTGACAGAGTTTTGAATTTTCAATACATAGATCCAAGCACCAGGTATAAATATGCTATATGCTGCCTCCAAAACCCAAAGAAAACCACCAAACCTGGGGTGGTATCTCTTCCTCAGTGATAAAGGGCAAAAGTTCAACATCTAGTCCTTTTCCCTACATGAGTATCAGAACAGGTCCCAGATTATTGGAATCATATGAAGATGCTGAATCTTGTAGGGCACATGTAAACCCTATGGCATATTATCTACCTTTACAGGCCATCTAGATTCTGATGATATCCTCATCAGGGCATTAATATGATGCGATCAATACAGTGGCCAAGATGTTTTACAGAATGACAAGATCATCAAAATTTCAATAGAGTATATTGTGACAAAGAGCAAGAGGGCCGGCAGTCTTGGAGCCAGAGAGTGATTGTGTACTGTTGTTCTCCCCACGTAAAGGCAAATAGCTTTGATCCTCTTTACCTATGGATATTGAAAATAATTCGCTGTATCAGTTGGCATTCACCGTATCAATAGCCAAAAATCCAAAGTGTCAAAATCTGTGATGATCTGTCTCATCAGCAGAGATTAGAGCTACAACTTGGTTAGGTTTATAGTAATCCACAATCACCAGTCATAATACATATAATTTTTTTCACAGAGGCCATAAAGATGAATAGAGTAAGAATATAACAGAGGCCCTTTGACTGGTAAGTGATCCAATTCTAGAATTCCATCATGAATGTAGGCTTTCTAATTGTCTTAGAAATTAGAAATTGGCTTTCTGTTGCCATGAAAGCAAAACACAGAACAATTCCTTGAGTGTACGTAGATAATTTGAGAAGGGTTCCTAAGAAGCAGAAATAGGAAGTGGAAAAATTAGATACGGAAAGAATTCAATTAATTACAAAATACATTAATTAGCTGTTTATGGTCATGGATAACAGGGGTTCAAGCCTTCTAGTAGCTCTCTGAGGGACCATGGACCACACACATTAGAATTATCCCATGGGTTGTCCCTGAGAGTGTTTATACCCCCACATTTTTTTTTCTGCACAGTTGAAAAGACTTCTGTGGCTTTGGAAGAAGGCTGGAGGCTCCAAAGCATATATCTCAGCAAGATCTTTGTGTGGGAGGTTGGCAACATACTGCACCATAAGGATGCAGGCATAGCTATGAGGAGATCATGTTGACTGGGTGGCAGTGACATGGTAAGTTACAGTCATTTGCAACACTCAGACATGTATACAAATGTTCTTCTAGTACGATGGTCCTGCCAGGTCTTAGTCCACCATATTGCACGGATGCAACAACAGCTCTGGTTGTCATGAAATATATTCACAAATATTTGGATCCTTCCTGTATGTAGGCACAGAAGAGGATTATACTTCCCTGCCCTTTCTGAAGTAAGGCAAAGCTATTTGATATGCTTTGGCCAGTGAAAGGTGAGTAAAAGCTTGTGTGCATCACTTCTGGATGGTAACTTTGAGCCCATGTTTTAGTAGCCATGTTTGCTTCCCATTGCCATGCTGATAGTGTAAGTGTTGATGTGCAGTCTGTCCCTGAGAATACATCCTACTTCACTGACTTGTGCTGAAGAAATAAAACTTTGGTTGTATTAAGCCACTGAAAATTTGAGGTTATGTGAAATCTGAATCCACTCCCTACAATTGGCAAACTATGGCCACAGCCTAAATCTGGCTCACTCCCTGTTTTGATTAATAAAGTTTTATTGGTACTCAGCCACATCCACTCATATATGTATTATATATTGTTGCTCTAATGCTACAATGGCAGAATTGAGAATGTCCCTTATGGCTCCCAAAGCCTAAAATATTTACTATCTGGCCCTAAACCAAAAAAGTTTGCTGTCCCTGGTATAACTATTCTATTATCATACAAAATGGACAAAAATGTCTGAAATCCAATAGAGCCCCAAATTGATTAATAATGAGAATCATTATTTGGTTTTCTAAGTCACTGAATTTTGGGGGATTAGTTATGCAGCATTATTGTTTCAATAGCTAGTGGATAAAATCATTGCATGATTTTAATTTTATAAAGTTCAAACATGGATAAAACTTATCAATGGTATTTGAAGTCAGGGTAGTGGTAACCCTTTGAGGATTGTGATTGTAGGAGGCCACAGAGTTGACTTCTACTATGTTCTAGTTTTTGATTTATGTACAAGTTCCATGGGAGTGTTCAGTTTTTGGAAATTCACCAAGTTGTTTACTGATGATTTTTATGTTTTCTTATGCATGTTATTACTTCAAAAAAAGTTAAAAAGAGGAATGAATAATATTTACATGCTATTTATATTGAATTTCAAGGTACTTTGTCAACAGAAAAATGCAATTTATAGAATAGTCAATATGAATAGTTTGCAACCATTTGTATAAACCCAAAAGGTAGATATATATACATAACTTTGGTATATATATAAAATATATCGGGAATGATAAATGTAGTTGCGTCTAGAGAGGATAATTAGGAGGTACAAGTGAAAATTAACTTTTCATGGTGGAAAAATCCCCCCCTCTTTTTTTTACTGTTTTGAATTTTTTTCCATGTACATAAAATAACTTTTAAAGAGTTAAAAATATCAAAACTAAAATTATAATGTATATTGCTTTTGGGGCTGTTGGCTAAAATCAAGTGTAGTATCTGTTCTTATCAGTTTAAAATTATAATGCATATATATCCAATGCTATTATATACTCCCTTCTATTACATGTTTAGTAGTTTCTAATCTTTAAGATTACTATTACTTAGATAACAATGCAATTAATATCCTTGTTTGTAAATCTTTACTTTTTGGATGATTTCTTCAACATAAATTTCTAAAAAAGAAGGTGACTGGGTCCAGCAATGAATGATAGTTAGATACCCCTGAAAATGGAATGAGTTAATTACTGACATGGACACTTTCATCTTACAGTATCTTCTCCCAATATATAGGTGAAAATAATACTCAGTACTTTAAATAAAAGTTTAAAGTTTGGATAAACAACCTAGAAAGTTTTAGGAGTAGATTTTTAAAAACAGAGTTCTTTGGATGATTTATAATCATTTTGATTTGTACCACTACTTAATATGGTCTCTCATCTTGCTTTTTAAAGTTAAGAGTGTTATTTCAGGATGTATGAACCTGAAAGCTGATTTTCCTGATGGAAGAAAGAGTGGGGGTTAAGTAATATTAACTATTATATAAACGAATCACTTGCTAGCTTAAGAATCAGTACTTGTGATACATACACAGACACACAAAAAGGTGTACAAGTTTTTGGTGCATTAAAGTATATGGCGAAGAGGGGCTTCTTTTCCTCTTGGATAATTCAATTTTCACAGTAGGTAATGTGAATATATATATATATATATATATATATATATATATATACACAATTTATATATATTATATTTATATAAACTTTTATGCTATATATAAATTATGCTATATATAAAATTATATAATTTATATTTGCCTTAAAAACAGGGAGGGGGACAAAACAGAAGAGACTCATAAATAAGAACAAACTGAGGGTTACGGGAGGGGTTGTGGAGGGGGGAACGGCTAAATACATAACGGGGACTAAGGAATCTACTCTTGAAATCATTGTTGCACTATATGCTAACTAATGTGGATGTGAATTTAAAAAAATAAAAAATAAAACAAGTTAAAAAAATAAAGTCTAAGTTGCAGATAAAAAAATAATATATATTTGCCTTAAAATGATCTTCATTTCTTTATCTGTACTGAGGAAACAGATCTGGTTGTATCTTGTATTATTTCCATTGCTGAGAGTTCCTTTTCTGTCAGTTTCTCCTCTCTCTACACAATTTCTCTTGGCAGAGAATGATATTGCTGTCATTCTCCTGATCAATAATTGGGATTATAAATCTTAATTCTTCTCTAATGTTTTGCCAATGGACTAATTTATTTTCTGCCATGCATGTGATCATGCCCTAAGGGGTGTCATGCAATGTCTATATAATCAAAATGTCTGGTATAAAAATCACTGCATATTTTTATTTTCCTGGAGAAACAAAAATTCTCCAGATTTTACTGCATTAGCACTGTGGTGACCTTTGTTTAATCCTCTTAAAAAATGATTGGAAAAGCAATCAGGACAAAGAAAGTATAGCTGTTAACATCTCCTTGTGATCATGTTGTTAAGAATTTGATATCTTTCACTTCAGAAGTAAAACAGAACTGAACTACTTTCTTCTCTACAACTAGTTATGAGCCATCAATGCAAAGGTGATATTACTGATTCTCTAACATACTCCTTTTGACAAAATCTTGCTGGGCGGCTGGATGGCTGAGTCGGTTAAGTACTGGACTCTTGATATCGGCTCAGCTCATGATCTTGCTGCCGTGAGACTGAGCCCCATATCGGGCTCCATGTGCTGGGTGAAGAGCCTGCTTGGAATTCTCTCTCTCCTCTTTCTGCCCCTGCCTCCCCTCCCCCCCAAAATAAATAAATAAACATAAAAAAACCTTGCGTGATATGGTCAGGATACAAGTAGCTGGTGTCCTTCTAACATGAGAAATGGACTGCAGGACACAGAATCAAGAATTCTAGGTGTCGGTACCAATTCCTCCCCTGGGAAGTACCGTGCAAATCACCCACCTCTCGCAGAGTATGTTTTCGAAGAAAGCAGCAGAAGTGCCTCCAGCATTCTTGTGTTACCACTGAATTTTTTCTTGTTCATAATGTGGATACTAAAGTCATGCTTTTGCATTTACATTATTGATAGGAATATTTGGAGGTAAGGCAAGTTTCCATAGAAGGGTTTTGAAGACGCAAAGAAGCGGACATTGTTATACACAGCTTATATCCTCAGAAAAGACCTCAGTGTTGGGGGTGCTTAAGTCCTCTGTGTACATAAATCAGTAGAAGACAACAGTTTGGGAGTCGGAGGAGAGAAGAGATAACTGAAAGAAAACATGAATTTGTGATCAATTCTAGTTTTCTAGAGTTTTCTAGTAAAATTCAGGGATCTCAGAATTTTTAAGGCATTTGTTTGTGGAGTGACATTAAAAAGCAAAGTCAGTTTTCTCCTATGATAAATGAAGAAACTGGACAATATCACTGTCAGGGTCCTGTCCTGATATTGCATGTATTCTGTACTATTTTAACATCCCTTAAGATTGTGCTTCACTTGCTGGGATATTTAAGTGCCTTGGCCATATTCTCTGAGATTTTCTGTTGGCACAAACAAATTAGGCTATTTGGGCCCAAAGGAGATGACTTGGAAACACATGTTAGAAATTGCAGTCTGTGTAGTTCCCAACAGTTCTGTGAAAATCTCACTGTAACAATATTCTTTGACTCAAGCCATAGCACCAAATTATAAGTGATTATCTTAGCATAAAACTTTACCTTCTGTTATACAGAGACAGATTAGCTTAGAAACGCTAAAAGAAATGTTGGTGGGGCTAAAAAGATGCTCAGGCCTATAATTCTGGCACATTATGCATTGCTAATAGACCTATTTCACTCAGATGTATCTCTTTAGGAATGTGGCCTATTCTCATGCATTTTCAGACATATCCAACATGGCAACCACATAAGGAGACAGTCTGTTACATTAAGTGGGGTAGTTTCAGCTGTTTTAACAAATAATACCCAAACTTTCAGTAGTTCAACCCTGCTGAGGTTTATTTCTTGCTCAAGTAACAGTGGAATGTAGATGTTCGTGGACTATGAAAAACTTTGCTCTGTGTTATGATATGGGGACCTACACCCTTTTCCACGTGCAGCCCCCTACTGTCCTTCATGGCCATAGAGTCCTCTGCTTCCTGCCAATAGACCAGGGGAAAGAGTATAGAGAAAGAACAGCATTTTTTAACCCCTTGGGCTGGAGGCAGCACATACATCATTTCTATTCCTTTTCTAGTCAAAATTAAAGGGCAGCTGGGAAATGCAGTCCCTGGCTGGTCCTTACTTTCCAGAGGTGGGAAAGCATGGATGTCAACAGCTATCTCTGTCCCATCCAATATATCAGTTAATATTAGGAGGCTTTTGTTAAGCCTGTCCTTTAACGTTCAGGCCACTGTGTTTCTTTATTAAGTGGCCACCCACACATTAGTTTTTACCAACTTCATTAAACCATAAGTGGAATTTTTGGCTGAGGTCTGTCCCAAGATTGACAACAATGTTCCTCCATTTATGACTTGAATGACTCTCATTACATTCATTACGAAAATAAGAAGGCATGCCAGAAGCAAAGTGGTTATTAGACAAAGCATTCCTGGATGAATTTATATGAAGACAGTCTTTCCAAGCAGATTGCTTCCCTTTTTGATTATTAATGCAAAGTTCCTGTTCAATAATGGACAGAAGAGCACTATCCATGTCATTAGGAGACCCGGTACTAAATCGCTTCCCTCTTCTGACCTCAGTTTCCTCAATGCAAATAAAGAGTTTAGACTGAACAATCTCCAAGTTCTCTTTATACTTGAGGGGAACCTATAATATTGCTTGCATACCTCAGACCTTAGAAATTCTGCTCTCGTCTTGCGGTCATTCACACCGACGATTTTATTCACACTGGCTCTGCTCATGTCTGACTCTCTTTGCCAGGGTGATCTGTCAACCACTTCCTAGCCCCCAGCAGCTCTGTTGCAGAGTTTTTGATCATGAAACATCCTTTACCTGCCACTATTTCAGTATCTGGAATCTGGCCTATATGCCCATATTCATAATCAGTTTCTTGAAGCTTTATGTTCGAGCTTATGATAACTGAGCTACTTAACCCTTTAAAATATATTCCCCAGGTAAATATCACTCTTTTCTCTTCGAATCTAACTTAATGGCCATGAACGTGATGCATTTGATGGGACCATCTGTTTTTTTCTTCTGCCAAAGACACTCTGCACATTTTGGCAGCTTCCCTATGTGTACTCAATAACTCATGCCAAGTACAGTTGGAATGTTTCATGAGTCCAAAGTCTGAAAACAACTGAACCCAGCAGTGCTCATCTGAAACGGAGTGTTGATTTGCGGTGAGTCAGGTACCACAGGCCTATATGTCTTAAGGTCTGGAGAAGCAGCAGAAAGATAACGTTAATGTGCTAACTACCCCTGGTTGACAATGGAGAAGTTATTGAAATTTATAGAATAGTGACATTTATGAGATTTTATTCCCAGAGGTCTGTGCCTCCATTTTGGGATTTACAACTTCCATCCACATAAACACCACTGTGATCTCTTTTGTACACATAACCCTGTACACACCGGGACACAGCTGTTTGGTTCAGGAGCGGGTACCTGACTCATGCTGGCTGAAGCTCTGCCCCTCCAGGAGGTAGGTATATTGAGAACCCAGACGGTGCCTCTATGAAAAACAGCTTGGGTGTTACAGGTCATCATGAGTCTTGTCATATAGACTAGATAAAGAAAGGTAGCCTGTTTTTAGTAAGGGGTAGGGGGGGAGGAAGGAGACGGAAAAACAGTGAAGAACAGAAACCTAGGTAAGAAGACAGAATTCAATACCATTTGCGCTTCTGGTTTTTCCTGAGCCCAACCATACTCGTCTGCTTTAATTCCATGAGATATTAGGCTATTTTCAAGAGAACCTCCTTTATTTGCATAAGCAAGTCATGTCACTTGCAAACTGACTATTAAAGTATATCTACAGGAAAAGAAAAAAGTTAGTATCCTTCCAGTCAATATGAGGCTTGAATCATATATAAATTATTGTTGAAGAATCCAGATTAAAAAAATCAAATTTGAGGTTTGCTCTTTATTTAGGATCAATTATTCAAATTGTGGCAGTTTTCATAGTTTACCTGTCATCTGAATAGTATATATTTCCTATATGTCCAGATTCTGGAGAGTTGATCTTGGAAAATGTTTACATGTTTAAGCTGGACTTTTAATATTTCATTGGATAACAGATTGGGATGCAATTGGTTTTTTTATGTCTTAACATTAAATTTTCTCACCATAATCTTACAAGTCTTACAAGTTACTCTTACTCAATACTCATTACAGTTCTCATTTGTATAAGAGAAAAACCAACCACAGAAGTCAGCATTACAAAGAATACAAAGCATGCAAAGAATGTCTGAGAAATCAGCTTAAAATAAAGTCTTATTTTAAGCTTATTTTTAATGCTGGTATTCGATTTGTTCAGAATGTAGAAAAGAGAGGCGCCTGGGTGGCTCAGTCAGGTAAGTGTCCGACTTCGGCTCAGGTCATGATCTCATGGTTCGTGGGTTCGAGTCCCACATCAGGCTCTGTGCTGACAGCTCAGAGCCTGGAGCCTGTTTCAAATTCTGTGTCTCCTTCTCTCTCTGCCCCTCCCCCACTCGCACTCTGTCTCCCTCTCTCTCAAAAATAAACACTAAAAAAATTTAAAAAACAGAATGTAGAAAAGAATGAGTTAGCCAAAGAGGGAAACATTATTCCTAATTTCTATCATCAAAAATTCACATCATATCAGTGACAAAGTCTTTTAAAACTTAATTAGTTACATAAATAATACACCTTAAAAAAAAAGTTAAAGTACTACCAGGGTCTTGGTATTAGCATCCAGGAAAACTGAATGTCAAACTAGGGCAAATGTAGCTTATGCACTATATTTTGATTAACTCTTGATGTGATTTTATAAACATTGATAAATATATGTTCACATTTTAACGAACCTGCTAAATTACATTTTCTTCCTGCTTTTTGTTCCATTATGTTTACCTTGTTTTAAGTAGTACAGCCCTTTTAGGGAACGTACCCTTTTCCAAGCCAGGAATCCATCCACCACTGAGGTGTTAGTATGATGCTATGAAGGGTCTTTATCTTTCGACATGGAGCTCTGTGTTAGAATTCCAGCTTCAGACATTACTAAATGTTTGTCTTTGGGAATGTCATTTCACCTCCCCAAAGCTTATTTTGTTCATCTCCAGTATGATGATAATGAAATTTGACTTGAAATGTGATTGCAGATTTAAAGGTAAGGGCACAAAACACTAAATATGCAGTCGGCAGTGCATAAACTGTTGCAATTACTATTCACTGGTATCCTCAAACAGAATAGGAATTCTCTTTGGCCCCCACAGAAGTTTTCATAAATGAATTGGTTCATCCCATTCTTGATATCCAAGAGAATGACTCCTTCAGAGCAAATGGAAAAAAAAATTTTTTCTCCTTTTCTCTTGTATTTCCATGGAATCAGTGATTTGCATAGGAGCAGAGATCCTGTTACGGGTACCATTCACGGTGAGAGCAGAGGATGTAGAGATGGAACCCTTCTTACCTCTGTGACGTTACAGAAGGCTTAATCAAAAAACCTCCCATCCTCTGCTTTCCTGTAGAGATTTGCTGAACGATTACCCAGATACTTTGTGTTCTTTTGATAATATACTGTCAGCAGGGTTGAATTCTTCAATTTATTATCTGTTTTGACCTTCTATTACTACACATATATTAATGAGAAAGTGTCTTAGTCCGTTCAGGCTGCTATAACAGAATACCATAGATAGGGTGGCTCATAAACAACGGAAATGCATTTCTCGCAGTTCTGGAGACTGGGAAGTCCAAGATCAAGGCTCTGGCAGATTTATGTGTGATGACAGCCCACTTTCTGGTTCATAGATGACAGTCTTTTCATTGTGTCCTCACACAGAACATGGTAGAGTGGCGCCTCTTCTATAATGGCACTAATCCCATTCAGGAGGGCTCTATCCTAATATTTCCCAAAGGCCCTACCTCCTAATATTGTCACTTCAGAGCTTAGGATTTCAACATAGGAGTTTTGAGGGGACACAAACATTCAGTCTATAGTAGGAAGAAAGCAAGATAGTTGTTAGCTTTTTTTCCCTACCTCTCAAAGAATGATACAGAAAACTATATTTCTATTTGGTCAAACAATCAGAAAGTAGAAAAATGTATATGCATTTTTAAAGGAGATTTTCTTATCCTCTAATTTTTCTTACTAAAAATGTGATGTTAAAAAGAAAAGCACATTCCACATTGATGAATGAAAATAGCCTTTGAATGATGGATTAGGAAATGTATTGCATTCATTCTATAAAAATGTCTCATGGTAGAAAATACATTTGCTCAATACCAAGGTTTTCAATTATTATCAAATAAAACATCTGAGTCATGTCTTTCACTACTAAAGTCAAGAAAGGCAAGAGAGTCCTGTTTATTGTGATTCATAGAGAGTTTAGCAGATTCATCATGGCTGGCTCTATTCAAATTTATCATTGAGCATTCAAAACCAATTTTTAAAGCAAATTTTCTAGTTCTTCCAATGTAAATCTGTACAAACAAACCATTATGATTTTTAAGGGTTCAAACATTCATTATAAATACCTATTTTGCACGTGTTTTAATTTTACTATTCCTTACAGAGTTAACCTTTATTTTGCTTACTAAGAGCATGTCAGGTTAGAACAGTGACAGGCACATAGTAGGCGCTCCAAACTATTGCTTGAGTTACATTTATCTTTATGCTAGAAATGTGTATTTTGACCTTCCGTATTTGAAAACCTGTGTTTTATCTCCACAGATTTTATCAATTAGTTCAGTTATGATTATTTACTTGTCTGTTTTACTAGGTTCCCACCAAAAGGGCAGTGCACAAAGTTAGATGTAACCAAGAGAGAGACAGAGGAATGGGTTTGTGTATTATTTCTCAAGTAGTATGCACCAGTGTAAAATACCATGAAACTTTATTTGTTTTCTATTAATTTAACAAGTCAAATTTTATATTAGGTGAATCATTTACTGGACTTTACAAAATTCATCTTTACCAAATTACACAATTGTAGGATGTATATACCACTCATTTCTTCCTCATATACCCTGTCAATTACTTTTCTACTTTGCTGAACTTTCCTTTTCTTTGTTTCCTTTTTATTTCTTTTACTTACACATTAGGTCATGTTTCATTTAGTTTAAAAAACCTCCCTCTCCTCTAACAATTTAAGGATCTTGAATAGATCAATATGCTCCATTAAAACTTACCAATAGTTGACTTATTTGCCATTAGTAATTCAGAAGTGTGTTGTTATGACAATGCAGAGGCATGAAAAAAATATTTAAAAGGCAATTTTTTATCATGATGAGAGCTCTTCAAATGCATATTCACATGGCCATTTTACCTTTTGCTCCACTGCTTGGAGATTTGAGGTATTAAAAAAATAGCAAAAAGCAGCAGAAATAAATTTACATTGTTTGTAGGAAAGAGGCACTGTCCTTGGAAGTTATTCATTTTTATCAAAAGGATAGGGCAGGGTAAATTGTTCCTTGTAGCATATGACAACAGAGGTACAAATGAAACGTCAGGATGTGACTAACATGGTAAAGAAGGCAGACGGTCTAGTGAAACCACCGTTGCTCAATGACCAGATATGTGGTTCTTAAGTTTTACAGGTCTTTTAAAATTTTTTAATTTTATTTTTAAGTTTTACAAGTCTTAGGTCAACCAATCATTATATCAAAGAATCTAGGTCCCATCATGAAAGAAAAAAGCTTTTGCTGTTTTTTTTTTAAGATTAGCATACTTGTTTATTTATGTGATTTTTGTTAATTGCCTCAATAATGGCTATGCTAATTCTGCCATACCTAGTTTACTTTAGTTTACTATCACCCGTTCATGTTCCACAATTGGAGAATCACTGTCAAGAGACATTCTGGGTCCTAAGGACTTAATATCCCAAATTCCACTTTGATGATGCCAACTGATCAAACAGGAAGCGAAGCCCCAAGAAAGTAGACTTAAATGGGATTACAAGAAGCATTAATTCAATGTGGGGAAATGGAGGCCATCACAGATGGACACAGTGTACCAAAAACAAAGTGTGAAAGATTAAAAGAATAATTCAGATTTTCCTAACTAGAGACAATTGTGTCCTAATAGGCAGTCCAAATATCAAGAGACAGATAGAGGAAGTAGACACATTAATAGTAATAACATAGCAGTAACTGTAGCAGCAGTAATTGTGAAAGCAAGAAGCCCTTGGCACTAGGAATCTGGTTTTTATAAAGGCACAGAGCATCTGAGTACAGTTTATAGTCAGATCTTTCTGGAAACCCTACGGGAAGAAGATATCCGACAGGATGGTGGCAGGTGGGACCTGAGGAGACCAGGACAATGACTATCTCTCCCATTTACAGTGACAAATTTTACAAACCTTCAGAATGTATCTGTCACAGGAAGTTCAAGGAGAGTCACATCTATGAATTTCTTTTGAGTTCAAATTTAGTTTTTAGTAAGACAATATGCACCACAGGGTTGATTTTTTTAAAAAATCTATGTCTTTCCCAAGTAACACTTAAATAATATACACTTAGGGGCGCCTTGGTGGCTCAGTCAGTTGAGAATAGGACTCTTGATTTTGGTTCAGGTCATGATCCCCGGGTCCTGGGATCAAGCCCCATGTTGGCCTCTGCTGGTAGTGCAGAACTTGCTTGGGATTCTCCCTCTTCTCTCTCTCTGCTTCTCCCCCGCTCATTCTCACTGTCTCTCAAAATAAATAAATAAACTTAAAAATATATCTATTTAGAAGAATATAAATGATTGAACTCAAATGGATTCAACTGGTTACATGGCAATGATCTAGAAACCTGGCAAGTACTGCTTTAGTTGATTCTTCAGGCTACATGTTAGAGCTGGAATAGGAAGGTTGGGGGCATAGGCCTTAATGTGTCTCCTGCCTTATGCTGCTAGAGATACGTGCAACTAGAGTAGCTTTGTTGGTGTGTGTGTATATATATATCTACACACACACACAAATATATATTCTATATATTTGTGTCATTTCACAGGAGAACCACAATACCCGCACACACACACATCCATGTGCATATACACAGACTCACGATCCTATCTATATGAGTACCCACTGAGACCATTTCTTCTCCCTCTTCCTTTATGTTCCTCTTCACAAGAGGAAAGAAAAAAAAAGTCATGCAGTATAAAATAACAATTGTTAATCTCTTCTCAAATTTGGAATTAGTCCAGAAAATCCAAGAGGAAGTTCAACTCACTCACAGTCTAGCTGCAGAAACTACCCCATGTGACTTCCCCACCCCCACCACTACTGATCTCTTCATGTATTCTTTATAACGAACCCACTAAACTTTAATTAATATGAAAAATTCAGGTTTTCCTCTGATTTAAACATGACTGACATCATGCTGCTACTAAAAGTGAAACAAAGTATAAGCACGGTGAAAATATAGCTGAAACCTGGTGCCTGCCACAGTTCTATTTTCCTACTGCCAAGCCAACACTAGCATTTCCATGATGCATGACTCCAAAAAGGCCAATGGGATTCAAAGTGAAGAAGAGCCCTTAGAAGGGAAAACACACACATGCCTACATCCATCTGCCATTTGCCCCCCCCCCCCCGCCACACCTTTCTGCTCATATTCAGTGAATTGTTCAGAGTAGGCACAAATGTGTTCTTGGAGGGGAGCTGTGTGACACGGGCCACCTTCCTCTCAGACCCTAGCCACTAGCATTCTGCTTGCCTGGACCAGGCTGCTGCCATGTTCATGTATTCTGCTTCTGTGTATGGTGTATGATGTATGAGCCCTGAGGTCGCATAGCCCCTCTGTAGGGCTGCCTGTAATCCTACATCCCACTTCCTCCACAGAACCTAGTACGCTGACATAGCAATATACAAATATCTAAAACGCTGACTGCAAGAGCAACATTAACACATTTTTCACTTCAATAAAATACCCTGGGCTCTGCTTTTCAAAAACCTACAGTCATCTGTTAAAAAATGACTGACCCTCTCTCCCCTCCCCCATCATCACAGTGTGTGCGGTTGACCTCTTCCTGGCCATGCCTTCTCACAGGACTTTCAGGATCAGCAACTCTTGGCCAAGAAACAAAAGCAGAATCCTCCCATTTCCCCCATGGATTTGAATGAAAACTGCTGATAAAACCAAGTACAACTGCAAAGGAGATGTTGGAGAAGAACCAAGGTGAGTCTATAGGGAATCCCACATATGATGGCTCACATATTTAAGCTGTGTCAAGGTCACTAACATCTTACCATATCGAACTGAAAAAGTCACCACTATCTGGACAGTCAGGCATGTTTTCTAGGGAAAATAATAATTTTTTTATAGCTCTTTGCTAACAGGTTGGTTCAGTAATAAATATGTGAGATGTATTAGTTAAAAAAAATATTTAAACTTAGAAATTTGTTCCAACTATGTCTATTGTCCTTGGCCAAATAGTTCTATACAAACCCACCTTTATTTCCCAGTGCTGCAGATTAGGAATAGTACAGGTCATCTCTTACTGTATAAATGTGATTTTGGATCACCTGAATTCTTGGAGACTCTAATTAAAATTAAAAAATTCTGAGAGGATGAATCTCATCAAAAACCACCTGAAATTCTAGTCAGTTTATCTAAAATCGGAAGCATTCCAACTTATTTTGAATTCAGCATCAATTTTTTCTCTCTTTTGCCTGTAATCTCTGATAAGTAATCAAAGATACGTTTCTATACATGCACACACATATACATATAACATGCATACAAGCGTATAAAACTTTAAAAATTCATAGTAAAACAAGTGGCATTGAAACAGTCTGATTTTAATATAATATTATTTAAATATATATACTTCCAGAGATGGTAATGAAAGAGAGCTGATGTCCATCTTTGCTATTGGTTAGCTGGGGTCTTGAATTAAAAAGGTTCAGAATTCTTCTGCCCATTTCTTAGATTTTTTTTGACATTCATTTTGGTACATCCTGTGGACATTTAAGTGTGTTTGATTTAACTGCATTTCTACCAAGATCTACAAGGTCTTGTATCAAGATTTACGAGAAAATGGGATGGTTTGGGAGGCTGGGTTTAGTAGACAATTCTGTCACAGTCTCTGGCATTTTTGCACATCTTACAAATAGAGGCACTATCTACTTTTGTTCTGGATTATCTATTAAGGATGTTTGTATGGTGAAAAGACTTGGAAAATACAGATGATATCTCTCTCCAGAGCAAAGGGCAGGCGTACTTACTGTCTAGTATAATAAAGTTAATGTCTCTCACTGGGGCAAATGTCAGGCAGGCTTATTGCCCATTATAAAAGATTCATGTTCTCTAAACTCAGGGTTTTTTTCCCCTATAATACAATGCATTATGTGTGCAGTTCTTACCTGGCTTTTTTTGTGTTGCCTTATGGAGATTAGGAATCTGGGAACCAGCACAAGAAATGTTGATGTTCTGACTCTGCTATTACCATGAGTAGTAAATTTTCCTTTGTTTCTGACCCAGGAATCTTGTATCTTATGCCAGCATCTTTGAAACTGTGTCAGGCTAATTTATTCACTTCCAAGTAAAATCCCAGATCCTTTGCTGCTCTTGATAGTTGGGTATTTGGTGTAGTAGGAATGCCAAACCCCTATTTGTTATAGTACTATTCCTATGAATATCAGATAATAGGAATATTGCCTTCATACTGATATATCAATGAGCTTATGTTGTAGACCAGGGATTGGCAAACTGCTGCTCCCCTGTAGGCCAAATCCAGCTTTCCACCTTTCTGTGCACAACCATGCATGTCCTTTCCGTGTTGTCTATGGCTACTTTCACCTACAACAGCAGAGGTGAGGACTTGCAACACATGCTGTATGGCCTGCAAAGCCTAAAATATTTGTTATCTTGCTATTTAGAGAAAAAGTTTGCTGACATTTGTTATAAAGCAACCAAGGCAAAAACCCAGGCTATCATAAGTTGATTTAGAAATATTTGGAGTAGGGGCACCTGAGTGGCTCAGTCGGTTAAGTGTCCGACTTCAGCTCAGGTTATGATCTTGTGGTTCATGAGTTCGAGTCCCACGTCGGGCGCTGTGCTGACAGCTCAGAGCCTGGAGTCTGCTTCGGATTCTGTGTCTACCTCTCTCTCCCTCCCCTCCCCCACTCTTCCTCTGTCTCTCTCATTCAAAAATAAATAAACATTAAAAAATTAAAAAAAAAAGAAATATTTGGAGTAGAGAGATGAAGATAAAATTGATATTAAATGATAGTGTGGAAGGGAGCTTAACAGTTAACTGTAGCTAAACTGTAGTTGCCTGTATATACTTCACTTCTACAATCTATTCAACAAATAGGTGAGCCATGACCACACATCCAAATCTTTTAAATCTCAGCTCATTCTCTCTCTCTGAAGCTGACCCTGATTCAGTATTAGAAAATTTATTTTTTCTCTTCAGAGCTCCCACAGCACTTCATCTAAACAATTTCTATAACCAATTAACTATCTTATGTAATATTTACATACACATGATTTCTTAGGGTGAAATCCATATGTATAAACAGATTAAAAAACTTTTTTCCATGATCCAACTTTTGGGGTAATGATTCACCTCTTGGGACTTAGAAATTGATTTGAATAAACCCTTTTTTAAAAGTAAGAATCATTAAAATAGGATTTTTTTCTCCTGTAAGTCTAAATAGCAAATTATGCTCTTAAATTAAAAACTTAAATATGTGCTAACACCCTGTCTTTGTAGATTTCCTTATGCAATTATACTTCTTAAAGTCTAATTGCATTTTCTTAGTTTGTTTCAACTCAATAAAGCAGGGGGCTTGTGATACAGAATAGAATCATTCCTATTGGCAGGGGAAAGCATGTAGACATATCCATTCTTGAGAAGGTGGTGTTGGACAAAATACAGAAAGAGATGTTGCCCTGAGATTGCCATAGACATCTCTCAGAAATAGTGAAAAAAGGTGAGCCAATGACTTCATCATGATTTACTTGTTACACAGTCATGGTAGCAAGATTCAGGTAGGTATAAATGGAGTGCCATAAGACTGTTGGATCAAGGTACAGAAGCAGACTCTTAGAGAAGAAAGATTCATCCATGTGTCAGGGGTTATTGAGCCAAGTCACCAGGGGAAACATTTTACGGAGAGATAGCTGAACGCTCTACAAGAAACTTAGGATACACAATAATAATAGTGCTTGTTAACTGAGGGCTTGCTAACAGCCAGGCTCTCTGTCAAGCAATTAATACGTATTACCTCATTTAACCATCACAAATACTTTTATCAAGTAAGGCTAATTGTTATCCTCATTTTATAGATGAGAACAATGGCTTACACAGGTTATGTAATGCTTCAGGTCACACGAGGAGCAAGTGACAACAAGTGAAGTTCGATTCAAATTCAAACCATCTCACTCCAGAGCACTAACTTTTTTAGTAATTATATTCCACCATCTTCAGATGGGCAAAGCTGCTTCCCCATAGGCCCCATATGAAGGAAAGCTTTAATCATCCATAGCTCTACTGGAAAAAAATCTCATGACGATGGGGTGCTGAAATAAAGGTACTGGTCTACAGAGTTTCAGGTATGATTTACTTCTGTAGCTCATTTAGTCCCCTGAGACATGCCCTTCTAGTCTCAGTTCAACCATCAGGGAGTGGCTGTTCCTGCTCCCCAGGCAACTCCATCTGCCCACAATGCCACTGCATATATTCACGGTCCACGTGTTCTCACTTCCAGCAATCCGCTTCTGTGCTATTCACATTCACAGGCAGAGGATTCTATTCTGATAGTGGGCCACACCATTAACGTACTTACCACTTTAGAATAAGGACAGGCAGACTTTGATCTAAGCCTTTAAGATGGCACTAATAATAATTTTTCAGGCAAATCTCATTATTTCTTGATGCTCTCAGAATACTACAACTCTAAAGTAATTATGATATATACCAGCTGCTGGTCCAGAGCTCCAGGGTTTCTGACACACACAGGAACTTCTTCAGAGAAACCAGCGTCTTGGAGGACAAAGGCATGGTGGCAGGAGAGTTCTCAGCAACTGGCACTCAACCCGGTTTTATCTTTTCATTTTGAGTCATTTAGTTTCACTCTGACTTTACAAAAATCGAATGGAAAGAAAAGAACAACTTTTATAGCCACCAGCATAGGAAGGTGAGAAAGTTTGAGTGAACAGGGAGACAACTTAAAGTAGAAATTCAAGAACAGTGAGGAAGTAGGCCTTTCATGTGGCGCAGAAATTATAGTTTAAGGTGGAGTGAACTTGTCAAGTCGTACGGGTTTGCACAGACACAGACCCAGGAATAATCAGACGCTACAGCAGGCCACACTGATTACTGCCACAACTCAGAATACACACACAAGCACACACACACACACACACACACACACACACACACCCCCATAGGCTGAAACTTGATTTTTGACATTGGCAGTCAACAGGAGCCATGAGCTTCATCAAGAACAATTGCAAAGCTGAGGGTGTGTTTCTTCTTATCCTCTAGTGACAGGGTTTGTTTCGGATTTCTTAGCTAATCCCTACCAGCCCCCACTTCCAACAGAGTTAAAACTAGTTTCAAGGGGAGGGCAAAAGGGATATGCATATTTGACAAGGCTTTTAGCATTTTATGTTTAGATAAACATTGTGGTGTCCATGGGAAATCAGTGATTGTATTTATTTCCGACAACCGTAACTAAAAAAGTACCAGTATTTAAGGTTCAGGACTAATCTTTCTTTTTTTGCATACACCCCCTACTTTTAAAAATATCTGTGACAGTCACTGGTATATCATAGGAGCTCCCTAAATACTCATTACATTGAGTCACTAGCATGGTCTTTATAGACTATACGGATTGATGCAGCTATGGTAATAAATATTCATAAACCTATGGGCAGGGTAAAATTATTCTGATTTCTCCTATATCTATTCTGTACAATGGCTGTAAGATAAACTCAGTTAACTGTATTTTTGTTACTTTCACATGGTGTGTGTACCCCACTAGGAATGTCAGCTGAAACGGATGTCAGCTCTGACCATGAAATTGTCACAGGGTTGATGCCAATTCTCTTCTGAAAACTAACTTGTGGAACCATACACGTTGTTGGGAGGTTGGCATAATTTGTTGGCTAATAGAACCATTTATGTCCCACACCACATATCACCTTTCTCCTGAAACAGCTCTCCCTGTGTGTTACATATTTCAGCAGTATCTCCCAGTTTACAAGAGTGAAGTCTTCCTTGTTTATGGCTATTCCATTCTGAACTCCGTGAGTTTCATGTTAAGCTTTTTGAATCTTTTTTTTTTTTAACGCCAATTTAGGAATTACAAATGGATCGTGTTCTCTACAAACTTATAAATACTAGCTAAATGTCATTTGACATTTTTGAGAGGTTAGTTTTTATGCCTCTAAAAACAAGGCTTTGGGGCACCTGGGTGGCTCAGTCTATTAAGCGACCGACTGTTGGTTTTGGCTCAGGTCATGATCTCACAGTTTGTGAGTTCAAGCCCTGAGTCAGGCTCTGCACTGACGGAGCAGAGCCTGCTTAGGACTTCTCTCTCCCTCTCCCTCTGCCCCTCCCCTGCTCTCTCTCTCTCTCAAAAAAGAAACATTAAAAACACATTTAAAAACAAGGCTTTACATTTATTCCTATTAAAGTTTATCCTCTTTTATTTTTTCAAGTCCCAACTCAGTCATTTATTAGCTTTTTCATATTAGGTGAATTATTACAACTCTTTTTTTTTAATCACTTAATTTTTTTTCATCAAGGTAATCACTTAATTTCTCCTTTCCTCCCCACCCACCTTCACTCTGGTAACCATCAGTTTGTTCTCTATAATTTAGAACTGTTCTTGATTTCTGTCTCTCTTTTTATTTCCTTTGCTCGTTTGTTTCGTTTCTTAAATTCCACATATGAGTGAGATCATATGGTATTTGTCTTTCTCTAACCTATTTCACTTAACATCATACTCTCTAGCTCCATCCATGTTGTTGCAAATGGCAAGATTTCATTCTTTTTTTATGGCTGAGTGATATTCCATTGTATGTATATATCACATCTTATCTTTTTATCTATCCATGAACACTTGGACTGCTTCCGTACTTTGGCTATTGTAAATAATGCTGCAATAAACATTGGGGTGAATGGATCTCTTTGAATTAGTGTTTTTATATTTGGGGATAAATACTCAGTATCACAATTCATGGATCATAGGGTAGTTTCATTTTTAACTTTTTGAGGAACCTCCATACTGTTTTCTAGTGGCTGCAGCAATTTGCATTCCCACCAACAGTGTAAGAGGGTTCCCCTTTCTCCATATCCTCACCAACACTTGTTTCTTGTGTTTTTGGTTTTAGACATTCTGACATGTATGAGGTGAAATCTCATCATGATTTCAATTTGCATTTCCCTGATGATGAGTGATGTTGAGCATCTTTTCATGTATCTGTTGGCCATCTGGGTGTCTTCTCTGGAGAAATGTCTGTTCATGTCTTCTGCCCATTTTTTTTTTAATTGGATTGTTTTTTGGTTGTTAGTTGTATAAGTTTTCTATATATTTTGGATACCAACCCTTTATTGGACATACCATTTGCAATGTCTTCTCCCATTCAGTAGGTTGCCTTTTAGTTTTGTTATTGTTTCCTTTGCTGTGCAAAAGCTTTTTATTTTGATGTAGTCCTGATAATTTACTTATCTTTGCTTTTATTTCCCTTTCCTCAGGAGACTTGTCTAGAAAATACTGCTACATAAGCTTTTTGTATCTTTACCTACACCACTCTAATTTAGACCATTTTTGGTTCTGATTTGAGATACTACAATAAATTTCCAATTGGCTTTCTGAAGTCTAGAGTCTGCCCTCTGCAATACAACTAACAGTTCTGCCAGACACATCTTCTATATATACTATTTGTCCAAAAACAATTTAATGACTCCTAATGCCTAGTACAGAGGCTAACAGTAATACTATTCAAGCAGAATAAATTTGTCACATATTTTTAAGAATGGCTTCCTAGACATTAGCCTTACCCCCAGTAGAAAGCCCATTGATATGATCGAGATCCATCAGCCCTCAGAGTCCCATTTCTTTGATTTAAAAATAAAGGAGTTGAACCTGTTTATTTTGGCTTACTGTACAGTGCTTATTAAATGCCTCAAATTTCCTGCTATTCCCAGAACATGATCTATACCAGAAGGATCCTAGACATTTTTAGGATATGGACCCCTTATGAGATGTTTTTTTGAGAGAAAGAGAGAGAGAGAGAGAGAGAGAGAGAGAGAGAGAGAGAGAGAGAGAGCGCATGTGGGGAAGGGGCAGTAGGCGGGGGGGTGGGGGGGAGAGAAAGAATCCCAGGCAGGCTCAGCATGGAGCTTGATATGGGGCTCAATCTCACAACTGTGAGGTCATGACCTGAGCTCAAATAAAGAGTTGGATGCTTAACTGACTGAGGCACCTAGGTGCCCCTTGACCCCTTATGAGAATTTGATAAAAGCTCAGGATTCTACCAACAGAGGATAACATATAGAATTCATGGCATGACTTTGTGGAGCCTTTGATGGCCTATGGAATTACCCTGTACTTTCCTCCCTAAACATCTTTTTTTTCACACCATTCCATGGATCTACACTTTCCAACATATCCCAGGAAGGTTTCTGAGATCTATTTCAAATGTGATAACCTCTACTGTCTTTTTAAATGTCACTATTTGGACATGAAGGACCTATTCTCTAAACCTGCATAGAATTTCATGTGCACTTTCCTCACAGTAAAAATGACATTCTTCTTCATATTTTAATTCTTTGTGTTCTCCTCTAATTCTCTTCATGATGTTGCAAGACCCTTGCAAGCAGGACTAGTGTCTCACTCCTGTTTGCTTCCTCTTGGACCCTTCACCCCATGGTCTCCACCCTGACCTAGACCACAAACATTGGAAATATTCAGTGCACATTTATAAAAGAGTTATATAATATATATGTTATATATATATATTATAAAAGAGTTATGAAGAGTTAAGACAGCAGTTTCTAAAGCTCTAACATAACTTTTCATTTACTTGTGTATTTTTTTGCTCTTTAATAAAAGAAAGAAATTATGAATTATGAAAGACTCTAACAATAAATATCTGAAAATAAAAGGTGAAGTTGGGCCATTGAGCAGCTGTGGAATTTCATGGAGTATTTCTGAGAGAGAATACATTTTGTCCAGATTCTGTGGTAAAGCAATATTACTCCCTATAATACTAAGGTCAACTTTAACAACCATGAGTTCTGTTTTATATCTGTAATTCAAAATGTTCAACTTTGAAGGACCTATCCTTTTTTAACTTGGAAAAAATAAAACTCATGCCCTCAGCTCCTCAAACTGATACTGCTTACTTTACAGATGATAAAGTGTTCATAGAGCACTTTGCAAAAGGACCATTTTCTTACCAAGGTAGTGGCCTGTATTCTGATGAGTAAGTAAATAACCCTTTCTTACCATGCAGTTTTTCCTCCAAGGGAAATAATCCTTACACATTCTCTCCTATTAGATTACACTCTTAATCCCATGATAATCACATGAGAGTGAAGTTCTCTGATTAAATGACAATAACTTCCCTGATTTCCTGATCAGCAGACCACCACCCCCATTGGGAACTGGACACACCCTGCCTTACAGAGACTCTACTTTGACCTTTTTAAATTAGCTTGTCCATAGGTGCAGGACCTTAGGAATCCAACATTCCATGTCCAGTAGGAGCCATAGCTAGAACACCCACTCCTACGCGCCAACTCTTGATTTTGGCTTAGGTCGTGATCTGGAGAACTGAATCGGCCTCTGCGTTGAGAGTGTGGAACCTGCTTGGGATTCTCTCTCTCCCCTCTCTCCGCCCCTCCCCCACTCTAAGTAAATAAATGAACTTAAAGAAAAGATGAAAATTGTATTTGTTACATGGCTCATGCATGCAATCTCAGATGGACTCACTGCGTATATTCCTTAGACATACGAATAGAAATTTTTAAAAACATACTTTTATACGAAAGTGACGTGACGTGGAGGTATAATCTAGACACTCCTGTCCCATTGGGGATGGTGTGGGAACGTAGGCGAGCCACATTGGAATAAAAAATAATCTAGGGGCACCTGTGTGGCTCAGTTGGTTAAGCATCCAACACTTGATTTCAGCTCAGGTCATGATCTCACAGTTCGGGGATTGAGCAGTATGTCAGGCTCTACACTGAGAGCATGAAGCCTGCTTGAGATTCTTTCCCCATCTCTTTGTCTCTCTTTCCCTCTTTCAAAATAAATAAATAAATGCATAAATAAATAATCTAATCTAAGATCATATTTTTTTTTAATTTTGTTTAACGTTTTTTATTTATTTTTGAGACAGAGACAGAGCATGAATGGGGGAGGGTCAGAGAGAGGGAGACACAGAATCCGAAACGGGCCGCGGGCTCCGAGCTATCAGCACGGAGCCCGACGCGGGGCTCGAACTCACAGACTGTGAGATCATGACCCGAGCCGAAGTTGGACACTCAACCGACTGAGCCACCCAGGCGCCCCTAAGATCATATTTTTAATCCTGATGTTAAGGAAAAAGCCGTTGACAACAATTTGGCGGATCTATCAATGTAAGACAGGCCCAGAAAAGAATGCATGCACCTTAAAACAAAATGATTGTAACTGTTGTTTTGAAGGAGCTGGAGTCATGCTAGCAGGAGGGACAGACTTGTCTTAGGTGAGACCACACTGTGTGGTCTCTGAGAAAATATATCACTGGCCTGGCTGAGGAGCACTGTCTCCCTGGGAGGCTAATGAGTTAAACTCACCAGCCCTGCTTCAGTGGAACTTGAACTGGGTTTGGAACGCACAAAACAGAACTCTGAACCCCATAAAACAGATGCCTGCACAGGGTGGAGGGAGAAAGGGTCCTGATGCAGAGGAGGAGGATTTATAAACACCCTTCTTTGGGCCTACATTCTGAAAGCTTAACTCTGTATGACCCTCTTCCAATATGCACGACAAGGGGATCAAGAAGCTACAGCTTCCTTAGCTAGAAATCATAAATACTTATTGTTACAGGCTTGTTGTGTTTCCCCAGTATTCATGTGTTGAAACCTTAACCGCAAAGGTGATGGTATTAGCAGGTGGGGCCTTGGGAGGTAATGAAGTCATGAGGGTGGAGCCCTCATGAAAGGGATTTTGGTGCCCCTATAAAAAAGACGCCATAGAGCTCTCTGCCTCATTGTCTATCTACCATGTAAGGATATAACGAAGGGCAACTATCTGCAATCTAGAAGAAGGTCTCCTGACCATGCAAGCATCCTGATTTCAGACTTCCAGGCTCAGACCACTGAGAAATAAACTTGTGTTGTTTATCAGGCATTCAGTCTATGGTATTTTCTTCCTTCAGCAGCCTGAACTAACATGACTATATATGTATATAAGTTAATACACACATGCATTAATACTATATAAATCGTATATACTCTTTAGATATATACTTGGGCGTTGACTAGAACACTCTATGTCCTTCCATTGAGTTTGTTTTGGGTCTAGTCTGAGCAAGACTAGAACAGTGGAATCTGTTTGGGTGCAGGATGGTGACCATTTCCTGTCTCCATCATCTTGCTCAGTCCAGACAAAAATGAAAAAGCACTGCTCCCGTACCCATTGAATAAATAATTACTAAGCAGGGTCACTGTAGGTGCTGACAGCAGTAAGAAGACTCAGTCCCCTCAGGTGAGATCAGCAAGAATCAAATTACCTGGCAGAAAAGGAAAGGGCTTCTCAGGCCCGAGTCACACTGGGAGCTTTTTGGAATGACGCAATGTGGTTCTCAGAGAGGAGGAAATATCCCTAATAAAACTGTCCACACAGCCTGTGACTGCTATTCATTTAACCTTCGTACAACTCCCCCCTTCATACAATAGACACTGGCATTCCTATAACACCTTTCTTTTGCAGAATTTAATCATTAGGGCTGATAAAAGAATGAACATTTCAGGCTTTCGAACAGAGTTCTGTGTGAGAGAAGTTCTTTCTGAGAGGAAAGTCTGAGCTTCAGTCAGGATGGCATGGGATCTTTTACCAGGACGGTCCTGACCTGGGGATCCCAGGGGACAAAGAAGGGGGCACGGTCAAGTCTGTATTCTCTTCTCCTGAAAGGATGAATCCCCTAAGGATGAGGGTCTGGAGTTGGCTTCATTGTAAGTGCTTGAGTTGTGGCATTTGTTAAGATCAGAGGTAACGTTCCCTCCTCACAAAATGATCACATCCTCCCTACCTTCTCTACTGGCCACAGTGGGCATAACCCTGCATTTGAGGAAGAAACCAGTTGGGAACCTTTACTCAGGCAGCCACATGCTTGTTTGCTCAATAGGACTGAAGTGATTTGGCCATTATGGCCCTAGTCAACTAGTGAGTAATTATGTGACCAAGAAAGACAGCCTTTTTCTCCCTGCTAGTATTCCAGGAACTAGTATGCTCCCTTTGGGCAAGTATCAAGACTAGATCTGGGGACGGCTGGGTGGCTCAGTCCATTAAGTGTCTGACTCTTGATTTTGGCTCAGGTCATGATCTCAGGGTTGGTGAGATCAAGCCTTGCCTTGGGCTCTGTGCTGACAGCACAGAGCCTGCTTGGGACTCTCTCTCTCTGTCTCTCCCCCACTCAAAAGACTAGATCTGTCAGAGGTAGAAAGGGTAGTTGATCTGCCTTTTCAGATGTGCGAGGTGTTCAGAACCCCCAGTTTCCTGGGATTTCTGGAAGCATTCTCCTGGCCTGTGACATTTTCATTTAGCGTAAGGGTGACCTAGGTTTAAAGAGAGGTAAAGCCTTAATGAACCATGATTAAGGGATGACAGGTATCAAACTTTCCATGAGGCCATCCGGTATGTAGCTCTCTGGTTGAAAAATAAATCAGAGATGTAAATATTCTTTTTTTCTTTTGCCATTTAAAATTCTTTATTTTCCAACAGGATTCACTAAAATTGGAACTCAGTATTACTGAAAACTTGAAGGCTGGAAAAAAAAGACAAAGTGTTTTTCCAAAAGTGCCAAAATGTGTGTCTCAGTGCTCTATGGACAGAAGTGGGCACCCATCTTACAGACTGGCAGGAGTTACTTTGGTAGACCTTAATGGTCTTAAAGGTCTACCAAAGACGAATAGCTACTTATTTTCCTTAGATTAACTCTGGATATTGGCAAAGTAATCTAAAGGGAAGTACTTCAAACTGAGATATTAATTGCTTTGTTTACTCATGTAAAAGTATGTTCCATGGTAGCGAAGGGACAGTGGTTATCACAATAGAAGAAAAATTAATGTGAGTAGCATTTCTAGTTTTCCACCTTTGTGCGAATGGACTCACTCCTTTCCTTCCTGCAGAAGCATACCCAGACACCACGACTGTTTGACTGTCTAAGGGATTTAAGGAACACATTGTAAACCAGAAGAGGGGTCTATTGATACTATCACAGTACTTTTGAATTCGTCACTTCCACATTTACTAAATCTCTGTGAGGACTGAAATGGACATAAGAGTCCACGAAATACAATACTCATATTATCGAATGCTCTGTGTCTCATCCAACTCTTCCTAGCCCAGAAGAACTGCTCTCTCTTTTGGGTGACTCTAAACCCTCATTTGGCACTTTGCATGTGAATGTTTTTATTTGCATGCATTCCCTTAGCAACAGATTGTAATTCAGTTCAATCTAATCCCATTCAGTCTAAAATATTTATTCTGTACCTATTACATGTCAGGGACTATGCGAAGTGCCAGCAATAAATACCTGAGACATGGTCCCTGGCTTCTCGTAAACACTTTAATATATAGATGAAGAGGCTGGCACATGATCCAGGTGTAGCGGGAAAAGTGCAACCATAGAAGTATGGCCAAAGTAACAGGTAGCAAGGCAGGATGTGACACGGCTGAAGGCATAGGTGTCGGGAAATGGTCATTACAGGTGTGACATTTGTGATAGGCTCTGGGATAAGTTGATATCCCTTAGGCAAGTGTAAGGGAAAGAGAATCCTATTTTAGGCAGAAAGAAAGCATGTGCAAAGGACTAGAACATGTCATATCTGACCCATTTGGGGAAATGAAAGCAGTGCAGCAGCAATAGAGCATAAAATTTAAAATAGTGGAGATCAGCAGGAGATGATACTTAGATGATTAAAGGTTTTGCATATTATGCTAAAAAGCTTGGATTTTATCCTAAGGCCAAAGGACGTTATACGATGATTTGTACAGATTAGCAACAAAAATTACTATTATTTTTTGGGTAAAGTGTGGAGAACGTTTTGGAGGAAGTGTATGTTGTAGAATGTATGCTAAAACCTAATCTGCAATGGGGCACCTGGCTGACTCAGTCGGTAGAGCATGTGACTCTTGATCTCAGGGTCATGAGTTCGAGCCCCACATTGGGGTTTAGAGATTACTTAAAACAAAAACCCAATTCCCAATGTGATATTTTTAGGATGTAGGACTTTTGGAATTGATTAGGTCATGAGGCGGGAGGCCTCATGAATAGGATCAATAACTTCATAAAAGAGACCCCAGAGAGTTCTCTCTCCCCTTCTGTCATGTGAGGACACAAGAAGATGTCAGGAAGTGGGTACTTATCAGACACAGAATCTGCTGGTACCTTGATCTTGGACTTCCCAGCCTCCAGAATTGTGAGAAATACATGTTTGTTATTTAAGATACTCAGTCTATGGTATTGTTTTTATAGCAAGCTGAATGGGTTAAGACCATGTATATGGGCAGTAGATACAATTAGAATTGACTAAGGAGGAAGAAGCTGGGCATAAGGAAGAACTATATAGTTGACATAATCAAAGAACTTGGTAAATGAGAGGGATGGCAATGGAGAGGCATCTGGAATCATCCCCAAGTTCCTGCAGAGGGTATCATGGAGAATGCTGGTGTCAGTACAAAGAAAGGAAAGAGACAGGAGACAGAGAAGCCTTATGGAGAGGAAAACAGAAAGTTTGTGTTGGATCTTTTAAGTTAAAGTTTTTCCCATTTCTACTGGTGGGATGACCTGAGACAAACGCCCAGTGGGCAATCACAAGCATAGATGTGGAATGCCAGGTAGAAGCCTGGGTGTGCGTCCCCTGAGCCCACCGCCTGGCTCTGCCACTGAGGCTATTCATTTCAGGTCTTTGATAATGATAGTAATGATGGTACAAATGAGGATGCAGCTTTAATCAGATGTGTACTTTATCAGCACATGAGATAGTTTAGGTAAGAATGAATTTTTTTTTTTTCTGAGGATGGGCTTAAAACATTTCGGATGGCTCCATTCAATTATTCACTCTCTTTGTCTTGTCATTTCCTTTGATGTGTTCTTTGTGTGCAGTGAGAGACTCTAACTAGACTCTCCTGGGAAACACAGGGTCCATGAAGTGGGCTGATGCTACCCACAGGGTACTACAGCTCCAGCTGTTGCCACGAGAAAAACAGCTGTCTCCAGAGCATTAGGATGGTGTAGTCACTCAAGACTGAGGGAAAAGAAAATATTGCTTTAAACATCATCATCCACTCACATTAATCATCCTTTGCCTCAGGCACTCTAGCAGGTGTTGGGTTATTTATTTATTTATCTCTGTTCCAGCAGACCAGTGATCTATCCAGTTCAACATGTAAAACCTCCAATAACATAGTTATCTATATGTACTGAGAACAGAAGTATTAATATATTGTGAGAACCGTAAGAAAACTTATTGAAGGTACTCAATTATATTTCGGAGAGACCATTCTTACTGGAAAACAATCAACTGATTTCCGCATATTAGATACTTTCATCAGGTGGTAATATGGGATCTAGAATCGTTTTTCGGTAAAATGGCTATCCAAATAAAAGAAGGCTGTCTGTCTCATTGAAGGCAGCCAGGAAATGTCTTTTGTCTCATGACATACTGGATGGGTACTCAAAGAGCTATTGTGACACCCAGCTTTACGGCTGGGAAACAAATAATGAAAGCATGGCTATTGGGAGATTGGCCATGGTCACAGTCTGACTTAGCTCTGACTGGCACCAGCCTAAACCAGGGGGGCGGTGAGGAGCTGGGAAAGCAGAATTCAGTACTAGTAGCCAAAGGCAGAGTGAAAGATGGAAGTCAAACAAGGAAAACCGGAAACACAGGAGAGACAGGAAGAGCTATAGGAGGAAAAGGTGTCATCAAAAGGAACTTCCTTCACCTGATCATACCTTATTCCTGACTGCTTTTGTCAACTTTGCTAGGCTTATTTTTTGTTGTTGTTGAAATTTTTGTTTGTTTTTGCCCTACTTATTCCCTACATTCTTTTGGTCACTTTTCATTTTCTAGAAAATGATGGTTAAAATGTATTTTATCAAGTAAGTAAATTTTCTTTAGGTTTTTAAGTATTTATCGAATGAATCTCAAATTTGAAGTCTCTGTGTGGGATCAGTACTATGGGGATTCAAACAGGTAGTGTGCCTTGCCTCTACCTTGGATAGGATTTATAATCTAGTGTGGAAGATAGAATATGTATGTAAATAATTACATTGCCAAGTGGAATGAGAAGGACTAAATGTCTGAAGAGTACAATGGAAGCTCAGCAGCAGAAGGAATTACTCCTAGATGAGAAACGAGAAAAGGATATAGTGGCAACATTTTTAGCTGGGCAATGAAATATGGTTAGCATTGTAGTAGGCACAGGCATACAGGGAAATGCATGAGCAAAGACCCAGCAGTGGCAAAGCAAATAGCAGATTAAAACAGCAGATTAAATATACAAATTTATGACAAAATTGTCTGGATAGAATTTGGTAATCTTAAAACCTTTTTTTTTTTTTGCACATGAATTTAATTTTACCATCCCCATTATTTTCTCAGAAAATACCAAGATCCTAAATTAAAACTCTATATATTTAGTTATTATATGAATTCCAACAAACATTCAAATATTTTTAAAGCTCTGTAGATAAAATATAGGCTCAAGTGGTATTTGATTGACTTTGGATAATTATAGTCATATATTTATTCTTTTGACTTATCAGTTGAGACTTTATTAGGCATGGTTCTTCAATTGTTTGTAGAGGAAACTATTATAATGGTAATGTGGACTTTTTGCATTAGGAACCTACAAAGTTAAAATCGCTTCATTTAAAAATAACTTTATATTATGCAAATTGTAGGTTATCATTTTTGTGAGTGAAACTGGGTGATAATGTACAGATAAAGCATATATGTCCAAGTCTACCATTTCATAAATAAATGGACCCAATGAGTATCTCTTTTCAAGAAGTACCTGTTCAGTATTTCACCTATGTTTATGTTGGATTGCCCACCTTTTTCTTATTGTTTTATAAGACTTCCTTATATATTCTGTATATGAGTCCTTTAAAAAACATGTATTACAGATATAGCAAATTCTCATTATTTGCAATAAATTATGTTCTATAAAGTCACATAAGCACTGAATTGGTGAATGCTGAATCATTGCTCCTGGGGGACATACAAGATTGGGTTCCTATAAGACTCTAGTCACAACATTTTTGTCAACTGATCAATACATTACCTTGTTTTATGTATTTTCTGCTTAAAGACACCTCATCTGATATGTTGTTGATTCATTAGCATGAAACTCACAGCCAAAAGTACCGTAACTCATGCCTACAGAGTTTGCTAACACACTTTCCATGTAAAGCACAAAACAGCCCTTCCCTCACTTAAAAACACTAAACAGCACTTCAGCACTAGGCGATGCAGGCCATTTGAAATGACAAAATAACAAAACAAGTTCGGCAATGCAAAAAATGTGGTACTACATATACTGCAAAAAGGACACTTGCTGAAATAAGAAGGCAGTGTATCTCTTCGTTTGACCTTAGCTGGGACCATGCATGCTGGGCAACTCAAATTTTCTGTTACTCTCTTCATGTCTATGGATGACCTTAACCGCACTGGCAGTATTTAATTTGAGGTTACAAATAAATTTTAGTGTAAAGCAAATTCACAAGTGTGAAATCCACAAATAACAAAGAATGACTGTACCTTACTCTGTAGTTTGCTATTTTAAAATTCTCTTATTGTTGTCTTTTAAACAGAAGCTCTTAATTTCAATATAGTCCAGGTTAGTAAGATTTTCCTTCATGATTAATGCTTTATGTGTCATGTTTAAAAGATCTTGCCTACCTCAGGATCATGAAGAGATTCTCCCATAATTTCTTCTATAATTTTAATATTTTGCCTTTCCACATTTAAATGCGTAGGTCCATCTGGAGCTGAGTTTTAATATATGGTAGGAGATAGGTCTTATAGTATTTTTTTCCTTATGGATATCCAATTGATTTACACACTTATTGTAAAGATTATCCTTTCCCCACCACACTACAGTATCAACTTTGTTATAAATCATTTGACTACATATGTTTGTCTACTTGTCAATTCTCTGTTCTCCATCTATCTAGGCATCTGTCCTTGTGCCAGTAGAACACCATATTTTAATTACTGTAGGTTAAAAATAAGTAAAGGCAAAAATGTTTTTTTAAAAGTATTGGCAACTATTAGTATAAAACTTAACTTCTTCAAGACTATCTTAGCAATTCTGGACTCTTTGCATTTCCACATAAATTTTAGAATATGCTTAACAATATTCCCAATACAAAGAAGAAGAAGAAGAAGAAGAAGAAGAAGAAGAAGAAGAAGAAGAAGAAAGGGAGAAAGAAAGAAAGAAAGAAAGAAAGAAAGAAAGAAAGAAAGAAAGAAAGAAAGAAGTAGAGAAATACTGTGGGGTTTGATTGAGATTGCACTGAACCTATAGCTTAATTTGGGAAGAATCTGAGATATTGAGTCTGCCAATCCAGGTACTCAAGGTACTTATTTATATTTTCTTTAACTGTACTCAGCCACATCTAGAAATTTTAGTAAAGAATTCTTTCACATGTTTTGTATTCATTTGGTGCTTTCTGAAGCTATTATAAACGGAATTTTTTAAAGTTATTTTTTGTGTTTTGCTAATATATAAAAATATAACTTTTGCATATGGGCATTGCATCCAATAACCTTTCTAATTTCACTTATTAATACTGATGTTTTTGTAGATCTTTGTGTTTTTTACACAGACAAGTTTCTGATGTGCAAAAAAATGGTATTCTGTTATTTTCCCCATCCTTGTATTTTTTATTTCTCTGTCTTGTCTTATAGCAATTGCTAGGGCCTAAAATATGATAAATAAAACTTGTGATATGGGCTGTCTTTGTCTCTTTCCCAACCACAAGAAAATCTATACAATATTTCACAATTAATTATATGTTTGCTATACAGTATTTCTAGATTTTTCTCCATCAGATTAAGGAACTCGGTGTCTATGACTGATTGGCTGAGAGGTTTTTGGCCTAAATAAATGTTGAATTTTATCAAAGACTTCTTCTTCATCTCTTGAAAGATATGATTTTTCTCCTTCTTTATTCCTGCCAATGTGGTGAATTATACAATTAACTATGAATTCCTGAAATAAACTCAACTTGGTCAAGATGTATCATCCCCATTACATATCACTAGAATTTGTTTTTAAATTTTAAGATTTTTGCAACTATGCTCATGATAGGTAGTAACTTATAATATTTCTTTCTTATAATATCATTTCTAATTTTTGGTATCAAGATTATTGTTTCAGATTGGATTCCCCAGAAAAATTTCAAGACAGAAATTTGCCTGCAAATGAACTCCTTTGGATGAGTGAGGAAAGGGGTAGTGGGTAAAAAGGAAGCATTTGTTGTGAAACAGTCACAACAGAGGCCTCAGACAACCCAGAGGAGTTCATGACCCAGGATGGTCTTCAGCATTCTTCTTCTGTAAAGTCTGTGGGCTGGGCATTTACACCATTCTCTTTGGTCACTAGAAATTCCTCTAGGGATACTAAACTGAGAGCTATCAGCTGCCAACACTGAAATCAATGAGGGAATCAGTGACTGTCAAGAATTTAGTATGGCATCCACTACAGTTTTGTTGGCCTCATAAAATGAAATGATGTTACCTCTTTTTATAGCCTCTATGATATTCTTGTTCCCTTCCATGTTTGGAAGAATTCACTGGTTAATAGATGTGAATGTAGGAAGAATTTAAATTACAGATTTAATATCTTTAATATGGGTATAAGTCTACTCAGATTTTCTATTTTTTGTGCCAATTTCATGACTTGGTTTTTCTAGAAATGAGACATTTCATTTATATTTTTCTATTTATTTGGGTTAATAAAATACTTTAAGCTTCATTTTACCTTCCCCACTATTTGCTTGTTCATTTTACATTTTTCCCACAGTTCTCTTAGTAGTGAAATGGTGCTACCTGGCTGCCAATATCATGGAGATGGTCATGTGTTGAGAAATGACAAGAGGCCTTTTAGAAGTTGAGTCTTCAGGGGGCACCTGGGTGGCTCAGTCGGTTGGGTGTCCGACTTCAGCTCAGGTCATGACCTCATGGTTCATGGGTTTGAGCCCCCTGTTGTACTCTGTGCTGACAGCCCAGGGCCTGGAGGCTGCTTCGGATTCTGTGTCTCCCTCTCTCTCTGTCCCTCTCCCGCTCATGCTCTCTCTCTTTCTCTCAAAAATAAACATTAAAAAAAAAAGATAGAAGCTGAGTCCTCAGTCCTACAAATATAAGGGGCTGACTTCTTCCCAAAACAGTGGCCTGGAGAGAGGATCCCGAGCATCAGATCTTGAGCCCTGGCCAACACTGATTTCAGCCTGAGCAGAAGACAAAGTTAACACTTGTTGGACTCGTGGCCCAAGAAAACTGTAAAATTATTGGTTTTGTTACAAGGTCCTAAGTTTGTACTAATCTGCACAGAGAGAAAATACATTCAGTGACCACATTAGAAAGCTTAATGCATATTTTTCTCATATTTTACAATTAACCAGATAATGCAACTTTAACACTATTTAAACTTTTAATAAAGTTTGTCTATTTTGTTTTATTTTTAGTGCCATAAGACATTGTGATTTTCATAGTTTATACTTCCAATGCTCATTTGGATTTTTTCACATGTAAGCCATTTTCTTTGCTCTTTATTCTGTCTTATGTTTCATGCTATTCACCTAAAATATGTCACTTCTGACTAGTATATATACTGCAGAGTTTTCTTTTAGTGACTTCATCTTGTGAAAAACTCACTTTTTGCTTGCCTGAAAATCTCTTTTCTTTATCATTCTCTCATTTTGAAAAGCATTTTTGTCTAGTATAGAATTCTAGATGAACTTTCTTTCAGCACATCGAAGATACGAATCCAGTAACTTCTGATTTTCATTGTTGCTGTTGTGAAGTCAGCTAGTAATCTGCCTTTTAAATCCTTTTTTTATTAATACATGTTCTTTTTCTTTGTTGCTGCTTCTTTTCTCTTTTAAGGGGCTCACCTCATTATGTCAGTACCCCCTTCCGCCAGGATAATCTCCCTTCTGAGAGCAATTCAAAGTCAAATGATTAGGGACCTCCATTACATCTGCAAAATCCCTTTTGCCTTAAGAGGTAATATAATCATGGGAATGATATCCCATCACATTCACAAATCCTGCATACATTCAAGGGGAGGGAGTTTTACAAAAGCATGAATCACTGGGGTCATCTTAGAACTCTGCCTATATCACTAAGTGACCTGAAATTAGTTGGTTCTTAAAAAAGAAAAGTGTTAAAATTCCAGTCTAGTGATGCTAAAAACATAAAGAAAAAGAAAGAAAGAAAACATGCTCAACAGATTAAAAAAAGAAAAGTGGAAAAAGGAAATATTGAATATGGGGGAGGAAGGAAACAAAGCACAATAAACACAATACCATTGATCATATTATGTGGAAATGGATTAAAAGCTCTAGTTGAAGAAAACCAAAAGTTCTTCAGGTTGGAAAACAAAAAAAGAATAAATAAAATCTCACTACATGCTCTTTACAAGAGACATCTAAAATATATAGCAAAGTTAAATTGAAAGGATGGAGAAAGACAGATTAATTCCTTCCAAAAGAAACTTGGAGGCAAATGCATTATTAGGCATCAAAGGATCTGTTCATAGTGAAAAAAACCTCCAATTTATCAGAAAACTTTAAATTTGTAGGCATCTAATACGTGAACTCTAAATACATGAAACAAAAAGATAGGACTACAAGATTAAAACGAGAAAGTCACAATGACAACTGGAGATTTTAATACAACTCTCTTAGCAACTGACAGAACAAGTAGATAAAAAATAAGCAGGAACACAAAAAATGTAAACATCATAATTGTCAAACTTGATCTAGTGATTTACATAGAGATCTGCAAACTAAAGTTGCAGAATTCACATCCCTTTCAAGCTCACATAAAAGATGTATGGAATTTGATCATATGCTGAATTATAAAGCAAGTCTCAACAGGTTTCAAAGGAATTAAAGAAGATAGAGCATATTTCCTGACTTTAATGCAATTAAGTAGACATCCAAAGGATAAGAGAAAAATGTTATGTTTGGAAATTGAGAGATACATGTCTAAGTAACTCATGAGTCACAGAAAAAAAACCATATTAAATTTAGAAAATATCTTGAAGTTAAAGTAATAAAATGCCATATCTCAAACTTTAAAAACATAAATATTTTCATGAGAAAAAGTTTAAAAGTGAATGATCTGGGGTGTCTGGCTGGCTCAGTCAGGAGTGCATGTGACTCTTGATCTCAGGGTCATGAGTTCAGGCCCCATGTTGGTCATGGAACCTATTAAAAAAAAAAGAAGGGGCACCTGGGTGGCTCAGTCGGTTAAGCATCCGACTTCAGCTCAGGTCATGATCTCACACTCCATGAGTTCGAGCCCCACGTCGGGCTCTGTGCTGACAGCTCAGAGCCTGGAGCCTGCTTCAGATTCTGTGTCTCCCTCTCTCTCTGCCGCTCTCCTGCTCATGCTCTGTCTCTCTGTGTCTCAAAAATAAATAAAAACATTAAAAAAATATTTAAAAAAAAGGAAAAGAAAAGAAAATTACAGATCTAAGTCTCAGTTGCAAGAAGGCAGGGAAAAATAGTAAAATGAATAAAGAAAGTAAAACAAAACAAAATATTAAAGGCAAAAGTAGAAACTGATAAAAAGAGCAACAAAGGAAAACATTCATTCTTTGCAAAGAAAGGAGAAAAACAGAAGAGATAAGGTGGGGAAAAAAGACAAAGTCACTATCTACAAATGTTAGAAACACTGAAAAGTTTATAAAATTATGTATATAAATAATTATATGCCCAAGCATTTGATAATTAGGTGAATTGGACCATTTTCTAGGAAAACAGAAATCCAATGGCATGCATCAGTGTGGAGGTCATTGGTTATATTGACAAGAACCGTTTTCACAGAGTGGTAAGAAATCCTGATTCCAATGAGTTTAAGGGAGGTTAGAGGGAGAAGAAGTGGAGTTAAAATACAGCTTTTGAGTAATTTTGTGGCATGGGGAGATAGGGAACTTCAGTGGGAGCTAGACAAAGAAATGAGGCCAAGAGAAGTTACTTGTTGAAGATGGCAGAAAACATATTTATGTAATGATGGGAATAATCTGGTAGAGTTGTAAGAGGTAAAGGACAGATTGGCGGGAGAGAAGTGCTTGATAAGGCGAAAGAGTGCAAAACCGGCAGGATTGGTTTCAGGTGGGGACAAGGGTTGTTCAGCTACAGCAGCATTTAGAGTATACTGACACAGGGGCGCCTGCGTGGCTCAGCTGGATGTGTCCAGCTTGGACTCGGGTCATGATCTCTCAGCTCATGAGTTCAAGCCCCGCATCGGGCTCTGTGCTGACAGCTTGGGGCCTGCTTCGGATACTGCGTGTCTCCCTCCCTCTCTGCCCCTCCCCTCCGCCTCTCAAAAATAAGTAAACTTTTAAAATAGAGTGTACTGACACAGACATCAGTGGTAGCACAGATGTGAGGTTTGGGATCTATGGCAATCATCTCCTGATTACCTAGTAATAGATAGGAAAACAAAATCTTAATAAAGATGTAGAGGATGCTAAGTTATTCTAGAATTTACATGTAATTTAAACTGAAATCACCATAGAGTTTTAGCAGAATTGGACCATCTTAGCTTAAATGTACTTGACAAAACAAATACTAAAAAAAATTGAAGAGAAAAGGGTATGGCGGGGCGTGGGGAGGGGGGATTACTGCCGTATGTCAACATTTATTTTAAAGATATAGGAATTAAGATCATTTGGTATTAACATTGGAGTAGAAAATTGGCAAATGACACTCAGCCCAGAAATGAACCCAAGAATATAGAAGTCTAATATGAAAGAAGTACAATTGTATATTACTGAGAAAAGGAAGTTACTTAGTAAATGATTTGGGATAAATGGTTACCTGTATAAAAATGTTTAAATAAATTCCTATGCCACAGTACACACAGAAATACATGTCACATGGGTGAAAGACCTAAATGTAAAATATTAAAATCCAAGACTTACAGAATAGACATAGAAATATACCTAGTTTCCAAAGTCTTCATAAGAATACAGTTTTTTCATAGCAAATCTCTCACTGTCTGAGCTTTTATTACTCAGGCCCTAAATCGACTTGAATAATGTGGTATCTCTCACTATAGTCTTGCTGATGAAATATAATCACTGGTTAATTGGTAACAAAGAGCACTAAGATTTATGGTGACATTCTCTAATACCCTTACTGTTCCTATCCAAGTTTCCCTCGGGTTCAGTTTTACTGAAAAAAGAACAGATGCACTTTATTTATTCTGCATATGCTACATAATCATGTGTATCTGTATCTTACATAGAATATAGTTTCTATTATAAACATGTTTATATATACATATATATATAAAGCTAAGCATCCAGCATATATATATGTGTATATATACACACACATATATATGCTGGATATATATATACACACATATATATATGCTGGTGCATATATATATATATATATATATATATATATATATGCATATATATATGCTGGTGCATATATATATATATATATATATATATATATATATATATATGCATATATATATGCTGGATGCTTAGCTCAGCTGTATTAGCCCCTATGTGGGTCAGAAGAAAGGGGCAATCTTCTGTACTAAAATTCATCCATAGAACTTTTCTTTCCCCTGTTCAGCTTTTCTTTTTTCTCGTCTTTGGCCCACTCCTTGCCTGGGTCCATGCCCCACAGAGCTGATCCAAGCCTGCCAAGTCTTTGAAATCAATGGAAACTCTGCAGGGGAGCAGGGGAGGCTGAGAAATGGGACCTTTGTAATTCTTACATCTGCACCTTGCAGCGCTTGTCAAAAAATTTCGAATAGAGATCCAAACACTTTGCTTTGAATTTTGTGAGCTCCTTAGATCTCTGCCACAGACATTCTTCTTAAAGTACTTCCAGCCAGATAATGATCCCTCGAGACACTCACCTGCTCCAGGGCCACCCATGCCTCAGTGGGACTTGTTGTAATGTGCTGTATACTTGATCTTCATGAGTCCTGAAGTTTTAGCTAAAAATGTTAAGGGCATCAGATTAGCACAAAAAGCACACAGCATCTTCCATATACACTACTTTTTTCTTCTGCTTAATTCCAATCCCAAACTGGCTCACTTAAGGAGAAACGTGGCAAGTTTAAAGAAAGCAGTGAGTGAGCCCTCTGTCATCACTCGGCTGTAGCCATGGTTCCTATGGCTAGTGTGCTGATTTGACCCATCTATCTTCCCCTTTGTTGCTCTCAAAATCCTTGCCGAATATTTCTTTAAAGTTTTTATCTGTTTGTAAATCATTAATAAGGGAGGTTAGCAAAAGGCCTTGAGCCTCTTGTGCAGAATCAAGAGTTGGATCAGTGAAAACCAGGGTACATTATAGCATCAAGAAACCTCAAGTAAGAGCAAGCCAAAAGAGGTACGCCACTAAACTGAAGACAAGAATTTGGGGTAAGGAAATTCAGTTAATAGAAATAACAGTGGTAAACAACAGTTGAGTGTTTAGGGAGAAGAACATAGGGAACTGGAGGCTAGTATTGAGATTTAGAATAGACCCTTGAAATAGAGTAAAAAGGGCAGTGTCAGTTTTGATACTTGGGGGCAATGATTGCGTCTTATTTTTCTGAACAAGACACACAGCATAACCTTTGTTTATATGACCTACACCCTCTCTTATAAAATTCACCCTACCTGTAAAGGGAATTAATAAAAAAATTGTCATTTTTTAAAAGTTTACTTATTTTGAGAGAGAGAGAGAGAGAGAGAGAGAGAGAGAGAGAGAGAGGGGCAGGCAAGGAGGGACAGAGGGAGAGAGAAAGAGAGACAGAGAGAAAATCCCAAGCAGGCCTGCACTGTCAATGCAGAGCCTGATGTGGGGCTTGAACTCACAAACTGTGAAATCACGACCTGAGCCAAAATTAAGAGTTGGACGCTTATCCAACTGAGCCTCCCATGTATCCCCCAAAACTTGTTGGTTTAATACTATTAATAGTTTCATTTCTGCCATAAGAGTCAATTGCAAAGAAATAGGCTGAACTCTGAACATGTAAATGCTGTAGGATTGTCTAAAATCCAGAGCTGTCAAACCATAAAATATATAACCTCATCAAGTAGTAAAGTCCCCATCACTGAAGTTAATTGGAAACTGAATGGCCAGTGGCCAATGAATTGTTGCATTGGGTGGAAAATTGAGCCAGATAGTATCAGTTATCATTTCTATGAGTTAACTGTGTATGAAATATTATTATAGGTGCTAAAATGATCAGAGTGGAATTGTTTTACAATTTTACCAGTTCAACTAGTTGCTAATTAAGCATCCTGTGTTGACCTGAAATTACATATGGAATGAACTTCATGCCTCTGGATGTTAGAGGGGAACAAACTCTAACACAGAATATAACTGTAATTAATATTATGTAAATTGGATTTCTAAAGAGATACAATACTTCAATCAGAATATATAACAATTATGCATTTAAGCTTATAATGCTCCTGTTATCTGAAATAAAGCAATGCAGAGGTTGTTAACACTAAGTTACAGTCTAAATTATATATACACTAAAAACAAAACATCAGCACAGGGTTGGTATATGAATAAATGTGGGAGTAGCAGGAAGAGAATATGTTATGTGGACAACATTAAAGCCTTTATTTTCTGCTACTAGTGTTCTTGTATATTATTCAGTGGATTCTGATAATATAGAATTTCACCTCTATGTTTTTACTCAGGTTTTAAGTTCATTCACATAAAATGATGTAATGTTATAGGAACATTGTTACTGAATAGATCCCATATTTAAGCCAATCATCTACTCTAGAATTTCGGGTATAGGCTTCAATTAAAATATCGTCTTTTACTATTGTATTACAAATTGGAATATCAGAAAACCAAACAAAAAAACCCTCCAACATTTTGGCAAACTTGCTGCCTTTTCTAGACTACCTATAGGCACCTTTGGATGGAAAAAAAATATTACCAGGTCATGTGTTTTAACGTAGAGTTTATAATATATGATCTTACAACATCCGTTTATCATAAAAACTCAACAATGGGCATAGAGAGGGAATATATCGCAACATAATAATGGCCATATATGACAAGTCTACAGCTAACGTCATATTCAGTGACTAAACACAAAAGCTTTTCCTCTAAGATCAACAAATCAAGAATGACCACTCTTGCCACGTTTACTCAATTCAGTCAGAGCAATTAAGCAAGAAAAATAAATAAAAGGCATTCAAATTGAAAAGAAAGAAGAAAAACTGTCTCTGTGGCAGATGGCATGATAATATATATAGAAAATTCTAAAGATTATAACAAAACACTGTTAGAACTAATAAATTCAGTGAAGTTGTAGAATACAAAGTCAATATGCAAAAATCAGTTCATGTCTGTACATTAATAACAAACTACTAGAAAAGGAAATTAAGAAAACAATCCCATTTACAATTTCATCAAAAAGAATAAAATATCTGGGAAGAAATTTAACTGAGGAGGTGAACGACCTATACACTGGAGTTATGAGACATTGATGAAAGAAATTATAAAGTCACAAATAAATGGAAAAAATATTCTATCCTTATGGATTAGAAGAATTAATACTGTTAAAATATCCATACTACCCAAAGCAGTATACAGATTTAATGCAACCCCCTATCAAAATTCAAATGGTACTTTTCATAGAATAGATCAAATAATCCTAAAATTTTTATGAAACCACAATAGACTGAAAACCAAAGCAATCTTGAGAAAGAACAGCAAAGCTAGAAGCATAATGCTTCCTGATTTCAAAGTATATTACAAAGTTATATTAATCAAAACAGTATCGTATTGGCATAAAATGGACATATAGATCAAAAGCAACAGAATACAGAACCCAAAGATAGATCTATACATATGTAATAAATTAATTTATGAAAAATGAACCAAAAATATACAATGAGAAAAGGATAGTTTCTTCAATAAATGGGGTTGGGAAAATTGGATGTCCACATGCAAAAGAATGAAACTGGGCCACTGTCTTAGGGCATACACAAAAATTAACTCGAAATGGATTGAAGACTTGAATGGAAATCTTGAAACAATAAAATACCTAGCAGAAAACATAGGTGGTAAGCTCCTTGACGCTGGTCTTGGCAATAATTTTTTTGAATTAACAAAATGAAAAGACAACCTAACAAATGGGAGAAAATATTTGCAAATCATGTATCTGATAAGGGGCTAATATCCAAAAATATATAAAGAACTCATAAAACTCAATACCAAAAAACAAAACAAACAAAAACAAAATCCAGTTGAAAAATGGGCAGAGGATATGAATAGGCATTTTTTCAAGGAAGACAAATGGGTACATGAAAATGTGCTCAACGTCAGTAACCATCAGGAAAATGCAAATAAGAACCACAATGAAAGAACCTCACACCTGTTAGAATTGCTATTATACATAAAAAAAAAAAAACAAATGAAAAGAAAGAGCAAATGTTGGTGAGGATGTGGAAAGAGGAGAACCCTTGTGCACTGTTAGCAGGAATGTAAATTGGTATAACCACTATGGAAAACAGTACAAAGTTTCCTCAAAAATGTAAAAATAAAACTAACATATGATCTGGCAATTCTACCTCTATGTATTTATCTAAAGGAAACAAATACACTAACTCAAAAAGGTAACAAGATGTATTTGCCGAAGAAGATGGCAGAATAGGAGGATCTTAGGCTCACTTCATCCCATGGATACATGTAGGTAAGAACCATATCGTTGTAAATAACCCAGAAAATGACCCGGGACTGGCATAACAGCCCCTATACAGCTAAATGTAGAGAAGAGGCCACATCAAAGTGGGTAAAAAGGGCAGAGATGCTTTAGGGAGACAAACGGATCCACAGGATTGTCCATGGAAAGGAGGGATGCCCTGGGCATGGAGATTGGGGAGGAGGAGATCCCCACAACAGGCATTCCAGGAATGGGAGACCTACACTGGGAAGTCAACTTCCCATAAATATTTGGCTCTGAAAAGCAGAAGGGCCTAATTTCACCAGTTCTTACAATCAATGTGGATTAACACCTGGAACTTTAAAAATCAGCAGGCTTGGCTATTGGAAAGCAGGAGAGAAGGTAGAAACTGAATCCATAGCCTTAAAAAAACAGTATAACAAACAGTCCCACTTAGATACAGTGTAACAGCAGCAGTTTGAAAAATGCCAGGAGTATACAGGAGGGATATTTGTTTTCTAGTCTCAGAGCATGTGCTAGAGGGGCAGGGATCATTGGGAGATGTCTCTAAGAACAAAAGAGCTAGTGGCCCCTGTTACCTACCCCACTCTCCCAGACTCGACACATGGACATCTCTAGGAACCAGTGGAGCATGAACAGTCTCCACCTAGCTTGCTAACAGCATGCCCCATCCCCTGTGCTCTTCAATGGACCTGTCCCCTTTACCACAGCCTTCATAGGATCTTTGGAAAGCATGTACAGGTCCCCTGCCATGGCAGACCTGCACACACCTTGCTAATACCACATGCCCTGACCCCACTTTCTTCTGTGAACCCACCTTCTCCAATATACCTGGGGCAGGAATCCACCCAAAGCTGTGCAACAAGCATGGCAGTGTGCAAGGAGTCTCAGCAGGGGTCAGCACCATCCTAAAGGGATTTCTGACCTGGGGAGAAGGGAAGAAAACAACATACAGCAGTTCAACTGTGGCCCCAGCAGTGGGCCTACGGAAGACATCTGGTCTGACTGGAGACCCTGCCCACCAATGAAAGCTTCTCAGGGCACAATACAGGAAGAGTGTCTTGCAGTTCATGTGTGACCAAAGCACTGACAAATACCTTCTCTGACCCAACTCAAGCCCAAGGTGGCCTCAGACTGGCCCACTAACAACAGAGTGAACAAGCCATGTCCCTAATAGGCAAAGAGAGCCACAGCAGATCACTGAAATGAAGGCAAATGTGGCAAGGCCACAACAGTAGGACACATACAACACACATAGAAGAGACACCTCTGAAACACCAGGTTCTGGTAAACAAGGGACATTTCACTGCAGGGCACCCAGAACCTTTTCTTCACTAGGCCACTATGTTCAAGAGCAGGAGACACAGCTGACTTTCCTAAGACACAGAAACAGATACAGAGAATTAGACAAAATTAGAGGACAGAGGAGTGTGTCCCAAATGAAAGAATAGGAAAAACAATCACAGAAAGTGAACTAAACAAAATGGAGGTAAGTAATATTCCTGACAGAGAATTTAAAGTAATGGTCATAAATATATTCAGTGGACAAGAAAAAAGAGTGGAAACTTCAGTGAGACCCTCAAGAAAGAGACAGAAACACAAAAAAGAAACAATGAAAGATGAAGAATTTAATAACAAACTAAAAATACACTAGAAGAAATAGACTAGAGGAAGCAGAAGAACAGATCAACAATTTGGAGGAGAAATTAAGTTGAACAGGAGAAAGAAAGACTAACAAAAATGAGAATAGATTGAGAGAGCTCAGTGACATCATCAAGTGTAATAACTATTGCATTATAGGGATCCCAGAAGGAGAAGAGAGAGAAAAGGAGGCAGAACATTCATTTGAATACACAATAGCTGAAAACTTCCTGAATCTAAGGAAGGAAACAGAGATCCAAGTCCAAGAGACACAGAGAATCCCAAGCAAAATCAGCCCAAGGAAGTCCAAACATATAGTAATTAAAATGGCAAAAAGTAGTGATGAAGAGAGAATTTTAAAAGACGAAAGATTTATGCGATCTGAAGAGAAACCAGAGTATAAAAAGAATTTTAAAAACAGCAAGAGAAAAGGAAACCGTTATATACAAGGAAAACCCCATAAGGTTACGAGCTGAGTTTTCAGTAGAAATGTTGCAGGTCAGAAGGAAGTGGAATGATATGTTCAAAGTGCTGGAAAACCAAAACCAAAACCAAAACCAAAACCAAAACCAAAACCAAGACCAAGACCAAGACCAAGACCAAAACCAAAGCCAAAGCCAAAACCAAAACCAAACCTACTAGTCTGTCCAGCAAAGCTATCACTCAGAATAGAAAAAACAAGTTAAAGTAATTCATCACCACTAAACCAGTCTTACAAGAAATGCTAAAGGGGGAATCTTCAGAAGATGGCGGAACAGCATGGAAGTTTTTTGTGTCTTGAATCCATGAAATACAGGCAGACCAACACTAAACCAGAAAACTGATTGGAGGATTAACACAACAATCTGCATAACATGAACCACAGAATTCAGCACGTATGTGGCATGGAGAGGTGAATTTGGGGAGAGAGAAGCCAGCGGCAGGCAGGGAGCTGCCTTTGGAGGCAGAGAGAGGACGGAGACTGGGGTGGGGGAGAATATGGGAAAAGCACCCCTCCCCAAAAGTAGCTGGAGAGAAAGTGGAAAATTGGAAACAGCCACAGGGACTAAACTAAAAAGGGAGAAAGGAGAAAGGAGAGGGTTTAAATTCCATTAAGGCTGTAAATAAGGGGAGCACAAAGGCTGCAACTCTGCAGCTCGATACCTGGTGGTGCTCTGGTGGCAAGGGTGAATCCCTAGGAACAGAGTGGGGTCCGGGAGGTTCTCGGGCCACATGGGGAAAAGCAGTTCCACTGCTGGAAGGACATTTGGTAGAGACTGTTGAAGCCATCTGGTCCAAGCAGACCCCAGAAAAAAGCCACATTCGTTGGTGCCGGAACAAGGTTGTTAAGGGTGAAGCCTGGTGCCAGATGTGTGTTGTGATTTTCCATAATCCTTGAAAAGCTGCTACTACACTATCTCGCGAACTTTTACTGGGGAGGGCTGGCACCTGGCCACGGTCTCAGGGCACTGGCAGCAGCAGGGTCCAGCAGGCGTTCCTGGGTGCAGCCAGCATTCAGCCGTTGTTCAGTGAGACCCACCTGCAGAGGGGCGGAACAGGTCAAAGCCGCAGTCCTTCGGAAGTAAGGGGCTGGGGAAAACAACCGCATCTGAGACAAAACTCGGGAGAGAGGTACTGCCTGGGGCTTGGTCACGGACAGTGAAGAAGTGGGGAGTGGATGAAAGCTGAAGACAGAGGACGGGTGCATGATTACTCATCGGAGAGAACAGAGTTCCCATACTAGAGACTGGGTAGCCAGGTGACTCCATTTTCACCACTATTGTGCATGTGCATACGTACCCACGAGCTCTGCAACAATCCACCCCAGGAGGCTAGCAGCGCCATCTAGTGGAGAACGGTGTTGTTACACTGAGCCCCGCCCAAATGGGCCAACCTCGCTCTTGAACAACACAAGTCTCACTGCCTACTTAGTTTATGGATTATAAAGCGCTGCATAGTCTGACTTCTAAGAGGAAATGAAGTAATCTCAGTCCTATTTCAATCTGTTAGCAGGTCCATCTATTCAATTTTCTTTCTTTTTTTCTCTTTTACACTATTCTTTTTCATGAATACGGAAAGAGAAAAAATTCATTTTTATTAAAAATATTTTAATTTTTTACTATATTTTTTACTTTTGTGTAAATTTTTTCAAATTCTGTTTTACTTCCATCATTCTATTTTAGTCTACTTCACCTTTTAAAATTTTCAAATGATTTCCTTGTTTGCTTTTTTCTTTTTCTTTTTTCTCTTTTTTGTTTCTGTTCTTTCTCTTGAATGCAGAAAGTGAAAAACTTCATTTTTACTTTCAATTTCTATTAAAAATATTTTTCTTTAAATTTTTACTATATTTTTTGCTTTTAGCTTTTATGTAAAATTTTTCAAATTCTATTTTACTTCCAGCATTTTATTTTAGTCTACTACAGTGTATTCACTTTTTCAAATTTTCAAACGATTTTTTTCTCTTTTTTCTTTTCTTTTTCTTGAATACAGAAAGGGAAAAATTCATTTTCATTTTTAATTTTTATTAAAAATATTTTTCTTTAATTTTTTTCCTACTATATTCTTTACTTCTGTGTAAATTTTTTCAAATTCTATTTTACTCCCATCATCTCATTTTACTCTACTTCAGTGTATTCATTTCTTCAAATTCTCAATTTCATCCCCCCCCCCCCTTTTTTTCTCCAATCTGTCAAACCACTTTCAACACCCAGACCAAAAGACACCTAGGGTCTAACATCATTTCTTCGATTTTTGTGTGTGTGTTTTAAATTTTTTAATTTTAATATTTTTTTAAAATTTTTAATTGTTTTTAATTTACTTTTTCTACCTCATTAATTCCTTTTCTCCCTTCAAAACGACAAAACGAAGAAATTCACCCCAAAAGAAAGAGCATGAAGAAATGACAGCCAGGGATTTAAACAACACAGATACAAGCAAGATGTCTGAACCAGAATTTAGAATTACGATAATAAAAATATTAGCTGGAGTCAAAAAAAGATTAGAATCCTTTTCCGCAGAGATAGAAGAAGTAAAAAATGGAATGAAATTAAAAATGCTATAACTGAGCTGCAATCACGGATGGATGCAGCAGTGGCAAGGATGGATGAGGCAGAACAGAGAATCAGCGATATAGAAGACAAACTTATAGAGAATAATGAAACAGAAAAAAAGAGGGAAATTAAGGCAAAAGAGCACGATTTAAGAATTAGAGAAATCAGTGACTCATTAAAAAGGAACATCAGAATCATAGGGGTCCTAGAAGGGGAAGAGAGAGAAATAGGGGTAAAAGGGTTATGTGAGAAAATCATAGCAGAAAACTTTCTTAACCTGGGGAAAGACACAGACATCAAAATCCAGGAAGCACAGAGGACCCCCATTAGATTCAACAAAAACCAACCATCAACAAGGCACATCATAGTCAAATTCACAAAATACTCAGGCAAGGAGAGAATCATGAAAGCAGCAAGGGGAAAAAAGTCCCTAACCTACAAGGGAGGACAGATCAGGTTCGCAGCAGACCTAGCCACAGAAACTTGGCAGGCCAGGAAGGAGTGGTGGGGTATATTCAGTGTGCTGAATCGGAAAAATATGCAGCCGAGAATTCTTTATCCAGCTAGGCTGTCATTGAAAATAGGAGAGATAAAAAGTTTCAGACAGTCAAAAATTAAAGAAATTTGTGACCACTAAACCAGCCCTGCAAGCAATTTTAAGGGGACTCTGAGGGGAGAAAAGATAAAAAAAAAATTATATATATATACATATATATATACATATATATATATATATATATATATATATATATATGTATATATATACACACATACATATACACACACACCAAAAACAACAAAGATTACAAAGGACCAGAGAACACCACTAGAAACACCAACTCTACAAGCATAATAATGGCAATAAATTCATATCTTTCAGTGTTTACTCTAAACATCAATGGACTCAATGCTCCAATCAAAAGACATAGGGTAACAGAATGGATAAGAAAACAAGATCCATCTATATGCTATTTACAAGAGACCCACTTTAGACCTAAAGACACCCTCAGATTCAAAGTAAGGGGATGGAGAACCATCTGTCATACTAATGGTCACCAAAAGAAAGCTGGAGTAGCCATACTTATATCAGACAATCCAGACTTTAAAATAAAGACTGTATCAAGAAATGCAGAAGGGCATTATATCATAATCAAGGGGTCTATCCACCAAGAAGACTTAATAATTGTAAACATTTATGCACCACATGTGTAAACACCCAAATATATAAATCAATTAATCACAAACATAAAGAAACTCATCGATAGTAATACCATAATATTAGGATACCTCAACATTCCACTCATAGCAATGGACAGATCATCTAATAAAAAAATCAATAAGGAAACAATGGTTTTGAATGACACACTGGACCAGATGGACTTAACAGATATATTCAGAACATTTCATCCTAAAGCAGCAAAATATACATTCTTCTCCAGTATACAAGGAACGTTCTCCAGAATAGACCATATACTGGGACACAAATCAGCCTTAAGTAAGGACAAAAAGATCAAGATCATACCCTGCATATTTTCAGACCACAATGCTATGAAACTCGAAATCAGCCACAGGTAAAAATTTGGAAAGGTAACAAATACTTGGAGACTGAAGGATGAATGGGCTAACCAAGAAGTTAAAGAGGAAATTAAAAAGTATATGGAAGTCAATGAAAATGATAACACCACAACCTAAAACCTCTGGGACACAGCAAAGGCAGTCATAAGAGGAAAGTATATAGCAATCCAGGCCTTCCTAAAGAAGGAAGAAAGATATCAGATACACAACCTAACCTTATGCCTTAAGGAGCTGGAAAAAGAATAGCAAATAAAACCCAAAACCGCAGAAGACAGGAAATAATAAAGATTAGAGCAGAAATTAATGCTATCGAAACCAAAAAAAACAGAACAATCAATGAAACCAGAAGCTGGTTCTTTGAAATAATTAATAAATTGATAAACCACTAGCCAGTTTGATCAAAAATAAAAAGGGAAGGACCCAAATAAATAAAATCAAGAATCAAAGAGGAAAGATCACAACCAACAGAGCAGAAATAAAAACAATAAGAGAATATTATGAGCAATTATACACCAATAAAATGGGCAACCTGGAAGAAATGGACAAATTCCTTGAAACATATACACTACCAAAACAGAAACAGGAAGAAATAGAAAATTTGAACAGACCCATAACCAGTAAGGAAATCAAATTAGTAATCAAAAACCTGCCAAAAAACAAGAGTCCAGGCCCAGACGGCTTTCCAGGGGAATTCTACCAAACATTTAAGGAAGAGTTAACCTATTCTCTTGAAGGTGTTCCAAAAAACAGAAATGGAAGGAAAACTTCCAAAAGTCTTTCTATTGAGCCAGCATTACCTTGATTCCAAAACCAGACAGAGACCCCACTAAAAAGGAGAACTAAAGGCCAATATCCCTGATGAACATGGATGCAAAAATCCTCAACAAGATATTAGCCCCCCGGATCCAACAATACATTGAAAAAATTATTCACCACAAGCAAGTGGGATTTATACCTGGGACACAGGGCTGGTTCAATATCCGCAAGACAATTAACGTGATTCATCATATCAATAAAAGAAAGGACAAGAACCATATGATCCTCTCAATAGATGCAGAGAAAGCATTTGACAAAATACAGCATCCTTTCTTGATAAAAACCTTCAAGAAGGTAGGGATAGAAGGAGCATACCTCGAGATCATAAAAGCCATATATGAACGGCCAAATGCTAATATCATCCTCAATGGGGAAAAACTGAGAGCTTTCCCCCTAAGGTCAGGAACAAGACAGGGATGTCCACTCTTGCCACTGTTATTCAACAACATAACATTAGCCTGTGCAATCAGACAACACAAAGAAATAAAAGGCATCCAAATCAGTCAGGAAGAGGTCAAACTCGCTTATCACAGATGATATGATACTCTATATGGAAAACCCAAAAGATTCCATCAAAAAACTTCTAGAATTGATTCATGAATTCAGCAAAGTTGCAGGATATAAAATCAATGCACATAAATTGGTTGCATTCCTGTACAACAACAATGAAGTGACAGAAAGAGAAATCAAGGAATCAATCCCATTTATAGTTGCACAAAAAAAATAAAATACCTAGGAATAAATCTAACTAAAGAGGTGAAAAATCTATACACTGAAAACTACAGAAAGCTTATGAAAGAAATGGAAGACACAAAAAAATGGAAAAAGATTCCATGCTCTTGAGTAAGAACAAATATTGTTAAAATGTTGCTACTACCCGAAGAAATCTACATATTCAATGCAATCCCTATCAAAATAACACCAGCATTCTTCACAGAGCTAGAACAAATAATCTTAAAATTTGTATGGAATCTGAAAAGACCCCGAATAGCCAAAGTGATCTTGAAACAGAACACCAAAGCAGGAGGCATCACAATCCTGGACTTCAAGCTATACTCCAAAGCTGTAATCATCAAGACAATATGGTACTGGCACAAGAACAGACACTTAGATCAATGGAACAGAATAGAGAACCCAGAAATGGACCCACCAACATATGGCCAACTAATCTTTGACAAAGCAGGAAAGAATATCCAATGGAATAAAGACAGTCTCTTCAGCAAGTGGTGCTGGGAAAACTGGACAGTGACATGCAGAAGAATGAACCTGGACCACTTTCTTACACCATTTACAAAAATAAACTCAAAATGGATGAAAGACCTCAATGTAAGACAGGAAGCCATCAAAATCCTCGAGAAGAAAGCAGGCAAAAATCTCTTTGATCTTGGCCACAGCAACTTCTTACTCAACACGTCTCCAGAGGCAAGGGAAACAGAAGCAAAAATGAACTATTGGGACCTCATCAAAATAAAAAGCTTCTGCACAGCAAAGGAAACAATCAGCAAAACTAAAAGGCAACCAACAGAATGGAAGAAGATATTTGCAAATGTCATATCAGATAAAGGGTTAGTATCCAAAATCTATAAAGAACTTATCAAACTCCACACCCAAAAAACAAATAATCCATTAAAAAATGGGCAAAAGACATGAATAGACTCTTCTCCAAAGAAGCCATCCAGATGGCCAACCGACACATGAAAAAATGCTCAACATCACTTATCATCAGGGAAATACAAATCAAAACCACACTGAGATACCACCTTACACCTGTTAGAATGGCTCACATTAACAACTCAGGCAACAACAGATGTTTGCAAGGATGAGGAGAAAGAGGACCTCTTTTGCATTGTTGGTGGGAATGCAAGCTGGTGCAGCCACTCTGGAAAACACTATGGAGGTTCCACAAAAAACTAAAAATAGAACTACCCTACGACCCAGCAATTGCAGTACTAGGCATTTAGCCACAGGATACAGGTGTGCTGTTTTGAAGGGACACATGCACCCCCATGTTTATAGCAGCACTATCAACAATAGCTAAAGTATGGAAAGAGCCCAAATGTCCATCGATGGATGAATGGATAAAGAAGATGTGGTATATATATACAATGAAGTATTACTCGGCAACCAAAAAGAATGAAATCTTGCCACATGGATGGAACTGGAGGGTATTATGCTAAGTGAAATTAGTCAGTCAGAGAAAGACAATAATCCTGACAAAATCAAGACAAAAATCACCCCTATGAGGACTTTAAGAGACAAAACAGATGAACATAAGGGAAGGGAAACAAAAACAATATAAAAACAGGGAGTGGGACAAAACAGAAGAGACTCATAAACATGGAGAACAAACTGAGGGTTATGGGAGGGGTTGTGGGAAGGGCAATGGGCTAAATGGGTAAGGGGCACTAAGGAATCTACTCCTGAAATCATTGTTTCACTTATGCTAACTAATTTGGATGTAAATTTAAAAAAATAAAAAATAAAACAATAAAACAAAAGAAATGCTAAAGGGGATTCTTTGAGTAGAAAGGAAAGACTATATGCAGAAGTAAGAAAAGTAGGTGGTGCAAAAAAGAAAAAAATAAGTATATCTATAAAAATCAGTCAAGGGACTCACAAAATGAAAGGATGTAAAGTATCATACGAGATACCTAAAATGTGGCAGGGAGAAGAGTGAAACTTTAGTGCTTTTAGAATGCATTCAAACTTAAGCAACCAAAAACTTAAAATAGACTGCTATCTGCATAAGATGTTAGGTATAAACCTAATAGCAACCACAAATCAAACCCAGTAATAGATAATATGAGAGAGCAGGGTGTGTGGAGAGAAAGAGAAGGGAGTCCAAATATATCACTAAAGAAAGCTAGCAAAATGTGAGAGTAGTGAGCAAGAGAAGAAAAAAGCTAAAAATAACTACAGAAACAACCATAAAACAAGTAACAAAATGGCAATAAGTTCATATATAACAATGATTACTTTGAATGTAAGTGGACTAAACACTCCAATCAAAAGACACAGCGTAATAGAGGGGATAAAAAAGCAAGACCCATCTATATGCTGCTTTAAAAAGACTCATTTAAGACCCAAACACACATGTACATTGCAAGTGAAGGGATGTAAAAACATGTATCATGAAAATGGAAGTGAAAAGAGAGCCAGGGTAGCAATACTTACATTAGAAAAAATAGATTTTTAAAACGAAGGTAAAATGACCCAAAGGAGGATACTACATAATCTTAAAGGGAACAATCCATCCAGAAGATATAACAATTATTTATGTACCCAACATGAAAGCACCCAAATTGATAAAGTGGCTAATAACAAACATAAAGGAAATAATTGACAGTAATACAAAAATAATAGGGGACTTTAACACCCCACTTACATTAATGAATAAATCATCCAAACAGAAAATCATCAAGGAAACATTGGACACATTGGAGCAGATGGATCTAACAGAGATATTCAAAACATTCCAACTGAAAAAAGCAGAATACAAATTCTTTTCAAATGTACATGGGAAATTCTCCAAAAATAGATAACATGTTAGGCCCAAAAAGACTCTGAACAAATAAAAAAAAATACTGAAGTCATATCATGCATCTTTTCTAACCACAACACTGAAAACTAGAAATGAACCACAAGAAAAAGTCTGTAAAGAACACAAATACATGGAGGATAAATCACACGCTACTAAACAATGAATGGGTCAACCAAGAATTCAAAGAGGAAAATAAAAAAGAAATACAAGGAAACAAATAAGAAGGAAAACACAATGGTCTAAAAATCTTTAGGATGCAGTAAAAGTTGTCCTAAGAGGGAGTTTTATAGCAATATAGGCTTAGCTCAAAAGCAAGGAAAATCTCAAATCAACAACCTAGCCTTAAACCTAAAGGACCTAGAAAAAGAAAAACGAACAAACCCAAAGCCAGTAGAAGTAAGGAAATCATAAAGATTAGAGCTGAAATAAATTAAATAGCTGGGGCACCTGGATGGCTTAGTTGGTTATGCGTCCAACTTCAGCTCAGGTCATGATTTCATGGCCCATAGGTTCAAGCCCAGCGTAGGGTTTTGTTATGACATCTCAGAGCCTGGAGCCTGCTTTGGAGTCTGTGTCTCCCTCCCTCTCTCTCTCTCTACTCCTCCCCCACTCACACTCTGTCTCTTTCAAAAATGAATAAATGTTAAAACAATTTTTTTAAAAAGAAATTAATTAAATAGGAATTAAAAAATCAATTAAACAGATCAATGAAGCCAGGATCTGGTTCTTTGAAAAGATCAACAAAACTGATAAACCTTTAGTCAGATTCATAAAAAAGAAAAAGAAAATAGTGAAAGGACTAAAAAAAAAAAAAAACACCAGAAATGAAAGAGGGGAAATAACAACTGACACCACATAAATACAAAGGAATATAAGAAAATATTATGAAAAATTATATTCCAACAAACTGCACAACCTAGAAGAAATGGATACCTTCCTAGAAACATGCAACCTCCCAAAACTGAATCAGTAAGAAATAGAAAATTTGAACATACCGATTACCAGCAATGAAATTGAATCAGTAATCAAAAAACTCACAGGGCACCTGGGTGGTTCAGTCTGTTAAGCATTTGACTTCAGCTCAGGCCATGGTCTCATGGTTTGTGAGTTCAAGCCTGACATTGAGCTCTCTGCCCTTAGTGCAGAATCATCTTAGGATCCTCTGTCCCTTTGTCTTTCTGCCTCTCTCCTGTGCATGCACATGTGTGTGCACTTTCTCTCTCAAATATGAATAAGCATTAACAACAACAACAAAAAAACTCACAACAAACAAAAGTTCAGGATCAGTTGCTTCACAGATGAATTCTACCAAACATTTAAAGAAGAGTTAATACCTATTCTTTTCAAACTATTCAAAAAATGGAAGAAGTAAAGCTTGTAAATTCGTTCTATGAAGTCAGCATTACCCTGATACACAAACCAGATAAGGATAGTGCAAAAAAGAGAACTACAGGCCAAATATCTGATGAATATAGATGCAAAAATTCCTCAAGAAAATATTAGGCAACTGAGTCCAACAATAAATTAAAAAAAAATCACTTACCATGATCAATTGAGATTTATTCCTGAATGCAAGGACAGTTCAATATTCTCAAATCAATCAAGGTGACACATCATGACAACAAAGAAGGAATAAAAATCATACGATCATTTCAATAGATGCAGAAAAAGCATTTAAGAAAGTCCAACATCAATTCATAATAAAAATTCTCAATAAAATAGGTTTAGAGGGAACATACCTCAACATGATAAAGGCCATATATGAAATACCCACAGTTAACATCATATTCGATGATGAAAAACTGAGAACTTTTTGCCTAAGATCAGGAATAAGACACGGATGTCCATTTTCATGTATTCTACTCAACATAATACTGGAAGTCCTAGCCACAGCAATCAGACAAGGCATCCACACTGGTAAGAAAGAAGTAAATCTTCACTATTTGCAGATGATATGATTCTATATATAGAAAACTCTTTCAAAAACTCCACCAAAAAACTACTAGAACTGATGAATGGATTCAATAAGGTTGCAGCATACAAAATCAATATATAAAAATCCATTGCATTTCTATACACTAATAATGAAGCAGCAGAAAGATAAATTAAAGAAATAATCCTATTTGCAAATTCACCCTAAGTAATAAAATATCTAGGAATAAACTTAACTAAGGAGGTGAAAGACGTCTATTCTGAAAACTATAAAACACCGATGAAAGAAATTAAAGGTGACACAAATAGATATTCCATTATCATGGATTGGGAGAACACATATTATTAAAAATGTCCATACTACCTAGTCCATGTATAGATTTAATTCAATCCCTATCAAAATACCAATAGCATTTTTCACAGAACTAGAATAAATCATCCTAAAATTTTCACAGAACCACAACAAAGCAGTCTTGAAAAAGAACAGAACTTGGATGTATCACAGGCCCATATATCACCTGCAAATCTGTAGTAATCAAAACAGTATGGTACTGATATAAAAACGGACACATAGATCATTAGAACAAAACAGAGAACCCAGAAATAAACCCAAAATTATATGGTCAGTTAATTTTCAACAAAGGAGGGAAGAATATGTAATGGGGAAAAGACAGTCTTTTCAACAAATAGTGCCAGGAAAACTGGACAGCTACATGCAACAGAATGAAACCAAACCACTTACTTATACCATACACAAAAATAAACTCCAAATGGATTAAAGACCTACATGAGAGACCTGAAACAATAAAAATCCTAGAAGAAAGCACAGACTTTAACTCCTCTGGCATTGGTTATAGCAATATATTTTTGGATATGTCTCCCCAAGCAAGAGAAACAAAAGCAAAAATAAACTACTGAGACTACATCAAAATAAAAATCTCCTGCACAGCAAAGTAAACAATCAACAAAACTAAAAGACAACCTATTGAATGGGAAAAGATATTTGCAAATGACTATCTGATAAGTTAGTACTCAAAATACATAAACTGCTTATACAACTCAACACAAAAAACACAAATAATCCAATTAAAAATGGGTAGAAGACATGAACAGACATTTCTCCAAAGAAGACATAACGATGGCAAACAGACACATGAAAAAATGCTCAACATTACTCATCATCAGGGAAATACAAATAGAAATCATAATGAGATATCACCCTTCACCTATCGGAATGGCTAAAAACCAAACCAAAACAAAACAAAACAAATAAACAAACAAACAAACAACAACACAAGAAACAGCAAGTATTGCCAAGGATGTGGAGAAAAAGGAACCCTCATGCATTGTTAGCAGGAATGCAAACTGGTGTAGCCACTATGGAAAACAGTATGCAGGTTCCTCAGAAAGTTAAAAATAGAACTATCCTAACATCTAGTACTCAAATTAGTATCCTAACATCTAGTACTCAAATCTGGGGTATTTACCCCAGAAATACAAAAACTTTAATTCAAAGGGATACATGCACCCCTATGTTTATAGCAGCATTATTTACAATAGCCAAATTATGGAACCAGCCCAACTGTCCTCTGATAGATGAATGGATAAAAAAGAGGTGGTATATATACAAAATGGAATATTATTCAGTCATAAAAAAGAATGAAATCTTGCCATTTGCAATGACATGGATTGTGCTAGAGAGCATTATACTAACCAAAATACCATATAGTTTCATTCATATATAGAGTATAAGAAACAAAAAAGAATAAGCAATGGAAGAAAAAGAGAGAGAGAGAGACCAACCAAGCAACAGACCCTTAACTAAACAGAACAAAGTGATGGTTACCAGAGGGGAGGTAGCTGGGGGGATAGGTTAACCAGGTGATGGGGATTAAGGAGTGTACTTGTTGTGATGAGCACCAGGTGTTGTACGGAAGTAATGGATCACAATATTGTACACTTGAAACTAATATTACATGGTATTTTAATTATACTGGAATTAAAAAAAATAAATTTTTAAAAAATTAAAAAAAACCAGCATCACCTTGTTTATTATAGCATTATTTACAATAGCCAAGACATGGAAGCAATCTGTTTCCAGTGATGGGTGAACACGTAAAGAAAATGTGGGATAGATATATGTGTGCACATGCTCATGCACATGCACACATGTGTGCGCATGCACACACACAGAGACAATGAAATATTATTCAGCCATAAAAAAGAAGAAAATTTTGACAACTACAACAAGATGAATGCACCTTGAAGGCATTATGGTAAGTAAAATATGTTGGAGAAAGAAATACAGATACCATATGATCTCCTTTATATGTGGAAAGTAAAAATAAAAAATAAACAATAACAACAACAACAAACTTATAGATACAGAGACAAGATTGGTGATTACCAGAACTGGGCACAGAGGGAGAAAATGGATGAAAGTGGTCAGAAGATACAAACTTCTAATTGTGAGATAAATGAGTCCCAGTGATGTAATGTAAGGAGTGGTGTCTCAAGTTAATAATGCTGTAGTGTACAATTAAAAGTCACTAACACAGTCAATGCTAAAAGTTCTCCTCACAAGGAAAAGCAATTTTTAATTATGTGTGGGGGTGGGTTCACAATATATCCACATATCAAATCATTATATTGTATACCTGAAACTAATATAATGCTATATGTCAATTATATCTCAATTAAAATAAGAAAAAAACAAAAATATGATCTTGATACCATCAATGATTATGTTAGATTTTCAAGAGAGGGACAGAGAGCCAAATGTATCAACTTTCTTGACATCCTAATATAGGACCTAGAATAAACATTAAGTTCTTATACTTAGTGGTCATTTTCCAAAATGCTCAGATATATTTAGCTGATTATGACAGAAATACAAACTTATAGGTAAAAATGGTGTGCGGTTGAGCTGATAGTGACTCACTCATCATTTCCATAAGAATGTCACCACTAATCTATTAAAAAAGTACAGCTTTTTATTTCCTTGGAAGCCTTGGGGCTGGCGTGGGTGACTGTAAAATTTCTAAGGCATTTGGGAGGGAGCAGATTGATTCTGACAATTATGCTTATAGGCAGAGGCGGGGGGGTGTAGTACCTTGCCTCTTTTCTTGCTATGAATTCTGGAAAACTAAAGAGCGGCTTGGAATTCAATCAGTAAGACTTTGACCTTTATAAGTCAATTTTTAAATTAGGGTATCAAGTCTCTGGAATTCAGAAATACTTATTTTTATTTTCTCTTGCATTCCAATTAATGCTCTTGACAAGGTTATATTTATTGAATGTGGACTATTAGGCAGGCACTATGGGAAATAAAAGGCCTGCAGTAATATGTGAAACAAAAAAAAACCCAAAAAACAAAACTCCATGCCAGGCACTAATCTAAGGGCATGTCACCTGTTTTTTCAGTCAATCCTTATAGGAACCCTGTGAGGTTAGTACTATTTTGATCCCATTTTATAATTGAAACAAACAAACAAACAAAAACAACCAAACCTGAGGTACAAATATATTTACATTTTGTAATGTGTACAACAAATGAGTGGAAAAGCCTCAGCGCTATTACATGATTCTATTATTGAAGACATGTGTACATGCTTGTGTGACATAAAATAATCACAAATATTCATCACTACTCAGTGGTAGAATTATAGCACTATTGCATTTTAGAACTATATCTTCATTCATTAGAGTTGGTGAGCAACATGCTTACAACTGTAAGATATGCATCTTTAATGTATGCAGACAGACTTGGGACCCCTCTCTTAGCTCTACGTCTACAATTATTTATGGGGCTGAACTATTGCGTGCCCCATGGGAATCTCAATTTCATCATCTCCAAGCCCCACTACCTGCTCCAGACATGCTCTCTCTCTCTTTTTAATGCTTATTTGAGAGAGAGAGAGAGTATGTGTGAGTAGGGGAGGGACAGAGAGAGAGGGAGAGAGAATCCCAAGCATTCTCTCCAGCTGGGCTCAAGCTCATGAACAGTGAGATCATGACCTGAGCTGAAGTCAAGAGTCGGCCACTTTACCAACTGAGCCACCCAGGTGCCCCAGACGTGCTCTTCTTTCTATAACCATGTTTCAGTGAACTGAAGTGTCATCCAAACCCAAATCCTGAGTTGTCTTTGAATAATCCTTCTGATTTATTTTATATCCCATCAATAAATGTTCCTGTCAATTCAATCTTCTAATTATTTCTCAGACACTCTGTGGCAATCACATTTTCGTGGGAGTAAATGCTGAGCTGGAGACATGAGTTCAAGCAGTTCATTCAGGGGTTTCCCCTGTGAAACATACAGAGGGAAAGAAGCGGAATTGGATAATAATGGCCATTGGGTTGGGTGGCAAACCTGAGAGGGTGGGGGGTTTCAGACAATAAGGCAGATTTTTCAAAATCTAAGTCAATCCAATATCCAATAAGGAACCTAGTAGTGGGACTGACCATTACAAGAGTCCCATGTTGGGCAAAAATGCCCTGATCCCAGTGTTGTAGCTATGCTGGGGTTCCCCGGGATGAGCACGATCTTAATTGAAACCCTGCAGTAGATCTCGAAGACTCCAGCTGGAGCGGGTTGGCGAACTTGAAGCTGAGTATCAAGTTCTTTCTTGAAGACAAACCTGAGTGACATACCAATGGATCCCACATACCCGCTCTCTTCCAAGTTTTGCTATTACTGATCCCACATACCTGCTCTCTTCCAAGTTTTGCTATTTCACTCATATGACCGCAGTGGTTTCCTAACTGGTCCTAACTTGACTCTCTTCTTGCCTACCTCCAATCCATACTCCACAATGCCACCACAGTCATCTTTCCAAAGAGCAAATGTGAAAAAGTAATTCCCCTCTTAAAACATGTTAAAATATTATAGCTTCATAATATAACATGCATGGTCCTTCATGAATAGATTACCTGCTTGGCTTTAACCACTACTCCCCGGCCATGTACAAAGAAGATGTCATTCCAACATCATCTCTTTTTAAGAAATGTTCCCTGACTTCCTCAGCCTGTGGTCCATCTTTTGCTTCTTTATTTGTTTTCCTCTTTAGAATGTAGGTTCATTCAAGGCAGGAAACACATGTTTCACCTTCCTTAAAACTCATGCTGAGCTCACTGCCTGGAACTTATACCCCAAAATACATTTATTAATTAAATAATATGGGTAAAAGTGACATTTAATTGAAGATGAAGTCTCCAGAGGATTGATATATTTTATAATTCTAGTTTTATAATTAAAAAGAAAATTTATTGATTCTACCCCATTATCAATAATAAATATAATTTAAAAAATCAGTACTATACAATTAAAAATATAAAACATGCTTGCTTACATTCAAGGTAGGCAATGTATTAGGGATTTTTAAAAACGCCATGTTTAGTTGTCTATTTTTTGAGGGGAATGCATGATAATTCATTTAGATTTGATTCTGTAAGTGCTATTCAGTTTTATTTTAGTGACTAAACTATAGGCACGTCTGAGGGAAAATAAGTGTCAGGCTTCGAAGGAGATGGAACATATTGTAAGATGCAATAAAAATTCTATTTAATTAATATGTATACAAATATCTGGTCATTATGTGGAGAACAAATTTAAGATTCCCTTTTTTTAATGTTTCTATGCAGAAACTTACATGTATTCTCACTATAAGATATTAAAAAAATCTTTACTTTTAGATTCTTCCCCCCAATTTTCTTTTAGCGGGAAGAAAATAAACATTTATTTTCTTTCACCCCCTCCCCCTCCCTTTGCCCCTCTCCCTTTTCCTTCCTTCCTTCCTTCCTTCCTTCCTTCCTTCCTTCCTTCCTTCCTTCCTTCCTTCCTTCCTTCCCTTCTTCCTTCCTCCCTTCCTTTCCTTTTTGATTAAGAGTACTACCTATGGGAAGAGAGTGTGTTGTTTCACAGGTCAGCAACTGCATCACTACTTCCATTTTCATCAGACTAAAAAACGGTATAGAAAATATAGGAGGAAATGAAAGATGGTGGCTGAGACCTGGCTATCTACACTACTCAGGGTGAAATTCTCAGAACAGGGGAGAATGATCCCGGGAGGTCAGTGGAGAAACTGAAATACGGAGAGGCCAGCTCTGGAGTAAAGTTAAACCTTACAGAAAAGGTGGGGAGAAGTCCCATTTCTTCCTGTGACCTCTGCCTGATCCACAGGTATAGTGTAAAGTCTTGACAGTGGTTTTTTTGTTTGTTTTGTAATGCAAGGATCTGACTTAAGCTTTGTTTGCTGTCTCCAATAAACACATTCTGAGCCACACCCCTATATAAAGACCTGGGCCACTTTGCCTATCTGAGCCTCGTTCACTTTATTTTTTTTTAACTTATTTATTAAAAAACTTTTATTTTGTGTGAGTGAGAGAGACAGCTGCGAAAGCAGGGGGCTCTGTGCTGTCAGCATAGGGCCCAATGTGGGGAACAGGGGTGTTGGGGGGTAGGGTTTGATCTCATTAACTGTGAGATCATGACCTGAGCTGAAAATCAAGAGTCAGATGCTTAACCAACTGAGCCATCCAGGCGCCCTAGGCTCCTTCATTTTAGAGATCTTTGTTGATTTCAATAATTGGTCCTTTGGGCCACTGTTTTCTCTACTTGTGTTTCAAATTCCCGCTCTTATGTTTCAAACTCACCAATAAAGAGGGAGCCCACAAAGCCCAAGGCACCCTCATCCTCAACTCCAATAAAAGCAGAACCACAGGCCTGTGCTTTCGCTCACTCTCTCTCTCTCCCTTTGACCTTGCTGTGTGGCCTCAGGTGTGCTGTGCAATTTCCAGGTCTTGTAAGTAATAAACCTTTATTTATTTATTTATTTTCAAAGTTTCCTGCTGGTTGTTGCTGAAGGGCATCTTGCAATCCTAAGAACCACAAGGGTCAGTCCAGTCACTGCATTGGTTTGGAAAGGGGAGATGTCTGTGGGAAGCTCACAGGGGACCAGGTGAGTGCCCCCAGGCATTTCTCAGTGACAGCATCACTAGTGATGGGCTGAAACTGGCACAAAACAACAGCTGTCTATTACTGAGAGATGTATCTCCTAATATTGCTCCACTTGGCAACCCTTCTGCTTCATGATTTCTTTTTCTTTTTTAACGTTTATTTATTTTTGAAGGTGAGAGAGAAACAGAGCATGAGCAGGGAAATAGCAGAGAGAGAGGGAGACACAGAATCCGAAGCAGACTCCAGGCCCTGGGCTGTCAGCACAGAGCGGGACACAGGGCTTGAACTCACAAACTGTGGGATCATGACCTAAGCCGAAATCGGACACTTAATCGACTGAGCCACCCAGGTGCCCCTCTGTATCATGATTTCTAGCCAAAGTTCATCCTACAACCCCTCATTCCCTCCCCTCCACCAACATGCTCACATTCAGCTGGTAACTTTGACCTTGAGCCCTATCGACTTTTCAGGTTTCTACTAAACAGCTCTGGCATTTGGGGTTCTCTTCAGACTTATTGCAATCCTGCTCATTCAACAAAAATTTATGATGAACATCTATTAAATATCTAGATCTCTGGATACAAAGATGAATAGGATGCATTCCTGGCCTAAAAAACTCACAGCCTAGAGGCAAATATGGAAAACATGCTTTAAAAGACCAAATTTAAATAATAGCACATTTTAAAAGAACACATCACCAAGAGTGCATTTTAGACAACATTAAATTTCATTAAGAATCTCTCACATTACATTCAAATGCAAGTAGAGAAAATTAGATCCATATAGATATAAATATACTTTTGCTCCTAGGAAACATAGTTTTTAAGTCCACAATATGCCCCTCTTGGCATTAAAAAGCCAAAGAGAGGTAGAGAAGTGTTATTATTTGTAATATGAATGTGCATTAAACATCTGCTTTATGTAAACAAATAAGAAAAGATCCAATAAACAATGGAGTCTCCCCTGTGTAGGCCTTAGACATAAACTTTTGTTTTGATGCTGTTTGACTATACTATAGCAATTTTGATATCCAACCAAGCTTACTAAAATGGGAGTTTTACCTTAAATGGATTTCAAACTAATATGCCAATTATGCCATGTCTAATATGGCATGTTCTTCTCTTACATGAAATACAGTAAGACAGGGTTATTTTCGCAGAAGTCAGGTAATACGCTTATGTTCTGCAATACTCTTTGTGATTACAGAAACAAGAAAGCACAAGTCTTAAGGACTACTAATTGATTTTTATATAAAATTGGTGCTATCTCAATGACATAAAATAAGCATGGTTAAAATTATACTGTGGAAAACAAGAATTTGGGTTAAAATATACGATGGGCTACGTGAATATAGTATAGCATTGCACTAGGTTTGTTACACTCTGACATTAGAAATATTACTACTATTTATCTCACAGAGACATAGTTATACATTATAATAAAAGCCATAGAAATAATATATGTTGCTAATTTTTTGTTTTATAACTTTTTCATATAATGAATGGTGGCAAGCCTGGGGTTGCCATGCTGTCATTGACTCGTTGAATGGCAATACTGGGAGTTGGGCAATGTAGCAACTTTGTGGTGCCCACAGCCATTCTGAATGTCTGATTTAACTACTCTAGAAATTACAGAGTTCTTAAATAACAACTTATGCTGAGCAGTATGGGAGGCATGAAGATAACAGTAACATTGCTTTGGCTTCTAGAATCATGGAACAGATAGACACAGACTAGAGTTTTTGTCTTCAAAGGTTACCCATTTCTCTTTTTCTGTTATCCCATTTTTGTTTATCTGTAGGCTTGGGTTGACTTTGTTTTGTAATGGTTTCTGTTTTAAAAGGAAGCATATTAGAAGTGCTTCTCTGAGTTAGAATCGTGTCTCCATTTTGAGGTTATCCCATGGACTCCTGGGTGCTGATGTTTACATGAACTCAACCACCTTCTGCTATGCCTTCCTTCTTCCAATTTACCCTAACACCTAATGATGCCCAGTATCTTAATTCCTGCTGTGTCCATCAAGGTCTCTAACTGACCACCATGTCATGGTTTCTGGTAATGAAGGGGTCCTTATCCTTGCTCGTTCCTGTGGCAAAGAGCAGCAATATTAATTTACCCAATAACTCTAGGATTCCTCTTAGACTGAGAACCATCAATATGTTTTTTTTTTGTTTGTTTGTCTGTTGTTTTTTGTGTTTTTTTTAAATGCCATGATAAAACTTCTTTAGATGTGAAAGTTTGAGACTTGTGGGCATGACTTGAAAGGTTACTAGAGGTAGAGTGCTAACAAATATACCTTATACAATAAATTAGTAGGATTTTTTTAGTCAGGAATAAACAGGAGAAACAAGAAGGAAGTGGTCCATTAATCAAGGAGAAAAAAGTAAAATCCTGTGGAGATAGGAGGTCAAGAGAGAAATTCCAAAGGTCAGGGAGGCCATATAACTTTTAAGAATAAAGGTATTCTGACATTCAGTTTTTAGTTATGTCAAGTGTTCTAATATAAAAAGCCCCATCATCTCAAAATATCCACAAGCAGCTATTACTCACATAGCATTATATCAGTCATATTTTAGAGAATGAAGAATTCAGGTAGTGTTCGGAATGAGTGTTGAGTGGGGCTACAAAGAAGCAGCAGGTATGAAGGTAGACTCATCTTTGAATTCTTTTGAAATAGGAATTTACAGACCGAGATGATTAGGAACACATATCCTACCGCCAGTAGGTGCAGTAACCAAGATGGGATCAGTCCGTGAGAGTCGATTGTTAAATTTTCAGAAATGTTGTGAGCGTCTCATTAAAATTAGTCACTATTAAAAGTAACTTATATAAACATAATTAAATAAATTCTATTTGAAAGAGAAGTAATAAATAATCAAAACATCACTTCCTAAGAATTTTAGTACTTTTTAATATTATTTATAGATTTTATTTATGTCTACTGTATCTCTACGGTAGAAATACAAGATAAGCAGGTGCAATCATGCATCTCTTCTCCACTACAGAATCAGTAATAGCTTGAATTTTGAAAGTCTTTTTTAAATGTTTATCTATTTGTGAGAGAGAGAGAGAGACAGAGAGAGACAGAGAGACAGAGAGAGAGGTAGGGGAGGGGCAGAGAGAGAGGGAGACACAGTATCTGAAGCAGGCTTCAGCCTCTGAGCCGTCAGCACAGAGTCTGATATGGGGCTCAAACCCACGGACTGTGAGATCATGACCTGAGCTGAAGTCAGACGCTGAACCGACTGAGCCATCCAGGCACTCCTGTGCCTGAATTTTGTATTTGAAATTTTGTTTTTGAAATTGGCTATGATGGGAGTATTTACACCAGGGACACTGAAATGCTAAAAATCAGACATTTTTTTGGGAAGCCAGGTTGTTAAATATTTACCAGTAATCACTGCTCACTACTCAGCTCACACACAAGATATTCAAGGATTTAGCAATAAGTGTTAGTCCAGGGCATGTTGGGAAAGAAATTAGAGGACCAAAAAAAAAAAATCTCCAGGGACCAAGTAACACCTGTAAGAGCTGAGTCACATGCTGAATTTCATGACTTCACCTTGTATTTCAGTTCATGGTTCTTGAATCTTGAATCTGGAACTTGAAATCTGTGCTCTTACTGCCCCCTAAATCCAAACCCCAGTTCTACTGAAACATCTCATTTCTAATCTTCTGTTTTCAAACTGAAGTCACAAAGATATTTTTATCCTTTTTGAGTGGGTTTAGTAATGTTAAGAAATTGTACTTCTGACAAAGAAGATGATAACTCTCTATAACTACATTATGGTTATTAGTATTTAAAATTTTGTTAGTATTTATTTGTTTTCGAGAGAAACAGAGACAGAGAGACAGAGAGAGAAAGAAAGAGACAGAAAATGGGCAGGAGGAGGGGCAGAGAGACAGAGGGAGACACAGAATCCGAAGCAGGGTCCAGGCTCTGAGCTGTCAGCACAAAGCCTGATGCAGGGCTCAAACTCACGAGCCTTGAGATCATGACCTGAGCCGAAATCTGACACTCAACAGGCATCCCTATGTTTATGGTATTTTAAAAGCCTGTACTAGATTTATATATTTTATCATTTTCTGGCTTTATATTACATCCCCCAAATCATGCTTATTGGCTTTTTCTTTGTGGATTAGGTTAACCAGACAGGATAATACAGAAACAGCTAACAGATGTTTGATTAATGGATCATTTGTCTATCTTTCCGTATCATTTCCTCATCTCCTATTTTCATTATCCCATAGCTAAAGTCACTTCTGACTTGCAAGTTCCAGCCTACACTGCCCTGAGCTCTGATGGAAGTAGAAGGGAAGCTCCAACCTCCTGACAGGATTATATACTGTATAAGTCTCATGGTTTGTGAATCACTGACTAGTGCAGGGATGAGGGTGTGGGCTCTGAAGCTAAAATGATTCCAATTTTTGCCCCTTTACTAGATAGCTAGGTCACCTTGGGTATCTCTCTCAAACTTTCTAAGGTTTAGTTTCCTCATCTATAAAGTATGGACAATAGTGTTTTCTGTTTCATAAGTATATTAGTTTCCTATGGTGGCCATAACAAATCACCACAAACCTGGGGGCCTTAGACATCAGAAATTCAATTACTCATGGTTCTGAAGGCCAGAAGTCCAAAATCCGGGTACTGTAAAGGACACACTTCCTCTAGGTGCTCTAGGGGAGATTCTGTTCCTTGACTCTTCCAGCATCTTGGTGGTTACTATTGTCCCTTGGTTGTGGCTGTATCACTCTGATCTTTGCCTCCTGTGTATGTCCCTTGAAAGGACACCTGCCAGTGGATAGGGCCCGCTGGATCATCAAGAATGACCTCAAGATCCTTAATTACATCTGCAAAGGCTTTTTTTTTTTTTACCCCCCAGTAAGGTAACAGTTACAGGTTCTGGAGATTAGGACCTGATATACCTTTTAGGGAGCCACGAAACAACCCATAGAATGGGATTATAAGAATTCAGTGAGTGAGTACAGATAAAATGCTTAGAAAAGTTACTTGTACAAGACAGGCAATCATTAAATATTTTTCCTCTTCCATTTCCTCTCCTCCAACTCTGTCCCTCCTCTTCTCTGACTTCTGTTTTCTTCTTTCTCTTTATCATAATCACCAAGTTTCCATATTTAGTTCTAAGTCTCAGGATACCCCTTGGACAAAGCTAACCTCAATTTTGATGTTGGGGGTTCTGGAGAATTATTCAACTTGAACCCTTTAAGTTCAAATGAACATCTGTCCTTTGTCAGTGTTTCAGAATGACAAACTGTCATTCGGAATGACAGGCAGTCTGACTGCCTGCCTAAGAACATCTATCTCTTACGCTTGGTTGTCCTGCTCTTTCCAGTCTATCTTCAGGGCCTGTGTGACTACCCCTGGCCTTCAAACACATGAGTCACACTTCTGAATGCTTCCAGCAATGATTATGACTTGAAATAACTACATGCTTTGTATTAGGCACACTTACTCTTTGCCAGAACCCAGCTTCCAGATGTCTCCACTTGCCTGACTTAGAGACACCAATGACAATCATGCTCTGAGACAACTATATACCATGCATTATGTATTTCCCCCTCGTAACTTCTTTGCTGTCATTTCTCAAAGGAGGATCGGCTAACTTAGTTCCAGATCCATCCTAGTAGGGAAGCCTGTGGAACCTTGGCTTCTCTGTCCCACTTTATGTCTAGGGAGACAACACAGAGTGACCCTGGACAAACTTGACATGTAATGGACTACTAGCAGCTAGGCTAAATTCCAAAAAGTTGAGGATTTTGAATAGTTTAATAGTTTCTTGACATTTGGAGGGAGGTGTATTGAAGGAAGAAGGAAATGGTTTGCAACTGAGAATATGTGAATGTCCAGTAATTCAGAGAGTCACCCATGAGTTACACTGGCAAACATGCTGATTTTAGAGGAAGGTAAAATTTGACTACTTCCAAATTCAAATAATAAAAATAATACTTTCCCTCAAAATTTAAGAGCAGAACTCTCTTTTTCAAAGAAGTGGGAAATACACACACACACACACACACACACACACACACACACTGCATATATATATTGCATATATATATATAGCATATATATATATGTACATGTATATGTATACATATATATGTATATATATATGCAGTATATATATACTATATAAATATATATATGTATATATATATGCAGTATATATATATACTATATAAATATATATATATTGTTAAAACTTCAGCATTGTGTAACCTATTTACTACACTAGAAAGAACTCTGTTATATTTATTGTTTTATGTTGTCATTAATTCTTAATTTTACATCACAGATTTTACTGTGGATGAGTCCTTACTTTTTAGGGGTTATCTAGACAACTTTACCTGACATTCATTTTACTAAGGAGAAAAAAAAAAAAAAGGATTTCAGATCAAGTTGCCTCAAGGGATTATTCCCTGATGTATAGAAATGACTTTAAAACAAAAGGTACATTATCTAAGGGCTGCAATGCATTAAAAGGGATTGTAGTAACAAGGAAAAATCTGGTAGGATTAGCTCACTGCAATACCATATTGCACAATATTTTCAAGTTTAGTCATATTATACTACATTGAACTTTTCAGTTTATTGACTTTCTGTACATTCTTGTTAACATAGTGTAATGGCTGTTCAGAAAAGCTCTAAATTGAAAAAAAACACCTAAAGCTAGGAAAGTAACTTTTAAAGTCCTACTAATTAAATGTCGTCACTGGGTGGTAGTTTCCTCCATTCTGTATTATTTTTCTGGTATTTTAGGAAGTTAATGCAACTTGTTTAATGAACAGAGAGGTGTGATTTGCTTCCTACATCTGGAAGTCAGCTTCAGAAGGACTCTTTTCAATTTATCCTCTCATGACATCAGCAGGATTTTTTTTTCTCTTCTGTAAACAGTAATAGAATCCTCATTGTCCTACCAGGACTTTGGATATTACCATAGAATGTTTATCCTCCCCTGCTGAAGCCATACCCTAGTTGTAATATCCTTACTTCCTTACTTATGTTTATTTCATCATCATTCTCCTGGAAACCAAGATTTGAAATATAAACCTTATTCCTCATCATTGTAACATTTAGAATATGCTCCAGCTCCAAGTGACTCAAAACCTCCCAAAACAGTGGCTAAAAGCAATTAAAGTCCATTTTTGTCTCATGTTCAAGATGTCTGGATTCAGGTAAAGCAGGGCTAGAATGACATGCCACAGTTTTAGAAACCAAGGCTCCTCCTCTCTTTTATATCTCCAACATCCTCACTCAGCATGTGGCTTTTGCTTCATGGTGTCTGTTAGCTACTCATGCTCCAGCCATCCAACCTTCATTCCTACAAAGAAGGGGCAAAGAAAGACATGCCCCCATTCCCAGTTCTTCATGTAAGGAGCTTAGAAGTCACCGATCTATCCTTCCAGTAAGCAAAAAGTTGAACTGATTGAAAATCAACAACTCTTCTTGAATCTGTAAGACAGGTGAGGAAACAGGGCAAATCACTCTCCCCAGTACTGCCGACACAGATGGGGAGTTGTGTATTACTCATGCAGGATGAAGGAGCAGAAAGCAATGTGGGAACAAGTGCTGAGGGTAAGAAAACCTGAACTGTAATTGACAAATTACTGGAGACCCGGTGTGGGCAAGTATGAGAGTTAAAAAAAAAAACAGAGAAACCCAATCATAGGCCCCTTTACTCCCCACCCCCCAGTAGTGTTGTGAAATCTAACTCCAGGAGTTTAACCAAGGTTATGAGAAAAAAAATACCCTCAAATTTCCAATATGGGGAGAAGAAAAGAACCATTGTGGAATACACAAGAAGATCTGTTCTTAACAAGGTCTGCTCTTAGGAGAATCTGGTTAACCAGAGCCTAACCTGCTGGGCTATTATCAGAGCCTAAGGGACCTGGGGGAAGAACAATGACCAGCTCTAGCCCACTCTAATTATCCTGTTCCACGGAAGGGGAAAGAAAAAATCTGAGAAACACTTGTGAGATTTGTAGTCCAGAGGCATAGGCTCACTAAAAGACCAAGACCTAATCATAAACTATAGAACACTTCTCTTCCACCCACACTTCACCAGGACCAAAGGTCTACTTACAGCAGCTCCTTAGACCTGGTCCATCATGTTCAACTATCAAGAAAAAAATAAAAGGTCTACAAAAGGGAAAAAGCACAAACTGAAGAGACAGAGCAAGCATCACAACTAGATTGGCAGGGAGGTTGGAATTATCATTGTTAACTTCGAACAACTATGACTCATACACTAAGGTTCCTGATGGATGAGGTAGATACCATGCAAGAGTAGATGGGATGTAAGTAGAGGGAAGGACACCCAAATAAAGATCTAAAAAAGAAATGTTAGATGCAAAAACAACTGTAACAGAAATGATGAGTGCCTTGGATGGGCTTGATAGTAGAATGGGCATGGCTGAGGAAAGAATGTCTGAATTAGGCAACGTATAAATAGGATTCTCCAAGATCAAAAAGCAAAGAGAACAAAGATTAAAAACAAGAACAAGAACAAGAACAAACAAACCAAGCAGACTATCCAAAGACTGTGGGATACTACAAAAGGTGTAATATATAAATAATGCACATTCCAGAATGAGAAGATAGAGACAGGAATAGAATATTTGAAACAATAATGACTGAGAATTTCCTCAAAGTAATGCCAAAACCCAAACTACAGATCCAAAAGGTTCAGAGAACACCAAGCAAAATAAATGCCAAAAATACACTAAGGCATATCATTTTCCAACTACAGAACATTAAAGATAAAGATAAACATTTTATCCTCTGGAAAAAAATACCAGAGGATAAAAACACCTCACTGACTGAGGAACAAAGATAGGAATTACATCCACCTTCTCCTCAGAAACCATGCAAGCAAGAAGAGAATGGAGTAAAATATTTAAATCATTTCAAGAAAAAAACCCACAAACCTAGAATTCTATACCCTGTGTAATTACCCTTCAAAAGTGAAGAAGAAATAAAGACTTTCATAGACAAGAAAACTGAGGGAATTTTTTGCTGGTAGACATGTCTTGCAAGACATGTTAAAAGAAGTTATTTAGAGAAATTTGGATCTACATGTAGAAAGAACATCAAATAAAGGATAAGTGAAGGTAAAATGATAACTTTTATGTTTCTTATTTTTAATTGCTATAAAATATAACTGTTCAAAATAATAATACCAAAAATATATTTAATTATGTATGCTTATGTATATATGTATTTGTATATAAGTTATATGAATAGCAGCAGTGATACAAAAAATAACAGGGAGGAATTAGGATTATTCATTATTGTAAGGTACTCATACTACACATTATGTGGTATAGGGTTATTTGAAAGTGGACTTGGATTAGCTGGGAATGTATTTTGCAGAGCCTAAGGTAACCACTGAAAAAGGTAAAAACAAACAAAGTATAACTGATATGCTAAGAAAGGTGAGAAAATGGAATCATATAAAATGATTAATTAAAACCACAAAAGAAAAAACATTGGAAGATAAAAATAGGAACAAAGCACAAGGGCAACAAATAGAAAACTGTAACAAATATGGTAAATAATAATTCAGCTATATCAATAGAAAATCATTTTACATATAAACCATCTAAATATGTGAATTGAAAAACAGAGACTGTCATAAAGTATCAAGACACAAGATCCAAATACATGTTGCCTACAAGAAACCCACTCTAAATATAAACACACATATGAATTGAAAGTAAATGGATGGAGAAAAATATGCCAAGATGGAACTAATCAAAAGAAAGCAGGAGTAGCTATCCTAATTTCCAACAGAGCAGACTTGAAAGCAAGGAAAGTTATCAAGGATAAAAAGGACATTACATAATGAGGGGTCAGTTCTCCAAGAAGACATAACAATCCTTAATATGTATGTGTATAACAACAAAGTATGCACACAAGGCAAAAACTGACAGACTTGCAAAGAGAAATAGATGAACTTGCTAGCATAGCTGGAGATTTCAACACCCTTCTCTCAGAAATGGACAGATTCAGTGGGCAGAAAAATTAGTAAGGACACAGTTGAAGTCAACAACACCTCTAATCAATTGGATATAATTAACAACTACAGACTAATTCATCCAAAAACAGCAGAATACACATGCTTCTCAAGTTCATGTGAAACATTCACCAAGATAGACTGTATTCTGGGGCATTAAATGCACCTTACCAAATTTAAAAGATTATGAATCCTATGTCTATCCTTGGAGTACACTAGAATTAATCTAAAAAACAGTAAGAGAAATGGAGATTTTTTTTTTTTTACTCCGTGGGATTTTTTTTAAATTTATGAAATTTATTGTCAAATTGGTTTCCACACAACACCCAGTGCTCATCCCAAAAGATGCCCTCTTCAATACCCATCACCTACCCACCCTTCCCTCCCACCCCCCATCAACCCTCAGTTTGTTCTCAGTTTTTAAGAGTCTCTTATGCTTTGGCTCTCTCCCACTCTAACCTCTTTTTTTTTCCCTTCCCCTCCACCATGGGTTTCTGTTAAGTTTCCCAGGATCCACATAAGAGTGAAAACATATGGTATCTATCTTTCTCTGTATGGCTTATTTCACTTAGTATCACACTCTCCAGTTTCATCCACATTGCTACAAAGGGCCATATTTCATTCCTTCTCATTGCCACGTAGTACTCCATTGTGTATATAAGCCACAATTTCTTTATACATTCATCAGTTGATGGACATTTAGGCTTTTTCCACAATTTGGCTATTGTTGAGAGTGCTGCTATAAACATTGGGGTAAAAGTGCCCCTATGCATCAGCACTCCTGTATCCCTTGGGTAAATTCTTAGCAGTGCTACTGCTGGGTCATAGGGTAGTCTATTTTTAATTTTTTGAGGAACCTCCACACTGTTTTCCAGAGTGGCTACACCAATTTGCATTCCCACCAACAGTGCAAGAGGGTTCCCATTTCTCCACATCCTCTCCAGCATCTATAGTCTCCTGATTTGTTCATTTTGGCCACTTTGGAGTGAGGTGATATCTGAGTGCACTTTTGATTTGTAGAGAAATGGAGATTAAACTTCACACTTCTAGATAATACATGGGTCAAGGAAGAAATCTCCAGAAAAAATTAAAAAAATATTTGAACTAAATGAAAATGGAAAAACAAACAAACAAATAAACTTTTCCAAATTTGTAAGATGCAGCGAATGCAACATCTACTGGGATATTTATAGTATTGAATGCATATATTAAAACAGATACTTTAAAATCAATAATCTGTGTCCACCTTAGGAAACTAAAACGAGAGCAAATTAAAAAAAAAAAAGAAATAGCAAATAGAGCAGGAATCAATGAAATTAAAAACAGGAAGTTGACAGAGAAGAACCAATGAAACCAAACATTGGTGTGTTGAAACAATCAATAAAATTGACAAGCCTTTATTTAGCCAGGCTGTTTAAGAAAAAAAGAGGACACAAATTACTAATATGAATGAAATGAAAGAGATGTGTCTATACAAATCCTGTGGGTATTAAAAGGATAATAAAGGAATACTACAAATAAGTAAACCTGACGAAAGTAGGCTAATTACAAAACTCTGATGAACAAAACCAAAGAATTAGGGGATTAAGAGCAAACATATCTTGATGAGCACTGAGTAATGTACAGAACTTTGTACATCATATTGTACACCAGAAACTAATACAACATTGTGTGTTAATTATAATTCAACTTAAAAAAGGAAGGAAAGAGAGAAATCAAAGACTTACATAAATGGGGAGACAGTCCATGTTTGTGGATAGTAGACTCAGTATTTTCAAAATGTCAATTCTCTCTAACTTCATCTATAGATAATATATTACTTTGTGGATATAACAATATCACATTTTTTGTGGATGTCAGCAAAATGATTCTAAAGTTTATACAAAGAGCCAAAAAATCCAAAATAGTCAACACACTATTGAAGGAAAAGAACAAAGCTGTGGGTCAGACCCTACCTGACCTCAAGACTTCCTATAAAGCTACATTAATCAAGACAATATGTTATTTGCAAAAAGAAGAAACAAATAGATAATTGGAACTAAATAGCCAAGATTCAGACCCACATGAATACAGTCAACTGGTGCTTAAAAAAGGAGCAAAGGCAATTCAATGGAGCAAAGATGGACTTTTCTACAAATAGTGCTGGAACAACTGGACATTTATATGCAAAACAATGCATCTAGATACAGATCTCACAGCTTTCAAAAAAGTGAACTCAAAATGACCACAGACCTAAATGTAAAACACAAAACTATAAAACTCCCAAAAGATAACATAGAAGAAAACTTACATAACTTAGGTATGTTGATGTCTTTTTAGATATGTACACAAAAGGCATAATCTATGAGAGAGATAATTGACAAGCTGGACTTGATTAAAATTAAAAACTTCTGCTCTGTAAAAGACAATGTCAAGATGATGAGACGACAAGCCATGGACTGGGAAAAATATTTGAAAAAGACACATGTGATAAAGGACTGTTATAAAAATATACAAAGAGGGGTGCCTGGGTGGCTCACCTGGTTAAGTGTCCGACTTCAGCTCAGGTCATGATCTCAGGGTTCATGGGTTGAAGTCCTGCATCAGGTTCTGTGATAACAGCTCAGAGCCTGAAGGCTGCTTCAGATTCTGTGTCTCCCTCTCTCTCTGCCCCTCCCCCACTTGCACTGTCTCTGTCTCTCTCAAAAATAAATAAAATATTAAAAATATATTTAATAAAAAATAAAAAAAAATATATACAAAAATTCTTAAAATTCAACAATAATAAATACACAATTCAATTGAAAAATGGGCCAGGACTTTAACAGATACCTCAGCAAAAAAGATGTACAGACGGAAAGTAAGCATATGAAAAGATGCCCCACATCTTATGTCATCAGCAAAATGTAAATTGAAACAACAATGACATATTAGAGGGGCCAACATGGCAGAGAAGTAGGGGGATCTGTACTTCCTGCATCTCTCAAACAAATAAGGGCTGAAGCCAAAGGACTTTGAACTCCAAGAGTCTGGGAGGAAAAGAGACTGAGTCTACCAGGGAGAAATTGGGACAACCTGATGGGCCATAGGGCTACTTCAAGGAACAAATCAAAGCACACCTAGTGGAGGGTCCAAAACATCACTATGAGTTGGGAAATAAAACAACCAAAGTCACAACAAAAGAAAGCAAGTAACACTCTCCAGAGAACATCTCCTGAAGGGCAGGCCCTGGACAGTGTATGACCCCCCCCCCCTTTAATATAGCAGTACTCGCAGGTGCATAGCACATAACAAGCTTTTAAAGGGACAGAAAATTAGCCAAAATGATGAAGCGGAAGAATTCTCCTCAAAAGAAATTCCAGGAAGAAGTGACAGCTAAAGAATTGATCATAACAGATATAAGCAACACAACTGAAAAAGAATTTAGAATAATAGTCATAAAATTAATCAGTGGGCTTGAAAAAAGCATTGAAGACAGCAGAGAATCTATTGCTGCAGAGACCAAGGAACTAAAAAGAGTCATGATGAATTAAAAAATGCTATAAATGAGGTGCAAAATAAAATGGAAGCGGCCACAGCACAGACTGAAGAGGCAGAGGAGAGAATAGGTGAATTAGAAGATAAAATTATGGAAAAAGAGGAAGCTGAGAAAAAGGAAGATAAAAAAATCCAGGATCACGAGTGGGAGAATTAGAGAACTAAGTGATTCAATCAAACAAAACAATATTCATATGACAGGAATTCCAAAAGAAGAGAGAGAAAGGGGCTGAAGGTATACTTGAACAAATCATAGCCAACAACTTACCCAATCTGGGGAAGAAAACAGACATTGAAATCCAAGAGACACAGAGAACTCCCCTCAGATGTAACCGGAATCAATCTTCTGCATGACACATCACAGTGAAACTGGCAAAATACAAGGATAAAGAGAGAATTCTGAAAGCAGCTAGGGATAAACGGGCCTTAACATACAAAGGTAGACACATAAGGGTAGTAGCAGACCTATCCACTGAAACTTGGCAGGCCAGAAAGTAATGGCAGAAAATCTTCAATGTGATGACCAGGAAAAATATGCAGCCAAGAATCCTTTATCCAGCAAGCCTGACATTCAGAATAGGAGAGATAAAGGTTTTCCCAAACAAACAAAAACTGAAGGAATTCACCACCACTAAACCAGCCCTACAAGAGATCTAAGGGGGACTCTGTGAGCAAAATGTTGCAAGGACCACAAAGTCCCAGAGACATCTTTACAAGCATGAAACCAACAGATAACACAAAGACTCTAAAGCCATATATTTCAATAATAACACTGAATGTAAATGGACTAAATGGCCCAATCAAAAGACATAGGTATCAGAATGGATAGAAAAACAAGACCCATCTATTTGCTGTCTATAAGAGACTCATTTTAGACTTGAGGACACCTACAGATTGAAAGTGAGGGGATGGAGAACTATTTTTCATGCTACTGGAAGTCAAAAGAAAGTGCAGTAGCCGTACTTATATCAGACAAACTAGACTTTAAATTAAAGGCTGTAACAAGAGATGAAGAAGGGTATTATATAATAATTACATGGTCTATCCATCAGGAAGAGCTAACAATTATAAATGTCTATGCAGTGAATTCGGGAGTACCCAAATATATAAAACAATTAATCACAAACATAAGTAATCCTATTGTAAGAATGTGGTAATTTCAGGGGAATTCAATACTCCACTTACAGCAAGGGAAAGATCATCTAGACAAAGAATCAGTAAAGAAACAATGGGCCTGAAGGATACATCGGACCACACGGACTTGACAGATATATTTAGAAGTCTACATTTCAAAGCAGCAGAATATACTTTCTTCTCTAGTGCACATGGAACATTCTCCAAGATAGATCACATACTGGGTCACAAAACAGCCCTTAATAAATATAAAAGAATTGAGATCATACCATGCACACTTTCAGATCACAATACTATGAAAGTTGAAATTAACACAGGAAAATGTCTGGAAAACCTCCAAAAACATGGAGGCTAAAGCACATCCTACTAAAGAACGAATGGGTCAACCAGGCAATTAAAGAAGAAATTAAAAAAATATATGGAAACAAATGAAAATGAAAGCACAACAGGCCAAACCCTTTGGGATCCAGCAAAGGCAGTCCTGAGAGGAAAATACATTGCAATCCAGGACACTCTCAAGAAAAGAAAAATCCCAAATACAAAATCTAACAGCACACCTAAAGGAACTAGAGGCAGAACAGCAAAGACACCCCAAACCCATCAGAAGAAGAGAAATAATAAAGATCAGAGCAGAAATAAACAATATAGAATCCAAATAAAACTGTAGAACAGATCAATGAAACGAAGAGTTGGTTTTTTGAAAAAAATAAACAAAATTGATAAACCTCTAGCCAGGCTTCTCAAAAAGAAAAGAGAGAGGACCCAAATAGATAAAATCATGAATGAAAAAGGATTTATTACAACCAATCTCTCAGAAATACAAGCAATTATCAGGGAATACTATGAAAAATTATATCCCAACAAACTGGACAATCTGGAAGAAATGGACAAATTCCTAAACACCCACACACTACTAAAACTCAAACAGGAAGAAATAGAAAATTTGAACACACCCATAACTAGTGAAGAAATTGAATCAGTTATCAAAAATCTCCCAACAAATAAGAGTCCTGGACTAGATGGCTTCCCTAGGGAATTCTACCAGACATTTAAAGTGGAGTTAATACCTAACCTTCTTAAGCTGTCCCAAAAAATAGAAATGGTAGGAAAACTTCTGGACTCATTCTATGAAGCCAGCATTACTTTGATTCCAAAACCAGACAGTGATTCAGAAAAAAAAAGAGAGAGAGAGAGAGAGAAGTACAGGCCAACACACCTGATGACTATGGATACAAAAATTCTCAACAAGATACTAGCAAATCAAATTCAACAGCATATAAAAAGAATTATTCACCATGATCAAGTGGGATCCATTCCTGGGCTGCAGGGCTGGTTCAATATTTGCAAATCAATCAATGTGATATATCACATTAATAAAAGAAAAGAACCATATGATTCTGTCAATAGATGCAAAAAAAGCATTTGACAAAATACAGCATCCTTTCTTATTAAAAACCCTCAAGGAAGTTGGGATAGAAGGAACATACTTAAACATCATAAAAGCCATATATGAAAAACCCACAGCTAATATCATCCTCAATGGGGAAAAACTGAGAGTTTTCTCCCTGAGATCAGGAGCACGACAGAGATGTCCACTCTTACCAGTGTTGTTTAACATAGTGTTGGAAGTCCTAATATCAGCAATCAGATGACAGACAACAAAATGAAATCAAAGGCATCAAAAATTGGCAAAGATGAAGTCAAACTTTCACTCTTTGCAGATGCCATGATACTCTACTTGGAAAACCCGACAGACTCCACCAAAAGTCTGCTAGAACTGGTACATGAATTCAGCAAAGTAGTAGGGTACAAAACCAATGTACAGAAATTGGTTGCATTTTTATGCACCAACAATGAAACACCAGAAAGAGAAATAAAGAAACTGATCCCATTCACAATTGCACCAAAAACCATGAAATACCTTGGAATAAACCTAACCAAAAATGTAAAAGATCTGTATGCTGAAAACTACAGAAAGCTTATGAAGGAAATTGAAGAAGACACAAAGAAATGGAAAAAAAAATTCCATGCTCATGGATTAGAAGAATAATTGTTAAAATGTCAATAATACCCAAAGCAATCTACACATTCAATGCAACCCCAATCATTACTGCATCAACACTCTTCTGAAAGCTAGAACAAGCAATCCTAAAATTTGGATGGAACCATAAAAGACCCCAAATAGTCAAAGTAATATTGAAGAAGACAACCAAAGTGGGAGGCATCATAATTCCAGACTTTAGTCTCTACTACAAAGCTGTAATCATGAAGACAGTATGGTATTGGCACAAAAACAGATATATAGACTAATGGAATAGAAGAGAGAACCCAGAATTGATCCCACAAATATATGGCCAACTGATCTTTGACAAAGCAGGAAAGAGTATCTAATGGAAAAAAGACAGTCTCTTTAACAAATGGTGTTGGGAGAGCTGGACAGCAACATGCAGAAGAATGAAACTAGACCACTTTCTTACACCATACACAAAAATAAACTCAAAGTGGATGAAGGATCTGAATGTGAGACAGGAAACCATCACAACCCTAGAGGAGAAAGAAGGAAAAAACCTCTATGACCTCAGCTGCAGCAATTTCTTACTCGACACATCTCCAAAGGCAAGGGAATTAAAAGCAAAAATGAACTTGGGACCTCATCAACAGAAAAAGCTTCTGCACTACAAAGGAAACAATCAATAAAACTAAAAGGTAACAGACAGAATGGGAAAAGATATCTGCAAATGACATATTGGATAAAGGGCTAGTATTCAAAATCTATAAAGAACTCACCAGACTCCACACCCAAAAAAACCAAATAATCCAGTGAAGAAATGGGAAGAAGACATGAATAGACACTTTTCCAAAGAAGACATCCAGATGGACAACAGAGACATGAAAAGATGCTCAATGTCACTCCTCACAGGGAAATACAAATCAAAACCATACTCAGATACCACCTCACACCGGTCAGAGTGGTTAAAATGAACAAATCAGGAGACTATAAATGCTGGCGAGGATGTGAACCCTCTTGCACTGTTGGTGGGAATGCAAATTGGTGCAGCCACTCTGGAAAATAGTGTGGAGGTTCCTCAAAAAATTAAAAATAGAACTACCCTATAACTCAGCAATAGCACTGCTAGGAATTTACCCAAGGGATACAGGAGTGCTGATGCATAGGGGCACATGTACCCCAATGTTTATAGCAGTGCTTTCAACAATAGCCAAATTATGGAAAAAGTCTAAATGTCCATCAACTGACGAATGGATAAAGAAGTTGTGGTTTATATATACAATGGAATACTACTGGCAATGAGAAAGAATGAAATCTGGCCATTTGCAGCAACGTGGATGGAACTGGAGGGCATTATGCCAAGTGAAATAAGTCAGAGAAAGACAGATACCATATGTTTTCACTCATATTTGGACCTTGAGAAACTTAACAGAAGACCATGGGGGAGGGAAAGGGGAAAAAAAGTTACAGAGAGGGATGGAGGCAAACCATAAGAGACACTGAAATACTGAGAACAAACTGAGGGTTGCTGGGGGTTGGGGAGAGGGGAAAGTGGGTGATGGGCATTGAGGAGGGCACTTGTTGGGATGGGCACTGGGTGTTCTATGGAAACCAATTTGACAATAAATTATATGTTAAAAAAACAATGACATATTAGTATGTAGCTGTTAGAATCCCAAAATCTGGAACACCGCGACAACATGAAATACTGACAAGGACATGGAGCAACAGGAACTCTCATTCACTGCTGGTGGAAATACAAAAACTGCACAGCCACTTTAGAAGACAGTTTAGTAGTTTGTTACAAAACTAAGTATACTCTTACTATAAAAGCTAGAAATTTCACTCTTTAGTATTTACCAAACAAAGTTAAAAATTAATGACCACACAAAAATCTTCACATAGCAGCTTTGTTTATAATTGCCAAAACTTGGAAACAACCAAAATGTCCATCAGTAGGTGAATACATAAATAATGTGTGGTATATTCAGACAATGGAATATTATTCAGTGCTAAGAAGAAATGAGCTGTCAAGCCATGAAAAGACTTGGAGGAAACTTATATGCTTATTACTAAGTGAAAGAAGTCAATCTTACAAAGGCTACGTATGATATAATCCCAAATATATGACATTCCGGAAAAGGTAAATCTATGGACACAATAAAAAGATAATTGGTTGCCAGAGGGTTTGGGGAAGGGGTAAATGAGGAGGGTACAGCAGATGTTTAGGGCAATGAAAATAGTCTAAATGATACCAGGATGATAGATACACATTATTATACATTTTCCCAATCAATAGAATGTACAGCACCAAAATTGAACAGTAATGTAAACTCTGGCTGATAAAGATGTGTCAATGTAGGTTCATCAGTTGCAATAAAGTACCAACAGATGGGGGATGTTGGTAATTGGGGAGGCTATGCATGTGTATGGGCAGCGAGTATATGGGAAATCTCTGTACTTGCCTCTCAATTTTGCTGTGAACCTAAAACTGCTCTAAAAAATATAAGTTTTAACTTAAAAGAGAATAAAAAAAGGAAAGAACAAAGGGGAGGGGAAGGGAAGGAAAGAGGGAAAGGTGGATGAATGGGAACGAAGACAGGGAGAAAAGGAGGGAGGGAGGGAGGGAGGAAGGAAGGAAGAAAGAATGGATGGAAGAAAGGATGGATGGACGGAAGGAATGAAGGACCAAATAAAGGAAGGAAGGAAGGAAGGAAGGAAGGAAGGAAGGAAGGAAGGAAGGAAGACATGTCCCTGTCCCTTTAAATATACTCAATGAAAGGCACTTATGACACATGTGCTTACATTTCCTTGACCAGAGTTTGGGCACACAATAATTCCTTGCAAAGGAGGCTGTAAAATTTAGTCTTTACTTTTAGCAACTGTGTTCTCAGTTTATCCTTATTCTTTATTTAGAATTTGTGAGTGTGATCTTAAAAGTTGTATTTTTTATTTCTATAGTGTAAAGTAAATACATATATATGTGTGTGTGTATATATATATACACACACACATATATATGTATATTTGTAGTAAACACTACAAAAATAGCAAAATAGAAAAAAGAGACTGAAGTTCTAAAATTCTTTACCATAAAGAAACACAGGTTTGTGTTTAGCACATATGCTTTCATTTTCATATCTATTGCAATATACAAGACTATACATAATTTATTTGTTAACAAAATATCTTGGATTGTTTTCCATGTCAGTATATACATAGGCACCATACTGATAATTTTATCCAATCTTGGTATCATATAGGGGAAAAGAAAAAAATTTCAATGTTTAATTTAGGTCCTCTTCTGTTCGAGCCATAGTTATACTCTATGAAATATTTTAAATTTGTAAAACACAAAAACATAATAGTCAAATATAGCTTGTGAAATATATTCCAAGACCAGTTCAAATTTGTAATCATCAAGACATATTTCCAGTTTTATTTTGTTCCCTTAATGCTGATAATACTGATAATAAAAGCCACCTATAATATAACCATGTATAATTTGTTCCTCAGTTTGCCAAACTTATTTGCCACATATTTCAAATCACCAATATATTCCTCTATCCTCTCCATCCCCACACTCATATTTAAATACTCATGCTTGTTGAATTTTTTCTGCTATAGAACTTCAGGGGTTTGTAACTGGGGCATTTATTTATATACACCAGTTTATCTGCCTCCTACAGAACTCACAGGTAGCAGATGTACCCATGCCCATCACAGAATTACTGAGAGTTACCTTTTGTCATCTTTCTGTGGCTACATCAATGGCAACATTATAGGATTTACTTCTTATCTGAGAGTCACTGCTGTCTTCTAAAGTAGTGGTTCCCAAACTGTGCTCTCTAGACCAGCAGCAAGAACATCACCTGGGAACTTGTTTAAAATGCAAATTCTGGACCTACTGATTGGGAAATTCGAGGTGGGGCCCAGTAATGTGAGTTTTAACAACCTTTCTAAGTGATTTGAAGCACCTCAACCTTTGGGAACCACTCTCTGAATCAGAGGATTTCAACCTTGCTCACACATTGGAATTACCTGGGGAGCTTTAAAAAATATTGATGCCTTGGTCTTAACCCCAGAAATTCTGAATTAATTAGTCTGGGGTGAGGCCAGAGAATTGGGAATTTTACTAGCTCCCTGGGTGATTATAAAGTGCAACCAAGGTGGAGAACCACGGCTCTAAATCATTTATAACTTCACATTATATTTGCCAACTCCAGGTTCTTTGAGCTTTTTTCTTTCCCCAAGGATCTGTGCCATATGAGGATATAGCAAGGCTGCAGTGAATTAGATATTACCTTGTTGTGAGTGGATTTAGATATTAAATGAAATGTGACACTGCATCTTATCATTTCCTTTGGTTTTGTTTATCATACATGATGAGCCTTTGAACTTGAAGCTGAATTAATTTAATGCAATGTTTCCTTTTGAATCTATTGGATTTTGTGTGCATTGGGGTGACATACAAAACAAATATCTAAATGCTCTTCCTGTGATCTTTGGGAAAAGCACCAGAGGAGAAAGAGTGTCCACGGTACATTAACCATGTAAAGTGAGTTTAATCAGATGGAATTGATTTGTTTAAGTTACACTTACATGTACAAAAAGAAATGTTCTGGACTCAATAAATTCAGCATTAAAATTGCCTTCACACTCCATACCTAACCAATTTCATCACCATATATGCTACCAGTTAGATGCTACTTGGGGAAGAAAACGTGATTCTTCGGCTAGTAAATGAAGAGAGATAGCAAGAAGTAACTTCTTCACGGTTTCTGGGGGGAGGAATATGTTAAGTACCTTCCCCCCCCCCCCCCCGTTATGCTAGACATGGATTAGAAGCACTCCCAACTTGTTTTGTAACAGACACTGAATTCCTTTCTTCACACTCAGTCAAGTGTTTTAATCCTGTCTTTTAAAACAAACATCAACCAGTGACATACCTCTTTTGTTTTCAATCTCATTTTATATATGGAGAAAGATCAGTGGTGACTGTCCTTTGTAAGTCAAGCTTGATAGTGGGAAAGGCTGCTTTGAAACTGGACTTTCTATTGTCTTTGTGATAAGAGGAGTGTAGAATATTCAAAGCCAAATGACAAAATTTAACTATCAGAAGCAAGATGGATTTAAATACTGAAACATACAGCAAGGGCAGGATGGCAACCAGAGCCTTTGACTTGCAAAAATCTGTGCTATGAGATAGATGGTCCAGCAGCAACACTACTATACTTGAGTTTATAATAAAAATGACAAGATATCAAGAGCAAGGAAACAGAAGGCAGATGTTAATTGTTGCAATGGAAAATCATGATCTCGTCTCCCCATGCTAGAGATGAGCACATTCTCAGATCCTGGGCCCATCTATTGAAAGGAAACCTGAGTCCTCAAAGGAAGAGCCCTGAAATATCACAGAAAGCATACAGTATAATTGTACTTTCCCTCTAATTCTCCTCTAAGGCAATTTAGCAGAGTATACTAAGGAAAGGGGAATACGCAGATCTTCTGAAGCCTATAGCTTATATGATCTGAGATGATACCGATATTAGAACCAAAATGTCACCATGTCCCGCCTGTTAAGGTGAGAATCTATAGAGGTCAGATGATACATAGAGTCCTGGCCCAAGTTCATTTCACAAAGGTCTAATGCAGGAGTCAACAAACTATGGCCCATAGCCAAATTCTGCCTACCATCGACTTATGTAAATAAGGATTTATTGGAACACAGACATATTTATTTTTTAATGTCTGTGTCTGCCTCTGTGTTCCTACAGCAGATTTGATCTGCAAAATCTAAAATATTTACTCTGGACCTTTAGAGAAAGAGTTTTTCTGACCTTTAGTTGAATGAGTCCCCACACCTACCCTATAGTTTTTTCCCTAGTATCTGAGTGAAAAATTAGGATGAATGTACCGAACAGTGGGTAAATTCCTGACTGTGATAACTTTCCTTGTAGAATAAGAGGCAAAAGAGTAGGCAAGTCATATGGAGGCTCCTGAACATTCCACTCCCACCAACCAAAGAATTAATCAAAAGCAGTAATATAAATCAGGTGGGATGGTATTGAAAAATACTGCTTTTATAGTCAAAGTTGCTGGGGTGGTGTTCCTCATCACAGAAAAATGTAATTCACTGGTATTGCCCTCTATAAACCATTGGGCTAAGCATAAACTTTACCAATTATACTTAAACAATTAAAGCTGCCATGTCAAATAGCATATTTTTACTTGAAAAGATAAATACAGCCTTTGGAACTTGGTGCGTGACTATTCATCTGGAAAATGCGTTATTTTCCATCCTTGTGATGAAGAGAATCAAGAGCTTTTCACATTCAACTATGATGAATGATAGTACATGTTTATAATCTTGATCCAGAGCTGTCTTACATCTCCTACTTTGGGCCACAATACAGTCCAAAGAGAACTTGATCTACTTGACATTCCTTCATTATATTGGTCTGCAACATTGATGATACCCTACTACTCAGACCTAGACAGGAAAACTTGACAAATACTCTGAATGCCTCGCTGTATTAGAGAGTAAGAGAAAAATCTACAATTATTAAGGGTTCTTTCTCATTGGGTTTGAGTTTTTAGGAGTCCCTTGTTCTGTGACATACGTATCCCCCAATGTGAAGGACATGATAATCTATCTTTTAGCTTCTATCACTAAAAGGGGACACAACACTTGAAAACTTCTTTCTGGTTTTGAAGGTATCATGTACTATACCTAGGAATTGTTTTCTGATCTATTCATTGAGTAACTCAGAATGCTGTTCATTTTTTAGGAGAACTGAGAGTAAGAGAGGATTATAGTCCAGTTTTAGGCTATGATAAAAGATAAAAGTGGTTCTTTTTAGTCGATGTAGCCTGGTAGATGCAAAGATCTAGAGAATATGCAGTGGATATGACTGTTAATTTCACATGTCAATGTGACTAGGCTATGGTGCCCAGTTGTTTAAACACTAGTGTAGGTGTGGCTATAAAGGTATTTTTTTTCTTCAAATAAATCAACACATTTACTATCAGTTAAATTCAATTGAAACAAATGACTCTGTAATACGGTTGGGTTTCATCCAGTCAATGAAGGCTTTAAGGGAAAGACTGAGGTTTCCTGAAGAAGAAATTCTGCCTAAAGACTGCAACATAGAAATTCTCCTTGAAATTCCAGACTGCTGGCTGGCCTGCCCACAAATGTTGGATTTTCCACTGTCACAACTGTGTGCATGAACCAATTCTTGGAAGCTCTGTCTATCTTCTCTATCATTTATTTACTATCTACCTACAATCAATCAATCAATCAGTCAATCTATCAACCATCTATCTACTTATCTACCTACCTACCTACCTACCTACCTACCTGTTTATCTATCTATCTATCTATCTATCTATCTATCTATCTATCTATCTATCTATCTACTTGTTTATCTATCTATCTATCTACCTACCTACCTACCTACCTACCTACCTACCTACCTATCTATCCATCTATCTCTATAACGTATCTATCCATCCATTCATTCAACCTATTTGTTCTGTTTATTTGGAGAATTGTGAATAATAAGGAAGATAAAGATGTGGATAGGAGACTGGCAATGAAGAAGGATAGGATTCTGAAATCAAGTCATGCAATTTGAAAGGCAACTACTAGCATGCCACTGGCACCTAATAATGAATACTTAACCAGGCAATTTTAATTGATGATGTGATCTGAGCTAAGCCTCATGAACCAGTACTGGCATAATCACTAAGTCATAAGGTCAAGTGTACACATCAGTGATACATTAAACAATGGAAATGCTTCATTCAGAATTGTTCCTACTCAGGTCTTCAGAGTATGAATAAATTATAGGAACGAGGAGTCCATACTTCATTTGTCTACCTGGGTCACACCAATGCCTTACCTCAGTTCACACCATGACCAGCTGATGATGAGAACAGCTTGTTTGTTAATGCAAAGTGATAAAGGGCTCCTGGTCCAGTAAAGACCCATAAAAGGATGTATCTAAAGAACGGTGACTAGGGGAAATCTTCTCAGAAGCAATAGCCTGGGTAGTGCATTTGATCATGCACTTTGAAGAAAGAAGTAGTCTGAGGTAGGAATAAACATGACTCACTGGCAGTGGTGAAAGTCTTAGAGATCAGAGGCAAGGAGATGTATATGGATGGACCTGTGGGAACAGACAGAAAGTGTGTAGAACTCCATGTCTCATGTCAATTCTAATCAGAGAATATTCATCCCAGAGAAAGGACTGAATACTAGCTGTCCAGAATGTCTCATTCAGGAGATGCTAGTCAGCATCTGTCCTTGGCTTTCCCACTGTTTTCCCATGAACAAAGGAGTCGTGAATGCAGCGATGGAAGCTATGCATAGTTGAACTGGCATTAAATTCATCTCACTGAGTTTATTCTAGCTACCACTGAAAAATTTACCTCCACAATTCAAGGAGATGATTTAGCTACTTTCTGGCGAGCTGGTAATATTAGTCAGCTCCTACCCTTCAATGATTCATTTTATTGAGAATGATACATATCCAAAGTATGGATGTATCTTCCTTCCCTGCAGTGCCTTAAGACAGAAGGCTCATATGACAATGGGCATAGGACTATGGAGCCACTTGTCCTCCTTTGAATTGCATCAACAGGAATCTGATAGCCAACCATCTTAAAGCAGAGCTAAGCCACAGCATGGAGAAGACACTATGAGTGGAGGTGCTATCCTTTCAGATGCCATTACATGGTGCTGTGTCATAAAAATGATCAATATGGATCTGAGATCCAAGGAATGGAAAGAGGAGTTACTACCCTCATCATTAATTCTAATCCATTTACTTGAAGACTTTGTGCTTGCCATCTACAAAAGTCTAAGTTTTTCTGCATTAAAGATCCTGACTCCTGGTAGAAGGGGAACACTTCTTTCAGGGTACACAAAAAAAATTCCACAAAACCAAAATCAGTAAACTAACCATGTGGTTATTTGGGGGCACCTCATGCCTGTAGTCTAGCATGTAGAAAAGGAAGAATTCTTACATTGGCAGGAATCATTGATCCTGATTATCATAAAGATACAGGACTGCTATACAATGAGAGTGGGGACAATAATGTCTACAATCCACAGAAGTTATGGGGGAACATCTTGGTGCTTCCATGCCTAGTGATAGCTATAAATAGGAAATTGAAACAGCCATGGTTTCAGAAGTACATAGTAGCCTGGGCTAGCTCCCTTAGAAATGAGTCTGGGTTACTCTATGGGACAAAAAACACAGACCAGCAGAAGAATAGCTGAAGGTAAGAGACAACTTGCATGGAAAGTGCAGAAAGATGGTGAATGTCAATTACAGCTTTGTAGTGCCATACCTTGTTCCATGAAACCTCCAGCTATAAAGGATTGTGGGTTTACTTTTGTTTGCTTTTTAGAAATTGTGAGTGGGTCCCACTTTGAAGCAGCACAGAAAGGGCATTAGAACAATGTAAACTTAACAAGAAGCATGGGATTGTAAATCAAAACATTAGCTTACTCTCTGAAAAATAAAAGAAGCATATGTAATAAAATTTGTCTTTAGAAAACATGTAACTTCTTTCCTTCTCTTTCAAAATATAATGAAGGGGACATGAGAGGTTGCTTTGCCTGTTATTCAGAAAAATCTAAATGTGAGACATTCTGATAGGCAGGAAACGATGTGCATGTATATGTCTATCTCTCACTGCCCAGTAATATTGGTAATTAAAAGTTTAAAAAAATCAAACAGTCTTAAATCTTAGATCTTACGTAAATTCTTCCTGTTGTGAGCTACACTGGCTCAACAATTGATAAATATTCATTTCATTGTCACTCTGGATTTGTACACCATTACTAAACTATCTTCTGATATCTCCAGTAAATAATCTTAGTTAACAAGCAAAAATGAAAAGACAGAAGATTTTGTTCTGGGATTTCCAAGTTCCTGTATCTATTATTACTTACACAGACTGCTTTTGGAACTGAGAACCTAGGATTTAAACAAATACTTCTCAAAAAAGCTTTCAGATACTTATTTTCATATCCATTGCTCTTGGCACATACTCTCCTGAATTATGACAGCAATCCAATGGAGGGTTTTATTGACCTGATTCTGATCTGTCTCAAACCCAGCCTCCAGACTTCTACTAGAGTGTACTCTCAAAATGGAAATCTGATGATGCTGACTTTCTGATATAAAATTTCAGAGGCTCCTCCATCATTCTATAAAACCCTCTGTGTTTGGGCCCCTACAACACCTTGCCAGCCTCATCTGCTGACACAGTTTATTTCTCCCTTTCATGTCTAAAAATGTACTCAGCTTCACTAAGTATTGTTTATGTGTCACATCCATATGTGGCAAATACACTGTAATTAATTGTCTAAATACTTCTCTTGTATGCTCTTCAAGGAGAGATTCCCCATTTCCTTGATGAATAATAATTGTGTGTTGAATTGGGCCATACCTTGGAAAGATGCTAGTGGCCAGTAGACCTTCTTCATACTTAAAGACACATGAGAAGTCTTGGATGAGAGAAGCCAAAATGTAATTGTGAAAGCCACAGTGGAATAATGTAGGTGGACCATTAGCATACGCCACCCACAAAAATTAACTCAAAATGGACTAAAGACTTGAATATAAGACCCAAAACCATAAAACTCCTAGAAGAAAACATATGTCATAAATTCTTTGACATTGGTTTTGTGATATTTTGGCTCTGGCTCCAAAAGCAAAGGCAACAAAAGCAAAACTAAACACATGAGACCACATCAAACTAAAAAGCTTCTGCACAGCAAAGTAAATCATCAACAAAATGAAAAGGCAACCTACTGAATAGAAGAAAATATTTGCAAATCATATATCTGATAAGGAGTTAATATTCAATATATATAAAGAATTCATACAACTCAGTAGCAAACAACAACAGCAACAAAAAACTCAAACACTCCAATTAAAAAATGGACAGAAGATATGAATAGACATTTTTCCAAAGAAGATATACAAATGACCAACAGATAGATGAAAAAATGCTCAACATCACTAAGTCTCAGGGAAATGCAAATCCAAACCATAATGAGATATCTCACACCTGTTACAATGGTTATTATCAAAAAGACAAGAAGTAACAAGGTTGTGCAGAAAGGGAATCCTTGCGCACTGCTGGTGGGAATAGACATTGGTGCAGTCACTATGGAAAACAACATGGAGGTTCCTAAAAAAATTAAAAATAGAACTACTGTATGATCTAACAATTCACTTTTGGATATTATCTGAAGAAAACAAAAACACTAACTCAGAAAGACATCTGCACCCACATGTTCATTTTAGCATTATTTATAATAGCCAAGACATGGAAAGAACCTAAGTGTCTAATGATGGATGAATAGGTAAAGACAGAAATAAATAGAATTAAAAAAAATAATACACATACACATAATGGAGTGTTATTCAGGCCTAAAAAAAAGAATGAAATCTTGCCATTTGTGACAACACGAATGGACCTTAAGGGGATTATCCAAGTGAAATAAGTCAGAGAAAGAAAAATACCGTATGATCTCACTTATATGTGGAGTCTACAAAATAAAAACAAAACCAACTCATAGATACAGAGAACAGATTGGTGGTTGCCAGGAGCAGGGGGTAGGGCAGGGGGACTCTACAAAATAAAAACAAAACCAACTCACAGAAACAGAGAACAGAATGGTGGTTGCCAGGGGCAGGGGTAGGGTCGGGGGTAGGTTAAATAGGTCAAAAGGTATAAACTTGCACTTATAAAATAAGTGAGTCATGGAATATAATGGACAGCATGGTGACTACAGTTACCATACCATACTGCATATGTGAAAGTTGCTAAGAGAATAGATATTAAAAGTCCTCATCACAAGAAAAACATAAATTTGTAACTGTGTATGATGATGGATATTAACTACATTTGTTGTGATGATCATTGTGCAAATATTGAATCATATTGTACACCTGAAACTAATATAATTAGTTTCAATTATGTCAGTTATATCTCAATGGAAAAAAAACCCCACAATTTTGAAGACTAGATTTGTGACCACAGGAATAGCTTATTCTATAGCAGTAGACTGAATTAATTAGGATATAAAAAGAGCCAATGCAAGTGTGCATTCAATGAGTGGTATAATGGTCCAAAGAGACTGTGGATGGAAATGGGAAATTGAAAAAGGGAGTTTGTGGAAATCCACTTCGAGGGAGGAATTCTTGTCATTCTTCAACCGCTCTTGTCATGTAAGAATGTAGATCTCTTCCCAGACAGAAAAAGAAACAATGTGGAAGTGAGGAGGCATGTGTCCTGAGATGCATGAGGCCACTCCAACTGGACCAAATCACATTTTCAAAGGTAAGAATGTTCAATAAAATTCCTGAAAAGTCCTCAGAGATCAATAAGCACATTATATAAAGGCAGTAAAGATGATATGGCATTTTTGGAGTTTGGTATATCAGATGAAAACCCACCTGATACTTTTAACCAGTTGGATGACCATTGATTTTGATTTCTGTTAAGAGATAAAAATGCTGGGAGTACCAGCTGTTTCTCGGCCAAAGTCGCTGTGGGTCCCCAGCTCTGTAGTAAATGACCAACATCTCTGGATGAGTTCAGTCACCTGTAGCCTGCTTTGTCAGCACAGCTGGCTATTTAGGAACCAGTGGGGGTTTTATTACAAGTTTGTTTATCTTTCAATAGAACCACCTGCCTGGAGTTGAATTGTCTGAGCTATAAATAGAGAAATAGTGCACAGGAAAGTTTTACCATTAAAGAGGAGAAGAATATTAGATGGGGGCAGGGGAACAAATTCTCCTTCTACTTTATGGGAACCTGGGTAGGGTCCTGGGAATTTTTATCCAGTTAGCTTTGGAACTGGAAAATAAAATAATGTTAGAAGCACCAGTATGTTTAAACATCTAAAATCTACTGAATGCCATTTTATAATCTCTTGAAGCCAGGGAAAGAATTCATGGTGGGATATTAGCCTTGTCAACCCTATTAGCAAAATGGCAATTCATAAAGCAAACCATTGTAGTAACCTCTCGAGGTTACAAGCAAGTGGAACATACCCAGTTCTGCAAAACCCAGCTGGGTACAATTCAAAGCCCTCATAGACTCTTTAGAATAATGCATTGTATTATTGGTAGGGTCAAAAATGTCTCAATCAGTGCACATTTTTTTTCCTCTTTTTTTTTTTTTTTAAAATCAGGGCACATTTTTAAAAAATCATGACCAAACTCTTAGCCTATTTGTTTTTGAGATATGCAGTAAAGTATCTTCATATTTCTATGATGTGACATGTGACAGATCAGGAATTTTTAAATTTAATTTGAATCTACCATACCAATGATACTTATCTAAATTACTGGGCCAAACCAGATGATTAACTTTGTTTTCTGCTTCACTACATAAAGGTAAATTTTCCCAGCTTAATTTTTGTTTTGTAACTTTTTAAATTTTGAATGAGTGTTTAGTTTGTAAAGTTTTTGAGATTTTAGAATTTTATTACTAGTATCTTTGAATATTTAAAATTTTTGTATTGTGGTAGAATACACATAACAAAATTATTAACTATTCTTCAGTGCACGCTTCTGTGAGATTATATGTTGCACAACCACCATCACCATCCATCTCTGTAACTCTTTTCATCTTGTGAAATTGAAGCTTTCTATCCATTAAACAATAATTCTCCATTCTTTCCTCCTCCCAGGCCCTGGCAATCACTATTCTACTTCCTGTCTCACAGATATATTTTTGAGGAAAACATGATATCAAATATTTTTCCCATTATTTTATTTACCTCATATATTTTCCTCATTTATTCTGATCAAATATAAACATTGACAAATTATGCTATGCGTGATACTGACTTCACTCATTTTTTCAGTTAGTTTATTTGTTTGTTTGTCTGTTTACAGTGTGAGCAGGGGAGGGCCAAAGAGAGGGGGAGAGAGAGAATCCCAAGCAGTCTCTGCCCTGACAGAGGGGCTCAATTCCATGAACCATGAGATTACAACCTTATCCAAAATCAAGAGTTGGATGTTCAACCAACTAAGCCATCCAGGTGCCCTCACGGGAACTTTTTTTTTTTTTTTTTTTTTGGTGAGTGTGGGGATGTAAATTTTTGTTTGTGGGAATGTAAGTTTTCGTTTCACTTGGGTAAATATTGAGGAGTGCAATGGCAGGATCATGTGGTGAGTGCATGTTTAGCCTTTTAAAAAACTGCCAAGCTGTTTTCTAAAGTTGTTGTGCCATTTTGCATTCCTACCGGCAGTGTATATAAGAGTTCCGCTTGCTCCAAAATCCCTGCCAGCATTTGGTATTGTCAGTGTTTTTTGATAATAGCCAATCTAATATGTTTATAATGGTATCTCATTGTGGTTTTAATGTGCATTTCCCAAATGACTAATGATTCTGAGCATCTGTTTATGAGCTCATTTGCCATCTGTATATCTCCTTTGGTATGTTCAAATATTTTACTCATTTTTCAAATTGGGACTTTTGTTTGATGTTTTCTTGTTGAGTTTTGAGAGTTCTTTATGTATTCTGGATGCAAGTTCTTTGTCAGAAGTTGTTTTCACTATGTTAATTTCTTTTCTTTTCCACACAAATTTTAGAATTAGCTGGTGATATTCACAAAAAATCCTGACAGGATTTTGACTGGGATTAGGTTAAGCCTATTGTGCAATCTGGTTATCTATAGATACAGAGATATAGTTAAAGATATAGATATAGATATAAATATAGATGATATAGATATATCATGGCGTGCTCTTTCTATACATACATATATATAAATATATATATATATATATATAATTTCATATATATTTAGAATATATAAAGGGTATTTCACAATCAATTAATCAAATCCCTGCATTTAAAAAATATCTACCCCTAGGGGCACCTGGGTGGATCAGTTGGTTAAGCATCTGGCTCTTGATTTTGGCTCAGGTCATGATCTCATGGTTTGTGAGTTGGAGCCTGGGTTGGGATATTCTCTCTCTCCCTCTCTCTCTGCCCCTCCCCTGTTCTCTCCCTCTCTCTCTCTCAAAATAAATAAACATTAAACAGAAATTTAAAAATATCTACCCTTATGTCTCATCTACCTAATCAACCTTGCCTGTGTTCAACTCCATTAGTGCTTGGGTTACTCATTTGCTTATTAATTAATCCTTTGAATGAGTGTTTACTGAACACATATTATGTGCTAGAAATGCAGCAAAGACCCAAATGATAAAGATGCAACTTTACCATTAATGTATTTGCCAAAGATTGAGGTATGAACAAGATGTTCTAGAAGTCAGAGAGAAGACACCTATATCAGATCGCATAGTAAGTAAAGGCTTTTCAGAAGAGGTGTTTCTTTATGCTGAAGTTTGAAGGAAAGGTTTCTCACTACATATATGTAGTATACACTTTACTATTTTCTACACTTAGTTATCATTGTTTACCCAATGTGAACCCCTAGTAAGTGTGAGGTGGGCTTTGTAATTCAGCCACTCTACCTACAGGATCAGGGGCACACACTTTTGCCAATGCAATCAATCAAATGTTGGGATAAGGCTTCTTAGTGTCTCCCCAGTATTCTGAGAGAAGAGGGTTGAAGAAGGACAGTCCGGTTTTGGTGCTGGATTCTAAGGTAGAGATGTTACTATAGAGACAATGAGTTAGCTGCTCCCTTTAGGCATGTGAAAGTTAGAGAGTAAGCAGGGAAAGGCAGCCTTCCAAGAGGAGAGGAAGAGCAGGACGATACAGACCCTGGAGGGAAGAGGATGGAGAAACTCTGAAACCCTCAGAACCTGTTGGTTTTCCAGTTCCTGTAGGGTCCAGTTGAACCTTACTTCCTTAAGCTCACTGTACAATTTTCTCACAAATCTGACTTTTCATTAGAACAAGTTAGGGATGACTTCTGATTTTTGAAGCCAAAAGAGCCTTGATTGTATTAGAGATTTAGCAGGAGGCGTTGAACCCTTGAGACAATGTGGGATTGAATGTATCATCAAAGTGGAATGGAGTGGAGCTGCTGAGGAGCTAACTGGTGATAGAGCTCGTGTGAACCAAGGTTCTAATGGTCCGTGTCTTCTAAACCATGAACAACAATTACTCAACCTTTCAGAATCTCCTTTACTCCTAATTCGAAGCAAGCAATTCTCATTTGATTTCTTTCCTAAATATTTGCCTGTTCCTTCATGTCTCCTTTAGTGTTTAGATCCGGGGTCAGAAAAACTTCTGTAGAGAGCCAGATTATAAATATTTTAAGCCTTACAGGCCATGTGTTGACACCACTCAATTCTGCCTGATGGTGTGAAAGCAACCATGGCAATACACAAACAGATGAACATGGCAGCTTTCCAATAAAACTCTATTTACTGACACTGAAATCAGAATCTCATATTTTCACATGTGAAGAAATAATATTGTTTTGATTTTTTTCCCCCAACCATTACAAAATGTTAGCTTGTGGGTGTACACAAACAGGCAGGTCAGAGTTGCCAGCCTCTGTTTTAGAGGCTCCATAGGACTCTTGTTTCACTTCCTCAGAAAGTCTTTTTCCTCTCTGCCTGAGAACCCATCTTTGTTCTTCCAACTAGTTTTTCCATCCCATGACTGAATTTCAAAACCAGAAGTCTTAGATGCATAAATTGCTTGGTCCTCATTTCCTTCATCTACTCCCGCCATGTTTTCTTAGATCATAGGCAAATTTATCCTAATTCTTTAGCTGCAACTCATTCCTGACTCCAGCTTTCTTACACCTGTTCTATCACAATCTCTTCCAAGATAAATTCTCCTAAGAGACTCCTGACCCATTGCTACAACTTTCTTCTCCAACATGCCACATGTTCAAATCTTTTCCTTTTTCCTCTTCATGATGTTTTTGGCCTATTTCAACACAGTTTTCTTAACAAAATTCATTAAAAAGACACAAAATGCAGGGCACCTGGGTGGTTCAGTCCGTTAAGTGTCCCATTTCAGCTGGTCATGATCTCTTAGTGGGCTCTGTGCTGACAGCTCAGAGCCTTAAGCCTGCTTTGGATTCTATGTCTCCCTCTCTCTCTCTGCCCCTCCCCTGCTCACACTTTGTCTCTCTCTCTCTCTCTCAAAACTAAATAAACATTTAAAAAAATAAAACAAAACAAAAAAGAAAAACAAAATGCAGTATAGACAATGTCAATGATAGTTATCTCAGAGTAGCGCATAATTTAGAAAATTCAAAAATATAAGCATAGGATATCTGTTGGGCTTGGTTAGTTCAGTGAAACTCGATGAAAATATATCCATGAGAAAAAAATATAATATTTAAATATCTATACAATAATTATTCCATAACAATATATAATGTATACTATAATTTATTGAAACGGTCACCTAATTTTGGGACGTTTTGGGTAATGGTATTTTTTCACCTTTATTAATATTGCTGTGTTGAAAACCCTAGTGACTGCATCTTCGTACACATCCATGATTATTTAACTATTTAATTAGAATATGTTCCTCAAGCTGGAACTGCTATATCAAGTTTTTTCATATATTTTTTAATTTTATTTTTTATTTTTTAAAATTTACATCCAAATTAGTTAGCATATAGTGAAACAATGATTTCAGGAGTAGATTCCTTAATGCCCCTTACGCATTTAGCCCATCCCTCCTCCCACAACCCCTCCAGCAACCCTTAGTTTGTTCTCCATATTTATGAGTCTTTTCTGTTTTGTCCCCCTCCCTGTTTTTATATTATTTTTGTTTCCCTTCCCTTATGTTCATCCGTTTTGTCTCTTACAGTCCTCATATGAGTGAAGTCATATGATTTTTGTCTTTCTCTGACTGACTAATTTCACTTAGCATAATACTCTCCAGTTCCATCCACGTAGTTGTGCTCTGGAAAACAGTATGAAGGTTCCTCAAAAAACTAAAAATAGAACTACACCATGACCCAGCAATGGCACTACTAGGCATTTACCCACGGGATACAGGTGTGCTGTTTCGAAGGGACACATGTACCCCCATGTTTATAGCAGCACTGTCAACAATAGCCAAAGTATGGAAAGAGCCCAAATGTCCATCGATGGATGAATGGAAAGAAAATGTGGTACATATACATAAGTTTTTTCATATTTTTAAAGACTGTCCATTCATACTCAAAAATTACTCCACAAAAGTATTTTGTCAATTTTTACCTCCTGGGGTAATGCATTGAACAGTTTTCTCATGGGCAAACCAATGCTGGGCATTAGTAATTTTTTTTAATTGCTAAATTAATAGGTGAGAAAATAGGATGCATTAAAAATTAGTAAGGGCTTTAATACTTTGCCTAACATACATTTTCCAATTATTTTCTCAGTTTATGGAATCATTTTCAATTTTATGACTTCTTATGTTAGAGAGGTTTTTAAAGTTTTCATGGTCTTGAGTATTTCATTTGTCAATTTTTTTTTCTTTTCAGTTTCTGCTAGTTGGTTAGTGATATATATTAAATAATATTCCATTTTTATTGGTTAGAATAAAACTTATAGTGAAAACATCATTTTGAAAACATTTTGTGTTTCTTTTTTCCATTGATGTTTCTGTATATTCCTGTTACAGTCTTTTAAATATTATAAATATACAAAGTTCCATATAATTATTTTTTTCTTATTTTATATATGAGCCTAGAGTGAATAGACGGTTTCCAGGTCAAATTATCCCAGTGTTCGTCTAGTCTTATTTTGTGTAAGAAATGAAGTCATGGAAAAACCGGATTTAAGTTTTCTGTTTTCTCATTACACCATTGAAAATTCCTGTTATCTCCACACTAGAATGTAAGCGTCTCAAGATCAAGCACCCTTTTCACCCATCCCAGATTCCTCGGTGCCCCTCAAAGTACTGGTGCTTTATCCAAATCCCTAATTTTATGAGATTAGGACATTGCCTAAAGCCACACTGCAAATAGGTAAGTTAGCAGAGAAACAATTAGTTCCAAGGTCTCTTGATTTGTGGTTTAGTGGTTTTTGCTTTGACTTTCTTCTTTAGTTCACTTGTATTTCTTATTTATTTCTGTAGATGCCATATTTCTATTGAGTCTTTGACTACCAAAAGAAAAAAAGAGAGAGAGAGAACTATGTCCTCACACCGGTCATCACTGCAAATGCTAGGATTTCTGATTTTGTGTACTCCTTACTTGGTTGCTTGTTTTCAAGGAATAAATTAATATAACTTAAAAGATCTGGGAATTTAAATTTATTTATCATAAAATAAGTGTTTAGTGAAATTCTACTTTTAAATATAGGCATATTTTTAAAGTCTTATTGTAGATCAAGATTATAATTCCTTTTTAAGGTTGTTTTTTAAGTTTTATAAAGGTGAACCCCTTGGGAATCACCTCTGAATCTAGTGAGTGCCTGATACCTGATAGAAGTTCAATCAATGTAGTTAAAGCAAACTGAGTTCTCATTATCCAATCATACAGCCGCTTTGATGTTTTCTCATTGCACACACATATGCCCCCCCCCACACACACACAAACTGGTTTGTAAGTACATGTGGATGTTCTTTGTTGCATTTGCCACATATTAGTTCAGTTGTCTATATAGGCTTTATATTTTTTTAGATAAGAATGTCCTCTAGGTTAAGACTCATTCTTGAAGATGTGACTTAGGCATTGCCTCGTCTCTACACCCTCCTCCAAACCTTCCTTGACTCCTTCAGGCTTAGGTGACCCTTCTCTAGATTTCCATGCTGACAGTTATTACTTTGTGCACTTTGTATAATTATCTGGTATATACTTGTAACCTCTTCTAGATTATTAACCTAGCACAAATGCTAACCTGGGACATTTGTCAAAACTATCTGTTTATGAATGAATACATGTGCAATGCCCTTAATTTAGAGCCAGCCTAAGATTCAGGTTGATAGGTGGTTTACCAAGGATTTTCAGATTTGAAATCTATTAAAAAAATCTGACATATTTACGAAACCTAATAAACAGCTGAAACATAAATACTCTGTTAGGAATGTTTTACAATTGTCTTTCAAATTAACAGTGATCAATTCCTGTCTCGCACAAAGTGTACAATTAGTGTGCACCAAACTAAACCCAGGTCTGACAGCATGTTTCTATGTGGGGACAAAGGTTCAGAGTAGCTACTAGATGTGAAATCCTACAGCTTCCTGGACTTAAAGTCACCCCAAGTGTATGGTCTTGTATATACAGAGATATATATCAGAAGGATGGAAATATGTTTAGAAATGTTCATGTTCTTTCTCAATATATAAAATGTGTTAGTTACTATAGCAACAACAGATATAGATTCACTTATTCGTTTTTTATTATGAGAAAAATAAGCAGAAGCTGAAATATTTTACAATAAACTTTTCCATAGATGTCTAGAGGAATATTTTTGCAATCATCTATGATATTTGAAAGAATATGTTAAAATGGGAATGGAAGATTTTTTCTTAATAAAAAGTCATTGAACTATTCACAAAAAACCATCAAGTGACATATACTTCCAAATAATATGAAACCTTCCAGTGTAGGATGAGTAATATTTTGTTTTTGCTATTTGGATCTGAAAAGGAGTCAGATTTATTTTAAGCGAACAATACCTAAAACTTAGAACTATGAATAACACCTTTGAATGCCAAATGTTTTCCTTTTTTAGATATAATATGCAGTCACAAATGAGCATATTTTACATTTTTAAATAAATAAGAATTCAATGACCAAAAATTACCTTATTGCAAGAAATATTAACCACTGAGGAAAACAAGGAAGAAACTCCCAAGAAAACACAAGATTTTCAGCAGTGAAATGATCACCGCATCATTATTATATCTGTTAGGGCAGAGAGTCTAAGTTGGTTAACATATTAATTAAAATATGCAGATAAACTAGGAGAGCCGCCAAGCAATACAGAGTTTAACGATGTCTTAAAACGTAGTTCACACTCTTAAGCTTTAGACATAGGGCTTCCCTAAATGCTCAACTCCCTTTGGACATTACACAGGCTCCACAGCTGAAGTTAGGGTCTCCAACCACCCCAATTTTTCTTCCTGAACTTCTTATTCCAATAAATGGAAGCACCACCCACCCAGGGACTGAAACCGGAAACATCATGGCCATTTTATAACCTCTCCTTCAGGGCTCCCTTGTCACTCCTCCAAAGCCACCCAACAAATTTCCAGCTCCTCAGAGTGATGGCCCGGCAATGCTGGTCTGACAAATTCCCATCGCCTCATTTCCTCAAAGTCTTCAAACATCCCCGCCCCCTTTCCCCCAACTGACTACAGTTAAATCCGGAACTATGTACATGGTGTTACTGGCTGCTGCCTTCCTTCCACCCTCAACAACCCTCTGTTCTCCAAAGGACTACCATGACCTAGTAATTCCAAGCCACTTGGCATTCACTGTGCATGAAGTTTCTTCACACTTCTGCACCTTGGCTTGTGCAATTTCTCCTTCCTGGAATTTCCTTTCCCATCCCTTCCATCTGCTGTCTTCCTACTGATTCTTTTAACACGCAGGCAACATCTCTTCCAGGAAGCCTCCCTGAAGCCTCCACACTAGCTCCCTTTCTGTGTCTGCAGCAACTGATTTTAACATTTACAGAAGTACTCATCACCCTACTGGAAACCATCCTTTCGTCTACTGTAATCATTCTAACGTCAGAAACAGGTCTTTCCCATCTCTGAATCTTCAGTGTCTGGCAGTAAACTTCCCTGAGGAGAAAAGGCTGAGCTTTAATAGGCTTAAATACCAGGAAGCGAAATTTAAGTTTATTAATATGATATTAATTATCTGCCAGCTCTTTTTCAATAAAGAGAATACATTGTTACAAAGTTCTTACTAGACATCTCATTTTGAACCAAACCAAAAATAAAACAAACAGAACCCTGGAATAAAAGCAGTGTGCAGCATCTGAAAAAGAGAAGAAAAGACTACCATCAGGAGATGCTATCCACCTGTTCCTTGCAGAACAGACAAGAGCAGTTTCAGGATGTTTTTTGTGTGTGCATGCTCATTTCTGGGTGGAAAAATCACATGCTGGGTGGGCATATCGAGCCCCAGAAACACATGGCATTGACTAGAAAGCAGTGCCTTCAGTATTGAGAAAAAGGTAAAACACACACACACACACACACACACACACACACACACAAACTGACCAACCATTAATAACAACAAAACAAGAAAAAACAACTTCTGGGTTCTGTTACCTCCAGTGATAAACTTGGCTGTTTGCCAGTCTATTCTTGGCTTGCGGAAGTACATTATTCCATTTTTACTTCATTCCATTGGACACTATTTAGTGTTTGAGGAGACATGGACAGATATGCAGGTTACATTCTACCCTCCAGAATCAAGAAGGCACTAAACTGAATTCTAATGGTTCCGACGAGTAAGTATGCCCCACCAAACCTTACTTACTTACCACTAGGAAATGACTTAGGCACCAGGGATCCCTCTGCTCTTTAACCAATAGGGGTTCAGTGCTTACATGGGTACCCAGGAGTTGAAATGTTCAGTATCTATCCAGACAACGGCCTTGCAAATGATACACATCTTACTTAACCTTTGAAAACAGAGGGGCCACCAGGTTCTGAATGTGCGGATGAGTTAAGGTTATCTATCACAACTCTCCATATGCTTGCTTGAAAATGTGTTGCTGTGTGTGCTGCATGACTGACTATTTAATGTAAGGACCAAGTGTGCTTTGCAAAAGCAACTTGAAAGAAAAGCTTAAGGGAGTTGGTTGATCTCTATGATGGTCTTATAAATTTCAAGGATGACATTTCCATTAAAAATGGCCTAAATACTTTCATTGCATGTTGGATTGCATGAACCTTGGATTACAGACAGAGAAGTGGGGTGTCTTTCTCTCTGCTCTGATTGTCTACCAGTCACTGTCAAAGCAAGTATCCAAATGGCAAGATGTGATCTGAGTCTGTAACTTCAACTAGTGATTATAAAGGTGTAATACTCATTATACCAAAAACATTTTCCTGCCTAAAAATGAACATATACGCATATTCTCCTGTGGATTAGTAAATTGCTGACTTTTAAGAGCATTAGAGCTGGGAGTTATCCTTGGGAGTAACAGTGATAAAAATAATTTACATTTGCATAGCATTTTATGCTTCTGAAAGTACTTTGTCACTTTCTAATTTGATCCTTACATAGAAGCTGTGAAATAGAGCAGTGGCTACTGCTATTCCTATTATCCTACAGAATGGGAAATTGGAGAAAGGACTGATTAAATGGAAAAGCTAAGATTTGCATTGAATCTTCTGAAACTTAATGACTGTCTAGTGTTGAGCATCAAGGACATCTGAGTTAGGCAAAAATTGGGGATAGAAGCTTTGGTTAAAAAAAATGAAATATTAAAAACTCTCCTACCTATGTTCTTTTCAGAATTGCTAAAAAAGTCACAATTTGACATCTAGGATATATGACAAGGAAAACATCATATAGTCGATCAAAAGGTCAGAGTGAGATTTTTTGAAATGGAAAACACTGCAGCTTAGGTATTGGTCATGGATAATAAACCACAACCAGTGCCTGAGAATAAGGGTGAATATCTATAATATATAATATATACTTATATATGAATATGAAAGGAGCCAGGACAAGTTGGCCAAGGGTGCGCTACTCAGTGGTGACCTGGTGAGAAAGCCACAGGGGTTCTAGGTTTTTGGTAACCTTGGAACTGTGCAAAAGCTGTGGCCAGAGTTATGATTACAGAGAGGAGAAGAAAACAATTAGCAAGTGCTGAATATTACGAAGAGATGGAAGCTGGATCCAGGCTTGGTCTCAAAAAGCACTGCTTCTCAGACTTCCATGTGCACATGAAGCACATGCCTAGGCTTGTAAAAATGCACTCTGTCTGGGGTGAAGGCCTGGGCTTCTGTATTTTTAGCAAGCTCCCCCAGGTAATGCCAGTGCTGCTGGCCCATGTGCCATCTTGGAGTAGCAAGGTTAAAAAAACCATACCAGAAACCCAGATTTTTTTCCTCCAGCTCAGTCGTCTCTACTTCTCAGTTTATAAATCTCTTTACCTTTAATGTCTGAGGAGACATGGCCAGATGTGCTGGTTACAGAACAGTCCAGAGCTCTGCACACCAAGAGCCAGAAGTGGGACAGGAAAGAAGTAATCTCCACCGCTTTATCCCACCAATCATTTACCCTCTCCACGGAGAATTTATACCTTAATGTCTACTACTCATATGCCATTACAATTTATTGCAGAGAAAGATAAATATAAGTTGCAGATGTCGAGGCTGTATATCTATGAATGAAAACATCTCCAAAATGAGAATTCAAGGTAAACACATACTTCTTGGATATAAAGGCTCATTTCATTTGTGGACAGTTGCTCAGAATATTTCATTTTCTTTCTTTCATTTGGGGAGACAGGGAAACATAGCCTGTGTTGGCAGGTCTTTGCATGGAGGTGCCCCCACCTGGACTGGACTGTCACCCACATCTACTAGTTCCATTTTTGTTTGAAGATTTTCTGAGATTTATTTTTCCAGTCACTGTATACTGTTGATCCTCATAAGTCCAGATTCTGTATTTCCAAATTCACCTACCCACTGAAATTTCTTTGAACCTCCAAATCAACAACTGACAGAGCTTTTCCGGTCATTCAGGGACATGCACAGAACAGCAAAAAAATCGGGAGTCACCTGATGTGCACAGATTCCCAGCTGAGGTCCAGCAGGGCGACCTTCTCCTTTCTTATTTCAGCTCTCATAATATAAGTGAGTGTCCTTTTTGGGGTCTATTTAATGGCACATATTTTGCAATTTTGTGCTTTTTTGGGTGATTTTGCTGTTTAAAATGGCCTTATTGAAATGCTCAATAGCATTCTCAAGCTTAAGGGAACTGTGATGTGCCTCAGAGGTGTGTTCAATAGGCTTCATTCAGGCATGAGTTATAATGCCACTGGCTGTGAGTTCAATGTTACTTAATCAACAATACATATTAAGTGAGGTGACTTTAAAAAGAAACCCATATAACACATGGTTATGTATTGATGAGTTGATGAAAATGTGGTCAGAGGCTTGCAGGAACCCAATCCTGTATTTCCCTTGAGAACAGTGCTCAGCATTTGCTAATTCAGTGCTCACAGTGACTTTATAGAACACAGATAATATGGATAATAAAACTCAATTGTAGCTGTGTATGTTACAAACACGTAACTCATGGTTAAGCAGGTAGGCTCTAGAGCAAGACTATGTGAGTTCAAATTCCAGCTCCACACTTACCACCTGGAAGAGTTTGGGTCTGAGTTTCAATTCTCTCTCTTGCAAAAGGACCTCATCCATAATATTGTGATGAGGTTTTAAGGAATTGGTGCCCCATACACACTCACACAGAAAACACCCAAAATAATAGCTGGTAGGCAGCAAGTACTTAACAATATTCACGGTCACTACTGCTTATTATTGTGTAGGGCATGAAACATCAGAAAGCTCAAGGAAAGTGTATAATATCACACCACAAGTGGCTGAGCTGAGACAAGAACGGAGTTCTTCCGAGTCTAACACCAAACTCACAGGGGAAGCTATCCAAGAGAAGAGTGAGAAGTATTTGGAGCCTGTATGTACAGTTGGTCATCGCCCTAAATATAGAGTTGTGGGCTGTGTATTGAAAGGCACAATGGGATGGGGTCAATCAGCAAGAGATAGGAAAAGGGGTGCCTTTGAGTGATTGCAGGCATTTTCAGGTGTCAGATCTCAGACCCCTTGGTTTTGCAGCTTTTTATAGAATGCCTGTGGAAACATAATGGTAGGCAGGGGTGACTGTGGTTCAGCATTTCAGACATATCATCTTTTCTCTATAGTGCTGCAGGGGTTATGCTACAAATTGAAAGATCCAGCTACATGAAACGGAACTGACACATTGAGCTAGAAAGTCTTTTCTTGTGAAGAAAGCTCTGATCTCCAAGTTAGCCAATCTGGAAGGGGTATATTTGACAACAATTTCAAATTTTGCACTCCCAGGGACCACGGGCATAATAAGGAAACTAGGACCACATCCGGCATTGGTGGGGGGGAAATGCAAACAGGAACCCGAAACAAGGAGGCCGCAAATTGGACATAGGACACGCCCCAGTGCTTCCCAGGCCTAACAGTAGGATACGTTCATGCTTGGGAGTCAGGAGTAGGCTCCTTGGGGCTAGGGATGCTCAGAAGATACCCCTCTTTCTCTTCACTGCCCACATGATGGTAAAACACAATCACTTCACAACTTGCCACCCTACCTTAGGAAGCAAAGATGCTCTTTTGCCTTTGGAAGCAGCCTCTTAAAAATATTACCCAGCTTTGTAAGGGGGAAGCAGGTGGAGGGCAGATGGCTTGCCTTGTGATATTTTAAGATTTTTGGCATTGGGCAAACAGATTTCTCTAAGGATCAGAGAAGAAGGGGAGATTGTTTTTTTAAAAAAGAGTACAGAGGAGGAAGATTACTAGTAAGTATTTCAGGTACAACAATGGGGAGTCAAAGGTAAGGAAAATTCATAAAAGTTGAGACAGTCGATGTGCTTTGGGAGTAAAGAAAACTATTACTATTACTGTCCAGTGGGCATTGTTCTGGATGCAACAAATCCCTCCACTTTGGTAATGCCCCTGACAGTCCCAGAAGGCAGCTATGATTTTCCTCCTTCAAGTAGAAAGGAAACCAACTTAGTGAATTCTTAAAACCTACTCAAGGTCACATAGGTGGTAAATAATGGAAAGACTATAAATCTTGAGTTCTTTGCAACAAAAAAGCCCACAAGAACTGTAATAAAAGCTAACATTTATGAGGCACATTCTAAGTGCCACACACTGTACTCCAGATTGCACATGTATTAACTAATTTAACCTTCAAGGTAATCTTATAATTTATGTACAATTGTACCCATTTCAGAGATGCAGAAACTGAGGCTTGGAGACGTTAAGAAACTTGCCTAACATCTCATAGCTAATTATTTTTAGACCTCTGATGAAGACACATCAGATGGAAGCATGCTAGGACTAAAGAGAGATTCTTACTAATGTCTGAATTGAATTGATATTTAAGCAAAGTCTCAGGGTGTGTGGGTAGGGAGAAGTGACCCCAGCTGCAGGGAATGGACACCTGATGTTAGAGAGAAAATGAAGGACAAGCTAGCTCGAGCAGAAGGGCTCGGGGCAAAGGAAAGCAAAGGAAAGCAAAGGAAGCAGGAGAGGTCAGGATGGGATAATGGGGTGAATGTGGGGAAGTAGAGAAGTGAGAAGCTGGGAAAAAGTTCTCTTAGCACTAAGTAAGACACTGGCCATCAGCCCTCTGGCTGCTGTGTCACTGCGAAACCCAAGTGGTAGATCTGAGGCCCGATCAGACCCAGGAAGTATGTCTAGAAGAGAGTGCAGGCTAGCGTGGAGGCTAGTGGTACATTCAGCAGGAGCTATGGCCTCAAGGACCTAGGGACTTTAAAGTCAGGGACAACAGGAGAGCCTGGAAAAGCCCATCCACTGAACTAAAACCACACTTAGCCAAGGAGTACCATGAGGCCGGGTGAGTGATCCCCTCAGAACCATGAGTGGGTGCCCAGCCTGGCCTCGTGCTGGACCAGAGGGACTTGTGGCAGAAGGGGCACCTGCCTGGCAGGAAGAGAAGGCACAAGAAAGCTCTGATCCAATGTGTAAACACCAGCAGCAGAGACTGCCTCACTTCTCCCAAGCGGTGACAGACAAAATTTAATCCTTGGGGCTCTCCCAAAGCAAGAGGCTTTCACTTCATTATTTTACCCGGAACGGTCGAAGCCTGAGTCAGAATGATCTCTGTGGCCAACGATTTATCCCTTCATGCATCCATTTTGATATATTTCTGTAACTACGTCCATTCCCTCTGCAGTAGTATACTGTACCCAGACAAATGTTCAGAATCTCACTTCTCTCTCTCTCTCTCTCTGCTCCTGGGTACAGGAGCATCTTTTGGACGGAGCCATGCAGCTCCAAGTACGATTTATTTTAAGAGAAAATTGCCCACCTTTTAGAGTAAATAAAGCTGAGAGCAGAGCTGAGAGACTTCATTTCTACTTCCTAGTGTAGCGACTGAAGACTGAGCTTCCTTCACCTTCAATTGCTTTTCTCAGAAAGTTTTTATTTAGCTTACTAGAAGAAAGCACATTTTCCAGACCAAAGGGGAAGACAATAAGACAAGGCAGGGCAAGTAAGTAAAAGACGTTTCAGCTCTGACTTTTTAAAAAGTAATCTGTGTGTGTGTGTGTGTGTGTGTGTGTGTGTGTGTGTTTTATTTGTGTTTTTGCCAATAATCAATCATACTGGATAATATGAAACATTACCATAATAGGTAAAGGCATTTTAAAAGATAAACATTTAAAGGCGTTTAAAAATACAAATGACAGGAGAAATGAACGATAGAAACAAATGATAGAAAGAAATGAACTGGAATATGCATTCAAGACCATTGCTGTAAATAATGTATCTTATAAAAAGTGTCCACAGGGGAGCTGATATATAAATAGAACCACAGTGTGAAATAAGGATTGTGCCTTATTTTCTGTAGGAGCTGCTAGTTCTATGCCAGGAAGCAAAGATGGTAACAAAAGAATATACTGAGTAATGTCCCTCAGATGTCTGTCCTTCCCATGGCATATATGCACGTTATATATGGGGCAATGGTGCTCACTTTACCCACCTACAGGTCTTGATTTTTTTTTAAGGATTAAAGGACACCATCCTACATGGAGCTGTCACACATCAGTCAATGTGGGTTGATATGAACCAGTGAGTGATGCCCAAGTGGGTGTAATCTGAAGGAAAAATGAAGATACTGTACTCCCAAGAAGATTAAACAATAGCACATACATTATTTATTTCCCAGGATGTAATTCAAATAACCAACGGGACAGAAAAAAATAAAAGAATAAAAGGTTTGCATTGTGTTTTGTGCAGTATATGTGTCTCACCCTAATGAGTCTCCTGGATCCTAGTTTGCTTCTGAATATCACCAGGGGTGATTACAGCTTGCAAAAGTAGACCAGCAAAAGGCATGCTTTCCTATGTCTTGGGCTGTAATTAAAGCCACAAGCCATCAGATAGCAAAGAGGCCAGCTGCAGCCCTTCAAACCTTTAGTACCCTGGCATTAAAAATAGATTACAGCACAAAATATATACCAAAAATAATCCCAATAAAAAAATTTGCACATTTGATTACTATAATTGATTTTTTTCTTCTAGATATGAATAAATGACCCAGGCTAAATGCCAGTTCCTTGCAAAGAATTTCATTTAAGCTTCACTGAATTGAAAAGGCTCAACCAGACTCAACATTTCCAACTTCCTAGCAAGTAGCAGAAAATCTACCTGACAGTTGCTATGGAAACACGAACAGGAAGAGTGAACCACCAGCCTATAAATCCACAGAGAAACCTTTCTTAATTGGAAGGCCTTTAACCCACACATTTTTCTCATAGCTACAGAGCTTATTTCTAAAGAGATTATTAAATTCCTCAATTGACTTATGAAGGATGCTTCCCACTATATTACTGTGCTTTGGGTTGCTCGTTCTTTATATCTGTTTCCAAAATTACAAAGCAGACCAGGGATAATAAAAGTTAACACAGATGTTTCAATGAAAAATCCATATGATGTTCTGAAAATAACTTCTGCAGCAATGCTGAACAAAAAGGATTCCAATACAAGAACCAAGATGGTGTAGACGTGTTCATTTCAAAGCGATAGCTAAGCCACCAAACTTTTCCACCACCCTCTTAAATTCAAAAGATTACCATGGGTAGGAGATCCTGACAGCATTTCCCAATGTTTAAGAACAGTGACCAAATCAGAAAAATGAATAAATGAGGTGTGGAATATGTTAATTTTAGGCTCACTACTAAATAAAAAAAATGCTCTTTATAATTGAAAGTAAATACTAACTAGTATGTGATTGACTAAACAAAAAGGAAATAAACACAGATCATTGGGTTCATGAACCCCAACAGGATGCGGGGGTAGTTGTGGCTGGCTAATCTATAACCAGACTAAATTCCATAATATAATCTATGTGAAGAGCAGGAATTATGACAGAGAAGGTAAAAATATATGCACCTGCTCATATCCAGAGGCAACTTTCTCTCTCTCCTTCCTTCCTGCTATGTTAAAGAAATGTTCCCCCTCCCAGCCTGCTTGGATTTAGTTTCCTCCCTCTTCAGAACCCTTTGGCACCTTTTAACAGGAACCATGCCAACGAATCAAAAAAGTCCCTCAAACCCATGTTCCACTCTTGTACTTTTATTTCTCTCTCCTTTCCATTCAGCCTGGTATTTGAGTGAATTTTATTTTCCTCACTGCCTCTATGTCCTTACTTTTTCTTCTGTCCTTAGCTCCCTGCAAGAATGGCACCCACTCCCTGTCACCAGACTTGGATGTTATGGTCCCTGACTTCTCTTCTGGCATGGTGGGCCACTCATGTCTTCTTTTTGTGAATTTTCCCTTTGTTTCCATTATATGGCACTCTCTTTGCTTTTCTTCCATCTTTTTAGTTGTTCATTCTCTGCCTACTTTGTCATATTCCTCAGGATTTTTGGTAAACCTTCTTCTTCTTCCAGTTTCTATCTCCACTGGGCAGCCTCCAGCCCTCCCGTGGCTTCAATTACTATCAATGCAGTGATGACTCACAAATATTTATTTCAACCTTGATGTAAAAAGGGGGATAAAAATATCTACCACATCAGCCTGTTGAGAGCACTGAAGACAACATTTAAAACTTGTCTGACACATTTTCAGCACTCAGTGGAAACATTAGCTATTATTAGTATGTAGCTGAGACACCATAAAGACAGCATGTACAAAGCTCAGCTTTCTTCTCCTTCAAGTGTTTCTTTCCATAGATTCCTTCTCAGTAGATCTTCTACTTGTCCTTTCAGTCCATTTTCTTCAAAACTCCTTCAAGAACCCCATCCTTCTTGAGTCAGGGGCCCCCTCTTATGGGTTATCAAAGCATGCTGTATTATTTTTTTATTTTTTAATGTTTATTTATTTTTGAGGGGTGGGGAGAGGCAGAGAGAGAGGGAGACACAGAATCCAAAGCAGGCTCTAGGCTCCAAGATGTCAGCACAAAGCCTGATGCGGGCCCCAAAGCCATGAACTATAAGATCAGGACCTTAGCTGAAGTTGGACGCTTAACCTACTGAGCCACCCAGGCGCCCCAAAGCATGTTGTATTATTAATGGCTGTATCCTACTGCATTGTAATAGCCTATTTACTTAGCTATCTTCATTGTGAGAGGGCAAAACCCTATAGTTTAATTCACTGTTTTATCCCCCAACAAATATGCACTGGGCCATAAGTGAATGAAACTACACCAGTACATAAAATAAACCATTAACTAGAAATCCTTAACTTATTCCTTCATGGTTGCCTTGTGAAGTCTTTGACGATCTCTTCAGTTTTGCCCATTCTGATCTCCTTTACTGAAAATCTAGTTGTTGGCAGTTAACCTTATGGATGTGTCCAATATTACTTTGGTTTCAAAATTACATTGCATGACAAGAAATCTTCACATAATATGGGGGGGGGGAGGGTTAGTTGCAAAGTATGAGTGAAAAAAAAACCTGCTGAAAAGTTGAGTATGATGTAAGCAAACATATACTCATCTACAAAGGTAATGTTTTCCCAGAATTTAGACTGAAATGTCTCCTGAAAACTCACCTGGTGTCTATTCTAACCATTAACTACCTGTAGAAAAATAATCTTCTTTAATGTTGTTTGCTTAATGATGTGGACAAAGCCTTTCTCTGGCCAATATGCCCAAGAGATACTCTTAGACCACATGCTTTGAGGACTCTCACAGTGCTTACTTTGGGGAGCTGACAGAGCCTTAGGGTTTTCATTCAATGTGTCCAGGTAGCAATTATGGGGAATGAAGTTGGGGGACAGGGGAGTATGTGGGTTCCATCTAACAGTTTCCTATAGAAACAAATACTTGAGATAAGTATTTACAGATAATTATTTCACAAACAAGTATGACCAAAAGTATGACCAAAGCACAGTATCTGGAAGCCCTCCTGATTTACACAGATGACAACACTTGTACACGTCCACTCACACATTCATGAGGCTATCACTTTGTGGCTTACTTTCTCAACCAAAGACTCCCTTGGTACTCTGTTTCACATACTTTCAGCCTATAAAATTTTGAAAGGGTTGGGGTGGGACACTTGGAACACACACAATATGTATTACTCTGATCTTCTTAACCAATATGGAAATGATTGAGATGTCCATGACCATCCACTTGGGGAAGGTACACAAGAGATGAGATTCCTAATCCAGCTATGCTTCTTGCTGATCCTGCGACTTTGGGAAAACTTTCATAAGGAAGACAAAATAATACCAGCCTTAGAGGACTGTTGACGAAGGTGTAAGAGGTTATGTGGATAAGATTGTTTAGGTTAATAAATGTTCAGTAAAATGTAGCTAATGAAGAGATGAGCCATGTAGCTCCAATCCACATGAGGTCATCTCAAGTGAATCATGCTGCTAAGCCTTGCAGTGTTTGGGTCAATGGGATGTGTGAATGAATTAGTTCATGTATTCTTTTACCACCTGCAACATCACTTAGGATTTGAACTTTAGTGATTGTAGCTCTCTCTTTAGATCTGACCCTTGTTGGAACATGTAATTTGAAAAAAAAAGTATCTTCTGTAGCAGGTTTTTAACCTGCTCTTTAAAACTTATAAATGGAAATTTTAACTTGTTTATTGAATTACATAAAATGCTAAAATAACTTTAGTGACATCTGTATTGTGCAGAGCAATTACCTATTTATATAAAACAAAAAGTTATTCTTCCATATAGACGGTGAAGTCAAATATCTTTTTGATCCTTCTTTCTTTAAAAATAATTTTTAAAAAGTGCCAAAAGTGCATGTCTAAACAAGAGTGAATTTGGAAGTCCAGCTCATTCATTTCACTCACATCTGCATTCTCCCTGTTGAGATTCCACCATACTACATAAGGGCACATATTTTCACATCAGTCAAATAATTTAATTCTCATAACAACAATGAAATATATGTGGGTTTTCAAATACTATTCCCATCTTTACAGATAGGACTCAGAGAAGCAATTTCCACAATTACACGAAGAATCTGGCAGAATCAAGGTTCACTCACACTCAGCTGTCTAATAACAGACACTATTGTCTTTCTTTAATAAGACTTTGGCTTATGATATAATGAGCCTTCACCTTCCCAGTAGTACAGTAATTTTATAATCCCAGCATTCTCTATTCTCCACTCTTTCCCCTCTCTTTCTCTGTCATTTCCTCCCTCCCTGTCTTTTCACACATGTGTATTTATCCTGCCTGAAGTTCCTCCCTTTTCCATCTGGTATTAGGTACTTATTTTGTATAGTAATTCATGTGGAAAGACTTTTGAGAGGTGCCATTGCTGGTTTCCGTCTCAACTGAAGGGGGGATTCTTCTCTAACACAGTAGTGTCCTCACTCCAGGACTGCCCTTCATGATCTTTGAAACTCTTCCTTTACAAACTTAAGCATAAATCCTAAATGTAAGTGTAGGAATATACATGGTTGGCTCCCACGTTCCTTTTTAATTTGTTTCTTTTGTATAAAGGTAGATAAATAAAATCATGGTCTAGAGACTCCAAAATTTTCGGAATGTGAATTTTATAAAAGATCCAAATTCTAGTTTAAAAGCTTCAATATCCAACATTTCACAAGTAGATATTTGTCTTGGTAGTAAAGATGATTAGTATATATGCAATGTTAATGATGATGCAATATTGTATTTTATAATAGTAGACTATACAACTAATTTGAGGGAACAAGTTAAGAGGACTAAAAAGTACCACGATACACAAGTTGGAAAAATAACTTTGTGAGCCAAAAGATAATCACATGGCATATTTATTGGCTTCAATCAAGAGAATAATTCTCCATGATATATCCAAACAGAAAAAAAAACCTTCCTTTTTTATTAAACTTCTCTCTGCCATACTTTTCTTTGTGGCTTATGCTTTCCTACAAACAACAAGCAAAAAAACAAACAAAAACAAAAACAAAAACACCCACCAATTTCTATTTCTCTAAACTTCTTTATCAAAGAGCATCTAATGAAAGCAATAGCAGACAGGCCAGCAGCATCACCTTTTCTTGTAGTTAAAAATTACTGAGTAAGGTAACTTTTACCTGAATCTCTCTTTCCCTTCCCCTTTCCCCTGAAGGAGGTGAAGTCAAGAGCAAGGGGTGAGACATGAGTAAGGCTAAGTAAGCATTGTTATTTGTAGAACTGAATGAATCAGATTCTTACAGTTCATACACCTCCCTTACTTGCGTTAGGCAACCTGGGGAGCTATAGTAACTCTCAGAGCTCTACCCTCTCCAGGTAGTATTTATATTGTTTCCAAATGTTAAATTCAGTCCCCTTCAGTTGAGGGACTGGATAAGGAACTAATATCCTTTGAAAATCATGGCATTCCAAGGAAAAGGGCCATTTTTTTTAAAGAGGAAGAAAATGAAGGCTACAGACAAAGCAACTTGCCTACAGTCACAGATGTAGAATGGATAGATGGATATTCAGAGCCAGATCTTCATACTGTATGACTGTACTTCTGTTGCCTTAAATATATAATTCATTCTTTCAGATAAAAAATGAATACATGCTTTAAAATATCTTTGGGTTCTGATTTTCAGTAATTGCAGAGTAGCTTGTGTTGGACTATTTTTCCTGTTGATATCAATTATACTTAAAAAGGTATTTGGAGCACCTGGGGGACTCACTCAGTTAGGCATCCGACTTTGACTCAGGTCATGAGCTCACAGTTTGTGAGTTCAAGCCCTGTGTCGGGCTCTGTGGTGATAGAGCAGAGCCTGCTTTGGATTCTCTGTCTCCTTCTCTCTCTGACTCCCTCTCTCTCTCTCTGCCTCTGTCATAAACAAACAAACAAACAAACAAACAAATATTAAAAATAAAATAAAATAAAATAAAATAAAATAAAATAAAATAAAATAAAAAAAAGTGTTTGAAGCACTGGAAAATGACCAAAATCAGGTAGAAACTGGAGGGGCTTAAATACTTGACAGGAGGAAACCATAGAGGGTAAGACCTTGGTACTATAGCTTTGCCCCTGAAGGGAACTCCTAACCTCTCCCAGCCAGGGATAAATAAGACCCAGATGGGAGTTTGATTAGCCTGATGTACAAGAGGATGAAGTCTGGGGATGCAGAGTAGCTGATAATTCCAAAAAGAGGTAGGGGAATTCCAAAATGAATGGAGTCACAGAGGGAAAAGCCCCCAAACTGGCATACAAACTCTCTTTAAATACTTCAAATTCTGAATGGTATATGCATGAAGAAAGGCACCAAGGACCTCAAGAAGGTAACAGCACTTAAAGGCTAAGAGAGCTAGTAGGGATTTTTGCAGCTGCACATCACATAGAAGATTGAATTAGGAATTCAAGTCTCATCAAGTTAGAGGGGCTTGGTAAATATTTTTGAAATCCCAAAAGAGTTAGGAGTACTACCTAAGGACTAAGGCATTTATGCTAGGATTAAGTACAAAAGTAAAACAGACCTATCTTAATAAAGTTTAAAAATATCAAGCTTCTACCAGTCCAAGTTGATTTGCAGCAATTTAACTACCTACTAGAATAAAACTTTTCAGATTCCTCAGAGAGAGATAATAGAATCCAGAGTGTCAACAAGATATGATCCGTATTTTTTTTAAAAGGAGCTATAAAGAGAAAAACCAGTGTGCAAAAACAGACCTACAGTAGAACATTTGCAAGCATTAGGAGGCAGAGCTTTTTTTTTTTCATGATAAATTATCTCACAATAAGAGTTTAAAGGAAGGAAGGGGTATAAATGGAATTAAATTGTTGTAAAAATTTTAAATTAATCACTAAGTGGTATAATATTAATATCTATATCTAAATCTAGATATATATACCCAAAAGAAACTATTTTTAACATGTTATACAAAGTAGTTTGGATAAAAAAAATAGTAGGGGAATGGAATGAATTACTAAAAGATATTTGATAAATCAAAATAAAGGGAAAAAAAGAAACATCAACCAGAGAGGACTATGAGAAAATAATAAAATGGTAGATTTAAACCCCACCATATTAATAATTACATTAAATGTAAATAGACCAAAATATTCCTTTTACTTGTAATGATATTTTCCTCTAAACGTTTCAAAAAATGTTTGCAATACTTACCACATGTTGACATTTTTAATAATGACTTTACTGATAGTAAATATCTACTTATCACATTTATGAATGACTAAAAACTAAGAAGGTTACCAATTTGATTTGCTGATAGAATCACTGTAAAGAGTTACCAACCAACACCGTATAATCACCCTGGATGAGAAAGATAGGCTAACCCTAACAAGGTGAAGTAAGTTACAGAGTGGGGGAGACCCAGTTTAATAGTTATTCATGTGAAAATGACTACAAGGTCAATCTACTCTAGAGGTGCATCAGATAGCAATAGTAAAAGACACTTTAGGCCCCAATAATACAACTGGGTGAGGAATTCCAAGTCAATGCATAAATCAGCCTTCTGGGCATCACATGAATGCATTGTATGTGCTGTATTGCATTCGATTCCGGGTTGTTTGAAGTGGCATATTGCCAATGAGAATGCATTAAGAGGAGGGTGAATAGGGTGGTAAAAGTCTCAGACATCATGTCCATCAAGGATTAACCTGTACAACAAGAGAACAATTAAGCTGGAAAAGAAGGGCCTCAGGGAGATATAATATTTGAAGGGTCATCAGGAGGAAAATGCATTTGTTTTATCTGTAGTTCCAAATGGCTCCTGCTTCCTCTCTATTTTCACAACATCACATACACATAGTGTGATATGTGGTGTCACAATGTGTGGCACACCATGTAGGAGGAAAGATTTTGTTCAGTCTTCAAAAGAGACATGCAGCTTACATGACCTGTCCTCTCTGGGTACCAGAATCTTGACTGCTACCTATCATTCTTTTATGCTGGTCTTTTACATGGCTATTAGTGAATTAGTGCTGTGAAATATTTAATACATATTTTTCAAAACAATGGATGCAATCTCTATATATCATGCATGTATGTGTGTGAGATACATGCAAATGCATCCCACTTCATCTCCACTGACCCAATCATTTGGTAGGTGCGACTGTGACCATTGTCTGTGGCCCTGTTCTGTCCAGAGTTTCTTTTCCCTTCAGTTGGGATTCTACTTCAGTTCATCTTCTTTTTATTTTTTAACATTTATTTATTTATTTATTTGGAGAAAGAGAGAGAGAGAATACATGAGCTGGGTTGGCGGGGGGGGGTGGAGGCAGAGAGATAGGAGAGAGAGAATCCCAAGCAGGCTCCTTGGAGCCTGACTCAGGGCTCAATATTATGAACCATGAGATCATGACCTGAGCTAAAATTGAGTCAGATGCTCAGTGGACTGAGCAACCCAGGACCCCCTAGTTCATCTTCCTTTTCAGAATAGAATTAATATGGATGCTCTCTCCGTTCAGCGTTCATCTGCAAAGCCCAGAGAATCTCTGTGTTTATATAATTGTTCAAACTTCCAACATATAGAATATTTATTTACTAAATTCTACATATTGTTTTTCTACTTTGCATTTGCCTAAGTAATAGCATAATTCAAGAAAATGACATTTTCTTTTCATGAAGCTCCCATGGGAAAGAGCTTCTGTCTTTCAGTGTGGCAAGGTGGCTAGGAGTGCAAACTCAAGAGCCAGACTGTTACTGTGGACATTCCAACCCTCCTGCATGCCGGTTATGGGACCTTGGGCATGTTACTCAGCTTCTTTGTGTCCTAATATGAGCCTCACCATGTTATGTCAGTATTAAATTATGTAATAATGTAAATTTCTTAGAATAGTGCTTAGGATCTAATAAACACTGTTATTATTTGTATTCCTCTGTAACACATCTGGAATGCCATCTGGTAGAAGTTTCTACATAATGTGCTAGTCATCACTCAGTGTGCTACTTGAAGTAATATATTTAGGCAACCCCTTGGTCTTACAGCACAGACCTTCACTTTTTAATCATATAAAGCTTGGTAAATATGAATTATTACTCGTTTTCATATCTATTTTCTTTACTAACTTTAGAGCTTCTTGAAGTGAACGGAAAGGTCCTATATTAACTAGAATAGAACTAAAACATGGCCAACACAATCTTCTTGGATAAATACTTTTTGGTTAAAGGAAGGAAACCCTCATTTAATTTAAGGAAGAAGTAACAATGTGAGTTGTCCAAAAGTATGGGCTTCTATTTTATTAAATATAAAAGCCTAGAAACCATATATCAAGAATATGATTAGGTGCCTGAGTGGCTCATTCGGTTGAGCATCTGACTCTTGATTTTGACCTTGGTCATGATCTCATGGTTTGTGAGTTTGAGCACCGCCACACAGGGTTCTGTGCTGATAGCACAGAGCCTCCTTGGGATTCTGTTTCCCTTTCTCTCTGCCCCTCTCCTGCTTGCTATCTATTTCTCAAAATAAATTAAAATAAACTTAAAAAATTTTTTAAAAATATATGATAAAGAGATTTCAACACTGAATCAGAAATTTAAAAATTATCTCCTTTCATTCCTAAGTTTCTATCATTTTCTCTTCTACTTCTTTAGTGTACATTTATTAAGCATTTATAATTAACCAAGCATTGTATTAAGATGTAGAGAAACAGCAAATAATCACAAGGAACTTCCTAGACTGAAGATAAACAAATGAAGAATGAAAATAAACAGTTCCAACTTTAATAGAGGTAATTAGAGTATGTCCTACAGGATCAGTAGAGGTGGGAGGTCACCTGAAGACGTGAATACTGAACTAAGTAATGAAGGATGAGGGGCAGCCTGGTGGCATGGCCATGTTGGAGAAGGTCTTTGCAGTCAGAGGGGTTAGAAAATTCACTCTAATAATGTATTTGGTGACGGGAGCTATGGCTAAAACCCCATTTCTCAAAAGGAAGAATAAGATATGGAAAGCTAAAGGAAATGTCTTATTTTAAGGTTATTAATGACAGAATCAGGGATAATGTCCAAACTTTTTAAGTTCCATCTCCATTCTAATTAGTAGTTTTTCCATAAGCACATGATAACTTTAGAAATGATTTTGTCATTTCTAAACTTCTAAGAGCTGACTCTTTTGTATTGATTAGTCCTTATAATACCAAACAGTAACATATATTACAATTAACATTCTTAATTTAAAAACACCAATTTGAGTAATCCTTTCAGGCAAACATTTTTTTAAGTTTTTTATTTATTTATTTATTTATAACATTTATTTATTTTTGAGAGATACAAAGAGCATAAGCAGGGGAGGGACAGAGTGAGAGGGAGACACAGAATCTGAGCAAGCTCCAGGCTCTGAGCTGTCAGCATAGAGCCCGATGTGGGGCTCGAACTCATGAACCATGAGATCATGACCGGAGCCGAAGTCGGACACTTAACCAACTGAGCCACCCAGGAGCGCCAAACATTTTATTCTTTTGAGTTTATTTATTCATTTATTTTGAGAGAGAGAGAGAGACAGCAAGAGAGAGAGAGAGAGAGAGAGAGAGAGAGAGCGCATGAGCAGGGGAGGGACAGAGACAGAGAGAGGCTGAGAGAGAATCTCAAGCACTCTCCACACAGTCAGCTCAGACTGGATGCAGGGCTCGATCTCACAAACTGCGAGACCATGACCTGAGCCAAAATCAAGAGTCTGATGCTTAACTGACTGAGCCACCCAGGTGCCCCTCAGCAAACATTTTAAAAGTCTCTATCTAATCTCCATTCACATCTTAGAAAAATTTGATCATTTTTCCCAAAGGACAGTAGTTTGAATTCCCAGACATCTGAATGGAGCCTTTACTTTTATTCCTTCTTTTGGTCTAACTCAGTGGATATTAATCTTTGGGTTCATAAAGACTCGACTCTGGGCCAAAATACAAATATCCTACATGTTATAGGTGACTTGAAGTTTTCAAGGTTAATCTGACTACACAAAATTTTCACTTTATGAGCTAACACTAGAATGTTCCAGTGCTTTTCCTTAGTGCCTCCCGCTGCACATTTTTCCCGTGCCCAAATAGGTTTTTCTGCAAATAACTCTGAAAGAACCCTGGTACAGGACACCTGCTCGGCACACTGCGGAGGCCATTACTGGTAGGGACAGCTGTTAAGTTCATCTTTCCTAGCCTTAACAAATACCCAAATACAACCACAAGTAGGGTAATAAGAACAAACTCAGAGAAAAGAACTACCTAAAGATGACAAGAAATAGACAGTACAAGACAAAAAAAAAATATTTCTGCACTTCTGTATACATCCACATTTGGAGAAATACTCTCCTCTCACACACAGAAGGGTCTATTTTCTTCTGTACTATTTCTTTCCCTCAAGAGATGCTGCTGTTCCTCCCTCCCTTAGAATCCTATTCTGTAAAATCAGGACCATCTGGGGTTTCCAAGGGCAGTTTGGCAGATACTACGAACCTGCTCATTCAACACACAGTGTGATGGCTTCTAGGACACAATGACTGACAGGCTAAAACCTCTATTTCTAACACTCTCTTAAAGGTAGAGTGACCCGGTGAGTTTGAGATTCTGCCAATCATAATTCCTCTTTGAGTCCTGGACTTGAAAGAGTCAAATGAGGGCAGAGGCAGGAGTAGGGGCATGCATTGAGAATGGACTGAGGCTGAGACAGTGTCCTCTTGGATCTGGAAGTTTTCCTGACTTTTTTTTTTTCCTTAATCCTACCGCTTTCTGATTATGGTAGATGCAATAGCACTCTAATGACCCACTTCTGCAGTATGCATTTAGGAGCCATTCCTGGAAACTCAGCTTAGTTTGTTTCTTCACTCTCTGAACTAGTTTTAAGTCATTTACGACCATTTCTGCTCAAACTTCATTAGATAATACATTTCTTTCGGTGGAAACTCTCTAAAATGGATTCTTTTCGTAGAAATGGAACCCTTCCTAACATGTTATGAGAGGAACATTAAAGCAGACCCCCAAACTGAGAATTCCTGAAGGGGCAGAGTTTTGAAAAATCTCTGTGCTCTTTGGTTATAAATTTAGCACATGTTCCTTCTGCTCTTTTGAGTGCTGGGCACTTTCATGTAGGTCTGCATTCCCATGTGGCAGGGTATCACAGGGTTAGTGAAGAGTTCCCTCCCTCTGGAAGAGCCAGAGCTATTGGCAGTTTCCATCCTGTTTAGTTAGGTACAGTGAAATATCACCTTACTGAAATCTCTTTTCTCCAACTTTGCAGTTTCTGGGGAGTAGAAGGGGACGCTCTTGCCCTCAAGGCTGGTTCTTGAAAAGACGAAATCCAGTTTTTTAATCAAGACCACACCTAAGCAAGCTCACTGGTGCTTAATACTCTGAAAGGTTTCCTACTCACACATACAGTTTAGATGTACCACGCATTAGCAGATGAACATGTTTTTAAAAATGATTGGAGGTGTGATAAGTTATTTTAAAAATCTTTCCATAGCTCTCCTTTACAATTTACCTCATTATTCTTTCCGTTGGGCAGTTATTCCTAAATACCCTTGATGCAATTTTGTGTTCATTCTTTCTTATCTAGAACTCATTAGTATAACCTAAGGTGATTTGGGTTGTGTATAAGTCATTTAAATTTGCATAATGAGCCCCAGTGCCTCTCTGGCATGAACTAAGAACTAAGGAAAAATCTGACGGCTTCAGGAGAGCCATAAAATTGGCTCTTTTGGGGGGCAATTCCTTTATAATATTTTAATCAGGGTTTGAAGACAATATATCCAAAGTGTCAGGAGAGACCAAGTCAATGACCCTTAATTGCTCTTGCACAAAAGTTCATTCCAGGAGGGACCAGATGTCACCTTTGTAGTGAAAACAGGTCTTCCTTTTATACATGATCTTTGAGAAGCCAATAAGATACATTACATAAAGAACTTTAAGGGAGAGCTATTTCTAGGGCAGTCTCCAGGAAGAAAAGAAAGCTGATATAAAACATAGGACATAAGCCCAAAGAAGAGGAGATCCCTGATCAGGTTAAATTGCTACAGGAATTTAGGGCTTTGAGGGAACAGCTGTACTAGTATATGCTTTCTTCTTTTTTTTCCATAGCTAACATATTATGATCAGAGTACTCTGCATAAATTACATTCATTACCCATTTGACCTTCACACTATCCTAGAGAATTGATGTTGTTATTGCCATCATCTTACTGATCGTGAAATCGTGGCTCAGACATATTTAGTAATTTGTCCAATGTATATACAACCCAATAAAAGAACGAGGATTACAGTGTAGGCACCCTAATTCCAGTTTTCTGACTGGTATACCATTCACTATATTTAAGCACCCCCCCCCCCCCCATCTAGGGTGCTCACAGAACTCTATGTGGATATTCTGGATCACTGAAGATACACTCATCAGACATCATACACTAGACATTAGACTTGTATGCCATGGGAAACCGAGCCAGAAGTGACAATAGCAAAGCGACCGTGTAAGAATATATCATGGATGGGCCATTCCACTAAAGGCAATGGCATGCACATGTGGTTTAAATAGATTCTCTATTCATGAATGAATCAGCCACTCTTTGGGAGATGTTGAGCAGTTATTTTAGAGCTAATAAATTATTTGTTATTTATTTTTCTTTCTTTTGGTTATACTTCCCTCTAATGTATCTTGGTCACACTGCTACAAAGTGAAGTCTGCTAGGGGCACTTGGGTGGATTAGTCAGTCAAGTGTCCAACTCTTGATTTCCTCTTAGGTCATGATCCCAGGATCATAGGATTGAGCCCTGTGTTGGGCTCTGTGCCGAGTGTGGATCCCGCTTGAGATTCTCTCCCCACCCACCTTGGCCCTTCTACCCAGCTCATGTGCTGTCTTTCTCTCTCTAAAAGTAAAAAAAAAAAAAAAAAAAAAAAAAAATCCACATTGCGTACTCATTCTCTTTTAGTGTGAAGGGTACTATGTTGACCACCACCCCCCCATAAATGCAACGAATAAAGGGTTTATTAAAAAAGAGTCCAAAGGAGAGACGATAAGGTACTGAATCATAAATAGTTTAGATAAGCTTTCAGTCAATAGGAATGCAGTCTTCAACTTTTAGGTATTGAGACAAGGCGGTTGTAGGTAAGAAGAAAAAATAACAATAGAATACCCTACTATGTGCCTGGTGGTCTGCTATGTGTTAAAAGACATATATACTATGACCTCTACTTTTACAGATGTGGAGAGTCTTGTAGGATATGAAAAATTTGTCTATGTTCATACAGCTTATAAGCAGCAAAGATGAGATTTCTGACAGTGCCTTCTACAAACTATTGTTCTTTCTGCCAGCCCTGGTTGTCTCTCTAAAGTGTCTCGTGCTCCCTGGGGGAAACAATTATGAGGCAAGTCTGAGACACTTCAGGTGAGCTTATTGAAATCTTATGCCATCTGCCTTTTAGCAGGGAAACTCTAATGTTAAATAGGCTGAAGGAATTTTTTTTCTCGAAACTTATAAATTTTTAGCCATGTGACTAAGTATTTAGGGACAAGAAACGCCAGTGACTGGAACTAGAGATCCTGCCTGATGGCAGTCCTGCACCCTGGGGCAAGTTGCCTGGGGAATGAGTCCTGCTGAGGTTTAGATTTTTCAGCTCTCAGCTCACCTGTTCATGCTGTTCACACCTGTGACTGAGGGTCAGGCCCCTCCTTTCCCTTCATTCTGGTGACAGAAAAAGGCTTTAATTTGTTGGGGCAAGGAAAAATTACAAGAGGACAATCCAGCTGTTGTAAATTATACATATGCCCTCTATGTGGTCTCTCACCCCATAGATATAGGAAGTCCTATTATCTTTCTTGATCAGAAGTCTCTCTCATTTTCTTGCAGATAGAATCTGTGCCAAATCAGCCACCAGACATGCCCTACTCTTGAAGGAACTTAACCAAAGAGCATGTGGAAACTGGGCATCTCACCAATGAATCCAGAAGCACGGGCCACATTTGCCTTGAAGATTTTTTTCTTTTTCTGATAACATTTCACACATTAAGAAAAAAGCAGAACAAATGCAAATTTAAAAAATGCTGGCAAAATAATTATAGTAGTTCTTGAAATACCCAGAGAGGCTGGATGAAAATTCAAAATGCTTATGTATGAAGAAGCAAAGCGGCATTGTTAATTTTAGGATAGAAAGTGTCTTTCCCTTGTCCTATCCCCCAACATCAGTAAGCAATATTTTCAGCAAGCAGGTCAAGTACAAAGAGTGCACACGCAGATGAAATAAGTAAAAACAGATGAGGTAAATGGTTTGAATTTAGGAGGTCAACAACATCCCCAATCTACATTTTCAACTCTTCTGTGCTGTAGCCAGAGTGCAAATCAAGACTAGCAAGATACTTAAGCAGGAATCGGTACTTCCATAAGCAGAGAAAGATGCCTGAGAAGCACGAATGTAAGTGACATCCAGAAAGTCCCGTATCACTCCTGTTTTTCTTATTTTCTTATTAAGTGTATGTTCCTCTGAAAAATAATCAAGAAGTTAAAGAATACTTCTAGGTATAAGATATTCTTTGTTTGAAATATGTCCACCTTTTTCGATCTTTCTGCTTCTCTCTTGCTTTTTCTATTGAAAAAATTGGTCCTTAGGGGTATTGAGATGAGTAAAGAATTTTTCAAGTCTCAACTCGGTATCATCATAAGTCCCCCTTTTGTATGACTTTGTTTCCCTCTCCTTTATTTTAAATTCCTTGCATCCCCAACTCCTCAAAGATCTCCACTGTAATGCTTTAAAATGTATGTCATTATGCATATATACACATAATTTACATGTAAACATATAAAACATATTTATATAAAGACATGGAAATGTCTCATAAACATATATGTGCATATATAAAAATCCCTAGGTATGTGTATCTGTATACGGATATACTTCTATCCTTTAAAATATAGGACTTCTGTTGTATGTGTATGTACTTTTACTTTACATAAATAGTATAGTTCTATGTATTTCTTTTTTCTTACTCTTTTCAGTCAACATTGTGTTTTTATTTATTTATTTTTATTATTATTATTTTTTTTTAAAGAGAGAGAGAGCACACAAGTCGGGGACAGGAGCATGGGGAAGAGAGAGCATCTCAAACAGAGGCTCTATGCTCAGTGTGGACCCTGAATGCAAGGCTTGATCCCATGACCCTGAGATCATGACCTGAGCTGAAATCAAGAGTCAGACTCTTAACTGACTGAACTATCCAGATGCCCCAACATTGTGATTTTTAAAAAATACTTGTCCAGGGGTGCCTTCGTATTTCAGTAGGTTAAACCTCCGACTTCCGCTCAGGTCATGATCTCACGGTTTGTAGGTTCAAACCCTGTGTTGGGCTCTGTGCTGACAGCTCAGAGTCTGGAACCTGCTTCGGGTTCTGTGTCTCCCTCTCTCTCTGCCCTCTCCCACTCATGTGCTGTCTCTCTCTTTCTCCAAAATAAATAAACATTAAATTTGTTTTTAAATATTTGTTCATATATCTTAGACTGACTTCTCCTGAAAGAGAAGCTGAGACAAAAGTTTCTGTGCAGTTTATTTGAGAACAACCCCTGAGTACTGATTGAGGGACCAAAAGAGTGAGCAGAGAAAGAAAGTACACCACATGGACAGATTATCAAGTCATCTCTGCTCTTCCCTATGATGGACCCTCAACCCCTCACAGCCTTCTTAGGAACTGTATCAAATGAATTTCAGAATTTTATTCCCAGGGGATCAAAATGGGAAACACTTGCTTATCTACTGGCTTTTGTCCTCCATTGGGCAAGTGGAATCTCACAGGCACTAATTTCCCCGATACTTTTGTGTTGACCTGCTCGCCTGCAGGGAAGATACCCACAGACGTCCCATACCATAGCTTCTGAGAAGCCCCAGGGCAGGGAAGGAAGGGAGGGAAGGGCAGGAAACAATGGTTTGTTTTAAGGATCAAGATCAGGAACTGTCAAGTTGTAGCTGGCCGGCCAAATCTCTTAAGTGCAAAAGTGGTTGTTCCAGCAGTGACTGGAGTTCTTGGTGAGACCTACCGACTAGGGAGCAGCCCCCCAGAGGTATCTGATCCACTAGGCTACTGACTGTGAATCTGTTACAATTTGGACCACTTTATATTTCATTGTTTGCATCCACCACATTTCTCTACACCCTAGACCTTTATTTGGGGCTCCAAACTCGAGTAGATTATTGCCTGCTTAACATTTTCATCTGGATATCTCACAGGAACTTAAACACAACAAATCCAAAACAGGACTAATGATTATTCCCTTCCAAACCTGTTTCTGCAGGTTTCCTGTCTTGACAATTGAATTATCAGCTACCTAGTGATTCAAGCCAAAGACTGGTATACTTACACTTAAACAATCAGAAGGTCCTGTTGATTATATTGCTTAAATATCTTTTGAAGCAGAAAAATTCTCCATTTCCACTTTCCCACCCTATTCTAAGAAACCACCACCCCCCTCCCATATTATCACAGTGGGTCACTAAATGGTCTCTCTACTTCCAATCCCGCTCTCTGTCAAACCATTTCCCATTCTAGCCAGCGTAACCTGAGAAAATTGAAAATCTAGCTATTTAACCACCCTACCTCAAATTCTTTAATGACTTCCTTCCAATCATCTATAATAAAGTATCACAGACTCAATGAGGCCTGTATTACCATGGATTTTTCTGGACTAGTCTCACGCTATTCTTTTCCTCACCTCCCACACCCAAGCTCTCAAAGGCAATGTGCTTTGTCTCTCCTTAGCATTGAGGCGAATGCTCTTGGTTTGACCTTGAATGCCTTCCTATGATGGACTAAAGATGGAACAATTTTTTTTACCTTTACTCCCTTCTAGAGGCAGAATTTGTTTTCTTCCCCCTTGAAACTGTGCTGGCATGCAAATGCTTTAAATGATCTGAGGTGGTTCTGGATCTAAACCTTAACAAAACATGATAACTTTTTCTTTTTGTGGTTTTGTGTGTGTTCAGCTGCCATCTAAGAAGCTGGGCTACTTTTATGGAGAGGCCATGTGGAAAGGCCACAGGAAGAATCAAGATTTTGAAACTACACACACAGAAAAAAGTCCAGCCATGCAGCTGACCTCCGCCCTCAAGACATCTACCACTTCTGTGACAGACAGCTTAGACGTTCCGGCTTGTTGAAATGCCCAGCGGTTGTAGTACCAAATGACATCCCATGGACCAGAAGAATTACCTGACAAATCAATCACAGATTTGCAAAAGATAATAAAATGATTATTTTGGGAACCCACTAAGTGTTGAAGTGGTTTGTTAGACAGCAATAAAGTTGCCTTACCAGAAGCAAGGGAGACTATACAATGATTAGGGCACTCTGTAAATCTACAGATGATGATTTGGGCAGAAAAATTTCCAGTTTTGTATAACTCTGGGGACTATGTTTGAAATTCAGAAAAGTGTCTGGAGTACTTCAATCATTTCAATCTAGTATGATTTCAGGATATGTAGAATGCACCAAGTCTTCTTGCTTATGTTAATAGTTGATTTTTGAAAAACAAGATTAGATAATGTTTACATCAATAACAAGGCATATGATTAGACTCCAAAGGACTGATATCTCAAGAGAACGTTTGTTTTTGAGAAGAGAATTAGACTTGGACATTGAGTCCTGGCTTAACTATTTAGTTGCTGCTTTGGGTAGAATTCATGAGGTTAATTAATTTTTATTGGTTAGAGGATAAAGTAGACAGTGCACAAAATGGCAAAGCATGGGCATATGATTAAAAAATAAAGGTGCTTGAATTGATAGGAAGCTGCCTAGTAGAGAAGCCAAAGGTAAGCAATGCACGCTGACCATAAATCAAGCATAAGTCTGCAAGAGGGGATCTTGCTGCCCAAATGCATGCAAGAATTAGGGAAGTGTTCGGGGCGCCTCGTGGCTCAATTGATTAAGCCTCTGACTTCAGCTCAGGTCATGATCTCACAGCTCCTGGGTTGGAACCCTGCATCGGGCTCTGGGCTTACAGCTTAGAGCCTGGAGCCTGCTTTAGATTCTGTGTCTCCCTCTATCTCTGCCCCTCCCTTGCTCACACTTTGTCTCTCGCTCCTTCAAAAATAAATACACATTACAAAAATAAAAAGAATTAGGGAAGCGGTTTTAATACATATTCCTTCCCTGCCACATACACCCTCCTTTTTTCATTGTCATCAATTCTCTCTTCCATGAGTATTATAAAGTAATCGAGGGTACAAAATTAACATGAAATTACAAGTAGTGTGTTTATAAGGATGGGATCCTTTGGAAGTACGATCCAATGTCAAAGAAAGAGGTTACTGGGACTGTGTCATATCATAATCTCTTCCTTATTCTCACAAGTCTGACAAATAAAATAGTAAAGATACCTTTAAAACATCTCAAGTTCTCTTACCGAAAATTCCGAGAAGGTCATAGCTACCTAAAAAAGAAGATTCTGGAATAAAACAATGAGCAACTCAACTTCTCAAGTCTCAGTCTCTTCACATGCAATGTTAGAATCATACTGATTTGGTAGTGGAGTGGTAAAGATGAAAAGAAATAATGTCTAAATGGCACCTACCACAGTGTCAGAACGCTTTAAAAAAATATCAAAGAGAGAAACTAACAACAACTATCTATTGAGCACCTAATGTGTTGTTCTTTGAAAACAGAGACATTGAACAGACTCCAATATCATTAAATTTGCAAAACTACTTATTATAAATACAATAATCTGTGGATTTATCAGCTGGATAAATAATAATCATATGCTGGCTAAAGAACATCCCAAGAGTTAAGGTCTTCCCTACACACACATATTGGCTGAATCTATGTATCTTTTATAAAATATGTGAAATGATAAGTATAAACACTCTTAGAACATGGTGTTTTAGAAGTTAAATCTAGTAGATTTTTCTAAAGCCTGAACATCTCATTTAAATAAAGCAAACATTCAACCTCTGCATTCGACATTTAAACAGGGCCTTAATGAATCAATTAATTTCCTAATTTGTTTTGGACATCATTAAAGTATTCGTCTATAATCTGGCATAACATACACTTTGGGATGCCTGGTTATAGAGAATTCTTAACTGTTAAATAAGAGGGTCAACTCATATTCTAAATTCCGCCTTTCAGAATTCTTTTATTTCTATTTCCAGAGTTTTGCTCAGGCAGGAAATGCTTTTACCCCCTTTCATATGGAAATTATTTCCACAATATGCACCATCAATATTCATCAAGTATCACACCAATTAACAAACCATGAATAATCTGGAACAAAAATTTAATGCATGAAAACCCACAAACATCTAGGTGGCTGTTAATAAGACTGTGTTTGAGGTAATCACACACAAATTTAATTTTAAATATACTTCCCTTAAGGAAGGGGTATCAATGTTAATTTAAGAATTTAATTTGTATGGTGTTTTAATAAAATGTCTTTCAAGAAATGTGCAAAAACATCATGCTAGGAACTTTGCTTATCAAGCAAACATTTAATTTTCTTTTATGGAATGGAAATAGACTATTCCCTTTATATTTGTATAACTTTATATAACTCCTTTGTGAAGTTAACCTAGTGTCTTAGTATGAAACAAGTAATATCAATTCTTTGAATATATGAATATATACCTCATAAAACAATTACTTTTGAAATTAGTAGCAACTGTATTTTTTTTTTTTCTTTTAGTTTTAGGCACTATAAAAGTTTAGTCAAGGCACTTTGAGCTCGATCATATCTACAAGTGAGTTACACTGATTTAAAAATTTATAAATACTCTAATTGGCTTTCCAAACTTCGTGGTTTAAACTGGCAATGATTAATCTCAGATAAATTCATATTTGTCTTTTCTAATTAAGTCTAAATTTGATGACAGAAAGAAGGGATGGCACCCTCTCCCGGATAATGAGAAAGCCCAGGTCCAGAACATGTATCCAGCTTTTCCAAGGACAAGTGAGTGGCAGAATCGCAGGGCTAGGACTTCATTATGTGTCCCTGTCCTTACTAAGTTTTTCGTCCTTTCAGTAAAAGAATAAAGTAAAGCTAATAAAAGTTGAGCAGAGGAAATTGTAAAGATACAAGCAGAAATTAATTACATTAAAAATAAAGATCTAAAAGAAAAAATCAACAAGAAGCTGAAAGCTGATCCTCTCAAAGGCTAATAAAGTAGATAAATCTTTGGCATGCCAAATCAAGATAAAAAAAAAGCACAGATAAAGAATATTAGAAATATAAAGAAGGATTAATTATAGCTGTGATTAATTATAGGAGTTTTAAGTATTACATGAGAAAATACCCCAAAAATCCCTTTATGACAAATTTGAAAATAGATGAAAATTGCCATTGATAAAAATAATTTACCAAAACATACTGAAAAATAGAAAACCTGAGGACATGTCTCACAACTAAAGATGTTCAATCCATAGATAAGAATTTATCTCTCCACAACAGCAAAAAAACTCAACAAAAACATTACAGGCCCATATGATGTTTTAGGCATCTGCTATCAAATATTTAAGGAGAGAGAATTTCAGTATTAAACAAACTCCCAAGATCAGGAAAGAAAAAGGTGGGGAGGAGCAGGAGGACCACATACACATCCATTTGATGAAGCTAATATAACTTTGTTAGCAAAGTCAAGTAAAAAGTATGAATAAAGAAAATTTATTACCATAACATAACTCATGAATGAAGATGAAAAACTCCAAATAAATGTTAGCAACCTGAATCCTACAATTGTATTTGGAAATATCAATTAACTGTCTTGAATCCTTTCAGAGAACCCTTGTCTCTTCTCTAGAGCATTGTAATGAATTTGAATTGATTTGATTTCTGATTTATTTCCACCATTAAACATTTTCTACTTGTCCTGATACCCTTCCTTCCTTCCTTCCTTCCTTCCTTCCTTCCTTCCTTCCTTCCTTCCTTCCTTCCTCTCTTTTTGTTCTTCCTTTCTTATGTTCTCTTGACTGATATTTTTTCTTCCTTATCATTTTCCATTTGCTTGTCATTTTCTTTCTTGGCTCTCTCCTCTATTGATTCTGTCAATTTTTTTCTTGTCCATTTCCCTCTTTTATGTATTTGAAAGTTGGAGGCTACAGTTTTCTAAAGATTTAAGATAATCTAAATTTTATAGGTACCTTTACTTCACTTTCAATGAGTTTAAGGACTTTAGAAAGTTTTAGCTCCATCTACCCCCTTCTCAATTCATATGATATTGTGGTCTAGTGTTCTAGTTCTATCCTACTTTTTTCCCCTAACATTTTGTTGTTTGGTACAATGTTTATTTTGATTTCCCTACAAATTTCCCAACATCCTTGTTTGCCATTCCTTTTTGCACTTTAAACTTTCCATCTGAAATACTTTTCTTTGAGACTGAAGTATGTCTTTCATGAGTCCCTGTACTGAAACTGTTCTGCTGGTAGTAAATATCTCAGTTGTCGTTTGAAATTATCTTTGTGTCACCCTCATATTTGGAAGACACTTCTGGTGGGTGTAGCAATCAAAGCAAAGGGGTACTTTGTGCATTCATTCTGCATAAATTTGGTAGATGATCAATGAAATCTCTGTGAGTGCCCATGACACTTTTCATTGGTGTTCTGTGGCTTCACTGGCATGAGTTGAGGTTGAACATTGGGACTTTTCTTCTCTCTCAACCTCTCCCTCTCTCCTTCCTCCCTGGATTTTTTTGGGGGTTCCAAGATTTGAATACTGGTGAATTTCAACAATTCTAGGCAAACTCTTAGTTACTACATTTTTGATATCACTTTGTCCAATTCTCTTTTACATTTACTCCAAGACACTGGTTACTCTTTTTTTTTTGTTTTTTTTGACTTTGTGTGTTTCACAGTTTTTATATTTTCATTTTTCATATTTGTATTTTTCATCTTTTTCATATTTCTCCATCTCTTTTTCTAGACTTCTTAAATCGTACACTTTTTGGGTTACGTTCATCAGTTTCCTAACTCTTTTGTCATACATGTTTAACTGGAATTTATTCCAGTCATTTTTTTATTCCTGAGAATTTCTGCAGTTTAAGAGCAGTTTGCTGCTTTTAAAATTGTTTCATAATCTTCTATAGATTCTATTTTTTTTCAAAGTCGTATTTCTAGCCTGTCAGGTATGTCTTTAAATATACATATAAACGTAGCTATAAGTATATACACATACAGCTTTACACAATATTGCCTTTCTGAATAGTTGGTGGAATTTCTGGATATATCCTAGGTGTCTTTCTATTTTTCTTTGATACTTTAAGTTCACTTTATAGGAAATGTACTACATTCTGGGAAAATACTTTGATATTCTAGTTCATTGACTGGTTTCATTGGTTATTTTCAGCAATTCAGTCTGAGATTTTTATTTTGAAAATATGTTTAAATTTCCATATGTCACACAAAAGTTAGAAGGATCGTACGTGACCTTATTTGGAGGTATTCAATTTGCAGTGAAAGCACGGTTTTTTGGGCATGCCAGTTTGCATGTCTCTTTAATGCTGTGTGTGTGTTTAACTCTTGGCCACTGTATCATGATTCTCTGTGAGATTTGCCTCACTAGGTTTAGTTGAGGTTGGATCTCAGTATAAGGACCTGCATCTGATGAACATGATGGAAAGTCTGCCTTGGACATACAGCTCTTCCTCCCACCCTGGGATCTGCCTGAGCCTTGAACCCAAGAGTCACAGCTGATGCTTGGTCATATGCAGACACATTGTCCCCTGCTCAGTCCAAATGGCTTAAGGTTGACCAAATCAATGGCTTATTGTCAGACTGCATTTCCTTGTTCAATTTCAATATGGTTCCCTCCTGCCCTTGGTCTAGGTAATTTTGAGCTTCCCCGAAACCCCCCTAAGCCACCATGGTCTCTTCCTGTATGCGTGTTGGACATTCATCTTCTCTATTCTTGTTTCTCCATGACTCTGATCTCACTTCATTTCTAACTGTTATGAATTCCTCAGAAACTTTTTTTCTACCAGTCTTTCCTTGTTTTCCAGTGAACTTACGACTTTAATTTCTTAAAAACCACTTATTACCTGACATTTCGGAGAAATTTTGGTGGCCAGGGAAATTAGGTACTTCTGTTCACTCTACCACATTTTCCCAATCCAGTTATGCTTTTTCCCCCCACATTTCTATTTTCTCATTGGTTTAAATAAAATTAGCATTTTAACAACTCCGTAACATTGGATATGTCACCACACTGTGGTTTATTTAAACATCCTCTACCATTTGCTACCCCAAATCTTTTACCAATGTGAATAACACTAGAGTAGACATAATTCAAGAGATATGCATTTTTACATATCCACAATTATTCCCATAGAAGCACACTATAAATGAAATTACTACCTAATATCCTTTGTAACAAATGGAGACGGCTTGTATACAGTGACCAGTGGATTTTAACCTTAAGATAACACAATGGGGTATTGACCAGTCTTCTCTAAAAAGGCACAGGAGGCTTAATTTTGGGTGCTATCGCTGTCAGTCTATCTGTGATGCTGATTAGAAACAAATGGCTGGTTTCACCACAGCTAAGTTTCACACTAAGAAGAAAAGGTAACACTTCTGCCAGCTGTTTCAAAAACAGCTTAGGTGCAATATGCAAGTTAAGAGTGAAACGAAGTGCCATCATTCCTATTTTTATACTACTAATGGTATTTCTGCATCTATAGTTGGAATATGTAGTTAGAACCTACACAAGCTAGCTAGCTAGCTAGCTACACACACAGACAGACATACACACGTAATAGTTATGTACGTATGTACGTATATATTATGGACTGGATGCCTGTGTCTCCCCAAAATGCGTATGGTGAAACCCTCGCCTCCAATGCGGTGGAATTTGGAGATGGGGCCTTTGGGAGGTAATTAGGTTTACACGTGGGCATAGGTGGGGCCTCCATGATGAGATTACTGTCCTTAGAAGTCAAGATAGTAGAAAGCTTGCCTGCTCCTTTTCCACCATATAAAACACAGTGAGCAGGTGGCCCTCAACAGGCCAGGAAGAGAGCTCTCATCAGAACTCAACCATGCTGGCACCTAATCTTAGACTTCCAACGTTCAGAACTCTGAGAACTATGTTTTGTGTTTGTAAGCCACCAAGTCTGTGGTACTTTGTTTCAGCAGCCCAAGCTAAGACATATTTTGGTCCTGAGAAGTGGGGTGCTGCTGTAATGAATGCCCAAACACGTGGGAGCCATTTTGCAACTGGGTAGTGGGTAAAGACTGCGAGAGTTTTTAGGTGCATGCTGGCAATATGGATGTTTAGAGTGATTCTGGAGAGGTCTCAGATGGAAATGAGGAATACGCTACCAGAAACTGGAGGAAAGGCCATTCTTGTTACAAAGTAGCAAAGAATTTGGCTGAACTGTGTGCTTATGTATTGTGGGACAGCTGTGAGTGAGGAAACAGGAATATTTAGCTCAGGAGATTTCTGAATAAAGGGTTGAAAATGTGGCTTGGTTCTCCCAACCACTTATAGTAAAATATGAAGAGAGAGAGGGAGAGGGAGAGAGAGAGAGAAGTTGAAGAAGGAATTGTTAAGCAAAAGGGGACCAGAACTTCAGGTCTTGGAAAATTCTATTTTGCAAAACAATGAGAAAAGTTTGTTCTGAAGAGAACACTTAAGCGTATGGGTGAAAACCATTTGATAGGGGTGCCTGGGTAGCTCAGTGGGTTAAGTGTCTGACTTTGGCTCAGGTAATGATCTCAAGGTTTGTGGGCTCAGTGGGTTAAGTGTCCGACTTTGGCTCAGGTAATGATCTCAAGGTTTGTGGGTTTGAATCCTGCATCAGGCTCTGCTTGGGATTCTCTCTCTCTCTCTTCCTGCCCCTCCCCCCCCTCATATTTTCTCTCTCTTAAATAAAGCTTAAAAAAAGAAAGAAAGAAAACGAGTTTATAAAGAAATTATGGGTGTGATTCATTAATAAGTCAAGAATAGAGGTGGGGTTATACCAGCAGTCTCTGCCAGTTTGAACTAAAGGAGAAGGTGAAACAGAAGGAAGGAAGGCTCCTGGACTTACTGAATTTTGCAAGATGGGACTGTAGAGCTTTTTAGCTGTGAATATGACCTATCTTTCAAGAGCTAAAGAAAGATCCCAGAGCTGATTCAGCAACCATCAGGGTTACCCCCACACTGGCCCAAAGTTCCCAGGCACAGGTGGCCCGCCTACCTCCACCTTGATTCCAGGTGTATGGGCAGAGGCTTCACAGAGCCATGTGGTCTGAGCCCTGAGGATGCTGCCCTCCAGTGGACAGCACAGAACCAATGGGGATTATCCCTGAGCCTTAAAACCTAATAGAATTTGCCTTGCTAAGTTTTGGATTCGAGTGAGATCCACTACCTCTTCCTTCTTTCCTGTTTCTTCCTTTTGAGTGGGCAAGGCTATCTTACGCTTGCCCCTTGCATTTTGGAAATGCGTAAGTTGTCTGACTTCCCAGGTTCATGGCTGCAGCGGAATTTTACCTCAAGATGAATTGTACTCTGAGGCTCCCCCATATCTGACTTTAGATGATATGTAGAGGGGACTTTCAACTTTCGTCTGAATCAGGAATGAGCTAAGACATTTGGGACTGCTGAGATAGAATAAATGTATTTTACATGCGAGTACATGAATTTTGGAAGGCCAGGGTCAGGACGTGATGGATTGAATGTTTGTGTCCCCATCAAATGCATGTGTTGAAGACCTAACCCCCACTATGATAGCATTTGGAGATGCCACCTTTGGGAAGTAATTCAGGTTAGATGAGGTCACAAGGATAGGACTCTCCTGATGGTATTAGTGCCTTTATAAGATAAGACACCAAAGAAAGAAGAGGCCATTTGAGCACAGAGGGAGATGGCAGCCATCTATGAGCTAAGAGAAGGACTCAGAATAAAACGCACCTTGATGGTACCTTGATTTTAGACTTTCCAGCCTCCAGAATTGTGGGAAACAAATCTGAGTTGTTCGAACCACCCAGTCTGGGGTATTTTGTTATGGTAGCCCAAGTAGACTGATACAGTATACACACCAACATACAGATATACTTTTTGTTTGTTTGTTTAATCCAAAATGGAAAGCATCCATAGATGCAATCTGATGACTTTTAATCCAAACATTAACAGCGTAACTCAAGGATTACTTCCTTCAGATCTTTAAGAAAGTTTTAGAAAAAATGGTCTGTTTCTTCTTCATTCAGATCTTGGGCCTTGGTAACTCCAGTATTTCTAGGTTGCAATGAAATAATTTGGCCTGCGTGCTATCATTCATTTAATTAAACCCTGCCTTCAGATGAGGCTTTTAGTGATAACTTTACATTTCTTTTGCTCTGTTTTCTGTTAGTATTATGAGAAATCTCAAAATTTTGGTGACCTAGTATCATACTTTTTATCCTTGTCCAGTGAGAATATTGTCATTTGCTAAGAGATTTGTGGCTTACATGGAAGAGTTCCACACCTGTGGCCAGTCCCTCTCCACTGTATTCAGAAAGTGTTTTTTTTTTCTTTCTCTTTTAAATGGAAATGGATGGGGTGAACAGGTCTGTAAATACAATGATATCTCCAATCATTGTGCTGTAGAAATGGCACATTACACTAAGATAAAAAAAACCCCACAAATCTGCTATTCCATCAAGCAGGTTTTCTGAGATGAAATCATAGGTACGGAGGCAATGCAGCTTACAATGAGGCAGCAGATTAAGTATAGAACTTGGAAGGAAGATCTCAGTTGGACTCATGCACCTATAGTGTGCTAGCTATGTAGCTTTGAATGAGATACCTAATTTTCCTGACTTTGATTCTGTGATCTCAGGATGGGAATAAAAATCCCATTCCTTAGGTCATTAGGAACATAAATATACTTTATGTGAAGTCCCTAGTTGATTCCTGGCCTTTCATTGGTTCTAAGGGCCATCGTGTAGTGTTATTATTCTCGTTATTACTTCTGTTACTACTTTCACCATGTTTTCTTCTCTACCTCCAGTCCTTATACCTAGGACTACGGACTAATCCTTATACTACTGCTTACATGGTCTGAGTGTCATTAATTGCACAGGGTTTTCAGTCCTACAGAATCAGGCTACCTTCTCAGTTCTTTTATGCTCTGACCATATGATTATGGGGGAACTGTTCAGCCTCTGGGTCTCAGTTCCTTCACCTGAAAAAAAGGGCACAATAACATCTGCCTTCTATGTCACTGCGAGGATTAAATACAACAATGCATGTATGTAAACGCATAGGAAGCACTGAGAATGGGGTCTTCAAAGTGAAGGCTTACACTAACTTAAAGTTCCTATTAGTAATACTTAATATTAATTTTATGATAAATCCAAAAAAAAAAAAAAAAAAGCAAAGATTTCTGGCAAAACCCATTTAAGATACTTAAAACTTCTGGTTTGTTCTATACCCACTCATATCACAATATTCTCTTTCTTCTATGCAAACCCCAAATTATTTTCTTTGTTTGCTTTATAAGGGAGAGATGTCACAGAGAGGAAATCAGGCAAATAATGCAACTAGAAAAAGCTGTTAAAATGCACACCCCTAAACACATTTTTTAAAAGAGATACTAAATAACCCATTGTCCCTAAAGAAAAGAAAAGCAAACAGATAAGATCACAACACACACCATGGAAAAAATCCCCAAGTGAAAAGGTAGTTATATAAAGAGCTCATGAACAATATAAGTACTATAAATACATACATAATTTCATCATCCGCTGTTTCCCCGTTAGATGTGCTCCCTTTCAGATGGTTCTCAGGCATCTGTTCAAGACAAAGCCTCTGAGCCTCTTAAATTACCCACAGCTCTTAAAAACATACACTTTGGGATGCAATTGTTAAAAGTATTTAAATTTTATTTAAATGTGTTTAAAGACTGTTTTATGTCCCTGGATTTGGAAGGAGATAACATATTTCCCATAACCAAACTCTTCAAACATTTAAGAACTATATTGAATGCTAATTAAATCCGGAAACTACTTTGGAAAAAATGAAAACTCCAGGCTCATTTAAACCACATTTTGGAAGGTACTTTAAAAGATAATGAAGGTCTAGCAAGTGGCAGTGAAAAGTTAACTGGTGAGGATTTTTGTTTTTGGTTTACTTATTTATATGCAACATCTTCTTATTTCTAATAATTCTGCTTGTATTTATGAATTTATCCAAAATGTTTCATGATTTTATCTTTAAGACTAGGTTACATACATAGTGGTTGAACTATCATCTCCTAGATCATGAGAACTTGAAAAATGTTCTTTTATAATTCAAGAGAATAGTCCAGTAATAATACATATATACAGAAAGTTTCTTCTAGATTTTTGTTCACATGATCTTACCTCAGAGTTTTGCCAATTTTTCTTATTTTTAATAAAACAATTCTATATTTTACATCTAAGTCATTTTAGTTTTAATTACTTGAAAAATATTTAAGGGAGAAAACTGGTTGACAGAATTAAACTAACTAGAGATTGTAGACTACTCTTATGTTTTCTTCACTCATCTACGTAAAATTGTGACACTGATGAGCATCATGAGGTAAGACGCATGACCTCCTAAAGTAGACGAGTTTGCAAGAGAATGCTCTATTGATATCAATAGACCGCCATTAGGAAAGCTAGTCTACAGACACAATCCTGCTTTTTTCTATTTTTCAGCAAGAAACAAAAAATGCATTGGCTTCTTTTTTCTCGCCAAGGAATGGAAAGAAAACAGAGATGGGATATAGAAGATAGAGACTAGAAGCAGAAAGCCAGTCATATCCCTTGTCAAACATGAATGGAGAACAACTCCAGAGATAATTAGAAATGCCAAGGATGAAAATTAATGTCTTCTTTCTAGTAAAATGCGCTGTTTATAATCCATTGAAACCTTAAATTGGCCAGAAATAGAAAGAATTTGATGGAGTAGGACAAAGGGCACAGTCAGAAAGCCCAGAGACTCAGGGAACATTTCAGGGGGGGCTCTGGTAGTAACAAGGACACAGGTGCATTTGCTTGAACTCCACCCCCCCCCTTTTTGGCTAAGTAATTGTATTTGCTCTTAAAAATAACAGGATATTTTTAATTAAGGCATTATAGTCAGTATACAAGAAACTGAATTGTGTGCTAGTTTGAGCTTTCTCTGATATTCACACTGAGTCAAAGAACTTAGGTTGAGGCTCTTCAAAGTAATGTCTCACTGTTTGGAGGCAAAACCCACAATTTTAAGTCAAGCGTCTAAGAAAAATTTGCTTCCAGAACCTAACATACTAACATAGGTAACTTCTGAATAGAGAACACTAGCCTTTACTTCACTGTTTTAATCATCTCCTGAAACCTACTACAATGTTCATAATGGGGACTTTTTTTTAAGGCATAAGCCCCAAATGCTGCCTGACATGATGTGCTTATAAAAGAGAACACTTTAGAAAACAAAGTCGCCATTTAGAAAGACCATGCTAACCACTTTTTATTATTGTGTTGGAGAGCTAGAAAGAAAAAAGGAACACCTCCAGGCACCCTGTGAGAGAATCTGGGACAGGCAATTCTATGATTAGCATAAAATAATTTCTTTCAGTTCCAAATTGTGATTCAAACTGATTTCTCATCCTTACCAAGTTTCTCATGTGAACGCTAGGGCACTGGTAGGGAGAGATGGTGCCCAAGAATTGGGATGGAGATGAATGAAGGTGGATTCAGAGGAATCCTCCCTATAAGTCCCTTTAGACCTTCCTTACCAGCTAGCTAGTGCTCCTCCATTCCATTCCGAGGAGGACATAGATTCTCCTAGCGTAAGGATACTGTGATGCTCTTACATTGCAAGGGGATGCTTGCTCCCAAAAGGTCCACTACCTCTCATGGTCTCCACATGCATACTGGAGTCAAATCCAACCTGACACAGGGAAGTGGGTACCAAGACTGACCTGGGACGAGTCCACCTACACCTTGAAAAATGTGCAAAATGTGGTTAGTTTATATCAGCAGGAATTAATATACATGTACATCAATGGACTATACCTGTATTTGTCCGGCGTGAAGGGAAAATAAGTTTGAAATGGCCAATTATATCAGTGCGGGTGCACTTATGAGGAATTCTAGCTTCCATATGTTAGCTTGAGCAATTGAGAAAGGCCCTCACAATTTGCTCACATAGTTGACTAAAACCTGGAAGTTATATTTGTCTACATTAAAGGAAACTAAAATGTGCAATTTCCTTGCTATGATGCAGAGGAATACAGCTGACAGCTCAGGGAAACAGGAATGTTGGAATGGATTTCTAATGTGTGATTGACTCACCCAACTGGGAGGACCTAGAGGCCACTCTTCCCACAGAATCATGGAGCAGTATTTGGTGAGGGGAGCACTGCCATCCTTCGAGAGCTCTGCAGACATCCTCTGTAGGATGGGATGCTGACAGGCCCTCTTGAGGAGGTACCTGCTAAGCTGTCACAGATGTGGGTTGTCAGTGCTTCTCTCCTTTCCTTCTCAAAGGGACTTGGAGGCATTAGCTCAAGTCATTGTGTCTCTCAGAAAGGGAAATAGAAATATTTGGGGTTACTGGACCCTGACTCTAAAGGGGCATTAAACCTGAAGAAGTCTATCAGTCAAGGTGGGGACTTTGAATGGTTGAGTGATCAACAGGCTTCTGGATTTTGTTTCCCAATGTATGCAGAGGGTCCACAAATTTATCTGGATTTCATTCCCCATTTTTTTGGATATGCCATGGAAAGACAATACTTGACAGGCGGCATGATCTTCTCCTTGGTTTCTAGACCCATCCTCCTTTCTAAAATTCTCTTCTTCTTTTCAAAAGAAAGCAGGTCCTTCACCCATACCACATCTTATGATAGCATCCTTAGCTAGGTTACAAAGTTTCAAGGGCAGTCAAAAAGGTACAAATATTGGTTTGGGGGAAGTCTCCCTAATCCTGTAAGTCCTTCTGTCTTTTCCCATCCTATTCATATTATTATGGGGGGAAAGCTGGGCTCATGATAAATATTCTGAATTTGGAACAACCAAAGCAGAGTATGAAAATACTGATTTTTCTAAATATAGTTAGAATGTCCTCATGAACTACACTTTTTCAATCTCTTCACATTAGATAACACCAACCAATTTTTATGTGATTTCTTTCAAATTTGGTGTGTATGATTCAATAAATAGTTAAAACATAATTAACAAGTTGTATCACATAATATATCCATTACTCATCCAATCTAATCTTATATAATAGTATGTACTATCTCTTAAAAAATAGTAAGTAATGCTGGGGCATCTGGGTGGCTCAGTCCATTGAGCATCAGACTCTTGATTTTGGCTCAGGTCATGATCTCGCAGTTCATGAGATTGAGCCCCGCATCAGGCTTTGCGCTGACAGCAAGGAGCCTGTTTGGAATTTTCTCTCTCCTCTCTCTTTCTGCCCCTTCCTTGCTCTTGCATGTGCACTTTCTCAAGATAAATAAATATTTAAAATAATAATAGTAATAACAATAATAATATGTAATGTCATATGTGAAAATTTTAAATATTCATGAGAACATGCCTAGATTTTCAGAATTGCAATAATGAATATGCAAGCAAAATGTTTGCTATTCCATATCGTATCATGGAATGTCATCACGCAGAAGGTTGAAATGCCAACAGAAATGGGCAGCAAGCATTGAAAATTCACTCACCAATGTGGTAATTGTGCATCTAGTTATTTTAGTGCACCGCTGGCTTTCATACCAAATGACAACGATGTGTTAAAATTTTAAGTTGGTTTTTTATTTACCCTTTTCATCTCTTCCTATCTGTAAATCAGATAATGTGGAATGCATGGAAAAGGCTGGGAGCGGGGAAAGTGAGTGGCGGGGAGTGGGGAGAAGGGCAAGCAGGGAAGTGTTGGCAGAGAGTAGCCATTTCTACAGGTCGGCTTTAATGTGGAGGTGACTGACTAAGTGACAGGGTGCCCAGCAGCTGTTTGTGGACAGGACACTTCACTTCCTCCAAAGCTTGATGAAAGAGTAAAGTTCAGCCTGTTGGTGACATCCATTCAACTATTTCTGACATAATCGGAGTTTAAGTCAAAGGGTATAAAGAGAGGATGAACAGGCTTTCCTAGTACATCAGAGTACTCATTATCTTCAATTCAAGTTGGAACAAAGTATTTTAAGGATCAATAACACAAAACATTATATTATAGCCAGCACATATAATGCATTATATCCCTGACGGGAACATGACATACAAGGGGCCATAAAAAGCTTCATGAAAAGGTTAATTACCTGATGGGAAACACATATGGGAAAACAGAGATCCCATCGGGATGCATCTCTGATATGTGGACAAGCACAAACCACGCCCACCTAGAAAATGTCTCTGGAAGACACACAATCTGAAGCCAGGTGGACCCTGACACAACATGGCATTTATGATCATAATTCCAGAACTGCGGCAATGCTGTGGGCACAGCTCTCTCCTCTATAGCCAATCTAATTATGTCACTTTGAAGTCCAACATGATTTCCATCACCTTTAGGATACGAATCTGAATCCCTAACATAACCTATAGAGCCTCATGTATTTTTGCTCTGGTTGATTCTCTAGCATCACTTTTGTTTCTCTCTGTCTCCACCTTCCAGCAGAGTTCTCCAGACTACATCCTCTTTCTCACTGGAAGGCATCCTACATGCTGTCCCATCTGATGGAAATTCTACTTATTTTTCACCGTTCTCTTACACATCACTCCTTGGCCAGGGATCTGTCCTCTCTCCTAGATTAAATCAGGCACCATTGTAGAGACCCACTGTTTTTTTTGTTTTGTTTTGTTTTTTTCCCATTTTTGGCACTAAGTGTCTGTGAAGTGACTCGCCCAGTCTCCATGTCTGCTGCTAGACAGAGCTCCGTGGAAGCAGAGAGACTGTTTTGACCTTGACCATATTTCACAAGGAGGACAGTTTCTGGAGTATAGTAGGCCCTAAATAAATAATTAGGGCCAGACAATTAATAGCTTAAAATTGAGGATTATAAAAAGGGATATGTTATCCAGGAAGCTGTATCTTTTGTGATCCCCCTCCCTGCAAGTTTTACTGAGATATAATTGAACTGCAATAAATTTCAGATATTTGAACTGTAACATTTGATGAATTAGAACTCATACATTTGCCTTCCATTACAGACTTCTATGACAGAGCATTACACATGCTTCCAAATGTGGTGGTGTTTGGCGGTGGGGCCTTTGGGAGGCAATTAGGTCATGAACGTGGAGCCCTCATGAAAAGAATTAGTTCCCTTATAAAAGGGATCTTAGAAAGCTTCCTCACCTCTTCTGCCCTGTGAGGACATGGCAAGAAGACATCTAGGAACAAAGAAGCAATGTCTCATCAGACACCAAATCTGCCAAAGCCTTGATCTTGGACTTCCAAGCCTCAAGAACTTAAATCAATTTCTTTCGTTTATTGGCCACCCAGTCTATAGTATTCTCTCCCAGCAGCCTGAAGAGACAAAGATACCCACAAAGTCATTACTATAATCAAGATAATGAACATTTTCATGATCTTCAAACCTTCCTCACACCTATGTTCCCCTTTACTAGTCCCTAGCCCTAGGCAACCACCGGTTTGCTTCTTGTTGGGCAGATTGGTGTGCATTTTCTAGTAGTTCATATGAATGGAATCAAACACCATGTACTCGTTTGACTTCTTCTATGAAGCGTGTTTTTTTGAGGTCTATTCATATAGTTGTATGAATCAATACTTCATTCCTTTTTCACATCAAGTAGTTTTTCATTGTATGGTTATAGTACAATTTGGTTATTCATTCACCTATGTCTGGACATTTGAGTTGTTTTCTGTTTGTGATGAGACAAAGTTGTTACGAACAATCACGTGCCAGTCTTCGTGTGGACGTCTGTTTTCATTTCTTCTCTGTAAATATTCAGGAGTAAAATGTCTAAGTCATATGGAAGCTACATATTGAACTCTTCAAGAAATTGGTCCCCTGATTCTCATAGTGCTTGTACTACTTTCTATTCTTATTAGCAGTTTATGACAATCCCAGCTCCTCTATATTCTCACCAATATTTGGTATGATCAATCTTTTAGATTTCTGCCATTCCAACAGGGAGTATATAGTAGTTTCAATTTATATTTCCCTAATGACTAATGGTGTTGAATATCTTCTCCTTTGCTACTATACATCCTTCTCACTTAAAAACAAAATTATTGCAGTAGGAACACCTCACATGAAATCTACCCTTTTAACAAATCTTTAGGTACCATATCTCTAGAACTATCATGTTTAGTAAAGTGTGTTTAGGTTCTTGCCAATTTTAAGTTGGGCTGTTTCATCATTATTGAGTTGTGGAAGTTCTTTTTTTATACCTTGGGTATAAGTCCTTTATCACATAAATGCTTTGCAAATAACTTCTTCCATTCCATGACTTCTGTTTTTTTCTCTCATTCTCTTAACAATGTCTTTTGAAGAACAAAAATTTTTAATTTTGATGAAGTCTAATTTTTCAATTTTTTTCCTTCTATGAATCATGGTTTTAGTACCAGAGCCAAGAAATCTTTGCTGAATCCAATGTCACAAGTTTTTCTATCACATTTTCTTATAGAAGTTTTAAACTTTCAGATTTTATATTTCTGTTCTCAGGCACACCATATTTTGGTCTATGATCCACTTTGAGTTAATTTTTGTATATGGTACAATGAAGATAGGAAATTTCATTTTTTATAAGGATGTCAATGTTATAGCCCTATTTGTTGAAAAGACTATTCTCAATTTACTTTTATACTTTGTTAAAAAATTAGTTGTACACACACACACAACTTGTTTTTTTTCAAAGGTGTTTTGGCTACTCTAGGTCTTCTATATTGCCATAAGAAATTTTATGCTAGATTTGGGGCACCTGGGCAGCTTAGTCAGTTTATCGTCTGACTCTTAATTTCAGCTCAGGTCATGATCTCGCAGTTTGTGGGTTTGGGCTCCACATCGGGCTCTGTACTGACACTGTGGAGCCTGCTTGGGATTCTCTCTCTCCCCCTCTTTCTCTGCCTTTCTCCAGCTTGCGCGCACTCTCTCTCACTCTCTCACTCTCAAAATAAATAAAAAGCATTAAAGAAAAAAAAATTACTATAGCTCATAAAATTCTAAAAAAAAAATGCCTGCTAAGATTTTGACTGAGATTATACTGAATCTACCTATGAATTTGGGGAGAGCTGTTATTTTAGCAATACTATACACTCTAATTTATGATCAAGTTATATTCTCCAATTTCTTAAGACCCTTTTGAACTTGTCTCAGCAAAATTTCATAGTTTTTAGTAAAGAGGTCTTGCATATATTGTTCAGATTAATTCCTAAATATTTCATACTTTTCAGTATTATTGTTAATAGCATTTTAAAATGATCGATTGTTGACTGCTCATAGCTAGTGTAAGAAAACAGTTGATTTTTATATATGGATTTTGTGGTAAACAAGCTTTAAGGTTTTAGGATTCAGGAAAGTAATAGTGCTGTAGGAGATCCCAGCATTCCTGTTCCCCAACAAAGATCAATGATTAGATAGCTAACCATAAACGAAAACAGCAAACAGCTCCCGAAGACCTCTAGAATCCACTTAGGAAGTTCTAACAATGCCATGGGACAACAAGAACCACAAAACACAGAATAATCACGGAAGAGAAAGAAGAAAACCTCATTTTGCCCACTGCCCATCCCCTGCTCCCACAAGCTGCATTGTTCAACACCAAGGCGAAATTTCTGAACTAGCAAGGGTTCCTTCCACCAAGACAGGAAGAGATGAGTGAAAGACACCCAACCTCCTCTGGCACTGTGTGAAAGTCTCACTTGAGCTTTACCCTAGCCAGGTCATCAGAGAGCTGGATAGGAGAAAGGAAGAAAAGCAGAAGCTGTTATTAGCAAACACACAGTGGGAATGACTGCAGTTCACAGATACTTGCCCTGCAGACAAATTCAGAATCTTCTGCCACTGAAGAAGTTGACCCATGCATACATATGCTCATTAACAATAGCTGCCTCCCTCCGCCCCCACCCCCCGCCCCCACCAACTTCACTGGAGCCAACTGACAAGTTATCAAAGGCTGGGCAAGTATAATACCTAAGCCACCTGAGTCCTTCCTTGACCCAACAGGAGCTGGGGAGATATGCCCACAGCCAGCTTGGGCTTCCACAGCTGCCTCAGCACAAGACCCCAGCCTAGGTGCTCTTGGCTGACCCTCAGCCTTGTTACCTCCTCTAGCTGTGTACCTGCATGCCACTGGCATGACATCCGTCATTGGCCTCTGCTACAGTGTGTGCATGCGCACACACACAAATAGAGGAGAGAGTAACTATGGGTGAATATACTGACAGCCAGAGCCACATCTGCTTGTGGGCCCAGATCAGGCCCTGCTTCTGTCGCTGACTGGCAACACCATGTCCACCTATGGGTAGCACCCCCTCCCTCACCTTCACTGCAGCGTGCTCTCAATCCAACCTATCACTGGCCTTCATTATACCGTGCACACACAGGAAGAAGAGTGTACAACCAGAGGAGAGCCCACCAACATCCAAGGACCCTGCGGCTGACAGCAGGTGCTGATCAGGCCCTGCCTCTGTCATTGTCCAGCACCACTGCACCCACCTGTAAATAGCCCCTCAAGTTGTGCACCTGCAAACCCCCTGCCCAACTCTTGTCAACAGCTTCCACTTCAGCATGCATGTCCCGGGGGAGAGAGTGCAGCCACAGAAGAGCACAGTGACATCCAGGGACCTTGCAGCTGCTTGCAGGTCCAGATCAGACCCTGCCTTCTATCACTGGCTAGTGCCTACCTGCAGCTGATCCTTCCAGATGGGGATCTGCATTCCTGCCAGCCCTACCCCTGTCTGTGGTTTTCTGAGGGGTAGAGTGTGAAGCCATAGGAGACCATACTGAAATCCATAGCTTTGCAGATGCCAGAAAGCCCATAGTTGGCCCTTGCCCTTGCTACCTTTCCTGACCTCCATCACTACGAATGTGTCTATGAGAGGCCTCTGCCACCACACAGGCAGCTGAAACTGGCCCCACGAGCCAAGTGTGTCCATACCACTGGCTGTAGCCACTACTGATGTCTGCTCTGGTCCAACTAAGTCCTGGAGGCACCTCTTAGATGCCCAACAGCACTTGTAGCTACTGAAGAATCCCCACAATTTTTGCCAAGAGCCAAACAACTGTGGATACCATGGACCCGAATGGGGCATCACACCTTGCACCTGATACTGCCCCACAACCCTGTACTTGGCACCCTACACCACTAGATCCAGGGTCACAGCATAAGCCAGCATGCCCCCATTCAAAGGGAAAGTCTTCCCTTACTAAAATTAGTCCATAAAGTCTTTAAGAGGTGGATGCTTCTTCAAATGCACAGACAACTGTGCAAGGCTACAGGGATCACACACACACACCCACACACAAATCAGGAAAACATGATGCCACTAAAGGAATGCAGTGATCTCCAAAGACAAAGAATTTGAGAAATAATTAAAAATTAATTGTTCTGTGGATACTCAGAGAGATAAAAGAGAACACAGATAAGCAATTTAATGATAGGAGAAAAATAATGCAAGAACAAAAGGAGAAGCTCAACAAAAAGACAGAAAATATGAAAAGAACCAGGGGCGACTGAGTGGCTCAGTCATTTCAGCATCTGACTTAACTCAGGTCATGATCTCACAGTTTATGGGTTCAAGCCCTGTGTCCAGCTCTGTGTTGACAGCTTAGAGCTTGGACTCTGCTTCGAATTCGGTGTCACCCTCTCTCTCTGCCCCTTCCCTGCTCTCTCTCTCAAAAATAAATCAACATTAAAAAATTAAAGAAAAGAAAATATAAAAAGAGCCAAATAAATTTTGGACCAGAAGAATATAATGGGTAAACTAAAGAATTTAACAGAGAGCTCTGACCATTAATCTTGAACAAGCAGAAGTGAGTCTAAGTGAGCTAGAAGACCAATCAACAGAAATTACCCAATTACAAGATGGAGAGAAAGAAAAGAAAAGGAAAGAGTAAAAAAACCCTATGGGGGGTATGGGATACCATTAAAAGAATAACGTAGGCATTACTGGAGTCTCAGAAAGAGAGAGAGAGAAAGGAATAGAAAGAAAATTGATTTGAAGAAATAATGTCTGGGAACTTCCCAAACATCAGGAGAAATTTCAATACACAAGTTTAGGAAGCTAATAGGTCACCTCAAAATTTCAATCCAAAACATTCTTCTCTGAGACACATAATAATAAAATTGTCTAAAACCAAACACTAAGAATCTTAAAAGCAGCAAGAGAAGAAAAAAATTCTCATAAGACTATCAGCAGATTTATCAGCACTGACCTTATAGGACATAAAAGAATGAGAATATATTCAAAGTGCTAAAAGACAGAAACTGACATGGAGCACCTGGGTGGCTCAGTGGGCTAAGCATCCAACTTCAGCTCAAGTCACGATCTCAGGGTCTGTTAAGTTTGAGCCCCACATCGAGTTCTGTGCTGACAGCTCAGAGCCTGGAGCCTGCTTCAGATTCTGGGTCTCTCCCTCCCTCTCTCTCTGCCCCTCCCCCACTCATGCTCTGGCTCTCTCAAAAATAAACATTAAAAAAGAAAAAAAAAGAAAGAAATGGCCAACCAAGAATGCTTTACCTACTTTATATAGGAAAGTTCTCCTTCATAATTAAAGGTGAGATAAAGACTTAGTACTACTACTACTACTACTACTACTAATAATGGCGGCAGCTAAGGGAGTTCAGCACCACTAAACCTGCATTACAAGAAATTTTAGGGACACCTGGGTGGCTCAGTCGATTTAAGCGTCCGACTTCAGCTCAGGTCATGATCTCATGGTTCCTGGGTTGAAGCCCCGCGTCGGGCTCTGAGATGACAGCTCAGAGCCTGGAGCCTGCTTCGGATTCTGTGACTCCCTCTCTCTCTCTGCCCCTCCCCTGGTCACACTCTGTCTCTGTCTCTGTCTCTCCCTCAAAAATAAATAAACATTTAAAAAAAAAGAAATTCTAAAAGGACTTTTCAAACTGGAAAAACCCCATCAGATTCTTAATACCCTAATACTATAAAATGACAACTATTTAAACACAGAATAAAGTTTAAAGGACAAAAGTATTAAAAATACAAAAATTTCAACAATTCGTTAATGGATAAGCAATAAAAAATGTAAATGGTATGAAAATGTGAAGAGGGGTAAAAAAATAGAGTTTTCTATGTGTAATCAGAGTTAAATTGTTATCAGCATAAAATAAAAAGTTCTATCTATAAGATGTTTTATATAAACCTCATGGACCACAAACCAAAAATCTAAAAAAGGTACACAAAAGATAAAGACATGGGAACCACAGCATACCACTATGGAAAATTATGAATTTACAAAGGAGCCTGGAGCCTGCTTCACATTCTGTGTCTCCCTCTCTCTGCTCCTCCCCTATTCACATGCTGTCTCTCTCTCAAAAATAAATAGAGTTTAAAAAAATTTTTAAAAATAATTTTGAAAATTAAAAAAAATACTCTAAATGTTAATGAATTTAATTCTATAATCAAAAGGCAATGAATGGCTAGATGGATGAAAAAGACAAAACCCACTATACTGCCTACAAGAGACTCACCACAGCTCTGAAGACATACAAAGATTCCAAATGAAGGGATGAAGATACTACATGCAAGTGGAAAACAAAGAGAACAGGGACAGCAACACTAATATCAGACAAAATAGACTCTAAACTCAAAATGGTAAGAAGAGACAAAGATCCTCATTATATGATGATAAGGGGATCAACTAATCGAGTATAAAAGAATTATAAATAAACATATATATATTTATCAGGGCACCTGAATATATTAAACAAATATTAACATCTGAGAGGAGAAAAATACAATGTAATAATAGTAGGATAATACTATTGATAATTGATAATTTTAATTACCACTTGATTTCTTTTTGTTGTTTTCAAGTTTTTATTTTATTTAAATTACAGTTAACATACAGTGTAACATTAGTTTCAGGTGTAGAATTTAGTGATTCATCAATTACATACAAACCTGGTGCTCATCACAAGTGTACTCTTTATTTTTTTATTTAAAAAAATTTTTTGATGTTTATTTATTTTTGACAGAGAGAGGGAGAGAGAGAGAGAGAGAGAGAGAGAGACAGAGCATGACTGGGGGAGGGGCAGAGAGAGGGAGACACAGAATCTGAAGCAGGCTCCAGGTTCAGAGCTGTCAACACAGAGCCCGATGAGGGGCTCAAACCCACGGACCGTGAGATCATGACCTGAGCCAAAGTTGGATGCTCAACCGACTGAGCCACCCAGGCACCCCAACAAGTGTACTCTTTAATACTCATCATCCATTTAACTCATTCCCCCATCTACCTCCCCCTAGAAACCCTCAGTTTGTTCTCTATAGTTAAGAGTTGGTTTTCTGGTTTGCCTCTCTTTTTTCCCCCATGTTCATGTGTCTTGTTTCTTTTTTTTTTTTTAAGTTTCTTTATTTGAGACAGAGCACAAGTGGGGGAGGGGCAGGGAGAGAGAATCCCAAGCAGGCTCTGCACTGACAGCACAGGGTCCAATGAATGGTTTAATCTCACAAAACCACGAGATCATGACCTGAGCCAAACCCAAGAGGTGGACACTTAACCGACTGAGCCACCCCAGGAGCCCCTCATTTGTTTTGTTTCTTAAATTACATGTATGAGTAAAATCATATGGTATTTGTCTTTCTCTGACTGACTTATAGCTTCATCCATGTCATTGCAAATGACAAGATTTCATTCTTTTTATGGCTGAGTAATATTCCATTGTATATGTATATATCACTACTTTATCCATTCATCAGTCAGTAGACTTTCGGGCTCTTTCCATAATTTGGCTATTGTAAATAATGCTGCTATAAACATTGCAGTGCATGTATTCCTTTGAATCAGCATTTTTGTATTCTTTGGGTAAATACTGAGTAGTGCAATTGCTGGATCATAGGGTACTTCTAACTTTTTGAGGAAACTCCATTATGTTTTCCAGACTGGCTGCACCAATTTGCACTCCCACCAACAATGCAAGAGAGTTCCCCTTTCTCTACATCCTCTCCAACACCTATTGTTTCCTGTGTTATTAATTTTAGCCATTCTAACATGTGTGAAGTGATATCTCATTGGAGTTTTGATTTGTGTCCATGACAATGAATAATGTTGAGCATCTTTTCACATGTCTGTTAGCCATCTGGATGTCTTCTTTGGAAAAATGTCTGTTCATGTCTTCTGCCCATTTTTTAACTGGATTACTTGGTTTTTGGGTGTTGAGTTTTATACATTCTTTACAGATTTTGAATATTAAACCTTTATCAGATATGTCATTTGCAAATATCTTCTCCCTTTCCAAAGGTTGCCTAATTTTAGTTTTGTTTTACTGTTTCCTTCCCTATGCAGAAGCTTTTTATCTTGAAGAAGTCCCAGTAGTTTATTTTTGCTTTTGTTTCTCTTGCCTCCAGAGACATAACTAGTAAGAAGTTGTACAGCCTATGCCAAAGAGGATACTGCCTGTATTGTCGTCTAGGATTTTGATGGCTTCCTGTCTTTCATTTATTTGAATTTATTTTTGTGTATTGTGCAAGAAAGTGGTCTAGTTTAATTCTCCTGCAATGCTGCTGTCCGATTTTCCCAGCACCATTTGTTAAAGAGACTGTCTTTTTTCTATTGGATATTCTTTCCTGCTTTGTTGAATATTTATTAGTCAACTGTATAGTTGAATATTTATTAGTCAACCATATAGTCAACCCATTTATGGGTTTTCTATTCTGTTCCATTGATCGATGTGTCCGTTTTTGTGACAGTTGCACAGTATCTTGATCACAAGAGCTTTGTAATAAATAATATGAAGTCCAGAATTGTGATGCCTCCAGGTTCTTTTTCAAGATTGCTTTGGCTTTTCAAGCCCTTTTGTGGTTCCATACAAATTTTAGGATTGTTCTAGTTCTATGAAAAATGCTGGTGGTATTTTGATAGGTATTGCACTAAATGTGTAGATTGCTTTGGGTAGTATAGACATTTTAATGATGTTTTTTCTTCCAATTCATGAACATGGAATTTTTTTCCCCATTGATTGGTGTATTCTTCAATTTCTTTCATCAGCGTTTTATAGTTTGCCAAGTAAAGTACAGGTCTTTCACCTTTTTAGTGAGGTTTATACCTAGGTATGTTATGGTTTTTGATGCAATTGAAAATGGGACTGATTCTTTGATTTCTCTTTCTGCTGCTTTATAATTGGTGTACATAAATGCAACAGATTCCTATATGTATCCTGTGACTTCACTGAATGCATTGTTCTAGCAAGTTTTTCGTGGAGTTTTTTGGGTTTTCTAAATAGAGTATCGTGTAATCTGCAAATAGTGAAAGTTTGACTTCTTCCTTACCAATTTGGATTCCTTTTATTTATTTTTGTTATCTGATTGCTGAGGCTAGGATTTCCAGGATGATGTTAAATAACAGTGATGAGAGTGGACATCCCTCTCTTGTTCCTGACCATAAAGAAAAAGCTCTCAGATTTTCCCTGAGGATGATATTAGCTGTGGGCTTTTCGTATATGGCCTTTATGATGCTGAGATATGGTCCCTTTATTTCTACTTTGTTGAGGTTTTTTTGTATGATGAATGGATGTCGTACTTTGTAAAATGCTTTTTCTTCTTCTATTTAGAGGATATCCTCTTATCCTTTGTTTTATTAATGTGGTATTTCACATAGATTGATTTGTGAATATTGAACCACCCTTGCAAACCAGGAACAAATCCCACTTGATCATGGTGAGAGATTCTTTTAATGTACTATTGGATTTGATTTGCTAGTATTTTGTTGAGATTTTTTGCATCTATGTTTATCAAGGATATTGGCCTGTAGTTCTCTTTTTTAGTGGAGTCTTTTTCTCATCTTGGAATCAGGGTAATGCTGGCCTCATAGTATAAGTTGAAAGTTTCCCCACCATTTCTATTATTTTCAATAGTTTGCAAAGAATATGTATTGACTCTTCTTTAATGTTGGGTAGAATTTCCCTGTGAAGCCATCTGGCCTTGGACTTTGGTTTGTTGGGAGTTTTTTGATTACTGATTCAATTTCTCTGATGGTTATTGGTCTGTTCAAGTTTTCTATTTCTTCCTGTTTCAGTTTTGGTAGTTTATATGTTTCTAAGGATTTATCCATTTCTTCCAGGCTGTTGTTTGGAAGTTTGTTGGGATATAATTTTTCATAATGTTCTCTTATAATTTGTATTTCTGTGGTATTGGTTGTAATCTCTCCTCCCTCATTAGTGGTTTTATTTATTTGGGCCATTTATCTTTATTTTTTGTTAAGTGTGGCTAGGGAGTTATCAATTTTATTAATTTTTTCAAAGAACCAGCTACTGATTTCATTGATGTGCTCTACTGTTTTTTTCAGTTTCCATATCATTTTCTTTTGTTCTGATGTTTATTATTACCCTTCTTCTGCTGGCTTTAGGCTTCATTTGTTCTTCTATATCTAACTCCTTTATGTGTCAGGTTAGGTTGTGTATTCGAGATTTTTCTTTCTTCTTTATGTAGGTCTGTATTGCTATACACTTCCTTGTTATCACTGCCTTTGCTGTATTCCAAAGGTTTTGGACCATCCTGTTTTCATTTTCATTTTTTCCATGCATTTTTTAATTTATTATTCAATTTTCTGGTTGACCCATTGATTGTAACATATTGTTTAACCTCCATGTATCTGTGGTCCTTCCAAGTTTTTTCTTGTGGTTGACCTCAACTTTCATAGCATTGTGATCAGAAAAGATGCATGGTATAATCTCAATCTTTTTTTTGTACTTCTTGAGGCCTGATTTTACCTAGTATGACCTTGTGACCTAGTATGTGATCTGTTCTGGCGATTGCCCCAAGTGCACTTGAAAAAAATGTGTATTCTGCTACTTTGGGATGAAATGTTCTGAATATATCTGTTAAGTCCATCTTGTCCAGTGTGCCATTCAAAGCTACTGTTTCCTTGTTGATTTTCTGCTTAGATGATCTGTCCATTGATGTAAATGGGGTGAAGTCTCCTACTATTATTGTAATATTATTAATGAGATCTTTTATGTTTATTATTAATTTACATATTTGGATGTTATTTCAAGTTGGGGGCATAAATATTTATAACTGTTAGATCTTCTTTTTGATTGGACCTCTTAATTATGATATAGTCCCCTCCTTCATCTCTTGTTACAGTCTTTGGCTTAAAATATAGTTTGTTTGATATAGCTATTGCTACTCTGGTTTTCTTTTGATGTTCATTTCCATGATAAATATTTCTCCATTCCATCACTTTCCATTTGCAGTGTCTTTAGGTCTAAAATGAGTCTCTTTTAGGAAGAATATAGATGGGTCTTTTTTTTTTTTTATCATTCTGACACCTTATGTCTTTTGATTAGAGCATTTAGTTCATTCAAATTCAGAGTAATTATTAAAACATATGTATTTAGTGCCATTTTATTACTTGTTTTGTCATTGTTTCTGGAGATTTTCTCTGCTACTTTTTAGTCTTTGTTGCTTTTGGTCTTTCATTCCCACTCAAAGAATCCCTTTTATTATTTCCTGCAGGGTCGGTTTAGTGGTCATGAACTTCTTTAGTGTTTGTTTGGGAAGCTCTTTATCTCTCCTTTATTCTGAATGATAGCCCTTGTTTGATCAAGTATTCTTGGCTGCAGATTTTTCCATTCAGCACATTTAATATATCATGCCTGTCTCTTCTGGCCTGCCAAATTTCTGTAGAAAGATCTGCTGCTAGCCCTATGGGTCTTCTCTTATAATTCAGGGAATTCTTTTGTATTGTTCCTTATAAGATTTTTTTAGCACTATTATTTTGCAAATTTAACTGATACTGCTTGGTATTGGCCTGCTTCTGTAGATTTTGATGAAAGCAGTCTGTGCCTCCTGGATTTTGAGGTCCCTTTCCTTCCACAGATAAGGAAACATTTCACCTATTATTTCTTCAAATAAACCTTCTGCCCCCCTTTATCTCTCTTGTGGGTCTCCTAAGACACAACTGTTATTACATTTAATGGAGTCACTGAATTCCTTAAATCTCCTCTCATGATTCATAATTTTTATTTCTCTGTTTGTTCAGCTTATTTTCCATAATTCTATCTTCTATATCATTTATTCCTTCCTCTGCTTCCTCTATGCTGTGGTCATTACATCCAATTGGTTTCCAATCTCAGTTATTGCATTTTTCATTTTGGCCTGTTTTTTTAGCTCTTTTATCCTTGCAGAAAGAGTCTCCCTGATGTCTTCCATGCTTTTCTCAAGCCCAGCCAGTATCCTTATGATTGTTGCTTCAAATTGTGGAACAGGCATATTACTTACATCTGTTTCAATTAATTCTGTGGCCACACTTTTTCTTATTCTTTCTTTTGGGATGAATTCCTCCATCTTGACATTTGTCTAGGTCTCTGTCTTCTTCTATGTTTTAGAAAAGATTGTTATGTTTCCTGCTCCTGAGAGTAATGGCTTTATGAAGAAGAGGTCATATAATGGTCAAGGCTTGGCACTTCAGGAAGTGTCGCTGGGGTATGCTACGTGCATTCTGCTGGTGTGTTTTGGCTACCCTATCCTTCAGGCCAGTCATCTGCAGAGTTCCTCTTTGCCTGCAGTGGTGACTGTTTGGACCTAGGTCAGAGTGTGGTGAGTTTTAAATAGGTGTGCTCTGGTCAGCTTATTAAATGAGACCTGATGCTACAACTTTGTAGAACTCTACGGCCAGTAGACATGGTTCATGCAGGGGTTTCTGCTGGCCTTATGGGGAAGGGGTTTACTATTCTGGGACTTTGGCATACCTGCCTGAGAAAAGCAGTACTGAAAGAGCACAGTGAGGCAGGACACTGCATAAGCAGTCAGTGTTGGCTCTGTGCTATAACTGAAGTTGTTTTATGCTGAGGGGTGAGGGAGGGAAATGGTGCCAGCTAGCTCCTTTGTCCTCCGAGAGGGGAGTCCATGCTTGCTACTCTCAGGGAAGCACTTTCAGAGGAGCAAATAATTTCCTCTAGTGTGTTGCAGACATTTTTCAGATCACATTGTTCACAGTGTCTGTCTCTGGGTTTCTTGCCTGCCTGGAGCAGCATAGTGCACCCCGGGCTCTATCCCAGCCATGCTTGCTGACTTTTAAATTCTAAACTTAAAGGACCTGGTGTGGTGGGGACCTTCACTGGTCTTCTGGGAAAGGGTCTCACTGCACGGGGGCAGGTCTGACCCAGAAGGGAAGTTGTGCCAGAACACAGTGTTGTGGGATTTGGAACAAAGCAGGTTAAAGAGCCAGTGTCCAGGTTACCTGCCCTTAGCAAGTGTCTCTGCCCCTAGGCTGAGGGGTGTGTGTGTGTGTGTGTGTGGTGGGGGCGGGGAATGGCACCTGCCAGTTCTTTTGTCCCAGGAAAGGCAACACCACCAGTCACAGATGCACTCAAATAAGAGCAAACCATCTTCCCCTGTGAGGCACGGCAATCCTCAGGTAGAACCATCTGCCCTGGGGTTGCTTGTCTGCCTTCTCTCCTGGAGTAGGATGGTGTCCTCAGGTCTCTATGCTAGCCAAACCTGGGGACCTTTAAAACACCAGTCTTTGCTGGTTGCAAAAACTCATGAAAGTCAGCCCCTCTTTCTTGTTTGTTTTCCCAGCCAATGACTTTGGGGAAGTGTCCTCCTTAAGTATGTCCCTGTGTGCTCCACACTCTCTTGCCTTTCTCTGTGACCAAGTCTCCCTTCCCTCCAAAGTACCTGTGATCTATTTCTCCCCCAAATCATGTCTCTGCACTTCTTATCCTTTCTTGATGTGGCCTCTTCTCTCCCTGTTGTTGTAGTTTGTTCTCTCAGTCCTCAGGTCAATTTATTGGGTATTCATAATGATTTGATAGTTATCTAACTATGTTTGAGGGACGAGGCAAGCCTAGAGTCCTTCTACTACATTACCATCTTAGCTCCCCCCTCCCCCCAACTGAAAATTTAAAAATTTTTTTTTTAAATTTACATCCAAATTAGCACAAAGTGCAACAATGATTTCAGGAGTAGAATCCTTAATGCCACTTACCCATTTAGCCCATCCCCCCTCCCACAACCCCTCCAGTAACTCTCTGTTTGTTCTCCATATTTAAGAGTCTCTTATGTTTTGTCCCCCTCCCTGTTTTTATATTATTTTTGTTTCATCCAACTACCGCAGAATATACATTCTTCTCAAGTGCACCTGGAACATCCCACAGGACAGATCACATGACAGGTCACAAAACAAGTCTTAGCAAATTTAAGAGGGCTCAAATCACACCAAATATTCTTTCCAACCACAAAACAAAAATAAATAACAAGAAGCTAAGTAGAAATAAATAACAAGGGGAAAGTTAGAAAATTAACAAATGTATGGGTTTAAACCGCAGGCTCCTGCATAACCAATGTGTCAAAGAAGAAATCAAAAGAGAAATCAATAACTATTTGAAGTAACTGAACATGGAAGCACAACATATTATAACTTATGGGATGCTACCAAATATGTTCTAAGAGGAAAGCTTATAGTGACAAATGCCTACATTAAGAAACATGAAATATCTCAAATAAACAACCTTGCTTTAGGCCTCGAGGAAGTAAAAAAACAAACAAACAAACAAACAGACAAACAGGAACTAAGCCCTAAGTGAGTAGAAGAATAATAACAAAGATCTGAGCAGAAATAAATAAGAGATCAAAAAAACAATAGGAAAGATCAATAAAACTAATAGATTTTTTAAAGAAGAGAAACAAAATTGATAAAATTTCATCTAAACTCAGAAAAACGGAGAAGGGACACAAATACAACCAGAATTGAAAGAGGAGACATTACAACTGATATCACAGAAAGACAAAGGAACTTAAGACATTTCTAAGAACATACACCAAACCAAATGACCTAGATGACATAGATAAGTTTTTAGAAACATAATCCACATACAGCATATTTGGTCTGAACATGATTCAACCTGAATCATGAAGAAATAGAAAATCTTATCAGACTAGTATCAAGTAAGGCAATTGATGTTGTAATAAAAAAAAAATCTCCCTGGACAAAAAGCCCCAGACCAGATGGTCTCACTGGGAATTTCCACTCAACATTTAACGAAGAAGTAATGCCATTTCTTCTCATACTCCTCCAAAAAAATTGAAGAGGAGAGAGTACTATCACATTTATTTATGAAGCCAGCATTACCTGATACCAAAGGCAGATAAGGATACTACAAGAATATAGACCTATCTCTGTGAATACAAATGCAAAAATTCTAAACAAATTCAGCAAACCAGATTCAGTGAATATTACAAGGATCATTCACCAGGATCAAGTGGGATTTATCCCTGAAATGAAAAGGTGGTTCAACATATGCAAATCAATAAATGTGATACACTACATTATAGAATAAAAAATGAAAATCATCTCAAAAGATGCAGAGAAAGCATTTGAAAAAGTATGACATCCTTTCATGATTAAAAAAAAAAACACTCAGAAAATTGGATATAGAAAAAAAACATACCTCAACACAATTAAAGCCCACATATGAAAAACCCAGAGGCAACAGCAGAATCAATGGTAAAAGGTTGAAATCTCTTCCTATAAGATCAGGAACAAGACAAAGGTGTCTACTCTCACCACTCCTATTCAACATAGTACTGAAAATCATAGCCAGAGCAACCAGGGAAGAAAAGATATAAAAGGCATCCAAATAGGAAGGAGAAGTAAAATGGTCTTTGTAGATGGTATCATGTTCTGTATAAAAAATCCTAAAGACTCCACCAAAAAATTGCTGAGCACATCAACAAATTCAGTAAAGTTTCAGGATACAAAATCAATACACAGGAACAGTTGCATTTCTATACACTAATAATAGAACATCTGAAAAAGAAAGAAAACAATCCCATTTACAGTAGCATCAAAAACAATAAAATTCTTAGGAATAAATTTAACCAAGGAGGTAAAAGATCTGTACACTGAAAGCTATAAGACATTGATGAAATAAATCAAAAAAAGACACAAATAAATAGAAAGACACCCCTTGTTTATCGATTAGAGGAATTAATATTCTTAAAATATTCATACTACCCAAAGCCATCTATAGATTCAGTGCAATTCCTATGAAGATCCTAATGACATTTTTTAGACAAACAAAATATAATTCTAAAATTTATATGAAACAATTAACACCCCTGAATATCTAAAGCAATCTTGAGAAATAAGAACAAAGCCAGAGAGGCACTTCTTGATTTCAAGCTAGATTTTAAAGGTATAATAATCAAAACAGTACAGTACTAACATAAAAACAACACATGGAACAATGGAAAAGAACTGATAGCCCAGAGATAAACCCACACACAGATGGTCAATTGATTTTTGACAAGGGAGCCAAGAAAGTTCAATGGAGGAAAGCCAGTCTCTTCAATAAATGGTGCTAAAAAAAATAGTCACAAGCAAAAGAATGAAACTATGCCCATATCTACACCATTCACAAAAATTAACTCAAAGATGTAAATGTAAGACCTAAAACCATGAAACTCCTGGAAGAATCCAGGATAAAATCTTCTTGACATGGATCTGAGCAATGATTTCTTGGATATGACTCCGAAAATATAAGCAAAAAACTCAAAATAAAACAAGTAGGACTACATCAAACTGGAAAGCTTCTGCACAGAAGAAATGATCAAAATGGAAAACACAAACAACGGAATAGGAAAAATATTTGAAAATTATATCTGTTAAGGGGTTAATATCCAAAACATATAAAGAGCCCAAACAACTCGAGAGCAAAGTAAAACAAAACAAATCCAATTTAAAATAGGCCAATGACTGGATTTGACATTTTCCCAAAGATCTACAAATGGCCAACAGGTACTTTAAAAGATGCTCATCACTAATCATTAGGAAATAAAATCAATCTTAATGAGCTATCTCATACCTGTTAGAATTACTGTCATCAAAAAAACACAAGAAAACAAAAACCGGTGAGGATTTGGAGAAAAGGGAACTCGTGTGCATTGTTGGTAGGGTTGCCAGTAGACGTTGCCACTACAGAAAACAGTTCAGAGGTTCCTCCAAAAATTAAAAATAATACTACTGTATGATCCAAAAATTCCACTGATGGGAATTTGAGGAAATTCCTAAGGAAAGGAAATGAAAATACTGTTGAAAATGTATCTCTACACCCATGTTCATAACAGTGCTATTCACAAGAGCCAAGAAATGGAAACAAGCTGTGTCCAGCAATGGATGAATGGATAAAGAAAATGTGGTATACGTACAGTGGAGTATTATATAGCTATAAAGAATAGGGAGATCCTGCCATTTGCAACAACAATAGTTTGCCCCAACTTGAATCTCTGGATTCAGTTCAATCTAAATACAAAGCCCAGCAAGTTATTTTATGGATATGCACAAACCGATTCCAAATTTTATTTGGAGTATGAAAAAGACCAAGAATGGTCAACACAATATTGAAGGAGAAGAAAGTGGGAGGATTGACCCCACCCAACTTCAAGACTTACTATAATACTACAGTAATCAATAAAGTGTAGTATTAGAGAACGGACAAATAGGTCAGTAAATGGAACAAAATAGAGAACCCAAATATAGACCCTCATAAATACAGTCAGCTTGTCTTTGACAAAGGATAAAAGGTAATACAACGGAGCAAAGATAGTCTTCAAAAAATGGTGCTGGAGGGGCGCCTGGGTGGCGCAGTCGGTTAAGCGTCCAACTTCGGCCAGGTCACGATCTCGCGGTCCGTGAGTTCGAGCCCCGCGTCAGGCTCTGGGCTGATGGCTCGGAGCCTGGAGCCTGTTTCCGATTCTGTGTCTCCCTCTCTCTCTGCCCCTCCCCCGTTCATGCTCTGTCTCCCTCTGTCCCAAAAATAAATAAAAAACGTTGAAAAAAAAATGGTGCTGGAATCATTGAACATCCTCATGCAGAAGAATAAATATAGACACAGACCTTATACCTTTCAAAAGAATTAACTCAAAATGGATCATGGACCTAAATGTAAAACAGAAAACTCTAAAACCCTAGAAGATAACACCAAGTGGGCATGGTGATGCCTTTTTGGATACAACATCAAAGATACAATACATGAAACAAATATTGGATAAACAGTATTTATTAAAATGAAAAACTTCTGCTCTGTGAAAGATGGTATCCAGAGAATGAGAAGACAAGCCACAGAATGGGAGAAAACATTTTCAAAAGACACATTTGATAAAGGACTGTTATCCAAAATATGCAAAGAACTTTAAAAACTTAACAACAAGAAAATAACCCAAGTAACAAATGGACCACAGACCTTACCAGACACCTCACCAAAGAAGATGGATGGTAAGTAAGCACTTGAAAAGCTTCAAATCATATGTCATCAGAGAAATGCAAATTAAAACAACAATGAGACGCCATTACACTCTTATTAGGATGGTCAAAATCCAAAACACTGAGAAAGAACACCAAACACTGGTGAGGATGTGGAACAATAGGAACTCTCAATCATTGCTGGTAACGACGGAAAGTGGTACAATCACTCTGGAAGACAGTTCAACAGTTTCTTACAAAACCAAACATACTGGGGCGCCTGGGCGGCGCAGTCGGTTAAGCGTCCGACTTCAGCCAGGTCACGATCTCGCGGTCCGTGAGTTCGAGCCCCGCGTCCGGCTCTGGGCTGATGGCTCGGAGCCTGGAGCCTGTTTCCGATTCTGTGTCTCCCTCTCTCTCTGCCCCTCCCCCGTTCATGCTCTGTCTCTCTCTGTCCCCCCCCCAAAAAAAACAAAAAAACAAAAAAAAAAAAACGTTGAAAACAAAACCAAACATACTCTTACCATACAACCCAGCAATGGTGCTCCTTGGTATTTATCCAGAGGAGCAGAAGACTATTTCACACAAAAACCTAGCATAGATGTTTATGACAGCTTTATTCATCATTGCCAAAAATTGGAAGCAAACAAGATACACTTTAGTAAGTGAATGGATAAACTGTGGTCCATCCAGACAATGAAATATTACTCAGTGCTAAAAATAAATGAACTATCAAGACATGAAAAAACATGGAGGAACTGTAAATGCATATTATTAAGTGAAATAAGCCCATTTGAAAAAGCTACAGAGTGTATGATTTCCAACTACATGACATGGTGGAAAAGGCCAGTCTGTTGAATAAAATGCAGCTGTAATTGGGGGTCAAACAGACCCCTACAAAAGCAAAAATCAGGGATCAAACGGACAAGAGGAAAACCTTCTTCTTGAGTAATGCATGTGAAGCAAAGCACATGGGAGCAAAGGTAGTTTTTACTGGATTTTGACCCTGCTGATATACAAGTCATATTTCTTATAAGATGCTGAATTTGAAGTAACAAATGGTGGGGTAGAAGAACAGTAGAATTGGCACAGCTGAAACCTGGGAAATGACAGTCACTGAAGAGAATGAAGCCACTGTCAGAAGATGGAAAGGAATACAACTACCTCCCAACGACAACCATATGTTTTGCTGTGAGGTTTCCAGAGGGCATGTGTGCAGAGGTAGGGTTCAGGCATTTTCAGTTGCCAAGATTTCAAACACTGAACTGTGAGGTGTCGCTCAGTTAGGTGAAGAAGTTGAGAGGAAGAAGGATGGTTTTGATGCAGAGAATGGAAACTGACGAACGTCATTTTCAGATTTGTAGGAGAAACCTTAAATATTTTACTCCTAAGTTCAGGGTAATTTATAAGTGACACTTTGGTATCTTGTATTTTTGTTTGTTTTTTAAAATTTGATTTATTTTTTGTTTCATTTTATCTTTATTATTTTTTAATGTTTGTTTATTTTTGAGAGAGAGAGAGAGAGAGACAGAGTGCGAGAAGGGTAGGGACAAAGACAGAGGGAGACACAGAACCTGAAGCAGGCTCCGGTCTCTGAGCTGTCAGCACAGAGTCCGACATGGGTCTCAAACTCATGAACTCAGTTTAACCAACTGAGCCTTCCAGGAGCACCTGATATCTTGTATGTTTTAAGAATTGACCTGTTTAAAAAACAAAAACAAAAACAAAAACAAAAACATTTTTTTCTTAAAACATTTAGGTGGACCCAAGAGAACTCCTGTCCCTGAGATTCATGAGAAAATCAAATGGAATGATCTTGGAAGATTTCAATATTTTCGGGTTATTTGAGACCATATGTTCACTTGCCACTACTAAATGCAAATACAATGTGAATAAAATAAAGCTTTGGAATGTGCAAGGTAAACCATTTGTAATTATTGCATCTTCCTATCATGGGATTTAAAACAATAATATTTCTACAGAGGCCTTATTTTTTGCAACTATTTTATATTTCTAGAAAAAATGATTTCTTAAAAAAGGCTTATTTATTTTGAGAAAGAGAGAGCAGGGGAAGGGCCGGGAGAGAGAGGAGGAGAGAGAGAATCCCAAGTAGGCTCCACTGCTCAGCATGTAGCTCAATATGGGGCTCAATCTCACAACCTTGAGATCATGATTTGAGCCAGTATCAAGTCAGATGCTTAATTTTTAAAATAGACTTTATTTTAGTTTTTATTATTTTTAAATAGATGTTATTTTTTAGGATAGTGTTAGATTTACTGAAAAATTAAGATTGTACAGAGAACTCCCATACACTTTATATACCATTTCCACTATTACTAATATCTTATATCAGTATGATTTATTTGTTACAATAAACAAACCGATACTAAAGCATTACAGTTCAGTTTATTCTGATTACCTTTGTTTTTACCTAATGCCTTGTTTTCCATTTCAGGATTCCATCCAAGACACCACATTGCATTTAGTCATTATGTCTTTTTAGGCCCCTCTGCACTGTGACCGTGTCTCGGACTTTTCTTGTATTTGATGAACTAGACAGTTTTGAGGAGACAGTTTGGTCAAGCATTTTGTAAGATGTTTCTCTACTAGAAAAATATCTTTGATGTTTTTCTCATGATTAGATGGGGCTATAGATTGTTTTGGGATCAGAAAGATAGTGCCATTTTCATCACATCACATTAAGAGTATGTACTAGCATCATGACTTATCTCTGTGATGTTGCCCTTGCTCACCAGCTGAGTAGAGTTTGGAAGTTTTCCCCATTGGAAAGTTACTCACTTTTCCCTCTCCATATCATACGTACACTTTGTGGGTTGGCCATGTATGTAAGGGTTTATTCCTAGACTTTCTATTCTGTTCTGTTAGTATATACGTCCGTCTTTATGCAGTACCACACTGACTAAATTACTGTAGCTCTGAAATAAATTTTGAAATTAGGAAGTGTGAATCACCCAATTTCATAAAGGCAGTCTCATGAATAAAGTTGTTTGACCCACACTCAGCTACGTAAGAATGAGCCTTGGACCTGGAATATTCCCTTACTAATAGACAAAGAATCCTCACAGTCTGTGCCAAACTTACCACCTTATGTGGGAACATCTTTCCCTGCTTCAGATTTAATGTGTACTACTTTGTTCTGCTTACGTGTGTGTATCACATGGCATCCGTCCAACTCTACTGCTATAACTCTCCCTTGTGGGGAGGGGTGGAGTCCATCTGCAGTGGCACAAGAAGGGTGTGTACAGGCCAACTGCCCTGCATCAGCTTCTGGGAGGGACCCACTAACCATGAGGAACTGACTCCCACTACTGAAGCTAACCTTGCTCTGTCTCTACGTGAGTAAAGTTCTTGTTCCATTCAATGCCTGATCATGTTGTGTTTCCTTGGCGTCTTTGATACCAAGATGTGGTGGGTAGAAGTGCTCAGACTCTTACTCCTGATAATAAGCAACCGATGTCACCTGCACAACATGTTCTTGTTTTGAAAGATTCTTTTGTCTATTTGGGTTCCCTTGAGATTACATATACATTTTAGAATGGGTAATTCTATTTCTCAAAAAGATATCATTGGGATTTTGATAGGGGTTGCATTACAGTTGTAGATTTGTTTGGGTAGTATCTACATCTTAACAATATTAACTCTTCCAACTAATAAACATGTGATATCTTTCCATTTGTTTGTGTCTTGTTTAATTTCTTTCCATGTACGATTCTTTTCTCCCTGTTCAAGTTTATTCCTAAGTATTTTATTCTTTTGGATGCTTTTGTACATGAAATTGCTTGCTTACTTTCTCTCTCTTTCTTTAGGATTACTCATTGTTAGCATATAGAAACACAACGGAATTTTGTGCCTTGATTTTGTATCTTACAATGTTGCTGAATTTGTTTATTCTAACAGTTTTCTTTAGGCAGGGGGAAGAAGTTTTCTATATAAGGACATGCCATCCATGAGAACAGATAATTTTACTTCTTCCTTTCCAATTTGGATATCTTTTATTTCTTTTTCTTCCCTATTTTTTAAAAAAAAATGTTTATTTATTTTTGAGAGAGAGATAGAGCAAATGAGGGGCAGAGAGAGAAGGAGACAGAGGATCCAGAGTGGGCTCTGTTCTGACAGCAGAGAACCCAATGTGGGGCTTGGATTCACGAACCATGAGATCATGACCTGAGCCAAAGTTGGATGCTTAACTGAGCCACCCAGGCATCCCTTGCCTACTTTTTTTTTTCACCTGTTGTTGAGTTTTAAGAGTTGCTTATATACTTTGGATACAAGTCCTTTATCACATGTTTGTTCTCCAAATATTTTTTCCTAGTCTGTGGCTTGTCATTCTAGTCTCTTAACAGTATATTATTCAAAACACAAGCTTTAAATTAAATCCAACTTATAAATGTTTTCTTTCATGGATTCTGATTTTTGTGTTATATTTAAAAACTCATCATCTCAAATCCAAGGTCAACTAGATTTTTTCCTGTTTTATTCCAGAAGTTTTACATTTGACATTTAGTTGCATGATTCATTTTGAGTTAATTTTTGTGACACATGTCAGATCTTTTTCCCGATTTTTTTTTTGCATATTAATGTTCAATTGTTTCAGCACCATTTGTTGAAAAGATTATCTTTTTTTTTCCCATTGAATTGCCGTTGCTCCTTTATCAAAGGAGCAAGATAGACTAAATTTGAGTCGATATATTTCTGGATTCTTCACCCTCTGTCATGTGTCTATTCTTTCACCAATACCACACCACTTTGACTACTGTAGATAACTCGTAAGTCTTAAAGTTGGGTAGTCTCAGTTCTCCAACTTTGTTCTCTTCTATTCTGTGTCTTTTGACATTCCATATAAACTTTATAATCAGTTGATAAATTTCTATGAAATAGCTTGCAGGAATTTTGATTGAGATTGTACTGAATTTACTATTCATGAAATTTTAAAGCTAAAATGTTCCTAAAACAACTTTTCTATGAGGCACTCTCATTTTACAAATGGATAAACTAAAAATCCGAGATATTAAGTGACTTGCTCAATGTGAAGCAACTGGCTCAAGTCAGATTTCTGATCTCTTTATTCCAAGCCCATTATTTTCTCCCCCCACCTTCTGAAGACACTACTTTAAGCTGTGTGCATAAAATAATCTTTCTACAGAGGGCTGTTATACATAGAGCATGGAATTATCAGTTGCTTTTTCTATGTGTAAAATTTTAATGGACTTACAAAAGGAATGGAGTGTATTAATCAGCCAAATTAACCTCTTGTAACAAATACCCCCACATCTCAGTGGCTTACAACAAAGAATAATTTTTCTCTAACAGATGGCTATCAGGGGCTATTTTTGAATCTTCATTTTAGGATCCATCCTAGGATGAAGAAGCATTCTTATCTAAAACATTTCTAGTCTTCAAGGGTGTGGGGGATGGATGGAGAAACACCACCATGGTTCTCAAATTGACTTAGGAGTAGCACATATTCACTTACACTCATTTAATTAACCAAAGCAATTCATATGGCTAAATGTGACTTCAATAAGTTGAGAAATATAATCCTGCCATAGGAGTGCATCTGGTAAGGAAGGACAGCAAATATTTGACAATAAAACCTACCCCTAGTAGTATTGCCTATTGATTAAGACCACGGTCTATGGAGGTGAACTGGTCAGCTTTAAATCTTGTCTTTACCAGTTACCAGCTAGGTGACCTCAGGCAAATTACTAAACCTCTCTCTATATTAGTTTATGCCTTTATAAAATTACAATAATTGTATTACCTACTTATTAGAGTTACTGTAAGGATTAACTGAGATAACACGGATGAAACATTTAGCCATGTCCCTGCCACATGGTATACTCTATGTGTTCACAATTATTAGTAGTAGTAGAATCCAAGTGAAAGCAATAGTTTTTGTTCAGCCATTCATTCCCTAAATATTTGCACTGTGCCTGTTAAGCGGGCAGATGGTTGTCCTTTCTTGTGCTTAAAATATTTCTCTTTTTCTCTTTAAAGTTATTAGGTTTATTTTTTAAACCCAGTAGGATTGATTCATCCGTAATTAAAGACATGGCATATTCATAAAAGAAAATGAAGGGAAGACTTGGTAATGAAGTCCTATTGTTTCATTGTCAAAAATTTCATAGATTTGTTTCACTGGCTATTAACTCAGTTTCCCTAAGTTGACAATGGAAACGTTTCATTCAGTCGGTCAAATACTCTTTGAATGCTACTCTGTGCAATTAAGTGGGAATATAAAGAATGAGAAACTACTACCTTTGATGTTTTACTGTCTAGTGAAGGAGACAAATATTCACATGAAATGCAAAACAGTATGGGTGTGGGTGAGGAGAAGGAGAGAGGAGGGGGTGGGAGGGGAAGGGAGGAGGAGTGGTAAATTCGATATGGAGAGATCTAAATAAACAAGATTCAAAATTAATTTTAATGCACAACGGCAACCTGGGCATCTCGTCTTATACTTGATGGAAGGAACTGTCTGGTGCTGTGAAAACACAATTTTGAGGCTACAAAGTTAGCAACAACTCATATGGAGTTGAAAACAATGAAGGGGCAATTTCAAATGCTTTGTTTACAGTAAATGATAACTTGCATTAACTTATTTTCTTATTTAACAAAGATTACTCGAATTCACTTTGTTATTTTACAATTAGCCCCACTGATTACTCATGGCGTCTACCATGACGCTTCTGAGTAAGCAGCTTCAGTACAAGTTGAACAGCAGACTGTGCTACTGGGCTCTCTAACTATAGTACTTAAATCAATCATATAATACTAGGGTCTCTGAGAAATATCCATACTTATTTTTCAAAGCCTTAGGTATTCTAAATGCAAGGCAGATTTTATTTCTTTCCCTTTCTTTGAGGTTGGAAATGCCAAAGATAAAGTGGGTTTATAAGGTATGTATCAACCTTGAGGTGTCCTATCCTCTTCGGAGGAAAGTAGAATTTGCCTTTCTAAATCAAAATGAGAACAGAATTTCTGGACTCCAAGAGACAGAGATCTAACAAAGAGTTTAGCATATTTTGGATTCCCTAGAATATAAAGGCAATGTGTGGCAATGCAAACTATGACTCCAAATCAGGACAAGCTACATAATTTTTAGTTCCCAGGGCAAATTAGAAATGCAGGGTCTCTTGTTTGCAAATTATTAAGAATTTCAAAACAGTGATAGCAGAGCTTTAAACAATTTATGGGACTCTTCTAAGCATAGAGCATTGTGTCTTTACACAGTTGACACCCCCATAAAGCCAGCCTTGCCCAAGTTCACTGCCTGAAGGGGGGATTTCTCAAACGTCCACATGGTCCTCAAGCCCAATGCTGACATTTTTTTTTTCACAGAATAGATGTGAACAGCAGAACTGCCCACACTTTACAGCAATCCCTACAATTCTGTCCAAGCTACTATTTGAAACTTGGGCTTTAGGGATGAATTAAAAACTTCTTTATAGAAATGCAAAGAAGCAAGCAAGCATAATTTCCATAAAAGAGAAAATAATTGGGAAAAAATTAGACTTTCAACTTTTCCTTCATTGTTTAAATATTCTTGAAAGGTACAAGATAAAAACTGCATGCCTTATTTAGATAATAATTTAAATCTGTTGATTTTACCTTGCTCTAATGAGAAAAAAAAAGTTTAATGGTGGTGTTTTTGTCAGCATAGGTAGGGTTATGCTATAGAAACAAATAGACCCCATCCTGCAAAGGATAAATATAACAAAAGCTTATTTCTCTTGCCCAGTGTGGTTACAGCTGACTCTCCAGGGCCTCTGTCCTTTATATGGCAACTAAATTTAGTGCTGGCTTCAAATATGTATACAAAGGAAATCCATAAACTGTTTGCTAGGGCAGAGATTATATACATTTGAGTGTCTTGCACTCAAACACATGTTCACTGTCTCCACAGGGGTAAACTAGGTCCAGTGTACCATATTCAGCAAAAGAATTTAGTTCACACCTTTCACAATTGTGTCTTTTCTGGCCAAACACTAAAATGCTACTCTATGTTTTTATAGGAAAGCACAATTTCATTTCTCACGGCAACAGGCAGTGAAATTTTGCAGGAGAAAAACCGTGGCTCTATCTCATATGCCTTTGCAGCCTGGAGAATCTACTCACTTTCTTTGCTCAAGAAAAATCAACACAGAAACCAGATGATACTTTCATTTCAATCAAGAGTTTCACAGAACCTTGGAGACACAAACAAGATTTATGGCTTTTTAGAAGCTATAGTGTAAAAAACAAAATTACTTCAAAAACTCTATTTTCTTGAAGTTAAATGCAAATCAAATAGGTCCTAATCTACTCAGCATTTATCTAGTGCCATTTTCCATAGTGCCTAGAAATTTAATATGATTATTTAGCATTTATGTGGCACGTTCTATTTGCTGTTTTTAAAAATCACTCTGCTCAGTCATTTTTAATCTGCTCTATGAGTTTTGACAGGCCAATTGGTCCCATTTTACAGCTGAGGATACTATGATATTTTGAAATTCCTACATTGTTATATGGATCCCAGTGCTTGATCTTGTAAGTCTGCTGCTGTCTAAGACCATGTCCTGCCAATGTCAGTAAACAGGCTGGGTAGGAAACTTGGCCAGGCCTCAAACTTTCTTTAGTTGTCAATTGGTGTCAGTCATCCTCAACCCCTCTTCTTCACTTGATACCTGCTTGAAAAATTAATATTGACTAGAAGACGCACCCTCTTCTGTTGCATTAGATTAGAAGTTTTCTGAGTAAATAAAACAATTTGAAAATTATGTGTTATTCACAGACACCTGGCTGTATCTCTATTCTCTCTCTTCTACTGGTTGGGCCTTGTTGGTAGGGCTTGGTACCATCGTGTAAAGAGACACGTGAAGTTAAATGCACACGTGCATGAGACACTGAGATCAAGGTCATAGCTGATTCCAGCACAGGATCATCACATTATTGCATTTCTTATGGATTGAACACATGGCTGTGGATGCTCAATTTATAAATGTATGATCTTTCCAAAGTCGGTCTTGGATACATATGGATCAGAGCAATCTATCACTGGGGCAATTCTGCCACTATGGCTGGGAAAACAATTCAAACTATGTGAACAGAAATCCTTACTTCCTCTAAGAAACTTCTGAAGTTCTCTTTGATAGAATTTTTGCTCTTTCCATCACCAGGTTATAGCTCTTTTTTTATCTGCACAAAACTGATCTCACAGAGGTTTTTGGATATAGTCTTTATTCCTGTGTGTGTACATCTCCCTTTCTCAAATGGGAAGAACCCTGCGGTTAAGGTCTCTTCAAATATATTCACATATCCTCATACAGGATTTTCACACACAAGCCTCCAATTCATGTATATTAAATATAATTTAACAAGGTCAATTTTTACTTCAGAGTTTCTGAAGATATCTCCATTTTCTATTATTAGTAGACCTGTGCCCAGGTGTGATGATTTATATTAAAAATACTGTTGGAGTAATTTTCTGACCCACTTCTTTCAAAAACTCTAAGAATTTTTACTAGTACACAGAGATTAAAGAGAATCTAAACCTGCGCTTAAATAGAGACCAAAAGCCATACTTTGCTCAGGTGTTCTAGGACTGTGTCATCTCATTTAAAAAGCTTACGCAGGCATTCCTAGATAGGGTCAGGCACTTCCTCCATTGTTACCCTCCCAGAGTACTTCAAACTCTGTAATTGCAGCATGTGATACACCTTGGGACATTTATTTATTTACACAACTGCTTCTTAATAACAGAATGTAAACTCCTTTAGGGAAAGAGATGTTGTTGTATCTGTATCATCCTAGTGCTTTGCAGCAAGCAGTGTTTATAATGATGCTCGGCATATTCTTATTACAGGTAAGTCACTTAACTTTTGAGCATTACAGACTGACAGAGATAACTCCTAAGTCTACTTAAAGTCTGTGACAGACCACTTGGATGGCCTAAAACAGATTTTATGTAAGGCAACCATTACACCAGCTAGTTTCCTGGTATCTCAAACAGAATAAGGAACCCTGATTAAGTAAAGAGACTAAAATGATCACATCTACTCCACAATTCCCAGGAGATTTCAAAGCAAGGTCTCTGTAGCAAATATACACCCCTTCCAACAAGGTCCCTATGGGTTGAGTTCCTTTAACAAGGTCTCTTTGCATTTCTAAAAGATGCATAGCTGAGTAATATGGAATTTCCTCAAAAGTGTGGGGTTACATTGTGTGGATGACAGCAGTGGATGCTGATGGTATAAACAGAATTGATGCAATTTCAAAGATGCCACCAGAGAATCTTCAGGAAACTCTTCTTTATTTCCTTTTCCCATCTCTCATTTGGGTTGGAAGTGATAAACTTAAAAATAGGCTAAGCTGCTTCTTAACGTTTTTCCTCTTCTCATTGGTTATAGCCTGGTTTTGTCCCCTGTTTACTGAGAACTCTAAGAGACTGGACTGATGTTTAAGTCTTAATTTAATTAAATTTTAAATGGCAATCTGCTTACTCCATCTTCCTTTCAATTTGCATCAATAAGCACCTGCCAAAAGAATATTTAGAAGCATTTTGATGGAAAGTTTGTTTAAGTAATTATCATGTCAACCTCAGCCTTTCTTGTTTTTCTTTTTTTTTTATAACTTCTCCACCACAATACTTCCCATATGGTAAAGTGTCCTTGATTTTAAGAGTTAATATAGGGGCGCCTGGGTGGATCGGTCGGTTAAGCGTCCGACTTCGGCTGAGGTCATGATCTCACGGTCCGTGAGTTCGAGCCCCGCATCGGGCTCTGTGCTGACAGCTCAGAGCCTGGAGCCTGTTTCAGATTCTGTGTCTCCCTCTCTCTCTGCCCCTCCCTTGTTCATGCTCTGTCTCTCTCTGTCTCAAAAATAAATAAACGTTGAAAAAAAATAAAAAAAAAAAAGAGTTAATATAAATGTAAAAATGGTTTTTTGGAAGAGGAAGGAAAAAAGAAACATTATTTCCACAGTAAGATACATTTTGATTCAGAAAAGTAAAACTATGGAAAAAATTGGGCATTTATAGCAATACTCAGATTTTTACCTGACATGTTGAAATGACCTCATACCAGAGTTGTCTTTCCTTTTTTTCCCAAAATAACTCAGGACATTCTCCAGTCCAGTGAAAGAGTTTCTGGGTCCAGCAGGCTACTGCTCTTCCCTCCATTTAATGATAAAGAGAAAAAAAATTCTGGTCTTATCGAACTTGAACACTTGTCCCTTGAACATATTTGAGCTATGATTTGAGTTATTCAAGCTTCTCACATTACAATTTAGACTCCCTTGCCTCCCACTAAATCTTACTACTGCTCCTCCTTACACACCCCTACTGCCCAATTTAAGACACTGGGAAAATTCAACCATATATTTCTTTGTTTCTGCCTCTGAAATGCTGAATTCCAATTGCGAAAACCATATTTTGTATTTATTGTCTGCTGCTCCCTCCAGATCCACTCGGGCCATCTCTGTCCTGCTGGAGACTGGCTTCCCTGGATTTGATCGCCCACACTTACTGTCTGCCAAGGAGTACAGCTCCTACTGAAAGGTTCCCCCTAAAACTACAGCTCTGTGAGGTGCTCTCTATCACCCCCTCAGCTGCCCTCCCCTCCCCAACCTGGTTACCTCTAGGATACCTCATCGCCAGGATACTTTGACAATTCTTGATTTCTCTTTACCCTATCAATGCATTTGTAAATGAACCTCTGTGAAACTTTCTTCCATTACTGCATTTGAGTAGTGCATTGTCTTTTTCCTGCCATGACCTTTATAATAATCACCCTTACACACACACACACACACACACACACACACACACACACACACATACACACACACACAAATTGTTAAGTAGATAAAAAGACACAGTAAGATATCCTATCACTTATTTTTAGTATTTTAATCTTTTCCATGCTTTCATGCTAATCAGGTCTTACTTTTATTAAAAAAAAAAAAAGATCACTATGCACAATGAAATGATAGGGTCATGTGATTCGACACTAGCTTTGTTCAAGGTGCAACTAGCCAACATCTTTCTCATCCCTAGTTAATTCGCTAGCCTGTCCACATCTGATACTTTGTAATCTTCCTTGCATGTGCAAACCACCCTATGCTCACTTTTTTCCACTGATGGAGTTTTGGTTTCAGGGAAGAAAAGCAAGTACAACTGATGTGAAATCTTCCAGTTTCTTTTGTTATTACTTCAGAACTCCATAGCTTCAGTAATATTGTGTATTTTCACGCCTCCAAGAACTCTGAAGCCATTTTTCTCTCCAAGATTTACACCTGCATCTGAACTCTTAAAACCATCTACTCTTCTATTCCATAGGACTTATCTCCATGAATTACCTCTTTGATCTCTTCAATCTTTACTCTAACTCTCTTCACTGGTTTTCTCTTTATCCTCTATAAACATCTTCCATTCTCTGCCTTTATTTTTTAAAGGAAAATGTCTATTCCCTGTGCTGCTTATCATTCAACCTCTTACTGTTTTTTTTCTACTCCTTGTTCTCTATTTTTACTTATTCTTTCCTCTGAAATTGTACTTTCAAAGGTCATCAACGTCTTTATATTTATCAAATACCAATGGCTTAACCCTTACCTGTGGCATCTGGAAGTTCTGAGAATGTTGTTTTTTTCCTGAATTCTATTTTTCCGTGGCTTCAGTAACACTCCAGGCACCTTGTGCTTTTAAAGTCCCTATAAAGATTCCCTCATGGGCTCCTTCCTTGACCCTTCTTCTTAACATCCCATTTGTTTTAAGCTTTTTTGGTATGTTCTCAACCTTCTTTTCTCCTGATTTTACACATTTTTGGAACTTAAACAATATTTTTCAGTTAATTGCCACAAATTATATTTTTATTTCCCTTTCTAGCTACAAAGACAAACTCTCAACTATTTCTCAGTGTTTCAATACAGGAAACATGAAATTTGGATGAAACATGAAATTTGGATGTTGTTTTGATGGACAGCTTCATCTTAGGGCTTTCTTTGAGGTAGCTTCCACAGCAGACCATTAAACAGACTTACTTTCTTTCTTTCTTTCTTTCTTTCTTTCTTTCTTTCTTTCTTTCTTTCTCTTTCTCTCTCTCTCTCTCTTTCTTTACTTTCTTTCTTATGAAAGAGAGAGAGGGCACAAGTGACTGAGGGGCAGAGAGAATGAGAGAGAGGGAGAGGGAGAGAGAAAGGAGAGAGAAAGAGAAGCAGGGCTCACCCAAACCTGGGCTCGAGTTCACCCATGTGGGACTCAAACTCATGAACTGTGAAATCATGAGCTGAGACGAAGTCAGATGCTTAATGACTTAGCCACCCATGCTCCTGACCTTTAAACTTTATTAAGCTAAGTCTGCAACAAATATCCTTGCCGATTCTTCATTCCTGACCTTAATACTAACCCCAAACGCCTCTCCATATTTGAGGCCATTCTAAAATCTCACTCCGAGGCTCTTCCAAAATCATACATCTCATACAATCCCCTTCTTACATATACTTAGATGTTCTCCTTTTCTTCAGCATGAACTCTAAATTTCATAGTATGGTATCCAAATCAGGTCTATGTCACATGGTCTATTTTTTAAATTTACTTTTTGTACCTGTTATTCAACAAAGGTGAACTATTTACTAGTTTCTGAAAACATCATGCACTTCCATGCTGTCTTTTTATGGTGCCCCCCAGAATGCTCTTTTTTTCCATCTGTGTAACTGAAATTTTACTCATTTCTAAAGTGCAATTTAAATCATAGTAGGGAGTATTAAATGCTCTCTTTTTCATACTACCATAACATATTGTTTTGTAACCATATTTACTACATACGCATTGGTGGTTGTCCTTCATTAAATCATGAGCCATGATTTCTTCATACTTTTTTTTTAGTTAGTTATTTTGGAGAGAGAGAGCAAGTGGGGGAAGGGCAGAGAGAGAGGGAGAGAATCCCAAGCAGGCTCTGCACTGTCAGCACAGAGCCTGACGTAGGGTTCGAACTCACAAACTGTGCAATCCTGACCTGAGCCGAAACCAAGAGTTGGACCCTTAACTAAGCCACCCAGGTGCCCCTGCTTTCTTCACACTTTAATGAAAAATGAAAACATAATTTTGGGGTCATAGTATAGCCAGGTTCTAAAATGGATATGGGAAAAGGGGGGAAACAAAACTAATACATGCCTAGGACTAATATGTTATTAATGTACTTCAAATAAAGAATGATCTTTTTAAAGGTATAATTGTGCCAACAGATAGTCATTTGGAGATCTTTCACCCTCTATTTTAAATAATTACTCAAGAGCTTTTAATTGAGTGTATCTCTTAAGACATATTTTTCTAGTAAGACTATTTACCCTTTGAATTTGCTTAGCAAACTACTTCCCATATAATACAAATGTAAATTTCAGAAGTGTGTCTCTCTCTATTACACAAAATTCTAAATTAAAAGTGTCTAGATAAATGAGGATTTATTACAATCCAATACATTTTCTTCTTTTTATGGCACTGAAGTCCTTCTAAGGTCTTCATAACCATTAATTACTTTTATGCTTAAGATATTGCTATGAGCTAGGGAGAAGAGAAATATTATTTCCCCCTGGTTTAAGTAGAAACAAAGAAAGGGACAGATAGATGGTTTGGAGTAATTTGTTAAGACCCCTCATGAGATAGAGACAAGTCATGAACACAGTGTTTTAACCTGGGTCACGGTGCTTTGCCCTAGAATGGCTACTTTCACGTGCTCCCACTCCACCAAACAGATTCCAAAATCTTCCAACTCCATCATGAATTTTACCGATTTTTGCCTATATCTTCAAAAAGAAAATTGAACCGCGGCAGAAAACTGCTGAACTCGTGTGGTTTTCGGGTTATGTGAGGATCATTTTCCCCAAGTGGTACATTTCTACAAAATAGGCTCCCCTATATTTATTTCGTCCATAAGTGAAGCATTTTGGTTTTCCAGGTTTGCCTTTCACTTAAAATGAAAGCGTATGTGACCCAAGAAAAGCTAAAACAGCCTAAGTAGTCCATACTTAATTGAGGATATTCTTACATACCTGAATATCTGTTAATATTAATAGTATTTTAAAACCTGGAAAACTGTGCAATAATTTTAATTCCACTCCTCAGCACGGATATATATATATACATATACACACATATGTATATATACATATGTGTGTATATGTATATATATATATATTTTTTTTTTTCTCTCCTCAAGAAATGGAAAGCAGCCCATTCATCACTTTCTATTGTTCAGATTATGTGGAATCTCATTTACTTTGGCTGACTAGACTTTTAAGATAAGAGCTAATCCTTTCAAGTGGATGGTTCAATAGAGTGAGCCAATGGGGACAGCCAAGTGAATTTCAGTACTGTGGGCATGGAAAGGAAATTGCCAAGAAAACATAATCCCCTGTAGATTTTCCTACCTGAAAGGCCAACTTAAGATTTGAAACCCACCCAGTTGGTGGCAAGAAGCCCAGAAAAATGAGGCACCTGACTCCTTTAAGCCAAGAATCTCTGGAATGGGAGAGACAGGTAAGTGATGAAAAAGAGCCTCATTCTAACAGCACAGATGGCCAATGCCATCCCCGCCAAATGGCTCACCAGGTCTGACAAAGGGGGCAGGTGATCAAACAGACTAAGGCTGAAACGACTGTTCTAAATAATACTGGAAAGTGTGACAGGGATGGGGGAGGCGGAAAGAAGCAGAAATAGTCAATTTATGGAAAAATTATTGTCATCTCCACCTGGCAGCATGTCCTTTCGACATCTGCCTTCCTAGGGCTCCTGGATTTTCTCAGCCCTGGCAAGTGGAGATCAGGTGCTTGGGCAGATGATATACTTAGTTCCTGCTGGGCTGGAGGCTGAGTCGCTGTGCTGTCAGTTCCACCTTGGTGATTGATGGGGTGGTGGCAAAGTCACCACTCCATTGGCCCAAACTTGTTCTCTCCCTCCCCTCAGAGAAACAGTGCGGCAAACAAAAGTGGATGGTATTCAAGAGTTACAAAGGAAGGGGAAAGAAGAGAAACCACTGCAAATGAAGGGGACTGTATGCAACACTGGGCCTCCCCCTTAAAATGTGATTGATATATGTTAGTTCTCTCTGCTTCCCGTTTCAGTCAGACTCTCTCCCTGAGCGAGGTTATATATTCACCTACTTCTTTTTTATAAATACCCCCACTTTCATCCCAGTGCTCTTAAGATTTCTATAGACAGAAAACATGTCAGTGTAGACCTTTTTTTTCTTTTAATTTTGTTTAATGTTTATTTTTGAGAGAGAGAGAGACAGAGTGCAAGTGGGGGAGGGGCAGAGAGAGAGGAAGACAGAATTTGAAGCAAGTTCCAGGCTCTGAGCTGTCAGCACAGAGCCTGACGAGCTCAACAAACAAACTGCGAGACTGACTGAGCCACCCAGGCGCACCAGCATAGATCTTTTTAGAAGGTTAATCATGAAATATACCCTCTGTCCTATTTAGTCTAACCCACAACAGAACTGGGAAATTCCCCAGAGGACTGATCAGTTAAATTTCCTGAGTTTATCTTATGGGACTAGTTAACAAAAGGTTTCCCTGAGAGAGGGTAAAAACAAAACCAAAACCAAAAACAATCCTTCTCCTGAAACCCTACTGTCAAGGAGTCTGGGCACAACATTTCTGAAAAGCCTTTAACCACAGACAAAACATCCTTAGGAATTCATATGACCTTTGATCCAGGAGTTCATTATCTAGGACTTTTCTCTCTGAGGGTAAGTAGAGATGTGCACATGAATTTATCAATTAGGAGATTCATTGAAAAATTAGAGGTGACTTAACTTCCAGTAGGGTATTTATTACATCAAATATGATATAGTTATATGGCAAGTTTCTAAATAGATTCAACTATTAAACGTAATATTGTCAACAAATATTAAACTAATACCATTATCGGTCAGCATGTTCTAAATTCTGCTGTGATAAGAGCAACAACTTCTTTTATCTTAGTGGATTATAGAAATATAGGTTTGTATATTGCTCACATTGCATGTCCATGGTGGGCTCAATGGGAGATCTGCTCCACTTTTCCTGAGTTTGGAATAAAGCCTGAGGTTGGTTAGATAATGAGCCTCAATCGTATCCAGATCCAGATCTATGGAATCTGTGAATTCCCTTAAGCAGAAAAGAGTCTTCCTTAGATGTAGTTACATTAGGGATCTTGAGATGGGGAGATTATCTTTAGATTATCCAAGGAGAGTCCTAAATGTAATTGTAAATATCCTTTTAAGAGGGAGGTAAGGGAGATTTGATTACTGGCAGGAGAAAAGAAGGCCATATGACAGAAGCAGAGTCAGAGAGAGAAGATGCTTTGCTGATGGTCTTGAAGAAAGAGGAAGGCATCGTGAGTAAAGAAATGTAATCTCAGAAGTTGGGGAAGGCAAAGAAATGAGTTCTTTCCTACGGTCTCCAGAGGGAGCACAGCCATGCTGACATCTTCATTTTAGTCATGTAAGACTCATTTTGAAGTTCTGGCCTCCAGAACTATAAGAGAATAAATTTATGCTGTGGGAAGCCACCGAGCATGTGATGATTTGTTACAGCAGCAATGAAAATCACATATAGAGGCTAACCCAACGGATACCATCTTGGTCCTTGCCAGTATCATGGCAGAAAGAAAAAGAGCTTTGGTGGGTTATACTCTGGAAATTAAATGTTCTTTCCTAGAAGTAACACAAGTCACTTCCACTGAAACTTCACTGGCCAAAGAAAACTTATGGATCCACAAAAACCTTAGGGCTTCAGGAACCCTATCCTGTACGTGGAATTAGGAAATTTCTAGGAAAACTAGAAATATTTGGTTAGCAGCACTAATTACTATTCATCACACTGAAAATAGGGGTACTATAATAATAAGTGAAAATCAGGTTATAAGTCATGTTACAGAACACCGTGCTATTAATATGGGAAAATAAACCAGAAATGTATACCTATACTCAACATAAAAAAAGAGCCTGGAATGTGTAGAGGCTGCTTTGAGGCAAACAGGTTTGAGCAATGGAATGTAGAAAGGGTCCACAGCTACCACCTGGTTGAATCCGGACAGGCCTGTTGGGCGACCCACCTCAAAATATCCATAAGCCCCAACTAACCAGGGGGCTACCTGCAACCAGGCCCAGTTACTGAAAAAAGGGAAAATTCCATGTGCGGCCCATACCTCTTCGCCTTCTTGCTCTAAAAACAGCCCCCTGCCATTGCCTCCTTGCAGACAGCCTCTCCCCTGCTGCCCTGCCCACCACTCCTTTGTGGTATATTTAGTAAACTTCTATCTCCTTTGTTCTCCCTCAGGTGAATTCTTTCACTGCCCTTGCTACTGACTTCCACCCACTCACCTCACATTGGGGACCCTCATCTCATTGGAAGAGACACCCCATTTAGACACCACAGAATGAACACTGTGTTTTTATTGTTTTTCTGGAAAGTTACAGAATAGGCGACTTTTCTTTTTCTCCTTACTTTTAAGTGTCATCAACGAGTATGTATTTTTATAAGAAGCAAGAAAATACACTTTTCCAAGTAGAGGAGCAGGTCCACAGTAGTATAATAGTATACAGACCTAAACTTAATATTTAAAACATAATATTCATTTGTGGATGAAAGTCAGGAGTTGGAGACTGTAACAGATTGAAGGGTATGAGAGTCAATTAAAGCCCAAAAGATGACAAAATTTATCTAAGACACAGTAGTGATGTAATACTAGACTCTGGGCAAAACTTCAGTTTTTTTTTTTTGTTTTTTTTTTAACTTAAAAGGTGGTAGTTTTTCAATCCCAACGCTAAATCCAATCTTTTGCTTATTTATTAAATTGATAATGTCACATGCTTTTTCATTTCTCTTCCTACCCCACAATTTCAATGATGATTTCTGGAATAATGGAATCTTAAAATATAGCTATTTAATTAACTTTTACTCCTCTTCATAATGGAGATGCCAGATTCTAATAACCTGTTTGTGTCTTGGTAAAAACACACCATCTTTTCGCTTATGCGTCCCAAGCACTGACCTATATGCCTCAGTGGTATCTTTCAAATAATGCCAGAAATTTCAGTCGAAAGAACAAAACGGTGTATATATACATGTGTATATATATTTCTTATAAATCACAATATCATATATCGTGACGTATCTGAAGTCACTATTTTGTTCTTTATACATATACACATCAGTTCCTAAAATCGCTTCAGATCCATCAAAGTAACACGGATATACCGTTATTCCTAACAGGCTCTTTCCACTACAACCAGATTTATGTTAACGCGGGTGTCTTCTGCGAAGCACCTAAGAATGAGGACTGGTTGCTGGCCAAACCAACCATGAATGGAAGGTTGGAACTTCTAGTCCCACCTTCTGATTCAGAGGATGGGAGAGGGGCTGGAGGTCCAATCAGTTACCAATGGCAAATTATTTAACCAGTCATGCCTACATAAGGAAGCCTCCATAGAAAAACAAAAGGAGGGTTTTCAGGGAGTTTCCACACTGGGGAGCCAGTGCCTGGACCCAAGCTCCACAAGGACAGAAGCCCCTTTGTTCAGGACCAGATCATATGTATCTCCATATGGCTGTGGATTTATGTTCTTTAATATCCTTTGTAAGAAACTGGTCATCTGTGGTCCCTCTAGCCATTTAACTGAACCTAGGGAGGAGGTCAAGGGAATCTCCATGTTGTAGCTGGTTAGTCAGAAGCCCAAGTAACAACCTGAGCTTGAGACTAGCCTCTGTAGTGGAGGGTAGTCTTCTGGGATTGAGCTCTTTAAGCCCTTTACCTATGGAATGAGATCCTACCTTTGGTTAGATAGTGTCAGAATTGAGTTCAATTCTAGAATGCACTGCTTGTTGTTGAGCACAACCCCCATCCCCCCCGCCCCCCCCCCCCCAACAATTAGAATTGGGTCCAGGAACCTAACTTAGTGTTCTTCTTGGGAATCTAGACGTATTAATTTACTAGGGCACTAGGGCTGCCACAACAAAGTACGCAGACGGGGTGGCTTGAGCAACAGAAAAATATTTTCTCACAATGCCGGAGGCTAGAAGTCCCAGATCCAGGTATTGGCAGGGTTGGTTTCCCCTAAGGCCCCTCTTCTTGGTCTCTCTTATTTCTATGTCTTCACATGGTCTTCCCTCTGTGTGTATCTATGTCTTAATCTTCTCTTTTTACAAGGACTCCGGTCCTATTGGATTAGTGCCCATTCTAATAGTCTCATTTTAATGTAATAATCTCTTTAAAGATCCTATCTCCAAATAGAGTCAAATTCTGAGGCATTGAGGGTTAGGACTTTAACATATATACACTCTGGGGGATACAAGTGAGCCCATAACATCAGGTTTTTGAGGAACAATTTACTGACATACAAGAAGCCTTTTTTTTTTTTTTTTTTTTTTTTTTTAATTGATGGAAATGTTACGTCTAAGAGAGAAACTGCTGTCCAGGAGAATTAAGTATTATTTGGCGTAGCCTTTAAATTCATCCCTGGAGACCAAAATCTTCTTGGAAGAACAGACATACATGCATATTTACATTTATAAACACGTTCTGCAGGCCTCTTCTTTCTGTAAGGGATCTGCATGTAAGCACATTGATCTTCTGGGTGCCTCTAACAGAACATTTGTAGAAGGCAGAAGCTTCCAGGAGAATGGCAATTTACCTCATTCCCTGCTGTAACACACAGCAGGTGTTAATTACTTTGTTATTTCAATTGATCAAAATGCCCCTAATGCCACAATGACTCTGGGCACACTTACCAGTGCTATTTCTCCCCCCCATTTACTTAAAAAGCCTGCCTCGAGTGTCTATTTGTTCAGCCAACATTCTGTGTTCCAAATTGTTACTGGCTCATTCTTACCAGAATATGAAATGAATTCTCAGAGTTGACCCTCAGACATGGATCTCTGACACTAACTGCGGTGAGAATATAAGGAGGAGCTAATGTTTATTTTATCACAGGACAAAAATCCTATCATCTGAGTCCCTGAAACTTGCCCCCATACAAATGTGGGCCATTTTGCCATTCCTGGGAAAAGCTCTAATTTCCTAAATAGTGTGTGCATGTGTGTGTGTTGTGTTCAAATGCTCATTACCAAATACAGCTAAGTTGGGGCCCCTTGAGCTTTTTGTGATTGAAATGCACAAACATTGGTTCATGGAGCCAGCCACTCAGTATAATGGGGGAAGCTGTTGCTGCTGCTGCTTTTATCCACTAAACAAAATGTTTCTGGTTTGATATTTTATCCACTTTAATCTTAGGAAAGATCAAAAGAAACTATGAACATTCTGTTCAAGTCCTTTGAATATAAACCAATTAAATTTCAAGTAAAAAAAATGAATGAGAAAGGTCATCCTGGAAGTAGGGAGTCTACGTTTGCACAGTCTTCTACCTGACTCTGTGACACCTAGCAAATCCTGATGTCACTCAGAGGCTCGCTTGTTTCATCTGTCCAATGGCAATCAGATACCACCTGATATCTACATAATGCTTTAGAGTTTAGAAAACACAGTGAACTTTTGATGCTTACAGCTAATCAGCACCAGAGACAGGAAAGGTTGATTAGGACTATCATTTACCATTTGAAGATCCTGAGCCTCATATAAATGACTTGTTCATGGCCACACAGCCAATGAGTATGGAAACAGCACTCATTTTCTAAAGACAGAGGGGTAAACAAAAAACAAAAAACAAAAACAAAACAAAACACATGTGCTTTTACTGTCTCCTGCTGCATAATCTATGGTTTTATTAAAAAAAAAATAAAGCCAACTTTTTGGAAAGTTTGCAATAACCTAGCAAAAATACTAAAGCCAAATACATTTACTCATACTAAAGAGATCCAAGGATAACATAAATAATTTATATCTCCAGACAATACAAATCCTATTTTGCTTCTACATAATTTCATTTGAACAACAAAATAATATGTGTGAAATCATCTGCAGTGTCTAGTTTATATTAGGTACTCAATATATGTTGGCTGAATCTAAAACTATAAAACCTATTTTTTTTCTCATAGGTTTTTTTTTTAATTTTTATGGATTTTTTTGTTCTTGTTGTTTTCCTCCAGAACTGTTCTCCTTTTAGTGTGCTCTATGAATCGTGCCTGAGGACATATCAGATGCCGGGAATGGAAATCGTTTTTGGTGGAACCCATTTTCAGGATTAGGGCAACAAATAGCTTCCAGAGCTATGTCTGGAACATTCTCCACTTCTAAGAAATCTTACTGAAAACCTAGAGATTAATCTCAGGTTCAGAATGACTAAATACTATATGGATGGTAGCCTTAGATGAATTATCTTACCAAGTCTCATTGCTTTTGGCTTCTTAATATATTAGGTTGTATTACTGTATATATTGCTTTATAAGCATTCCTAAGCAGGTTTATGTGCTTTTTTATAAACAATTTTAAGGTAGGATCGATTAATTCCTAGGTTTTTCTTTTTTCCCCACTAAAGCATGTGACAAGGGGAAGTGCAGCAGGGAATATAAAGAAAGTGGGCTGTGAGTACCACATCCTCAAATTATCAGGGATGTGACCACAGCAATTCATATAGCCATGAACTTCTGATTCCTCATCAAAAAATGGGATGTTGACTAAAAGAATTCACAGGATTTTTACTTCTTTGTAATCTAATCATTTGTAATCTAATGAGTCACAGTAGATGAAAGAGATCTATATGGTACAAGAACTATACAAATGTAAGTTCCTATGTGAAAACAAAACCTTAAGTGTTTCAGCCTGAAAACTGTGTGTTTTGGGAGGGGGGTGCTCAAATATGTCACATTCCAAAGCATCCTTTGAAGTCTGGTGTGTCCATAAAAAACTGAGTTATGACCAACGGGATGGGCCAAAAGGACACAGAGTACCTTCAGGTCTAACTGATAAGAAATATCCCATACATGTCTCTCTGTCTCCAAGTCAGCTATGTATTGAAAAAAATGGTAGAGCCTTCAATAGGTTGGGTACCTGAATAACTTCATGGAACAGAGTCCTCATCCTCTCCTGCTACCACCTGACTTTATATAAGTGGGAATTAAATCCCTACTGTGTTAATGCATTGATAATTTTTAGTTTATTTGGATCAGGAGCTATCATAGCCCTAGCCAATAAAGCATTATCATTACATGTTAGCCAATATTATTTTATTCTAATATTTGCGGTTATCTTCAGCTTTCCTGTGTTGGAAGCACACCTTCAAATGGTAGAACTTTTAGTGGCACACTTGAAAGAATTAAATTCTGAGTCTGTGAAACCCAAGGGACACACACAGGGAGTCCGATGTGGGACTGGCAGCTTCAGCAGTGTTGGTGACTTCAAGGCATGGACCACAAACTCCAGCAGAGGTGATCAGCAAGGCTCTGCTAATTCATTCCATACCACACTGATCAAAAGATTATCTCTAGCATCCTCTCAGCTCTGCCAAGCGGTTTTAGTTTGCAATTGCTTTCATATTTTCTTTGAGCCTCTATCTTTTATCTTTTATCATATTTCTGTGCCTGTTTCTTTTATCTTGAACACTTAACTTATGGCTCCTAATTCATGTTTATCATTCTACGGTTCCTTGTACGGAACCAGAACAAACTAGGAGTTCAACAAAGGGTGATCTGTTATCTTCTGATGTGAATATAACAAGGATTGCCACGCCTTGGCACCCGAGTAAAGGTTTCCAAAGCACATTCATGTACCTAACCCATCGTCACTGTGAAACTTAGAGGGGCAAGATTCCCATGTACAGATGGGGGAACATAAACTAAGAGAGATCAATTACATTTTTATGTTTCCATGACTAACAAGAGGGAGGTCTGAAACCAGTGCTACTCTTTCCTAATTTTTCCATCTTGTCTTCATTCTACTGAATCACACACAATAACGACCACATTCATGGTGTTCTGGTGATGACACAGATAGTCTTTATCCTGAAGAGGCCACAGTCCTATTGGTGCCCTACAAAATATCGTTAAAAATAGGAATGTTCAATAATAAGTGAAAACTATGGCTTTTGCCCATAATGGCCAATTTCAAACACTTTTTGAATGAGAACTACTTCTGAATAAACCAGATTTTCTGGAGTAACTGTGATAGTTTGCCATAATGGATAGGGATATTGTAGTTGCTTGAACAGTCATAACTTTTTAACCCAGATGTTTACATGAGGCTTCATATATGTGTAGAAAGGCTGTTGGAATCTGTTCCAAACTGAGAAGATTAAGATGGAAGGGGGTCCTAATTGAGAGAACTCTGAGCACTGAAGAGATTACAGGAATATCATAAAAGGCTTGGCAGAGAATGCTAGCTAGCTAGCCAAAACATGTTGACTCTCCTTTGGGCTTAAAACTAAACTCTATCTCCTAAGTCTGTCATATAGTTAGATGTGATCATATGAATTAGGACCCTCAAAGGAGATGTAAGCAAGGATAGCATGTGCCACTTCCAGATCTGATCCATAAAAATCCACTGATTGTAGACCACCATGAGTTTTTCTCATAGGAGTAGCCACAAGCTGTAAGGAGCTCGGATCCCTGTAGAATCACATGGAAGAGAACAATTATGCCAACCTGATTACTTCTATGTGTGGATTTCTTTGTTACTTAACCCTAGCTTATCCAAACTACTACAAGTAGTCAACGGAAGTCTGTAGAGTAGAAATGAAGATAGGAAACAAACAAACAAACAAAATACTGAGGTCCTTCTGAAATACCTTGTCCTTCTTTATGAGTAAGCCATAGAAATAATAATTTTCAAAAGGAAATTGGTTGATAAAAATACAGCATCATTTCAGGAAATTCCTGTTATTCATTTATTTGAAGGACGAAATGTTACCATTTATCATCTAGGTGGCTGATTTTAAAGACAAAAGAAGAAAGAGATTGAAGTTTTATTTCCTTCCTAAACATCTCAACATTTGGTCTAAATAAAAATACAATGAAGTGCACCAGGCCTCTCCAAAAGTAATGATCATGACCTATCATGACTAATTCGGGAGATTAAGAATGATTTATCATGTTTCTAAAAGGAGTAGACTCAGTTAAAATTTGAATTTGATAACACTGAATATCATATCTACCATAACTACTTTGTTTTGTGAAGATTCTAGCTAACTAGCTACCACCTGCTATGGGCTCTGAAATGAGCTGTATGGCTTGGGGTAAACTGTATAACTTCCCAGTTTTTTATCTGCTGTCAGATTGAGTTTGGGCAGGAAGGCACCATGGATGTGCACCACACAGATCTCCCACTGCAGGGAGCATAGTGACTGATAGCCATAGGTGCCAAATTCCCGGATTCACCCCTGTGTTCAGCAAAGGTACTAATGCAAACCCAATGCCTGTAAGATGAGGAACAGCTTTAATGCACAACTTTGGCTTCAGAATTCCTCTCAGAGTTCCTGGCTGGGTCTTCCTTAGGATAGCCTTAGAGTTTGAGACTCTGCTACACAATCTCCTGTATCACTCAATAAAGGTTCTCCCTGTTTTCTTTGACTCCCTCCCCTTTATCCTTCCTAGCTGTTTCCTCAATAAATCTCTTGCATGTCTAATCCCATCTTGGAGAGCCCACAGTAACACAATACACATGAAGAGCTCAGCACAGAGTAAGTGCTTGATTCATATTGGCTATTATTATTCATAGTCTTTATATTCTTAAAATTGGAGATTCCAGAAACACAATGGTAAAGTGGTAAACTTGGCAGTAGGGAGAATTCAGAATATACATTCAAAATTAGGAGAAAACATGTACAGCTTTAGCAAATCACTTATCATAGGGAATATTGTCACTTAAAAACACTACGAAATACACACAACAACAGCAACGACAGAACATATAAGGGATGATTTATAATCCATGGTTGGGATTAAATTTTTTTATTTTGCTTATGTAAATTTAAAATCCTGATTTTAGAGACGTGGTGAAAAAATGTTAGAAGATTAAAAGAACAAGAAGTCTGGCTTATCACATATTGAACATTTGAATTTTAGAAAATGTATACAACTCAGCTCTTTCCCATAATTTTCATAGGTTCTGAGATAAAAAGAGACAAGATGAAAATGGTATGAACGAACAACTATATTTTTTGGATAAACAGAGGAAGTAGAGCATGATTTTCCATTTGCAAATTCTTAATAGCAGGCAATACGTCTTGCATTTACTGAATGGTGACCCTGCGCACAGTCGAAAGCCATGTGATTTGGGGAAAAAGTCAAAGAATGCAGGGTGATGGTCTCTGTCATTGGGCTATTTAAGGCTTAACTGAATCTACATATGTGAATATTTTATTAATGAATGGTAGTAAGTGTAACCCATGTGCAGAAGTGCTATAAAAACCTGGATAACAAGACTAGCTCAACAGTAAGAACAATAATAGTGATTAGTACTGTTTCTTGAATATTTGCCACGTGTCAAACATTTTACACAAGGCATTCCATTAAATCCTCTCTACAATACTATGCAGTCTTCTCTGTTCTATGGGTCGGATATCTGAGACATACGCCAAATAAAAAACCTAGGCCAGGGTCTTGGTTCTTAACCCCTGGGAGTCCACAGTGCATGCAGCCTTATTCCAATAAAAATGACTAGTCAGAAAAGACGATTTTAAGGGAGACAAGTTTTGAACAGTTTGCCCATGTTGTAGCTTTGACAGAAGGCAACAGAGAAGCAGTATTCCACGTACGGACTAGAGCAGCAAGAACAGAGACACACAATGGAAAGACAGCAAACCTTGTATACAAGACAGGAAGATCGCCCGACTTATCAGTACTAGAAGCTTTGCTGGGGGATGTAGGGGAAGGGATGAGGCAGAGGACGCAGAGGGAAGGAGATCGTTGATATGCAGCCTGAAATGCAGACAAGGCAGATCTGACCCCTGATGTGGAAGGAACCCTGTTTTGGCAGTTGTGAGTTCTGGTGTGGTTGATTTCCCGGGCCTGGAATCAGGGTACAAGGGCCGGGGTTAGGGGAAAATTCTGGAAACGGAAAGCATGGGGGAAGTCAGGAAAAACAAAAACAAAACCAGAAACAACAGAGGAAGCATTAGGCATAGCTGGGCGACGTCATGTAAAACACGCATGAGGAGAGAAGTCAGCACCCGTCCACAGCCATGTGCTGGTTCCGTGCCAAACAGGGGCATTACACTACCAGGGTCATCAGGAAAGGTTGCCTATGACTGAGGCAGTAAGTACAGCCCTCCGCAGTCCTGCTTTCCACCCTTGGCAAAGATTTGCGGTGGTGTGTCTACAGCCTTGCCTGGGAACAGGGGGCTGCACTGGACAGTCTCACAGGACCCCATTCGGGTATGGCATTGCAGGCCCCGGGGAGGACAGCATGAAAGGGGCCTCTGTTCCAGTCAGAGCTGACCAGAGTGCAACAACCAGGCATCTGTGAAGCCCTGCCAGAGGAGTTTTGCAATCGCTCCCCACCTCATCTTTTCCCAGAGCAACAGCTAATCCCCCGTGAAAAACGCTGGAGTGGCAGCTACCTTCTCCCTGGGCATCGTTGCTTTTTCCTGCTGCTCCAGTCGGCCCAGCACTGGCAGCAAGCAGTCGGCGCTGCGGCCACACCACGAGGCTGGCTCATCAGTGCTATTATGCTGTAGAAAGCTTCACTGATGTGCCTCTTAAAATTTTACCACTGACACACCTACCATCTGACACCGTACAATTAGCCCTGCGCTCTTGGAGCCCACGGTAGCGGGGATATTACCACATCAGAGGAATCATTATTGGAGATTCAGAGCAGCCTGTGTACATGCAGAGTTCCTATGCCCTTCTAGGGCAAAGGACTCAGGCGGTTATTCTTTATATTGTGGCAAAGTGTTAATTTTCCAGAGCATTTTCTGTAAGAAAACCACTGTGCTGCATTGTCATCTGATCCATTACCATCAACCCTACTGGGAAATGTTACTCCTCCTCTCGACTGAGAAAGCAGTGCCTTGCTGAGTATTTCCTTACGTGTTTGACCGGAAAAGAATATCTGTTTGGGGAGCTCCGTGGCATTTCAGTTCACCCGAGAATCCGTAACATCTCCATGGTTTTACATTCTCTTATGTCCCATCCCCAGTCCAGATTCCCACGCCCCTCTCTGCCCCCCACTCTCCACCACACAAAGGCACGCCCCCACAGACACACAGCCACTCACACACAGACCAGCAGACATGGAGACATGTACAGACACACAGACACGCATGCACACACTCATGCCCACAGAAGTCCGACTCAAGTCTAATAGGAAAATAGGAGAGAGGGAGCAAGGTAGACTTCCAGAGAAAAATGACGGCTTTAAGATTTCTCAAGCATGCAAAGCAGGCCAGGAAATGGATCTAAGTACAATGAATGGTATTCTAATATTTAAAAAAGTGACACTGAGGATATATCACGTACAAATGTACTTTGGAACAATGAAGACAAGAGCATTAAAACTCGATTCTTAGGATATTCAGATATACATAATTATGAGGGGCACGGAGGACAGCCAGTGGTCAGGGAAGCTGGGACCAGGGCTGTTTTGAGCTGTGAACTAAACCATTGTGCTTCCTCTAGCGTGATGTTCTGAGGAGGAGGAGGAAATGTGTTCAGGGGGCCCTATTTACACACCACCTATTCTGGGAAGCAATGCAAATTCACTGTCGAGGGGCTTCAGGGAGGTTCGGGCAAGGGATTAAAGGCTTTAGGATAACGTGAGATACTCCCGCTGGTGCTGGTTTTCTAACCAGGGAATAAGAAAGTCTCCACCTTTCTTCAAATCTGTTTTTATCCATCTGTAGTCCCAGGAACTAAGACCACTCTCCTGATGCAACTAAAAGAAAAAAAAAAAACAACAAAAAGAAAACAAACAAAACAACAACAACAAAAAAAACCCCTGAACCTTAGATAGCAAAACATTCAATGGCTGTTCTTGCTACTTGTTTTGGAGGTAGTTGGGTTCCCTACTTTTTGTAATGAAACCTGGGCCATCTCTTGGGAAGTGCCAAGAGAAAACAGATTTTGCTGAATTTCTAGCCAGAACTTTTAGGAATAAAAATGTCTCAGTATGCCAGTACTTGTACTATTTCTATTCGCGTTTTGAATCTGATTTAACTAAGAAAATGGAATTTAGAATTCTGGCAAAAAGAAAAAGAAGAAGAAAAAGAAAGAGAGAAAGAGAAAAAGTAAGAAAAAAAGGATAAGAAAAAGACATCTTTACCATGAAATACTTCAAAGACTTTCCAAATACTTACCTATTTATTTGGGAGGTGGTGGCTACTAGTCAGGGAACAGGCCTGCTAAACATTTCAAATTACAGAAATGTCTGAAATAGACTTGTTCCCTACATGAGTGGTGCTTTGGAAGTCAGACCCATGGCTTACATTTATGTACCAGAGTATCTTTCAGCACAGAATACTTCTTTTCCTTTTATTATACCACAGATTCCCTCAATGTACAGGTAAACAAGCTTAAAGAAAATAATTGAATGCAAAGACCTGAAATCAATGTCAGCATATCTTCTAATGAACTATAACCACAGCGAACTGGTATCCCGATGAGACCACCTGCTCCAGGCAGACAGATGGTGGCCCTATGGGGGTCATGGCTCCCCTTGTAAAGAAAGCTGGAGTCACATACGTGCACAGTTTTGGCAGGAAGAAAAAGACCGAGGCATCGACGCTTCACAGGAGACAGTGGTGACTTTGTTAAAGAAATGTCAACACTCGCAGCTCCCCCACTCCCTCTACTTCCTCTCATTTTACTGGGTTGGGCAGCCACATCCTTCCCAAAGCACACTGCACTAAGAAGAATAGGGTGAGGAATTAGCATTCTCAGAGGCTCGGCAATCATGCAGATGGAATAAGCTGAATATGTTGAGTAACAAAAATAAAACACAGGGCAGAGCTTCTATTTGGATTCACACTCTCTTAATCGCAGCCATACAGCAGTGTTAGCTCTGGGAGGATTGAAGACAGTACTAAAGAAGGGCACAGAGAAGTGACACTGAGTAAGAGGTCGGAGGTGGCAGAAAGGGGCACATCGGATAGGAATTCTATTTTTAGAACAGCGTATGTATGTGTGAGCTATACTATGAGGAGATCCTTAGGGAAATACACTTAAGAAAGAAAATTTGTAATTTTAGTTGATTAAAAGTATTTTCTGCCTTCTAGTAAACAAATTAACAAAATTCACATTAAAATGTTAACTACAGAAGGTCGCAAAGTAGATTACCTCTTTGTTCTATATAAAATGTGGCTTTATTTTTATATTAATATCTGTGTTTTAAAGACTTTAAAATCCCTTTACATTTGTTCTGGAAGGTATGTTTTCCATTGTTAGAAAAAACCTTCATTGAATTTATTATATGAACCATAGACAGATTCATTCATTCATTCATTCATTCATTCAATCAATCAATCATCTCTCCAGTATCTTGCAGTCCAGGCCATTTAGAGGAGGAAGAATAACTACCACTACCCCACCCGTCCAGGTTGAGAAGTCTTGCAAGAGGCTATAGATACAAAACAAAAAATATGGTTCCTAACTCCAAACAATGAACAAGTCTAGCAGGAAAAAAAATATGCCAAGTGGAATCATTTATTGATGTACCACCACACAGTCCTGTCATTTAATGTGTGATAATCAGCTTAGAGCACAGCTCTTCTCTTTCCTGAGCTCAGCCTGGAGCTGTGCTCCCAGACCTTTGGTGTGACAGGGAGGGTATGTGCCAGACAGCTGGGTGGCAGAGGCCCCCCCTTATGAAATTAACTGTGCTGGTCTGGCTGGTTCCATCTGGTGCCCGTGGCCTCTGCTGCAGGAACTGTCTCCAGGTAGGGGGGATGTGTCTGATTCTGGGGACCAGCTGTTCCCCGTCACTTTGCATCCCCATGGCTGAGGAACTCCTCCTTAGAGAAGCAGCCATTACCTCCCTTTAGCCCTGCCAGCAGCTGATATCCCCGATCTGTTGTCTAGGTTTGGGTTTGCCATGTTTTGGCAGAGTAATAATATGAACATCCCTATGGTTCATACTCATCTGTACCTCTGGGCTCCCCTGTGTGGAGCCATAGGAACCTATAAGGCTGTCTTGTTCACAGAGTACTGGAATGGAGTGAGGAGTATCCCCATGCCCTTCCCAGATCCAAAATACCATAGTTCCTTCAAGCCCTGTGTCATGGGATGCTAATGTAGATCTCCTTCATTCAGAAGGCTGTGGATCAGAAAAGGATCACTTTTATATGTACAAGTATACTCCTCAATTTCAGCACACATGCCAACCACTGAAGAGGGACAAAAAACCTACTCCTGGAATCCTTGAACACTCTCTTCGACTAATCCCTGCTCAGGAAGCAGTACCAAGGTGAGCCAGAAGGTTCTATAGTTCAGCAAACACTCATCCAGAGGAAAAGCTCTCAATCTCTCTCTATTGATCTATAATAATCAGAAACCCCCACTGAGGATGATTCTAACATTCACTGTTTAAATAACAGGATATCCAGGGGCCAGTAGACTCAAAATATCATCAAGCATCTAGACATCTTTTATCATTTGTTTTTCTTACATGTTTTATTTTTGTCTTTATGACTATTGCCTCATGGTTGAAAGACTCAGGATGAGGCATTGTGTTCTCACATAATAGCATCCATTTGAAACCATCTGCAAGAGAAGGGGACCAGAGGGCCTTCTCATGGGGTGTTCACTTTTGTCAAGGAGGCCCCTGAGTCCCATAGAGGACCTACAGCCACATGACTAAGTCACATGACCACACCTAGACCAATACCTGGCAAAGGGGAAGGAAATGACAAACCAGCCTAGAACCATCATGATTCATACTCAGGGGATGAGTACATTACCAAAACACTTAAGTAAAACCAGAGTAGGAAGTTTTTAGATAGAAAAATGGGCGGAGTATGTTGGGAAAGCACCAGAAGAGATGTCAGCCACACTGTCTTCTTCTTGGTATGCCAGAACGCCACAAGGAATCTTCTTGGACTTCCCTGAACTTGGCTTCAGGGAGGGAAAAGGGAGTATCCAAAAGGAAAGAAAACATTTTTATGTGTTATAATAATTCTACTTACTTCCCCTGCCCCCTCTCTTCTCAGGGTTCTTCTTTTGTTGGCTGAGAAGTTAGGTAGTTTGGTTGTGGAGCGGCCCTACAACTGTAGCAACAACTGTGGTGAAATGCCTGATCCTGAATGATAACAAATCCTTGGAGGCCCTCTCAATTTCAAATGCAGGGCATCTTGGTCCTTATAGTGTTTTAGCAGACATTTTCTGCACAGTGAAAAGTTCTGACAGAATATCCTGTTAGACTTGAAAATCCTATGAAAAATGTTAATTGCTTCGTGGAAACACTTATGAAGTTGAGGGTAGCACAAACAAATACTGCACACAAATTCTGAGATGGAATGCTACAAATCATGACTAAATAGTTCAGGACTAAACTTCATTTCCCAATAAAATGACCCAAAACTTCTTGGAGAAAAGGATGAGTCTAGGGCTAGGGAAGGAAATACACAAGACGAGCCTGTAGGGTCTGGTCAGGCCAGAAAATCCAAAGAATGGAGGCAGGTGAAATGGACACCTTCACTAGTCAAAAAGAGTTCCAAATGACCAAAGATTGTACAATTTGAACAAAAAATTAAATAAAATAGTATTAGATTATAACCCAAAGTATGAAACGGATATATATGAGTCCATACTAATATAAATGAAGAATTCTAAATATTTGTAGATATTTCCCCTTCTGGGAGATAGAGTTTAATAAACTCCCTTTCCAGCCTCTTTGAGTATGGGAAAGCTCACTATCAAATAGAGTATGGAAAGGAAAAAATAGTAACTTCCCAGGCAGAAACCTTTCTAACACTACCTTGACCAAGTCACCAAGGTCAACTAGATCATTTTGATATCACATACTTCCAGATATGTATGATGTCATGAGAGAGACACTTCATCTCTGTAATGTTCTTTCCCCCAAACCTATGACTCCAGTGTAATCATGAGGAAAACATCAGATAAACCCAGATTGAGGGACAGTCTACAAAATACTTGACCAGTAATCAAATTTGACCATCAAGGTCAAGGCAAATAAATAAAGACTGAGAAACTATAATAGTCCAGAAATGACTAGGGAGATAGGATGGTGCTGTGGTGCAAGGTAGTATCCTGAATTGAATCCTGGAATAGAAGAAGACCTTAGGTAATAACTAGTACAACCTGAATAAAATCTGGAGTTTCGTTAAGAGTCATGCACCAATATTGGTTTCCTAGTTTTGTTAACTGTACCACCATAATGCGAGATGTTTACCTTGGGGCAAATTGGGTGAGGGTGTCTATGAGAACTTGTACTATCATTGCGACTTTTATGTAAATCTAAATTTTTTCCAAAATAAAAGTCTGTTTAGAAAAATCAAGGAGAGATTGTAACAAAGTTTGGCTCGACAGCAGACTAACGCCCTTGTCAGAAAAAATTGTATAGGTCATCGATGAGATACTGGAAGAATTTTGATTGGAGGAGCCACATGGTCAGGTTTTTATTCTAGAAATATTAAACTGGAAGCAGCGGGGAGGAAAGGAGAGATAGGGACTGAGAGCAAAAGGCCGGAAGGGTGGAGTGATTGGTCTAAGTATAGAATTTTAACAAGAAAGCTGGGCTAGAGTGTGTGCCTGCACACCTGTGTGAATGTGTTGCGTACCTTCATGGCAGATAGCCTCAGAACAAAGATATTTCTTGTCAAATTGCCGAAAAGGGAAATATACACATTTTATAATAAAAATGAAACAGATCATTGTATCCATTTGGTTGCATTAGTTCTAATAGGGTACTTTCAGCTGTTTTAATGCTATTTAAAGAACAGACAAAAGAAAAGCATCCTCTCATTTGAAAATAACGTTGCAGATTTGTTATGGGAAAGAAAAAACAACAACAACAACAACCTAGATTATGGTCTTTTATCAGCTCTTAGCTATGTAATCTTGGCCTAATCACTTCAATAGGACCATTTCTAAGTGGTTTTTCCATTTCTAAAACAAGAAGATTGAAATAGAATGCCTTTGATATCCAAGATACCTATCAGAGATGCTGCAATGAAATTAGTACATTTGGAAAATTATTCGATTAGAAGATGATTAATCAGTTTCCTCCCGGGCCTGAGGAGAGAATTAATACTTGTTGAGTGCTTACCAGTCTAAAAATATTTTTTATCATTAATGATTTCTCTTATCCTGTGAAGGTAACACTGGTTTAAACCACATAAAATTACTTGATTAACAAGAACTCATTTCAAACTTTGCTGTCTTACAAAACTTCTATGAATTTCAAATATGAAGATCCATGACTTCAGCATTTCCAAACAATGAAACTTGTTTTGTAGCTATGAAAGTGTCCGTGGTTTTAAAATAGTTCATGAAAATAATTTTTATGCTTTAGAGCTTCTGAAAAAGAAATCAACCATGAGCATGTTAGACAACATGCTCCACAATGGATGTTCGCTGATCAAAAACAGCCAAAATGTTGAAATTTTATGTCTGAATTAAATTTTTTTGATGAACTATTACTAACAAAGTAATACATTTATTCTTATAAGGCGAAAGTGAAAAATATGGCACATTTAAGAAGAGAAATTTGATATGATTTCACTGGGACAGGACTCCAAATAAATATAAATTATCCATCATTTAATTACACACATTTATTTTTTTCCTGAGGAAGGCTGAAGCAAACATGTTAATCATAGTGTTTACTGTTCTATGACAACTCTACTTCCTATTGCTTCCAGTTCCTAAATTATTTCAGGTTAAAGTTTCTTTGACATTAAAAAAAATCACCTGTTGTGAAATTAAAAAATAGACTGAGCTGTATAAACAGTTACCCTTTTAAAATATATAGTATTGCACTGATAAAGCTTGACTGGCAATTTCTATCATATTTACACAATAGAATTCTTCCTCATAATGTGTAGCATGTAAAATCACATCAGAAATCTTACTGTGGATCCTTTAAAATAAAAACTCATTATTAGCCTAGGACAGATAAATACACGTGACTGCAACTGAGTTTAATTATATTTTAGGCTCATAAAGGAGGCCTTCAAAAGCAGCAGAAAGAAAATCTTTGCAAGATTCATATTGCGGTTTTGTAAATAATCTCCACTATCTGAAGAAATTGTTGGAGGGAGGAAGTGCATTGGCCTTGCCTTATAAATTAGGGTTGTAAATCCAACTCTGATCTGTCAGAAACTACTGAAGCTCGTTTCTACTCAGGGTTTATTTGGCTCTGTTTCAATTTATGCCATTATTAAATAGCTTCCCCACTTTTAATTTCATGAAATTGAGAATGTTGAAAGCCCACACCCAGCATGAAAGAGGAAAAAAAATGATGTATGATTACAGATATAACTCAGCAGAACACACTAAAATTTACATATGATCTGAAAAGGGAACTTGATATTGGAATGACTTATTCTGACAGTCAGAAGGAAATGGATGTCTTAATTGGGTCATAACCTCATGCCCCATTTTAAATTAGCATTACATAAATATCTCCATAGTTTCAATTCTGCAATAACGCATTGCTTTTAAGACAGCTTCTGGAGCTTTCTTACTTAATTGCATCTCATTCTTTCTGTTCAACCAATACTTACTTTTCAACTGTTTAGAGAATCTTCCAGGTGTTAATCAAACCAGGGGGGCAGCTGTTGTCTCTGCAAGACCCATCTCTACGTGTTCCTATGCTGTCTCTTAGTCACTGGGACAGCCTTGACTTTTATTTTTGTATCCATGACCCATACGATAAATGCTATCCCAACAATACCAAGAAAGGAAAGAATAAATGGAACACAATATTAAAGAAGCATTTTAAAGGCATCTAAAAAGCCCAAGCAACAATTTTTCTTTTCTTTTCTTTTTTCTATATAACACCAGAACTCACAGTCCTTGATCTTCCAGCCTGTTATTTCAGACCACTGAGCCATGTTGCCTCTCTGAATAAATGGACAAAGACTTAGAAATGCCTCTGCAGTGTGGGATGACTTTGGAAAATACATTGCATCTAGAACAAAGAAGCAATGGTGCCTTTCTAATTGATCTTGTTACCACCACTCCTTAAATCTGAGGTCCACTGCTTTCATATCATTGAAAGACTACACAAAGATCCACTTCTAATACTGGGAGACCACAAAGATACAGCTGCTTTTAAAAATAAAACCTAAAATTCCTGGTCTGATTTACACACGTAGGCTGAGTGCATGAGAAAGTTTCATTTCAAAATTAATGCATGAGTAATTCAGAAGACTTTCAAATGACTGAGAACACATGTCAGTTGTAAATATGTAAAAAGAAGAAATTGGTATAAAAACAATAGCCCTAGCATATAATTATCTTTAATATATTAAAAGATATTTGACAAATATAGGCAGGTACTCAAGTCTTTCCTCTGACTTTCTGGAAATATTGTTTTCTTTAATAGAATGAAGAATATAAAGAACATTAACAATCAGATATTGCAGCTTTCCTGAGGTGGAAATCAGGAGCCCTGTCGTTGGAGTCCACATTTTCCGAAGGGTACGGCACTCTCCCTTACATATCCATGAACCGTAGGTAAATCAAGGCAACATTCCTTAGTTTGAATTCTCTTAACCTGCGGTACTTGAGATTCTCTACTACCCTAAAAACATTCCTTATCACACATGTTGCCACTAAAACAAAAGTGTTGATATTTGATGTTTTAGGATAGAGGGATCACACTCATTCTATAGAAGCTTTGATACTTCTTACAAACAAATATATACCTCAATTGACTAGATTTCATATTTATTTTCAAATTCTATGATGGTATAAACTATAATCATGTTATCCTTCAAATGTATACATTGTTACAAATAAGCCTGTGATTCACTTTCTTCTGCTTTCTGCACGATAATGATATTTTAAGTAAATAAAGATATACCCCCTACATAAGAGGCACTTACGTAAACTAGATTTCTGTCAACCAAGTTGACCCCTAAACATTTTGGCAACATTTGTGGAAAACTTGAGATTTCTTTTTGTGTGTGTGTCTATTACTGTTCCAAAAACAGAATATCCAGAAATTAGAATATGCTTGGGTAATTTTTAATGTTTATGACAGTGGAGACTGAAAAAAAAAGATTATTGAGAATTTTTCCTATTAGCAGAACAATGGAAGATTCAGTATACTTTCTCTCTGGGTGTTCCATTTCATGCATGCTCTCTGCTACTTTGACTCAGAATTGAATAACATTTAAGTATGAGACAAAATGGTAAAAATTAGAATCACTCAACTGAGCTTAGTAAAACTTAAAAATTTCATTCATTAGGCCTCCGGAAAAAACGTAAATGGTAATTTTGTTCAAAGTCATTGGTAGACTAAACAAAGCATCACTTCAACTGACTCACGCTTAGAGTAAAATAAAGTGTTAAATATTACATAAATGACAAGCCTATCTAATACCACATTGCCTATTCTACTGGTCTGTGAGGACGCCAAAGACGCGAGACTGTCTCGACGACAGTGGTCATCATGGTAGTCTGGACTGAGCATCAGCAACTCTGGCTGGACTTTCTCTGTGGACACACAAGACTGTGCTTCCCTGAAACCTTGAAGTTAAGTGACTGTGTGACTTGTTTTCACAATGAGACGTGTGGTGTGCACTGGTGACAATTCTCTACCTTTACCTTCTCCCGGGTCAGAGACTGTACATTCACGTGTTAAGAGGAAGGAGTGATATGGAGCCACCGAATGATAGGGAGCTAGGGAGACAGAGGCCCTCTGTTCTGGAGGCCAGGCATGAGATAGGAGAGCAAGAGCAAGAAATAAATTTTTACTGTTTTAAGCCACTGACATTTTGAGGCTGTTCCTTAACACAACACGCCTAGCTACTCTGATGGATACATATCCTTTGCCTTAAATAAGTAGCTTGAAAAATAGGCTTGGGCCTCTTCTATTCTGCAGATCAAGCAAATCCCTATGATGTCAACCTATAAAGTAAATTGTCAAGGCAAAATGGGACATCTTTCCATCTTCTAGAATATTACCAAAAATTATCCATGAGAATCCTGATACAACAGAGAAATTGATTCCTTTCTGGTTTATAGGAGACACAAAACAAATTACCATTATTATGTCACTAACTTACCTTTCTAAGACTTCTCAAAATCAAGATTATGGTAATTTCTCTGTTCTCTCTTTCTTTTTAAAAATATATTTTTAAGTTTATTTATTTACTTTGAGAGGGGGAGAGAAGAGGGGGAAGACAGAGAGAGAGGGGGAGAAAGAGAGAGAGAGAGAGGGAGAGAGAGAAGAGAAAGGGGGGACAGAGGGGGGGAGGGGGGAGAGAAACAATGAGTAGGGAAGGGGCAGAGAGAGGGAGAGTGGGAGAGAGGGGGAGAAAGAGGGAGAGGGGGAGAGAGAGAGAGGGAGAGGGAGAATGAGCAGGGAGGGGCAGAGAGAAAGAGGGAGAGGGGGAGGGGGGAGAGAGAGGGAGGGGCAGAGAAGGGGGAGAGAGAGAGAATGAGCAGGGGAGGGGCAGAGAGAGAGAGGGAGAGGGGGAGAGAGAGGGAGGGGGAGAGAGGGGGAGAGAGAGAGAGAGGGAGAATGAGCAGGGGAGGGGCAGAGAGAGAGAGGGAAAGGGGGAGAGAGAGGGAGGGGGAGAGACGGGTGAGAGAGAGAGAGAGGGAGAATGAGCAGGGGAGGGGCAGAGAGAGAGAGGGAGAGGGGAGGGGGGAGAGAGAGGGAGGGGGAGGGGGGTGAGAGAGAGGGAGAATGAGTAGGGAAGGGGCAGAGAGGGGGGGGAGGGTGAGGGGGGGAGAGAGGGGGGAGAGAGAGAGGGAGGGGGAGAGGTGGGAGAGAGAGGGGAGAGAGAGAGAGGGAGAATGAGCAGGGGAGGGGCAGAGAGAGGGAGAGGGGGAGGTGGGAGAGAGAGGGAGGGGGAGAGAGGGGAGAGAGAGAGGGAGAATGAGCAGGGGAGGGGCAGAGAGAGGGAGAGGGGGAGGTGGGAGAGAGAGGGAGGGGGAGAGAGGGGAGAGAGAGAGGGAGAATGAGGAGGGTAGGGGCAGAGAGAGAGAGAGAGGGAGAGGGATAATTCCAAACAGGCTCCATGCTCAGCACAGAACCTGAAGCAGGGCTCCATCTCACAACCGTGTGACCTGAGCGGAAATCAAGAGAGGCTCAACTGACTGAGCCACACAGGTGTCCCTCTTTTTTTTCAATTGATCTTCTCCATTGCAGTTTGACTAGACAAGCCTAAAATCATATTGAGCTGTGTTGCTCTAGCTTTTAAGTAGTGTGTGTGTATACATACGTTAAACACACATATATGCATACGCACACATATATACACATATCCACATATATATACATATTAATGTATCATTATATGTATTCATTATATATGAATCATCAGAAAAAGACAAAGGAAAAACGCTGATTGATTTGTGACATACTAAAGATCTACATAGATGAATATAATTTTAGAACCAGAAGAAAGGTTTTTCATTTGCAAATAAAAACTTAGAAAAGTCCCATAATATAACAGAAGGGATAAATTTCACTTCTTTTAAACTGTAGCCTCTATTGCATTTAATCCACACAGCACTGTAAGTATTTCTTGCATTTTTGCAGATGATGATACTACAGCAGAATTTTTCTAACTAATTCAGACTGATAATAATCAGCAGAGTTGGACTTCAAACTCAAGGCTGACCCTAAACCTTTAAGTTACATAAATAGAAGTGGTCTTCTCAGTTCCTACTCCCTGCCCTCAGAATATGGCTACAGCATGGGGTTAATGGAACCCCTGAGGGTTTCTAAATAACTTTTGAAAATGAATGAGCTTACAGAAACTCATATTTCAGTAATTAACATACAACTTTAGAACTCATTCCACTATGCTTCATGAATGAAATTTTAGGTTAATAAACCTTAATAGACTACTATCGATGCATCAGATAGTTTCAAAAATGGCTCAATGGGAAAACTCTCAGTTGACTGTTATTTCTCATATTGTTTATAATATCCAAAGTGGAATATTTTTCTTTTTTTTTTCAAATATTTACTATTTTGGGGGGGAGTGCAAGCAGGGATAGGGCAGAGCGATGGGGACAGACGATCTGAAGCGGGATGTGTGTGACAGGTTGGTACCAGTGAGCCTGATGTGAGGCTCGAACTCATGAACTGTGAGATCATGACCTGAGCTGAAGTCCAACGCTCAACTGACTGAACCACCCAGGTACCCTGGAATTTTTTTCTATAATCAGGTGACAGTGATTTTGTGAATCATTACGATTTAAAATAAACAGGGGTGTGTTGTAATACCCAGCTGTGCTCCCATAAAGTGTTTGTCTGTGCAGTACCAGCTGGGGAGAGGGGTTGAGGACAATTTGTAGATTCACCAACTGCTGTACTCTTTAGAGTGGATCCACCAAAATCAGGTAGAAAAACAATAAATAAAGCCCCCAGAGAGCTCTTGAGAAGGCAGGTATAATTTAATCCTTTCATTTATTAACCCCCATTTTTCTTTTCATAACCTCAGTGACCATCTACAGGACAACCAAGGATCTAATCCAAAGATCTTCCCTCAAGATGGATGAACCAGGCACATTCCTGAATATATTTTTCTACCTCTCTGGTTGCACCCCAGCTGATCTATCTATCTACACATATACATAGCTATATATATCACATGTGATATATAACCAAATATACGCATATATAATATACATACATACATACCTATACATGAAGGATGAAGAGGAACAGACAGATACATAGAGAGATTTAATCCGAGACTTGGCTTACAGAACAACTGTGAATGTCTGAGGTCTGTAGGCCAGGACACCAGAAAAGGGATAAGGGAGTATCATGAGTAGATTCAAACTCACAGGCATGGGCAGAAGCTACTGTCCACAGGGTGAATTTCTTCTTCTTGGGGAAGCTTCAGCTTTGCTTTTAAGGCATTTCAACTGATTGAATCAGGCTCATGCAGATTATCTAGGATAATCTTACTTAAAGTCAACTGGTTAAATTTTAATTATGTCTGCAGTAACACCTCAATTAGTGTTTGACTGGATAATTGGGTACTGTAAACTACACAAGTTGACACATCAAAAAAATCGTCACAGGGGCGCCTGGGAGGCTCAGTCGGTTAAGCATCCAACTTCAGCTCAGGTCATGATCTCGTGGTCCGTGAGTTCGAGCCCCGCGTTGGGCTCTGTGCTGACAGCTCAGAGCCTGAAGCCTGTTTCGGATTCTGTGTCTCCCTCTTTCTCTCTCCTCCCCCACTCATGCTCTGTCTCTCTCTTCTCAAAAATAAGTAAATGTTAAAAAAATTAAAAAAAAATAAAAACAAAACCAAAAAAAATCGTCACAATGGAGCTTTAGACCAAATAGTGTTTGGCCACTTAGACTATTTGCTTTACTTAGAGTTTCCTTTTTTATTTTTTTAAATCAGACTGATCTTAATCATTACTTGGCTATACCAAAGCTTAATATGTAACAAGATCCAAATGTCAAGGCAATCCACACTGCAGCATGCTCTGAAAAATCTCACTTGAAATTTTTCTTCCATTTGACTAAACACCAGCTCTCTACTTTTTTTGTGATGGCAAACAGGCCTAAATTTTTCTCCTTATTGTGTCTATTACTTCTTAAGGATTTAAGGACCTGTACATGTTCATTAACCTTATTATATTAGTTTACTAATTTCTAACTTGCCTTTATATTTTTACTTTCTCATATGTGAGAAAGTAAACTACTTCTGTTCAAAAGTACATAGTCAACTACAGGTAAAAGATAGACCTGCAAAGTCATCAGGTTGAAATGAAGGAGATGGGGGGGGGGGCGCCTGGGTGGCTCAGTCGGTTGAGCATCCGACTTCAGCTCAGGTCATGGTCTCGCTATCTGTGAGTTCAAGCACTGTGTTGGCAGCCCAGAGCTTGGAGCCTGCTTCGGATTCTGTGTCCCCCTCTCTCTCTGCCCCTCCCCTGCTCATGCTCTGTCTCTCTCTGTCTCAGAAATAAATAAACATTAAAATTTAAAAAAAAATGGAGATGGAAAGGTATGCCGAGGATATGGGGGGAAATAAGTCAATTGTGTAACAAAGATCTACTTGGATCGTCTTATTAACATGATTGATCCCTCAGAAAACTGAATCAGAATGAACAGAACAACAGAAATAGAGAAATAATGGTTATGAAGGACAAAAGAACAAACACATAAAGATTTTGTATTTGTTTAAAAGATGTAATGAGCACTGGGTGTTGTATGGAAACCAATTTGACAATACATTTCATTTAAAAAATAATAAAATAAACAAATATTAAAAAACCCCACTATCCCGGTTGGGCACTTACTCTGATAACATTTATGTGTATTGTATTCAATAATAACTGAGTTAACAATCAAATTAAAATAAAAACACAAAAACAAGCAAAAAAGATGTAATGAAAAACATCTGAGAGGATGCAACAGAGATCTAATATGTGAAATATTACCTAATTCAAATAAATATTTGTGTATGAAGATTGATAAGATTTATCATTTGCCAAGAAAAATCAATAAACTGGCATATAGCCAGATATCCTTACAAAAGTATTTAAAGAGTCAAGGAAAGAATCCTATCAAAGTCTAGGTAGCAAAAACAGGTTACATTCATGCAAACAAAATTAGGTAGGCCTTTCAGACTTTTATATATGAAAAGAAAAGACAAAGGGAAAATATCGACAGTCTTTTGAGTAAAATGAATTGGAAATCAAATTTTATGCCCACTAATTCCATTTTTTATAAATGCATGGAAATACTGGAAATACTGTCAACCTTTTTTTAAAATAAAAAAATTAAAGTAATAACTGGAAACTTCTAATGGAATATGGCAGAGACAAACAAAACTGCAAAATCTCTTTTTTCAAACTGGTGAAATCACCAAAAAATGGTAAACCCTGCAAAAATGTACACCAGCAGTAACAGAGCAAATGAGGATTAAAATTCAATGCCAGATTTCTGCAACCCAATCTGATAAGAGTAATTTCCCTCAGTCTGGACAAAATATATAAAGTAACTATTTTCCGTGCAGAGCAAGACTGTACTTCTGTGGAGAAGGATGACATCTGAGGTATGTTTCGTATCTGGTCTGGCTTTGTGCCTGGGTGCCTTCCTGACCACAGCAGAGGATGGTGGAGCCCAACCAGAACATGATTACCTCACTGAGCTGAGGAGGCACTGATGAGAGTACAGAATTTAGGCCATTGAAACAATTAGAATTATTTGTGGGGCAGAACCCTGGCAAGAAGGATCTGCACAAAAGAGGGATGATAGAATTCTTAGTGTAGATTTCCCACTGGTATTCTGAGGCATGCAAATAATGATAAGCTTCAGCAGGACTGGAAGGTGAACAGAGATACGAGAGCTATGTGGTAGACTAACAACGAAGCCAAAAGAGAACCTACCTAAAAAACAAATATAACTAAAAACTCATAGGATTAAAAACATAATAATTTAATCAACTGTAAGAACATGTAAGAACAAAACTCAGCATTCTTTAATGGAAGACAACATAGCTCTGGCATGCTCATTTTTCAACTATAATGTTCAGGATAGATTTAAAAAAAATGGAAGACAGTGAACCAGCAAGATACAATTGTTCTATAATCAAGGAAAGGAGGGAGGGAAAGAGGAAGGAAGGAAGGAAGGAAGGAAGGAAGGAAGGAAGGAAGGAAGGAAGAACCTGGCAATATAAACTGAATCTAAGAGGGAATTAATAGATAAGGATTTTAAAGAGATTATAAATATGTTCAAAGATGTAAAGGAAGGTATAGGGTGAAAAATTAGACTAGAAATTACAGCAGAAAAAGGCAAACATAAAGAAAAGATGAAATGTAAATTCTAGAATTAAAATGTAAATATCTGAAATAAAAAAATAAACTAAGGAAACCTAAAATAGATGATAACTGTGGAAGAAGGGATCAATGAACTGGAAACAAATAAATGGAAAATACAGAGTCAGAAATGAGAACATTAAAAAGGAAAAGAAAAGAAGAGGAAGAGGAAGGAGGATTAGGAGGGGGAGGAGAAGGAAGGGTGGGGGGGGAGAATGAACAGCACCCCAGGGATCTGTGTAACATCATCATAGGATTGAATGTGAAAAACAAGAATAGCATAAGGATATGAGAGAGATAATGGGAATATACATACGTCAAAATTTCCTCAAATTGTGTAAAAAATACCCCTTACAAATTTCAGAGGTTCAGTAAATTTTAAGAAGTATAAATAGATTTTTAAAAAGCATATGGAGAAAGAGGATCTCTTTTGCATTGTTGGTGGGAATGCAAGCTGGTGCAGCCACTCTGGAAAACAGTATGGAGGTTCCTCAAAAAACTAAAAATAGAACTACCCTACGACCCAGCAATTGCACTACTAGGCATTTATCCATGGGATACAGGTGTGCTGTTTTGAAGGGACACATGCACCCCCATGTTTATAGCAGCACTATTGACAATAGCCAAAGTATGGAAAGAGCCCAAATGTCCATCAGCAATTACTTGGCAATCAAAAAGAATGAAATCTTGCCATTTGCAACTACGTGGATGGAACTTATCATAAGCTAAGTAGAATTAGTCAGAGAAAGACAAATATCATATGACTTCACTCATGTGAGGACTTTAAGAGACAAAACATGAACATAAGGGAAGGGAAACAAAAATAATATAAAAACAGGGAGGGGGACAAAACATAAAAGACTCATAAATGTGGAGAACTGAGGGTTAATGGAGGGACTGTGGAGGGGGGTTGCCTAAATGGGTAAAGGGCATTAAGGAATGTACTCCTGAAATCATTGTTTCAGTATATGCTAACTAATTTCATGTAAATTTTAAAAAATAAAATTAAAAAAATAAAAAAAAAGCACACCTACACATATTACTGGAAAACAGCATAAAACAAACAGTAACTGACTTTTACTAGGTAAAAAACGGACACCACAGGATATTGCAGTGATATTACAAAATTGCTAAGAGGAATCCAGCCATCCTAGAATTTTATACCCAGCAAAAATGTCTTTTAAGTATGACTGTGAAATATGTAAGTTTTTTTCAGTAAATAAAAGCTGAAATTATCTGTCACTAGAAGATCTCCATGATGAGACGTGCTAAAAGTGTTCTTGTGGTTACAAGAGAATGATAATAGAGGAAACTTTGATTGACATGATGGAATGAAGAACACCTAAAATGGCAAATTAGTGGGTAAATATTAAAAACTGACTTCTTCTTAAAAGACAAAGAACTGTTAAAAATAACACAATACCACATTTTGGGTTTATTACATATCCACTGATAAACCATGACAAAAATAGCACAAAGGATTGTGTGTAATTGAAATTATACTGTTGTATATTTTAGGTCAAGTGGTATAATATCAAGTCTAAGTGTATTCTAATAACTTGAGGACGTATTTTGAATCCTTAGAGCAACCAGTGATAATAAAGCCAAATATCCAATAGAGTAAATAAAAAAGGCTTACATAAAAAAAAATATATCAATCAACTCCTAAAAAGGCAGAAGAAAAGAAATAGGAGTACAAAAAATGTATGATGAAACAGATAGAAAACAGAAGGCACAATGGTAGGTAAAATTCAACCATGCCAACCATTACAATAAACAGTTCAATTAAAAAGCAGAAATTTTCAGACGAGCAAACCCCAATTCTATTTCCTTTTTGTGAAGTACGTTTCACACATTAGTCTGTGAATGGTAAAGCCTCTCAGTTTGTCTGAAAAAACTATTTTTTTTCTGATTCTTGAAGGAGGATTCCTCTAGCATACAATTCTAGCTAACCCGTTCCCCCCCACCCCAATATTTTGAGGACACAATGGAGCAATTTATGAATGAAATAACTAAGAGAAGGTTTAAGGTACTGCTCTAATGAGTAGTTGCACGTAAGTGACAGGAGGAGGAAGGGGGGTCTACCAAGAAGAACAGGAAACAGAAGAACCAAGATAGTGTGATCCTTAGTTTGTACTGCTTGTCAGTGTTGGAAAGAGTGGGTTTGGTGGCACGTGCTCATGGATGATAGATGGGCTACAAGGAATTACAGAGGTTTGGGGATGTGAAAGAAAGGTGAGAGCGAATGTAGAGTTTATATGTGATGTGTAGATGTGAGGCATAAGAAAGGAAAGATAGTAGCCGGGCAAAGAATGCGGATTCCAGGAAGGATATTAATTGTAATACTATTGGGACTGAAACATGTCTAATGATAGCAGGGATACAGTTTGAGAGGCAGTGGCTGACAATGAAGAACAGAAAGGGCTTTACCAATAATATACATACACTAGATGGTAGGAGAAGTTCATTGAGCGAGGCATAGGCAGAATACCTTTTTTATTAAAAGTGTGAGCATTTGGGGGTGCCTGGGTGGCGCAGTCGGTTAAGCGTCCGACTTCAGCCAGATCACGATCTCGCGGTCCGTGAGTTCGAGCCCCGCGTCGGGCTCTGGGCTGACGGCTCGGAGCCTGGAGCCTGTTTCCGATTCTGTGTCTCCCTCTCTCTCTGCCCCTCCCCCGTTCATGCTCTGTCTCTCTCTGTCCCAAAAATAAATAAAAAACGTTGGAAAAAAAATTAAAAAAAAAAAAAGTGTGAGCATTTGGCATTTACTGTGGAGGGAAGAAAAAGAATGAGGGTGCCCCAAAATATGGGGTGTATGCCTAGGGAGTGGTAAATAAGACGGTGGAAGCCCTTTAATTCTTCTTTATGGGAAAATAGTAGAGACATCAGTAGACATTATTCTAAATGCAACTGAAGCATATTAGCAGACATGATTGTTGGAGAATGGAATGCATGATTTTATGATTTCAGAGATGAGAAGGCTCAGAGTTTGGTTTTGGGAAGGAGTCTCTTAAGTAACTTAGGGTAAGGAGTCCTTGGAACTGAGCAGGTGGATGAAAACCTAGGCAATGAAGTCTCCTGCTAGGAGAGCTATACTTCAGTAGACAGGAAGAATGTGAGCCAAAGTCTTCAAGATCTAAAGAGGTGGTAGATAAATGATCAAGTCTTGAGCCTTAAAGGAGCAAAGATTTATACAAGAATATAAGGGAGTAATCGCTGGGATGCAACAGCCCTATTGGAAATCGAGACACGGAGCCTTAGGGAAGATTAGTCTCTCAGCGTGTGTTTGGAGGAATGGATGTGGAAAGGAGAAGTGAGCTTCAAGCCAGTCAAACGACATCCAGTTAGGTGGAGGACCTAGGAAGTCTGTTATGGGATTAAGCCAAACCTTGGTGGAACAATCTGGAAATGATGGAGGAGTAGAGATTTTGTACAGTGGATATCACTTCTGCTTACCCAGTGGAAATGACTGCTTAGGGAAAGTATGACTGACCTGTGGGGGGCAGGGGAGTATTCTCTTTTTCATGTTGACTGATAGGATTCATGATAGGAGTCATGCTGAGAATTAGCTGACCTCATAGTTGTGAGAAAAAACCTAGAGCAGTGGTTCTCAAAGGGTTGTCACCATGACAGCAGCATTTTAACAACTGTAAAATTGTTAGAAATGCAAATTGTTGGGTCCCAGCCCAGATTTACTGGAACAGAAATTGTGGGGTTGGGGCCCAGAATTCTTTTTTTTTTTTTTTTAACAAACCCTCTAGGTGATTCTGATACATGCTCAAGTCTGAGAACCCCTGGCCTCTGCAATTCCAGGGTGGCTGCGGAGGGGACACTGTGATCTCTTGATTTATTTGTGGATACGAAAGGGACCCTGAGGAGATGGTTGCTGCTGGCAGAAGGTCAGGAGACAAAGTGGTGGATTTCTTTATGATCTTCAAGTATAAAATGATAAAATGCATTATAAAATAACATCCTTGTTAAAAGCCTTTTTGACATCCACAATTTTGTTCAGCATTATATCGACACGCTCATCTAATTAAAATATAACTGTCACAGAAAGGCTGGTAGCTGTGACGTACAAAACACATCAGGTTAACACAGAATATTCACTTATTCAAAATATATTTGAGCACCTACTACACTCAGATATTATGGGAAGTGGGCACTGGAAATGTAACAATACGTCAAATAATAATAATAGTAATGACTCATTATGTAGTGGAGGAGAGGTAAGTGTCATTGACAAATTATTAAAATGCAATAGCAAGGTGAACTTAATTTTTAAAGAAGAATGCATTGTCTATATTAGGGACAGAGCAATGTAACATGCCTAGTGGAGTCATACAAGTTGTTATACAATCACATTACCACTGAGTTGTCCCCTAAAGAGCAAAAGTTTTCCAACTAGAAAAGCAGAGGAATATCAGGTAAAACTGCACGCTCAAAATCAAATGTTATTATAAGACATGTTGTACGGGCTGGAGAGTAGGATATGTGTTTAAGATAGAAGCTTAAAAGAGTAAACTGGGGACACCTGGGTGGCTCAGTCGGTTAAGCATCCAACTCTTGGTTTTGGCTCAGGTCCTGATCTCACGGTCCATGGGATCATGACAGCACAGAGCCTGCTTGGGATTTTCTCTCTCTCTCTCTCTCTCTCTCTCTCTCTCTCTCTCTCCCTCCCTCCCTCCCTCCCTCCCTCCCTCCCTCTCCCTCTCCCTCTCCCTTTCTTTCCCCACTAGCCCATGTGCTCTCTCCCACTCAAAATAAAAAAAAAAAATTAACTAAATTTGGCCATTACATGTGCCTACCACATGCTTTTGTGTCATTAAAACCATCTTTTTGGGTTTGTTTTTTGGGTTTTTTTGGTTTTTTTTTCCTACTTCTGAATCCTTTAATTGTATTTTTTACAAACAAGGGTATTCTTCTGAAAATACTACCAGAACAATCAGGAAATTAACATTAATACATTGCTACCATCTAATCCTCAGACCTCATCCAAATTTGGTCAATGCCCTTTACAGCAAATGAATCATGTCCAGGATCATGTAACACATTTATCTGTCCAGATTTCTTTTTAGATTCCTTAAATTTGGAATAATTCCTTAGTCTTTTTTTCATTTCCTTGAATCAAGCACTTTTGAAGAGTATGGGCCAGTTACTGCATAGAATGTTTCTTACCTGGGTTCTCCTTGGTCTCTTTACGGCTATTTTTGGGTTATGCATCTTTGCATAAGTAAGTAACACGGTTCTACTGTTCTCACTGCATCTTATAAAGAGGCATACATGATTCAAATATGTCCCCGGCCTGGAAATATTAACTTTAATCACTTCATCCAGGTGGTACCTACTAGGCTTTTCTATCATAAAATTTCTTTTTCATTACTATGCAATTATTTTTTAGGATATTTAAATATTAACACATTTAAATATTTTGTAGGAAGGTGTATTTGTGCACATTTCCCATTCTTTATCAAATTTCAATGTCTTCCCTGGGTCCTATTTTATTCAGTGGGTTGTAACTTCTTACTATTTATTTTGATGCTCAGGCTGCCCTATATTTTGTCAGAGGGAGCCCCTACAAACTGGCCCCTCTGTCCTTTTATTTGTTCCTGCCATTCCTTGAGCACTCGTCTCCTTAGTTTTAGAAACAAGATATTCTGAGATCTTATGATTTCTCTTTCCCATACCTGGAATCAGCCAAGTTCTTTTTAGGGAAGAATTATATTTATTAATCAAGATCTAAGCCTCAGGCTTTTGGGGTGCTGCTGTTCCCAGGCCCTCTCAGTGGGTAGAGCCAGGAGACATGTGTGTGGATGTAATTGTATATGTATGGGCATACATGCATATACCACCACCTCCAATTCCAAATCAGTATCACAGAGGTCATTCTGTTTATTTTTGTTTTTTCCCCTTTCCTTATTTGTAGTTCTACTGTCTGTGATTGATAAGCATGACCATCATTATCTTTACTTATTCTATTAATCTTCCCACATACCCCTTCTCTTTTTGTCATACACTTGCTCCACCAACCCTACCAGTATCCTCTTTTACCCTACTCTGACTCCAGCCCCCTGCAGGGGCCACCACTAACCATTGGGTAAGTCCCCTCCCCACTCTGTCTAGGCTTAGAAACACATGGCTGGGCTCATCCCTGTTAAGAAAGCTCCCATCACCTTTCTTGAGCTCTAAATCTCTTCCTCAGCATTACCTTCCTCACCTTCTTCCAACATTGGGTAACAGGATCCCCTCTGACCCCCAACATGGCACAGATTCCCTCCTCACCTTACCCTGCCTCATACACCTCTCCTCTGGCTGGCCTTCCCACACCCACCCTACCTGACATGGGTAGCAGGATGCCCCACAGTTCCAAGACCCTACCTACTCAGTCTCCAATATCCTGTGGAGATGGGGGGGGGGGCTCACTACTCCAGCTTGCCCACCAATCTTCAGTGCCCCTCTACCCCTGGGCATCTTGTCCTTGCTAGGTTCTACCTAATGGCCTTAGGAGTGAATTTCCAGGAAGGGAAACACAGGTAAATGGGAAGGGAAAGAAGAGGAAAAGAAAGAGACCTATCAATATTTGAAAGCTGAGGAAATGATGTGGTAGATATGAATTAGAGAGATGCATTTGCAAACAATAACAGGCCTGGTTCTGTAGCCATTAGGCTAGTTAGGTGAGTTATGAGAAACTTCATTACGTAGTATGTCACATGCTGATATGAGTCTGAAAAGTGACCAGTGACTGCAGGATTTTTTAAAAGGAAAATATATTTTTGAGCCTGAAAGAAACTGACGATTAATTAGGTAATCTAATCTAGAGGTAAAGAAAATGAAGGGATCACAATGACACTGAGTTTTAGCTCCAGTCTGGAAACTGGCAGAAGGTGACATTCAGCCATTTTGGAGTTTTCTTCATGTAAAGGACGCTTTCTTTCTCTTTCTTTGATGCTTAGTCTGACCTCTGACCTTCCTACACATTCTTTTTGATCTGTCCTTTTTTTTTAGACTCACACCCATCCTATGTTCCTTCTTAAATTTTAGTATGTCTTTTAAATTTCTTATGATAGAATTGTCTGATCAGTAAATATTCCTCAGATATCTATCTTCTCAAATGATATAATCTCACAAAACCAGACAAATCCTTCATTTTGTTCTTAGGAACCTTATCTTTCATCATATTTTTTTTCAGTATCATAGTAAATGATAAAATAATATATATAGTAACAATCTTGATACCCTGTCTACCTGACTTTACTATAAAGTACTATCAGAAATATGAATCATCAGTAGGTCATACTATCAATGGAAAATGGGTAAAGTAACATCACTTAAGAGTTATTTAAATTGCAGCAAAGTCAGCAACCATGAACTTGAAGGTTATTCAAGCTCCTAAACTAAGCATTTCTCTACAAGAAAATGGCTTCTATTCAATTAAAAAATGGCTGGAGTGAACATCAAAGAATAAAATAGAAAACAAAAAAAATGGAGTCTGTTTTATAATCAAAGTTTTAAAACATGTAAGGGAAGATGACCTTGTTCAATTTCTGGAAGTTGGAAGTCTATCACCAATTTCTTTTTTCATTTCTTGTTCCTGCTCCACTATCCATAGGTTATTATCAGCAGAGGCACAGCCAAAAACTCTCAGTCATGGATGACTCTTCCTCACTGGAAGTAATAAGACACAATTCCTTCCCCTGAGATAATGCCTTAAAAAAAATCAGTTAATACATTTCAGGCGGGGGAATCTATAGAATCCAGAGAAAGCTTGGGGAAAAAGAAATTGAGTGTTTCAAACTTCTTGGGCTATAACTTTGGCCTGAAATATCAAAAGACATCTCTTCATATTTCTTCATCATTCCTTGCTTTATTTTTTATTTTCCCTTATTTCATTTTGATTTCCTAAGACACATAATAGTATCGGACATATATCAAGTTCTCCTTAAGTGTTTGCTGTTTTAACAAATTTGACATCGTTTTAGCTGTTTCCATAATTGTCACAAAGACAGAATAAAATGTTGTTAATATCAAGATAGGCAGTTCTCATATGGCAGTTATGGAGTTATTTATTCATTAAAAGAACTCACTGAGTGTCTGCTATCTTCAAAGCACTGGACATAAGTTTGGATGTGAATAAAATGATTGATTGTTAAAGGCTCTATATTAAAAGACTATTTAATATCATAGCAGTGATGAGACATGAAAATCAGCAGAAATTTCATAAATTTCAGAAAAATAAGAAAATATGAACAGAAATTTCTGTTCAGATGTAGAGAAGGAGGAGAGAAACCAGTGTAAGTTAAACTGACTTGAAAAGAATCATTAGTGAGTGATAATTGCTTTAAAATACCTGTATTTCCTGACTGGGATTTCTAAAGGAAGAGATAATAACCTCACATAATTTATATGCTCCACATATTATTCCTTCTTAAGCTTCATTGTTATACTATAAGTTTTTTTCCAGCAACCTTGCTATCATTAAATAATTTTAGTCAACAATGTTGTGCTATGGGTAGAACCTACATAGTGTAGTAGAAACAGAACTATCACTAAAAAGTATTCAAACATGGCATTCGGTGCCTTTCATTATTTCAATACATTCTCCTTTCTACCATCCATTATTCCCTGTGGCAGAGACAACACTAGATGTTTAATACACCATTTCCTTTTACTCTTAGATATATAGGAAAATGTCATTTCCCTTACTTCCTGGCATTTGGAAGTACCACGGGTTAAGTTCTGATCTGATCTGATCTGATCAATGGAGTATATGCATCAGAAATGATGCACAGTGTATCCAGGTCTGATATCTACAACCTTCTGAATAATACTCTTTTTATTTTAATTGCTTTCATTGCTAAGACAACGGAACTCTTTGCAGAGATCCTGGAAGAGAGTTTCATATCAAAATGGAAGGACCCAGCACCCCTGAGGCATCATGTATAATGAATGAATGCTGCCTATAAAACAGATCCTAGAACTCTGATGCGAACAACAAATGAAGTTTGGTTTGTTAGGTCACTGAGATTTGGAATTTGCTTCAAAAACTAGGATGAATTACCTTAGTACATTCTATCCATGCACTGAACTCCAGTCTGTTAAAATGACATGTCTCATGCACTCCTATGCTCACCTATTCCTGTGATGTTTACCTGGAATACATTCCCCAACATGTTCACTTTTCAAAATCGTGCACATATTTCAAGATCCAAAACAAATATTACCTTCCCACAGATTCTTTCTCCCTCATTTCCAACTAGATGAAATCTCACACTCCACTGAACTTTTATCATCTTTCTTCTAGCACTTACAGTAATATTGGCCATATGCTACTTCTATACACATCACCCCAGCTTCTAAATCTGTTTAATGATGTGTATTCAGTGTTATATGATTTATTCTGTATTTTCCTCCTGTGTTACTGCAAACAGGTTCTATAAAACAAATATTTGTTGAATTCATGTGCAGTAATTTTTTATTTAAGAATATGATAAAATGGGCAGCCTACGATTTTGGCCATAGTAAGCATAGTTAAAGATATTTAGGATACTGTAGAATTGTATTTTTTTTTGTAAAAATTATTAGAATCATTTCTAAAGCATATCACTATAACAGTAAGAGTGAAGCAAGACTAGATCTAACTGGGTGCTTGAAGACAAAATGAGGGATATGAAGACGATTATCACGATAAAGTTTACGGGGGGAATCTGAAACAAAACTAAGAGACACACAAAATGATAAAGGAATAGTAAGTAATCAAAATACTAACAGCATGGGTGGGTAGAGCTGTAGTCTTTAATACTAGGAAACCGGAATTTGTAAATAGCTTTTCAAAAAGAGAGAGACTGTTCTTTTTAAAAAAAATTTTTAAATTTATTTTTTTAAAGTAATGTCTATACCCAATGTGGGGCTCAAACTCACCATCCAGATATCAAGAGTTGCACATGAGAGAGACTTTTCTATTTTTAGATATAAAAAATTGGATATGTCACTTCTAGCAAACTTTTTCTTTTAGGTAAATTCTTGGTGTTTCTCTGAGATTCTTACCCTAAAGTGCCTTCTCTGCCACTCAGATTCTGATTTCTGTTTGATGGCCAAGCTTTAACTAAACGCATATACATTTCTGAGCCATGCCCATATGAACATCTCCTTGTTTACCATTCAATATATTTTTTTTGTTAATCTCACTTGATTTGTTTTTTCCTGGATACTTTTTGTCCTTGATTAATCTAATTCTATCACTACTAAATTCATCTGAGAAGAGACATGATTTTCTAATGGACCTCTCCACTGAGAAAAAGATATTTAAATAAACTGGATATATTAGCTTTTGTAACAGGAGTCATTCAGTCCCTTATAACTAAAGCAGTGGGTTGAGGGCCCTGCACCCTCCTGGCCTCCCTAACATACCCAAATGTCAGATAAGAAAGCCACATGGGACACGGGTATATTTCTGAATTCTTGGGATGTATCCCTGCTTCCCACTTGGTATCGGCCACTTAACAACTTAGATTGAAAATATGATTGGGCAAGGAGGCACATTTCTTTAAATGAATGTTTTCCAAAAATGGTAACATGAAAAAATGGACGTTTTTCAGAAGAATTTCAGATAACAGCGAGAAAAAAGAGAAAGTATCTGGGCAAAGAAGAGACCCTCTTAGAACTCCTGCCATTAGAAAACAGGAAGCTCTTAATATTTTAGACTTTCCATTAATGTATACATTTGTTTCCAAAGTTTTGCTTTATAGGTTTATACACTATACACAGTGAGTAGCACCTCATATTTAAATTTGTTTACTATTTATTTTTGAGAGAGAGAGAGAGAGAGAGAAATAGAGAGAGGAAGTAGGGGAGGGGCACACAGAGAGGGAGACACAGAATCCAAAGTAGGCTCCAGACTCTGAGTTGTCAGCACAGAGCCCAATACAGAGCTCAAACTCATGAACCACGAGATTATGACCTGAGCCAAAGTTGGACGCTTTACCAGCTGAGCCACCCAGGCACCCCAGAGTAGCACCTCATATTGATAGTAGAGGAAATGACAATGTACATGAGCTTTGTGATGGCACACTTGTATTAATTTTAGGTTCTAGGGGCGCCTGGGTGGCGCAGTCGGTTAAGCGTCCAACTTCAGCCAGGTCACAATCTCGCGGTCCGTGAGTTCGAGCCCCGCGTCAGGCTCTGGGCTGATGGCTCGGAGCCTGGAGCCTGTTTCCGATTCTGTGTCTCCCTCTCTCTCTGCCCCTCCCCCGTTCATGCTCTGTCTCTCTCTGTCTCAAAAATAAATAAAACGTTGAAAAAAAAATTTAATTTTAGGTTCTATATTTGTACTTTAATTTTGGAGAAAAGTATTATTAACGTTGTATTTTCACATTTGCACAATAACTGCAGTGGGTTTCACTGCCACTGTAAAAGATATGCGAAACCCTTTCAATTGTAAGATCTCTAAGTATTGACAATGAAGATTATAACATAAAACATACCTTTTTAAAAAAAGGCTAAGAATAAGTAGCTATGGGTTGATCTAAGAAAAGCTATTTCAAATGCCTTACGATGGTATTCTATAAACTTCATCTTAAATAATTCCAAGATGTTAAAGAGCCCATTTCCATTTGGGATGAGAAGAGGCATAGAAAATCACATTAATCTCTGAATTCTGGGGAAATGTGGAAATCAACACAAGACTGTTAGTAGTAAAGAACTCAGTGTATACTCTTATGTGGGTGTTCTGTAAGACGAGCAAACATGTCTAACAAATTTTAACTTGATAAGCGAGCAGTGTCTTGTAATACGAGTAGTACATGACGGTGACTGACACATGTTCACAACTGAGCCAATGGTTCTTGAAATTTGCTTTGATATACAAGTGCTTTGGGTTACAAGCATATTTCCAGAATGAATTATGCTCACAAACCCAGGTTTTACTGTACAAAAATCACAAAACTGTGGAAGTAATGAGGACCAGAGGAACAAAGCTATAGTGAGGGGAGAATCTCTGAAAAGCAAGTTGAGGATATAGAGCTGATTTTCTCCTAGGGGCATTTCTTGATTCTTTATGAGGACTAGGGTCCGAGAATCTATATTTCTTTGTACACAATGCTCAATATTTAAAAATCACAAAGACTTCTAAACGTTCCAGTTATTGATTGCTATTTAAAAAAATCCTAAATCTCAGTGGTTTAAAATTCTTCATAAATCATTTATTGTGCTCATTAATCTGTAACATGAGCATAGTGTAATAGAAATGCTTTATCTCGATACTACGCAGTGTCACTGAGGGCAGCTGGCCTGGAGGATCCACTTCCAGGATGGCTCTCACATACCATGACAAAGAGTGCTAGCTATTAGTTGGGAACTCAGTTCCAACAGTCTGTTGGAAGTCTTGATTCTTCAACAAGGACTTCTCTGTGGGGTTGTGGGGATTCCACATAACATGGTTGCTAGCTTGCAGGGGTGTTAAAAGAGGTCTAGGAAGCTGAAATATTTCTTATGACCTAATTTTGAAGGTCCCAGACTGTCACTTTAACCAACTTCTAGTGGCCAAGCCAATCAGTAAGGCCAGTCTGAATTCAGGGAGAAGGAAATTGGGCTCAAACTTTGAATGGAATAAATAGAAAAAAAAAAGTGGTAATATTTAATCTACTACATCAAGACACAGGACTATATAACTGAAAACCAAGAGAAAAAACACAGAATGTGAACAGACCAATAGACAATACAGACATTGAAGTAGAGACAAGAATGTTAAAATAAGTATTATTAATATGTTGAAGACAACTGAAGATAGAAAATAGAAAAAAATATTTGATAACTTACCCAAAATAATTTGAATATTAAAAAATCTTAGACCTTAAAACTACAACAGAAATTAAGAAAGTAATAGATAAATTTAACATAACATCACACATACCAGAACACAAAACTGGTGAACGAGACATATAATAGAAGATATATAATTAAGTGCACACTAACTAAAAAGAATGGAAAGCCACACTGAGGCACACTCAGTAAAACTAATCAGAAGCAAAAACCAAGGGGCACCTGGGTGGCTCAGTCCATTAATTGTCTGACTTTGGCTCAGGTCATGATCTCAGAGTTTGTGGGTTTGAGCCCCGCGTCGGGCTCTGTGCTGACAGTTCAGAGCCTGGAGCCTGCTTCGAATTCTGTGTCTCCCTCTCTCTCTGCCCCTCCCCCGCCCTCTATCTGTCTCTCTCTCTCTCTCTCAAAACTAAAAACAAAAAAACAAACAAACATACAAAAGCAGCAGCAGCAGCAGCAGCAGCAGCAAAAGCCAAGATAAAATCTTAAAAACAGCCAGGGAGAGAAAAGTCACCTCAAAAGATTTATTTCTGACATCTTAACAGAAATTGTGCAACACCAGAAGACAATGGATAGCCATCTTTTAAGTAGTAAAAGACAATAAAACTGAAAATGTAGACTTCTGTACTAAAGAAAAATACTGTTCAGAAATGAAGGTGAAATACAGATGTTTTCAGGAAAATAAAAACTCTGAGAATTCAGCACCAGCATTCTTGCACTGAAAAGAAATACTAGTGAAAGTTATTTGGATTGAAATGTAGAAATGAAGGATAAAAGAGAGTGTAATAGAAAGGTCAAATATGTAATAAATATAAGTGAATTTTGATGATACAAAACAACACTTATGTCATAAGACATTTTAATTATGTGAAATTTGCATAACAACTACAACATAAGAAGTTGGGACAGGGTAAATGCATTCTAAGCTAATGCATTCTAAGGTTTTGCTAATATTAGGAAAACTAAAACTTTTTTTAAGAATGTAATATATTAAGGACATACACTGTAATCTCTAAATACATATTAAAAGAATGATTCAAAAATAAGTAATGAATAAAGGGGAAAAATAATTTAAAAACATTTATTAGTCTAAGAAAAGCAATGAAAGACAAAATGAATCTAAAGCTATTGGTTCAAATTTTTTAAAAAAGGAGGGGAAATTATAGATATTAACTCAACTATGTCAGTAAATACATCATATTAAATGGAATACATTTTTCAAGAAAAAGACCAATATTGTCAGACTAGATTAAAAAACAAATTTCAATTATATGCTGCTCACAATATATAAATCTTACATATAAAACACAGAAATGTTAAAAGTAAAGGGATAGGTATATATGTGGTATAAACACTAACCAAAGCAAAGCTGACATGTATTTATAGTAATATAAAACATAGTAGATGATTAGGCAAAAAAAAATCTGGAAACAAAGAGATATCTTTCATAATGATAAAGAAGTCAATCTACAGAAAATTTTTACAACTGAAAATCATCATTCAACAATAATACTGGTTTAAAACATATTAAACCAAAGTTTGGTGACTTAAATGGAGAAGTAGATAAACTTACAAACAAATCTTCAGATAATGGAGATTTTAACATCTCCTTCAAAGGATTAACAGAAAAAAAAGAGAAAACATCAGAAAAAATAGAAATCTAAAAAATACACTTCAAAGTGTTTACCTAGTTGGCATCTAAGGAACCTTACACTCAACAAATAGAGAATTTAATTCTTCTCAGGCTGTGGAATATTTATTTAAAATTATTATATACTAAGCTATACAGCAAACCTCAACAAATATTAAAAGACATAAAAAGCTCAGATGACATTCTGACTTTAATGGAAATGAACTAGAAATTATTGAAAACAGTAAGAGAAAAATAATAAGTGAATGAAAATACACAATTCTCAGTTGGTCAGAAATTAAGCAACACACTTTTAAATAACTCATGAATTAAGAGAGAAACTGCAAGGAAAATTTAGCAATATTTCAGATTAATGATGAAGAAAAATACAACAGTGCTCAGAAAGGAATTTATAGTCTTATGTTCATATGTTAGAAACAATGACTGAAAAACTAACGATCTAAGTTTCTATCTCATGAAGCTAGATAAAAGAACAGCAAATCAACACCAAAGAAATATGAGGAGAAATTAATGAAATAGAAAATAAACGTATAATAGGGAAAACCAATGAAGCCAAAAGTTAGCTGTTAGAAAATGTCGAGAAAAATCGATAACCCCTCAAAATAACTGACCGAACTGTGGCAGTAGGGAAGAGTGGTGGAGGGAATAATAGATTGGTGGTGACAGGTTAAAGAAAAAAGGGAGAGAGCAGGGAATAAAAATGCAGGAATGAAAAACTGGGCATCACTTCACCAGACATTAAGTAAATAATAAAATAATACTGTAAACAATTTTATACCATTTAAATTAAAATTTTACATAATGGGGCACCTGGGTGGCTCAGCTGGTAAGCGTTCAACTTGAGTTCAGGCCATGATCTCACAGTTCATGAATTTGAGTCCCACACTGGGCTCTCTGTTGTCAGTACAGAGCCCACTTAGGATCCTCTGTCCCCCCCCCCCTTTTTGCCCCTCCCCCTTCAAAAATAAATAAACGTTAAAAAATAAATAAATTTTAGGTAAAAATTAAAAACTGTTAACAAATATAATTTCCCCTAGCTAAAAGCAAGAAGAAACAGAAATTCTAAATACTACAGAATTGACTAATCGGGTGGAATCTGTTACTTTCAATCTTTCTGTAATAAGAATCCCTAACCTAGCTGACTTCCCCTATCATTTATTCCCCATATGTAAAGAGGGAATCCAAACTTGCCCCAGTTTTTCCGAAGAATAGATGTGTCAGTTTGGGCTCCATAAAAAGTAGTTTGGAGGATGATGCTTTGCCCTGCGACTGACAGATTTAAGAAGAATTGTCGTTTTAGGTTTTGTTTTTTTTTTTTTTAAGCCTTTTTCTTGTGTGGGGTGAGGACTTGCAAGTTCTTTATTGTCAGAATAGACTCTGGGAAAACAGGAACCCTCTTGCACTGTTGGTGGGAATGCATGCAAACTGGTGCAGCCACTCTGGAAAACAGTGTGGAGGTTCCTTAAAAAATTAAAAATAGATCTACCCTATGACCCAGCAATAGCACTGCTAGGAATTTACCCAAGGGATACATACAGGAGTGCTGATATATAGGATCACTTGTACCCCAATGTTTATAGCAGCACTTTCAACAATAGCCAAATTATGGAAAGAGCCTAAATGTCCATCAACTGACAAATGGATAAAGAAATTGTGGTTTATATATACAATGGAATACTACTTGGCAATGAGAAAGAATGAAATCTGGCCTTTTGTAGCAATGTGGATGGAACTGGAGAGTGTTATGCTAAGTGAAATAAGTTATAATACCATAATACCATATGTTTTCACTCTAATGTGGATTCTGAGAAACTTAACAGAAGACCATGGCGGAGGGAAAGGGAAAAAAAAAAGTTAGAGAGGGAGGGAGCCAAACCATAAGAGACTCTTAAAAACTGAGAATAAACTGAGAGTTGATGGGGGGTGGGAGGGAGGGGAAAGTGGGTGATGGGCATTGAGGAGGGCACCTGTTGGGATGAGCACTGGGTGTTGTATGGAAACCAATTTGACAATAAATTTCATATTAAAAAAAAAGAAACAAACCAAAAAAAAGAATAGGCTCTGGAAGGTGCATGTTGTTAACTATGTAAGCACACACATAATAAATACACATATGCATAGATATGCAAAATGTATACAAAATAAAACAAAGACTTCTTTTAAGAATTTTGAACCAATACAATTAAACCTAGGCATAAGTGAATATTAGCATTTAAAAAAAATTTTGGACAGATGAAATCAAATTATGCCATTTTTTTAGAGTATTGGTTACATGGTATTTTCTCTTAACTCACACAAAATATCTCTCCAAGTTCATAATCAAAGTCTTGTCAGTATAACTGTATTTTTCCCCATAATGTAAATATGACTTTAGGCACTTTGTCTTTCCTAAACCCATTCTTCTGTCCTTGAATCTACTAGTTTCTGAGGGCATTACCTTGCTAAGTTTCTTGTCCACAAAATAGCTAAATACCTACTTTGCTGAATCCAGGCCTCTCCAATAAAAGTCAGATCGCTTCCTTCCAAGATATTCTCTGCCAATTCTGAAATCCCCAATGTCTAGTAGAAACTTCAACTCCAACCATTCATATGAAGACATATGGTTTCAAGTAATTGCAAAGGGTTGTCCTTTCCTTCTGATTATAATCCAAAACTCTAAAATATACCATCTCTGGCTACCTTAATCCCAGCAAAACAGCAAAATATCTTTCATCTAAACATCTCAGGCATTTTTTTTGTTTTGTTGCTTTTAGTAAACAAATATCTGGGGTGCTATTTGTCACTGTACATTCATATATATTCAGATATTTTTGTGTCGTGTAGCTGCAGTGGGGGCACCGTTTACCCTAATTACATTGACAAGCCTCTGATCAAATTAGATGTCATCTCAACTAACTGATCTGAAAGAAAGTAAATACACATACCAGTGTTGATGTTGACCCAGGTAACCCCATTCCCTCAATATGAGGTCATCTCAATGTGTTTCAGTGTTAATAAGTCTTAGGAAGCAGTAAGTTTTCTATATTTTTCTTGCACCAAGTGATTTTCTTAGGTCTGTTCTCTATATTCTCTGAAATATAAGTGTCTTAAAATTTGAAACAGTAGAAAACACCATCTGATATTTAACTAGTCTATGGGTGATTAGGAAAAACTGTTGGTAAATGGAATTCTACTGCTCTCAGGGAATCAGTTGAGTTTGGGATGTCGATTTTAGCAGATGTGTAGATTTTCTGAGCAGATGTATAGTTTTCAGATATTTTTCCAAGAAAAATCAGAGATGTGACATGATTGTCACAAGATCTATGTTTAACTGCATGTGCTTTATTTCCTTCAATCTAAATCTTCCTCACGTTGGAAAATTTCAATTATCACAACTTTCAAGAAGAAAAACAAACGTTATTTTTATGTGCTGGGAAAAACTAGAACTTAAGTAATATTTTTTTCTTATTATCACCTTAATGTTTATAAATTCAAAAGAGAAATAAGGTCAGAATATAAGAAGAATAAAGAGGTGGAAAAATACTTCCCTAATTTGTCAAGTTTTGTATAGACTTTGAGATCTTCAAAGACCGGGATTATGTTTTATTCATCTTTGGAATCCCCACTCAGTCCAGTTACAGCAAATACAAGTTACTCAATGTATATGTTTGTTAGCTTCATCGCTGCATTTGTATCTTTCCTCTGATCTTATTGAGGGCAAACACTGCAGCCCACTTATGTTCTAGTCAGACACAGCAGCTAGATGAAAGTTTTTGTAAAGGTTTAAACTTATGGCCAGGATTAAACATATCCTCTTTCCTCTATAACCTTTTCATGTCTACAACTTTCCTCTGCTTGGGGGTCAATGAGGACAGTGTTGAAAGTGGAGTTCAGGATAAGATTACCTGGGATCAAGTCCTAGCTCTAGTATCATCTGGGATGAGTCCTAGCTCATCTCTGTGACACCTTGGATACTGTTGCTACTATTTCTGTGCCTTTGTTTACTCATCTGTAAAATGGGAATTATAAGAGTAGTGGTTGTTGTAAAAATAATAAATTTTTGCATGTAAATCACTTAGCACCCTTTCTGGCACGTAAAAATACTCAATAAGAACTAAGAATTATATAGTCTCATTATGTGAATGTGGTAAGTCTCCCAGTTAACCAAGAACCAGATGTTAATCACTCATTAGCAACTTATCAAACACGTGTCAATTATATAACAGAAAATATGCTATGCATTAGATTAACTAAAAAAGAGAATTAAGCAACAAAGTGTGGATAATTTTATGATAAGGGAAACAAGGAAATAAAATAAATCAGAAAGTAGTGGTCCTTAACCTTCTATAAGTTTAGGGAAGTATGTTCACTGAGAAATTTTATCACGAATAAATTTTGTCAAATTATTTTTCCGCATCTATTAAGGTGATCATATATTTATTAGACCTTCAGTATGGTAATTTACATTAATTGATTTTCAATATTGAACTACCATGCATGTCCCCACTTAGTCATGACAAATTATCCTTACTTGATTTGCTTGATTTCTAGAATTTTAAGAAAATCATGAAGGAGTTTGGTCTGTTGTTTTCTTTAAGTGTGTCCATGTGATTTCGGTATCAAGGTGATTCTGGCCTCATAGAATAAAGCGGGATGGGTTCTTTCCATTTTTCATGAAGAATTGGTGAAAAAATTGCTATCTTCCCTCAATAATTGGCAAAATTCACAGGTAAAGCCATCTAGTCAAGGAGTCCTTGTGGGAAGATTTTAAAGTATAGATTTCATTTATTTAACAGATATAAGGCTTTTCAGGTTACATATTACCATTCGCATGAGTTTTGGTAGTTTGGGTCTTCTAAAGAATTTCTCCATTGCATCTAAGTTGTTGAATTTATTGACATTAAGTTATTCCTTATATTCTCTTACTAATTAAAAAGAAAAAAACATATTTTCTCTGTTCACAATACTTCTGACACCAAATATGTGGGATTCTTTTTTTTTTTTTTTCCCCACACAAACCAATTCTCCAACTCTCTGGACAGCAACTGAATGTCTTATAATTCAATTATGACACTAATTGCCCCGAGGTAACACAAACCCCAGTGGTTAAGGACAGCCCACAAGACTGCCCCCTACCCTCACTTCAGATGCCTGTCCCAAGTCTCAGATTGTGTCCTGTATTTCTTACAATATATTGGATGTTCCAACATCCCGCTCCCCAGGTTTGATTATTTACTATAAAGGCTCTCAAAACTTACAATTACCATTTTATTATAAACAATATGATAAAGGATTCAGATAAACAGCTAGATGAAGAGATATGTAGTAAGAGACCCAGAAGGGGCCTGAGCACAGAAACTTCTGTCCCTGTGGAGTTGGAGTATGCCACCCTCTCAGCATGTAGATGTTTTCACCAATCCAGAAGAAATCTAAACCCTTATACTTTAGGGATTTTTATGGAAGCTTCATCATACATGAACAATTATTAACTCAATAACCAGCTCCTCTCCCCTGCCAAATGATGGGGGTGGGACTGAAAGTTCCAAGTTTCTAATTATGGCTTAGTGTTTCTGATGACCAGCCCCCCATTGTGAAGCTATCTAGAGGCCCCCAGCCACCAGTCATCTCATTAACATACAAAAAGACACTATTATACTCCAAAGATTCCAAGAGTCTTAGATGTTTTGCTGTCAGGAGCCACAATGGAAAATCAAATATTAGAACAAAATATGCTCCTAGCACCCCATCACTAGAGAAATTACAAGAGTTTTAGGAGCTCTGTGCCAGGAACTGTGGACAAGACCTGATATATTTCTTAATACACTACACTAGTATTTATAGAATGAGTAGGAATATCATTTTTCTCATTCTTGGTACTGGTAGTTTGTGTGTCTGTGTGTGTGTTTTGGTCTTGATGAATCTCATAAGACATCAATCAATTTTATTGATCTCTAGGAAAAATAAAGTGTTTTATTAACTTTTCTATTAACTTTCTATTATTTTTTACTCAATTTATATTTTCTTTTATGTATTAATCCTTTTATTCTATTTACTTGGGGCTTAATTTACTCTTCTTTCTAGTTTAATATGGAAGTTTAGAACTTTAATTTGCTCTACAGTTTTCTTTACTTGCATTGTCCTTATCTGAATATGGTATTAAGACAATGCTGACCTCATACAATGATTTAGGAAGCAATTCTTCAGCCTCTATTTTCTGTCAAAGATTGTAGAGAATTGGTATAGTTTCCTCCTTACATGTTTGGTGAAGTCATCAGGGAACCCATCCAAGCCTAATGCTTTCTGTTTTGGAAGGTTACTAATTATTGATTTAACTTCTTTAAAGAAAAAGGCCTATTCAGATGGTCTTTTTCTTCCAGTGTGAGTTTTTACAGACTGTATGCTTTCAACGAATTGTTCCATTTTATCTAGATTATCAATTTATGACCAGAGAATTATTTGTAATATTACTTTATTATCCTTTCATTGTCCATAGGATCAGTAGTGATGGCTCCTTTTTCATTTCTGATATTAGTAATTTGAGTCTTCTCTCCCTTTTCTGTAGTCACTACAGCTAGAATTGTATTAATTTTATTGCCCTTTTAAAATAAAACAGCTCTTTTAATTTACTGATTTTACCTGTTGCTTGTTTTCAATTTTATTCATTTTTCACTTTATTTCTTTTCTTCTGTTTACTTTAGATTTATTGTGCTCTTCTTTTTCTAGTTTCCTAAGAGATTTTTATTGATTTTAGATTTTTCCTATTTTCTAATATATACATTCATTTCTATAAACTTCCATCAAAACATCACCCTTGCAACATTACACTAATATGCTATATTTTATTTCATTTCCATTTAGTCCAAAATATTTTAAAATTTCTCTTGAAAACTCTTTGCCCCACGTGTTAATTAGAAGTGAGTTGTTTAATCTCTAAATATTTTGAAATTTCTAGCTATCTTTCTGGTATTGATTTCTAGCTAAATTCCATTGTGGTCTGAGCATATACTTCTATCATTTTTATTGTCTTACACTTATTATGGAATATTTTATATCCCAAAGGAAGTTTGTTTTGATGAATGGTCCATGTGGGCTTGAGAAGAATTTGCATGATGCTGTTACTGGATGTAATAGTTAAAAGATGTCCATTATATCCAGTTTATTGATGTTGAATTCAACTATATCCTTACTGATTTTCCGTCTACTGGGTATGTCCATTACTGATACAGGGGTTTTGAAGTCTCTAAATATAATAGTGGATCTATCTATTTTTCCTTGCAGTCCTATCAATTTTTGTCATATATTTTGATACTCTTTTGTTAAGCATATACACATTATATATTAAATTTCTTCAAGAATTGGTTTCTTTATCACTATATAATGCCCCTCTTTTTCCTGATAATTTCCCTTGCTGAAATTGGCTTTGTCTGCAATTAATATACATATTCCAACTTTCCCTCGTATTAGCATAGTATATCATTCCCTCTCCCTTTTTCAATTTTTGTAATGTTTACTTATTTTTAGGACAGAGAAAGTGACAGAGTGCAAGCAGAGGATGGGCAGAGAGAGAGGGAGACACAGAATCCTGAGCAGGCTCCAGGCTCTGAGCTGTCAGCATAGAGCCTGACTCCTCTCCCTTTTTTTCAAATCTGTTTGTCTTTTTATTTAAAGTGTATTCTTTACACTAAGCTGGGTGGTTCAGTCAGTTGAGCTTGTCACTTCAGCTCAGGTCATGATCTCAAGATTTGTGAGTTCAAGCCCCTCACTGGGCTTGCTGCTGTCCGGGCTCACTGCTGACAGCACAGAGCCTGCCTCAGACCCTCTTTTCCCCTCTGTCTCTGCCCCTCCCCTCTTGTGCTTGCTCTCAAACATAAATAAACCTTAAAAACGAATAAAAAAATATGGGGCACCTGGGTGGCTCAGTCAGTTGAGCGTTTGACTTCAGTTCAGGTCATGATCTCAAGGTCTGTGGGTTCGAGCCCTGCATCGGCTCTGTGCTGACAGCTCAGATCCTGGAGCTTGCTTTGAATCCTGTGTCTCCCTCTCTCTCTGCCCCTCCCCCACTCATGCTCTGTCTCTGTGTGTCAAAAATAAATGAACATTAAAAAAATTAAAAATAAAAATAAATTAAAAAAATAAAGTGCGTTCTTATAGGCAACATATAGCTGGTCTTTTTTCAATCTTCTCTGATATCTGACAATATCTGTGTTTTAACTGATATAGTTAGATTATTCACATTGATAGTGATTATGGATATCATTGAATTTATTTTACCATATTTGTTATTGTTTTCTATTACTTGCCCTTCTTCTTTGCTTGTTTTTTTTTCTTTTTTTTTCTTTCACTCTTTTTCTACCTTCTCTGGTTTCAGTGGAACATTTTAAATGGTGCTAGTTTATCTCCTCTCTTAGTATGTCAACTGTATTTCTTTAAAAATTGTTTTTAATGATTGCCTTAGAATTTGCAATGTACATCTATAACTAATCTAACTCCACTTTCAAATCACACTATGCATTTTATTGCTAGTACATGTACCTTATTACAGAGTATCTCTAATTTCTCCTTTCTATATGTCAAAACATTGCTGCCATTCATTTCACTTATCCATGAGCTATATAATTACTGAATATACTATTATTATTTTGAACAAATTTTTATCTATTAGGTCAACAGGGGTAAGAAATGTAAAGATTTTATTTTACATTCATTTATCCTTTTTCTAATGATCTACTTTTCTTTATATAGATCTGAGTTTCTGACACACATCATTTCTGATGAAATTTTTTTTTAACATTTTTTGCAAAATACATCTATTAGTCACAAACCCTTCAATTTTTGTTTAGGAAAGTCTTAATCTCTCTTACATTTTTGAAGGATAATTTCACAGGATACAGAGTTCTAGCTTCAACAGTGGTTACTTTCTTCAAACTATATATTTCCCTCCACTCTTGCATATTTTCTGAAGAGAAGTCCAGCACAACTCTTACCCTTTCTTTTCTCTATGTACAGTGTTGCTCCCTCTACCCCTGACTTCTTTCAAGATTTTCTCTTTATTTTTGATTTTCTAAAGTTTAATCATTATATCCTTTTTTTGTTTGTTTTCTGTTTTTTGTTCATTTGTTTTGTTTTGTTTGGTATTTATCCTACTTGATGTTCTGTGAGAATCTTGGGTCTGCATTTTGATGTTTGCCATTAATATTAGAAAATTCTCGGGGCGCCTGGGTGGCGCAGTCGGTTAAGCGTCCGACTTCAGCCAGGTCACGATCTCGCGGTCCGTGAGTTCGAGCCCCGCGTCAGGCTCTGGGCTGATGGCTCAGAGCCTGGAGCCTGTTTCCGATTCTGTGTCTCCCTCTCTCTCTGCCCCTCCCCCGTTCATGCTCTGTCTCTCTCTGTCCCCCCCAAAAAAATAAATAAACGTTGAAAAAAAAAATTAAAAAAAAAAAAAAGAAAATTCTCAGCCATTGTTCCTCAAATATTTCTTCTGCTCCTTTCTGTCTTTCTTCTCCTTTTGGTATTCCCAATTGACATATATTTCACCCTTTGTAATTGTCTCACAATTCTTGAATATTCTGTGACATCTATTTGAAATTTAACTTCATTGAGGAATAACTGACAACATATATATTTACATATGTGATTTTATATACAAATACATTGTAAAACAATAGCCAGGATCAAGATAATTAACATAGCCGTCACTTCTCACAGTCAACATTAGCTAACTCGTGTGTATATGCATGTGTGGGTGTATGTATGTTAATGCTTATGATTTACTCTCAGCAACTTTCAGTAACAATACCATATTGTGAACTATAGCCTCCAGGTTATATATTAGATGTTCAGAAATTATTCTTCTTATAAGAGAAAAATTGTACTCTTTGACCTACATCACCCCATATCCTCCTCTCCCCCAGCCCTAGGAAACCCCCATCTATTCTCGGTTTCTATCAAATTTTAATTTTAATTCTACATATAAGTGATACCATACAAGATTTGTCTTTCTCTTTCTGTCTTATTTCACGTATAATGCCATCCAGATTAATCCATGTTGTTACTAATGACAAAATTTTTCTTCTTTATTTTGGCAGTCTATTTAGTTTATTTTTCTGTTTGCATTTCAGTTTTGAAAGTTTCTGTTGACCTCTCTTCAAGTTTACTGTTTCTTTCAACTGTTTGTAGTTGATTGTTGTGCCCATCAAAGGCATTCTTTATTTGTATTGCTGTGTTTATTCTTTCTTAAGAGTTTCCACCTCTCTGCTTACATTGCCCATATATTACTATATGTTGTCTACTTTTTTACTAGATGCCTTAGCATATTAATCATAGTTTGAAATCTTGGTCTGATTATTCATATGTGAATCTGGTTTTGATGCTGGCTGTTTTGTTTTGTTTTGTTTTTTATTTTTGTTTTTGTCTTCAATGGCCAGAAAAACTGGTTCTGTTCTGATGGATTTATTTTTATCTTCATTATGTATCATATTGTTTTGCTTTTCCTTGCTTGTTACTTTTTGAGTACATGACAGACATTGTGAATTTTTAATTATTGGATTCTGGATAATTATGTGTTAAAAATATTCTTCAACATTCATAATAACTTGGGAACAGCTTGATCTTTTTGCTGTTTACTTTTAAGCTTTATCAGATGAATCAGAGAGGATATTAGTCCAAGGCTAACTTTGGCCCCCTACTGAGTCACTACTTTAAGTACTCTAACTTGTGCCCTGTGTATTTTGTGGTTTTTAAACTTTACAATGTGGTCCAGTTTTCACTCTTCTGTGAAAGCCTACTCCTTTCATATGCTTCTTATCTCATCCTAATACATTTTCCTTACAAACACACACTGACCACTACTATCTGAACACTTGAGGTTGATCTAGTGCAGATCTCTGGGGTTCCTTCTATAGCTCTCTCCTGTGACCATGCCTTGCAATCTCTAGCTGCCTTAGCCAACCTGAAGTCCCAATTTTATGTCTGCAACTCAGGAGGGTGCTGAGATCTGCTTCAGTTCGTCTTCCCTGTGCTGAAGCTCTCAAGACTGAAAGCTCACCTCATTTCTTCTCCTCTCTCAGGAATTATTGAGCCTAATAATTTCCCTAATGTTCCTCTTTAGTGAACTTGGCACTTTGTTTCTGCGCTCTCAATCTGTCATCTCTTTAATGATTTTTCTTGTCCTATGGTGGTAGCTGGATATTTTTTTCCACTTCAATGTTGAATAGCAATGGTGATAGCAGGCATCTTTTTGTTATCCAGTTTCTAAAGAGACTGTTCCTAATGTTTCACTGTTAAACATGATAATTGTAAATTTTTCATATTGATTGTTACTAGTTGAAGTAATTCCTTTTCCATTCTGTATTTGCTAAGAAATTTTAACATGTTTGGTTTGACTTTTATATACACGTTTGCATTAATAGGATCATATAGTTTTACCCCTCATATAAGATACCCCTCAGTACCTTAATATTAAAGTCTTCCAATATTCCTTTTGATGAAATCTACCTAGTTATGATATAGTATTATTACTATTGATAATGCTGACTATAGGCAAGGATTTCATCATTGTTATCTCTGCATGCCCCATGATACCTATGAGAATGCCTCGCAAAAAATGGATATCAAAGGAATTTAGTGAATTAAATCTATTTGAATTCATGTTATTTGAAATCTCTGAAACAGCACATAAAACTCAAAACAATTGTTCAAGCTCTTCCAATTCCTGTTCTCTAACTTACTTAATTACAGTCTAGAGTATCTACCATATGTCAGATTGGGGAAAAAAAAAAAAAAGAACATTCTGAATGAAGAAAGCTAAGAGAAGGTAAATAGTGTTCATAGAATCACTGAAGTGTATACAAGATGGCATCCCAGCTGCTAAGTTTTGGTTCAACAAATGTAGTTTTCATGGGTCAGTAGGTTGGGCTTAAATAGAAACCACTGCAACTAGGAAACATTTCATCGATTTCATTGGCATACATGTAGGTGGCTGCATGATGAGGCTTTTAGCATTTAACTTTCATGCAGCAACATGATTTCTTTCACAAGAGTTCAAACAGACACATACACCACAGATTTTCAAGAATAATTCATTGGGGTGCCATATCTTATGTAGAGACCTTGGGCATGGGTGCCCATTGCTCTGTTTTATTTTGCTTTCTTGATTTTGTGACCTAGATAGATCCTGCTTAAATTGACACCACCTTTTACCTGAATGATAAAATCTTGACAAACTAATGGAAATATTCGGCAAGGTGGTGTGGGAGATGTGATGGAGGGTAGGGAGTGGAAAAGATTTATAGGAAATGAAATAGATTGCTAAATAAACCAGGCCATTGTATTTTTTATGAGGCCTGGTCTCTAAGCTTGAGCTAAACTCAAGAAGTCATGGAAAAAATACGTTGGATTGGGACATATTTAATAAATTAACACATTGTTAAATTTTTAAATAAAATTCTCTTTATAAGGCAGGAGTTAGAGGCACTCTTTGCAAAAGGCCAAAATGTACAGAAGTTACTGAAGGCTTTCTTCTGGATAAGCACTGTGCCTGACACTACCCAAGTCACCTCACCAAACCTTCAAGAACTGTGGTTGGTAGGACTGTATTTTATTAACATAGACAATGGAAATAGGGAAGTTTAAGTAACTTGCCCACAACTGCAAAGATAGAAGATAAGTGAACAGTGATCGAAATAAAGACTAGTCTTATTCTAACATTAATGTCAATATATAATTGCTACAAAAAAAATCTTAAATACATTCTTGCCAATATAAAAACTTCAAAAAGCTATATTGGATAGGTGTGTTCTTTGGTCCCCAAAGGCTCGAAGAATTTTCTCAGTGGAGATGCCTATAATTTTAGCTTTCTTTTTTTTTTTTTTAAATCATACCTAGGATTTTGTTTCCCTAGTGCTATGGTTCTGATTTTAAAGCTGTTTTTGCAAAATAGTAGTTTAAATCTATGGCTCTTACAATAACTTGGCCTCCTTTTGTGCTGATTATGATGCACTGTTGGCATTTCCTATTTGTCCTTCAATCTACAAAGGTCAACACACTGAGATGACTGTTCAAGATCGGAAGCCCACCCTTCATTCTGCAATGAGTCATTCTCTATGTGTGATTGTTCACATTTTTATTAAGGGAACTTTATTTTTTGGAACTGAATATGTCCCCCCCCTTTTCATTCCTATGTACTTAAAATGCTTTACTGTAAAATCACACATTTCTCCCACTCAATTCATGTAATTTTTCTCTAATTCATGCCACGAGCACCCACTTGTCTCGCACATATAATTCAAGCTTCTTAAGCTTAGCCTTGTTAATCTACGTCATTTATTAATTTATTTTTGTAAACTTTCTTTTCAATATTCCAGCTAGCCTGTCACTTTAGTGGTTCTTTACTGGGTTTTTTTTTCCCCTCCCAAATGTTCCTTCATGCCCTTTCCCTCATGTTCTCTGGTCATTCATGCAACATTCTCTAAATTCCCCTCACAAAAGTAATTAGTAGAGCCTTGATTAGCCTTAAACCTAAAAAACAAAACAAAACAAAACCCTCTTTTCTCCTTGTGTTTTCCTACTCAGTGTGAGACAGTTTAAAACTGTAAAAATAGTTACTCCAAAATATCTGTCATCGTATCCACATAGATTCAGTTTAACACTTTTTGTGTGGACAAATTCTCTAATTTCTCTTCTAGCCATTCATTCTGTTTCTTTTAAGATTTGTGTCTATAGCCAAGGCAATTCAAAAGCTAAGTGATAGTGTATATAGTGTAATATAATATAATATAATATATTATAATAAAATATGTCCGGTTTATGTTAGATCAATGGTTTCTTGTTTGATAAATAGGAGGAAGACGGATGCAAATTCAGTGAGTTCTACTGGAAAAAGGAAGCAGAGATAATTAACTTCGTCTATGTTATGAGATGCTTTCACTTTAACACAAAATAAAATAGCACCATAAAAATAATTACAATACTGAGACTGTATGTAAGTGTACAAACTGATATAAGTATCTAGGTAAGGTAAGAATCCCAAACGGTGGTAGGCATTAGGGAAGGCTATATGTTGGTGGTAACATCAGGGTTGTACCTAACATGATGGCGAGGTTCTGTCAGAGAGAACGTGGAGTACAGGCGTGATAAACATACAAGGTCTGGAAAACACGGAGTGCATTTGGAGGGCAGCAACTGGAGCCATATTGAACTGGCATATATATTGCAGTATGGAGGTAAGTTTGCAAGGCTGAGACAAAATCATAGGATAAGGGCCCCAGGAAAGAGACCAAATTTCTCCTTTTAACTGGTAAGTAGTTAGCTGGAGAGTTTTAAATTGTTTGAAAATTTGAATGGTTTGTTGTGTCCTGTTTCATCTTTTTTCTTTCTGGTATTTAAAGGAAAAAAAAATGAAAAATTTAAAAAGAATCCAGGAAGTATCAGTTATTTTAAACCAAAAGGAAAAATAGAGGCCAATCTTTTGACATGTTCGGGTCTCCCTGAAAGCTAAATAAGAGAAAATGATACAACCATGAATTGTGTGCCTCAGGAGTCTGGAAAAGAGAACATACATAAAACTGGGTTTTGTAGGGATAGAAGAGAGTCTCACTTCCAACCTGAGTTTAGAATCCTTGCATACTTCCAGAATTTAGAACAGAAAGTAGCTAGAAAAGAATCTGAAATTACATGTGTATATGTTTGTGTAATGTTGCTACACATTCAAGTATGTTTGTGATCCACCAACTGGGATTGCTCAGACTGTGCACCACTGTGACTTTGTCACCACCTGGTGACAGGTTGCTAAAATTTTAGATTTGTTTATTGCTCATTCGTTTAAAAAATTGTTTGTAAAACTATAAACAACATCACATATATGACAATGGAATCTGAAACCTGTGAACCAGGCATTTCTGTTGCCAGTGGAATGAGAAGAGGAAGCATAATTTATCATGACACCCTTTCTGCATTCTCGGATTCCATTTTCCATTGTTCAAATCCCTTCTACTGTTAAAAACTTATGAGGCAAAAACTGGGGTTACAGGGATACAGTAGGTATTATTTCTTCTTGTACTTAATTAATCATCAATTGTAAAGATAGAGTCTATACATAAAAGATAAGAAAATACAGACAAGAGTGATACTAAAAACCATTAATAACTGTTGAAAAGAGGAGGAGATCATTATGATTGGCACACTTAAAAAAAAAAACTACACAGAAACAGTGAGTCCTGAGTTGGTAACTGAAGCAAGTGGGGCTTAGAGAGGCCCAGGCTTTGTCAAGGGAACATGAACAATAAACTCACAAATGTAGAGGTGGACGTTTGTCACAGGACTGACATGAGACAACTGAACAAGTTGAGTAAGCACGGCTGTTTTCCAAGACGGAGAGAAAAGAGCTCCATTAATAACCAGTCAACAAATGCCTTCCTAAGTCTTGTTTACATCTCATTTAATCATACTCCATGTTGTGTTTCAGCTGCATGCATATGTATTTTCCTCATCAGAAGAACATAGATTATTATAGAACAGATTCTTTTCATATTCAATTTTATATTTCTTTAACTTAAAGGTTTTGTATTTCTTAGCTAATTGAGTGATATTTGCTAAATTCAAGAAAGAAGGCAGGAAGGAAAAGAAGGAAGAAAAATAAATGAGATCAGTCATATTTTAGAGGGTCTGGAAGAGCAAAATGAACACTATTGACTCACCTATCCTTGCCTTGTCAAGGACTGCAAATCTTGCTTTTGGTAATAAGGACATGATATAAGTGATAGTTATGCCTTTATTCAGATTTTTAATAGCTATTAGTTAACATTGATTAGATAATGCCATTTTGATGGCTAAAAAGTCCCCTACAGTCCTCCACTCTTATATGTTCATTAATATCCGTGATTCTGTCAACAACTGTATGCAAAAACACCTCACAGATTCCTCACGCATGATTTGAAACCCACGTGATTCAAAGCCTGTCTGGTGAAAGTCTTCTCTAAAGAGGAAAAACTTCATAAAGTATATGGGTTTGCATGAATACTTTAGCATCAAGGGTGAATGAGACTAAGTTTCCACTGAAAAAACATATAAGTCATAATGAAAGTAGCTTCTTCCTTCCTCTCCTCTTAAAGTTCCCCGTTGTAATAGACACCAAAACTAAATGTAAAAACCATGTGGGACATTTTCTTTGGCATTTTCACACATCTTTGGCCATCACTAGTAAATGTGAAAAAGAACCAAGATTTGGTGTTAGACATTAAAAGTCATATATCATAAATATGTCATATTTTTAAGTTTAAACTTTTCTTGTGTGACTCAGTCAAGACAGAACAGTAATATTTATGAAAGGACAGTGAAAAAGCCGAAGGTAGCTGAGAACCTAACAGACAGTAGTTGTTGGACATCCTAAGTGTACAGACCAAGTCAAAAGAAAATTGAGGGACTTCCATACCTAAGATTTTCCCACATCATTGATCTGCCTCTCCTAGCAAGAAACATTGCTAATAAAAATGAGGCTTTGATGAATAATATAAATGGTAATATCCTTCTTGATTACTATTAATACAATTCACATGCTAATTTCAGCTCATAATTAATGAGAAGAGGGAGATACAATATAATAGTGGTTCATCCGTATAACGAGATTTCTGTTTCCTGTTGAGAATGACACATTGGGTACATGATACTGAAACTAGGTTGTTGTTATTTTTTTAAATACATGTAGAGTTGATGCCTTCATTTGTTTTAAAATTTATTACTGTTTAATTATATCTGTGGATTGAAGACTTTCCAGAAAGTCCCAGGTATAACTTTTCAAATTGAGGTTCCATTATACACTTTTGGCTTCATATATAAATTTAAAACAATTACAACAAAGATAATTGTGGCACAATCTTGAAAAACATAAATTGGGCCATAAAATGGAAAGAAAATGAGAGTTTTTATAACGTTAATGTATAAAATATAAAACCAGCCTGTATAAAAAGGGATTGATTAAAAACTTGAATTGTTAATGGAATTACATTCCATGTATTAAGACTCTAATATCTAATAATCCTAACTATATTTTTCTTTACATATAAGAGTAAGCTATAACTATTATCAAGAGCATATTTCACCCTGTAAACAAATTCATCTACAGCTCTGTTTTGTCACAATTATCATGCAAATAGATTAATAAAAATTTCCTCTTCCAACAGTAAGTAAAAGGAAATTTAATGAACTGACTGTAATATTAAAAGCACATGTATTGAAATGTTTATGATTACATACCAACAAGATAAGCAAATTCTGCTGATCCAGTGTCTTGTCTAATTAACTTCCTTGGGCCCTTCCAATATACTTGTCTCTATCAACATAGACCTGCCTTTGTCCCTCCCTCACTTCCCCATCTATTGACACACACCTAAAGATTCATATTTATCCTAGTTTTTGTAATGAATCTGACCCCAACAAAGGGAATATAAAGACTTTAACCTTACAGCGGGGAACTGTCCATCAAAATTTGTACCCAAGTTCTTGGGCAGATTGACTCCAAGTCAACTGTGTTTTGACCTTCATTTAATACTTCTTTGATACCCTTGCAAGTAACAGCCATAACCTAGAAGTAATGTCATTGCTTCCTACCTTTTCTCCAGCCTTCACAAAGTCTGAAATCTGGGCTGAATCTCTAATACATGATGCTAACTGTCTGGCTTTGCCTGGGCCATGCAAGGACTGCTAATTATTGTCCATGTTATTAAATCTGACACAGACGTGCCCACTGGGCCTCCACCTGTGTATTCCTCGTGCACATTTTTCACACGCCATTCTCTTCCCTCCTCTTTGCTACTAATACTGTGGTTATAGCAGGGTATGTTCGTGAATCTCAGTGGGCCCATCTTGTCCCTGAATCTCAGTCATCCTTAATTTGGCCCATTTACCTCTGATAAAATAGCTATGCTAATAACTAGTATGATCATGAAATACGGCCAGAAACTGAAAACAACATTATGACAGTCTCTGAATAGATTCTTTGACCAATTTGGTTTTAACAGCAATTATAAAGAATAGCCTCTTCCATACTATTTAGAGCATCAGGATCTTGATACACAACACGTTCTTAACTTTTTGTTAAGCGGTAATATACTTAGCATTAGTAATCTGGGTGGCATTTCTAAAAAATGTCAAAAGACATATTGATTCATTACACAGAAGTTGTGTTATAAGTGTCCTTTTCTGAATTTCAGCTGAAGAGAATAAAACGCTTTAAATCAGACAACATAAAAAATAAATCAGACAACATAAAAATTTGAATCATTCAAATGTAGTAGGTTAATGAAAAAACTTGATTTTCATATGCTTATTAAGGTTGTACTCCTTTGTTATGTCTGTGGATGCAGCTATCACATCCAGGGATGCTACATTTTTTTTATGGACTAGAGTTTTACTACAGATAAAAAGGAAAAAAAAATCTCTACCATAAAATAACAGTGTACATATTTCTTGAGCCAGAAAGGGTGATGTTTTAACAGATGAAATGACTGGGGCACCTGGATGGCTCAGCTAGTTAAATGTCCAACTTCAGCTCAGGTCATGATCTTGCAGTTTGTGGGTTCGAGCCCTGTGTCTGGCTCTTGTGCTGACAGCTCAGAGCCTGAAGCCTGCTTCAGATTCTGTGTCTCCCTCTCTCTCTGCCTTCCCCCACCGGCACTCTGTCTCTCTCAAAACTAAATAAACATTTAAAACAATTTAAAAGATGAAATGACTAATGAGGACCTCAGGCTATTAAAAGCTAAATATGTAAAAGTGATATTAGAATATCCTTAATAAATGACATATTTTTATGATGATGTGTTATACTATATAACTTTAATCATAAAGCAAGGAGAAAATATGAATAAATATAACAAACATTCAGATACATATTTAAGCTTCTATAAAATTAAGGGACGAATACTAGGTAAACAATTGAAAGAGGAGTAGCAAAAAGGGTTGACGAGGAGGTTTTCATGGGAAGATTCCAGGTCTTGATAACCAATGAGAGGTTCTATAGCCATCAGGAAGAGAGAAGCACTTGGACCCAAGTGAGTTAAGCTGAAATTCCGACCTTCCAAATAAAGCCAGGGTTTTGATGGCCAAATCTTTATTGACAGAAAAATTGTCCACTGGTCCCACTGATAAAGACAACAGGGATCTTGATTCTCTTGGTCTGCTGTTGTGGTGGAAAGAATATGGTCTATCTTCAGAATTCATGGTCTTAGAGCTACCACAAAAAAGTCTGTTGTTCCAGTGTGCTATGTGCATTATAAAGACTTTAACCTTATAGCGAGCTATTATCCACCAAAATTAACAGTAAAAAGTGGTCCCAGTCTTACAATATCTCTGAATCAATTGGTAAAAGCAAATACATTTTAAAAAAATTTTTTAAACGTTTATTTAGTTTTGAGAGAGACAAAGAATACGAGTGGGTTGGGGCAGAGAGAGAGGGAGGCACAGAATCTGAAGCAGGCTCCAGGCTCCGAGCTGACAGCACAGCGCCTGACACGGGGCTCAAACTCACAGACCGCAAGATCATGACCTGAGCTGAAGTCGGACACTCCATCAACTGAGCCACCCAGGAGTGCCAAAGCAAATACATTTTTATCAGGGAAACACTGTCAACCAAAACCTCATAGTTAGCTAAAATTGATCTCACATAAGGAACATGATTATACCCCAAGAATGTCATATATGTGACCATTAAATAAAGATCACAAATATAAAGATTATAAATAAATATATTAAGTGACAAGTTATAAACAAAGTATTACAATATGAGGAAAAACAAGCTACATATAAAAAGACCAAAATTATTTCAGAAAAGAACAAACAGACACAAAGAAATGAAAATTTTAGTCATTAAAATAAAACCTGCAATGGATGGTCATACATATATATGTATATGTATATATGTATATATATATATATATGTATTATATATAATAGATTTAAAATATTTTAAAATATTTAAAAAATAAACCAGAAAAATAGATCTGATGAAATTATTTAGCATACAGCAATACAGTTCTAATACACAAAGGGAAAAAATATAGAATTTACTGAAGGAATAAGAATCCTTCTATTCATCAAAATTATAGACTGTTTAGTGGAATCATTGTATACATATCTGTAAGTTCAAATGTCCCCAGCTCTAGTGCTATGCAGTACATTTTCCGGTATAAGATGTCAAAATACCGATGGTATTAAATCTATAACTATCTGATGGTGACATTTATTCTTGAAATGATGTTTAACCTCGGGAGATAGGTACTTAATGAAATTATCAATTATAATTCCAGTTTTAATATATATATATATAGCTGAGATTCTAGACAGACATAAGAGGTAAGAAAAAAATGTAAAAGACAGAAAAGATTGTTTTTCAGGAACTTGGGGTCATTATCCAGCATAGGAGGTGACTTGCAACTCCTCTGTGTCTAAAGATCTATCCATGAATAAACAACTTACCAAGGGGTCATGTTAGTCTACCTTAGTATAAATACCCTTTAATTTTTTTCACCAATAAATAGAGCATGTTCTTATTTATCATAATGGCAGTAATATTGATGTAGCAAACCTCACATTGTCGCTATAATTTATTTATTTTAATTTATTTTTAAATTTTTACTATTTTTAATGTTTATTTATCTTTGACAGAGAGAGCGAGTGTGAGCAAGGGAGGTGCAGAGAGAGAGGGAGACAAAGCAGGCTCAGGTTCTGAGCTGTCAGCACAGAGCCCGAGGCAGGGCTCAACCCCATGAACTATGAGACCATGACCTGAGCCGAAGTTGGACACTTAATAACTGACTGAGCCACCCAGGCGTCCCAAATTTCTTTATTTTAAAAAGGAGAAAATGAACCCATGAAAACAAAACCATTATTCTTTACCTTTTTGACATAAATTACAAATTCCCCACAGGGGAAGACTCATAGTCTTATGGGATAAAATAGTATATAAGTCATTTGTTATGAATCTGTGATAAATAAATATGTTCTCCTTTGGCCCAATTATTCACTGAGACATACACTGGTATACATTCCTTTAACTTATTCCATTAGCATAGCCATTTCCCAAAAAATAATGACCAAAGACTAATCTTTTTCTTAGTGCAATCATATCTTTCATGTCAAAATGTAAAATGAGTCCAGTTCCTGAGAAAGCTTTTAATTACAAGGAAGTACCCTGATTCTTCATCCTCTGTGATCTACCCAAAGTAATGTCGCCTACCTCAGCATTATGCACAAATTGTCCATTGTCTCTGTCCCCCCAGATTTCTTGAGAGATAATAGTCAATAAAATTTTAAGACACTTAAAGTGTGCAATGTGATGATATGATGATATGTATACATTGTGAAAGGATTTTCCCCATTGAATTAAATAACACATCCAATACCTCCCATATTTACCTTTGTGTTTGTGTGAGAACATCTGAGTTCTACTCTCTGAATAGGTTTTAATTGTACAAATACAGTAATATAAACTACAGTTACCATGTTATACATTAGATTCTCAGACCTTGTTTATCACATAACTGAAAGTTTCCACCCTTTTACCAGCCTCTCCCTATTTTTTCTACCCCTTAGGCCCTGGAAACCACCATCCATTCTGTTTCTATAGGCTCAACCATATATATATCTCTCTCTCTATATATATATCTATATATATATATAGCATATATATCTCTCTCTATATATATGTATATGTAGATATATGTACATATATGTATACATATGTATATATGTATATATATGTATACATATGTATATATATATCTATATATATAGATATATATCTCATGTATGACTATGTACATATGGTTACATTATACCAAAGTATTTATCTTTCTCTGTTTGGCTTATTTAACTTAGCCTAATATCCTACAGGTTCATCCATGGTGTTGCAAATGACCTGAGCTCTTTGTTTTTTAAGATTGAATAATATTCAGTGGTACCCAAATTAAACATAGGTAAAGGACCCTAACAGACACTTCTGAAAAGAAGATATACAAATGGCCAACAAGAACATGAAGAGATGGTCAACATCACTCATCATCAGGGAAACGCAAATCAAAACCACAATGAGATACCTCCTCACACCTGTTAGACCTCACAAAAAGATAAGGGATGACAAATGTTGGAGTCGATGTGGAGAAATGAGGACCTTCATGCACTGTTGCTGGTAACATAAACTGGTGCAGCCAGTGTGGAAAATGGTATGGACTTTCCTCAAGAATTTAAAAAGAGAACTTCCATATGATCCAGCAATTTAACTTGTGAATACATACCCAAAGGAAATGAAATATTTATTTCAAAGAGACATCTGCACTTTCATCTTAAAGCAGCATTATTCACAATACCCAAGGTATGGAAACAACCTAAGTGTCTGTCAAGGAACGAAAGAATAAATAGAATTGTCCACAATCTTGATAGAGTTACTCTATTTCAGGCATTCGATATTGTTATGATGAACCTTGTGAATTTAGTAAGTATTTTATAAGTGATAAAACTAGCATAGAGACACTACATGTTCTATTTCATAAGGCTCCTCCTAGTAAGTGTGATAGGGTAACATTACTGATACAACATGTAGAAGCTTAAGCTGTGACCATCAAAACTGAACTCTGATTTCTTGGTTTCTTCTCTTCCCTTACCAGTTGTGTTGTTTGTGCTTAAAATGCTATAGATTTTTTTTTTTAAGTTTCTTTATATATAATAAGAAAAGTGGGGGAAAATGACATGTTGGACAGGCTTGGGAAGGGAGGATTTCAGGGAGACAGAGAAGTGAGTGCAGTATAAGAAGAGAGACTTCAGGCTGCTTGCCCTAGGTTGTGTAGCATCTTCTGAGTACTTGGAAAACACAATCAAGGCATTTACAGAATTCCATCAAATCCAAGTGGCCTCTGATTAACAGATACAATATTATATATCACTAAGGAAAGTAAATGCTACTCTCTAAGCTATGACACACTATTAATTGATTTCAAGAGATGTATGAGTGTGAGGAAATGTGTATCTAAGAGTAAGTAATACTTATTAATTTAATTGGAAATTGTTTGATTGTCACAGTATTTTTATAAGAAAATCATTTTGAAAGTTGGCCACTCAGGAAGTGGCTTCATTTTTTTTTTTTTTTAGTTTTTTTAAATGTTTATTTTTGAGAGAGAGAGAGAGAAAGAGAGAGAGAGAGAGAGAGAGAGAGAGAGAGAGTGAGAGAGAGAGAGAGAGAGAGAGAGAGAGCAGGAACAGGGGAGGGGCAGAGAGAGAAGGCACAGAATCCAAAGCAGACTCCAGGCTCTGAGCTGTCAGCACAGAGCCCGATGCGGGGCTTGAACTCAAACCGCGAGATCATGACCTGAGCTGAAGTTGGATGCTTAACTGACTGAGCCACCCAGGCGCCCCAGTGGCTTCATTTTCTATACTCTATAACCTTTGAGCAATCCAGCCTCCTCAGAAAATGCAGCATTGTGACGGGGAGGAGTAAAATGAACTAAAGACACCAAGGAGGAATTCTCAGAAGAAAACCAAAGACAGAAAGGGGAAGGAATACTCCCTACGGAGCCACAGGCAGGACTCCGGAAAAGCAGTGAGTGGACAGTATTTTTGCCTAAAGACAGAGTGCAAAATAGGCAGTGATAAATGGAAAAAATACGTTGAGGTTTTGGTGAGTCAGAGGGTCCATGGAGTGTGGGGGTAAGGCACGAAGACATAAGAGAAAAATTGTTAAGCATTAAGACTTGGAACTCCTTCATATCATTCAGTAAAAGACACTGAATTGTGGAATCCTTTTAAAGTATTCTGTATGTGTCTGGGACTGTGTTTTTTAAAATGTGATCTGAGTTTTCATTTCAAAATCATATTATAAAAATATGTAACGTATTGCCTCCAACATATATATATTACATATGCAATGTATATATATATATAATTATATATAATATATGCATAATATATAATTACATAACATATATACTATATAGTTTTATATAGTATATATGTAATATATGTATATGTAACATATATTATATAATCCATATTAGATAATATATCATACATGTAATATATACCATATATGTAATATATATTATGTATATATGCACCACAGAAATGGGATAATGCGAAAGAAAAACAGAAAAAAATATAAATATCAAAAAGAATTTGTAGAGTAATTTACATTATTTAGTTCTTTTTTTAATTTTAATGTCCCTTTCTATCTTGTCAACTTCTCTTTTCCAGAACAGCTTTCTGGGGAAATGGCCACATTTGTAGCACAACTTTATTGGTTGCAGGTTCAGCTATGCTATCACATGTTGGAAATGTAATGTTTTTGTTGTTGTTCTATTTTGCCATATTTTTTGTTTGTTTGTTTGTGTGTTTTTATTTCTTGTGCATGGTTGGAGCTGGGAACCATACAGAGGAGCAGTGGGGAGAGAGGAGATCAGTGAAGTAATCTCCCACCACCAACACTAGACAGGAAAAGCTGATTTGCCTCAAGACCTGAGTCTGATGAACACAAATCCCAGGATTATGAAGGCCTTGTCCTCAGACAACTCTCTCACCAAATTCATCCTTCATTTGTTTTTTCTTCTATCCTTCCTTCTTCCTCCTTCCACTCTTCCACTCTTCTTTTTTCTTTTCAGGTTTATTGAGATATAATTGATAGAAAGTAAAATTCACCCCTTTTAGTGTGAAGTTTATGAATTTTGACAAACAGACACTCAACCACAGCCACTACCACCACCAGAATGTGGAGTACGTTCATCACCCCACAAATTCTCCCGTGCCCCTTTGCATTTATTCTCTGCCCCAGGCCCAGCCCCAGAAAATCACTAAGCTGCTTTCCATTTGCATAGTTTCTGCTTTTTCCAGATTGTCACATAAATGAAATCACACGGAATTTATAAAACTTTTTGAATTTGGTTTCTTTATCTTGTCATGATGCATTTAAGATTTATCCCTGTTATTGAATGTCCTTTTTATTGCTAAGTTGTATTTCATTATACAGATACACTTATATGCCAGCTCATAAATATTTGAGTTGCTTCTAATTTGGGACAATTATAAGTAAACCCACTTGCAATGTTTGCATGCATATTTTCACATGGCCATATGTTTTTATTTCTCTTGGATAAATATCTGTGGGATTGCCAGGTGATAGGTGGGTGTCTATTTAATTTTATAAGAAACTATCAAACTGTTTTCCAGAGTGGCTATACCATTTTCCATGCCCACCAGTAATCTATGAGCATTCCTCTTGCTCTGCATCTCTCTAGCACTTGGTATTGTCACTTTTCGTTTTTAGCTATCCTGGTAATCCATAGGTATACATTGTCAACAGGTTTTGAAGATTATATCTTGAGGAGAATTTCAAGAAAGCAAAATATTATCAATAAAAATGTGTTATGATGAGGCATGTGCTTGTTCATTTACATTATTTTGTAATCATTGCAAAAGATTACAAAGAAAGAGATCTGGCATATAGGTTATTATTGGAAGATAATGACTGTTTCTATGAAAAGACAAGAAAAAAACCCAGAGATTGTTTGTATTCCATCAAAGGCAGAAGGCACCTTTGTGTTTCATCATGAACTTTGTTGCACTTATAAATGACACTGACTTTAAAAATAATAAGAAGGGAGTAATTAGTTCTTTAGAAACTTTTACTTGAAATAATTTTCTGAATTATTAATGGTGACAATGATAGTAAGAACGTAACTAACCTAAGAGAATATTTTTCCAGGAAAAAAGAGACATGTTAAAATTGACTCTAGTACATACTGGCAAAGGTGCCAAATAAAGTAATTTATATTTCCTTTTGTTTTGCATCTATTAACTGAATTCAGAGCTACTATATATACGCATTTATTAAGATGGTATTATATTTGTGACAAAATTCTCAGTTTTTCATAGCGTTTATTTCCAAATACTTACTGAAATTATTGGCATGAATAGATGTAATAAGGTGAAAGATTTAATTCCCTATTTGAGTCTGAATATTGTAATAGAATAAAATTCCACTACCATACTACAAAACTTTAGTGAATGGTCTCAGAATGTCCTCTTAATTCTGGCTAGTCACCTTGCAAATTTGCAAATATTATTCCATCTGGAGGAAAAAAAGAACCAAAAAATTTACCTCGGATTAATTAGTATTAGGGTCAGTCTTTTCACAGTTAATAATTAAAAAAAATAGTAATTAAAAACATTTTTTAATGTTTATTTGTTTTTGAGAGAGAGAGAGAGAGAGAGCGAGCGAGCGAGCGAGCAAGCATGAGCGGGGGAGGGGCAGAGAGAGAGGGAGACACAGGATCTGAAGCAGGCTCCAGGCTCCGAGCTGTCAGCACAGAGCCTGACGCAGGGCTTGAATCACGAGCGGTGAGATCATGACCTGAGCCAAAGTCGGACGTTCAACCGACTGAGCCACCCAGGCGCCCCCAAAATGGTAATTTTTAAAGGCAAACATGGGGATGAGTTGGAGAGCAGAAACAGAAAACAGAAATTAGATAAGAAATATAGATTTCCAGAGGTAGGTTTTTCAAGCCTCTGTCAAAACGGCAGATCAAGAGAAGTAAAAGAATGGTTAGGCTCATGGGCACACAGGCATAGCCAGAAAGTCAAACAATGCCTGATGATCCAAATCTGACTGTGATGCAGCTGAGAATCCAAATGAAAACATGGAGTTCTAAATTGGATGAATCCAAGTTCTAATTTTAGCTCTGTCACTTAACAGCTCTGTGACATTAAGTATGAAAAAATTCCTTGTTTCAATGTCCCATTTCAGTAATATGATAATGCTGGCCTCAAAGAATGGGTCAGGAAGTATTCTTTTAGATTCTATCTTTTAGAAGAGATTGTAGAGAATTAGTATAATTGCTTCCTTAAATGTTTGATAGAATTCACCAGTAAACCCATCTGGGTTTGGTGCTTTCTATTCTGGGAGATTAGCAATTTGATTTCTTTAATGGCTATGAGTCTATTCAGATTGTCTTTTTTTTTTCTTGTGTGATTTTTAGCAAATTTTGTCCTTCAAGGAATTGGTTCATTTCATTTGGTGTTTCAAATTTGTGAGCATACAGTTATTTATAATATTGACTTTTTAACCTTTTGATGTCCATGAAATCTGTAGTGATATCCTTTCCTTCATTTCTGATGTGACTGATTTGTGCCTTTTCACCATTTTTCTTTGTTTAGCTTAGCTTATTGATTTTATTGATCTTTTCATAGAACCAGCTTTTGGTTTTATTTTTTCTCTATTGATTTCATTGATTTGGGCCGTAATTTTTATGATTTCTTTTTTCTGTTTCTTTTCTCTAGTGTCCTAAAGTGGGAGCTTAGATGATTAATTTTCATCTTTCTTCTTTTTTAATATATGCATTCAATGCTATATATTTTCCTCTAAGCACTACTTTTTTCCACATCTTACACATTTTGGTATTTTATTTTAAATTTCATTTAGTTGAAACTATTTTTTTTTAATTTCTCTTCGACTCGTGTTATTTATAACTGTGTTATTTAATCTCTAAGCATTTCCAACTATCCTGCTGTTATTGATTTCCACTTTAATTCCATTGTGATGTGAGAGCAGACACTATATAATTTCCATTCTTCTAAATTTATGATGTTCTTTATGGTCCAAAATGTGGTCTGTCTTGGTCAATGTTCCATATGAGCATGAGAACAATATGTATTCTGTTGCTGTTGGATGAAGTGGTTATATCGTTGATTTATGGCACTTTGAGTTCTACTGTGTCCTTACTGATCTTCCTGCTGTATTTTTCCATACCTGATAGATGGTTGTTGAAATATCCAACATAATAGTGGATTTACCTATCTCTTTTTCTTTTAAGATTTTTTTAATGTTTATGTATTTATTTTCTTGAGACACAGAGAGACAGGGCATGAGCAGGGCAGAGGCTGAGAGAGGGACACACAGACTCCAAAGCAGGCTCTAGGCTCTGAGCTGTGAGCACTGAGCCCGATGTGGGGCTCAAACTTACAAACCATGAGATCATGACCTGAGTTGAAGTTGGACACTTCACCAACTGAACCACCCAGGCGCCCCTACCTGTCTCTTTTTCTGACACTGTTTTTAGATGGAGAACACACAAAGGACTGCCATGTCTTCTTGGAAAATTGATCCCTTCATCATTATGTAATTCTCCTTTTTATTCATGAGAACTTTTCTTGCTATGAAGTCTAAAGCAGCTTCTCCTGCTTTCTTTGGATTAGTGTTAGAATGGCATATCTTTCTCCATCTCTCTATCTTTAAACTATATGTGTCTTGGGGCCGCTGGAGCGTCTGACTCTTGATCTCACCTCAGGTCATGATCTCATGATTCATGAGTTGAGCCCTGCATCAGGCTCTGTCCTGACAGCATGGAGCCCACTTGGGATTCTCAATTTCCCTCTTTCTCTGCCCCTCCCCCACTCACTCACATTCTTTTAAAAATAAAAAAAAAAACAAAATAAACTCTGTGTCTTTATATTTAAAGTGGGTTTCTTGTAGACAGCATATTATTGGGGTTTGTGTTTTGATCCATGCTGACAATCTCTGCCTTTTAACTGATGAATTCAGACCACTAACATTCAAAGTGATTACTGATAGAGTTGAACTGATATCCACCATATTTGTTACTATTTTCTATTTTTTGCCCTTGTTCTTTCTTTTTTATTTTTGTCTTTCACATGTTTTCTGTGTTTGTCATTTTAATAAAACATTTTATATGATTCCATTTCTCTTTTTTTTAATTGTTAGTTGTTGTCCTAGAATTTGGAATATACATTTACAACTAATTTAACTCCACTTTCAAATAACACTATACTCCTTCACAGATAGTGCAAACACCTTATAATTATAAAATATTTTTAATTCTTCACTCATATCCCTTATATCATGGCTATCATTTATTTAACTTAAACATAGGTTATAAACATAACCATATGTGTATGCACACCCATACATAATTGAATATGTTGTTGCTATTATTTTAAACAAAGTGTTGTCTGTTAGGCCAATTAAAAATATGAAAAATAATAGGTTTCTTTTTGCCTTCACTTATTCCTTCTCTAATGCTCTTTCTTTCTTTATACAGATCTGAGTTTTAGATCTACATCATTGTTCTTTAGTGGCAATATATTTTCTCATTTTTTAAGAAAGTATTTATTTCTCCTTCATTTTTGAAGTATAATTTTGGAGGATACAGCCTTTAGGTTGGTGAGTTATTTTTCCTCCATCATTTCACATATTTCATACCAGTCTCTCCTTGCCTGCCTGCTTTCTGAGAAGCCAGATGTAACTCTTATCCTTGCTCCCCTATAGGTAAGACGATTTTGTTCTTCTGGCTTCTTTCAGGATTTTTTAAAAATCTTGGATCTTATCCAGTTTGAATACAATATGCCTAGATGTAGCTTTTATTGGAATTTATACTGGTTGCATTCTCTGAGCATCCTAGATCTGTGGTGTGGTGTCTGATTTAATTTAAGGAAAATTGTCAAGTCATTATGGCTTCCAATTTTTTTTCTATTCCTTTTTTTTTTCCTTCTTGTATTCCCATTAAACACGTTATACCTTTTGTAGTCACCTCACAGTTCTTGGATATTCTGTTTTTTTTTTTCACTGTGTTTTCCTTTTTGCTTTTTCATTTCAGAAGTTTCTATTCACATATCTTGAAGTTCAGAGAGGTTTTTTTCTCCTCAACCATGCCCAGTCTACTTCATCCATCTAATTAAACTATCAGAAGCATTTTTCATTTCTGTTATAGTTTTTGGTCTCTATACCATTTCTTTTTGATATTTTCTCAGAATTTTCCTCTCTTTGTTTACACTGTCCATCTGTTCTTATGTGCTCTGTACTTTATTGAGATCTTCAGGTACTAATCATAGTTGTTTTAAATTCCTGGTCTAATAATCCCACATTCCTGTTATTTCTGAATCTGGTCCTGATATTTGCTTTGTCTTTTCAAAGTGTGTGTGTGTGTGTGTGTGTGTGTGTGTGTGTGTGTGTGTGCGCGCGCGCATGTGTGTGTGTTTGTGTCTTGTCTTTAGTCTGCCTTATGATTTTTTTCTTGACAGCCAGACCTGATGTACTGGTTGAAGGGAACTGCTGTAAACAGGCCTTTGGTAAAGTGGGGGTGTGTGGGGGGGGAAACAGAAGTATTCCAAAGTCTTGAGATCAGCTCTCCAACTTCAAGCAAGCCTGTGCATCTGACATGTAAACATCACATCACCATTCTCCTTTAGATAGGACTGGATGGCCACAGGGGACTACAGTTGGGTATTTACCTCCCCCAGGTCAGTTAGGCTCTGATAAAACCCTAATGGTTTACACTCTGTTTAAAAAGTTTCTCTTGAGGATAGACCTCATTAAAAGCAGAATATTCTGATATATTTCAAAGTTGTTCTTTTCCCCCCCCGCTCCCTTTTCTATAGACAGATTTTTTTCCTCCTGGTACGTATTATGAGAAGCTGGGTGAGCATCTGGAGGTAAAACTCATGATTGTGGGGCCCCCCAGTGACTGAGTTCCCCTGGAGTTTTTAACCTTCTGACCTTTGTCTCCAGAAATTTGTCAAATGTAGTTCAGATGTTCCTACCCTGAGAATAGTTCCCTGGGAGGTTTCTGCTCCAACAAACTGTGATTCTTTGAATTCACCTGTCTCAGAATTGAGGGCAGCAGTTTGTTCTGTGACCTTACTTCCTTGATGGGGCTAAGAAGAGTTCTTGATTTTTCAATTTGTCCAGTTTTTACTTTTTGCTAGGAGGGAGTGGCAACTTCCAAGCTTCTTACATGCTGGACGAGAACCTGGAAGTTGTCAATATCTTTATTCATCAAATTGGTATAGTTTCTACATTACTAGAGTGATAGAAAACTTGCTTAGCAGAATGACTGGTGTATAGACAAGAGAAGCAATGTCTGTGAAACACTTCATTCTCTAGGCTCTCAACTGCCATTGATGAATGGAGAATATTTGTGATGCATAAAATCTCAACCATTTACTCAAGATTCATTTAAAATCAATGTTGAAAACCATTTATTCAACATTCATTTAAAATCTATGTTTAGAACCATTTACTCAACATTCATTTAAAATCCAGGCACTGAAATGGACACCCACAATTACCTACTTTTCCTCAAAAAAATCCCATTAAAATGGCAGAAACACATGAGAGCATAGATTTATGTCAATGCTGAGAATGGGAAGGAAAATTAACAGGTAAACTATTAGAATTTGTGGAGGAAAAATTAAAGTGAATTGTATGGAAAAAAACTAGGTTGAGGGATGTATTAGGTCAGGAGATATCATAGCCAAGAAAGGGAATAGGAGAAACCTACTACACATTGTTCCTTCAGGAAGAGTTTCAGAGTCTCTAGGCGAGAAGTCTGATGAAGTAATTAAATCACTGAACATCTTAACAGCTGGTATAAATGTACTCTCCCATGTCCTATCTTCATTTATACAGAGTCAGTGGAAGAGATGTGACCATGTCTGCCCCACTCAAAACTGAAAATATGACCTACTCATCAGAAAATACTATCCTCAAGAGATGTAAGTCCTGCTTATTCTGGCACTGAGTAGGTGGACAATTCTGTGTCTCACATCCTGGAAGAAATATTAGCTGACACTCGTTCCCACATACCCAAAACTCAAATTTATCCCTCCTGGTGAGAGAAGATATTGGTATCTGTTGAATTAAGGAATTGTCACCAATGTGAAAAATGTGAAATATCAGCAAATAAAATTCAGCAAAATATTTTAAAGAAAAATAGTCCAAAATGAAGTGGGCTTCAGGTGAGAAACGCAAGGTTAGATCAGTATTGGGAAATACAGTAAGACACTATTAATAGGCCACAAGAAAAAAAATCCATATATTTATATTTCTTTTTTAAGTTTATTTATTTTGAGAGAGAGGCACAGAGTGCTTGAGCAGTGGAGGGTCAGAGGAAGACAGGCTGTGTCCTATCAGCTGGGAGCCCAATGTGGGGCTTGAACTCATGAACCTTTGAGATAATGACCTGAGCCAAAACCAATAGCTGGTCACCTAACTAACCCAAGTCACTAAGCCACCCAAGAGCCCCTATTTTCATTCTTAAAAGAAATAAGAATCTCTTAGTAAAAGAGAAATAGATACACTATTTTTTTATGTTTATTTATTTTTGAGAGAAAGAGAGACAGAGCATGAGTTGGGGGAAGGCAAAGAGAGAGGGAGCCACAGAATCTGAAGCAGACTCAAGGCTCCGAGCTGTCACCACAGAGCCTGTTGCTGGGCTTGAACCATGAACCATGAGATCATGACCTGAGCAAAGGTGGATGCTGAACCAACTGAGCCACCTAGGTGCCCTGAAATAGGTACACTATTAACACAGTAAAATAAATATATACAAAGATGAAAATTAATATCATGTTTAGAAGTATCCCCAATGACCCCAACAACAAGAGAGGGACACCCAGTAATATCACTATTATATAGCATTATTCTATAAGTATAATGTGTACAATGATGTAATAAGTAATAAGTAAGGTATAACAAAATAGATAAATTGATTCTTGAAAATAAAATACTTTATGAATTGGTTGCAGGGTTCTATATAAATGTATATATATATTTTTGTTATATCAAGCTCACTAATTTTCCAGTTCACATTTTTGATGTCTTTAAAATTTTTTTATGTGATTGATTTTTCACTTTCTTATAGAGGAGTATTTAACAATCTTCCAAAAACAATTGTGGATCTCACCAGTTCCCACTGTATTTCTATGTTTTGCTTTAAAATTTCTCTTTATGTTGTAAAGCTTATACAAGAACATGGTTTTCCTGGAGGTGACTTCCTTTATGGTTATGTAATTTTCTTTCTTCTGCATTAAGACTGAGTTCCAACTTAAATTTTATTTTACTGATAGTAATATGCCCCTCCCCCACCTATGCTTGGTTTAATATTTTACCTACGTTTTCTACTTAATAATTGATTTCAGTTTTGTGTTAGGCATATAGCATAAGCATTTATATTTTTGTGACTATTGTTTTATCTGGATTCATTTCTAACATTTTATTTTCAAATTATGACTTCTACTTCATTGCTTCTTTATTTTTCTCCTCTCATATCTTGTTGGATTAATAAAGCTTTTTAGACTCCAAAATTTTGTCTCTATTGACTAAGCTATATAATTCATCTTCTTTTAATAGTTACACATTAATTTCCCAATACATAGATAACTATGATTTTTAAACAAATCTAAGATTTATTTAGGATTCCTGTCTCCTTCCAAGCATAAAAAGACTTTAGCAAGATTTAATGTTCCTTAGCCCATACTGATATTGTTGTATCTGAAGTTTTTGTCTTTAACAGTTGTTAAGCACACATAAATTTGTAGTCCCTGATTTTTACACTTAATATTTAAATTAACCTACATTTTTAAAAAATGTATTGTCAAGTTAGCTAACACACACTGCAGTCTTGGCTTCAGGAGTAGAATCCCATGATTCATCACTTACATACAACACCCAGTGCTCATCCTACCAAGGGTCCTCCTCAATGCCCATCACTAACCTCCCACCCCCATCAACCCTCAGTTTGTTCTCTGTATTTAAGAGTCTTTTATGGTTTGTCTCTCTCTCTGTTTGTAACTTATTTTTATTTCCCTTCCCCTTTGGTCTTGTATTAACTTTCTCAAATTCCACATATGAGTGAAATCATGTGATATCTGTCTTTCTCTGACTGACTTACTTCACTTAGCATAATACCCTCCAGTTCCATCCATGTTGTTGCAAATGGCGAGATTTCATTTTTTTCATGGCCGAGTAGTACTCTATTTATATATACATACCACATCTTCTTTATCCATCCATTAGTTGATGGACAGCCAAAGCCATAATTTGGCTTTTGTTGTTAGCTCTTCTATAAACATTGGGGTGCATGTACCCCTATGAATCAGCACTCCTGTATCCTTTGGATAAATTCCCAGGAATGCCATCACTGGGTTGTAGGGTAATTCTATTTTTAATTTTGTGAGGAACCTCCACAGTTTTCCAGAGTGGCTGTACCAGTTTGCATTCCACCAACAGTGCAAGAGGGTTCCCATTTCTTAATGAACTTCTTCCTTATTGTTGATTCCTAAGACTTACGTCTTCCAACTTGTTAACTCCTCTTTCTCAGATAATTTTTTTTATGTTTACTTTTAAGAGAGAGAGAGAGAGAGAGAGAGAGAGAGAGAGAGAGAGAGAGAGAGATAGGGGCAGAGAGAGAGGGAGACACAGAATCCAAAGCAGGCTCCAGGCCCTGAGCTGTCAGTACACAGCCTGACATGGGGCTCAAACCCACGAACCATGGAATCATGAGCTGAGCCGAAGTCAGACGCTTAACCGACTGAGCCACCCAGGTGCCCCTCTCAGACAATCCTCAATAATGCTTTTACTGAGAGGTTGATGTTTGACAAACTCTCTTTTTTTTTAAATATATGAAATTTATTGTCAAAATGGTTTCCATACAACACCCAGGGCTCATCCCAAAAGATGGCCTCTTCAATACCCATCACCCATCCCCTCCCTCCCACCCCCCATCAGTCCTCAGTTTGTTCTCAGTTTTTAAGAGTCTGTTATGCTTTGACAAACTCTCTTATAAACTTTTGAAAATCTTTATTATTGTATAATTTGGCTGAGTTTAAAAATTCTTTGTTTCAGTTATTTTTCTCAAAGAACTTTACATCTACCTCTCCTGTGTTTTCTGGCCTCTGTGGTTGCTAATAATTAAATCTCCTGCTGCTTATCCAATCGCCATTTTTATTAGGTAATCCAAATTCTCACTCTGGTTGCTCGCTTCCTTTCTCTCCTCCTCTTTCTCTCTCTCTCCCTAATTCTTTCTTTCTCAAGATTACTATTTTGCAGTTTCAATAAATATGTTTGGATTTTTCTGAATTTATCCCACTCAGTTTTTGGAATCCACTTTTCTTTAATCTGAGGACTCTGTTTTTGTTGTTGTTGTTGTTGTTGTTGTTCAATTCTGGAAAAATACCAGAGACATGCTTTTTAAATTTTGGTTTTATTCCATCTTCTCCATTCTATTTGTGTCAGTTAGGGTTCTCCAGAGAAGTAGAACCATTAGCATATATCCAGAGAGAGAGGGATTTTTGTTTTAAGAACATGCTCATGTAATCTGGGGGGCTGGCAAGTCAGAAATTTATAGGGCAAGGTGGCAGGCTGGAAATTAAGTAAGCTGTGAATGTTGCATTCCTAAATCAGAAATCCATAGCGTAGGCCAGCAGTCTGGAAACTCAAGTGGAATTTCTTTATTAGAGTCTTGAGGAAGAACTCCTTCTTTACTGGAAAACCTCTATATTTTGCTCTTAAAGGCCTTCAATTGATTAGATGAGGCCCACCCACGTTATAGAGGCAATCTGCTTTACTTAAAGACATCTGAGTGTGATTCTTAATCACATCTACAAAATACCCTCACATTAACATTTAAACTGGTGCTTGACCAATAACTGGACACTATAGCCTAGCCAGCTGACACATAAAATTAACCATCACACTCCTTCTGCAAATTCAATAAAAATATGCTGGGATATCTCAATCTATTCTTGATAGAAATTGATTACTCTCTCATATTTCTAATCTCATTTTATTTCTGCTAGATTTAGGGTGAATCTTTCAATTTGTGAATCCTTTGGCAGATATTTTATATTATCTGTGTATTTTTTTTAATTTCAGAGACTATGCTTTTCATTTTTCATTTATGCAGTAGGTTTTTAAAAAAACATCTTTCTGCTCTTATATCATTTCTGTTTCTGTTCCATAATCTTTGATTATTTTTAAGAAACAAAAATATTATTTTATACATAATTATTTATTTTAAGGAATTATTTGGTCATTTTGAGACTTAAAATCCTATTTAATTTTAAAGGGTTTTGCTTTTAAATTTTGTAAATAAATACTGTATCTGAAATTTAAATCTGTATCTATGTTTGATTTTGTAGTGTTCTATTTTTTTTCACACTTTTGAAATTTTAGCTTAAGAACTCATTTTAAGGTGAAAAATTTATGTCTTGAGTTTTGTTTGTCTTTTTTTCCACTCTAATTCTCTTATGTACAAACTTGGATATTGTCTTTACCTGATTGTTGGTAGCTCCTAGGCAAAAACTAGGTTTGGGATCCTTCTCTGCAATGATATAGGGATATTTATACATTTATTCACAAAACAGATGCTATTTTGTCCCCCTTTCTTGTCATCAGAATTCATCTGTCTTCTGGCCTACCTGGGCCCAGAGTTTCCTATGAGGTCATTAACCCGTGCAGTGGTAGCAATCCCAGGCTCTCCTGTGCATTGTTAGGACACCTGAACCCCTGGCTTAAAGTGTAGGTCTCCACCTTGTCAGGTCACCTTGTATGAAATACTCAGGCTTTGTTCCCAGACAAAAGCCAAGCTCCTAGCTGCTGCTTCCTGCCATTTTTATAGCTCTCAGTTTTCTGCACTCTTCACAGATACACAGAAATGTCTATCTTGTTTATGAGGCTAGAGATATACTACTGATTATCTTATTTAGATTGTATCTTTTATTGTTCTGTATTTGTATCATTTGGAAGAGACAGTATGCCAAAGCATTAGTTTATCGTGCCATATTTTTAAGAAATATTTCTTGATTATTCATTAGTTTCACAAAACTCTCTACCTCCCCAAATTCTCTAACCTGAAAAACTGACTGATTTAAATTCTTTTGCCACAAATTCACAAATTTTCCTCTTTATGATTCCCTAACACCAGTGTGCCTTTCAGAAAGAATGTGTTATCAATAAAATAATTATAAATGCCATACTAGATGGCAACAACTTGACAATTCCTTTGGAAAAAATACTCTTTAGGGAAAAAGAAAAAAAAGGAAAAAGAAAAAATAAAGAAAGAAAAGGAAAAGAAGAAAAAGCCCCAATTCCTAAATGTAGCAATTTGGAAAAACCATCCAGCTTGTTAAAACAGGATCATAGCAATGCTATTCATTTTCCAGACTTGTAACTTTTATTGTCATCATCTTCATTAAATAGCATATAATTGAGTGTTCCTTTGGTATTTGGCACTGTTCTAGGTGTTTTAGTATTTAGCTAAGGAATTAATGAACAGTGGAAGCAAATCAGTACATGAGGTTTTTATCTCTCCAACAAATAGCCCAAATACACCCAGGGCAGCATTTCTGGAACTCAGATAGCCCAATACGATACAAAATGTTATTAACTCCACCACCTCTGTGGTGATTACTGCAGCCCTCTAACAGTGCATGTTGCAATGTTTGTGATCATTTATTGAATAATTAATTCAACAAATGCTTATTGAGCACCTGAATTGGGACAAGCATTCCACCAGACAGAGAGACAAATCATTCCATATCAATATCTTTGATATGTGTCTCTTTACAATCTCTCCTAACATAATGCCTGGCTTATGGTAAGTGCTCAGTGAATGTTTGTTGAAATGAATGAGTTGACTCAATCAATAAATGACCCTAAACACCTTTAGAAGAGAAAAGCAATATAATTGTAATATGTATCTTTGTTCTTCTAATATAATATGTTAACACCTTTAAGTTTTTAGCACAAAGTCATCACAAGGAATAAATTAATTTACCCATTAATTGTCCCATGTGGCCCAGCCTATTTACTGATCACCAAACTCACTGTCCATTTTTTCTAGGACTCAGAAGGCAACCACACTCCCAGACTTCCCTAACCCTTAGGGAGGTCCAACCAAAGCAATATGAGCAGAAATAAGGCAATGTGAAGAAGTAACCTCCTACACAAGTTCGGTATATTCTTTTCTGGGAACTGTATGTTGAAGATGAAACTACAGGACAGACTGAGAAGGATCGCCAAATCAGTACTCAGAGGTGAACCACTAAAGTGGAAAGGCTCACATGTCCTGTTGAGTCCACTAGAAATAGACTTTCGTTGTGCTAAGCAATTGAGGTGTTAGACTTGGTCTGTTATAGCTGTTAGTGACCCCTAATCAATGAACTCTTCTCTCAAGGACAAATTCTCATGACAGTGTAGAACTAAGTCATATAATATCTTCATTACTATATGTAGATATTATATCATTGTACAGTTTAGCAAATTAAGATAAATTTTTTATATATATTTCCTCATACACCTACTAAAGCTTAAATTCCATAAAGATTTTGGAAGAAGCGTGCAAAAAAAAAAAAGGAGAGACTGATCATTTTATCAGGTTACAGGGGCTGGGTTGGTCATTTTGTGTTTTATTTCTCTTAAAAAAAACCCTAAAATGAAGTATTACTAATAGTCCTGTCATAGAGAAGATTGTGGTATTATAAAAATGTTTGCTACCAAATCAAATCTGAGGGCATTTGAGTCCATCAAATTTCCATTCATCTCTCTAAAGTCTGGTCATTGACTGAAAGGACATTCAGCAGCAGCAAAGTGCTTACAGGCATTAATCTGAGCACAATGTTTCTTGTCGCTCTGCTTTTGCTGTACTATTTCTTCTGTCTGAATTGACCTTGCCTGCTTCTTCATTGGGTTACTGACTCTTCATTGTGCCTCAGGCATCACCTTCTCAAAGGCTGCCCCTCCAAGTTTGAGCTAAGTGACCTTTGGATATTGGAATTATCTTTTTCTGTCCCTTTCACACATCGATAGGCCCATCAATGGCAGGGACTAGGTCCTACTCATGATTCAACTCCTGACACCCAGCACGATGCATGTTACATATACCCAGGCCTTAGTGAAATCTGTGCATGACCAAAGGAGTTACAGGATGGGAGGGCTGGCTTTTGGCTAGACAGGTATAAGAGAATATGAGTAGGGAGGTATAACACATCACTTACTTTTAAAAAATAGCCTGTCTTTCCACAGTGTTGTGGACAGGTAAAAAAAAAAAGCACCCCAGAATAAGCAGTGCTATATTTAAGGGTGTAAAAGAGTTATATAAATATTTAGGGATACTCTTGAGAAATATTATGTGAAGTAGAAAAAATGTATATGTATGTTAGTAAGGACAGTGAAGTCTACCAAGTTATATCATAAACAGACTCTGAAGGACCTTAAATTATTTGCCATATTAGGCCACTTGGCCTTGATTTGATTAGACATAAAAGATCATTTAAAAAGGTTTGAAGAGGAAAGTGGCATCTGTCATATCCTCTAGGAATTACATAATGAGGGACTGCACTGTGATTTCAAGAATAAAATTGAAAAGATAGGCATGCATGGGACAGATAACAAGGGGCTAGTAATAAATTTGAGTTTTTGGTAAAAAGGAGGCAATCAACGATGGCACCAAGTTTCCAAATCTGGACATAGGGCATAGCTGCTTCCATTTATCAGCTGGGAATACATTCGGCTGCATGTAACGGGAAACGTAATTTACAGGAGCTGACGCAGCTAGCAGAGGACTTCAGCGTGCTATGAGAGGTCTGAAGTTGAGTGGCAGATGACATGGATCCAGTGGCTCAAGAATGAGACAGACATAGATCGATGTGATCTCTTGGCCTGTCCTTCCTAGACACAAGTTGGAGGCTGAAGTGTTAGCAACACATCTGCATAGGAGAGAAAAGCAAGGGAGGAGGGGGGATTTCAGGAGCGGTAGCTGTCCTTTTTTGCCAGAAAATCGAAAACGTTTCCAAGAATTATATACCCTGGCAGGCTTCAGCTATGTTTCATTGGCTAAAGCTGTATTATTTGGGGATATCAAGCTACGTGAGGAGACTACGTAAGAAAGATTTATAAATGTGTAGCCTTCAAAGTGTAAAGCATCAAAGAAGAAGAGAGTTGAGAATAATAGTGTCTACCATTGTGTCTACCAGAGTTAGCAACATTAGTAAGGGGATTCGAGGTTGAGATATTTCCAAGGGATGGAAATAATTTAAACAGAATTGACTAAGAGATTTCCAAGGACTCTTATAGATCAGTGAGAAATGATCACTGGCAGGATCTCCAGGTCTACACTAAAATAACACCAGATATTTTTCTGTAAACTATCCTAGGTGTTCCAATCAATCAGCTGGTAAGAGCATTAGTGGGCAGAGCAGAATACAGATCTATGCCCAGGCCGTCTAAAACCTTCCTGTCCAATATAAATATAATTTATATTGGGAAATTTTATATGGGGATTTCCCAATATAATTGGGAAATTTATATTGGGAAATTCCCCACATGGGAAATTTTATATTTTTGTGGAGCTTTGTTTTTTTTAAAAAGCTAAAATAAGAAAATTAATTTTAGTAACATATTTTATCATATCAACATATACCAAGTATAGTCATTTCAACATGTAATCAATATAAAATATATATTTTCAGTATTTTTTATATTTGGCCTTCAATATCCTGTGTGTATTATTTTAATGTTTTCTTTCTTTCTTTCTTTCTTTCTTTCTTTCTTTCTTTCTTTCTTTCTTTCTTTTGAGAGAGAGAGAGAGACAGACAGACAGACACAGAGGGAGGGAGAGAGAGGACATGAGTAGGAGAGGACAGAGAGAAGGACAGAGAATCCCAAGCAGGCTCCATGCTGTCGGTACAGAAGTAGACTCGGAGCTTGATTTCATGAACCAAGAGATCATGACATGAGCCAAAATCAAGTCATATGCTTAACCAAATGAACCACCCAGGTGCCCCTCTTGTGTGTATTTTACACTTATAGCATATCTCACTTTGGACCAGTTATATTTCAAGGACTCATTAGGTAGGGGCTAGGGACTACTGTATCAGACATCACAGTCTTAGTCACTGTAAAAAATCACTAGACATCTCAAAACACCAGCGACTTATTTTATGGATATCAATAAACTGATTCTCATATTTGATGCTCAAAAGACACAGAATAGCCAACACAATATTGAAAGAGAACAAATTTGGAAAACTGAGGCTACCTGATTTCAAGACTTACTATATAGCTATAGTAATCAAGGCAGTGTAGCATTTTTTAAAGAATAGACAAATATTACAAAGGACCAGAATACAGAGTCTAGAAATAGACCCCCAGAAATTTAGGCAACTGATCTTTGACAAAAGAACAAAGACAATACAATGGAGACAAGATGGTCTCTTTAACAAATGGCTTTGGAACAAGTGGACATTCACATGCAAAAAAAAAAAAATGAGTTTACATAGAGACCTTACATACATCCTTCACAAAAATTAATTCCGAGTGGATCACAGACATAAAAGTAAAACACAAATGTATAAAACTCCCAGAAGATAACAGAGAAAACCTGCATGACATTGGGTACAGTGGTGGCTTTTTATATACAACACCAAAGACATGATCCATGAAAGAACAGATAAGCTGGACTTCATTAGAATTAAAAACTCCAGCTTTACAAAAGATAGTATCAAAAGGATGAGGGAGAAAGTATTTGCAAAACAAAGGGGAAAAAAACCAAACCCAAAAACATAAAGGACTGTTATCTAAAATACACAAGGGTGCATGGGTAGCTCAGTCAATTAAACATCCAACTCTTGATATTGGCTCAAGTCATGATCTCATGGTGATGGGATTGAGTCCTGCTTCAGGTTCCACACTGAGCAGAACCGGCTTGGGATTCTCTCTTTCCCTCTCTATCTCTGGTCCTCCCCCCTCCATGCTTGCATTCTCTCTCTCTCTCTCAAAATAAATAAACTTAAAAAATTGAAAATAAAATACACAAAGAACTCAAAAATCAACAATAATTGGGGTACTTGGGTGGCTCAGTTGGTTGAGGGTCTGACTCTTGATTTTGGCTCAGGTCATGATCCCAGGGTCATGGGATCAAGCCCCACATCGGGTCACCACACTGGGCATGGGGCCTCCTTGAGATTCCCTCTCTCTCCCTTTACCCCCTCCCCAGCTCACTTGCACTCTCTCTCTTGCGGTAAAATTAAAACACACACACACACACATATCAATAATAAGAAAACACATAACCCAATTAAAAATTGGGCTAAAGACCGTAACAGAGACCTCACCAAAGAAGATAACACAGCAAATAAGCACACAAAAAGATGCTCCACATCCTATGCCATCAAGGAAATGCAAGTTAAAACAATTAGGTATCACTATGTATCTGTAAGAATGGTCAAAATTCAGAACACTGACAAAACCAAATGCTGACAAGAATGTGGACCAACAGGAACTCTCATTCATTGCTGATGTGAATTCAAAATGGCACTGCCATTTCAGAAGATAGTTTGGTGGTTTCTTATAAAACTAAATACGCTTTTACTATACAATCCAGCAATAATGATCCTTGGTATTTATCCAAATTCATAATTACCAAAGCCTGGAAGTGACCAAGATGTCCTTTAGTAAGAGGGTGGATATAAAAATTGTGTGCATCCAGGGGCACCTGGGTGGCTCAGTTGGTTAAGCATCCAACTCTTGATTTTGGCTCAGGTCATGATCTCACGGTTCATGAATTCGAGCCCTGCATCAGCTCTGTGCTGACGGAGATTCCCTTGGGATGCTCCCTCTCTCCCTCTCTCTGTTCCTTCCCCACTTGTGCTCTTTCTCTGTCTCTCTCTCTCAAAATAAATAAACTTAAAAAATGTGTACATAGAGACACTGGAATATTTTTTAGCACTAAAAAGAAATGATCTATCAAGCTATGAAAAAGACTTGGAGCTTAAGTATTTATTAGTAAGTGAAAGAACACACTATGAAAAGGCTACATATTGTTTGATTCCAACTATATGACATTATGGAAAAAGCACAATTATAGAGACAATAAAATGATCAGTGATTGCCAAGTGTTGTCGAGGGTGGAAGCAGATGAGCAGGCAGAGCAAAGAGGATTTTTAAGGCAGTGAAAATATTCCACGTGATTGTATAATGGTAGATAGAAGTCGTTACACATTTATCCAAACCCAGAGAACACCAAGAATGAACCCTGAGGTAAACTGTGGACTTTGAGTGATTATTATGTGTCAGTTTAAGTTCGTCTTTGCTAAAAAATGTGCCACTCTGGTGAGGGATGTTGATAACAGGAGTAGCTATGTATGTGTGGGCACAGGGTGTGTGTGGAAAATCTCTATGCCTTCCCCTCAGTTTTATTGTAAACCTAAAACTGTTGTAAAAAGAAAATAATAACTTCTGAAAAAATCACAAAAGAACAAGAGAAAAAAAAAGCAGAAGGCACCATACCAGAAGGAATGGAAGCATTTCCATACCAGCAACAGTATTCACACCAGCAATGAATGAGAGTTCCTGTTGGTCCACATTCTTGTCAGCATTTGGTTTTGTCAGTGTTCTGAATTTTGACCATTCTTACAGATACACAGTGATACCTAATTGTTGTTTTAACTTGCATTTCCTTGATGGCATAGGATGTGGAGCATTCTCAGAGTGGACTGAGTCTTTTGTAAAGAAATCCCATCTCAGCCTGTATTATGCAATGATATCTCAAGATGACATAAAGTCAGAAGGGCAAAAATTTTCTTGATGTTTTAAAAACAGTTCCAAAATGATCTCGCTTTGTTCCGCTTGTTGGAGAGGGTAGAGTTGAACCCAGCTTTGGAGACTACAATGGACAGGGCATAGCAGGGACACATAATGCTGTCCAACAGGCAACAGGGTTGACTGCTAATAGTATTCTCTTGGATTATCAGGTATATTCAAATATGTCAGGCTAATGATAAATACCAAGGGACCCTCAATGATACTAAGAAAAACACAATGAAACCAACTACTTGGTAGTTATATTTTTCCTTGCTGCAAAGCATTAGATGGGGCTAAAGTAACAAATGTGGCTGCTCCCTTAAGTGATAGGGCTGCCTAGTACATTCGTGGAGCCTTCAGAACCCTGTGACTGGGCACTAAGAGAGCAGGTTCTGAGGGTGTATGTGGCTGATCTCAGCATTCCCAGAGATAAGTCATTATTCTGACGAGAATTGACTAGTCACGAGAAGAAATCTAGCCAGAAGGCATCAAATATGTCCTCCTGGAAAGCCGTTGCTCATTTATTCTTCTAGAGAAATCAGACTTTTCTTTCAGAGGCCACCCCAAAATATCACCTCCTCTGTGAAGCCCTCCCTGACTACCTCCAGGCAAAACTCTTTGCTCTCTTTTCTCTCTATCCTACCACCATAGCTACAGTAAATAACTATTATATCACATGGATTCTAATAAAATATCCACTTATATATTCCTAATTAAATATGCAATTCTTAAGAACACAGATTTAGGAATAGATTTTTTAGTTATTGTCTTTGGACTGGTAACTAAGTCTGACCATTTGTGGGCCCTCAATAAATGTGAAAACTGGTATAACCTTCCTATTTCCTTCTAATTTTATAGCTTAAGTGAAGAAAACCAACCTTTTCTTTGGTAGCATGGGGCAAAATGACCTTTCCTACTACAACCTTTCCAAGTTGTGGTACAAATGCAGTGAAATGTTTATTCACGACAGACATTATATAAAGTATTAATGCAAAAGTCACTCTGTCTTTAAAAATTACCAACTTATGCAAAATGTTGCTGTGTCACATGAGAATGGCAGCAAACGCTCCTATGGGGCTTACCGGGCGCTGGACACTGTTCTCAGCACCGTCATATCTGAACCCACTTAATCCTTACCACAGCTTTGAGACACTTTCTATTATTATCATCTCCGCTTTGTGCTTTAGGAAACTGCATCACCAAGAGTTCAAGTCACCTGCCTCAGCAGGTGGAAAGAAGCAGCAGACTTAGAATCAAACCGGGTCCAGTGTTCAACACCAAGTGCTTACCTACCACGATACACCGTCTTTTCACGAGGCTAACAGGATGGCGGTGAGGTGGCCGTGTTTCCCGCCAGTAATGCTAGGAAACCTGCCAGCCCTTCATTTTATCACCACTAAACAGGGTTGCTGAGGGACCATCCAATCCAAGGGACTCTACATTTCCATCCCCAGAGAAGCATGCTTTATATCAACACATAGAGGACAATTCAGATAAATATCAGAACGACATGACTTAAGAACACATATGGGGGAGAGGAGATTGTCCGAAGCTTCCAGGGTGGGGGTGGCCCCGCCTCAACACTGTGCGAGCCCCCAGCAGAAGGGAGTCAGTGTCTCCTTGAGGAATCCATCGTGCCTACAGGTGACACCAAGAAGCCTGAGTTTTGTTTGTGTTTCCGCAGCAAGTTGAATAGATTTTTAAATTGTGGTTTGTTTTGTGGAAAAGATGTATAATTATAGAATACTAATGCTGGCAATGACCTTAGCTTCAAGTTGAACAGCTTCGTCATAAAGAGTCCATGCCTGGAGGGGCAATGTATCTTTTTATGTTCATTTAGGCTTTTGTTTTTACAATGACAGCATGTGGTAGAAACTTACGGTATCTCTGGGATTCACTATTTTGAAGACTTTGCAGCACGGAAATTAACTGCAATGGCACTTTATGCACCCCCACTGAAATGGCCACTGGTGCATGTTCAGTGAATTTGACAATTTTAATTAAATAATTCTAAATATTGGGAACAGATACAGGGGATCACAGGCCACAGATCTGAGTGACGTGAATAACAGCTGGGGTAGGGAGATGTGGCTTTAGAGGGACTGATTTTTACCCTGGATATATTGCTATGTTTCTATCTTTATGATTTCCCTTTGAGATAATGTGGGCTTTAGGGATAAAAATATCCTATGCCATATGTGATAGACATGCTGTAGTTTAGAAATCTCAAGTGATATAGGTTTGCCTGTCAAATGAATGATATAAGGACTTCTAATTGGCACAAGAAAGCAGTCTTTCCCTTAAATCTTCTCCTCTGGCTTGAGCACATATGCTCAAAACTAGTCACATGTGTCTTATGCCTTTCTCTGCCTTAGCAATTTTTGAGACTCTGAGTTTTCTGCTTGGATGGTGCACAGTTCTCTGTTATCAACTTGGCAGCTGAGCCCAGCTGCCTTCCCCTTAAAGCAAAACCAGAGCTGCTCTGCCCTTGTCCCTCTCCTCATGGAAGCTAATCAACTAAAGCTGATCAGGACCTTCTTACGGTGACATCAGGGGCTTACGTCGTAATCACTGATAAAGCAAAGTAATAAAAATGGAGATGGTTTTCTGCAGAGCTAACAAAAAGAGAAGGGATTTCTAAAGATGATGGCAAGTCTCCCCTGTGTCAAAGCTAAATGAGGCAGTGATCAGAAGGGGATTTCAAAAGTCACTGCTTGAGTTCATAATATTAGCCACTTAGAAATGAACAAAGACAGTCGTAGAATGGAAATCTAAAATATTTACCTGGTTTTAGCTAATAGACAATACTTCTCTGAAGGGGAAACCTCCTAGAAAGAGAGTGCCTTTATAATCCACAGGGAAGGAAGTGAATGTAACAAGAAGAGCATTTACACATGACGTTTTTCAAAATCAAACCACGTTTCGTCTCAGACTCACGAACAGGTTCCCACCAACATCGCCACACAGGAATGCAAGGCAGCAGTCACCTTCTAGTACTCGAAAAGCAGGAATATTATGGGGCGCCTGGGTGGCTCAGTTGGTTGAGCGTCCAACTTCAGCTCAGGTCATGATCTCACAGCTCATGAGTTCGAGCCCTGCGTTGGGCCCTGTGCTGACAGCTCAGAGCCTGGAGCCTGCCTCTGCTTCTGTGTCTCCCTCTCTCTCTGCCCCTAATCCACTCGCATTCTGTCTCTGTCTCTCTCTCAAAAAAAAAATAATAATAATAATAAACATTAAAAAGAAAAAGAAAAGCAGAAATATTAGTACCATGTGACCTTAGAGGTTATTTTGTCCAATATACTATAGTTCACAGTGGTAAAGTAACTTGCTCAAGGTCATAATTTAGGTAATGGCAGAGATAAGAAGAGTCTCATTTCATTACTGAAGCTCTTCATGTTTCAGCAATAAATACACTTCTGGCCCTTGGTCAAACTGAGAATCCAAAGGCAAAATATAATTTTTCAAACAAATTATCATTTCCTTAGTAAATGTGTGTAAACCATATTTTAGGCCATTTTAGAAGCAAGATGTGAGCAGCGTCCTCTCCAGATACCCTTGGAAATTTTGTCTGGTACCCCAGAATCACTGGGACTTGCCTTTAGGATGTTTTCATTTTTTTCTGACCCTCTCAGAGACATGAGGAAATGAGTTTAATTCCCTAAGGTGAATGATAACAACCCCAGATATTGACATTTGTAACACCGCCCAGTGCATGTCAAAGGCACATACCATAGAGGCATGCAGAGTTCATCATTTCAACAAAAAAACTGCCATAAATCAGTAGAACTTAAATGGCGATTTACTCAGTAGGACCTCTACCTCAGACTCAGTACAGAATGTGTACTGTGATTGGCCAGAAAGTGGTGCCTGAAGAACAATCCACATGCATGGAGAATAAGGCTTAGAATTGATGTGGTCTTTTATATTTTCCAAGTCACTCACAATCATGCATTATTTAGAGTCACGCAGAGCTTGGGAGCTGACACCCCATGCTGAGCACTCTTTGGGGAAAAATGAAAGCCAATAATAGTGCACACCAGAGTTTTGGGATGTCCTGGCATCCCGGCTCTCTCCATACCTCGGGTTCCACGGGAGTTTTTCCTACTGCAGACTAGGATCTCGATTAATTTATTTACTCCCCAAATACCATTTGAACTCTGATATGTGACAACCACTATTACTAATGTTGGAAATTCAGTGGCGAAAGCAAAATAAATAAGGTCACAGGCAAGGTCTTTGACTTCATGATGCTTATGCTCTAGATGGGAAAGGCAGGTAATGAACACTGAAACACCTGACATTATTTTATTTTATTTTTAAATGTTTATTTTTGAGAGAGAGAGAGAGAGAGAGAGAGAGAGCGAGCGAGCGCATGAGTAGTGGAGGGGCAGAGAAAAAGAGGGAGACACAGATTCTGAAACAGGCTCCAGGCCCTGAGCTGTCTCGGAGCCTGACACTGGGCTTGAACTCAGGAACAGCGAGATCGTGACTTAGGCCTAAGTCAGACACTTAACCAACTGAGCTACCTGGGCACTCCTAAATGGGATCATTTTAAATGTTTATTTATTTATTTTGAGAGCGAGGGAGGGGGAGAGTGTGAGTGCATGAGTGGAGGAGTGGCAGACAGAGAGGGAGAAAGACAGAATCCCAAGCAGGCTCTGTGCTCACAGCACTATGAGTTCCCTCAATGGGGAACTCGAGCTTACAAACGGTGAGATCATGACCTGAGTGGAGAACAAAAGTTGTATGCTTAACCAACTGAGCCACCCAGGTACCCCAAGGTCATTTTAGATGGTGAGAAGGGATGTGAACAAGAAATCTGAGTAATGGGGTAGAGTGTAATTGATGGAAATGGCTGAGGGCAGCCACTTTCCTTTAGACAGAGTAGCTAAGGAAAGCCACTTTGAGGTGACATTTAAGGTGGAACAGGTGTGATGAGAAAGTCAGCAAGAGGAAGATCTAGGAAAGAGAGTCCCCAGTGGATGTCTTAAGAAGAGAAGGAGCTTAGAACGTTCCAGGAAAGGAAGAAGGTGGCCACTGTGGCTGGTTCAGAGAAAGAGGATATAGTAAACGTTCACTGGCTTTCCGCAGTCCTTTTCCCAAAGGCTAGAGGATTTCTCACCTGAGACATTCTGTTGAGAAGCAGAATTTGCTTCAAGAACCTGAATCTCTTGCTTCTGCAGTGTTCCTATGCTGATGCCAAACAGGTAGTAAAGGACTTGAGCATATGTCCCAGGTCAGGCCAATTGGCCATACCTTGTATTTTGAGCTAGAAATTTACCATAAGATCTAGCAGTGATAGGGGTAGCAGCAGAGGCCTTGAAGGTCTAAGATAGCATCCACAAAAGCAAGCTCTGATACCTGTGCTCACAAAAGGCAGCAGCTATGAGAATGGACCTAGATATTTCTGTCAACAAGACTTCCTCTGCTCTTCCCAATTTTCACTGCCTGGTTCTCTACAGTTCCCAGGAAATCTATGAAAATCTTAATAGCCTTCCACAAGCTTTATTTTATGCTTGAATCATTGAGTTGGTTTGGTTACTAGCAACTAAAACCCTTTTCAGATTGACATAGCAATTTTGCAGGAGTGGTTGCACAAAACAAACCATCTTGGAGGATAGAGAGCTGGAATTGGTTTTCTGCCTTGGTTAGAGTGGAAGGCAATAAAAATCCACTAGCATTAGGCAAGCAGTGGTGAAGAAACTGATTTCATTATCACCTCTAGTCATCTGAAAAGAAGTGCCATCAAAGGCAGAACTTTGGGGGACTGAGTGGACCCTTCCAGGAAGAGGTGGCTAAGTTCAAGAACTATGGATATGAGTGGCTGTTTCTAACAATGCCAGGAAGCTAAAGAAAAAGGACCACCAATCTGAAGTTCTGACATTTTCCAAACAAGTTATAAATGGATTCTTAAGACTATTTTTTAATGACTGTGTTTAGAAAACTCTCTCATTTCTTGCCACGTGGAGGCAGAAATATCTTTGTTCTTTTTGCACCAGAAAGCTGATCTAATGGGCTCTATGATAAGCTCACCTAAATGTACTGTCTCAGTGGGGTGCCTGGGCGGCTCAGTCAGTTAAGCGTCTGGCTCTTGGTTTTGGCTCAGGTCATAATCTCATGGTTTGTGAGTTGAAGGCCCACATAGGGCTCCGTGCTGACAGTGCAGAGGCTGCTTGGAATGCTCTCTCTCCCTCTCTCTCTCTCTTCCCTCCCCCACTCACTCTATCGCTCTCTCTCTCTCAAAAATAAACAAAAAATAAATAAATTTACTGTCTCACAAGGTTTCCTATGAAAATCTGAAGACATTTACAAGAAAGTATATAGGACCTTGAGTATTGGCATGATATCTTGAGAAGGAAAACTTGAGGAGATTCAGTGTTCTCTGAACTATTCCTGTCCCCACCCCTGGCAGCACTTAAACACTCATTAATTCTCTCTTTGAAATGAGCAGTCCCTGTTCTCTTAACTGGAGTGATTTACTGATTGTTCCAAAGACCGAGGAATGACCCTATTCATGGTCACCTGCAAGGGGAAGCTAATTGTCCTTAGGCCCTAGTGGCAACCAACTCTCATTGTTTCAAGACCCTTGATTAGAACCGAATCTCAGTGTCCCTCACGATGGGTGCAAATGCAAACTTCACCTTGGGAGGAGAAAGCTCACAACTCCCCCAAACTATTAAAACTTTTATTTACTTATTTTTTATTTCTGAGAAATACCTGAGCAATATATGTGGAAATAGACTCAAGCCAAGAGGGTAGGATATTATTTTGGATCAAGTTGAATTGACTAATATAGATTCACCAATCAGGGATTTTTGACTGAATGTGCTAACTGGGATAAAAAGAGATGATTCTACATTTCGTAGGGTTAGTTTATCGAATCCCAGATGTAATAGTGACTATGTTTCTGAAGGGTTCTTAATACACAGCACCAGATTCCCTGCCTAACTGAAGAATAATCCTAGAAAGGAAGCAAAGGGTACAGATGGTGTTAAATATCACCTATCCAGATAGGTAGGCTACTGATAGGTATCTCTAGGAAAATACACTTTTAGGTCTGTTAGTCAGGTATGTATGCTGACACTGAATCCCAGACTTGGGAAACTATTTCACAGAATCACAAGTGCTGAATCAGGAAAGACTTCCACAAATTACACTCCATCTACACTTCCTCCCTAGGCCAGTAGTTCTATAACTAATCACTTTCATTATGGTGCCCACAATCTAGCTACATTAACTTAAAAATAGCAAATACATATTTTTTCTCATTCCTAATGCTTCAAAGGCTTATAAAAACTTTTCTTTACCTACTACGGAGCTCTTGATTAACCACTGACCCACCAAGAGCAGACTGGTGGGGTCAGAAGATGCTTTAAGAAAATTAATAACTGTAATAATACTAAAAGTTGGTCTGATTTTTATTACCATTCGTCAGTAATTCTAGACAAAATTAGTGATAAAATAATCCTTTCTGACAACATCTTTTATTGGTTTAAGTTTGAAACAATTGTTACCATTAGATTTTAACAATATATGAGCTTTAATTTTACATATTTTTACCTATCCTTTAATAAACACTGCGTTTTTTTTAACATTTATATTTATTTTTGAGACAGAGAGAGGCAGAGCGTGAATGGGGGAGGGGTAGAGAGAGAGGGAGACACAGAATCCAAAGCAGGCTCCAGGCTCTGAGCTGTCAGCACAGAGCCCTGACGCGGGGCTTGAACTCACCAATGACAAGATCATGACCTGAGCCAAAGTCTGATGCTCAAGCGACTGAGCCACCCAGGCACCCCAATAAACACTGCACTTTTATCTGGAAAGTAATTCTGAGCACCCCTGTAAATAGCCCCCGACATATGCAGACTCCTCTATATATATGTGATTCAAAAGCCAGTGTATAAATGTTTAGAATTGTTCAAGTTTGTTTCAAGTGCAATTTGTATCCCCAGCCCCTGCTGTATTATATATCCTGGCATTTAAACCACAGATTAAAATAAACATGATGGCCCAGTGATTGCAAAGGCAAAGAGCCTAACTTGAGTTTCTTTGATTCTGCCTGCACAATGGAGTTTTCGTTTGTGCTTAATGTTTGCAAGAATGTAACAGAATGCCAACTCTGAGCTGCAGTACTTTTGTGTAGCTGGTCTCAATTTCAGGTCATGCATGAAATATTTTCCTGAATTTCAATAACACCTTTAAAACACAAATTTATTCTTCCTTTTGAGTTATTTTACAAATTAAAGGACAAGCAAAAATAATTATTATACTGATTATTACCTGGTTTTTATGGGAAATAATTTTATCATACAGAGGAGGGATTTTTAGTACAGAAACTCACTCTGGATACCAAATATCTATTAGTCCTCATGATATCTCCTTAGAGAAAACTAAAGTAGGAAACTGAGGCAGCCTTCATTCTTAGGTCACAAACCTGAAGAAAGGGTACACACCTGTTAATAACCCCTGTGGCTGGCCTTTCTTGCTGGGCCCCATTTTTCAATCAAAACCTGCAAGACTATCTTGTCCTTATCCCCTTTTTGACTTAGGACACCTGCCTTTTGGCTCTCATCTGTGACCTGTGTTTTGTAGAGGCCCAAAAGCCCTTGCTTAATTCTCTCCTTGTACAGAAATAAGCACTTACTTGTAGAGTCCAGTACAGTCAGCCCTTGAAGTCAAAATACCCATGGCTGATTTAAAGCCTCTTACCCAAACTACAATATTTTAAAGCCAGCAGAACAACAAGCAGCAGCAGCCCAGATCAACCAACACACCCTCATCAAAGTACCCTGCCCACACCCAAAGAATGAGGAAGGCCCAACATCACAGAAGCTGGGTCCACAACAACTGTAGCCTATCTGTATTTTGTGAGGCCAAATTCCATTCTCTTAAGCAATGTCCCAGTGAAGACACTATGCCATAAATCTTCTGGAATATGACGCAAAAAGTAATCAAAGCAACCACAAAGGATTGCAAGAATGGATTTATCATGGCCTATCCCAACACACACTCGAGACCAATCTATGGCCCCTGAGAAAACCCAAAGAATGGAACCACTCTGAAATCTTGATAAACACTTGTGGAACTTGAGGGTAGGGAGCCACCTCTTTGGGAAGAACTTTATGACTGTATTTGGTAGCTCAGAGCTGCAGCTGAGAGGAAGAGCTTGCTGGAGGAAAGGGCTCCCTGACTTTCAGAGGAGACCATAAAATCTTGAGGTTGCGGAGGCTGAACACTGGTCCCACTCTGGCAGAAGCAAGGGGTGGTAGTGACACTGGGAGCCAGGAGCCCAGCACTTCCCCACCTGTGAATGCCTGCTCATGGGCTCATAGGATCAGAGAGATACACAACCCCACTAAAGTTTTTCCACAAGATTTACGTACTGTGAAAATTCCAGGTTGGCCAAAGAACAGCCTGGCTTAAGAGACCTCATTAGAGTCAAACGTCCTCACTTACTTCTCTGAAGACGTGAGACATTTCACAAACCCAGAATCAAAGAGCAGGGTGTGGCAACTTTGAGTAAGTGCTCTGTAACGTCTGAGTAGCATCCAGGATACGTGAATACTGGGATCCCGGAAATATCCAGGTAGAGCCTTCAGGGTGTCTCTCAGGTCAGTGCAGGTCAAATGAGCTACTAAAACTTAACTTCCAGATTTCTTTTTTTAAATTTCATGATTGCCCAATGTGCCCAGCAATTGGGTTATTTTTTCTCATCCTGTTCAAAGGCATTACCTCCTGCCTATGCCTTAAATTCTGTCATTTTCCAGCAGTGAATTCTAAATCCACTTCTCTTCTAAATCAGTGCACTCTCTTTGGGTATCTTAACCCATTCCTTCGGATTCAATTTCTATCCAACTTTCGTGAATTCCAAGTCTGTATCTCCCATCCAAGTATCTCCCAGGAACACCAGGCTCCAGGAATACCTGATGGAATTCCATTTAACTTCACTACAGACAGATCGACCTCACCATATTCAAAATGAAACCTGTAATCTTCCACTCCAAACCTTCCTTATCTCAGTGAACAGTATGCATATTCACACCAGAACAATCATGTCAGACAGAATATAGAAAAGCATGGCTCCCTGGTCAGGGAGCCCAGGGGTCCAGTGCCTGCTTTGTCTATAAATTTCAGCTTGAGATCTTGTGCAAGTCATTAACATTCTTGAGCCAAACTCTATCACTTATAAAATGGGCTGTTTTTAATTGGAAAGCCTAGGTTTCAGACCTGGCGTTACCACTTACTAACTATGTGATTTTGATCGTGAAGAGGTCACGGACTGTGATCGACAATTCAGAGCTGATGGCTATTCAGGCCGGAAGGGCAGAATCCTTGGGTCTCAACTTGCTCAGCCCCACAGTGAAGCTTTGTTTGGACCCGGTTTAATTCAGCACCAGTGCCCTGGAAAATGATCAGAGGCAGTTTTGAAAGTTAAATGTGCAAGGGGAGAGCTTCCTGGGCAGGGTAACCCCTTCATCTACTTCTTTCCTCCTCTGAAAGGCTTTCAAAGAGCGTAGCAATTCCTTTTTTTTTTTTTTTTAATCTTAGTCTTTCTTTTCAGCTCCAGCACGTCTAACTCTTGTCTCATTATAATTTCACATATTTCTATGAAAGAAACCTGACAGCTACAGAACATTTGAGGGAAGAATGAAAGGAGGGTGGGCATGTGGGGGAGTGAGGGAGCAGAAAGAGGAGAGGAAAAGAGATGTGCCCGTGGCTGAGTCCTCGGCAGGCTCTTTTGGGTGACGCTTTCAGAGAGGTCTGCATCTCAGCCATATGGCAGCACAGTCTCTTGGCATTATTTTCAGAAGGCATCCAGAGCATTAATAGAAAATGGGATGAAATCATCTCAGCTTAAATAGCAGAGAAGTAGCCCAATTTCACCCTGAATCAACTAAACACTTGGTTCCTTTACAGGGAGCTTTAACTGATGCTGAACGTCTGTATCTCCACCTATGTTCTCTGCAATCCATGATGTGTGTCCTTGCCAGAGGCACCAAGTTCTTACTAATGTGTTCATTCATTTATTTCCTACTTCACTCCAAAGAGTAAATTGAAGGGGGTTATAAACTGTGTGACCATGTCTCTCCCGCCCCATTCATACGTTGAAACCTAAAGCCCAAGGTGATGGTATTTGGAGGTCAGGCTTTTGGGGGTGTGATTAGGTCACGAGAGTGTAGCCCTCACAAATGGGACTACTGTCCTTATAGGAGGAGGACAGAGAGCTAGATGTCTCTCCTTTTTCATAGTGCAAGGATAGAATAAGACATCAGTAGTCTGTGACCAGAAAAGGTGTCTCGCCAGAACCTGACCCTGTTGGGACCTTGCTTTCCAACTTCAAGCCTCCAGAACTGTGAGAGATAAAAGCTTTGTTGTTTATAAGCCATCCGGTCTCTGGCACATTGTTATAGCGGCCTGAACTGACCAAGACAAAGGGATATGCATTTCACTGCATTTTACATAATGCATCCTCTCTAACGAAGGGTTTCTGGTATGGCAGTTTCATCAAACCACCTGAAAAACAATTAGTTGTTTTTCTACAGAAACAGAGACCATAGGAGAAGGAAGACTCAATCCTGAGAACATATACCACTGCTTCAACAAGCTTATGGTCTTCATGTTCTCTGTGATCCTACCTACTATTGAGACTCTAGTACAATATGTGATATTGATAGATGGATCGTTTTGCAGCAGGCTTAGTATGTTGTAAATTAAACCTAACCTGGTTTGATCATCATAACTGACATGAAATATGAAGTACAATCTTCAAATAAAAAGTGTTGCTTACTGATTTATCAAATTTGAGGAATGGATTAAAAGTATAGTCTAGATGATTTTCCTTCTGTTACTATTACTAATGTAGCATAATACAAGTGTCCACTATGTTTAAAGTAAAACAGGGGGCGCCTGGGTGGCTCAGTCGGTTAAGCATCCGACTTCGGCTCAGATCATGATCTTGTGGTCCGCGAGTTCGAGCCCCGCGTCAGGCTCTGTGCTGACAGCTCAGAGCCTGGAGCCTGTTTCAGATTCTGTGTCTCCCTCTCTCTGACCCTCCCCTGTTCATGCTGTCTCTCCCTGTCTCAAAAATAAAATAAACATTAAAAAAAATTAAATAAAGTAAAACAGAAAGAAACACGTGCATTTGTGCACAATTGCACATCTGTGCAAAAATAAATTTTGTGGATTTGTGGATAAAGGCATTTACCCATGACTCATGGTTTCTCTGTAACTTTTACCAGCTTCCATAAAGTTACCTAAACTCTCTTGAAGGGACAATATATTTCCTTTTATAAATTTCATTTCCTTAGAGTTACTGCTCATCTTTTTTTTTTTTAATATGTTTTAGAGTGGGAAGAAGATGGGGTTTGACAACTGCTACAAACAGGAAGCTGGCAGTGGTCCTCAGGAGAAACAGGAAATAGGGTATGAAGACACAACTGATGGATCACATATATCTGATAGATTCAATGGGTACAAATTGATTCTTTCATTCTTTTTTAATTGCTATTCTTTCCAAAAGGAAAAGTCTATGCAGGTTCAGGTTTATAACATTTGAAATCAGTCTTTTTTTTTTTTCTCCTACCTTGTCTTTGTGGGTCTTATCTGTACTCTTGTCTCCCGGTTCTTTTAAGAATCATAATTGGTGTGATTATCGCTGCTATGAGAGTAATTAGCTATAGCTTTTTGACACTCTAAATTGGGAGTACAGAATCTTCAAGCAGCGGGGACTGAACAGCTAAACCTTTCAACTTTGAAACTGAATTGGGTGCTGCCAACTGGATTCAGGTGCAACGATTCCGAGTCTTCTGCAGTTTTTACTTAATAAGGTAGAGGAAAGAAAGAAAGCAGTTCACATTTCCACATGAGAGACCCAACAGAAATCTCCTTTAATGGGCTAATTGCCTGTTATGACCAATAAATAAAAAGTGAGAGATCGGTATATTGAGAACCAGATTTTTCCTCATGGACTTATTTCATTGCCTCAGAAAATATCTGCGATGTTTTAAAAATTCAGACAAGAAAGCTATAATCGTGATAGCAGACTTAAACATTCGCATTACCCATTCTCCCTTCTACCATTAGGATGTTCTAATATTTGAATGAAATGGGATTTTTGTTGAGTATAGATAAGCTGAGGAAGCTCTGAAATACCTAGAGGGTATGGCACATTCATTTACATAATCATGGGGTTATATTTTATGTTTATTTTGATAAACTAGTGTAGTCTGTTTTACTTTTCCTAACGTTTATATAGCTCTTTTATCTGAATCCAAAAATGATTCAGGAACATTGCAAAATAATCGAACGATGAAGAAAATATAAAGAGGAAAATAGAATTTGTCTGGAACTCTCCCTTCCATAGATTACCTAAATTTACACTACGGTTAATATTTTTCCTGATAAATGAGGTCATGCTATGCTATACATGATTTATAAACCATTTTTGCTTTCAATAATGAATGGCGGTTAATAGATACTGTATAGCCTGTAAAAATAGCATGTTTCTTCCATCATAATAATATGCCATAATTTATTTAGCCAATTTTCTATTGATAGATACTTAATGTTTGGCCTTAGAAACAATCCTTGAAAGAACACATTCAGAACACACTCTTTGGGGGAAATTTCTGATTATCCTCACTGGGGTGATCATAGACTTACAGGACTACCTGATAGTTTATAGATCTAATCCAACAAAAGTTCAAGGGTATAAAGTATTTGCTCAAGATTATGAACTTAATTAGTGACAGGACCCAAATGATCTATTTACTAAAGGCATAAGGCACAGTATCATGACAAGTGATGTGGTGAGCAAAAATGCATATTTCAAGGCAACCGCAGCAAATGTGTCATTTGGAACCTATTAGAGTTGCAGCATGTAAACAGTGAGCCATATAAAAGGTGCTTAATCATTATGTGGTTATTATATTTAAAAACGCTCACTTGATAACAGAACTTTTACAACAGCGTCCTATCTCCTGCTGAGTCTCTCATTATGTCCATCCAATTTTCATCCGGCTGTTAATTATGAGTTTAAGAATCAAAGCTCTACATGGCATACCTTGTATAAAATCCTTTATCTTTGCAACTCCTGCTGAACCTAAAACAATGCTGGACACAAAATTATCATGACTTGCTGGCAGAAGAACAATCAGTAAAGAGTTTAGATACCATTCCATAGAGAATTGGAAGCTGTTAATTTTATTGAATAGATTATTTATAAATTAGAGCTAGTACGCCTTTAAAAATTATTAAGTATGATAATTAACAAGGTAAATATGGAAGCAATCTTGGATGTCGCTAATGGCTACAGGGCTGGTGAGAAAAGGCCAGCTCAGGAAGACAGTGTGAAGGACAGCTAGAAGGACCAAAGCTTTGGTCCAGGATGTCAGGACTCACCTGGGAGTTAAGGAGAAGGAAGAGTTTGAAACAACGCTACAGTGGTGATGGTAGGGACTATAAAGTGTGACTATTTTCTTTTTCTTTTACAGATTATGAAAGCTGAAGGGCAAAGTGCTTAGATAAAAATAGATTATTTCATTTTAGATTTGTGGAATATTATTCCATTCCTGCTTAGGAACTCTAATTCAACCCATTAACTGAACAAAGGATGCCCTTATTTAGGCTGATGAACATAGGATGCCAGGAGAGTCTTTTACAACTATATGAAGGAAATCATATTTTCTGCAATTCTAAGACTTTAGAGACCATCAAAAATAGACAAAAGCACTTGACATTCATATAAATAAATACATATTTAAACTACCGGCTGTTAAATAAATATTATCAATCTATGCATTTGACAATGTATCTTATTTTAATGATGAGAGGTTGTTGCTTACCAAACTATAGTTTATTTTCAGATTTATATGTCTTATTATGTAAAATATGTTTAGAATTCTACCTAGCATATTAAGGGCTCAATAAAGTATAACTATGTATAAATTCACTCAGTAAATATGTATTGAGTAAATGCTATAGGTGAGTAAATGTAATAAGTACCCAGTATGTCGTAGCTACAGATGAATTAAACATTCTCCTTTAAAAAAATCTTTTCTTTCCTTTTTCCTTTTCCCCCTTCCTCCATCTGACTTAATGTGACTCTGACCCGAACTGTTCTTCTGGGGTTTGCATCTTCTTCCCTACTTGGCTGGACCCTTCTTCCCCAGACATCTGTAGAACTACTCCCTACCCCATTCTTCAAGTGTGATTAGCTGTCACTGTCAGGGAGAGGGCTTCTCTACCCACTTATAAATACAGCAATACATTTCTTCCACTAGCACCCAGCACTCTGATTCTTCTATTTTGTTCTACATTTTATTGTCATAACATGTTCACCACCTGAATTATTGCATATATTTTTACTTACTTATTTTGTTTATGGACCCCACCCCCTTCCCACCTATGGAGCATGGATTTTGTCTTCCGCAGTTGATGTTGTTTGCCTGGCCCTCAACATCCAAACACTCAATCATTACCTGTTGAATGAATGAATAAAGGAGAAGAAAAAGAATGACAACCATCTATTAACTGTTGTGGTTTGTCAGGCAGCAATGCTAAGCACTTTGTATACCTGTTTCACTAATGCTCACAATAACCCTATGAGAAAGACTTTATTATGGCCACCTTAAAATCTGGAGAAATGACAGTTACAACTCCCTAAAACACAGGGAGAGTCCCTCTTTGTCTCTGGTGAGGAGGAAGGAATAAATTCCAATAGAGAATGAGTTCTTAGTAAAAACTCAAACCCTGAGAACTCCACAATTTGTACCGGTTTGATTTCAATGCAAAGCGATCTGTGCCACAGTCCCTTGGGAGGCTTTTGTGCTGGAGTCCACACAGGCTCCCCTGATGTGATTTGGCTTGAATTATGTACTTGTTAGTCAATTGGAACTTTTACATTTCATCTGGTGCTTCGCCATGTAAATAGCCCTGTCTTTACTGGACACAAGATTATGTACTAGCCTGACTGCCCTTTTAAATTACACATTACAAAATCAATGAGGGTACACTGCCTGAATGAAAAAAAAAAAAATTCTAAGCAAAACCTTTAGGTTCTTTCTGGGTAGTGAGTTGGGAAGGGGACTTGATGTTTGGAGCTACCAGATTGCATAGGCTGTGTTTTTATTTCTCCCTACACTGTTGTGACATATTGATGAATCACCCCAGAATGGCAAATAGTGGGTCTGATATGAATATCCCAGCTTTCCCTATTACTATAAAAACATCCATTAAAATATGTCAAAAGCTATCAATGATAGGGAAGTTAAGCAAAAGTGGGAGGGTAAAAGAATGGAAAAAATAGACAACTAAAATCTGTCTCATAATTGAAATCAAGATAAATTATAGACATAGTATGCCTCTTTTGTAAATTACATGCATACTGAATTGGAGTTTCTTTGTCCGTGTGAGAATGACAGAGGGCAGCTCTTCCTCTATAGGGTCTGAATATTTAACTTTGTAATGTTGGATGAAAGATATCTGGTTAAAGAGATAAATAATAACATTATTTATACACATCCACTCTAATGAAAAGACCCTCATGGCATATCCTGTGTCTCCCAATAGGTATAACCAAACAGCTCCTTGGAATTCTTTGTATGGTTGAAGAAGTATTGGATTAGGAGTCAGTGGTAGCATTGGCACCGTGATCTAATTTCCTTACAGTGTGTCCTTGACATCATATATGTGCACACATATACACATAAATCTGTATACATGTGTACATACTTACCTAATGCATATATACATGCATATACATACTTACACGTGTACTATGAATGGGGAGTCTATACACTGTTATTTCTGATTCTAAAACATCATTGTACACTAAAATACATTTATTTTTCTTGATTCTGGAATGTAGGAATTAATTCTTTTAGGACACCTGGGTGGCTCAGTCCGTTGAGTGTCCAACTTTTGATTTCAGATCAGGTCGTGATCTCATGGCTCATGGGATCGACCCCACATTGGGCTCTGTGCTGAGCATGGGGCCTGCTTGGGATTCTCTTTCTTTCTCTCTCTCTCTCCTTCTGCTCCTCTCCCCTGTTTGCTCCTGAGTAAGTGGGTTATACAATCTGTGAATTTCACTTTATGGTTAGTAAATACACTTACAAAAGAGTTTGTATAAAGGGAGCATTGGGAAGAATAGGGTTGATAATCACCATTCTGGAATATTCTCTGTTCATCTGCCTATCACAATATTTTCCTTCTATTTTCCTTTCTTCCAACTTTCAAGACAAACGTAAATCACCACAATTAGAAATCCTGCTGTCATCTAAAATCTCCAAGTCAACGTGTGTAAATCTAAAGGCAGGACCTCATCCTTCAACAAACTGTAGCTGTAACCTGCCTGTTTCTTTCATTCTTCTAGACTCAGACTACTTGCTACATCTTTGCTATGTCCCTTTTCCCATTTGAGTTTTATCCCTGAGTACCTAATAGCAGTTGTGATTGAGATCCTCTGTGTGTCCTATCTTTTGTGCCAGTAAAGATGGTATAGATGATGATAGAGCTCACGGACACTGGCTGGGAGTCATGAAGGACAGAAGGAATAGTCCAGTAGACAGTGCAGAGCTATTCATGCTGAAAGGACATCGCAGAAACTGGTAGGACAGCCATTACAGAAGTAAAGAACCAATGTTACAGGGGCACCTGGGTGGCTCAGTCAGTTAAGTGACCATCAACTCTTGATTTCTGCTCAGGTTATGATCTCATGGTTCATGAGTTGAAGACCCATGTGAGGTTCTATGCTGATGTTGTGGAGCCTGCATGGGATTCTCTGTCTCCCTCTCTCTTTGCCCCTCCTTCTCTCTCTCTCTCTCTCTCTCTCTCTCAAAAATAAATAAATAAACTTAAGAAAAAAACATTTAAAAAAGAACCAACATTACAATAACTCTCAGACAACAGGTCCTGAAGTCCCACAGATTTCTTCGAAACACATTGTACACTTAGACTAGAGCAAATGTCTCTGTTTTTGTTCTTTTTGCCCACCTTCCCACTACACATTTGTTCTATGTAATAGCATCCCTGGAGTTCTGGGTGCATGGCCCACCCTGGATGGGTATGCCTCCCTTTTGACCTTAGAGTTTACCCATTTTAAATCAAACCAAAAACTGTGGTGTAGCTGACATCAATGCCAGCTGAGAGGCTAACCCAGTTTTCTCAAGATATGTTCTTATCATGCCATCTACTCTGAATGATAATCCTCAACTTTCATTTCTTATAAATACATTTTTGGCCTGGTTTCTGAGGCCATCAGAAATCTTGTGCATCTGTAGGTCTATCTAACTGACCTATCATTTACTTTTCATTCCATTTCACTCTTACTGCTTCTGACTTGCTACAATTATTTCTAGTTCCAAGTCTCTGGTCTCATATATTTTTTTCCATAGTGCATGCCCTTCCTTCTCTCCAACTATCGCCAAAGTACTTTTATCAAGGGCCTAGCTTGAGTCCCACCTGCCCTTAGCAGTTTCCCCTGCAGCTGTGTACTCAGCACACTGATTTCCCCTTTTCCCACAAATTCCTTTGGCACATGCTGAAACTGTTACTTGAACTACTAAATTAACTATTTATTCTATGTGAGGCTTAATTAATGCATTCAGCACTGGAAGGCTTTATAATTTTTTTTTCATGCTCTTTTAGTTGGCACAGAGCTGGTATTCAGTTAGTTAACTGAATAAATTGGGTTAAATAAATCAGTTGAATAAATAAATCATGGCTAAAATGAATAATTTTTTTTCAAGGTTTATTTTTTGAGAGAAAGAGAGCATGAGCAGGGGAGGAGCAGAGAGAAAGGGGAATAGAGGCTCTGAAGCAGGGTCTGCACTAACAGCTGGGAGCCCAAGGTGGAGTTTGAACTCATGAAACACGAGATCATGACCTGAGCCAAAGTCTGATGCCAGCAGACTGAGCCACCCCGGTGCCCCTGAGGGGTTCAAAATGTTTGAAACTCTGGGGAAGTGAAGGTCAGGAAATCCTTTACTAGCTTTAAGGGAATCAGAGAACTGCAACAATTAGGGAAAATCAGTCATCAGCTGCCTTTAGCACTGAAGTGTGTGATTGCAACAGAATGCCAGGAAACCACTGGCTGGCCTTCATATCTTTCATATGCAAAACTCAGGTATCTGCCATGAAGACTCTTGCTTCTCTTTCAAAACTTGGACACGGGGCTCTTACTGGTGGAATCTAAATTGGAATATGGCTACTACAAAATTCTGGAACATGCAGCCTCCAGCCAGCTTCCAGCCTCTGTTAGCAGAGAAGAATATTCAAAGGGAATGGAGATGAATGTTGGTTTCCAATGTGTGTGTGTGTGTGTGTGTGTGTGTGTGTGTGTGTGTGTGTGTGTGAGTGCGTATGGGCCACAGCAGTCAACCCTAAGCATCTGCAGGTAGAAGATTCCACAGAAGAAAAAAATAAAACCATTTGCCCTGAAACCAGTCAGAAATGCTCAGGAAATTGAAAACTTGAAATGTAAACGGAGTGAGTTGGGAAGCTAAAGAGAAGGAAAGGAAAGTGTGTAAGTAGAGGTGCAAAAATGAGACAACGATTTACTATAGTAAAAAATTATAAATATGTAAGTGGTATACTATAGGAAGAAATCAGGAATGTGTGACAAAATATTTTTCCATAAAAAGAGGAAGCTGATAATTACTAAATATTGAACATGTACATATCAATATACCTATTACTTAGAATCTGACAGTTTATTTTTCACACACACACACACAAACCCTGTTAAAGAATTAAAAGATTTTGTATCTGGGGAACAAAAAGATGGGATAAGAAGGCGGAAAGAAGAGAATAATGTTTTTTTTTCCAATACAATCTTTGGGGGCTGAATGGCATTTTAGCTTTTATTTAATGTTACATTTGCATGTACTACTTTGATAAAATAAAAATAAATTAGAAATGAGAAAAGCAGTGAAATGAGAAGTCAAAATCATATCAAAACATAGAAAAAATAACCAGTGATTAAATTTAGGAAGTTTAAGAGGGAAAGAATTAGGAACACATTATTTAAGGAAATTTCAGATAAACAGAAAGTAACTTGTCAGGAAAGAGCAAGGATAAGCCCAAGCGTCTGAGGATGGCAGGCTCTCAACATTTACCCTTTCAGGATCTAATCTACTCCATCAGAACTTTACTGAGAGTCACGTACTGGGGCGCAGGGTCAATTAATTATCTGCAGTAGAATGCGGTTTTAGGAAGCTCATGTTCTATAGCCCTCACAGAGAAATTCTGTAGTAAGATTTTCCAAATCATTCACATGTTAGTAAACAGTAAACATAATCATTTTTTTTTGTCCTAAGTCATTATTCATTTATAAAAGGATAGCATTTACTCTGACTTGGGATATATACTCTGCCATGTTCAATATTTAAAAGTTACAGCCAAAGGGGATATTTCTTCTAGCTTGTGGGGTGATTCACCTTACCAGAAAAAGAAGTCTAAATATTTATTCAATGTCAGTTAGGTATAATCCTTCAACGGATTTCCAATGCTCCTGGGGTAGAGGCTCTAAAACCTAGAATGGCCTCAAATCCTAGGTAATCTGGCCTCTACCTTTCTTGGCTACCCCATGTCACCCTGTCTTTCCTTCCAAGGCAGCAAAGCTCATTTTCACCTCACAAGCTTTTGATTGTACAGTTTCTTATTCTGAGTTACTGCTTATCTTTTTTGTCTAACTAATTTTTACATATCCCTTAAGAAAAATTAAGTTAAATCCCTTAAAAAAAAGTCAGGGAAGACTTTTCCTGACCAACTTTCTCATCCCACACCAGACCAGATCAGGCCTCTTGATACTATGTCTTTTTTCTTCAACCACCTGACATACCTTATCATAATACATTTCTATCAGTATTTAATTAAGATCTCCCAGGCCAACCCACTACAACACATTGACAATACTGTATCTGCTTTGTTTCACCACTGTATCCAGAGAATCTAGCACCAGACGTGGGATATAGTAGGTATTCAGTAATATTTTTAAAAATGAGTGAATAAATTAAAATATAGTTGTAAGGTTGAAAACTGTTGAATAAGACATGCCTGAGCAAATAAGTTTAATAAATATTCCATTACTTGAAAGTTGTCATTGTTCTTAAGGTATGAGTTTGATTTAAAGAGAAAAGACTCATAGAGCTGTAAGATTCAAAAGAAATTCTTTTTTTTCCCCTTTTCTTATAAGAGAAAATATCTGATCATCATATTCAAGACACAAAACTAACTATTTGAAATACAGTTGCACTTTTGAAATCAAGTACTTTTTAGTAATGTAGTTAGTGTCCTTTATGGTCTAATCTAGACCAAATTTCAAGAAAGTAATGATGAAATTTCAATTAAGGCACTCTAAAAATTACAATAGAAAGTAAAAGCAAATTATTTTACTAAAATCTCAGTGCAAAGTTGCAACTGATGGTGGATATCTAAATGACACTTCTTCTCATAAAATAAAATCCAAAATCTCTTAGTTGTTGATTCTGAAAATGCACGGCAATTTGTCAAACACAGTGGTCTGACAATGACTCAAATAAAATGGGTTCATGACACTGTGCATAAGGTGCTCAATCATCATTACTATGAACTTTTACATTAGTTTCATTTTCTTAAAATGATACACTGTTAAGTGCTATAGAGCAAGAAAGGCAAGGGGAGAAAGAAAATAGAAAAATTTTGTGAAGAAATGCATCTTTTATGTTTCTTGATATATCTGGATATTTAATTTATTCATCCATGATTTTTTTTTAATGCTGAATATGTGCCAGGGAATATACGACTCCCTGGGCTTTTGTCGTTTCTTTCTGTCCCTACATTCTACCAACTTAAAGTTACTCATAATATCATCACCCTCTGCTACTTAACTGAGAGCATATTGTGTAATTAATAAGAAATAACTTTTTTAATAGAAAAGCCTTAGTTGAAATGTCAACTGTAAACATTTGGTCAATTCTACCCAAATTTAGTTTTCTCATTACTAAAACAATTCTAAGATTATTTACCTCACAGGCATTTTTTTGTGTGTGTGTAGATTAAATAATACATTAAAAAGTGCTAAACACACAGTAAAGGGAAAAGTTTGGAAAAACTATGAGATTACAGTGGTACTTCGAATTTGAAAAGTAGAAATCAGAATCAGTTAAACTCTTCCAGCCCCCCTGAGTGGCATAATTTTTTAACATTTTTTCAATGTTTAAACTTAAAGATTTCTTCAGAGGGGCAGATATAATAACATCATTTAAATTCAATAATAAAGCCAAGAACATCTGCATTTTTGTTCTACAAACAGTACCTTATTTAAATGAATGATACACATTGTACCCAAGTTTTCCGACTTCCATGAATGCTGTTTTGAAAGCTGTTTTAAAGCTGTGGTCAATAACAGAAGAAATGGTTTGTCACCAGCTGTGTTCAATACCTACAGGCCATTAAAATTCTCCTGATAAAATTCTCCTTTGGTATATAAGGTAATACATTTGTCAGACAGACGGATATAGACAGAATTTATAGATTTCTAAGGAAGCAAACAGGGAACATGTATAAATATAGATCTTGGCAGAAAGAAGACTATGCAAGAACCAATAAGCATACGTATTTCTAACAGACTCTTGTAATATTCTGATGCCTTCCTGATCACATTCAATTTGACAAGGGCTTTTAGCTTTTAGAGTTAATGTTTCCCAATGACTTCTAAAATTAATATCAACATAGGGGAAGACAAAGACATAATAAATAGCATCTGTTTCACAAAGCTGCTTGGTGGATGAAAACTTGAAAAAAAAAACTGGAGACTACATAAATGTGCTCACACACACACGTGCGTACCAATTTAGGGCTAGATAAATCCACCAGTCTGTTTTCAGCTCAGGCACGATTCAAGAGGGAAAAGTTGTAATATCTGTCATTTGTTAAAGTTTATTTTAGAACCTGATAATTGCTTGGGTGTAAATGTGTAAATACAGTTGTGAGATAACCAGTCAAATCAATTAAAAAACTGAAACCTGACTGGAGTGAGAGAGGACCCCAAGAAATAATCAGGATATATTTGCATAGAAAGAGTAATGTGCAGATGAAGCATGTAAAACAAAAGCAATTTTTTTGAACTGTTTTTCATTATCTTGAAATATCAGATGTACTGGGAATTTTAAGGCCTCAGTTATATGAATAATTGCTTTGAATTTTTTACACTGTGTATGTATTTGTGAGACATACACCTACAAGAATCTAAAACTATTCCTTGCACTATCGATTAAAAAAAAAGGAAAAGTATAGGGAAGCATCTAAAGTCATTCTTTTCCACTTTTATTTGTGTTAGAATGAAAATCTACTAGGTATGGCTTTACCATCATCACTTATCATTATAACTCAGCACCACTGTCCCAACATCCTCCTAATATCATGAAAGAAAGAGAAAGTAAAAGGAAGAAGGAAGGAAGGAAGGAAGGAAGGAAGGAAGGAAGGAAGGAAAGAAAGTAAGAAAGAGGGAAGGAAGGAAGGGGAAACAATGGGTCAGTGAAGCTGACTTCCTTGGAAGTAGAGCTGCTTGGCAATCACAAAATACTCTTTTTTTTTTTTTTAATTTTTTTTTTAACGTTTATTTATTTTTGAGACAGAGAGAGACAGAGCATGAACGGGGGAGGGGCAGAGAGAGAGGGAGACACAGAATCGGAAGCAGGCTCCAGGCTCTGAGCCATCAGCCCAGAGCCCGACGAGGGGCTCGAACTCACGGACTGCAAGATCGTGACCTGAGCTGACGTCGGACGCTTAACCGACTGAGCCACCCAGGCGCCCCCACAAAATACTCTTAAGAGTTAATTATTATTTTAATTAATCTAATATCTATTAAATGTTAAGAGCATTTTGGTTTGTTTTTGATATTTCAATAATTGGGAGGAATTTCTGGATATTGACTTTCTGATTGCTGAATTCTCCTCTATCTTTACTGTATTTTCAACTCCAATAATAATGTGAATATTATTATTTAATATAGAATGTTGGAATTATTTGTTTTGTATAAACTCAGACAAAACTTAGAAATATATTACAGTGTGCCTGGGTGGCTCAGCTGGTTAAACACTGGCTTCTTGATCATGGCTCAGGTCATGATCTCACAATTTGTGAGATCAAGCCACATGGGATTTTTTCTCTCCCTCTCTCTCTACCCTTCCCGCCCTCTCTTTCTCTGAATAAATAAACTTTAAAAAAATATTACAGCTGTTATTGCAAAGGAAATTAAATGTGGGATTTTAAAAATTAGCAATGAAGGCAAATTTTAGTATTACAGAGCCTGAAACGTCCTGGGAAGAGTCTCAAAAATCATTACATTGTCTTAAGAGAGTAATTCATCAAAAGTGTCCAATCTAAAGAAAAATGGAGTTTCTTTATCCTTTGGTAAAACCTCTCGCATTTCATGATCCTACTGGGAAATTATTTTTTCAAAATGCTTTATATAAAAAGAGAAAAAAACAATAGGTGCTTGGGTTTCTTGCTTTAACTAATTGCTTTAGGGGCATCTGGGTGGCTCAGTTGGTAAGCATCTGACTCTTAGTGTCAGCTGAGGTCATGACCTTGCTGTTTGTGAGATCAAGCTCCATGCTGGGTTCTGCCCTAACAGCATGGAGCCTGCTTGGGATTCTCTCTCTCCCTATCTCTCTGCCCCTCTCCTGCTTGTGCATGCTCTCGCTCTCTCTCTCTCTCTCTCTCTCTCTCTCTCTCTCAGATAAATAAATAAACTTAAAAAAAGTTTAATAATTGTTTTAATGCACATATAAATGCTCATTTAAAAAAGACTAGATGATTGAAATTAAAAGTAAAGTATGTTCAGATGCTGCATTTTTAGAATTTCAATATTTTTTATTTATATCAATATTCAAACTCAACAAAACCCTAATCAAAACAATTAACATGTAATGTTAGAAACACAACATGACCTAGCTTTACAGTTAAAGAGACATTTTATTTCCAAACCAGATGGAGTCACAGGTCAAAATTCACCTTTCCACCAGAGACAAAGAAGGACAAAAAGACAAAATATAAGGAAAACAATTTTAAAGAAACTGGAAATCAGGCAAGAGAAGACAATTATTTCTGAGAGATTAGAAACAAATGAAATGATCTCTTGCATTTCTCAGTTTATTGCCAAGGGATAATTTCCAGGCCATGACATAGCTGGGAACTATGATGTTCCCAGACGTCTCCTTGAGGTGAGGTACAGCTGAAGTTCTTATTAGGAAGCACAGCTAAAGTTTGCAGGACAGAGTAGGAGAGCTGCACACAGAGGAGAAACTCAACATCTGCGGAGGATCCCCCTAAATTCTTTGGCTGAATGCTGATCAGTGAATGGATGTGAGAACATGAACTGTGACTGGGAATAGTACCATTAGAAGGATGATAGGAAATAATCCCTATGGCTCAAACGTGGTTGACAATAGCTCCTTTTCCTACCACCAAGAGTGAGAAACCTCATAATTCACAGCGTATCACATGGAACACTCAGAAAAGCTTTACCTCAGTAGTGGGATAAAGTTAACATTAGAAAAACACTCTCTGGTCCCACATAACAAACATGAAAAAGCAAGACCTGAAAGGATCAATTTACTAGCAAGTTAACTGAATCACATTTTTTTTTATTTTTAAATTGTTTTTAATGGTTGTTTGTTTGTTTATTTGAGAGAGAGAGAGAGAGACAGACAGAGAGAGAATGTGAGCAGGAGAGGGGAAGAGAGAGGAGACACAGAATCCGCAGCAGGCTCTAGGCTCTGAGCTGTCAGCACAGAGTTCAACACAGGGCTCGAACTCACAAACTGTGAGATCATGACCTAAGCCAAAGCCAGCCACTTAACCAACTGAGCTGCCCAGGTGCCCGACTGAATCACATTTTGATACCATAAACCAAGAGCATTTATAGGAATGAAAAAATACCTAGCACATAATGAGTAAAATCTAATTAAAAAATTATTAGATATGCAAAGAAGCTAACAACTATTTTTCATAATTTATAAAAATGGCAGTCCATAAAAACCAACTCAGAAATGACACAGATAACATACTAAGTAGATAAGGATATAAAAAAATTAGTTATTATAACCATATTTAATATGGTCAAACCCAGAAGATTTAGAATGTTATATAGAAGTCTGAACAATACTGGGGGGTGGGGGAAGAAGACTCAAACGACTTCTAGAGATGAAAATAACAATGTAAGAAATCAAATGTGCAAGAGTTAACATTGTGCATTACAGAAGATTACAGATAAAGCAATAAAAAACTACAAATGAGAAATAGAAAAAAAAGACAAAAAATCTCCAGAACATCACGATTCTTAAAACAACCTCAACCAGTTTAATTAGAATCTGTGAAAGAAAACAGACACCAAGAAAAGTATTTTAAGAAATAATGCCCCAAATTTCCAAATTTAATTAAAAAAAAAAAAAAATGAACCCACAGCTTCAAAAACTCAATGAACCAAAAAACAAATATGAGAATAACAGCAGATTTCTTATCAGAAACAATGCATGTCAAATGACAGTGGAACAACAAATTTAAAGTACTGAAATGATTAAAGCAATGACAAAATAGCTAGATTTCTAAATAAAATTAAAATAGTTTTCAGAAATAAAAGCATAATTAATGCCTTTTAGGCACGGAAGTGTTGAAATAATTCAACAGCAACAGAGATACACCATATGAAAGGTTAAAGGTAGAAAGAAAATTGTAAGATAAAAATACATATCTATACAAAGGAATGAAAAGCAGCAGAACTGACCATTACCTTGGTAAATATACAAGGCTATATTTATGATTATTTAATCTGTTTAAGAGAGATTGGACCAAGAGAATAAGAAGACAAGCCACAGGCTAAAAAATAAAATAAATAAATGGGGACAAGATCTAAACAGACACTTCACCAAAGATAAAGAATGACAAATAACCATATGGAAAGATGATCCATATTATATATCATAGGGAATTACAAATTAAAACAACGAGATACTACTATACATCTATTAGAATGGTTAAAATCTAGAACACTGACAACACCAAATTCTGGCAAGGATGTAGAGCATCAGGAACTTTCATCCATTCCTACTATAATGCAAAATCGTACAACCACTTTGGAAGACCATCTGGCAATTTCTTACAAAATTAAACCTTCCTTTTATCATATGATCCAGCAATCACTCTTCTTGGTATTTACCCAAATGAGTTGAAAATTTATGTCCACACAAAAACCCGCCCATGGATGTTTATAGCTGTTTTATTTACAGCTGCCAAAATTTGGAAACCATCAGAATGTCCTTCAGTAATTGAATGGATATATAAACTGTGGTATAAGCAGACCAGTGAATATTATTCTTTGCTACAAAGAAGTGGACTACCAAACTATGAAAAGACATGAAGAAAACCTAAATGTGTATTTCTAGGTGAAAGAAGCCAAGCTGAAAAGGCTGCATACTATATAGGATTTCAGCTATATGGCACTGTGAAAAAGATATAATTATGGAGACAGTAAAAAGATCAGTGGTGTCCAAATGGTAATGGGAGGGAATAATGAATAAGCCGAACACAGAAGATTTTTAGAACAGTGGAACAATTCTGGATGATACTACAATGTGGATGCCTGTCACCATATATTAATTAAAACCCATAGAATGCATAAAACCCACAAAATGTACAGCCCTAAGCTAAACTATAAGCTTTGGTGATAATGATATGTCATTGTAGGTTCATTGATTATAAGCATGTTGATAGTGGGGGTGGCTACATATGTGCAGAAGCAGGGGATATATATGGGACTCTCTCAGCTCTCTAGTTGATTTTGCTGTGCACTTAAAAATTTCCCTAAAAACAACTATTAACAATCAGAAAGATTGAGAGATTGTTTAATGAGAGATTGTTAATGAGAGATTGTTTAAGGCAAAAATAATAATTGATATATATGTATAAGTAAGTCTATGGTAAGACTAGTTCAAAGAATGGGAGGACAAAAAGAGAAGTATATTATCATAGGATTGTTATATGTGAAAGGATTATTCACTTCAATACAGAATGTGATGAGTAAATGATATAAAATACAAATCCAAAAATAACCACTAAAATAAATAGTTACAGCCAATATAGGAACAAAGCAAATAAAAGCAATTATAAGAGATGCTCAATTAAAACAAGGCCAAAAAGGAGGGTGTAGGAGTGCTGACAGCATTTACTCCACCTTTGGCCCTCCATCTTGTCCATGCCCATGCAATGACCTCCCTCAGGGCTATGCATTACAGGCCCCGTGGAGGTTAATGTATGCCCTGACTGGAATGTGAGAAAGCTTGTGATTTCCCCTAACGTGGCACATAGAAAGTGTCACTTTACATATCTAGTAGAGATGATGAGTGCACACATGATAACACTTTGGGTAACTATCCTGTGACCTCACCACCATGCCCCTCACTCTATAAAAGCTGGGGATTAAGGTCAGGACTGGGCAGAGAATGGCTGTGTACTGGCTAGAGTGTCCATCCTCCTGATCCCTCCTGTCAGTTAAGTGACTCTGAATAAAACTCTGTAATGGTATAGAACTGCTTACTTCATTCTTTGGTCTTAAACTGCCTTCTCAGTGTGGAGGATAGTTTACAGACCCTCCTTCATTCTTGCAACAGAGGAAAAATGAAGGAAATTTTAAAAATAAATCTAACTTTTTCAACAGTCATAATAAGTGTTATTATCTGTACATTCCAAATTAAAATGAAGAAATGATCATTTGTCTAAAAAGGCAAGGCCTTATTAAAAACTGACCTAAATATAAGCACACAAATATGTTAAAAATTAAAGAGTAAGAAAAATATACCACTAAGGAAACAGTAAGGAAAACACTAAGGAAAAGAAAACTCCATTAATATCAGAGAAAGTAGGTTTTAGAGTAAATATTACTGAGGATAAATATGGCCATACAATATGATAAAGGAGTCAATACATCTAGAGGATACAACGATTCTAAATAATTATGAACCTGATAACACAGCTTTACAAGTCATAACGTGAAAATGGATAGAAACTGCAAGGAGAAATAGACAAATCTATAACTATACTGAGGAATTTTAATAACTGACTCTCAATTACTGGTAGAATAAATATACAAGACATAAGTAAGACTATAAACAGATTGAACAATACTCAACAAGTTGACATAGTGATATTTTCAGACTATTCCATCCCAAAACAACAGAATCTACAGACACAAGAATCTATGTACTTTTTAAAATGCATATGGAATATTTACTAAAAACGAAAGAGTCTGGTCCATAAGACCAGGCTCAGTAAACATAAAAGTACTCAAATCACATAAAATATGTCATCTGTCCACAATGAATTTAAATTAGAAATAAATAACAGGGAAAAAAACAAATATGAAATGTTTGGAAGCTAAATAACATGTTTCTAAATAACTTAGAAGTTAAAAAAATAAAAATGGATATTAGAAAATATTTTGAAGTGAACAAAAAACAAAACAGATATAATTAAAAACAAAAAAGATTCAAAGCAATATCCTCAGCTTCTACCTGAAGACAAGTTTTAGAACCAATTATATCCCAAATAAGGAGAAGGAAATTGTACATATCAGGGTAGATGTCAATTAAAAAGAAAACAGAAAAACAGACAAAAATTTAATGAAATCATAAGCTGGTTCTTTGATGAAATCGCATAAAAATAATCAACTTCTATTTGGGAAACACAGAAGGAATAGGCAACCATCTGTATTAGGAGTGAGGGTAGTGACATCATTAAATGTTATAAAACAAAAAAGATAATTCTAAAATATTATGAACAACTCCATGGTAATAACTTTGACAACATAAATGAAATGGAAAAATGCCTTGAAAGTCTTAAAGTACAAAAGCTCAATCAAGAAGAAACAGACATCCACAATAGTCCTGTGTGTATTAAAGGAGTTGAATTTATAGCTCCATTATTTGCTGCTTCACCTTACATTTTTATGTTATGGAGATGGCCTCTTTCCATAAAGCTGATGAACCAACCTCTGCTAGCTTCAAACTTTTCTTCTGCAGCTTCCTCACTTCTCTCAGCCTTCATAGAATTGAAGAGAGTCAGGGCCTTGTTCTGGATGAGGCTTTGGCTTAAAGGAAAGTTATGACTGGTTTGATCTTCTATCCAGACCACTCAGACTTTCTCCATATTAATAAGAACTGTTCTGCTTTTTTATCACTTGTGTATTCACTGGAGCAGCACCTTTAATTCCTTAAAGAACTTTTCTTTTGCATTCACAACTTGGCTAATTGGTACAAATGCCAAGCTTTTGGCCTGTCTTGGCTTTCAACATGCCTACCTCACTAAGCTTAGTTATTTCTAGCCTTTTTTTTTTTCTTAATGTTTAATTTTGAGAAAGATATCGAGGGAGAGAGGGAGAAAGGGGCGGGGGAAAGAGAGAGAGACAGAGAGAGAGAGAGAGAGAGAGAGCGCGCGCGTGCGAGCAGGGGAGGGGGAGGGGCAGAGAGAGAGGGAGACACAGAATCTGAAGCAGGCTCCAGGCTCTGAGCTGTCAGCACAGAGTCTGATGTGGGGCTCAAACCCACGAACTGGGAGATCATGACCAGAGCCAAAGTCAGACACTTAACCAACTGAGCTACCCAGGCGTCCCTCTAGATTTTGACTTAAAGTGAGAGACCTGTAAGTCTTCCTTTTACTTGAACACTTAGAAGCCATTGTAGGATTATTAATTGGCCTAATTTTGATAGTGTTGTGTCTCAGGGGATAGGGAGGCCTGAGGAGAGTAAGGGGGAGGGGGAAGTTAACCGTCAGAGCACACATTATTATTAAGGTCACTGTCTTATATGGGCATAGTTCATGGTGCCCCCCCACCCAGAAATTACAGTAGTAACATGAAAGATCACTGACTAGCATAAAAAATATAATAATGATTTTTTTTTAAAGTCTGAAATACTGTGCAAATTTCCAAAATGTGACACAGATACATGAAGTGAGCAAATGCTGCTGGAAAAATGGTGCTGACTGCCTTGCTCAATGCAGGGTTACCACAGACCTTCAATTTGTAAAATACACAATATCTGTGATGAACAATAAAATGAAGCACAATAACAAAAGGTACCTACTTCCGCATCATTCACGGATTTGATAATATTAACTTGCCAACAGAGTAGGTAAGACTACATCTCTGGAACTAGAGGTCAATCATGAGCTATGTTTTGTATAGTTGGTACCAAGAGTTAGACAAAGATGGAAAGAACTGGAAGATACTGAATGTGTAAGTGGGAACGGATCAGGAAATTGATTGGGTATATACCTATGCATTTGGCATTTCCAAGTACTTTGTTAGTTTGTCACGGAAAATTTAAAAGCAATAAAGAATCTAATTCATGCCTCCAAGTGTTAGAATAGGCAGTTAGGATTTACCAGGATGCCTGGGGACCAACAAAGAGAGGGTGGGGGGGGTAGTTAAACCCCTTATCAGCCAGGGCAAACCAGATAGGCCTGAGACAAAGAAGCTTGGAGACCCTGACCAAATAAGGTAGAAAAAGCATGAAACCCTGCTCCAAAGAAATCCCCTCCCCAAATAATAAATATTCCGCCACTTAGTTAACAACTGCCAATAATAGATAGAGACCCAAATGCTGGGCACATCTCCCCCTGGAGCACTCCCTGTCTCAGATCTTGAGGGATGTTCTCTCTCTCTTTCATAAACTCTTTACTTGCCCTGCTCAACTACTGTCTAGTCCATTCTTGAATTCTTTTCTTCCAGGAGACTAAGATCCTCTAACCATGTTTCTGGCACAGGCTGGGTGGGGGAATTAGGGCCTACTGGACTTCCCATTCTGCCTGACAACACAAGAAACCAATCATTCTGAGCAGTTAGAACTAAAATGTGCAACACACATTGAGAAAATTAAGGGCCAACTATGTGACAAGAATGATTTGTACATGACTTTCAAAAAGGGTAGAGAAATCCAAATCATAGAAAATGTAAGCATAAAACAGAAGGGATGATTTGTTAGATGAAAAGTGAATTCAGCTAAGTTTGAAATTTGAGTAGTATTTATACAAATAAGAATTGGGAGGAAATAGTATAGAAAACTCAGAGAATTAGGAGGGCAGAGAGAAAATAGAATAGACCCTGCTGGTTAAAATTGAGTTGGGATATTGAGAAAGGATAGACAATACATCTAAAAAGGGGACTTGGGACAGGTTTCAAGTCGCTGACGTCCTCCCAATTTCTTGTGCAAGGTGTCTAGCTGGAATGTACATAACATCCCAGGGAGTTGAAAAGCTGGAAGTCAGAAGATTATCTCAGGGGCTACAACAGGAATTCGGTTAGGAAAGCACTGATGAAAGCCTGGTCTTTTAGTGGTACTAACTGCAGATTCCCCCAAAAGACCATCAACATAAACTGCTGATACAGCTAAGTTTATTACTGACTGTTGCATAAGGGACCATTTCCTCCATAAGATTCTTAGCTACTTTTTAGAGGGGAGAATAAATAGGCAGCATATTAATGAAGTTCTGGTTGGGGGCAGGCATCTAGAAAAGGGGGGAGGTCTATTAGTGGTCTGGGAAGCTGCTGACAAGGTTTGAGTATAGTTAATGACCTAATAGTGTGGAACTGATTAACAAAGCCAGTTGAGGGTTTTAAAGAAGTCTTTGGTTATCTTAGCTGAAAAATCGATTGGCCTGAGGGTTTCTCAAAGTCCTCCATTGTTTCAATAAATGGATTTGGGGTAGGTTTCAGCAACAAAGTTATCTGCAATCCTTTATCTACCTGGGTAAGTGTTTCCTGAAGTCCTTATTATTATGTCTTTATTAGATATTAATACATGTGGTTGGATAGTATATTATGGTAATGTTGACAGTAAACTACATACAGAAGATAGCTGTGGCTTTCAGGAGTGGCAATAGTTGAGTAAAGGAAAGGATTACCTAAGAAACAGTAAGATCTAGCCACCAATTATACATAGGGTAAAATGAAAAGGACAAATTAGGACCATCTGGGGGTTGATATTTTTAAAACATTGACCAAATTTTGATATTAGAATTAAAGGTAAAAAAAAAAAGTTTACAATAAGCATCGAGGACAGAAACTGTTGACATAAATCTTTCTAACTTTAGGTAATTATTAACCACTCAGAATTCAATGTACATTCACTAATATCATTACAAGGCATGACAGTCACTTCAAATCATTTTGGAAACAATGTAGGTATATATAATGAAATAAAAATAAATTAACTGTGATACATTAAAATTTAGGTTAATAATATAGGTTATATGTTCATTGTAAGTGTTTGTAGCAAAATCTCTCTTTTTTGAAAGTCTGGTGACTTTTCCTATACTAATTCATAAGGGTCTGGTTTTGTATTAAATTATCTGTACATATGATTTTTACTCCCCTGCATTGTGTATTCCTTGTGGGCATCAAAGAAAAACTGTACTGGACAGAATTAAACAGGCAAGGAAGACCTTACTCAAGAGTAGTGTGCTAAGGGATTGAGATTGAATGCAACTCTGCTAGGACAAAGGCAGGCAGGTTCTTAAGCACTGGGAAAAGTGGAAAGGGTTCACTGGACAATGTCACGGAGGAAGTTGGTCGACATGAGCAAGCTATCTGTGTTTGGTAATTGTCCCTTATCTGTCTAAAGCTTAGGCAATCTGATGGGAACACTAAGTTCCTCTTAGTGGCTGAAATATTTGTATTCATCATGCACTTACCTCCTTTGCAAAGACCAATGCCTTGTGCATAATTAAACATTTCCTAAAACTACAAAATATTAAAAATGAAAAGATCTTGCAGCATATCCAATCTGATCTCTCCATTTATATATTCATATATACATATTCATATATATGTTACAATTTGCTGTAAATAAACTATTACATGTATATTACAAATGCTAGATATGACAATTTCTAAACAATGCCTCTGTGTTAAGAAAAGTCTGTTTTAGATATTTAAGAATATTTTTAAAAATCAGAACATAGGCTTTGATCCTACTGGATTTTCCTTAGATCTTGAAAGGCTTAGTAGTTGCTAAAAGTTTAAATCAGCTTGACAGATAAACATCTTCAAGGGTCTGGCTCATCTCACTGCTATTCCCAAGCTTGCTGCACTTTATAACACAAAAATTCATTCTTCTTTCTTAAATTCTGTCTTCTTTCCGAAATGATATTTTCAGTTGGTTGCATCTAAGACAAATCAATCTATCCCTTTTAAGAATGGAAACAGTGCAACGAGTCTTTGAAAAAAGGAATATATAACTTCCCTGGTTTCTTTTCCCAACTGGCATTACCTCCTCCCATCAGTGAATTCTACCCATTCCAAAGTCTTGCCGTAAGTGTGCGTTGGGGGTATAGTGGGGAACACAGCTGCCTTCCAAAGTCTTGCCACATGAACCTAACAACTGTATATGGAAAATTGTTTCCAAATCTATATAAGCCCTGCTTGACTATTTTATCAAGTATTTTTTAATGTGAAAAGGTAGGTCAATATTATTTTAAAGACCTATTTTATTAAAGCCTTAAAGAAAAACTCCGCCCTTAAGATTTACATAAAAAATGAATCATGCAAAGGAACTCAAGTTTGCAATATTTGTAACACAAAGATTTCTGTCAAAAAAACAGTTGGAAATAACATGCTGTTTGCAATGTAATTGTTACTATTCACTATAGCAGAAAAGGCAAATGCAGAGAACTAAAAGGCTGACAGCCTAGTCATTTAAAACTACAGGTTGTCTCAGGAATGACAATGGTTTTGAAATTCAGCTCAACCCATGCCGAGAAGTTGCTCGCTCTAGATATTAGAGAATATTTAACACTTTAGTTGAAACTGTTTCTCTTTATTTTTTCCTCAGAACATTTCAACTAACCAAGGAAATCTTAGCCCTCTTTTTTAAAAAAAATTTTTTTTCAACGTTTTTTTATTTATTTTTGGGACAGAGAGAGACAGAGCATGAACGGGGGAGGGGCAGAGAGAGAGGGAGACACAGAATCGGAAACCGGCTCCAGGCTCCGAGCCATCAGCCCAGAGCCTGACGCGGGGCTCAAACTCACGGACTGCGAGATCGTGACCTGGCTGAAGTCGGACGCTTAACCGACTGCGCCACCCAGGCGCCCCTCTTAGCCCTTTTTTAAAAAGGTAAATGAAATATTAAAATGGGCACTGGTCTTTTCTGCTGTTTCTGGAATCTGAATTTTTAATGAGGACACTTGTTTAAATGTGGATGATCAATAGAGCTGTAAAACCCACAAACAATTTGTTTCTTCTTCTAGGGAAAAAAGCATTAATATACTGAGTATAATTTTTAATAGACCCACATATTTGCTTAACTTTTTTTTTTCTGCTTTTATTCTTAAAGCAATTTCAGTTCCTGTTCTGAAGGTGGAACTTTCCTCATCAGGACGTCTCACCTGAGTGATTCTTGTGCTTCTGTGTGTCCTTCTGGGTACCCTGCTTGTCCCTGACAATGACTCTTTCCCTGACCAACCTATAGTCAGGCTCTGCGGAGCCCCCTTCTCCACGAGGCCTTGACCTTTAACCCCCTCCCCCCAGCCTTGCTTGGCCTGCACAGTAACAAGAATATTAGTAAGTCATTTTAGGGAGACTCACTGATATCTGATCTGATCACCTTCGACATGTAATTGAATATGCCCCAGGTGATGTCTTTACCACGGCCTGCCTTCACAAGAATCCCATTAGGTCGGGTTGGCAAGAATCCCTCCAACCCTTGATCTCTCTCCTCTTAGTGATTTCCCATTGACCCCCACTGACAGACCCCCTCACCATAAATCCCCACTTGAGCGTATTTCTATATTGACATCTCCTTTCCCCAATTGTAATAGTTTCTTATTGAAATTTGTTTTTACCACTTTAACTATGGTTTGCCTGGTTTTCTGTAGCACCCCCAATGGTAGCCTTACCTTGAGTGAATTGAGCTTCTTTGGAGGCCCTCAGTTGTGTTGCAGCTGCCACAAGGGTCTTCTCAGACAAGAAGGTTCAAGTGGTTGGCCAGTTAGTCTTTAGCTCCTGTGTTTATGATTCTGCAGGCTTGTGACTGCACACAAGGAAAAGACTGAGGTGTAATAGTCCACTCTCTGTGGAACACTCCTCCTTCTGGGGCCCTTTTTCTTTCCAAGCCTTTGAGCTCACAGCTACTCAATGACCAGAGAGATTAAGCCTACTGACTCCTTCCCCTTGCCTCCCACCCCCACAATTTATATTAGCCCGAATTTAAAGGTATTTTAGACATCATCCAATCCATCCATCCAGTCTACCACCATTTTACAAACGAGGCAACTGAAACTCAAGACTTTGTACTTGTACTCAGTGGCAGATTTAAGATTAGAAATTGACACCTTTTACATTCAATTTAGGGTTCTTTCTACTACAATACATTGCCTCATAAAATTGACATTTTCTAATGGCTTATACTCTTTTTCGTTTTGTTGGTCTTTTATCCCTTGTCAATAGGCTGAATGGTCTTCAACAACATTTCTCATGAGAAAACGTATCCCTTTCTCAGTGACGCTAAAATAGGATCTATGATGTCAGACATAAGTGAGTGAGTTCAATAGTGGTTCTCCTACTTCTACGTGATCGCTTACCCAATTTTACATGTGTTAAAGACAGATGGGAGATATCAATAGATAGTATTAATCACAAGTTATAAATGCGATATTGTAATATCCTGCATGAGTTGTTATACAAATGTTTGGATTAGTTGTTTGTATTTTAAATTTCAGACCTCATCAAAATACTTATAAAACAAAATTATGAAGAAAATCACCAGACTCTGAAGATTAAAAGAGCCTGACTTATACAGTTTATGTTGGTTGATTGCTCCTAGGACAATCTCCTGCAAGTGTGATTGGATTTGCAAATGTCAGAGTTCAAAGTGAACAGACCATGGTATTTACAATGTCTGTTATACAAGAAAGCTGAGCATACTAGCTATCAAGTCAAAGAGGATGCAAGCTGGACTTTATTCTTGTTTTCTCTACACACACAGCAGTGTATATGGTACTGGATTTTGGTCCATAAGTAACATGGGGTATTTTCAGATTTTGTAGTGACATTGTATTATATGATGAAATTCTTGTTACATTCTTTTTTCTTTTTTCCAAGAAAAACTCATTTTTAAATAATATTCAAAATGATTAGCATTGTTTTACAGATTATAAATGTCTACTACTCTGAGGAATATATTTAAAAAGTAAAGTTTCTCTTATTGCAAGCACTGTTATTTCTTCTTTCTTTCTTGCTTTTCTTTTCTTTTCTTTTTTTGGTATACACCTTCAGCTAGTAATCCTCTTTTGAAATACCATGGAAACAAGCAAATATGCCTCATTAAACTTTCCTTGCAGGAGAAAAATTGAAAGAATTTTTAAATTGTAGAGTAGATAAAAATAAAACACATTTATTTTAAGGGTGATTAGATCGTCCTTTTAAATTCTTTAAAGAAAGGTACCAGCATTGGCAGGGAAAAAAACAGACCATGTGTTTTCAAATTTGTGAAATTGTGACAATTTTAAAGAATGGACGATTTATTCTTTTGCTTGAATAAATACAGAAAATAATCACTCTCAATTATATTTCATATTTAGTACTAAGTGACATTTCAGATATATTGTGAAAGTAAAGTAGCCATTTCTGATAATGCACACATATAATTATGAGTGACATTAAAGAACTTCTCTATTAACAAGCTATATTTGCACAATGCCTTTTGTTAAGAAAAACTGCCTTATTTACTCTTGTTCTACAGTATTCCATGAGTTAGGCAATGGGTATATTTCTTTGACAGATGAGACCAGAAACAGCTGGGTGGTGAGTTTTTTCATAAAGTGAGTGAAACTCTCAGGGAGGTAGAGGCGATCAAATTCTTGAATCTTTCAGTGGTCGAATAATAAAAGAAAACTCTTTTGCCTAAAGGACATTAGCTGTCCCTCACAGTTGAAACTAAAATTGACAAGTTCATTTCATATTAAGGGTTGACCCTTTCACACAGCTTGGAACTTGGGAATGAAAGAAAATATTAGCTTTTAGTAGTCTTAATTTATTCCCCCCACTATCAGAATAAGCCTAATGAATGGATCTGAGGTTGCAGGAACATCACCATTGCTCAGAATCTCCCTCTCTTTTTTCTGCCAACTTGGATTGTATACTTTTAACTCAGGCAGTGACTATTAGGGACCTGTCTTGAATTAAACATCTAATCCTTGAAAAAGTGAATGATGTTTTTAATGGCACACTGTGAAGTGAAAGGAATTATTGATTTTTGTTGAGTTAGTATTTTGTACATTGAAATCCACTTTAACAACACGAATCAATATATCTCTTTCATCTCACTGTTGTGGATTTTTTTTTCTCAACTATGGATATAAATTCATTTAGCAACATGTTAATTTCCTTTCTGTCTGGACTGAAAGGTTTCTATCTTGGTGATGTATCAATTGAGGCACCTAAAAGGTATACCGAAACCTCTGACAGATTAAGCAAACCCAAGTGTGTTAAGCTATTACAGGACAGGCCCAAAATGCGATCTGTGTGCAGCAATGCAACCTCTACAGCTAGACAAGGTGGTTATGCTTCAGCAACTGGTGGCTACTTCCTGGTAGTTGCAGATGTGATTTTTGTTCTATTTCTTATAAAAAGGGCATGAGGGTGTAGGGAGTAACCAGTCCTTTTGCTTGGTTATGAAATTCCTGTAGGGACTAAGGGCAGGCTGCCCCAAGATGGACCATTTTGGCATCAAGATCATTTTGAGTTAAAAAGCAATCAAAACCCAACAGATTCAGGAAAAGCTCCTCCCCAACAACGGCCGAAAAAGAATTTAGGTAGAGGACCTGCTCCAGGAAGAACTATCACCTTAGATTAGCCACATTATGATAGGAACCAGGTGGGCTGGATAGAGAGGAGCCCAAAAAGGCCAATTTGATCAAAGTCCTCTCTTTGTCCCATGGTTTCTTGAGCGGCCCAGTAAACATTTGTTCACTAAAACATTAACTCTTTTTCATTTTGCTGTGATTTGCATTTCTTCCCTTGGAAGTCCCAGGCCCCTACTCCCTTCTCCTTAGCTCAGAATGACGTATATACTTCATTTTCCCTGTCAAATTTCCATGTCTGTGTGGATTCCCTGTGTGTATGCTATTAAATTTGACTTTCTCCTCTTCATCTGTCTCATGTCAATTTGATTCTTAGTCCAGCGAGAAGGACCTAGAAGGAGACAGGAAATTCTTGCTCCCCAACATTCCTTATTAAATGACAATACGATACTATGAATAATTATATTAGATATAGTGCATGTGTTATTATGCATGAATACTTTTCTCCACTGATGATCAAATTTACATTGCTTTCCTTTCTTCATAAATTCAGAAATAGATTTCACTTCTTTTCAAGTATAGATGATATGAGGAAAAAAGTGTTCTGATTCTGCTTGTCATTTATTTTAAACTTGCAGGACATTTTCATCCTCAATTTTACAATCTAATGCCCAAGGGAGAACATCTATATTTTTAAAATTGTTGCGCTTGACACTGAAGTTTTACCTTATAAATTTACTTACTTTCTTTTGTTTTGACATTTGTAAATGTAACAAGAGGCAGAGACATTAGCAGCCTACCAGGATTTCCAGAAGAGGGGAAAAAACATCTTTACACCTACGTGCGAGGAAATGTGCCTTTATATGGACTTCAAGTGGGAAGTTAGATGCTAAATAACATCCTATACTAATTTCAACATGGCATCATTTGAATAATTAACATAAGTTTTACAGAGTTGTTCAGATTCTTTCATTGGTATTTTACTTTCTACAATTTATTCACTGAAACACACTCCCATGCACATGCTGCACGGAGAGTTCAATTCATTTTTATTATATTTACTGACTTTAACAACAAAAAAATAAATCTGTTTACTCCATTTTGATTCTGAATCTCAAACATTACAACAAATTCAATGCGAAAAGAAGTGTGAGGAACTAAGAAAGTTCAGAGAGAGATGGTGAGGATCAGGAAAGGTTTTATGAAGAAAGTGGTGCCCTAGCTAAGTATGGAAGCAACTAGCCAGGCAAATAGGAAGAGAAACTCACGGAGAACAGAGTGATTCACTTAGTGGAGGGAAACGGATACAAGGCAAGAAGGCATAAGGAAGCATAAGCTGGCAGAGGATGCTGGTTGGGGACTGGTTTCACATGATCCGACAGGACTCACAGGGAAGACCAGGGAAGCAATAGCAAGGACCTTGGATTCAGAGTATGGCTTCTTCCTATAAGTCTCATTCACCACATTTCTATCTGCCAAACACTCGTATTTTAGCAACTGGCTATAGGGTCCTATCTTCTGCAGTTCTCTGAAGTCCCTCCTCTGAGATCCTGCCTTTTTTTGTTCAGACTTCCAGCATAACATGGTAGAAAAAGAAAGTCATCCAGAATATATCGAATCTGAGCTGTTTTGGATTAAATTCTTTGCCATTGCGATCTTCTCATGTCTGTATGTATGGAACTATTTCACTCTTTAACACTGCTTCATAGCATTCCATAGCATGGATTCATTTCCACATAACTTCATTTATTGTCCATTTTTCTGCAGATGTTTATTTGTGATGTGATGCTTTTTCTTGTTCTTGAATTTCCTTAGTAATCAGTTAGGATAAAAATTCTTTTTGACATTTTTGTTATGTCTTCTGTTCTTTGCCTTCATATGTATACTTTATTCTCTATTGTGTATTTACATATTTATTAGTTTGTATGCCTTTTATATAAATTAACCAACATAAATTTATTAAATTTATATACCCACACTATTTTACCTCTGTTTTATACGATGTAAATATTTTTCCCCAGATCGTCCCTTATATTTTCACTTTATTGATGGCATATTTTGTTACAAAAGGTGTTTATATTTTGGTACCATCAAATGTATCTGATGATTAAGAATGAAAAAGTTATCAGTCTTCTCCTTATGGATCCATGTTGTGGATATCCCATATTTTCTTCGTAATAATTTCATGGTTTTATTTTTCTTACTTGTTTTGGTTTCCTTATTTTTCGATTTAGAACTATCTGGAATTTATTTTTGTCTTTGTAAAAAAAAAAAAAAAACAAAACCTCATAAAATTAGATTTTATCTCCCATCAATTGACCAATTGTTCTAACAGCCTTACTGACTAGGGCTTTCTTCTTAGTAATTTGTAATGCCATCATTTTCATATTTCAAATTTCCACATATATTGTATCTAATTGTGGACTACCTGCTTTGGTCCAGGGATATATTTGTATAGTTATGCATAGATATTATACATATTTAGTACATCTAGTTTTATGATACATTTTCATATCTGATAGAGCAAGCATTCCCTTACTGTTTTTTGTTTTTCTTTTCAAAATCTTCTTGGCTGGTCTTCACATTTTAGTATCCCATACAAATTTTTGAGTTAGCTTTTCGAGTACTTGAAAAATTCCTTTTTAGATTTTTTAATTGAATTGTACAGTATTCTCGGGTTAATTTGAAAAGATTAAAATATTTCAAATATCAAGTCTACCAATCCATGAGCATTCTCTCCTTCCACATATTCAGATACGGTCTCATGCCCTCTAGTCACATTATGTGCTGTTTTTTACAAAGGTCGTGCGCATTTTTTGATATGCGTATCCTTACGTATTTTTATAACTTTGTTACTGTTATGAATGATATGCTTTTTATGATTATATTTCTTATTGATTTACTGAAATATTGACAGCTATTTGGTTATTTTATATTGATCTTGTATCTAGCCATGAAATTCTCCTTGCAAGTAGTTTGTAGACTAGAAAATCTTCTATACATATACAATCATAGAAATGCCAGTTATATCTGTAAAACTGCCATTTAAATCTCATTCTCAGGGTTCCTGAGTGGCTCAGTTTGTCGAACATCCAACTCTTGATTTTGCCCCAGGTCACGATCCCAGGATCATGGGACTGAGCCCCATGTCAGGCTCTGTGCTGAGCATGAGGGCTGCTTCAGACTCTCTCTCTTTCTATATGTCTCTTCCCCACCCCTCTCCCCCTAAAAACCCATTTTCATGATCTTTAACTTTTGTAAATAAGTATAATACATAGTAACAATGATGAAAATAAACATCCTTTTCTTGTTCCTGACTATAAAGTGAAAGTTATGGTTTCCTTGTTTAGAATGCTATTTCCATGCATTTCTGGTAAGGCCGTTTTGCTGTTGACTACTAACACTTCTCATTCTGTGGCACAGTTGAGGAAAAATGTTTGTGACCTGTAATCATTCTTCCCTAAATGAATGGGTGCTTCCTGGATGCTGGAATAAAAAATCCAGTCTCAGAATTCGAGGCTGATGTCTCCCATGGCTACTACAGAAGGTTCAGGATGGTCTATAGGTATATTAAAAGAAGAAACTTTGTCTGACTGTTTTCAGCATCTGATACCTCAGATATCTCCCTCTCCATGACCTTACAAGCCCCCGTAAAAGAGAGAAGGATTAATGGCTTAAAAGACAGTGAATGGCCAGCACATTTTTAAACACTGTAACAGAATCTATGCTTAATTGGTTTTATTACGTCTTGAAAAAACCAAATCAAACCAAACCAAACCAAAACAGGAAGACTCTGTAATTGAAGAAAGGATTGTTGAAGCATTTTTACTTCCAAATTCAACCTAGATACACATTTATACAGCTCGCCAAATGTGACATGATCGTACATTCCAATCTATTCGTACTATTCAAGCTATCATTTAAGTTTTAATCATTTTCTCTGCAAACATGTTATCAGATATTCCCAAGTTGGATTAGTATTTGATAAATGACAAATGATAAATGAAAAATACTTGTGTATTTACATCTAGGGTTAGAATGAAAGAGGGAATGACTGCGGAGCATTCCAACACGTGGAGAAATTCAGCTCTACAAGAAGCTCTTTCTTTAGTTCCTATGACAGTAGAGAGAAAGCCTGAAAGAATCTAGTGCCAGAAGACTGACAAAACTACAAGAGCAAAGGAAGGGCTTGTGTAAGAAAAAAGAAAAAAAAAATCCAGAATTTAATTTACTGGCTCAAGTTGTTGGGGAATAAAATATCCATTTTTGTGACACACGGCTCAATAAAGACCTGGACTGAAGAGAAGTGGGAGCATGCATTTTAGTTCATGGGCACCAGGAATTTAAGTATGTAACCACCTTGGGTCGGGGAGCAGCAATCTGTCAAGAGAACATGCTCTGAGTCAAGTTGCTTAAGAATTTATTTTTCAGAACCAACTGGTAAGTTAATAATATTTTAGATGGAATTTGACTCCAGAATTCTCCCAGAGAAATGAACTGCTTGACCGGAAACAAAAGACAAGTACCTGGTTTCTTAACTCCAAGAAACCAAAAATATTGTGTTTCTTAGTCCAAGCATAGGTCTGACTACTAAGCAAATAACTCGAAAAAGGGATTTATTTATTTAGTTAGTCAGTCAGTCAGTCAGTCAGTCAGTTCTTGGACCTATGGAAAATCAACAGGACAAAGTACTCTAGTGGAAAGGGCATGGGGTTTTTAATCTTATTCCCATATAAGTTGACGTAATGACTTGGGTATTTTGCAATTCACTTTCCTTCTGTGTCCCTTAGTTTTCTTAACTACAAAATGAATTCATGGACATGATATAAAACACACAAGAATTCTGTAGTGCAAGCCAGGCATCAAAAATACCAAATGCTCCATCTATATATAAACTAGTTGGTGTTGGTGACAGAGGGATGAAGGATCTACCTGCTGGCTTCCTGGTCTTCCTCCAACTTTGAGACATTTCTCAATAAAACACAGGTCCCTGTGGTTCTCTCTAACCTTCTGAGATTCTGAGTTACGTGTCCTGTTGAGCGTTGTCCTTTGTCTCTAGTGTCCTCTTAAATGGGTGTGCTCTATAAGTAGCAGTTCAGTACCAAGCTTTCACTGACGCTTCCCTGTTAGGCCAGGTGGTCCCAGGGTTATTCTTCCCACAAGCCCTGCAGTCCAGGCTGCTTCAAGTTTTGTGATGCTAGATACTGGCTGGAAATTTTCAGTCGAGACTTGAAATGTAGCGCATTTTTAGATTCCTATGGGGAAAGCAAAACAAAAATTATTCAAGTTAACATTGAACCCGAAATATTTCTGACCCCTCACTAACCTCTGAAGGAATCCCTGCCTTTAGTACTAAAAGAGAGACGCAGTTGTCTAAATTTAAAGCTAGACTATATACTGCCTGAGGGAAGGTAACATATGTACCTTGTCGTTTTAAAAATGATTTGTTTCAAAAATCATTTCACTGAGGTGTAATTGACACACAAAAGCTGTACATATTTAATGCAGGCATCTTAATGAGTTTGGAGATAAGTATATATCCATGAAACTATCACCAATAATCTATGCCATAGAATAGCCATCAAACTCCAAAAGTTTCCTCCCACCTTCTCCTCCTCCTTCTTTTTCTTGCTATTATTTGTTATTTTGTGATAGGAACACATAATACCTACATTCTTAGCAAATTTTAAAGAATATAATGCAGTAACTATAGGAACTATGCTGGATGGTAAATCTCCAGGACTTATTCATCCTGCCTAACTAAAACTTTGTTCCCTTTGTCTACTACATCCTGATTTCTCCTTCCTCCCATCTCCTGGCAACAACCATTGTACTCTCTATTTTTATGAATTTGACAATTTTATATTTCTCACATAATTGGTATCATATGGTATTTGTCTATCTGTGTCTGGCTTATTTCACTTAGCATAATGTCCTCCAGGTTCATCTGCGTTGTTGCAAATGCAGAACAAAATAGAGTTTAAGTCAAAACTATCTTAAGAGACAAAGAAGGTCATTATATAATGACAATAGGGTCAATTTACCAGGATGATATCACAATTATAAGCATATTTGCACCCAACGTATCAGAGTGCTTGAGTATGTAAAGCAAACACTGACAAATCTGAAGGGAGAAATAGCCATACAATAATAGTAGGAGACTTCACTATCCCATTTTCAATAATGGATAGATCATTCAGACAGAAAATCAATGAAGAAACAGCAGACCTTAGCAATATAGACCAAATGAACTTAACATACATCTACATTACATCCCATCTAATGGCAGCAGAATACACATTTTCTCTAGTGCATATGGGAAGTTCTTCAGGATAGAATCCATGCTATATCACAAAACAAGTTTTAATAAATTGAAGAAGACAAATAATTCCAAGTATCTTTTCCAACCATGACAAAATAAAACTAGAAAAAGAAGCATAAAAAGGACAATGGGAGATTAAACAACACACTATTGAACAACCATGGGATCAAAGAAGAAAATTGAGAGAGAAATTAGAAAATATTTTGAGACAAACAGAAACAAAATGCAACATACTAAAACTTAGGAAGTACAGGAAAAGTAGTACGAGTAGAGAAGTTCCTAGTGATAAATGCCTACTTTAAAAAACAAAGATCTCCAATACCTCAAGAAACTAGAAGAGGAAGAACAAACTAAGCCCAAAGTTAGTGAACAGGAGAAAACAGTAAAGATTAGAGCAGAAATTTAAAAAAAAAAATTGAAAAACAACAGAAAAATCTATGACACGAAGAGTTTTTTTTTTTTCCATATAAACAAAAGTTGACAAACCCTTACCTAGAATAACCAAGCAAAGAAGAGAAAAGACTCAAATAAATAAAATGAGAAATAGAGGAGACATTTCAAAGGATGCCACAGAAATAAAAAAAACAATTAAAAAGGATGATTATGATTAATTATATGCCAAAATGGGACAATCTGCAAGAAATGAATAAATTCTTAAAAATATACAGTGTGTTAAGACTGAAACAAGAATAGAAAGCATGAACAGATCGATAACATACATTGAAGCAGTAATCAAAAGTCTCCCCCTAAAGTAAAGCTCAAGACCAGATGGCTTCACAGGTGATTTCTACCAAATATTTAAAGAATTAATATCAATTTTCCCAATCTTTTCCAAAAAATAGAGTATGAAGGAGAGTACTTCCAAACTCACTTTGGTACCAAAGGGAGACAAAAACCATAAGAAAAGAAAACTATCTCTTCTCAGTTCTTTAATTTAATCCCATTAGTTAATGTGCTCTGTTTTTGATGGGCCAACCGTTTCTGAAGGCCATAGTGTAGGTCGCCTGTAATGCAATCTCATTATTCCCTCTAATTACCAGAACTATGGTATGCAGTGTGTAAACGGTGTTTTAAATGACTGAAGGTGATGTCTATTCTCCTTTCCATCTCCAACACAGATGATTGGACCAGGAATAATAGATAGGTGTCCAAAAGTATCAAATGCAGAGCCCTGGGGAGCCTGATTTGGAAAGTTGGTTTATGCTAATCAGATCCTCTCCTTCAGGAATGGAAACTCAGAGAGAAAACACTTATGAGCTGTGGAATGTCTGGCTCCACTCAGTCACTGGTATGTGTAGTAACAGAAAGTCTGTCATTAACGAGAGGTGATATGGAAAACAAGGGAGATTTTTAGAAGGTAGGCAGAGATAATTTTTTTACATTGGGAAAAACCCACAAAAATGTTTCCTGCTTGTGAAGAGTTCATAGAAAGATCTCGAAGAAAACATATAACTTAAAAATTGTACAGCAAGAATGAAGCTGGAACCTTACCTAATATCCTAAACAAAACAAAACAAAACAAACACTAAAAATCAAAGACCTAAATGTAAAACTTAGAACTCTTAAAAAAAAAAAAAAACATAGAGGAAAATTTCATAGCATTGGATTTGACAATGATATCATATATATGGCACCAAAGTGTAGGCAACAACAACAAAAATAGACAAAGTAGACTTCATGAAATTTTAAAAAGAAGTATATTAAAAAACAATATCACCAGAATACTAAGGCAACCCACAGAACAGGAAAAACATATTTTCAAATCATATCTGATAAGGAATTAATATCTGGAATACATAGAGAACTCTTAAAATTCAACAAGTAAATAAAAACAACCCAATTCAAAAATGGACAAGTGACTTTTCTCCAAAGAAGATATACAAATGGCCAATAAGCACATGAAAATATGTTAAACACCCCTAATCATTAGGGAAATGCAAAATCAAAACCACAATGGCATATTACCTCATACCCATTAAAAAACAGAAAACAAAAAGCATTGGCAAGGATGTGGAAAAATTAGAATCCTTGTGTATTGTTGGTAGGAATATAAAATGGTACAGCCATTGTAGAAAACAGGATGGTGATTCCTTAAAGATTTAAACATAAAATTACTATATGATCCAGCAATTCCATTTCTGGGTATGTATCCAACATAACTGAAATCAAGGTCTCAAAGAGATATATGTACATTAATTTTCATAATGGTATTATTCACAACAGTTAAAATGCAAAAGCCGCCCAAGTGTCCATTGACAGACTAATGGATAAGCAAAACATGATGTAAACATACAGTGGAATGTTATTCAGCCTTAAAAAGAGAAGTTCTACTGTATGCTACCACATGAATGAAACTTGAGATAATTATGCTCATTGAAATAAGCCAGTCAGAAAAAAAACAAATAGTGCATTTTTCCACTTATATAAGGTACTTATAGGAGCCAAATTCATGGAGAACCAAAGCAGAATACTGGTTTTCAGAAGCTGGGGGGCAGGTAGGGAAAACGGGGAGTTAGTGTTTTAAGGATATAAATTTTCAGTTTTACAAGATGAAAAGAGTTCTGGGGATGGATGGTGGTGATGGTTGCACAACACTATTAATGTATGTAATACACACTATACTGCACCCTTAAAAATGCTTAAGATGGTATTTTTTTTTATTTGAGAGAGAGAGAGAGAGAGAGAGAGAGAGAGAGAGAGAGAGAGAGAGAATATCAAGGAGAGGGGCAGAAAGAGACAGAGAATGAATCTCTGTGCTCAGCGCAGAGCCCGACAGAGGGCTCGAGCCAAAATCAAGAGTCGCACACTCAACCGACTGAATCACGCAGGTGTCCCAAGATGGTAAATTTTATGTTATGTTTACCACATCACAATAAAAAAAGCTGGAAATAAAATATTATACTGCAGGCAACTAATACTAAGATTGAATGATAGGTGGTTTGGGAGTATGTAGGTGGGACATTTTAATCAAGGGAGGGATGGGGTGGAGTTGATTACTGACCTTGGAAAATCCAGAAAGAAGAGCTGTTGTCCTAAACCCCACTTAACCCCAAGTTAACCTCAAGTTAACTCTGCAGATGTTTGCCTTTGCTGTGTTTCTATGAAATGCTACATGACAATTATTATTGTCAACTTCAGGGGGATTATCAATGAGAAGAATATGCTTCTAATCCTTATTTCATTTACCACAGAATGGGATCAGATCGCATGTGATCTGCCTCATGGCCCTCGGCACATGGTTTCCTATAACGAAAGGAACAGCTAAAAGAAACCTTAGTGATGATTTAGTCTAAATGGAAAACTAAATAATTTAGCCAAGGCCACTGAGTTATTTGAGAGCTGGATGTGTGAAGCCAATTCCGTTGCCCTAGGTTACACAGGCTTCATAGATGTGGTACATACAGCTCATGGACTGATGGTAAGATGTTACTTCTAGACACAAGTTATTCTTTTTTTAAATGTTTATTTATTTTGAGAGAGAAAGAGAGAGAGAGAGACAGAGAGAGAGAGAGAGAGACAGAGACAGAGACAGAGACAGAGAGAATCCCAAGCAGGCTCCTTCTGTTAGCACAAAGCCTGATGCGGGACTCCATCTCATGAATCACGAGATCATTACCTGAGATGAGATCAAGAGTCAGATGCTTAACCAGCTGAACCACCCGGGTGCCCCAAGACACAACTATTCTTGCAGATATTTGAGAGCAAATCTTGATGATATATGTGACTCTGCCACTGACATATCTGGGAATTAGCAAATTAATGGGTCAGGTCTGACAAAAGTAAAGTGTTGGTCTTGATGGGGTAATGTTAAATAAATGTAGGAGTCAAATTAGTGTGGTAAAAAATAGGCGTTCTCTGAATAGTGATGACTTAGGATATCAATGGTGCACATGAAATGACATAACCAATTTCTCTACTCACTAGGCCATAGGTAGCCTCCCAATCTATCACTGAATGTTGTGCTCTCTGATTTCATCTACTTCTCAAAATGTTACTGACATCAAAGTAAGCCCCTAGCTTTTCATGAGATACCTGTGTAAAAACTATTCACTCTTATTCACATATGAGCAAATATTCTATTCTTCTGGAAGATATGTCATTTAAAAATCTTAAATAGATTCTTCTATAAAAACCAGAATTGCTGCTTCAGGATATATTAGAGTCTTTGATATTATTACTTGTGTAGAGAATGCATTTTTCATAAAATATCATAGAATGGAGCTGGTTTTCATCTATACCTGGAATGACAGAGAACATATGAGTATGATGCATATATTAATATATGAGTGTATGGCACACTGTAATATGCTTGATCAAAATTTAGCCACTTATTCTTTAAAAACCTGATCAAAGCAAATGGAAACAGGGACAAATTAGAGAAAAGAATAAAAGAGGAAAAAATATACCAAGAGCATTGTTTCTGGACATTTCTACCAGTTATTAAAAAAAACACTGATGAGGTGCCTGGGTGACTCAGTCCGTTGGGCGTCCAACTTTAGCCCAGGTCATGATCTCACACTCCTTGAGTTCGAGCCCCACGTAGGGCTCTGTGCTGACAGCTCAGAGCCTGGAGCCTGCTTCAGATTCTGTGTCTGCCTCTCTCTGCCCCTTCCCCACTCATGCTCTGTCTCTCTCTCTCTCCTTCAAGAATAAACATACATTTAAAAAATATTTAAAAAACCACACTGGTATTATTTCTTTTCATCTCTGTGTCATCTTTTCTTTAGTCTCCACATGATTTCTATAGATCGCATATCCTGTTACTACTATACTCAGAGATAGTGTGTATTTGAATAATCCAGGTTTGAGGAGTAAAGAAATATATTGGTAATAGCACCAGGCAAGATTTGGACAGATGGAACGAATGGAAAGGGTTTGGCAGGGATGAGGAGAACAAGGAGGGAAAGGGAGGGAGAGAGAGACAAAAGAGAGAAAGAAAGGGAGGGAAGGCAAGAGAGAGAGAGAGAGAGTGAGAGAGAGAGAGAGAGAGAGAAGGGAAGGGAAGGGAAGGGAAGGGAAGGGAATGGAAGGGAAGGGAGGGGAGGGGAGGGGAGGGGAGGGGAGGGGAAGGGAAGGGAAGGGAAGGGAGGGGAAGGGAAGGGAGTACGTGATCAGTAAAATTTATGTTCTGCCATCCAGTCCCCAGTGTAAGCGTGAAGAATCTTAATTACTAGAAACTGAGATGTATACAGAAAGTTGAAAGTGTTCTTCTCCAGGGACACTGACAATTATTTTAAGTTATTTACTTTGGGACCACTTTTAATTTTGAATAGTAGCTGTTTGAATTCACAAGGTGTACAAAGATTTACATTCAAGTGAGGGCTACTAACGTATAACAATGGGTTTACAGTTATTTTGTACCTGAAAAAAGAAAACAAAGAAAAACATCATTTCTGTGACTTTAGGAGAGAACGCACTGCAATAAGCCTTTGAGAAATGCCAAAAAATACACTAAACCTATATTTGTGTTTCATCTTTATGCAATATCTTTTGCAGGTGTAGTAAAATATTTTGCAATACAAAATTGGAGCATTTTAAGTATTGAGTGTCAATCTAAAACTCCTCTTCTTGAAACAGAGGTATATTTCCCTGTCATTTTAGCTTCAACTCCATGATTTTTCATAGTCGTGAATTCATTTTTTTCAACATAGTTTATTTGCCTATCATTTATCTACCATCTACCATGTGTTTTTCTAAGTGTTGGCATAGAGTAGAGTTTAATATAGACAGTGTCCTTATTCTCATGGAGTTCATAGTGTTGGAAGATGTAGGTCATGTAAGCACCTACTGTATACAATACATCCTAAATGGTATAAAAATTAAAAAAAAAAGAATATTTAAATCATATAGCAAAGTCTTTAGCAGTCATTTCTTTGAGCCTTCCATTGGAAAGGAAAAGAATTGTTTTTAGATTATCCTTTGTAAATGGTTATCATTCGTTTCTGCTTAAATATATTAACAATAAGTAGCTCACTAACTTGTATATGACATATCATTTCTTGTTTAGTTCTATTTAGAAGATGTTCATCATATATTTATGGTAGACTGTTGGTTGCCCCCAAATCCATTCTCTTCTGACTTTACAGGAATAGAGACTTAACTGATATACGGCTCTATATCTGAATACTCTATTTCTTAATCTGTTTCAGCAAGGTGTGTCCATTTGACTAAGTTGTAGGCAAATAAACAAAGGATAAATAATATATGCTACATCTTGCCATTAAAACAATTAGAAGTGTACTGTCCTGTACTCTTTACTCCTTACCGTTGGCTAGAAATCTCAAGGACTGAAGGAACTATTTTGGCTCTGGAATTCAACTCATATATCCAAGATGACAGGAGTGTCCCTTCAGTCCTGGAACATTTACTTTAGGTGAAAGAGAAATACACTTTTTCTTACTCAATCTACTATGCTTATCATGTCTCTGTTACAGCAGCTTAGAGTGTACCCCCAACAAATACAACAATCACCTTGTACTAGCATAGACAGACTGATTTCCTTTCATAGGCTAGTCTTTTAAATATTTTACAACAGCTATAAAATCCCCTCTTTATTTAAAGCATTTAACAAGTATTCATTGAGTACTTACTACTGCAGGGAATGATGTTAGGAACTGAGAAGTGGTGGGGGAGGGATGGTGGGAAGAGGGAGGTTAAGTTGTCAGAGCCTCTGAGTACAGCTGTGAGAAAGTCTCAGCCAGGTCAAATAGAGCCCCGGAGGAAAGATGGTCCATTGTGAATGCTGTGGTGGATTTCAAAGTTGTCAGTTAACTAGTTCCTCATAACAGGTATTTCTTTTTTCCCTCCCTTCCTTCCTTCCTTCCTTCCTTCCTTCCTTCCTTCCTTCCTTCCTTCCTTCCTTCCTTCCTTCCTTTCTTTTCTTGTTTCTTTTCCAGAGAAGGAGATCTTAAGAGCACACTCTTATGGCTTCCAAATGTGTGGGTTATGTTAATAATGTAGATATCACTGTAGGATATTCTGTGACACTCAAAAAGTTTGAATACTTTTTTTCTAGAATTTTTACTTTATTATAATCAAATAGTAAATATTAACTACTATAGGAAGAGAGAGAAAGAGCTTTAGAAGCAATGAGACAGAGTCTCTTGCTTTAAGCTTATATTCTAGACAGTAAAAAAATGATATATAATTTTTAAAAGTTATAAGATTCATTTCTACTTATTGGCAGAAATACCGACTTGTGGAATGGTAATGAAAGAAACATTCACAAATGAAAATGAGGTTGAGAAATGATAAGGACACAGTGAGCTTCAGTATGGAAGTCACAATTGCAAGAAAAGTTGTGGAACAATGAACAGACCAGAAGTTAGGGCAAAAGTGGAATGGTTCCTTCCCCACCGATGAAGGATGGATGAATTATGACCTCCAAGTATTTTAAATATAGCCAAGAAAGAAGAAAAGGCAAAGGCAAAGACAAGAACAGAGAGGGAACTCAAATACAATGTAATGAGCTTGAATTGAAGTTTTGGTGCTCTAGTGTTATATAAGATTCAGATCCACATTGAAGGAGGCTGTGACTTGGGTGTTGTCACAAAGTCCTTAAGGTTTTAGGAGATGGGAGTTGTAACTAAGCACTTCATAAAGCTACGATCCCATAAAGCTAGGCCATAAAAAGCAAGCTAGAAAAATAGCTCTCACTAGCCCAGAGGCGTAGTAATAATGCTTGCTACCTGCCTTTGGATTTGCACACAAAATAAAGATGAACGAATAATGATTTAAAAAAGTATTTCATGTGAATTAAAAAAACCCAGCCTATGGGCGCTACAATTATGATACCTTCATATTGACATCAGCATGGCAATCCCAAGTTAACTGTCAATATGCCATCAAGGGTGGAGCAATGTCATATGTAAAGTCCTGTCAGGAATAAGCCAAAATTATTCTGAGAAGATACATTAATGCCCTAGAGCACATGGAGCTCCCAAAGAAAAATATGAATCCCTATTGAAGATGAACTTACAATTAAATTAAAGCCATGTAAGGAAAACATCTACCACAAAGATGTAAGGAAAACATCTACCACAATTAAATTAAAGCCATGTAAGGAAAACATCTACCACAAAAAAAAAAAAAAAATCTACCACAGACATAATAAGCAAGAAATTTTAAACCCCAAGATCTAGAAGAAGTAGAATATCTGAAAGAGAATATTAGAAGCGTAAGTTTGTTAGCTCTAAAAGGGATGGAAGTCATAATATGAGAGATAGGGGTGCCTGGGTGGCTCAGTCGCTTGAATGACTGACTTCGGCTCAGGTCATGATCTTGCAGTCTGTGAGTTCAAGCCCCACGTCAGGCTCTGCGCTGACAGCTCAGAGCCTGGAGCCTACTTTGGATTCTGTGTCTCCCTCTGTCTCTGCCCCTCCCCTGCTCATGCTCTCTCTCTCTCTCTCTCTCTCTCTCTCTCTCTCTCTGTCAAAAATAAACATTAAAAAAATTAAGAATGAGACATAAAAGGTCATAAATGAAAAAAATGGAGTATCAAGAAATGGAGTCATTGAAGTTTTAAGACAAATTTAAAATTAATTAAATAAAATAAATGGATTATTTAAAGATCAGAGTAGACACAGCCAAAGATGTTTGTGAGCTTGGAGACATATATAAGCAAAATATCGAGAATAATCATAGAAATAAAATGGAAAACATAAAAATATGGTTGAGAAACAGGTAGCATGAAATAAGAAGGCCAGGTGTTTGCTTATATAGAGTTCTGATGAAGTATCTGAGGATAATAGATAATATTCAAAGGTATGAGATTTTTCCAGTATTGAATCCAGCAAAATATTTTAATTCCACATGAAAATATAGTTTTTATAGAAATGCATTCAAATATTAGAAAACTATATAATGTAATTCACTACATCAACCGGTCAAATGGGAAATATTTGATCATGTAAACAGATACAGAAAGATCATTTGATAAACTTAATGATCAAATCATAAGAATCAGCTTCTTAGTACACTAGAAAAAAAGACAACTGTCGTACCCTGATAGAGTGTATCTATCAAAATCAACCTTAATTACAATACATGAGAAGTCGTCTGACCAAATGAATTAAAAAAAAAAAAAAAACCTTTTATATACAGACAACAAACTGAGAGTGATGGGGGTAGGGGGTAAAAGAGTGATGGGCATTGAGGAGGCCACTTGTTGTCTGGGATGAGCACTGGGTGTTGTATGTAAGTGATAAATCACGGGGATCTATACCCCAAACCAAGAGCACACTGTATATACTGGATGTTAGCTAACTTGACAATAAATTATACACAATAAAATAAAATTAAAATAAAATTAAAAATAAAAAAAAATGATTCCTATCATTATGTTTACTCAAAATTGTGCTGAAAGTCTCAGATAATACAATGAGAGAAAAAAGTAAAGGAAGTAAAAGGCTGAAGAATTTGAAAAGAAGAATCTAAACTTATTATTAATAGGGCACTGTCTAGATAGAAAATTCAAAAGAGTATGTGTAAAATATAGAAGTAATAAGAGTTCAGTAAGATTGCCAGGTAAAGATCAGCCTATATAGATTAATATTGTTCTAATATATCAGCACAATCCATTTAAAAATAGAATTTAAGAAATCCCCTTCCCAATAAGCACAAAACCACATAAAGCATAAATCTAACCCAAATACTCTAGATGTTTATGAAAAGGACATAAAGTATTATGTTCAAGGATGGAAAGATCCTGTACCATAAGGATGATGTTTCTTTCAAAATTTATAGATGTGATGCAGTACCAATTATTATTGGTTATACTTTTCGGGAACTTGGCAAACTGATTAAAATGTATGTGATATTGCTTTAGGGGTAAACAGACGAGTGGAGGAGAAGAGTGGGCTCACAAACAGACTCAAACATATAAGGTACCTTGTAATATTACCACATGAGACCTAAATCTTCTTTGCCTTCTCAGATTTCCTTGATCTTTCTCTCTTGATTGGCTACTGGGTAGCCTCTCAGCACCAGTTGGTTGCTTTAATAGAGTAATGGAGCCCACTGGAGTAACAGAAAAACAGCCGGCTGTGGAGCGTGGAATATGGCTTTGTGAGAACAGGCAGAGGGTTAGAAATGGAGCCCAGGTGTGCAGGAGCAGCTGGCTCCCTGTGTCGTGCCCAGTGACCAATGGAACCACAGAAGAGGGAAGCAGACAGGCAGATGCATTTCCTCCCGTGCTTCCTCCCTCCCTCCCTCTCTCTCTCTGTCTCTCTCTCTCCTGGACAAATCTAAGGTAATCCATACTGTAGTTTTGCCAGAGGATCCTGGAGGGAGCCCTGTGTCTGCAGCCAGCACCCTTGTAAGCAGCAGAGACACAGGGTAAACTTCTTTCACATCGTTCCCTACATCGCTTTCATTTTTTCCTCACCTTATTACTTCAGCTTGCATTTTGCGAATGCAGTATTAGCCCTCAATCTTGGCCTAGAACTTGCTTTCTAGAAAACCTTGCCTGAGAAGCTGCAGGTGATATTAAAATACAGCATTTTAAGGACACAACAATTTAATAAATGTGTTTGAGGGGAAAATGGATTCTTATGTCACACCAAACCAAAAAAAAAAAAAGTTCTAAATAGTTTAGAGACATAATTATGAAAAGCACACATGTAGAGTCTGAAAAATAAAACACAAGAAATTATCTTTCATTAAGTCAGATTAAGGAATATTTCCTGAATAAGCCTTAAAAGGTAAAGCTTAAAGAAAAATATGGACTCATTTGATCCATTAATAGTATATATTTAAATATACATAGGTGGAGAGGTGGATATAATATTTGGTTTAGAAAAAGATTAGATATGTTATTACATAGGACATATAGAGAAATTATCTAAATCAAACAAAGCAAATAAGTGCCCATGTACTGTGTTAGTATTGAAAATATTAAGGGGTGCCTGGGTGGCTCAGTAGGTTAGGCTCATCTGACGTTGGCTCAGGTCATGATCTCGCTGTCTATGGGTTCAAGCCCCGAGTCGGGCTCTGTGCTGACAGCTCAGAGTCAGGAGCCTGCTTCGGATTCTGTGTCTCCCCCTCTCTCTTTCTCAAAAATAAATAAAAGTTAAAAAAAATTTTTTAACAACAACAAAAAAAGAAAATATTGAAAAGAGCCCAGATTCTGCATGTATTCTGATGGCAGTGTTAAAATGACGACCTACAGGACTGGATGTGGTACAAAATAAAGGAAGGAACCAAAGGTGGTTGTGATGTTTTTGGTCCCAGTAATTGAAAATATGGTTGCCATCAACTGATTCAGAAGACTCTCAGGGGAGCAAATGTATGGGAGATCAACATTACATGTTTGGACATATAAAATTATAGATGTCAATTAAATACCTAAGAGGAGAAGTCAAGTATACACTTGGATATTTGAGTTGGAACTACAGTGAAGCCTGAGCTGTATCTACCCATCTGACGTTGTCCATTAAATGACTGGTATTTAAAAGCATGTGATGGGATGAGCTCACCAAAGGTATGAATGTTTGCAGAGCAGAGAAGAGGGACAAGTGTAGGGACTGAGCATTATGATACTCCAACACTCAGAGGCTGGAAATAAGAGGAAAAAATAGTAAAGGAAACGAAGGAGAAATGAACAGTTTGGGTAGGAGGAAAATAAGAGTAGAGCATCTTGGAAGCTAAGCTACAAGAGTGTATCTAGGAGGAAGTGATTAGCTGTCAAATTCTGGTGATTTGTTAAGAAATATGAGTGAGAAATGACTCCTGGAGCTAGGAGAGTAGAAATCACTGACGATGTTGGCAAGAATACCTCTAGTGTTGTAACAGGTGTGAAAGCCTAACTGAAGTAGACCAAAAAGAGGATCAGAGAAGAGGAGTCGAACAGAAAGAATGGACAACTCTTACAGGAATTTTGCTTTCAAATGGTACCAAGAAAATGAGGAAATGAAGACACTAAAAGTGGACTCCAGAGAAGTGTGTTACGATGGGAGGAAATAATAGCATGCTTACATCACATATACCTACATATATGAAGACAGAGAAGGAGAGAGAAATTTTTTAATGTGGTTTATTTTTTATGTTGTGAGAGGTACAGATGAATAGTTAAAGACATACGGATACCCAATTGTTCCATTATCTGTTGAAAACATTATGCTTTCTCCACTAAACTGAGTATACCTTTGTAAAAAACGAGTTGAATACATGTGTAAGTATATTTCCATTTCATTGATCTATTTATCAATCTCTATGTCAAGAGTAGATAATAACTCCTGAAGTTTAGATGGGATCCTCTTTTTACAAAATAATTTGGGATATTTTAGGTCCTTTGCATTTCCATATGAGTATTAGATTAAGCTTGTCAATTTGGATTTTTATTGGGATGACAATGAATTTGGGAAATTGACATTTAAATTATATTGAGTCTTTTCAATCAATATATACAATATATTGTGTAATTTATTTATACATTCTTTAAATTTCCTTCAGCAATGCTTTGTGAATTTATGCACAGGTCTTGCATATCTCTTAACAATTTTTTTCTCAAAGCATTTCATGTTTTTGATGCTATTTTAAGTGAGTATTTTATGCAAAAAATTTTTTAAAAATGAAATCCTACCACTTAAAAATTAAGCCATCATTTTTTTCATACAAAGGGAGGAGTATACCCATTTAAAATAGATTTCATCTCATCTGTTAATCATTTAGCAAAATTGTGGAAAGAATACTTAACATGAGATCTGCCCTGATAAGTGGTAAGGTTTTCAATTCAATTTTTAATTGTTTATTACTGGTGTACAGCAATACAGCAATATAGTTGGGTTTTTATGTTGATCTTGAATCCTGAAATCTTTCTAAACCCACTTATTAGTTCTGATACTATTTTACTAGATTACGTAGAACATTCCACACAGATAATCATGTGTCTCTGGAAAGGGCACACTCTTTTTTGTTCCTTTCTAATAAGAATGCCTTTTGTTTCTTCTTGCCTTGCACATGCTAGGGACTTATCAGAAGTGAACAGAAATAAAGACAACAGGCATCTTTTCCTTATTTCTCATTCTAGTAGGAAAGCATTCAGGTTTTGGCCATTACGTTGTCAGCTATAGGTTTCTTGCAGATGCTTTACTAGGTTAAGAAAATTCCTGTATATTCCTAGTTTGCTGAAGGATTTTATTCTAGAAATTAATGTTGGATTTTATCAAATGCTTTTACTGCTTCTGTGAGATATGCTTAGGTTGTTTTTTTTTTTTTCTTTAGTCTCTTAAAAAAGTTAATTACATCACTTTTTAAATATGTTAAATAAATCTTATACTTCTTAGATAGATCATACATTCATAATGTATTATGTTTTAAATATATTCTTGGATTTCATTTGTTAAAATTTTGTTAGGATTTTCTTTTTATTTTCATAAGGGATATAGGCCTATAGTTTTCTTATAAGTCTTTGTCTCATTTTGGTCTCAGAGTGACATGGGCCTCATAGAATGAATGGACAAGGATTCCTTCTTCAATTTTCTGGAAGAATTTGTGTAGAATTGATATCATTTCCTCATTATAAGTTTGTTAGAATTTACCATTGTTGACCTCTGAGACTGGAGGTTTAGCTATGGGAAGGTTTTTAAAAACAAATTCAATTTCTTTAATAGAAGAAGGGTTAATCAAGTTAGCTATTTTTCCTTTCAAGTTGTTCATTTCATCTAATTTGTGGAATTTATTGGCAAAATAATTCATAATAAATGTTCGTATCCTTTTAATCTTTGTAGAAGGTTATGTCATGTTGTCTAATTTCTGATGTTAATAATTTGCATTTTCTTCTTTATTGTCTTGATTACTCTGGCAAGCGGTTCATCAATTTGACTTTTTCAGGCTTTGTTTCATTTATCTTTTCTATTGTTATCTGTTTTCCATTTCATTTATTTCTCCTCTGATCTTTATTATTTCCTTTCTTCATATCATTTGAGGGTTCATTAGTTATTGTTTTTTTCTCTAACTTTTAAGGTGAAAATGGAAGTCATTAATTTGAGACCTTTTTCTTTTTCTAATATAGATTTTTTTTAAGTAATATTTTTTCTTTAAGCACTTCTGTAGCTACATCTCACAAATCTTATGCTTTGTTTTCATTTTCATTCATTTTGAAATAATTTCTAATTTTCTTTTGAATTCCATTTTTGATCTAGGAGTTACTTAGAAGTGTGTTATTTAGGTGTTGAGTTTGGTAAGTTCTTCACAGATTTTTGATACTAACCCTTTATCTGTTATGTCATTTGCAAATATCTTCTCCCATTCCATTGGATTTTAGTTTTGTTGACTGTTTCCTTTGCTGGGCAGAAGCTTTTTGTCTTGATGAGGTCCCAAAACTCAACACCCAAAACCCAAATAATCCAGTGAAGAAATGGGCAGAAGATATTAATAGACACTTTTCCAAAGAAGACATCCAGACGGCTAACAGACACATGAAAAGATGCTCAACATCACTCATCATCAGGGAAATACAAATCAAAACCACAATGAGATACCAGCTCATACTGGCCAGAATGGCTAAAATTAACAACTCAGGAAACAAAAGATATTGGTGAAGATATGGAGAAAGGGGAACTCTTTTGCACTGTTGGTAGAATGCAAACTGGTGCAGCCACTCTTGGAAACAGTGTGGAGTTTCCTCAAAAAATCAAAAACAGAACTACGCTACAATGTAGCAATTGTACTACTGGGTATTTATCCAAAGGATACAAAAATGCTGATTCACAGGGGCACATGCACTGTTTACAGCAGTGCTGTCAACAATAGCCAAATTATGGAAAGAGACCAAATGTCCATTGACCGATGAATGGGTGAACAGATAAAGAGAACATATGTACATACACACACACAATGGAATACTACTCAGTGATGAAAAAGAATGAAATCTTATCATCTGCAGCAACGAATGGAGCTAGAAGGTATTCTGCTAAGCAAAATAAGTCAGTCAGAGAAAGATATCATATGATTTCACTCATACGTGTAATTTGAGAAACTCAACAGGTTAACATAGGGCAAGGGAAGGGAAAATAAGATAAAAAGAGAGAGGGAGGCAAACCATATGAGACTCTTAAAAATATAGGGAAAACTGAGGGCTGCTGGAGGGGATGAGTGGGTGAGGGAATGGGTTGAATGGGTGATGGGCACTAAAGAGGGAACTTTTCAAGATAAGCAATTTGGTGCCATATGTAAGAGATGAATCACTGGTTTCTACTCCTGAAGCCAAGACTATATACTGTATGTTAACTTGAATTAAAAAAAATAAAAATAAAAACCTAAAAAAAAATATATAAAACATAACACGTAAGAAACTAAAAAAAAAAAATCATGTTATTTAGTTACTGTATTACTTGAGGGATTTTCCAGACATCTTTCTATAAGTTATTTCTAATTTATTTGCACTGTGGTCAGAGAACATACATTTTGTGACAAAAATCCTCTTAACTTTGAGATTTGTTTATGGTCCAAAAAATGGTTGATAACTATACATTTCCTTATGTCCTTGAAGAAAATACATATTGTGATGTTGTTATTTTAAGTCTTCTATGAATGTCAGTTAAGTTTATTGATACTGTTTTTCAAGTCTTCTATATCACTACTGATTTACTGTCTGCATATTCCATAAATTATCAAAAGAGGGGTGCAAATTTATTTCTCCTTGGTATTCTACATTTTTTTCTGTATGGGATTTGGTTTATTATTGACTTCATGTAAGTTTAGGATTATTATTTACTGTTGGAAATTGATGCTTTTTTCATCATCAAACAACTTTTTTTCCTGTTAATATTCATTGCTCCGAAAACTCATACTATTATAGTCACTTCCACTTTCTTTTGAACAGTGTTTCCTTAGTATATATTTTTATACTTTAATCTATTTCTGTCTTTAAATTTAAAGTGAATTTCTGAGGTGCTTGGCTGACTGGGTCAATTAAGGATCTGACTCTTGATTTCAGCTCAGGTCGTGATCCCAGGAATGTGGTGGGGAACCCCACGTTGGGCTCTGCCTGAGCATGGAGCCTCCTTAAGATTCTCTCTCCCTCTCCCTCTGCTCCTCCTCCCCAAAATTAAATTAAATTAAATTAAATTAAATTAAATTAAATTAAATTAAATTAAATTAAAAAATAAAAGTGCATTTCTTTTTTTTTTCTTTTTTTTTTCAATGTTTATTTATTTTTGGGACAGAGACAGAGCATGAACGGGGGAGGGGCAGAGAGAGAGGGAGACACAGAATCAGAAACAGGCTCCAGGCTCTGAGCCATCAGCCCAGAGCCTGACCCGGGGCTCGAACTCACGGACCGCGAGATCGTGACCTGGCTGAAGTCGGAAGCTTAACCGACTGCACCACCCAGGCACCCCAAATAAAGTGCATTTCTTATAGGGAGAATATCGTTGGGTCTGGATTTTTCTTTTTAATAGTCTTTCAATGCCTAACTTTATTCGGCATATTTAGACTATTTACATTTTTTTTTTAATTTATTTAATTTTGAGAGAGAGAGCGAGAGAGAGAGAAGGGCGAGATAGAAAAATGGAGGTACAGAATCTCAAGCAGCCTCTTGCTGTCAGCACAGAGCCCGGTGTGGGGCTCAAACTGACCAACCATGAGATCATGACCTGAGCCAAAATCGAGTCAGATGCTTAACTGATTGAGCCACCCAGGCGCCCTTAGACTGTTTACATTTAATGTGATTATTTATCTGAGTTAAACTTTCATTTCACTTTGATTTTATCTGTCCCATCTCTCCTTTGTTCTTTTCTTCCCTTGTGCTTTCTTTCACATAATTTGAGTATTCGTGATTCCTTTTTATCTCCTCTTTTTTCTTATTAGCTACAAGTCTTTTTTTTTTTTTTAATTTTTATGTTTATTTATCTTTAAGAGAGAGAGAGAGAGAGAGAGAGAGACAGAGTGTGAGTGGGGGAGGGGAAGAGAGAGAGACAGAGACACAGAATCTGAAGCAGACTCCTGGCTCTGAGTGGTCTGCACAGAACCTGATGTGGGGCTCGAACCCATAAGCCGTGAGATAATGACCTGAGCTGAGGTTGGATGCTTAAGTGACTGAGCCACCCAGCTGCCCTACAACTCTTTCTTTTGTGTCATATTACTAGTTACTATAGGGTATACAGTATGCATCTTTAACTTATGAAACTCCATCTGAAGTAGCATTGTATCACTTCACATGTAGTATAAAAACACTTCAACCACATATCTCTTCTTTCTCCCTAGTTAACATTTGTACTGCATTTTACTTATACATATTTTAAAACCCCATATTGGTATTTCTGCTTTAAACAATAAATTTTCTTGTTACAGCCTTCACTTAACAAAAAAGACAATTTTTCATATTTCTCTTTGAAGTTACCATTTCTAGTTCTTTACGTAGTTTTATGTTTCCTTTTGGTATTTTTTTCCTACCTAAATAAACTCTTTTAATTTTTCTTATAATGCAGTTCTGCTGGTTATTAAATCTTTCAGTTTTTCTGTGTCTGATAAAGTTTACATTTCAGTTTCATTTTTGAAAAATCTTTTTTCTAGAATATAGAATTCTAGACTGATTATTTATTTTAGTACTGTATTGATGTTGTGCTACTATTCTATGTGGATTGTTCCCAAGAAGAAATCTGCTGTCATATTTTTCTTCATTGTTATATAATAGGTCCATTTTTTCTTGCTGCTTTTAAGGTTTTTGTTTTTTGTTTTGTTTATTTATGTGTTTGTTTCTTTTTTGTTGTTGATTTTCTCACTGGCTGTAAGTAATTTTATATTGATGTGTCTTGTGGTAGTTTTCTTTGGGTTTGAAGAGCTTGAAGTTTATTGAGCTTCTGGATCAGTAATTTTATGTTTTCCTTTATTTAAAGTCCATTCTATTTATTTTAAGTAATTATATTATTTCAAACACAGATACACTGAAACTATTTTAGTATCTTCTTCCTTTAGGTACCCTCTAAAGATGCTTGGCATCTTTTATACCAAACGATCCCCCTGAATAATTCTTAACCTTAAGTCCCACCATTTTTACCACTCCTCATGTCAAAATTTAGAATATTCTGAAGGAATATTTTACAGGGCAAATATAATGAACTATCTCACTACTAATACCATTTCATGCAAACATTTGTTGCTGGGTGAAGATAAATTTTATATTTTATGCCTATTAGGAACATCTGAAAACAAGCATGGAACTCCCAGATACACTGTGAGTTAACCTATCATGAATAGGACAATCCTAGAAATAGGATTGTAACTCAGAAAACATAACTGGTATAGGATATGCCCATGGGAAGAAAAGTCTCTATAATATAAGTGAATACCTAGGTCCATGTGTAATAAGACTTGCCCTGTACAACATAACTGAACTATCTGAAAGTCTTCATTTATCATGACCTACTTCTAAAATCCAGAAAGTCAAAACTCTTTGGATACTATTAGTTTTATTTATTTATTTGTTTGTTTGTTTGTTTGTTTAGTGAATGGATGTTGGGGTGGGACAGGGAATGAGAATACCTGGCAATAGTTTGTAGAAAAGGGTTCAATGAAACTCTATTTCTGCCTTTAATGAAATTGCCTTGAGGGGCTCAATAATAGTCTTTTTCAGTTTCCAATCCCTGAAAGAGTGCTCATTTCATTCCCCTTATGTTTTTTTCTTCTTCTCCTTTATGACCTTGTTAGCAATGAGACTTAGTTGAACACATCTTCTTTTAAAATAATAAGCATTTTCACATCTATTACATTATCTCTAGGATTGATGGAGCTGAAGGATTCAGTAGAATGCACTGTTTTTCCAGGTGAACAAAAACTAAGGCTCAGTGATATTTTCTCCTCATGAAAATGAACATGCTGTCATTGCTCACTCATAATTTAAAAATACCAAACCAAATTCCCCGATGATAATTCTATGCTTTTTTCCCCTCAAGCTTGTAATAATGAGTCTATAAAATGTACCCTTTGGCTCACATATGTACTTAGAGGCTAAATTATATCATAATCACATTATAATAGAGCCTTATAAGCAGCTCTCGTGGGAAGTTAGACTGAACTCTTAGGTCAGAGCTCTAAAGTTTCTGAATAATTATCTCATGTATTTAGATAGTATAGTTAGTATTTGAGTACCAAATTCATATGAAATAGCATGCTTAGTGTACTTTTCTATGCCTCTGTCTCATGGAATTCTTTGGTAAGTTACTTTTAAACTCTCATTTCTCACTCCAAAGGATGAATTACCTGTTATATGACGGTCCCAAATACAAGTCAAAGGTACCAGAGAGTTTAGATGTTTTCTATGTCTTGGCCACTGATTCCATCTTACAATTATCCAGTTTGGCTTAACTTAAATATACACTTAATTTTAAGACAGGGGATTTCCCCAGATTCAGCAAAGTGTACTTAGAACACAGTATAGCGTTGTGGCTGGACTATTGAGTGTGATTCTGATTCTGGTTATTATTCTTCTTATTATTACCATTTACTTAGCAATGACTATGTATCTGATATAGTGATATGCACTTTGGAGTACCACCTCATTTGATTCTTTAAAGAACATGAGATAGATACTATTGTCTAACACATATGTAAGAAAACTGAAGTGTTTAAAAATTAACTTCTCTAGGCCTATTAGATGCAAATCATGCTCTTTAAAAAATATGCCACACTGCTGCTGGTAAACTTGCTTCTGTAAATCCACTTTACAATAAAATATATAATCAGGAAGAAGAAACTTCAGTATACTTTGGTAGTTTCTACCAACTTCTGGAGTCATACATTCAAAGGGATATGTTGTCCTCTGAATCTGGGTTAAATTTCCAAAAAATTTATACAGTGAGTCTGTGAAATTTTTCTCTTTTAAGACTCAGAAGCAGAATATTGGGTCTGCATTTCTACACAATTATAATGACTCATTATTTAATGAGAGGGAAAAATCTTAGAAGATACTTTGTAACTGGTTAAGAAATGATTCATTTTGAGCTAACTTGGTTCCCAAACATGTGCAAACTAGTCTGGCAGCTTTCAGAGGGATTTAATGTCAAAGGACATACTAAACAGATATGGCGGAGATAAACAGCAAAAGAGAATTAATCATAAAATGCTAAGCATCAGTAAAATGAACATATTATGCCAAAATCTTCTTTCCAGTGGTGAAGATAACTAAAAGTATATTTGGACAGACTGTACAATAGTGACTTTATATAACATTCATAATATAGAGTCAAGTCTTTGTCACTATATCCACCTGCTTGTTTCATAAGATTGACCACACACACACACACACACACACACACACACACACACACACACAGAATCATTCTCTAGGAAAGTAAACCTCACCTAATGGTTATAAAAATAATAAATGCGGAATTTTTTTGCATATGTGTAATTGGAATTAAATCCTTTGTGAGAAGGTGGGGAGAAAAAGACAAAATGCTAGCTGAGGGGGAAGAAAGTGGAAAGACATTTAAATTTGAGTATAATCATTGCTTAAAAAAATAGCTGTCATCCAGGACAGTATGCATAAATCTTCCAAGTTGCAGAGAATGAAGAACAGTTGCTTCTGGATCAATGCACAGTCATTTAGTGGGCCGATCAAGCTGACAGTGAGAGTACCAAACCTGATACACATGAATGCCCAAGAAGAGTGTCTCTCTGGATGTCAGCCTTGTGTATGTCAATGAAACAACAGTACAGGAGTATCAAAGCACACTAACAAACCACTGGTAAGTTTATTTCTGTTACAAATACAAAACCAAAGGTTAACTACAATCTACTCTTTGAAACTCATGCAACAGCACTAGTGGCCTTTAAGGCACTGACCCACACATACTGGTATGGTAGGAAAATAATAGAATCTGAGACGTGAGTGAGAGCCTGCATTGCATCTGAAAGTGCAAAACTCATTTGAATGACCACAATTAGCTAACTTTTGGCTTATTTTTGTGTATCTAGTCTCTATCGGCTCTAACAACTTTGTTATGATGGCTATTTGATACCTAAATGACCTAATACTCTAAGCTTTAGAGTATTCTGTTGGTTTTAGCCTTTACAATGAAGTCCTCCAAAAGGCTGTGCTGTCCGTGGTTCTGACTTTATAGGTACAAACTAAATGCTTTAGTTCAGTGATTTACAGCAAAACTTGGAATATTGACTTTACAAGATTCTTCAGTTTACACCAAGAAAATAATCCTTTTGTGTCTTAGTTTAAAATACATACTGATAAAGGCCAGTCCTGTTAGGAAACCAGTTTGTATGTTGTGGCTGTGAGATGAATGGGGTTTTCATCTTCACAGCATTCTTAGGTAATCAGTAACTAACGTATTATACTTTAAATCGCAAACCAAACATAGAATTCCATTATCCTATAGCATTTTAAGATGTCTATGTATTCTACAGATCACATAGTTTTCTCTGAGCCATATTAAGTGCCACTTACAAATTTGTTGTAACATGGCCCACTTGCAAGATAATGACCATTATCCTTTTTCTTTAATACTAGTATGGTGAAAGGTTAAGCGTTCTTTAGAAGGGTTTATAATTACCAATACTAACATATTATTCATAAATAATATCTTGACTTTTATCAATAAATACTCACATAAATTGTCAATGGTCTTGGCAGTGTTAGGAATGCACTGTTCGTGTCTAACAAAAATGTGACATAAATCTTTAGGCTGTAAGAGTCTGGGAAACTGACATAGTTCTTCCTATGTTAAAGCCACATTTGTTCTTGCATAGCAGTTGACCTGAGAATCACTACTAAAATATTGAATTACATCATACACACTAGTGATTGGAGTGTAAATAACTCACTCTTTAGCAGATGGCATAATCATTACTTTCTATCCACAATATAAACCACTTGATTGTTCTTTGACTCTTCAGTTGACAAATATTTAAGATATGAGAGGATCCACAGAAATAGTCATACCTTTGTTAATAATCCTATTTCTGAGAATTTTAAGAACATAAATCAGCCTAATCTAACTATATATATACATATATATATGTGTATATATATACATATATATGTGTGTGTATATATATATATATATACACACACACATATAATGAATGTATGTGCATATATGTTACATATACACACATATATAATTTAATAATTCCTAATAATGGGGAAATTTATGTAATAAGTTAAGATACATAAACCAGGTAAACTATTAAGTATCCATTAAAATTATTCTTATGAACATCATAGAAGTTTGAGGAACGTTTATACCATTTTAAGTAAAACCAGCAGACTATGAACCGTTATGCATAATACCTACACAAATATTTTTCTTTAAAATTCTTAGACTCTGAATTCAGGCAACTTAGATATGAATCTTGGGTTGTAAATTCACTTCCTATGGGATCTCAGACAAATCATCTATCTTTTTATGTTCCAGTTTCTTCAACTGTAAAAAGAAAGCTAGTACTAAATAATATGTTATCAGCATTAAATGATTCCTATAAATCACTCTGTGCAATAATTCTAATAAACCCAATATATAATAGACATTTACTTACTACCTTTTCAATAATAAGGAATGTTTTGAGTAGAAGATTTGTTCTTCTATACCTCTCTGAGATAGTATGAGAGGAAATAAAAGGAGTGACAAAGTCTGAATTCTATGCAGAGAAGGTGTCAAGTGCATGAATGTTACCATCCTCAGAGCTGGACTCACTGCTCTTAGTCAGGAACCTCATTTCATAGGTCTGTATTACTTGAAGGAAACCAGATCGAATGACTGAATGAGACAGTAGACCTAAACAAAAGAAATAACTAACTCACATCATTAATATGAGAATATGACTGCCATATACTTTGCTTACTTGTATAATGCTAACGTACAACAACAAAATTTATGTAGAAAGAACTATTAGTTTTATCTCAAACATAAAAGTTTGAAGGGGATAAACTCAGAATTGTCCACCCTATTTCTCAGGGTCCACTATAAACATGAGTGACATCTCCCATCCTAAAGAAGTACATGGTTTTAAAGGTTACTAAAGCATAACAAAGAGAAAATGTCTTAGTTTGGGAGGCTTCCAAGAGATACCAATAAATTTCCACATCTGCTCTATTATCTCAATTGCAACCAAGAAACATTCTCCCAATTAGTTAATTAACTTTAAGAACAAACCAAATTAGTCTAAAATGCAATTTAAACTCAAGCCTATAAATTGTAATTAAAACTGCATGCTATTGGTATAAATTTTTTCAAAATATTTAAGGAGGGTGAATTTTAAAAGGATACATTTTATGGGAGATTAATAGAGGAAAGTTCATTCAAATGGTAGATTTAAAAAATATTTTAATTAGCCCTTTCTGCACAATGATTTAGAATTCTAGATGAGAAAACAGTATCTATGCATTGTAGATGATTAATGTGAGATTTCTTTGCTTTATGTCAATGATAATAAAGCAGGGTTCCTAATAATAAACGAATTCATTGATTAACAAAACTAAAACATAAATTGAGTAAGAATTAGAGACTCTTAAAAAATGTTAACAACACTAGTTTATAAACTCCTATAAGGCTACTACTTAAAAGCGTTAAATAGTATGAAATGAATAGAAGGTCTGGGGAAGAAAGTAATGACCATGTTATTAAAAAATAAATAAATATATGCAACAAAAAAACACACTTCTGTGCATTTTAAAAGATAGTCCCCATATAGTAAAGAAGTTTTCCACTGTAATTCCTCATCTCATGAGTTATAGTAGATGACAGTACCAGTTAGCAAGAAGATGTATTATTAAATCCTCATGGGGGACCTGGGTGGCTCAGTCAGATGAATGACCGACTTTTGATTTCAGCTCAGGTCATGATCTCATGGTTCATGGGATCGAGCCCTATGTTGGGTTCTGTGCTGACAGCTCAGAGCCTGCTTGGGATTCTCTCTCTCCCTATCTCTGCTCCTCCCCTACTCGTGCTCTAAATAAATAAATAAATAAATAAATAAATAAATATTTTTAAACAAAATCCTCATAGTCTTTTTTTTTTGGACAGACTTTTTAACAGCAGTTTTAGGTTCACTGTGAAACTGAGCAGAACATAGCATCCCCATAAACTCTTACTCTCCATTATCAATATCCGTAACCAGGACGGTACATTTGTTACAGCTGATGAATCCGCATTGACACATGTCATTACCCTAAGTGCACAGTTTACGTTAAGGTTCATTCCTGGTGTACTTTCTATGGGTTTGGCAAATTATTAATCACAGGCATCCATCATTATAGTGATACAGAGTAGTTTTGTTGCCTAAAAATTCCTCTGTGCTCCATCTATCCATCCCTTGCTGTCCCCTAGTCATAGTCTTTATCTAATTCCTGATTAATTGAGCTGAATTAGGTGTGAGAATACAAAACTCCCCCTCCTCCTTCCCACTGGGCACTGTCTGACTGTGGGGCACCTTTCACCCCCAATCCTGCCCTGCACTGGAACAAACAAAGTAGGCTTTGTCCCCTTCACTCCAGAGTCACTGTGCGGTAGGCCTAGCTTTATGGGGCCCCTGCTTGTCAAGACGTTAGACCAGACACAAAAGACCCCTTTAGAAAGATATGGAGAGACCCTCTTTAACAGGTCCTCCTAAACTTTTATCATTACTGAATCTCTCTACACTTCTGTCACAACCATTAAATCTCCATTAGGTATTTTCCACTATAGGAATGTTTGTTTTTGGAATTATTTTGCAACTGTTTCCAACTGATAACATAAAGTTCTTTCCTATTTGCCATATCAGATATACTTTTAGTTAGTTTAGGGCTTAACTTTTTTTTTTTTTTTTAAGAACTGGAACTAGAGCTGTAGTTAACTATTTTCTGCCTGATGTGCTGACTGGATCTCATGAGAAGATATCGCTTTACAGAAAAAAATAAATCGAAACAAATCCACCATGTATTTCGTCAAGCAATCAAGATGTGTTCAGAAACGTCAACTGAGAACACAAGCATTACATGTTATGTAAAGGACAGTACAAGGTGTTGAATAAAGCCATGCCATAGACCTTCTATTGATCTAAAAGTAGCTTATCTTGAGGAGAGCTGAGTTATAGGGTGAAGAGGTAGGCAAACACAAGCCCCCAAAGGGCTGCATATGGCCAAATTGCTCTCTGAAAAAATTGTGTCACTCACGGTAGCCACATATAAAAGAAGCCTATTTTCTGTTTATTCCTTGTTTGGAACATCTCCCCATTTATCTATACAACTAAGGGTACTTCTCAAAATCCAGAAGTTTTACATCCTCCAGAAAATCATCCCTGGCTCCTTATCCCAACCTCACCCCTAATTATTAGAATACTCTTTGTTTTGGAATTTATCAGTATTGCTTGGCTTGGTTTGGTTATTTATTCTTAAGTATGAATCTATTACCTACATACACTTACAAATTAAAAAAAAAAAGTTACATGTAACACTTGAGTACAACTGGTTTTGTCTGCCCAGAGTAGATTTTTCTTCCTCTGATAACAGCATCCATATCATTCTTTGGGAAATTATCCAGTCACAACTGCATAACGTGTGTGTGTGTGTGTGTGTGTGTGTGTGTGTATTAAAGTTTATTTATTTATCTTGAGACAGAGACAGCAAGGGAGGGGCAGAGAGACAGGAAGAGAGAGAATCCCAAGCAGGCTCTGTGTATGAGTGCAGAGCCTGACATGAGGCTGAAACTCACAAACTGTGAGATCATGATGTGAGTTGAGATGATGCTCAACCGAAAGAAATACCCAGGCGCCCCTATTTATATTGTTGTTGTTGTGGTTGTGGTTGTAGTTTTTAAGTAATCCTGTATAGAAGTATATTATGCATTCAGAAAGTGCACAAATTGTGAGTATATAACTTGATAACTTTTCATAAACTGAACACAAATATGTAACCAGAACCTAAATCAAGAAATAGAGCATTGCCAGAATTTCAGAAGTCCCTCTGGTCACATGCAATACCTTCCCCTCAACTGTAAATGCTATTCTGATAAATTGAGTAGTTCTGCCTATTTTTTTGAACCTTATATGAACAGAATCAATTGCATATGTACATTTTGGTGTATGGTTTCTCTTGCTCCACATTAACCTTGTGAGATGCACCTACACCATTGATCATCGTTGGTTTATTCTGCTTGCTGTATTGTATTCCAATCTATGAATACACCTCATGGTAAGCAGAATAATGACCTCCCAAAGATGTTTATGTCTTAATCCCCAGAAACTGTGAATAGGTTACATCTCATAGCGAAGGGGGATTTAGATTGCAGATGGGATTAAATTTGCTAATCTACTGATTTATAATAAGGACATAACCCTGGATTATCCAAGTAGGCCCAGCATAATTCCAAGGGGTCTTTAATACAGAAGAGGGAAGCAGAAGAACTGGTGTCAGAGGGTTGGAATGTGAGAAAGCCTAACTGACTACTGTTGGCTTTGAAGATGGAAGAGCCAAGAACGAGGGTGGCCTTTTCAAGTTGGAAAAGGCAAGACCACAGATTTTGCTTTAAAGTTTTCAGAGAGGTATGTGGCCGTGCCAACACATTCATTTTAGTCCAATGAGACTCATTTCAGACTTCTGATTTTCAGAACTATAAGGTAATAGTTTTAAGCCACTAAATTTGTGGTAACTTGTTACTGCAGCAATAGGAAACTAATAGAACAATAGTTTATTCCTTTGGTGATGTTAGTCAACATGTTTGAACTGCTCTGGTGAAAATTTGCTTTGTTTCTGCTAAGAATATAAAGGCATTATAAGAGAAAAATGTTTACTAACATGATAAGTTTATCTTCGGCTTTAGGAGATAATGTCAAGTAGTTTTCCAAATGAATGCAACAAATTTACATTTTTATCAGATGTGTACATGAGTTCCAAATATTCCAGACCTTTCCCAACACCTGTTATTGTCAGGGTTAATTTTAATTATTCTGTGGGTCTATAGTATAAGTCATTGTGACTTTAACCTTTATTTCTAGGATGCCTAATGAAGCTAGACACCTTTTTATATTATATAATTCATTTGATCTGAATACCCTTATTTTTGTGAAGTAACTGCTTATGTAGTTTAATTATTTTTATAAATTGCCCATTTCCTTTTTATTTTATGAGGTTTTGTATATTGTGGATACAAATACTTTAAAAATATGTGTATAAAAACTTATTCCCATGTCATGGCTTGTATTTTCTGTTAATGGTGTTGCTTCATTAACAGAAGTTCTGACGTTTAAATAATACCTCTTTTTCTTCATAGTTCTATTCTGTATTTTTTTCATACAGTATAATATTAGTTTCAGGAATACAATATAGTGATTCAACACTTCTATACAACACTTGGTGCTCATCACGACAAGTGCACTCCTTAATCCGCATCACCTATTTCACCCATCCCCACACCCAGTCCCTTCTTGTAACCATCAGTGTGTTCTCTAAAATTAAGAATCTGTTTCTTAGTTTGTCTCTCTCTCTCTTCCCCTCTTTTTTCCCCTTTGTTCATGTTTTGCTTCTTAAATTCCACATAGGAGTGAAATCATATGGTATTTGTCTTTCTTTGAAGATTTATTTCACTTCGCATAATATTCTCTAGCTCTGTCCATGTCATTGCAAATGGCAAGATTTCATTCTTTTTTATGGTTGAGTAATATTCCATTATATATATTTATATATATACTTATATAAATATATATTTATATATGTACTTATATAAATATATATTTATATATGTACAAATATATATATAAATCAATCTATCTATCTATCTATCTATCTATCTATCTACATATACATAAATTTGTATGGAACCACAAAAGACCCTAAACACCCAAGAAACCTTGAAAAAGCAAAGCAAAGCTGGAGACATCATAATTCTGAACTTCTAGTTACATTATAAAGTTGTAGTGATCAAACCAGTATGGTACTAACACAAAAACAGACACATAGGTCAATGGAACAGAATAAAAACCCCAGAAATGAAACCAAAACTATATGGTCAATTAACCTTCAACAAACCAAGAATGAATATCCAATGGAAAATAAAAAAAAGTCTCTTCAACAAATGGTCCTGGGAAAACTGGACAGCAACATGCAAGAGAATGAAACTGGACCAGTTTCTTACACCACACACAAAAATAAATTCAAAACAGATTAAAGACCTAAATGTGAGATGTGAAATCATAAAAATCCTAGAGGAGAACACAGGCAGTAACTTCTTTGACATGGGCCGTAGCTACTTCTTTCTAGATATGTCTCCTGAGGCAAGGGAAGCAAAAGCAAAAATAATCTACTGGGACTTCATCAAAATATTCTGTAATCTTTATAACTTCTGGCCAATAATTTCCTTTAAATGCTTTACTGTTTTATCTTTCACATTGTTAAAATTTATTCATTTATTTGTGTAAAGTTTATTTACTTTTTTGAGAGAGAGAGAGAGAATGAAAGAGAAAGAGTGACATATGAGCACGGGGGATGGGCAAAGAGAAAGGGAGACAGAAAATCCCAAGCAGGCTCCACACGGTCAGTGCAGAGCCTAATGTGGGCTTGAACTCATGAACTGCAAGACCATGACCTGAAACGAAATTAAGAGTCGAACACTTAACTGACTGAGCCACCCAGATGCCCTAATCTTTCACATTTAGATGTATGATATATCTGGAATTGAAAATTTTGTGTGCAGTGAGGTGGAGATAAAATTATTTTTCTCATATAGAGGTCTAATTAATCCAGTATCATTTATTAATAAAATCATCTTTATCCTCACCATACTGCAGTGCCATATATATATACACATATATACACACATATATATACATGTATGTGTATATATATGTATATATGTATATGTATGTATATATGTATATGTACATATACATGTATATATGTATACGTACATATACATATACGTATATACATATGTATATGTATAATGTATGTATATACATATATGTATATACGTATATATATATGTATATATGTGTGTGTGTGTGTGTGTGTGTATTAGTGCCATATTTTAAACGTAGCCCGTTACCATCTGCAATAAGGCCATATCTCCCATTGGCTGCTTCTGGTCAATTATTGAGTATCACAAGGATACTGAGGTGAACACAGGACCCCTCTAACAGCCAACTTTGGCTTGAAGATTCCCTACATCTTTGTCCGTCTCTTTTTCCTGAGACTGCCTGAAGTCTAGATCACTTCCATTCGAACTCCTGTCCTTTTCTTGTTTACAGGATTACATTCTGGTCTAACAACTTTCCCAAATTTCTCCAGCACCCTCCCAATTTCTCTTGCAAAGGCATTTTCCCTAATAAAATACTTGCATGTTCAATTCCATTTTGAAATCTTCTTCTCAGAGGATCTGGGCTAACATAAGTGGTGCCATGGGTCTGAGAAAATCGGTAGTAAGATGGGTATTTGGGATGGCCTCAAAGATGCGATGTAGCACGGATATAGGTAGGAGAAAGTAGTGGCTTGTCACAGGTTTCACCGGTAGTGACCTGGGAAAGTGTCCCAGTGGAGCAGGGATGTTGTTGCAGGCTCAAGGATACAGGCATTTCAAACAAAGCCTACAGATACAGCAGAGTTGGCTGGTTCCTGCCAAGTTCTGTTGACTCCCTGCAGAAGGATAATGAGAGACTAGGGGCTGTTAACAAGCAGCTGTTAATGGCTGAGTGTGAGAGCCAGAGAGCCCCAGTAGTGGATGTAAAAAGCCCTTATCACCTGAACTGGAAGGGCGGACACAGACAAACAGCAGGTTCAAGACTTAATTGTGAGAAAAGAGCTCCAGAGATTCTTAAATTCTCAGTTAAGGCAAGTCTGTTATGTGAAGGTCAGGACCATAGAGAAGAAACCTGGGATCCTGAAAACTGGATGGATGTCCTTGAGAGTGTTGACTCTACCATCCCCCTGAACTTTCTGGATATACAGAAGTGGTCTACTCTTCTCCAATAATGGTTCGCACTTACACCGTGCTGGAAGGTAGTACAGAGGTCTCTTTCCCATAAAGCAACCAATGTCCCCTCAGGAGCTGCTCCACCTTCTATCCTAGAGGTTAGGCTGATCCCTGGGATCAAATCCCATTATAAACGCACCCCCCTCCATTTGGGGTCTGTAAATTAGAGTACATATAAATAAATATAAGAATTAGACAGCATGTACCAGCAGAACCTAGGGTAGTATTCCTGGGATTATATTTTAGGGTGCTTCATCAAGGGAGCTGGAGTTTAAGACTGGATAAAGAACAATTTATTGACTTAGGGGTGTTTCCTCAGGACACATGATTTACCATCCCACAAGATCACTAGGGAATGAGGTAACTTTGCTGCTAGGGTGGCTATTGGAAGCCTGGAAGAAACAATGACTAATTGTCAGCAAAGTAAAAATGCCTGAATTATTGTAGAAGATGGTAAAGAGAGAGAGAGAGAGAGAGAGAGAGAGAGAGAGAGAGAGAGAGAGAAGAATCTAAGAGAAACGGATTTTGCGTGTTAACTTGACAGGGTGCCCAGACATTTGGCTAAACATTATTTCTCAGTATGTTTGTGAGGGTGTTTCTGGAGGACATTAATATTTAAATTGATAGAATGAATACAGCAGATGGCCCTCCCTAATGTGGGTGGCCTCATCCAAACCTTTGAAGGCCTCAATAGAATAAAAGTCTGAGTAAGAAATAAATCTCTCTCTGTCTTTGAGCTGGGACATGCATGTTCTGCTGTTCTGGGTTGGACTTGGACTAGAAATCTATATCATCAGCTCTCCTGGGTCTGGACTTCTTGGCTTCCATAACTGTGTGAGCCAATACCTTTTAATAAATACCTTTGGTATTTGTACATCCAACTGGTTTTGTTTCTCTGGGGAACCCTAATGGGTACCAGTTTTGGTAGTGAGAGTAGTTCCAGAGGAACAGAATTTTAAGGATAATTTTTCTGAATTGTTTCTGGGATTTCTGGAATTGGCTCTCTAATCTGGCTGGATTTAAAAATGCTAATGAGGCTATTTCCAGTGGTGAAGAGAGCACTGATGGTCCCATGGTATGACCTGGCTTATACAGATGCAAGAAGTCTCCATTGGATACTCCTAATCAGCCACTTACAAGAAGCAAGGAGCTGCGTGTTCGTGTATGTGATACTTTTGGACATTTCTGGAAATCTGATGAATATAAGGAGGTTGACTGGTTGCTCCTGATGTTGATGGAATCAGAAAAAGGTGAAATTATGAATTCGAATTCCTAGCTCAAGCTCCCCATATATTACCCAGAAGCTTCTCACAGACCTGAAGCAGATCCTTATTTTCTACAGCCTCATGAATGAGGTTGCTGAGAATATATTACATTTTCTAATTTACACAAAAATCCAGGAAATATGTGTGGCAATGGATATTGAGAGTATGGGACAATGGTAGAAGGAACACAATTTCCGATCAGGTTGAATTTATTTATATGGGATCACTGAGCAGAGATTCTGTATTTAATATTAACACTCTGGGGGTTGGAAAGGGCTTTAAAACTTTGTTTTGCTGAGGACCAAAAAGTGGCTCACAAGTGAGTAAGATAGAGATTCTGGACCTATGTTGATTTAACATAGAAAAACGGATTCAAAGGCTTTGAGAGATTGGAATATTAGAGTGGATTTTTCATTTAAGACCTATTCATCTACTCTGGGAGGGTCAAGAAGACATACATTTTACCACTACTTTCACAGACCTATGTCATTGGCTAGTTGATCAGGTTGTTCCCAGAAGTCAAATGGATAGGATGTCTACTAAATTCTCACTTGATTTACATAAGCAGAAAAGTTATAAATGATAACTTTTATTCATTTAAAGTTCAGTTATATGAATAAAAGTCTAATTTGAATCAAAGTAGATGCATCTCTAGTCAACTATCCTTTTGAAAGAAAAACCAACCAACCAATCAACCAAATGACAGGTTAATTATTCAATTTTCTTCTCTCTAGGAATATTTTTTTGCACTGACTTTTTTCCCTTCTCCTTCTTCTGTTTTAAATTTTAAAAAATGTTTTTATTTATTTTTGAGACAGAGAGAGACAGAGCATGAGCAGGGGAGGGGCAGAGAGAGAGGGAGACACAGAATCAGAAGCAGGCTCCAGGCTCCAAGCTGTCAGCACAAAGCCCGACATGGGGCTCAAACTCACAGACCGTGAGATCATGACCTCAACTGAAGTCGGATGCTTAACCGACTGAGCCACCCAGGCGCCCCTTCTTCTTTTTTTTTTAATAGGGCTACCCTACTAAACTGTAGAGAGGAGCTACAGTTGCCCACCTTTCAGAAGTGCTAGCATATTGTTCAGACTTGTCTATAAACCAGACTGAATTTCTTGGGAATTTGAGCCACGTATTCATGCTACCTACTTGTGCCTTTAGGATCTGCTCAAACACAAACTTGTATAGGAGTTTCATTTGATAGTGGAGTGCTGCTGTGCATGTCAAAATTATGGTTCAGACAACTCAGTTCATAATGGTCAACTTTACATCACTTTTATCACCTTGATAGCTCATGGGTAAACATTCAGTTTTCACTAAGGCCAGAAGCTGGTTTTCAAATAGCTTTCTGAAAAGCACAGGATAGCTTTGTTTTTGCTTTCCCCCTGAAATCCTAAAGTTTTGTCGTGATTTACCTGTAGGACTCTGCTCCAGGCTCCTGAACACATCATTACATTGGTATACTTACTCTCATGGCCTAATTGACAGGGTAGCTTTTGTGGTAGCCCACAACTATTTCAGACCTTCATTTGAGCAGAGGTCCACTAAACACTGTCAATTTTAGAAAATACTCTGTATATGGATTAGAAATGTGCACCCCCCAAAAAAAATACATAATCCATCAAAAATTCAGAGTCTCACTAGGCACTGCACTTCTTTCTTAGTGATAAAATATGCCAGGTGTACTAATTTTTCCTTTACTTTGGAGAGGTCTTAACATACCTTAGACCATGGGATCTCTAGAAATCTCACCAAGGTGATAGAACTCTAAATTTTTGTATTTTATCTTATCCCTTGGAATGAGTATTTTTAGCCAACGTATCAAGGTTAGTTCCTAGCTTTTGATCAACAGATATCATCATGATATCAACAATCATCATGATAACATCAATGTAGTACAACAGATTCATTTCCTGTAGAATGGTTGGATGATCAATTATTTTATAGATTAAATTATGATGGAGTCCCAGAGTGTTGGTAATTTATTTCTTATTATTTATTTATTTTTTAATATATGAAATTTATTGTCAAATTGGTTTCCACAGAGTGTTGGTAATTTAAACCTGTAAATGTACGTTGCTGTATTTTCAGGTGAAAACACAATGTTCCTAGGGGGGGAAAAAAGGACAGATACCTGTATATCTTGTATCCATGTGTTTTTTTTTTTTTTTTTTTTTTTTGCTTGCCAAAAGAAACTGCATCTGCAGTAGTAGCTGTATATTTGCAACCCTTCTAAGAATGTGATATTTCTTTTGATTTGCTATTTTGGTAGATAGGGTCAGTTGCAGGTGTCTAAACTTAGCCTTTCCTAACATTTTCATTTCATGTATGAGGGAATCAATATGGAAATTTTACCAGCTGCTGAGTATGTCTGTTCCAACTGTATTTCACAAGCAGATAAGTAATCATGGGATTTGTTCTGGTATTCACCAAGCCTGTTGTGAGATAACCAAAGTCAAAACACTATTATTACCTGAATCCAAAAGCCCCCACTCTTAATGGCACATCACAATGCTTTTTGGTTTATGAGGATTTAGCATTAGTTCAGAGTTAGTGTCCACTACTTCTCCTAAAGCCTTTATAGTCTTCTTTGACACTTATTCATGTGGGTGAATACCTGTGAGTTCCTTTGGGGCAAGTCTACAAAGAAGATTTATAGTATAAAATTTAGGCACTGTTTCAAGGTTCTTCAAGGGGTCCTCGGTCTTCATTAAGGCTTCCTTTCATTAACAGAATTCTGGGACTAAAGTTTGGGAATTAGGGAGAGAGCCATGACTCTAAATAGTGATGATTCAGGTCATATCTGTTCATTGAAATGAGATTTTTGCTTATACAAATTATGTAAGGCATTAGTACAGTAGTTCCCCTCATTGGCTATTTTGCTTTCCATGGTTTCAGTTACTCCTAGTCAACCATGGTCCGGAAGCAGATAATCCTCCTTCTGGTATACTGGCAGAAGGTCTATAGTATCCTAAACCTACATTCACCTATTTCATCTTGTCAAATAGACATAGCCATTTTATCATCTCACTTCATCACTAGAAGACGGTGAGCATGGTACAATAAGGTGACTTGAGAGAGACCTCTAGAGAGAGAGAGAGAGAGACAGAGACACAGAGAGAGGGAGTACATTACATTACAGTATACTGCTATAATTGTCTTATTTTGTTATTATTGTTTTTAATCTCTTACCATGCATAATTTATAAGTTAAACTTTATCATACGTATGCATGTATAGAAAAAAAAAACAGTATATACAAGGTTCAGTACTATCCACATTTTCAGGTGTCCACTGGGAGTTTTGAAACATATCCCCTGCAAACAGGGTGGCGGGGGGCTACCGTAGTAACCATTTTTATTGCCAAAGATCTCTAAGGATGGAATTACTCCAATAATTCTTTTGGTACTCATTCTCATTACAATAATAATGGCCAATTTTTCTTTCTTGATTAAATGCTGTCATTTGGATTCTTTCCTCTGGGATCCCATCATTGCTGCTGAATTCAGGGAACACATTTTGATGGTAGCATCACCCACTATAACTTCTAGCCTGTAGAGAACACCCACTAGAGAGATTTTTAAAAACTAGCACTCTCTTCACCAGTTTCTTTTTCAAATCCTTGATTCAAGAGGTATCCTATAGACCTTTCTGGGGCAAATAGAGAAAGGGGTAGATTTTTTATGATAAATTCATCTCTTTGTTTCCATCTAAACCCTCAGATACTTTCATCTATAGTTTATAAATAAAGTTCTGCCATTATAGTTTCATTTAATGCAGGCCACTGAGAACACCTTTCATTCAACCCATTAAGCCAAATGCTAGAACCACTTTCAGATGTTGAAGCTAATAAATTGAATCTAGACTATCGATTTAGTGCATTCATAACGGTACATTTGTCTTGTCCCAACATTATATTCCTTCCACCCTGAGAATCCATTCCCATACATATTCCTAAGATTTGTGAATCTTAATTGGAAAAATCTTACAATTCTTTGAGTGTGTCTATAGTATCTTTCCAGGTCATACCTGGTATCCATATCTCTAGGGTCTGCTGGGATTTAAATCTGGTTATAAGAGTAGAAGCACTGAGTGTACATTGGTGAGTGAGGGAGAGCTTGAGGATTAGATTTGTTTGTTGGTTTCACATAGAGTGAAAATGGCTATCATTACTGATGATGGAAGATGAGCAGATCTGGGAAGTTTCACACAATCTCCCCATATGTTCTGATTGCATTTTTTGATCATTGCTGTAACTATTTGAAGAGACCCTACAAGGCTGTGAATACTGTGAATTCCATATGTGTTGAAATTCAGCAACTGGCAAGATCTAATTTAGGGTTGGTTTTCAGGAATCTTTTCCTTGAAGTTACAGGGATAAAGAATTCTTTCAAAATGGTAACAGAAACTTTGTTTCCTTACCCAGGTCTTGAGTTAGGAGTTTAAAGCCCCGAGCTCATTATTTTCTTACTATGGGTTTAATGAGAAAAAAATCAAGCAACCTCAGTCTTTATAATCTTTATTCCCACTGTAGTGTTTTACTGTAGCAGCTACATGATCACCCAAAGGTTTACATAGCCACTGGACTCTTCCCAGGTGACAACTTAAGAAAGTGTTTTGACGAAGTATGCCATTTGCTACTAGTGTTCCATTTGCCACTAGAATGGAGTCATAGGTGACTTTTTGGCAAAATAGATCAGAGAATCAGTTCTAAATTCCCATACTTAAGGTTATGTTCCCCTTGAAGCACCTCAATTACCAAAACCTTTATCAATTTTGCTAGAAACTGATGGGTTTCACTAGAAAAACAGAACTACTACATGTATGTCTTAGATTGATTTCCATGGACTCAAGAATCCAAGACAAGGATTCTCTTGCAAGTGATTGAGGGTGTTCCCAGGCAAAAAATGCTAAGAAAGAGAGAGAAGCAGGACAGGAGCTGGGGGTAGAGGACAAAGGTGTTACTTTAGTTAAAGTCTAGCCTTAATTTAATACCCTGAGAAATTCTTGAGTATCAATGGCACCATGAAATTTCCTTGAGGCAAGGGGCCCAAGTAGATAAAGTTCACCCCAGGAATTTTTGGATGGGGTGGTATCCACAGGTGATGGTAGTTCTTAGAGAAGAGAGAAGCCATGCACCATTAGCCGTCAATGGTCACAGAACATGGGGATATGTGCATTGACAAGGAAAGGGGATCTGGGCAGATCACCAACAGTGTCTACTAAAATGTATAACAGGGATGAGGAAATTAATAAGGGGAAAGGATTTACACAAATATGGGAGGAGTTGGCTCAGTAAGTATAGGAAAAACAGAGGTCAAGTCTCATTCCAATGCCCTAGAGCAGGAAAGAATGCTCTAATATCAGAAGTCTGTGATCTGTTGCAACAGTGAAGCGTAAACTAGTGTAAAAGTCTGAACACCTGCTGCACCTGACGGCAAGATCTTCTGAGACTGGCTTGCTTCACTTCTGACTTCCAAATCTCCAACGTCCCTGTGCTTAGAAAACAATAGTCTGGGAGTCTACAGGGAATTGTATTCTGGAAAATACGATTGTTGGTAATGGTGCCTGGTTGACAACAATCAACCCAGTATACATGTCAGTTAGGTCAAAGTTGTTCATCGTGTTTTCAGATCTTATATATCACTATTAATTTTTGTCATCTTGCTTTTTCAATTCATTCTGAAAAGTGTGTTAATGTTTCCCACTGCCCTTGTGTTTTGGAGTATATCTTCTTTGGGTTATAACAACTGTTATATATCAAAATTAGTTATTAGGTACATAAAATTCAGAACTGTATATCTTCTTAGTATGCTGATACAATTTTATTATAAAATATTCCCTTTTATCTCCAGTAATGCTTCCTACATTTAAGTCTATTCTGTCTGTTATTGTAATTGTGACACCAGCCATCTTGATTATTATTTGCATAGTGTATCTTTTTCCATCGTTGCTCTTACATTTGAGGTGTATCTTTTATAAACCACATTCAGGAAATGCATTCTATAGTCCTTGTTAATTCCAACATTTGTCCCTTTTACATAAAATGTTATTACTGTGTTTTTGTGGTTATTTCTGCCTATTTGCTTTTTATTCATCTAATGTGTTTCACTTTCCTTTCTCTTTGACTTCCTTTTTCATTAATTTATTGTTATGATTCTATTTCCCCTCTATTAACTTATTGATTTTAAATTATTTTTACCATTCCTTTACATTACACCCTAGAGATTACAATATGATCCTTAATTTAGCACAACTTAATGCGAATTGGTATTTTTATCATTTTTAAGGCAATGTGATAACCTCACAACTCTAACTACACTGTCCTCTTCCACACTGTCTGTTGTAATTGTCATTTTTTTAAACCTCTAAAGCTTTGCTTATGCAGATTTTACCTGAAAAATCCTCATGCAGTCATCCTCTTAATTTTGTTTTAATGTTTTGTTTGTTTGTTTTTTGGTGTACAATCCATAGGTTTTATTACAGGCATAGAGTCACGCAAATGTCACCCATTCAGGATATAGAATGGTTTCTGTAACACAAAATCTTCCTCAAACTACCCCTTGTCACATCTTCTTCTGAACTGTAATGTCACACTCGTGATGCATTCTTCATCACCATAACCCACAAGTAGTTGTTATTGCTTTCACAGTCAATATCTATTTACGCTTAGCCAGATATTGACCTTTTCCATTTTATCCTGCATTATAATTTTTGTTTGTAAAATGTAAACAAAATATAGATTCATATTTTGAATAAAGAGTATTTTTAAAAATTTATTTGAGAGAGACAGAGAAAGCAAGCAGGGGAAGGGCAGAGAGAGAATCTTAAATGTATGTAGAGGAGATTTTTTTTTTTCAATTTGGCCAAAATTGGTTTTAAAAATTATTTTTATTTTGATTTGCCTTCACTTTTAAAGGATATTCTTCTTGGATATAGGATTAGAAGTTGGTGGTCATTTGCTTTTAGCACGTTAAAGATAGCATTTCATTGTCTTTTGGTTTCCATTCTTCCAATTGAATAGTCAGGTATCAGTCTAAGTATTATTCCTTTGAAAGCAATGTGTCCTTTTTACTCTGGTTGTTTTTAAGATTTCCATTAGTGTTTGGTTTTCATAAGTTTTACTAAAATGTGCATATATATAATTTTCTATATTTTCTTTCTTTTATAGTCTCTGTGTTTCAGCTCATATAATTTTTGTTGACCTATCTTCAGTATACTAATTCTTATCTGATTTAAGGTAATGTATTTGATTTTCATTTTCAATGTATTGCATTTTTATTTAAAAAGCTTTTTTTTTCTGTTTTTAATTAATTAATTGGCATTCTTGTTCTCTGGAGAAATTATCCATCTTGTCAGGTTTTTTTGTGTTTGGATCATCAGGTTTGTTTCCCTTAATTGGTCTTTTGCAGCCGTTGTTGTTTGTGGTTCTAGACATACCAGGTAACTTTCAGTTGTGTGACACATATAATATTTGATGAATTGTAGGTTGCAATCATTCTACCCTCCTTTGAAGGGAGTTTATTTTATCTTGTTGTAGCATTTAGGTTCAGGATATATCATATCATCAGGGATTAACTGGATTTGGGACCAGGTAACAGTTTTGGGGTGCTCTGGTTTGTCACTACATTCAGCACATAGCTCTCCAAGAATTCCAAGTGAGAGCCTCAAGAGATTACTAGGCTTATTCAGGTCTTCATAGAAGGTTCTGAACTCAATTATTTGTCTCTTTTCCACTATGAAACTATAAAAATCTCTCATCTGATTTCTAGTGTCTTCCTCTTTAGTTTCTTAGTCTCTTACTCTGTGCATTTTAGAAGTATGGCAACTTCCTCATGCAAGAATCTACCACATACTGAATTTATTTATTTATCTATTTATTTATTTATTTTGCTCTTCCCTTCTTATCAGGATTTTAGTGTCTCAAGTCCTAGCAATCCTGGCGATCGTGAACTCCAAAATTGTCTTGCTACCCCTTTGAGATGGTCAAAACTATTGCTGGCTCTCTGTTTCTTCACAGTATTCAGGTAGACTTTAACTTTTGGCTTCTAGCCACCTGAAACTCCACCAAGAATCAGCCAATGCCCTCAGAGACAGTATGGCTCTAAGAATGTAGGCTTATATTTGCCAGTTCTCTTCTAATACTCTGGTCAGACTTCATGTTTCTGGGACTTGCTGTGTCTCACTTGACTTTTATAACCATCATTGGCCAAGTGAAGTCAGAACCCCTTATGGAAAGTTCCCAAAAGAGCACAGCAGGACTTTAGCTGTAGACTGCTGTGGCCCCTCCAGTCCTAATGCCTCAATAGCTTTCAATGGTGCTTTAACATTTTTGTGTGTTGCTTGGCCTTTTAAACTGTATATCTTATATTTTATTTTATATTTCCTGACTGTGAGCCCTCCATAGTATATTACACCACTGTTCAGCTTGCACTGCTGTTGAGACTATCAATATCGGGCCCTGAATTTCTTGGTGAGTAATGGGCAAAGAAATCAAGTGAAACACATCAAGTCCAAGAAATATAAATGTGATCAGGATATCAGAATGTTTAAAGAAAGTTGAACCCATTGAATTCTGCGGTTTTGTGGTTGTGGTTTATCTCCTTAATTGATAATGAAAGTTATCCTTAAATTATTAATATAAAAACTCATGTTATCCCGAGTCAGCTTCTACTGCTGACATCCAAGGAACCTAACCAACTCACTTAAACGTGTACACTTAGATGTTTATACTAGATACCTCCAAAAATTTATGAGGCTACACAGACAGAAAATATTTTTTATTCTCTGTCTATAACACATTTCTGAAGCTTGTGTATTATGTTCACTATATATGTGTTGAATTAAAGTGAATTTTATATTTTATTTCAGATTCCCAAATTAACATGGCTAACATTAATAAAATATTATATCACCCAAAGTAAATCAAACTTCAATTAAAATAATCCTATAATGTAAACCATGAAAATAAAAGAACAAATAAAAAGCATTGACATAATGTTTTGCCTTATGAACATGGTTACAATTCATTTTAAGACACCGTCTTTCTGAAACTAGTAGTCAAATCTAATCATAGCATGAAGAATATATGAACTAGTCAATATGTGTTCAAAGTTATATTTTTATCAAAAAGCATGAATAAAACAGAGAAAGTAGAATGACTTTTACTTTAAGAATTAGTAGTAACTTGAAAATTAAAATTTGTTCCTAATGCTGTGTATATTTCATGCACACAGAACTAGAACAGACTGCCGAAATAAAAGTAGAGATTTCTATAAACATAATAGGCTGTATTAAGCCAGCCATTATATTGGATACGATTTCCATTTAATGTCAGAAATTGGCTTTTGAAGATGGCACTCTAAAAATCAAAGCTTTCAATTTTTGCAGCTTCTAAATTGATTAAAGTAGAAAAAGAAGTAAGTGTTAAAGAAACATTTTGAGAATATAGTCATTCAAATCTCATTTTTGAGGGGTGGGGGCAGGTAGTGCTTTGTTTGTATTACATAAGGAGAGGAAAAGGAATGATTGGGACCAGCAATAAAAAGATAACTAGGTCAGGGAAGGAAAAGTATTCACACTGGAGCTCTCTAAGCCCTTCGCTATTAGAATATAAATGCTACATCTTGAAATAAACTAGAAAATGAAGGAATATATCTTTCTCTTTAAAGTGCCAGATCAGAAGAGGAGAGCTTTTTTCTGAGAATCAGGAGGGCTGCCTTCTGAGGTTTCTGTGATCAAAAATGGGGAAAGCACTGATGTGGAAAGACTGATATTTGAATCTCACAAAACTAGTTTTCAGCACCAGTAGTGTTAATAGAAAGCATATCAGAAGCCCCAGTACTTTCTAACTCATTCACACAATAAATTTTTGCATGGGCAGCTGGGGAAATCGAATTCTAAACTTATACAGGAACTCTATTTGATAATGTTTCTAGTACGTGGATATGCTCTACTCATATAATTTTCTTTGTTTTATTAAGTCAATAAGGGGAGATTATTATTCGTAGTAAATTGGGGGTGGGAAAAAGTAACACTTTGTGCCCCTGGACTCCTAAAGCTTATTCGCGGGAAGTTTTTCTTCTGCTGGCATTATTATGATCTCTTAAACAGAACATCTCAGTGGTATGAACTCTGTCTTATTCCAACTGAGTCACTGAAGAAAACAAATAAGTAATACAGATCCTACGTGAAAAATTAGTAAATCCCTTACCCCCTAGCTTTGGTGGATGTTCGACACATCTCTGGTACTTTTTCGTAAACGCATTCACTGGAACTCTGGTTCAGTTACTTACAAGACTGTATTAAGAAACCGCTTTAGTTTCAGCATACTTTTCATTTACAAAAGTCCGTGATTAGCGCTTACCATAAATTTCATACACAATAAATATTTATTAAACTAAGTAACCTCTCTAGTCCTATTCTGTCTGAATACCAATAAAATAGCATAAATTAAGACCAGCTCCACAATTCTATAGATCAATTAGGAACATCATTTACCAAGTATGTGACATTTACATTGAACAATGTATTTAACTTCTCTTAATCTCAGCTTTATTGTCTATGAACGCTTATATGCTTGCCCTGCACATTATAACTTTGCATTTATAAACAGCCTTCCACAGAGCCTAATGCATCATATTGGCTATTATTATTTTTATTGTTATTAGCAACATTTGCAAATGACAAATGAGGCTTCACCTTCTAGATTTGTGAAACTGTTTTTCCTCGTCATTCAGTATCTCCATAAATGATCATTTAGAGGAAGCAAAATTTCCAAGTCCTAAATAATCATGGATCATTTTGTTGGTCATTTTTTTCCAGGACATACACACAACTTAACTTCACTATTCCATTAAGCAACTGTATATTGTTTTCCATGATTTATATTAGAAATGTTATAGTGGTGATAGTGGGTTTACTACTTCTAGGAATTGACAAGATATTTCAAGATGGGCTATTCAAGATCACATTTATTAATTTTTATTTATACTATTTGGCTTCAGTCACTAAATACAAAGAACAGACAACTAAGGCTCATGGAACACTGATAAAGGTCAAAGTCCTCACTCTTGAGTATGAGCATTAGGACAGAACTGTTCTCCGTTTTGGATGATAATCTATGTGTTCAATGGAAAATACGACTGCTGGAAGCTGATCCTATTTTATGAGAAAAGTACTGCGCACATTCAGCCCATAAATGGAACAATGGTTAGATTAATCCAAAAATCAGAATAAGCAGGAACCACATTTTGCTGTTGTGTTTGCTCTAAACCACATTTTACTGTTGTGTCTAAATGACTTACTGGTCACAAAGTGAAGAAAGCAACACGTGCATGAAAAGGAAGCGAGGATGAGATAAAAATGACAGTACTGCCTTCAAATAATGGCTAACACTGGCCTTCTTCAATCTTAACCATTCAGATCATTTATTTAAATGAAGTACATTTATATAAAATTCATGTTAAAAATGGGAACACCATTAAGGCTTTCCTCTCTCACTCCCCATTTTTAACCATCTACCATATTTCACGATCTCTACCCACCAAAGTGCTCATCTCTATGGACAATGGCAATGCACCATATCTAGCCTCCTATCTGGCCTTCCTTTCTAACTTTGCTTCATTCCAGCCCATTCTTCTAACTGCTGAGTAATCTTTCTAAACTAAAAAATCTTTTTTTTTTCCTTTCACCTACCCATTAAAATCCTTCAACTATTCCCTATTTCTTCTAGAAAGATACTCAAACTTCTTAGCATAGCCTCTCACAATTTCCTAACATGGCCACGTAATGATTTTTCTCTCTTTTAGAGAATACATGAAGTCAACAGGTTTAACTCTTGGAAAGCAGGATAATCCAAAGAGACTGCACATCGGTTCTGAAGAGAAGGAATTTTCAGTGTCGGAAAGCCTGAACGTACTCTACTAAAAGTTTCTTAGCTAATAATATGTCTGTGTCTGAAATTTTCTTTGCCAATACTTCTCCCCATTTGGAAATTATGCTTGCTTCTTTGAAGATGAGATAAGTGTATTACATATGTGTGTGTATTTCATTCATTTGTCATATTTCATTCACAGCCAGGCCTTGGTGTTCTCTTGTTGAACATAAACCATTTCGCTTCTCAACTCAGACAAGGCTGCCAAGGGAATATGATGAAATGATACCAGAACCAAGACCACTTTATATTTCTGTCCAAACACAGACATAAACAAGGTCACTGAGCAAAGCACAAAACACCATGGAAAATATGAATGCTGCTGTTTTTTTTTACTATTAATTATGGCATGAACCTTGCTTTAGTCTATCCATTTTGTAGTTAAGATTGATTAATGTATCCAATCATAGAATTATCCCACTTCTTGATATCACCCAATGCAGAGAAAATCCCTACTTCCTTGAGTCTTCCCCCAAATCACCTAACCAAAGCCCATATTCTTTAAATTATTTCTCATACCTTCTTACTGAGATGCCCCATAGTTTCTCATGTTGCATGGCTTCGCTTGTAATAAGAATGAAAGCTAATGTATTCACAACCATAGATGCCTTTCTATTGGTCTTTGACACCTGTGTGTGTGTGTGTGTGTGTGTGTGTGTGTGTGTTGTGTGAGTGTGTATATATATATATACACACATATACATATATATACATATATACATACTCACTGTGTATACACTCACACACATATACATACACACTCATTGAATAGTTGAAAATATCCATCTGTTAAACCCAAAGCTCTAAAAGGCAACCTTTGTTATGGGGGGGGTAGGTCCGTAACCCTAGTGACACTCATATAAAACTCTCTGAAATGCAGAAATTTACAAATATGAGAATAGAGAGGACTCTCCTTCCAAAGTATTCCAGAACATCCCCCCTCCCCCCCCACACACAAGATAAAACAAACAAGAAAAGAGACCTGGAAACATGGATACAAGAGAAGGGAACACAACAGCAAAATGAAGCAGAGCACCACAATTTGACCCAATTGTTAATCCAAAATTTACTAAAATAATTTATACAACAAAAAAGCAAAAGAGCTCTGATTGGCTTTTTACACATCACAAATATAGGTTGTGAATTAATTTAATAATGTGCTGAAATGCACCAATGGCAAAACTTCATGTCTTTAATCAATACTGGGGCTCAAATTCCAATTATATGTGGGCATCCCACTAATTTAAATAAGGTATACCTGAAATCATAAGGTAAATAAGGAAATTAATGGTCATAAACCAGTGGCCAAAAAATTACATCTCATTATAACTATTGGAACTATATCTGGGCCTAAATTTCCATGGTCTCAGCATCCACTGTCCCAAATTATCTCAGTGTGGGCACAGATACTCTGACCCAATTAGTGGTATATTAAAATTAAATTAATTATTTGGCATTTACAAATTGGCTTGGCAAAACGGGACTTCATAGACCATTCGCCACCTCTTCCAAGTTAAAATAGTTACTGTACCATATAGGTTAAAATGGCCTTCAAGGACTGGAACACATTATATAAGATGAATTAGTGAAGCACTGAGTATCCCCACTACATCTCTATGTAATAGACTGATGTTGTCTGTTCTTAAACTTGGAAAGCACAAACAGTGTCTCTGTCTGGATTACCACAAGCTTAATGTCGTGGTTTCATGCATTAAGGTTCCCATAGCCAGTATTATTTAAATTACTGACTCCAGGGGCACCTGGGTGGCTGAGTTGGTTGAGCGTCCGACTTCAGCTCAGGTCACGATCTCACGGTTCGTGAGTTCGAGCCCCGCATCAGGCTCTGGGCTGATGGCTCAGAGCCTGGAGCCTGCTTCCGATTCTGTGTCTCCCTCTCTCTCTGCCCCTCCCCCATTCATGCTCTGTCTCTCTCTGTCTCAAAAATAAATAAACATTAAAAAAATAAATAAATTACTGACTCCATCCAATTAGCAACTACTTTGGTAAGTATTTCACTATTATGGATTTGGCCAACACGTTCTGTTCAGTGACTAGTTCAACAGTTTCTCATTGCATTCACCTCCTAAAGGACATAGCACACCTTTTCCTGGTTACACACGAGGTACCTGAATAGCCTTGCCATAATGCACAATCTTTTCAGGCTAGATCTTAACTGAACCTCACTTTCTTCAGAAGCATAGGTATGACATTACATCGATGACATCCTCCTCTGAGGAGACACACTCATTCAAGACATAAAAACACTGACAGAGGAGCTCATAAAAAGGGAATGGAATAATACCCTGCACATAGTACAAGGCTTTGCCACTTTGATTAGATTCCTAAAGATTAATTGGTAAACACAGGACTGCTTTATTCTTTCCACTGTCAAGAAACTGCTATCAACCTCTCAGCACTCAAAATGTTTATACATGCTCCCCATTTTTCAGGCTTTTTGGGGATCTGTAGGCAAAATATTTCACCATTTACAAATCTGACTTAAGCTCATTTACACTGTGGCTTGCAAATTGGTGTACCTTGCATGGAAATCCATCTGGAATCTGTCCAAAACTGTAATACAATTCTGCCCCCAAGAGGTACCTTCATTATACTTCTTAGACTCTTAGAGTTTCATACTTCTTGGAGTCTCTGGACCACTCCTGGTGCCCATTAGTTGTCCATGGGCCTTCTGTTGCAAGAAACTACCCTGTGCTATATGCCAATAGATGGCAATTGCTAGTTACATACGGGGCTCTCTGGAAAAAGCTCATGCCTGAGTTTATGGCCCTCTGTCTACTGTCTTTAATAGTGGCTGCACCAATTCACATTCCCATCAACAGAGCACAAGGGTTTTCTCTTCACATTCTCACCAACACTTGTTTACTGTCTTTTTCATCATTATTATTCTAACAGGTGTGAGGATGTACTTCATTGTGGGTTTGCAATTTCCTGATGATTAATGATGTTTAATTTCCTACTCAGATTATATGTTGCTTTGGCGTTAAGCTGTATGAATTCTTTACCTATTTTGGGTATCAGTCCCTTATCAGATGTATGATTTGTAAATATCTTCTCCCAATCTGTAGGTTGCATTTTCATTTTGTTGATAGTTTCCTTTGCTTTGTAAAAACTTTTCAGGTTCATATAATCCCACTTGTTCAATTTTGCTTTTTTTGCTTTTGGTGTGAGATTAAAAACCAAACCAAACCAAACAAAACAAAAACAAACAACAAACAACAAACAAAAACATTGTCAAGATCTATGTCAAGGAGCTTACCACCTGTTTTTTTCTTTTTTTTTTTCCCTAGGTGTTTTATGGTTTCAAATCTTATGTTAAGTCTTTAATCCATTTTGAGATGAACTTTGTGTATGGTGTTAGAGAGTGGCCCAGTTTAATTATTTTACTCTCCGTTTTACTTAACATTATTCATTGAAGAGACTCGCCTTTCCCCATTGTATATTTTGGCTCCTTTATTATAAAGTAATTGACCACATATGTATGGCTTTCTTCTTCGGTTCTCTATTCTGTTCCACTGATCTATGTGTCTGTTTTCATTCCAATATCACATTGCTTTAATTACTATTAGCCTGTAATAAAGTTTGAAATGAGGCAGTGTGATGTCTCCAGCTTTGTTCCTCTCAGAATTGCTTTGGTTATTTGGGAACTTTTGTGATTTTATACAAATTTTAGGATCTTTTGTTCTATTTCTTTTTTTTTTTTTCAACATTTATTTTTTGGGACAGAGAGAGACAGAGCATGAACGGGGGAGGGGCAGAGAGAGAGGGAGACACAGAATCAGAAACAGGCTCCAGGCTCTGAGCCATCAGCCCAGAGCCTGACGCGGGGCTCGAACTCACGGACTGCGAGATCGTGACCTGGCTGAAGTCGGACGCTTAACCGACTGCGCCACCCAGTCGCCCCTCTTTTGTTCTATTTCTGTGAAACATACTATTGGAATTTTGATAGGGATTGCACTGAATCTGTACACTGCTTTAGAAAGTATGGAAATTTTAACAATATTAAGTCCTCCAGTTCATGAACATGGAATATCTTTCCATATATTTGTGTCTTCCTCAATTTCTTTCACTAATGCCATGGAGTTTTCAATATACAGGTCTTTCAACTCCTTGATTAAATTTGTTCCTAGGTATTTTATTCTTTTTGATGCAATTGTAAATGGGATTATTCTACTAATTTCTATTCCTGATAGTTCATTATTGGTGTATAGAAGCAACAGATTTTTGTGTATTGATTTTTTATCCTCCAAGCTAACTGAATTTATTAGTTGTAGCAGTTTTTTTGAGTGTCTTTAAGGTTTTCTATATAATATCATGTCAGCTGCAAATAGTAACAGTTTTACTTCTTCTTTTGAAAGTTGGATGCTTTTTATTTCTTTTTCTTGCCTAATTTCTCTGGCTAGTACTTCTATGTTGAATAAAAGTGGTTAGAGTGGACACTCTTGTCTTGTTCTTGATGCTAGAAGGAAAGCTTTCAGGTCTTCACCATTGAGTATGATGTTAGCTGTGGGTTTGTCATACATGGACTTTATTACACGAAGGTACATATATACCTCATTTACCTTTGTGTTCAAAGGCAATATATAAGAATATTAACTACAGGATTAATTATAAACATGAAACACTTTAAATATGAAAGTACAGGGACAAGAATGCACATACCATTTCAGGAAAACTAAGTGATTAAATATTACATATCTTTCAAAATCTCAATTTCAAAGAATAATTAATTGCATACATTTGTCTTCAAAATAAAGATTTCAGGGTAAAAAACTATATAGAAAATATGACCAATCTTTAGAAAGTAAGACTGAGAGGAAATGCCAATTGTGTTTTCCTGAATAGTATCATTATAGGAGATTTTATTATAAGTGCCCAGTTTGTGTTGACTATTATTATTTTTACTAATATTTAACTTTCTTTTAATAATTTTTCTTAGTTTCTGGTATAAATTAACTGGTATAAATTAAGCATGCTTTACTTTTATAATGAAAAGATATTTAATACTATAAAGGTAGTATTTATTAATATTCTTTCCTTCTAAATTTACTTCTTTAGAAAATAACCAAAAAAAAAAAAGAGGACTCATTGTTGAGTTCTTACAGTTTTATATACTTATTAGAAAGGAGGAGACATGAACTATATTTATCCCACACGGAAGAAAACCTTTGTCATAGAGGAAAATAATGGCAAGGATTAAGAATTTTTCCATTACAAATAAAATCTAATTGACTCAGCATTGACAAAAAAGAATCCTTAATAATAAATCAGTCTTTACTGTAATAAATACTGGAATGCGATTCAAAATATTACCTTTACCAAAATTAGCTTAATGGTAAAGATATACTATAGAATCTGAAAACTGGAGCATTTGCCCTTCTAACTTTTTTTTTTTTTTTGGAAACTAGTCAACAAATCTTTTATTTTATTTTTTTTAATTTACATCCAAATTAATTAGCATATAGGGCAACAATGATTTCAGGAGTAGATTCCTTAGTGCCATTTACTCATTTAGCCCATCCCCCTCCCACACTCCCTCCAGTAACCCTCTGTTTGTTCTCCAGATTTATGAGTCTCTTATCTTTTGTTCCCCTCCTTGTTTTTATATTATTTTTGTTTCCCTTCACTTATGTTCATCTGCTTTGTCTCTTAAAGTCCTCATATGAGTGAAGTCATATATTTGTCTTTCTCTGACTAATTTCACTTAGCATAATACCCTCCAGTTCCATCCATGTAGTTGCAAATGGCAAGATTTCATTCTTTTTGATTGCTGAGCAATACTCCATTGTGTGTATGTGTGTATGTGTATATATACATATTTATATATGTATACATGTGTATGTGTGTATTTATATTATATACATATATAATGCATATTTATATTATATATATATTTATATATGTATATATACATATACATTATTATATATGTATACATACACATACACACACATCTTCTTTATCTATTCATCCATCGATGGACATTTGGGCTCTTTCCATACTTTGGCTATTGTTGATAGTGCTGCTATAAACATGGGGGTGCATGTGTCCCTTTGAAACAGCACATCTATATCCCGTGGATAAATGCCTAGTAGTGCAATTTCTGGGTCATAGGGTAGTTCTATTTTTAGTTTTTTGAGGAACCTCCATACTGTTTTCCAGAGTGCCTGCACCAGCTTGCATTCCCACCAACAATGCAAAAGAGATCCTCTTTCTCCACATCCTCCCAACATCTGTTGTTGCCTGACTTGTTAATGTGAGCCATTCTGACAGGTGTAAGGTGGTATCTCATTGTAGTTTTGATTTGTATTTCCTTGATGATGACCGAAGTTGAACATTTTTTCATGTGTCAGTTGGTCATCTGGATGTCTTCCTTGGAGAAGTGTCTATTCATGTCTTTTGCCCATTTTTTTAATGGATTATTTGTTTTTTGGGTGTTGAGTTTGAGAAGTTCTTTATAGATTTTGGATACTAACCCTTTATCTGATACGTCATTTGCAAGTATCTTCTCCCATCCTGTCAGTTGCCTTTTAGTTTTGCTGATGGTTTCCTTTGCTGTGCAGAAGATTTTTATTTTGATGAGATCCCAATAGTTCATTTTTGTTTTTGTTTCCCTAGTCTCCAGAGATGTGTTGAGTAAGCAGTTGCTGTGGCCAAGATCAAAGAGGTTTTTTCCTGCTTTCTCCTTGAGGATTTTGATGGCTTCCTGTCTTACATTTAGGTCTTTCATCCATTTTGAGTTTATTTTTGTAAATGGTGTAAGAAAGTGGTCCAGGTTCATTCTTCTGCATGTCGCTGTCCAGTTTTCCCAGCACCACTTGCTGAAGAGACTGTCTTTATTCCACTGGATATTCCTTCCTGCTTAGTCAGAGATGAGTTGGCCATACATTTGTGGGTCCATTTCTGGGTTCTCCATTCTGTTCCATTGATCTGAGTGTCTGTTCTTGTGCCAGTACCATACTGCCTTGATTACAGCTTTGTAGTATAATTTGAAGTCCGGGATTGTGATGCCTCCTGCTTTGGTTTTCTTTTTCAAGATTTCTTTGGCTATTCGGGGTCTTTTCTGGTTCCATACAAATTTTAGGATTATTTATTCTAGCTCTGTGAAGAATGCTGGTGTTATTTTGATAGGGATTGCATTGAACATGTAGATTGCTTTGGGTAGTATCAACATTTTAACAATATTTGTTCTTCCAATCTATAAGCATGGAATGTGTTTCCATTTTTTTGTGTGTCTTCTTCCATTTCTTTCATAAGCTTTCTATAGTTTTCCATATATATATTTTTCAACTCTTTGGTTAGATTTATTCCTAGGTATTTTATGTTTTTTTGTGCAACTGTAAATGGGACAGATTCCTTGATTTCTCTTTCTTTTGCTTCATCGTTGGTGTATAGGAATGCAACCGATTTCTGTGAATTGATTTTATATCCTGAAACTTTGCTGAAACATGAATCAGTTCGAGCAGTGTTTTGGTGGAATTTTTAGGGTTTTTCATATACAGCATCATGTCATCTGCGAAGAGTGAAAGTTTGACCTCCTCCTGGCTGATTTAGATGCCTTTTATTTCTTTGTGTTGTCTGATTATGCAGAGGCTAAGACTTCCAATACTATGTTGAATAACAGGGGCGAGAGTGGACATCCCTGTCTTATTCCTGACCTTAGGGGGAAAGCTCTCAGTTTTCCCCCATTGAGGATGATATTAGCATTGGGTCGTTCAAATATGGCTTTTATGGTCTCAAGGTATGATCCTTCTCTCCCTACTTTCTTGAGGGTTTTTATCAGGAAAGGATGCCGTATTTTGTCAAATGCTTTCTCGGCATCTATGGAGAGGATCATATGGTTCTTGTCCTTTCTTTTATTGATGTGATGAATCACATTCATTGTTTTGCAGATATTGAACCAGTCCTGCATCTCTGGTATAAATCCCACTTGGTCATGGTGAATAATTCTTTTAATGTATTGTTGGATCCAGTTGGCTAATATCTTGTTGAGGATTTTTGCATCCATGTTCATCAGAGAAATTGGTCTATAGTTCTCCTTTTAGTGGGGTCTCTGTCTGGTTTTGGAATCAAGGTAATGCTGGCTTCACAGAATGAGTTTGGAAGTTTTCCTTCCATTTCTATTTTTTGGAACAACTTCAGGAGAATAGGTGTTAACTCTTCCTTAAAGTTTTGGTAGAATTCCCCTGGAAAGCCATCTGGTCCTGGACTCTTGTTTTTTTGTGAAATTTATGATTACTAATTCGATTTCCTCACTGGTTATGGGTCTGTTCAAATTTTCTATTTCTTCCTGTTTCTGTTTTGGTAGTGTATATGTTTCTAGGAATGTGTCCATTTCTTCCAGATTGCCCATTTTATTCTCTTATTATTGTCTGTAATTCTGCAGTGCTGGTTGTGATCTCTCCTCTTTCATTCTTGATTTATTTGGGTCCTTTACTTTTTCTTTTTGATCAGACTGGCTAGTGGTTTATCACTTTGTTAATTCTTTCAAAGCACCAGCTTCTGGTTTCATTGATCTGTTCTACCATTTTTTTTTTTTTTTTTTGGTTTCGATAGCATTAATTTCTGCTCTAATCTTTATTATCTAATCTAATCTAATCTAATCATTTCCTGTCTTCTGCTGGTTTTGGGTTTTCTTTGGTGTTCTTTTTCCAGCTCTTTAAGGCATAAGGTTAGGTTGTGTATCAGAGATCTTTCTTCCTTCTTTAGGAAGGCCTAGGTTGTTATATACTTTCCTCTTATGACTGCCTTTGTTGTGTCTCAGAGGTTGCCTTTCTAACTTTTGATGGGGGGCTCTTATTTGAAATTATTACTTATATTTTCTGTCTATGGTGATTTATTAAAAAAATTATATTTATTTTGAGAGAGGGAAAGAGGGCAAGTGTGCACAAGCAAATGGGAAAAGGAGGGAGGGAGGGGGGGAGGGAGGGAGAGAGAGAGGGAGAGAGGAAGAGGGGGAGAGAGAGAGAGAGAGAGAGAGAGAGAGAGAGAGAGAGAATATCCCAAGAGGGCTCCATGCTGTCAGCTCAAATTACAACGCAGGGCTCGGGCCCATGAACTGTGAGATCATGACCTGAGCCAAAGTCAAGAGCAGGACACGTTATCCACTCAGCCACCCAGGTGCCCCATGTCCATGGTGTTTTAATATGTTTTGGCAAAGGCAAGAGTCACTCATTGTGCCTCAACTTTGGGTACTTAAGAGGGAAATGTCTCTATCTTTGAGATGCTAAAGAGAGCCCTAAGACAAGAATTTTAAGCATATCACATAGCCTGTAGTTGAAGACAGAATGTTCCAAATACAGCTTCCCAGGATGGTGAAAAAATAAGCACCGTTTTAATATGTTGTGGCAATAAACAAATACTCTTAAGCTTCATTTTACTTATGAAATATTATTTGTATCTTGGAAATGAAATGGGACTGTGAATGTCTGAAGAAACTCAGTCTAATATCTTAAGGATTTGGTGGAAACTTTATCATGATGTGAGAAAAATAGTTTACATTTGAAAAATAGCTTTCATCTATTTAGAGTCCTGTGAGACACTCACTATTTGTGTTTCTCTTTTGAGGATATGATTATGATGTTGGCCTTCCACTTAGAGATGAGAAAATCAAATTGTGAGTTTACATTCCTTCATATTTCTATTAGAATATTGCCTGAGGGGGTGATTATGTAAGTGATTTCAAAATTATGGAATTTGAGCCCTTTTTAAAATTGCAGTGCTTGAATGTTGAGGCAGCACCTGCTTCTACAATGTTCAAGGTGTTACTTTTGGGACAAATAAGTCAGTATGTTTCATGTCCGTATTCATTAGTCAGGATTGGTTGAGGTATGCTGCAATAATAAAGAATTCCAACATTCAAGACCTTAAGACAATGGTAGTTAATGACTTATACAGGTGAGATTTGCTATGAGCTGAGGGCACATGTCAGGACAGATGACCTCCATATGTAGACTCAATGTTATTTCTCCATGCTACCGTAGGCGTTCACAATAGCCCTGACAAATAAAAGAGGAGAGGTAGAGATTTGTGTCCCAGTAATGAAATACTTCTGCCCCAAAGTAATGCACATCATTTTTACTAATATCTTCTTTTTTTCTTTTTTTTAAATTTATTTATTTTGGGAGAGAGGTTGCCTATATACACAAGAGTGTGAGCAGGTGAGGAGCAGAAAGAGAGGGAGAGAGAGAATCCCAAGCAGGCTCAGGACTAACAGTACAGAACATGACATGGGGCTGGATCCCATGACCTGTAAGATCATGACCTGAGCTGAAATCAATAACCAGATGCTTAAGCAAATGAGTGTCACCCTTCCATTAACATTTTCTGAATAAAGCTAGTTCCATAGCTATGCGTAATTTCCAAGTCAGGATATGGAAGAGAATGTGGAAGTGTAAATCTATGGGTACACTAGAAAGAAGAAATAAATCCCAGGTGAACAGTTGCAATTTCTGCCATGCTGTGTAACTGTGCTTTGCCAAAACCAGAAGTATTCATCATTAGTAAATAAAAATGGACTTCCTTGATTCACCGTTTGCACTCCATAGAGGTGGCGCATCTAGGTTTCATGTGTGCTTTTATATGTTTACGCATCTAAATGAGATGGGGACAAACAAAAATATGCAAGCATGTGGCATATGATTCTCTTAACTGTGAATATTATCTAGACTTTCTCCCCCATGAAAAACACATACATAGAAAGACTTCGAAAAACTAATTATTCCCTTCAGTTGCCTAGTACAAGTGAAAGAGCACTGCTTTTGCAGAGAAAGAATCGTGAGTTTCAATTCTAGCTTGTTTGGAGTGACAGGTAGATTTCCTATAGAATATATTGAAAAAGTCCCCATTTTATTGACGGAGAAACTGAGGTACCAAATAGAAGGTATAACCTTATTTAAGACGCACAATGGCTGAAATCAGGGCCCATATCAACCTGTTTATTCATGTTTAATTGAGGCTCATCATTGTTTTTTAAACAGTTTAATTCAAATTAAGATCTTATCCTCCGATATGAGATAATCCATGCAATAGACATTAATAAAATTTAGTATCAAACACACCATGAAAGCAGGAAATGAGGATGATCTGAATTTTAGAAAATATGTAATAAAAGTATGTATCAAAAATGTATTAAGATGAAGCATATCTCTCATGAAACACCAAGTTATAATTTTATACTAGTAGCAACTTCTACTACAAAAGTATTATGACAACTTTTATCACAGCAGGCAAATTACAAGTCGAAATGGTGAGGTTTACTGGGCACAAGTACACAGGAGTTTCTATCACCTAATGAATCATTAAAGTCTGAGGTCACAGAAGAAACATCCACCTCTATGATTTCTAACCAAATAATTTTTCCACTGCCAACTTTTCTTTACAAGGGATTAAATACTTTGTTTTGTAAAGTGATGAAATTGAGCCAACGCTGCTCCCTCACCTAAAGAGCTAACAGATTAGAAAAAAGCACATTTCACATGATGTTAATGGTTTTAGACCTAGAATTTTTTTGAGTCTACCCTGAATCGTATTTACAAATTACATGGATTTACCTGTCTTTTATTACCCATAACAGTGATGAGGCTGTTTTATCTATTAAGTTTTTAGCTTTGGGTCATGGCATACTTTCTGGACTCACAAATTTGTTTTCATGTCATATTCCCTGAAGCTTAAATTATTTTTGTTGAATGAACTACCACTAGATTTAAAGTATTGCCTCATTAATGTGATGAAAGAGTTTACATACAGACGAAATGCTAAAAACTTTCTTCCCATGCTAGAATTATCAAAAAAAATCAATAAAAAATATTTTATAAATACTCTCTGAGGATCATTCTTTGGAAACAGTTTAACTGTAGAAACAGTTAAACTGGAATAGAGAGGGATAGGGAAAGGAAGCTCATATTTATTGAGCTGTTAATGTTTATTCAGTTCCAAATACTACCTGGTGTTTGTAAGCATTTCCTACCCTAATTCTTACAAACAAACATGTATGCGGCTGTATCCATAGGTCAGAATTATGATTCAGGGAGTTTCTCTTCAAAGTCCGCGTTCATTTCCGGGGCATTCGGCAGTGGAAGGGAATAATACACTAGTAATAGGCTATTCATACAATTGCTGCTGCCACCATTTTCACAACAGCGACTATGTAAACATTAGCACGAAAACCACTGAGCTCTTACTGTATTTCAGGCAATAATCTTAAACGTGTATTATTTTAATTCTCATGAGTCTGTGAACTAAGTACCACTGTCATTTTCCCCATTTACAGACGAGAACACTGTGATTCAGAGAGTTTGAGCTACGTGACCAAGGTTACACAGCAAGTAACTAAGTAAATGGTGGATAAGGAATCAAAACCTAAGTCTGTTTGGCATCAAAGTTAAAATCTGAAACCACAACTCATCAAAACTCAGAATCAAAATCGACAAGGGGTCTTCATCTCCTCATTTGTACAGTCACAAGTGACTGACAAAATATTTGTCCAACTGAGCTGAGGTGGCTATTGTAGAGGCTTCTATGAATACCAAGAAGGTGCAATCTTACATTTTTTTCTATCTGTACAATAAGGAGAAATTCCTGATCGTCGCAAATGATTATTATTTAAGGGGAAAAGTCTCATCAGACTCATCTGCAGGCTGTTTCAGGATCTTTTATGGCTCATTAGTTTTTCTCATCCCTTTCATTTCTGTTTGACTTCTCTGTGACCATTTGTTCACAATTAATCAAGTTGTCCAGTGGCAAGGTCAGGGAGGGTGCCTGAGTTGACACAACTCTACCGGCCTTACTGTTAAAAACAACCCAGCGCTCCCGTCCTGCTGACAAGTGGGTTAGGAGACTCTCTGCTGTACCAAAAGGTTGACATTTTGCATTTCAGTGTTGTGCACAGGGCTCTCTCCGCTGGAGCATGACACCTCAGCAGAGACGCAAATCTCACTACCCATCCTTAACCAGAGTACGGGTGGTTCAAGTCCACCATCTCCTGTGCTTTTTTTCTGGTTGCAACAACCACTGGTTGCCCACGATAGCAATTGCTGGCTGTGCCCCACTCATATTCCTCAGGCCCCGGCAGAGTCAGGATACTCGGATGCCAACCCAGCAGTGTCTGCATCTCGTGCCTAAGGAATTTTTTCCCATGACTACAGGCTCTCCTGACCACAGACACTGCGGGCCTGAGGGGCAGGAAGTCACACCCCAGCAGGAGCCCTCAGTCCGTCAATGCCGGGAACTGCCATATACAATCCCAGCTCACACACCTCTGGGCTGGAGTACTCTAAGGGGTGTGTTTTATACTGTTTCCTAAAGCTGCCCTGTGAGGATTAAATCTTCCTTACCTGCTGAGGAAGGTGGCTTAACACCACTCCCTTTTTTTTTGCTGCGTCAAGGTCTGCACTGGAGGAAGCCCACAGGGGGAAAAAAAAAGCATCCCCAGTGTGCCAGCACTAGAAGAGTCACTGAACATGCAACGCTGACAAAGACACTCCCACAGTTCAGAGCAGAGGGCCAGATCTGAAAACACTGAGGACTTCGCATTTGATGAAGAAGGGTGCATTCTGTGAATTCAGAGGAGATGGCATTTGAGGGAGATGGGGCGGTGTGGATAAAGGTGCAGCTGTTCATCGGAGCAGCACGCTTCAAGTGCTCCCCTCCCTCCCCAGGGTTCAACCCCAATCCGTTTCTCATGCTGCGGAGGCGTTAACTGTCTTAAGGAACAATTGGTCAAAGGGGGAGAAACTGTGACAGAAGAGGTTTGAAGGGTAACAGTGAGACCTGACAACTTCTTAAAATATTTCCTGGACATTCACCAGAGACTTCAGATCTTCCCTGACGTCCACATTCACACATTTTACCACAGCAGATGCTCTCAGCTACTAAACAGAGACAACAATACATCCTGGATACTAAAATCAACTACTATGGCTTTGTGAAGATGAGAATGATGACAGCTGCTGTCCTTACCAGAGCCTACTTATCCTGGTTAAGATCAGTGCCTCATAGAAACTGCAATTTTACTATAGGTCATGAGCTTTTGGGGTTCCTCCTGAAAAATGTAAACACAGAATTGCACATCCTGCCATTTTAGGGTCTGCTCGCTTTTACTGTGGGCAATATTGAGCATGCCAATTCATCTATCACTCAAAATACGATATTGCAGAGATACCAGTGAAGGCTTGACTAACAGTACAGATTTTTGGATCTTCACTAAACTCTGGCAATCCTCCAGTGGCCTTCCAGTACCAGGTTTACGTGGCTTAGCCTGGCATTCAAGGCCATCCATCCTATTCTTCCAATCTACTGAAGACCTTCACAGCCGTCATTTTCTATAAGACAACTGAAATTCCAGCCAATGCAAGAAAATTGCTGTTCCCTAAGGACACACTGTGTCTTTTCCTCAAGCCTTTGCTCTCGTCATCGCCTTCATTTAGAGTGGCTCTGCTCCCTCCCATGCTTCTCTCTTTCCTCAAAGCTTGGCTTAGTCAACCCCATCTCCTTTATACTAGTGTCTCAAGTCAGTGGATGCTCCCTCCACTTTTTTTTTTCTTAATGTCTCTTCCCACTTTTCACTCTGGCACAGATATTTAGCGTCATATTGAGTGCCTCCTATTAGAATGTAAATCCCCGAGTGAAGATAATATTTTACATGATGCTGTATTCCCCAGAGCATCATGGCATAGCACTTTACACACAGTAAGTGAATTTTACATATCGGTGAGGAAAAGGCCAATACTACCTTCATCCACTGCTCTGGAATCTCAAGAAAGTAGTGGTAATGTTGGAGCCCTTCTAGTTCAGTCTTCATGAGATCCTCTAAGAGGTATAATTAAGTCTCTGGTTTCCAAGGGAAGGGAACAAATCTCAGGTTCCTCACCAGATAATAATGGTGTATATATTTTAGGCTTTATTACTTTCAATAAAATCATCATATAAAGAAGCAGCATGGAGATTAGCACAGGAAAATTGCTCAACACATGTAAGTAGGTCTAATTATAATTATCTTCATTTTTGTTTTCCAATTGAGGTTGAACAATATTTGCTATTTACATCAAAGGTATTTTTTAAAATGCCATATGGAATTCCTTTATAAGTAAGTGCCTTCTAGAAAGTGATTACCAGGGTCCTCTTGGCAGAACATCAGGAATAAAGGATGAGTTTAGGGTTTTTAGAGTATTTAAAGAGCTACATTAAAAATAACAACAACTTTGTCAGACCGTAAAAAAAAATGAGGGAATTTGTTCCCAAGTAGACCTGCCTTGAAGAAATGTTAAAAGAAGTTTTTCAGGGAGAAGGACAATTACATAGGTCAGATAATCAGAACTATTTAAAGAAAGAAAGAGCATTGGAGAATGAATGAATGAAGGTAAAATGACAACTATGTTGATTATTCTAAATCTATCCAACAGATGACAATGTATTAAAAAAATAGTAGCAACAAAGTGTTTTGCTTTATGTGCTCCCATACACATACACACACACACACACACACACACACACACACACACACCTATATATGGTCATATATTAGTTATATACAAGTAAAATAAGAGACAGCAATGATAAAAGGAATGTGAGGGAGAACTTAGAAATATTTTGCAATTATAAGTGCTTGTACCATCTGTGAAATTGTAGACAGTTAGTTGAAAGTGGACTGGGGTTCCTTCTAAGCACTATTGCAAATTCCAGGGCCACTGAAAGAAAAGTAAAGAAAAATATGAAGTATAATAGATATGCTAAGAAGGGGAAGAAAATACAATCATATAAAATGCTCAGTTAAAAACATAAATAGTAGGAAAATGTGTGGAAGACAAAAAAAGGACAGAGAAAAAGGGTGAAATTTTTTTAAAAAGTAGCAAATTTGGTAGATATTAATACTACTACATCTGCAAAGTTAATAGATGAATTCACTATTCTAGTTGGAGACTTTAACACCCCTCTATCAGAAAGAGACAGATCCAGCAGGCAGAAAATCAGTAAGGACATTGCTGAACTCCATAACACCATCCATATACTGAATATGGTTCATATTTATAGACTACGTTATCCCCAAATGCAGAATACACATTTTTATAAAGCTCACATGAAACATTAATCAAGATAGACCACATTCCATGAAACACACCTTAACAAATTTATAGGAATAGAAATTATACAGTATCTGCTCTCAGACCATAAAAAAATTAAACTAGAATTTAATAGCAAAAAGAAAGCTGGAAAAATCCCCAATTACTTGATGATTGAACAACATATTTCTAAACAATATGTGGTCAAGGAATAAATAACAAGAGAAATAAAAAAAAATTTTTTGAACTAAATGAAAACAAAATTTATCACAATGTGTTAGATGCAGCCAAAGCAGAGCTTAGAGGGGGAATTTACAGCACTCAATGCAAATTTTAGAAAAGAAAGAAGATATAAACGCAATAATCTAAACTTCCACTTTAGGAAACTAGAAAAAGAAGAGCAATTTAAATCTAAAGTAAGTAGAAAATCAATCAATCAATCAATCAATCAATCAATAAGTAAAACAAATCAGAGCAGAAGTCAATGAAATTGAAAACAAAAACAGCAGGGAAATTAAAACTAAAAACTCAAGCATTGAAAAGATTAATAAAATTGATAAGCCTCTGGCCAGAATAAACAACAAAATATAGAAGACACAAATTACTCATAATAGAAATGAAAAAAAAGGGGGCATCATTACAGATCTCAGGGACATTAAAATAATAAAGGGGCGCCTGGGTGGCTCAGTTGGTTAAGCGTCTGACTTTGGCTCAGGTCATGATCTCACAGTTCGTGGGTTCGAGCCCCGCATCAGGCTCTGTGTTGACAGCTCAGAGCCTGGAGCCTGCTTCAGATTCTGTGTCTCCCTCTGTCTGCCCCTCCCCCACTTGCTCTGTCTCTCTCTTTCTCTCTCAAAAATAAACATTAAAAAAATAAAAATAAAATGATAATAAAAAATATAAATAACTCTTAGTCCACATGTTTGATAACCTAGGAGAAAAGGACCAATTCTTTGAAAGACACAGTTTGCAAAAACTACACCAGATGAAACAGATCATCCAAATAGGTCCATATCTCTTAAAGAAACTGAATAAAAAAATTAGTAACCTTTCAATACAGAAAGTACCAGATCCAGATGGGTTCAATGGATAATTCTACCAAATACTTAGGGAAGAATTATTCCAATTTTCTACAATACTTTCAGTGAAAAGAAGCAGAGGGAATACTACCTAACTCAATCTGTGAGGCCAGAAATACCTAATAACAAAGCCAGGCACAGATATTACAGGAAAACTACCTACCAATTTCTTTCACATATGGATACAAAAATCTTCAAAAAATTAGCAACTTGAATACAATAACACATAAAAAGAATCTTATACCACAGCCATGTGTTATTTATCCCAGATGTACTAGGCTGGTTCAATATGGTAAAATTGATTAATGCAACCCATCACATCAATAGTCATGATCATACCAACAGATACAGAAAACGTGTCACAAAATCCAACAACAATTCACGGTTTAACAAAAAAATCTTGGAGCACCTGGGTGGCTCAGTCGGTTAAGGATCTGACTTCAGCTCAGGTCATGATCTCACCTTTTGTGAGTTCTAGCCCTGCATCCGGCTCTGTGCTGACAGCTCAGAGCTGGAGCCCACTTCAGATTTTGTGTCTCCCTCTCTCTCTGCGCCTCCCACACTCCCACTCTGTGTTTCTCTCTCTCTCAAAATATAACATTAAAATAAAAAAAAAATCCTTCAGCAAACTAGCAGTAGAAGAAAACACTTGATAAAGAATACCTATAAAACAAACAAACAATAAAAAATAAGCCCTCTGTTAACACCATATACCCTAATAGTGAAAAACTCAAACCTTTCCCACAAAGATTAGAAACAAGGCAAGAATTTTCCTGTAACCACTGCTTTTCATCATTTACTAGAAATTCCTAGGTAATGCAATGAGACAAGAAAAGAAAATAAATAGTAAACTGATTGGAAAGAAAGAAATAAAATTGCCTTTGTTCATAGATACGTGAACTTCTATGAAGAAGCTCTGAAGGAAGTGACCAAAAAATTGCTGGAACTAATACACAATTATAGGATGTAGCTTGATATATAAAAGTTGATCTCTCAACTATATACCAGCAATGACTAAGTGGAATTTGAAGTTAAAAATTTGTAACTATTTACAGTAGCACTGCCCCCAAATTAAATAGTTAGTAAATATAACAAAATCTGTATAAGATCTGTATGAAAAGAACTATAAGACTATGATGAAAAACATAAAAAATGAACTCAATAGTGGAGATATGTTCCATGTTCATGGATAGAAAGGCACAATATTGTCAAGATATCAGTCCTTCCCAACTTGTTCTGTAGATTTAGTGCAATCTCAATCTGAATCTCAGCAAGTTATTTTTTGTATATTAACAATTTGATACTAAAGAGTTTATAAAGAGAGGCAAAATACCCAGAATAGCCAACATGGCAATGAAGAACAAAGTCAGAGGACTGACACTTTCTGACTTTAAGTCTTACTATAAAGACACAGTAATAAGACAGTGTGGTATAGGTGGAAGAACAGACAGCTGATGAGTAGAACAAAGTAGAGAACACAGAAATTACCCACATAAATACAGTTAACTGATCTCTGACAAAGTAGCAAAAGCAATACAATGGAAAAAACTGTTTTCAAAAAATGATACAGGAACAACTGTGCATCTTCATGTAAAAAAATAAATAAATCTAGACACAGACTTTATATTCTTCACGCAGAATTAACTCAAAATAGATCAGAGATATAAATGTAGAATGCAAAACTGTAAAACTCATAGATAACATAAAAAAATCTAGATGACATTGGGTATGGCAATGACTTTTTAGATAAAACACCAAAGACACGGTCCATGTAAGAAATAATTGATAAATTGGACATTATTCAAATTAGAAACTGCTCTGTGAAAGACAATGTAAAGAGAATGAAAAGACAAGCTTCATTCTGAGAAAATATTTGCAAAATGCACATTTGATAAAGGCTGCTATCCACAATATATAAAAACCTCCTAAAACTCAACAAAAAGAGGGGGCCTCGATGGCTTAGTCAGTTAAGTGTGACTTTAGCTCAGGTCATAATCTTGTGGTTCGTGGGTTCAAGTCCCATGTCAGGCTCTGTGCTGACAGCTCAGAGCCTAGAGACTGCTTCGGATTCTGTGTGTCCCTTTCTTTCGGCCCCTCCCCAACTCATGTTCTGTCTCTGTCTCTCAAAAATAAATAAACATTTAAAAAAAAAAACCTCATCAAAAAGAAAACAAATGGCCCAATTAAAAATGGACAAAATACTTCAAAAAATACTTCACCAAAGAAGACAAACAGATGAAAAACTAAGCATATGCAAAGATGTTCAACACCATAAGTCATTAGAAAACTAGAGATCAAAACAACGAGGTCCCACACATGTAGTAGGTACCTTTTAGAATGACCAAAATCCAAAACACTGACAAAACCAAATGCTGTTGAGGGAGTGTAATAACAAAAAATCTCATTCAACGATGACTGGAACTGCAAAATGGTACAGCTACATTGAAAGACAATTTCATGGTTTCTTACAAAACTGAACTTAACTTTTACTATATGGTCCAGCAGTCATGTTTCTTAGTATTTACCTAAATGAATCAAAAACATAAAACCTGCACAGAGATATTTATAGCAGCTTTATTCATCATTGCCAAATTGTGAAGCAATCAAGATGGCCCTGAGAAGGTGATCAAGATGGCCCTCCGGAGGTGAATGAGTGACTAACCTGTGGTCCCTCCAGATAAAGGATTAATTTTCATCACTAAACAGAAAGGAGCTATCAAGCCATGAAAATACATGGAGGAAACATAAATGCATATTGCTAAGTGAAAGAAGCCAGTCTGAAAAAGCTACCCACTCACTGAACACTTCAACTATTTGACATTCGAAAAAGCAAAACCGTAAAGAAAAGATTAGTGGTTGGCAGTTGCTAGGAAGGACAGAGGGACAAAGCAGCAGAGCACAGAAGACTTTTAGGGCAGTAAAACCAACCCACATGATACAACAATGCGGGGCATGGTCTCACTGCTCTAAAATTCCTCTGTGCTCTGTTTCTTCATTATGCATTTGTCACATGTATACTTATACATTATACATGATTCATCATACATTTGTCAAAACCAACAGAATGTACACAACCAAGAGTGAGCTCTTATACAAACTATGGACTTGGGGTAAGTATAATGTGTGAATGCAGGTTCACGGGTTGTAACAAAAGGTATCTCTGGTGGGGATGTTGATAGTGGACAAAAGTTGGACATGTGTGGGGACAGGGAACTCTGTACTTTCTAATCAATTTTACCATAACCTTAAAACTGCTCTAAAAAATTTAAACTCATGAATTAAAAAAACAAACAAATATACACCCTCTCCTAGCACCCTAAATCATTGACATTAGTGATGAAAATATTCCTTTGGTTTAAATCTTTGTATCTTCGAAATCTCTCGATAAAATAAAAACATGCTATTTGAAATAAAAATCACTCATCATAAAATTAACAGTTTTCAACACATAAACAGCAATTGATTTTTTTATTATATCATATGATTTAACTGACTCCTATTAGGATTTAAGGGAATGGGAATAATAACCCATGATGAAATCAGCTTCAATTTCTCAAAAGGAAGAACACCACAAACCTATAAATTTAAAATTATTACCTAAAATTTTAAAAATCATTAGTAAGTTGAAAATCCATCAGTTCTTCACATGTAGAATTCTATGCATAGGCCTCTTACAGAATGGATGCTTTAGTCTAATTATACACTTTTAAGTGACATGTCATGGCTTTAAGGTCATATATTTTAGTCTAACTTATTAAATGAGGGTGATAGTTATTTTAAAAACTAGTTATTATCTTAGTTGTTCCAAATATTCTATTTAGACTACTTTTATATCAAAGGAGAGGAATTAGTTAAAATCATCAACAAATGATTTCTAAGAACAAGCAGTTCTTTTTCTAGAGCTTAAAGAGAATTGGAAAACAGAAAAATTCAACCAAAATTTTTCAAATGCTTTTGTTTTGAATTTTCACTGTAAAGATTAAGTGTATATTTTATTGTAAATTCCCAACTCCTTTAAACTATGTATCTTCAAATGACCCTACTTATAGGTGTAAACCTAATATGTACATTGGTTACAATTTTATATGTGTATGTTTAAATAGTATGATTTTTAAAATGTGTTCAAATATTCAGTAAAGAGATAAGTTCGTGCTGCTTTTACTGATGTATGAATTGTTTTATTATTCAAATGGTGCTGAAAATAATTCATAGATGTGGGCTTAAAAGAGTGAAATGTATGCCAGTAAGGAAATATAACTTTTCGAGTAATATCTAAAAGGTTCCTGCATGAACGGTCACATTATATTTGCATGGTCTAACACTGAAAATAAAGAATCTGTTTCATGTCTCACCCAGGGAAAATTTAAGCTATGCTATTGACCAAAAGGGCAGAATTTTTTCAAGATAACTTGACACATCAAAATACCTCTTTATTGATAACATGCTAGTGGCAGAAAAGGTGAAACTGTTTACTTAATTAGTGGGAGAAAGAGAGGTGTTAGGTATAAGTCCAAAAAAGTGTCAAAAGCCTGAGAAAAACTATCATTTTGGGAGAAAAATCAAAGTATGAGAAATGTGTGTCAAGGAGTTAAAAAGAAAGTGGAAAATACTAGAATCTGATGATAATAGTAAAGAAAGTGGAAAAAAAAAGTCTAAGATGCTGCAAAGACTGACCAACATATCTTGTCAAATTACTGAACTGTATTATTTCTGTATCTCTCGATGACATACTTACTAAGTGTTAAGGGATTAACTAATGAACTTATTGAAACACTGGCAATTACTTTTGAAATGTCTTCTAGAATTGGGAAGGTGGTATGTTGGAAGACGATTAAAAAGTAGAAGCAAATTTTATTTCTGGTATTAAGAACAAGAGTGATAATCCATAAACTTACTGGCCAGTTTTTCCAAGCCTAATCTTATTTGAAAAAGACAAAACCAAAAAACAAAGAAAAAACCTTCTACTATATTATTCTGCCATTTAAAACCACACGCACAGAGGAAATTTGTTATGGTCAGCAATCTGGCTCCATGCAAGGAACTAAGGGTTGGGGAATTTAGTTTGGTTTCGTTTTCACATAAGTAGGTAAGAATTTAATGGTGTCCAGTATAGGAGCATGGGGTGGGGACAACGGGGAGATGAGCTTTTATTGTTATAACACAAGGAGGGGCTGCAGTCTCGAAATCACTTAAGTATTTAAAGTTCACACTTGCTTACATATGTGCATTGTTTCAGGAGTCTAGAATTGGCAAAGCATTCAGGACAAAGAAAAATGATAAATGGCATTACATCATTTCAATTGGGGAGGGTAAGAGCAGAGGGCTGCAAAGACGGTGTGAGGTTTGTTTAAATGAGATGTTCCTCTCAAACGATCCAAGAGTGAGTAGAAGCCAAATATTAATAACAGCTGTTGATGACATGTGAAAAGGAGGGGTTATAACCACCAGTCAGGACTCAGGCAAAATAATAATTCTTTTAAGGCCCGTGGAGAATTGAAAAATAGGCAGAGCATAGCAGATGAGGTCCAACTTGGAAAACAGATCAGGAGAAAAAATATTCTGAAGCAGATAAGGACAGGAAGAAGTTGGAAGTCAGAGATGTAGAAGGGTATTTCCTCAACATTGGTTTATTTTTTTTTTAATTTTTTAAAAAAGTTGGAAGTTTTATTTATATTCCAGTTACTTAACATACAGTGTAGTATTAGGGTCAGGTATAAAATTTAGTGACTCAACACTTCTATCCAACACCCAGTGCTCATCACAAGTGCAGTTTTAAAAAGCTGCATCCCTACAAAGATGGTTTCTAGTTAGTCCAGGGGGAAAATCCCACGTTGTGTACAGCTTACCTTATTCAAAAATTGGTAATATTTTAACAGTTCTCTCCAGAAAAGGGGTAAGAGGCAAGTTTACTCAGGATGAAGGCACTGTACACAAACAAGTGAATCTGTTGTTTTAGGATTTAACACCTTTCTGTGTTACCTAAAAGATGCCCCAGTGTCAAGATCAATACATAATTAAAGAATGATTGAGGTTAGTAATCCCACACACAGTTAACTGACTACATATTAGATGCTGATAATAGATGATTCACACATAATCCCTAACCTAAAGAAGCTAAAAAAAATCTACTTTTTTTTGTGAAGTTTTTTTTTAATGTTTTATTTTATTTTTGAGAGAGAGAGACAAAGAGACAGAGCGCAAGTAGGGGAGGGGCAGAGAGAAAGAGGGAGACATAGAATCTGAAGCAGGCTCCAGGCTCTGAGCTGTCAACACAGAGCCCGATGCGGGGCTCAAACTCACAGACCGTGAGATCATGACCTGAGCTGCAGTCAGAAGCTGAACTGACTGAGCCACCCAGGTGCCCCTAAAAAACCCACTTGTATATAGTGCAAATGGGGATGGGGGTAGAAAGCAGATATCAGAGACATTCATCATCTATAGTATGCCTTTGCCAATCAGTGGTTGACTCTTCAATTTAGATTCATGGATATGAAGGATCCCTACTGTATAGATGCATGGGTTAATTTATGCAATCTGTGAGCATGAAACTAACTGAATGAAAAATCAGAATTTAAGCTACAGGTTAGAGTGAATATCTTCAGATCAATCAGGATAAAACAAACAAAGTCATACTCTATTTTCAATTCTAAGAACTTGTGATGTTTCTACCAATGGTTTCTAAATATGATTGAAAGTACCTCATAAAGTATCATTATACTCAATTTTCTTAATATGGACTAAATGAAGAAGTATTCCAAACTCCTCCTCAGTATGTTGCTGGGTGAGTGCAAAGACATGCATACAGTGTAAGAGTCTTAGATTTGAAATTTAGAAGTCCCTTGTAGAAAAGAGAATGATTTGTACTCATTTTGCCAGGGTCATCACTCTACTTCTGCAAATAAACCTGGCAATTTCCCAAAAACGAAATCACTGACTCTGAAAATCTGGCATAATCCAGACTATGGGAGCCAATAAGGGTGCCACCCTCCATTTGTCAGCAAATTACCCTTCATTCACAGCTACTTTGAAACATTTATTTAGCTAGTGATTTTCTGCCTTTATTAAATTTAACTCCAGAGCATTTCAAAATTAGGGTCAGATGATTCCACAGGGGCAATCAGGCATTTCCCAGTGGTCATTTGGCAACATATCATTTCATGTCCTCAATCAAGCACAGAATGGATTTTATATGTGCAACTGTCCCTTGATTTGTGTATTATTAAAAGGGAAACAGTTGCAAAGGGAATCAAGTTTAGGGGATGTGTATAGCTAGTACAATATGCCATATACAAAGTCAGGATGGTTAAATATTAGATTTATGTCCCAGGACTAGAAGTGGTATGCTTAATTTTCATGAGTATTTGACCATTTTGACATACACACATTTGAGGACCACTTCCTTATTTTACTCACATGTATTTGTTGAGGATGTCATAATGAACGCAGCTCTGTGTTAGGTGCCTGGGGTAAGGAAGGAGTGGAAACAATCTAACATAGGAACAATCTCTCTCTCCCTTTTTAATTTGTAATATTTATTTTATAACTTATTTTTGAGAGAGAGACAGAATGTGAGTGGGGGAGGAGCAGAGAGAGAAGGAGACACAGAATCTGAAGCAGGCTCCATGCTCTGAGCTGTCAGCACAGAGCCCGTTGCGGGTCTTGAACTCATGAGCCATGAGATCATGTCCTGGCTGAAGTTGGAGGTTCATTTGACTGAGCCACCCAGGCGCCTCATCTCTCTCTTTATTTTAAAGAAACAATCTCTCTGGGGCGCCTGGGTGGCTCAGTCGGTGGAGCGTCCGACTTCGGCTCAGGTCATGATCTCGCGGTCCATGAGTTTGAGCCCCGCGTCAGGCTCTGTGCTGACCACTCAGAGACTGGAGCCTGTTTCAGATTCTGTGTCTCTCTCTCTCTCTGACCCTCCCCCGTTCATGCTCTGTCTCTCTCTGTCTCAAAAATAAATAAACGTTGAAAAAAATTGTTTTTTAAAGAAACAATCTCTCTCTTAAGCTCATCATGTCATGGGTAAGACAGACATTACAAAGATAACAGTAGTAATAATAATAGTAATAATAATAATTATTATTATTTCTCTTAAGTTGCATAACAAATGTTAAGAAAGCATCACAGGTACACAGAGGAAGCAGGAGTGCAGTCCACCTGTGGATGCTGGCCATGGGATGATCTCAGATGAACCCCTATTTTAGCAGTCACAGTCCAATCAGGAGGCAGAAACCAAAGAAATAGTAACTATAAACAAGTATTAAGTAAGGAATAAAGAAAAATCTAAAGAATACAGGAATAGCAGATATAGGGAACAGACATTATTCTCAGAGCTCAGACAGATTACCTGCGGCTGGTGAGAACAAATCTACAAGAACCCCTCTCCCTGCCTTCCTTGCTATCCTGGACCTAGACACAGATCTTCTTCAAGGGGTGAAGTTTTGGCCCACTGTGTGGTGGAGAAGTCCACTGAGGTGCCACAGAAGCAGAGATCACTGCAATGTTAGAATGCTAGAGCAAACCCTCCATGGGGGAGATGTCACACATTAGAGGTCACTGTAAACCTGAAATGGATCTGAAATGCTATCACTGTTTCTATTTATATACTATGATCAGAATGAAAATAGCACAGGGCTTAAAGTTAGGAGATTTATGTTCAAATCCTCTCTCCTCCTCTTAACAGCTGGCAACTATTTACCTTCTTTAAAACACGAGTTCCTCGTCTCTAAATACTGCTGGCCATCCGACTCTAGCCTTACAATGCCACTGCAAGGATTAAGTGGTCGAACATCTGCAAAGGTGCCATTCATTATAAAGCTCTACATAAAGAGTAATCAAAGCAGAAGAATAAATTGTGAAAGTCTGCACATCCCTGCCTTCACATCCGATCTGCGCCAAACCACAAATATTTTCGCATGAGCAGCAGGAAGCTATTGCTTATCCATTTAGCAGGCCCGATGTTCATTTCTGGAGGACCTCCCAGCTTCCTGCCTCCCTTCTCACACCACCTAATTGAGCCTCTCACCGACCGTATAGCCAAGCATCAGAAATGGACGGACACTACTCTGGTCCATGTCTAGTCTGAGAACAAGGTCACACAGCTTCACAAGGCCTCCCATGAGAACAACAATAGATGGCATTTGTTCAGCACCTACTACATGCCAAGGATGCTTCTCAACACTAAGTCTTCAGTCACTTAATAATCCAAATGCCTTTAAATATTATTGTTAATATTATTATTGTAATATCACCATCACCATCATCCTCATTTTGCATATGAAAAGACAATGTTTTAGAGTTCTTAGGATATCTGCCCAAGATCCCAGAGCTAGTCAGTTGTATAGCTAGATATCAAACCCAGGTTTGGCTTCAGATACGATGTCCTTAAGCTCCCCCCAAATCTGACATCACCTGTGAACCTTGCAATCCTTTCCAGAATCCTTGAATCCTGGACAGTTTTTGTGAGACTTCCTCCCTGCCACCGAGTTAAGACATTAGCTGACACATTCCAAGTCACTCCATGCTGAGATACCTTAATTTTTGCAGAGGTCAAGCCTACCTATCTCCCGTAAAATGTGAGGGCTATTTCCTTCCCCAGTCTGACCCCAAGGGCTCAGTGTGATTGAGTATTCTAACACTTCCAGAGTAGGTAAGAGTAGGTAAGTGCCAGCACGTTTGCTCTCCTGGCCCAGTAACCCAAGGTAGAAACCCAGAATCAATCTCAAATTATGATCCCCACTGTGTTTTTGTTTCTCCTTTCCTCATTCAAAGTCCCATGATTCTCCCCCACCTCCAACTCTTCTCCTGTGTTGTATGGACCTCCACTAAGTTACGCGTCTCCATCTTTTCTCTCTTCATTAAACATGCCATTTACATTAGTGTTGCCAAAAACGTAGCTCACTGCACAAGACAATATATACTTCTGAGGTTCTGGCTTAAGAATTCCTCACCTTCTGCCTCTATTTCCAGATTATCACTCCTCAATCCTTACATAAAATTCCCAGCCCTTTTGGGAATTCTTGAAAACTGTGGTCAATATCCCTAATTTATTTAAGGCTTTCGCACCAGACTTCTGGTTTTCCTTCTACCCTGAAGCCTCTCATGGCCAACACTTAGGGTCTTCTACAATGACCTTCTCTTCCATTGCCTTGATCACGCTATCCCATGGCCACATCTGAATTCACTTCAACCCAGTATTTATTTAGTAGAGCAAAGTTTCCCAAGACAATGATTATTTCTACTGTGGAAAGCTCATCATCAAACACTAAAAAGAAAAAAAATATATATATATAGCTTTAGCACAATAGACCAGGAGATGTCTCCTTCTTCAAATAAGTTATGAGACAGGCAGAGAAAGCCAGATATCATGTTTTCACTCATATGTGGAACTTGAGAAACTTAACAGAAGACCATGGGGGAGGGGAAGGGGAAAATAGTTTCCAACAGAGAGGGAGGGAGGCAAACCATAAGAGACTCTTAAATACAGAGAACAAACTGAAGGTTGATGGGAGGGGTGTGGGAGAGGGGAAAATGGGTGGTGGGCACTGAGCAGGGCACTTGTTGGATGAGCAGTGGGTGTTGTATGTAAGCAATGAATCACAGGAATCTACCTCCAAAACCAAGAGCACACTGTATACACTGTATGCTATTCAACTTGACAAATTATATTATTAAAAAAAAAACAAGAAAAAAAAAACAAGTTATGAGAACATGCGGCTTTTCACTTCCACCTAGTAGCTTACCAGGAAGAGAATAAAGGAGTAGCATAATTATACTCACATGCCTCCCCTTAAACAGAAAATTAAAAGTAACAACTTCTTACATTCACCAGGCTAAGTTTGAGCCTGCTTGGAAATATAGAGCCTTTCTAGCAAGAGGTCTGAAAGAATGTGAGATAAACTAAGATTCAGTGTTCATGGGTACTAGGCACAATGTCCAAGTGATTTTCATTTAATCTGGGACAACTGAGAGAGAGAGACAGAGAGAGACAGAGAGAGAGAGAGAGAGAGAGAGAGAGAGAGGGAGGGAGAGGGAGGGAGGGAGGGAGGGAGGGCATAGACAGTGTGAAAAGTTGTTCTGGCTACAGTTTAAATTGCAACTGTCCTGACAACATTGGGGCATATGGGCTATGTGTATTTGTTGTTTAGGATAATAGCATATATATTATATACATTATGGCCCTGAAATGTCCCAAGTTGTCTACCCCTTCCCACCAGGTGCCACAAGGACTGAATTTTGAGAACTTCATTCTCTTACAATGCAGTTCAACTAAAAAGCCTTCCTTTACTACAAATGTGATCATGTTATTGCTTTTCTTTTTTTTTTTAATTTTTTTTTAACGTTTATTTATTTTTGAGACAGAGAGAGACAGAGCATGAACGGGGGAGGGTCAGAGAGAGGGAGACACAGAATCTGAAACAGGCTCCGGGCTCGGTGCTGTCGGCACAGAGCCCGACGCGGGGCTCGAACTCACAGACCGCGAGATCATGACCTGAGCCGAAGTCGGACACTCAACCGACTGAGCCACCCAGGCGCCCCCAACTTTTCTTAAAATCCTTCACAAGTTTCTCATTTCTCAGCAGTTTACATGGCTTAGAAAGTCCCTCCCTAAATTTTCAGCCATATTATTATTACTCTTTTTATTACTCATAGCCTGAGGCTCTGTTTCCAAAGCCTTTGTTCTCTCCTTTCCCTCTTTATATGTTTTTTTTTTAATTTTTTTTAATTTTTTTTAACATTTATTTATTTTTGAGACAGAGAGAGACAGAGCATGAACGGGGGAGGGGCAGAGAGAGAGGGAGACACAGAATCGGAAGCAGGCTCCAGGCTCTGAGCCGTCAGCCCAGAGCTCGACGCGGGGCTCAAACCCATGAACTGTGAGATCATGACCTGAGCCAAAGTCGGACGCTCAACCAAATGAGCCACGCAGGCGCCCCTATATGTTTTTCTATCCACTTGGGACTCTTCATCTCCTTCACTTGGTCAATTCATCACCCATCATATCTCATCTTAAACTTCACCTCTGCCAGGGACTATTCCTCGATCTCCCTGTGAACTGTCAGTATCTTCTGAGTAGTCACCCAGTATCATATACTTCTCTCAGAGAACACAGAAATCTTTATTGATGTTGCATATTTAATTTTTTGTCTTCTTCATTACAAAGAAAAGCCTCAAGGGCAGAGAAACTTTTTTCTCCAGCACCAGATATAAGGGTGACGCTATTGAAAGATTAAGTAGATGAAGCATACTTTTAGTTGAGCACTTGCTATGTCAGGCATTTATTCCTCTAACTGGCCCTACAAAAATTACTCATTTTTCCTATTTTAGAAGTCAGGAAATAAAGGCAGAGAATTTTCTTTTAATTACCCAAGTTCACATAGCTAGGAAGCAGAGGAGCCAAAACCCAAACTCTAGTATGTCTTCAAACATGTGAAGGTTTCTTTGTGTATGTGTATTGCCTTAATTTCTGTTGAAGAAGTTTAATTGGATCTCTATGGTATAATGTTTGGTATAAGGCATGAGTAAAATCAGTTCAATATAAAGTAGAGTCTTCAAAAAACTTATTGAAAAGATGATTTGCCTGGTTAAATAATGAGTTCCCCATCATTGGAAGAGTTAAACAAAGGCTGGTTAGCCTTTGTCAGGGATAGTTAGGGAGCATTCCAGAGTTTGTTAGACAGATAGTGCATTGACCTGGTAGGACTCTAAGAGTCCGTGAAAATAATTGTGGTACTTAAAGGGCAATTGGATGGCTTCTCGGCTCAAAGATGCGGCAGTCTGAGAGATGACCCACAATTTTAGCACTTAGCCAGCAATCTTCAGTCTCTGTAAATCCTACCCAATCGGCTGGTATCATGGACCTTCTTTCCAGTTAGTTTTGCCGACATCCAAACTTAATTGGACCCTAAATGTTTTCCCTGTAGAGCTCTTATCTTGTGAACCAACTGCTTAATCTATTTTGGCAGATCCAGGAGTCACAGCTCTTCAGGGAGCTGTAAAATACCTTTTTTAAAAAAAGTCAGCCTACTCCAGTGGGACGGACTAGTGACAGACTTCATTTTCTATTCTGAAATTTTCCTCTTGCATGGTTATTATATCATTATGCAATGCTTTCTAATGTCTTGGAGTTTTAATGCCGTCTTATGATGTTTGAACACTCAGGATACTTTTGTAATTGTCTAATTAATCCAACCAACAAAGGGAGTATTAATGGCTCCTTAAAAACTATAGAATATAATACAACAGTAATATTTTTTCAAATGAGATGAAAGATATGGAGCTCTCAGCTATGTGGACTAATGGTAGAATTCTAGAGCAAGAAAAAGACTTTCCTTAAAGCTCACTTCCTGTCACAGATTCATTGTCTGGAAAGAAATTTTTGGCAGGCCAAACACTCTACACTCTTCAGTGTGGCAGGATTGATTTTACCAGAAATAACTTATTGTTCATCTGATAATATTTCTGCTTAGATTTAGTACTTTTTTGTAAAGGGAAAGAGTTATTTTTGTTATTCTTTGAGCCATGACTTTTGGATCTGAAACACATTCTTCTCTCCAGGTACTTAAATCTGTGGGGAGATTATCATTCAGACTTGAGTAGTTGTCTCTTTCAGAAAGAAACCACAAAAAGTTAAAACCTATGGGTAGGGGGTATGGAAAGAAACAAGAATTGACAGGAAGCAAAACTAAATGTGATTTTTTTTTAAGATTAAGAATTGTACATATATTTTTTTGTTTTTTTACAAAGCACTTCGTGATATGGCTAAATGTATAATGCAGGGGAACAGTATGAACTATACCCGGAACAATACAAACACAGAGAAAAATTAGGATATACTCTACATTGGATAGCTCTAATTAACCCAAGGTTGGATCATGTTTTAATTCTTGTTTACTAGCACCTTGAAAATAATTACTGGGTGAAAAAAATGGTTGCTCTTTCTGTACACTGCACATCAATCTCTGCTTTCATTGGCATTGCAGATTTTGAATAAAATCATGCTGAAGCATATCATAAATGTGTTCCATAAAACAACATATGCAATATTTGTAAAACTTAGTAGTTACAGACAATTTCCAAAATAATTCCTTTGTTCCTCCTATTGGCGTTTCCTACTAGAATAAATTAAGGAGAAAGCTGAATAAGGAAAAATAACTAAATATGGGCGAAAGGAGGAATAAAAGTTGAAAATTAATTACATTCTTACTAAACTTATTTGAGGAAATATAAAACAAAATCAGAGAAAAGTAATTAATCTGGACACAGAAGGCTTGTTCCTTCCAGCATCCAAAAATAAAAAAAAAAATAAAGCGCTATTTGACTTCCAGGGGAAAAATAAGTTCATACACTCATTTTTTCTCTTTCTCTCAAACCTGGTGCCTACTCAAGAATCATTCTGTTGGGAACAACTACAAAAATGGTCTTTAGCAAGAGTTCATAAAATCTCATCCTAAAAGGAAAATAAGATTTTCAGAAAGTTTTGGAAATTTCAGTGAGGATAAAGTATTTCAAAATCCAGAGACCACAGAGAGGGCATAATAAAACAATAAGTAGGATTTGTAATACCCCATAGCACCTATCTACTTCTTTCCTGTAAATGTTGTAGAATGACCATTTCTCCTGGATGCTTATCCAAGCTGAAGTTTTATATGCAAACATAAGAAACAATTTCTCCATTTCAGGGACATTTTTAATAAAATAAATTGACTTGTTTGCATTATTAGCCAATATCACGTTAAAGATTTTTAGTCTCCCCACTTCTGTGAGTATTATGCAATCTGTTCCCGTGGAATGAAAATAAATAGTATTCTAACAATGTTAAAAGGAAAGACCTTTTTAAAAAAAATATGGAAAAAATAAACCCAGCCCTTTAACACATTTAATTTTGAGTTTTAATGCAATGAATACTCACTGTAAATACCTCCAAATCTTCATATAGTTCAATATTGAAATAGTTCAGTATCTATTCCTCCCCCATTACATAGTGCCTGCTTTTAATTTTTGTAAACTATTTGGTTTTCTTCAAAGGAATGAAGTCACAGAATTTAAGAACTATTTGTCTAATTAAAAGTTGGAAATTCTTGATTCCAATATCATTTATTACGTCTATGTATTTGATGGGTTCAGTATGGATGCTGACAATGACATCATTGTCATTCAAGGCACTTCTGGATGGAACTATTATTTTACAGCTTACAGCATGAATGTTCATAATTCTGTGAGTGAGGGGTAGAGAGAGAGAGAATCCCAGGAGGGGGGAGAGAGAGAGAGAGAGAAAGAAAAGGGGGCTTGAGCCCACCCGATGTGGGACTCAACTCACGAACCATGAGGATATGATCTGAGCCGAAGTCAGGTGCTTAACGGCTGAGCAACCCAGGCACCCAAATGTGCAACAATTCTTAAAGAAATAAGTTATCAGATTATCAGAACTATAACTCTAAAGTCTATATATTTTTTTCGGACTTCTATATTTATTTATTTTTGTAATTAAGTGATAAATGTGACAATCCTTTCTAAATGTATTTTTATTTTATTCATTTTATTTTTAAAAAATATAATTTATTTTCAAATTGGTTTCATACAATACCCAGTGCTCATCTCAACAAGTGCCCTCCTCCCTGCCCATCACCCACTTTCCCCTCTCCCCCACCCCCCCATCTACCCTTAGTTTGTTCTTAGTCCGTAAGAATCTCTTATGGTTTGCCTCTCTCCCTCTCTGTACCTTCCCTCCCTTCCCCTCCCCTATGGTCTTCTGTTAAGTTTCTCAAGATCCACATATGAGTGAAAATATATGGTATATGTCTTTCTCTTCCTGTCTTATTTCAGTTAGCATAATACCCTCCAGTTCCAACCACATTGCTGCAAATGGCCAGATTTCATTCTTTCTCATTGCAAGTAGTATTCCATTGTATATATAAACCACATCTTCTATATTCTTATAATAGGGGTGCCTGGGTGGCTCAGTTGATTAAGTGTCTGACTTCGGCTCAGGTCATGAGCTCACTGTTCTTGAGTTTGAGCCCCATGTCAGGCTCTGTGCTGACAGCTCAGAGTCTGGAGCCTGCTTTGGATTCTGTGTCTCCCTCTCTCTCTCTCCCTCCCCTGCTTGCTCTCTCAAAAATAAGTAAACATTAAAAAAAAAGTCTATATACTAATTATGACCGTATTTTACTTAGTTCTTATATTCACTAATATATGCAATATATTAGCATATGTATCACATATATATGTCATATATATGTATATGACAAAATATAGAATAAAAGTACAAGAATGAAAGAGAAAGAGGGCAGGAGCAACAGTTCACATGTTCAATATGTTTTCTTTAAATGGATTTATTATCTAAGATATTCAAAAAGCTTTGAAATATTGTGCGTGTCTCCTGCAAAGTGGTTCTCAACTAAGATGCTTTGGATTCTTACTGGTTTGTGGCACAGACGTTATATGCTTGATTTGCCTAAGGTATATGGGCCAAAGTTACTTTCTATTCCAGATAAGAGGGCAGTTCTGAACACATAAACACTATCCTCCTTTCCTACAGTTCTATTTGTAAAAGATGTAAGTCATGGCTTTATTTTATGTTTTTATGAAACTAAACTTCTAGGGGCTTAAATTTCTCCCAGTTTGGCAAGAAATAGTATGGGTTCAAAGGGTGAAATGTTGCAAGAGAGGGGCCCTACTTGTGGCCTTTGCCCAAATAATTTGTGGAAGAATTCATGCAGGGTTAGTTTTTTTCCCATTTGTATCACAAACAGATGATATCAGGAAAGAATCCAGAGGCCTCCCTTCTGCTTTCTAGTATATTTTAATGACCTCCAGATCTGATGGCTCTTCTAGATCTTACTGCTCAGAGCTACAATGCACTTAGTTGGATATTCTGAAGAACTATAAACACAAAATTTCAGAGAATTAAACAGTGTGTCTGACTTGTCATCCGCAGGGTTTTAAGACAGTAGTAAAGGAGTTTAAGGGTGGAAGGAGGTAGGGTGGGTGAAGAAGTAAAAACACTCGTATCTTAGAAAGACATTTGGGAAATACTATGATACTGTGTAGACAAATCTAATGTAAAAATTATATAAAAATCTCTACACAGGCCCTGAGTCCTCTACTCATGATACTAAGGAAACAAACAAACAAACAAACAACAACAAAAACACTCACTGCTTCCCAGGTTGCTTGTTTAACCTAACTAGTCATAGTACCCAAAGACCTATCACTGAGACATCCCACTGGATTCTGAAACAGAAGAAAGGCAGTGTCAGCAATGAAAAATAGTATAGTTGACCATTGAACAATGGGGGGACAGGGGTGCAGATCCCCCATGTGGTTGAAAATCCACATATAAGCTTTGATTCCCCCCAAAACTTAACTGCAATAGCCTATTGTACCTATAACACATTCTTTCTATGTGTATTATATACAATATTCTTACAATAAAGTAAGCTAGAGAAAGGATTATTAAGAAAATCATAAGAGGGGCACTTGGGTGGCTCAGCTGGTTCAGCATTTAACTCTTGGTCTCAGCTCACCTCATGACCTGACAGTTGATGAGATCTATGCTGACAGTTTGGAGCCTGTTTGGAATTCTCTTTTCTCTCTCTCTCTCTCTCTGCCCTTCCCCTGCTCATGTGCATTCTCTCTCTCTCTCTCTCTCTCCCCCTCCCTCCCTCCCTCCAAATAAATAAACATAAAAATAAACATAAGAGAAAATGTATTTACAGTATTTTACTGTGTTAAAAAAAACTCTAAGTGGACCCTCAAACTTCAAATCCATGTTGTTTAAGGGTAAACTACATTCCGACCTGTTTTGTTGACTATGATTAGTAAATTGAGATTTAATGAGAGTGAATGATGGATATATCTTCTAATGAATAGAAAGACATCTGCAAGGCACAACTGATAGGAATGATAGCTGAATGTTTGAGATGGGACAGATGGAACTGACAAATTTGAAAGCATTTACCTGGGTTGGGCTTTTGGGTGAATGGTGATTTCACATTGGAGAGAAAGTGATGTTCTGACTTCAAAAATAGTCAGAGCTTCCAGCCTTCCTGAGGCTAGTCACTTTTTTACCTGGTTCTCCTGTCACATAAGTTAGCCATAGTTGAAACATTTTATAACCTATTTTAAAAAGAAACTTTCTGAAATGTTAAGGCGAAACCTCTGAATATTTCCATTTCAGTGACTAGAAATAACTCTTCTTAGTAATAACCTTTTACCATATGTTGAGTGACCTTTTACCTATGGCCAAGCTTAGGTATGAAATGCCCGCAATTCTTATTGCTTACTATCTGACTTCTCATATTCTTACCATGTGCAAGATCTATGTAGCAAAAAAAATATTATTGATTAAAATAAACCAAAACCAATAAAAAAAGAAATAGTAAGACTCTATCTTCTAACAAGATAACCAAGAAGTTCCACTAGTGTCTTCATTATATATACTGATAACAGTTCATCCTGGGAACTAAAATCTGTTAGGATTAACCTGCAATTATGGCACCATGTATTCAGCTTCAAAATTTTGTTCAGTGATTGTTCAGAATTGTCCAAAAGCCTCTTAAGAATATTAATCATGGTTGGGGTACCTAGGTGACACCAATGGTCGGTTAAGCATCTGACTTCGCCTTAGGTCATGATCTCGCGGTTCGTGGGTTCGAGCCCCGCGTCAGGCTCTGTGCTGACAGCTCGGAACGTGGAGCCTGCTTCAGATTCTGTGTCTCCCTCTCTATGCCCCTCCCCTGCTCTCTCTCTCTCTCTCTCTCTCTCTCTCTCTCTCTCTCAAATATAGATAAACATTAACAAAATTTTTTTTAAAGAAACACAAATCCTGACTCTACTCCATGATGGGACTTGTACGTTTTCTCATGCTTTGGCAGATTTGATCTAAACTACTTCAGTTGGTGGCTTACCTGTACTTGTCTAGATTTGTCAAGTTCATGTGGCCTGGTTTGTGAAGCCTTTGCTGTTTTCTCTTTGGTCTCCATGTGCATATCTAAAGCTTTCTAACAAAGCCTGAGGTGTATGTTCTCATTCCGATATCTCAGCAAAAGCAAAAAACCTAGTTTATGATTTAAAACAAGGGTCAGTTTGGGGTGCCTGGGTGGCTCAGTCAGTTAAGCGTCTGACTTCAGCTCAAGTGATGATCTCGCGGTTCGTGGGTTCAAGCCCCGCATCGGGCTCTGTGCTGGCAGCTCGGAGCCTGGAGCCTGCTTCGGATTCTGTGTCTCCCTCTCTCTCTCTGCCCCTCCTCAGCTCACACACCCTTTCTCTCTCTCAAAAATAAATAAACATTACAAGAATTTTTAATAAAAGAATATGAAGCATGGCATTCCAAACCAGTGCCTGCAACATTGACCTCCAGTTTCTATTTCTTTGCTGCGGTTTTAGTTTTCCAGTTTATCATATGACATTTTATAAACCTCCAAATATCTTTTGTGAAAAAAAAAAAGAAAGTGTATAAATAAATCCTATATAAATTAGCCCTCACTTTTGTCTTTGGGTCCAAACCCAGAGCTAGAAACACAGAAAATATCTGTATCTCCATTTTCATTTGAATCCTCATGTGAAAACTTTAGGCCCAAACAGCATCCATGTGCTAAAACATCCAGAGCTACTAGTTTTACTGGAAGATTTGATATCTGAAAGCTTCTCTACCCTAACCTGCTATCATAGGTGATTCCACCTCAGTCTTGGTATTGTCCTGAAGATGAGATGGCCTAAAATCATAAAATAAACATGGAAGGTATTTTCAGTCAAGATTTGGCTGACACATAAATTCTTATATACTCTGTCAAGCTGAATCATTTTTTCATAACATATATCTTTTTGGGAGAAACTGTGCTGTTCTTATGGAAGACAAAAATTGTGTTTCTTTGCCATACCACACAGAATATACCTGGGAACATCCACATGGAAACACTGGCTAGATGTTATCGCATACAAATATTCAGAATATAGTATGTAAATAAACACACAGTAGTATAATATTAGGCTATTCAGCATAAATTTCTGAAATTACTTAATTTTCAATAGGAAGACTTGAAAAACAAAATATCATAGAAAGCCTCCAAAAGAAAGGCTTATTTTAGGTGGTTGCTTCTAAAATGTCTAAATGATCCTCTATTCATTCATTTCATTCAACAATTGCACTCCTGTGCCAGTTATGCAAAATGAAATGGTAGCCATCCCTATGGTAATAAAAATCTATTTGCCTAAATAGATTTAAGAAATTCATATGAAGAAGCATCTTATTTAAGCATTCACCGCAAATGAAATCAATTTGAAATGAAGGTAGAGATTACCAAGGAGAAACATCATTCATTTCTTTAAGGAAATTAAAGACTACCCATCTTTCTTGCCTACACATAGGAGTCAGAGCCACTCTAATGCACGCTGCCAGGGGCATCATTTACACTGAAAGAGTCTGAGAAATGGCACTCCCAGAAGTTGTGTGTTTCACAGCTCGCATAACTACACATGGCAATTCTGGAAGGAATCAGTGCTGCTAAATGAGATCCCAGGACTTTTCTCAAACATGCCTATTCAAATATCCATGAGAATTTATATGATACAATAGGATATATTTATAATGAAACTTAATAAATACAAAATTTATTTATTACATATTTTGGTCAGTTGTACCTCTGGAGTCTGCTAGAATTATAAAACTAAGCTATCATGGATCCTTGGGGTCTTGGAATCAAGTACAGATGGTCCAGAAAGGTATGACCTTAGGCAAGGTGAAATCAACAAAAAATATGACAAAACATCTTCTTTTTTGCAATGTTTACTTATTTATCTTGAGATACAGAGGGAGAGTGAGGCCAGGAGAGGCAGACAGAAGGAGAGAGAATCCCATGCAGACTCTACAGTGTCATCGTACAGCCTGATAAAGGGTTCCATCTCATGAAATGTGAGATCACAACCTGAGCCGAAACCAAGAGTTGGATGCTCAACCGACTGAGCCACCAGGAACCCCCCAAAAACACCTCTTTGACAGCTGCCTAGCATATTTTCCTTTGACAACACCACCGAAGTCATACTGGAACTGCAAAGTAAAGAATTAATGCAAAAGTAAAGAATTCTGTTCTGGGGATTGTTAGAATAGAGTAACCTGGTAAAACTAATAAAGTAGTTCTCAAAGTTTGCATTTCTTTTTTTTTTTAACTTTTTAAATGTTTATTTATATTTGAGACGGGGGGAGGGGCGGAGAGAGATGGAGACAGAATCTGAAGCTGCTCGAAGCTGACAGCACAGAGCCCAATGCAAGGCTCGAACCTACAAGCAGTGAGACCATGACTCGAGCCAAAATTGGAGGCTTAACTGAGTTGGCTACCTAGGTGCTCCTCAAATTCTGCATTTCAAACAAACTTCCAGATAACACTGATGCTGGTAGCCTGGAGATGACAGTCTAGGACTGAAGATGACAGTCCAAATGTAATAGATCATTTAACCAAGAGGAATCCACATGGACTAAAACATGTTTATATATAAGATAAAGAAGCCAGGATACAAGTTTTATGCATGGTATGTTCCCAAACTTGTAATAAACCAAGTATTATTGATGGGATACAGATTATTTGAAATGCATAAAGTTGTTTCCTGTGGTTGTCTTTGGGTACTGAGACCATGGAAAATTATTTTATATTTTCCCCTTTATTAATTACAAAGTGTAATGAATTTTAATTATACAGTAAAATGAACAGTAGAAGCTTTATATTAATAGGTGAGGAAATCAAGTGAGTATGTGTGGGGGATAAGCTTAGGAATCCCCCAGGTTTACACCAATGGGTTAACAAGGCATAAAGAAATGCAAAGTCATAAAATGCTCACACTTGAGTTTGGGTAAACCAGAATGGCGCCCCAAGAATACAGAGGTGCAAAGACACCCCGAGAATAGGGAGGTACAAAGGTGACAGGATTAGGGAGGTGGAAAGGCACCCCAAAATAGGGGGTGCAGAGCCCCCAAAATAGGAAGAGCAAAGGCCTAAAGTAGAAATGGTGAAAAGGTGCCCAAAACATAGGTATATAAAATAAACGAGATTAGATATTCAGGGTGGAAGCACCACCAATTTAGTACTATAGCAGAAAACCTGCTGGACCGCTGTGCTGCAGGAAAAGCAGCCCAAGCCGAGATGGTTAACAAAAGAAATGGTGCCTTGTCAAACTTGAGGTTAATCCCCCCATCTGTCTCATCCCCTAGGCTAGCTAAGATAGAGGTGTTGCCTCATGTCTGCTGTAAACAACCCTCCTCCTGACTGCCCGGCACCTGGATTTTGTTTTGTATTAATCCAAACCCCTAACCACAAATATCTCAAGACCCCCTTTCCCTCACGTCCACAAGTTACTGTTCACAGATTCACTGGCCCTTTGTGCACGTCCATCGCCATGTTTGTAAAAACCTTCTGATCCTAATAAAAATGAGGCAAGGACCTTTATTTGGGACCCTTGTCTTTTCCCAGACATTAGCCATCTCTTGCTTTCAATCCTGCGTCCCGCTCTTTTGTTGGACAAGAGAGAACTTTAGACCCAGAGTCTATATTTTTTTTTTTTTTGCATTCTGGCGAGCATGGAAACTGAGAAGCTCCAAAAAAGACATCAGGCATGAGAAAGGGTTAGAACACCTCTAGAAATAGGGACCACTGTAGTGCAGAGAGAAAGGGCAGCAGCCACACGCAATCCTCAAGCTAACTGCGACCAACAGAAAGAAACATGAAGACACATGTATTTGAATTTAAAGTGAAGGCACTACAGGGTGCGTAGGTGGCTCAGTTGTTTAAGTGTCCCACTCTTGGTTTGGGCTCAGGGTATGATATTGTGGTTCATGAGATCGAACTCCACATCCGGGGATTCTCTCTTTCCCTCTCTCTCTGCCCCTCCCTTGTTTGTGCTTTCTTTCTTCCTCTCTCTCAATATAAATAATAAACTTAAAAAAAAAAAAAAAACTAAAGGCACTAGGTTACTGCAATTCATTAATAGGTTTGCCCTTTACATTTCTTAGAATTGTAAACCACGTGGTTTTTGAAAGGATTATCACAGGGTGGTTGGCAATTACTGTGTATTTTCTGTTATCATCATATACTTTGTATACCCTATTGCAGATAATGTTCCTAAACCACAGTTCTGTCCATGCCACATCACAACTAAAAGATGTTGTGTGATTGCTATTGTCTATTAAATAAATAAATAAATGCTAAAAATAAAAAGCACCCCACACTTTCTAGTCAACTGGAAGCTAATTCTGTCCTGTCTTTAGAGTTTTGTCCCTATGCACCAATTTGGTTTACTCATCATTCCCTAAAGGTACTTGAGACACCCTAAAGGTACTAGGTTACTGCTTTTGTCCGTAACATTTCCTGCCATCATATAGTCTTCCCTTCCTCTTCCCCATTTACAAATACTATCTATCTTCAATATGTATTTAAAAAATATATTCATTTATCACAATCCAACCAGAAGTATTTGAAAGATTTCTTCCTCCAAACTGCACATGAAATCTTTCATGTAAAGTATCAAATCGTTTCTCCCTTTGAAGAATCTAAAGATTGATTATATTTTAGATTTTTTTAAGTGGATTTTGCACCTTTCAGAATTGTTTATCTTTTATACTTACTTTGGTCACAAAGTGATTACTCTCATTTCATGCATTTGGTTTTACTTAGTCATCCTCTCCTTGAGATGTCCAGGCAAGAGAAACTGATATTTCCCTCTTTACTTTAGGAGACCTTATACAGGATGGTTTTAGATGGGAAGTTCCTTTAATCACTCCATTATTTGTTAAAAGATAATCCTATTTTAACGTAAGTTATAAAGCTGTAGACTGTGTGTGCGTGTGTGTGTATAATTGCAATAACTTTTTTTAAAATCACATTTATTATACATCACAGGAGTCTGCTGAAATTATGCGATTAAACTATAATGGATTCTGGGAGTCTGGGGATAAGAGTACATATGCAATAGCAGTAAGGTATTGTCTAACTTTTGGGAAAAAATCAAATCAACAAAAATATTGATAGCACCTTCATTATAGCTCCCTTACACCATCAGTTGGCTTCTTCATGTTTCTTCCCCTCAGGATACAATCCCCTGCAAATCTAATTCATGTCAGGGTCTTTCGAGAATTGCCAATGGCACCCCTTGCTCAAATACTCCAAACGCAGTAACACTGAAAATCAAAGCATTTATGCAACCTTCTTCATGGATCAAGTAGGTGACCCCAAGGAAGAAAATTCACAGTACACTATTCTGTGAGAGGCTGAGTCCATTCAGAGTCCCTTGAATTAAGAATGCATATTCAGGGGCGCCTCGGTGGCTCAGTCTGTTAAGTGTCTCATTTCAGCTCAGGTCATGATCTCATGGTTGATGGGTTCGAGCCCCACATTGGGCTCTGTGATGACAGCTTGGAGCCTGGAGCCGGCTTCAGATTCTGTCTGTCTGTCTCTCTCCCCCTCCCCTGCTCATGCTCTCTCTCTCAAAAATAAACAAACATTAAAACATTTTTTAAAAGAATGCATATTTACCACTTTGCTGGGTTTTGACATAATGTTAAGTTAGAGAAAGTGTATCACTGCTTTCCTGTATTTACTTTATTTATCTATTCCCTGTATTTAAACAAATATTTATCACGGGTAATGGGAAAAAAGACCATGCTCATATATTTCTCATTAATAGACTCATACGGGGTCAAAATGAGAACACTTTTCCACTCTTGCCCTGACTCTTCCACTTAAGCAATCTGGGTCCTGTATTCCCAAAATTAAGTTGCCTAGAATAGTAGTTCCCAAATCCGGCTGATGACTAGAGATATTTAAAAAACTTGTTGAAAATATGATTTCTGGGTCCTCATCCCTGGATATTTTTATTCAGTAGTGCAAAGAATCTGTATTATAAGAAATTTCTCAAGAGACTTCTGAAAATTAGATTTGAAAGAATCACTTAACCATAAGATTTATAGAGTCCCTTTAAAAGTCTAAAAATCCATTTTTTTATTTCTATTCCCTCCCTATCCCATCAACAATGAAAAATGTATGTGGTGAAAACTGAGAGCTTTTCCCATAAGGTCAGGAATAAGACAAGGATGTCCACTCTCACCACTTTTATTCAACACAATACTGTAGGTCCTAGCCATGGCAATCCAACAACAAAAGGAAATAAAAATCATTAAAGTTGGTAAGAAAGAAGTAAAACTTTCAGCATTTGCAGATGACATGATACTATATATGGAAACGCCTAAAGACTCCATCAGAAAACTACTAGAACTATTAAATGAATTCAATAAGGTAACAGGATACAAAATCAATGTACAGAAATTCACTGCATCTCTATTCACTAATAATGAATCAGAAGAAAGAGAAATTAAGAAATTCCATTTACAATTGCACCCAAAATAATAAAACACCTAGGAATAAATTTAACCAAGGAGGTGAAAGACATGTATTTGAAAGCAATAAAACACTGATGAAAGAAACTGAAGATGATAGAAACAAATAGAAAGAAATTAGATATTGTCTAACTCTGGGGAAAAATGAGTCCATGGTCATACGTTAGAAAAACGAATATTCTTAAAATGTTCATACTATTCAAAGCAATCTGCAGATTTAATACAATACCTATCAAAATACCAACAGCATTTTTCACAGAACTAAAAAAAATCCCAAAATTTGCATGGAAATACAAAAGAAGGGCCAAAGCAATCTTGAAAAAGAAAAGCAAAACTGAAGGCATCACAATTCCGCACTTCAAATTATACTACAAAGCAGTAGTAATCAAAACAGTCTGGTACTGGCACAAACACTGACACAGAGATTAATGGAATAGATTAGAGAGCCCATAAATAAACCCACACATTTATGATCTATTAATCTTTGACAAAGGGGGCAAGAATATGCAGTGGGAAAAAAAGACAGTCTCTTGAACAAATGGCGTTGGGAAAACACAGCTACATGGAAAATAATGAAACTGGACCACTTTTTTACACCACATACAAAAAGAAACTCAAAATGGATTAAGGACCTAAATGTGATACCTGAAGCTATAAAACTCCACAGGAAAGCACAGGCAGTCATTTCTCTGACATTGGCTATAGCAACATTTTTCTAGATCTGTCTCCTGAGGCAAGGAAAACAAAAGCAGCAATAAACTATTGGGACTACATCAAAATAAAAGTTTCACACAGAAAAGGAAACAATCAACAAAACTAATAGACAACCTACTGAATGGGAGAAGATATTTGCAAATGACATATCCAATACAGGCTTAGAATCCAAAATATAGAAGGAATATATATACATGTATATGTGTGTGTGTGTGTATATATATATAGGCAGAAGACATGAAAAGATATTTCTCCAAATAAGACACATAGGTGACCAACAGACACATGGAAAGATGCTCAACATCATTCATCATCAGAGAAATGCAAATCAAAACTGCAATGAGACATCACTTCACACCTGTCACAATGGGTAAAATAAAGAATACTGGCGAGGATGTAGAGAAAAAGGAACCATTATGCACAGTTAGTGGGAATGCAAACTGGTGCTGCCATGTATGGAGGTTCCTCAAAATATTAAAAAGAGAACTACCATATGATCCAGTAATTCCTCTACTGGGTTTTTACCCAAAGAATATGAAACACTAATTTGTAAAGATATATGTCCTATTATGCCTTATGTAGAATTATTTACCATAGACAAATTATGGAAGCAGCCCAAGTGTCCACTGACAGATGAATGGATAAAGAAGAAGGGGTGTGTGTATCTGTGTGTGTGTGTGTGTGTGTATATATATATATATATATATACACACACACACACACATAGAGATATTATGTGTGTGTGTGTGTGTGTGTGTGTGTGTACTGCATGCAAATGTTTATAGCAGCTTTATTTATAATTACCGAAACTTGGAAGTAGCCAAGATGTCTTTAGTAGATAAATGGATAAATAAACTGTGGTCCATCCAGGCAATGGGATATTTAGTACTAAAAACGAATGAGCTATCCCTCCAGAAAGAGACATGGAGGAAAATGAACTGCATAATAGTAAGTGAAGGAAGCCAATTTGAAAGGCTACATATTGTTTGACTACAACTGTATGACATGCTAGAAAAGTCAAAACTAAACAGCAAAAGATCAGTCATTCCTGGGGTTAGGGGTCAGGTGATTACTAGATGAGCACCCAGGAGTTTTAGGGCGATGAAACTAGTGTATATGACACTATATACTGTGTTTGTGTCATTAGATGTTTGTTAAAACCCACACAATGTCGAACACCAAGAGTGAACCCTAAGGTAAACTATGGACTCTGAGTGATGATGATGTGTCCGCGTGGGTTCATCAGTTGTAACAAATGTACCACTTTGCTGGAGTATCTTCATAATGGGTGTAGCTATGCATGACCAGGGGCAGAGAGTATAGGAGAAATCTCTTTACCTTCTGCTTAATTCTGCAATAAAGGCAAAAATGCTCTAAAAAGGGATTGTACAATAAAATAGGAGTCAATGAATAGCCATTAATTTTTCACAGTTGTTTTTAGGTAAAGATAAAAGTGATATTGTAGGGAAAACTTTAGTTTTTATTTTTTACATCATCAGTCTCAAAGTTGGGTCCCTTCCTTAAGTTAGAGATAATAAACATTGAGTTAACGCAGTTGATCATGGCTATCCTTTGTAATGTAATGAAATAATTTCTTACCATTCTGACATAATCAGCACATGATCTGAAACAATCTTTTGGTAGCTTAGGCAAAATGAGTGTGAGAGAGAGGAAGAACAGAGCCTATTTTTCTTGACTCAGTTCCTTGTCACTGTAAAACTTAGTAGAAGGGTGCTCATTGAGTACTCTGACACTCTCGATATAAAGCACATGCATTATCCTTAATCAATATGTTGAGAGAAAACACATCTTCCAGAGTATGATATTTAAATTGTTCTTTTCTTAAAAGGATGCTTTTTCAGTCACCTTGGAAATATGTGCAAATGCAAATCTAAGTCCCATATGCGGTAATGATTTGGTTGAAACAAATACTATTCCCTCAAGCTATGTTGGTTTGGGGTGGAAGTGACTTCTCTAATAGGAAGATTGCAATAGCCCTGCTCCTAAGGGGAAAAGAAAAGAAACAGTCAGACAGATAAGATGCTCTTATTTATAACATGTAACAAGATATGTTGCAAGACACAAGCATCTTTCTGATGATTTATCCTGCTGATCAGAGTACAAAAGAGTTTATTTTCATAATTACAACAGATGGAAAACAATAAAATTATACTTTAGGCTAATGCACTCTCACCCTGATTATCCTTTTTTTTTTGTATGTGTGTCTCCCCTGAAGCTATTTTATAACAATATAAAAATTGCAGAAATATGGTACCGCAAAAGCCTGACCAGATTTCCTAATTATCTGTCATGACTCAAGACTGCAGTGAGAAATTAGCTCTCCTGGGAAAGAAAAAAATTGACGGAACTTAAAATAATAGAAAGAATCTTATGATGTTTTCCTCAACAAGTTGAGAAAGAAATCTATCCATTTTTAGTAGGATTACCCTAACTTTCTCTTTTCTTTTTTAAATATATTTTTGTGTCAGCTACAGAGAGGTGTGCTAATCATACGCCTCAAGACATGACATGTTGTCATGGAAAGATTCACTCCTTTCATTAATTAAATTTTATTCACCTAAAATTCCATGCCCTTCCTATCTTCTTACCACAAGTGTTAATTAATGGATATAAGGAATAAGATGTATGCACTTACAAGATCTTTGTGTCTACATCTGTACCTATATCTAATCTATATCTATTAACAACTACTTCCTTTATCTCCAGGGAGGTTTCCCAGCCTCCCTTGTACTTAGATAACACCCAGGTGAATAAATTCTGACAAATGGAACGTGGGGAGAATATGCACCTGTCCCCAAACACCCTCCATGTGCTATTTTTTTTCTCTTTTATCATCCTCTGGGTGGATAGCAACCCACATGGTAACTATAAAAGCCACCCTATGTGACAAAATCTTCACCATACTGGGTCCCTGAAGGACTGTGTGGACCCATCCTCCAACACATACCAATGATAAGACTCTTACATGAGTAAGAAAAAGACTTCTGGTCTATTAACCTACTGTAATTTTAAAGTTTATTTGTATTCCAATTACCTCATTATTCATTTCCATATAAGAGGCTACATTATGAGGTTCACATGGTCTTTAGGTTACCAAATCTTTTCATCGATTTTTGTGTTTTGTAATTCAAATAACGTGCCTGGAAATCCAGTCTAGAGGGAAGACAGCAATAAGCCAACTGATTGCTTCCTCTTAACCTGGCTCATTGTGACAGCGTTGGACATTGAACTTACTGAAGAGCTTAGGTGCCCTACTGATCACTCAGCCATCCATTCCACAGCCAGGGCACTGAACCTGCCTTAGGAGCTCCAGGCAAACTACCTTAACCAAAATAAAGTACAGTAATGTGGTAATATCATGTATCCTGAGTACTTTGAAGCCAGTAAAAAAGACAAGTCCCCGTTTCAGCAGATTAAATGCCATCTTGTTGTTTGCAAAAACAAAAAAACAAAACAACAAACAAACAAAAAAACCCACCTCTAAAAAATCACAAAAGTGTCTTGTCAGAGAACATCTACCCTTCCCTAAATCTACTTACTGTGTTTCTGGACTGCGAGATACATAGATGGTTTATGGATGCCCAGAAATATCGTACATGGTAGTACTAGAATTCTCCATGAGATGGAGTCAATACTGTACTTATTATTTTTAACAGACTATTTTTAGATCAATTTTAGGTTTACACAAAAATTGAACAGGAAGTACAGAGAGTAGCCATATATACCCTTCCCTTCTCCTCCATACCTCCAGTTTTCCGTATTCTAAACCTCATGCATTGCTGTGCTACATTTGTTATATTATTGATGAACATCAAGAATACTGATGAACCAATATTGACACATTATTAATTAAAGACCATTTGCATTTGAGTTCACTGAATAATACAGTTCTACCACTTTTGCCAAATGCATAATGTCATGTATCCACTATTACTGTATCTAACAGAATAGTTTTATTGCCCTAAAAATCCCCTGTTCTCCACTAATTCATCCCTTCCCCTGAACTGGCAAACACTTAATCTTTTTACTGTCTCTACAGTTTTGCCTTTTCCAAAATGTTGTAGAGTTGGAATCAGACAATACACAGCCATTTCAGACTGGCTTTTTCACTTAGTAACATGCAGTTAAGGTTCTTCCAAGTATTTTTTTTGTGGCTTGAGAGCTTTTTCCTTGTTATCACTGAATAAGATTCTATTGTATGCATGTACTATAATTTATCCATTTACATATTGAAGGTTATCTAGATTGTTTCCAAGTTTTGACAATTATGATTAAAGATACGGCAAGTATTCATGGGCATCTTCTTCCACAGACCAAATTTTTAACTTATTTGGGAAAGTATCTAGGAGCATCACTGCTGGATGGTATGGTAGGAGTAGCTTTGTAAGAAAGTGCCATACAGTTTTCCAAAGTGGCTGTGCCACTTGGCTTTCCCACCAGCAGTGGATGAGAATTTCGCTGTTCCATGTTCTCACTGATATTTGATGCTGTCAGTGTTTTAGATTTTTGCCATTTTAATAGGTGTGTTATGGCATCTCATTGTTGTTTTAATTTGCAATCCTTAATGATATATGACGCTGAGCACATTTTCATATGCTTATTTGGTATATGTCTATCTTTATGAGTTCAGATCTTTTGTCCCGGTTTTACTGAGTTGTTTTCTTATTGCTGAGGTGTAAGAATTCTTTGTACATTTTGGAAACAAGTCATTCTTCATATGTATGCTATTCAACTATTTTCCCCAGTCTGTGGCTTCTGCTCTTATTTTCTTAATGGTATCTTTCACAGAGTAGATGATTTTAATCTTAATGAAGTCCAACATACAGTTTTGTTTTTCACTTTAATGGAGTGTGGTTTTGGTGTTGTATGTAAAAACTCACTGCCAAATCCAAGATCATATAAATGTTCTCCTATATTGTTTTTGGAATTTATCTTTAATTTTTTTTAAAAAAGTTCTCATACCATTGAGGGAAAATAAAACCCTAAGTTTATGATTTACATACCTGATTTCATACAATTTTAATTGGTCCATCACATTTCTGACATATACAGTATTTTCCTACTCTGAGAAATCGTGATGTGTTTGTCAAGAAGGGATGCGTGTTTTTTGCTTGTCAGACTAAATTTGTAAATTTTTTTCTGGGTTCTTAAGAAAACTCTTGGGAGTGGGACAATGCATCTTTACTCTTGGGGAACAAGGGGAAAGTGTGCTTGCTATAGGGTCATGGGCACTGGTCTCTATTCCTAAGCAATAGTCATTCTATATTTATTGGAGACTTTCTTTTATAAAATAATATTCTACCTAAATCAATGATTTACTAGCAATAAATAAATTGCTGATATCTTCCCCAAGGGATAGCTCAAAGATCATCAACCAAAGATGGAGAAAGGCAGGGTAAACCTCTTTTCTAATGTGACTCAAGAAGAGAAGAGAGATCAAGTGAAAGAGTATTAAAATTCACTAGTGACAAAGGAGATCTTTAAATAGAAATAGGTAGATTTTAGCAATTGGAAACTTTCTACTCGTAGAAAGTTGATGTTTACCTTTGAAAGTTCTGACTATATAATAAGGCATAATAAACTTAATTTGTCAATGTGGCATTGTGAAAAACAACTTACTTATTCAAAGATTCTGCCATTGTTAAGACACTGTTCCAACCATTCTCTGGAAATGTGCTTTTCAAAGCATTTATAAGAGGCCACAGAAAAATAATTCAACTTGATTTTTAGCAACTTCAAGTTAATGACTACTTGAAAAATAAAAAGAAATCAATAAAGTTAGTATGAAAACTTAAAATCAATAAACAATTAACTCGACTTTACTCAGATTGAAACTAGAATAAAAATAATCTATGGATGTACAAATACCAAGAGTGAACTGTAATGTAAACCATGGACTTAGGGTGAAGATGATGAGTCAATGTAGGTTCATCCATTATAAGAAATATATCACACTGCTGGGGTATTGATACTGGCAGAGGCTGGACATGTGTGGGGCCAAGGGGTTTATGAGAAATCTGTAAACATATATAGTGTTGAGATATGTGCAAGTACTATTGTAAAGCACTATCGACATTTATTGAGCTTTGATTTCCCCACCAAATGAAATGACATATGCATTTTTCCTTCTGGTTCGTTATACGCTATATCTTATTCATCTAATTCTTCCTTTACCACTGAAGCTAACTTTTCCATATCACTAGTAACTACTTTTCTAGAATAAAGTTCTAGGGCCTTATCGGTTCCTTAAATAATTACAAAGAATTCAGCTTTCTGTGCAGTTACTTACTTCCATTACAACACAAAGCTATTCTCCTAATGGAGTCAGTGTTATTAGAACTCATTTCCCTGAGGTCTATTTCTCCTCTTTTTTTTTTTAGGAGACTTTTAGTCCCCCTTTCTAATTTGTATTATAAACTCAGGGAAAGGGACTGTGTCTTACCCTATTGCCAACTAGGTGTTCAATAAACATTAATTATTATTATTAAAATCATAATGATGTCAGGCTTGGCCTAATCAATTTTAATTCAGCTTAATCTAGTTCAATTAAGTTTAATTTAGGAGGTGCTGCCCTGACACACACACACACACACACACACACACACACACACACACACATATACACACACTTTAACCTAGATTTCTAATTTCATTCTGCATTAGGTTCCTCATTTGTTTAATTTTTTTCAGCCTCACAAATTTCTTCTATTGGCAAGAAGTCTCCTTTGTGCTATTGCTAAGGTGAATTTTATATGACAAATGCTTTTACAATATTTTGATTTCCTTGCCCATTGAGAAATATCACCCACAGCTTTTCATATTATAGCTGATTTTTCTCCCAGTGAACTGAAAGAAGCTGACCTGAACAAATTCACCTCTGGGTAGTCACGGTGAATGAGAGGAAAAGTAGGAAGAAGAGCAGGGCACCACCCAATTGTTTCTATGCTTTCGAGAAAGCTCTCCTGGAGTAGCATGAAAGACAGGCTGAGCTGAGCAAGAGTGGAGACTAGAAGACGTATTAGAAAATGACTGACACTATCCACATTAGTGATGGCAAGGGACTGCACAAAGTTCAGACAGTACGGATGTAGGGGTATGGGTGTGGACATTGAGAGAGGAATTAAAAAACAAAAGCAATTGCTGGGGCACCTGAGTGACTCAGTCGATTGAGTGGTCCGATCTTGATTTCGACTCAGATCATGATCTCATGGTTCATGGGTCTGAGCCCTGCATCAGGCTCTGCACTGGATGTAGAGCCTGCTTGCAATTCTCTCTCTCCCTCTGTCCCTCTTCCCTGCTTGCTCTCTCTCTCAAATAATAATAATGAAGAAAGCAATTACTCACTCTGCAGGTGAGAGAGGGGTCAAGGATGACCAAGTGGGATATGCTGCAGTAGGAGACAATGGAGGAACAGCAGGTCTGTTGTGGGCACGATGGTGTGAGCGGCAGGTGTGACTGATTTCAGAAATGAAATGAAATGTGGAAGTGTTGTGAGCCACCTTGCCCTGGGAGAGGATGGCTGCCCCAAATGGGAAGTGTAAGTAAATATTAAATGAAGAGGATAGAGGTGGGGGATATAGAAAACACCAATATTCGTGGACACCAATGAAGAAACACAAATCAAAGAGGTATAGTGAAGTAGGAGGGAACAGAAAACTAGGACAATGAGGAAAACAGGTTTTATAAGCCATCTGTTATTTTATCGTTGGAGGCTTTTCAAAGGAGAACGGTATGCAATTTTGACCCTGTGGGAGGTGCTCTCCCTCAAGAGAGACACAAAATTACGAGTCACTACAGCCAGAACTAGCATGAAGCCGAGGGGCTTTATTTAGCTGGTCGGCACTGGTACATCTCTAGAGTCACTGGAGGTTGGTACCTTTTCTGAAAATCAGCCTGTGCCCATTAACGTATTTAGAACATCACCTCTGACTCAAACTGCAGCCTTCTCTATTTCCTTCCATCTGCCCTACTCATGGAGCTTGTTACTCTAAGAATAAAGTGGTTTCCTGCCTTGTGTTCCTAAGCAAGATCGGCTCTAAAATACTTTATGAAGGTGTCATAATGCAGCAGGATAAGGAGTTACACACACCTGGAGCCCCACATATGCTGCTTATTAGCTTTGTAACTTGCTTAAGTTATTTAAACTTTCTGAATTTTCACTATCTAAATAAAAATAACAAAAAATGCAAGAATGTTATAAACAGGAAATGACTTGCCATGCATGAAACCATTTAACATATAACCAACATGATAGAGTTACCCAGTAACTGTTCATTGTCCTTTATTTCTGCCAAGTCGGTTGTATCTCTTCTTTCAAAGATGTCTTTGCACCCTGGTATCCTTGAAATCTTAAAATGAGGGCAGATTACTACTTGTCCTTGCTACGGTAATTAAGAACAGTGCTGCCTTCTCTTTCTAAAGTACTCTTTGAAAGAAGCAACTCTTCAAAGAGGAATACAAAGAGAGTTAATACCTACATGGAAAATTTGCACTGCTAATCAACTGTTTACTCCTCCCCCCTGTATTTTCTTAAGCAATCTGAGTAACAATCCGGGGTAACATTGTGTCTTGCATTGTTCACTCCTTAATTCCATTTCAGCCCTTATCCTCTCACTCTTCAGGCAAATATACAGTGATAGCTCAACTGAGGAAGTGTTGAAATAAACATCTGCTCATACACATCCTGTTGAAATGCAGACTAAAGCCTCCAGAATTTTTAGCTGACAAGTTCTCTGTACATATGCAGCATTTTACACTTACTAAGAAGAATCTATGTGCTAAAAGCACTCAAAAACGTGATCTCTAGCACCATAACATAGGAAGATTTTCCTCTGGGTTCTGGAATTTCCATGGTATTACGATCAAGTATAACTAAGATGTTCTAGCCTAAGGTATGAGGCATTTGATCTTCAGGTGAGTGGTCAAAAATGAAGTCATTGTGATTTATTTTGAATCAAACAAATAATAGAAGTCTTTGGTTTCCAGAAGCAGTAATCTTCCACTGAAGATGCAGTGGATGAGAGAATTCATAAAAAAAAATTCAAAATAAGGATCCCACTAGGCTCATCTGCAACAGAGATCTTAAGAAGTGGGATAGAGTAGTGGATTGAGCACTAGACTGGTTATCTAGAGTCCTGGTGTTTTACTGCTGATTGGTGTAAAAAGTTGAATTAATTTTCTTGACTCCACTATCAATATCTCTAAAATGTGGGTACTGAATGTAAGGACCCTAAAAGAAAGCAACCTTAAGGCAGATGGAACATAAGAGGTAGCCAACAAATTCCAGTTGCCCTCCTATAATTATAATCTTTGTGCTGTGATTTAGAAGCAGCTCACATACAAATACACTCGATCAATATATGTATATTTGATATTATCCACATACAAGTGTGTTTTGGTAGACTCTACCACAGTGCATTCAACTAGCAACTTCATAGGAAATGTAACAGTCAGCGCCTTCATTCTCTTTCCTTACTTAATGTCTTTCATTAGTGTTTTGGCTAATGAGAAATGCTCATATTATCCAAAGCCAGATCATAATATGTGCAAGGTTTTTTTTTGCCCATATAACATTGTTTGAAATAACACTGGTACATGGTCTAGTCAAAAGTTTCTTTAATAATGCAGCCCCTAAAACCTTAACTCAACTAATTAAATACTGTAAAATATAAATCAAATTTATAAAACATATTCATATATCCATTTCCATTTATGTTATGAGAACATAGAATGTGTCAGCTCTGAACAAGAAAACCTGGAGTGTAAAATAGCCTTCGGGGCGCCTGGGTGGCTCAGTCAGTTGGGAGTCCGACTTCGGCTCAGTTCATGATCTCACAGTCTGTGAGTTCGAGCCCCGTGTCAGGCTCTGTGCTGACAGCTCAGAGCCTGGAGCCTGCTTCGGATTCTGTGTCTCCCTCTCTCTCTGCCCCTCCCCTGCTCATGCTCTGGCTCTCTCTGTCTCAAAAATAAATAAAAAACATTAAAAAATTTTTTAAACAAAAAATTAAAATAAAATAGCCTTCAAACAGTGGCTGGCATGGGGCTTTGCGCATAAATAGCTAGGGCACTGAATTGACTGAGATGAACTGAAATCAGAGAACCAAGTCCCAGCCCAACAGGCAGTTGGTTTGAGTCGACGAGCCCATCACATCTTTAAAGTTCAATGACAGATTGTGGATAACTGCATCAAGGTTGGTTGGTAGAGAAAAACCTGAAAGGTAGTCAACAAAGAAAAAAGAGAGAAAACTTAATAACAGCTGAGAAGTAAAATCAAAGGTGATGCCTTGACCTGAGCTTAAAGAGGCTGAGAAACTCAGCAATGATGTTTTTCACTTTATCTATAACACACGCTGTTCTTCTCTGGTCCTGAAAATAGCATGTGACTTATGAAGCATCCTATTAGCTGTTTCAGGAAAGCACATTTTCTTCTGAAAAGAAATCAGTTTAAGAAGAAAGAAACAAGCACAAACACAAAGCCAAACACACTGGGGTCTACATTGGGCACTCACTCAAAATGTCATGTCATCCGAACACGTCTCCAGTTTTTAATGGTGCTTCACTTGGGTCTAATCACATTCAAACCCTGCTGGGTTGCATGCTATTATATGCTTTAAAAATGTATAGACAAGTCACAGCTAAAATAAAAAGCTCATACAAGCCAGCATCTGAAACACAGAAAGAAGAGGCCTTTGGGATTCTATTTCATCTGGTACAACCAAATCACAAGGTCATCTTTGACGTGTCGCCCACCTGTGTCTCTGTTTCCTCATTGTTAAAGTCAGAGTGATCGTTAGCAATGACCTAAGGCTGTCATATTTATTTTCTTTAAATTACATTTAGGAGCCTGTTTCAGGAAACCAGACAAACAGCTCTTCTCATCTTCTTTCCTCCTCCATTACAACATGAATGATGTTGGGAAGACATATTCCCATGTATCTATTTCTACCAAAACATGAGCCATGATATTTCTGTATTTTCCAGGAATGGTGTTGTTCTGAAAAGTTTCAAATGGAAGAATGATATAAAACTTTCTCCCTAAATATTTCAAATGATGCATTTTCTTGTTCTGAACATTTTAGCTTTGTAGAAGGTCATGTTAAATTGTATGTGCACATCAAACAGTATTACATTTCTTTATGTGAGTACATAGGGATAACTCATCCTTTGATTATTTTCCCCAGAAGTTTGAACATTTGCTCATGAAGCCTCTGCTCTGTTTTTATTTTTATATTGTTGACGTTCAAATGGAATCGAACCAAGGGTTTTCTGGTCAGAATAAGAATAAAGATAAAACCATTATAAGCCAAGGGAACTTGTGATAGTGTCTGACAATTTCCCAATGTGGTTGCTTCCTCATCCCAGATGTCCAAGGGATGTAATCAGAAACAGAGTGCACTTTATGATAAATGCCTCGGGGTGAATGTAGCTCACAAAAGATATTATGGTTTTCCTATGGTTTTCCTCTACTTTGCTTCCTCAAAAAAAAATTCTTTATTTTGAATTGTCTTAATATTAGCTGGTTCTCAAAGGAGAAAGAGAAGCACACACATCCACACGCTCGTCAAGTTTGGCCGATGTAGCTAAGAGGAGACCACATTATGTTTTATTTTCCTAATCCCAGAACAACTAAACATTAACGTGTTTTGCCCTGAGTAACCAGATATGACATGAAATATGAAAGACATATTTGAGGTTCAGACGGCCGCTCCCAAAGTAAATTAAAATGAAATAGGTTTAAGAAACACTCCTGTAGGGGGCTGCATTCCACCTGCAAAACCCAATCTGTGCCAATGGCAACATAATCAGACACCAGGAACAAAATTGTGAGCTAGTAACTGAGCTGGAGGCTGGAGTCCAGAGGCATTGGGCCAAACACGTGGGTCGGCTAATGAGACACTGCTGATCTGAGGGCCCTGGATGGGCATGCCGGGAGCTTCTGTGAACAGCTGATGGACTACAGTGTGCGTGTGTCTGTGTGGTGGGGGAAGGATGTCAACAGATCAAAGGCCTCTGTGGCCACAGTAGTACTGATGAATGGGTGGACTCTGTTTGAGATGAACAGTCCTGGAATCGCAACAAACTCAGTGAATGCACGTCATTCTCTGGCCTCAGCCCAAAGTGGGAAGCCCAGTAAGTGGCAACAGCCTTCGATCAGACCAACAACCAGTGAGCAGCACCCTTGTGACATCGTAAGAGGCAAAATTTTCAAATAACGGAGTGACCTGATATACACAGTGGCAGGACCACCCACCTGTCTACTCCCAGCCACATCTTCCCTTTCCCAGGTGAAGTCCAGGGTCAGGTGAGAACCTGATGAGACTGGCCTTTTATAAAACTATATGAATAAACGATCAATGACCAGATACAGAGGTGTGGTGACAATCGCTTGAGGACCAATCTAAAAGGCAGCAATCAGTGCTCAGACTGCATTTTGAGAACTAATCTTTTAGTACTCTATTTCAAAAAGATCATGTTTTTTGCAACCCCAGGAAGCACTGTGAATTATGAAGCAAGCAAGAGGCCAGCTGCTAAGTGATCTCTAACATTCACTCAGTCCAGCCCTCTAGCCAAGAGGTCTCTTGTCCCAGGGGTGCTGAGCTGCTAGTCCCTTGCCATCCACTGTAGATGTCCCTTTCTTACCCTAAAATGAGTACAAATGTAACTAGCACCTCTGTGACATTAGCAGTGTGAGATCTGAATGAAGGCTGATCCACAGGTATTAGAGTCATTGGGGGGAGAGGGGAACACTTGTTATAACTCAAATTGCTGGGTCGTTGCACACAGGGTCTATGTCTATTTGTATCCTACACTACACTCTCAATTCCATACAAATAAAATTATTCCAGAGCTGAGAAGACTGTAGATAGCATCTGACTCAACTACCTCTTCTGAGAGGGAACTGAGGTCCAGAAAGGTTAATCATCAAGTGTCACAAATGCCATAACCCAGGCTGCCTGATTCTAGTTCATAGATCCTTTCATGCTATCAGCCCACCTCGTGGCTGGTTCCTTTTCATATTTTCAGACAGTTCTTTCCCTGCAAAGTTCAAATTAATTTATACTGGCTGCATAAAACATTATGAGAGGCTTTAAAAAAAAAGGAATAGGACTCTTCTGTGTTAAGCTCCAAATTAAAGATCAAACTCTCAAGTTTATAATGCTGATCTTTAGAGGATTAATTCTTAAAGGTAATTCTTCATTCTTGATATGAATTACACTATCCTTGGGTATTTTGTAGAGACCAAAACATTTAAATTTGTTGGGTCTTCTGGAATAAAGCATATATGTGTATAGATATTTGTCAGTAGCCTGTTTGTTCAATTTTGCTGTAAAAGACAGCTAACACCTTTTTGAATGAAACTGTCAGACAGCACATTCCTTTCTGCTAGTGTTGAATTTCCAGTATAGTTTTGTGACATCTCTCAGTCATTCTGAGTGTGTGATTGTGGGGTGTGTGTGTGTGTGTGTGTGTGTGTGTGTGTGTGTGTGTGTGATAGAAAAAGAATGGAGGAAAAGGTTATAGAAGAGTCAGAGGGATACAACAATGCTCTTTTGTGACTTCCTTTTCCTTTTAGAGTTGGCTATTCTCGATAGGTATCATTTTAAAAGTATTTCATTTTTTCCCAAGACACGGCTAGTTCTTTGGTTGTGTTTGCCAGCAAAATTTGAGCTAGACTCAGTTGATGGTGGAGGATGGATCACAAACTCAAACTGCAAGGACAAAAGTCTAATGACCATCATCTACCAGAAAATCCAGTTATACACAGGGATGGTTCCTCATGTGCCCTATTCCAGATAGTTATTGAGATGGATTTTCATGTAATTGTTCTGTGGAAGACTTTTCAAGGAAAAAGTCTGAAGTTAAGAATTTTTGTTTTGTTTTTTGCTGTTCCTACTACCAAATACTCCAAAGATTCTCTGTCCCCATTTTCAGAGAGGCATGAAATGGGACACAAACATCTTCACTCTAGGTGGATAGCTGGTACAGAAGTGATAATGGCAGGAAGCAGGAATTCAGAAAACATGCTTCTCTTGTGGAACAGTAGCAGGTGTTTCCTCCAGTATCTTAAGGACTTCCATAGAATTGTGAATTATTTTCAGTCCATCTAAACTACTGGCATCCTTAGATACCTGGAAGCTGCAAATAATATTCCTTTGAGGTTACACAGTTTACAGGGATTCAGATGTTAATTCCAGAAGCTACCTCTCTTATGAGAAACTATTTAAAAATGAAGCGGCATGGGACTTCATATGGTCTATTGCATTATGGATTTTTAAATTTGGGCTTCTAAGAGACAGAGGGCTAGGAGTAGCCTACTTATTCACATTGGAACCTCAGGTATTCTTGGTGTGCAATTCAGTATGAATCACCTTGACCACCAAAGACAAAAATCTATAGTCAGTTAGATTTCACATCTCTGAAACTGTCTCTGGGAATGCAGCATTGTAATAATGCAAAGAACACTGAAATATCATCTGGTTATAGACAGACATCTTTGCTTATGGAAATAAATACTCAGATGATCTGGGATAAGTACTGTCCATTTTCTTTTTCCAAGTTTGCAAAAATAATTGGTTCTGAGTTACTTCTCTTTTAATAACCAACAAAATGAATATATTATATGCACAATAGCCCTTGACCCAGAAAGCTTATCATTTAGTAGGAGAAGCAGCCATGTAACTATTAAAGTATAGGTGATAAATAAATGTCCCAATATAAATACAATCAAGATAGTCTGGAAGAACAGAGGGATGAGTAAGTAAATTTAATTTACCCAGGACCCTGGAGGAAGTAGAAGACCGCATTTGAGCTGAACTTTCAAGGACAAAACCAGCTTTGGTAGGTAAAGGGAGCTTTGGGAGAGCCACCAAGAGTTAGGGATCTACATGGATTTGTCTGGGAAAATGGTGAAGGTAACCAGAGTGAAGAATTAAGCAGGGTGAAGAAGTGAAACTAAGCATGTTGGAAAAAGTCCAGGGTGAACGGTACTTCGAAAATGTATGTTAAATCATTTAAATTTATTTGTCAGACTCTTGCAATCCATTGAAGATTTTGAGTAGAGGCATAACAACACTATTACTATGGTGTAGAAAACTTAGGCTGGTGCTAACCATCTGCCTGATTTCATCTCCTCCTACTGGCTCTCCTTCAAGTCCCAACATGTTCCTATCACCAGTCCTTTGACTTGCTGTTCTTTCTTCTTGGAAACCTCTTTTTCTAGATATTTATATATCTTCTTCCTTATTCCTTCCTGTCTTTCATTTATCTGTGCAAATATCACTTTGTCTCAATGGCCCTAAAGGTACAACCCCCGCCCCCTTTGAGTTCTCATCTCCCTCTTTGCTGTATTTTTTCTGTGCTACATGTGACATTTAATATACACATATGCTATATGTACTGTATATACACAATACAAATTGTATATCCTTATGATTTACTCTCCACTAAGGCAAGACTTTTGTTTCCTCCTTTGTTCACTGCCTATGATAGGTCTTGGAGCATCCTTGAGTCTAACAGATATTTATTAAGTGAATAAAAAAGAGACAGAAAAAGGAGCATGTCTTAGTCAGCTCAGGCTGCCATAACAAAATACTAAAGACTTAGCAGCTTAAAAATCATGAATGTATTTTCTCACAGTTGCAGAGGCTGGATGACTGAGACACAGTGCCAGCATGATCAGGTTCTGATACGAGCTCTCTTCCTGGCTGCAGATGTCTGCCTTCTTCCAGTGTCCTCACATGACTGGGAAGGAGAGAGTACATTGTCTCATGTCTCCTTTTATAAGGACACTAATTCCATTATGAGGGCCCTATCCTCATGACCTCATATAAAATTAGTTACTTCCCAAAGGTCCCATCTCCAAGTACCATCACAGAGGTGGTAGGGCCTCAACATCTAAATTTTGAGGGGACATCAACATTCAGTCTGTAACAGAACAATCAGAGATGAAAGAGGCAAAACAGGAATGAGATGGTATCTGACTTCAAAGAATGAGATGCTTCTGGGTTAGCCATTAGCCAGCCGTCAACCTCCAACCTCCTGCCCAACTGGTATTCCTAGTGGAAAAGTGGGATTCAGAAGAAGACCACATGTCAGAAATGCAAAGTGCTTTCTAGAGGAAGTAAAGATGGGGATGTAATGACAGCAGATAGGGTCAACGGGAAACAAGTAGAGGTGACATATAGTCACAATCCCCACAGTCCTTCAAACATTGCTCTTTTTGGAAGGATGAGGGGCATGAGGCTGAGGAAGAAGAGAAAACTCCTGCAAGAATGCACTGCTAGAAGGTGTGGAGAAAACTTCCTACCTCACTAGGTGATAGTCAGAAAGCCTGGCCATTAGCATGATTCCTGGTGTGGGTGCTGATAATGTAGTCAGGGGATCTGGGGGTGTCCTGTAGGGCCAGGTGAGAACACTTAGCACAAAGGTCAGAAACAAGAGAACAGAGTAGAAAGGACTCTTATTTTTATTATTTTTCCCTAGGAACTGACTACATTGAAAAGAAATCGAGCCTCATCTGTGCTTCCTACTAGATGAGAAGGCAATAAAATTCAACACATATATAAAAAGGTAAATGGGTGAAAAGAAGAGGCCATCGTGGTAAACGAGGAATTCATCTCTGTGAAAGAGACATAGTAGATGAGGCAAAGACACAGACTGAGTCAGAGATGAGTTCTAAGGACACTTGGGTAATATATCAACTCAACTACTTTATCATGTTAAAGAGGAAAACATTTGAGGTTTGGAAGAAAAGGCAGCAATGGCTGCCAAACTAAAAATTGGTGGGATATGGCCGCAGACAAAAAGAGGGAAGAAATGATTAGTCATGTAGATGATAAACTTTAAAAACTCACCAAGAACTCACAGGAAAAGGATACAGAGAAAATGTGAGAGACATAAGAAATAAAACACAGAGATCCAATCTATAGATAGAAGGATTTCCAGAAATATAAAAGTATTTTTAAAAGAATGGGAGCACTAGTTGAAATCACTAAAGAATTACATGGGCAATAAGTAGTAGGGAGGCTAATTATGTGTGGATCATAGGAGATCATGGCTCCCACCACCCTACCCCTATCTCAGCACTCCAACTACCAGTCTTGCCCTTGACTTCCACTTTCTTTTCCTTCCTTTTTTCTTTTTTGCCATTTATTTATTTTTTTTTTTGAGAGAGAGAGAAAGACAGAGGGGAGGGAGGAGGAGAATGCAAGCAAGCAAGGGGCAGAGAGAAGAAAGAATCTTAAGCAAGCTCCATACCCAGCATGGAGCCTCACGCAGGCCTGGATCCCATAACCTTGTGATCAGGAACTGAGCTGAAATCCAGAGTTGGATGCTCAATGGACTAAGCCACACAGGTGCCCCATTACCTCCTCTTTCTTTTGAGACTTTCCTCTATTCACTCATCCAGTAGTCCCAGTCTTCTTATCCCTTCCCCTCCAGGAACTGTGTTTTATCTCAGTAAGATGTTTAAATGTGCATAGCATGACTGATAGAAAACACAGCAGGTAGGGGCACTTGGGTGGCTCAGTCGGCTAAGCATCCAACTTCGGCTGGGGTCATGATCTCATGGTTCATGGGTTCAAGCCCCACGTTGGGCTCTGTGCTGGCAGCTCAGAGCCTGGAGCCTGTTGCAAAGTCGGTGTCTCCCTCTGTCTCTCTGCCCTCTCCCTGCTCGCGCTCTGCCCGTTTCTTTCTGAAAATTAAATAGACATTAAAAAAGAAAAAAGAAAACACAGCAGGTGTGTAATATTATCCTACATTACTACTTACATGTTAAATCAAGAATCAGGAACTCTAGATGTGCTTATTTTATTTAAAAAAAAATAAACAGCTGATGCTACCTTCATTCATCATTCTGAAAAGTGATCTTGACTTTAAACAAAACTAGAAACAGCTCTTGTCTAGTGAAGATAATTTGGATGTTACTAAAAGCATTTCCTTCAGCTTGCAGAAGGATGAGTTGGGAGCTGTGATAGCTTTGTGCAAACTATTTCTGGATTTGGTCACTTTTATGTTTATCTCCCCTGAGCCTCATGTTTTGGCCACCTGTCCAACTTAAGTGACTTTTAGACGTTGAAAAATTATATTGTGATCCTTGGGTTACAAACCACAGGAAAAACAGGCACAACTGGTAATTCTTGAATTAACAAAGAAGATATTATTTCAGGGCCATGCTGGACTTTGAGCACAGATGTCAACTTGACCTCTGACAGTCAGCCTGGACCCCTGCCCAGCTTTAGGAAGAAGATCTGTAGAACCCAGCTGCTGCCTTTCACTCTGATGATGTCAACATGGTTTGGGGCCACTTGAGCCATCACTTCCCTTGCGTTCCTTGTTGCTCAAAGGACTTGTTTCAAGGGTCTACATATATTCTGTATCTATGGATCCTGTTATGCATGGTATTAATTCTTTGCTAAAACACTGTCACTATGGACAAGCAGAAAACATCCAAATAAATGTGCATCTAAAAGGAAGCAGAGAATCATCATTCCCTCAGCAATATCCCTAAACACTGCTCAGCCCAGCCCAGGCTAGCCCAGCACAGCTGTCTTCTAACTAAAAGGCAACATTTTGCTCTACCTTAAGGATGACAGTCTTCTGTAACATATAAAGGGGTCCTCATGCTCACCCAAACACTCCCTTATTTGTTAAGAGAGATTCTTGTTGAAGGAGAGCAATTATTTTTTGTTCTGGTATTCAGTGAAACAGATATGTATGGAATTTGAGTAGACTATTCTTTGATGTTGTTATTCTAATATTTTCCCTTTTTATCCTGCACAAAAAAGTAGAGAGGATTAGTATGGTGGGCATTTCTTAAAACCTTGTACCCATGTGTCAAAGAGGGAGTCAAATGGAAGTGTTTACTGGCATATAATTAAGTGTAGACAAAGTCTAATATATAGTAAGTGCATATATCGGCTCACGGAATATAAGAACTGCATGGGACCACAGGAATCATACTGATTCAGTTTCCTCTATTACAGCTTTCTGGGTTTACTAAGAATAAAAAAAAATAAATGTTTGCTTTTGTCTTTGGATTTCCATTCAGAATTATCATTGATAATACACACTGTATTTCTATAAATAATCCCTTCAGATCTCTGTAATAGTCAAGCGTCAGTATTATCCTTAAAACTCTTCCAACAATGCAAAGTCACTAGGATTTATTCTTAAGAAAACATAATTAAGAAAAACTCTTTTAGCGAAACAAAAAAACAAAGCAACTTTAGAATCTATCCCCCGAAAAGAAGATAAAGATGAAGACAAAGACAAAAAATAAATAAAATAAAATAAAAGAAAAGAAAAGAAAAGAAAATAAAGTAAAATAAAGTAAAAGAAAAGAAAAGAAAAGAAAAGAAAAGAAAAGAAAAGAAAAGAAAAGAAAAGAAAAAAGAAAACTTCTTCCAGATTTCACCCAGGGTCCTATACCTTTTGACGCTTGGCTTTCCAGAAAATATAGGTGAAACTGAATAGTTGCTTTGAATGAATCCTTTTAAACGTTAAATTTTCTAATTTTCTAAGTTTGTTCTGTTGAACAAAAATGCACCTGGAAACATTAAGTGATGTTTTGTTGGAAAAAAATGCTCCATGATCCAATAAATTTTGGAAATACTTTTATGCTCTATTCCCTTTTGAATAGAGGGTATATTAAAAGCTCTGAGAGGTCCTACAGAAATGTGTTTTTGTTTGTAATTCAAAGTTACCCAGGCTTATTTACCACAGATCCCCCTTCTTCTATAATGAAAGTCTGGCTTACATTAATAAGTAAAAACCGGATTGAAAGGATAAATTTAATAGGTTTGTTTAAAACAGTCATTATTTCAAGGTGTATGAAAACTGCCACTCAGATCACAATAAAACAACCACACAGGAACAACTCCCTGAAACTCGGAATGCTCCTTATCCACTTGTTTATGTCTAACCCGGTGGTGGAGTGATGGTTTCACAATAGTAAACTTTTTGTGCTGCAGTGTTGATAAAGTTTAAAGACAGGCCTTTTTTTGTTTTTTTCCTCCTAATAGCATCTCTAGTGGTATTTTTATTTTCCCTGTGCTTCCCTGGTTCCCAGAACATGACCTTTGTCTATTTCTGTCTTTTGATGATTATGGGCATGAAGAGACTTAGATATGGAGGGGGAAAGATAATTGCCCTGGGCCACAGGAATAAGTAGTGACTAAGTGTCTAGAGAATATTGTACATCTTGAAATCTACTTTCCCCTGGCACCATCATTACTGCTGCCACGACCACCCCATGAGGTAAGGCAGCTCACTTATTTCTGAAAGTAGTTAATAACACAATGAGGCTCAAAGAAAAAAACTATTAGAAGAATAAGAAAAAAGCCCTACCCTTTCCACCTTATTCTATTCTTAGCTAAACAGATTTTCCACTACCAATTTGCATTCATTATATTTGATTTATATACCTATGCCTAATCATGCCAATTGTAGCCTACTTAAAAACTGTGCCTACAGCAAAACAGAATTTGTGCCCATAGCATAACTGAAACCAGGGCTACTGGGGTTCTGATAATGTCAACATACTTAAAATTGCATTGACTGTATTATAAGCAAGTTCAAAATGCCACATAGGTGAAGTACCAGAAGAGAAGTAACTTGAGAATGCTAGATAGCTTTGCTTGTTTTCTTGCATTAAAATTTTTTTGATGGTAGGAGTGTGTTGGCACAAGACGTCTGAACTTTGCAGAGATTGGCACTGACGGAGACTTGATATCAAGGGATGCTTTTTGCTTCCCTGTGACGGAAAATTAAATATTTCCAACCTTTGTTGCTTAATCAATATTGATCTGGAGCATAGATTTTCTATTAGCGTGAGCAAGTTGGCAAACACCCCTATGAAGTGCTGCTCAGCCAAAAGTTGGAGACCTTGCATGCTGAACATTCTGAAGGCGAGGGAGCAGGATAAGACAGACTGGCTGAGACAGGTGGTAGGCAGCAGGGGTAGAGGATTCTTTTCCTCTGCAAAGGAACACACATTTCAACATATACGGGTGTCATATATAAGAGATGAATCACTGGGTTCTACTCCTGAAGCCAAGGCTACGCTGTAGGTTAACTAACTTAAAAATAAATTAACAAAATATAAAATAACATATGAAACAAAATAAAATAACTGAGTCCGTTACATTCTCTACACTGAATTAAAAAGGCCCTCCTAGACTATTTCTAACAAAGTAAATCCCACTTAATTTGACAGGTTATTTTTAAATACCTCTTCCCTTCTCAGAAAATAGCCTTATACAGTTGTAAATAGTATGACATTAATTAGCTACCCCTTCTATAGAAATCCTGCTTGTTTAATTTATAGATCTCCCAAATAGTGATCCATGTCTTAAATCACTTACTCTCCAGGGTTTCTACCTGAGCATACAATTGAATCATATGTATATTTTAACATCATTTAGGGAAGGAAGAATAAGAAAAGGTCTGAAAAGTAAAATCCTAAATTATACAATTCCTTGAGGATGAAGAAATCAACAAGCAGTTTCCAAGTCAGTGAAATGAGAGTGATCTTAAGAATGGCCGAATAAAGTCCTGGATTTCTTGCCAAGGTCTTTTAGCTTGTGTCTCTCAAAGTGTCCAGGGGGAAGTGAAAAGCAATTGATTAGAAAGAAAGAACTAGAGCTCAGTCCCCCACATGCCTGGGTCAGTAAGTATGTAGGATCAACCAACTGAAGTAAAGGCTCATGACTTTTGTACTTCGTCAACTGTGAATTCCCAGGGCCTGAAACTTGGAGTGAGGAGGAAAAGACACACGGGGGAAATGCCATGGTCCACCTGAAATGCCATGTCTCTTCTTGATTTCCCCTGAACCCTTCTGGGCAGCGAAGGCCCTCCTTTCAAAAGAGCATTACTATATAATGGAGGCTATTCAGTTCTCCACAGCAGGGCAAAGAACACAATATTAGTGCCATATCATTTTCCCCCATTGTCTATGAAATATTTGAAGTGAAAATGGCTTCTTTCAACACCAGAGACCATGTGGGAAATGACCTGTGTGCAGGATAAGTTGACAGGCACGGTGGGGAATTTCATTACACCTTAGAATTTGACTGGCATAAGCAGCTCACTCTGGGCTCTCCCTAACCTCTGGCAAGTGCTCGGAATTGAATCTGTAAATGTTAATCAATATTTCAGGCCTATTAAATAAAGAAAGGCATTGTGAAAATCAAAGTACTAATGGCCAGTCTGGCTCTGTGGAGGTCTGTTCAGCTGTCAAAAGCAGGAGATCTAGTAAGAGAGAATATATTTTAATAAAATTCTTTCAAATTTATATAAAATTCAATGTCTTTGCCCTGCCACAGTACATAGAGTATCAGTGCCTCAGAATACCCAAACATGTTAAACAAATAGGCTTATTTCTTTCTGAAAACACTAGGAATTAATGTCGTGTAAGCATACTGAGGGAAAAAAAATAATAACCTTTTGAGATAATCTCTCAATCATTTAAAATTTTAGCAAAGAAGCTACTTCACACCATTCATATACCACTCTTCTCAAACAACAAAGTCCAGGCACATGCAAGAGGTAAATGTAAAACACAAAAGTATAAAAGTATTAAAATAAAAAATCTCTCTGGAGCTGGGGATGTTTTCCTAAGGAAGACACGAAACAGAATCCATGAAGGGAAAAAAAATCTGAATAAATAGAAATCAGAAATTTCTTTACAAAGAAAGAAGCCATAATAAAGTTAAAGTTAGACATTTTTGCAAGAGAAAATATTTTAAAAGGAGACAGCAACTGAAGGAATTATACCCAAAGATATGTAAACAGTTCTAATTAATCAAATGAAATACTACTATTGCTAAAGAAAAAAATAGGCAAAGAAATAAGCAATTAATATAGAGAAATGAGTTAAAATATATATGAGAAAAACTTTTGATCGTATGCAATAAAAATGCATTATAACAATAAATATACTTTATGTTTATTAAACATTCAAGTGGTTGATAATATCCATTGTTGGCAAGGACATGAAAAATGGACAGTCGCATAAATATTGGTGTCAAGGTAACTGACATAGCACTGGAGAAACATCAGAAATTAAAATGTCCATACCTTTCCTATTAATATTTTCATTCTATGGATCTATTTTACAGACAAATGCACACATATAAGCAAAATTCATGCATGAAAAATATTTATTGGCTAAAACTATGTGTTGGGTATGCTTCTAAAACATACAGATTTAGAAGAAAATACAGAAGAGATACAGCAGAAAACACAACAAATACAAATCTCTGCCATAAGAGGAAAAGGCAATAAATAAGACTAGTGAAAGTAACACACAGATATTCCATATACTATATAGTGGAGTAAGTGCTAAGGAGAATAATGATGTAGGCACGGAGGTTTGAGATGGCTGGGGACATGTATTGCAACTTTAGATAGGATGGCCCAGTAAGGCCTTACTGTGATGCCACTTGAGACAAACTCACATTAAAAAAAAAGAGAGTAAGTGGGGCGCCTGGGTGGCTCAGTAGGTTAAGTGTCCAACTTTTAGGTCATGATCTCACGGTTTGTGAGTTCGAGCCCCGCGTCGGCTCTGTGCTGACAGCTCAGAGACTGGAGTCTGCTTCGGGTTCTGTGTCTTCCTCTCTCTTCCCTCCCTCCCTTGTTCACACACTGTCTCTCAAAAATAAATAGACATTAGAAAATTAAAAAAAAAAAAGAATGAGCTGTGTAGATATGGAGTGACTAAGCATTCCAGATATAGACTGTGATATGGATAAAGATGCTAAGACTGGAACATGCTCACAGTGTTCAGTGAACCTCAAGAACTCAGCTGAGTGAAGAGAAACAAAGGCGATGAGTCAGAGAGGCAACGGAAGTCCAGATGATGCGAGGGCTGTCTGTCATCGTCTGGATTTGGCTTCACTCTGAGTGATGTAGCAAGTCTACGTTTGGTAAGGCTTTTTACAGGGTCAGCCTGACTACTGCATTAAGGAAGCCTGAGAGGCAAGAGCAGACTCAGGGAGACCAGTCAGGAACTGAGGGGGGCATTTCTGCATATTGGGTGCAACACTGTAATAGAGAAAGAAAAAAGATACCTCAAACTCATAGATACTGTCTTACAGATTTAGCTAAATTACAATACTGCCATGTAATGACGTGGCCATTAAAAAGAATGAGATATACTAGTCTAATTCACATATGATAGCCTCAAGACACATTTTTAAAAATGTTTATTTTTGACAGAGGGAGAGCATGTGCGCGTGCACACAAGTGAGGAAGGGCAGAGAGAGAGAGAGAGAGAGGGAAGCAGAGAATCCCAAGAAGGCTTCGCATTGTCAGCACAGAGACCAACGTGGGGCTTGAATTCATGAACTTTGAGATCATGACCTGAGCTGAAAACAAGAGTCAGACACTTAACCAACTGAGCCACCTAGGCGCCCCTACTCAAGACACATTATTGAGTGAAAAAATGTATTCACATTGATCCCATTATCTAAAAAAGAAAGGAAAAGACACATGTGTTTACATGTTAGTAATGAAGAACTTTCCGGTTACATATATGACTAAGAAGGGGAAGTGCAAAGCGGGCAGACGGTTACGTTCATTGTTCTTGGATCTTATAATCTACTCATTATTACTGTGTGATTGTAAACATCATACCTTTTGATCTGAGTAGACATTTTTCCAAAGAAAATATACAGATGACCAACATGTACCTGGAAAGATGTTCAATATCACTAGCTATTAGGGAAGTCATCATCATTTCACCCCTGTTAGAATGGCTGTTATCAAACAGACAAGAGTTAACAAGTGGCGAAGATGTGAAGAAAAGGGAACCCTTGTTCACTGCTGGAAGGAATGTAAATTGGTGTGGCTACCACAGAAAATAGTACAGAGGTTCCTCAAAAAGTTAAAAACAGAAGTACCATATAATCCAGCAATTCTACTTATGATTATTTATCTGAAGAAAATGAAAACACCACCTCAAAAAGATACATGCACCCCTCGTATTCACTGCAGCATTATTTACAATAGCCAAGACACAGAAATAACGTAAGTGTCCATGGATGAATGAATGGATAAAACAACTGTGAAATTAGATATAGGTATAGACAAACACATACATACAATTGTATATTATTCAGTCATTAAGAAAATAAAATCTTGCCACTTGTGACAATTTGGATGAAACTCGACGGCATTATGCTACGTGAAGTAAGTGAGACAAAGACAAATGCCTTGTGATCTCACTTATAAGTTGAATCTTAAAACAACACAAAACAAATTCATATTCAGATCGGTGGGTTGCCAGAGGCAGGGGCTGGGGAATGGGCAAAATGAGTAAAGAAGGTCAAAAGGTCAAGCTATCAGTTATAAAAGAAATAAGTCATCAGAGGGTGCCTGGGTGGCTCCGTCGGTTAAGCAACAGACTCTTGATTTCAGCTCAGGTCATGATCACAGAGTTCGTGAGATTGAGCCCCTGCATCGGGTTCTGCACTGATCGCATACAGCCTGCCTGGGATTCTCCCTCTCCCTCTGTATCTGCCCCTCCTCTGCTAGCATGCATACATATGTGCACACACTCTCTCTCTAAACAAACAAACCTTAAAGAAATAAGTCCTCAGGATGTAATATATAGCACAGTGACTATAGTTCACACTGTATTGCATATTTGAAAGTTTTTAAGACAGTAGATCTCAAAAGTTCTCATCGTAAGAAGCGAACCTTGCAACTATATATGGCAATGGATGTTAACCAGATTTACTGTGGTATTCCTTTTGTAATACATATAAACATTATACATCAATTATACCTCGATAAATGAATAAAGGCAACTTTTTTAAAGGGGAATAAAGGAGATTGTGCATACATCTTTCTGAGTGGGAATGCTGAAAACATCTTATTTGCATTGCACCTTTGAAATTAAAATATATTTGTTCTGTGACACAGGAAATAATCTTAAAAATGTCCTCTTTTATTATTTAGTTATTATAAAGGAATTCTAAAGAAGAAAAGTAATCTCTAAAAGCACCAAGACTCAAAAAATATAATGAGTTCTGTATACCTTTCTTTGTATACATTCTGAATTGCCAATGGATAACCCGAACAGAAAGAGAATATCCCATGTAACACAATTCTTTAAACAGATGGGTAACTACAATCTAGGTCAACTTTCTAGGTGGCTTCTTAAAAAGTGAAGTAATTTTAGTACTTCAATTGGGCTATGAAAACCAAAAAATGTGAAGGAATGTGCAGGTTGTGAATTAAGTCAACTTTTCTTGAGTGAGATCTTCCAAAGTACAGGGACATGCACTTGGACACAGAAAAATCCAAAGTGACAAACTCAATTCAGCAGTTGACATTACCTTTTAGACATTTCAAATAAAAGTTTGAAAATGCATAGTATTTTAGAGCTGGTTAAGCATTCAGGAGAAAAAGTACAGGTAAGATTTCTATCATACACTTTGGAAAAATAAAAACAAGCTGGACTCAAAATTCAAAAGATAAAAAAATAAAGCATTAAAATTAGTAGAATAAGATACATGTGAATATTTATCTAATTTTGATGTGGAAAAGTGTTTCTTAGCTTGGCACCAAAGTCAGAGACTGAAAAGGACGGGATAGTTTTATTGAAATGACATTTTAGGATGGGTACAATATAAATAATAAAATGCAAAATGTTTAAAAAAATGTAACATGAATAAAATAAACACATCAACACCTAGTTTTAACATACAATGTGTTCTCACAAAACAATAAGAAAAAATGAGTGCTGTAGTAGAAAAAATACACTTAGGACATCGGCAATTTACATACAAAGTAATGTAAATGGGTAATTTAATTAGGATATTGAAATGATTCAACTGAATCAGTAAAAAATACAAGTTCAAAGAAGCTATCCTTTTACACCAGAGAAATTAATGAGTGTGTATGTGTGTGCGCGTGTGTGACAAAGGGAGACGAGACAGAGACATAGAAAGGAAGTAACATCTGACAGATCCGCTCTCCTTAACACTGTCCTCTGAAGAGGTTACTCCCATCAACTTCCCAGCATGCTTACTTTCTCCCAATAGATAGATGAACAAATCCATCAATCAGTCTGCCCTTGTTCTTAATTTTCTTACTGGCTACTACCCTATCCTATTTTCTCTATCAGTTGATAAGCTTCTTGAAAAGTCTTCATCTGACTAGACATTTTCCTCCCCTTGAATTGGCACCACATACTCTCCTGATTTTCTTCTCATAACTCTGGTAATGTTCTCACTCTCCTTTGTGGGCTCATTACCCGTACTTGGCCGCTCAGTGTTGGGAGTTCCTCTAGACTCCATCCTGAGTCCTTTGTCTCTTCTTCCTCTACATTTTCTCCTTAGGCCAACTCGGTTTCTGGACAACCAGACTGCAGATGAATCTTAAATACGCACATTCAGTCTCTGCATATCCAGAACTGTGGACTGGTAGACCAAAACTGTGTGCTTTATATCTTCGTTTGGACATCCCAAACAAGTTTCAAGTTTGTTTAACCAAACACAAACTAAGTGATCTTTCGTCTTCTAATTTTATCTATGTCAGTGGGTGCCACCTCCAGCCACTCAGTTATGAGAACCAGAAATTTAGAAATCCTCATCGGTCTCTCTCTTTCTTGACCACCTGCATCCAATCCATCACAAAATCCTGTGATGGAAAAATGAACAGAAAAGCCTCTCTAATATGTCTTTTCTGTCTTCGTCACTATTACCACAGTCCAACTACGATCAGCCCTCACCTAGAGTGTCACAATGCCCCCCTAGTCGATTTCCAGTGCCTTCATACACGTGCCATGCCAGTACTGAAAGTATTAAAACATGTATCACGTTAGGTCACTCCCCAGTTCCCACCTCCCACCTTCAGTGCCATCCATTATTTTTAGAATAAATAACAAATTTCCTAACATGTCCTCCAGAGCTTTAAGTGGTCTGGTTCCTACTAAGCCTTGTGCAAGACCATGTTTTCTCCAGGTCAGTTGTTTCCTCGTTATGATTTTCAGACCAGCAGCATCAGTGTCGCCCGGAACTGGTTAGAAATGCAAATTCTCAGCCCCCACACAGCCTACTGTATCAGAAACTTTGCAAGGGGGTGGGGGAGGATGAGCAGCATGTGTTTAACAAACCCTCCAGGAAATTCTTATGCATGAGTGTTTTCAACCACTGTGTCAGATCCTTGTGTTCCACGAACAGTGGCCTTTTCTTTTCCTGTAATTGATTATAGTCCCTCCGACCCCAGGGCTTTTGCACATGCTATTCCCTCTGCCTGCCAATGTTTTCTCTGCCCTTTTAGAATAGGTATTTCCCATTCTGCTTTCTGAACACAGCACATTTACGCTTGCTCACCAGGCAAACTGCACTTTTGTACTTTTCTCATTGCTTTTGTCTCTTTTTCATAACACTCACCACAACTGTAATTTTAGATATATTTTTAGGTGATCATGTGACTATCTTCTGTATCCTTCCAATAGAATAGAATCTAGTGATGGTTGGGCAGTTTCTGTTACTGCTTACCATTGTACTTGAAACATTTGATACATGGTTTGGCACAAACTATCAATAAATATTTTAAATGAATGAATAACTGATTTATGGATTGGCATGTCTATGGACCTAAACATTCCTCTCCAGGTGACTGAATTAATATATTCTTTGTATTTTTCTTTATTTATATAATCTTTTACTTAAAGTGTCTTTATTTTTGACAGAGAGAAAGAGAGCATGTACACAAGAGGGACAAAGAAAGAGGGAGAAAGAGAATCCCAAGCAGACTCTGCACTGTCAGCACAGAGCCTGATGTGGGGCTTGAACTCACAAACTATGAGATCATGACCTGAACTGAAATAAAGAGTTGGTCACTTAACTGTCTGGGCCACCCAGACATCCTGCATTCATACTATCTTAAGTGAGTATAAATAGGGCTTATACAGAGGAATCAAATATATTCAAGGGGGAAGAAAGAATACATTGTAACTACATGCTAAATGTTCATGACTCATTGTGATGATTCATTTCATATGTCAACGTGAGTGGACACAGATATGGGATGCCCAGCTATGTGGTTAAACATTTGTTCTGAGTTTGTCTGTGAGGGTGTTTCCAGAGAGATTAGCATTTGGATTGGTGAGCTAAGTAAAGCCGATGGCTTTCTCCTGTGTGAGTGGGCATCATACAATCTGTTGAGGACTTGAGTAGAAAGAACAAGAAGGCCAGAAAAGCTGAATTCACTCTGACTCCCAGAGCTGGAATATCCTTCTGCCCTTCATACTCTTTGTTCTCAGTATTTCAACCACACCACTGGCTTTCCCGGGCCTCACACTTACAACTTCTCATCCTCCATAATCACGAGGCAATCCTTATAACAAATTTCATATATAATATATAAATAATTTCACATATAATATAATTTCATATATAATAAATTTCATATATATGTACACACATATACACATACATACACACACACACATATATTTATATAATGTTTCTTTGGAGAACCCTGATTAATATGATCATCCCATGCTACTGAATTTGACTTACATGAAATGATTATCAAGCATTTATTTTTCAGCTGAAGCTGTTGCCTTTATCTTCCCGATAAAATTAAACTTTAAATGATTTAATACTTTATAAAACTTCATTGATGTATTTACATATACACATAGGAATATAATTAATAATATAGAATTAGGATTATAATTATGTATATAAGATTATACATAAACGTATATGTGTATACACACACACATAGTTGAGAACACATATTCTTACAACAGCACCCAGAAAAGGAAATTGTTACAGCATCCCAGAAGACCCCTTCATGATACTTCTAGTCAATACCCATAGAGGATAATCACTTCCCTTTTTAACAGTTTATATTGGTTTTACCAATTTTTGTGTATGTTATATGTACGGAAACAAACAATTATAAGCCCTTTAATGTCTAAACTGAACGGTATGTTTGTTAGATTCATTCATATTGTTGTATGGAATTCGAGGCCATTCATTCTCAATGCCAAATAATAGTCTGTTGAGTAGATAAACAGGATTTCCTTAGTCATACTACCATTGGGGATTCTAGTAACTTTAGGTTAGGACCTAATAAAATCAGTGCTTTCTTGAATATTCCACATGTACTTTGAGGAGCATCTGTACTTATTTCTGTTGCATATGTAGCCAGGGCTAGAACTAGAGTCCTAGAATATGCACAGGCTTGGCCTTGGTGGATAGGCGGCCAAACAAATGTCCCAGTTTACACTACACACTCATGAGGGCCTTGAGTCCTCGCTGCCCCCATGTATTTGCTAACATTTATATTTTCCAAGTTTTAAATCTGGCCACTTTTACAGTGAGTGGGAGCATAGCTTTAATTAGTATTTCTCTGATGAACTCTAAAGTTGATATCTTTTCAACATTTAATAAGGTTTTATGTTTATTTATTTTTTATTAGAGATAGAATGTGAGTGAGCAGCAGAGGGGCAGACAGAGAGGGAGAGAGGATCTCAAGCAGGCTCCACACTCGGCACAGAGCCCAACACAGGGCTCAATCCTGGAATCATGACCTGAGCCAAAATCAAGAGTCGGATGCTCAACTGACAGAACCACCTTGGTGCCCCTTAATATGATTTTAAGTACTGAATCCAGCTTTCCAGGGTCCAATTTTACAAGTGAAAACAATGAATTAATATAATACAAATTCCTTAATTGAAAAAGAATCACTGATTTCTTAAATGTTCATGTAGAGGAAATATATATCTAATCTGAATACATATGTCCATATATGCATGCACACACACACACACACACACACACACACACACACACACACTACATTTTGAAAAAAGACCTTAAAATAGTCTATTTTTCAAGCAAAGACCCTTTAGGGTTCACCATTTCATTATTTCCAATAGTGTCAGTTCAGTAAAATTATTTGTAACATTAAAATTCTCAATAACTTTGGCAATGACACCATCAGAAAAGACAGCACCTATTCACTTGAAAAATTCCCAATGAAAAGGGCAATCATTGCTGTCTTCTCTGCTATAATTCTAGGGAGTCTGAGGCAAATATCCCTTCTATTTAGCTCTGTTTTAGACACCTCATCTTTTATGGCCTCTAGGCAAACTCCAAGATTTCTTTTTTATTAGGCCACTGAAATAAAACTAATATTGGGGGTTGGAAGCATTTTCAAAAATATAATGGACACTAGTAAACCATGAGTCCCTGATATTGTGGAAAACTAGGGCAAAACTATTCAGCTGACACTCAGAACATTAGATGGGGGCTTATACTCATCTGGACTGGTTCTTCTACTCATCCATGTTTGGGGAATTACTATACAGATGGGATAATTTTTCTAACCATTCCCCGAGAAAAATCAAAGCTTTCACTATTCTCCTTATTAATATGAAAGCTGAAAATCCACTGGGGAAAATGCATGGTCTAAAATAATTCAGTATTCAATATCACCATTGCAGTTGGGGCCCTTACTCCTACCTGGAAAAATGCAGTAAATTTCTCCTAGTTCTTTCTGCTTCTGGTCACTCACAGGCCACGTTCACCCTACACATCTCTGCCAGATTCATCTGCAATCCCCCATTTACTGCCCCCCTCCTGGGGACTTTCAAGATTTTGTGAAAACAACTTCAATAAACTCCAGGATATTCAACTATTGCTACTTGACAGTGTCCTCAGTCTAGTCTATAAATATGACATCAATGGACTTTTCACCAGAACAGTACCTTCAGTTTCCTACTGGAAGACACTATGAACCTGTATCTGATGGTCAAGTTGAATGTTCCCTTAAGGCAATATCCAATGCCATGTTTTCCAATAAGCCACGCTAGATTCCTCCAAATGATTACAGTAGCTCACCATTTATATTTAAATGGTTTTGTATGTATATATATCTCATGAAATTTGTCATATTTTACTTAACTTGATAGCCGTTTTCTAGAATTTTCAAGTTTCCTAACAGCTCTTTTTTTTTTTTTAATTTTTTTTTCAACGTTTATTTATTTTTGGGACAGAGAGAGACAGAGCATCAACGGGGGAGGGGCAGAGAGAGAGGGAGACACAGAATCGGAAGCAGGCTCCAGGCTCTGAGCCATCAGCCCAGAGCCCGACGCGGGGCTCGAACTCCCGGACCTCGAGATCGTGACCTGGCTGAAGTCGGACGCTTAACCGACTGCGCCACCCAGGCGCCCCTCCTAACAGCTCTTTATTCTGACCTTTATACTGGTTCAATACATTCTACTACTCTACAAAATCCTCATCAAGAGTCTAAGATATTTCAAGACATATCCTAGGCTTCTTACTCATTCTTACTATAAATGCCTTAGTTCACATTCTTGTTACTTATTAAAATATCAATTTTAACATAATCAATATAATCTTTGGCACAAAGGACATGGACGCCATAAAAGAACAGTAATAAAATGAGCACCCATGGACCAACCACACAGCCTAAGAATTATGAAGTTATCACTCTATCTTTCTCCTGTGTGCTTCTCTTATCCATGTCCATTTTTCTCCAAGACAGAAGCATTATTTTGACTTTTGTAAAAAATCATCCTTTGAGGGGCACCTGGGTGCCTCAGTGGGTTAAGTGTCTGACTCCTGATTTCAGTTCAGGTCATGATCTTGTGGTAGTGAGAGCAAGCCCGCATCAGGCTTTGTGCTGACAAAGTGGAGCCTGCTTGAGATTCTCTCTCTCTCTCTCTCTCTCTCTCCCTCTCTCTCTCTCTCTCTCCCTCTCCCTCTCCCTCTCCCTCTCTCTCTCTCTCTCTCTCAAAATAAATAAACTTAAAAAAAATCATCCCTTTGTTCTTATTTCCAATTTATTAACCATGAATCTATCTTTAAATAAGATAATATTTCGTCTGGGCATTCTTGGAGCTTCATACAGATGGATTCAAAGTTTTATGTACCCTTTTGCAACCTGTATCTTACATTCCACCTCATGGACTACGTCTGGGTCACCATTTCATTGTTTTTGGTTGCACTTTGAGGTCATTTCTAGTTTTCTGAAATTATTATAGATGCTATTATAACATTCATTCATAGATGTTCTCTTGACATACACACATAAGAGTATCTCTAGGATATACACAAGTACACACACACAGAGAATTAGTGAGTTAATGGTAATGACTGTCCACATTTAAAGGATAATGTCACATTGTTTTCACAAGTGCCTATACCAATTTGCAACTGGATGTGCTATGTATGAATGCATGGGTGTGAGCATTCTAAAATATAAAATTACTGTATGTATTAATTTTTGCCAATTTAATGGGTATAATGTTATGTACTTGTGGTTTATGTTTTCTTTTGCCAGATTACTTCAGTTATTGTTTCTACTTTATGATTTTTCTTTCTGGCATCCCATAATATGTCTATTTATTATTTCCCTTAGACTTGGGCACACAGGGTTTATGCTCTAGGCCTCACACCTCAGGGAACTCTGTGCTTTGAAATGTCTCCCTTCCCATTTTCCAAACCCTTCTCTGTGGCAATTCCAACTAGGCAGAGTGCCCTAAGCCTAGCTTTCATGGGCCTCAATCTTTGTTTCACCTCTCTGAGGCAATCTCTGGCCTTTTATACTACATGTGAGTCAACCAGATCCTCCCAGAAGCTCCAGAACTTCTGCTTGTGGAGTTGTTCTGGACCTCTAGGCGTGGACCTCAATTTCAAAAGGGCAGCTCAGTGAATGGACTGTTCCTGCTGGGCAGTACAGTATTTCTCTAATGGGATCATGCTGTGCTGGGCTGCCAGAAGTATACTGAAATACAGCAAAACTCTGGATTGCGAGTAACTCCTTCTGTGAGTGTTCTGTAAGATGAGCAAAACTTTTCTAATAAATTTTAACTTGATAAACAAGTGATGTCCCGCAACCCAAGTAGTATGTGATGCTGATTGTCACATGATCACAACTGAGCCAATGATTCTTCTCTCTCTCTCTTTCATTGTGGGATTGTGGGTGATCTTCAAAGCAATGTCACATTTCCGTGAAATCCTCAGAAAGGAGGCAAAAGCAACTGTCACTGGATAGGTTCCTCGTTAAAATTGCACGAAATGAAAGAGATTCCATTGAGCTAGTAGACAGTGGTGATTCCATTAGTGTTAGGTGAAACTTGTCCTACACAATAACCCTCCTCTCTCGTGTCCCTTACACCAGTCACAAAAGTTTTCAAAGTAAGTGCAGGTTAGACTCCACCAAAAGTCTGCTAGAACTGATACATGAATTCAGTAAAGTTGCAGGATACAAAATCAATCTACAGAAATCAGTTGCATTCTTATACACTAATAATGAAGCAACAGAAAGACAAATAAAGAAACTGATCCCATTCACAATGGCACCAAGAAGCATAAAATACCTAGGAATAAATCTAACCAAAGATGTAAAAGATCTGTATGCTGAAAACTATAGAAAGCTTATGAAGGAAATTGAAGAAGATATAAAGAAATGGAAAAACATTCCGTGCTCATGGGTTGGAAAAATAAATATTGTTAAAATGTCAGTATTACCCAAAGCTATCTACACATTCAATGCAATCCCAATCAAAATTGCACCAGCATTCTTCTCGAAGCTAGAACAAGGAATCCTAAAATTCATTTGGAACCACAAAAGGCCCCGATTAGCCAAAGTAATTTTGAAGAAGAAGAACAAAGCAGGAAGCATCACAATCCCAGACTTTAGCCTCTACTACAAAGCTGTAATCATCAAGACAGCATGGTATTGGCACAAAAACAGACACATAGACCAATGGAATAGAATAGAGACTCCAGAACTAGACCCACAAAAGTATGGTCAAACAATCTTTGACAAAACAGGAAAGAATATCCAATGGAAAAAAGACAGTCTCTTTAACAAATGGTGCTGGGAGAACTGGACAGCAACATGCAGAAGATTGAAACTAGACCATTTTCTCACACCAATCACAAAAATACTGTATTTTGAGTGACTCTTACTCACACTGGACACGGCGCAATGTGGACTACTGATGGTCCAATGCTTATGTAAATAGATGTGGACGTCAGCTTGCACTTATCCATGTTCTAACTAGGGTGCTACTGTTGATCTACAGCACCTGGGGACAGGGGCAACACAAGCAGGCATCTTTTACCCTCTGAATTCCATACCACCACACTCACAGAAGTCACTTCCCTTCTCGACAGGCTCTCTGGCATGTTCCAGGCAGTCCTCTTGACATGGTTGCTCGTATCTTTTCTGAGGGCTTTGAAGACCATTGCTTTGCAACACCAATGGACCTTTCTGACTGCTGTCCTCTCTTGTCTCAGATAGCTGTGGTGACATTGTGCTTTCCCTGGTCTTTGTTGAAGCCATGCTGGATGTGGAATGGATGCTCCTGTGTAAAGGAGGTGAATATTCTTGATTTGTGCACCAGCCCCATGTCTAGCTTTCCCCACTGGGGTAGGATATAGAAGGCAGTGGTACGACCAGCATTGAAGGAGATCACATTTAGGAAGTTCTTGATTATGGCCTAAATAAAAGTTTCAATAAAAGACATGACTAGATGTGCTGATGTAGGTTTATGCTATGAAATTCTAAGCAGAAAATTTAACATAATCATAAACAAAAGGTTGTTAACATTTTGCTTCATAATCTGTGTAAGGCTTGCATTAGTTGTCATCAGTGAAGGACAGTAACAAACTCGGAGTCATTGTAAAAGTATTTATGAAAGGGATGATGAGTACCATCATGAGTAATGGTGCAACCAGCATTCAATAAATGGTATCAGAGACCTTCAGAGGCAAGGAAACCTGTATTGTTTCAATACAATCAGTTTCCAAAGGCCCAAAGCAAAAGTTAGTGTTACTTTTTCTCACAGTAGGAAATATAAAGTTAGCCAGAAACCACACGTTGGGTAAAAACAAATATCAAGAGACGTGAGAAGGATGAGATGGTCCTGGATGCTGTAAAACAACTTTATGTACACCAATAGGATAATAAACAATTTCCCATTGTCCTAAATATGTGTCACTTATTCACTATGGGATCATCAGTTTTTCATTAAAAATTTAATCCAACTGTTTATATAACAGGGGCTTCTCACATATCCAAAGGAAATCCCTGTTTATATTATGTATTTTTTGCTATATTTTTGTATCTCCTATCCTCTATTTTTCACTTTATTTTTCCCATATGCTTCATTGTGGTTACTTTCTTCAACTTAGTTTCCACATGTAGAAGTCTCTTTTCAGAGTGTTTAACCTGATGTTAAAGCCTTCTTTTGATATCCTAAGTTGGGATACTGATATTGTTACCTCATTTTTCATTTCAAGCATATCTATCTGTTGCTTTTAGTAATCTTCATGTCCTTTATTGTGTTGAGTCTTCCTGAGATTCTCAAAACTGTCTTTTGAGAACAGTAGTGATATTGTTTTAGGAATTACTTTATATCTGATAACTCCAATATCCGGACCTATATTGGTGTGTTTGTGCATTTTTAGTTTATGGTTCACCTTGCTCACTTTGTTATGTACTTGGTTATTATTTTCTTATTTTGACAGAACATTTTATTTGAAACATTCTTCTCTGGATTTAATTTAGGATAAAGACTGGTAGATACAGATTTGTCTCTGAAAGGGGCACCAACATTTATAGATTACCTTCTTCACCTGTAGGGCTGGAAGGTTTTGAATTTAGGTTTCAGTCTCTGCCAGGACATCTCTAGCAGACAAACATAAAACATAAAAAAAGTTTATTCTTTTTCCCCCTTTGTGGTGCAATTTTCAGGGTCCTAAAACAAAGCCCATGGAATTTTATCACAATCCATAGTTTGGCTACCTCTGTATTCAAACTATTGCTTTTCTATCGTTGGGAATATGTCAAAAAACTTCTCTGGTGCTCAGGTACTCAAGGCTCATTTCCAGACTGGCAAACCTTCCCAGGGGAAAAACCATCCTCAAATGTCAGACTTGCTTCTCTGGATCTCATCTGTCTTTTCCTAGATCTTGGCTTAGAAAACAGTTTCTAGGTTTATTTAGTGGGAGAATTGTTCCAAATTCTGGGCCCATCATTATAAAAAATAGAAGTCCTTATTTAATTTCCAGAAAAGGCTCGGGGAGTAGTTTTTATTCTCTCCAGCACAATCCATCAAGAACTGAAACTCAGAATTTTAAGTTACTTGCCTGAAGTCACACAGTGGTAAGTGGCAGAGCCATGACTCAAACCATGTCTTTAGATATTTATTTTGTGTGCATTTCTCCAAACCTTAGTCCCACAATGCTATAGGTGCTCATTCCTTAAGTGTACGTACACACACACACACACACACACACACACACACACAACCTTACCACCAGACTTCCTCAGTTTTCAAAGCTGTAGTCACCCTATTATACATCTTTATCCCATGTCTTATTTACCTTTTGGCTCACTTATGCAGTTTTAATTGTGGCCCCATTGTGAGGCTGCACAAGAAAAACATCTCTTAAAGTGCAAGATCCACAATAATGCCAAGAAATACCTGTTGCATGACGATGTTAATAAATGTAGGGTATACAGAATATGATGGTGGAATCATTATTTTAAAGAGTTATTATAGCTTTGGGGGTGTTTTTTTCCAGATATATTGATTATATACTGTGAGATCAGAGAGGAGAGTTAAGGCAAGAGGGGGAACTGGCCAAGAGGGGCAATAATTAAGTCCCTGTACCTTAATCTCTCAACTTGGGAAATGACAAAATTAGTGGGATACTTATTCCCATGGGTCTTATGAAAGACGCAAAAATTTATAAACTAGGAGACCAAGTTATATATTGTTAAATTGCGTCAAATGTTGTCAAAATAATTGGGTGATTCCACCAGCTCACTGAACCATTTCATCAATGCAACTTATACCTCAATACATGGGTTCACTTATTTTATGCTGCTTCACTTCCAGCACCTGCTTTGGCCTTCTGTGTTCAGAGCTGCAAAATCTTAAGAGTAATATTCAAAATATTGGATCCAACTTAATAGTTATGTGTACTTAAAAAGTATGCATTTTAAGAGTATGCATCTCCTTTGGTGAATCTCAACTCCTTCCTCCTAAGCATTTCAAAGTAATGTGTCCCGCTTTAAAAATCAGGCTTTGTCTAGTTGCAGATTTTCTTTACATTATTTCAGTTTGGTGTTGTTTGGTGCTGCTCTATTGTTTTCTTTTACTTTTATTTTCTTTTGTAATCACATATGTTTCCTTCCAAGATTTACTTGCCAACACATCACTACTTATTTGTAAGTGTTCTTTGTTGCTTTATCAAATATTTGCACTAGTGGTTCCTTGAACTCAGAAATCCTTAAAGCTCAAAGATGAAAGAATTAAAAATATCAGTGTGAGAGTAAGCATCTTGTGCATAGAGGTGATGAATTGATGACTTTCACAATTAAGGGATACTGTATTTTTAGAGAAGGCTAAAAATGAGAATAATTCACTTGGAAAATGCATCTTGGTTTTATACTAAATTTAAGCACAGCTTTGAATGACCCCGATTTATCTATTTATCCACCTTTTTCTCCACATTTCTTGCAGCAATAATATTCAAAGTGGAGGGTGTTCACCCTAGTGTGTGTACAAGGTGAGTCATTGGTGCGCAGAAGGCAAACACGAGACTATCTTTTCATATTTTTCTTTCATCTCATCCTTTAAATTTTTGTATCTTCTCTATATTGAATACCAGTGAGTACCGCATCTTTGTTCAATAGATTAAAAAACCCAAATATCATGAAAACCATTTCACTTGGGTAACCTTCAGAATGAAGGGGCAGTTGTAGAATATTAATATATTTGGTGAAATTGTTTAAACACCGTGAGAGGTTTTGTGTCTATGTAGGAAGAATATTTTTTTTTGACTTCAAAAAGCTGTCAGTGTAACTCTGATAATGACACTTACTGTCAAACTTATCATGCCTCAATTATGTTAACACCTTCTTTTGAAGTTTTCTTTTTAACATGAAAAACACAATTTATTATAAAAGGTCTCTGCCTAAGCTGAAAGTATTCAAAGGCCTCCAATAGGCTGCTCTTAAAAGAACTGTAGGCAGAAAAAAACTTTATATTCATACTGTGAGCAACTTAGTTTCACTTGGCTGTGAGAATAAATCATAAGAAAAAGTGCAACTTGAAGGATGTGAAGCCATGATGAAACAAATTTTATAACATCTGAACCAATCTTTTTGAGGTTTCCTGAAAATCTCTTCCAAATCTCCAATCAGAAGATCCTCGTGGCTCCTCAGGCATGGTGTTGCCATGTTTTACTAACCCAATTGTTCTGGACATTCTTGTAGCTTCTCTTTATGTGTTTTATGCATGAATTATTCCTTGTCCTTGCTTTTCTAGCTTTCTATTGATGCACACCATTTGTTCATTTCTCGTTCTCCAAGACATTACCAGATGTGGCTGAAGACAGACACTTCATCATTGCTATACTTTAAGATTTCTTTCTCCTCCAAGTATTAATGGCTGAGAGGCTGAGACTATTGATTATATTTAGATCTAAGCACTTTCTATGAACTATACTTATCTGTATCTATCAGTGCCCATGAGCCACGCCTCCATGTTTACCAATCAATGCTGCTCACCTCATACACCTATTTGTTATAGAGTGAATCTGTGTGTGTATATTGTTACCCTTTGCTCAAAGTGGCCATGTTAAACAAGAATACTGAATACACTAAATTCCATATCTTTCCCTCCTCTTCACCTCCAGTTATGTCATTCCTTCTCTTTAGTCTTGTTTGGACCACACTTATCGTGAATACTTCTTCCCTATGAGTCCCATTTTCAAGTTCATTGGCAATTTGGATTCTCTCCTTTGTTATCTGATTTAAAAACATACAGATGTATTAAATATAAAAAAGATATCCCTCAAAGAATACTATACCCTTTATATACTGCAAGTTTAGAGAACAAATATTGACACACACTATCTTATCATATATACCTAAGATTGTGCTACAGATCATACAAATGTGTTTCTGGCCTCTTGGTCCAATGCTCTGTGATGTTCTCATTTAAGCTGGGCCTCAGTAAATTTCTGCTACTAAAATGTACCATACTTCATAAATCTCTCCCCTGCCAGATCTTGTATCACATCCACCATGTGGTAAAAGAAACTTTGCATTTTTCAAAATAATTAAATTCCCTGACATTCCAATAAGCAAGCATTTATAAAATTATTTTTGTTAGAACATCCTTTTTTCCTGGTGGTTAACCCCATTAACTTATTATAACTGAGGACTTCTGTTTTCTATATGTCCAATCAGGTGTTACTCTCACAGAACAGAAATGACAAATTCTCAGCACAGTCTTTCTGCTGGTATCTATTGTAATTAATCATGGTACTCTTTCATACTAGCAAAGATAGGTCTACAATACAATCTTGCTGGAGCCACTATTCATTTTTCAGAATAGCATGTGAATTAAAATTTGACATCTTTGTCATAGACACTGTATTTTCCAAAAATGCATCTCCTATATGTTTACTAAAAAAGTGGTATATACATTCGTGGATAAGCAAAACTTATTAACCATAGTAAGAATTTTATTTATGATATTTTTTAAATGTTTTATATTCTATGTTTCTAAGTAAACTGAAAAGCGAAAACAATACTATATGTGCTTTAGCTCTCACAGTCTTTGCTACAACTTAACGTCAGACTAGTCTGAGGGGATGTGAGTTTTATATGAAAAAAAAAATTTTTTCCGACAAGAATTAGACTGGCAGTAGACCACCAGATCCACTTTTCCTTTATATTCACATGTAAACAAACAGAAAAAAAAAAGGATGCAAATCATTTGCATCTCTTCTTCTCAGTGTTCTCTTTCTGTACTAATCTTCCTTCTTCCATATATTTATTTAAAAAAAAAACAAAACTTCAAAACAGTTTATGGTGACAAACACTAACACTGAGTCAATTCTTTTCTCCAGAGTAGGCTTATTTCCTTTAGGTTATACAGCTAAGAAACTTAAAATACAGGAACATCTGATGGAAGAGGGTTACTGCTGTGTCATCTGGGACATGCTTTTATTTCAGCTTCCAGGATAAATTATAAGTTAGAGAAGAGTAGAGAAATCCTTTAACTTCTGGTTTTCCCTTTTAGTGAGAGCAATCATGGAGAAAATTATGATCATTATCTAGGACACTCATTTAGATAACACATCTGCAAGAAGCAGCTCCTTGGCACGTATTTTGCCTGAGAAAGAAAGGTTCCAGTAGTACCTACCATGTGACACATGATGCCCTTCGCAGAGAAAAACATAGGCAATCAAAAAAGACTTTCACAAGAAATTAAAGAAACAAGGTCAGACTGTCCAAAGGATTTGAGAGTATTTCTGAGACTGGACTTGAGATTTTTGGAGTGTGCCTGGAACCCTGTCCTCCTGGTTATCCAAAAGAGAGGAGCAGAAAAGACTTTATTGTGAATAAGTCACCCAACAACCATCATTATGGGTATGAGCAATCTAAAAACATAATTTATTTCCATCTCGTAGGGTTTTATGCTCTTGATTTTGTTTCCAACATATTAATACTTGGTAGAATTGGTAACTTAGTAGGAATGCACAAATGTTCCTGTCTGTCTTTGCAAGACCAATCTTGGGCACCAGCATCCCAAAAATATTCTTCCAGCTGGGATCTGTTGGTGCTCTGTATCAGTTACGCATTGCTATGTAGGAAATAACTCCAGTGCACAGTGGTTTAAAACAAAAAGACTTATGTTTCCTTACAATTCTGTGGGTTAGGAATTTTGGGAGGGCTCAGATTGGCACTACCTATGCCCACCTGGTGTTAGCTGAGATCACTCACTCAGATACATTCAGATAGAAGCTAGGCAGGGCTGAAAACTCCAAGAGCCAATTTGTACTTTCTATACTCCATATGTTCGTTATGTCTTCTATATTTTTTACATTCTATGTTGCTGCAGGGGTATAACCTTTCTCTACCCTCCAAAAGCAATTTCCTCACTCTATTTCAAGCCCCACTAACAATCTCCTCACTTTTCCTCAGGCTTCCACCTACCTTCCTTGTTATAAAGCCATTAGCACATATTTTAGAATGTTGTTATAGTGACAAACTATATCTCCTATCAATTTTTGTTTTAGTTATCTCACTTTGGGATAACAACCTAGAACTCTGGTGGCTTTAGACAGAACAACGATTTATTATTTATTACAGATCTTTCGTAAGGATTCAGGGAGGGCTCAGTTAGGTGGTTCTTGAGTTCTACTTGACAGTGTCTGGGGGCACTTCACCAGGTACATCTAGATGGCGGTTGCATGAAACTAACTAGAGGATCCAAGAAGGCATGTCTCACATGTCTGGTGCCTCAGTGCTTTTCCACGCGGGCTCTCCATCCTCCCTACGTCCTGTCTCTTCAAACAGCTTAGCTCAAGCTTCTCTGCATCATGGCAGTCCATAGCAACAAACAGTACAAAAACAGAAGCTGCCAAGCCACTTGGAAGTAGGGACATTGTCAAAGCTGGTCACAATTCCAGGGCATGTTCGAAGGGAAAGAAGTGGACTTCACTCCGTGATGAGAAGAGAGGCAGGCACGTGTGTACAGGGAAGGGGGAAATCATCCCTAGCCATATTCAGAATCTGTCTACTACATGATCTAATGTGTATTGCAAACTCTATGTAAAAGTCTCTAATTTCACTTTCCAGCTGAGTGACTAAATCCTTGTCAATACACCCTTATCAAAGAAAGAGAATATTTTTTTAAACCAATAGGACTGCCCAATACAGCAAATTTTCTAGCATCTAAATATCCTCACAGGTCTGAGTAGTTTATGTGGGGAGTTATATTTGCATTAAATATATATTGAATTTCATCAAAGTGTATTACTTGGAATAATATAATCCTATTTTAAAATCCTACTTCTTACAAGACTTTGACCCATATGTACTTCTGGGTCAGGCCAATTTTTTTAAGTTATTTATTTTATTATGAATAAAATAAACTATTTATTTCTGACATAGAGTTGAAAGCTATCATTGACACTAGAAAAGTGTGATTTTAAATTGGCCTGACTCAGGGGCAACTGGGTGGCTCAGTCGGTTAAGTGTCTGATTTCAGCTCAGGTCACCATCTCACAGTTCATGAGTTTGGGCCCTGCATCGGGCTCTGTGCTGACAGTTCAGAGCCTGGAGCCTGCTTCAGATTCTGTGTCTTCCTCTCTCGATGGCCCTCCCCGCTCACATTCTGTCTTTCTCTCAAAAATAGACAAACATTAATTAAAAAAAAAAGACTATCTCAGAGGTAAATTATTACTCTTCCATAGTGGCTGCTTTTAGTATTTATCATTTATTTAATTTTTAAAAATGTTTATTTTTCTGAGAGAGAGAGAGAACAGGGGAGGGGAAGAGAGAGAGACAGAGATACAGAATCTGAAGCAGGTTCCAGGCTCTGAGCTGTCGGCATAGAGCCCAACACAGGGTGCAAACTCACAGACCCCCAAGATCATGACCTGAGCTGAAGTTGGAAGCTTAACCAACTGAGCCACCCAGGCATCCTTGCTTTTAGTATTTGTTTTTTTTAATTTAAAAAAATTTTTATTTATATTTAAGAAAGAGAGAGACAGAGTGCAAGCGGGGGAGGATCAGAGAGAGAGGGAGGCACAGAATCTGAAGCAGGCTCCAGGCTCTGAGATGTCAGCACAGAGCCCAGTGCAGGGCTGGAACCCATGAACCATAAGATCACGACCTGAGCGGAAGTCAGATGCTTAACCAAATGAACGAACCACCCAGATACCCTTAATATTTGTTTTAAATGACAAAATTGTCCTTCCCTGTAAAGAAATACATGTAAAGGGAGATATGGTTTGAAGATACATAGTTTTAGAAGGATTAGAAGTGATTCTCAGCTAGGGATGAGGTAGAAAGGAGCATATTAAAATGACTTTGGATATTCTCAAACTACAGCCCTTAGCTTTGGAGGTGTGGAGTGGGAGCAAGATATGGGTCTGTACTGATTACAGCTTTCGACCAGGGAGCCTCCTCCTCAAGGGGCTAGAAGGCTGCTCCTGGACGGCAGTTTGTGGGGAGGCTGATGAAGACTGAAGTCATAAAAGCACACTTAAGGTTGAGGCCACTGTGGCAAGTTTCACATGTTTCCATGACAATGGGGAAGCTGTCAGAGAACAGAGGGGTCAGAAAACCACCTGATTTGAAATCTTAAGTCTAAGATGAGAAATAAAACATTAACTTTCAATGGGGTGTACTGGAGTGAGCAGCTACCATCTAGACAACTGACAATGTTCCTTCTCTTTCCTCCTTTTTAAAACATTTCATTGAGATATGATGTTGTTGAGGTATTCACTGTGTTATGAAACCATCACCACAACTAATTTTAACATTTTCTTTTCATCTTCCTTAAACCCATATCCAGTGGGTGCCAATCCCGTTTCTCTCTCCAACCCCTCTTCTCAGCCAATAATCTATTCTCTTTATAAATTTGCCCATTATAGGTATTTTATACAAATAGAATCATACAATACTTAATAGCTTCTTTCACTTACCATAGTGTTTTGGGGGGTGCATACATACTGTAGTGTAATAATTCACTCTCGTTTATTGCTATGTAATAGTCCGCGGTAGGAATAGACATTTTGTCTGTGCATTCAACAGTTGATGAAAATCTGGATGATTTCCTGGTTTTTCCTATTATGAAGAATGCTGTGAACATTCATTTCAAAGATTTTGTATGAACACATGTTTTCAGTTTTCTTGGGTGACCACCTAAAGGTGGAACTACTGTGTCCAACCAACAATGTTGCTACAAACATTCACTATGCACATGTACGCATTTATATGGACATGTTTACTTTACTGGGGTGGGAATGTGTACCATATGACTGCTGAGTCCCATGGTAACTCTAAACTGAACTTTTTCAAGAACTGCCAAGCTGTTTTCCACAGCAGCTGCACCAACTTACATTCCCACCAGCAATGTATGAAGGTTCCAATTTCTCCACATCTTTGCCAGTACTTGTTATTGTCCATCTTTTTGCTTATATCCATCCTAGTGTGTAAGTGATGCATTTTATATTAAAGTTTTTAAAGTGTTTTTTTTTCCCTGTCAAAAAAGGAATGAGATGGTTACTAGTGCGCTTAGATTAACTTCTGTAACAACTCCCGAAACAACTTGCTTAGCAAAATTAAGGTTAATTTCTTATGCACTTGAGTATGATGTGTGTAGCAGAATATGTCAGGGTGAGCAGGCCGTGGGGCCACAGTCACCCAGGAGAGCTCCTTCCTATGACTGGCTCCGCCATACTTTCTGCAGAGACCGGCATACAGCCAGCATGGAGGGCAACTTGGGAAGTGCTGGGCAATAGCCTATAAATGGCATGTACCATCTCCTCACAGTTCATTTCTCAGAATTCAGTCATCTGTCTCATCTCGCTAGAGGGGACGTTGAGAAATATCCTGTTGAGCACCACCACACTCAAGAATAAACACTGAACAATTTTACTTAAACATGTTCTTGGGAATAGGAAATTTGGTTTCTAATACTGACCGACAGAAATTCATTGTGTGAACCTGGGAAGGTTGTTAAACATTTCTGGTGATAATTCTTCATTCTTAGGTTAGCTCTGGTATTCACATGATTTACACCCCCAATTTTTTATTGTTTATTTTGCTGTAAAAGAAACTTGAACATCTATATCATTGTAATGGAATTTAATGGTCTCTGGAATTATTAAAGAATATATTCCATGTGTCTTAAAAAACAAAATCCTCTGTGATATGTTTGTTCGTAAAACTTCCGAAATCTGGTGTTTAAACTATTATTATAATGGAAAGTAAGATTATGTGTTCACATTTAATGTTTATTAGGTTATTTCGTACAGAACTGCTGTTTGCAATACAGATTGTAGCCTGATTGTGTCCATAAATATATTTACCAAGCTTTTAAACTGGTCTTATTGGCTCCATAAATACTGAAATCTTCCTTGGCATTATAATATCCTGTGGTGTAAATCTTGCATATTCAAATTTTATATGCATATATATTGTATGGATCATAATATTACCAGAACCCTAGGCAGTAACTGTTGGACGTAAATTTTGCTCTTTATATAAAGATTCAGATTTTAATTCTTTAAATTTAAGAAGCTTTTTATCTGCAGATAGAAAAATTAGATTCTGTGTTTTATATTCATACACCATAGTCTCAGAAGTGTGTTTTATCTTTGTTCCTTAAATATAGTTTTCCTATTTATATTTCTGCTAAAGTGGCCAGAACTCGCTAATCCCTCTTCTTTTTTTTTTTTTTTTTTTGATTTCTACTTTCATTCCTTTATTTAAACTAGTGGCTTTGCCTAATTTTTTTACCCTTCTTTTTTTACCTTGTCAATTCCACTTTTCCGTGTTAGATTATACTCTCAGAACTTAACAGATAAAACAGTGATCCATATAAATGTTGATACATTATGTGGAAAATGCAGGTATGTGACCAAAGACAAAAATCTAAAGAGAAATCTTGAGTTATTCTATAAGCAAAACTACTTGCTCCTGAATTACATATGATTTAGTATAAAAAAACACAGAGGATAATACTGAATTGAAAGATGGTCCACTGTAAAGTTTACTGGACACAAAGTACTAATAAGCATCACTGTCTACAATTCTACGGCTTTTCCAATAGATCTCAAATTCATCCACTACACGAAAAAGGAAAGATATATGGAAATTCTGTTCTTAATTTATCACCTATGTGTACAGATAATATAAGTTGCAACATTTTAATTGCTCCAGAGAGTTAAGGAAGGTGAAGCAAACCTGAACTTCTAGTGTCATTCTTAAGACAATTCTCCTTGTCTTTTTGTTGATTCATGATCTGCTAGTTTATAACAATAGAAGATGGTTTCTTTTTTTGTTTTGTTTTGTTTTGTTTTTCATTTATAATGATGGATATTCAGTAAAACCTGGGAAGCTGAGGGTATATATCTTTGAGTTCTGGGCATTTTAGGTGTATTGTTTCTTTAATGATTCCTTGTCATCTGTTTTCTCTGTTATGTCTTTTTATGATTCCTATCAATGGAATGTTTACCTTGCAATTTAGATTCACAATTTATCCTTTTTTTCCTCATTTTCTATCTTCATCTCTCATACTTTTCAAGAGCCTACCTTAATTTTATGTTAGAACTCTTTTCTTAAAACTGACGGCACTATTTTTCTTAACTTTTATTTTGAAATAATTACAAATTCACAGAAGTTGCATAGGCAGTACATAAAGATACCATTTGCTCTGCTTTTCCCAATGGCCACATCTTACCCTATTAAAGCGTAATATCAGAGGTACTTGGGTGGCTCAGTTGGTTGAGTGTCCAACTCTTGGTTTCGGCTCAGGTCATGATCTCACTGGTTCATGGGTTTGAGCCCCGTGTCCAGTTCCATGCTGACAGTGCTTGGGATTCTCTCTCTCTCCCTCTCTACCCCTGTCCTGCTCATGGTCTCTCTCTCAAAATAAATAAGTTTAGAAATAGCATAATATCAAAGTCAGGAATTTAGCATTGGTACCATGTGTGCATATCATTTTATCATTTGTGAAGAATTGTGTGACTGTCACCACAATCAGCATACAGATTTATTTCATCACTGCAAAGATACCTCTTATGCTACCATATAGAGCTCTACTTACCCCACAACACATACTCTTGCCCTACCTCCTACCATCTCTATGCCTGGAAGCCATTAACCTGTTGTTTTCCATCTGTATCATTCTGTCATTTTGAGAATGTTATATAAATGGAATCATACCCTATGTGACCTTTTGGGATTAGCTTTTTTTTTTTTTTTTTTATTTTACTCAGAATGGCAACCATCTAAGTTGTTGAGTGTATCAATATTTAATTCCTTTTATTGCTGAATGGTATTCCACGGTATGGGATATACCACACTGTGTGCAATCATTCTCCTATTAAGAGACATTTGAATTGTTTCCAGTTTTTGCTATTATAAATAAAGCTGCTACGAATGATCTTGTATGGGTCTTTGTGTGAACAAAAGTTTTTTGTTTCTCTGGGATATTCCAGGAGTGAAATCAATGGGTCATATGGGAAGATTATGTTTAGCTTCTTAAGAGACTGTCAAACAGTATTCTAGAGTGGTTGTACCATTTTACATTCCAGGCAGCAACACACGGCAGATCCCATTTCTTTGCATATTTCCCAGCATTTGATATTATCATTTTTTAAAAAAAAATTTTTTTTTCAACGTTTATTTATTTTTGGGACAGAGAGAGACAGAGCATGAACGGGGGAGGGGCAGAGAGAGAGAGGGAGACACAGAATCGGAAACAGGCTCCAGGCTCTGAGCCATCAGCCCAGAGCCTGACGTGGGGCTCGAACTCATGGACCGCGAGATCGTGACCTGGCTGAAGTCGGACGCTTAACCGACTGCGCCACCCAGGCACCCCATTTTCATTATTTTTAAAATTTTATTTGTTCTCAGTTTGTGTAGTAATAGCTTCTAGTGGTCTTAAGTGTCCTGATCTTATGGGGAAAGCATTCAGTCTTTTACCATTAAGCTTAGCAATATTTTTCTGAACATGTCTTCCTAGACAAGGGAAACAAAAGCAAAAATAAACAACCGGAAACACAACAAAGTAAAAAGCTTTTGCACAACAAAGGAAATTACCAACAAAATTAAAGGCAAACTACTTAATGAGAGAAGATATTTGCAAGTAATACATCTGACAAGAGGTTAGCATTCAAAATATATAAAGAACTCATACAACTCAACACCAACACCAAAATCCAAATACTATGATTAAAAAGTAGGCAGAGGACCCTCATTTTTTCCCAGAAAAGACACGCAGATGGCCAACAGACACATGAAAAGATGCTCAACATCACTAATCACCAGGAAAATGCAAGTCAAAACCACAATGAGCTATCATCTCACACCAGTCACAATGATTAGTATCAAAAAGACAAGAAATAACAAAGGTGGAGCAGAGGGACCCTTGTGCACTATAGGTGGGAATAGAAATTGGTGCAGCCGCGGTGGAAATCAGTATGCACGTTCTTCAAAAAAACTGGAAGAAGAAATACCATACAATCCAGTAATTCAACTGTGGGTTTTTACCCAAGGAGAACAAAAACACTAATTTGAAGAATATACGCACCCTTATGTTTATTGCAGTATTGTTTACAATAACCGAGATACGGAAGCAACCCAAGCTTCCATCGATAGATAACTGATATACAAGATATATGACATACACACTCAGACACACACACACACACACACGTGTTTGTGTGTGCATGCAGAATGGAATATTACTCGGCCCTAAAAAACAATAAAATTTGCCATTCACGACAATATAGATGCACCTAGAGAGCATTATAAGTGAGATAAGTCCCACAGAGAAAGAGAAATACCATATGATTTTACTGATATGTGGAATCTGTAGAACAAAGCAAATGAAAGCAGACAAATGATAGCAACAACAATAACAAAAAGAGAAACAGACTCAGAGAAAAAAAACTAGTGGTAGCCATAGGGGAGGGGGGTGGGGGATAGAAGAAAGGTGGAGCCATAGGTGGAGGGGATTAAAAGATACAATCTCCCAGTTTAAAGTAAATAAATTATAGGGATAAAAAGTACAGACAGCATAGGAAATACAGCCAATAATTATAATATTGTGATAACTTTGCAGTGACAAATGGTAACTACACTTACTGTAGTGAGCATTTTGTAATGTTTATAATTGTCAAATCACTATGTAATACACCTGAAACTAATGTGTCACCCATACTTTAAAAAATGTTATTGTCAGTATTTTGTACTCTTTATCAAATTAAGAAAAGTTTTCCTCTATTCTTATTTTTCTGTCTACTTATCCTGAATGTGTGTTGAATTTCATGAAATTTTTTTTTGTATCAATTGATATGATCATGAGATTTGTCTTCTTTAGCTTGTTAATATGGTGGATTACGCTGATTGATTTTTGAATATTCAATCAGCCTTGTATCCCTGGAATAAATACACTTGATCATGATGTATAATGCTTTGTTTATATTTCTGAATACTACTTGCTAATATTTAAATAATTCCTGCCTTTATTGCTTTCTTGTATGAGTGTAACTCTAGCTTCATAAATTCATGTGGGAAGTATTTCCTCTTCTATTTCCTGGAAGCAATTGTGTAGAACTCATGTTATGTCTTCCTTCTAGGTTTCATAGAATTCTCAACTAAAGTTATTTGGGCCTAGAGATGTATGTTCTTTGGAGATATTTTTAACTACAAAGTCAATTTCCTTAATAGTTATTAGGGGATTCAAATTAATTATTTTATATTGCATGAGCTGAGGTAGTTTCTACTTTCTGAGGAATTGGTTCATATCATCTAAGTTATGAAATTTAAGTATACAGGAATGCATTTATTACTCCTTTATTATATTTTTCTATCTGCAGGGTCTGAAATAATATCTCATCTTTCGTTCCTAGTATTAATTATATTTTTCTTTTTTTTCCTCTTATTCATCTTGCCAGAGACTTGCCAATTTTATTGCTATTTTTAAAAAACAAGATTCTTGATTTATTGTTTTTCTCTATTGTTCTGTTTTCAATTTCATTGATTTCTGATCAAGTATTTAATATTTCCTTTTTTCTACTTGCCTTTCATTCATTTTCTTACTCTTGCACCGCCAGTTCTTTGATTTGGGAGCTTAGATTATTGTTTTGATACTTTTCCTATTTTCTAAAGCAAGCATGAATTGCTATAAATTTACTTAAAAGCACTGCTTTGGATTATGTTGTAAAGATTTTTTTTTCCATTTTTATTTTCATCCAGGCCATTATACTTTTTTTTTAAATTATTTCCTTTCAGACTTCTCTTTGAGCCATTATTTAGAAGTGCAATGGTTTGTTTAGACATGCTCCTGTTATCTTTTGGATATTGATTTCTAGTTTGATTTTCTGATGGTCAGAAAGCATACTCTGTATACTTTTCATTTTTTAAAATGGTTAATGTTTGCTTAATGATCCAGGGCATGGTCTACCTTAGTGTATGTTCCATGGGAACTTAAAAATAATTTGTTTTTTGCTATTGTTGGTGGAGTAGTCTACAAATGTCGATTAGATTCTGGTGATTGCTAATAATGTTAAATTATTTTATAACTTTAGTCTTCTAATTGTTCTATAAATTACTGAGAGGGTGGCAGTGAATTCTCCAACTGTAACTGTGGATTTGTTGATTTTTCACTTCTATCAGTTTTTCCTTTACAATACATTGCAACTCTGTCATTGGGTGTATCCACATTGAGGATTGCTGTATCTTCCTGGAGACAGACCTGTTTATCATTATGTAATGTTCTCCTCTATATCTGTAATTTTCTCTGAAGTCAGGTCTACTTTATCTGATATTAATGTAGCTACAGTAGCTTCCCTTTGATTAATGTTTGATGGTACATTTTTTCCATCTCTTTACCTTTAAACTACAGATATTATTGTATGAAAATGTTGCCAGTATATAGTTGGGTCATTTCCCCACCCCCACTCCCACTCTGCTAATATATTTTCATTAGCCTTTTTAGACCATTTACATTAAATGTAGTTGTTGGTATATTAAGGTTTAAATCTGTTTTCTGTTCACCCTGATTTCTGTTTTTCTATTTTCTTTTTCCTGCCTTCTGGTTGCTTGCTTAAACATTAAAAATAATTTCATATTGGTATATCTATGGTGCTTTTTATTATATATTCTATGCAGCTTTATAATGGTTATTCTAGATAGCATATTATATAATCACAATTTATAAGTCTTCTAGTGTTGACCTTTTACCCACTAACATGAAGCATGGAAGACTTATTTCCCAGGGCACCCATGTGGTTCAGTCGGTTGAATGTCCATTTCTGGCTCAGGTCATGATGTCACGGTTCATAATTCAAGCCCCACATCAGGCTCACTGCTGTCAATACAGAGGCCACTTAGGATCCCCTGTCACCCTATGCTTTCTCGAAAATAAATAAAACATTAAAAAAAAGAAAACTTATTCCCTTTCCCTTTACCAATATATAATGTAGTTTCTTAAATCTCACCTCTACATAATTTGAGAACTACAATGGACGTTGTTATAATTCTAGTTTCAAATGTCAAACAATTTAGAAACTCAAGAGGAGCTGGAAAATCTATTGTGATCTGCCATATTTTTGCTCTTTCTGTATTTCATCTTTTTGATTTTCCAAGATTTCTTATCATTTACTTTTGTTTAGGGACTACCCTTTATCATTCTTTTAAAAAAATTTTTTTAACATATATTATTGAGAGAGAGAGACAGAGCATGAGCATGGGAGGGGCAGAGAGAGGGGTAGACATAAAATCCGAAGCAGGCTCCAGGCTGTGAGCTGTCAGCACAGAGCCTGATGTGGGCCTCGAACTCACAAACCATGAGATCATGACCTGAGCTGAAGTCGGACACTCAACCAACCGAGCCACCCAGGTGCCCCGCCCTTTACCATTCCTTTACAATAGATTTGTTGGCAAAAAATTATCTTAGTTTTCCTTCATCTGAGAATGTCTTGAATTCCTTCTTTTCATTCCTGAGGATGTTTTCACTAAGTATAGGATTCTCTGTTGATGGTTCTTCATACTTAGCTCTTGAAAAATACTGTGGTGCTTTCTTCTGGCCATCATGGTGTCTGATGAGAAATCTACTGCCATTAGGATGGTTTCTCCTTGACAAGTAATGCATAATTTCTCTGTTGTCTTTCAAGAGGTTTTTTTTGTTTGTAGTCTGCAGAAATTTCACTAGAATATGCTTTGATATGGAATCCTTTGGGTTGATTCTGACTGCAGTTTACTCAGTTTCTTGAATCTATGGACTTAAATTTTTTAATGTTTGTTTTATTTTTGAGAGAGAGAGAGAGAGACAGACAGACAGACAGACCGACCGACCATGAGCAGGGGAGGGGCAAAGAGAGAGGGAGACACAGAATCTGAAGCAGGCTCCAGGCTCCACGATGACAGCACAGAGTCCAATGCAGGGCTTGGACCATCACCACAAGATCGTGACCTGAACTGACGTCAGACACTCAACTGACTGAGCCACCTAGGCGCCCCTTGAATCTATAGATTTATTCTTCTTGGCAAATTTGGGTAGTTTTAATTCATTATTTCCTTATTTTTCAGCCTCATTCATTGAATCTTCTTCTGGGGTTTCGAGAATATAAATTTGTTATCGTCGTACAGGTTCTTAAGGTGTTTTGTTTTTAGTTTTTGGTTCCTTTGGTCTAGTGATCAATTAGATTGGTAATTTCTATTGTTCTCTTTTAAAATTCACAGATTCTTTCCTCTTTCCTCTCATTCTGCTGTTACAGCCCATTCATTGAGGTTTTTTTTTTTTAATTTTGGTTATATTTTTTTCTAAAATTTCCATTTGGTTGCTCTTCATATATGACATTTGGTTCTTTAATTTCTGACATTTTGCCTCTTTCCTGAGACTTCCCGTTTTTCCATTTGCCACACTGCGTTTGCAAACGCTCCCTAAAGCATTTTCATTCTGGCTGCTTTAAAAACCATGTCAGATAATTCTGATATCTACATCATCTTGGTGTTGGAATCTGTTTGTGGACTTTTCTCACTTCGTTTTAAACCTCCTTCCTTCTTTGCCTTGCACCTGCTGAGGGGGAGTGAAAGTCTTGACTCCAGTAGCAGTCCTCTGACACAACCCCAGCAGGGAGCCAAAGGCTATGGCAGTGCCCCTGAATAGGGTGTGTAAGTCCAATCTCCTTTGATCTCCACCAACACTGTGGAGGCTGGGAGTACTTCATTACAGCCTGGCAAAGATGGAAGTCTAGACTCCATGTAGTCTTGCCTAGAAGGGGTGGGAGAAGGACTACTGTTTTTCGCTGGTGTTTGCCTGGATTAGGGCAGTTATTGTCTACAAGTGTTCTATTTTTTTAGGCTCCCTCTTTCCTATCTTTTGGCTAGAACAAAAGAGATTTCCTCAGGCCTTTTCTTTGTACCCTTGCACCTGTTGACATTTCCCACTAGCCACCCAGTCTGGATATATGAACAAAACAAAACAAAACGAAACAAATCCAAACCAAAACCGGCATACCATCACTGTGTTGCTCCTTGGGTTCCAAGGTCCCTAGCCAGTTGGCCCCTTTCTTTACCTTTCAGAGTCTTCTTTCATTTGTTTAATATATATTGATTAGTCATTCTTAGCAGGAAGAAGAAGGAAAAAGTCTATCTTTTGCATCTCCTGGAACCAGAACATTCAAGTATTCTATTTTTAATTACAAAGAGTTCATTCTTCTTCTGATTGTTTCCTTTTTTCCCCCAGAACATCTTATTTCATATCTGTCTCTCTAATGACAGTAATTATAGTTGACTTTTTTTAAATTGCCTTTTCTTCCCACAATTTTCTATATTTATTCTAGTTCCTTTAAATTATTCTCCATCTTGTTCTCCATACTAAAAATTCCAGGAATGCTTTTATTATATTGGTATTTTTTTCATATTATATCATAAACATTTTTCATGTCAGTAAACCCCTTTCATAATTATAATTTAACACCAATTGCTCTACTTGTTCATTTCTCATTCCCACGACTATTTTAGAACTTACAGCATTCTTCACTTATTTTTTTTACAGTAGTTTTAGGTTCACAACAAAATTGAGATCATGGTACAGAGATTTTCCACATACCCTTCCCCTACATCTGCATAGCCTCCCCTATTATCAGCATTACTCACCATGTGATACAGGCATTACTAAGGATGAACCTACACTGACACATCATAATCACCCAAGGTCTGCAGTTTACTTAGGATTCACTCTTGGTGTTGTACATTCTATTTGTGTGTACAAATGTATAATGGCATACTTTTACCGTTATAATATACAGAGTAGTTTCACTGCCCTAAAAATTCCCTATGCTCAGTTTTATTCATCCCTCCCCCATCCCACAACGTCTGGCAACCACTGGTCTTTTAATTATCTCCACAGTTTTGTCTTTTCCAAAATATCATAGTTGGAATGATACAGCTTGTAGCTTTTTCAAATTGACCTCTTTCATTTAGTGATATGTATTTAAGTTTCATCCATGTCTCTGCATGTTTTAATAGTTCATTTCTTTTTAGCACTGAATAATATTCCATTTTCTGTATGTACCATAGTTTATTTCCATTCACTTTCTGAGGACATCTTGGTTGCTTCTAAGTTTTGGCAATTATGAATAAAACTACTATAATTATCTGTGTATAGATTCATGTGTGGACCTATGCTTTCAACTCGTTTGGGTAAATACCAAGGAGGACTGCTGGATACTATAGTAAGACTATATTTACTTTTGTAAGAATACACTGAACTGTCTTCTCAAGTGGCTGTACCATTTGCATTTCTATTAGCAATGGATGAGAGTTCTGGCTGTTCCACATCCTTGCCAGCATTTGGTGTTGTCAGTATTCTTTTCCTTAAGTTTATTTATGTTGAGAGAGAGGGAGAGAGTGAGCGAACACGTGCAGGGGAGGGGCAGAGAGAGAGGGAGAGACAGAATCCCAGGCAGGCTCTACACTGTCAGCTCAGAGCCTGACATGGAGCTTAAACTCCTGAACTCTAAAATCATGACTTGAGCTGAAATCAAGAGTTTGACACTTAACTGACTGAGCCTCTCAGGCTCCCAGGTGTTGCCAGTATTCTTGATTTCAGGCATTTTAACAAGTGTAGTTCTTTTAATTTCCATTTCTGTGATGACATATGATGTGGAGTATCTTTTTATATGTTTACTTTTACATCTGTTTGTTTATCTTCTTTGGTGAGTTGTTTGCTGAGGTATTTGGCCATTTTTTAGATTGGGTTGTTTGTTTTCTTATTGTTGAGTTTTGAGAGTTCTTTGCATATTTTTTTTATTAAAAAAATTTTAATGTTTTATTATTTATTTTTGAGACAGAGAGAGACAGAGCATGAATGGGGGAGGGTCAGAGAGAGAGGGAGACACAGAATCTGAAGCAGGCTCCAGGCTCCGAGCTGTCAGCACAGAGCCCGACGCGGGGCTCGAACTCACAGACCATGAGATCATGACCCGAGCTGAAGTCGGACGCTCAACCGTCTGAGCCACCCAGGCGCCCCTCTTTGCATATTTTGGATAACATCCTTTATCAGTTATCTTTGCAAATATTTTCTCCATTCTGTGACTTGTCTTCTACTTCTCTTGACATTGTCTTTCACAAATAAGATTTTATATTAAGTCAAGTTTATGGTAATATCTTTCAAGGATTGTGTCTGGTGTTGTATCTAAAAAGACTTCACCATACCCAGGGACATCCAGGTTTTCCTCTGTTCATTCTTCTAGGAATCTTATAATGGGACTCATTTTTTAAGAGACACTAAAAATTTGATTGGAATTTCTGGGTAAGTGATTAGGGCTTATGAGTCATTGTATTTACTATAGTGTGAATATGTGATAAGTTAACTTTTTAAATGGAGAATAAAACACAATTGTTGATAAACAGGTGCCCCTTTTTTTCTGGGATGGTTAGATTCTCTAGTCCTCAGATGCTGCGCCTTAGTTAAGATGAGCTATAATCCAATCTACTGACATTCTAAAAATGGGTACAGCAAGAGATCTGGGTGCCCAAATATCTATGTAGATTTTCACTTACTCTTTATCTTCCACACCCGTCTCTCCTTCCCTGCATCTTCTTTTTGGCTTCTCCCATGTCTCTTGGCTAACCTGTCTCTCATTTCACCAAAATCTCGGAGGTGGATGTATGTCTCCCACCAACAGAAAGGGTAGGTGACTGCTATAAACACTCCATAGGTATGTTTTCAACGAGTTCATATGGTTTCAACCTAGCCCCTGTCCTACTATTCCTGGGGTAAACTGGGTTTTGAATCCCCTGAGCATCTGGGGTATTCTCTGGAAAAAAGACTTGTCTTTTATTGATATTAACCTCTGTAGTCACCCAAGTTAAAACTTCCTCCATTAACCAAACAATTGTTCTTTCATCTCATTTATATCTTGCAAATTGTTAGAACTACTTATCTGCTATTATCTCTTCTCCTTTTCCTTTGTCTTTGTGAATTTATGCCTTTATTATTATCTTACTGACATTTTAATGGAATTTAAAGAAGAAGAATAAGTATGTATGGTCACTATGCCATATTAAGTAGTCCTATATTACCACCATTTACATGTATAAGATTTGCACTATATGTTAAAGATTCCTATGGGGTCACTAAACAGTTGATACTATATGCTAAGTGAGGTTGATTAGCTGTGATTTTGCTAACTTATCTGGATACTTCAGTACATTTTCTTAATGTTCCATGTTTGAAACTATTGTACTTTAATCATATATTAAAGATTCATGAACAAGATTCATGAACATAATAGAATCACTAATACATAATTGCATTTTTACCTTCAAAAGACCAACTAAACTTCAAAGAGACAATGATAGGATAAGACTAAGTTCATTTGAGAATAAATTTATTAAAATTAGGAAAAGACAAAACCCTGACCTACTAATCAACTTTGAATTTTTCTTGATAATAATAGAACAGAGTGAAGAGTCACTAAAACTTTACCTAGGGCTTCATTCTTTATCACTCATTTAAACTACTGAATTCATGTTTGTACCATAGAAGGTACATAAAAACACTCATTAAATGACAGACAATCGATTTGCACATAACCCTACTTTTCTTAGCTCTCACTAGCCTATGGACTCAAATGAGCCTATTTTAATTTTAATGCCCAGATCTTGCTGTTTAATTTTCCCTACTTACCTACTCAAAACTTAAGCCCTCTGTAAGGTAACTTCTCCCATCCCTTCAAATATGCTGGGCTATTTCAGGAGCTAAATCATCTGTCCTTAGTATCAATGTGCATCATTGCTCCTTACTCCCTTAGCCCTGGTGCCTTCATAAATCATCTCTTCTGATCCGAGCTCAGTTTGGAACCACAACTCACTTTGGCTACTTTAAGATTTGACCAACCACTATTATTTCTACGTGCCTTTGGAACTTAGCTTTAGGCATCATCTGCCGTTGGGTTAGTTGCTATATCCCAGTGTCACTGTTAATACTTGCTTCTGTAGCTTATGCCTCAGTGCTGGTGATTACCGCTGCTGCAGCTAGTCCAGGGCTTGCCCTGCACCACCTCTCTCTTCTGCCATTCTGACAAGCCACGGGTGCAAATTCTGCTGACCAGCACACCTGCTAACACAGTTCTCCATCTCGGGCGAAGTAAAAGGGAAATGGATTCCTCCTCTATGCATTGAGAGCACTTTAAGATTCCAAGGGGAAAACTGTTTGCTTTCTATTGTGCTGTAGGGTTTAACAAACACATCTCTCATCTCACTCCTGGGCATTTTCTCTCTGTGGCTAGAACACACATTTTAGGTGGCAGTGGCAGCACAGAATCATGACCTAGAACCATTGTTTCCCTTTGATCCTAATTTTCAAATGCCAGTGGTTTCCACCTGGAGATAATGCACCCCCACTCCTCCCAGGAGACATGTGTCAAGGTCTGGAAACACTTTCAGTTGTCACTATTGCATCTAGTGGGTAGAGGCCAGGGATGCTCCTAAATGCTCTACAAACCATAGGTCAGCTCGGCTCTCCACAAGCAATTATCTACGCCTGTGACAATCTGGAGAGGATCATGCTAAGTGAGATATGACAGAGAAAGACAAATACCACATAATGTCGCTTATGTGTCACATCCAAAAAATGTAACAAATGAATAAACAAAAAGCAGCATCAGACCCATAAACACAGAGAACAAGCTGATAGTTGCCAGAGGGGATGGGGGGGTTGGGAGATGGGCAAGATGGGTGAAGGGGACTGGGAGATACAGGTTTCCACTGAAGGAATGACTAAGTCAAGGGAATAAAAGGTACAGAATACAGAATATAGTCAATGCTATTGTGATAGTGTCCTATGATGACAGAGGGAGGGTAGCTACACTTGTGGGAACCTAGCATCACAAACTTGTCAAATCACTATGCTGTACACCTGAAATTAATGTGACATTTTGTATTAACTATACTAAAGTTAAAAAAAAAAACTCAATTGCATGAGGATTGAGAAATCCTGTCATGAGGGACAGAATGGAGTGAGCAGGCACAGACACTTACGAAAAAGAAATCCTGAGAATTCTAACCTCTCTGTGGATGATGTGGATTTTTTTTTCTGCAGAAATAAAAGCTTTTAGAAATGGTCTGAAATGAACTCACTGTATACCTAGTTTTTAAGTAGTGGAATGTTCTAAAACATGTTATTCCCATGTAATAATGGCTGTAGAATTTGTAGAATGACATGAAGGAACATCCTAATCTAAACCCTAACATTTTAGCCGACTTATTTCATTGTCTTTTTTTGCCACGACAAAAAGATTTCCCTTGGTTTTAAAAATACATTCAAATAAGGGGAGGTAACTGTGGGTTAAGGTGATATGATAGTAACCGATATGCCTCCTTTCAGCTTTCTCTGAAGGTGTAAATTTTCTAAAGGAATTAAAATGTCCAAAATCAGTGGAAAGAAAGGCTAACAAGAGACCTCATGGTAGCATCTGAAAGGATTTCTTATAGATGGGAATGAACTGAGATTAAAAGCCACAGCATCTGAGTTAGAAGGCACTGGCTGATGGGGAATGAGTTAAATAAGTCTTTGGCTTTCTTTTACTGTTTGGTAAAACTAGAGAGCACAGTGGCTACACCAAACAGAAACCTGAGCATTCCCATGCCACTTCTGCCCATAGTCATGATGTGAAAAATAAACTGAAACAGCCAGAAATATATATTTTCCTCCTATAACTGCATCTCTACCTACTTCAGCTTTTTGTATTCCTTTTCCAACCGTAACTTCCAGCTTATAGTATTGGGATAACAAGGGAGGGTGATAGCACTTTGCATCCTGAAGTGTTTACATACAGGCATGCAAAATACTAAGGACAGAGGCAGAGCTTCAGGGCCAGTCCCAGAAGGACTGTATACTTGCAGTCCTGTCCCATCTTGATTTTAGACAAAGAGATACATGAAAATGCTTCATTGGCAAAGAATTTTACCATCTCAACCTCAGCATAAATGCTTCTCAAAAGTGTCACACTTGGGGATGCCTGGGTGGCCCAGTCAATGAAGCATCTGACTTCGGCTCACGTCATGATCTCACGGTTCATGAGTTTGAGCCCCACGTCAGGCTCTGTGCTGACAGCTCAGAGCCCAGAGCCTACTTTGGATTCTGTGTTTCCCTCTGTCTCTGTCCCTCCCCCACTCGTGCTCTTGTCTCTTACTCAAAAATAAATAAATGTTAAAATTTTTGAGCTGTTAATTTCAAAAAAAAGGGTCATACTTGGGGAGTTCCTATTTGATAAGACAAAACGTATTTAGGGTTGTGGAGAGCAATCTCCCACCTATCTCAGATGTTAGGAGGGGAATCACAAGGACGTCTCAGTGGACAGTGCACCTGAGGACATTGTCCTGAAGGCTGAGGACACCGTCTGTTGGCGTGCCCCTGGATAGGGGTTGGTGGTTGGTGTTTGTTTCCTATTGCTACTTACCACAAGCTTAAGGGTTTAAAGGTTTAAAACAACACATGTGTATTATCTTAATCTCAAGGTCAGAAGTCTAAATTCAAGTTGTCTGAATTTAGTTGGCTAACTTTGAGGTATTGGCAGGGCTGTGTGCCTTCTAGAGTCTCTGGGGAATAACCCCTTTCCATTTATTCTCCACTGCCCACAGTCCTTAGCTCATGGTCTCATTCTTCTACCTTCAGAGCCATGAGTGGTTGGTCAAGTCCTCCTCATGCTACAATGCTCTAGTTTTTTGCTTTTGTCTGTACATCTTCTCTCTCATTCCTCTTCCCCCTTCTTTTTTTTTTATAAGGACCCCTGAGCCCATGTGGTGATCCACAACAATCTTTTTCATGATCCTTAACCAATTCATATCTGCAAAATCCTTTTTGCGTTACATATTCATAGGCCTGGGGAATTAGGACTTGAACATCTCTGGGGGTCCATCAAATGCCTACTACAAAGCACTTCACCAAAGGATTAGTACACAAACAGAAAACCTATAATTTGTGGCATGTAAATTAGTGTATCTGAAAGAGAATCCGATAAGGAGAGTTAAATGTGAATTCCTATTTCTTCTTGCTATATGAAGATTTAGCACTGTTGCCTCAGCACTTACCCTGCTCTTTCACACTACCATTGCGAGGGTAGAGAGCACTTACAGATATACAAGATAATCTGTGGGACACAGAACTTTCACCAACAGCTGGTTCTGGCTCAGACTACAAGTGAAAAGACCCAAAAGCAATACTTCATCTGTGCTGTCTCCAGACTGTCCTTGTTCTTCCCTTGACCCGTTTCTCTAACCAAGATGCTTTCCCAACTTGTCCCTTTAGCTCTTATTCCTTTTTTAAATAGCTGTTGAGAACCTACACTGTGCCAAGAATTACTCCAAATACTTTATGGGTATTATCTGATTAAAATCTCTCAACAATATGTAAGGTACGTATTCTTATCAGACACGAATGAGGGACACTCGGCCTCCCATTCTGTCATCCTCTGAGGATTAGCCCAGCAGAGATTGCATGCTCCTGGCCTGTTCAACAAGGAAGAGCAGGATCAGATACCAGGCACTGTCCTGATATTAAGTGTATTAAATAAATTGAATGAAACACTGAGGTTTTATTTTCCTGATAAGACTGAAATGGTGGAGCACAGTTGGATTTTTCTATTGCAGTTAAAATTCTGATCAGCCTAAAATCCTATCAGTAGATGTTACTTAATCAGAAGAAACTTCCCTTAAGAATCATCATCATGAAACTTATGTCTTCATCTGTCACTGTAATTGTGATTTGTCAATATATATACAAACACATACCTATGAGAGTTGGGAAGGCCTAGCAGATTATGGAAGATAAGAGCAAGGCAGAAAAAGAAAAAGATCCTTGTTTTAGAAACATAAATCGCAGTACTTTTCCCTACTGCCATTCTTTCTGCCCATTTGTTCTACTTTTATCGACTTCCTGATCTTTGGTTCCTACTGTCTGTCTATACACATAGTGTATACCTTAAGATATATAGAACAAAAACCACCTCAGTGTCAGAAAAACCTGTGCTCATATCTTGGCTTTGCCAAGTAATGGGTATATTTCTGTGATCCCATGCAAGCCTCTTTTTTATGTATCAATTTCCCCATTTGTAAAATGGAAAGAAATAGCCTGTCTTGAGGGATTAGTTTTGAGGTTTGGTTTATGTTACAGAACAGATAGCCAATAAATGCTAAATTCTTTTGCTGATATTTTTGATATTGCTATTGTAATGATATTCAATTCAGCATGTGTGAGGATTTAATAAGTAAATATGTTGAGAGTTTTTAGAACAATTCCAGGTTAAAAAACAAAGTCATTCCATATAAATTTTAACTATTAGTACTTCTTTTGAACAATTATTATTTTATCAAATCTGCTTATCTTTTCTTCATGGTTTCTGCCTGCCTTTTAAAACGGGTTTTCCCACTTCTTATCTAAGCAAGTATCCAGACTTTATATTCAATCTCACTGCTTTGTAATACTGGCTTTCTTCTCCTGATATTATTTAACACCCATGACCTGATCAATTCCATCTAAGCTTATAATATATAAAAACACCCTTCTGCCTAAATAGCCTCCTGGAATTAGCTTGACCTCTGCTGACTCTCCTTTGTTCCACCATAATGAACACCTCAGTATGACAATACTCTAGGCCCTATGGATATTATAAAATCATAAAGCCAAGACATCATTTGCTAAATTGTCACTCTGTGAACTAAAATACTTCTCTAACATCTCATTCTCAGTCTTGATGGTCTAGAGCCAGGCATGACAAACATTTTCTCTAAAGGGGTCAGATACTAAGTATATCAGACTTTGTGGGCCAGTCTGCGTGGCAACTACTCGACCCTGCAGATACAGCACAGAAACAGCCATTAAGTATGCAAATGAATGGGCGTGGCTGCGTACCAATTAAACAATGCACAAAAGTAAGTGACAGCCTGGATTTGACCCACAGACCTTATCCCTGTCTTGCTTATCCCTGTCTTAAAGCATGTATTTTTCATCAGGGGTGATATTAACCCCAACAGGGTATAAATTAGATTTTGGGGGGAGGCAGCAAATATTTTTAGTCTTTATGTACAAAGCACAGATATGCATACAGTACAAAAACAGATGGCTCTGCATTGAACACTGTCTTCAAAAATTCATGTCTACTGAGAACCTGAATGTGACTTTATTTGGAATAGGGTCTCTACAGGTGTAATCTCTACAGGTTAAGATGAGATCATACTGAATTTACGGTGGGCCCTAATCCAATGGCTGGTGCCTCTGTAAGAAGAGGGAAGTCTGGCTGGAGACAAGCACAAAGGGGAGGTGGTCTGAAGACACAAAGGGAGAATTTCATGTAACTGAAGTGATGCTTCTACAAGCCAAAGAATGTCAAGATTGCTGGCAAGAGAAAAAATAAAAAAGACAGAAAAAAGAAAAAAAAAAGATAGGAAGAAACTAGGAAAAATCCTTCCCTATATAACCCTCACAAAGAGCATGGTCCTGCCAGCATCTTGTTACCAGATTTCTAGCCACCAGAAGTTTGAAACAACAAATTTCTGTTGCTTTAAGCCACGCAATTTGTGGTAATTCTGTTATGGCAGCCCTAGAAAATTTCATAGGAAAATAAAGGTGATTAGGGGAAAATATTTTAAAAGGCTCCCAGGGGTTGATAATTTTAAAAAAAATGTTGAAAATTATTGGTATAGATGTACTGCTTTGCTGACCATTTTGATGCATTTCAGAAAAGACCTAGAATTTCTTTTGCAAATGTTTTCTGCTTGTTTAATCTGGCCCCATGTCCACCCTTTCAAAACCCATTGCCTGAATTTCATTCTCAATCCTTCTCTAGAGGTGTTTCAAATGAGGAATGGTGACTTTGTATTTCATCAAATGGATTTAACCTTTGCCCTGTTCACATTTATCTTCAGGTATGAAAACATGGAATGATTAGAACTGAACTGCAGATCCCAAGACCCCAAATTAGGGAGGCTCTCATTTTCTAATATGCTGAAGAATTTGGCTGTTCCAATTCTAACTTCCAACACTAGGTGGAATGAGATATAAAAGAACCATACCAATTTCTAAATTTCAGGACACTACTGAATTTGTATTCATGCTATCAGATTATGAATTGACTTCTGAGAGCTCAATATTTATAAGCCTGATTTAGAGAGAACAAAGCTGAAGCTTTGAGATGCTAAGAAAGTTCCCTAAGGGTATATAAGTGTCTGAGTTCTCAGGTATGGATTTGACACAGTTTGTTGTATTCTTAATACCGTGTTACTTTCTATCTGAGACCCACAGGAAAGAAGGGTCTAGGGGAGCCACGCTGAAATCTACTATCAGAGAGGTTATGACTCTTACTTAGATGCTCATACCAGAATGGATGTTACTCAGAGAATGAGAAATGGAGCTTCCATACTCAGCAGTTATCTTGACAGATGAGCCAGAAAATACTTGATGGCCAGCCACCTATGTAGGTGGGAAACACCTCACTCCAAACATCCCAGGTTGTCCTATCTTGGGATTTAGTCCTGAGAATTCCCATCTCTAATATCAGCATCCTATGTCACAAAAGAGGAAGCATGGTCAATACATGTTAAAAGTCTTCAATATGCTAGGCACTCTTCTAGGGCTTGTAAAAAGACAGAGGATTAAAAAAAAAAAAAGTAAAAAAAAAAATCTGCCTTCTCCTGGAGCTCCTATTGTAGTCAGAGTGGAACAAACAGGCAATAACATTTAAAATAAGTAAAAATACAGAGTATACCACGTGGCGCTACTAAGAAGTGGTTGAGAGCACAGAACAAAATGCCAGGCTTTACCACATAAGTGTGTGACCTTAGCTGAGCCACCTCTATGTACTTCAGTTTCTGCATTTGTAAAATGGGAAGAATACCAGAAATTGCCAAATAGGATTGTTGGAAGAACTGATCGGGGGGAGCACTAAGATCCCAGCCTAGAACACACACCACATTAGCTCGTATTGTATAACGAGAACTAGAGCCAGAGGCAGAGCTGGGGATGGACATGGTGATGGTGGTGGGGATCCTTGTGGAGCATGAGGCTGAGACGGAGAAAACTCTGGTTTCAGATTTTGCCTGTCGCTTACTCTGGTACCTCAGAAACACGTACATAACCTGAGTCTCTGCTTTTATGGTTTTTGTTTTGGTAGGCTGTAAAAACGAAATACTACCCAGGTGAATGAAATACTACCCAGGTGAATTTGAGATAGAATGGGATGCACAGAATGAAGCAAGACTGGTAAAGCTCAAAGTAGCATGGACATCAAATACCTAACTCATGACTCTCTTTTCTTCTTAATCCCTCAGCTGTCATTGACAAGGAGGCCTTTCTCAAAGTCCTAGATGGGAAAATCGAGAATGCTTGCAGCATTCCCATGGGATCTAAAGCTCTCCAAAGAAATGTTAAATGACTTGATACCAGTACAGGTCTTTTACTTTTGTCATTTAATAAGGGTCTCCCCTCCAAATAACATGCTTTGAGAATATCAGTAAGTGTCTTGATTTGTGGGTAATTTGGATCTGACAATATGTCTTAGTCATCTCAGGCTGCATAACAAGAACACCCTCGACTAAGTGGCTTAAACAGGAAACATTCATTTGTTACACCTCTGGTGGTGGAAAAGTCCAAGATGAGAGGGCTGGCTGATCCACTGGTGAGAACACTGTTCCGGGTTTGCACATGGCCGTCTTCCCCTTGGATCTCCACATGCTGGAGAAGAAGAGGAAGTAGGCTCTCTACTATCTTCTAAGAGCACTATTCCCATCAGGAGGCCTCCATCCTCATGACCTAATTATCTCCGAAGACCCCATCTCCAAATATTATCACACTGGAGATGATGGCATCGACATATGAATTTTGGCGAGGACACAAACATTCTCTCCATAGCACGTATCCCCATGAACCCTGGTTCCACATTCATAACCGTACCACCAAGCATTATATGAGCTTTGATTCTCATCCACAACCTTAAGATGAGATTACATGACTCTATAACAAGACTACCAGAGATTAATCTTGGAAAGACCTCTACCACACTACCTGTTACTTCAGGGGAGTATCAAGCAGGTTCACCTACAAGTCTGTGCTAAAATTCCACTATTCTTTTTTTTTCCTCTCTTTCTAAATAATAGAACATACTTCTTCTAAAAGTGCCTACTGGCTAAAAGAGTAATTTTCTTACCAAAGATGTAGGAATCCTTTGATATAACCATTTCTTGTTGGGTCTAGAATCAGAAAGTCAGCCATTATGCCTTTTTCTATCTAAGAGTAATGAAGTTGTGTGTTTAAATAAGTAACAATGACAAAACCATATAATTCATCAGTTCCAGTCAGTTCTAAATGGAAAAAAAAAAAAAGAAGTACCTATTCCATCTTTGTTTCAAAATTGTTTAAATGTTATCAAATTTTCCCTGAAGCAAGATTATGTAAAGACAAGTGGAAGAGAACAATCCAGAGAAGGTAAGGACTGTTCTGAATTATATAACAGTTAATAAATTTTCTTTTTTTAAGTTTATTTATTTTGAGAGAGTAAGAGCAAGTCCAGGGGGGGCAGGCGCAGAGAGAGGGAGAGTGAGAAAATCCTAAGAAGGCTGTCAGCACAGAGCCCAATGTGAGGCTTAAACCCATGAACCATGAGATCATGACTTGAGCCAAAGTCAGATGCTTAGCCAACTGAGCCACCCAGGTGCCCCAACACAATAAATTTTCAAATACCTATCTAAATAAATATTTGGAATTTTTCCTAACCTGTCCATAATAGAATTTGTGGACTTAAACATATCTCTATGAGGCATCAGGCTCTGGCTCTATTGAAATCAATTTTACACATGGAAAAAAATATATATATATATATACACCATACACAACTGACCAAGTCACTGAGAGCTTATAAAGTATTAGAAAATCTCTTATGACAGAGAGTTACCTATTTTTTTAAGAGTATATATTTTTAGTTTTATTACTGACATATAGTTGACATACAATGTTAGATTTAGGTGTACAACATAGTGATTCAATGATTCAAGTGCTCAGCATGATAAATGTAGCTAACATCGGTCACCATAAAAAACATTACAATATCATTAACTATTTTCCCTATGCTGTACCTTTCATCCTTGTTACTTATTTATTTTGTAACAGGAAATTGTTATCTTCTAATCCCTTTCCCCTAAGATATGGTATATACATACAATGGAATATTACTCAGTAGTAAAAAAAATGATCTTGCCATTTGCAACAGCATGAATGGTTTTAGAAGGTATTATGTTAACTGAAATAAATCACTGAAAGACAAATGTCATATGATTTCGCTTTTTGTGGAATCAAAAACAGTCAAAAAAAAAAAAAAAAAACAAAAAACAAAACCAAACCAAGCCAAAACAAAAGGCAAGAAAAGAGAAACCAGTTCATAAGACAGAGAAGACAACTTGGAGTAGCCAGAGGAGAGAGGATTAGAGAGATGTGAAAACTAGGGGAAAGGAATTAAGAAGTAGCAATTTCCTGCTATAAAATAAATACAGCATGGTCCTGTTACAAAATAAATAAGAAAGCTATCTATGAATATAGTTAAGGGTTAGGCATTTATCAAATTTGAGATTCATTATATGCATATTATGGTTTCTTTTGCAAATGTTAACAACCTTTATGACTTTATGTTTAAATTATGGCTACCCAATACCAAACAATGTCTGTTTCCTTCAACTCCTTCAGTAAGATCAACAGCTACCATTCTGATTCAACACAGACAGTGCCCGACAATTTGTGATCATGGCCTGGCCATTAGGACAACCTATCAGTTATAAATGCTTTAGACTGTTAGCAGCAGAAAATTCTACAAAGAATAAAGCAAGAAGGTGGGCATTTTTCTTGATATAAAAAAATTGTAGAGTCAGACAGGGGTGGTCTTGATTGAGCATCTCAACGATGCTCTCAGGGCTGGCAGTCTTTGGACCCTTGAAGTTTGGCTTTTAGTCTTCATATAGGTGACAAGATGGCTGCTACAGCTCCAGGTCCACATTTGTGTTCAAACTCAGAACAAGGAACAAGGAATAGCCATCAATACACTTCTCCTGCATTATCAGAAAACTAAAAGCCTGTCCAGAAGCCCTCCATTTCATTGGCTGAACAGAAATCAACATGAAAATCACATTAAATCAACGTGGAAGGTCAAATATGGTGTAGATTTTTTTTTCCAGAAAACACTTCATTGTTTTAATTTTATGTTTACATTGACTGTAAGAGTTTACTATACATTCATGTTCCCATGAATATTGTCATTACAACGGTATGCTCCTGGATACAGAGGAAGAATGGAATGTTTTTCTGTTTTTTGTATTGGTTTCTTTTGTAAAATGCCTAGCTGGGTAACAGTTGCAATGAGGCTTTTTACAAAATGTTGATATATAATAGAAAAGAATAATTGGATTTGTTCACTATATTCAGAAGTCATATCACTAAATTTATTTAGCCTAAGTATTTCAGTTGCTGAAGAGAGTCCTAAATCAAACTTCATAGAAAGGTTGTAGCTGATATCTAGACTCTTCCCTAGATGATTCATTTATTAATTAATTCATTTGATAAATATTTATTATTTATGTCATGGAAAATGTGTCCATTTCTGGGAATAAAACTGAATAGGTGGCCTCTGATTTTTTTTTAATGTTTGTTTTTGAACAAAGAGAATAAGTGGGAGAGGGGCAGAGAGGGAAGGGAACAGAGGATCTGAAGCAGGTTCTGGGCTGACAGCAGAGAGCCCAGCACAGGACTAGAACATATGAACTCTGAGATCGTGACCTAAGCCAAGGTCAGAAGTTGGATGCTTAGGAAGTTGGATGCTCAGGGGCACCCGGGTGGCTCAGTCAGTTTGGGTGTCTCACTTTGGCTCAGTTCGTGATCTCATGGTTCGTGGGTTTGAGCCCCACTCTGGACTTTGTGCTGACAGTTCAGAGCCTGAAGCCTGCTTCGGATTCTGTGTCTCCTTCTCCTTCTGCCCCTCTCCTGCCTACACTCTGTCTCTCAAAAATAAACAAAACATGGAAAAAAAAGTAGGAAGCTTAACTAAGCCACCCAGGCACCCCAGGTGGTCTCTGATTTTAAGGAGTTTATATTCTTGGAAGGTCCATACGGGCAGAAATTTTTTGTGCTTACACTATGTTCTCAATAACTAGAATAGATGTTCTTACCTACCATGCTTTTTAAATATAATGTTTTATATTATAATTATATATAGTATGTTTATATATTACATATTTATATATGTTATATATAAAATATGTAATTAATATATATTATGTATTTTTAAAAGACACTTTAAAAATATACAATGTCCTATCCCTAGCTCATCATTTAAATTAGGATGTTTGGAGGTTGGACCTGGACATTGCTATTTTTCAAAAGCTCCTCCTATGGTTCGAGAACTGCTGTTATAGGGGAGGAAACACACACACACACACACACACACACACACACACACACACACACACACCGGAGTACTCAAAACTTGTCCAAACGCTGTTTTAGACGTTTTATAGTCTCATTCATTCATCACAAAAACCCTATAATATTGGTACCATTGTTATTTTAAAGATGACACAATGGAGACTAAAAGAGATTAAGTACCCTGAACAAAGTCTTACAGAAGGAGTGTTTTGGCCATAGGATCTGAACCAGACAGTCTGGTTGTTTTTCAGTATGTTATACTGCCTATTAGGTGCCTGGCACATCAGAGCCACTAAGTACTTGTGTAAATGAATGTATTGAAGTGGAAGCCACAAATAATTCAACCCAAACTACCTCAAGAACGTAAGAATGGTGCATCCCATTACAGACATGGGTATAAATGAGGGACTGCTGAAGCCATCTGCATCAATTTAAAACACAATCAGGGCTCAAGGACTAATTGAAGAATTTTCAGTAGGCTCACCTTTTTATTCCTTTCCTTGATGATTTCAAGTACTGACAACTGGCATTTAGAAGGAATAGAGTTCACAGTTTTATACGGTAAAAGCTCATATTGAAAACCTTACCACATGGACATACCCAAGAATGTCACTTCTTCATGGACATACCCAAGAATGTCTACACACTTATTAGGACTTAATGGTACTCCAAGTATTATTTGAAGAAAAGAAATAACAAAGCAAAGGTGTTACTACTTAATTTTTTTTTCTTTAGGGAGAAATGTTAGAAGATAATTTTTTTTAGATTTTATTTTTAAGTAATTTCTACATCCAAAGTGAGGCTCGAACTTACAACCCTCAATGAGATCAAGAGTCGCATGCTCTACCGACCAAGTCAGCCAGGTGTCCCACTTTTTATAAATCAACAGAAAAAAAAATTCTAAGCCAAATGAATAGCATAAGTCAAGCAACAATATGTGAATAAACGGCATTTTCAGAAAAATGCAAGAAATCTGAAGTGACTGAAAGGGGAACCACTGATGTCACTCTTACAGAGTTCAGAGCAGTACCTAGGGAGACACTCCCTTGGACCTGGTCTTCAGTTTAAGCAGCCACTGTTTGTCAATTCTCTTTTCTGTTCTGCTTTCAATGAGGCTAGCTACTGAATGAGAGAATTTGTGGGAGGTACATGGCACTCCATATTTTCCCCAGCTCTTGAGGTAAACATTCATCCTTGCCAAGCAGAGAAACACGGGACCTAGTGTTTATGTCAGAAATGTATTATATAATAACAATCAGTTCTTGGCTTTCTACAACACCCATTTAGCCGTCAGTGCTTATGGCACAAATTTAAATAGAGATCATGCAAGTACCTACCATACAAGGATGCCAACACAGATTCCATGGTGTTTCTCAAAAGCAGAGCAGTATAAGAAAAAACATGGTTGTCAATTTAATTGCATTAAAACTGGCCTCTTTGGCATGTTTTATTGGAAATAAAAAGGAAATAAAATTGTATTATCTTTGTTTTTTTTGGCAGAATTGCATGATATTATAAAAACAATTCATCACTTCTGAAAAAGGACCCAAACCACTTTCAGAATACTTCAAAGATACTAAATAGCAGAACTTAAATCTAAATTCCATAAAATGGTCAGTAAAGAATATAGAGAACATGAAATTATAGCCTGTATTGGATAGGAAATGAGTCCCTTTAATAATTAAATTCCGTGTCAATGTCAAAAGCAATCTGCTCTTTGAAAAAGTATAAAGGACAACTAATCAACATCTATTTGCCCTTTTTATTCTTATGACCGTTGGTCATTTTTTTCTTCCTGTATGACCATCTCTTACAATATGTTTTACAGATACAACAGCTTGCACAGTTGCAACTCAGCATCATAATGCAGCACACAGACTTGCCAGTTTGCATCAAAATGGCATTTTAGTTCCATTTCTTAGGGTCTCTTTCTGCAATCAAACATAAGTACATTCTTCATCTGTCTTCAGTAAAGTATTTAACTATACAAGTGCAGACTCACCAAGGAATTTCATGACAGAATGATAAGAGCATCAAAAGGTAAGAATCTACTTTTTTTCATAATACTCTCAAAGATTTTCTTCATCTACAAAATACCAGCTCATAAAGAAAGCAAGCTAGCTCAATGGCTCAAGCAATAGGTTATCCTCTTGTATAGCTCTCAAAATATGAGGCACTAGCAGACAAATGTAGTAGCAATAATTTATTTTTAAGGCATGGATAACATGTGATTTTCTTACATTTTTTCCAAACGAAAAAGTCAACTGAGATCTCAGGGTATGGAATTGAAAGCTTTTTTTTTTTTTTTTTTTTTAATCCTGTTGAAAATATAATGCAGAAATTGAGCCAGACCTGTGCCAACTAGGATATATTTCAACTCTTAGGAAAATGGCTTCTTTTTTTTTATAGGCCAGACGTTAAAAAACACAAGCACCTACTTTACAGAAATATAAATATATAATATATATAATATATGCCAAACACACACACACACACACACACACACACACACACACACTCACATGTATTTGCCAAATACTACCAAAGATGGCTGTTACATTCTTTCATAAAACTGCCTGATTTGTCCTCTTTCTGAAGGGTGAGGTGTCCCTTATGGTTGGATGACTCCAATACATGTTGACTCGTTCAACAGGAGAGTTAAATAAAAGAAAATTTTACCCACACCATGCCTGTGACTTCAAATTCCATTTTCTAACCCTTGCAATTTCAGTGAAAAATGTTCTTTCTCTCCTGTGCTGTCAGAGAAACTTCGCTCCAGTTACATTTCTAACGTCTCGTGCTGCTTCAGTGACAGGGTCTTGCTGATGGAATCATTCTGACTGGACTAGAAGGCATGGCCCTTGAGCTTCTGTGCTCATTTGCTTGGTGACCCCTCAACGAAGGGTGATGAATTGCTTGTTACTTTTCAAGCTTCTCAGAGACAGAGAGACTACTATAAGCTCTTGGGAGATGGTTTTAAGTGAAGTTATTTTAAAATCACCATAACCGGTCTATGGAAAATGACTTTTACATAATTGTATCCATTGATAGTATACCAGCCTGGGTCATTTCTCTAATTGGGGAGTTTGTGTATGTGTTCATACACACACCAATAGCTTTACTTTAATAACTCTTGGTGGTGTAATTTCAAATAGGAACAAACATAATGGAGCTAATGGTCTTGTGACAAACAATTCTTTCCAATAGGTAACACATGCCATTTATTTTAGGAACAGTGGATAGTGTCCACCACACTGTTCATCCCCTGTAGAATGAAAGCCCCAAACAAGAAGGTAACTTGCAAGATACTGGAAGTTGTTCTTATTTACCATTGTGCCAGCAGCACCTAGAACAGCAACTGGCACACAGTAGGTGCTCAGTAATTTTATATTAATAACACAATTACTTTAATTAATTACAAAGCCATTCATTAAACTATTTAGGCATGTTTCTGGCATTCATTGATTTATATTTCTTTCCATGACAGCACTTAGAATTAAGTTCTTATGGTCAATCATGAGCATGAAAAATGTTTCTCTCTCTCAGTCTTTTGTTTTCCTGATTATTAAAATTCTCATTAAAATTCATGCTAATTTCTAACAACAACCAGAAATGAAAATAAATGAGTAATAATATATACTACTTGTAGCATATTTTACAGATAAATATTGTCTTTTACTATACAGCAGTAGTTGGCAGTCCAGGTTTAAGATTATTCCTGTGCACACTTACAGGAAGGTGGCACAGCAGGAAGACCCTAGACTCGCCCTGTCCCACAGATACACCTACATGACACCCATGTCAGTATAAGCAACCTGCAAAACAACCTGAAGACTGGAAGAACAGACTGTCCACATTTAAATGTAGAGAAGAGGCCACCCCAAAGAGGGCAGCAAGGGTGGAGATGGGGTCGGCAGCAAAACTGACCCACAGGACTATCCACAGGAGGGAGGGACACTGCAACCAGCCAGAGGGGAGAGGAGACCTTAACTCAAGGGCCCCATGTACAGGGGACCCACACTGGAAAGATAAAAACCTGCAGCATTTGGGTTTGAAAACCAGAGGTGCTTAACTTCACAAGTTTTTACAATTGGTGGGACTCAACAATGGGAACTTTTAAAATCAGGAGCTCTGCTCTGGGAGAGTCCGAGGGTGACTGGAAACTGAGTCCCCGGCTTTGAAGAGGCAGCTGTTGGTTGTGCTTAGAGATGCAGCACAGAAGAAGTGGTTTGAAAAATGTCTGGGGAGTATAGGAAAAAGATTTACTTACTGATTTCAGAACTTGAGCTGGAAGGGCAGGGATCTTTAGCAGACTTCTCCAAGAACAACAGAGCTGGCAGTCACCATTTTCTTTCCCTGCCCCCAACTAGATATAGGGACACACGTGGGATCCATGAAGAAACAGCATAGCTCCAAACCTGTCTATCTAGCTTGCTAGCAATGAGCCTAGCCCCCATCCTCTCCTTCAGACCCACACCCATCAGCTTGCCCTCAGTGGCTCTGTAAAGGGGCTCCAGGACTCCTACCACAACAGACAGGCACAAGCCTTACCCTAACCTGCCTGTGGTGAGAGCCCATCCAAAGCAGCACCCCAAGTGTGGTATCATGCAAGTGGCCCCAACAGAGGCCAGCACCACTCCAAGGCGAATCTTGTTCCATGGGGTGTGGAAAATGACAACACATACACACACACAAGTTCAACTTTGGCCCCAACAGTGGGCTGGGGACAGACATCTACTGCAGGCCCCATCCAAAAGCAAAAGCTTCTCAGGGGACAATATAGGGAAAATGCCCTGCAGTTACGTGCTACTGCATCACTGGAAAATGCTTGGTCAGACTCAACTTCAGCCTAAGGCGGCCCCCAACTGGCCCATTAACAACACGAGAACCAAACCTTGCTGACAACAGGCAAAGAGAGCCGTTGCAGATGACTGGACTGAAGGAAAAAATGGCTCAGCTACAGTAGCAGAGCACACACAACACACACAGAAGACACTGCTGAAGCACTAGATTCCGGTGAACAGGGGACACTGCACAACAGAGCACTACAGGACCTCTTCTTCATAAGGCTACTATTTGCAAGAAGAGGAAATGTAGCTGACTTTCCTAACACAGAGAAACAGACACACAGAGTTAGACAAACTGAGGAGACAGAAGAATATGCCCCAAATGAATGATCAGGACAAAACCCCAGCAAGAGACCTAAGCAAAATAGAGAAAAGAAACATACTTTATAGAGGATTTAAAGTAATGAACATAAGGATACTAACTGGTCTTGAGGGAAGGGTAGAGGATCTAAGTGAGACCTTAAACAAAGGGATAGAAAGCTAAAAAAGAACTAACCACAGATGAAGAATCACTAACCAAAATTAAAAATAAACTAGAGGAAATAAATAGACTAGTGGAAGCAGAAGAATGGATCAGAGACTTGGAAGACAAAGTAATACAAAGCAATCAAGCTGAACAGGGGAAAGAAAAATGAATAATAAAAAAATGAGAATAGATTAAGGGAACTGAGTGACACCACCAAGCGTAACAACATTTGCATTACAGGGATCGCAAAAGAAGATAGAGAAGAGCTGGAAGAAAACTCATTTAAAGAAATAACGGCTGAAAACTTTCAAAATGTTGGGGAGGAAATAGAAATCCAAAACCAGGAGGTGCAACAAGCCTGCAACAAAATCAATCCAAAGAGGGCCACATGAAGACATACAGTAATCAAAATCGCAAAGAAGTCCTGATAAAGAGATAATTTTAAAAGCAGCAAGAGGGGCACCTGGGTGGCCCAGTCAGTTAAGCGTCTGACTTTTTAGCTCAGGTCATGAACTCATGACTCGGCTCGTGAATCTGAGCTCTATGTTGAGCTCTGTGCTGACAGATCAGAGCCTGAGGCCTTCTTCAGATTCTGTCTCCAGCTCTCTTTGCTCCTCCCCCACTCATGCACTATCTCTCTCTCTCTCAAATATAAATAAACACTAAATTTTTTTCATCAAAAATAAATTAACAAAAAAAAAAAAAAACAGCAAGTAAAAAGACAACAGTTTCGTAGAAGGGAAACCTCATAAGGCCATTCAATGATTTTTCAGCAGAAACACTGAAGGCCAGAAGGAAGTAGCATTACAAGGTCATAGTGCTGAAAAGGAAAAAAAAATGTAGTCAAAAATACTGTATCCAGTAAGGCTATCATTCAGAATAGAAGAAGAGATAGAGTTTCCCAGACAAACAAAAGTTAAAGGAGTTCATGACCACTAATCCAGACCTACAAAAAATGTTAAAGAGTAATCTTATAAAAAATATTTTTTAATGTTTATTTTTGTGAAAGAGAGAGAGATAGAGCATGATCTGGGGAGGGGCAGAGAGAGAGGGAGACACAGAATCCAAATCAGGCTCTGGGTCTGAGCTGTCAGCACATATCCCAATGTGGGGCTTAAACCCATGAACTATGAGATCATGACCTGAGCCGAAGTCAGATGCTTAACCAACTGAGCAACAAAGGCACCCCTAAAGGGGAGTCTTTGAGTGGAAATAAAAGATCATAAGTAAGAGTATGAAAAGTAGGAATCACAAAATAGTAAAAATAAGTATATCTGTAAAACTTGGTCAAAAGACTCACAAAATAAAAAGATTTAAAGTATGACATTATATGCCCAAAACATAGCTGGGAGAAGATCAAATAATTAGTGCTTTTAGAATGGGTTCAAACTTAAGTAACCACCAACTTAATATAGACTGCTACATGCATAAGATGTTATAAATAAACCTAATAGTAACTACAAATCAAAAATCAGTAACAGATATTAGATATACAAAAAATAAAGAGAAAGAATCCAAGTATATCACTAAAGAAAGCCAGCAAAGGGTAAGAGAAGAAGAGAGCAAGAAAGGAACAGAGAAGAAGTACAAAAATAAACATATAACAAGTAGCAAAATGTCAATAAGTACATACCTATCAATAATTACTTTGAATGTAAAGGGACTAAATGCTCCCATCAAAATATAGGGTTATGGAATGGGTAGAAAAGCAAGACCTATCTATATATTGCCTACAAGAGATTCACTTCATATCTAAAGGTACATGCAGATTGAAAAGGAAGGGATATAAAAGCACTTATCATGTAAATGAAAGTGAAAAGAAAGCTGGAGTATCAATACTTTTATCAGACATGATAGACTTTGAAGCAAAGACTAACAAGAGACAAAGAAGGACACTACACAATCATAAAGAGAACAATCCAACAAGAAGATATAACAACTGGAAATATTTATGCACCCAACATGAAAGGACACACATACAAAAAGTAGCTAACAAAAAAATAAAGGAAGAAATTAATAGCAATACAATAATAGTAGGGGGCTTTAATAGCCCACTTCCATCAATGGATAGATCACACAAACAGAAAATCAACAAGTAAACAGTTGCTCTGAATGACACATTGAGCCAGAGAGATCTAACAGATAGATTCAAAACATTCCATCCTAAAACAGCAGAATACACATTCTCTTCAAATGCACATGGAACATTTCTCCAGAATAGATTACATGTTTGGCCACAAAACAAGTCTCTACAAATTCAAAAAGACTGAAATCATACCATGCATATGTTTTCAACCACAATACTATGAAACTAGAAATCAAACACAGGAAATAAATCTGAAACAAACACAATTACACACAGGTCAAATAACACACTATTAAACAATGAATGGGTCAACAAAGAAACCAAAGAAGAAATAAAAAACACATGGATATAAATGAAAATTAAAATACAACAGTCTAAAATCTTTGGGATGCAGCAAAAGCAGTTCTAAGAGGAAAGTTTAGAGCAATACGGGCCTACTCCAAGAAACAAGAAAAATCTCAAATAAACAACCTAACCTTATACCTAAAAGAGCTAGAAAAAGAAAAAAAAAACAACAATAACCAGAAGAAGGGAGGAGATAATAAAGATTAGAGCATTCATTCATAAATTAAATAGAATCTAAAAAAACAATAAATCAATGAAACCAGGAGCTGGTTCTTTAAAAAGATCAATTAAACTGATAAATGTTTTGCCAGAGTCATCATTAGAGAGAAAGGGGGCAAAAGGGAAGGGAAGACTCAAAAAAAAATCAGAAATAAAACAAGAGAAATAACAACCAACACCACAGATATACAAATGACTGTAAAAAACTACTACAGAAAATCATATGTCAACTAACTCAACAAGCCAGAAGAAATGGATAGATTCTTAGAAACATATAATCTCCCAAAACTGAATCAGGAAGAGACAGAAAATTTGAGCAGATCAATTACAAGCAATGAAATTGACTCAGTACTCAAAAAACTCCCAACAAAACAAAAGTCTAGGACCAGATGCGGTCAGAGGTTAATTCTACCAAACATTTAAAGAAGAATTACTACCTATTCTTCTCAAACTATTCCAAAAAATAGAAGAGGAAGGAAAGCTTCCAAATTCATTCAATTAGGCAAGAATTACCCTGAAACCAAAACCAAATAAAAACAAACAAACAAAAAAAAGAATTACAGGCTACTATCTCTGATGAACACGCAAAATATTACCAAACTGAATCCAACAATACATTAAAAAAAGCATTCACAATGATCAAGCAGGTTTTATTACTGGGTTAGAAAGGGTGGTTCAATATTAAAAAATCAATCACTGTAATACATCACATCAACAAGAGAAAGCATAAAAATATAGGGAAAAAAAACATTTGGCAAAGTAAAACATCTGTTCATGATAAAAACCCTCAACAAAATAGGTTTAGAATAAACATATCTCAACATAATAAAGGTCTTAAATTAATTACCCACAGGGGACATCATACTCAATGGTGAAAAACGGAGAGCTTTTTTGCCTAAGATCAGAAACAAGACTTTCACCACTTTTATTTAAGAGAGTACATGAAGTCTTAGCCACAACAATGAAACAAGTATAAGAAATAAAAGGCAACCAAATTCAAAAGGAAGAAATCATAAGGAAGAAGTAAAACTCTCAATATCTGCAGATGGCATGATACTATATACGGAAAACCCTAAGTACTTTAAAAAAAACTAGAACTGGTAAATGAGTTCACTAAGGCTACAAAATCAATATAGAGAAACTTATTACATTTCTATACCCTAATAAGCAACAGAAAGAGAAATTAAGAAAGAAATCCCATTTACAATAGCATAAAAATAATAAAATAACTAGGAACAAATTTACTCAAACAGGTGAAAGACCTGTTCTCTGAAAATTATAAAACATTAATGAAAGAAATTTAAGATGACACAAACAAATGGAAAGATATTCCATGCTCATAGACCAGGAGAAAAAACATTATTAAAATGTTCATACTACCAAATTATACAGATTTAATATAATCCCTATCATAATACAAACAGTATTTTTCACAGAACTAGAACAAATAATCCTAAAATTGATATAGAACCACAAATGACCCATCACTAGGTAAAGCAATTTGAAAAATAAGAATGAAGCTGGAGCTATCACAATCCCAGATTTCAAGATACATTACCAAGCTGTAGTAATCAAAATAGTATGGTACTGACACCCACAAACACAAAGGCACATAAATCAATGAGAGAGAACAGAGAGCTCAGAAATAAACTTATGATTATATGGTCAATAAATCTATTTAAAAAAGGAGGTAAGAATATGCAATGGGGAAATAAGTGTCTTGAACAAATGGTGTTGAGAAAAATGTACAGCTACATGTGAAAGGATGAAACTGAGTCACTTTCTTACACCATACACAAAAATGAAATCAAAATGGGTTAAAAAGCTAAATATAAGACCTTGTACCATAAATATCCTAGAAGAGTATACAGGCAGTAATTTCTTTAACATCAGCTACAGCAACATTATTCTAGTATGTCTCCTGAGGCAAGAGAAACAAAAGCAAAAATAAACTGTTGTGACTAAATCAAAATAAAAAGCCTGTGTACAGCAAGGGAAACAATCAACAAAAAGACAATCCTCTAAATGGGAGAAGATATTTTCAAATGATATATCCAATAAGGTGTTAGTATACAAAATATGGAAAGAATTTATACAACTCAATACCAAAAAAAAACAAAAACAAAAACACAACAATAACAAAAACCCCCAAATATCCAATTAAAAATAGGCAGAAGACATTAACAAACATTTCTCCAAAGAAGACATACAGATGGCTAACAGACACATAAAATATAAAACAAAACAAAACTCAACATCACTACTCATCAGGGAAATGCAAATAAAATCCATAATGAGTTATCATCTCACACCTGTCAGAATGGCTAAAGTCTAAACCATAAGAAACAGTTGCTGGTGGGGCCTGGAGAAAATTGAAACCCTCATGCACTGCTGGGAGGAATGCAAACTGATGCTGGCACTTTGGAAAACAGTATGGAAATTCCTCTAAATATTAAAAATAGAATTACTACATGATCCAGTAATAATTCTACTGGGTACTGACCCCAAAATACAAAAACATTAATTTAGAAAGAAATATGCACCCTTATGTTCACTACAGGATCACTGACAACAGCCAAAATATGGAAGCAACCCAAGTGTCAATCAATAGGAGAATAAATAAGTGGTAATTATACAATGGAACATTATTCAGCCATAAAAAGAATGAAATCTTGCCACTGGCAACAACATGAATGGATACTGAGATTAGAAATCTAAGTGATGTAAGTCAGTCAGAAAAAGAAAACCGCCATATAATTTCACTTGTATGTGCAATTTAAGTAACAAAGAGAAGAGTGTGGGTTATGGGGGGAGATGGGCCAAGATGGTGAAACAGCATGGAAGTTTTTTTTGTGTGTGTCTCTCCTTCCTGAAATACAACCAGATAAACACTAAACCATCCTGCACACCTAGAAAACTTATTTGAGGATTAACACAACAATCTGCACAACCTGAAACAGAGAACTCAGCATAAAGTGGAAAAACTTACTTTTACTTTCCATTTCTATTAAAAATATTTTAATTTTTTTCTACTATACTTTTTACTTTTTTTAAAGTTTTCAAATTCTATTTTACTTCCATCATTTCCTTTTATTCTATTTCATTGTATTTATTTTTTCAAATTTTCAAACATTTTCCTTTTTTCCTTTACTTTTTTTTTTCTTACCTTTCCGTTTTTTCTCTAATCTATCAAACTCCTTTCAACTACCAGATCAAAACACAGCCAGGATCTAGCCTCCTTAATTGATTTTTTGTGTGTTGTTTTTAATTTTTTTAATTTTAATTTTTTTACCTTAATAACTCCTCTTCTTCCTTCAAAATGAAGGAATTCACACCAAAAGAAAGAACAGGAAGAAATGACAGCCAGGAACTTAATCAACACAGATACAAGCAAAATGCCTAAACTAGAATTTAGAATCACAATAATAAGAATACTAGCTGGGGTTGAAAACAGATTAAAATCCCTTTCTGCAGAGATAAAAGCTAGCCAGATGAAATAAAAAAATGGTATAACTGGGCTGCAATCTTGAATGGATGCCACAGTGGCAAGTATGGATGAGGCAGAGCAACAAATCAGCAATATAGAGGACAAACTTATGGAGAACAATGAAGAAAGGAACAATATCAGAATCATAGGGGTCCCAGAAGATGAAGAGAGAGAAAAAGGGGTAGAAGGGTTATGTGAGCAAATCATAGCAGAAAACTTTCCTAACCTGGGGAAAGGCACAGATATCAACATCCATGAAGCATAGAGGACTCTCATTAGATTCAACAAAAATGGACCATCAACAAGGCATATCATAGTCAAATTCATGAAATACTTAGGCCAGGAAAGAATCATGAAAGCAGCAAGGGAAAAAAAAGTCCTTAACCTACAAGGGAAGACAGCTCAGGTTTGTAGCAGATCTATCCACAGAAACTTGTCATGGAAGAAAGGAATGGCAAGATATATTCAATGTACTGAATCAGAAAAATATGCAGCCATGAATTCTTTATCCAGCAAGGCTGTCATTCAAAATAGAAGGTGAGACAAAAAGTTTTCCAGACAAACGAAAATTAAAGGAGTTCGTGACAACTAAACCAGCCCTCTAAGAAATTTTAAGGGGGATTCTCTGTGGGGAGAAAAGATGAAACAAACAAACAAAAAAGACAAAAACCAACAAAGACTAGGAAGGACCAGAGAACACCAACAGAAACCCCAACTCTTCAGGCAACATAATGGCAATAAATTCATAATGGTATGAATTTATTGAGTCCATAAATGTCAATGGACTCAATGCTCCAATCAAAAGACACAGGGTAACAGAATGGATAAGAAAACAAGATCCATCTATATGCTGTTTACAAGAGACCCACTTTAAAGACACATTCAGATTGAAAGTAAGTGGATGGAAAACCATCTATCATGCTAATGGTAGACAACAGAAAGCCAGAGTAGCCATACTTAGACAATCTAGACCTTAAAATAAAGGCTGTAACAAGAGATGAAGAAGGGCATTATATTTTAATTAAGGGGTCTATCCACCAACAAGACCTAACAATTACAAACATTTATGCTCCAAATGTGAAAGTACCCAAGTATATAAACCAATTAATCACAAACATAAACTCATTGATAATATGGGTACTTCAACATCCCACTTATAGCAATGGACAGATCATCTAAACAGAAAATCAACAAGGTAACAATGGTTTTGAATGACACACTGGACCAGATAGACTAAACATATATTCAAGAACATTTCATCCTAAATCAGCAAAATATACATGCTTCTCCAGGGCACATAGAACATGCTACAGAACAGATCACACACTGGGACACAGACCAGCCCTTAACACATACAAAAAGATCGAGATCATATCATGCATATTTTCAGACCACAATGCTATGAAACTTGAAATCAACCACAAAAAAAAAATGTGGAAATTTAACAAATACTTGGAGACTAAAGACCATCCTACTAAAGAATGAGTGAGCTAACCAAGAAATTAAGGAGGAAATTAAAATGTACACAAAAGCCAATGAAAATGATAACACCACAGCCCAAAGCCTCTAGGATGCAGCAAAGGTGATCATAAGAGGAAAGTATATAGCAATCCAGGCATTCCTAAAGAAAGAAGAAAGGTCACACATCCATAACCTAACCTTACACCTTAAAGAACTGGAAAAAGAACAGCAAAGAAAACCCAAAACCAGCAGAAGACAGGCAATAATAAAGATTAGAGCAGAAATTAATGCTGTCGAAACCAAAAAAAAAAAAAAAAAAAAAGTTGAACAGATGAATGAAACAAGAAGCTGGTTCTTTGAAAGAATTAACAGATTGATAAACCACTAGCCAGTTTGATCAAAAAGAAAAAGGAAAGGACCCAAATAAATACAATCAAGAATGAAAGAGGAGAGATCACAACCAACACAGCAGAAATAAAAATAATAAGAGAATATTATGAGCAATTATATGCCAATTAAATTGGCAATCTGGAAGAAATGGACATATTCCTAGGAATATATACACTACCAAAACTGAAACAGGAAGAAATAGAAAATTTGAACAGACCCATAACCAGTAAGGAAATCAAGTTAGTAATAAAAAATCTCCCAAAAAACAAGAGTCCAGGGCCAGATGGCTTTCCAGGGGGAATTCTACCAAATGTTTATTTATGTATTTATTTTTAAATGTTTTTATTTATTTTTGAGACAGATAGAGACAGAGCATGAGCAGGGGAGGGGCAGAGAGAGAGGGAGACAAAGAATCCAAAGCAGGCTCCAGGCTCTGAGCTGTCACCACAGAGCCTGACACAGTGCTCGAACTTACAGACTGCAAGATCATCACCTGAGCCGAAGTTGGACGCTCAAGTGATTGAGCCACCCAGGTGTCCCACTACCAAACATTTAAAGAAGAGTTAACACCTATTCACTAAGCTGTTCCAAAAAACAGAAATGGAAGGAAAACTTCCAAAGTCTTTCTATGAAGCCAGAATTACCTTGATTCCAAAACCAGAGACCCCACTAAAAAGGAGAGCTATAGACCAATTTCCCTGATGAACATGGATGCAAAAATCCTCAACATGATATCAGCCAACCGGATCCAATAATACATTAAAAGAATTATTCACCATGACCAAGTGGAATTTATATCTGGGATGCAGGGCTGGTTCTCTATCTGCAAAAAAATTAACATGATTCATCACATCAATTAAAGAAAGGACAAGAACTACCTGATCCTCTCAACAGATGCAGAGAAAGCACTTGACAAAATACATCATCCTTTCTTGATAAAAAACCCTCAAGAAAGTAGGGATAGAAAGATCATACCTCAAGATCATAAAAACCATATATGAAAGACCCACCACTAATATCATTCTAAAAAATCAGAGCTTTCCCCCTAAGGTCAGGAACAATACAGGGATGTCCACTCTTGCCACTGTTATTCAACACAGTATTGGAAGTCTTAGCTTCGACAATCAGACAACACAAAGGAATAAAAGGCATCCAAATCAGCCAGAAGGAGGTCAAACTTTCACTCTTTGCAGACGATGTGATACTCCATATGGAAAATTCAAAAAGATCTCACCAAAAAACTGCTAGAACTGATCCATAAATTCAGCTACGTCGCAGGATATAAAATCAATGCACAGAAATTGGTTGCATTCCTATACATGAATAATGAAGAAACATAGAAATCAAGGAATCGATCCCATTTACAGTTGCACCAAAACCCATAAAATACCTAGGAATAAATCTAACGAAAGAGTTGAAAAATCTAGACACTGAAAACTATAGAAAGCTTATGAAGGAAAATGAAGATGACACAAAAAAATGGAAAAATATTCCATGCTCCTGGATAGGAAGAATATTGTTAAAATGTCCATACAACCCAAAGCAATCTACATATTCAATGCAATCCCTATCAAAATAACACCAGCATTCTTCACAGAGGTAAAACAAACAACTCTAAAATTTGTATGGAACCAGAAAAGATCCTGAATAGCCAAAGCAATCTTGAAAAAGAAAACCAAAGCTGGAGGCATCACAATCCTGGACTTCAAGATGTATTCCAAAGCTGTAATCATCAAGAAAATATGGTACTGGCACAAAAACAGACACTCTGATCAATGGAACAGAATAGAGAACCCAGAAATGGGCCCATAAACATAAGGCCAACTCATCTTTGACAAAGCAGGAAAGAATATCCATTCAAATAAAGCCAGTCTCTTCAGCAAATGGTCTTGGGAAAACTGGTCTGTGACAAGCAGAAGAATGAACCTGGACCACTTTCTAACATCATACACAAAAATAAACTCAAAATGGAAGAATGATCTAAACATAAGACACGAAGCCATCTAATTCCTAGAGAAGAAAGCAGGCAAACATCTCTTTGTTCTCAGCCGCAGCAACTTCTTACTCAACACATCTCCAGAGGGAAGGGAAACCAAAGCAAAAATGAACTATTGGGACATCATCAAAATAGAAAGCTTCTGCACAGCAAAGGAAAACCTCAGAAAAACTAAAAGGCAACTAATGGAGAAGATATTTGCAAACAACTTATCAGATAAAGGGTTAGTATCCAAAATCTGTAGAGAACTTATCAAACTCAATACAGTGAAGAAATGGACAAAAGACACAGATAGGCACTTCTCCAAAGAAGATATTCAGATGGCCAACTGACACATGGAAAAATGCTCTACATCACTCATCATCGGGGAAATACAAATCAAAACCATAATGAGATACCACCTCCCACCTGTCAGAATGGCTAACATTAACAACTCAGGCAACAACAGATGTTAGCAAGGATGTGGAGAAAGAGGATCTCTTTGGCACTGCTGGTGGGAATGCAAACTGGTGTAGCCTCTCTGGAAAACATTATGGAGGTTCCTCAAAAAATTAAAAATAGAACTACCCTATGACCCAGCAATTTCACTACTAGGAATTTACCCAAGGGATACAGGAGTGCTGTTTAGAAGGGACACGTGTACCCCAAAGTTTATAGCAGCACTACCAACAACAGCCAAAGTATGGAAAGAGCCCAAATGTCCATCGATGGATGAATGGATAAAGAAGATGTGGTATATATATACAATGGAGTATTACTCGGCAACCAAAAAGAATGAAATCTTGCCATTTACAACTACGTGGATGGAACTAGAGGGTATTATGCTAAGGGAAATTAGTCATATTAGATATTTGAAAGACAAATATCATATGACTTCACTCATGTGAGGACTTTAAAATACCAAATAGATGAACATAAGGGAAGAGAAGCAATAATAGTATAGAAGCAGGAAAGGGGACAAAACATAAGAGACTCTTAAATATAGAGAACAAACAGAGGGTTGCTGGAGGGGTTGTGGCAGGGGGGATGGGCTAAATGGGTAAGGGGCTTAAGGAATCTATTGCTGAAGTCACCGTAGCATCATATGTTAACTAACTTGGGTGTAAATTATAAAAATTAAATTAAAAAAAAGAAAGGAAAAAAAGAAAAAAAATCATACTCTTCAACACAGACAACTAATGGAAGTGATAGGGGGATGGGTGAAATAGTTGAAGAGGAGGAAGAGAACACTTAAAGTGATGAGTACTAATGCACAGAATTGCTGAATCAGTATATTATACACCTGAAACCAATATAACACTGTACATTAATTATACCAGAATGTAGAAAAATCAAGTAAATTTTTTTAAAAAAGGTAATTTCTTTGCTGAACTATGTAGGAGTCCAGGTATAATGATTTTAAAGACAATACATGTGTACATATTGATGTATTTAAACATTAATTTACTAGTAAATATTTACAGCTAACTTCTTAATATCTAGCATTATTTCAGGCACCAGGAATATAACAGTAAACAAACTGAACTAACTCCCTGACTACATGCAGCTTTCATCTTAATGAGGAGAAACAAGCAGTAAAAATAGATTTAAAATTATATTACATTTTAAAAGGTGATTATGATGATGGAGAAAAACAGGTGAATGGTAAGCCTTTTGACGGGCTTAGAATAAAATGAAGTGGCCTAGACAAAGGACTTCTGAGCAGAGACTTGAAAGAACTTAAAAGAATTGAAACAGTAAGTCATGCACATAATTGGGGGTGGGGTGTGAGGGAGGCAGTGTTCCAGGCAGTGAAAGGAGCAAGTGTGAGGCCACAAAGCAAAAATGTGCTAGGCAAGTTCTTGAAAAGTAAGGAGGCTATGATGTCTGGAGCAGAATGAAAGATGAGAGAACATTAGAAAATGAGGTCAGAGAGACAATGGGAAGCCACAAAGACGGTAACATCTGGTTAGATTTTGGACATTTTTAACAGTAGAGCTGATATGGTTAAAAGAAAGAGAGGAATCCAAGATTTTTGGCCTATATGCCAAAAGATGGACTTGGCATTAATTGATATGGAAAAAAACTACATGTGGACTAGATTTGAGGAGAGGATTTTCTGGTAAATTGAATGCAGGAAGTGGTGAACTAGCAAAGAATATCAGCAAAGAAACTCAGTGGATGCATGTGAAACTAAAGCATATCTACAAAAGATACAGGTGTGGTGTTCCAAAGGGACACATGCACCCCAATGTTTACAGGAGTGCTATCGACAACAGCCAAATTATGGGGTGAGCCCAAATGTCCATCAACAGAGGAATGGATAAAGAAGATGTGGTTTGTGTGTGTGTATTGCACTACATATATAAATTATACATAAATTATTGCAATACATACACACACACACACACACACACACACACAATGGACTATTGCTTGGCAATCAAAAGGAATGGAATCTTGCCAGTTGCAACAATGTGGATGGAACTAGAACATATTCTGCTAAGTGAAATTAGTCAGAGAAAGACAAATATCTTATGACTTCACTCATATGTGGAACTTAAGATACAAAACAGATGAACATAAGGGAAGGGAAGCAAAAATAATATACAAATAGGGAGAGGAACAAGACATTACAGACTCTTAAATATACAGAACTGAGTGTCGCTGGAGGGGTTGTGGGTGGCGGAATGGGCTAAATGGGTAAGCAGCATTCAGGAAGACATTTGTTGGGATGAGCACTGGATGTTATATGTAGGGGATGAATCACTGGTTTCTACTCCTGAAATTACTGCACTATATGCTAACTTGGACATAAATTTAAAAAAATAAAGACATTTTAAAAAAGGAAACATCACAAAAAATAAAGAGGATCTAAATCTATAGTGAATATGATTACATTCGCTGGTTATAATAAAAAATGTAAAGAATCATCATAGTATTCTCAAATTATTTATATTTATCATTGAACTATTCAACACACCAGAAGATTGCATAATTTACAACTATCTAATCTATATAAGCCAAACTTTGCTATTAATACATATTATAAAACACACACACATTCCCTTTCAGTCAGGGTAGAAGGCCACAGTATCTTAGTATCAAATTGGATGCCTGTGGTGATTCAGAAGACGCTGGATGTACAGATGCTCCCTGTGTTTCTCAAACCATAGACTGGATAACTGAATAATTTGAAAGTAAGTATAAGATGTCTTATTTGACTCTGAGAGACTTAGTATGCCTTTCCTTAGAATAAGGACAGTCTTCCATGTAACCATAAAATTATTATCACAACCAAGATACTTAACACTAATACAGAAATACTATCCAATACACAATCTATGTTCAACTCAGTAGCCCCAAATTATTTATATGTTTACTGCTTCAATCTAGGATGCAGTCATGTATCCCTCTTTACTTTTGGACTTTAATCTGAACAGCTCCTCTGCCGTTTATGGCTCTGAAATTTTTGTAGAGCCCAGAAAAGTCATCTTGTAGAATGTCTTTGGATTTGCCTGATTATTTACTAATAATTCTTCCCAAGCTTATAATAGGACAAGAGGACTATATAGCTAACATATATTTCCCAAAACATCCTATCAGGAGACATGATGCTAGTTTGTCTCATTCATGCCAATAGTAAATGGCAAAGACAGTACCTGTTAGTCTTTGTAATAACAGGAGTACTTTTCCCCTATTTAAAACATTTATGGATGGATTGGCACTTTCATGGATGTGTGAATATTTTCATCCAACAATTGTTCATCCAATGCTCTTAGCAAACACCTAATTATCTGAATCATATTTTAAATTGGTAGTTGCACAAACGTGGTTTGCTAATTCTGTCATTCAGTCTGGATTTATTAACTGGCATTTTTCTCATTTCTCTTTGATTCTATCATTGTAGACGTCTGTGTTATAGTCCATTAATATCATAATATTGCTATTCTTTTTTCATGTTCCATCTGTCAGAAAGTTGAGTATTGGGAGTCCCTTCTAACTGGTTCTTGTTCTCTTGACATCTCTGTGTCAACTGCAAATTGTATCTCCAAGATTTATCTTGACATGGAACAAGGTATTCTCCAATGGGCCCAGAATCCTTGGAAAGGATGGATTTTGCTTAGAAATCAAGATCTAGACTTCTTTATTACATCTTTTAGACTGAGTAATCAAGACTAAGATTAATGCTCCATGATGCCATCACAGTAGGGCTCTGTGAATAACGCTCAGAAATTAAAGTTAAGAGGGGCACCTGACGGCTCAGGTCACAATCTCATGGTTCGTGGGTTCAAGCCCCACGTCAGGCTCTGTACTGATGCTCAGAGACTGGAGGCTCCTTCAGATTCCGTGTCTCCCTCCCTCTCTGCTCCTCCCCCATTTATGCTGTGTCTCATAAATAAATGAATGTTAAAAAATAAATTGAATTTAAGAAATTATAGGTTCATATTCGCATCACAATGTCAAATCATGCATAAATTTCTTCCTCATTCTCCACCTTTGAGTCTTCTTTCTCCCGTAGCAAAATATCACTAGATTCACTTATTTACTCTGTCTTAAAGCACACACAGAATAGTTTCAAAAGTTCATGGGTTATTTAGAAAAGTGTTATTTAACTCCTGAATATTTGATGATTTTTTTTCATATATCATTTTGTTACCTTAAGGATCACAACCTTAAGCTGCCTCTTGTCCAGTTTCTAAAAATGGTTGTTTCATCGTTTCCTATAAGCAGAAGTTGTTTTTTTTTTTGTTTGTTTTTTGTTTTTTTTAGTATTTATCTATTTTGATAGAGTGCACAGGAGTGGTAAGGGCAGAGAGAGGAAGAGACAGCATGAGTGGGGTAGGGGTAGAGACAGAGGGAGAGGAAATTCCAAGCAGATTCCACACTGTTAGCACAGAGCCCACCTGGGGCTCAAACCCACATACCATGAGATCATGATCTGAGCTTAAATCGAGAACTAGACACTTAACCAGTTGAGCCACCCAGGCACCCTTCACAAGTATTCTTTTTACACTAGTATTTTAATTAAATGTTTTAAAGATTTTGTGAATATGTAAAAATCTATATATTTCAAAATTCAAAAGCACATAAAATATAAACTCATGTAAGAATCACTGTGATCCCTATTCCATCTCTTTCCTAATTTTCTCCTATAGGTTACCTTTCTCATTAGTTTTTGGTTTCTCATTACTTCCTGTTTTTTTACAAATATCAGCAAATAATGCATTAAAATTTTTCTCTGTTTTTTCTACATGAATTTCACAAACTTTATAAAATGTTTCTACTTATTACGTTTATCAATTCATGGAGATACTTTCCATTTCATCTATCTTTACATTTGCATAATATTTCATTGCTGGTATATAACACAGTTTATTCAACCATTGCCTTTAATATTTTGCTCACACAAATAATGTTCCATATGTTGTTTTGTGTTTGTGGAGAAGTATCTTCAAATAAATTTCTAGAAGTGTGTTTTCTGGGTCAAAGGTAAATGCAAAACTAGTTTTGTTTTATTTTACCAAACTTCTTTCTAAAGAAGTTGTATTACTTCGTAGTCCTACCACGGAAGTATGGCAGTGCCTATGTACTCAAAGTAATTTAAGGATTTTTCTACATATTTTATGGTAATATAATTTATTATAAATCTTATTATATAATGTTTATCTATTTTTGAGAGAGAGCGCACACACAAGTGGGGGAGGGACAAAGAGAGGGAGAGAGAGAATCTGAAGCAGGTTCCACGCTGTCAGAGCAGAGCCCAACATGGGGCTTGAACTCATGAATTGTGAGATCATAACCTGAGCTGAAATCAACAGTTGATGCTTAAGAGAGTGAGCCACCCTGGTGCCCCTAATATATAGCACATTTAACAGGACAAGCAAGCAATACATAGCACATTTAACAGGACAAGCAAGTAATATATAGCACATTTAACAGCACAAGCAAGCTGGAAAATCATGAAAAAGAAATAATGAAGCAGAGCACTAATAAGTATAAAAACGTATATGCTGTGTATCATTTAAAAAGTTTGGTTTTGTCAAATGAACAAAGAGATATGTATGTAAGAAGTGACCCTTAAAGAGGAACATGTATATACCCTGCTCTAAACAACACTACTCCTTCGAGTACACCAAAGCTAAATTCTTCTACATGTGTACAAGAATGTACACAGCAATGTTATGTGAAATAGCCAAAATTGAGAAACATACAAAACACGCATTATAATAAAAATGTTTGAAAATTTATACAATTTTATGCAGCATGGAAAATGAACGAGCATACATTCATACATGGAATAACACGGATAAATCTTGTGAATAATTCAAACAATGTTGAATGAAAAAATCTAAACTCAGAAGACTATGATGGCATGGTAACACGTTTATAAAACAGAAAATAAGGAAAGTAAAATTGTGTATGTTTTACGTTGTGTAGTGTTTCATGAACTTGTTTTTACCATTGCTGGGAAATAGTTCAGACAAAATCTGCAACAGTGGTAACCTTACTGAGACGCAAGGCATTCTTAAGAAAATACACCAATAGTTTTATTGTTATAGATCATGAATGAGTTATTGAATTCCCTGGTGGTTTTTCCATTAGGTTTATGATGATTCATAATTTTTACATAGACCAATGTGATGGGCACTGCTAGTGTTTTGCTCATCTCTCTCCAGATACTATTCCCTGTTTCTTTATGTTTCTTTTCAGGCTTTTCTACCTTATTGATTATAAAGGCTCTTAACTATATTGCCTTCAGACGATTACCATTAGCCTAATAGAATCGCTTTAAGTCTTTGCACACAGAACCAGCAGTACCTGCAAGTTCAGTTCCCCCTGGGGTGGCCCTTACCTAATGAAAATAAATCAATGAAAAGAGAAATATTTCTGTTGGACATTTCTTCCCCATCTCCTTGCTAGCTCTCTCTCCTATCCTTGTCCTCCAATACTGGAATAGATTAGGTTCTCAGTCTTTGGCCTTCTTCCCTTTGTTATCAATATTTAGTACTTCTATGAATACATACTCCCTCATGGTTATGTGATCATGCTTCTTAAAATTATATCTTTTGCTTAAAATTCTGTATCACACTTCAGACTTGTATATCAGACTGTCTCATTAGCATCTCCCCTTGGATGGAGATGTTGATTCAACAAATCTCACAGTGAGAGCCTAATATTCCTCATAAACTTATTTTTGTTACAATGTTCCTATTTCAGTATATTCTTCCAACTTCTCAGGCCAAACCATCAGGAAGTTTTGGCATTTCTCCTGCAGCAAAGGGTTAACTCACTCAATCAGACTTGTTCAAATCCTACACATTCCAAAGAAATATTTGTCTTCAGGACTAAGGCTATTTTTGTACGTTTGAGACCTTGGGCCATTTCTGTACCAGTGTGATCATATAAGTCTGTCCTAACAATGTGATTTATGGTGTATTAGCTGGAGTTCTGCAGAGAGACAGGATCAATAAGATATATAAAGATACACAAGAGGAGACTTATTATAGGAATTTACTCTCATGGTAAGGAGGCTAAGAAGTCCAATGATCTGCCATCTGCAAGCCAGAGAACCCAGAAAGCCAGTGCTGTAATTCAAAACAAGTCCAAGGGCCTGAGACCCAAGAGACGGATGGTGTAAATTCCAGTCTGAGACCAAAAACCTGAGAACCAGCAACACTGATGTCTGAAGGCAGAATATGAATGTTTCCGCGCGAGCAGAAAAAGCAAATTTTCTTTCTCCCCCCTTTTTGTTCTATTCAGGCCCTCAGCAGATTAGATGATGCCCACTGGCATTGGTGAAGCTAATGTTCTTTACAAATGCTAACCTTATCCAGAGGCACCCTCAAAGACACATCCAGGAACGTTTACTAGGGATTATAAAAACAATCCACTTGTCTCAAATTGATGTATTGGGTACATGGAATCTCAATCAAAATAAAGACCAAGAATAACATAAGATAATCTTGAAGAAGAGTGGAAGACTACTGTGTAATAAAATTGTCAGAAAGCTACAGAAGGACATGGATAGAGAAACAGACCACTGAAAAAGATCATCAACAAAGAGACTCACATGTCTATGGATACAGCTGAAGAGAAATGCTTGTCAATTGAAAAAATGCTAATTGGATATGTGTAGGGATAAAATGTATTTTCACCTACACATCACACTATACACAGAAATCAGTTCCAGATGGATTCTAATCTAAATGAGAGAGATAAAACAATGGATCTTCTACAAGGCATCACAGGAGAAAATCTTCTTGATTTAAGGTAAGCAATGTTATCTTAAACAAGAACAATATTAATAATTGGGAAAGAATTAAAATCAGCAATGCCAGTCCATAAAAAAAAACAAAACAAAAACAAAAACAAAAACAAAAAACCAAAAAAAAAAAAACGAAAAAAACCAACTATCATATATGGAGTGAAAAGGCAAACTTAACAGAAAAAAACAGGCCAGGGACTTGAACGGACGATATTGAAATGGATAATAAATAGAGAGTTTGGAGAGGAGTTAGTGATGGGAATATCTATGGAAAAGCATTGCAGGTAGAGGGAATTTCAAGTCCACAGTCCTTAAACACTTGAATACCTGATATATTCAACCAACAACAAAGCTGTTGTGCTTTGTTCTCTCTCAGCCCCTTCCATAGTAACATAATTGGCCCCTAAAGAGATAAGACCTGTCCTGTTCACTGATGTGACCCCAGTAGTTAGACTTGTACCTGGCGTATAATATAAAAGCTCACTAAACATACATAGAATGAATGAAGGAATAAATGAATAAAAGAGACACATCCAGTTTCCCTGTTTTTTCATTAGGACATCTCTGTTATTTTATTAGTGGTATAAATCTTTATTATGGCTCACATAATTAAAGCATGACAGCTTCTGACCAGGATTCTATTTCTTAAAGCGTTTTTTGATGGAGCATTAGTTTTACAAATGCTCATAAAAAAAAGTAGGTCTCGCAATTGTATATGGAAACTCTGCTTACCATATCTCCTACTTGAAAAAATTACACTGTACTTTAGCATATTAAAATAGTTTTAAAAGCACATAAAAATATATAAAAGCATATGAAAATGTAAAATACCAAAGCTGCAGACTGAGAAGTTCTATGATTTAAAAATATTCCCATTATAGCTTTTTCAGGTATTTCCCAGATTGATTTGATCCTGAAACCCTTTTAACTTTGTGTCTATTAACATTTTAGGAAAGTCAGTGTTCCACTACATACATGGGGAAATCAGAAAAAAAAAAAAACACCGATAAACAAGTCTTGCTTTTACTAGTTGGGCTGAGTGAGTGCAGAATGAAGGTCAAAGACACAGTAAGAAGTAGCTTATAATGTGATAAGGAATCCAGAGAACCCCTCTTCTTGTCCTTTTCCTTTGGCAAGGTTTTAGGTAAGAGCCACGTCTTAAAGGGGGGAAATGGGTTAATGCAGCAAAGAATGAAAAAATAAATAAAATGAAACATAGTGTCAAGATTCCCAAAGAACCAGTTCTAAAACTCCTGTGGCTTTCAAAGACCAAAAGAGTCTAAATTCAAAATGAAAGTGAATTGAGGCACGTTCCATTGGGACGACACCAAGTGCTGAGTATCATCTCCTGCAGTCCTTGCCTAACACAGAGAGAAGGCAGATTTTCTTTATAGCTGTAATAAAACATAAAAGGAAGGATGAAAAGAAGTGGGGAATCACTAGCGATTATCCTCATAGCTGAGTATTTGTTGTGTGGCGGAAAGGGCATTTGGTGGTCTGATAAATGACTCTTACATTTCCCCTTTTCTCATAATGTGACTTTGAAATTGCTCCCACATTTCACAAGTGTTCCCCATATATTTTCAAGTCCAATATTGCCTTTTCTGAGATGTGACTCTGGTTATATTCAGGATACATGCTTTCCTAGAAGATTAAGCATTCTTAATAGCACGTTTTGCTACCAGAAGAAAAAAAAATCTCTTTTTTACTCAGCATTACACAAACAAGTCATATCTAATTCTCAGAAGTAAAAGTGCCATAAAAGATATATACATATACATTCTTTCAGCTAAATTGGTACCATAAAGCTGTATTGCAAATATGAGTAATGTTTTTTTCTGCAGTGATGTTTATAGCAATACAGTACAGTTCAGAGACATTTTGGTTTCTTCTACCTTTGGAGGATAAGGCATTAAAGGAAATTATTACTCTATATTATTGAAGATGAAATTGTTGGGTTATGGCATTTTTAATATGGTGAACCTAGGCCAAATGTTGAAGCTAGCATTTATTTTATTGCTTTCGACATCTCTTGTTTAAAGGCTCTCAGAAATGAAAAATTTCAGTGAAGGCCATATTGAAGTTTATTGATATAATCTCTATAAAGTAAAATCTCAATAAAAATTTATGTCACCTATTTAATGAGAAGACAGGAAATGGAATCATTCTTGGAGACATTTTTAAATGGCCAATCAGGTATAATTTAACTATCGTGTGGTTTTCTTTACACTAGTAGAGATTACAGGATGTGTTTTCAGGAGAAGTATTCACTTGACACCTTTTTATTCTACAGAGAACTAAACGGAAGTTATTATGACATTCCACACTACACTGATTGTAGTAAAACAATTCAATACTGTAGTTAAAATGTTATCTGGGATCTATAAAAATATATTAATTCTCCCCCTATCTTCCTATGGTTCAATGGTTCTTAAAGATCTCTGCATATTAGAATACATATGTGATAAGGAAAATGTATGTTATTAAAAGATCTATGGGGCAACTGCTGCTGTTATAAAATGTTGGAGAGGAATTATGTTGAATTGTATTAAAAGTTAAGTTTGGAGACAAAAACAATGAACTTTTATTGTGGCTTTTCTCATAATTTGTATAACTAAATGTGTGAATAAAATAAACCTTTTTAAGTTCTTCATCAGTAAATAAAAATTACACTCTGGTCACATGGATGTTATGCTAAAAGTTTTCACAAATGACTTGGGGAAAGTGTATGTATATATGTATGCATATTTTATATACTAAAATTTTAATTACATATTTATACAAAATATGTATTCAGCAAAGAAATGCTAATCAATAATATCTGTCCACTAAAATTTTAGGAAAAAAAACCCACATTCTACCACAGTTTGCCTCCAATCAAATTTACTGTGCATTTATCTATCAAACAGGCAACTTATTTGTCCAGTACGGAGAGATTCTCCCATGTACCTGAACAATGATTTCAGGGTCTCCTTAGGAACTATGACCTCTTCTTTCCATGTATGCTCTTTCAGGGCAACCTTTTCCACTATTTTGACAAAATAGTAATGTCTCCAACATTTTGTAACTAAATATGTATCATGAAATACAAATACCACTTGTCTAAATTCACTGGACAACCCCCTCCCCTCCTTGGTTGTCCTATAAACACATCAAATCCAATTTCCTCCAACCAGCATTATTAAAGCCATCAGTGCTTGGCCCAGATATCAGAGAGCATTCACTGGTCAGACAGTTCATGAGTGAGGGAAAGTCATTGTGCTCTGTCTTCTAAGGGGAAGGTGGACCCTTCTGTGCCATCAACTGACTCATTAGAATATACTCATATCAGAAGCATTTGCCTCTAAAGTTATGTTACCAGATTAAGCAAACAGAACACAAGATTCCCAGTCAATCTTGGATTTTGGATCTGAACACACACGTGCGAACACACACAAGCATACAGACACTCCATACAGCACATCTCATATAGTATTTGCAACACATTTATAAAAAAATATTTATTATATTATATTAAGAATTACCTAGGCATCTTTTACTTTATCTTGCAATCCTGAATCTAAAGACAACTTGCACATATACTCTTGGGTTTATATCTAGATAAAGCAGAAATGAAGGCTGAAGATGTTTGTTTCTTAGTTTGGGCTATGCATAGTGTTACCTACATTTGAAAGCTTTGTATAGATTTGTTGTACAATATATAACTAAATCTTTCCTAAGTTTTACTGATTAGTGCTTGCTGATAGTTTGGATAATGCTTACAGAATATTTCCATCCTAAGATTATGTTTGATTATTCAGAGAGAAATTTTATTCCCGACCCCAAATATATTCCTCTTTCTAGCTCATCCAGAAACTGAGAAGTAGAGGGGTGCCTAGGTGGCTCAGTCAATTGAGCGTCCGACTTCGGCTCAGGTCATAATATCACGGTTCGTGGGTTTGAGCCCCGTGTCGTGCTCTGTGCTGACAGCTCAGAGCCTGGAGCCTGCTTCTGATTCTATGTCTCCCTCTTTCTCTGTCCCTCCCCACTCATGCTCTGTCTCTCTCTCTCTCAAAAATAAGTAATAAACATTAAAAACAATTAAAAAAAGAAACTGAGAAGCAGAAGTATGTCCTGTATATTTACCAATCAACTTAACCCAATTACATTGGGCATGCTTATTTCATAAATAGGGACCAAATAACATTTTAAAAAGTCTCAGTACTGACACTCAGTTCTCTATACGTTAATTTTTTTAATGTTTATTTTTGACAGAGAGAGAGAGAGAGAGAAAGAGAGAGAGAGAGAGAGAGCAAGCGAGCATGAATGGGGGAGGGTCAGAGAGGGAGGGAGACACCAAATCTGAAACAGGCTCCAGGCTCTGAGCCATCAGCACAGAGCCCTATGCGGGGCTCAAATTTACGAACCGCGATATCATGACTTGAGCCAAAGTCGGATGCTCAAGCGACTGAGCCACCCAGGCGCCCCTCTATACATTACTTTAAATAAGAATTTAATATCCCTAAAATAAATTCAGCATCTATTTCCTTCTGGCTCTCCGTACACTATGAATTTGCTCCGATCTCTATACAATTTTCGGCAGGCTGCTCACTAGCTTCCACTTTAGTACAGCCTGCTTACTCCACTATTTAAACAAGTTCACCTGCCCCAATGACAAACACTTCTGTAAAAAGTTCCAAAGTTCTAGCCTCTAATACTCTCTTCATCTCTGAATGCTTACTGTACCTCTAGTATCATCCACCTGCATTCACATTTGAGTCTAATTCATCACTGATCCTTAGCTACTTTTGCTGTGGAATCTTACTTGCACAAATAGTTTATAAGATCATGCAGAGGAAAGCTAGCTTACCACTTATTATATGATACCACACAGGGCACAATGCACTCCAATAAATTCTCCATGAATGAGTTACTTATTTACGTCTTGTAAACTTTTGACACAAAAAAAATTAGGAGTTACATTTTACTTTGAGATTATATTTACAAATGTGTAGCATGCATAAAATAAACAGTAATGTACATGAACCACTGCTGTCCTTGTAACTATTTCTTGATTCTGTCACATTCCAATGAAGTGTAACAACTCTGACTTTAGAAAATTTTTGAAATGAAAAAAGCATAAGAAAAAATAAAACACTCATAATTTTAGTCTTCCCCTGTAGTCCTTGTAAAGCAAGTGATCCATTTCCTTTCTTCTCTAACATGAAATATTAAAAACCAAAGTTTATGTAAAATTTGAATCCGTTTTTTTTCACATGGGATTATTGTGAGCATTTATTCCATTTTATTAAATTAGATGCATGGGGCTGAATAATTGTGTCGTGATCTTTAAAAGATAAATAGCTATTATATATAAGATTTTTGAGCATGTAGCCATGACTACAATTTGAATAATTCCTTATTAGAATTAGCAATACATGGTCAAAGTCATGCTTTATTTAATCTTTTGATGCAAATTTACAAACTTATTTCCAGAAGGTTTGTGGCAATTACATTCTCATTAGCAGTCCATTTTAACACACTCTGATAAATAACATTTTGTCCATTGTTTACCAATTTTACATGTGAAATAGCACATTATGTTCATTTAACTTGTGTTACTTTATTATATTTTAAAGTAAGTGCACATTTACATGTTTTACTTTTACTTTAAGAGGAGAGGTCTTTACAAGTTAATTATACATTTTGGTTGTCCTTAGTGTTGCAAACAGTTTTCACATTTGGCATTAGCCTTCAGAGCTTTGAAAGGAGTGATAAAGCATAATGGTTAAGAGTGTACTTCCTGTGTGCTATGATCACTCACATATGTAAGTGGACTTCTTTGTGCCCATGTTTCTCCACATGTAAAAGGAGGGTGATAGTAATAACTATTTCATAAGGATTTTTAAGAATAAATTAGTACATGTATACAGCATCTTAGAATTAGTTTCCAATAAATATTATCTATAATTAGGTACAGAGATTTTTTAACAGCGTTCACTGAGATATAATTCACACAGTATATAATTCACTCAGAATGTTCAAAATTCAATGACTTTTAATATATTCACAAGGTTGTACAACCATTGCCACAATCAATTTAAGTCAGGATTAGAACTTAGAATATCTTCATCACTCCAAAAAGAAATCCTGCAATTCTTAGCCATAATTCCCCAACTCTACTCAGCCCTTGGAAACCACTAATTTACTCTTCATCCCTACAGATTTGCCTGTTACGGACATTTTATTTAAATGGGACTATACAGTATCCAATCCTTTGTGTCCGGTTTCTATCACTTAGCATATGTTTTCAAGATTTATTTCTTGAATGTAATAGTCCTTGTTTTTTATGATTCAATAATATTCCATTATATCAATTTACTGCATTTTATTTAGTAATCGGTTGATGGACATTTGATTGTTTTCCACTTTTTGGTTACTACGAATGATGCTGCTATAAACATTAAAACAAGTTTTTATGTAAGCATGTTTTCATTTCACTTGGATGTATACTGAGTAGTTGAATTGCTAAGTCATATGGTAGCTATAAGTTTAATATTTCAGGAACCTCAAGAGTGCTTACCAGAGCCACTGCACCATTGTGTATTCATATCAGAAATGTTTGAGGGTTCCAGATTCTCTTCCTATTTGTCAGCATTACGTGTCATTTTGATTACAGCCATGTTAGTGGGTACAAAGTGTCATCTCATAGTTTTGCATTCCCATTGTGGATTATGATGTTGAACATCTTTTCATATGCCTTCTATTAAGTATCTTTAGAAAAGTATGGATTCATATCCTTTGCCCATGTTTTGGTTGGGCTACTTGCCTTTTTGTTAGTAAGAATTCTTTTTAGGAGTGCCTGGGTGGCTCAGTCAGTGGAGCATCTGACTTGACTTTGGTTCAAGTCATGATCTCATGGTTCCTGGGTTCAAGCCCCGCGTCAGACTTGCTGCTGTCAGCACAGAGCCCACTTTGGATCCTCTTTCCCCCTCTCTCTGCCCCCTACCCTGCTCAAGCTCTCTCTCTCAAAAATAAATAAAACATTTTAAAAAATAATTATTTATATAATTTAGATTCAAATCCTTTCTCAAAGACACGATTTGCAAATCTAGCCTTCCATTCTGAAGGCTGTAAAAGTGCCATTCTTTGCAACATAAACATTTTTAACTTGGATAATATCTAATTTAGCTATTTTTATTTTTGCTCCCAGTGTTTTGGTGTCATAGCTAAGAAATCATTGCCTAATCCAAGGTCAAGAAGGTTTAAACTGTGTTTTATTGTAGAACTTTAATAGTATTAGCCCTTTATACTTAGGTTTTTGATTCATACAATTTTTGTATATGGTGTGAAATAGTGGACCAAATAAATTCTTTTATGTTTTAAATGTGTATTTATTTTTGAGAGAGAGAGCAAGAGCAGGGGAGGGACAGAGAGACAGGGAGATAGAAAACCCCAAGCAGGATCTGAAATGTGAGTGCAGAGCCTGATGTGGGGCTCGAGAGATCATGACCTGAGCCAAAATCAAGAGTCGGACACCTAACCAACCAGGCGCCCCAGTACAAATGCATTCTTTTGCGTGTGGATATCAGTTGTCTCTACACTATTGGTTAAAAAGACTATTCATTCTCCATTGAATGGTCCTGTCAGGCTTGTCAAAATTTAGTTGATTGTAAATGTGAACTTATTTCTGTACTCTCAATTTCTGTACTACTGATCTACATGTCAGCCCTTATGCAAGTGAAGCACTGATTATTGTAGCTTTGTAGTCAGATTTGAAATGGGAAAGTAGGACTCCTTCAACTTACTGCTTCTTTTATAAACTTGTTTTGGCTGTTCTGGGTCCCTTGGTATTCCTCATGAAGTTTAGGAATAGCTCATCAATTTAGGCAAAGAACACAGTTGGATTTTGATGGGGTTTGTGGTGAAATTTTACATCGATTTTGGGAGTTCTACTGTAATATTAAATCTTCTGATCCATTAATTGGTGACATATTTCCATTACTTTTGATCTTTAATTTCTATCAACAAAGTTTTACAGATTTCAGAGTTGTCCAATATCATGTTGTCCAACACAAACTGCAGTGGTCTAGTACAATGTTGAAAAGAGTGTCAAGGGAAGATTTCCTTGCCATGTTACTCACCTTAGGGAGAATGTTTTCGGTCTTTCTCCACCAAGCATGTTTGCTGTGAGTTTTTAGATGGACTTATTACATCAAACCATTCCTTTCTATTCTTAACTTTTTTTTTTTTTTTTTACCATGAAGGAATATGACATTTTGTAAGATTCTTTGTAATGTAATCTTTGTCCTTTTTTCTGATATATTACATTAAATGATTTTTGGATGTTAAGCCAACCTTGTATTTTATGGTATAAATCCTACTTGGTGATAGTTTATAATACTTTACAGGTGTTGGCAGATTCAGTTTGCTCATATTTTAGCCAGGATTCTGTGTTTAAATTTATAAAACACATTGCTCTGTACTTTTATCTTCTTAAAGTCTTCACCTGGTTTTGATACCAGGATGATACTGGCCTCAGATAATAAGTTAGTATTTGTTTGCTCTTCTATTTTTTGCATGATTTATGAAGAATTGTATTAAGTCTTGTCAAATGTTTGATAGTATTCACCAATAAAGATATCTGGTCCTGGACATTTCTTTCTGGGCAGATTTTACCTACTAACTAAGGCTTTTTATTGTTATAGGCTGCTATGGAATGAACTGTATTCACCTTAAATTCCTGTGTTGAAGCCCTAAGCACCAATGTGACTACGCTTGGAGAGAAGGATGATCAGGAAGTAAGTAAGGTTAAATGAAGTCTTCATGATGGGACCTTGATATAACAGTATGTGTCCTTTTAAGAAGAGGCACCAGGGAGCTCTCAATCTCTTTCTCTCCATGCATGACAAAGAGGTCATATAAGCACACCTGTGAGGTGGCTGCAACCTATAAGTCAGGAAGAAGTCTCATCAGAACTGACCGTACTAGCACGCTGATCTCAGACTCCCAGACTCCAAAGCTGTCAGAGAATAAATGTTTGTTGTTTAAGTCATCCAGCAGATGCTATTTTGTTATGGCAGCTCAAGCAGACTAACATAGAGACCTACTATGATTTTCCCTTTCTTCTTAATTCAGTTTCAGTAGTTTGTCTTTTTATGAATTTATTCATTTAATAAAAGTCAATTAATTTGTATACATTTCATTGTATTCTTACAATCTTTTTAAAAAATATATATTTCTGTAGGGGCACCTGGGTAGCTCAGTCGGTTAAACATCTCACTTCGGCTATGCTGACAGCTCAGAGCGTGGAGCTGGCTTCAGATTCTGTGTCTCCCTCTCTCTCTGCCCCTCCTCCACTCATGCTCTGTCTCTCTCTCTCTCTCTCTCTCTCTCTCTCTGAAAAGTAAATAAACATCACACACACATACACACACACACATATATATGTGTGTATATATATATATATACACACATATGTGTCTGTGTATATATATATATATATAATATATATATACAGAAATATATATTTCTGTAACATGAGTAGTAATGTCCCTTCCTTCATTCCTGATTTTAGTAATTTGAATCCTCTTTTTCCTGGTTGGTCTATCTTGAGGCTTGTCAATTTTTTTTTAATTTTTTTTTAAATATTTATTTTTGAGACAGAGAGAGACAGAGCATGAACAGGGGATGGTCAGAGAGAGAGAGAGAGGGAGACACAGAATCGGAAACAGGCTCCAGGCTCTGAGCTGCCAGCACAGAGCCCGATGCCGGGCTTGAACTCACGAACCGCGAGATCATGACCTGAGCCGAAGTCGGACGCTTAACCGACTGAGCCGCCCAGGCACCCCGAGGCTTGTCAATTTTGTTAACCTTCAGATTTTGGTTTGTTGATTTTTCTCCTTTGTTTTCTATAGTTAATATGTTTCTCCCTTATAATTATTATTTACTTCCATTTGCTTTGAGTTTACTCTTCTTTTCCCCATGTCTTAAGATGGAAGGTCAAGATTTTGATTTGAAAGTCTGTTTTTGTTTTGTTTTGTTTTCATATCTATAAATTTCCTTGTAAACTCTGTTCTACCTGTGCACTGTAAGTTTTGGTAAATAATGCTTACTTTTCATTAATCTCAAAGAATTTTTTAATTTCTCTGATAATTTCCTCTTTGTCCCACTGGCTATCTAATGGCGTTCTACACATTTGTGTGTTTCCCAAGTTTTATTAGGGTTTGAATTTCTAACTTCATTCCATTATGATCAGAGAACACTATTTCAACCCATTTAAATTTGTTCATGTTTATGACCTAGAATATGGTTTACCCTGGAGAGTGTTTCATGTGCACTTGAGAACGTTTACTCTGCTCTTACTTGGTAGACTATACATAGAAGTCTGTTGGGTCTACTATTGTGCAAGTCTTTGATTTCTTTGCTAATATTCTGGGTTTTTTTTTCCTAGTCATTATTAAAAGTGAGGTATTGAAATCCCCAACCATTATTACTGAATTATCTACTTGTTCCTTCAAGTCTGCCAACATTTGCTTCACATATGCTGAGGATCTGTTGTTAGGTGCATATGTTTGTTTCTATTATATCCTTTAGAGGGACTGACTCATCATTATAAAACGTCCTTATAAAGTCCATTTTGTCTGAAATTAGTATAATAATCCAGCTTTCTTTTGATGGTTGTTTAAATGATTTATTTACATCTATCTTCTTAGTTTTCACCTACATGTATCTCTGAATCTATAGTATATCTTCCATAGATAGTTTATAGATGGATCTGGAATGTTTTTATCCATTGTAACAATCTCTGACTTTTCATTTGTGGTTTAATTAAACTTAATGTTATTATATAGCTGGATTTACATTTGCCAATTTCCTTTCTGTTATTTATATGTTTTATGTGACTTGTTTTTTTTTCTCCTTTCCTGCTTTATTTTGCATTAAATGAATATTTTCTAGTATAACATTTTAATTCCTTTAAAGATTTTTCCATTATATTTTTGAATTATGTTTTTAGTGGTTGTGCCAGGGCTTATCCTATGTATCTTACTAAAAATCTATTTTATAGTTATACTAATTCTAATGAGATACAGAAATATTACTTCTATAATACTCTATTCCCTCTTCTCCAATTTTTTTTATTTATACTTATAAATACACATATGTACATAACAGAAACATGTTACTTTATACATTTAAAGGCACTGTATAACATTTATGTCTATTAAAGAAACTGAGAAAGAAAAGAGAACAAGTATGTTTTTAGGGCTTGCTATGCTTCCCTTCTTATTTACCATTTCTGGATTTCTCCATTTGTTTCTGTGGATTCCAGTTATATCTGGTATTGTTTTCTTCAGTACAGCTTTTCTCCCACCCGGCTCCTTTGTGTTATTACTTTAAAACATACTACATCTCTATATGTTATAGGCCTGGGGATGCACTATTAGAGATATTGTTTTATACAATTTCTTTTAAATCAAGAGAAAAAAAGAAATATGCCTTTACATTGTCTTTTATGATTACATAATTATTTTTTCTGTTGCTCTTTGTTTTCTTGTGTGGACTCAATTTTCCATCTGAGATCATTTGCTTTCAGCCTGAAGAACATCCATTTCTTGTAAGGCAGATCTGCCGGCAACAAATCTCTCAATTCTTGTTTACCTTGGAGTGTATTTTGTCTTCATTTTTTAAAGACAGGTTTGCTGAAGACAAGATTCTTTGTTGATAGTTCTTCGTGTTCTTTCAGTATTTTTTCATATGTCATCCTACTGTTTTCTGGATTCCTTTGCTTCTGCTAAAAAGATGGCTGTTGATCTTATTGGGATTCCCTAATAATCTAGGAGTTATTTTTCTCTTGCTACTTTGAAGGTTTACTTCTTGTCTTTGGCTCTCAACATTTTTACAACGATATGTCTATTTTTAAATCTTTGTTCATTTATCCTTCTTGGAGTTCACTGAACTTCATATTTTTTAAAAACTTTGGGAGGTTTGCAGACATTATTTTTTGAGTATTTTTTTCTCGTCTATTTTTCCTTTTATCTTCTTGTATTCCATTACACATATATTGGTCCTCTTAGAAGTCTCCCACATTTCTCTGAGGCTCGGTTCTTTTCATTCTCCCCCCACCACCATTTTTCTGATATATAAAATCCACTGATCTTTCTTGAAGTTTGCTAATTCTTTCTTGTGACAGTTCACATCTATTGATGAACCTCTCTAACTGATACTTCACTTCAGTTACTATACATTTCAATTCTAAAATTTCTATTTGAATCTTTGGAAATAATTTCTATATCTTTACTGATATTCTCTGAGGTTACATTGCCATCATACCCATACTCTCCTTGTGTCTGTAATCATGATTTATTTTCTCTCTTTTAATATATTTATTGTGACTGCATGTGAATCTTTGTTAAATCTGACATCTGGTCACTCTTACCAGCAGTTTTACTGTCTCTTTTTTCCCCAACATACACATGATACTTTCTTGTTTGATGTTTCATAATTGTTTTGTTGCAAAAGAAATATTTTAAATAATACAGCAAGTCTTGGTATTTATATCCTATACACACTCACCACTGCCCCACCCCCTAAAATTGGCCATTTCTCCAAAAAGCCCTGTATTGGAGAATGGTTTTAGAAACTATTATCTGGGTGACAGTTGTATGCCATTGCTACTGGGTTGCTGTTGTTTCAAGACCCTCTTAGCTAACACAACAAGGAGATATATATGCATATACTAACCAGAGCATATACACATATCTGTAAATAAATCTATGTGAATCTGTATCTACATTAAGTCAAACATGAGTTCTTACCAATTTTCCCAATACTGATCTATTATCACATCAATCATTCTAGACTCTTTTCCTTCCCTATGTATACATTTCCACTTCAATGGTGAGAAATCTGGCCCCTACTAATCATCATCCATTATTTAATTGCTGGATTCTAGTGTACATGTATAGCAGTATCAGAATTATTAACCTGTAACCCCTGGGATCACCTTATCAACTAAAGTACATTGGGTTATATGCAGTTCATTCTGTCTTTAGTTTTACAGACTCCTTTCATTTTGAAAATTACTTAGATCAGCACCTTTTCCCCGACTCCCTTCAGTGAGGTTGTTTCATACATTTCTAATACCATTAGATTCTCTTGTCACAGTCTGCATTCCTTCTTGAGATCCCCTGACCTGCTAAGTGATTTTTTTTTAATTTATACCTAAAGTTCCCTCTTTGTTCTGTAGAGTTCTATGGGTATTGACAATTGCATATTGTCATGAATCCGCCATTAGAATATCATACAGAATAGTTTCACCACCTTAAAACTCCCTGTGCTTTACCTATTCATCTCTGCCAAGTCCCTATTAACTAGTTAGTGGTCAATTTACTGTCCCGTATAGGTCATCTGCCTATTCCAGGGTGTCATCTAACTGGAATTGCCCAGTATTGTCCAGACTGGCTTACTCAACTTAACAGTATGCATTTAAGGTTCTTCATGTCTTTTCATGGCTTCCAAGATCATTTCTTTTTTTTCTCCCTGAGTGACATGCTATTTGTATGAATCAACCACCATTTATCTAACCATTTATGTATTAAAGGACACCTTGGTTGCTCTAGATTATGAATACAGCTCCTATAAGATCCCATACAGCTTTTTTGTGAACGTACATTTCCAAGTTAACTGGGTAAACCCTGGGTGTATGACTGCGGCTTTTTATAGTAAAACAAAGACAAAAACAGTCAAACTCTCTTCCAAAGTAGCTGTACCATTTTGCATTTTCACCAGCAGCGAGTAAGAGTTCCTGCTTCTCTGCATCATCATCACTATATGGTATTGTCATGTTTTTTGTTTTTAGAAAATCTATGGAGGAGTATCTCATTATTGCTTTAATTTTCAATATGCTAATGACAATATTGAGCATCTTTTCCTGTGCTTACTTACCACCTGATGTGTTTGGTGAGATTTACATTAAGTTCTTTAGCCCATTTTGTAACTGGGTTGTTTGTTTTCCTATTGCTGAGCTTAAAGTATTCCTTGTATATCTTAGATACAGGTCCTTCATTATAGTATTAGCTTTGTATATATTTTGTCCTACATCTGTGTCTTACTTTTCATGCCCTTACTGGTATCTTTTTTTAAGTTTTAATTTTAATCAAGTGGTGCCTTGCCTATCAGAATTTTTTCTCTCATGGATCATACTTTTAAATTAAAAATGTTTAATTTTAAGTTTGAAAATTTATCACCAACCCCATGATCAACTACATTTTCTCTTTAAATGATATTGTATGTATTTTATAGTTTTACACTTTACATTTAGGTCTATATTCTGAGACAAAATTTTTGTAAAATGTGTAAATTCAGTGCCTAGATGATTTCTTTTTATGTGAATGTCAAAATTTCCCAGCGACATTTTTTGATGTTTCTCCATTAAATTGCCTCTGTTTCTTTGTCAAAGTTCAGTTGATTATGCTTATGTAGACCTATATCTGGGCTATTTTTTTCCACCAATCTGAGTGTATTATCAATATCAATGTGCCTTGATTACTTGATGTCTCAATTGTGCAGCTTTATAGTAAGACTTGAAGTTCAGCCATGCCAGTCTTCTAACTTTGCTATTCCTCAGTATTGTGTTGGTTACAGCAGCTATTTTTTCCCATGCATATAAATTTTAGAGTCAGTTTTTGAGTATTTACAAAATGATCTGCTAGGGTTCTGTTTGGTATTGCATCAAGTCAATAGATCAAGTTTGGAAGAAATGACATGCTAACAATATTGAACTTTTCTATCCATCAACACAGAGTATCTCTTGGAATATTTATTCATGTCGTGGACTTTTTTTCACCAGTTTTATAGTTCTGCATATGGATCCTGTATATGTTGAGTAGATTTACACCTAAGTATTTCTTTTCTTTTTTTTAAATAATGTAAATGGTACTTTGTTTCTAATTTTATATTCTAATTGTTTATTGCTGGTTACACTGGGAGTCCCCAAGACTATGCTCAGAACTGATGAACTGTTAGACTCCTAGGACTCAGAAAAGCTGTTATAATCATGTTTATTTTTTTATTAAAGCAAAAGGATACTCACTAAATTAGCAAAGGAAAAAAAGGTCTATGGGGTGTAATCTATTAAAAACTAGGCACAAGCTTCCAGGTGTATTCTCCCAGTGGAGTCACACAGATACACTTAATTTTCCCAATGACAACTGGTGCAAAATGCCACCAACCAAGAATGGTCAGCCAAGTCTAGTGTCCCATGTTTTATTGGAAGTAAGTCACATATACATGTAGTACTTGCACGGCTGACTGGTGTGACACAGACACCAATTCCTCAGAGCAGAATATGTATTCACCATTTATCATGTTTGTTAACGTAAATTATCTCATTGATTTAGTACCATTTGGTTGAAGGTCGGGCTTACAAAACTTTATATTCATGAAAACATTTTTAAAATAATGATAAGAAACTATATTATCAAAAAAGTGTAGCATAAATCCAGACTTCTGTCATACAAAAACCCTCTTATCAGGCAAATATTCCAAGATTTCCTAGGATCCAGATAACTGTGAATCCTGAAGACAGTAGTTTAATTACAAAGTGCAGAATCTGAGCAACCTAGGCCTGTGAATTATCTCTTTACCTGCACGCTAGTATAGGAAAGCAATTAGCTTTTATATATTACCTCTATATTCTGCAACATTGCTCTAATGGTTTATTAGGTCCAGGAGTATTTTTTTTTTGATTCTTTGGAATTTTCTACAAAGACATCTGTGAACAAGGAAAGGTTACTTACTTCTTAAATCTGTGTATCTTTATTTCCTCTTCTTGTATTGCACTATCTAGGATTTCTGAAGTGATGTTAAATAGGAGTGGTAAGAGGAGACCTTCTTTCCTTGTTGCCAGTCTTAAGGGCAAAACATCCAGTTTCTTGTCATTAAGTTTGATTTTAGCTGAAAGGTTTCTTGCAGATGTTCTTGATCAAGTTAAGGAAGCTTCTAATTATTTCCAATTTGCTGAGGGTTTTTAAAGATGGATGTTGGATTTTGTGAAGTACCTATTTTTCTGCATCTATTGATATGATCATATTGTTTTTTTTTCCTGTTGAATTGATGAACCTAAACGATCAACTGGAATAAATTCCACTTGGTATTAATGTACGGTTCTTTTTATGCATTTTTGGATGCAATTTGATAATATTTTTTTCAAAGATTTCTATGTCTATTTTAATGAGAGATACTTCTCTGTAGTTTTGTCTTGTAGGTCTTTATTTGATTTTGGCATTAGGGTAATAGTGGTCTCACAGAAGGAGTTAGAAAGTGTTTCATGTGCTTCTATTTTCTGGAAGAGATTACAGAGAACTAATGTTATTTACTCTGTAAATGTTTGATAGAATTTACCAGTGAATCCATCTGGGCCTGGTGCTTTTATTTATTTACTTACTTTTGTAAGGTTATGAATTTTTATTTAATTTCTTTGATAGATTTAGGCTTATTCATATCATCTCTTTCTCCTTGTGTAAGTTTTGGTAGACCATGTCTTTTAAAGAATTGTCTCATTTAAACCATGTTATCAATTGTGCCGCAATGCATGGTCCATAATATTCTTTATTATGCTCAAAATGTCCATGAAATTATAGTGATGAATAACCTTTTTTCATTTTTGGTATAACTAGTGCTTTTTTTCTCTTTCTCTCTTTGGTTAATATGATGACAAGTTCATTAACTTTAAGATTTTAAAAAAGTTTTTAGCTTTTGCTATTTTTCCTCTATTGATTCCTGCACTATTATTTCTTTTCTTGTCCATTTAGTTCAAAATATTTTCTATATCTTATATTAGAATTGTGTTCACGACTGAGTCTATTTCTGGTTTTTCTATTCTTTTCTATTGCTTTGTCATTTAACATTCCAACGCTTGTTTGATTATAGTAGTTTTGTTCTTTTATATGATATGGTTTATTTCAAGCAAGTCACTGCAGTTGTTTTACTTTTTTTCAGTCTTATTGGTTAAATTTATTTGAATTGGGTGGGATACACTTATTTCATGAAATATTAAATATATCTTCAATTCAACAAAACAAAGAAATTGTGACTGCACTGAATTTATATAATAACTTTGGAGAAGCTGATGTTTTACTTCTTCCCATATGATTCAAAAACATGAAAAATCTGGGGTGCCTGTGTAGCTCAGTCACTTAAGTGTCTGACTTTGGCTCAGGTCATTATCTCACAATTCACAAGTTAAGGTGCAACATCAGGCCCTGTGCTGAGCCTACTTCGGATTCTTTGTCTCCTGCTCTTTCTGCCCCTCCCCTGCTCACACTCTTTGCCTCTCTCTCTCTCTCTCTCTCTCAGAAATAAACATTAAAAAAAGATGAAAAATTTATTTTCTAGCCTGTCTATGATCCTAAAATGGGGATTGCAAAGCCGTACTAGTAGTATAGACCAATAATAATATTATAATTGACCAGTCTGATAGCTGCAGGACAAGGGGATTAATAAAAAAAGGAATTGGGGGTGCCTGAGTGGCTCAATCGGTTGAGTATCTGACTCTGGATTTCAGCTCAGGTCATGCTCTCACGGTTCGGTTTGTGAGTTCTAGCCCCACATCAGGTTCTGGGCTGGCAGTGTGGAGCCTAAGTGCTTCGGATTCTCTGTCTCTCCCCCTCTCTCTGCCCTGCCCTTCCCCAAATTTCTCTCTCTTCTCTCTCAGAGAGAGTAAATAAACTTTAAAAATTTTTAAAAATAAAAAGAAACTGGACAAATGGAAGAAGGAAAAAAGGGGACTAATAGGAGATAGAACCTATGTTGTCACTGAATCTCTGTCAGAGTGCAGCTAGTTTGGTATTTCTTGAGTGGGGAAATTAAGATACCTTTATACTTTTATATTACTTACTATATTTATATTAAATATATTTCTATACCTATATTTAAAGTATGTCTGTGGGCACATAATAATTCTTTTTACCCACCAATATTTACATAGAGTTTGCAGATTTGAGTTTACCTTTTACTGTGTAATGAAAAATTAGAAGAGGAATGGATATCATTCAGAGAACAGGTGAAATTCCTAGAAAAAACTTTAACAGACCTATGTTCACAAGTAACTAAAATAATAACCAATTGGTTCTAGAACTATTAAGGAAACTGAATCCACTGTTAAATATTTTTCCACAACAGAGAAGTCTTACTAAAACATTAAAATGGCAATAGCAGTAGTAATACAAACAACAGAAATAGAGATAATTTTGATAGAAATTCAGGAAAAAAAAGCATCCTCCTCAACTCTATATATGATGCTAGTGAATTTTATAACAGATTAAAATTGGTTTGGTACAAAAATAAAATTCCTTCGCAATTTCATGAATACTAAAGTAAAAAAAATAAAATCTAAAGACACATATAAGAGATTATTACATTTTGAGTAAGTTGCATTTATCCTATTTGTGAACAGTGGCTCATTACTGGAATATTTATCAATATAATTCACCACATTAGCAGATTAAAGGTAAATAAAACATATGATCCTTTCAAAAGACATAAAAATAAAATAAAACCAAAATAAGCAAAATCAATGAAACATCCATTCAAGGACTCTAAGCTAACAAAATAGATAGTAATTTCCTTAACTCAATAAAAGGTATTTGTAAAAGATCTACATGAAACATTATGCTCAATAGTAAAATGTTTGGGGCAGTTATTTAAATAAATAAGGACAGAAATAAAATGAGGATGATTGTTATCACTATCTCCATTCAGCTTTATCCTGGAGCTCCTAGTCAGGTCTCTCAGTTAAGGCATTTCTTTTAGAAACAAGTGCGTAATGATTAGAATGGTTTTATATGCAGATGATGTGTCTACATAGAATTCTATTATAAACCCAATATTCTACAGAATTCAAAGATTCTATAAAAGAAATAATTAAAATTACAAATGGAGTTTGGCATTGTTGTTGTATATTAGGTCAGTATGTGAAAGTAATCTGTATTTATAGCAACAAAAGATTTTATTTTAACAAACCGTAACTTACAACAGCACCAAATATGTATAACATTTAAATAAGTGATCTAACTGTAAATACTTTTGTAAAATAATAATAAAAACTCAAGAAATAGATTAAATTCCCAAGCTATGGGAACCATGACACCTTTATGAATGGAAAGATTAAATATTTACTCCCTGTCGGTTGTCTCCAAAATTGATCTACATTTAGTACAATTTAAATATGATCACCATTTTCTCTGAAACTTGAAAGGTTGATTCTAAAATTTATATATAAAATTCCAATAACAGTTAAGGCCCTCTAACAGAATAAGCTAAGGATCTTATCCTCTCAGACACTAAGACTAATAATAAAATTCAAGTTATTAAAAGTCTGAAATGCAGTAGGTTAAACGAGACTAACAGACCTGAATAGAGAGCTCTGAAACAGAATCTATAAGAGAAGAACAATCACATACAAAAACCTGCAAAGAACTTGAATAGCCATTTGCAGGAGAGGAAATGGGAATAAACAATGTGAACAAAGTATCCACTGGATTAGTAAGCAAGGAAGGTCAAATTACAATCACCTTTATAATTTCATCTACATCAGATCTGCAAATACCCTGCTGATTAAGTGCGAATTATAAATTATATATCTTTCAGAAAACAATTGAGTTTTAGTAAAGCTGAGCAGATAAACACTCTATGATCAGAAATTTAACTATTAGATAAAGAAACCTTTGTTCATTTCCATCTAGAGGCATACTGAACATTCTACAGAGTCACATCATTCATAAGACCAAAAGCTGAAACAACTCAAATGGCAGCAGTAGCAACAGTTGGCAGTAATGGAAAGGAATATGATCCAAAACTAAACTACAGTAATGCACTTTATGATGTTAAAAGAAAAAAAAGGACATCAAAGAAGGAATATATATATTAAATATATATGTTATATATATTTACTCAAAAATATATTACTCCAAATATATTAATGTTATACTTTATATATATATATATATATATGTATATATGTATACACATATATATACATATATATATATATAGTAATTCTATTATCTAGGTCACAAATAAGCAAAACTAAACAAAAAGTCAGCAAATTAATTTGTATAGATAATTATTAACACAAAATCAAGATGGTAATTACTTCCAGAGAAAAAAGACTGGGATAAAATCCAAAAGATGCCTACAGGGAATTTTCAACAATATTGTCAAGGCTCTATTTATTTAACTAGACACAGTGCATGCACATGAATTTGTTGATTAGTAATCTTTATACTGAACATGTATGTCATATCTATAGGCCAGAATAAAACAATCATAATGATATTTTAAAAGAAGTATGCCTTTTCTTTACAAAGAGAATACAAATATATATTCTCAAAATGTAAATAATATACTCAATGTTTTTTTTCTTGGAATAAATTATTTTTAGAGTTTGTCAAATGTACTGTAAGAAAGATGTCTCGAGCAACCAGGAATAGTTTCTTAAAGGGAGGTAAGTTGATTTTATGATAGGTGACCTTTAAATTTTTGTGCCTTTAGGGGTTTCTGCCCTGATTCTGCTTCAAGAATTTGCCAAACTTTATAATTATAATTCCCTTATAAAATCCTTATGTATTTGTTGTTTAATTATCCTGACAACATCTTTATTTTATGAAGACCCCTGACTCAAACACAGTGGTTCCCTGAAGGTACTTAGTCATTACTGTAGACATCCCTAAACTAAATCATGAAGCTGTTTTACCATAAAGAGGCAAACCAAACCAGAGGAGAAATTGAATGCACTCTGAAGAGACAAAACTGAGCTAATCACTTTAGATAGATATTCCATTGCTTGCACAGCTGGGCGTAATATGCTCATTTTGTAAATATGCTTTGTTATTTTCTTGGTATTAGTCAGTTTGCTTGAATGGATTAGAGATTTGAAAGCTGCTTTGTCTAATGTCATGGTAAATTTGTATCCTGATACAAGAATGCTTATATCCTGATAAGTATTGATGCCCACCCCCCTGCACAATTCCCTCCCCTGGTGTCGGAAGCCAAGGGGACATACAACACACAAAGGCTTAAACTCAAGATTCCTCAGCGTTTGTAGGAGCTTGGAAATAGTTTAAAAAATTAATCCATTGGATGGAGTATAGTATTAAAGCTGTTCACATAGTTTGGCCCTCTAAGCGAAGAGAGATTCAGGAAAAAATATATTTTCTCTTCTTTTTACAGACAGTACCTGCAAATAACTTCCCCACTATCACTGGCAGTGGTAGCTTCATTAGGTAGCCACCCAAAATTTCTCTAGAATACAGTACAAGAGGATAGAAATACTCTTGAGTACCACATCACTGATTAAGTGGGTAAAATATATTTAAAAGGCATTGTAGGTACTCAGATGAGAAGAAAGGCCCAGGGCAACTAGAATGCAGGAGTTGGAGATAACTTTTAAGAAACATCTGAGCACTGGGTGTTGTATGGAAACCAATTTGACAATAAATTTCGTATTTAAAAAAACAAAAACATCTGAATTGTACGAACGGATCAGAACTGGCATTAACGATGACAGAAAATGTGCCTGTGTGCAGGTACATTTTTCCCCAAAAGAATCCATAATATCTACTAGCTCACATGCTCTTTCAGAACCTTCCCATCCCATCACCAAGAGGTGGACTCTAAGCATCCTCCCCTGGAAACTGGGTAGCTGTTTGTGTCTGTCTCCATTGATATAGGTACGTAAAGTACCACCATGCGATTCTGGAGACCAGAGAATAAAAGGCCACGCAGATTTCCACCTACTCTATATTGGGACACTCATCTTGGGAACCGATGTCAGATGAAGCCCAAGCCGCATGGAGTCTCATGTCAAGTAGAACAGAGGCCCCTGCTCTTAGTCCCACCTGAGCTTCCAGCAACAGCCAGGGAATACCAGCTGTGGCCAAACTGGAAGCTGATCCTGCAGCCCTCAGCTGAGGCTATCTTGAGCAGAGCTGAATCTTTCCCAACAAACTTGCTAAAACTCAAAGTCTGGGAGCAAAATAAAAAATTATTATTTTAAAGTACTCAATTGTAGGGTGGTTTGTTATGCAGCCGTATATAACTGGAACAGATCTCCACAAATCATGGCGGGGTAGGAACTAACAAATAATGAGCTCTGAAAAAAAAGAAAAAAAAAGAAAAAAGAAAAACATTGGATGGGCTTTGAAGGAACTCTACAATCAATGTTTGCTTTTTATTTTTTAAGTTCTTCAAAGAAAAATTGTGTGGGACCATTGGGAAAGGTTATTAAGAGTAAGCTTTGAATTAAAAAGGTAATTGAGAAAATAATTAGATTATTTAATTTACGCTTTAATGGAATTTCTTTGGAAGAATCACTATCCGTAGTTCTTTGAAGTAGGGATCACCAGTGCAGATAAAGCCATCTAGAACTTCTTGGCAAAGGAGATGCAAAAATAAAATCTTCTCAACTTCTGAAGGACAGAAATCATGGAAGTGCTGAATATAACATGTAAATTATTACTTTGACAAAGGTTTTTTTCTATGTGCATTAGTAATTTATACGATCTGTTTGTTTTTCATGTGAATGTCAAAGACTCTCTAGGTGAGTAAAATGCACTTCTATAAAAGTAGATTCCTGAGTGGCGAGTAAGTTTTAAGACTGTTGATCACTTACTCATACACATATATGGAGGAAGGTAAAATAGATTCTGTAGGGGATGTAATCTCTGTTAAGAAAGATAATATCCATAGATAGTTTAAAAAAACATTTTATAATATCCTACAGCATGTGCTTATTTGTTTGCTTTGAGAGACTGTTAGATTCTCTGAGCTCCAAGCCACTCTGGTGGAGTATACTTCTCTAAAACTGTCTTTGCTCATGTTGATGCATCCCTAAGGACAGAACTTTCTCATAGTGGCTCAGCTAGCTCCCCAAATGTGAACCAGATACAAGAAGAATTATAAGGATGATGTTAGAGAGTTAAGCTACTTTTGTCCCACTTGATTCAACTCTACAGGTAGTTTCAAATGTACAAGATGTGAGAAATAAAAGAAGGTAAGGATATGATATCAAGTAGATCAATCACACAGGCATAAAATCAGTATCTTACCACTTACATTTGAGAGTTGGTTGGCCTGTCTATCTATCATCTATCAATCTATTTATCTGTTATTTAGGTTAGTTTTGTACAACAGTGGTAATCAAGGAATTATACTGCTCCATCCCTGTTTTCCTGGTCATGTAATGTTAAGATGTGAGTGTTTTTGGTGACACAATCTAGTTCCATGGTAGGGAATAAGTTAAATTGGTCTTCATGGAAACAAGCCCTTAACTGCAAAACAATGAGCACAGCATTTTAGCTAATTATGCATACACAGGATTTTGGTGGATTCTTTTAGGTTTTCTATATATAGTATCATGTTATCTGCACATAGTGAAAGTTTTACTTCTTTCTTACCAATGGAGATGCTTTTTTATATCTATTTTTATTGTCTGACTGTTGTGGCTAAGGCTTCCATTACACTGTTGAATAAAAATGGTGAGCGTAGACATCCTTGCCTTGTTCATGATCTTGGTGGAAAATATCTGTTGTTTCACCATTGAACATGATGTTAGCTGAGGGTTTTTCATACATGGTCTTTATTATGTTGAGGTGTGTTACCTCTATTTGTTGAGGGTTTTGAATGGATTCTGTACTCTGTCAAATGGTTTTTTTGTGTGTCTACTAAAATGATCATATGGTTCTTATCTTTTCTTTTATTGATGTGTTGTATCACTTTGATGGATTTGCAAATATTGAACCACTCTTGCAGCCCAGGAATAAATTCCACTTGATTGTGGTGAATGATTTTTTTAATGTATGGTTGGATTTGGTTTTCTAGTATTTTGTAGAACATTTCTGCACCTATGTTCATCAGGGATGGCCTGCAGCTCTCTTTTTTAGTGGTGTCTTTCTATGGTTTTGGTATCAGGGTAATGCTGGCTTCATAGAATGAATTTAGAAGTTTTTCTTCATTTTCTATTTTTTGGAACAGTGTGAGAATAGGTATTAACTCTTCTTTAAATATTTGGTACAACTCACCTACAAAGTCATCTGGTCCTGGAGTCTTTTGTTGTGTTGTTGGGAGTTGATTAGTGTTTCAATTTCTTTTCCAGTTATTGGTCTGTTCAAATCTTCTATTTCTCCTGTGTCAGTTTTGGTAGCTTATAGGTTTCCAGGAATTTTTACATTCTTCTAGGTTCTCTAATTTGTTGGCTTGTCGTTTTTCATATTTATTCTCTTATAATTGTCTGTATTTCTGGGGTGCCTGGGTGGCTCAGTCGGTTAGGTGTCTGACTTTGGCTCTGGTCATAATCTTGCAGCTTGTGAGTTCAAGCCCCGCGTCGGGCTCTGTGCTGACAGCTCAGAGCCTGGAGTCTGCTTTGGATTCTGTGTCTCCCTCTCTCTCTGCCCCTTCCCTGCTCATGCTCTGTATCTGTCTCAAAAATAAATAAAACATTAAAAAAAATTTTTTAAATAATTGTCTGCATATCTGTGGTGTTGGTTACTACTTCTCCTTTCTCCTTTGTTATTTTATTTGAGACCTTTCTCTCTCTCCCCCCCCCCCCCCCCCACTCCCTGCTTTGGTAAGTCTGGCTAGAGGTTTATTGATTTCATTGAGTTTTTCAAAGACCAGCCCCTGGTTTCATTCATCTGTTCTATGGCTCTTTTAATTTCTATATCATTTATTTCTGCTCTAATCTTTATTATTTCCTTCTTTCTACTGGTTTCAGGTTTTTCATGTTGTTCTTTTTCTAGCTCCTTTAGATGTAAGGGTAGCTTATTTGAGATTTTTCTTGCCTTGAGGTAGGCCTGTATTGAATTTTGAAAGGTCCTCAATAGGGTCAAATTCATATTTTTAAAATATATATTAAATATATAATATCATGTCTGTGTATATATGTATACATGTGTGCATATATGCGTGTATATTACAAGGTCTATATATCTATTTATCAATCATCTATCTCTATTTTTCTCATGCTGATTAACATAAAGTCTAATAAAAGATTACCTTTATTGTAAAAGCAATTCCTCATCTATTTGGAATAGTCACATCTCACTAGTGAAGGGCTATGAGGCTTTTGTATACAAATACGTATTTTTATACAAGTAGCAAACTGTGCAATATTTAGATGTGGTGCATATCACTGAATACACAGAGTAGGATACTTTAAATGAGTTTATTTTATCCATCTATTTTTCAATTTCAGGAGATGTCTATCTTGAAAAGTATCCACTGCTTTAGCATAGGAAAGGTAACAGGAAATATTTTACATTTTAAATTGAGATTGATGTATATTCACATTACATAATGTATGCACAAAGTACAGAACAAAGTATTAGACATGTAGTCTCCTCACAATTCCATTTCATTTTCTGTTAAAATTTTGGCTGAGGTCATCACAAGTTCAATTATTTGTGAATGTTGTTTACTTTCAAAAGCAAATGTGCTAAAGAGTATTTTATATATTTATGCATTTTTAAAAAAGGTTCAGCTAGCTGATTTATTCATGAAATGTTGAGGGGACCCAGACAAATCCCCAAAGTGATGCTAATTTTTAAATTTAATATACATAAATTAATCCACATAACTCTGGGAGCAAAATAATTTTTGGAAAATGCATAGAATTCATTATGAGCCATTAAAAAAGCATTTACTAATTACTAGTGGTGAGAACAATTTATAAAATAAACTTCCACTTTTTTCCTGTTTTCTAATGATGAAGCTTACTTAGATTTAGAGAATCCAACTTCTTTTTGTAGTATCTTCTTAAAAGAATAATTTCAATTTTTTTCTGCTCTTCTTATAGGAAAAAAATAACACTAAAGCTTTAAGATACAGAGATTTCAGTGGAAAATTTTTGGCATGAGTATCATTAAAGCTCAAGTTACCTTATAATCTCAGTCCTTTGTAACTTAATTAATTCTGTCTCATGGACTTGTCTAAAGAATATTTTATGAATGAGCTTAAACATTAATTTACTTGCCTCCATAACAATGATAGTATATTTAATGTCTGCAACGGGCTATATCCTCTCATAGGTATGTTACTTACATCATCTCAATTATTCTAAATTATTTCAAACCAGTGAGCTAAGCTCTGGTCCTCCATATTATAGTTGAGATGGTGCAGTGATTTGCTCCTCCTCAGAGGTGCCAATATACGGCCTGTGGTCCAAATTTGCCTATCACCTGTTTCTATAATTAAAGTTATACTGAAAGCTATGCCCATTCATTTACATCTTGTCTATGGATGCTTTCTCTCTACAGTGGATGAACTGAGTATATACAACAGAAACCATATGCCCTGCAAGGCAAAAATATTTACTATTTGGTCCTTTATGGAAAAAAAAAAAAGAAAAGAAAAGAAAAAGTTCTTGATCCCCGCTTTAGGTCACTAAGTAAGAACTGATTTTCAAATCCAGGGTCTTTAGATGATAAAATCAGTGCTCCCTTCACTATATCAGGATGCATTCCAAAGGAAAATGAATGTTAAGGTGGGGAGTAAACAATAACTTATTGATCAAAAAAACTATTTGCTTAATCACTTACAAAAATAAAATGACGGTTTGGGATTTAAACCCTATCTTAGAAACATATCACGATCATGAATCTAAACCAGGTGTACAAATGTTCTTGGACTCAGAACACATCACTTTAAATATGAAAATAATACCGGATTCCCTACACTCAAATGTCTGGGACAAATGGGCTCTTTCTAACACTATTATCTATTATTCCATAATTCTGATTCCCAAGTCAGACCTATGGCAGGTCTGACTCATTTAACTGGAAATTATCCAAAATAGTTTAAAATACTGTTTTAAACCTATAGTGCATATTATGCTTATACACACAAATAGATCACATTCTTATGACCTACTGTGATTCATTCTGATCACTTATGAAAATAATCCATAATAATTCAATACAATACAAAAAGTGTTTTTCAAAATTTTTGCAGCATTCTGTGAGACCCTCTAGGGGGTAACAGAGTTAATATTCACATAGTTACTGATTTATCGTTAGAGTCACTTTTATATATATATGACTTCTTTTTGTTACCCACATATACAAACACACACTAGAGACAAGCAGACATGGGCTATTTAATCTAATTAAATTTTAGTAAGCAGATTTAATGTAGAAATTATTATTCTAGATCTAGGAATATTCTTGAGGGGAAGGCAGATCATGGAACACTTTTTTTTTTTACAACATTACACAAAAAGTTTATAGCAAAGTTAATGAAGGCACAAGTGTATCAGCGTAGAGCACAGGTTTCTCAAAATCAATGTGTCAGCACCATTGACATTTTGGAATGGATAATTCTTTATCATTCTATCTTGTTAACTGTAGGGTGTTCAGCAGGATTCCTAGTTTCTACTAAGTGCCAAGTAGTAGCCCTATGTTCCCTAACTGTGACAAGGAAAAATATCTCCAGACATGATAAAATGTTATCTAGGTGGGCAAAGTCATCCTTAGTTCAGTAGCACAGTGTAAAATTAGGTTGGAATGTGTACAGTCAAGAATGAATGCAAAAAAAAAAAATGAATCAGATTAAACAGTTATGTTAGTCATTGAGAAATGAAAAGAGGGGGTGATATAAGGGTATCTTTCAGAAGTTGAATATACAGTATTTGGTGTAGCAAAAACTGGATTGTAAAGCATTTGCAAACCTTAGTGGGAAAAAGTACCAGTAGAGGATTAGGGGTGTCTGTTGTGAAGTCAGACTTATAGTAATTCTAATTGATTTGGTATATGAATGAGCCCAGGAATACAGCTTCCAACAAGTATTAGAGGAAAAAATGGATGTAAATAGTGAAAAGCTACGAGAAGACAGGGCCAGAATTAATGAGAGAGTAGTTCAGTTTGCAGCTAACCAGATTGGAATGGTTGATGAAGAAATCTTGGCAAAGTGGGGCATACATACTTTGGGCCTACCTAGAAACAACATCTAATAAAATGCTTCTTTCTGGAAATCTCTAACATTATGCCATCTTTAAATTAGAGCCAACAATTCTCTAGGCCTGGCTTTAACAATTACTAGGGTCTCTGTCTCACACACGCGCGTGTGCACACACACATACACACACAAACACATATACATACATACACATGCATACACATACACACTGTATTTGTCAAAAATGAGTATGTGTCCTAAAAGCATTCTAATACATACGGCATGAGATTATTTGGGGAAACCTTTCACATTCATGATTTGTAGGGTTTGAAGTTCCTGTTTCTAAATGGTAAGGAAGAGGAGTGTGTTCTTCATCTGCTGGAGGGACAGAGTGGTACTCTACTGGACCTCTGGCATCTGTACTGACCAAGCCGGAAGCTGCTGAAGACATCAGCTCCTTAAAGGAAAGATTCCTGTCATACTACAATGCCTTCCAGTATATTCTATGGTTTATTGTGCATAGCCCATGATCAAGAGCCCTGAGGTTGATGTTAATGAAATGAGATTACTTTGGAGAAGCGTTAAGGATGATAAAAATAATCTTAGAAATCCAGTATTCTGCTTTTGTGACCTCAATTACTGATTTAAGATCTAACTCAGCCATCTATACTATTAGGTCATTCATTTAGTATTTATTTGTGCCAAACATCTGTTTTTATATATTTTGTATTTTAGGAACTTTTATGAGATATATACTTTGTAAATCTATACATTTATTTATGCTAAAATAACTCTTTTGTACAAAGGAAAGAGGGCCAATTTATTTCCCCCAAATATTGACAGCCATTTTGAGAAGGAGCCAAAGAAAAACATTTTTAAACATTTTGTTCAACACTTGCTAGTGTTAGTGAACTAGAGAAACAAGGGGACTGAGGGTGGCAAGTCCACTAGCCTTGCATCATCATTTTGATAAAGAAAAAACTATTGATCACGTTACACATCTTTTGTATTGTAATTTTCTTTAAAATTATTCCACATCAGTAGCATGCAATTTGTCTTCACATTATAATGTAGGAGAATTTATTTAACGTTGTATATCCATAGGCCAATGAAGCAATGGTATTTTCATTAGCATGCTGGATATTAGGAACAATTTTTTAATTGTTGAAATTCAGTGGTAGTTAAGATATGTGGTTTGGTTAAGTATGTGGTTTGGATAGAAATATTGTAGAGGCACTCCCGTCCTGGTCTGAATAGTGTATGAACGTAAGTGGTTCATAATCGCTCATCTTTGAAATGGAGGCCTAGGTTGGAATAGTCCTCTGTGCCTGTGTGCAGCTGCTTACAGAAGAATTTTGTCTCATGACTTCTATCAGAAGGTTAGCTGAATTCCAAAATACCTAACTTTATTGTTTTGACCCCTCATTGGCTTGCAAGTTAATAAATGTATGTGCTTGTGGGAGAATCAGTCTGAAAATTCTTTCTTTGAACCACAGCACCTTATAGGAAAAATGTCAGTAAGGAGAACTAAGGCCATATTTTACTGGTTCTGAAATGCACCTTTTAAAAATAATAAAGCAATTCTGAAGTTGGGACATATTTTACAGTCTGTTGGCTAGATGATAGTCAGGATATACTTGTTATCAATGTATCGCAAGTTAAAAAAAAAAAAAGTGCCAGCTTTCCAGCTTGTAAAATAGGCTTCAGCCTAGAAAGTAGGGATAATGGTATAGACTCATGAAAGAAACGTTGCACTAATAATCTTAATGGCACAAAGGATTATATTTTATGATGATGAATACAAAACAAAACACTGGCATTGATGCTTCTGAGTTCCAAGTTGATGGAGAAGAGTTGAATTTTGAATGTGATGATGTTTTAGAAATCCCTTAATTAATGCATTTGCCTGTTTTCTACCTAATGTATGCTGAAGAATGATATCACCATCATCACCACAATCATCATCCTATGTTTGAATTAAGTAACTCATTGACTGAGTCCACACATAAAACCTTAAGTGGTAAAATTTGTTTCACAATTTTGCACAAGGATAATTTTTTTTGGTCACTTTACAAACAGAAAAAAACAACCTACAAAAAAACACATTCATTTTACAATGAATGTCATTTTAGAATTGATGAAATATGGTTATCTTGAATGGTGGATATGTCTTAGTTTATTTCTTACCATACCTTGGTGCAGTGAGAATACAGCATTTCCTCTCTGAGAATTAGCCTCAGGAGACTTATCACTTACTCCTGAGAACTCACAAACTCAAAACTCAAATTCCAAGGCCATTTGGAAATACTTTCAAATTTCTTTTCAAATTCTGCCCCCATTTCCACCCCAAGGCATCTGTATGAAGTTAGTGGGGACAGCAACAGTTCTACAAGGTAAATATGTAAATGAACTCTACCCATGACCCTAAGCAACACTGACTTGTGAAACAATTCTTTGAATTACTTCTAGGGTGTAAATTTAAACATAAAATAAATCCAGCAGGTTCATAGGTTGAAATTAAATTGCACAATACAACTTTAATAAATCAGAACTTTAATAGGTAAAAAAGAAAATTAAATCAAAACCTTTTGTACTTTAATAAATCAAAAATTTTGTCAAGCTTAAGAAAATACGCAATGAATCCAAACAAATGCCTAATATTAGTGTTTTTCCATCTCTCACATCTGAATGTGTAATAAAAGATCCTTGTGTTGGCGATCAATGTATAAATGCCTAAATATAGGATGTCCACTTTCCCCATTATAGGGAAACAATATCCTTTTGCCATGTTGTTGTTTTGGTTTGGTTTTTGTATAAGATTATTCTTATTTTTCTCTCCTTCACCCCGTCAGATATTTAAATTCTGTACAAATTGTGATGATTAAAACATCAAAACCAAACACTAGCTCAGAAGAAAAAAAGGCCAAAAAACTGTTGCAATATTTAGTGCACATTTTGTTCATACTAAGAATAAGTACAAAGCCATAAAAGACTGTCCTGAGTCTTAATATATTGTAAAAGACACACATGGATATTTCAAGAAATTGTGTAGTTATTAGAAAGAAGTTGCTGAAGAGAAAGTCTGCTGAAATGAGAAGAAACCTAATACATCAACAAAAATGAATATACATCATTGGAAGAATAGTGTGAATTTTAAGTTAACACAGTTTGAGAAAAATCTAAATTTACAACGAATAATATTAGAGAGCAGACCTTGTAAATGAGTCCTCAGTTCAATAAATATCTCTCTGTATTTTTCATGTGCTAATTCAATAGAGTGTAATGTGGCTTTAGCACAAGGCACATTCCCATCAATGTCACTCCTGACAGACTGAGTGGAGGAGTTTTTGAAGGAAATCCTAAGAAAAAAAAATAGACGTTTCCAGAAGAAATTGGGAGTAACTCTTGGCTTTCTCAGAACAAGAAGAGTGACAACGAAGTAAAGGGGTATGAATTGATAGGGGGAATAAACGAAACTAAAACACCATCTCCGTTATCAAATTGGAGACATCTCTGCAGAGAACGTATGTGTTTCTGGAACAAGCAAAAGCAAATTGCTAAAGGCACTGACTTTGGGATTGGTGGATGCCTCAGATAAGCCCTTTCATTTTTCCTTTCCCATTTGTCTAAAGGCTTTCACAGAGAACGGTCACAAGAAACAGAAGGGTCATCTGGTATCAGCGAGGTAGTGCATAGAGCACACATTTTCGTTATTCACTAATGCGTACATGAATTGGGCTTTAAGAAGTGAGCATCCCATTCACTCAAGACAATCTGGTAATGTGCCACGAAGGAAATGAGAATCCTAGATGTAAGTATAGAAATCAGGCTAATCAGGTTCAAAGGAATAAGAAAAGTCAATTTATTTATTTGTAATATTGAAGCCTACCAACCAAAGGCCACCAGGAACATATCTGAAGTGACATAAACTTCAAAGTTAGTTTTATTTGGTTGCCACAGCAAGGAAAACACACTCAAATAGAACTTTAGGAGGACTGAGATGGGAAGGGCTCCTCACAGGATGTGGAAGGTATGGACTTGTGCTAGTTGATTCTGAAAAAGGATTAATGAAGTCGGGCCTTATTCATGGATGGATGTTATCAAGAAGCAGGAACGATTAAGTAATGTGCTATTGTAATAACTTTTGTACTTATGCTGCAAAGATTAAAGTTGGGCCTATGGTTGTAAATGGTGAGGAAGTAGTGATATTTTAAAATATGGTATGTTAGTCATTTGGAGGATGACTCTTCGGCCTAGGTAATGGCCTATCAGTCTTGTTGGACACACTGTTATGTTATATAAAGAACACTGCTTCTTGAATACCACGGGGAAGATTTTCATTTCCTCAGTAGGACTGACCAGAAAATAAAATGAGGTTCAAAATTTACCAAAAAGTTCTGTACACAACTTATTAACTGTCAATACCTAAGAACCAAATAATGTCCAATGTGAATGAAAGCAGAGAGATTATTCTGATAAAACTATAAAACATAGATAGATAGAGAGATAGATAAAATGGATGGATGACTCAGATTGCACCCCACTGTGTAAGCAGCACCATGAAACTCAGGAAGTCACAAGGCAAGTAGAAGAGTCAGGATTATAAGGTCACCTGAGTAAGGCAGGCTTGACCACAAGGCACTTGATAGCATCAGAAGAAGGGAGCAGGGGTTTGGCAGCTTCATTCTGTTCCCGACACTGATTTAATATTAATACCTGGAGTTATGTTTTCTGTAGTTTCATGAATTAAATGGTATGCTCACCGCTTAGGTGGGAGGTATCCTGAGTCTTACACATATGACGTTAAGAAAGATGTCTATAAAGTCCTTATTTCCTGGGCCCACGGACCCCTGGAAGAGGACTAGCAGGAGAATTAAGTGGAAAAAGTCTAGGCACCATGATTTGAATCATACTTATCATGTAGGTGACCTTGGAAAAAGAACTTAACCTTTCTGAGCTTCTGTTTCCTCAGTGCAAAATAGGGATGATGATATACAACTTTTAGGGCTACTAACAGTGTTAGCTAGCATACATAACAATGTCGGATTCCTACAAGGCATTCAGCTTATGTGGTTAAATTCTGAACAAAACTCTGATTCCTGTTATCTCAAAAATGTAACTGCAAATTCTCAAACTATGTCTAGGTTGAATAGGAAGTGCCTATCTTAAATTCTTGTGGTTGCAAGGTTGCAAGTAACACACAAATATATGAATTAGCCTTAGGCAAAGAAGAGTAAAGGGATTGGGGGAGGGGAGGGGAGGGGCGGGGCGAGGAGAGGAGAGGGTGGAGGTGAAAACCAAGACTGAAGGTAGAGAAGAGGACATGTGTATGAGCACAGTGCTTCTTTTCTGGGTACCCAGGAGAAAGAGATCTAGAATGAGAAATCAGCAAACCCATTACCAACACAGACTGTACTTTCTCCATTTCTTGACTTTACTTCTCCATGTGCTTCCATTCATTTGTATCTCTTTGCAACTCAGATTTCTCAATGTTTCCATCTTTGTCTACTCAACAATTCAAAGAGTACATATTCACCACTCAAGAGAACACACTAACTGTGTAGCTATCACTTATTTCAGCTCCTCAGGGAAGAGGACTGATTGCATTGTGATGCCAACCAAAACATATAAAAACAACAGCCAGAGGATCAGATTTGGGCAACAGAATTTGTGGACTGCTCTTGAATAAAGCGTGCCAATAGGTCACTGGGATTTGGGAAGAAATAGTAAAATATATTTACCATGAATATCTGGTAATGACTGCTGATTATTTTCCTAGATAATGATGACAAGATTAGAATTTTTTTTTCATTTAAGTATTAATTTGACTAAAATAATAGTAGCTATCATTTTGAGTTCTTACTGTCCATGGGGCCATCATTTTTACAGGCATTATCTCATTAATCTCCACAGACTTTTGGGTAGGTGCTTTCATTATCCTCAGTTAGAGATGAGGACATTTAGGCCAAGAGAGGATGTACAAAACTGCATGCTTTAAAATCTATTTTTTAGGGTAGAATAACTGTAAACCCGTTGAGCAGTCAAGAGTAAGTCTGGGGACTAAATATCACAAATATGCCAATAAGAATCTGAAAGAAAATGGAAGACATTTTCCCGGGATGCTAGGCACATTTTATTTTGCTAAGACAAGGAAGGTGAGAGGAAATTACCTGACTTCAAAATAACAACGCTTTTTAAATAACAAAAATGCTTCATTTTAATGATTATGATAAACCTTAAAATCAACACGGAAATTTCAACCTATGATTTCAATGAATCTCTTAATTTTACAATGTTTGTAAGTTTTTAAGTCCTGAGATAAACAATTCTAAATATACCTTTAGGTAATACAAGGCTATAAATAAGATAATGTGCAATGGTACAACATACATTACAGAAGTTTAGCTAATGCAACTCCAGGGTAAATTTGCCAGGCATGTGTCAGCCAAACTTAGAGAATTGTGCAAGTAAGAGCCAAACCTAATACTGTACTTAAGAAAATGGTGAAATGAAAAGTAGCCTTCGAAAGGGAAAAAGCATTAAACAAAAACAAAACAAACAAAAAAAAAGATATGAAACAGGATATAGAACAAGGATAAAGGTGACAAGGGCAAAGTCAAAAACAGTAATTATAACCTCTTGTGGGAGAACCAACTTCAAGAGTTAAAACTTGTCTTACAATTTTGTGAACATAGAATATTAACCTGATATAAAGGGAAGAGGGAAGTAGCACATCAACTTGCACGTTACAGTTCAAACACATACAGATTTTCAGCAAACACGTCTTCATCCAGGAAATAAAAGAGCCCAGTTTTATATAGGTTGCAGTTCCTAAGCCAATTTTCTATAAATACCCCACTGATGTCAAGTGAATTACAGTCTTCTCCAGCTAAGGGAGCTGTAGGCAAACCCAGAAGCCTATTAAGAAGCAAATGACAAGCTTCAGGCACCTAACTCCATTAGCTCATCACCAGTAAGACACCAGAAGTCTAAAAACTAGTCTGACTGGGGACTGACTGGAATTGAATCTACTCTAGGATTCCCCCACCCCCCGCCCTCTTAAAAGTGTTGTATGTTTAAGGAAAAAATCTGTTTATTAGTTTGGTCAAAGGCAATTTTATTTTCTCTTTTAGCCAATAAGATAAAATTACATGCTTTGCTTACTTTTACTAATATTTATAATAAGAGTATCATAAGGGTAAGAACTTAAAAATAATTTTCAGAGAAAAATTAAGTATATACTTCTTATCTACTATTGCGTTGTTGGTGGCAGTCATAAATTATAGCTGGTATAAACACTCATCTCACTGCAAAGGACTCTCTTTCCCTACCTTCATGTTGCCAAAATGTCCTGTACTCTCTGCTGTCCATAGTGGACACCTACAGTATTTAATCTTTCTCTTTTAGTTATCAAGTGGTTATTTTCACTTGTAGCAGATACAATCCATGCTCTGCCCAGATGAAATCAGAACACTTACTTATTCTGGAGGCTTCTTCCTGGTGCCTCTGTGCCTTGGCTTCAAACAGCCTATGCCTGAAGTTCTTTCAGGAGTGCCTCCCTTGAGTTATAGGGAGCACCTAGCTGTCAGACAAAGAGCTGGTCAACAGTGCAGTTCGAGTCCCAGAGCCTTTGAAGGATGCCGTGACAGGAGTGAGAGCATGAAAGCTCAGCACCCTTGCTTCCAGTCAGGAAAAATCCTAAAGTATGATTTATGCTCCCAGTCTCCCCTGTCAGAATCAGACTGAGATGGGGATTTTGCCTGAAATCATACTCTCGCCTGATTTCCTTTCCTCCCCTGCCCTGTGCCCCCGCCCCCCCTTACTCCCTACTGGTTTCCTTCAGAGCACTCCTGCAATAAATCACTACAGATGAATTCCCTTCTTACTCTACTTTGGGGAACTTGACCTAAGGTACCACTTTTCTCTCTTTTCTTGGTTTCTTTACTGTTATTCTCACTTAACACTCATTCATTAGAAATTTCTTAAATACTGAGGGTGGGCCAGCCAGTTATTTTCCTATGCTCAAGGAGGTATTAGTTTATTAGGATAAAAATGAAAATTAATTGGGAGGGGTTGCTTTTACATGTCCACAAAGAAGCCTTCACCTACATTCGCATACGCAGCACCCATCATGGTAATCTCTTCCTAGGCTATATACTGCACTTGACTTTTAAACGTACTAAGCAAGGATCAAGATGTGGCGGTAAAATCTTGGCTTTTACAAAAGCAAACAATCAATTACAAAACACTTTTTTAATATATTAAGTGTGAACCAGAAGGCATATATAACCCTAAAAGATGTTAAGATAACACCTAGCACTTCTTGGTATATTAATTAAATAAATAGAAATGAGATTTGGTCCGACTAGTTCTTAAATGATATTAATTTGAATGTACTAACTGGAATGTATTCTAAGTGTTTGCTAACTGCAACTGTAAGGACCATTATTACATTGGTAAATTAGAAAATTAATTTATTAACCTATATGAAGTGAACTAAATGTAAGAAGAAACAACTGTTTTATGAAATACAATCATACATAGACAAAATTGAGAAGAATGCTAAAAATAGGTTATCGGATCAAAAGAAAAATTGGAGGTTATTAGATGTTAAAAAAATGAAAGAAGCCATATAGTGCTATTATAAGGAATAGTATTCCTATGACTTCCAGGGAAGATGTCAGAGTAGGAGGACTCTGAGATCACCTTGTTCCACTGATACAACCAGTCAAAAATCACAGTGTAAATACCCCAGAAGACAACCTAAAGACTGGCAGAACAGGCTTGCTACAGCTAAATGTACAGAAGAGCCCACACGGAAAAGGGCAAGAATGGAGACACGGCTTGGAGCTATACGGACCTGTGGGATTCTTCACTGGACAGAGGGACACCAGGGGGTACCGAAAGGGGGAAAAAACACTCTCACACCAAGCACCCCACTCACAGGGAACTTACACCTGGAAGATAAATCTATTTAACTTTGAAACCCAGGGGGGCTGAATTTTGTAAGTTATTACAATCAGTGGGGCTTAACACCTGGGACTTTAAAACTCAGTGGCTTATCTCTGAGAGACCCAGGAGGGTGAGAGGAAACTGAGTCCCTGCCCTTAAAGAAACACCATAACAAACAGCCCCTTGGAGATAAAGCATAGAAGCAGCAGTTTGAAAAATGCCTGGGATATGCAGGAAGGAGATCTGTTTACTAACCTCAGAGCATGTGCTGGAGAGGCAGGGATTCTCAGGAGGCTTCTCCAGGAACAAAGGAGCCGGCAGACACCATTTCACTCCCCTGCACCCCCAGCCTAGATACAACAATATATGCTGGAGCAAGGTGCAAGGTGCAAACACTTACAACATAACTTGTTAACGGTGTGTTTCCTGTTAACATGCTATCCTGTGGAAATGCCCCCCACTTCTCTTGCCATCACAGACCTGCACAAACCTTTCAATGGGTGTCTTGTCCCTGAATGGTTCAGTGGATCTGCCCCTTCTGACCCAGTCCACCTTGGTCCCCAGCAGCTATAGGTACCCTCCTGCAATGGACCGGTGCAGAATTTGTTGGCACCTAGCCCCCACCTTCTCCTGCAGACCTTTCTGCTCCAACGCCATTGGCTACAGTCCAGACAAAGAGGTGTCACAAACCTGACAATGTACAAGTAGTGCCAAAGGGGCCAGTGCTGTTCTAAAGTGACTCCATCCTAGGGAGTAGGGCAGATGACCATACATACCAGTGTAAATGCAGTCCTAGAGGTGGGTGAGTGGCAGACATCTGGTCTGATTGCAGACCCTGCTCATGAACAAAAGCTTCCGAAGGGATAACACAGGGAAAGTGCCCTGAAGTTTGGGGTGCTCCATTTCTGGAAAAATACCTGGTCTGGTCTAACTCATTTTAAGCCCAAGGTAGCCCCAGAATGGCCTGATAGCAACAACAAGGGAACAAATCCTGGCCACAAAAGACAAAGAGAGCCACTGCAGACAATTGGACTAAAGGCAAGAATGGCCCAGCCACAATAGCAGGGTCTACACAACACACATGAGACACCCCTGAAGCACCAGGTTCTGGTGAAGAGGGGATACTGCACTGCAGGGCACTACAGAACCTCTTCTTCAAAAGGCCAACACTTGCAAGAGCAGGAAATGTAGCTGACTTTCTTAACACAGAAAAACAGATACAGAGAGTTAAACAAAATGAGGAGGCAGAGGAATATGTCCCAAAAGAAAGATCAGGACAAAACCACAGCAAAAGACCTTAATGAAATGGAGATAAGTAACATGCCTGATAGAGAATTGAGACTAATGGTCCTAAAGATACACACTAGACTGAAGAATGGAGGACCTTAGTGAGGCTCTCAACAAACAGAAAACAAAAGGACAAATGAGAGATGAACAACCCCATAACTCAACTGAAAATACACTAGAGGGAATAAATTCCATACTAAAGGAAGCAGATGAACAGATCAGTGAACTGCAGGATAGAGTAATGGAAAATAATCAACCTGAACAGGAGAGAGGAACATAATAATAAAAATGAAAACAGATTTAGAGAATTCAGTGATAGCATCAAATGTAAGGAAATTTGCATCATAGGTATCCCAGAAGGAGGAGAGACAAAAGGGCAGAAAATTCATTTGAAGAAATAATAGCTGAAAAAATAATAGCCAGAATCTGGGGAAGCAAACAGAAATCCAGATACAGGAGTCAGGGAGAGCCCCCAACAAAATCGACCCAAAGAGGTCCACACCAGGACACAGTCATTAAAATACGAAAGAAAGAAAAGAAAGAAAGAAAGAAAGAAAGAACGAAAGAAAGAGTACTGATAAAAAGAATTTTAAAGCAGTAAAAGAAAAGAAAACAGTTACACACAGGGGAAAATCCTTAAGGGCTATCAGCAGGTTCTTTTCAGCAGAAATGTTGCAGGCCAGAGGGAATGGCATTATATGGGAACAGAACAGAACAGAACAGAAGGGAAGGGAAGGACAACAACAACAAAAAACTGCAGCCAAGAGTACTCTATCCAACAAGGCTATCATTTGTATTAGGAAAGATGGGTTTCCAAGACAAATAAAAGTTAAAGGAATTCATGACCACTAAAACAACCCTATAAGAAACTTTAAAGGAGACTCTTTGAGCATAAAGAAAACACCAAAAGTAGGAAAAAGTAGCAAGTGTAAAATCAGTAAAAATAAACATATCTACAAAAATCAGTCGCAGACTCACAAAATAAAAAACATGTAAAGTATGACACCATATACCTAAAATGTGGGGAGAGAGGAGTAATGAATGGGTTCAAACTTAAGTGAACAGCTTAATATAGATTGCTATATGCATAAAATGTTGTATACAACCCAATGGTAATCACAAATCAAAAACCAGTAATAGAGATGCAAAAAAATAAAGAGAAAGGAACCCAATATATCACTAAAGAAAGCCAATAAACCATGAGAGAAGACAGCAAAAGAAGAGACAGAGAACTACAAAAACAACTATAAAAGTAACAAAATGGCAATAAGTATATGCATATCAATAATTACTTTGAATATAAATGGTCTAAATGCTCCATTCAAGACACATGAGCTAATGCAATGGATAAAAAGGCCCATCTATATTTACTGCCTACAGGAGATTCACTTCAGACTTACATACATACGCTGATTGAAAGAGAAGATATAGAAAAGCATTTATCATGCAAATAGAAGTGAAAAGAAAGCTGGGTAGCAATACTTATACCGGACACAACAGATTTTAAAACAAGGGCTGTAAAAAAAGACAAAGGACACTGTACAGTCATAAATGGAAGAATACAACAAAAAGATATAACAATTATAAATATTTATGTACCCAACATGGAATCACCCAATACATAAACCAGCTAATAACAAACATAAAGGAATCAATAGTAATTCAATAATAGTAGAAGACTTTAACACCCCACTTCCTTAAATGGAAAGATTATCTAAACATACAATCAACAAGGAAATGTTGGCTTTGACTGGACCAGATGGATCACATGGAGACAGATATTCAGAACATTCCATCCTAAAACAGAATACACATCCTGTACAAAAGGAACATTCTTCAAAACAGATCACAGATTAGGCCACAAAACAAGTCCCAAATAATTCAAAAAGACTTGAAATAATATCATACTTGTTTTCTTGCCACACCACTTTGAAACCAGGAATCAAACACACACACACACACACACACTGGAATGAATGAAAATACATGCAGGTTAAACAATGTTACTAAACAATGAATAGGTGAACAAAGAAATTAAAGAGGATATCTGAAAATACATGTAAACAAATGAAAATAAAAACACAATGGTCCCAAACCATGGGATATTGAAAAAGCTGTTCTAAAAGGGGAACTTGTAACAATGTAGGCCTCGTTCAAGAACCAAGAATAATCTGAAATAAACAACCTAACCTTAAAACCAAAGGGGCAAGAAAAAGAACAACAAAAATGCCCAAACCAGAAGGAAAAGAAATAATAATAATTAGAATAGACATAAATGAAATAGAAACTAAAAACAACAGAACAGATCACTGAAACCGGGAGCTGGTTGTTTTAAAACATCAACAAAACCAATAAACCTTTAGGCAGATGCATAAAATGAGAGAGAGAGAGTGCATGAGAGTGAGCGCACGAGCGTGTGATAACCAACACCACCAGAAATACAAAGGATTAGAAGATAGTATTATGAAAAATTATATGCTAAAAAATTAGATAATCTAGAAGAAATGGATAAATTCCTAGAAATATATAAACTACCAAAACTGAAAACTGAATCAAGAATAAACAGAAAATTTGAGTAGACTGATTATCAGCATTGAAATTTAAAGAGTATTAAAAAAATCTTCCAAAAAACAAGTCCAGGACCAGATGGTTTCACAGGCGAATTCTACCCAGCATTTAAAGAAGAGTTAATACCTATTATTCTCATACTATTCCAAAAAACAGAAAAGGAAGGAAGCTTCTCAATAAGCCAATATCGCTGATGAACAAAGATGCGACTCTTAAACAAAATACTATTCTAGCAAATTGAATCAAACAATACCTTAAAGGAATCATTTATCATGATCAAGTGGGATTTATTCCTGGGTTGCAAGGATGGTTCAATATTCACAGTTTGTGAATATATCAAGTGATATATCACATTCAATAAATTAAAGGATAAAAAGCACACGATCATTTTAATAGATGCAGGAAAAAGATTTGAGAAGGTGCAACATCCATTTACGATATAAAACCTCAACAAAGCAGGTTTAGAGGAATCGTACCACAATATAATAAAAGGCCCTATATGAAAAACCCGCAATCATCATATTCAATGATGAAAACTGAAAAAATATCCCCCTAAGGTCAGAAACAAGACAGTTATTCAACATAGTACTGGATGTCCTAGCCAGAGCAATTCGACAACAAAAAGAAACAAAACTCATCCAGATTTTTAAGAAATAAGTTAAACTTTCACTATTTGCATATGATGTATTATACATAGAAAACCCTTAAGAATACACACACACACACACACACACACACACACACACACAGCTATTAGAAATGAAAAATTAATTCAGTAATGTTGCAGGATATGAAATGAACATACAAAAATTCATTGCATTTCTATTCACTATTAATGATGAAGCAGAAACAAAAATTAAGAAATTCCATTTATAATTGCACCAAAAATAATAAAATATCTACTAATAAACTTAATCAAGGAGGTGAAGGAATTATAGTTTGAAAACTATAAAACAGTGATCAAATAGATTTAGGATGACACAAATGGAAAGATAGTCCATGCTCATGGATTGGAATAATATTTTTTGTTAATGCCCATATTACCTAAAGCTATAAATGAAATAAATCTCCACATTTAATGCAATCCCTATCATAATAACAATAGCATTTTTCACAGAACTAAAAGAGTAATCCTAACATTGGTATGGAACCACAAAAGACCCCAATTAGACAAAGCAATGTGAAAAAAAAACAAAACTAGAGGATCACAGTCCAAGATTATAAGACATAGTACAAAGCAGTAGTAATCAAAACAGTATGGTACTGGCACCACAACAGACATAGATTAACGGAACAGAATAGAGAGTTCAGAAATAAACCCACAATTATATGGTCAGTTAATCTTTGAAAAAGAAGGCAAGAATATATAACGGCAAAAAGACAGCGTCTTCAACAAATGGTATTAGGAAACCGGACAGCTACATGCAGAAGAATAAAACTTGACCACTTTCATACACCATACACAAAAGTAAACTTAAAATGGATTAAGGACCTAAATGTGAGACCTGAAATTACAAAAATCCTAGAAGAGAGCACAGGCAGTGATTTTTCTGACACTGGACACAGCGACATTTTTTTCCCAATATGTCTTCTGAAGAAACAGGAATTAAAAACAAAAACAAACTGGGGCTCCTGGGTGGCTCAGTCAGTGAAGCATCCGACTTTGGCTCAGGTCATGTTCTCACCATTCCTGAGTTCGACCCCAGTGTTGGGCTCAGTGCTGACAACTCAGAGCCTGGAGTCTGCTTCAGATTCTGTGCCTCCCTTTCTCTTTCTCTGCCCCTCCCCCACTCGTGTGTGCTCATGTACATGCGTGCTCTCTTTCTCTCTCTCTCAAAAATAAATATTTTTTAAATAAAAAATAAAATAAAAATAGAGTTTAATACTGAAACTTTGCCTTTTTGTAGTTCATGATGGAAAGAGCTCAGATGCCTGAGGCATGGAGAAAACCATTCCTCCACTTGTAAACTATCTTTGGGACTGAAAATAAGTCTCTGTTTATGGAAGTTGTTGATTTTAGAGTTGTTTACCTATGCATAGTCTATTTCAACTAACCCAGTATCCAAACTTGGGTAATATATACTTAATCACAAGAAGACTAGACACCTAAATATTTTGTTAATACTATACAAATATGTGCATATTCTAAAATTTGAAAAAATACAGGGAAAATGGAGTTTAAAAATAGACTTTTCCTTCTACACAGGACGTAGCAAATCTCAAGAGACTATCACTACCAAAGTAGCAATTATAACAACCCAGGAAATCTACAAAGCTGTATATTTTTTAGTCTATCAAAGAGGTGAGGATACAAACACATTAATGATCTAAAGTCTAGAAATGAAAGACACCTTCAGTGAGAGATCATGGCTACCATCATCCTTGGTAGAAGTCTGGAAGTATGAAGAAGTTATCATAGATATGGATATGGATAAAATAGTTAAACTTTAAGAGTTTTAATTTTTTTAATGTTTATTTATTTTTGAAAGAGGGAGAGGCAGAATGTGAACATGGGTTGGGCAGAGAGAGAGGGAGACAAAGAATCTGAAGCAGGCTCCAGATTCTGAGCTGTCAGAATGGAGCCAGACGGAAGGCTCGAACTAATGAACCATGTGATCATGACCTGAGCCAAAGTCAGATGCTCAACAGATCAAGACATCCAGGTGCCCCAATAAACTTTTAATAAAGTTCAAAGGCCAATGATGAGCTAGATCAACAGTTTATGACTCTTTGGATTCCCCACTGACAAGGAAAATTTGAAGTAAATTGTCAAATATTCTTCATGGGTCTTCAGCAAATACGGCCATGAGTGAGGGCAGGGCACAAAAGCTGAGAGACCCACTGTCACTTGAATTGCCGGCTCAATGAGACCTCTTGTATTCTGAGACTAGGCAGAAGAAACCAGAGAATCTCTTTAGCCCTTCTCGTTCTTTCAATCCATATTCAACACACTATCCATTGCAATACTGGGTATTCTGGCTCTTACACTGAGTAGGAGAGAGTACTGGCTCAAACTTAGGTATAAAGAGAAAAGAGTATTAAAAATGGAGAATACCATTCAAAACATGTGAATGATTTCAAAAGGACTATTGTATTTGTTACTGGGCTAGCAGGAGAAAGGTAGAAAATGGGAGGAAAAAATATTTGAAGAGATAAATATATAAATATATATATCACACAAATATATACACACATATATACGTGTGTATATATATACACATATACATACACATGCATACACACACACACACACACACACACAATTTGTTTAAAGACATCAAAGAACCAGGAATTTCAGCAAACCCAAAAGTGAAGAAAATACAAAGAAAGCGACACTTAGGCATAGCAAAATCAAACTACTGAAAATCAATGATAAAGGGTGATGGGAACATTCATTCTAAGGAACAATAAAAATCACAGCGGGTTTTTCACCAGGATCAATAAATTTTAGAAGATAACAAAAGCACATATTTAAAGAAACAAAAACATTGTGAACCTGAATTTCTATATCCAGAAAAGTATCTTTCAAAAATGAGAGCAAGATATAAACATTTCAAATGGTCAATAACTAAAAGGATTTATCTGCTGCAGGTAACAGTTACAAAAAGGCTGGAGGAGGTTCTTTAAGCTGCACTGAAATAACAGCAGGAAGATTCTTGGTTTTGTAGAAAAGAACAGAAACATGAGAAGGGGTAAATATGATGGAAATATAAAGAACTTAAAATACTTTCCTATTTTTTTAAAGTTTATTTTGTTTATTTTGAGAGAGTGAGCATGCACAGGGAAGCGGGGAGGGGGAGGGGGAGAGAATCCCAAGCAGGCTCCACCATGTCAGTGGCAGCCTAATGCAGGGCTTGAATCCAGGAACTGTGAGATCATGATCTGAGCCGAAATCATGACTTGGATCCTTAACCAACTGAGCAACCCAGGCGTCCAACTTTCCTATTTATATATACAGTAAAACCTTGGAATGCGAATAAATGGTTCCATGAGTATTCCACAAGATGAGCCTACATTTCTAATAAATTTTACCTTGATAAATGAGCTATGTCTTGCAATATGAGTAATGATGCTAAACATCACATGATGACAACTGAGCCAACGATTCTTCTCTCCCTTTCTCCCTGCCCTCCCTCCCTCCCTCTCTCTCTCTCTCTCTCTCTCTCTCTCTCACTCACTCACTGTGGCATTGTGGTGATCATCTCCCATTCTCGGATGCTTGGCCTCAGGCCGTGGTGTTTGGCAGAAATCGGTGATTTTTCAGAACGTTGGAAGGTGCCTACAACTGGCATCTGACTGTTACAAACAACTGCTGCATCCCGAGCTATAGCAAGAGGTTATGGGGTAGATCTCCTCTGCAAAGGAGGAGAAAAAAGCAGAGGAATCCCTCACTTCAAATGAGATTGGAGAACTGTGTAAAATGTGGGGAACAGTGCAAAATTTTGTAGAGAAACGCCACCTGAAAAAGCCTGTAGCAGTGTGAGCTAGTGTTGAATCTGTTTAACAACAATGCAATGTCACATTTCCGCGAAATCCTCAAAATGAGGCAAAAGCAAGGGTCTTTGGACAGGTTCCTTGTTAAATTTTCAGGAAAAGAAAAAGATTCCATAATCCAATAGATGGCAGTGATTCCACTGGTGACAGTGAAAATCGTCCTACACAATAACCCTCCTCTCTTGGCCCCCTCACATCAGCCACGAAGGTTTTCAAAGATGAGTGCCGGTTAATTTTTTTTAGAATTTGCATTTTCTTTATTATTTTGTATTATATGACAGTATTGTAATCATTTTTATATAAATCATTTTGGGTTGTGGAACGAATCGGCTGAGTTTCCATGATTTCTTATGGGGAAATTCGCTTTTATATACAAATGCTTTGGATTACAAGCATGTTTCTGGAAAAATTATCCTCACAAACCAAAGTTTTACTGTATCTTTAAATCTCTTTAAAAGGTTATTGACTGTTTAAAGTAAAAATAATAAAATGTATTGTACAAATTATCATATACTTAAATGTATATGATAATAAGAGCATAAATATTGGGAGGATAGTAAGTGGAAGCATACCTGTGTAAGGCTTTATATTTTTAATTAAGCAGTAGAATCTTCTTTGAAATTAGACTGTGGTAAGTTAAATTTACATATTATGATCTCCAGAGCAAGCACTAAAAAAAATCAGCAAGAAATGCTAACAATAAAATTAATAGAGGGATATCCAGTTCTGACTCAGTTGGAATACCTCAATCCACGGTATTCCTGTCCCTGACAACCAAAAGACTGGGCATAAACAGGAAGCAAACACAGGAGGACTCTGGAATGTGGAAATAAGAATGAGGACTGGCTAGAGATCTCAAGACTTCACAGATGAAACAATATATCCCACATGCACACTCAAGAAAAACCTGTAATCTGGAACATCAACAGCTGAGTGGAACCACAAAGAAAAAGCTTGCTCCCCAGGGTGAAAACACTGGGAAAGAACGGCTTGGCAGAAGAGAAAAGCACTCTGGGGACACCTATCCTGCTTTCCCTGAATACTCCAGCCATAGTCTCACCCTGGGTTCATTGGGAGGCCGGGCTTCCTGCTCCACCTGGCTGTAGCAAGTGGCGGAGTCAGAAGACTTCAGAGACCAGTGGGACAAGAACAAAAGGTCAAATGTTCCTGTCACTGGACTCCCAGAAAGACAAGCAAAAGAATGAGGCTGAGAAGTATTAAAAAAATGGCTGAAAATTCCCCAAATTTGGCAAAAGAAATAAAACCATATTCAATAAGCTTCTTGGTCCCCTGATAATTTAAATATAAAGAAATCCATGTCAACACACATAATAATCTAACTTCAGAAAACTAACAGGAAAGAAAAACACTTGAAAGAACTTAGAGGGACATGAAATACCTACACAGGAAAAACAATTTGAATGACCATGGATTCCTCATCAGAAAGCAAGGAGGCCAGAAGTGGCACATTCTTTTTTTTGTTTTCTTTTTTGTTAATAGACTATTTTTTAAATTGAGTTATAACTGACATACAATGGTATCATAGTATTTGTGTTCTGCAAAATGACCACTCCAGTAAATCTAGATAACAACTGTTATCAGACATAATTGCAGAATTTTTTTTTCCTGTGATGAGGAATTTTAAAATCTACTCTCATGGCAACTATTCAGTTTAGGATACCCTATTATTAACTATAGCCTCCATGCTTTACAGTACATCCCTTTACTTATTTATCCCTGAAAGTTTGTACCTTTTCACTCCCTTCAGCCATTCAGCCCACCCTCCCACTCTCTGCCTCTGGCAACCACTAATCTGCAATATGTTTCCTATATCTATGAGGTTTTTTCTTTTGATTTCAGATTCCACACCACACATATGGTATTTGTCCTCCTACTTTGTTTAGAATAAATCCCTCAAAGTCCATCCATGTTGTCACAAATTGCAAGATTTCATTCTTTTTTATGGCCTGAATGTTATTCAATCGTGTGTGTGTGTGTGTGTGTGTGTGTGTGTGTGTGTGTGTGAGAGAGAGAGAGAGAGAGAGAGAGAGAGAGAGAGAGTGAGAGAGAGAGAGAGAGAGAGAGTTATCTTCATCCATTTATCCATTGATGGACACTTTGGTTGTTTCCATATCTTAGTTATTGTAAATAACGTTGCAATGAACATAGAGGTGCATATATCTCTTGAAGATAGTGTTTTGTTTTTTTTTCAAAAAAACACAATTGCCAGATCATATGATATTTCTATTTTTAATATTTTGAGAAACCTCCATCCTCTTTTCCACAGTGGCTGTACCAATTTATATTCCCACCAGCAAGGCATGAGGGTTCCCCTTTCTCTACATCCTCTCCAACACATATTATTTCTTGTTACTATATTATTTTTAAGAGAAGTTTTAGGTTTAGAGAAAATTAAGCATGAACAGTTTCCCCTCTTGTATCCTTTAGAGTGGTACATTTATTACAATTAATATACCAATGTCAATACATTATTAACTAAGGTCCACAGTCTATGTTAGGGTTCACTCTGTGTTTCATTGTTCCATGGGTTTTGATAAATGCATGCGTGGCATCACACATCCATTACACTACAGCACAGAATAGTTTCACTGCCCTAAAAATCCCCTGTGTTTTGCCTTTTCATCTCTTTCTCTCCACTTAGCTCTGACAAGCATTTGCCTTTTTTTACTATCTCCATAGTTTTGCTGTTTCTAGAATGCCAGGTAACTGGAAACATAGAGCATGTAACCTTTTCATGCTGGTTTCTTTGACTTAGCAATATGCATTTAAGATACTTCCCTATCTTTTTATGGCTGATAGCTCATTTCTTTTTAGACTAAATGCATCTTACTGTATGGATGTACCATAGTTTACCCATTCACCGACTTAAGGACATCTTAGTTGCCTTCAAGTTTTGGAAACTATTAATAAATATGCTGTAAGCATTCATTTGCAGGTTTTTGTGAACACTTGTTTTCAATTACATTGGGTAAGTGCCTAGAAGTGTAATTACTGGATTGTTTTGGCCAGGCTATATTTAGTTTTGCAAGAAACTGCCAATCTGTCTTCCCAATTATCTGCACCATATTGCATCCCCACCATCGACTATTGCGTTTCTCTTACTGCACCTCCTCATCAGCATTTAGTGCAGTGAGAGTTTGGGGTACTGGCCATTCTAACCGCTGTGTAGCCATATCTCCTTGCTCTTTTCATTGAAAATTCCCTGATGACAATATGAAGTAAAGCATCACCTTTTCATATGTTCATTTGCTGCCTCATACATTCTTTGGTGAGGTGTCTGTTCGGGGGGCTTCACCCATTTTAAAAACTGAGTTGTTTTCTTGTGGAATTTAAAGAATTCTTTGTGCATTTTGGACACCAGTTCTTCAACAGATATGTGCTTTGATAATATTTTCTCCCAGTGTATGGCTCATTTTTTAATTCTCTTAACAATGTCTTCTGCAAAGTACAAGCTTTTAATTTTAATGATGTTCAACTTAAATTTTTTCATGGATCTTGCTTTTTTGTACCTAAAAAAGTCATTGCCAAACTCACAGCTCTATAAAATTTCCAACTTTATTTTCTAGAAGCTTTATAGTTTCGTGTTTTACATTTAAGCCTAAGATCCATTTTAAGTTAGTCTTTGTGAAAGATATAAGGTCTGTAACTGGACTCTTTTTTTTTTTTTCATGTAGATGTCCATTTATGTTCATAGAATCTTTATTCATAATAGTCCCAAACTGCAAATGAATTCGTTCATGGGTCAAAGTAGAAGTCTGAAGGGAAATAAAACATACATAGAACTGAATAAAATTTGTGGGATGTAGGTAATGCAATACTGAGAGGGAAATCTATTGTGCTAAATGCTTATATTAGAAAAAAAATGTTTTTTGAAATAATAATCTAAGCTTCCATATTAAGTGACTGGAAAGGGAAGAGCAAAATAAAGTCAAAGCATGCAGAAAGAAATAAATTGTAACAATTAGAGCATCAATTAGTGAAAAAGAAAAAAAAGAGAAAATGAAGCAAAAAACTGTTCTCTGAAAAAAATAAAGGAATATTTAAGTATAAACCTAGCAAAACATATGCAGAGAGAATATGACGAAAAGCATAAAATGCTGAGGAAGGAATTATAGAACATATAAAAAACTGGAGAGACATAACATGTCCAGGGATCAAAAAAAATAATAATAATGAACAGTAGTAAGCATGCCAATTATCTTCCAGGTTGATTTACTGGATTAATGAAATTCCTATCACAATCTCCACAAGACTGTTTTGTAGATAGAGGCAAATTTATTTGAAATTCCTTATGGGAAGCTAATGAAACTAGAATAACCAAAACAGTTTGGAAAGAGGAAAAAATGGGGAGAATCAGTCAGAATAAGAGGATACATATATACCTACATTAATCAAAAACAATGTAGTAGGGTGCAGGATAAAGAGGTCAAATGGACCATAATAGAGAATCTATCAGGAGACCAGCACAAAGATGGTCAACTGACTTTTGTTCAAAGTGCTAAAATAATTAAGTTAAGGAAGGACAGTCTTGCCAACAAATGCTGCTGAAGGAAGTAGATATCCATAAGCAAAAATAAATTAATAATCCTTGGTCTAAACCTCAATCTTACACAAGAACTGATTCAAAATGGATCTTAAATAAATGGGTAAGGGGCATTAAGGAATCTACTCCTGAAATCACTGTTGCACTATATGCTAATTTGGATGTAAATTAAAAAAAATAAAGAAGATAACAAAATAAGTAAATAAGTACATAAATAAATAGCATAAAATTATCAAGCTTGTAGAAGAAAACATAGCTCTAGGATATATCACGTAATGAAAATCCAGAGACAAGTATAATACTGAATATAGTATTGCTATCCAAATATTTGACAAAAGACTCATTTCTAGAACACTCAACAGTAAAAACAAACAAAACAAAAATCCAATTAGAAAATGGGCAAAAGACGTGAACAGACATCCTACCAAAGAGGATATTCATATAGTAAATAAGCACATAAAAATATACTCAACATCATTAGCCAGTAGACAACTGCAAATTAAGAGCATGATGAGGTATCGCAGCACACCCTTTTAGAACAGCTAAATATTTTTTAAAGTTGCATTAATAGCAAATGCTGGTAAAAAAAAAAAGTGAAAGAATAATTTCTTATATCATTCATAGGAATATAAGATAGCACAGCCACTCTGGAAAATAGTTTGGCAATTTTATACTTTGCACAGAACCCAGTAATTATACCCCTGGGCATTTATCCCAGGAAATAAAAACTTATGTCAACATGAAACCTGTATATAAATGTTAATATCATCTTTATTCATAATAGCCCAAATTTGGAAACTACCCAAATGCCCTTCAAAGGGTTCAAAGGATGAATAGTTCAACTGGCACATCCATAATGGAATGTTACTCAGCAATTTATGAGAGAGACTATTGATAGCACAGGAGTTTCAGGGGCTCCTGATGGAGTTTTGCTGAATGAAGAAACCGATTTTAAAAGGTTACTTACTATATGAATTAATTTATATAACATTTTTGAAATAGTAATTTTTAAATTTTTAAAAAAGTGTTTATTTATTTTGAGAGAGAGAAAGAGCGAGTGTGAGCAGGGGAGGGGCAGGGAGAGAGAGAATCCCAAGCAGGCACATGCTGTTAGCTCAGAGCCTGATGAGTGGTTCCATCTCATGCAACAGTGAGATCATGACCTGAGCTGAAATCCAGAGCTGGAGGCTTAACCCACTGAGCAACACAGGCCACACACTGAGCCCAAAATAATAAAATTATAGAGATGAAGAGCATGGTAATGACTGCCTGCGGCTAGAGACATGGAAGGAAGAGAGTAGGTGTGACTATAAAAAAGTATCATGAGGGATCTTTGTGTTGACAGAAATTTTGCATCTTGAATATGGTGGTGGTTAAACTAATCTACATATGTAATAAAGTTGCATTAGACTATGCACAAACACAAAACCAAGGAAAAACTGGTGAGATCTGAGTAAGGTTATGGATTGACCAATGTCATTTTTCTGATTTTGACAATATACTTTTGTTATATAAGATGTCCTAATGGGAGAAAACTAGGTTATGGTTACACAACATCTATCCACTGTTTTTTCAACTTGTTAATCTATAACTATTTCAAAAATTTTGAAAAAGTCAAAGAATATACAGTAGAATATTAAACCAAATGCACAAAGAGTATACAGTAGAATATTAAACCATGTGAACAACTCACCCATGGGAAGATAGAAAAAGGAAAACAGAGGAAAAACAGGAGATGTGACACATCAAACTCAAGCAGCAAAATGGTAGACTTAAACATAAATATATTAATTATGGACACAGATATAGGAGCAAGTTGGGGCATATTATAGAATACTAATCAGCATTGCAACTTTTCAACAACAATGATGAATCTCAAAAGAAATATTTTTGTGGAAAAAAAAAAACAAACAAACACAAACCTAAAGAACACAGAGTCTAGTATTGCATTTGAGGTTTGAAACCAGTCCACGTTAATCTATGGTATGACAAGTTAGAAAACTAGTTGCCCGGGAGAGGGTATATTTGACTGGAGATGAAAAAAAGGGAGCTTCATAGAGTGATGGAAATATTCAACACCTCGGTAGATGTGTGGGTTTCACAAGTATATGCATTTGTCAAAACTAATCAGACTGTACCCTTAATGTGGGTACATTTCTATGGATGCAAATTATACTTTAATTTTAATATGCTCTTTAAAAAGAACTTAAAATTTTTTCCTACATCCATATGAATCATTTAATATACTTCCTGGGAAGCCCACGCTCCATTTGGATATCACTAGAACAGTAATAGGATATGGTAGTTGGAAGCACTTTGGAACTCAGATCTCAAGGGCCAGGCATCCATTTTTACATGATTACACATTGGCCAGATGCTATTCAAATAATCCACCTTATTTTCACCCCACAGTTTGAAGGAAAGAAAAAATGAGAAAGCCTCAAAGTGTTTTTAACCAAAAAATGGAGATTTTATAACCATTTTGAACGGCATTGTAAGAAGAATCCTGACAACTTCTCCACTTTCTTAAGAGGTAAAATAAAACAAAAGAGCCTCAGGATCACAGCAGTGAAAACTTCAGTTAGGCTTTAGGGAACACTTGAATAACCCATAAGGATTAATCTAGTTATAATCATGTATTTATGAAAATAAGCAAATATATTGTACACAAAACGTATATTGTGAAACCACAAATTTAAGGTGAAAGCCTTCCTCTCAGATGCCACATTTATCTCAAGAATTTGATTCCCAACATCTGAAGAACCATTGTTGCAAAATCTGGTCTTCCAGTTACTGTAAGTTATTCTTAGAAAATGATCTCTATGACAAACATCTGTTGGAAAGCCCTGTCCCTGTCCTCCAATATAATTTTATTTAACCTGACTTAAAAGCCTAGAAAACAGCTCAGCTAAACAATAAAGTGGACACAGTATCATGTCATCAGCTGTATTTATAGGAATATTCTGAAAAACACCATTTTATGAGAATATGTAAAAATCCATAAATATGGAAGAGATAGCAGGGCCTCTATATAGCGGGCCCTGAGACATCCTGCCAGCTGATCGGGAACAAATAACCGTATCAAGCAGTTCAAATCAAGCTCAAAATAATCTCTACCCAAGGTAACAAAAACAGTGCAATTTGGGTGTCAGCAGCAATGTCTCTACAGGTGTTTATCATTCCCTAGGACTTTTTAAAGTGTCAGCTTTCTCTTTACGGCTATGGCCTTTGTCTTAGGAGTTGTCAATGTTTTATTTTATCCTCTTGTGTATCCCAAGATTCCACACCCAGTAGGCCTGTCCGGCTCTATTAAGTCAAATAAATAGGTAGCCATACTTATTGAACAGACATGTGCAGGATCCAGGAGTCATTCTCTGCTGAGAAGTCTAAAGTGAAAACCAGATCCCTGCCTTCGTGGAGTTGAGCATCTCGTAGAATTTCTCAAATACACGTTTAATAAGCTGGTAAAGGAGTACCAGGAGTGCAGATGACGAAAGCGTGGAAGAGGACTACCACTTACTGCTCATCCGCCATTCTTGTCTCTCTGTTAAGCCTTCTGCATATCATCTCATCTAATCTCACCTCGTCTCCTTTTAGAGACGAATAAAGGGCATTCAGAAAACCTAAGTCAACTGTTCAAAGGCACACAGTTTAAGAACAAAGCCGTTAATTCCTAGCTGTTAAATATCCCACTCATTGGGACTGCCGTCCTATGATATCGCAACTGTTTGTGTTATTCAGCGGTGACGACAAAGTGTCAAGTCAGAATCGCATCGCTTTGAATCCTCCTGTTTTAACGGTTCCTATTTTGTGGTCTAGCCGGTTCTTTAGCTTTGAGTCTTCCAGCAGCAAAATACAAATGCCACTTCCTTGAGGAAGCCTACCCTGGAATCTCATGCTGCTCAAGTCCTTTGATCATATGATCTCCCGATGTCAAGTACCTTCCCTTTATACCACTTACTATTTGAATCATTTCCACCCCTTTCTCTGGAGTATAAGCATAATACGTGAGGCAGATAATGTATCTGGTTTTGCCTCACTGGTACATTGCTGAGCCTACAGTGGGTATTAAATAATAAACTAGACTGAATGAATGAATGAACGTATTAAAGGACCCACAGAGATTAATTAAAATGCCAGAGGCTTAAAACAGAAAGCAAATCATTGGTAAAATCCTCTGAGGGGATAATTTAAGAAAGAAAGTTGGGTACAGGAGAAGAGAAAGAGAGGGACCATTGAAGACACTAAGAAATTCAATGCATATACACACCTCAAACAAGGTCAAGAATTCAGGGGGTCTCTATATGGGTAGTAGATTGCAGTCACTGACTTGATTGGCTGGGTCAGAGACTTCTTAACATGTCAGATTTCCCTGGGTCAGAACTGTAACTCCATCTTCTCAAATTCCCAAACACTGAGCTGAAAAATCAACAATAAGAATTCCATCTTCCAAAACTGTTCTTGAATCACCGAGAAATTCAACTCAGAATTTGAATTTTGAATTTAATGAATTTGACAGAGGTAAGAAATGGCCGGCCAAGAAGCTAGTGGAGAGGAACTGGGTCCCCTTCTTTCAGTGCTACTATATTGAGTGATACAAAGAATGTTCGGAAGGAAGGAGTTCACTGCAGATGTCAGACAAGTGCTTAAAGAGGATGCTGCCCATGTGACCTCAACGTGTTGTAAGTGATTTAAACACCATAATCACTAAATTCCTTTGCAACTCTCATTTGATGGTGACAGGGTAGGACAAGTAAATAACTTAAAAAAGAAGTAATGTCCACTTTGTAATTATAGTTTTCAAGGAAAGCTTCTGGGTTTTAACAAGGTTCTGAAAAAAAAAAAAAAACAAACTTTGAATTGTCATCTAATTCTTATTTAGTTTATCTTTAAAGTTAAAAAAAAAAAATTAGAGATAGCATGAGTGGGGGAAGGCGCAGAGGGAGGGAGGGAAGGAAGGAGAGAGAGAGAAAACGAGAATGAGAATATTAAGTAGGCTCCAAGCTCAGTGTGGATGGAGCCTGTTGTGGGGCTCAATCCCATGACCCTGGGATCATGACCCGAGCCGAAATCAAGAGTTGGACACTCGACCAACTGAATCTTCCAGGCATACCTGTCATCTAATTTTTAAATCACAAGCATAGTTTCAGCGTCAATTCACTTAAATCTTTTGCACCCTCTATTAACCAGTTCAGCGTTGTGCACACAGTTGGTACAAAATAATTAGTGGTCTGTATGCAAATGAACACATTTTACTGCTACTTATGCTTGTGCATTTGTGTGTGTGTGTGTGTTTGTGTGTGCATGAAAAAGAGAAAATGCCTTGCCATCCCAAATAATCTCTAAAAATGTGAAGTGATTTAAAAAATTCAGAAAAGCTTATAACATACATAATATATATTGATATCTGATAAAGAAAATTATAATGAAGCTGAATATTTTTTGAGAAACTAATTTATGTTTACTTTTCTCATGTATTTTTTTCCATTTACTTCCTTCCAAACTAAAAAATAAGGGCAGTGTGAAACAAAGAAACCATGTTTCACTGCTTCAGTGAGTTATACCCAGAGCCCAATGCAAAAGTATACTGTCATACTTTCTGGCTGTTGTTTTTTAGTTCTTTTTTAATTCTTTCAATTTTTTTTTTACATTCTTTATACATTGTGTAAAAATTTTCCTCCTTTTTACTTAAATTTCAGTTAGTTTACACAAGGTAATATTAGTCTCAAGAGTAGAGTTTGATGATTCATCACTTACATACAATACCCAGTGCTCATCCCAACAAGCGCCCTCCTTGGTAGGCACCACCCATGTAGCCCATCCCCCCCCTCCCTTCCCTCAACCCTCAGTTTCTTCTCTATAGTTAAGAGCCCATTTCTTGGTTTGGCAGTTTTCTCCCCCATGATCATTTGTTTTTTTTAAATTCCACGTATGAGTGAAATCATATGGTATTTCTCTAACAATTCACTTGGCATAATACTCTCTAGCTCCATCCACGTCATCGTGAATGGCAAGTTTCTATGGCTGACTAATACTCCATTGTGTATATATATCACACATTCTTTATCCATTCATCAGTCGGTGGACATTTGGGCTCTTTCCATACTTTGGCCATTGTTGATAGTGCTGTTATAAACAGTGGGGTGTATGTAACCCTGAAAATCAGTATTTTTGTATCCTTTGGATAAATATCTAGTAGTGCAACTACTGGATCCTAGGTTAGCTCTGTTTTTGAATTTTGAGGGATCTTCATACTGTCTTCCAGAGCTGGCTGTTGTTTTTAACAAATCTCATGGAGCCATAAAGGGTTGAGAGAAGAAGGAAACCGATGGAATGAAGAAGTAAAGAGAAGCTGCTTCCTAACAAATAAGAGGTCTGTGGACCTTGGCCCTTAGGGACCCGGCATTCCTGGCCCTGCTCCCTGGGAGGATTATAATGAAAAGATACAGCAGGGCCATCTGAAGCGGGAGCCCAGGGGTTCCCAGGCCCACCAGCCTTCCTAGTCCAGAAAACCACACAACTTGATGACATAGCCCACTTCCCTCAGGTACATTCCAGGCTTAGGCAATGAAGACGCTCGGTCAGTGGCATGGTTGGTTTTCCAACACCCATCTCCCCACAAAAAGGGATGTTTCTCTGTTATTCTCAGTCTTGCCATCTGTTCGGTAACATTTACCAAACTGTCCTTGATTCCCCCCTTGCTTCACCCCACCAGTATGCTCCCAACCCACCCCAAAGTGAGTCTTGCCATTTCTACCTCTCTCTCTACACCCATGACTGCTTCTTCTGTACCCCAGACACTCCCTAAACTCTCCTGTGCAGCGTCCAGACATCTTCCATGCTGGCTTTCTGTCAATGGGTTCAACGAAATAGATTTTATCCTTTAATGTAAATTAGATTATGTCATTCTCCTTTCAGAGTTCTAAAGTCCTTCTCACACTTAGACTAAAAATACAAACTATTACCTACATTCCCTGCATGATCTGGACTCTGCCTCTTTCTCCACACTCTCCCTGAGACCCTTCCACTGCCATTTGGCTTGCAATTCTGTTTTTGCCCTGGGCTTCACCAAGTTCTGCTTTCTCAGAGATGATTTCCCCTGGAGCTCTCTGTCAAGGGGACCTTCTTATTCAGTCTCTACCTCTAATTTAGTGTCTTCAGAGAGGTTTTTTTCCTGGCATCCATCCCCTTTCTACCTGACAAGAAATGTGCCCGATCTGCCCACACGAGCAACTTTTGTTAAGTGTCACAACATGCCAATGGGCTATCTCAACTAAAACTAATTCATTAATCCAGTTATTTGGTGCTGGAGTTTAGATTCCAAGTCTAGAAAAATGTGCACTCTTGAGTCTTGTGCCATATACTTTTGGGCTCGAAAATTATTTCTTGAAAGGATGAAAAGAATGAATGTCCACAGAGAGCACGATGAACAGGAAATCTCATCCATGTTCCACTTCTGGGTTCTCTATTACCTTCCTAGAGCTTGGCCCTTTACAGGGGGAGATCACCTAATGACTAAGACAAAATGTCCTTTAAAACTGATAGAATCGGATGTCAAATCAATCTTATTTAAAACAAATGACAAAATGATTAAAAAAAAAAACAACTTCAGTTTGTGGACTGAGATTCCAGTAATTTCATAGTGTATTTTTTGGCCCTATTTTTACACATCATTCGCTTTGAGATGCCAAAATATGCCCATACTGTTATTCCTTACCTACCTCCCAAGGGTGTGTCCATCTTTTAATTCTTTTAGACACATAATACCATTTTAGGATGTGTATGAATAGAAATGTAAAATACCTGACAAAGTTGAACAGAAAAGCTGATAGAAAATACTCTAACCTAAAATGGCAGAATCCGGAAAAGTTGGTAAAGACCTAGAGTCAGCTAAGTGGCCTGCGATTGCCTTTTATTTCTCCAGAATCTTCTCTGAAGTGGTGCTTTAGGAGTCATAAATAACTTCCACTGTCCTATGAAGGGCAGGATTAAGGCCCTGTTATTATGAGGAAATAAAGGCTTGGGTCATTGCAGCAAATTATTGGAGGCTTTAGCCAAGTGGTGGTGGAAATTACCTTCTCTGGTTTATAGTGTCTGTTGAGCATGAAAATAATTGGGCATAGCTAAAGTACCTGATATCGTGAAAAAGTTTATTTCTAGGAAACTAATTCAACTCTCAATCTGAATCGTATTCTTAAACAGGCTTTTTCCCCCCTTTCTAGTTACAACCAAATTCTTACCCTCAAAATAGACACAGTGCTCCAGAAATCCATTTCATTTAGCAACATCCTGTTGTAGCATAGTTACAATATCAGATAGGTGGCATATTTTGGCATTCTGGATACTTTCTGGTGTTAGTGACAGATTCTTACTTCTGGTCTCTGAGCTGCATACATAAACACAAATTCTACTTCACAAAAAACTCATGATTTTTTTCCCCTGTATTTTTTGCTTCCCCCTACTCTACCTGAGAAACAATCAGAGTAACAAGGAGCATGTCCACACAAACTAGCTGATGTTGCAATTAATGTGCAATCATGAAGTCAGTAATTTTCTTCATTCAGGTTGATATAATTCACGGTTCATGTGTCATCATGAGTCCTTTTTAAAAGTGATGCTGTTGGTTCGGGAAAGGGGTGCGGACAGCGGTGGTGGTGCCAGGTTGGTTGCGGAAACTTATCTTTATGTTTACCCGTGCCCTGACAAATCCAATCACCCATTGGATTTTTCTGCTACTTTACTTCTGATTTTTCCTCTGTTGAGCGAACAAGTCTTGTAAGATTCATCCTCTGTTCTAGCAACATTTACACACATTTTGCAATAAACACTGTAACACTTATAAATTGAGGAATTAAATTGCTGATCAAGAAATAGGCATCTGATTAATCACTGATATGAAAGTTTCCTCAAAACTACCAGTCCTTCCTGGGTAAAAGATATATAGCCCTCTTTTGGGGTGCTGAGTGGCTCAGTCGGTTAGGGATCCAACTTCGGCTCAGGTCATGATCTCGCAGCTTGTGGGTTTGAGCCCCGCGTCGGGCTCTGTGCTGACAGCTGGGAGCCTGGAGCCTGTTTCTGATTCTGTGTCTCCCTCTCTCTGACCCTCCCCTTTTTGCACTCTGTCTCAAAGATAAATAAACATTAAAAAAAAATTTTTTTAATGATATATAGCCCTCTTTTGTGGACTTGTCTACACCGTACATCTTTCTCTCCTCCATTATTGCTTTTATAAGTTTACACATCTATAATTTACTATTATCATTGGCCAAAACAAAAATGATAAAAAGTTAGAATAAATGTTGAAAGGCACTTGTTAGGGGAGCCTGAGTGGCTTACTTGGCTCCTGATTTCAGCTCAGGTCATGATCTCATAGTTTGTGTGTTTGAGCCCCATGTCAGGCTTTATGCTTCAGATTCTCTTCTCTCTGCCCCTCCCCTGCTCACTCATGAGCTCTGTCTCTCAAAATAAACAAACTTTAGAAAAATTTTTTAAAATAAAAGGCACTTGTTAAAATTCCTATTCTTAATTTTACGAAGATTTAGAATGCAGGAGAAGAAAGTGACCTTAAAATTAATTCTAAAAAAGTTATCAAAAGCGATTTTACTGATATAAGCATTTCATTCACACTCAGGAATAAGAACCAAAGACCTGTACTTAACACTACCATTTGTTTTTCTGGTTGTTCTAGAAATCTGATTCAAAAAAATATTGGAAAGAGAAGACCAAATTTGCCATTATTTTCAAATGACATAACTGATAATGAGAATACGCAGGGCAATCCTCTACAAACATTTAGAACTTGTGCAAGTTCTTTGTTTTCTTTTTGTTCATTAATTTTGAGAGAGAGAGAGTGTGTGTGCATGTAAGTGGGGAGGGGCAGAGAGAGAGGGACAGAGAGAATCCGCTCAGCACGGAGTCCAATGTGGGGCTCGATCCCACAAATGCAAGATCACAACCTGGGCGGACATCAAGAGTCAAACACTTAACCACCTGAGCTACCCAGGTACCAGCACAACTTGTACAAGTTTTATAAGATGATGAAATTGCTACAAGATAAATAAGAAGAGATGCATAATTTATTTACATCAATGCAGCAACCAGTAGGAAAACATAATGTGAAAATAACATATTTAAAAAAGAAAAACTATTTTTGTGTTAAAAAAAATCCAGAATCCAGTGGGAGCCAATTATTTCTTTTTGCACCATTTATTTATGGGCAACTTCTCAAATTTGACACACACTTTGAGATTTTGTTGATTATACTCTAAGTATAGGGTCTTTGCATTTCCATTACTTGCAGCCCACTCGCAAAGTGTTCTGACATTTTATTTGGTTTCAATAGCTCTTAATGATTTTAGGCAAAGCTGATGGGATAGTAGATAGGCACAGGCAAATGAAATAAAATGCCACAAAACCACAAGTTTTGTACGTATGTGCGTGCATGTATTCAAAGCCAGTTCACCCTTGTGATTTCTTGTATCTCCCAAGTGAATGTATGATTTTCTGTGCTGTTCTTTGAATTTCTTCCTCATACATCAACTTCTGATGCACAATTCTCTGAAATATAAAGACATATTCAAACAAATTTCAAAAGAGGCCATATGTGGCATGCCAGAGACATGGAGCCTGATTAGAATGGGACTTGGAATCTTTTTATGGTGCTGAATATAATTTAAGACACCGTGTTGTTACTTAGAAGGAAGCCTTATTTATAACAGCAGCACCATGCTGCACACCAGATGCCAGCGGAAAGTGAAACTATGATGAATTTAATTTGACCTTTCTCAAGCCTGCAGAACGTAAATTAGATATATTTAATAAAGATCAAGTTTGCAAGAAATAGCTTTGACTTCAGATGTGTAAATGCTTCAATGAAAGAAATGGAGGCACACTTTGTACACTTCTGAAGATAGTTTAAGCAAAAATGAGGGGAAAACGTAGTTTGGAGATGTGCAACTTTTCCTCATTAGATATATGTGGCACATTGCATAATTCGTTAGCTTTACTGCATTTTTTTCAGGCCATTAAGCCCAGGACAGTTATCTTCTCTTGTGTACGTAACAACAAAAAAATAATTTTGATGCCTAACTAGGATAACTGCATTAATAGATTTTGATATTTGGGGATTATTTTGTTACCAAATCTTCTTTAAAGTCTATGATCTAATTTTTAATAAGATTCTGAGAGTTTTGAAATCTTTACCTATGAAACATAATGGATCAATTCTTCCTCAAAATAAAAGCAAAATTATTGAAGTTTTTTAGGCTAGGAAAGAGGGTGAAAGTTTATTCTGAAGACAGAGATTTTTTAAGATTAAAGTCAGGTTTGGCAGGAAGCCTGCTTTATTTTAATGAAAGAATGGACAGGGGCCAAACTCATTACTATTGGAATACCTCATGGCCCCCGAGCACGTAAATAAATGTAGGAAGATAGCACATGTGTTTTAGCTTGTCAAGATCAGGACAGAAAGGAACCAAATTAGTTCATTCATTCCATCATTCATTCATTCATTCAAAAACCAATCCATACCACGTACAGGCTCTGGGAAAGTAAAATGAGTAAGCAGCAGATACTGTTTTCAAAGTGTTCTCATCAGATTGATTGCTACCATTTGCTTGCAACACATCTCTTTCAAATGGCTAAATGCTGTAATTATGGAACGTGTAAGATTCCAAGGAGCACCGTTCTGCCTGTGGAGTATTAAGCATGGCTCTTTAAAGAACCTGACCTGAGTCTCTGAATACAGACATGAATTTACAAGGCTGAGAAGGGGAGAATGCATGTTCCAGGCAGAGGAAAAAGAATGAGCAAAGGCACATCCTGCAGAATGAGTATGAAGGGTCTCAGACATCACAACATGGAGATCCAATCCTATCACAAAAGGACTGAAGAGTTCAACAAAATGGACTAAGTCAGGGGAGTGTATGGCTCTATTCGCACTGTAAGAAGGTGGATCATACTGTGAAGTGATTCTGAAGAGGGTGCACAGTGAGGTGTCAGGGAGGCCTTTAGGAAGGTGCCGGAAGGAACCAGAAGGGAGGGATAGTTCATTAGCACGGCAGTAATGGTGGTGAAGTGGGGAGATGGGCTCAAGTGATATTTGGGAGAGTGATTCATAGTGTTCCTGTCTCATTATATATATGAAATCGAGAGAACATTAACTTATTTGGATTTAGGATACAGAAAGGAAACCCGGCGGTATGTCCGAGAGGCTTCAGAAATTAAAGACTGATGACTGAGAAATACGTGAGCCAGAGACATGGTTTCAGAAATCATGGGCACAGTTACTCTTTGAAGTCCTAAGAGTAGATGAGCTGGCCCAGAAAGTAGATAAAATATGGGGGGTGGGGGGTGAAGAGCACACAGATGAAACAGAAACAAACATTTGGCTGAAAGGGCAGGGAAGCGTAGACAGAAGGGGAGACTGGTGCTGGCAGCAGAAGCAGCAGCTCATGGAAGAGAAAAGGCATGAGAGGACCTCCCTCGTGCCAGGTACAGTGATAGGTGTTCTGCACAGTTTCTTATGACCATCACCAGTTTTTCATTTAGTCCTGATGACTCCGTGCCCACTCGACAGATGATGACGTGACACTCAGGTCAAGTAACTGTCCCTGCCCACTAAGCTACAAAGGGGCAGAAAGTAAATTCCAGCCCGTGTCTGTCTGATTCCAAAAGCCTGCCGTCACTGGGAATAAAACTGAATGCATTACGGATTTCTGTTCTGTGGGGTGGGTTGAAAAATGCTGTACATTTCCTAACAGGGCACGATTTCGTGATAGGATATATTGTTTGTGCTAAAAACTGTATGGCCATATTTATATGTTTTGAACCAGGCAAATATGAAATATTTTGTAAAATATTGATATAATCATTTTATCGACTCATTTGAAATGCAAACTCCATAATTAAAAAAAAAGTATGCATTGCATAATTTCACAGCTAATTATAAGCTGTGCCTACATTTTTGTGGTCTGTGTTACTTGGTAAATGGAAATTGTGTGTAACATCCATGGTTAGTAGCTTGTAAAAATCCTGTTAACAATATCAAAATTTCTGAGTTACATTGGTGATTACTGTGCTATCATTTGAACATTCTGTTATTACAATGTAAGATATTTTTAATGTTCTATAAAAGTGCCTTCCAAACAGGAGTTAAGTGGTGGAACTTGTGCTGAAAACAAGCTGGGAAACAGTAAGGCTGGAATATAAATTAGATGCAATAAAAACACTATAAAGATGGCCAAACAATGGCCATGATATGCTAATTTAGTAAAAAGCACCCTGTGAAATATTAGAGATGTTGAATAAATAGGCAATACTAGAGCACGTGAAGCTTTACGTTTGCAAAAATTATCACATAATCAGGCAAAAATAATGCAAAACTGTAAAAAAATAAAATAAAATAAAACCCAAACAAAAAGTTGCCAAGTGTAACATAGCAGAAATGTGATTCTAAAGTGAGATTTTTATAGATTAATATGCTCCTAAAATACTGTAGCTGCTTTTACCCTCCTCACAAACTCATATTTAATGTTTCAAATTGGTCTTGAAATAAATGTTTTTGTGTGGCCTAAATTTCCTGTACAGTGACAGTCCACAGGGCGATGAACTCAACACTGGGATTTATGAAGGTGATTACAAAGGGGAAGGGGGAATTGCAACCATAAAGGGCGTGGAGAGAAGAGGAGTGTGCCAGTAGGCTGTGTGCTGAGAAGGGACACAAACAAGGGGATGCCACAATGTAACACACCTGAGCTATGCTAACTCGGCCCGCCCCTCCCTGGGTGCAGACCTCGCCCTCTGTATCCACGCTGAGTTACTAGGTGCTCCAGGAGATGTCGAGGAGCAGACAGGCGCCCGTAGCGGTTTCTCTGTGGCTTTACTTAGCCCTTACTTACACTAGGGTCTTGGGAGGCAGCCATTCCTTCTAAAACGTTTGTTTCTAATGCTAGAACTTGGAGAGATTATAGGGAAGTCTCGATCCTCACTCGAGTATTCACCAGAATGCTGGAAAAACTAGAATTAATGATCCAAATCACACGGCATTCAGGTATCAGCTGCCATCGACAGTGACGGTATTTGGAACTGGGAACAAGTCAAGAGTTTTGGGCACATTTAACTGTGAACTGGGAATTATTCTGTAGTTCGGATTTCACCAACTGTGTGTACAAACAAAGCAAGTACTTGGCTCTACCTTAACTTGATAGCAACTGAATACTTAACTGAAACTGACATGTTTTGTTTCCAATAATGTGTCACCTCCACATTGCTGTGTATTATCTTAGGTTTTAAAGTTTATGAGGAGGGAACACCTGGCTGGCTCAGTCGGGTAAGTGTCTGACTTCGGCTCAGGTCAGGATCTCACAGTTTGTAGGCCCAAGCCCCGCGTTGGGGCGTTGGGCTCTGTGCTGACAGCCCAGAGCCTGGAGCCTGCTTTGGATTCTTTGTCTCCCTCTTTCCCTGCCCCTCTCCTGCTCGCATTCTCTCTCAAAAATAAATTTAAAACGTTAAAAAAAATAATATAAAGTTTATGATTAGGACAGGAAACTGAACAAGTTCACAAACCTGGACAAGATCAATCAGGTGATGGATAAAGATTCTTCCCCATACAGTTTACAACTATTGTGTCTGATTTTTACATGTCTAAGGTCACATCCTATCTTCCAAAATAGTTCATTACAAATCTTTCTCCTTGAAGAGATTTGGTATTTTAGTTAAAAAAGAACCATTTGGAAATGCCCATGTTTCCTGTCTAAACTACCTCAAAAATAAACAGAATGAAAGTTAACTTTTACTGGAATGTAATCTGATGTTTTTCCATAACCAAATGTCTTGTACAGTGTTTTCTATTATGCAGGTGCCAAAATAACAAAGAAGCTAAAATAGTTTTGTCTATAATAATACAATCAATTTCTCACACAACGTTTATCAAAAACCCATTATCCCAGCCTTGATTACCTGAAACTGTTCAGGACAATGTCAAATATTAGTTTGTCTTTTTTTTTAAATATAAAGTATGCCATACCTCTCCTCTCTCATTCCCCCCCAACATCTTCATCATTTTGAAAGGATCACACTTTGAACAAGCAGCAGATGTTAATATAGAAATAGAGAACATCTCAATTTTCTCACTGCTAACTCAGCTTACTGAGCCAATTTCACAATTCTCACATTCCCTGAGTCCTAGGAGAAAATGCTAATTTAGATTGTTAAAACTGACACGGGTTAGGGTATAAAGGGTAATTAGCATAAAATCCTACACAAAGTGTTCTTAGCACCATTAATCAACACCCACCTAGGCATACACTTTTTTAGTCAGAGCTGATGTTTAACGAAGCTGAAAAATATCTAAAATATTCTCTTCTAGTTAAGTAATAAAAAATGCAGAGTTTGTCCTCAAATACAGTTTGAGGGGTTTTAAGGAAAAATACCTAATGTGTAGTTCATGCATAACTCTTATTTTTATACTTAAGGATTATTTAAAGCGTATAAAAGTACTCTGTTGAGGAAAATGCCTTTTAAACACTTGTGTTTTTGACATATTTGTGTCAGTGCTGTTCTGTACATGTGTTGTTATTGCTGAAAACACTGATGTTTTCTTCTCCCTCCCTCAGTGCTCGTGAAGGCGGCTGCATTTGGCAACAGTGTTCCTGCTTTCTTCCTGCTTTCGGGACAGGATGCTGCTGGTGCTTCTGACTCTTTGGTTTGCCAGGCTCCTCATCACCCACACACAGTCACTCGGGTCTGAGTCTGCTCTCGGGTGCTCCTGGTTCCTCAGATTTTGCAAGCCTACTAGGTCAATTACGCTTCCTTGTTTTTGTCTCCTTGCTAATGAAGTGAACTAGTGCAAAGATAACTGTCCTCCAGTTAGGTGAATGATTCAAAGTCACTTGAGTTTTCTGCTCAGTTTCCTCATTTGCAAAATAAAATAAGGGCCAAAACACAGGGCACAAGGAATCTATGTGGCTGGCAGCCAGCCAGCCCATATACGTTCCTGGGGACACCGGTGAGACCTATCTCCAGAAATTCTGTCTCCGAGACCCCAGTGAAGGCTGCAAACATGTGTTACCACCGGAGCCCATTTATTCTGCATAAGATAATGCTGCTTTGTATGAGGCATAGTCTTAAGCACACAGGATAGAAGCCGACAGAACAGTCTCAGGAGAGAGATTGTTCAAAGAAGATCTCAGAAACAGAAGACACATGCTCTGATCAGTGTCGGTGCTGTGAGAACACGCAGCAGGGGCATCTAACTGAAATTGGGGAAAAGGACTCAGAGGAAGGGCAGGCAGGATTGGCCCTGGTGACTAAGAACATGGAGTGAATGTTCTTAACGTTGAGAAGGGCATGTGCACAGATCAGGAAGAAAGGGAGTGTTGTGAATCCCAGGAGCTGAAATTTCAGGACAGTTGAGGAGCAGAACCAAGGTGAAGCTTAAGTGTCAAGTGTTGAGGGGTCTCATGCACCTGGGTGAGAATCTGAGAAGCAATGGAGAGTAAATGAAGGGTACTAAGCAGGGAAGTATACAAACATCCTTGTATTTAAGAGAGATCAATCAGGAGTGCTTGTGTGGCTCAGTCGGTTAAGTGGCCGACTTCAGCTCAGGTCATGATCTCGTGCTCCATGGGTTCGAGCCCCTCGTCGGGCTCTGTGCTGATGGCTCAGAGCCTGAAGCCTGATTCAGATTCTATGTCTCTCCCTCTCTCTGCCCCTCCCATGCTAACGCTCTGTCTCTCAATAATAAATAAAAAAATGTTTAAAAAAAAGAAAACAATCGGTCTGCAGGGTGCGGCACAGACTGGATCCTGGAGGAGATTTTAGGCAGGACGTCAATGGGGAAGCAACTGAAGTGACCCTCCTGAAAAAGGCCTGCAGGAGGAGGCAGGGGAGGGCAGGATGCAGGGTGGGGCCAAAAGAGAAGAAGAGCTCACATGCGTGCCTATTTATTGCAGGCTAGACCAAGCACTTTTCCTGCACTGTCTCATCAAATTGTCAGCACCCCCCACCCCCCCAGCCCTGCACACACAAACCCTATAATACAGGTACTCCTTTTCTATTTAAAGTTGAAATAATTCAACTTAAAGAGCAAATCAGCTCAAACTCAGGCATTCCCAAAAGGCTAACGCTGAGTCTGAAGCCAAGAAGTCTTGCTCCAGAGCTCTGCCTGTGATCTGCCTTCCAGGCGAATTTAGGAGGAAGAAGTGACAGTGCTCAGTGACAGCCTGGTGGAGGTGGTCAGTGGAGAAGGAGATCACAAAGACGACTACCCGTGCTGTCAGGCCGTGAAGGAGGGAGTTCACTTGGACACTGAATGCGGGAGGAGATAAGCTGGTGCTGAAAGGCAGAGAGGACAAGATCTACGGGCACCACGAGTCTGCGGTGCCTACAGGACATCAGAGTGGACAGGCAGTTGGAAGGGTGGGTCCATCAGGAGAAAAGGGCTTGCACCAGATGCAAGTGTGTTTGGAATTATTAGCAGCATTCTTGCCTATTCTGTGGGTGTGAGGTTGCAAAGGAGGAGCGTGGGGTCAGGGGATCACAGAGCCTGGGATGGGACAGTGGTAGACTTAGGTGCAAAGTCAGGAGGCTGTGTTGTCTGAAAAGCAAAGGAAAGTGGTGCTTTGTGATCAGGGAGCGACTGAAAGCAGCAAACACTCCTGGGAGGTTAACATGACACGAAAACGGAAAGGAGCTATTTGATTTTGTAAGGAGAGGGCTTCTTCCCAAAGACAAAGGACGTGGTGGGAGCACACTGCAGTGACCGTGTACAGTCCATAATTGCTACTACTCTACCCATGACACAGTCACACACTTCTACAGATGACATGATGCAGACAAGGGGGCTGTTGCTGGGTGAATGCCTCCTAGAGCCTCTCCAATGTCCTCCTCATTCCTGCCTGTCACTCAGGATGCACATTCCAATGCAACTGACCTTGGGCTTAAATAGTTGGTAAAGCCACATTCAGAGCCCCTTGCGATTTACCAAAGTGACCACTAGGGCTGGATATTTAGTATAAAGATGATACTCCCATCCTCCATGAAGGTCTGATTTTCCAAAGGAGATACTGGATGAGAAACGTCCTTTAATGAAAAACTTCTCCTAAATTTACTATGTTTTTTTTCTGAAAGGCATTATTAGTCTTTTTTTAAAAAAAATAATTATATAATACTCAGGAATCAGTAATACTAAAAAAAAAGTTTTCACTTGTGGAGTATTTTCTATCTTTTACACTACTTTCCCACTGAAGTCTTCCTTTAAGATGGATAATGGGATAAAACAAGCTGGCAGGAGAGACGAGGAGAAAAAAAAATCATGATACATGTAACACAGCGCTGGGAAATATCCTTGACTTTTTCAAAATTGATTATATAATAAATGTAATTTAAAGCACCCTTCCCGCACAAGGTTCTCAACAAATTAACAATTTATACAAACCCCTGTAGTAATACTCACTTACTAAAGGGGAAATGACGCATTTATGTTCCTTACTTCGGGTCACTTAAGATGACAGTAACATAGCGGAGGAGGAAATCAGGAAGAATGGGTTACCAGACGCTAGAATTATAATTTCTCCAAATCTGAATCTTTCGATTTAACTCTGTTGCGCAGAGGATTAACAAATTTAGTTTTCTCAGAATAGGGAAGATAAGATTCATCTAATTTCTGTTCTGTTTGAAATTATGAAACCAAATTCAGTTGCACAGAATATTATTTGGAAGCAGACCAAGGCCCATTCGCTCTGTGAGGAAGTCTCTCTCTGCCAGCAAATGTTCACAAGACGAATGTACAGATGAAAGACAAGCAATTTATTTTTATTTCATACTGAAAATGACAATTTAAACCACAGTAAGCTTGTCCTTTGAAGGAAATGCAAAATATAAATCAAGTATCTTTATAACTATCAATATATAAATAAGTAATCAAAATAGTAACCAAGCTGATTTGGAGCTACAGGACTAGCAATCACACATTTCCTTGTAATGTATGTATTAGTACATGCAATGTATATGTACGGTAAGATTCAGAAACCACATTCTAACTGTTGCCGCCTGAGTAAATACCTGGGATACCATTCCATTGCAAATTGGGTGAGACCTTATAGCTCCAAATGGGACATGAACACACTGAAATCCTATTATACACTGGGAACTATATACCACAGTCTTTCATGCAGAGTATGTAAAAGCTAAACTTAAAAAAAAAAAACAAAGACTGCAAAGAGATGAGAGTAAGAACCCTATCATTTTCACACTGGAAAGGGTCTTTAGAAAAGATTTAATGGAAGTCCTTTATGTCACACACAATTAAAACAAGTTCCTGACAGGTGGCTCCCTACACTTCCTGTGGCTCATGTGTGAATTGCAGCTAGAGGGAATCTCGCTAAATCAAAACAAGTAATAAGAAAAATGTGGAACAACATAACGTGTTCTAAGATGACCATAAAGCACAATTTCCCAAAGTTAAGAATGCTCATGGACTTCATTTATGACTTTGAAACCTGAGCAAGAAAGGAGATAAAAATGTGTGGCCGACACAGCTTTTACGATAACCAAATGAGAGGCATACCCTGTGAAACACTGCATTTTACCACGAATCAACTAGATGTGCCTCACAGCAGCTCATCTCAGAATCTTTTTGCTGTAATTAGCATCAAGGACTTAAAGTCCAATTTATTACAGTGGCATTTAAAAAATAAGTTTTCTCAATTTTCATTTTAGACAGGCTGTATTAGAAATATCTCCCATTTTTAAGTGGTTGGAAAAAAGCTGTTGGTACCTAATCCCCATTCCACGCAAAGGACCTTATTATTTGCTTTATTCTCCTAACGGCTTTCCCATTAAAACTGTTAACTTCCAAAGTGGGAAAGGTGTGGATTCAGGTAGTGAGGGCCATCTTGCCTACTTTTCAACTTTGGTCTCCACTGAGGAAAACAAATACGTTCTCAGAAGAGGCTTCCATATTCTTTCTTGTTGGAAAAAGTGCTGCTTAATTGCTTACGCCATTTCATTTTCTTTAATCCTGTAATTAGCATACTTTGAGCACAACAAGTCCCCTTTCCTTTCAGCTCCCTCTCCTCCTCCTCCTGTCCTTCTCCCTGTTCTCATTCTCTTCCTCGTCTCTTGATTTCTTCTTCTCATTCTTTTTAGTGGAAAGCATGTCTCTGTTTTCCAACAGCTTATTTTGAAGATGAGAAATATGACATCTGGGGGCACCTGGGTGGCTCAGTCGGTTAAGCGGTCGACTTCGGCTCAGGTCACGATCTCGCAGTCTGTGAGTTCGAGCCCCGCATTGGGCTCTGTGCTGACAGCTCAGAGCCTGGAGCCTGTTTCAGATTCTGTGTCTCCCTCTCTCTGACCCTCCCCCATCCATGCTCTGTCTCCCTCTGTCTCAAAAATAAATAAATGTTAAAAAAAAAAATTAGGGGTGCCTGGGTGGCGCAGTCGGTTAAGCGTCCGACTTCAGCCAGGTCACGATCTCGTGGTCCGTGAGTTCGAGCCCCGCGTCAGGCTCTGGGCTGATGGCTCGGAGCCTGGAGCCTGTTTCCGATTCTGTGTCTCCCTCTCTCTCTGCCCCTCCCCCGTTCATGCTCTGTCTCTCTCTGTCCCAAAAATAAATAAAAACGTTGAAAAAAATAGTTTAAAAAAATTAAAAAAATTAAAAAAAAAGAAATATGACATCTGAAACACATCATGAAATTCAAATTTTTGTGCAAATAATCCTCTGATTACCATGAGACATTTATCTTACAACCTTAAGATTTCCATAGAGCACACAGACCGTTCTAATTCTCCTCAATAGTAGCTAATTCCATGTTTCTTTCATTCTTTTGGGATATCACCATTACTTAGGTGTATATACTTTAGAATTTTTCCTTGGACTTGAACATGAGAATTCACTCATCATACTAGGCAAAAATAATCTAGCTCTTCTGTATTCACTTTACATCTAAAGAGAAATAATAAAGGTATAAAAGGGAATCTTAACAGAATTAAATGTCTATCATCTACCTACTTAACCCCCCCCATCCATTATCCATCCATCCATCTTTCTCTTTGTATCTATCCTTCTATACCTATCAATCTACCAATTTGAAAGATTTCCTGCCATAGTAGGAAATAACAGTTTATTGTTTTTTGGAAGTAAGGTTTGATACCATGGTTCATTTTAAACTAGTCTCAGGGGCACAGATAGACTAATCTGAATATGGATAATCAATTTAAAAAATTACTTAAGCTCACTTCATTTTCCAGAGAAAAGACACTTGGGTACTATGCAGCCTTAGCCTGAAAATGGTTTGGTAACAACATCTTAGTGATTATGTAACTCTGTATTTAAAAAATACAACAACTTTTAACCTAGCAATTACACTTCTAGAAATGTAGTCTAAGGACATAATTATATTCATAAAGAGAGAGCTACAAGGGTGCCCATTACAGGATTGTTTATAGTGGCAAAAAGTTGTACTCAAAGTAAATGGCCAGCAACATGGAATGCATTTAATAAACTTTGGTAGCGCTCTGCTAGAATATTTAACAACATGGAAATAGCGTCACAAGTGTATTGTAAAATGGAAACACAGGTTATAAGATTTCAAAAATAGGTGGTACCAAGTAAATATACATCTGACCCTAAATCTTTCAACGTTCTCAGTTTTCCTTCCACCTGAAACTATGACTCCATTCAACAGGTAATCTCTAGTCCTCACCTCATGTCATGGTAGCAACTGACATGATAAACTCTTTCTTGAAAACCACTCTTTTAGGGCACCTAGATGGCTCAGTTTGTTGAACATCCAACTCTTGATTTTGGCTCAGGTCATGAACTCACAGTCCTGAGACTGAGCCCAGTGTTGGGCTCCACACTGGGCATGGAGGGTGCTAAAGACACTCTCTCTCCCTCTGCCCCTCCCCCACTAGCACACTTTCTCTCTCTCTCTTAATGAATAAAAAACATTCTCTTACTTTGGCTATATAAACCAATGTTTTCCTTTTTTATGTCTCTTACAATTTTTAAATTTATTAAGGCTTTATTTATTTATTTATTATTTTGAGCAGCTTTTGGTTCATACAGCACAAGTGAAGGGAAGGTAGAGAGATTTCTCATACATCCTGAGCTTCTCCTACACACAGCAGCCACCCCCGCCCCCCCCACCGCCCTCTCCCCCGAGCACCCTCCCAACAGTGGTACATGTGCTACAACTGAAGGGCTGCACTGACACATCCTCATCCCCTTAAGTCCCTGGTTTGCAGTATGGTTCACTCTTGGTGTCTCCTGCCTCATCAACCACCCATTCTCTATACTCTGTCAAGCTTTCTCTGTACTATGTAACATGAAATATTTGTACCGTTCCATTTCATTCTCCCTGTTTGGGGGCTATCTTTCATGCCTTTGGCTTTAATTTCCCTCTGTGCACAGATAACTCGCATATTTATAATCATGATCCAAACTCTCATTTAAGCATAAACCATATGCCTGACAATGTAGTTGTGGTGCTCTTAGTTATTTAAAAAGCACTTCAAACTCAACACATCTAACGTGAGATATATTATTACTCCCTGAATCACCCACTTCAAGCTGGTCACCTCCTGGTGTTCTTTCAGATTCCTATTTCTGAAAGGGCCCACTCTCCATTTATTTATGCAAGACCCAATAATTAATGTTACTCTTAATATAACCCTTACCTCCAATAACAAACATAGCACGAGTCCTGTCCATTTTCCCTTCTCAAATGCTCTCACAACAGTCAACTGCTCTCCAGCATTGTCCTTGCCTTACTCTAAGTAACAGTAAAGTCTCACCTGAACTACCGTCATAGCCTGAGTAATGGCCTCTCCACACTCACTCTGTCCTCCCTCCAACTCATGTCAGCCCTTCCTTGATTAGTACACTTTGGTGATTTCTAACTTCACATTAGGTAAAGACAACTCACCTTGACTCATGGCTCCATGTGTAGTAGTCTCATCTAGCACAGTGCCCCCCTCTTTCTCTCCTAACTACACTGGCCTTTTATACTCCCATACTCATTACTCACTAATTCTGCAGAACTTTTTACCATGCTGTTCCCTCTGCCTGAAACAGCATCTCTCATCTTTCTCCTGATGATTTGGTAAGAGTGAGATAACTGATGAAGCAAGAAACTCCCCACGATTTAGTCACATAAAAATGAGAACAGCCATTGTGGCTGGTGGCAGCGAAGAGTAGCTACTAGAGGTCAGTTTCCCACCATTTGGCTTCAACTTGCCTGCATTGTCCCGTGTCCCCTTCCCTACTGCTCCTGTGGTCCAGCCAACCTATTTGTCCCTATTCTTTCTGGCCTTACTTCTAGGTTTCCAGCTGGAAACCCAAGTTTCCAAGATAGAGTACAAATTAAATTTTCAGCAGGAATTGTGAAATCTGAACCAATGGGTTAGCTACTGACCAAGCCCAGACAATATAGTTCATTCCTCTTCTCCTGATAGAGAATCTAGAAAACCTTCATTCGGTCACCAACCTGTCTTTAGCTCTCCCTAAGCAGTTGCCAACAGTATGTGACTTGCTTTTTTGGCCACAAAGCAAAGCAGCTTATGGATCCAGACCCTGATTTATAAAATGATCCTTAAATAAACAGCTTCCCACAGCTAGAAGTATCAGAAGATCCAATTAACCTGTCAATGAAATAGCAGGACAAAAATGGACCTAAGAAAAATTTTACAAAGTAGTCATTGTAACAGCTAATCTGTTTCATTTAAAAAAAATTAATGTTTATTTATTTTTGAGACAGAGAGAGAGCATGAGTGGGGAAGGGGCAGAGAGAGAGGGAGACACAAAATCTGAAGCAGGCTCGAGGCTCTGAGCTGTCAGCACAGAGCCCCATGTGAGGCTCAAACTCATGAGCTGTGAGATCATGACCTGAGCCGATGTCAGACACCCAACCAACTGAGCCACCCAGGTGTCGCTGTTTCGTTTTTTTAAGCATTATGGCAACCCTTTGAGATTCTATGTGTAATTACACCCTTGGGAACAGAGAAGTTATTTGTCAAAGACCACAGCACCAGTAAATGGTATAGCTATACTCCAGTCTGGATCTGCTTGATTCTACCTTCTGCATCACTCTTGAATAACTGTAGATTCTGGAAGGAATCCATCAGGCGCTTGTGTAATGCCCATCACACAATCACACTACTCAAGCATCATGTCACTGGACCAACTTTTGATGACATCTCCGTTATTAGGCATGAGAAATGCAGACCCTTGCACAATCCACATTTCCCCTAGGGTCTCCTCCCGGTGATCTTAGTCATAAAAACAGGCTGACTTCCAGTGTTGTCTATGTCTAATGAAAGATGACTGGTTTGTCAGGGGACAAAAGTAACAACAGCTCATGAATGCAGAATGTGGTACTATAAAACTATTAATATTCCATATTATACACTGAAGTTTCAACTTCAACCCAGACTAATAACTTTTCTTTCTTGAGTGTAGTATACTAAACATTCATACTTAAATTATTTCTTCTCTTATGTACATATTCCATTTTTATTAACCATGAGAGAAGTACCAGGAGCTGTGCTAGATGAAGAAGTTTCTCCTGCAACTGAGAAGTCAAAAATGTAGTGGTGAAGAGAGACAAGAAGGCAGTATTACTGCATAGTGTCACAATTAGAGGCCAAGGTGGGCTAGAAAGATGCAGAGGATGTATGTGCAGGTCAGGGAAGCTGGGGATCTGGAATAGGGCAGCTGTAGGAAGAGGCGAGGTGACAGGAAGATGCTATTTCGGGGTACCTAGCTAGAGTAACACTCAGGAGACAGATAAACTCTAAGCTAGTCTTGAAGAATGAGTAGGAGATACTTGGGCAAGTAAGAAAGGTTTGGTGATGAAGGATGGATTCTAAGCAAAGAAAAGACCATACACCAAGGTACAAACATGTGGGAAATCCAGAGTGTTCTAGGAACTCCATGGACTGCTACAAAAATATTTCTATGTTTTGGGAATGGGGTAGGAGATGAACTTGGATAGACAATAAGAGGGCATACTTTTGGCTCCTCAGAAGACTTATTAAGAAGTCTGACCATCCTGTAGTGATTTTGGGGAAATCAAATCACATGATCACCATTATGCTCAAGAAAAATCTCTTCTATAGCACAAACAGGGATTGAATAATTTCAAAACAGTCACTGTAAGTTTTCTTGGAGCAGCCAGCTGAAGGTTATAAGATTTCTTTGGCACTCTCCAGAATTGAAAAGACAAATGTATGGAGGAAGATTATGAAAAAATTACGTTAGCAACGGATGAAAGAAGAGAGTAGTTAAGACCCAAGCTTCTGAGTAAGAGAAAGTTTTTTTTTTTTATCTTGACTCAGCCATTAAAGCTATATAATTGTAGAATATTACTTATCTTTGAGTTTGTTTCCTATCTTCAAAAACAATGCTATTTCAGGTATTGACTATGAAGAGCAAATAAAACATCTATAAATTTCAAAGTGTACAGCAAATAGCATATGTTTAATAATTATTTTTAAATAATTGAATATTCCTTTGGAGTAATTTTTATGCATCTATCAATTTGGATATTAGAAATCTAACAAAATAGACAAAATATTAAGAAAACTCTTTTTTAAGGATATATTATTTCTAATGATATTAAATAATAGTATCTGGTCGCTCTAATACTAATAATTGATTTTTACGTGGGCCAAAAGACTTGATTTGGCTGTCAGATATCTTGAAATAGGAAAATGGGACTGATAAAAAGGAGTAAATCAGTTCACTTTCAAATATTCCCTAGAAATCAAATTGATCATTAGATCATAAATTCAAACTGAAGGAAAATAATGACAAGATCAATCATATTGGACATATTGCCAGTCTGCTCAAAAACTGAAGGCATTCAAAATCCCAGTACATAAGGCTGGATGACTAATTGTGCCAAGTGTCATATGAATGATTTTCCCAGAGGGACAAATAAGGAAATCCAAAAAATCAATGTGCCATGAGGTTGACATTTCACGTACTGATTTCCCTAGCTCCTTTTTCTCCATCTTTGCTATGCAGAAAGGGGTAGAAATGTCCTCTGACAGATGTCCACATAAGTAGAGATGGACTCACTCCCAGCTGAGTTGGAGGCACCAGATACTGCCATCTTGGTTTGACTCACTAGATGCCAGCCATGTGCATACAACTGGAAAGAAGAGGCACGGGAAGGCATCTGGATAAGAAGCAGTAGACATAACTCAGCTCATTAAAATTTGGTATTTTTTAACAAAGGACAGTGGTATAAAAAGCTCTCAAGTCCCAGAACTACTTATTCCCTTTTTAACATTTGGGTTTTATGAAGAGTTCTCATTTTTCTTTGTCTAGCTCACTGTTATCCCTGACAAAAGAATGCCCTTGACCTACAATAGCCAACATATTTGTCAGTGACTCAGTGGCTACAAGTCTCTATATCTTAGAACTCCTGTGGACTTTCAATTCATTTCCTTTTATTCAGACTACTATTAGGTAAGGACTTCTCTCTCCTTATCCAACTATTTACTCACCCAACACATCTCATTACTGAATGTCACCCCAAAGCAGAGTGATGATTCTGGATCAGAGTGGTAATTTGTGTAGCAAAGGGAAAAATAAATTAAGATTATTATTGCCTCATACCTATCTCCCTTAGTAATGGTAACACTCCCCATTCAACTTCATTCCTACTCTATTTTAAAGCCATGCAGGCGTTCAGTGTCTGTGACGAAATGTAGATGAATCTTATCCCATCTTTTGAGTGGCCAAAAGTTCACTTTTAGGGGGAACAAACATTTCTTTTCCCCTAGAGCTGTCTCAGTTTACTTCTGCTGTCCCAGCACAGTTATGTTGCACCCATTTTACTTTCAAAAGTATCCTTTACTGGAAGAGTAAAGTATATGGATGCTTGTTAGTGGGAAAAAAATGATGAAAGGAATAAGCATAGGAAAATTCATCTTATCTCTGGTGTCTTTCACATTGCTAGGAGAAGACAACCCATTACTTAACAAGCAGTAAGGGAGAGTAGAGGAGAAAACAATGCCAGCCAAGCCCCCCCTCTCCCCCGCACACACACGGCGAAGAGAGCCAGGGGACTAGGTCCTCTATGTGTATCTAGAGAAGGAAGGAGCACCTGGCAAGGAACACTGCTGGAGCAGTGGAAGCAAAGCTGGCTGGTTAAACTCGACCTGATGGATGAAAAGCAGGGACTTGAGAGGCAAACTCTTTGGGGACACATGCCTTGGAGGGAGGTCTGCAGGGAGTGACAGAGCTGGGCTCCTGACTGGCCTACAGGCAAAAGTCTGTTTTCTATCCTTCTGCCCTTAGAATTCAGAGCCTATTTTTGCAAGAACACTTTATTCATGGTGATTAAGTTCTGTAATTTCATTAGTGGAGTACTAAGCTTCAGATACAGTGGGCTTAATTAGGCTTTTATGGAAAGACCTAGGGAATTAACCACGATGTATAACACTGTTCATTTGAGAAAATGTATTTCCAAATACAAATATTGCTCCACAAACCAACTTCTGGAATACCATTCCATTGACACTTAACACATGAGAACAGGGTCTGATCAATTCTCCTCAACTCAGGCTGTATGTCTGACCTATTGAGGAGCTTTTAAAAATCATACTGTTACCTGGGCTCCACATCAAGAGATTCTAACTTAATTGGCCTGGGATGAGGCCTGGAAATAAGTATGTTTAAAAAGCTCTTTGTGGCAGGATTGAGAATCACTAGGATAGAAAATTCTTCTTGGATCTTTTTTTGAATAAGTGGCACAAGAGGGTGTGTTTTCATTACAAAGGGGTCTTTTCTTCACAACAGGACTCACTTTCAGTTTTCATTTTTCAACTGTTATTCAACCTGAAATACCTCTTTAGCTGAGTGTTTTCAAAACACACACACACACACACGTAGTATAAAAATAAATACACTTTCTGGCCAAACATAGTTATCTTTTAAAACTCACAGTGCACTGTCAAAAAGGAAATAACAAATCCCAACATACTACAACAGAAAATTTAGTTAAGAGACTAATTCTCTATATTTGAGAGATTTCACTCCCTCAAATTCCTGCCTCCATCAGGATCCCGGCACAAGTTTAGGATAAATTTGAGTAATAAATCCCTCCCTGAAGGTGCTGGAGATAAAATTCCTTCAGCCCACAAACCCCTCAAAGTTCAAAAGGAAGGGCTGATTAGAAGAGTCAGACTTCACATAAGGCAGTCTTAATAGTTACCTCCATTGGTGACATCCAGGCATTTCAGGCAAGCCCTGTGATGTCCCCTTCACCCTTAGTGTCACAAATGAGGTGATGGAGCACTACGGGAGCAACCTTTTGACCATGCGGAGAGATGCTTCCTGCCCCAGACTCAGGCTCTCTTTCTGCTGCTGACTGTTTTCCTGGTTTGCTTACTTTCTCCTACCCTACCATGGAAATGCATTATCCTCTGAAAAAAATGTGCCTAGACAGTAAAATTCCACGTATTGAAGCCTATTTCCCCCACTGACTTCCATTCAGTTACTGCAAAGGTATGGATAGAAGTTGTTTGTTTTCTCCCCTTAAGAAGACTTAAGGTTCTTTCATCAGATTTCTTTATCCCATATTAGATGCTCAAGATCTATGTTCATTTGGTCTCAGGCAGAGTGTGGGTAATGAGTGAATACACTCACTCTTCCTGTGTGTATATACAAATGTATGCATATGTTTCATGTCAAGTTATGAAATCTTTATTTATAAATTATATTTTAACCAGATTCCCATGAAATACTTCCATTTGTTCAATGCTGTCTTCAGTTCTTAATATGACTGTAAATTTGGGGTGCCTGGGTGGCTCAGCTGGTAGAGAGTCCAACTTCAGCTCAGGTCATGAGCACAGTTCATGAGTTTGAGCCCCACGTCAGTCTCTGTGCTGACAGCTCGGAGCCTGGAGCCTGCTTCAGATTCTGTGTCTCCCTCTCTTTCTCTCTCTGCCCCTCCCCCTATTGGCACTCTGTCTCTGTCTCTCTCAAAAATAAACGTTAAAAAATTAAAAAAAAAATGACTGTAAGGTTTGTAAACAGATACATCTAATTTTTATTATCCCTAAAACAGAGCCTTGAGAAGTTATTTAGTGAAATTTTGAGGAACATAATAAACTTGTATGTGTGCAATTTATTTGATTTTAGTTCTGGTGATTATGGAGAAGAATGATCCATTTGTTGAACAAATTTCTACTGAATAGCTACTATATGCCAGGCGGGATTCTAGGCATTGAGGATAGGCAAGTAAATAATGAGTCAAAAACACCTGCCTTCATGGAGCTTACATTCTAGTGAGAATTCACAGTCTTGTAGTAACATATAATGATGACCTTGAACCTGGGTTTAAAGTTTGTTTCTTGAACCAAACTTCAAATCAATACACATCCAAGCTAAATTTGTCTGCTCTTTTCTATAGATACTAGAAAGAATGAGATAGAGAGTAAAAGGTTTGGTCAAAGAAAATAAAATGATTTTGTAGGATTAGGAAATTTGAGCAGGTAGAAAGTCAATGGGCTAAAAGAAAAATTCTCACTGTACAAAATTCTCTAATCCTAAGAGCTGTAGGATCAAAGTTGGCTGCTCAAAACTAAAAATATTCAAAACCAACCCATTTTTAAGTGCATTTGCCCAGTTTTAATGCACGTGTGTGCTTCTAAGAGGCCTATGGTGATAGCTTCAATGCTGCATACACTCTTACTCACCAAGTCATGATCGTGATAATAGAATGGGGACAATAAATCTTTCCAATGTGGACAGCCAAGTGCAGGTCTAAACAGTGAGTATAAAGAAGCCTTTGAAGGGTAAATAAATGGAAAATTAAGTGGGAAGGAGCATGCAGAGAGAAAACAGTACAATCAAAGACTAACCAAAATAATGTTGCCTAATAACATGAAGGGTAAGCCCTAACTGCTGGCAAGGAGCAGGCCAAATGCAGGTGCTGCTGGGAAGGACAGAAGATGGCAGGGCCATCAAGCTGAGGAAAACACAGTGACTTTGTATAATTCTGAAGGATGGAGGGAGTCTGTGATTATGAAATGCAAATCCTAATGAGACTTCCCAACGTAATTCTCTTTCAATACTTTGTTTGTTTCAACCTACAAATACCACTTTTTAAGACAACGATCAACAGGCCAAGAGAAACCATCTTCTCTCTCTAAGCCACGTCTGATTTACCACTCCTTAGAACAACACAATGCCTGGAAAGGGTTATCTATAAATTCTCATATAGACCCTGAGTTTCCTGGGGAAGATGTAAGTGACGCTTGTTTTTTCTTGCTTCTCTGCAGATTAAGATGGTTATAATGTAAAACCTATCAGGGTGCTCGTACATGGGATTTTCAGTATAGTGAGAAAAAGTGCTACATCCTCAGTGATAAAACATCTTCCTCCCTAAAATGATTATCAGATCAACCAATATCTTTCTAATAATGAAGACAAACGCATTCAAATACTGCACAAATCAATCTTTTCTAGGACTGAAACATAGATATGGATGGGGATATTAGTCAAGATCTTAAAAATAAGTTATTGTTACAATCTGTAGATGAAAACTGTACCAATATATTCAATATAGGGAAGATTTAAATGGTTTTACCAATTAAGTGGAGTAGTTTCATTCAGTAATTTGATTTACAGCTTAATTTTCATTTTACTTTAAGAAAAACATGTGAGTTTCAAACACTTAAATGTTGTATGAATTTCAAATATACCTTACACAGAAAAATAACAATATAAAACCTCATTTAAAAACTGCAACAAATTAAACAAATCTAAAATGTAGGAAAATAGATGATTTTGGACAATTACATAAAAATGTTTCTGCTTTATTAAGGGTGAAAATATTCTGGAGTAGAAACTTGTTTTTTTTGTGATTCTATAATCTTTCTCTCTTATAACAGCACATTTTAACATATTACAAATTGAGTTAATTTCTTTAAACTATTTTAAGTATTACAGCCTTAAAAATAAATAATAAAAATTGCTTTTGTATAAATATTCAGAAAATAATAAATTTTCCAACACATATTTATTTTGTATTCCTTGATGCCATGATCTTGTTCTTTTTGTGTCTGTTTTTTTTAAGTTTATTTATTTCTTTTGAGAGACAGAGCACATGAGCAGGGGAGGGTCAGAGAGAGAGGGAGAGAGAATCCCAAGCAGGCTCCACACTGCCAGCGCAGAGCCCTACATGGGACTTGAACCCAGCAACCGTGAGATCATGACCTGACCCAAAGGCAAGAGCTGGGACCCAGGCACCCCATAATTCTTTTTGTGTTTGACCCATCGCTGCACATTTTCCCTGTTGCAAAGGCTTCCTAAACTTAGGAAGGCACCTTTGTGTGCCTGGAATGGTTCCATAGTTCTACTATAATTATTAATTATATAATTAATACATCTACTATAATAATTAATTTATTCTGAAAGTAACTGCATGCAAAAACTACGTTGATCACTCAAACTAAAATACACTAACTTTGTGTTGTTGACAAATGTTTACAAAAGAAATCAGATTTATGATTTGTGTTTATCAATCTGGAAAATGGCAAATTACACATGCTTATAATATTATTAATATGAGCTACCATTTAGTAAGTGCCACAATTTGTAAGCTGCCACGCTCTTCCCCATCATTATGCTACATATTATTATCCGTAATTTATAAAGAAGGAAAGTGGAGCTTGAAAATGATAAGTATCTGTCCCAAGGTCATACAGTTAGCAAGGAATAGAATAGGAATTTGAAGTCAGGTCTATTTGATTCCAAAAGCCATACTAAATGGATGAATGCCGTAAACACCTATTATAATATTAATGCTAGCAATATTGTGAACGGATGCAGACACAGGAGAATGGGAAATATCACGTAGTATTTTTCTTTTCTAAAGTCAAAAAGCTTGGTGTGACCCCCAACTGCATTAATTTCCATTTAGAGTTTCCATTCCAGTTACATGGCTAAAACTTAATCTGGGCACTTTTAGGTAACTGCCATCATATCCAGCAATCTTCCTCCCATATCTGTTTCTCCTTAGGATCAATTCTAACCTCAGGGGTTTATGCAGTGTGAAAACACTCATGGGGGGAAAAACAACACTGCATGGCCTTGATCCATCCTGTGTTAGCTCTGAGATGTGTAATTGTTCCCTTATGGTCTTTATTAGAACCAATATCCACAGCATCTAAGTTTACAAATCCTGACGTGCCCACTGAATGAACAGCCCACCCTTTAAAATCCTCTCTTCACAGACTTGGTAACCCTTTGGATCTACGGCTCTTCTTTCTTTCGATGTATCTATCTTCCTTCCTTCCTTGTCTATGCAGACACTAGAAATATTTAGCTGCTCAAATATCCACACACATTATGACTTGGCTCTCAATGCCTTTGTCTCTGCATCCAATGTAGTGACTACTTCCCCACCGTGGTGCGGGGCACATGTAAAAAGCTGCTGCCTCCAGATTTCCAAATGGAAAGCAAATATAATCTCTTCCACTCTGGGATCTCCATATTTAAAGAGTATCTATTAACCCTCTATCTTCTCATACCAAAAAGATGGGGAAATGGCAGAGTCACCTTTATCATCCACACTGGCTTCCAACAGTCTTCCTTCTCTAGCTATTACTGCTCTTCTCCCTCAGCATGGAGCTTCTTGTACAGAACTCAAAGGCTACACATTCAACTTTTCCCTATTTTACTACTGGATCTAAATTTTTGAACCTGAAAGCGCAAAATTTCTCACTTTTTTTGCTCTCTCATTCCACAGTGTCCTAGATGGGAAAGAACAAACAAACAAAAACAAACAAACAAACAAAAACAACTCTGGGATACAAGTGAATGAAGGGCAAGCAGGTATTAATGCTAGTTAATACTTGAAAAGTATTGTCCATCCCCCAGAGGGTCAAAGTCCTTTACATGGTTGACTATATTTGTGAATACAAGGAACTAGTAAAAGGGTTAGTTGAAGAATATTACAATAGAATAAAGCAAGAACAGAGAGAAGGCAAAAAAAAAGGGTAATAAGTTGATAAGGAAAAATAGAGAATAAGAGTAAAGAATACAGTTGTAGTAAGAAATAGCAGACAAGAGGAAGCCAACAAAAGGATGGACAAGAGAAGGGAGGGAAGATATAAGAAGTGATGGAAAGACATGGAAAGAGAGAGATAAGAGAATGGGGGAGAAAAAGGAAACTTCAATGAAGAAAAACATGCAAAAGAGACAAAACAATAATAAAGTTTTCAGAGGAGGAAAACATTTAATTTTCAAATTCCTAACTGGCACAAACAATATCATATGGAAGTCTGAATCCACTCTCCTGATTCCTTCTGCTGCCTGTAGGATGTTTTCTGATTCTCAGCTTTGGAGCCATCCATTTTAAGTATATATAGCTAGATAAGTACAGATATTACAACTTTTAGCCTAAGTCGCTGGTTCACAAAAGCTATCTACTTTCCCATTTTTTTTAGTGTTAAGTGAATCCGAGACACTTATCTAAAGGGCTTATGTAGGTTATCTCATTTAATTCTCATAGCAACTGTGTGTGAGAGAGAGAGACTATTCTTTTTCCTACTTTACACATTAAGAAATTTGAGGGTTAGGGTGAATTTATCCAAAATGCAGAGCTAGCCAACAATGAAGCCAAAATCCAAACCCGACAATTGAACTCCAGATCCCTTCACTTCTTAACTGCTTAGCTGCATTTTTTAATTTCCCAAATCATCCAATTAAACAACCCACCTACCTACCTTGAATTTTATCTATGACAGTAACATAATGTTTGATTTAGGCCATGGTCTGGGTGATTGTTACAGTTTCCTTTGGTGTTGATTCCAAGTTCAAAGTTCCTTATTCGAGTGGCCGTGTTACTGATCAACAGAATACATGCTTATTAAAACAAATCATAGGCAGCAAGCCATGTTTGGGTGCAGTTAGGAGCTGTTACTTTGTGGTCTGAAGAAAAGTTGTATGTTTAAATCTGTGCAGGACCCAGCATATCTCCACTGAGGTGAGTATCATGTGTGTTGGGGGTACAGAAATTGCAGAGTCCTGATACTGAAATGGACTATGATATGGGAGGATAGTTCTTATGCCAGGAATTACAACGGTTCTTTACTCGTCATAAAGACCCTTGAGGGATCTTAGCCACACACCCAACATTCTTCTCAACAATGAAGACATAAAAGAAACATGGCTGGGGGTGGGTGCTGAATTCAGGGGGGCTCTCTCTCCAAGCGCAGGTGAAAAAAATAGAAGCTTAGCAGTGTTTGTGGAGTTTTCTCTGAGATAGGTCAGTGATGATGTTATGAAAACCCCCTCAAAAGTTCATGACCCACCTTCAATGTGATTTTTTTTGTTCCCTATGTCTTCCAAGATGCTCCAGTTTTAATGATATATTGTTTTTATAACCCTTATCTCATGACATATGGCTCCTTGAGAGCTCAGATGGCCAAACATTCAGAGTCAGGAAGTCCTGAATTTACCTTCCAACCTATCATCTTTGTTGCCTTAGGCAAGGTCCACCTAAGCTCTCAAAGGCTCACTTCCCCCATCTATAAAATGGGGATTATAGAAATTATTAACCTATAGTGTTCTTATGAGTATTAACTGAATTTGGTATGGAAAGTGCTTGATATACTCAATACATTTCAGCAATGATAATAATAATATTCATCATTCTTTTTGGTAGCCCCAGCACTTAGATCTTGCATAGCAAACTCTCAACAACTGTTTGCTAGATGAATGAATCCTATGATATAGGAGTAAACATTATATTATTGTAGGTGTATATTAATTAAAAATGACAAAGTAATGGTGGAATATAAAAACAGAAACAATGCTCTCAACTCGCATCAAGATTCATCATTTTTGGAAAGCAATTACCTACAAAACATTACTCTGCAGTGCTTCTTGGCTTAATGCTTCCTTCAGTGTTTTAAGAAACTAAGGCCAAAAAGTGAATGTTTAAGATGGTGGTAGCTCCAGCAATCTACAAGTCTCATGGTATCTATGGAAAGCTTAGAATGATCATTCCAATAAAATTATAAACCAATGAGGTCCTTGATTGATTTACTCTCACTCTGGTCAGAGAATTTTATCAAGAGCTTCTACAAAATAGCTTTGTTCTTTACCATTCCTCTTCTGACATAAATCAATGACTCACTTAAGCTAACTCCGTGTGTTGTATTGCTAATACACACACACACACACACACACACACACACACACACACACACAGGTTGAACAAACCTATTCTGTTGGACAGAAGACTAAAACCACATTGCATATATCTACTAAAATTGAGAATCAAATGACTACATAATTAAACAGCAAGAACCATGTTAATGTTAATGGTGCATCAAACATTTTTTTGATAAGAGAACCTTGTTTATATCTTGTTAAAAGAGTCATCTACATTGACTTAAAACTATTTGGACTTCCTTGACTGATTTTGACCTCAGAGTCTTTGAAATTCCTTATTTAGATGTGGACAAAGCACAACTAAAAAATTCAAAGAAAGCATCTTTTCCCCTCACCCCCAGGACAGCTGAATATTAGACTATTTCCAGCTGTGATGCTTATTGCAAAATTTTAAGGCAGTTTATTTTCTCAATCTTTGTGTAATTTGTCGCTCCAAAAATTAGGCTCCTTGTTAATCATCTCTGCACATTTTCTAGTTTTAAAAAATATACTGTTTTTACACTCTGTCTCCCATAATTGCATCTGGTGTTGTGAGTCCCCTAATATGTCATTAATATGTCACCATGGTATGGCCTTCATTAGGGTTAGGAGTATGTACTAACTTACTCTGATGATCAGAAAACTGAAACACAGCTTCTTCCAACATGTAACAATTTCAGCATTTGAAGATGAGTACTTTTACAAAGCTGAATTCCCTCAAATTAGATGACAAAAATTATGCACTGGCAACACTGATGAAAGTATTTTTGTTGTATATGTTGATTTACTGTGATTCCAGTTTATAAGAAAGATATCTTTTATACTGTCATAATTAAAGTCTCAATAGAAGATGAGACTATCACAGACACTTAGATTTTAATTTTTATTCTGTTGGAAAGATCATGTCACACTATTCACTTCTTTGTTTTCAGTTACAATAATGCATGGAAATACCACAAGGTTCCCTCTTATCCACGTCTTTTCAATTTTTCCATGAAAGGCTTATTTAGTGATGATTAAGGTCTTGGAAGACAGATTGTTTACAGAGTAGAGGCAGTATTGCCAAATATAGGCTGCGGTGCTTTGCATCTTATGAATTTAACGATGAGCTGCTCAACCAAGAAGGAGGAATTTCATTTACAAAAGGCCATCTGCATTTCAGGTCTCTTAACTGAGCCAATCCTTCTTCCCCACCCTCTGAGGAAATGACATCTTCACACAGAGGTTAGTTCTCGGCTAACAAGGTCATCGAATAATGAGGCTTGACTAGATTTTCTTGTAATTAAATAATAAACGCAAAATAACTGTGGGTCCTCATCAGCTGATCAAGGGGGATATATGGTTTCAGAGATGTCAGTTTCAAGACTCTGGTTAGGGGCTAATTTCTCTGAAGTGTTGATCTGGTTCTTTTCTCTTGTAAGAATGTATAGAATGATAACCCAGCTGTGCCCCAACCATATGTTCAGATTCACACAAAAGTCAAATCAGCTTTCTTTTTCCAAATTACTTCCTCCCTTGATGTATGGACCTTATTTATAACCTCCCTTTGTGCAGCCATAACACTATCACATAGGGCTTAGTTTCTGAAAACCATAGCAATTGCCTGAAAATTGATTTGATGTCTTTTGCCCATCCCTCCCTTCGGTCCCTGAAGACATTTTAATATGAGCCATGACATTATGATGGATGAAATCTGGCATTTTACTGTAGCAATGCTACTCCCATGTGGAAAATAACAGCTTGTTCAAAAGCTGGTCTTCCAGCCAGATTTAGGATATACAGTAAGACACATTTCCAATCTTCCCCCTTTTCTTTCCTTTCAAAATATCCTTCCCAAACTTCTTTGTGTTAACAAATTCTCCAGGTGCGACAGGTTGAGGCTGGTATGACATAATGCGAGTGATATATGTCACCAAGAGACAGGGTTAAATGTGAGTAGGAAACAATCTATATGTTTGAACATAGAATAATTTTCCAATACAAATTCTACTCTGCAAAAATACCAAATTTCTGCTGATTTGTTAAATAATTACACCTTTTAATGATATATTGTAAGGCTGAAACTCTAATGCCAGTAGAACAGATTGAAAAAAAAATTCATGAGCTTATTCTTTCATAAACCATATGTTCTTATTTATACATTACAATCTATATATTTTTAACTTTCACATTAATTACCACAGTCAAATTTTTCAAGGATAATGAATACAACTGTGTTCACAAATCTCCTAATCAAAAGGGGGGGAGCTATTTAAGATGCCAGCAGTGTGTGCAATTCCTACTCCTTATATTTAATAATAGGTCTATCTTGGACCTTGGAGTTTTAAATATACAGGGTTGTAGGACATCTCAGGAGATGATTAGCTGCAACCAGGTTTCTATTTACTCTCGGTGTTCTGTACAGACCCAAAGCCCCTACTAAAATGCAATGGTTGTCATAAGGAAATTGTGGAAATGTATTGGATGTAAAGCATTAGTATCCGAATACATGAAACTAGTGTTTATGTTCTTCACTAATAGAATTCAATACTTACCTGAAGGCCTGCAGCTAGCAGTCGATGTTGCAGTTGAGAGAGAAGCATGGCTTGGGGTGGGTGCTGAATTCAGGGGGCTCACTCCCCAAGTGCTGCCCCAATGAGCTAAGTCCCGCTTCATCTCTGCTCTCAGGCCCCCACACCCTTTCATGTTTAAGACAAGGTAATCATTGTTAATAAACAGATGACCCAGTGAATTATGTAGCCATACTCATCATTTTACTATTCACGGGACAGTGAACTTAAAATCTAGTTCATGACACTGACATTTTGTATCGGTCCAGTTTACTTTTGTGCATTAATTTGACTTAATTTACTTTCCAGTTTCACTTTTATTTTGTTCACTTTTTGCAGCTACCTCCTTCAAATTCCTTTGACAACCTGAGAATGTCTTGCAGCTGAACGTAATATTAATTACATTTCAAAGCAAACCTTTATTCATTTGGGGACAATCTGTGAAACAGAAATCTGTGACTGAAGCTGCTGCCAAGCCAATTACTGCAAAATAACTCAAATATGCCTCGACAGATTGCATTTTTCCTATTGTTAGATTGTTTATTCCGTAGATCAAAAGTCTACATTTGCTTTAATTAAAATGAACTAACTCACATAGTTAAATATATCATCCGTTCCTTGGAACCATATATGGGTTTATGTATAGACAAAGTGCACTAATAAAAGTCTCTGGATTTTTTTTTAACTGTGTAATTCTGTTTCTTTTTTTCTAGATGTTTCCAGGCTTTCTTTATGTCAAAGCATCCTTTGTATGAACAAGCCAAAGAAGAAAGAACTAATCAGCACTGAAGACCAGAGAGCAAGGAAATTATTCAGCGCTCAAAGAAATTCACCCTAGGCACACATCAAATTGCATCTCACATGCAGAAGAGATTGGTGAACTCCGATAGGTTCAGGATAAGCACCTGACGTTCAGATGCTTATATCTGAACTTTATCTGAATGATCCAGATTTCTTAGTTACAAAATACAAGGCTGGGAATTGCTATTATTGTTGTTGTTATTATTATTGTTATTACTTTCTAAAGCTCACAAAGCACTGTTGTATGAAGTTTAGAAATGCCCCTGTTTAGGATGAAATAACATCAATATATTACTCTAGGAAAAAATACATTTTTAAATTTTAACAGTTATGAGATATATATATTTAAAACCTTTCATAGACTGTCACAGCATTTTTGTGTTTTTGTTTTTGCAATTCTGCCATTCAGAAGTAAAAACGTGGCTTCATAGTCCCAAATATCACTATCTTCTCATTTTTTCTAAGACTATATTTAGATTTATATATATATATATATATATATATATATATATATATATATATATATATATAAAGGAGCATATTTAAAGCCCATAAAGGATCTGTAAAATAAAACTACTATCAGCTGAAAGGCCCTCTTTGCCTTCAACAATATCTGACAAACGACTTCTCTTTTCCTTCAGGAGGTTTTGGTAACACTTAAGGAGAAATCTGAGCAGTTCACTTTGGCAGGGGAAAGAAACTCAATGGCACAGGCTCTGTGAAGTTTGAGCTTTAAACACGTGTGGCACCAGCCAGGGAAAGAACAATGGAGAGTGCGTGAACAACACAAACTGGGCTAGAGAAATGTAGACTCAGTTCTTTTCTTCTCCCTTGCAGGAACCCCGACCCAAAGTCAGGTCCTGTTTGCTGGTACGGTGGGTGAGAAGGGAAAGTGTTTTCAAACACACAGTGCCCTGGGCTCTCAGCACCGCTGATCAAAATGGTCTCTGAGCTCCTTGGCTTCGGTGGATTTCAATAATCTGCATCCATGGGCTACCCTGTTCCTCTTCTATTTCTGTGGACGTGACAAAGCCACTGGTCAGTAGGTTGGCTTTCTATCGCATGGTTCTGTTGTGGGCTTTTTTTTTCCTCCTGGCACCACATCAGACTCAGGAATTTTCTGTGTCCCCATTTTCAGCAGATGATGTGAGTTGCCCTCAAACAGAAATGGTTGATTCATCTTTCTCTCCCTCCCTTCTCTGACATAAGGCAGAAGACCAGTTCAGGCTGCCACAATGAAATACCATAGACTGGGTGGCTTCAACCACCAAAGTGTACTCCTCACAGGTCTGGAGGCTGGGAAGTCCAAGATCAAGGAGCCAGCATGGTTGAGTCTGGTGAGAACTCTCTTCTTGGCATGCAGTCAGCCACTTTCTTGGTGTGTCCTCACATGGCAGAGACAAAGCCAGCTGTGGTTGTTTCTTCTTCTTCCTCTTCCTCTTCCTCTTCCTCCTCTTCCTCTTCCTCCTCTTCCTCTTCCTCCTCTTCCTCTTCCTCCTCTTCCTCTTCCTCCTCTTCCTCTTCCTCCTCTTCCTCTTCCTCCTCCTCCTCCTCCTCCTCCTCCTCCTCCTCCTCCTCCTCCTCTTCCTCTTCTTCTTCTTCTTCTTCTTCTTCTTCTAAGGCATCTAATTCCATCATGGAAGCCTCACTCTCACGACTTCACTCCCTGAAGGCCTCAATTCCATACTTTGCGGAAGTGCTTTGACACACGAATTTGGTGCCAGGGCTCTAACACTCAGGCAATAACAAGAGCTACTTTGTTCTGCTCCCTTTTGACCCCTCTCCTAGAGCGACCTCACAGGGAATTTGCATACTTCACTTCTGACACTAGGCACATGTATCTGCTGGAGCTGCACCCCACTCTTTCTCTTCGCACCTACAAAATTGGAAGTAATACACTCGGATGTTTGAAATCTGAAACTCAGGTCTAAGTATTTCTGACCACAGGCATCGACAAAACTCTGATGTGTGTGTTTCTGGTGATTAATGAACCAAAGGTGATATTCAACAATACTGAATAGAATTCCAAGAATAATTCTTCTTTTTGGCAGAAGAAACGATCGAACTATCAGCCAACTTGGAAATATGACAGTATTTTAAAAATAATAATCCCTATCCTATACAGATTGCTAAAGAATGTGAAACGTGTTTGGCTATGCATAACCTCTCCCTTCAAAACGCCTATCACTCTTTAAAAATCCACGTAACACTGTAGAATCCTGGGGAACGAATAAAAAGTTGAGAAGGTCACAAATAATCTTAGCTTCAGAAAGGCTCACCATTCTAGAATATAGATTCACATATGTATGTGTGTGGCAGCCTTGGGCTTGCACTACTCAGGTCCCCTTCAAGAGACAACCTGCTGCACCAAGAGTAGGTAGCTGACATCTTCCGGATCCACCCCCCAGGGTCGGGATCAAGGCCTCAGTCTCCCTGGGTTGTCCCTAGCTAATGACTGTGCTTGGTAAGAGTACTGGAGTCAGCCATAAGGGAGCTCTTCTAACAGACAATCTTCACTACCATCACCCTAGCAAGAATCTCTCAGAATTGTGCTACAGTCCTTCCCTCTCATCTTTCACAGATGTCAGACCAACACTGCCACTTCTGCTCCCTTCTCCTTTACCCTTCACAAAGGTTTACACCAATGAATTCCTGCTTGGCATGGATTCTGCGGAGGAACAGAGCTGATGCAGTATGTGTATCCATATGTATACACCCTCATAAAGATGCAAATACACGTGCATGTGTTGATACATACACATTTACATTTTTACAAACATATGAATATAGATACAGATATATAGACACATAGATATATAGATATAGGTGTACATGCACACCTAAAAACGCATTTTTTTCACCCAGCAGCCTGCATTTCAAAAGTTAACTGACCTCACACAGACATGCTAAGAGTACATGAAAGATAATAGGTTTTTCTTTCACTCTCTTGATATTCTTATTGATAGGCAAGAAAGCATTCTTACATATGTGTTAAGTGGGTACATCATAATACTTATTAATGGCATGATTGTTTATATTAAGAAAGGCAAAGTGAAACTAAGTTAACACTGTGGTTTACAGGACTAGTATATCTATTCAATTAAAGAGTCTGGTTTTTGGTAGGAATTCAGAGAATATACTTATTTTCCAGTTTTAAACTGGTATTTGTTGTTATAAGGATTCCATCTTCTATGAATAATCTTTTATAAGAATGTTACCAAGGACTAAGCCTGCCCTAGAATAAGAATGATATTTATTTTTACCCAAATAGAAGTTGACATTTATCAAATTACTTTTAAGAATCTTTCAATACATCTTCCTTGAGCATTGATAGATTTCAGGCTAGTCAGGGCATTTTCAGTAAATTTATCTCATGGTATGTTCATGACTATCAATCTTTTGATTAAAAATCCATGATTTTGAAACTACATTTTGCTGAAATTCCTGAAACCAGCTCAGACATATAGTTTCAAATGAGATATTTGGGGAACATCTTAACATAGAACGTAACTCCATACGATATTTATGTCTGTATTTTAGAGTGGTGTTTACTTTATGCCTAATTTAAAATGTTTCCATAACTTCAGGATTGACGTGAGGATAAATTTCCATGATACATTTAAGAGTATGCCTTTATATAAATGTAGTGAGTTAATACATCTGCCTGAATACGTGCCGTATTATACATTCTTTTCTTTCAAAATGTATCACTTATCTTTTTCAAACTTGTTACATGAACATCCAATCAAATTTATGGGATTAAAATAATTTTATAAAATTCAATTTTGTAATGACGGTAAGAGTGCATTAAGCAGAAGCATCCTTTTTTAAAATCTGAATTTCTCAGGGTTTTTCCAGCACTCTTGATTCAACAGTCATGACGAGAGCTTGGAAAATTCTATCAGGCTTAATCAGAAAAATTTAGTCCATCTGTTGACTATGAAATTTACTTACTGAAAACCACACATTTTAAAAACAAGAAGGAAAATATATTTCATGTTATTTCACACATGTTTAAGTGTCAAAAGACCTAAAAGGAACAGGTACTCTTCCAATGCTTGTTGAAGCAGAAATTAAAATTTTTAGTGAAGCATTTACACAAAAGTAAATTTGTTACCTTTAGGTCTTTTATTGATGCAGCTATGAAAGGAAAATATTACATTTTCTTTTTCATCTTTATGTATTTTATTGAAAATTAGATTATGTATACATGTTGGAAAATGATAAATTACTTGAAATTAAACGGAGTTAAGGAGAAACTATAAGATAGAAAACACTATCATGAGAACTGTCCTTCCCCCCCCCCCCTTGTGTCATTGTTGACCTCTAGGACTTTGATGTGTTCTTAACTAGCTCTGAGAAGCAGCACATTCAGGTTGGTTGTTCAAGTGGATGAGGTGAGCTAGTACATGTAGATTATAAAACATTTGCAATTCTTTTGAGAGAGAAAAAGAGCATATTTTAAAAGTTGATAAAACCCTAAAACTCTCTCTCATCCTGGACTTCAAACAGTTCTTCATAAATCAAAATGTAAGAAATATCTAAATGAAACATAGGGGTATCATCATATCCCTTAAATTTATGGGGTTTTTTGAAGTTATTAATAGTTATGGGAGCCAATCATGGGAAAAATATTTAGAAATTTTGGAGACAAATGATGTCACCAGTGTTCTTATCTATGCCCTCTGTAACTGAAGATACTTAGACAAACAGGTTGCCAGCCACATACACTTTCTGGTAACAATGGGGTTGGTAGGTAGCAAAGCAGCTAAAGAGAGTTTGAAAGAATGGGACCGGGAACCTAACGGCCCAGGCACAGATTCCAAAGACAATGCCTTTGTCCAATTAAGTATCAGAATCACTCAAATATCTAGAGATCTGGAGAATTATCTCACGATGGACAAGAGGCAAAAGTAGGGTAGGTTAAGCAAAATTAGCTATGAATCTCTACCTCTACTCAACATTTAAGTAAGTTTGGATTCCTCTATCAGACATTTAAACACCGTTATGGACCAAATGTTTGTGTTACCCCCGATTCCCACATTGAAGTTCTGGAGACGGGGCCTTTGGGAGGTAATTACAGTTAGATTAAGTCATGAGGGTGGGGCCCTTATGATGGGATCAGTGCCCTTAGAGGAAGACACATCAGGGAACTTGCTCTGTCTCCTGTTCTTCACCATATGAGAACACAGTTAGAAGGCAGACATCTGCAAGCCAGGAAGAGAGCTCTCACCAGAAACCAAATAGGTCAGCACACCTTGATCTTGGATTTCCAACCTCTAGAACCACGAGAAATATGTTCTTGTTGTTTAAGCCACCCAATCTATGCTATTTTGTTATGGCAGCCAAAGCTAATGAGTACACTTTTTTCTCCCCTTTGGTTCACCTGGGTATTTTTTTTTTCCTGTTAATTTTTAAACCAAAGAAAAAGACAACAACACATACTGTAAGTTCCAGCTATATTGTTAATAATCCTACCGTAGTGAAACTGAAAACAACAGTCTGATTTTAGAAACTTAACACAACCCTGATTTATGTAAGTTTCTAAGGGACAGGGAAAGGAGTAAATATCAAAAAGGGTGAGCATGCATATCCCATGTATTATACTCTTAAAAATCTACTGTCCTCATCAAGAAGGCATGTGTTTTTTTAGAAGAGTCCCACATGGAAAACTGGTGAAGGATAAGAAACAGCTTTGTCACTCAATCAATTTTAATGGAATAATGGATATTTTGGCCAGATCTTCCTTACATCCACAGGACCTTTCCTGGAAGGTCTCCTGGCTCTTGTAATAAGTCTACTTTTCCCCAAGCCCACTTCACTAAGTCACCTAAAACCAGGTGACTTCTACATACAAATAAAGGGATATTTTTCTCCGTAATTCTTAATCTGGAAAATCTGTATTTTTTCTTATTTAACTTGTTTACATTTATCTTGCTATAGTCTAAACTGACTATGCTAATTCAGATTCTTCAAATAAAACACAGTCAATCCAGCAAAGACTTGCTGAACAAACAGGTGATGGGCTGTTTCACATACTGTGTAGACTTGTGGTGGGGTAGATTCAAGTACAGTTGGATTCATGGTTCACACAGGCATTCAGAACTTGGTTTCTTCCTTCTATGCTGGTTTCAAATTCGATGTATCAGCTGGATGGTGGCAGTAAACTCAGCTTCAAGCCCAGATAGGGATGGTTCCTTGCACTATTTCAGAGGGTTTAACAAAATTTTCATGATTTATTATCTCTGAAGTGATAACATGCCCATCTCTGAAGCAATCACTGTGGCCTGGCGGCTGTGCTGCTCTCACTGATCAAGTACATGTGACATGATTTCCTTGGGTTCACAGAACCACCGTGAGTAGAGGGATTTTCAAAATGAAAATAAGCCATTAGCAAAAGCAGAGCAAGAGGACACCTATTGGTTCCTGAACAAATACTTCCCGGAGTTGAATGCTTCTGGCTGTCTATTAACCCATAATTACTCCCTAATATCCCATGAAGACAATACCTTTATCTTCATTTAAGGTGCCCACCTCATCCACCAAGGAGTGGACCACTGCTTCTCAGCAAAGTTTAGGATCTTCAAGTAATCAGAAGTATCTCCTGATGCATTTAAAATTCAGAGGAGGAGAGAAAAGAAAACAAAAACCAAAACCCAATGCCACTTCCTATCTGAGAAAAGGAGGAGGGATTTGGGGCCATGCGGTCTCTTGGTTCCTCTAGACCTAAACAGTGAGAACCCACTGGCAATAGAGGGAGTTTCTTAGATTCTCTCCGGGTTTGCCCCAGATGCTGCTTCTCAGGGGGCATCTCCCATACTTTTCATATAGGAGATAAAAATGTGATTATGGGACCTCTTGACATGTGATGGAAGGACCCAAAAAGACCTTGGGTGCATGTGAGAATTGAACTGATACTGTGGACAAGCAAAGTTGTCATATGGGAAGAGTAACAAGAATATCAACAAGAGTGATGGGGTGGGGGATAAAAAAGAACGGAAATAAAATACTATGAGAGGAAACTGGAAGAGTAAGTATTCAGTCTGTGAATTATAACGGTTTCCAAGGAACATTTGGAATGAAAGATATTCAAAATCAGTTGACACAAAATCAATAATCAAAAAAAAATTAAAAGAAACTTTTATTATGCTGAAAACAATATACAAATAAAACCTTTGCTGGAGTTTGGCAAAACCAATGGGGAAAAGATACATACATCTGTTCATACTAGAAAAATGTTGAATTCTAGGAATAAAGAATTGTACACATTTAGGTGTTAAAATAAACACAAACACATGATTAAATGTTAAAAACAGATTGTTTCATTCTTCCTCAAAAGTGTAAAAATATAAATTAAACTGCCTCCAAAGTCTCCAAAATATGGAGTATGAAGATAGGGCAAGCTCAGTTTCAAAGCAAGGAACACAGTGATCTAAAAATGTTATATTGTGCTAAGGTGTCACTTGTGTTTAAAAGTAACTGAAAATAACAAAATGAGAGTTTAAATCATAAAACAAAACCAAAAACACTTAAATAGAACTCACTATATACTAGTCCCTGTTCCAAAGAGTTTATACGTATGGACTCATATAATTTTTGCAACAAACCTGTGAAATACGTACTATTTTTATCACATCAATAGATGTGTCCAATTTCAGGAAAAGTTAAGTAACTAAACCCATACTGATAACGCATAGGAACCAGAATTCAATCTAGGCATTTTGGCTCCAGAGTCTACACTAAGATAAAGTGTTTGAGGATTGGCATTGGGAAAAAAAAAAAAAAAAAAAAAAGGTTGAAGATGCACTCTACCAAAATAAGAGGTGAATTGAAACTAAGAACTTAATTCTGTGAAATTTGGAAATATAAAAATACTGCTGTATCTGACCTTACTATTAACAAAAGGATTTTGAGGCCCAGGGGAAAAAATATAGGTACAAGGTAAACCGGGTAAAGTAGGAATTCTATAAACAAAGTGTTAACACACATTATTTTTGGGCATAAATTATTGATTGTACTTCTAATTTTCTGTATTTTTAAGTTTGTATTGGTTAGACATGATTCCCTTTAAAACAATAAGAATAAACTCTTTTGATATGCCTTACTGTTTGTATGATTTGCATTACTGTTGTCTTTTGTGTTGAAATCATAGGAGAGTTTAAAGGATTAACATATAAAATTGCTAAACCACTAATTCTGATGGAGTTGGACCCTTTGTACCCATCTTGGGTTATCTGATGTCAAAGAAATGTAGTAGCTATGTTTCATGTCCTGACCAGATGCTATGGGAATAAGAACCTAGCACAGGTGGGTATCTGTGGAAGAATTAATATTTTTACTTTTTTTAAAATTGTAATTTGTTTCCCTATGTTGATTTGTTTTATATACAGCCAAGAGATCAAAGTCACTGTGAAGGTGGAAATACAGGACCTTTTTCCAACTTGTTAGATAAACTGGACTTTCTCCTATTTCCCACCTCTTCATAAAATGAATAGAGTGTACGACCAACTGATTTGAACTTATACTCATTTTTGCCAAAAAAAAAGAAAAAAGGCACATATAACCTCAGAGCAGGATTTATAGCCTCGACTATTATGATAGGAGTCTTATCGTTAGACTCAAAAGAGTTCTACAGAGGCTAGTCCCCTAGTCCTTATGCCTTCCGGGAACAGGTTGTGACAGGGTCCCAACATGACTGAATGTCATTCAAGATGTGGGGAAATAGGTTCTACCTACATAAATGCACTAGAAAAAAGCTTAGGAGGGAAAGTCACCACCATGGGGTAAAAGCACCCAAGGTTAACTAGTGAGATACTATAATGGGATCATGAGTAACTTGTTATATCACCTGCAGGAAATTACTTTCCATCTGATGCCAGTATACTATTGTGTTTAGATCACAAGCTCCACTTGCCCCCCAGACCCTTTGCTTCTTACACACACGTTTATCTGATTGTATTCTCCATGTTCACATGTGTAAGATATTGTTTTCTTTATGTTCACTGTGAGGGTAGTATCTTGTGAGTTCAATAAATACAGAGACAAAACTGTATTACTCTTTGTGGCTCTTGACTCCTTTCGGACATTAGCCTCTCTCGTATTCAATTCTGTGTCTGCTCTCTTTCTGGACAAGAGAGAACTCCAGACACCTAGTCTGCGACACAAAGACCTATAAATGGATGAAAGGTGGTACCTGAGAAACACACTATTTCTAAGATGTTTGAATGGTGCAGATGCATAGATGCTACATGATGCTTCCTAACCTGCAGAGATGGTGTTAATTGGAGAGTATGTCTAAAAGAATTAACACTTAAGAGTGCTTAATATACTAATTTTATGTGGATTAGTAAGGGAATCAGTAAACCTATCAGGTGAGGAAAGGTGTAAATTTTCATTAGTAAGTTGAATCTGAACTGGACCTTTCCAATACACCTGGAATAGAGGCAAAATGAAAGCTTTGTATTTCTTTGTGCATAAATGATTTCTTCCTGATCTTAAGCCCTGCTTGTACATAAACACTTGAAGTAATTTCCTTCACTGTTCCCTTTCTGCAAATTCTAGCTCAGCTTGATTCAAACAACAATGGACATCTTTTCTGATGAGATGGTTTCTCTTCAAAGCCTAAATATGGTTAGTAATGAATATTGTGTTAGCATCTCTCTGTAAGTTAATGTCTTTGGATCCTTTTTCCAAAGTCTAGAAGATGGTTGTAAATTACATATATATACATAAAGTATATCTACCTACCTATATATGGATGTGTATGTATATACCCACATATATACGCATATACATGGATAAATATATACAGATGGGTAAAATGTACATATTTTAAACAAAATTATAGAGAATTTCATAGTTTAAATATTGTGTATAATATACAGTATATGTATGATTAAATTCTTATGAACTATGATATAATACATTACAATATATTCATACAGTGGCATAAACAAGTTACCTAACAAAGAACAATCTTAATAATTAAAGGCTTACTAATGTCAAAGCATACATGCTAATTAGAGGCAGCAGCATGTTACACAGCACAAGAAAATTTCAGACAGATGTCTAAGGTCAAGAATCCTATCTAAATAGCATCTTACTCTACAGGTGTAGCCCAGGGCTTTGCATGGTGAAGGCAGGCAATGCAATCATGTGCTTCTAATATGTGAGAACAGACATCAGGGATCAAGAAGCCAACCCTACATAACCCCAGTCCAAGGGGATGAGAGATGGTGAATAAAAAGCATCCCTCACAGGGAGGCACATGTGATAAGGAAAAAAACTTTTTTTTTCAAGAACAGGTGGAAGACGTTGGCTGCAACATGCAAGAAGAACCTAGATAAAACATATGTATCTCTATACTGTGGAGCCAGTAGAAAGCAAGAGCACTCTTCAAGGGCCAAAGAGCAAACAAAATAACAGCATGGGGAAGAAAAATAAAATAAAAACAGTGACATTTAAGAACAAAACACAACAATATGTTGTTTGTAAGACATAAAACTAAAATATAAGGAAACATAAATATTAAATGTAAAAGGACAAACACATAGAACAATATCAACCTAAAGTAAGTGGGTATAGCTACCTTACTATGAAACAAATATAATATAAAATCCATTATTTAGGGCAAAAGCTCATGTCAAACATTTTAATTAAATTTCATAAGCCTAAAATATTCTAAAAATAGATATAGCAAAAACTGATAAAACTATAGGAAGAAATGGGCAAAACTATCATCATAATGAGAGATTTCACTATCTCTGAAAACTTACTGGTAGGTTAAGGAGAGAATCAAGGATGCTATAAAAGATTTATTTGATTTATTGTTATCAGATTTATTATTAGCACGATTGACCTCATGTATCTATTTATAACCCTGTATCCAATTATACATATTTTCCCAAGCAAAGATGGATTTTTTTTATGTTTATTTTTGAGAGAGAGACAAAGTGCGGTGGGAGGGGGCAGAGAGAGAGAGAGAGAGAGAGACAAAGAATCTGAAGCAGGCTCCAGACTCTGAGCTGTCAGCACAGAGCCCAATGCGGGGCGCGAACTCATAAACCGCAAGACCATGACCTGAGCTGAAGTTGGACACTTAACCAACTGAGCCACCCAGGCGTCCCAAGATGGGCATTTTTCAAATGACCATTTACATGACACAGAGTAAGTCAATAAATCTCAAAAGAATAGGCACATACGAGGACTGCAGTGCAATTAAGTTTAAAATCAATAACAAAAAGTTAACACTTAAGAAACATACAGTTAAGAATTTCAGACCATGTAAATATATAACTTATTAGTAAAATAATCGTAAGTTTTAAAACACTTTCAACTTTAATTATAATAAAAATAGTAAAGATTAAATTTATGAAAAAGTCAAAACAGGAATTTCAAAGAACATTTAGGCTTCTAAACGTCTACACAGTAAGGAATGAAGGTTGAAAATGAGTTATAAAGTTAGTATTTCAATAGAAATACAAAGTGGAATGAGGGAAAAATGAGAAATGAAAGAATGTAAAACTAAGCACACAACAGCATTGATCAAGAGAGTAAACAAATGATATTTCATAAAGACTAATAAAATAGACAAGTCTTTGTGACTTATCTCTGTGATAAGGAAAAAAGAAAAACACCCAGTCAACAGTTTTAGGGATGAAAAAGAAAAGACACGAATACAGAAGTCACATACAGAAATCATAAAGATTGAAGGCATTTCCAGTTTCTTGGCAAGGCATTACTAGGCAAGAATAACTGATTCTCTTGTTACAGACAACCTAAAGAGCCTGAATTTTTTTTTTTTTTTTAATTACTAAATAGTATTCATGGTCCAACAACACAGTGACAGATTTCCAGGCAGGAATTCAGAGATGATAAGCATTCAAAAAGGTGAGCTGGGAGGTTGCATTTCTCAGAGTATGCCAGGCCAGGAACAGCATAAGATGGTCTCAGTACCTGTTGCTAATGGTTTGAGGCAATGGGACAGAATCCTCTGGCTGTCTGGGGCCAAGAATCCCTCTAAGGCCCTTCTCTGGCATGCTTCATTCACCCTAGAGTATAACCAAGAGCTGTGGATTTTACCCTGGGACGTTGGTCTGTCTCAGGAGGCATGCAAAGGTAAGACCTACTTGATGGATACTAAGTGCTGAAGGAATCAGAAATCTTATAGCTACCTAAAAATCTATAGTTTCAGTGTTCCATAGTTTATTAGTGACATCCATGTAGACTGCTTTGTTTTCACTATTACAAACAACTTACAATGAATTTCCTTCTTTTGCCTGTGTGCTAACATACTATTTTTCTAATGTAAATACCTCAAAGTGGAATTGTTGGATTACAGAATTAGCAAAAAAGAAGTAGCACATTATAAATTTAATAGATAGCCCTAAACATATACTAATACAGGAAATAACTAATTTAGGTACATTCTCATCTATACTTGATATTATTGAACATTTGAAATTTTAAAGTATGATAGGATAAGTTTCATCTCACGGTTTTGATTGTACTTCCTTGATTATTTGAGAATATGCTACTGTTTATTTTTATTGGTGTTATTGTTTCTTGTCTGTTTATGCGTCTATTATTTTATTTTATTTCCTGTTTGAGCATATGCTATTATTTTCATTATTATTTTTGTCTATTTATGCTATTTTTTAAAATTTCCTTTGAATTGTCTGGTCATAGCAAAATGTTCCTTTGTGATTTTAAATTTTGTGTCATATGAGTTTTCCTATCCCAAATTTGTAAATATGATTTTGTCTGTACAATTTTAATAGTTTTTGAGATTTTTAAAAGTACTTAAATTCATCTTTAGTCTTAGATATATATAGTATCTAGAATATTTTTTAGTATTTTGAAATAATGTACGTCCATCTTATTTTTCTAAAACTATAGTCATGTATGCTAACACCATTAATTCAATGATCTGTCCTATCATTATTGGTTTGAAAATGCTACCTGTATCACATGCTAAATTATCACACAAATACACACTGAACACACAATCACATGTTGTTCTACACTACAGAGTCCATCTGTTCCACTGGGTTACCACTGGGTTAATTAATTGCTCTATTTCTGTCCTAACACTAAGTTGTTTAGATACAGTTTTGTAATATGATTTTTTACAGTGTCCAAAGAAAAATCTGGTAAACATACGTAATGTCTTCAATGCCACCATATATGTCTGTCTATATATATCTGTGTATGTAGGTATAAAGATAGATTCTTCTTTCAAGAAATGCATTATAGGTTTCAACTTTTTGTATATGTCTATATACACAGATATATACACATGTACACATAAAATATATATTTTCATACCACATTGTCTTAATTAGTTTCAAACAAATGTACATAGGTGTTTATGCATTTCCTCCTATATTTTTTCATCTTCAAGAGTGTCTTAAGCACTTTTGGTCTTTTATATTTTTTACAATACTTTCTTAAGTTTAAACACATACATGAACACATACATTGGAGTTCTGACTGAAATCATATTCAATATATACAAACTGATTTGGGAACAATTGACATATTTTGTATTATTGAGCTTCCCAATATACGAATATGATGGTCTATTCCCTTCTTTGATTTTCTTCAATAATGTTACTTAAGTTTCTATATCAAAGTCTTCTATATATTTTGTTGTATTTTATCTTACATTTTTTGGCTCCAATTATAAATATTTTTTTCACATTCTATTTATTTCTGAAATATAAAAGTGATTTTTTAAATATAATTTATTGTCAAATTGGTTTCCATACAACACCCAAAGCTCATCCCAACAGGCACCCTCCTCAATGCTCATAAAAGTGATTTTTTTTTATATTATCTGCTAAACTAAGTTTTTTTTAATAAGGGATCTATTACTTTTATGATACAATCGCATCTGCTTGCAAATATATTTTAATATACTTTAAAATCTCTAACTTTTTTTGTCTTATTACAGTTACTACATGGTCAATAAATGTTGAAAAGTAGCAATTAAACAATACCTCCAAGAGGTTGCTACCCTTAAGTGTTCTTTACCTGATTAAGAAAATTCATTCCTGGGGTACCTGGGTGGCTCAGTCCATTAAGCCTCTGACTCAGTTTGGGCTCAGGTCATGATCTCACAGTTCATGGGTTTAAGCCCCTTGTTGGGATCTGTGCTGACGGAGCAGAGCCTGCTTAGGATTCTCTCTCTCTGTCCATTCCCCACTCATGCTCTTGCTCTCTCTCAAAATAAAGAAACTTAACAAAAAGAAAACTCATTCCTAATTGTAGTTTGTTATTTTTTGTTAAATCAAGAATTGATACTGAAATTTATCAAATGCTTTTTCACCAGCTGAGATGTTACTTTTCCTCTGTAATTTGTGAATCTAGGGGAATTATGTTAATTGAGTTTAGGATTTTGGATGAAATTACATTTTTGGACGAATCTATCTGCTAATTATTTCTTGTTTTAACTTAGTAATCCTATGTTTACAATCTTAAATCAAATTTAATATTGTGATTCATCTATAATTTTCTTTTTCCATTAAATCCATAACATTTTTTATTTACCATTGCATGTTCTCTTAACTTTGTAAAGTTGCCATAATACTTTTTTCTTAAGATTTTTACTAATGAAGCTTTCTTTTACAGAAGGATTTTTTATTAGAAATTGAATTTAGTATTTATAACATGTCCAGATTTTCTATTACTTCTGTTGTGTTTTCCTAACTTGTATTTTCTAGGAGTTTTACTATTTTATTTAGCTTTCAAATTTACTAGCATAATTTGTTCATCAGAACCACTTATGATTATTTTAATTTATCTGTGATCTAGTAGACAGCCTTCTTTATTTCCCCTTTTTTGGAAACATTGCAGTTTGTAAAATGTTTATTTTTGAGAGAGAGCACGAGTTGGGGAGGGGCAAAGAGAGAGGGAGACACAGAATCTGAAACAGGCTCCAGGCTCTGAGTTGTCAGCACAGAGCCTGACTCAGGCTTAAACTCAGGAGCCTTGAGATCCTGACCAGAGCCAGTCAGATGCTTAACCAAGTCACCCTGGTGGCTCTGGAACATGTCATATTTTACCTTAGTCTTTCAGAGAATTATCAATTTTATCAGACTTTCTATGAAAGTCTTTCTTTGCTAATCTTCTCTATTGAGTATTTACATTTTATTTATTTCTGATTTTTATATTATTTTATTACCTGTCAATTTGATTTCAATTTGCTGTCCATCTCTACTTTCGTAAATAGATTTTTGGGTAAATAATTTCAGCACTCTATTTTTCTCAATATACATATTTAAGACTATACATTTTCCTCATAGCAAAACTTTAGTTGCACTAAAGAGCTATAAATATCAAGTGTATTTATTATCATTTATTTAGAAATACTTTAGGATTTTGTTTTCAATTTTTCCTTGAATCATGGACAGTTTAGGAGTGTAATTTTTTAGAATTTCCAAACGTACAGTTTTCTTAGTGGTCTTTTTGTGGTGAAATTCCAGCTTAATCACACCATGATTAGAAACATACTGTAAATGTTTTATTTGAAATGCGCGGAGATTTGCTTTGTGATGCGGCATGTGATCAATTAACTAAAAAGGCTTCATATACACTTGAATGGAATGCGTATTCTGCAGATGTTGGATGGTCTATGTATTTCCAGTAGTGTGTTGTTTCAAGCTTCATATCATTACTGTTTTGTCTGTATGGAGAGGAGTTGTGCTAAAACCGCTCACTGTTATGAATTAATCTGTTTCTCCTAGTTACTAATCTTTGTTTTTTATATTTTATGCTGTATTTTAGGCATATAAAAAGGCTAGAATTTTCATATATTGGCAAAATGCAATTTTCATGCTTATGAAATGTGCCTCTAGCTCAAGTAATGATTTTTTCCTTGAATCTCCTGTGTCTGGCATTAACAGAATTAAACCAATGTCTTGCAGAATATAATTTTTCCATATTTTTAAAATTTTATTTCTTAGTTTATTTTAGACGTTTTTCTTTCAAGAAACACATGGGTTTTGATTTTTTATCCAGCCTGGCCATTTTTATCTTTTAATTGGAAGAGTCTTTCATTTACAGTTAGTATATTACTGATATATGTAGGATTAAATCTACTTCTCCACTATTTAATTTCTACTTGTTCTACTTGTTCTATGCTCTTTTCTCTCTTCTTCTACATTATCAACTGAATATTTTTCAATATTCAATTTTTCCCTATTAGGTTGGTATTTCTATATTTTACTATTATTTTGGTGGTTATGCTAACAGAATAAATGTCTCACCCTTTGCTTACTAAAGCTGATGTAATTGAGTTTTTCTATTAGCAGGTAATGCAAGAATACTAGAACACATTACTTATATGTTCCAGATGCTAACAAATTATGTGCTATTGTTTTTGCATTTTAATTTCATATGTAAGTTTCCACAATAGGTTTCCTGCTAGAAAAATCTCAGTTTTGGTTTGTCCAAACATGTTTTTCAACCTTAATTTCTTCCTGGATTTGTTTTCATGGTATAGAATTCTTGGTGACCAGTTATTTTCTTTCAGGGTTACTCTTTTGTTACCTTTTTATGTCTGTTTTTTCATTTAAAAAAAGCTAGTTACCCTGTTTATGTTACTCTTTGAACGGAATGTTATTTCATTTCCCTGGCTGCTTTAAGATGTCCTTTAGTCTGGTTTTCAGTAGTTTAAAAAGCATAACTAGAAGTTTTAAAATCTTAAAAGTGATCCATAGGTAGTTCTTGAATCTGTGGCTTAATTTTACTGTGTTAGTTTTTCTTAGTTTTCAGTCATATTTTATTGTCTTTTCACGTACATTAGTTTTGATTTGGCATTAGACACAGTATATGAGTAACTACAGAAATATTTTGGGTCATGGAATTATGTTTCCTCATGAAAACTACCTATTTACAATATTGGCAGGCAATGAGGACACTGACTACCCTATATCAACTTCATTCACTTTACGGACTAAAATGATTCAAAGGCTTCAGTACCTCTCGATGGCTTGACTATTTGCAGGTCATTTTTATTCCTATTACATAGCCTTTTGGTATCCCAATCCACGTCTCCACAGACCCTTGACACAAATTTCTGTCTCCCTATTCTATGTTGGCTGAGTTGTGTCTGTTCTTGTGTGTGTGTTTGGTTTTTTTTGTTTGTTTTTGCTTTTTTTTTTTTTCCACAGAATCTCTATGCATATACTCTTAGGAGATGACCCAAGGGGCAGAGCCTCCAAACCTTCTCTCCTGAGATCATATTTGCTACCTGAGATCATCAATAATGAATGTCCTACTTATATTTGCCAGAGTTGGCTTTTGTGGCTGTAACTACAAAACCTGATTGAAGTCAATACATTTCCTTATCTGTCAAGGAGAGTGTCCATTTGCCACCATTTTCCAAAATTATTCTGTGCAATTCTAATATTTTCTCCTGTGGACTTTAAAGCCATTTCAGTTAAGTTACAATTTAGATTTCTGACTGAAATTGTCAATCTGTGTAAGACTGGCATTTTTAATATTAGCTCTATCCACAAAGATGATATTTATTTCTGCTCTTTGTTTTTGTTTTTTTTTTTTTACTTTTCAATAAAGTTTGGTGATTATCTTCATACTAAATCCTATACTTTTGATTTTTAGTTTTGATGTTATTGAACTCTTTTTTCTCTCATTTCCATTTCAAAGTGTTTATTATAGAAAGTCTATAGACTTTTACATATTTATTATGTTTGTGTAGGTGCTTTATCAAAGTCTCTTACTAATTTGAACAGGTGACTGCTTATTAGTTTCTAGTTACGTATTTTGAGTTTTCCATGTCTACAATCATACACAGGCTTCTTTCTCATTACTGACTTGAACAGACACAGTTGAGCATTTGAAACGATATATTTCAGATATTTTTGGAAAAAGATCCTCATACTTAGGTGGGTGTCTCTTATTTTACTTGAAAAACATATTAAGAATGGTAGCTGAGCTTTAAAACTATCTTGAGGGACCTGGGTGGCTCAGTCAGTTAAGTGTCCGACTTCGGCTCAGGTCATGACCTCATACTCTGTGAGTTCGAACCCCATGTCGGGCCCTGTACTGACAGCTCAGAGCCTGGAGCCTGTTTCCGATTCTGTGTCTCCCTCTCTCTGACCCTCCCCTGTTCATGCTCTGTCTCTGTCTCAGCAATAAATAATTTTTTTTTTAATATTTTGAAACTGTATGTTTTGTTAAATTTTTATTGCTAATAATTTAATAAATTATAATACATTAACAAACACAGCAAAGTATTAGTGTTGAAAACACCTTTAACTTCTGGAATACCCCACCGGGTCATGGCATATGAGTATATTTACTGAATTTGATTTGTTCAAATTTTACTTAGAAATTTCTTGTTTGTAAATAAAATGAAACATTTTTGTATAAATTTAACATGGCTACAATTTAGTTACATGATGGGTTTAAAAACAAGTTGGGAAACTATCGTTTGTGTGTCTTTTAATAGTTTAAAACACAGATATATTTATAAAGTTAAATTAGAAATCAGCTGGAAAACTCTGCGTGTTATATCTTATTTTTATTGGATTAGTCTCAATCTTTCCAATTTCTATATAGTCTGATTTTCTCACTCTTCTTGGGTCAATTGGGCTGATACTATTAACACTTTCTGTATCTGTGACTATATAATCAATTTATATTCCATTTCTTGTTTATTCTGGTGTGTGATTTGTTTGATTTTATCAGGTTTGTCAAGCACTTTTCTATTTTTTTTCAAAGAGCTAAATTTTGCTTATTTTACTAGTTTGTCTTGTTCATTTCATCTGAATAGTATATAACTAACTTGTCTTTATATAAACATTGCTTTCATGTTATGTATTGAAACCACTGTTAGTCTTTATGACAAAATAACATGTCTCTGAATTTCCTCTTAACATAGTTTTACTTCTAAACCATATATCCTGATATGGTTTATATTTTTAGTTAACTTTTGAATGATTTATACTTTCATTTTTATCTTCAGTTTGCTTCAAGAATTATCTAGGAGGCAAAGCTGATGGTGACTTCTGGGACCCTGCTATAGCTGCAATGATTAATATTACTTCTGGGAACCCAACAAGCAAGGTTTCCAAATGGAAACCCCTCCTCCTGTTTTCACTCCCCAGTCTCAGCAGGTGCAAAGGGGAAGGAGAAGAGAGTAGGGAGAGCGGGTAAAGACAGCCTTCTTTCAGATGACTGGCAAGGGGGCTCTGCTTTGAACACACTAGTTCCGGCTGTCTCAGGCAGCTTCCCCTTTCCTGAACAGGCTTCCTAGACAACAGAAAATCTCTGTGGTCTCTCCTGTAGGTAATTCAAGGCCTCTTGAAGCACTATTTTATTCCTGAGTCTAACGTTAGGTTTATTAGTCACACTGCTCTGTCATAGAGTCGGGAAGGGAAATGTTCTGTGAAATGCATTTAGCATGCTGTCCTCAGTAGTTTTTTTTTTTTTTTTTTTCCCTGAATATTTTTGGAAACCCTACCAATTATCACCCTTCCACTACTGCTGTTTTAACCAAAACCCTTATTAGCTCCATCCCGGACTACTGAAATGATTTCTCAACTGGAGCATCTCCTGCTTGCATCACCCAAAACCAATCTGTCCCTCATAATTTTAAAACATGTATGTGAACCCTCTTGCCATAGCTCTCAGTGGTTTGCGCTGCTTACAAGAGCATCATTAAGTCCAAATCCCTGAGGGTGGCATACAGGCCCCTTTCAAACCTGGACAGCCTATCGTAACAATATCATCGGAAACTCCTCTGCTCCCCCCTTCCTCCTCCCAGTGAATCCTTCTTTACCACTTTGCCTCACTGGTCCCCCTTTTCACAGTCCAAATGGTAAAACCTCCAAGAAATTAGTTGCTTTTTTACCTGGGTCACCATTTAAGATTTTGCCTGTTCATTTACTCTAACACCAGGATCACTTATGGCAATAGGACATTTATTATCAAAAATGGTTTAAAATTTTTTTTAACGTTTATTTTTGAGGCAGAGAGAGACAGAGCATGAGTGGGGGAGGGGCAGACAGAGAGGGAGACACAAAATCTGAAACATGCTCCAGGCTCTGAGCTGTCAGCACAGAACCCAATGCGGGGCTCAAACTCACAGACCGCGAGATCGTGACCTAAGTGGAAGTCAGACGCTTAATCAACTGAGCCACCCAGGCGCCCCCCAAAATGGTTTTTAATTGGCCTGGATGATATTTCATGTCAAAGACCATGTCTGATATTTATACCAAAGGAGTATGGAAGTTCAGATAAATACAAATATCCATTGTTTTATTTTACACAGAAAAATTCTTAAAATTTTTAAATTCTAGTTTTCCATTTCATATTTATTACTTAAGGATGGCAAAAATTTAGTGGTATAATATACAACACAAATCATAGGCTAAAGGTAAGGTAAGAGTATAAAATAGATAAAGAATCAGGAATGTTCTTTTTATCTATGAAGATAAAAAACTAGCATTGCTCTTTATGTATGAATGAAATCTAATTAAAATCACTCTGTAAGAAGCCTACCATCAAAAAATAACCAGAAGTAACCATCAGCTATTTAACAATGCGACTAAGCACAAAAGTAAACTTGTGGCTGCCACAAAATCTAGCAAGTAGGCTTCATAAAAAGCTCGACTGGCTCCTAGCCAAGAAATTAGGCACTTCTTTCCATATGGCTCCTGGTGGAAAAAAAGATAAACGTGAGAGCCCAGCATCTGTGCCTTGGAGTTGCCAAGAACATCCAATGAGTGACCATTCTCTTGGCTTAAATAATGAAACACACCGAAAGGGAGAACGGAAGTAGAACAACTCCCGAAGTAGAACAACTCCCGCATTGCCAGCAGGAGAGGTGTGGGCCAAGCAGGTATCACACTACAACATAGCAACCAATTAGTTGCCAATAAGAAGGCAACATTGTTTTTGGAATACTGCAAATTTCATGCATCTTTACAACACATTACAATTTGAGGCCAAGGTGAAACTATCAATTTTCTGTTATTATGTGTTACTGTTACGAGATAAGTGGAGATTTCAGAAGACAAGTCAATGAAATAGGTAGAACAAACCACTGCCATTAGCTTTTGTACAAGTGGACCAAATAAGATGGCCAAGAACTGTCATTGACCAATGGGACTTCAGGATGCTTAGGGGAATGGTGACCTTGTGACTTTGCTTAAGCAAAATCTATGGTCTTCATGTGCCCAGAGGAGGGAGGGTGACTTTTATATGGAAGCATAGTTGCTTCTTGTGAAATAAGGTAAGTATCCAGGATGAGGTAAACTATAGAACAGAAGGCAATAGTTTTAAAGTAGCATTATCTTCATGTATCGTTTTACTCAGGAATCATGAAGGCGAAAAAGGAGGAAGTAAAGGAGGAGGAGATGACAAGAAGTATCATATCTTGGACTCACAACAAAAGAACTAAATTTTGAGATTTGCATTTGTCTGTCATTATAACTGAATTATTAGAGTAAAAATGAAATTGAGGATTCAGAGAAAATTTTGCATATATCCTAGTAAGAAACTTTTCTGAAAGCAGGCACATTGAGAGGATTTGAAACTGCTTTTCAGTTGATGTGGGTGGGAGGTTATCCAACGTACAGCTTGTTAACTCTTCTTTCAGGCCACAGTTTCCAAAGTGTGGTCCACAGAACACTAGCTCATGGGTAATTAATATACTCTACGAATAAAGGGTTCTTTGCTCACATAGGTTTGCAAAAATTTTTAAGATAGACAAAGTTAAATAGAATTATTAGTGTAATACTTTGCAGAACTTCTAAGATGGAAAAATTTCAAAGGAGATTGAGAAGGTAGAATTTCACAAATTTATTTTACCAGTAATTCTCTCAAGGTACCCTCTGACAGGATTACTCCTCTATGAAACAAACTTTAGGAAACAAAGTATTGACATACACTTATGGGTCCATATTGCTGAAGTGTTTTCAGAAATTTCATACAGTACTTCCTATTGTTTTGTGAGAGATTTTTCTCAAGGAAAAACGACTTGTAAAGAAGGGTCTATCTATAAAGCTAATCTTATTGGCTGATGAAAGAAGTTTCAGTAACTACAGGTCTATTAAGTAGAATTGATACATTGTGTTATATTAGTTTCAGGTGTACAACATATTAATTTGACAACTCTATACATTATGGAGTGTTCACCAGGAAAAGTGTAGTTACCATTTTCATCATTATTACAATTTTATTGACTATGTTCCTTGTGCCGTACTTTTCATCTCTGTGATATGTATTTTACAACTACCCTTTTGCATTTATTTTATAACGACCCCTTGGCTCAATCTGTAGCCTTCCTTCCAGTTTGTGTAAAATTTCAAAAGAAAATTTTTTCTTATTTTCAAGATCAATTTAAAATTTAACAAGAAAGCTTATATGAAGTCATTTAATGAGGTCCAAAATATTTAATTTCAACATCTGACATCTATGAACACACAATGGAACCCAGAAGGCAGCTGCATTAACTATTTAAAGCACTCAAAGAAAACACCTGTCGAGCAAGAATCCCATTTTCCAAAAACAAAGACAAAATAAAGACATTCCCAAATAAGAACTGAAAGAATCTGTCGGTAGCAGATAACCCTTATAAGGAATACTAAAGTTGTTAGGCTGAACGCAATGACTCCTGACAGTATTTCTAATCAACGTGAAAAACCGCAAAGCACAGATAAAGGTCATTAGGTAATTAGTAAAACGCAGTATGAATGTTCTTTCTTACCTGATTTACAAAAGCAATTGTTTAACAAGCATCTACATATGCATAAAGTTTTTTATTATATATATATATTTTAAATATCCCTCCTTCCCTTGGTACTTCACATTTCCTGAGCCACCTACCTTCTCAGTTGTGTTCCATTACCAACTCTCTTCCTTCTGCTCATTTGGACAACTTCGTTGAATGGCTAAACTTAACTTTGTCACATTTTGAAACCCAAACCAAGAAACCTCTCCATTCCATACTCCCATTAGCTACCACGTGGCCCTTTCCATTCACAATAGAAGTTACGAAAAGTTTTGTCTCTTCTTGCTTCCTCCGTGGACTCACCTCTTAACTCCCTTCGGCCAGCGCTGCTCACATCACCTCCAAAAGAGCTCTTTCCGAAGTTGCGAAGGATGGGCTGGGACCCGGCGGGCTGGGACTTGCTGAACACCCGGTGGCCTCTGACAAAGGCGGAAGCAGCTTCGCGACTGCAGCGCCGAGACCACGCGACCCCGAGACCACGCGGCCAGAAGCAGCATATTCTCGCGAGATCTCAGGAGATGCACGCGGCCCCGTGACTCGCGGGATGAGAAACACGTCCGGGCCCAGGTGGGGCAGGTTCTCGTGTGCGGAGTTTGGTTCACGCCACTTACCACGCAGTCTGCGGTGCTCATGGGCTCCTCAACCACCCTGCTAGTCGGAGTCCCTGAGTCACAGCGCGGGGCGCCTGGTGTCAGGGGACCCAGGCGGATATGCGAGGACGCAACCTCGCTGATGCTGCTGTGCACAGGAGGCGCCGCCCAGGCCAGACTGGGGAGTGGACTGTGCATGGCCCGCTGCAAAACTGTACCCTTCCAGAACCCCCTGGAGGCCCAATACGGTGTCTGTCAACGTCCAAGGCCAGCAGCGCCCAGAATGCACAGTTGCAATCTTAAGTACGGTCCAAAGAAGACCCGAACGGGAGGGAGACTGCCTGATAACACGTGGCCTTTCCGCTTAGGCCGCTTTCCACCGTGCGTTGGCACCCATCCTCCACTTTCTGCTCTTCCTGCAGACGTGAGTACAGTGCGCTCCAAAGACGACTTGCCTCTGTGTCCACACCAACCCCAGACCATGTTACCCTTACCTGCCTAGAGCCTCCATTCGCTAAGGGAACAGGCTGCCGCAACTCTGCCCTGGGCCTGGGTACAAGCAGATTTAGGGTCGGCGGGGGCTTGGCGGGACTCCATCCCGGTTGCCCTGGACAAAGGATCATGGAATCTTAGTCTGGGCAGTGCACCGGGCACCCACATTGCGCTGGCACACACCAGCCTTCTGAACCATGGCAGAGTAGACGTTCTCACCACTAGGTCTAGGCAAGATGGCCTGAGGTCAAATTGAGAGCACGGAAAAAATACCTCTTGCTCCAGGAATCCAAGGTATACTAAGGAGTACCCAGTGTAGGCTGCTCCGAAGGCACCTTGGGCTCTGAGTCATGCACACTGCTCCCCAGAAAAAGCTAGATGTTCAGCCAAACAGTGCACTTGACTGCAGTGCAAGAAAAAATAAACATGTACAAACGTACGGGCCCACACTCACGCACGAATACAAACACCCAGGCACTCATGCACAACCTTATGGCCAGTTGTTTCTCGACAGCTGCTAGATAAGAAATCTAAAGCCTGTTTTTGCCTCATCACTTAACTTGACTTTTCAGCAGAATTTAACAACTTGAACACTCCCTACGTCTTTAAATAGTATTTTCCATGTTTTTATAAATTTGACGCAGTATTCTCCTGCTTTATTTTCTTGCCACTAACACAGTCACTTCTTCCCAGCGTCCATTGGACCATTTTATTCAGCTTTTCAGGCATCAATTTCGTCAACACACAGCTCCGCTCATTCTTTTCTTCCTCCTCAGGTCGTCTTAGCTGAGTCATCATAATTTATATATATACATACTTACATGTTTATACATGTATGTATATATATGTATATACACATATATATTTTGATATGTATCTGTATAAGTATTTTAATATATGTGATTTCAATATATATGATTTTAGTATATAATTTAAGATATGCTTTGATATCATGATTTCTATATATATATATATATATAATTTAAGATATGCCTTCATTGACTCTGGTTCCAGGATCGTTTCTCCACTGGCCTGAGTGTTATTGCCACTTGGGTGTTTCATCAAGTATTATGTTTTTGCCTCTTACCTCAGCTCTAAACTCACCCGCTGTGCTCTTCTTGGTGACAACTCTGGGGCTCTGAAGCCACATTTCTTCTTGGCCAACTGGATTCCTTGTAGCCTCTGCAAATAGGGGGGTAGGGGCTGACTGAAGGCTGGGGGGAAGGAGGAGTCTCAACCCTGTTTTCTCTCTGTGTGAGCGTTTGCTTCTGACGGACTGACCGACGTTTTGTTTGAGGTTCCTATCAGTATGGATGCTTCCTCCCTCCAGCAACAGAACGTCTTTCCTGCACCAGCAACTGAAACCATTTGCATTTTTCCTAACACTTGGAAGAAGAGCTTCAACTCAGAGAAACCAGAAAAGGTGTCAGTGTCCACTTCTCAGGCCTACAGGAGCCCAGTCTTTGAGTTCAGAAACGCTCCAGGCTATTTGAGGTACCCTCCCCCCCCCCCCCAGAGGTGACTTTTTGGTTTTCTGAGACCCTCCCCTGCAATCCTGCGTTTTTCTTGGTGTTCCTTGTATTTCCTCATCTGGAAGGATGGCAGCTGTTTCTGCAGCTTACACCTCTGGGATGTCTTCATTGTTTCTCTTTACCCTTTCATTTCTTAATTTGTATATACTTTAACATTCTTTGTTAATTCTCCCTGTTGAAACAGCAGCTATGTTTCTGTCTTCTCATTGGACTTTAACTGATACACATGCTTAAAGTCCTTCGAACTTAATGTTTCTAACTCACGATTTGTCCTCACAGCCCCACCCTCTTTCGGCGTTCGCTACCTTAATGAATGGCATCCTCATTCACTCAGTTGTGCAAGCATGGATGTACAGTTCACCCTTGACCGTCCCCCCGCCCTGATCACATCCCTCGTACAGTCCGTCAGATCGTCTCAGTGTTACTTTTTCCCTCTTGTCAATCCATCCTTTTTCCACCTGCACAGTCACCACCATATTTAAAGCTGTCATCGTTTCTTGCTAGATTAAAACAGAAGTTTTCTAGGGGCGCCTGGGGGGCTCAGTCAGTTGAGCGGCCGGCTTCAGCTCAGGTCATGATCTCACGGCTAGTGAGTTCGAGCCCCGCGTCGGGCTTTGTGCTGACAGCTCAGAGCCTGGAGCCTGTTTCAGATTCTGTGTCTCCCTCTCTCTGACCCTCCCCCATTCATGCTCTGTCTCTCTCTGTCTCAAAAATAAGTAAACATTAAAAAAAAATAAAAAAAAATTTTTCTTACTATGTTTTGTTTTTCCTTTTTCTTTTGAAGCCCAGATCTGACTCCAGCTGTTCAGTGGCTTCTCTTTGCTCTAAGAATGGAACAAAATCCTCATAGAGGTTACAGGGCTCTTCGTGGCTATGTTCCTCCCTGATATGTATCCTTTATTCCCATGGTTCTGTGACCAGCTGTGCTGGACTGCTTTGAAAACTTTCTCAAATTCACGGTGTTCTCTCCTAGGCTCTTTACTCTTCCTCCACCTCTATCTAGAATGTTCTCCCTGAGATCTCCCTTTTGCTATTTGACAGTCACTCGCATTTCAGAGCTCAGGTTGAGTTTTCTTGGGCAAACGTTGTTTAATATCTGGTATAACTTAATTTCTTTTGTTCTATAATATCAAAGCAGATTTTCCTCTATCATGGTACATATCCAACATACTGTATATCATCTCTGATTACTGGATCCATATCTATCTCATGTCATAGATTGTCAGTTCCATGAAACCGGAATCTTGTTAACCATTGCATTCCAAACACTTAGCAACACAAAAGTGACAGGTTCACATCAGATATTTTTTAAATAAAGAATATATGAATTTGTGAATAATCATGTAAAAGAAGTGCCTTACGGATGGAAATCTACATTCGAAACAAAGAGACACTGGTGCTCCCTTTCATATGGGAGGTAGACTTTGTTTATTGTAATCAATGCCTTTTTAATCCAAAAAGTATTTTTTCTCTGAGATTATAATAGTATTTTCAATAGTTTATTTTCAGTTAGATTGATTCAATTAACATTGTTAATATACATTTAGTGGTGAAATTATAACCGATGACCAACCTCTAGGCATGTTAAGAGGATAAATGTGGATATAAAAGCCTGATAATTTTAAGTCTAGCCAATAGCAAACATATTACAATAGCTACTTTTATAGATGAACATCTTTACATGTTATTTACAGAAGGGAAAATTGAGATCAAATGTACTATCACTCTGGAAATCCCATCATAGTAATGAAACCAAATATGTTTGCTGGGAAAGGATGTCTGTTAGAAAAAGAAAGCAAGAATATATCTTAGAAGGAAGATGCAATTTCAAATATATTCAAGGTGTTTTTTTTTTTTTCATTTTAAGCAAGCATTTGAGTACCAATTGTGTTTAATAATGAGTTTTTTTTTAATTTTCATTATCCAAACTGACATACAGTCTATATACACATATCCTCTACATAATGTTTGTCATTCTGTTGGCCAGTATCTTGAAGTCTGAGTTCAAATCTAGTGAACAATTTCTCTTACATTCTAGTGATAATTTAAGAAGTTAGAAATGTAATTTTTCTAGTAGGAAAATAAAGAGACCAAATACATTTAGCATATAAAAGCAGGGCAAGAAACAAAATTATTAGTTATGTTTATTTTTCATAAAAATATCACTTAGAAAAAGTTCACAAAAAGTAAAAAAGATTTTGGATCATTAGTTTTGTGCCCTACAGGCAAGTTTCAAAACATGTCTTTCCTATTGTCCCCTTTCACTGTCTCCTTTCAATCATTATAAAGAGAGGGGGGCAAAAATATATCTTTCATAATAGTAAGCATTAAATAGTAAAAAAATAAAGTCTGACTATGGTTTAATTACTTGGAAATTAAAAATTGCATTTCTATAATTCTAAGAATTTAAATAATATATAGTACTATTTGAGGAAAATGTTGACATACTGTGCAGTTTTGCAATTCTACTGTTATATGGAATATTTAAACCAGTTTTCTGAAAGCTAAGGGAATATCTATTGTAATAGTCTTCCGCATGTGGTACATAGTAATTCACACATAGGTATTTCGACTTTCTGCAGAAAAATCTTACATTTTTTTTTCTTGTATGAATTCAATCTCCTGTTATCCTTAGGGAATATTTTAGATACTATGGTAGGAGACAACTGTATTGATGAGAGACTACAGAGTCATGTGGGCCAACCAGACTTTTGTAAATTCCAAGGTAAAGATAGAAATAGCCCAAGATTTTTGAAATATTTGTACAAGAATAGCTCTTGGATGTCCTAGTGAAAATGACTTGTTGGAGATCTGAGGATACCACAGAGGAGCAGGCGAAAATTGGAGTGGGGTATTGTAAGAGCTTTGGTTAAGTCTGAAAACGGAAGATGTCTGTTTAAAGAATTTTGCAAGAAATTTTGAGTATAAGCAGCATCGGTTTTGAAGAAAATGCCAGGTGACTACTTCTGCAGTTGAAAAATGCTATCCCTGGGCCTATTCCCATAACTTACAGCCACATTTCATAACTTACAAAATGGGAATAAATATTCTGTTTATTCAATACTTATTACATGTTTGGATACAACATACTAAACTGCTCCCCTACCAGATCATTTTATAATATAACTTGAACTGAGTGAATGCACATGAAAGAATTAGCTTTCCAATTAGAAAAAAAAATATCTATATAAAGATTTTATGATCATTTTAAAGTTGCTAAGTTTTGGTTGTTGTTGTTGTTGTTGTTTTTCTCCCCCCTTGCCTGGTTTGTGGCTTTCTATCTATAGCTTCCAACAGCCACCTTGATATTATGAATTAACCTTTAATAAGAAAGTCAATCACTGGGGTGGCAGGGTGGGGGGGTTGCTGGGTGGCTCAGTCGGTTGAGCGTCCGGCTTCGGCTCAGGTCATGATCTCGCAGTCTGTGAGTTCAAGCCCCGTGTCGGGCTCTGTGCTGACAGCTCGGAGCCTGGAGCCTGCTTCGGATTCTGTGTCTCCCTCTCTTTTTGCCCCTCCCCCGATCATGCTCTTTCTCTCTCTCTCTGTCAAAAATAAATAAACATTAAAAAAAAAAAGTCAATCACTGGGATGGTAGAACAGAAAACTTGAAAACGTCTAGTCTCTTCATTATAGCAGCCCCAAACTACCATACCAGCTTGCAGACTTTAAATCATGTGGGATGGGGAGGAGAATATGTGGGCGTGGGTTGTGGTGTATTGTTCTAGGCTTGCTACTGAGGACTGAGTGTGTCACCCCACAATTTATATGTGAAACCTTATGCCCAGTATGGTGGTATTAGGAGACAGGATTTGGGGAGATCATGGTCATGGGCCGTTCATAGTTGGGTTAGTGCTTGCTCTCACTCTCTGTCTATTCCATGTGAGGGTACAAAGTGGTCATCAGCAAACCAGGAAGAGGATTCTCCCCAGCAATGAAATCTAGTGGCCCTTTGATCTTGGACTTGCAACCTCCAGAACTGTGTGAAATAAACATCTGTTGTTTAAGCTCCCCAGTGGTGGCATCTTTGTTATAGCATCCCAAATGAACTGAGACAACTACAAAGTGCTGCAGACCCGGTGGCCTGAACAGCAGATGTTTATTTTCTCATAGTTCTGGAGGCTGCAAGTCCAAGGTATTGGCAGGTTTGTTTTCTCCTCAGTCCTCTCAGAGGACCATGGTCTTGCTTCCTCTTCTCAGCATCTCCTCTCTCTCTCTCTCTCTCTCTCTCTCTCTCTCTGTCTCTCTCTGTCTCTGTGTGTGTGTGTGTGTGTGTGTGTGTGTATGCCTGGTGTTTCTCTGAATGACCTAATCTCTTCTTCTAAGGACACCATTGAATTAGGGCACATCCTAACAGCCTCATTTTAAGGACCTTTTAAAGGCTCTGTCTCCAAATACAGTCATTCTAAGGTGCTAAAGCTTAGGGCTTCAACAGATACGTTTTGGGGTGCGGGACACAATTCAGTTCATGAGAGCACATACCCGCTCCTGATTTGTTTAAAGTACTTTTATTTTGGAGGTTTGTTCTTATCAGCCAAGTATAATACTGATACAAGGAATGCACACAGGCATATTGTTTATAGATGTATAGGTTATAACCCTGCTAAAACTTAAAACAGAAATAACAAAAGTTTGTAATACTAAACTGTGTTATAAGCCTTTCTATTCATTTAAAGTCCTGTGCATGTATTATGTTGATTAAAAACTGGCAAATTAAAAAAAAATAACTTGCTCAAAATTATCATTAAACTTGGTAGAACTGGTATGCTGCATTTCAGATTGATTTTTAGGAAACACAGTTGAGTTAATATGTTGTCAGGTGTTCTCAGTTATCCTCTCTGGTGGTCAGCATACTTTAAGGTGGCTTGGAGAAAACACAAATGTATGTAATCTCCGCATCTGATTCTCATATAGTGTCAATGAGCAACAAAATAATAACCTGTGTAGGGCTAGCTCATACACTAAGATGAAAGTGTAAAAAAATGCAAATGCCATAGTATCAGCAGTGATGTTAAAGAGAAAATATGTAAATTTTACTATATTGGAAAATAGTTTGAGAATTGTTTTCGACTATTGATTAATGTATGAGTTCTCTAGTGATCACAAAGTAGTCTGTTTATAGCTTTTATGGTTTTCATTTCACTATAACTGAATATCATCTTTTTACTTCTTTCCTTGTTTGACATAATGTCTGTTTTTCCTTATTAGTCAGAAATTGAGTTAATCACTTTATTTTTGTATTTTGTAAGTTATTTTTCTAACTTTTGTTCTTATATTCTTTTATTATACAATGTCCTCGATTTGGTAACAAATCCTTGATGCAACATAAGTGCTACTACACAAAATATACTCAATCTTTTACCTTCACTCTCTTTCTGGTCCCCACACATCAATATTGTAAATTTCTTGTTGAGATCCTGTACCATTTCTGAAGATAAAGAAACTGTGGTTGGGGCCCCTGGGTGGCTCTGCTGGTTAAGTGTCAGACGTCAACTCAGGTCATGATCTCCTGGTTTGTGAGTTCAAGCCCTGCATCGGGCTCTGTGCTGACAGCTCAGAGTCTGGAGTCTGCTTGGGATCTTGTGTCTCCTCCTCTCTCTGACCCTCCAGTCCTCATGCTCTGTCTCACTCTGTCTCTCAATAATAAATAAACTAAAAAAAAAAGTGTGGTTGAGAGACTTTGGGAAATTTTATGTTACATGATTTGTAGGTAGTAAATCAAAATTCAGAATCAGAGGTTTTGGTTCCAAAACACGAGATAAATATCACTGTCAAGGAAATTTTACAATATAGAAGATAGGAACACATAATAGATTGTGATAAGCATCAATATAAAAAATGGGCCAGGAGTAGGTCAAGAGCAGGTGACTTGAGTTTAGTTGGTGGGTGGGAGAAAGGACTAGCAATGAAAACATCCAGGCGGGTGGGTAAGGAAGAAGTAATTGAAGTCAAGGACTCCAGTATGAACAGAGCTCAAAGGTTCATAAGTAAATACCATCTTTGAATGAAAGCAAATAATTTAGTGTAGCCAAAGCATGCTGTCGAGAGTGAAGGGGAGTAAAAACAAGTGAAATGAGAAGAATAGGCTGAAATTTTATCATGAGTAGTAATAAGTGCTTTGATAAAGTAAGTTTTTCATTCAGCAAGCAACAGCCTATGGAGTGTTTTCTGGGTTTTTTTTCTTACCTCTTTTTTTTTTATAAGTATTACTTGATCATACCTGAAAGAGATATATTTATAAAGATGAATATAGTATTATGGAGTGTAGATTAGAGATGGCATAAACATTGTTTCAAGCAGACTAGTTAGAATACAGTAAGGTTCAGAATATATGATGTAGAAGTCATAAACCAGGGCACTGGTGGGAGAAATAGAGGATACTACAAATGTTTTAGAGGTCCTATTGACAGGACTTAGTGATTAACCAAGAGAAGGAAAAGAGTCATACATGATCCAGGGGAAAACATTCACTGATGCCGGATATTTAATGGGGAGCATGTTGTGGACAGGTTGAGATTGAAGACCCTAGTGACCTTAAGGCTAAAATTCCAGCAGGTAGGGTGAACATCGCAGAAGGTATTTGGGCGTTATGACTGATCATCTTTTTTAAAATCACAACTCCCTTGAAGCCCTTATCCATGTTTTATTCCTACTAAAATGTGTTTTATTCACTCCAAGGCATGTTTCTCTGCACTTGCACATGTCCAAAATTGGATGTGGCTTGCTATCTATGGAGTCCTACAATTTAATTGTTTGTAAGATACATAAAATAGCAATGTGTCTCACAGGTGGTGCATCTTCTATTTGATGAAATCCACCATATGCTTTCCTTATTTATTTATTTATTTATTTATTTATTTATTTATTTATTTATTTGGGTCTCCCTTTACTAGAATGTGAGCTCAGTAACGACAGTGTTTTTGTTGTTGTTTTCCTTTCCATTTTGTCCAGTTCTGTATCTGCAATGCCTCAGTGTCTGCTACGTACCAGGTGCTCAGGAAATAGCTGTTGGATGAATAAATAACATAGACTTTTTTCTTCAGTTGAATCTGGGAAAGGAGAGATGAAATACATGTAGGGAAATAAGAAGAATTGAATGTTGATAACTTTTGACAAAGCTCAAGCATCAGGAAGTATGAAATGCTTGCCACGGTGGTGGAGATCTCTAGGGAAAGGAGGAAGACACTGCATCTCAGGGAAGCAGCATGAAGAGGTTGGTGCTTAGGTAAGGAGAGTGATATGTAACATACCTGTCATTTAGAATTCCTTTTAGAAGCCCTATGCAACAGATTAGGAATGGTGTTTCCATTGTTTAAGAGAGCTGCATGAGAAAAATTTTAGTCTAGGCTCGAAGAAGTTATCCTAATTGAAGATTTGTGTAAATTATAACAGACAAGTTGGTAATTTTATATCTGATTTATACCAAACTTAAAACTGTTAAACATATTCAGGAGGCGCACACACACACACACGGAGAAGTCAATACATATGAGAAACTTAAGTTGTACTCAAACAAAAGAAAGCCTTTCTCAAGAGAAAAGTGGTTTTTCCTACTGCAGAAGATGCATTTAAAACTAGCAGTTACATGGCAACATTTTGACTCAAAATGGGAAGAATATTCCAAGAACTAGAACTGATTACTATTGGCAAGATCTGACTTAAAAAGTTGTGAAATGTTTAAACAGAGGTTACGTAGTACTTCTAAGAGATGGTGTGGTACTCTAATCTCTTTCACCGAGATGTTTATGCATTGCAAAATAGGATGGTAAATGATACATTTGCCCTTATGTATCAGGGAGATGCTGTCAGTGTAAAATACAAGTTACATTGGTTCATGTGTGATTATTCCAAGGATGTGAGTGGTTTTTGCCTCTAAGTAGTGCAGAGTAAACCGTGGCCATGAACACATCAGCCACCAAATACAGTGTTGTACAAATTACCCATTTTCCTCTTGATCTTCCCCTTGACTGCCTTTGGCTTTGTGGTCGGTCTTTGCAGATCTTAGTGCACAAACTGTTTCCATATGTCCATTTTTCTCTTGACTCCGTAACTCAGCAGCCCAGCCTTTCTTAGTGTTTGGGTAGTCTTTTATAACTGGTCTTCCCCCAACACTGTTTAACGTGTGCTTTTGCAAAATATCAGGTTATTTGGGGAATACATATATCACAATACAACATTGGAAAGGAGGCTGGAGGGATGGACGATAATTTTTATTCTAACTTGGAAGGTCCACAGTTAAAGAAGTACTAGCCTAACTACACGGAATGAACATGGATTTGTTAAGACCAAAGAAACTTGAGATAACTGATCTTAATTGTTGTTCATTTGCTAAAACTTGAAAGTTAATGTTAATATTTAAGTATAGACTAATTTGAAATTTGATAATTTTTACTATTCAGTCCAATGTATAAATGAAATCTGTCAGATTCCTTTAAAAAAAAAACTTTACCAGGGGCACCTGGGTGGCTCAGTCGTTTAAGCATCTGACTTGACTCAGGTCATGTTTTTACGGTTTGTAGTTTGAGCCCCACATCAGGCTCTGTGCTGACCGCTCAGAGCCTGGAGCCTGCTTCAGATTCTGTGTCTCCCTCTCTCTCTGGCCCTCGCCTGTCCATGCTCTGTCTCTCTCTCTCAAAAATAAATAAACATTAAAGAAAATTTTTTTAATTAAAAAAAAAATAAAAACAACTTTACCAAACAATCTGTGCCATTTTGTGATTTTAGGGTATCTGTCAGCTGTTGGTGCTTCTACAAATGGTCCCGAATGTATAGGTTGTCCTGTAAAACATTAAGAATAGTCCTGATAATTATCTCAGAAAAACTTATATGTTTGCTAAGGGAGTGCTATGAAAAGAGAAAGTATACACTTCAACTTTAAGGATCTATTTAATTGAAGGATATCAGTGTTTGCTCCAGTATTGGTCTTTTTTAAATTCTCTCAATGCATGTGTCTACAAATTCATCAGTCTGAAGACTTTGCCTTTACCAGCAATAATTACTATTAGGGGACAAAAAAAAAAAAAGAGTAACCTAATTGCAAGTCAAATTCTCTGGATTAGCACTCAAGAACTACTGTTTTCAGTGTATAGATTTTTCACCTCTTCGTTAGATTTATTCCTAGGTATCTTATGGGTTTTGGTGCAATTGTAAATGGGATTGATCCCTTGATTTCTCTTTCTGTTGCTTCATTGTTGGTATATAGGGATGCAACCGATTTCTGTGAATTGATTTTATATCCTGCAACTTTACTGAATTCATGAATTGGTTCTAGCAGTTTTTTGATGGAATCTTTTGGGTTTTCCCTATAGAGTATCATGTCATCTGCAAGGAATGAAAGTTTGACCTCCTCCTGGCCGATTTGGATGCCTTTTATTTCTTCGTGTTGTCTGATTGCCGAGGCTAAGACTTCCGATACTGTGTTGAATAACAGTGGCGAGAGTGGACATCCCTGTCTTGTTCCTGACCTTAGGGGGAAAGTTCTCAGTTTTTCCCCATTGAGGATAATATTAGTGTTGGGTCTTTTGTATATGGCTTTTATGATCTCGAGGCATGATCCTTTTCTCCCTACTTTCTTGAGGGTTTTTATCAAGAAAGGATGCTGTGTTTTGTGAAATGTTTTCTCTGCATCTATGGAGAGGATCATATGGTTCTTGTCTTCTCTTTTATTGATGTGATGAATCACATTGATTGTTTTGTGGATCTTGAACCAGCCCTGCGTCCCAGGTATAAATCCCACTTGGTCGTGATGAATAATTTTTTTAATGTATTGTTGGATTCAGTTGCCTAATATCTTATTGGGGATTTTCACATCCACTTTCATCCGGGAAATTGGTCTATAGTTCTCCTTTTGGATGTAACAGTTACTTTGTTTTGTGAGCCATGAACTAGGAGAATTACTCATCTGGTGATGTTGCAAATGCTGATAACCTGTAGCACTAAATGATTTTCTTTAAATTTTTTGATGCTTATTAATTTTTGAGACAGAGCATGAGCAGGGGAGAGGCCAGAGAGAGACACACAGAGAATCCGAAGCTGGCTCCAGGCTGTGAACTATCAGCCTAGAGCCAGACACAGGGCTCAAATTCACAAACTGTGTGATGATGACCTTAGCTGAAGTTGGACGCTCAGCTGACTGGGCACCTCCCAGGTGCCCCCACTAAATGACTGTTTTGTAGACTGAAAGAATTACCTGCATTTCTTCAGGACCTGCTTGTTTTCTATCTTAGAACTACATAGTAAGTTTCTATCCTGTCCTCCTAATATACTGATTTCCTCTAACACTCTTTTGGGAATATGTTCCTGCTTGTGGAATCCCTGAGTGATGAGTTAATTACACTGGTGAACAAAAAGTACTTACCTTCTGAGGGGCCACCATCATAGCAGATCACCATTTGACCTAGGGGACAGAGCATGGGACTAGGAATTAGATTCCATTTCTAGTCCCCACCTTTCCCACCTCCTGACTCAGTTGATGCTTTTATCACTCTGGACTTCTGCTAGTTCCTTTGTAAAACGAGGTGAACTAGATTGGCGGTTCTTTTTTTTTTTTTAATCCAATTTATTTAAATCCAAGTTAGTTAACATATAGTGTAATAATGATTGCAGGAATAGAATTTTTAGAATTTAGTGGTTCATCACCTACGTATAACACCCAATGCTTATTCCAACAAGTGCCCTGCTTAATGCCCCTTGCCCATTTAGCCCATCCTCTACCCAACACCCCTCCAGAAACCCTCAGTTCTCTATATTTAAGAGTCTCTTGTGGTTTATCTCCCTCTCTGTTTTTTTTTTTAACGTTTATTTATTTTTGAGACAGAGAGAGACCGAGCACGAACGGGGGAGGGCCAGAGAGAGAGGGAGACGCAGAATCTGAAACAGGCTCCAGGCTCTGAGCTGTCAGCACAGATTCTGACGCGGGGCTCGAACTCACGGACCGCGAGATCATGACCTGAGCCGAAGTCGGATGCTTAACGGACTGAGCCACCCAGGCACCCCTCCCTCTTTGTTTTTATATTATTTTTGCTTTCCTTCCCTTGTGTTCATCTGTTTTGTATCTTGAATTCCACATATGAGTGAGGTCATATGATATTTGTCTTTCCCTGACTGACTTATTTCACTTAGCATAATATGTTCTAGTTCTATCCATGTTGCAAATGGCAAGATTTCATTCTTTTTGATTGCTGAGTAATATTGCATTGTGTATATGTACCCCATCTTCTTTATCCGTTCATCCGTCGATGGACATTTGGACTTTTTCCATACTTTGGCTATTGTTGATAGCGCTGCTATAAACATTGGGGTTCATGCACCCCTTTGAATCAGCACTCCTATATCCTTTGGATAGATACCTAGTAGTGCAATTGCTGGATCATAGGATAGTTGTATTTTTAATTTTTTGAGGAACCTCCATATCGTTTTCCAGAGTGGCTGCACCAGTTTGCATTCCCACCAGCTGTGTAAAATGGTTCCTTTCCTCCACATCCCCACCAACATCTGTTGTTGCCTGAATTGTTCATTTTAGCCATTCTGACTGGTGTGAGGTGGTATCTCATTGTGGTTTTGATTTGTATTTCCCTGATGATGAGTGATGTTGAATGTTTTTTCCATGTTAAGCATGTTTCATCTGTTTTCATGTGTGTTAGCTATCTGGATGTCTTTGGAAAATACCTGTTCATGTCTTTTGCCCGTTTCTTCACTGGATTATTTGTTTTTTGGGTGTTGAGTTTGATAAGTTCTTTATAGATTTTGGATACCAGCCCTTTATGTGATGTTTCATTTGCAAATATATTTTCCCATTCCATCATTTGCCATTTAGTTTTGCTGTTTCCTTTGCTGTGCAGAAGCTTTTTATCTTGATGAGGTCCCAATAGTTCATTTTTGCTTTTATTTCCCTTATATCCAGAGATGTGTCAAGTCCGAGTTGCTGCAGCCAAGGTCAAAGAGGCTTTTTCCTATTTTCTCCTCTCAGAGTTTGATGGCTTCCTGTCTTATGTTTAGGTCTTTCATCCATTTTGAGTTTATTTTTGTGTATGGTGTAAGAAAGTGGTCCAGGTTCATTCTTCTGCCTGTCACTGTCCGGTTTTCCCACCACCATTCACTGAAGAGATGATATTATTCTACTGGGTATTTTTTCCTTCATCAAAGATTAGTTACACATGTTCATGAGTCAATTTCTGGGTTCTCTATTCTGTTCCATTGATCTATGTGTCTGTTCTTGTGCCAGTACCATACGGTCTTGATGATTACAGCTTTGTAATACAGCTTGTAGTCAGGATTGTGATGTCTCCAGCTTTGGTGTTCTTTTTCAGGATTGCTTTGGCTATTCTGGGTCTTTTCTGGTTCCATACAAATTTTAGAATTGTTTGTTTTAGCTTTGTGAAGAATACTAGTGTTATTTGTATAGGGATTGTGTTGAATATGTAGATTGCTTTGGGTGGTATTGACATTTTAACAATATTTGTTCATCCAATCCATGAGCATGGAATGTGTTTCCATTGTTTTGTGTCTTCTTCAATTTCTTTCATAAGCTTTCTATAGTTTTCAGGGTATAGATTTTTCACTTCTTTGGTTAGGTTTATTCCTAGGTATTTTATGTTTTTTGGTTTAATTGTAAATGGGATTGATTCTTTAATTTCTCTTTCTGTTGCTTCACTGTTGGTATATAGGAATGCAACTGATTTCTCTGCATTGATTTTATATCCTGCAACTTTACTGAATTCATGAATAAGTTCTAGTAGTGTTTTGGTGGAATCTTTTGGATTTTCCATATAGAGTATTGTGTCATCTGCGAAGAGTGAAAGTTTGACCTCCCCCTGGCCAATTTGGATGCCTTTTATTTCTTGGTGTTGTCTGATTGCCGAGGCTAAGACTTCCGATACTGTGTCGAATAACAGTGGCGAGAGTGGACATCCCTGTCTTGTTCCTGACCTTAGGGGGAAAGTTCTCAGTTTTTCCCCATTGAGGATAATATTAGTGTTGGGTCTTTTGTATATGGCTTTTATGATCTCGAGTTATGCTCCTTCTATTCTTACGTTCTTGAGGGTTTTTATCAATAAAGGATGCTGTATTTTGTCAAATGCTTTCTTTGCATCTATTGACAGGATTATATGGTTCTTTTCCGTCCTTTTATTAATGTGATGAATTACATTGATTGGTTTGTGGATATTGATCCAGCCATGCATCCCAGGAATAAATCCTATTTGATCATGGTGAATAATTCTTTTAATGTAGTATTGGATCTAGTTGACTAGTATCTTGTTGAGAATTTTTGCATCCATTTTCATCAGGGAACCTGGTCTGTAGCTCTCCTTTTTAGTGGGGTCTTTGGTTTTGGAAGCAAGGTAATGCTGGCTGTATTGACAATTCTTTAACTGGGATGACCTCAAAATCAACTCTGCAGCTTTACACAACAGACAAGTTGTTCCCCTTATGAGCTTCTTGGTAAGGGTCTCAGCAGTGAAGCATCATCATATATATTGTAGTGTCCTGGGTTCTGCTGATATTCACTAAGAGCTAAGAAACCTAATTGTTTTCAGAGGACTTCTCTAGTATTCTAATTAATGGCTCTTTGTATTTAACATTAGCATTAGAATAATATTTAAGGTATCAAGTGAATATAATAATTTGCATCCACAGATGAAACAAGAATTTAAAATCCAGTTGTGTCTCAATAATATATAATCAATAAGTATCATTTATCAAAATGAGTGTGACATAGACCCTTCAGCTAGATCAAGGTGTAGAAAGAGATAGGGAAAGGGGAGAAATTTGGGGCAGGTTTTCGTTTTTTTTAATTTATTTTTTAGTTTTGATTTTAGGAAAAGCAGCATTACAAGCAGCATTACCTTTACTCCCGTAAGGAAAGAACTAGGTGAGCTATGTCATCAAGAGAGAATAGGCTTCAGCAAAATGTTTTGCTCAGAGCCACCGTGGTCTGAGATGTGAGGGCAAGAAACAGATGTGCTTTGGCAGTGAGAGGACGTCAGTAAGCACTGATGCTTTGGAATTGGTTTGCATTCCAGAATGTGTCAGAGGGAAGAAAGGACCCTAGTAGGGAAGAAAGACAATTAAAAAGTCCACTTAGGAACTCTGAGGAGTAAAGAGATTTCAACAGCAGAGTCTTATGTGGAGGGTTCTCTGGAGAACTTTAGTAGGGAGTGGCCAGCTTGGGAGACAGTAAGGCTACTGTGTAAGAATAGTAAGTGAGAATATCCTGTGAGAGAAAAACAGGTCAGGGCCTGAGAATAGAAAGCTACTAGGTCAAGTAAAAACCACCTTCTCTTATTCTCTTCCTGCCTAACCCAAGCAAAGGCTGGTAGAGTAGTTCTCTCACTGGGGAGGAAATTTTCTCAGGAAAGGAGCTCTAAGGAGAGATATGCCTCGTTTTCAAAGGCAGGCAGCCAGCCAGCCAGCGAGTACTACTCCAGCCTGGAGAGGAAAGATCATCGCTAACATTTGTAGGACCAAGGCAAGAATACAAATGAAGAGTTCTAAGTAAACTTTAATACATCAAGTTAGGTTCAGAATAATGTCCTCTTATCCTACTTTGACAAATCTAAGTAAACTTTAATACATCAAGTTAGGTTCGAAATAATGTCCTCTTACCCTACTTTCACAAATCCTTTATAATGACAATATAAAACAAATATATTTAAATCTGCAGTATTGTTTTTCTGAAGTTGTTAAAATATGAAAGGTGATAGAATTAGCTACCAGTGTTCAGGATTGAGTGTTTAGGTGCTGGGCCAGCAATGGTAGGATGAGTAATCAAAAAATAACATCATCTACCAATTATTATAGATTTTCTTTAGAATGTATTTTTATTGCTTTTGTTTCAGAAAAGTCACTAATTATAATATTTAACATTTTAATATAAATCTACTGACAGTATTGCCAAATTAGACTACCTTTCTTGAATTACTATAAAAATATTTCTTTTTTAAGTTTATTTTGAGAGAGAGTACATGCACATGTGCACGTGGGTAAGGGGCAGAGAGAGAGGGAGAGAGAGAATCTCAAGCAGGTTCCACACTGTTAGCACAGAGCCCAGTGTGGGATTGGATCTCCTGAACCGTGCATGACCTGAACTGAAATCAAGTGTTGGACTCTTAACCGATGGAGCCACCCAGGCTCTGCTTCCTTTTGGTTTGTAATTCTTATTTCAATTTAGGGAAACTTCACTTGGCTGACTGTAGCAATTTCAGGCAATAAAATTATCAATGCAATATTTATATCAGAATGAAATCATGTTAATACATGTGTTATAGAAATAATTGTGATGGGGGCACCTGGATGGCTCAGTTAGTTAAGCAGCCACCTCTTCATTTCAGCTTAGGTCAAAAGCTCATGGTTCATGAGATAGAGCCCCACATCACGTTCTGCACTGACAGTGTGGAACCTGCTTCGGATTCTTTCTACCCCTCCTCTGCATGCACACATGCTGTCTCTTTCTCTTTCTCTCTCTCAAAATGAATAAATAAACATTAAAAAGTAATTGTGATGGACCAAATGTAATAAATTATAATGGGAAATACTGTATAATATTTTCATGTATCATATACATTATCAGTTTTTATTCTGTCAAAGTAATACCTAGATGTGTACAATTTGTGAAATATTGGTATCACCTTTCACAAATGTAGGTCCATCTATATCATTTATATATCATCTTTTTATCTATCAAGATACTTTAGATTATTCTCAACTATTACTGCAAAATATTCTTAAGCTACTGTTGCAAGTGACTTTAATTTGTGAATACTTCCTGAACCATCCACTGAAACATAAAAGCAAGACAGTACACATTTAGTGCTACTAGAAAATAAGACCTCAGTCTACAAAAAAAATCTCATTTAATACTTTCTGGAGAAGGATTTTCCACATTGATTGCTTTTTCTGTTACTGGAAAAGAAAGGTTAGGTGGTTGACCTGCAATCCATTTTCCTCCTATTTTCATGGCTGATGTTTGCTTAGAGGTAGACAACACAGGGGACCCAAATACATTTTCTGGTAAACACGTTGCTAACAGATATGTAGCCAACTTACTCATAGTGTTTTCTAATAAGGAGCCCTTGTCTCCGAGGTGCTTATAGTGGGATGACCCAATCTATACCGGTTCATTTACTCAAGCATTTCTCCTACCGAGACGTCCTAGCAATCTCATGTGGTCTCTGTTAATGACATCAGCAATGACACAAACTTACATCATTGTGACATTCAGACACAGGTTTCTTCTGTCTCAAGAACATAGGATAAGGGAGTCGAATGCATGAGTCACTGTGCCCTGGATGGTATTAATCACAAGAGCAGATGTTTAGGGTTATGGATTATGCTTTTCGAGGCTTGAGTGCCAGACTCCCATATATTAAATGAATGTAGTTAGTCCTTTTTGTGTGTGTGAAACAGGAAGTCTAGGGCCGGGGCCACTCTTGCCTGGATCTCAGGGTGGTATAGGAACAGAAGAGGAAGAAGGTTTTACTTTGAATGAAGACGAAGTGTTTTTTAATTTTCTCGATTGAACATATTTCAATTAAGCTATATTTTGTGACATAGAATTGCCATATGATATCTATTTAATAGTAAACAGAAAAACTAAGGATTTTCCCCCCAGTCTTGCTTCCCAAAGCAAAAGAAGTTGTTGCCACAGCCTAAATTTAAAAATAGTATTGGGAGGAATAGGTAATAAAATTGTGTTCATCATATCACAGAGGCTCTGCACTCAACATACCAGTCATAAAGACAGTATTTTCCCATTAAAGAAAGCAAATGTTGAGGACAAGAATCATGGAAGGTAAATCTGAAGCCAGATCCTAAGCGCATCCTAGTAGGAAACCTGACCTCCTGGTAAAGATTAAATGAGAATCCTGTTTTCATCTTGCTATACTCATTATGAGAAGATTTGTCTTGATTCATCAGGTGAAATTTATTTCAGGGTCACTTTTTTCATGGTTTGTCTTTTTAACCTTTTCAGTGCTTTGGAATCAGATACTTGTAAATATTGCAACAGAGCTGAGATAAGATATTTCCAATACCCCCTTTGCTGTTCTAGAAATGATTAAGGAGTGAGCCTGCTGACATGGAAAATGGCCAGTGCATGTCTGGCTGGATCAGCGGGAAGCAGTAGCAGCTGGTGAACAGACTGCATTCAGGGGCCCAGCTGGACTCCAAGAGATACGGAAAAGGCTTCTGAGGGCCGGCAGTGGCATGCCTTTCTTGGAGGCCTTTAAAAATCAGATGGGAACCCTTCTGTCTGAGTTGGGTAGGCTGCTCTAGTGCCCGATGAACAGAAGATAGCAGTAAAATGTTCCTGCCAACCATTGAATTTCATGGAGAGTCTGCTATGTGCCAGCTGGTAAAGACACCAAATGGACCAAGCTGATAGCACTCTTGCTCTCCTGGGTCCTGAAGTGCTTATAATTCTCTGAAACAGATACTCAATAATGAATGGGTCTTTGGTAACAAGGACATCTCTCAGTGAAATATTACTCTTCGTTTCAGTGACAAGTGGAGGGCTAAGAGTAGCCTGTGTTTTTTTTGTTTTCGTCTCTGTGTGTCCTAAATCAAATTTCCAAAGTAATGAAGCTTGTTAACATACGAAGAACCCCTTAAGAAAACCATTTTGGTGTAGACTTGGTTCTCAGTGAAGGTTATTGTGGGAGAAGTTTTACTCCATTAAGTTGCAAATCCTAAACTATTATGAATCTTTCTACTGAAGGCATATGCCTAGGGCTGTGCATATCTTTTTTTCTGGACATAAAGAGATTTGCTACACAGTGTTAAATGAACCTCACAGGGAACCAATGGAACAGCAAATATCTCTGGCAGGGAGAATGCAATCTAGTGGAGGCATCCCTGCTCAACTCCCACGGTGAATGTTTTTTGCTTTGTTATGTTTTGTTTAAAGAACCATATTATTAAGAGCAACAGAAGCTGAAACCAGAGTGGAGAACCGGGAAATGTAGTCATTAATCGTACTTCTGTTTGTGGATGAGGATGAATTATTGGATAATCTCAAGCACTCTCTGTCTTATGAGGGTTCAACAGCACCTAGATCAAGGATTACAAGTTACATGTTAAAATGTGCCACATTGGCATCAGTACAGATTTCCTCTGAATCATTTCATTCCCTGTAATACAACTGAAGGTTTCTAGTTTTTTTCTCCCAGCTACCTGAGAGAACCCAGTGTATGTACTCTCTGGGTAAGAAAAATACCATCCCAGCTTTCAAGTAATTGCTAAATGAAATTTAAAATAGAATACACGACAGTTTTGTAATAGAACTAAGCACCCAAGACAACACACAAAATGAATAAAAAAATAGCAAAACCAATAGACAAGTGGACCTTTCAGAGTTCTTGATATTGAAATTATAGACCCAGATTTTAAATTGTTATCCTTATAGTGTCAAAAGGATAAAAGGACAATATTTTCCAGAGGAAAAGTAAAAACTATTTAAAAAATTGTAACTATGGTAATGAAAAAAGAATAATTCAAATAAAGTATCAGTGGGTAGGTATAAACAGATTAGAAAAAGTCAAAGAGGAAATAGAAATCAAAACATAGATCACAAAATAGAATAAAAGGTGAGGAGACAAAAATGTGGAAAATGATGGAGTCAGAGAAAAGGGATGGATAGAGTCGAAAGCTCTAAACTTTGTGTAATTTGAAGTGAAGCTGAAGAAAAAATGGGATTAAAGTAATACTTATCAATATAAAGAATTAATCAAATTTCCAAAACTGTTGAAAGACACTGTATTAGAAATTTAAGATGCCCTGTGTCTTCTAGGAGAGTTACATAAAAGGAAGGAAGGAAGGAGTGAGAAAAGTTCTAACTTTATTATATTATGTATATTATATATGTTATATTGTATTAAATATTTGAATCATTTGTATATTATGTTACATTGTTAATTATATTTTATACATTACATAAATTATACTACATTATTTATTACATTATATCTTAGTGACATGCCCAAAGCTAAAGATAAGGAAAATATCTTAAAAACAGCCAGAGAAAGAGATTAAAGGTAATGCAAAAGGAAGTTTTCCAGTATAGAGAATATGGATCCACATAATATTTCAAAAGTCTGAAAGGAATAGAGAGCAACAGAAATGGTATATATGTGCATAAGTGTAAACGAATAGGGCCTAAAAATACTATTAATTTCTTTTGGTATGTATAGTATAAAGCTGCAAAAATACAAAATCACAAAGCAGGGGACAGGTTGGGGGTAAATGGAGCCAGTGTTCTAACTTCTTACATTGTTTAAGGATAAGATAAATTGGAGATGAATTTAGGCTCTAAAAAGTGACAAATGCGTATTGTAATCTTCTGCGTAACCACTAAAATTGTTAAAGTGCATAATTTCCAAGTTGATTGGAGGGAAAAATGGAAAATAAAAATACTCAAACAGAAGTCCAGAAACAAGAGAATAGTGGCATTAAAGCAGTGAGGATAAATCAAGATCAAACAAGAAAAGAGAAAGGTTAGACACAATATGTCAGTAGCTGTATAAAAAATAAAGGGAATACATGTCCCACGTGAATGATAAAAACCATCAGAATAAGTGTTTTTAAAGCTAGCTTTGTGGTATTTGCAGGTTATATGTCTAAAAGTAAAGAATACATAAAGTTGATTATTTAAAAATGGGAAATGATAGACCGTGTAAACAATAACCAAAATTAAACTGTGAATAAATTCAAATGTTTAAGAAAGAAATAATGCTAATATTATGCACACTATTTTAGAGAGCAGAACATCAGGAACATTCCATAATTTGTGAAGTATAATACAGCCAATGTCCTATATTAACACTCAAAAATCCTAAGCAAATATTAGCAAATTAAATCTAGCAGTAAAATCCAATAATATGGTAGTGTGCAAAAATGGCCACAGTACTTTGCAGCAAGTCCCATCAAGAGGCAGAGCCTGTTATCCCAACGACTGAAACTGTGTTGACCGTAAAACTTGCTTTGGCCATTGAGACATTGACAAATATGATGCAAACAGAAGCTTAAAAACCTCTTGAGCATTGGAGCTTAGTATTCTGGCAATATCATTACTATGCGAACAAACCTGAGTTTGTCTGGCAGATGAGTGACATATTGCCAAATCACCTCTGTTGTCCCACGTGACAGGTGCCTAACTGCCAGATATGGGAGGCCATGCAGGAACTTACAGCCCTTACCTAAATTGAATACTACCTGTAGATACATGAGAGCCTAGCTCAAATAAGCCAGACTCATCCTAGATGAGAACAACTCAGCAAATGTGTAGCCTAAATAAATGACTGTAGTTTTAAGCTACTATTATTAACTGTCACAGGAGTATCTGACCAAGTTGATTTTATGCCAGAAATCCAAAGGTGTTTTTAACTGAACCTCTATTAAAATGTATTCTGTTGGCAAGGGTCCAAGCAAAACAAGGGCCGTAATGATTGATTAAATTAATAAAACAGTGAAACACTAAAAATACTTATTTCAAATTCACAAAATATCTTAGAAAGCAGAGATTAAGATGTGGCTCCCCTTTGGATGTCCAGTTGACTGTCTTACATAGAGTATTGAGAGACTGAATGTCAATAGACATCAGGATGAGAACACAGAAATATAACATATTTTAGAAGTATGTCTTCCAAACCAGTGTGTTTCTAGCTATTACATTGTGGGGTCGACACAAATCAAATATAGAAAATTGAGTTTTTGAGATAATCATATTGCTAATGGAATTCTGAGCCTAAAGAGAAGTAACTATTTGAGATTTGAAACAACTTTTTAGATCCTTCAAACTCTAATGTGCAGGAAGATACATAAGAAAGTGACTGATCAAACCACTAAAGCATAATCTACAAAGTTCTATTCAGAAGAAGCCAAACACCAAATTAAAAAAAAAAGGACTGTATTAAAAGATAGATAGATAGATAGATAGATAGATAGATAGATAGATAGATAGATAGGGACCTCAGAGAGAGGATCTGAGGGTGATAAAGTAGAGATCTAAAACCAGGGATCAAAATCAGCATCTATTTGGGGCACCTGGGTGACTTTGAGTTTGAGCCCTGTGTTGGGTTGTATGCTGACAGCTCAGAGCCTGGAGCCTACTTCAGATTCTGTGTTTCCATCTCTCTCTGCCTTTCCCCTGCTTGCTCTCTTTCAATTTTTGAGAGGGGGGGGGAGAGAGAGAGAGAGAGAGAGAGAAATAATAATCTATTCAAGAATATTAGCCATTCTAATTTTTTTTAATGTTTATGTTTGAGAGAGAGAGAGAGAATGAGAGCGAGAAAGACAGAGAGCACAAGCAGGGGAGGAGCAGAGAGAGAGGGAGACAGAATCTGAAACAGGCTCCAGGCTCTGAGCGGTCAGCACAGAGCCCGATGCAGGGCTCAGACTCACAAACCGTGAGATCGTGACCTGAGCCCAAGCCGGATGCTGAACTGACTGAGCCACCCAGGTGCCCCTAAAGAGTATTCCCCATTCTAAAATGAACAGCTACTTTTTATTTTGCTTTCTCTTCAAGATAATGATTGTGTTTCCTTTGGATGTATGTATACAAGTGATCGCTGGATCTAATGGTAGTTCTGTTCTTCATTTGTTTTTTGAAGAATCCCATAATGTTTTCCATAACGGCTATACATATTTTCCATTAACTTTTTTTTTAATTAAAGTATAGTCAACGCACAATGTTTCATTAGCTTCAGGTGTACAATATAGTGATTCGACAGCTCTATACATTAGGCTGTGCTCACAAGCATAACTACCATCTGTCACCCTATAATGCTATTGCGATATCATTCACTATACTCCCTATGTTGTACCTTTCATCACTTGACTTAGTCATTCCATAACTGGAAGCTAAGGGCTATTTTTAATGCCTCCCTAGAGGGATTTAATAATCATTTGGATCAATGGTAGCTAGTTTACCATTCTTATACAAATGGACAATCTCTTATTCATGTTCCATCAATATGTATCTGTTGTCTTTATGTTCCACAAAACTTATGTTTTTGGTGTGTCTACTGGAAACGCATTTTTGCAAACTTTGAGATACGATTGGCATGAAACATTGTGTAAGTTTAAGGTGTACAACATGATAATCAGATACATTGTATAGTATTGAAATGATTACAGATTAGTTAATACTTTCATCACCTTATGTAAATACCTTTTGTTTGCGTGTGGTGAGAACATTTGGAGTTTACTATCCTAGTAATTTTCACATATATAATACAGTATTAATTATCGTCACCATACTATATTACAGATCCTCAGAACTTTTTCATTTTATGACTGGAAGTTTGTACCCTTTGAGCAACATCTACCCATTTCCCCCGAACCCCCACCCTCAAGCTCCTGGGAACAACAACTCTACTCTCTGTTTGACTCTATGTTTGACTTGTTTAGATTCCACATGTAAGTGATGTCTTAGAGTATTTGTCTTTCTCCGTGTGATGTATTTCACTTAATCTACCAACACTTAGTTGCTTCCAATTCTTGGCTAGTGTGAATAATGTTGTAATGGGAATGGAAGTACAGATACCTCACTGAGATCCTAATTTCATTTCCTTCAAATATATACCCAGAAGTATGATTTCTGGATGATATGATAGTTCTGTTTATTTTTTTTTTAATTATTATTTGTGAGGAACCACCACAGTGTTTTCCATGATGGCCATACCAATTTACATTCCCATTACTAGTAGACAAGAGTTCCCTTTTCTGCACATGCTTATCAACATTTGTTATCTCTGTTCTTTCTGGTGATAACCATTCATCAAACAATTCATCAGTGTGTATGCAATAATATTTCTTGGTTTTGATTTGCCTTTCTGTGATAATTAGTGATGTTGAACACCTTTTCGTGTACCTGTTGGCCATTTATATGTCTTCTTTGGAAAAATGTCTATTCAGATCCTCTGCCTGTTTTTTATTAAGATTCTTTGGGTCTTCTTGGTCTTGAGTTGTAGGAGGTTTTTATATATTTAGGATATTAACCACTTTTCAGATAAATTGCTTATAGATAATTTCTCCCATTCCATAGGTTGCCTTTCATTTTGTTGAATTTTTTTTTCGTGTGTGTGTGTATAGAATAATTTTAGCTTTCTGTACTCCCACTTATTTTTACTTTTGTTGTCTTTCCTTTAGGTGTCAAATCCCAAAATATCATTTCTAAGACTGGAGTCAAGGAGATTACCTCTTATGTGTTCTTTTAGAAATTTTATACTTTGGGGTCTTATTTTCAAGTCTTTAATTCATTTTGAGTTAACTTTTGTGCACGGTTTAAGAGTCTATTTTTCATTCTTTTGCATGTGGGAATCCAGGTTTCCCAACACTGGATGATTTCCCAGTGGTTTATTGGAGATACTGTCATTTGCCCCCATTGAGTGTATTGGCTCTATTGTCAAATACTTTATGAATACACACGTGTGGGTTTATTTCTGGGCTCTTGATTTTTCCCCTTGGTCCATGTCTGTATTTATGGCAACACCATTCTGTGTTGATTATTATAACTTTGTAGTATAGTTTGAAATCAGAAAGTGTGATGCCTCCAGCTTTGTCCTTTGTAGGATTGCTTTGGTTATCCTAAGGTCTTTTGTGGTTCCATACAAATTTTAGGATATCTTTTCTATTTCATTGAAATATGTCGTTAGAATTTTGATAAAGATTGATTCCATAATTGACATTGAGTCCATAAATGACTTTGGCTTGTATAAACATTTTAATAATATTTTTCCAATCCGCAACATGGGTGGCTTTCCATGTATTTGGGTCGTCTTCAATTTTTTTTTTTTTATGAAAGTCATAGTTTCTAGTTATCATTTACTAATTAAATTTATTCTTAAGTATTTCATTGCTTGAATGCTATTGTGAATAGGATTCTTCTATTTCCTTTATGGATGTTTTGTTGTTAGTATATAGAAACACACCTGATCTTTATGTGTTGATTTTTGTATTCTGAAACTTTACTGAATTGGCTTATTAGTTCTTAGAGTTTTTTGGTAAAGTCTTTAGAGTATTTTTATCATTTGTAAACAAAGACAACTTTATGTCTTCCATTATGATTTGAATGGCTTTTATGTATTTTTTTTTCTTCTTGCTTAATTGCTCTGGCTAAGACTTCTATGTTGGATAGGATTAATGAGAGTGACCGTGTTATTCTTGATCTTAGAGGAAAGCTTTCAACCTTTTACTCTTGAGTATGATGTTAGCTGTGAATTTATCATATATGGCCTTTATTACTATATGTTCCTTCTCTATCCAATTTGCTGAGAATTTTTATCATGAAAGGATGTTGTATTTTATTAAATGCTTTTTGTGCACCTGTTGAGATCAGAAATCATATGGTTTTATCCTCCATTGTATTTATATCATATTTATTGATATGTGTATATTAAACCATACTTGCGTCCCAGGAATGGACCTCGCTTGATATGGTATGTGAACCATTTAAGGTGCTGTTGAAATCAGTTTGCTAAGATTTTGTTGCAAATTTTTGCATCTGTATTCATCAGGGATGTGGGTCTATAGTTTTCTTCTCCAGTAGTCCCCTTATCTGGCTTTTTATCAGGGTAATGCTGGCCTCACAAAATAAGTTTGGGCATGTTCCCTCTTTTCAATTTTTGTTTTGTCTGTGACATAAGATAAAGGTCCAGTTTGAATAGGATTAGCAGTAATACTTCTTTAAATGTTTCGTAGAATTCACCAGGAAAACCATTAGTTCCTGGGCTTTTCTTTGTAGGGAGAATTTTAAATTACCGAGTCAGTCTCCTTTCTTGTTACTGGTCTGTTCAGATTTTCTGTGTCATGTTTCAGTGTTGGTAGGTTATGTTGCTGGAAGTATATCCATTTGTTCTAGTGTTTTTCAAATCTGTTGGCATATAATTGTTTATAGTACTATCTTACTATACTTTGTATTTCTTTGGTATCATGTATAATGTCACCTCTTTTATTTGTTTAATTAATTTGAATCTTTTTTTCTTAGTCTAGCTAAAGTTTTGTCAGTTTTATTTATCTTTAAAAAACAGTGCTTGGTTTTATTGATTTTTTTCTATTGTTTTATAGGTCTCTGTTTTATCTTTTTCTTCTCTGATCTTTGTTATTTTCTCCCTTCTATTAACTTTGGACTTAGTTCTTGTTCTTGTTTCTTGAGATGAATGGTTAGGTGTTTATCTGGTATCTTTCTCGTTTGTTAATGTAGCCTATCTATTTCCCTTTTAGTACTCCTTTTGCTTAATCATAATTTTTGGTATATTGTGTTTCTGTATTTTTTTTCAAGATACCTTTTTTCAATTTTCCTTTATATTTATTTACACTCTGGTCTTTGAAGAATATATTTAATTTGTACATGTTTTTGAATCTTCTAGTTTTCCTTCCATTATTTATAGTTTCATATCATCATGATTCGACAAGATACATTATTATAGTTTCATATCATTGTGATTGGACAAGATACTATGTGTGATTTAAGTCTTCTTAAATTTTCTAAGACTTATTTTGTGACCTATCATATGATCTATCCTGGAGAATATTCAGTGTGCACTTGAAAAGAATGTGTGTTTCTCCTGCTGTTGGATAGACACTTTTATTCTTTATTTTTGTGGTTCTCTGCATCAAGAACCTGACATCTTGACCTGACATAGGGATTAATTGATATTATTCCGAAATCAGATGGACTTTCAGTTTAATGAAGGAACTGTTTAGAATTTTTGTATTGTTTCAATTAGTGTGACCACAAATGAGTTCTAATTATGTGAGGTTGAACATGAATTTGAAGAAATCAATGACGGTCTCTGGGAGACTTTATTATTCTTCTTCACTATCCAGTTCACTTCTTTTCAGGAAGAGTTTACTTTCTTGCCCTTTGAAGTCATGCCAGGCCATGTTACATTTTTTGGTTGATGAAATGTGATTAGAACTGGCATGCATCATGTCTGTGTAGAAACTTTAAGAGCAAATGTGTCTTTGCCAATTTTTTTCCCCCACTCCTCACCAGTGCTGCATCGGAGAACCCTCCAGATAGTAGCTGCTCTGTCAGACTAGATCTTGAAAGAACGATGACATCTCAGGTGATGACTCACCAGTCTGCAGTGGGCATGAAGCATGAATGAGAAACAATCCTCTGTTGACTTAGCCACTGAGACTTGAGAATTCTATTTCCTTGGCATGACCTAGCCAATATTGATTCGTACAAATATCCATGTGTGTTATCAGTGAAAAATAAAAAAAAAAATCAATCGATCAATCATGTTATAATCCTACAATAGAATTCTACGGAGCAGTTAAACACTTCCCAGCCTCAAGAATAACTTTCAGAAACATGATATCAAGCCATATTAAAGATTACATTCTATATAATTCAATTTCTGTGAAGTTTTTAACAGGCAAAACTAGAGTATCATGTTTCAGCGTGTAAGTTTCTGTGATAGGACTATAAAGAAAATTTGAGAAGTGATTACTGTGGTTATCTTTAAGTGGCAGGGAACATTAAGTAATTGGGAAGGGGGTGAAAGGGGCTTTGGGGATTCCATATCTTGATACGAATGTTGGTTTCAAGTGTATTTGTTTAGTGATAATTTGTTGAGCTGTGCATTTAAAAATAATTTGAGAAAATGATTACATAGACATAGAAGGTAAAGTCATTATATTAATTAGATTCTTACATTGTAATACCCTATCATTCTGATAAGACCCATTAAGACAAGCAAGACTAAAGATGTAGATTAATTACCAGTATTAAGTTATAGATACATAAAGAAAGGAATTCCAAGCATCTCATCTGGTTTTAAAATTACCAGTGATTTTCAAATATGTTTTGACCCTTTAATGATTGCTTTGAAGCTCTAAAATAGATACTATAAATAAGATTAATATAGAGTCAGTTTCCCAGTCAGTTTCTTTTAGTATACAACCAATAATTTTGAGCTATTAAATGAAGAAAAGGTCACCATTTGTTTTACTCTATTGACTACGAGAGATCGATAATGTGATTTTTTTTCTTTGCAAATAACCAGTTGTCCCCCAGCAAAACTCTCAGAATATTATTTATATCTTCTTGCCATTTATATCCATTAGTTAATGAAAAACTTTGTCATGTAGGATTGTGACTGTCAGCAGGATTCTATTAAATTAACCATGAAGAAATGTTTTCCAGGGCACTAAAATAAAATGAACACACTCTGATAACACCTTGATCAGGCCTTGTTACACAATGAAAGTCAACTTCATAAATGATCCTCTGCTTCAGAAATGAACTCTATCACTTTGTGTTATATTCAGAGTTACCCAGTTTCTGAACATATATTTCTCTTTTTAGCTTCTGGCATTAACACGAACATACCCTGTTTATTCAGCAAGAGCTATTTCATTTTTGACTCACAAATCTACTCTACATATCCTCCCTATGCATTCTTATTCCCAGGTCTTTGTTTATATGCACGCTATCCAAAGTATATATCCACTATTTTCTTGTTTAAAAATTGTACAGTATTTTCCTCTCACTAACATTAAACATTGGATTATCTCAGTGCAAATTAAATGATTTTATTTTATTTCATTTTTAAAATTTTTTTTAACGTTTATTTATTTTTGAGACAGAGACAGAGCATGAATGGGGGAGGGGCAGAGAGAGAGGGAGACACAGAATCGGAAGCAGGCTCCAGGCTCTGAGCCATCAGCCCAGAGCCTGATGCGGGGCTCGAACTCACGGACCGCGAGATCGTGACCTGAGTTGAAGTCGGACGCTTAACCGACTGAGCCACCCAGGCGCCCCTAAATGATTTTATTTTTAAAGATGTTTATAAGAACTCTAAAGACATTAACAGCTCATTATAGTTTGGATCCAGACTAGAACTGTAGGATATCGTAAAACAAGTCAAGAATAACTGTGAGTTTATTTGCTGGTCACTGGAAGGATTAAGTTGGAGTAGGAGCAAAAATGGATGGTTGGAGAGAGTAGAATGCTTGAAATGGAGGCTAGGAAAAAAATTGCATATTTTCACAATTACGGAGTCTAGCTAGGACTCTGACAACGAGAGTCCTGACTGCGGGAGAGAGTAAGATAACTGAAAAAAAGTAGGTTTAGGGTTGGAAAGACTAAGTTACTGGAAGGATAATCCACGTCAAGATTGAAAGTACCAAGAATTATGAAAGGAGGAATTTCAGAGAGAGTGACACAACATCAGCAACTACATGCATTAAAGGAGGGGGGACTTTCCAAGGCCTTGGAAGACCACGGTAACATGGTAACACAATGTGTAATATAATTAAGTGGCATAAAATTAAAGGCTGGCTCTTTTGGGATGGAGAAGTAGGGCATCCAGTTCCCTCGAGGTCTGATGTATGAAGGTGTAGGGAAGAGAACATAGTCACTGCAAGGAAGTATCATAGGGAAGTGTAGTCCTGGAGAAAGAGAAGAGACGTTCAGAGAAGAAGGTATCTGCTAATGTGCAGCACAAGATCTGAACGGTGCCCTGGAAGGGTGTTAGCAGCTGTGGTGGAGTGGAGGATGGGCCAGCAGAGGGTTCGAACATGGTTTAGATAAGGACTATTCTGAGAGACCTCACCTTCTGGATGACTTTTATGAGATCAGTCCAAATGGTCTGTCTGGTTTATAATTCTCTGAGACTCTGCATTTTGAGGGTAGGGAGGGGTGGGGATCTTGTCAATGATGCACAAAGTTCTAGTTCTTCTGGGATGTACCTATTGACAAAAAGATTCTCAGACTCCAGATATGAGTTCCTTGTTGACTTCTGGCCATGGAAGGTTATCCAACAAACAAATTCATTCATTCATTTCACAAAGGTTTTATATATATCTCGATATCTATATAGGTGCTGAGGGTAGAATGGTAAGCAAACACAGAAAATTCCTGCTATAAATCAGGGAGCTTACATTCTATTTGAGGGTGTCGTGTTGGTTGAGATAGTTAAATACTGAAACCAAAAGAAAATATCAGGTAATGACAGGCATGAAAGTAAAGCAGGATAAATGATAAACTATCAGGGAGGTGCTAATTTAGGTGGGGCCACCACAGAAGGTCTTTGTGGAGAGGTAGTTGTAACAGAAAAGTGAATGAAGTGAGGAGTGAACTCCACGACATCTAGGGTGAGTGTTGTGGCAGAAGAAACAGCAAGTGCAGAAGCCCCGTGGCAGGAATGTGTTTGGCTTGTTGAGGAGACAGTGAATGAAAATGTGGCTAGAGGAGATGAGCAAGGGACACATGGTAGGCTGTGAGTCAGAAAGCGGTCAGGTTGTGTAGCTCACATTTCCCCAACTCCAGCACTGTTTAAATTTTGGGTGTCCTGTGCATCGTAGATGCTGACCAGCCTCCCTCATCTCTACTCACTCAATGCCAGTAGCACCCGCTCCTTGTGTTGTAACAACCACAGATGTCTCCAGGTATTTTGAAATACCCCTAGGACGGATGTAGTAGGGTCAAAATTGCCCCCAGTTGAGAACCACTGCTCAAGGGTGTTATAAGCTATGCTACAGAATTTAATGGGAAACCATCAGTAGGTTTTGTGAAGAGAAGGTGGGGGGGGGGGGGGAAGCCTCATCTAAATTTTTAAAAGATAACACCAGTCATTGCATGGAAAATTAATCATAGGGGCTATACAGTGGAAACAAGTATAATATTTTTAAAAAGTGGAGATGCCTGGGTAGCTCAGTGGGTTCACTGCCAACTTCAGCTCAGGTCATGATCTCGCAGTTGGTGAGTTCGAGCCCCGCGTTGGGCTCTCTGCTGTCAGAGCAGAGCCCGCTTCAGATTCTGTCCCCCCTTCTCTCTTCCCCACCCCCAGTTGTGTGCTTTCTCTCTCTCTCTCTCTCTCAAAATAAATAAACATTAAACAAATAAAATTTTTAAAAAAATGTTTCGCGTGTTTGTTTTTTTGTAATCAAGGCAAACGCAATGGCATGCAGACTAGGCTGGTGTTGGATCATGGGTAGTGCAAGTGCAAGATGCAGTTGAAGTGAAGATGTGTTTTGGAGTTACAGCCAGCGAGGCTTCTTGATGTCTTTGGATGTAAATGCTGAGGGAAAGTATGACTTCATGGTTTTTTACCCCAACAGTTGAGTATCATTTGCTCAGATGTGAATAACTGGGGAGGAGCAAGATTGGTGTGTAGAAGGAGGAATCAGGAGATCACTTTAAGATGCCAGTGAGAATGCCAAGTATACAATTAATTGCATATGAATTTCAGGAGATTATTGGAGCTAAAGATAAGAAATTTCAACACATCGTCTTAGATCAAATCTGTATTTGTTCGCTAGGGCAGCTTTAACTAGAGTATCACAAACTGAGTCGCTGAAACAGAAGTAATTTGTCTCACAGTTTTGGAGACCAGAAGTCCATAATCAAGTCCTCATGGACAGGGATGGTTTCTCTCAAGGCTTATAAGGAAGAAGCTGATTCATGCATTTCCCCTAGCTTTTGGTGGTTTGCTGGCAATCTTTGGCATTCCTTGACTTATAAAAGCATCACCTGGATCTCTGCTTTCGCTTCACATGATTTTCTCCTTGTGTTCTTGTCTGTGTTCGAACTCCCCCCTCTTGCAAAGACACCAGTCATTGGATCAGGGGCCTGACTATGCCACTAGGAACTCATTGTAACTAATCAATTAGAACTACAATGACTGTACAAAGTTTAACCGGCACATTTTAAAACAGTGTGCCTCCATAAAATTAGCAACTCATTTGTAAGGCTATAGAAAATTATTTCCAAATAAAGTCACATTCTGATCTCCAGAACTTTGAGACATTATATTTCTGTTGTTTATGCTGCTGTATGTGATACTTTGTAATGGCAGCCCTATCACATGAATATAGATTTTATCTGATGTGATTCACTTCAAAATATGAATTAGGGGAGGGTTAAAATTCACCCCGAAACAATATGCAATATTAATGTAGGTGACATTTGAGCCAGTGGTACTTGATAGATTATCTGTAAATGACATAAAATATGGCAGAAACATGTTTGAGAATGGAGCCCCTGGGCATACCAAAATGTGTACATCAGAAATAGATGTACTGGGGTGCCTGGGTGGTTTAGTTGGTTAGCCATCCGACTTTGGCTCAGGTCATGAACTGAGTTTGAACTTCATGAGTTCAAGCCCTGCATTGGGCTCTGTGCTGACATCTCAGAGCCTGGAGCCTGCTTCGGATTCTTTGTCTCCTTCTCTCTCTGCTTCCCTCTCCCCCGCTGGTACTTTGTCTCTCTCTCTCTCTCAAAAGTAAGTAAACATGAAAAAGAAAAATAGATGTACAGAACAAATGACCACTAACAGAAGAAAAACAAGAGAGTGTTGGTCCAGAAACCAAGTGAAACAAGTGTTCAGGTAACAAGGGAGTGATCAATGGTGAGAAATACAATAGCAATAAAATAGGGATTGAGAATTGCCTATTGGGATTACCAGGATATAGGGCTTTAGTGAGAGAGAAAAGCATTTGAGATAAAAGTCTGATTGAAAGAGTTTAGGAGAGAAAATGAGATGATATGAAGAAAGTATATATAGAAGGAGTTTCTTGAAATGGGAGAACTGAGTTATAGGAATCAGTAGATTGTCAATTTTTCCTATGTAATATCTTTAATATATTTCCTATGTAACATATATGTATATATTTATATGTATGTGTATGTACATACACACACTAATTATGTTCTAAAATCAGATGATTACATATTTATTTTTTATTCCAGGTCATTCAATATTTTATGTTCCCATGTAGTTATATAAATTCCTATTTGTCTGAAAGGCAAATCTAAAGTTAGTAATATGTTATCTATTTCTGTTGTTTAACATACTAAATTATAATATGTGAAGAATTTAACTAATATTAAGAAATGGCTTTGAATTATAGGTGTGAAGTTTATTATATCCTTAATAGTTTCTGATTTCTAAAACTAACATAGATTAAGCATCTTGCATGAGCCAACCAGGTTAAAATGTTGAAGCTTTTCTTCCGATACATTCAGTTTTAAAAAGTACCTGAGAAAGTATGCAAGTATAAATAATCACCTTACCACATTATCAAATATTTAAAAATCATTTTCTAGGGCTTGTATTTACATTTTTATTTGGAGATATATGAGAGCTCCATAAAATTAGCAAGTGTTTAGGGGTGCAGAATGTTAGTTTACATGTCCTGTACTCATAAGTACAAGCAGAAGCTGGCTTATGCTTGCTTATTCCTAACATCTTCTGTTTCAAGTTATTTCTGAAATCATTAGAATTAGACCAAGAGATCATTTTGCTTCTCTAGCTCACACCTGTCTCTTGCACATTAATACAAATGAAAAAGTTATGCTCTGATATTTTCTTGTTTAATTGAAAAAAGATACACTTGGAGCATCTTGATACCAAGTTAATGCATCCTGAGGAAAGGATTTAATATCGGAAACATGGATATAGACTTGGAATGGACTGAATTGGCTCTACTCTAATGAACTGTGACATTTAATTCATAATAGCAGAAATTGCAGCTTAAATCCTCTTAATCAGAATGGAACTAAATCACAAATCACTAATCATGATTTTCTCCTCGTTCCCAAAAAGATTTTTAAAAATAATGCAAAGAAACTCACAGTAGGACACACGGGTTTGACATATCTCACATGCTTTTATTTAGCAGGGAAGAGAAGAAAGAGAAGAAAAATTAATCCCAAGTGAACTTTAAGTCCCTATTCTAACATAAGTGGCACTTGACTTTTTATGTCTGTGCGTGCATGTATGGGAGTGTGAGTAATCAATGCTTTTTAAAAGACTCTATCAAAGGAAGCACTCTCTAGCATAAAGTAAGTACATTCTGAGGAAACTGCACAACCTCCAGGAAACTATTGTTTCCCATTTTTTTTTCTCCCGGTTCCTACTTACTGACCCAGCATGATGGGATTGCTAAGGTTACCAACAGAGAAGAGAGACAGCATCTCAAATACGCAGGCGTTTGTCTGAGATTATGGGGCAGCACATACAGAAAGCAGCTGTCTACAGCAATAGTCACACACTTGCACATAGAGAAGCAAAGCTATAAAGTTGAGTTTACTGCCTTCCCCCAGCACGAAAAGCTAGGTGCAGCAACCCTGCCCCAGACTCAGGACTCTTTCCATAACTCGCTGCATCTCTCCCATGGCCTCAGAAGGATTGTTTGGGATTTCAAATGTTCCCAGTCAACTAAGGTGGCATTTCCATTAAGACAGGAAGGTAGGATTCTTAAGAGAGTCCTAAAGTTCCATTTATATAAAATACCCCCCCAAAAGACAAATGTATAGAAGTCAGATCAGTGAGGAGCTGGGGGTGGGGGCAGACTGCAAACTGGTTCAAGGGAAATATTTGGGCTCGTGGAACAGTTGCAATAACGGTTTCACAACGCTGTAAATGTACTAAACAAGAACAGTGCAGTGCCCCCTGACAGTGGGTGAGTTCTATGGCACCTGAAGTATACCTCAGCAAAGCTGTAAAATATCCATATACATATATGTGTGTGTGTGGATATGTGGGTATATGTGGATATGTGGATATGTGGTATATGTGTATATGCATGTGGATGTGTGTGTGTGGATATGTGGGTATGTACTTTAATGGTTATGGGTTTCTTCAGTTTCATAAAAATTAATTATATTTAAATGCTTATTTTTTCAAATTAACTTGTGTAAAATGTTCAGTATGTATTTAATAAGAATAAGATATTCTCTTACCGGTGGGAACAATTAACATTTATACATAAACCTGGAATAAAAAATTTTAACTAAAATAGGACTAACTTTCTTCATTCACAAAGTGCCTATGTAGTTATCAAATGGTGAAAATTCATTGCGAAAAGCAGTAATAATGTGCTTTAGAAGATGGTATCACCAGGCATCTTATGCTATCCTGAATATTCCTTACTTTGTACCACTTATATCAATTTTAGGCAGAACTAATGTTTCCATTTCTTTATTCTGATAGCAGTGAACATGTGGTTTTCTGCAACACTGATTACCTGCATGATAGTGTTTGTCTCTTTCTTCACCAGTCTATATACTTCTTAGGGTAGGGTTCATGTCTTATATTTTACATTTGTTTCCATAGATTCTTATACAGTATTTGACACAAGATGCATAAGGAATAAATGTTCCTTCTATATGTATTTTTATTAACAATGCGTTTGCTTCATCAGTGCATATAAAAGAAGTTATATCAGGGTGCCTGCGTGACTCAGTTAAATGTCCAGCTCTTGATTTCGGCTCAGGTCATGATCTCACAGTTCATGAGTTCTATTCCTACATGGGATTCCACACTGATGCGAAGTTTGCTTGGGATTCTCTCTCCCCACCCCATCTCTTTCTCTAAATAAATAAACTTAAAAAAAAAAAACTTAAAAAAGAGATATTGTTATCCCTTTTCCAGTTTTCTATAACTTGAGTAAATAAAAAGGCTCCAAGGAAGACATTTCTTGGGATCTCCTGTGATTTCATATAAGATTGAAATAAATATTGAAATAAAGGTTAATGTAGTACTGTGTTGCCTAATATGAAGCCACTAGCTACATGTGACTCTTTTAATTAAAAAATTTATTTTTGTAAGTGTATTTATTTTTTAGAGAGAACACAAGCACAAGTGGGGTAGGGGCAGAGAAAGAAGGGGAAAGAGGGTATCCCAAGCAGGTTCCACACTGCCAGCCTGGAGCCTGATACGGAACTCCAAAGTCACAAACTGTAAGATCAGGACCTGAGCTAAAATCCGGAGTCTGACATTCAATGGTCTGAGCCATCCAGGTGCCCCTATGATTATTTTAATTTAAATTAAATTAAAAATAATAATTCAGTTTCTCAGTCACACAAGGCATATTTCAGGTGATCAGTAGTCACATGTAGCTAGTGGCTACCATATTAGAGAATACAGATATAGGAACTTTCATCACAGAAAGTTCTGTTGGACAATTTTTCTACATCTTCCTCTATATGAAGGTGATCTGTGTTGAAATGAAGTGACTTTAAACCAGATAGGACTGTCAACTTAGGGCATACTGGAATACACCCCATTGTGCCAGACCAATAGGAAAGTGTGGAAGGGATGGTCTATCTTCTTTCATACTACTTTCTGTCTCCACCATATATTACCAAAAAAAAGTGTAATAAGTACAGGAAGTCTCTAAAATTATAGATTCCAAATTTGTGTATTAGAGAAGTTGTTTTTTATCTCAAAGAAGTAAAAATTAGTTTAAATAAGCATTCCTTATGCATAGCTGTTTTTGGAAAAAAATTAAAACATAGCCATATATATGTTGTATGGAAAGAATAGACATGACGAACACATTATTAAAGGACATTTATTCTTGGATAAATGTTTTTAAAACAAGAAAAGGAAAACTCTGCCAGAGGAACATGTCAAGATTCATTGAGGTCTTTAACCCTTGAGACCATTTTCATTGTAAAGACTTTAAAAAATTTGATAATTATATGGTAATTACATTTTGTAAGAAGGATAATCAGACCCTAGGCTTCCAATGACAAGCTGATTGCCTACAAAGGGAGCAAAGAATGTTCTCGTGTTCTCTGTCATTATTTTCTCGGGTCAGAGTCATTATATATTTTTCTGTACCTGAGTAGAACCACCAGATTATGACTATTCTCATCTGCAGGGTGCAAAGTGTTAAGGGAGACAGATAGATTTACTCTTTATGCTCAAGAAGGTTTGGCACAGAAATCCTGAACTAACTGCTCGAAAGATTAAAATGCATATGGCATGTTCAGATATAAATTAGATTTCTATTCTAAGTAGTCTAAACGTCTGATCTCTCATCATTTTTGTCACCTTGTAGATGTTATCAGCTCTGTTTTATAGATGAGCAAAGTTAAGGAACAGAAAGAGTAAATAACTTCCTCACAGTCTTGTGGCTAGTAAGTAGTGACACTGGGATTGGAATTTGGGTCTGCCTGATTCTAAAGCCAAGATCTCTTTCTCTCTCTGCCCTTTTGAGAGAAAGAGCCAAGAGATATGTAGACTTTTCCACTCAGGGATAAGTGTGTTATTCAAAACAATTTGTAGTAATGGCCATATGAATGTTAGGAGCCGCAGACATTCATTCAAAGGGGGCTGAATATGGACTTAGTCCTGGCATACCATTTAGAACCACTGCCTCTGGGTCATGCAGATGTTTTCCGAACACCAAAGGCTTCCACTCAGCCGTGAGGGAGGTGGTGAAACATGACCATAATCCTTGGCAGCCACCTCTAAATATTTCTCCCATATGCCAATTCAGAGTAACTCTTATTCAGCCATCTATTTACTCATTTACTCAGTTACAAAAGTATATTCGATGTGTATTTTGTGCCAGATACTGTTAGGCACTGGGGATATAATAATGAAAAAAACAGACCTCCCGCCCCTCCGACTGGCTCAGGCCCTACCTAGCCCAGGGGAGGCCCCACATCCAACCGAAAGGAAGCAGAAAGAAGTCTAAATAGTGGTCTCTAGTGGGATTTGTTCCCTTGACAGGAAGATTGGCTTAGAATATTTGTTTTAACAAAAGACCTGCTTAGATTTTAGTATTAGCTTGGTCTCTCGTACATGTCAGAAGAGACCAAAAATACAACATCCTTACTAAACTATGTTAATCGAACCGTACCTGTTAGATTTGATTCTCAGAAATGTCAGGAAATTAAACACCAGAGTTCCCACGGCAGCTCTTCAATAAAACCCGTGGCTTGTAAGAGGAGTCAAAGTACAATTAAGAACCATCCCTTTGCATTAGCTTCTGTTTCTCCTCCACGTCTCCCTCCTTTCAGACTTTCCGCGTTCTAATGCTTTTTTTAAGAACAGGCTGTGGCAGCGTCTAAAACGGAGTTGGAGAAACAGTACAGAGAAACTAAAAGGATCTCTCTTGTCCAAAGGACCTTTTCATAATCTACCAGCACATTTTTTATTACCAGTGTGCCTTTGCAAGACCAAAAACTTACTAATATTATATAAATATAAGTCTTCTGAGGTTTCCCGTATCCTCCAGTTTCTGCCATTAACTACCTCTGCATTTAGAATTTATTTGACAAGGAACTCGGGATATTGGACTCCAAATTCTAGAATGTTCCAATCTCTGAAATCTTTCATAGGTAAGGTATATGAATCTTATCAAAGTAGTTCTATGGCCTCCAAGGATTTTGAACCCCACAACACCTTTGTGAGAGTAAGAATCAGAAATGTCTCTCCCAATTTCACTTTCTTTTTAAGGATTTATTGAGATATTATTATGTATATAAGTGAACTATACTGTCTTCAGTATGCATAGTTACATTAACTTTACAAGTGCAAAATTACGTAACCATAACCACAGTTAAGATGGAGGAGAAGTCCATCACCCCCAAAATCCATTCATGGTTTTTGGTATGATTTACACCCTACGTCTTTAATCAGAGTTTGACATTAAATGGTATTGTACTGCCTCACATGCAGTTTAAAACCCTTGTAACTACTTAGTATCAGCTCTTACGTCTTTCTGATACTGTCTCCATTCACTTTACCTTCCCATGTGCCATTAATCAACAGTGCATTGGTATATGACTACTGTTTTTGCTTTAGATAGGACAATTATGTTTTAGAGAATTAAAATAAGTAAAAAACATGCCATATTTCCCTTATTTAACCATTTATTGAAATAGCCATTTCTTTATGGAGATCCAAGTACCTGCTTGATATACTTTATCTGCCATAAGATAAATCCAATTCTGAATTGGCAGAATTTTATCTTCCAGCACTTGACTTCTGGTTCCCATAGTTTCTAACAAAGAATCAGCTATAATTATTTTTTGTTGTTTCTCTGTATGTATTGTTGGTTTATTTTTTTTTGTTTTTTGTCTTTTTTGGGTGTCATTCAAGATATTTTTTTAAATTTGTTTTAACGTATATTCATTTTTGAGAGACACAGAGAGACAGCATGAGCAGGGAAGGGCAGAGAGAGGGAGACACAGAATCTGAAGCAGGCTCCAGGCTCTGAGCTGTCAGCACAGAGCCCGACGCAGGGCTCGAACCCACGGACCGTGAGATCATGACCTGAGCCGAAGTCGGACATTTAACTGACTGAGCCACCCAGGTGTCCTGGCATTCAAGACTTTTTTTTAATTTTGCTTTTCAGTAGTTGAAATACAATGGGCTCAGATGTGTGTGTGTGTGTGTGTGTGTGTGTGTGTGTGTGTGTGTGTGTGAATGTGAGAGAGACAGAGACAGAGAAACAGAGAGAGAGAGAGAGAGAGAGAGAGAGACCACCCTGCCATGCTTCTCTGAACATTTAGGGATGGGTTTTTATGTCTTCCTTAGTTTCTGAAGATTCTGAAATGTCTCTTCAGGCATTTGTTCTCCATTCTCTCTTTAATCTTCCTCTTAGATTCTGATTACATGCATGTTAGACCATTTGATATTTTTTGCATTTCTTCAGTCCTTTGTGAGTTTAGCTTTTCTTGACATTTTCAGCAATTTTGTCACTCGCTCAACCTTTGGAGACTTGTAGTGTTCCGAGCGAAGGAAGATTGTCTGCATGCCTTCCCCCACCTCCCTCCGGTCACTGTCAATCTTTGCTCTGTGGAACACATGATTTTCTACCCTTTCCTGGGTAGATGGAGTCCTGTATTTTGGAGGGGATACAAAAATGGTTTGGCTGTGAGCTGTTTCCACAGTGGTGTTCGCTCCCTTCTCTGAAGCTGCCATCACAAAGCGAAGGTCTCTTTTGTGTTTGATTGTCTACACCCACTTTTCCTCAGCAGCACTAGGTGTGCTCTGTGAATAACAGGAACCTGTAAATTGGTGTAAATTACCCTTGTGTGTGCAGCTTCCAGGTATTCTTTATTTCCGTGCTAACCTTTAACGCGGCATCAGCAATTTTACCTAAGTTCTCCTTGCCGTTTTCTGCGGCATCTACACCTGTCTCTCATGCTCAGCTGTTCCACCTCTGCATTCCGTTACTCCTTGCAAACACCTCCTCTTTCTTAGATTTCAGCCTCCTTGGTTGCCCTGTGACAATCTTTGATAATTGCAAGAACATGTATGCTTTTATGAATGATCTGGCTTTCCTTGTTACATTGCATGGGATAGTCTTCCCAACTTTCTACATCTTAGGTGGTAGCCACTAGGACTCTTGTCATTGTGTCTAAGTACTGGATTGCTAGATTTAGACAATTTGCCTGCAAATATAACCACAAAAGTTGCAAAGACCCACATAGTTTTGGAGTTTTTCAGAATCCAGTTAGATGTCACTTAGTACCTATAAAAGTTGTGTTACCCTATCAGCCATAAATGATATGGAAAACATGAGGATCATATTAAGTTCAGATATCTTTATTTAAATATTTTAATTGCCAAGGGAGCTTTAGTAAATTAAAATACTACAAAATCATGGGTAGTTTGTAAATGTCCATGATCAGACCAGGGAACTGGCCTATGTGCTTCAAAATCTCCACGTATGATTTCTTTTTTGAGTTATGAAGTCCCTGTAATAGACTTCAATGTCAGCTTAGTATGTATGCCTCACTAAGGTAAAGGAATTCACTCCAGTCATAGACAGTCCTTATCAAAAATGTTGTTTACTAAGTAACCTCCATTAGGCCTGAAGAAATTTTCCTTGTAGAGACTTAAGATCCATTGACCCCAGGAATATTTATAAATCTATTTAAAAATATTTAGAACAAAACCCATATTGTTAACATATCTTTTAATATAAAACCAAATGTTCATTTGATAGTTTATTTTACTTGTAACATTTAAGACTCTTTAGCATGCTTGTTATGGGAAGTCTTGTGATATCAATTTAAAGTTGTTAGAAAATAATCTAGATTTGTAACTTTAAAGATCTTACTAAATTGAAATATACTGTTGAACATTTATTATAATTGGTTGTCCATAACTTTAATTTCATAGGGCTACAAGTATTAAGTACTTGGCAAGTTTTATCAGACCACTGAAGTACTTTAAAGTGAAAGTGACTATGTTAAATTTATAAATGAGATTTAATTGTTAATGGCATCTAATTAATTAAGCTTTTAAATGGCACCAAATTTAATCACTGGCCTCTTAAAAGTGTTAGAATTTGCTAATGCATAAATATAACAGTGAGATTTGCAACCAGAAATAAAGACTTTAAAAAAGAATATGATTTTTTTAATAACTTACATGAATTATATAACAACTTTTAAATAAAATCTTTTCAAAACAAATCAATTATTCTACAAAACCCTAAAACTCTTCCACTTCCCAGTTATAGAAAGAAGGATACTACTATTAGTAACAATTAACCAAATATGTTCTAAATCTTTTTTGGAGAGTTGGATATGTGTGTGTTTGAGCAAGTACAAGGTGTTGTAATTGGTGATAAAAGGAAATATCAAAGTAACTCGACACTGTTATCGTAAATTTTTGATGTTATATTGTCTTATTTATTGCCCTTAATGAGTGAATAAATGTTAGTGCCTAAATATTTCACTGTGCATTCCAGTAAATGCAGTTGAACTGATTTTAGGTACAGATGATTAGAAAAGCATTTCTTTCATTTTTATTGATATTATTAAATTTTTTCTACAACCTGTCTTTCTACTACAGATAATGTGAAAATAAGCATTTGTTCAAAACTTAGCATACTATTTGCAAACTGCATGGCCTTTACAGGTGATCCTGAGTTTTAACCTTTGATCTGCCCTTTATCAGATGTATGGTATGGGCAAGTTAGTTGACTTTGTGTGCCGTAGTTTCCTCATTACAGAAGGTGATTAACTACCCCTACTTTAGAAATGTGTTGGGAAGAATAAATCAGATAATATATAGGATATCTAATGGAGTGCATGGTATAGAGTTGGCATTTACTTAATTGTAACATTTGTTTCCTTTAATTTTATGGTGTTTTATATTTTTATTGGTGCTTGATTTACATTTACTAGGTATGTGCCCTGGTCAAACTCCTTAATATCCTTGTGTCCAGATTTCCTCAATGACAAAAATAGGACATAATAATTTATGTAGATGAAATGAGTTACTATACAGAGAGGGTTTAGTATTGTGCTTGAGTATAATAACTATATATTATTATTATTATTATTATTATATTTATGTTTGGAATATTATAATTCTTAAAGTTTTCCTTACATTTAAACATATTGCTTAACCCTCAGTGTATTAGTCTCCAGCAAAGAATCTATGTACATGGTACATTAGTCAGTATGAGCTTTCATAATACTCCCCCTGTTTATTAGTGGCTTCTAAAAACACAGGTTTAATTGTTGAAAGTCAGCAGCAGGCTGCTTGGGACCGCTTCTCTTTTAGGGATCCAGGATGATGTAAATTCCACTACTTCACATAGTATCAGTTTCCCTGGCAAGGCAAAAAACAAAACAAACAAACAACAAAAAAAAACTATGAATCTAAAGAGATTTTCTTGGGGGCGCCTGGGTGGCTGAGTCGTTTGAAAATCCAACTCTTGGTTTGGCTCAGGTTGTGATCTCGCTTTTTGTGGGATCAAGCTCTCTCTCAGGTTCTGCTCTGGTGGCACAGAGTCTGCTTGGGATCCTGTCCTTCTCTCTCTGCTCCTCTGCCGCTTGTGCGCGCGCTCTCTCTCTCTCTCTCTCTCTGTGTCTGTGTGTGTGTCTCTCTCTCTCAAACATTTCTTTTAAAAAAAGAATACAATATTTTCTTATTTCGGCATCTCAGATATCATATTCCATTGGCCAAAGCAAATTGCATGTCTGTCCCCAACTTCAAATGAGCAGCATACTACAAACGTACCATGGATGTAGAATATTTGTGAACAACCATAATGGGTACCACATGTTGTCTCTGGGATAGCAAACATCTTTTATGCCATATTCTGAATAAAATAGATAAATTTATAACATTGTGTGACATTAATAAAGCCATCATGATCCTAATCATTTTGCTTGTCATTGGAATCTAGAGACTCTCAGTGTAAAATATCAAAAATGAACTTCAAAAAAAAGAGTATTATTCATACTCGTATAATGTCAGATATGAAAAAGGAAGAAGTAACTACCTCATGCCTATATACCCATGTAACACTAACCAATTTGATAGTATTTGCTGTGTATTTGCTGGTGGTAAATTTGTGAATATGTTTGCCTCTGTGTGTGTGTGTATGTGTGTGTATGTGTGTGTGTGTGTGTGTGGTAAGAGTTGTTCTGCGAAGTTATTTCAAACTATAGCACAGTGTAGAAGAAAAGAAAGGTAGGTTCATGGTCTCTTACGCTGTGCCCATGGCAGTTCCTTAAGTCATGCGCAATTCTGGCAAAAGGTGGCATCTGAGAAAAGGCTAATATTCTGATAGTTGGTTATTCCGATAGGCTGACATAAATTGCTGCTAACATAACTTGCTTGTTCTATTCGGATCTAGTATCTGATGGCTCACTGGCCACTAGTATTAAGTTATAAGAATGCACATCCCTGCAGTCTCCATGTGAAACCAAAGCAGTTCTAAAGAGTTTTGGAAAGTCAAGCCATGCATAAAGAAGTATGCCTTCTGTTTTTGTGACACAGTGTAAATATTGCACAAGAAACAATGCTTAAGAATTAAAATGAACTTAGGTGTGTGGGGTACTTGTTCCACCCAATCATGGCTTGATGGGTCTGTTTGAAATTGTCTGGGTCCATTGTTTTACATTGGTGCTTAAAAGAAAACTTGATCGTTACTTGGAAATGTAGAATAAGTGAAGAATTTGGGGTGGAACTGTGGGAAGGGAATCTAGCAATGCTAGCATAGAAATGTCCAATTCTTTCTAAAACACTATGACTAAATGTTCAAGTTCTCACACAGATGATTAAATTTTTATGAGTCAGCGTTTCTTAGCTCCCATGGCAGAAATGAAGTCAAGCACATTGTTAATTCTTATCACTGATTATTTAGCTAGAACTGACATTTTCTTTCTTTCCAACCCTAAAATTTTATTTAGTGTCTGATCCTACAGCCCCTATTTCCCAAAAATGTTCTCAAGGGATGGAAAATACATGAGGTAAAGGGATACACTAAGTTTCAGAAATAATAGATGGTGTGGGTGGGAGTGATAATTTCTGCCAGAGCAAGTGGATTTCTCAGTGTTAGTCTTGAAAATAAGCAGATCAAATTTGACAAGGATCTGGTAAGAAAATATATACATATATATACAGATCACATCTGTAAAGAGAAACACGTTAATATTTTAAGGTAGTACATGCACCTGTAAAGAGTATCAGGAAAGATAAGGAATTAAAATGTGTTTGAAGAAGAGTCAAAAGCTATAGCTGGATTCTGGATTTTATATACTTCTGTTACATGTGAAAAAACCTTAGGATTCTGGAGCTAGTATGGCTTTCAAGTGTATGGGTTCATATACTGAACAAAATAATTTTGAATATATAATTTACAAGTGCTATAGAAAGACTCCAAATTACTTTTCAGCTCCACGTTACAAAATGTATTGGTAAACATCTGGTAAGAAAGTTGAGTGCGTTATAACATTGTAAAATTGCAACATTATGTTGATAGTTACAACAGAGCTCATGACTACGGCACAGACAATATATAAAAATATGGATAAGATGGGGCGCCTGGGTGGCGCAGTCGGTTAAGCATCCGACTTCAGCCAGGTCACGATCTCGCGGTCCGTGGGTTCGGGCCCCGCGTCAGGCTCTGGGCTGATGGCTCGGAGCCTGGAGCCTATTTCCGATTCTATGTCTCCCTCTCTCTCTGCTCCTCCCCCGTTCATGCTCTGTCTCTCTCTGTCCCAAAAATAAATAAAAAACGTTGAAAAAAATTTTTTTAAAAATATGGATAAGATAGAAGAAAGAGATATCAGTTAAACAGTTATTCTGAAACATTTCTCAAAGAAAGAAAGCAAATTAGACTGTGGTGATTAAAAATACAAATAAATAGGAACCATCGATGTGAAACCACAACTCAGAAAAGACCAACAAAAAACTAGACTAGAAACACAAGGCATTATCCTATGAGGTGGAGCTATGCAGAGGCTGTGAATTTGGAGTTTCCAGGTATAAAAATTAAACATTAGGAAAGAGGAGTGTGGTAGAAGTCAATGTTGTTAATCAATCTAAATGAAATGGCAGAGTAATTCAGCTTCATCAACCCTGTGTCTGTCCCTCAACATCTAGCCAAAGTCTTAGCCTCCAGATAAAAACCAAATTATTATAATCTAAGAAAATAAAATTGTCCTTCTGGAAAGAGTTTAAACTTTTAAGTGCTTTGGTGGTACTCCAGAGTAATGTCTTCCCTGAACTTTCCGTTGGAAGTTTGGTGTGTGAGGGGTGGAGAAGGAAGGAATGACAAGCCTTCATATTTGCTCTTTATTAATGCAAAACAGATTCTGTAGTCTTAATGATTTCCAACATATAGAGATCTCAAAACCAGCCAGGTGAAACCTTGCAAGAATAGAACGTTATGGAGCATAGGGAAATCATACAAATCACCTGCTATAAGCAGTCTAATCCATCGTTGTCTATCTGGGTATGAATGTCAGCATCCCACCGTCAAATGGAAGTGCTATATATGCCGTCAAATGCAAGCAGGTCCTGAAAACATAAGTAAGTTTCATTAGCAAGTGGCTCAGATACCCATAGCCCCTACATCTAATATATCACCTCCTCTTAATCTGCACCTTATGTCCTCATGGGGAGTTTTCTGTAATGAAATAACAGAGGAAGAAATAATAAGGGTCTGTTTTACACATGATTCTGTATGTAATACTGCCACTATCTGAAAGTAGATGGCCACGTTTTAGCATCAGTCTGGAGTGTAGAAGAAAACCTCTCCCAGTCAGCTGAATTTCAAAAAACTACCCTTTGAAATTCATTTCGTTCCTTTTATCTGAAAGAAGAAATGACTGACCAAGGGACAGAACTACAGCAATCCACGGACACTGGGAATGATTTGGCTGGATGATCAGGGATTAGAAGAAATGCAATTGGAAAATTGATAAAAAGGATTCTTTGGGCAGAGGTGTTAGATGGATTACTCTGAGTAAACACTGAGTGTGTACCATGTGAATTTTCAGAAGAGGTAGACAAGATAAATCATTCTGTTGATGTCATCTTCTTTCCGAAGCCACCACTGTTCGTGGTCAATGAGCTACAGGACAAATTAACCATGGTGGCATGGGTGGAAGTTACACATAGACTCCACAACATGGACTTTCACTCAACAAGGCTGATTTGACATCAGCTAATGCTGACTAACCAACCTGCTGACAGCAGAGATCAATTTCTCTGCCCTGATATAGCACCATTTCCCAGGGATATCTGCTAGTAGTCACCAACTGACATTGATTATCTGTACCATTCCCATCATGGAAGAAAACCCTGTGTTCTTACTGGAACATTCTTTTACTCTGTGTATAAATCGCTTGTCTTGTCAAGAATATTTCTCTTAACCATCACTCATAAACTTGTAAATGTCTTATTCGCCATCATAATATTCTTCATAGTATTGACCAAGAAAAAGAAAGTTCTTTTAAAGAAAATTAACTCTGGCAATGAGCTTATACTTGTGGACTTTACTGGTCTCCGTAGGTTCTTCATGATTTTGAAATGTGCTGATGGAATGGTGTAGTGATCTTTTGAAGATCCTGCTATATTGCTGTCTCAGTGGCAGCATCTTGCAAGGCTGTAACAAGTTCATGGGTCTGGAGAATCAGGAGTTGGAAGTGTTATTACCTCAAGTAATCTAACATTTTTTTTTCTTGCTGTCTCCACAAACCTGTGCTGTTATGGTCTAAAAGTCTTAGTTCTCAAGGGAAAAAAGATGACAACCAAGAGACATAGTAATAGTTCCCTGTACCTGGAACCAGTGGAGTGTAGAATGTGGAACCTGGCTACAGTGGTCTCCTTGTGCCAGTGAAACCACAGGGAAAGAAGAAGAGTATTCTAATGACTGGGGTAACTGATCTTGCCTATAAGGAAACAATTGGATTTCTGGCACACAGTGGGGGTGAGAAAGAGTAGTATCAAATGCACAAGATCTGCTAGGGCACAGCTTGGCACACCCATATCCTGTGATAAAAGTTAGTGTAAAAGTAGCAAGAAAGACTGCAGTTGTGAAGGTTTAGAACATCTTACCAGGCAAGGAGCCCTGACCGCCTGGCTGCTTCCAAAAAGCAAGGGGAATGTAAATGAACACTAGAAGAAGAGTTTTATTTATTTGTTTGTTTGTTTGTTTGTTTGTTTATTTAATATATGAAATTTTTTGTCAAATTGGTTTCCATATGACACCCAGTGCTCATCCCAAAAGATGCCCTCTTCAATACCCATCACCTCCCCTTCCCTCCCTCCCACCCCCCATCAACCCTCAGTTTGTTCTCAGTTTTTAAGAGTCTCTTATGCTTTGGCTCTCTCCCACTCGAGCCTCTTTTTTTTTGTTCATTTTGGCCACTCTGACTGGCGTGAGGTGATATCTGAGTGTGGTTTTGGTTTGTATTTCCCTGATAAGGAGCGACGTTGAGCATCTTTTCACGTGCCTGTTGGCCATCCGGATGTCTTCTTTTTTTTTTTTTTTAATTTTTTTTTTCAACGTTTATTTATTTTTGGGACAGAGAGAGACAGAGCATGAACGGGGGAAGGTCAGAGAGAGAGGGAGACACAGAATCGGAAACAGGCTCCAGGCTCTGAGCCATCAGCCCAGAGCCTGACGCGGGGCTCGAACTCACGGACCGCAAGATCGTGATCTGGCTGAAGTCGGACGCTTAACCGACTGCGCCACCCAGGCGCCCCCGGATGTCTTCTTTAGAGAAATGTCTATTCATGTTTTCTGCCCATTTCTAGAAGAAGAGTTTTAAATACCAGTTGTAACCTTATGATCAGTGGCAGCACTGAAGACTCCCAAGTTCCAAGTTTGCCTTCTTAGTTTGGTGTATAACATCTGTATGTATGTATTATCTCACTCTTTTCTTCTTATTTTCCAATACCTCATGCCCCTATCTCTTAACATAAGGTATGTTGATATTATTTAAACTTATATCTTGGGATTTATATTGTAGTATGTCAAAAGAACAATGTGACTTAGATATAAGAGAAATCACTAGAAGAAGGATAAAATGAGACATGGCATTTCATAAATCCTGAGGAGAGGATGAGCACGTGTTCATTTGTCTGAAGGGAAGTTGATTCCTGTTAGGTGAAATTGTGACTTTTCTACTACCTTTATTAGGAAATTCAGTTTTATTAAAATGAAGCGTGCATAGATGGCATTTTGACAAGGGATGGACTCTAGCGACATTGTACTGGGTCACTTAACCTCAGCTAAAATTATGTGTTGTTGGTTTGTTTGATTTTTTTTTCATGATTTCTTTCCCTGTCAGTTTCTGACTTAGGTTTGGCCAAAAGAAAAATTAATATGAGATTTGGAAGAAGGTAGAGCAGCAGCTGGGATGGGCTGGGGGCACCATGAAATCCATGAGTGCTATGACTCATTTATTGCTGTCCTCGTCAGTCTGGGGCAGCAGGCAGTCCAGCAGGTCCTCTGACACCCAGAGTCCCAAGACAGGTGCGTAGGTAGCTTCTTCGCTGGGCTTGCACATAGTTTGTTCTGGAGGTGGTGAGAGACACATATAGGTTTTGGTTTGTCTTTGTGGGTTTCCTTTGTTCTCAGGTGATCTTGTTTGTCCAGGTAATTTTCACTTTGTTCCAGCTGTCCACAAATACATATCCAGCTTTTCTTCCCAACTACCAGCCCTGCTAGCTTAAGGCAGATTTATGGCCACTACAAATGCAGAGAAAGTAGCTTTACACCGATTTCTTGACCAGTTCCCGGAATTTTGTAAGACTGACTCCCTGTGCTAAGTCTAACATTCTATGTCTTTCAAAGTGGATTTGCTTCCATCTCAAAATGTCAGCAACATGAATGGTATGTAGCATGGATAAATGTTTGTCTAACTTAAAAGGGCTGAGAAATCATACATGTAGACTAAGAAAGCAATAAGAACTAACCACCGAAACAGAGGAAAATGTTTTGTCTGTTTCTTTTTATTTATTCCCTGCTCTAGTGAGGTATAATTGACATATAACATTATGTAAGTTTAAGGTTGTACAACTTATATATTGAAAAATGATTACCACCATAGGATTAGCAACATCTGCTTCCACTCATGTAATTAGTATTTATTTTATGTGGTGATAAGATTTAAGATCTACTTGCTTAGAAACTTCCAAGTATATAATACAGTATTGCTAATATAGTCACTATGCTCTGTGTTAGATCCTTGGAACATAGTCATCTTATAACCAGAAGTTTGTCCCCTTTGACCAAAATCTCCTTCCAGCCCCTGGCAATCATCATTCTATTCTCTATTTGTACAAGTTTGGCTTTTTCAGACTCTACATATAAATGATACCAGGTAGTATGTCTTTCTCCGTCTGATTTTTTTTTTAACTTAGCATAATTCCCTGAACATCCAACTGTGTTGTCATATCTCGTTTCTCATGAAGAATGTTCCACTGCATATACTCAGTGATACTCCATTGTGTTATTCATTCTTTTGTTAATGGACACTTAGGTTATTTCCTTATCAGGGTTATTGTGAAAAATCTGCAGTTAACATGAATGCAGATATCTCTTTGATATCCTGTTTTTGTTTTCTGTATACCCGGAAGAAGGATTGCTGGATCATATGGTAGTTCTGCTTTTGATTTTTCAAGGGACCTCCATGCTATTTTCCATAGTGGCTGCACCAGTTTACATCCCCACCAGCAGAAGTACATCAGGGGTCAGTCTTCTCCAGTATTTGTGAGTGCCATTTCCCAAATTATATACAATAACATATTCTTTCTGAGGGTAGAGGGTAAGTTGAAACATTTTTCTGTATCTTCCATAATGCTCTAAGCATCCTTATTGAGCATTTAAAATTGTTTTTTGTTCATTTGTCAAAGGAAAATATTTTAATGAGGATTGAATCCATGACTATGCTTATGCTCCAATCCTAACAAATGTTACAGTGGTATCCATCAGTCTTACCGAACCTTTATTTCACTCTTTGAGCTTCTGAAGCCAAAGAAAAATAGTATTGGCTTTCCATAACCTGCATCTCCCTCCGTTTTATGGCCTTTTTCTGGATGTCCATAGCTCTGTTCTCGTCGGGTCACTGTGAGGCTAATTGCACAAATGTGCACTGAAGTTCCATGAACACCTCGGACGAGGGCAAAGGAGATGGTGATTGCTTAACTTCAAAGTATTACTGATATTAAAACCTATATATCATGTGCCATGCTAGAGGATAGTACCTAAAAATACAATTGATAGCATCATCTTAGCTGCAATTAAATCCTAAAAAGCACAATGTGAGCCCTTTCATTTTAAATCCAATTGGGTATTTGCCACCCTCAATCTCCTTCAATCCTACACATGAATGATCTGCTTTCAGTTATCAAACACCACAGGGACATTCTGGCCCCAGAGTAGAGGGTCTATTGGTGTACTATACAGAATAGATCGAGCATTAATGTGTGACTGTGGCTCAGCTTTGCAGGAATATTGAATTCTCCAAATGGAAAAACATTTTGAAAAAGCAGTGCAAGAAATTGTCAATGGCTCAAGGCAACAACCAATTACAAAGAAGCCAGGGATTTTCCTATACCGTGTGTTTTTCTTTGTCTATTTTATTTATTGTAAGATGTTATATGACATATGATAGTGTGCATTTCACGCATTTTTGATTTGGAAAGAAACAGAGCAGCAGCTCAAAATAAAGGAAGCTTTCACATCTTTTCTTTCAAGTTCCCTGGGCTGCAGCCACCTGCTTTGTAGAACCAAATTCTGGTTCCATGTGCATCTGTTTACTTAGATATAGGCTTATCATAGACACTGCCAGCATTGGTTTGCTATGTGCAGGATTTCTACATGTTCAGAATCATCCTGAATACTTCAGAAATGTATATCTTCTACCATGTGTTTTCATTTCAGATAACTACTCCAAGGCCCATCAAAGATAAACCTCTTGCTAGAGTTGCTCAATTCTTGACTTGAAGTTAACTTTTGTAAAATATTGTATTTTGTATACTAACAATAGGAAGTACCGAATCAGAGTATTTACATAAATATTTTAAAGGTAAGCTTACCTCACTGTATCTTTATATTATCTTTTTATCCAGATCATTAACAAATAGGGGCATATATAACCACAATATTACTTATAAGGGATGATGCATTTCCCTTTCCATTGACTCAATAAGTAAAATTTTATTAACACTAATCACCATTTACAATGTTATTTTTCACTTTTTGACAGGATATCTCACAGAATTCCTTTAAATAGCAAATATTGAAAATGCAGGTTTTTTTTTTATTGACACAAGTTAACAGAAGTAATGCAGGATTTAAAAAAAAAAAGGTTTATAGAAAGTTATCAGGAAACTGGTTGGAGTATGCAGTGTTCTTTCTTTCCCGAAGCCCACCCTCCATACTGGCCACTCTGAATTTATCTTTCTATGTTTATGTCACATTTACAGTAGCCAATGAGAATATGAGCTCCATTCATGCCAATAAGAAAACCCCCTTCACCCTACTGCATACAAATGACTCTGGTCTTAGCTCCCTAGACTATATCTATAAATCTGGGTCCCAGGATGTTCTATCCTAATCTTCCTAAGGTCTTTATTTTGTTCTGTTTTTTTCATACTCTCTGGTCATTTGAATAATACCTTTATCTACTTCCTTGTGACAGTTTTCCACAATAAATTCATTTTCTCATGTGAAAATCATATATTGTTACACTGTTAAAAATATAGATTTCTTTTGTTTTCAAAAATATTATAAGCTCCTTTATGATTCAGACTATTTTGTATACATCTATTGTATTTTTTTTAATTTTATGTGCTGTAAGAAGCACTCAGAGAAAATAATTGTATCTTATATTTAATTATATCAAGTGAAGGTAAAGCAAAGTATATGCCTATGATTTGTAATATATTGCTCTTAGTGGGACAAGTTTACTTTGTCAAATATATCCTGTATTTATAAATTAAGACTGATACCATTCAAATCTGTACAGATAGAAGACGAGGGATAACATGAGTGCTTCTTTCCAGTCAACAATCTGATGACTGAGTGTCCCATGAAAATTATTTTCACCAGTTTTGTATATTTCCATTACGCCCTTGAAAATACGTTTTTCTATAAGCTTTCTATGTGACCTATCTACTGCTAATTTTCACTAATTACATATTTTAGCCTTTGCAACCCATGTTTTATTGTAATTGATTTAATAATTAGCAATATACATGCTGTTATTCTCTTAGGTTTGAGACAAATTAGAACAGTAGCAGTTGCTTGGATTTTATTCCCAATTTGAAGTCTTTCTACATACTGATTTTGTGTATGGTTTGGAGAATGAAAGCTGTGTCTACATAGCTATAAACATGTTAGATTTTTTTCCTACATTCTCATCTCTTAAAAAAAATCTCATTTTACTCTGCGTAAAAAAAAAAAAAATCTCAATTTACTAGTCAGTGCTTCCTGTTCAAATTGAGTCTCTCTTAAAACCGTTTCTTGTTCATTATGCACTGAAAAACAGCTTTTACTCTCTGCATTCCACATAACCAATTTAACTATGCAATATTGTTCAACAAAAAGTGCCACTCTATATATTACTGTGATTTTGCAAAGTTTTCTTAAAAGGTCTATTTCTTGGAGCTCTTGGGTGGCATTTGACTTTGGCTCAGGTCATGATCTTGCAGTTTGTGGGTTCACAACCCACATCAGGCTCTTTGCTGACAGCTCAGAGCCTGGAACCTATTTCAGATTCATTCTCATTCTCTCTCTCTCTCTCTCTCTCTCTCTCTCTCTCTCTCTCTCTCTCCCCCTCTCCCCCCCTCCCTCTCTCTCTCCCCCCCTTCCTCTCCCTTGCTCACACTCTGACTTTCTATCTCAAAAATACATAGCATTATTTTTTAATAAAAAAGATTTATGAAGCATGTATGCTAAAGTTTTAGGTTATTTGCTTTCATGATACAGCAGAATTGCCAAAGCCCTTACCAGTCTCTCCAGGAAATCTAATTCTGCTTCTTAATCTGTCCTGTGTTCTATGATACTACCTGATTAGTATAATACCGTGCTGTTTTATGATCTTATGTTTTAGACAATCTTGTATTCTCATTGAGGTGTCTGCTTTCCAGATCTCTAGCATCTTGACCCCTCTTCATCAGACTCTTTTCTACTTATCATTTAAAACACAATTTAGATACATCCTCACCTGTATGATCCTATGACACCATTTGTTTACCTCTCTTATAGAAGAAAAAATATTCCACTGAAATTCTTTGTTTCTGTCTCCACTTCTTGAATGCACGTTTTTTTAGGAAATAGGGACTGAACTTGTTAATTTCTGTACTCCCAGCACTTAGCAGTTGTTCAGTATATGTCTGTTGAATTGAATTATATATTAAACTTCTCTCCATAAGAGAAAAAGTTAAATAAAGCATCACTAAGAACGGTAGGGAACAGTCCACAATGTACAATAATTCAGGGTGATGTGCTTCAGTAGTTTCAAGATTATTTGAATGAAGGAGTACCTGGAACTGAAAATACTTTTCCAGAAGCATTATATAGATAATTACATCTGCAATTCAAGTTTTTCCTCATTGAGCTACACATTGTTTTTATATTATGATCTCTGAGAAAGGAGGAATACATAAGGTAAGCTCTTGAGCCCAATGATTGTCTTAACTTACTGCCTGGAGAGAGGTTCTGGGCTATATGCAGAGCTTGGCAGTTTCCCTGGGTGAAGCAAATGGAGTGTGGGGAGTCTGGAGAGACAAATGGAGGTAGAGTTATAGGGTAGAACACTAGAGAAGAGAGAGAGGTACATATATGGAAAGGAAGCTCCAGATATCTGAAAAGATTGCCCTTCCGTTCTTCAGCTGAGTACCGATCTATCCATACATATGAGTAACAATTGGAGCCCAAGAACAGGACTGGCAGAAAAGGAGAATCCTTAGTACGGAGCATGTATGGCCAAGAATATGTCATGTTTCATAAGTCAGCATGAAAAATGTAATTCAAGGGGAATTGGTTAGAGTAGTCACAAGGGTATTGCATCAGTAGTAAGATAGCATTAAACATGTAACTGTTGTTTTTTGAAGGAGAAGAGATAGAAAGGGTAGGGACAAAACATGTTTGAGTAAATCATTGCCAGTCATTTTCTAAATTTGATGTAAATTATAAACCTACATTTTCAAGAAACTCAGTGATTTTCAAGTACGAAGAATATAAATCTGTACCAAGAACCATCATATCATATTGCTTATAACAAGTTGCCTTTGTCCTTTAAGGCTGTCATAACAAAATACCACAGAATGGGGACTTTAAACAACAGACATTTATTTCTCACCCTTCTGGAGGATGGAAGTCAAAGATGAAGGTGCCTTCCTGTGAGGTCCTTTGTCTGGCCATCTGCTCACTGAGCCCTCACATGGCTGAGAGAGAGAGAAACAGAGAGAGAGAGCGCACGAGCTCGCTCTGGTCTTTTTTTCCTCTTCTTGTAAGGATGCTCATACCATTATGAGGACCTCACCCTCTTGATTCCATCTAAACCTAATTACCTCACTAAGGTGCTACATCAAAATACCAGCACATTGGAGGGTTAGAGCTTCAGTGTATGAATTTTGGGGAGACACAAACATTCAGTCCATAACACAAGAGTTAAGAGAAGATTTACAAAGTTATCCAGAGAGAAAAGAAACATACCATGCAGAGGAACAGACACAAAAATGACGGAGGGCTTCTCATTAAAAAAAAAAAAAAAAAAAAATCCAGAAAACAGCGAAACCATATCATTAAAGAATTAAAAAGAAAAAATAAAGGCCAACTTATTATCCTATACCCAACAAAAATATCTTTCAACAACAAAGGCAAATACAGATGTTTTCACACATAAAAAGCTAAAAGATGCTGACCCCAGCAGACATACGTGAGGGAAAATGTCAAAGCCTTGCAAGCAAAAAGGAAGTGACACTGGGTAGTAATGGAGATCAATACAAGGAACGGATTGCACAGGAATTGGCAACTCTGTGGGTAAATATCTTAACATATTATAATTTTCAAAGTCCCTTTAAAAAATGTGGTGTGGGGTGCCTGAGTGGCTCACTTGGTTAAGCATCTGACTCTTGGTCTTAGCTCAGGTCATGATCTCTCAGTTTGGTGAGTTCAAGCCCCACGTAGGGCTCTGTGCTGACAGTGTGGAGCCCGTTTGGGATTCTCTGTCTCCCTGTCTCTGAGTCCCTCCCCATTGGTGCTGTCTCTGTCTCTCTCAAAATAAATAAACTTCAAATTTTTTTTTAAAAATATGTGATATATAATGGAATATTACTCAGCCATCAAAAAGAATAAAATCTTGTCATTTACAACATTGTGGATGGAACTAGAAGGTATTATGCTAAACAAAATAAGTCAGAGAAAGACCCATATCATGATTTCACTCATGTGGAATTTAAGAAACAAAACAGATGAACATAGACAAGGGAATGAAAAATAAGTTAAAAACAGAGGCAGGCAAACCATAAGAAACTCTTAAATATAGAGAACAAACAGGGTTGCTGGAGGTGAGGTGAATGGGGGTATGGGATAAATGGGTGATGGGCATTAAAGAGGGTACTTGTTGGGATGAGCGCTAGGTATTATATGTAAGTGATGAGTCACTAGATTATTTTCTTGAACCCAATACTACACTATATATTAACTAACTTGAATCTAAATTAAAAATAAATAAAAAATAAAAATTATTTATTTTTAAATATAGAAATAATAATATACCATGTGGTTTACAAGATATGTTGAAGTAAATTTTAAGATCATAGTATCATAAGGTCCAGGCAGGGAACACTGGGACAGGGCTATTGCAGGGTTCTTAGGATGTATGTGAAGTGGTACAGTATTAATTAAAGGGAAATTATTAATTAAAGGCGAATTAAAAATGTTTGCCACAGGGATGTCTGGGTGGCTCAGGCGGTTAAGTTTCGAACTCTGGTTTTGACTCAGGTTATGATCTCGCGTCTTTGTGAGTTCAAGCCCCACCTTGGACTCTGTGCTGACAGTGTGAAGCCTGCTTGGGATTCTCTCTCTCTCTCTCTCTCTCTCTCTCTCTCTCTCTCTCTCTCCCCCCTGTCCCTCCCCCACTTGCTCCCTCTCTCTCTCTCAAAATAAATAAACTTTGAAAGAAAATGTATGCCATAGTCTGCAAAGTGGCTGCTAACCACAGGCAACCAAATGTTTTATCTAATAAGCCAAGGAAGGAAATAAAATAGAATCATGACAAATACTCAATTCAAAAACAGGCAAAAAAAATTGGTGGGAGTGAGGGGAACAAAGGATAGGACAAGTAGCAAACAGGGTAAGATGATAGGTTCAAATCCAAACTCAAACTATTGCCTGTAAATGGTATAGACATTTGATTAAAAGAGATTTTCAGACAGATAAGTGAGACTCAAAAATGTTGCTATAAGAAACCTACTTTTAGACACAAATGAAAATGAAAAGTAAAATAATGTTAACAATATATAGTATATAATCACAAGAAATTTGACCCACCACGTTAATATCAGGCTAAGTAAATTTCAGAGCAAAGAAAGTAGGTCATTTCATAATGACAATCAGTTCACCAAGTGGACATTACAGATCTAACACCTGTGCTTCTAATAAAGCCTCAGAATACATGAAGCAAAATTGAAGCAAATACAAGAAGAACTAGACAAATTCACAATTCTAGTGGAAGATTTCAGCACCTCTCCTTCAGTAAATAATAAGACAAGGAGACAGAAAATCAGTTAAACAGAATACTTGGACAACTCTAACTTGACCTAAATGATGTTTTCAATATTTGCTTGACAATAGTCCAATATGCATTTTTCCCTAGTAAATCCAGATAATTTAACAAAATAGATGCATTTTGATGCACAAAGCATGACTTAATAAATTCAAAATAATTTATTTTTTAAAATTTTTTCTTAATGTTTATTTATTTTTGACACAGCATGAGCAGGGGAGGGGCAGGGAGAGAGGGAGACACAGAATCCGAAGCAGGCTCCAGGCTCTGAGCTGTCAGCACAGAGCCCGACGCAGGGCTCGAACTCACAGGCCGCAAGATCATGACCTGAGCTGAAGTTGGACGCTCAACCGACTGAGCCACCCAGGCGCCCCAAATTCAAAATAATTTAAATCTTACAAAGTAGTTTATTATAATGGTCTTAAATAGGAAATGACTGGAAAATCTTCAAGTAAATGGAAGCTAAATACCGCATTTGTAAATAATTTCTAGGTAAAATAAGAAAAGGGAAATGAGAAACTATTTTGAGCTGAATCAAATGAAGTACAACTTATCACAATTTATGAATTTAACCGAAATGCTTATATTAGAAAGAAAGTGATTCGAATGAATGATCTCTGCTTCCACTGTAGGAAACTAGAGGAGAAATTAAACCCCAAATACATAAAGAAAAGGAAGTCATATTTGTAAGAACGTAAATAAATAAAATAGAGAAGATAAAACCATTAGAGAAAATTGGAGAATCCAAAGCTGTTTTTTTGAGGAGATCAACAAAATCAACAAGCCTTAAGTCAGATTGATCAGGAAAAAAATAGAGAAGACACAAAGTAACAACATCAATAATGAGTGAATAGCACTACAGTAACACAGATTTTGCAAATATTTAAAAGATAAGTAAATAGTGGGTCCAACTTTATGTGACTGAGTTCAAACAACTTAGATGAAATGGACAAGTTGCTTGAAAGACACAAAACTCCCAAAACTCACTTGGAAGAGACAGATATACCTGAACAGTCCTGTATCTATTAGAATATGAATTTGAGGCAAGTATCTTGCAGCAAAGAAAACTCCAGGCATGGGTGGCTCTAGTGCTGAAAGCTCCCAGACATTTGAGAAAGAAATCATAGCACACCTTTCTAAATACTTCTAAACACTGCAGAAGTGGAATTGTCCACACTTAGTCTGTTACCAAAAACGGAGATGCTAGATTATGAAAAACAAAGAACCCCCCCAAAACAAAAAACACTCTCTCCTGAAGAATATCCATATTTAGTGTTTTGCATATATGTAACTTGGTAACAAATGAGCAAGAACAGGCCTTAAATATATAAAAAATAAAGACAAAACTGAAGAAAATTTCTGATTTATGAAGTTAAATCTTCTCTGAAAATTTGGAAGACTTCCAGACTCCTCCCTGCAAATGAGCCTATTTTAAAGACAATTTGTCTTTAACCAAACACTCATCTGATTGATTTTCCAAAAACAAGAAATAGAATTTCCAAGTGAATTATTACATTGTTTTAATAGAACTGATCCAGACTTTTTTAGGGAACTAGAGTTTTTCAAAGTTTTGAGGGGAAAAATAAATTTTATTTTTGGTTTTATCTGATGGTATAAATCTCTGGAATAATAGGAAAGTATGTTTGAAAAAAGAATACCAATTTAAAACATAATCTTTCCTGATTATAAGATAAATTCTGTGAAGCATATGACATGATGTATGGAGAAATTCATTGATGACATCTTTAATGAGATTAAGTTTTTAAAAACAAATATCTAAAAAAAAAAAAGACTGGTAGCAAAATGAATAAAACAAAAAATGCTGTGAGGCATGAGTAAAGGGTCAGTCTACCTAAAGGTAGACTGACTTGAAACTCACTAAAAAATCCAAGAGAAAGTAGAAATGGTCTTATTAAATCCAGATGCAGATGAAGAATCCAATTGATGAAGCGATAGACTTGCCGCTGAGGTGGATAGAGAGGATAAAGTTACAGACTAACAAACACATTCATGCTTACCAAACTCCTCATCAGTCATTTTAGAAAAGGAACCAAAACCAAAAATCCATATGCCGACTCAGAAAGCCCTTCCTGCTCTCCCACTTGATTACAGTTTTAGCCCTGTCTCCTGCCATGTTCCTAATGGGACGCTGGTTTCACTAACCTTTCAGTTCCGTTAATGGAACCCACTGCCCTCAACCCAGGCCCTCAGATGAGGATGTTCCCTGGACCAATACCGTTCTTTTCTGCTCATTCGCTGATCAATTCTTTCATATCCTTCGTATCCCAACTTAAAAGTGACTTGCTCCACTAGAACAAGTTACCACTGCTATATAATCCTGTTTAATTGTGACTTTCTTCCATAGCTTTTATGGTGCCATTACAAATTTTTGTAAGCATTTGATTCATGTCTTCCCCCTCTACTGAGCCCTGAACTCTTTGAAGGGTGGGTTATATCTCTACCCGTTGTGTCTCTACTGTTTGAGCTTAGACATGGCACAGAAGTAGGAATTAAAAAAAAATATTTGACATGTTAATAAATAACAAAGAGAAGGGAGAAACAAACTGAATATACAATAATCAAACTAGAATGAATAACATAAACACAAAAAATGAAACATTAAAGACCAAGATAGACTTAGGTAGTGAGACAACTAGAATTCTGGTCCTCTCTCTTCAAAAAAGATTCCGAGACATTGAAGGAGTTGTCAGAGGGGTGGTTGATGGAGTGAAAAGATTTACTCTTCCCTGCAGATAATCTGACCTTCTTTGGTCTGTTGTATGCTACTATTTATACTTTCTTTTTGCCGTGTGCTTTTCCATCACTTTCACACAACTTGCAGACACTCAATAAAAGATAACATTATGAGTAAATAAATTGATGAGGGGCAGTGGTACAAGTTCTCCTCATGGCCGTGAATTCTCCATCTAAGAAAGAGCTTTAAGTGCAGTAATGATGCCATCAGGGCATATGTGATACTGCAGGAAGCTAAAGCACAACTCAAGACTTGTGTTGACATCATTGACTTTCCTTAGTGTCGTTGGCATGATCCCCGCCCCGCTGGCAATGATATGTAACAGTAAGTGTGGGTAAAATTACTAGCTGAGAAACCATCCAGCTAGTTATAATAAAAGTTAAAGATTCTGTAACCACAGTCATTCTGTTCATGACCGAGTACACAGCTAATGAAACCTTGCTGTTGAATAGTTGTTGAGGGTCTCTCTGTAGTTTAGATCCACAACTTAGGGGAACAATCCAAATACTTAGTTTCTTTTCTTTTCGGATGTAACTTTATTATTTAAAACCACTGTGACCCAAGCCATCAGATTTATAAGTAAGAGACTGTATCTTTATATATAATTTTAAATTAGTTTAATATTTATTATATAAAATTATTAAAAATTAAAATACCCCTCATTTCCTATTTATATTCTAGAGTCTGAATTGCATTGGGGAAAATTTACAACTATAGGTTCATAGAAACAATATCATATAAGAAATTTTGTGTGTGCGTGTACATACATACAATTTACGCTATTGTGCCATTTCAGAAAATATGTGGACTTCATTTATGGACAAGTTTACTTTTTTAAAAAAAAAATTTAATGTTTATTTTTGAGAGAGAAAAAGAGTGCAATCCAGAGACAGGCAGAGGGAGAGGGAGACACAGAATCTGAAGCAGGCTGCAGGCTCTAAGCTGTCAGTCCAGAGCCCGATGTCGGGCTTGAACCCTCCAACTGTGAGAGGCACCCAGGTGCCCCATATAGACAAGTCTACTTTCGTTGAAACATTTCTTCTTTGTTAGTAGAAAGCCCACAGTTTCAGATGCTTCTCTGTATTATCCTTGGCCAAATAATGAGTCATCTTAAGCACAAGCGCAACTGATACAAAGACTCCAAGACTTATTTCCATTTTTTGGGCAAATGAAACAACCTTCCTTGTGGTTTTTATTTTATCTGGCACCATGCCTGGGATGATAGATTCTATGCAGAAGTAAGAGATATGTTTGATTACCTGCATTTTCCATACCGTATTTTAGGAACCCAAAGGAAGAACTTTAAGGAAACACCAACAGCTAAGCTGACATATACCACAGTGGCTTATATGAAAACGGCTCCTTCACATCCTATCACAGATGAACTGCTCTTGAATACCGAAGACTGATTTCAGTTCCGGACAGTCAGGATGGGAATTGTATCTGTGATAATAATGGCACAAGACAGACAGAAGCTATTTTTAAAAGAATTGCCTGGAGGCCAGAGGCTTACTCCCAAGAGGGGGGGAAAAATCAGCATTTCCATCTTCACTTTTGAGTGTGGAGCTCTGACTTTCCCAGCCTGCAAACAGTAAAAGCTAAACCTACAAGGATTAGTAAAAATATGCCGCAGAGAATAGCAGGCAAAATGCAGCCAAACCATTCTCCACAGTGCATCATCTATAAATCTGTGGTTAATATCCGAACAGCTTCATGTGACAGAGAAAAGACCCAGTGTATACAAAGAACTTGTAGCTCATTATCCCCAGTCCGTTGCATTGTTACCAGTTATTGCTTCTGAACAATGCATGCTCCTAACAACCAACCAAGTCATACATAATGCATTGTAGATTGGAAAACACATACCCAAACTAGTCATATTAAATCCACAACTCAAAATATAAACCCTTGGCTTATTTACATCCCTCCCCTTTTGACATCAGGATTCCAATTTTATTCATTTATTTACAAACATGGGCTTATCTGTTGGTCTTCAGAAGTAAAGATCATATCTCCAAGCAACAAGAACAAGCAAAAACAAACAAGAAAACAAAAATACTTTAGCATGAGCTGAACTGCTCTTCTTCCAAGTAAGTTTGATGTGAGGTAATCTCATTACTCTATAAAGGATCCCTTTCCTTCTCAGAGCTCACATCAAATAGCAAGAAACATCTGTGAACAGGGAGGAGGATAATTAGAGATCTAGGGAGAATTTCATAAACATAGGACACCATTCAGCCTGTGCATCTCAAAGACTCAGGAGCTGTTCATTCAATAGAGTAATAATCTTTTATTCAGTGCCATCCTTCCCACTCTTTCTAGAGAAACCTCTGCTGTTAAAATGCTTAATCTCCTTTGAAATAGAGATACTGAAGCCAGCATCAGAGTTAAAAGCAAAGATTGATAGTGCCTGTCAGAAAAATGAGGCATTTAAAAGTCAGGCATTAACCAGGGTTACTCTGTGTGTGGCTCTGTTGTCCCGGGGGCTGGGTGTAGTAGAAAGAAATACCGTAGCCCCTTCTAAATCTTCTGCAGTTTTGTTTTCTACACTGTTTTCACTCTTTAATAATTGAAAAGAACTTTTGGTTTGTTTAAATTAGAACAAGTAATACTAGTAAACATTTGTTGAGTACCTACATTTTCAGCTGTAAACACCATCTAAACAAGCGTGCATCGAGCATGTGGCTATTTGCTTTAGAAATCATATTCTCTACTAGGCAGTGTCCTGTTTTGGTCATCATGACCTTTAAGGATAGACTTCTTGAGAGAATCTTTCCATTCTTCACTCCAATTACTTGCTTCTTACTCAATCTTCAGTCTACAACAATTGAGCTGCTGTGTCCCAAACTAAAATCCAGATGATCAGTTTGTCAAATTCAATTGACATTTCTAGATCGCAGTGTGTATAACTTTGCACAAGTACCACACGATTCAGGAGTATTTTCGCTTTATACTCTCACTCCTTTTGCCTCCTCTGACTTAAACACCGTCAGTCAGCTAGCAGCTGTCTTTCCATTCCCGTGACTCCACATTTATGTGTGCTTATACATAACACAGCTGGACAAACTTCTTCCCATCCTTTGCCTTCTAATCACTTATGGAACCCAGCAGCTCCCTCCACGTCCACACGTCAGCGTAGGGGGTCTACATCATTCTCTCCAGTGACTGAGGCACGCATGCTCCGTGAGGTATACAACCTCTCTGTTTCTGATGAACATTTAGGTTGTGCACACATTCTCATTTCTAAATGTTTCAGTGAGCATTTTTTAAAGTTTCTTTATTTACTTCTGAGAGACAGAGTGAGAGAGTGTGTGCACAAGTGGGACGAGGGGCAGAGAGGGAGACACAGAATCCAAAGCGGGCTCCAGACAGAGCCAGATGCAGGGCTTGGACTCACTAACAGGGAGAACATGACCTGAGCTGAAGTTGGAGGCTTAACCAACTGAGCCACCCAGGCGCCCCAGTGAGCATTACTGAATGGGGTTGGTGAGTCATCAGTAATGCACTTCAAAAACCTTACAGGTATTACCCACTTGCCCAGTCACCCCAGTCACTGGCATAGAAGAATGTGCATCCACATTCCATCACACGAAACACGCATCTTTGTTATTGACCGGGTGATTGTGAAAAATATGTTCTTCCAATGATTATTAGTGAGATGAGTTATCCTTTCATATATTTGCTCACTTTATTATATTGTTTTCTATTTTGTAATCATAGCATGGTTTGCCAATCATACTGAGATGGATTGTGGAGATTTTAACTTAAAGGACCTTAATCTTTTATCTTTTAGGTATTGCAAATATTTCTTACATTATGATGTTGACTTTTGAAGATTTAAATGTTGTACTGAGTTTTTTTGGGGTTTTTTTTTGTTGTTGTTTTTTTAATGTTATATAATCATGTCTGGTAATCTTTCCCTTAATGATTCTTGGACTATGTGCCTGGCTTCAGAAGGTCATAAAATATTAGTTTACAGTTTATTCTACTACTTTTCTATTTTTTGAATTTTTTAATGTTTGTTTATTTTTGAGAGACAGAGCATGAGCAGGGGAGGGGCAGAAAGAGAGGGAAACACAGAATCCGAAGCAGGTTCCAGGCTCTGAGCTGTCAGCAGAGAACCCGAGGCGAAGCTCGAACTCACAAATGGTGAGATCATGATCTGAATCGAAGTCAGACACTTAACTGAATGAACCGCCCACACGCCCCAGTTCTACTACTTTTGTAGTTCTTTAATCCATCAGGACATTACTTTTACTCGTACATGTGTATATGCATACATTTACATATATACATAAAAATGTGTGTGTGTGTGTGTGTGTGTGTATACACACACACACATACATATATGAAATCAGCATTTTATTTTTCTCCAAATGTGACAATATCATAAACCATTTATTGAATTACTTATAATTGCTCAGTGATGTTTAATATTATCTTTAGTACAAAAATTAGCATATGTCATAGGCCTTTGTATGAACACTCCATTTTTTGTGCTGACTTGTTTATGTCTTCTTGAATAGCCTGTTATTTCAGTTTTTGCATTTTAATATCTCATTTTCATAACTAGCAGGATATGATCATCATGCACATGTTTTCCAACATTGATTGACTCTTCTAATGGTTTTGCTTTCAATTTAATCTCACACCACTCACAAAAGTTAATATGAAAGGGATTAAAGACTTAAATAAGACCTGAATCTGTAAAATTCTTAGAAGAAAACAGAGGAAAATACTTCTTGAGATTGGTCTTGGCCACAGTTTCTTGAGTATGATGCCAAAAGCACAAGCAACAAGAGCAAAACTTAATAAGCGAGACTATATCCAATTAAAAAGATTTTGTGCGGCAGAAGAAACAATCAACAAAATGAAAAGGCAGCCTATAGAATGGGAGAAAATATCTACAAACCAATCTATATGATCAAGTGTTTAATATCTAAAATACATCAATTTATACAACTCATTACAAAACAAAACTCTGACTAAAGGGACAGAGCCTAAGAAGAGACGTTTTTCCAAAGAAGACCTACAGATGGCCAACAGGTACATGAAAAGGTGCTCAACAGCACTAATCATCAGGGAAATGCAAAACAAAGCCACAATGAGATATCATCTCCCTCTTGCTATATTGGCTCTCATTAAAAGACAAGAGATAGTAAGAGTTGGTAAGGATATGAAGCAGACCCTTAGGTAGTATTGGTGGGGATGTAAATTGGTGTAGCCACTGTGTAAAACAGTATGGACATTACTCAAAAAATAAAAATAAAAATAGAACTTCCATATGATCCAGCAGGCCACAAAAACAGAATCTCAAAGGGACATTTGCAGTCCCATATCCTTTTATAGCATTATTCACAATAGCCAAGAGATGGAAACAACATAAATGTTTCTTAATGGATGAAGGGATAAAGAAAATGTGATGTATACATGCAATGGAGTATTATTTATCCATAAGTAACAAGGAAATTTTGTCATTTACAACAGCATGGATGAATCTTGAGGACAATATTGTATGTTAAGTCAGACAAATAACAAATGTTCTCCTTATAGTTGGAATTTTAAAAGGCTTAACTCATAGGGGTGCCTGGGTGGCTCAGTCACTTAAGCATCTGACTCTTGGTTTGGGCTCAAGTCATGATCTCATAGTTTGTGGGTTTGAGCCCCACATCAGGCTCTCTGCTAACAGTTTGGGGTCTGCTTGGGATTCTCTCTCTTTCTCACTCTCTCTGCCCCTCCCCTTTTCTCTCTGTCTCAAAATAAATATACTTAAAACAAAAAGGCCAAACTCATAGAATGCTAAAAGAGCCTGGGGACCTGGGAATGGGAATATGTTGGTCAAAGGGTACACATTTGCAGTTGTAAATGAATAATTCTGGTGACCTAATGTATAGTGATCGTAGTTAATAAAATTTGCTACACACTTGAAAGGTTCTAAGAGAGTAGATAAATATTCTCACCACACACACACACAAAGGTAATCACATGTGATGTGATTGAGTTGTTAGCTAATGCTACCATGGTAATCATTTTGTAATATATAAGTGTATCAAATCAACACTTTGTACACCTTAAATTTATACAATGTTATATGTCAGATATATCCCGATAAAGCTGGAAAAAGGAAAAAAAAAGTTTGCTTCAAAAAAAAAAAAGATTCAGAGAGCTTTAAACCCAACTTCTTCTGGATTTCCAATTTGAAAGAAAATCTCAGGGTGCCTGGGTGGCTCAGTCGGTTGGGCATTGGACTTTGACTCAGATCATGATCTCATGGTTCATGGTTTCGAGCCCTGCATCGGGATCTGTGCTGACAGTTCAGAGCCTGGAGCCTGCTTCTGATTCTGTCTGTCTCACTCTCTCTCTGACCCCCACCCCTGCCCAATGGTGCTCTGTCTCTGTCTATCTCTCAAAAATAAATAAATGCAAAAAAAAAAAGAAAGAAAATCTATATAGTAACTGGAGCTGAGATTTTGTTCAAAATATAAGCTGTGTCTTTGTTTCCAGACTGTCTTCTTCAGCTCAATGTGTCAATAAGGAATGACAATTAGACAGTCAAACTTAATGGACCTGAGAGTATACTGGACCCATAGAATGAACTAAAAATGAAAAAAGTCAATGAAAAAAATAAAGATTAATTTATGTCTATGAAAGTACAGAATTTTACATCTATAAAAGTATGGAATAATATTTTGTTATATTCATATAGAATATTATTTGGTATTTTTAAATTATAGTATTTGCCTTGCCATATCTCAGTCATGGTTGATTGATTTTAATTAGTTTATCAATCTGAGGTTTACCAAAGAAATAGAATACTTATTTTTTACATTTTTTTATGTTTATTTTCGAGAGAGAGAGAGCGCCAACAGGGCAGGGGCAGAGAGAGTGGGAGGCAAAGAGTCTCAAGCAGGCTCCAGGATCTGAGCTGTCAGCACAGAGCCCGATGGGGGATTCGAACTCAGGAACCACAAGATCATGACCTGAGCTGAAGTCAGACGCTTAACCGACTGAGCCCCCCAGGCGCCCATAAAGAAATAGAATACTTTTATCTACGTAGTCTGGGAAGGTTCTGGAAAGAGAGAGTAGCTGCTCCTATCTATACACTCTTTTACTTACTAATTTCTCTCCCACTGCTCCTATTATCCAGTTTCTACACTCAATGCCTTTTAGGATGACCCACTACCATTTCACCAGTGGTGTGACGACCTTATTTAAGGATACTCATTTCCCATTCTCCTCCTTATTGTCTATGGAAATGTATGATTCTCTAGGTCACAGGGGGTCCTCAGGCCAGACCTAGGAAGCCTTTGCCGCTGCTAATTGATCTGCCAGTGCAAATGCAGTCTGGCCTGAGTCATGGTCTCATAAGCGGATCCATTGCTATTCTTTGCTCTGAGAGCTCTGAGAAGGTGAGCACAATGAAGGAGTAAGGTTTCTGGTGATCTGAGGGCTTCTGCCTGGCTTGCACAGTACAGTCAAATAATTACTGGAATAAATGTGAAAGAAGATGTGATATTTCCTGCAAGAAGGAAGAGCTCTTCTGTCAGTTTCTACCCTTATACTACTCCTGGCTACCAGATTAGGGATTAAAGGCTTATACAGTCCTTCGATTTTGGAAATTTTTCCTAAATACAGCTTCGCTTATTTCCCACATCTGCATTTTCTGGGAATAAACAGTTCATCATGGGCTCCTTCAGATGTCTGCAGAGCCTGCCTGCATCTGCACCAAATAACCATAACCAGATTTGCTAAATGGATAAAGAAGGCTTCTGGAAGGATTTCAGAGGCATCAGGTGAAAACATTTAAAAGCCAACAGACTCAGTAAGCAGGAATGTCAGTTCCTCTGACACCCCAGGGTATTCAGACCCTTGAAGAAATTTGTAAATGTGAAACAGAAGCCCAAAGAGCATACAATGCAATGACAAAAACTGTCACTGTCCCCCAAAAAGCCGAATAGATAAAGGAAGTCCACTTTACCTGCTCTGCTACACACACACAAACCAAGTGTTCTTTTCAAGTAGAGAAGGACAGAGAAAAATATTCTTTAGTTTGATTACTTTTTTTTAACCTCATGACTCCATACACTTGAGTTTTTATGGGAAAAGAGTAGGAATGTGTTTAGAATGGATAGAGATGGTGATAAAAATCAGAAGCGGTAACAGTCATAGTATTGGCTTCTGAATGTTGTTGTTCCTTCCAGCCGCTCTTCCACTTAGAGGTCACAGGAGATGAGGGACCTCTGATTCTGAGAAAAGCTAGTCAGGGTTAGCTTCTTTCTTCTCACCACTGTGCACGAATTCTGCAAAATTAGATTAAAAAAAACAGGCGCTGCCCTGACAGTCTATAGACAAGCTGAACTGTCCAGTTGAGGACCAAACAGACAAATCCCAAAAGGGATTGTTTTTTCCTTTTATCGACAGGATGGGAAAGATTTATCGCAGTGTTGAAATAAATTGTTGAAAATCTATTTCTTAAGAAGTCTACAGTGATCTTTGTCAGTCTGACTTCTGTGCACACAAGAATGCAAAATTTCTGTATAGAACTATTAATAGAACAAATGACTTGTTTTTTAAATTCTCCTTTAGTTTAACCTTTTTTTTTCTAACACAAGTTTAGATACTTGCCTTCAAGATGGAGAAAATAAGCTAGTGATTTCCTTCCACAGAAGTCTTGAAAGGTCTTCAGCAATGTTTAGTTTTCTAGTATGCCACTAATTGAAATTAACTCTTTGGGGATTCCTTAGAAAGAAATATTCTTAAATTATAGAGGTGCTACTACATGTTAGGATTTGTTTATTTACGTCCTAAATTTCTACAAAACATTACTCTTGGAAAATGTCAGTGTATTGATTATCTTCCTCAGAATGATGCCATCCCCTTTTATTAGACCATGTCTAGGAGGCAATGAAAATTGATCTTATCTTATGTGACATTCAGATAAACAGTCTAGAAAAGTAGGAGAAAAAAAAAAATCCAGAAGTTATTTAAGGCAATGTTGTAACCTTAATAATCACTTATATCAGTTCTGCAACTGCACAAATATTTCTTGGTCCTAAACTTTTGCTTTATTTAATAAAATCACTGAAATTAGATTAAAATTAGATATTATATCATATTCCTGTACTAATTGGTACAGTTCTTTTTTTATGTCTATTTTTGAGAGAGAAAGAGAATACGAATGGGGGAGGGGCAGAGAGAGGGAGAGCCAGAATCTGAAGCAGGCTCCAGGCTCTGAGCCGTCAGCACAGAGCCTGGCGTGAGACCCAAACCCACGAACTGAACTGTGAGATCATGACCTGAGCTGAATTCGGGCACTTAACTGACTGAGCCACCCAGGCGCCCCTGGTACAGTTCTTTCTTAACCACTCAGCGATATCAGTAAACGTTAGTTTATGTTTATTGGGGGAAGCTGAAGAAAAAAAAATAATTAAAATAATGAAATTGAAAATCAAAGAATGGTAAAGTTTCAAGCATGAGACAAATGATCAAAGTGACTGCGTATTTGCCTTTGGGAACCTGATTTACCAGAATTCGTGGTGAGGTCCTCTTTGATGGTGCTGGCAATAACAATGGATGCAATAATGAAAGGAGGTGAGGTGTTCTTACTAAGATGTGGAGGAGAGGAATTAAATTCACCGAAGTCTAAGAGGGATCCTGGCCCTCTAGTGCACAACCTCATGTTGAATATACCTGAAGCTTGAAATCAGAGACCAAAGACAACAGAGGGAATCCTTTTCCCCACCAATTCCCTCTACCTTAGCTTGCTTACTTAGCTTTTTTATTTTTATTTTTTAAGTCAAATTATGCAGGAGTAGTTGTAAATTATAGACTCCTGTAATGGGGTGAATTTTGCTTGTCTGAAATTCATATAAACCTCAGGATTTGACCTTATTTGGAAAAGGGGTTGTTGCAGATGTAGTTATTTAAAAAAGAAGTTATACTGGACTAAGATTGGCTTCTGGTGCACTGTGACTGTGTCCTTATAACAAGGGGATATTTGGACACAGACAGATGTGCAGGGGACGGTACCTTCGAACCTCTAGAAGCTTAGAGGAAAGGTATGGAAGAGATTCTCCCTTACAGCCCTCATGAGGAGTCCTTGCAGAATTCTTCATCTCAAACTTCTAGGTCTCAGAACTGGAAGACAATACATTTTTGATGTTGAAGCTGCTTACTATGTGGTGCTTTGTCAAGAAAGCCCTAGAAAACTACTGTAACTCTCTAGACATAGTCTCTCTGTATCACATTTCCCAAACTTATCTGATCATCAGAACTATTTGTAACTTATAAAAAGTATAAACTCTGGTGGAAACCTTCACAACAGATTCCCATTCAGTATGTTTGGGGTGGGCCTAGAAATCTTTATTACAGCAAAATAACAATCAAACTACAAAGCTCTGGTCTGGGAGCACCTGGGTGGCTCAGTTGGTTGTGTGCCCAACTCGATTTTGGTTCAGGTCGTGATCCCAGGGTCATGGAATGGAGCCCCGAATCAGGCTCTGCACTGAGTGGGGAACCTGCTTAAGATTCTTTCTCTCTCTCTTTGTCTTCCCCTCTTTTGTGCTTACATGCACTCACTCTCTCTCTCACAAATAAAACAAACAAACAAACAAAAACTCTGGTCTGTGATTCTGATGCAAAGTTAGATTTCAGAACCTCTATTCAAGAAAACATTATTGAGAGAAGTTTTCAAGTGAAAAAAAAAAGTTCTAGTTCTCTAATTTACTTGGTGAGGTTAAAAATTATTATTTTTGTTTCTAGGCCTTAATTGTCTCTTCTGCAAAAGGAGAAAGTTGGGGGCACTTGGGTGGCTCGGTTGAGTGGCTGACTTTGACTCAGGTCATGATCTTGCAATTCATGAGTTCACACCCCACATGGGCTTGCTGCTGTCAGTGCAAAGCCCACTTCAGATCCTCTGTCCCCCTCCCTCTCTGCACCTCGCCCACTTGTGCTCTCTCTCTCAAAAATAAAACATTTTTTTAAAGAGAAAGTTGGACCTTATAAAAAGCAGAAATTGGTAGTCAGTGGTGTTATCATTAATACTTGTCTATTTTGATCAATAACAAGGATATGCACAGTGTTTAGAGGCAGCCATTGTTCAGTAGGTTACTCTGGCTTTTCCAGAGCTGGGTTGGTCCTGCCCCAGCTCCGCAAGTCCTTCAAGCCTGGTGGAGGGGACCAGTGCCTGGCTGTGAGCACTCAGCAGTCCTTGGGGCAAGCCACCATGAGCAAATGAAAGGCACCACAGGAGATGCTTAGTGGGGGAGTCACGAACATGCTCACAGAACTTGCAGACTTTGAGAAGAAGGTGAACCAGGCCATCCATAAGTACAATGCTTACCGAAAAGTAGCATCTGTGAAAGCAAATATCCGTACAAAGTAAAGAGTGGAGCAGAAGCTAAGAAATTGCCTGAAGTAGTAACAAAAATTGCTGACAAGATTGATACGTTTTAGTGACTGAAAAATTGTAAAAGCTGGAGAAGATTCAGTAGGATGATACGAGTTCATCTATCAATTTACCGACTCGGGTTGGTGGCATTGGTCCATCTGCTGCAAGGAAGTTTATAGATGAAAGAATTTAAACATTAGAAGGTCTCGGAAAAAAAAAATGAAAATTAGTTGAACCATGATCAGTGAATTGGCCTGAAATATTTTGAGGAGTTTGAGAAAAGAATTTATCCTGAAGAGATGTTACAAACGCGAGACTTGAAGTTTAAGAAGTGGATTCTGAGGGGTGCCTGGGTGGCTCAGTCGGTTAAGCATCTGACTCTTGATTTTGGCTCAGGTCATGATCTCATGGCTTGTGAGTGCGCTGACAGTGCAGAACCTGCTTGGGATTCTCTGTCTCTCTGTCTCTCTCTGTCTCTCTGTCTCTCTGTCTCTTTCTCTCTCTCTCTCTCTCTCTCTGTCTCTGTGTGTGTGTGTGTGTGTGTGTGCGCACGCACGCGTGTGTGTGTCTATCCTTTGCCTGCTTGCACTCTCTCTCAAGAAAAAAAAAAAGTGTATCCTGAATATGTTATAAGAGTCTGTGGCAGTTTCAGAAGAGGTGAAGAGTTCATTGATGATATGGATGTCCTTCTGACCCATCCAGGCTTTACCTCTGAATCAACCAAACGGCCAAAGCTGTTACATTGTGTTATGGAGCAGTTATAGAAGGTCCATTTTATTACAAGTACTCTGTCAAAAGGTAAAACAAAGTTCATGAGTGTTTTCTAGCTTCCCAGTAAAAATGATGAAAAGGAGTATCGATACAGGAGAATTGATACAAGGTTGATACCCAAGGATCAATATTACTGTGGTGTTCTCTGTTTCACTGGGAGTGATATTTGCAATAAGAATAGGAGAACTCATGCCCTAGAGAAGGGCTCTTCAATCAATGAATACACAGTCTGTCTCTGGGGAGTCACTGGAGCTGCTGGAGAGCCTCTATCAGTAGATAGTGAGGCATCTTTGACTACATCCAGTGGAAATACCAAGCACCCAAGGATCGAAGTGAATGGTCCTATTCTTCATCCCAGGCGCAGCTCAGCTCAACAGGAATCTTGATTTCTTTCTTAACCTTTGGTATGTAAGGGTCTCTGGTGTTTTTAAATGATTGTTTCTTCTTCATGCTATAGCTTGCACTGTACTCAATAAAGCCTCTTGAACTATTAAAAAAAAAGACTATGTACAGTGTTTCATCTGCCATCATGCAGGTGCCAGTTAGTAACCACCATTTCCCTTCATAGGTCAGGTTTCCCATGAAACAGACTCTGAGTTGAAGTACACGTGGCTTGTTGGAGAATGAAGAAATTAGGGTGGGCAGACAGAGAGGTAGAACTATCATGGAGTCACCACCGTGCTCTCAGACAATCCCACCATTAACCCTTGAGCTGATGTATGCCTTTCGAGATGCCGTCTCAATGGAGTTGAGTGGACACAGACTGTGGACCTCCATATGTGGCAGCCATCCCTTGCATGTGGGTTGCTTTCAGAGAAAGAGCAGGGCCTGGCTGAGGCAGCTTCCTTCAGTTGAAGAAAATTTTTAGCTAGGAACCAGACTGAGGGAGGTCAGCAGTCATTGGTCTCCGTAGCTGGTGAAAGGAGTTTCTCAGTCCCAAAGATGAGTGGTCTCTTGGAGGCTCATCCCAGCATCTGATACTATTTACCTCTTGTACCAGTTGGCTCTACTTGCTTTGTATATTGGCTCAGTCTGAGAACAGCTGCCCCAGGACTGTGGTGGTTCTGCCCTCCTAGGCTGTATAAAGAAGTAGAAGATGAGTTGGGTGAACTATACCCCTCACCTCTTGGAGCTTACACCCTGATGTTTGTGATCTCTTCCCTCACTCTACCATCCAAAATTTCTTCACCTGTTGTTCCTGCCTCTGCTGGGCTTTGTGACTTGCCTGGGGACATAAGCTCTGACCACCCAGGCATTTTCAGGCCATGGCCACTGCACTGCTCCCTTTACCATCATCATTGGACAAAGAAATGTCAAGAACTGTCCTCTGGGAATCACCTGGAATCCTGAGTGATACACCACAGTACTTGCTACCCATTGTCTTAAGATTGTTTTACTTTTTTTTTTCCTAATATTGGTATGCATATATAGGATATTTATGCTCTCTGCTCTTTACATAATGAACGTGGGCAAAAGACCATAGTTACTCTATGTGGAACTTTCACGGGAGAAACATTTGAGGATTCCTCCCATGATATGTTTCTCTTATGTGAATGTGAAGTTTGTTGTTGTAAATAGCTAGGTTCTCAATTTCTTGGAAGCAGCTGTGATGGCAGACAGCAAAAACTGGGGCACTGTCACCTGTCACATGAGAGAAGTGGTTTTTTCTCATTTTTATATCATCTTTATCCAGAATTAATGTTGGAACTAGCTGGGAAAGATTCAAGCACTGTCTCACATTGTGAGATACGTAATATTAATTTTTTAAAATCCTCTGTTTTACATGCTAAATTATCTATCTTAAGATAGATAATTATCTATCTTAAGCTAAATTATCTATCTTAAGCTATCCAAAGCGACATAGCTACTCAGGCTCAGATACCGGTAATAAACATGAACATTAATTCCATATTATATATTATACTTAATTCCATATTATATATATTTTAAAGAGAACTATCTATCAAGGCCCCAATATCACTAGCATGAAGGGAAAAGAAATGTGATCCAAACAACTCAAATATTTTGTTCTTTATGTTTTTACCTTCTCTGGATTTGAGAAGTATATTCTACCTTGTAAACCCACAAAGCCTTAGAGGATAACTCTAAGTGATTGGTTTATCACTCTGTCATGTTGCCAAAGTTTATTTCCAAACGTTAACAAGAAAGCATATGATTACATGTTGCAATAAATAGGAAATATGTTCCCTAGTGAAAATGAAACATCTTTGTATATACTACCCTAATCATTTCTCTCAAGGCTCCTTACAGCATTTTATCAATCTTAAGTTTAAAACCAGTGATGAGTCTCAATCCTGTTCCTCACATGTAGTTGAATAGTTTCTCTCTTTTTAGTATTTATTTATTTTTGACAGAGAGATAGAGCAAATGAGGGGCGGAGAGAGAGAGAGAGGGAGACAGAGGATCCAAAGTGGGCTCTGTGCTGACAGTAGAGAGCCTAGTGTGGGACTTGTACTCACGAACCGTGAGATCATGACCTGAGCCGAAGTCGGATGCCTAACCCACTGAGCCACCCAAGTGCCCCAAATAGCTTCTGTTTTCTATGAGGAGCCACTTTTATGTTTACCTTACTGAATGCAAATTATAAACAAAGTGCATTCCAAAATATCCTTCTGTTAATCAGACATTTCATGCTCAGAACGTATTTGCCTAAGGGTCAAAGTTGTATTTAATGCTTTTATAAATCAGTTTTTCAAGACCTATTTTCTCACATGGCTAATGATGTAAACATAACCGCAACATCATATATAAATTATACTATTAAAAAAACATTTTGTGAACCAAGTTTTAAATTATGTGAAGTAAATTTTGTGGTCTAATTCCAGTGCTGAGCTATTATAATACTGTTTCTTAGGAAAAATGCATTTTGAATTTCAAACAAACCTTGTCACGAAAAACAAACAAGTAATACCCATCCTTTTTTCATGCCTTCCTTCCCTCACTTCTTTCATTTTCCCACTCTCTTCCTTGAAATCCTTCTCTTTCTTCCTTCTTTAAATACTTACTGAGATTGAATTATGTGTTTGGTCCTGTGCCAGGCTCTAGAGGTACACAAATGAGTGGAGCTACCCTTCCCTTAAAGAGCTCGCAGTGGTAAGCTAGGCAAAAACATATGTAAGTAGCAAGTGTGCAATTGAACCCCTGCAATACAGTATGCTAAGCATAATGGCAAGAAGATGCATTTATATATATTTTTTCTTTTTGTTAAATATGACTAATAGAACATTTAAAATTACATATATAGTCCACATTTTGTTTCTACTGAACAGAACTGAACTAGAATATGGACTTTTTAAAAATGTTTATGTATCTATTGCTCTTTAAAAAAATCCAAGTTAGTTAACATATAGTGTAATAATAATTTCAGGAATAGAATTTAGTGATTCATCACTTACATATAACACCCACTGCTCATCCCAATAAGTACCCTCCTTATTGCCCATCACCCATTTAGCCCATCCCCCCCACACAACAGCCCTCCAGCAACCCTCTGTATTAAGTTAGTTCTCTGTATTTAAGAGACTCTTACGTTTGTTTCCCTCTGTTTTTATATTATTTTTGCTTCACTTCCCTTATGTTCATCTGTTTTGTATCTTAAATTCTACGTGAGAGAAATCATATATTTGTCTTTACCTGACTGACGTATTTCAGTTAGCATGATACACTCTAGTTCCATCCATTGTTGTTGCAAATGGAAAGATCTCATTCTTTTTGATTGCTGAGTAATATTCCATGGTATATATACACTACATCTTTTTTATCCATTCATCAGTCAATGGACATTTGAGGTATATCCATACTTTGTCTATTGTCAATGGACATTGTAAACATTGGGGTGCATATGCCCCTTCAAATCAGCACTCCTATATCCTTTGGATAGATATCTATTAGTGCAATTGCTGGGTCATAGTGCAGTTCTATACTTAATTTTTTGAAGAACGTCCATATTTTTTCCAGAGTGGCTGCACCAGTTTGCGTTCCCACCAGCAGTGCAAAAGGGCTCCTCTTTCTCCACATCCTCGCCAACATCTGTTGTTGCCTGACTTGTTAATGTGAGCCATTCTGACAGGTGTGAGGTGGTATCTCATTGTGGTTTTGATTTGGATTTCCCTGATGGTGAGTGATGTTGAGCATTTTTTCATGTGTCGGTTGGCCATCTAGATGTCTTTGGAGAAGTGTCTATTCGTGTCTTTTTCCCATTTCTTCACTGGATTATTTGTTTTTTGGGTGTTGAGTTTGAGAAGTTCTTTATAGATTTTGGATACTAACCCTTTATCCTATATGTCGTTTGCAAATTTCTTTTCCCATTCCACCAGTTGCCCTTTAGTTTTGCTGATTGTTTCCTTCACTGTGCAGAAGCTTTTAATCTTGATGAGGTCCTAATAGTTAAATTTTGCTTTTGTTTACCTTGCCTCCAGAGACATATCAAGTAAGAAGTTGCTGTGGCTGAGGTCGGAGAGGTTGTTGCCTGTTTTCTCCTCTAGGATTTTGATGGCTTTCTGCCTTACATTTAGGTCTTTCATCCATTTTGAGTTTATTTTGTGTATGATGTAAGAAGGTGGTCACCATTCATTCTTCTGAATGTTGTCCAGTTTTCCTACCACCATTTGCTGAAGAGATGGTGTTTTTCCATTGGATATCCTTTACTGCATTGTCAAAGATTAGTTGGCCATACATTTTTGTGGGTCCATCTCTGGGTTGTCTGTTGTGTTCCATTGATCTATGTGTCTGTTCTTGTGCTACTACCATACTGTCTTGATGATTACAGATTCGTAATACAGCTTGAATGTCCAGAATTATGATGCTTACAGCTTTGGTTTTCTTTTTCAGAATTGCTTTGACTATCCAGGGTCTTTTCTGGTTCCATACAAATGTTAGGATTGTTTGTTCTAGCTTTGAGAAGAATGCTGGTGCAATTTTGGTTGGGGATGCATTGAATAAATAGATTGCTTTGGGTAGTATCAACATTTTAACATTTGTTCTTCCAATCCATGAACATGGAATGTTTTTCCATTTGTATGTGTGTGTACTGTCTTCAATCACTTTCATAAACTTTGTATAGTTTTCAGTGTATAGATTTTTCACTTCTTCGTTAGGTTTATTCCAGGTATTTTATGTTTTTTGGTGCAGTTATAAATGGGATCAATTCCTTGATTTCTCTTTCTGCTGCTTCATTATTGATATATAGAAATGCAACTGATTTCTGTATATTGATTTTATATTCTGCAACTTTCCTGAATTCACAGATCAGTTGCAGCAGCTTTTTGGTGGAGTCTTTTGGGTTTTCCACATAAAGTATCATGTCATCTGTGAAGAGTGTACGTTTGATGTCCTCCTTACCACTTTGCATACCTTTTGTTTCTTTGTGTTGTCTTATTTCTGAGGCTAGGACTTCCAACACTATGTTGAATAACAGTGGTGAGAGTGGACATCCTTGTCATGTTCCTGACCTTAGGGGGAATACTCTGTTTTTCCCCATTGAGGATGCTATTAGCAGTGGGTCTTTCATATATGGCCTTTATGATCTTGAGGTATGATCTTTTTATCCCAACTTTCTTTAGGGTTTTTATAAAGAAAGGATGCTGTATTTTGCCAAATGCTTTTTCAGCACCTATTGAGAGGGTCATGTGGCTCTTACCCTTTCTTTTATTATGTGATGTATCACATTCATTGATTTGTGGATTTTGAACTGGTTCTATATCCCAGGAATAAGTCCCACTTGATTGTGGTGAATAATTATTTAAATGTTGTATTTGGTTTGCTAGTATCTTGTTGAGAATTTTTGCATACATGTTCTTTAGGGAAATTGGTCTGTAACTCTCCTTTCTGTGGGGATTTGTCTGGTTTTGGAATCAATGTAATGTTGGCCTTGTAGAATGAGTCTGGAAGTTTTCTTTCCATTTCTTTCTCTTCTTTCCTTTTCTTTTCTTTTCTTTTTCTTTCTTTGTTTCTTTCTTTCTTTCTTTTTTCTTTTCTTTTTTTTCTTTTTTTTTCTTTTTTTTGGAACATCTTCAAAAGAATAGATGTTAAGTCTTCTTTAAATATTGTAGAATTCCCCTGGAAAGCAATCTGGCCCTGGTCTCTTGTTTTTTGGGAGATTTTTGATTATTCAATTTCTTTACTGGCAATGGGTCTTCTCAAATTTTCTATTTCTTCCTGTTTCATTTTGGTCGTTTACATATCTCTGGGAATGTGTCACTTTCTTTCACACTGCCCAATTTGTTGGCATATAGTTGCTCATAATATTCTCTTATAATTGTTTGTATTCCTGCAGTGTTGGAATTCGTAATCTGCTTTTTCATTCGTGATTTTTTTTATTTGGGTCCTTTCCTTTTTCTTTTTGATGAATCTGATTAGGGGTTTATCAGGTTTGTTAATTCTTTAAAAATCCAGCTCCTATTTTTTTTTTTTGTTTGTTTATTTTGTTTTCTGTTTCTTTTTAGATATCATTGATTTTTGCTGCAATCTTTATTATTTCCCCTCTTCTGTTTTTGGACTTTGTTTGCTGTTCTTTTTCCAGCTCTTTTAGGTGTACTCTTAGATTGTGTATTTGAGACCTTTCTTCCTTTAGGAAGGCTTGGATTGCTATAATTTCCCTCTTATGACAGCCCTTGCTTCATCCCAGAGGTTTGGGGATGTTGTGTTTTCATTTTCACTGTTTTCCATGTACTTTTTAATTTTCTCTTTAATTTCTTGGTTGACTCATTCATTCTCTAATAGGATGTTCTTTAATATCCAAGTATTCATGATCTTTCCAAACTTTTTCCTGTGGTTGATTTTGAGTTTAATAGTGTTGTGGTCTTAAAATATGCAAGGCACGATCTCGATCTTTTTGTCCTTGTTGAGGGCTGATTTGTGTCCCATTATGTGATCTATTCTGGAGAATGTCCCATGTGCACTTGAGAAGAATGTGTATTCTGTTGCTTTGGGATGAAACATTCTGAATATATCTGTTGAGTCCATCTGGTCCAGTGTGTCATTCAAAGCCATCGCTACCTTATTGATTTTCGGCTTAGATGATCTGTCTGCTGCTGTAAGTGGGGTGTTGAAGTCTCCTACTATCATGATATTATTAGAAATGAGTTTCTTTACGTTTATGATTAATTGATTTCTATATTTGGGTTCTTTCATATTGGGGCATTAATATTTGCAATTGTTAGATCTTGGCAGACAGACCCCTTAATTATGATATAACACCCTTCTTCATCTCTTGTTACAGTATTTATTTTAAAATCTAGTTTGTCTGACATAAATATGGCTACTCCCCCTTTCTTTTGATGACCATTAGCATGATAGATGTTTCTCCATCCACTTACTTACAATTTGCAGGTGTTTTGAGGTCTAATATGAGTCTCTTGTAAGCAGCATATAGATGAGTCTTGTTTTCTTATTCATTCTGATACCATATATCTTTTTATTAGTATCTAGTTCATTGACATTTAGAGTGAATACTGAAATATATGATTTTAGTGCCATTGTGTTGTCTGTTGAATTGGTGTTTCCGGTGATGTTCTCTGGTCCTTTCTAGTCTTTGTTGTTTTTGTTCTTTTTTGTTTTGCTTTGTCTTTTTACTGATCAAATGTCCCCGTTTAAAATTTCTTGCAGGGCTTGCTTAGTGTTCCCAAACTCCTATAGTTTTTGTGTGTCTGGAAAACTCTTCATCTCTTTTTCTATTTTGAATAACTGCCTTGCTGGATAATGAATTCTTGGCTGCATATTTTTCTGATTCAGTACATTTATTTGTATCCTGACATTCCTTTCTGGCCTGCCAAGTTGCTGTGGATAGGTCTGCTGTGAACCTGATCTGTCTTTTCAAGGTTAAGGACTTTTTAATTTCCCTTGCTGCTTTCAGTATTCTTGCCTTATCTGTGTATTTTCTGAATTTGACTATGATATGCCTTGTTCATGGTCAGTGTTTGTTGAATCTAAATGGAGTTCTCTGTGCTCTTGGATTTTCATGTCTGTGTCCTTCCACTGGATAGGAAAGTTTTCCACTATAATTTGCTCACACTAACCTTCTGCCCTTTTTTCTCTCTCTCTTCATCTTCTGGGACTTCTATGATTCAGATGTTCTTTTTAATAAGTCACTGAGTACTCTAAGTCTCACATCATGATCTTTTGCTTTTGTTTCCCTCTTTTTTTTCAATATATGAAGTTTATTGTCAAATTGGTTTCCATACAACACCCAGTGCTCATCCCAAAAGGTGCCCTCCTCAATACCCATCATCCACCCTCCTCTCCCTCCCACCCCCCATCAACCCTCAATTTGTTCTCAGTTTTTAAGAGTCTCTTATGCTTTGGCTCTCTACCACTCTATCTTTAATGTTTCCCTCTTTTTTACAGCTCCATTCTCCATAAGTTTGTTTTCTAAATCGCTGATTCACTGGTCTGCTTCATTCATCCTTGGGGTTGTGGCATACATTCGAAATTTCATCTTGGTTATAGCATTTTTAATTTTGTCCTGACTAGATTTTCTTTTATCTCCATAGAAAGGGATCCTATGCTTTTTTCCTACCCCGACTATCATTCTTATTATTGTGGTTCTAAATTCTAGTTCAGACATCTTGATTGTATCTGTGTTGATTAAGCCCCTGGCTGTGATTTCTTCCTGTTCCTTTTTTGGGGGTTAAATTCCTTCATTTTGTCATTTTGTGGGAAGAAAAAATAATAATAAAATAAAAAATTAAAATTAAAAAATTAAAAAGAAAACAAAAAATCAAATAAAGGAAGCTAGATCCTTGGTGCATTTTGGTCTGCTTGTTGAAGGAAGCTAGACAGAACACAGAAAAGGAAAAGATAAAATAAAGTAAGAAAAATACTTAAAAATTAAAAAAAAAATTCATATAATAAAATAGAATAAAATGAAATAAAATGAAATAAAATTAAAAATTAAAAAATAAGAAAGTAAAATATATGAAAATAAAAATATTTTTTCTCCTTCAGTATCCAAGAATGAGGAAGAAAAGCAAGAAAGAAAATTTAAAAGAAAAAAAAAGAAAACAATTTAAGCAAAAACAGAAGCAAAGAAAATGAGCCAATATATGAACCAGCAAACAGAATGAAACCCAAATGAAGTTATGTCCAGTTTTCCCTAGAACTGAAACTATGAAGCCTTCTATAGTCTGTACACTAAGCAGATGGAGTGACTTGTGCTGATCATCTAGGGGATGAGCTTGCGCGCGTGCACGCACATGCACGAAAGAGGTGGAAATGGCCTCACCCAGCTCCTTAGTGTCTGGCACAGGAACTTCACAGTCTCACAGACCCGCAGTCAAGAACCCGCCCTTTGTCTCAGGCCTCTGTCCACTCCCCACCTCTACCCTGTGTCCAAGCCATCAGCCTGTCAGGCGGCACCTCCTTTCAGAGTTTTATCTCAGGTGGGTTTGTGTTTCAAAGCCCCGCACTTCAGAGACCTCTGTGGCTTGGACCCACTCTGTTTCTCTGAGAGAGGGTCTCTGAGTGGGTGCTAGCTTGTCCCAGAAAACATTCATGCATTCACACGAGCAGTGTAGGTTCAGAGATTATGTCAAACCACTACACACAGCCAGCGCCAGGTTTCACTGCACTCTCGCGCCTTTGTTCCAATACTAGCAAATGTGGCTGCTCTCTGGGGTCCACTGGGACCTTTGCCTGTGGAGAGGCCATATAGCCTCTCCCAAGTGCACTCCAAACAGGGGAACCACTTCTCCCTGTGTGGCACACGGATCCCTCAGACCCTGCTGCCTGCTTCTGGGGATTTGCCCTACTTCGTTGCCACAACACTGTCAGGAACTGAGCTCCAGAATTTCTGACTCTGCGCTTCCCTGTTTATAGAGTTCTAATGGTGTTGAAAAACTCTCCTTTCTCCCCATCATTGCTTTTGAGGAACAGATTTCTTGTTCAGTCCTCTTTGAGTGTTTTCACTCAAAAATTCACTCAAAGATTCAGCCCCCAGTTGGAGAGGGTCTAAGTTCAAGCTTCAGAGGCAAATGAGCTAGATTGAAGAGGTGGAGCTGTAATGCTTGGGTTCCTGGGTTTCATCTCATTGGCACAAAGGATCAACAGAGTTGTTTCATGTATGAGTGACAATACCAGGCCTGGTGTGTGTGTCTGTGCACACACGTGTATGTACACACACACACATGTAGGAAAATAGAATTTGATGACAGTTACTAGGGTGAGTTATAAAGTTGGGGAGTTAGGTAAGGTGGAAAGCAAAGATGCCAGTTAGGAAGTTGTTGTAAATTTTCAGGTAAGAAACTACAAAATACTCTGGACATTGTCTTTTATGAAGACTGGTAATGTAGCAGTGAGAGAAAGTTAGAGTTCATGGTTTAGTCGTTCATTTCCAACTTGGAAAGCTGAGTGGATAGTATAGCCATTCTTCAAGATAAGACACTCACAGAAGGAACAAAAGCCATCTTAGGACTCTTTGAATTTGTAATCTTTGTAAAGGGACACATAATTGGCATGTTAGTGGTTTTTGTGATTTTTTGTTTTGTTTTGTTTTTTAATGTTAGGAAGTTTCTTTTGCCCTGTATAATTTTTTCTCCTGTTTCAGGTATGTCCAGCATAGCAGTGTAGCCTGCTTTATGTTCCTCTGTGTAACTATCACCATTGGAAAGGGTGATATAAAAGGTGTTTAGTGTGCTTCACGTGATACTCAGCATGCGACTTTGTGCAAATAGATCCACGATACCTCTGGGTGAAGACCTTAACATGAGCTACCGTGAAGTTATCCAGAAATGGACAATGACAGGTTTTTTAGCAAGCTGTCACCAATTTTCCTTCTACTTTCTCGCTATCATCGAGTATAACACCTCTGACTTTAAAGTGTTTTACAATTGGTAACTCATGTGTCTTCACACCCTTCCTGTGAAACACAATTGTGATGAGACAACTTGCTATGTTTTGAGAGGCAGGTGAGGAGAAACAAAAATTCAGACAATTGTTTATCTCTTTAGTAAAGATTCAAGGGGAGAATTATTATAGGACTCTTCATTTCTAATAGAATTATTTCAGAGCCCACTTCTTTACTTAAGTGCAATGTCTGGAAATCATTCCTTCACTGTTACAGTCTCTAATCAGTTTTATCAATAAAAAAAAACAAATCTAAGCATAATAGTTACTCATGCCAGAAGAAAGGCATTTCTGAATGACATAACTTCATGTTTCTCTTATTTTCATCTCAAGCAAAGTGAGAGAAGCTCTACTTTTCCTGAAACTCTTGAATCGTATCTTAGGTCCTTTTCTAAGAAAACCACACAAGTGTATGACACAGACCTTTAAGGAAAACTATAGTAAGATAAGATTTTTAAAATCACTTATTTGCATATTACTTGAGATACATAAACAGCATGAGCTTTTTCAGTTTCTCTTACTTGTGAAGCGTCAGAGCTCTGATGGGCTTATTTATCTTTGAATCCAGGAATACCTCATTCTTAATGTTCTTATTCCAATAATTGCTCATTTTTAATGTTCTTATTCGAATAATTGCTACTGTTCAAAGTGCTGATTGACTCAGATACAATAGAATTTTCTCAATTCTTGTACATCAGGGAAACACATATTAATTAAGCAGAGTTCAGATTTTCAGATGCTCAAGCTTTAGAACTTGATTGTGCTGGTACACATGGGTCATTATTCCAAGAGTGACTTTCAAAACAAACATTGTGTCCCACATTAAAGCATTAAACCTCAGATACTCACTGAGTGACTCACTCAGCAGCTGGAATACAGCTGGGATGCTGCCAGAAGTGAATAAAACAAGAGAGTGGGAAATTTGTCATCAGAGGCAGGAGTTCATATTAGCGCATAGTTTGAGTGCAGGTTGGCCTGGGTAGCCAGGCATGCTCAGTCTAAAAGGAGCTGTTAATTCCAATTCCAGTTCTATCTCTTTTTAACTGTGTAGCTTTGGGTATCAATTAACCTCTCTGATACTCTGTTTCCTGCTACGCAAATATTGAATATTTGGGTCAGCACATTGTCTCAACAAAATTATTCCTTTACCAGGGACTGTCTTAGCTGTGCATTTGGAGAGTAGTTCTTATGCACTTGACTTCCCAGCAATCCCTCTCTGTATACAGAGGCCATCGCCCAGATTGGGTATTGAGCATGATCAAAGTGCCTCCTTGGCAGACTGTTTCTTACCGATTGCACAAGGCATGTGGGTTTAAGTTTTCACATTTCATTTCTTTGTTGGCCATAAAAACATTAATGAAGATTGTCCTTATTAAAAATCCTCAAATAGATCAATTAGGAAGAACTTACTAATTAGCATGAATGTGGAATATTTTTCCAGTTGTAGACTGTGGCCTGGAAGAGGGCTTATGCTATGACTTTGATGCCCATATATGCCTAGGAGCCCTTACACCCAGAGACCTTGGGTTTGTTTCTCTCACTCTAGCTGTGCGTTACAGATTCTGACTAAACTGCTCCCCTCCCAACCAAGACAAGACAAAAGTAAAGGAACAAACAGTGCATTGAATATTCAGTAGACACTTTGCGGTCAGCAAAACAAAATACTGTTTTGACAAAAACAGAAATATTAAGGGTGTATAATTATGGTGGAGAAGGAATTGAGATCATTCAATAAGCAAAGTTGACTGGAAGAAGTATATTTAACACCATGTCCTTAGAACCAGTGTGCCCAGGGCTCAGAAAGGTCAGAAAGAACAGAATATTTAGAAATAAAATGGAGTGTCTGTATGTCTCATTCGTTTAAACATCTGACTTTTGATTTCAGCTCCAGTCATTATCTCATGACCATGAGATAGAGCCTCTTGTTGGGATCCATGCTGGGTGTGAAGCCTGCTTAAGTTTCTCTGTCTTCCTCTCCCTCTGTTCTGCCACTCCAAGAAAGAAATAAACCTACCACATAAAGGTGTTAGAGACTATTAGCAAGTATGTCTCATCTATTTTTAGGAAATTTTATAAATAGATACCATATGTTAAGGTGAAGCTAGCATCCGTTGGCTCTGTATGTTTGGTGAGGCCATAAGAAAGGAGCAGACAACTGTCAGGTATAACAGAAAAATCAACAGACTTAGTCTTTAAGAAGTCTATTAAAGATTCTTTTTCATTATGAAAATACTCTTTTTTCCTATTAAGAAAAAAAAATCACTTGTAATAAACCAACACTAGTCATACCTAACTTGATTATATTTCCTCCATGGTCTTTAAAAGTTTTTTTTACCATGCAAAAGTAGAAAATTAGAGATAGTCTATCCTATGGAGTCAATTTGTGCTTGATCTTTAATTATCTTTAGGAAACTACTGAGGGCATTTTTATTATTCTCTAAGCAAACTCAACATATGATTTAGTGTTTTGAAGATTTGCTGGATGCCAAATTTGAAGCATCCTTCCTCATTTCAATAATTAAAGATTCAGAAATTAAATTAAAATTAAAACTATTAAGCTTTCTAAATAACACTAAACTATACAAAGTAAACTGGTGCAGATCAGCTGGGGGAAGTGAAAATGGTACAGCCACTGTGAAAAATATTTTGACACTTTCCTACACACACACACACACACACACACACACACACACACACATATGCACACGCACACAACATTACTATAAGTCTAAGCCCTCCCTCTCGTATGCATTGCCTATAAGAAATGAAATCTTGTGGTCATAAAAAATGTTAGATCTGAATGTTTATAGCAGCTTTCTTCATAATCGCAAAAAACTGGAAATAGCCAAGATAAGTATTAAACTAGTGAGTGGATAAACAGTGGTACATACACAGAATGATCCTACTGAACAATAAACTATTAATTCATGTAAAGACATAATCTTAAATGCACAATGCTAAGTTAAAGAAGCTAGCCATAAAATTTTATATATTGAATGATTCTATTTATATGGTATTTTGGAAAGGGCAAAACCATGAGATGGACAACAGGGGGATTGGTAGCTTCCCAGTGTTGGAAAGAAAAGGAGTTGAATTTACTGGGATGAATTTACTGAGTTGGTCAAACTATTCTATATCATGGCTATGATAGTAGATACACAATGCTGTGCATTTATTGAAACCAATAGAACCATATACCATAATGGGTGAATTTTACTGTATGTAAATTTTAAAAAATCAAGTAGGATTAGAGTGCTTGGGTGGCTCAGTAGGTTAAGCATCTGACTACAGCTTAGGTCATGATCTCACAGTTTGTGAATCTGAGCCCCATGTCAGGCTCTGAGTTGACAGCACTGAGCCTGGAGCCTTCTTCAGATTCTGTGTCTACCTCTCTCTGCCCTTCTCCTGCTCATGCGTGCTCTCGCTCTCTCTCTCTCTCTCTCTCTCTCCCCCCCAAAATAAATAAACATTGATTTTTAAAAAAAAATCAAGTAGTAAGTAAGTCAGAAAATGGTTTCTCACAGGGAGTTAACTATTCTAAAACCTTTCAGGAGGTTATTAGAGTTAAACAACTAAGTAAATATAATGTAGAAATTAGAGTTACAATTCCTGTTGTTGGAGAAAGAAGGTAGAAGGGGAAAAAGGATACAATGAGCTCTTTATGTTAAATTTGAATTGGAAGCATCAAACTTAACTCACTTTTTAGAAAAATATGTAGATACACAATAAACAGAGAAGCAAGCAGACAGACACATGCACATACATACATGCATATAAAATAGATATGGATCATATGTAAACATGAGTTCGTATGCACAGAAATATTTCCCAAGTTCTATCAATAAAGCCTAGAAGCAATGATAGCTCAATAGCAATGGGCATATCATGCCATTAGATCTTGGTTTCTAAGACTTATTTGCCAATAAAAAAAAAAAACTTGAAGAAGTGGTATTTTTCAGATCTGGGGCAGGAAAAACTGGAAGATGAACCTGGAGTATCTTGTGGTGCCAGAAAGTAAAGACATGCTCAAAAAAAGTGGAAATTTTGGGCCTCAAAAAATAGTAATAGATTATACCCCATAAATAAAATCTCTACAGTTCCATATTCATGTGAATAAATAATTGAATGAATAAATAATTGGGGGATAAAACACACCTCTTCCTTATAAAGGTTTCTAACAAATAAATGCAGAAAGAATAGAAAAATAGAAATCATGATTAGAATCTAGAATAGTAATTCTTTCAAGTCAGATTCATCAATGTAAGCAAAACGAGTGAGCGAAAGTTAGAGGAGAGACAAGATACTTGCACAGTCTTGAATTATTTATTCATTACAATGGGAAAAATAGCCTATTTTTAATGGAGAAACCCAGCCAAAGCCACCTTAATGAGATGATCAAGGTAAACTTCACCACTAATAAGACATATTAGCATTGTGTACATCCTAATATGTTGCACTGAGAAAAGCACACCATCTGTGTAATACTCTTGTTACTCTTGTTAAAATACTCTTGTTAAATATAAATACTCTTGTTAAAAATAAATATGCAGACTCAATAATTGAGATAATGTTTGCCAAGTACTTAGAATAGTGTCTTGCACATGGGAAGTCCACTATAAGGTTTGAAATGGAATGGAAACAAAAAAGAAAGGGAGGAAGGATGAGAAGAAAGAGAAAGAAAGAGAGGGAGAGAGAGAAAGGAAGGAAAGATGGGGCACCTGGGTGGTTCAGTTGGTAAAGCACCTGACTTCGACTCAGGTCATGATCTTGCGGTTCAAGAGTTTGAGCCCCGTGTCAGGCTCTGTGCTCAGAGCCTGGAGTCTACTTCAGATTCTGTGTCTCCCTCTCTGCCCCTCTCCTGCTCATGCTCTGTCTCTCTCTCTCAAAAATGAATAAACATTAAAAAAAAGAAGAAGAAGAAAGAAGCAAAAACATCTTAGAAACTGAAAACTAGTTTTGGGTAGGCAGCACACATACAGGCATGGTTTTAAAACACTTTACCAAGCAATATACAAACAAGCCCAAATTAGCTTTGATATAAAGAATAAGTACTCAAAATGCTGAGTGAGGCAGTGATCTCAGTCAAGTGGTGTTAATCAGAGAATGCTAAAGATAAATCATTTTTCCCCATAAATATTGTGTATCTGATGAACCTGTCCTCAAGGGTACTTCATCATTTTTAATAAAGGCAAATTACATTTTCTCTGTGTATAGTTAGTACATTTCACTACTAATAGTCCAGGCAACTGCTTTACTCGACAACATATCCCAACCAGCAGTATTTTCACATTCTGTAACTTTGGTATACACCTACCTGTTTGTAATCATCACTTCTTTTGGTGACTTAACCTCAATTTCTGATTTCTCTCCTAGCGTATTATGCAGTATTTCTACAAAGATAGCCAACCCTGGGGCGCCTGCGTGGCTTGGTTGGTTAAGCGTCCGACTTCGGCTCAGGTCATGATCTCACGGTCTGTGAGTTCGAGCCCTGTGTCGGACTCTGTGCTGACAGCTCAGAGCCTGGAGCCTGTTTCAGATTCTGTGTCTCCCTCTCTCTCTGCCCCTCCCCTGTTCATGCTCTGTCTCTCTCTGTCTCAAAAAAAAATAAATAAATAAACGTTAAAAAAATTTTTTTTAAAAAGATAGCCAGCCCGTAACTCAGTTCTGCTGATTTAAAATCAAGAGTTTTCATATTTTCTTAAAATCCAACCTCTCCACATTATTTTTTTCCCAATTAGAGATGTATAATATTACAATAATTTTGGCAACACTTTCCATTTAACTGAATTGGTGAACAGTTCTTATTAGTTATGCATTTATTAGTTGATAAAAAAATACATATATAGAACATTGACCAGTGCCAGGCATTTGGCTAAATGACACAGATTCACTAGGGAACAAGACCTTGTCACTGGATACAAGGAGGTATCATTTAGACAGAGGCTTCCTGAGCATTTCATCTGTTTCTTACATGCCCCATCTACTTGCTGTTAGGCAGGACTATCAGACCAGTCCTGAACAGCAGGCCGTGGGCAGCAATGACACGTGTGCCATCTTGAGCTGAGACCGTGAAAATCCCAGGTGCAATTTTTTAATAACTCTTGATATGTCATGGCTACTAAAAATGCCATGATTTCAACAGACTTTGAGGTATATTTGCATGTTGGAGGTTTATGTGGAAGAATCCTCTAAGGGACAGAATGTGAAGGAATGAAGGATGAAGGGTAGGTTGAGAATATGGTGTGTTTACAACAAAAACTTCAGTGATGTTGAGCATTTTTTCATATGTCAGTTGGCCGTCTGGATGTTTTCTTTGGAGAAGTGTCTATTCATGTCTTTTGCCCATTTCTTCACTGGATTATTTGTTTTTTGGGTATTGAGCTTGATAAGGTCTTTATAGATTTTGGATACTAATCCTTTATCTGATATGTCATTTGCAGATATCTTCTCCCATTCTGTTGGTTGCCTTTTAGTTTTGCTGATTGTTTCCTTCGCTGTGCAGAAGCTTTTTATTTTGATGAGGTCCCAATAGTTCATTTTTGCTTTTGTTTCCTTTGCCTCCGGAGACATGTTGAGTAAGAAGTTGCTGTGACCAAGATCAAAGATGTTTTGCCTGCTTTCTCTTTGAGGATTTTGATGGCTTCCTATCTTACATTTAGGTCTTTTATCCATTTTGAGTTTATTTTTGTGTCTGGTGTAAGAAAGTGGTCCAGGTTCATTCTTCTGCATGTCACTGTCCAGTTTTCCCAGCACCACTTGCTGAAGAGACTATCTTTATTACACTGGATATTCTTTCCTGCTTTGTCAAAGATTAGTTGGCTATACGTTTATGGGTCCATTTCTGGGTTCTCTATTCTGTTCCATTGATCTGAGTGTTCTTGTGCCAGTACCATACTGTCTTGGTGATTACAGCTTTGTAATATGGCTTGAAGTCTGGGATTGTGATGCCTCCTGCTTTGGTTTTCTTTTTCAAGATTGCTTTGGCTATTTTGGGTCTTTTCTGGTTCTATACACAATTTAGGATCATTTGTTCTAGCTCTGTGAAGAATGCTGGTGTTATTTTGATAGGGATTGCATTGAATATGTAGATTGCTTTGGGTAGTATCAACACATCATCAGGGAAATACGAATCAAAACCACAATGAGATACCACCTTATACCTGTCAGAATGGCTGACATTAACAACTCAGGCAACAACAGATGTTGGGGAGGATGCATTGTTGGTGGGAATGCAAGGTGGTGCAGCCTCTCTGGGAAACCGTGTGGAGGTTCCTCAAAAAACTAAAAATAGAACTACCCTACGACCCAGCAGTTGCACTACTAGGCATTTATCCAAGGGATACAGTTGTGCTGTTTCCAAGGGACACATGCACCCCCATGTTTATGGCAGCACTATTGACAATAGCCAAAGTATGGAAAGAGTCCAAATGGCCATCGATGGATGACTGGAGAAAGAAGATGTGGTACATATATACAATGGAGTATTATTCGGCAATCAAAAAGAATAAAATCTTGCCATCTGCAAGTACGTGGATGGAACTGGAGGGTATTATGCTAAGTGAAATTAGTCAGAGAAAGACAAAAATCAAATGACTTCACTCATATGAGGACTTTAGGAGACAAAACAGATGACCATAAGGGAAGGGAAACAAAAATGATATAAAAACAGGGAGGGGGACAAAACAGAAGAGACTCATAAACATGGAGAACAAACTGAGGGTTACTGGAGGGGTTCTGGTAGGGGGGATGGGCTAAATGGGTAAGGGGCACTAAGGGATCTTTTCCTGAAATCATTGTTGCACTATATGCTAACTAATATGGATATAAATTAAAAAAAAATAATAAAACAAGTTAAAAAAAAAAAAAAAAAAACTTCAGTGGATCTCCAGAATCCCTGGAGTTCAGAGGGCTTGCAGGTTTGTGTAAATTTGAGGTAAAGGTGCTGAGCCTTTGTAGTCCTCTATCAACCAGTTATTAAGTGGAGGCTGTTTCTGGGGGACAGCAACCAGCTGTCTTTGGCCTAAGTCCAGCGTTTTTACAGAATTTGGATTCAGCTAAGAGTCTTCAGAAGGTAATACTCTTAGGTAGCAGAATAATAAGTGTCCTGATAGTAAAGGGGAGAGGGCGGTGGCATAACACCAACTACTCTCATGGAAAACCATTGGCTTGTCATTGGGTTGTTTCCGGTAGGTCACTATTACAAATGAAGCTACTGTAAACATTCATGTTCCAGTCTTTGGAAAACTATATGCTTTTACTTCTCATTAGGTAAATACCTAAAAGTAGTATGGGTGACCTTTGTAATTTGGCAAAAAAAATCAAGTGATTTTGGGAGTACATGTCTCTTCATTTCCTGTAATGTTCTGTATATGTTTTTCTACCTTTATGCCATCACTGTACTGTAGCCTTATAAATCTCAAGTTCAGTTTATGTGAGTCCTCTAACTGTTCTTTTTTTTTTTTCAAAGTTCTTTTGATTCTTTTAGTTCCTGTGCATTTCCATATAAATTTTAAGATCATCTTCAATTTCTACAAAGCACTCTTAGGAGATTTATATTGGGATTTGGTAGATGGATGCATTTGTGGAAAGGTGACAGCTTTACATAATTGAGCCATTCAATACATGGAAATGCCATATCCATTTGTTTATGTGTTCTATATTTTTTCATATTTTTCCATATTATATTTTGATGCTATTGAAAATTACACTTTGTCATTTTTAATTTCTGTTTATTGTCATTATATAGAAAACCAGCTGATTTTTGTATATTGATCTCATATTCTGCGAATTTGTGACATTCACTCTTCAGCTCTAGGACATTTTTTGTGGATTTCACTGGGATTTTCTATAGAAACATTATTTTGTCTGTGAATAAAGAGATTTCTTTTGTAGATATTTGTTTATATTTCCTTATTGCCCTAACTAAAACTTCCAGGACATTGTTTAAGAGCAATGGTGAAAACAGATATCCCTACTTCATTACTCATCTTAGGGGCCTTTTAAAATTAAATAGGATTTTAACTGAAGATTTTTCCTTGTGGCCTGGTTGAGAAAATTTTGTCTAATCTCAGTTTGCTGATTTTTTTTAATGTTTATTTATTTTTGAGAGAGAAAGAGAGCATGAGCAGGGTAGGGGCAGAGAGAGAGAGAGGGAGATACAGACTCTTGAAACAGGCTCCAGGCTTTGAGTTGTCAGCCCAGAGCCCGACGTGGGGTTTGAACTCACAAACCATGAGATCCTGACCTGAGCAGAAGTCGTGCTTAACTGACTGAGCCACCCAGGAACCCTATCAGTTTGTTGATTTTTTTTAAAACATCAGAGGTAGATTTTTGACCTTGTCAAATACCTTTTTTTTTTTTTTTTTTTTTTTTGCATCTACTGAGATGATCAGAGTATTTATCTTTTTTAGTATACTTACAGGATAAGTTACATTGGTTGATTTCATAATGTTAATCCAATCTTACTTTCATTGGGTAAAGTCTACTTATTAGATATTATCATGTTTATATATTTTTTAATTCAATTCCCTAAAATTTTATTAAGGGTGTTGTGTGGTCCATAAAGGTTATTGGTTTGTATTTTTCTCTTTTTAAATGTTGACTGATTTAAATATTAATTAATTCTGATGTCATTGAATGTATTGGGTAACATGCCTTCCTCTGATTTTATTTAGTACTTTGAGTTTAACTGATATTATTCCTTCAAGTGTGGTTAAATTCACGTTGAAGACCTCTGGTTCTAGAGTACTTTTGTCATACAGTTTTTAAGTACAAATCCAATTTATTTAATAAATGTAAATCTATTCAGTTTTTTGTTTCTTTGCTTGTTTTTCTTGGATAAGCATTGACCGTTTCTGTCTTTCAGGGACATTGTCCATATTATTTGAGTTAGGGAATCTTAATGGCATGAAGTTAATGGACATATTCCCTTATCATACTTTTAAGTCTGTAGAATGTGTAGTGATATATATTTCACTGATGATATATGTGTCTTTGTATTTAAATTGCTTTTCTATAGGCAGTGTTTTATTGGGTCTTACGTTGTGATCCAGTCTGACAATGATTGACATTTAACTGAAGTGTTTGGACTATTTTCATTTAATATGATTACCAGTATGGTTGGCTTTAATCCAGTATTGTATCTTGGTTTTCCGTTTGTATCATCTGTTCTTTGCTTCTCTGGGCTAACTAGTTATTACACTTTTTTTTCCTAATTAGGGAAGAGTATTGTTTTTTATTTAATATGAAATTTATTGTCAAGTTGGTTTCCATACAACACCCAGTGCTCATCCCAAAAGGTGCCCTCCTCAATACCCATCACCCACCTTCCCTCCCTCCCACCCCCCATCAACCCTCAGTTTTTAAGAGTCTCATGTTTTGGCTCCCTCCCTCTCTAACCTTTTTTTTTTCCTTCCCCTCTCGCATGGTCTTCTGTTAAATTTCTCAGGATCCACATAAGAGTGAAAACATATGTTATCTGTTATTACACTTTTTTAAAAAAATACATGTTAGTGGTTGCTTTTGAGCTTTTATTATACAAATTAAGTTTATTACAGTCTACTATTAAGTGATTTTATACCACTTTACATATAAGAATTTTATAACCATACTGTAACAATATAAAAAAACAATATAAAAAGGATGTTATAGCAGTACTCCTCCACCCACCAGCCTTTGTACTATTCTTGTTAAAGCATCATTGTTTTTAGATATATCCTGCAATACTTTATTATTATTTTTGCTTTATGGAGTCTTTATTTAAAAAGCTTATAAGTTATTTAAAGAGATCAAAATTTTTTATATACCCCCAGAACTACCATTATTGTATCTACCCATGTAGTTACCATTTTCCATGCTCTTCATTTCTTTCTGGAGATCTGAATTTCTATCTGGTATCCCATTGTTTCTGCCTGGAATGTTTCTGTTAAGCATGTCTCATTTGCAAGCATGGCAGTGAGGTATCTTTCAGCACTTGCATAGCTGAAAGTATCTATATTTTATCAGTTTTGAAAGATACTTAATTAGATATATACTATAATTCTAGGAAATCATAATTTTTCTTAATGATTCAGGGGTTTTGCTTTGCTCTCTTCTGGCTTGCATTGTTTCCAATGAGAAACATGCTTTTAATCTTCCATCAGATCTCTATAAAGTGTGTTTTCTTCTCTAGATAACTTTGCTATCTATATCTTTGTTGCCAGTTTTAATAATTTGATTACTAAGTGATTGGTAGTTTTCCTCATGTTTCCTATTTTGGAAATTTATCAAATTTTCATGGATCTTCTTCTTTATGAGTATTCTTAAATGTAGAGAATTTCTGTCTATTTTTTTGTCAAAAATTTTTTTTCTCTTTCTATCTTTTGGTTTGGGCCCTCAAATTACACATGTATTGTGCTGGTTGAAAATTTCCCACAGCTCTGTAATGCTGTTTCATTTTCTTCTGTATGTTTTATTTGAATAGTTTTTATTGTCTGTTTTTAAGTTCAGTGATCTTTGTTATGTGATGTCTAATCTGCCTTTAATCTCATCCAGTTTATTACTATTTTTTTATCTCAAGCATTATATTTCTCACATCTCTAGAAATTTTGAGTCTTCTTTACATAGCTCAACTTAAATGTGCAGTCTTTCCTCTAGCTTCTTAAATATCAGAAATATATGTATAACAATACTTTTAGTAACACTTTATTGTGGTCATCTCTGGGTTTTGACTCACTGAATTTTTTTTTCCTCATTGTGGATTGCATTTTTTTAGCTTTTTGCTATGACAATTTTTGATTCCATGATGGATATAGATTTTCCTTGTTAGGTGGTGGATATATTTGTAGTCTTATAAATATTCTTATGCTATGTTCTGTGATGTGGTTAAGATACTTGAAAAATGTTTGTTCTTTTCAGGTCTTGCTATTAATATTTGTTAACCTGGAATAGAGCGACATTTCATATAGGGCCAATTTCCCCATTGCTGAGGCAAAACCTTTTTGAGAGCTTTAGATGGTATTTATTCATTATGAGACATTCTGACTCAGCTGGTGGGAACAGAAATAATTCGTGGCCTCTGTGTTCTCTGTGGATTATACCCTCAAGGTATCCTCACATGTGTACAAATGCTGATCAAAACCAGCTGAACACTTGAGGGATACCTCTGCAGATATTCGGAGTTCTCTCGTTTGCAACTCTCTCCTCTCCTCCATTATGCTCCCCTTTGAACTGTTGTGTCCTTGGCCCTCCTGGACTCCCAGCTCTTCTTCTCACCTCTGAGTGACCCTTGGGCTCTAAATGAGTTCCTCTTCATAGACTTAAGCTGGGAATTTCTCTCCATGTAGTAATCTAGGGCAGTCACAGGGCACAACTAGTTTATTTTCATTCTCTCCAGAATTACTGTGCTCATCACTTGCTGGCTAAAACTGTATTGAAATTTTTAATTGTTTCAGGTCAAAGGGTAAGCTCATTTCCTGTGAACTCCCATCTTGGTCAGATATAGAAGTTCTTATTACGTTTTTTGAGAGAGTTGGACTGCTGAAAAACCATAAGCCAGGAATAAAATACCCATGATTATTTTAAATTTAGAAGTACCTTTGAACTTAAAACCTTTCTCAGGTAGGAAGTGGGCTTACAAAATGATGAAGTCTGGGGAGCCTGGGTGGCTCAGTCGGTTAAGCATCCGACTTTGGATCAGGTCATGATATCACGGTTTGTGAGTTCGAGCCCTGCATCAGGCTCCATGCTCACAGCTCAGAGCCTGAAACCTGCTTCGGTATCTGTGTCTCCCTCTCTGTCTGCTCCTCCCCTGCTTGCACTCTATCTGCTTCTCTCTCTCTCTCTCTCTCTCTCTCTCTCAAAAATAAACATTTAAAAAAAACTTAAAAAAGAAAAAAGAAAATGGTGAAGTCCCAGGATGCCTGTGTGGCTCAGTTGGTTCAGTGTCTGACTTCATTTCATGTCATGATCTTGCAGTTTGCGATTTCAATCCCCACATTGGACATGCTGCTGTCAGTGCAGAGCCTCCTTCGAATCCTCTGTCCCTCTCTCTCTGCCCCTTCTCCACTTGTGCTCTCTCTCTCTTTCTCAAAAATAAAACATTTTTTTAAAAAGCTATATTAATCCTATTAAAAAACAAAACAAAAAGATGTAGTCCCTAAGGGAGGAAAATTCACCATGATTACCTCAGATGTTACCAAGGAAGCTAAAAGCAAATTAAAGTTCACCTTAAGAATCAGCAGGATCTGTGGAGACTAACAGATAATAAACCTCCTTCAGAAGCCAGAATTAGAACATAATCATGGAATATTGCCCATATCAGTGATTAGGGCTTTAAAACATCTGCCAGCGTGATTTCAGAATTTGCTGTAATTTGGTAACTACTATGAACTTCCTTTTCCTCTTCTTTTTGAGTTGTAATATTTGTCAAGATTATTTTGCTTCTATTCTTCAGTTGTATGTGTAGATGATGTGAAGGACAAATAACTCTTTTATTTTTCCTTTCTATGAAATGTGTTGGTCTTTGACAAAATAAATCCTACATTGTCTTGCTATAGAGCCTGCTATAAATTGCTCTGATCCTGGACTCTCATCTCACTTGAATGAATGACTTGGGTTGTGTCCCCTGGGAGGAGTTGACTACCTTGTGTATGTTTTACGTAAAAGGAAGCAAAGCTGAAGTTCCTGACCACAAGGGCATTCTAAGGCATAGACAGCGAAGTTCACCGAACATTCATCTCCTTCAATGAATTTCTCAGTCCCCTTCCACTTAAGTGAGGCAGTGTAACTAATACTTCTCTATATGTAGATCAATACATGTCACTCTAGGGCTGAGGTTGTACAAAAATCCATTTTCTATTCTAGTCTCTTTCTCAGACCCTTGCTTTTGAGAAAGTCATGTGTTCAAGATGGTGCAGCAACAGAAGGAAGGCCCTCTGCCACTATCAATAATTCTTTAAGCAAGTTTATTTTCTGACTGGCATTGGACATATAGCACGCATAAGAAATGTACTTGTGTTATGCCTTTGCGATTGTGGGATTTTTTTTTAATCACAGCAAAACATAACTTAGCTGAGCAATAATAGTTATATTAATATTTGCAATTGGTGTATCATTAGTAACTATCCTTGTAACCAAGTCCAAGCTCATTATCCTTGCTTCACAGCAGGCCGATAAGTTAGGAGGCAAGATGTTGGGAAATGGAAAGCGAATTAATTTGGAAAGCCAGCAAAAAACGGGATAACGGACTACAGTCCTAAAGAACCATCTTCCCTGGGCATAAAATTCAAGCTTCTTTTATGTTACCAAGAGGGGAGAGATGGGTGCGGAGGAAATGGAGTCAAAAGGTGAGTAATGTCTGTAGACATCAAGGAAGATAGTGTAACTTCTTTGTCCTTGGCCAGTAGATCTTTGCATACAGGAATCTGGTCACCTTGTTCCTGCAAATCTTAAGTCTACACCACATAGTCATTTCTGTATCTACTTCCTTATTTCCTTGGGTGAGGTAGGTTTCAGGTAAAGAGCAGTGTCTATAGTTCTTACCTGTAACACACCTGCATGCCAGGTTAAGCAGAAGTTTATAGTCTCTAAGTCACAGGTGCAAAGTAATAGAAGCAACATGGAGTCAGACATGTTATATCTGTTATATCCTGTTATATCCCAAGCCAAGGGTATCAACCTGGTTCAGTTGTTCACTTGAACAAGTATGAGAAACTGCCCACTCTTGTATTAGGGGAACATATCTGTTATATCCTGTTATATCCCAAGTCAAGGGTATCAACCTGGTTCAGTTGTTCACTTGAACAAGTATGAGAAACTGCCCACTCTTGTATTAGGGGAACATATTAAAGTCTCTAATTTTCTCCTCTTTCCTTCACCTAAAGATTTTCTTGACTTCTACATGTTCTGGTGAACTGTAAGAGGTAGATATTGATGTGGGATGGATCTGACAGTAATTAAGTAAAATCTTAAAATTCAGATAGATGTAATTTCTGTTAGGTAGTAATTTGACCAGATGATGGAAGCTAATGAGAAGTACACAAGTATTTGCTGAGTACTGATGATGAGTAGTGCTCACCTGAATGAAGGTTAAATAGTTTCTGAATGGAGATGAAGGTATTAGGCACCTTCCAAGTGATTGAATGTTGTGTCCTTAAGTCTTCCCAGGAAGCAATACATTTTCCTTCTCAGGCAAATAACTCAGAAAAAATTCTCTGGCCCAAAATTTGCCCTAGTTGTTTTTGAACGCCCTCAACTCCAGCACCAGGAAATGGAGTCTATATTTCCAACAAAACAAACAAAACAGAATCCTTCTACCTCTTTTGATTAATTCCTTCTCCATTTTTACTTTTTATTACTGAAGATTTTTGTGGTCCACTGGATTTGAAGCGAGAGCCAACCCTAAATTAATTCGCATTTTCTGAAATGCAAAGGAGCAGTGGGGAGGGAGATGTTATCTTCAAACTCTTACAGTATAGGAAACTAGAAAAATAAGAGCATTTAAATTGCCATATTCGTATTGTTTGCCAGCTGTATACATGTAACTAAAGCTCTAGATGTCATGATAAAGATCATACATTATTAAATGACTGCATAAAGAAAGGCAGGTTCATTTTCCCAGGAGGCCAGGAAGAGCTTCACAGATTAGGGGTTATTTTAAGATGGATATTGGGATATAAGTCCACCAGACTGACAGGAGGAGAAAAGGCACTATGGGGAAGAAATATTAACAGGCTAGGGGCCCACCACAAATATTTTATTTATGTCTTCTCATTTAACCTTCATGACAACCTAGACATAGTTGGTTTTATTACTAGATGTGTTGACAGAGGCCTAAAGGGTATGTTACCCACTCAAGATTACATAAAGGAAGGACCAGGGTCTCAAATCAGGCCTGGCTCACTTCAACCTAATAACTACACTACACTGCTTTGTCATGAACAAACCCACAAGACGCCAAGGAGGGAGAATGGCCCATGCAGAGACCGCAACCAAGATACAAATTATGACAGGACCACATATTGTGGCAAGTAGAGGGCTGTGGTTTCTCTGAGCAAGAGTGATTTAAGTGCACGTGTGGAATCGTGGCTGTCATGGATGGAAGAGTCCATTGATGTGAAATAGCAGTAGTGATGATTGCAAAGCACAACCAGGATGAAAACCCTGGCTTGATTCACACTCCATGGCGTAGACATACTTTCTCCTGTAGGGCAACGCATGTTACTCATGTGTTTGGAAAGAGGAACTTCTTAGTTGGCTCTTCTCCTCTTCATGCTTTCCTTTACTGTGTTTGAAAACTACTGGTACAGGTGGGTCTTACAGGACTTATGTTTGAAAAGGATAGAAGTGGAACTACTGTGACAGATGTATTTGTTTCATTTTGCTTTTAAAAGTGGAATGTATGTTGTGATTATTTCCACATTAAATTAAAAAAGAAAGAATATGCAGTGAGTTTTATGGGGCAGGTAATACACTGAGGTTACTGGCAAGTGATGGACCAGGACTAGAAGTGAAACTGTCATTTACATGAGGAATGGACCCTTGTGTGGAGAGGGTTAACTCTGGCTTAACTTCTAGAAGAAAATCATACAAATAATGAATTTAATATTTCTTCAGAACTATCTCCACAGTAGCCACTCTGGCCTAGTACTCTCATCACTGTCAGGACACGTGGCCCCTTTACTCCCAACCAGCTGTCATTCTTCAACCCTGGCTGAATGTAATGGGCAGGCTAAGAGACAGGGAAAATGGTGCAAACCACGATCTCACTGTTTATCCCACCACCACATAAGTCTATACAGAAATATGACATTTATTGGAGTGTGTGATTAACTAGAAAGAATTGCAGGGTAAGGACAGGAAGAAAAATTTAAAACTGTTATATGTATGACTTTTCTTGTTTTCTTTTTTTTAATTTTTTTAATGTTTATATTTATTTTTGAGAGAGAAACAGAGCACGAGTGGGGGAGGGGCAGATGGAGAAAGAGACACAGAAACTGAAGCAGGCTCCAGGCTCTGAGCTGTATAAATATGACTTTTTTTGTTTAAAACAATACATTGGAAAATCAGTGTCATTACAGGCAGGCCTCTGGTGGGCAGACCCTAGTTCCTAGCACTTCCCCATCTGTGACTTTTCTCTTGGGATTCCTTTTCCCATCTTGACTGTATGGTTCCCCATCCATGCAGTCACCTTTCACACACCCCTCCCCTTAAGCCTAGAGATTAATATCATCCTCAGGAAAAGTATGTCAATTAGTCTGTGATATGCAGTCTAAAGTAATGCTGTCATGGGACAGGCATAGGGATGTTGCCTTTATAACTCCAAGTTCTGAAGAAGTATGGGAAAGGAGATGTTGTAAGAAGAGAGTCCTATGAGATGTGGACACTGTAAAATCTCAAGAGCAGTTGTATGCAGCTGTGAGCCTCTCATGGCCCCTTCTCAAAGAGCATGTTATAGAAAATCCTCTTTTTTTTCTTCTGATTATTTAGTGACACCTGTGAGTCTTTCTGTCTCTGCAGTGTTAGTTCTTTCCTCTCCCCTCTTCTGTCCCTGCAGCTTTTATAATTGGGTCTCTCAGGTGCCCAGGAGAAAAATGATCCCCTGTGCTGAGCCATATTTTTTTAATGGAAACTATTGGCTGCTTATAGGGGTCACAAGAAAAGATTTACTCATATCCTTAGCCAAAGGCTAGTATTATTCCAAATATTTGGAATGAGGAAAGAGAATTGTTTAGTTTTTAGTTACAAGAAGAAAGAAACCATTAAAATAAGAATTCATTTGTATTTGGGGTACAGGAGGACAAATGGAACTATGGCAGATGGCTGCTGTTTTCTCTTGGGTAAATGGTGTAGAATAGAGTCGTGAACATTTTAAATGGTCAGTGTGATGGAGCTGATAAGGCTAAAACAAATGGTTTCAAATGGTCCTGGGCAAGGGGTCCATTTGAAGGTGGAGTTTATAAATTTTTCATGACAGTAATCTGCATGGTTGTGACCTGGTTTAGGAATGGAAAAAATACAGATGGCCAGATGATCTATGGTTCAGAGTCTTCAGGAGAGTGGATTGCAGCCCCAAGAGTAGCAGAGGGATGACATTGCTACTCAGGTAGTAATTGAGATGCTGGGTGTAGAAGGCCTTCCTCAGCAAAGGGGAAGGGAAAGTCACATGTGTTCCATCAACCCCTATTAGTCCCCATGTCTAGCCTAAATCCTGCTGGCTAGCCTTCCTGGGGGTGTTCACGCTGGCTCGCAGTCCCCCACCTCCTGAGCATATGTGTTACAACAACAAACTGTGGCACGGGGTTAATCTTCTGATTGCGACATTCTAATTAGGAATCCCCCTGCTCAAACACGTTTAATGTCTTCCCTTTGCCTTTTCAGTGTCCTCCATTTTCCTTATTTGCAACTTAAAACTCTCATATGGATCATATTGTTCAATAGAATATTCCAGATGAGAGTACGATCAACTCTATTAAATGTGTCACTGCAAGTCAGGTTAAGGTGGTTGATTGATGTTTAAAGGAAATAATCCAATGGGGCTGTTGACACTACTAATATCTTGAAGGACTGGGACAATGGAAGAGACTGGTTCTGTTCTGATGGACAAGGCAGGTGGGCATAGGGAGCATAATAAAAAGTTATTTGCTTGACCCTAAACTGGGGTTTTGTGGTTTAAGTGCTAAATCCATCTCCCCACCATGAGTACCTGAGACCTAACCTCATTTTCCTACCCTTCCTCTGCAAGTGCTCGGATGGCAGAATAAGGGGAATGTGTATCTACGTATGACTCACAAACCTGTTAAAGTTATTTTACTTGTTAGATCACAGGCGTCCTAAAGAGAAAGTGTATGTTCTTTGTATTTTTCTGTAGGGTTAAAAATGTTGCCTTGGAGAATGTTGTCATTTTTATCTTTTTCACATAGATAATTAGGATCCTTTTCTTTATTATGACTTTTAATAAGTAATAATCTTAAAGAGCACTTAATTTAGATGAACCATGCTAGTGGGCAAAGGGAATTGAAATATCCTATAAATTATTGAAATTAGCCTATGGAAAACAAAATTCATTAAGTTCCTTTGCATTCTGGAAAATCTCTATACTCTCTTCATTCCCTCCCCTTGGAATCTTACCTGCTCTCCAAGGCCCAGCTCCAAGGGGACTTTCTGCATGAATTTTCCTCCTCCCAACATATTCCCTTCCTCCTTTCAACTCAGGTGACACTTTGTGCTTTGTGAAGCTAATATATTTTATGTCATGGAATATTTACTTTTCTAGATACTTTTCCTTTCCAACTGTAAAATCATTAAGTAGGTCACACTGACAATTGTAAACTTTTATATAAAATTAATAGCATTATTATGTTATGCCTTTTTTATTTTAATCCTTGCTACAATCCTGTGTGTTGACATTATTTTGAAGACAATGATCATTTACCATGAAGTATTTACCATGAAGCTTTGAGTAAAACAGTCATAGTCTGTATATCTGAATCCACAACTGAATTAACTTTGTGACTTTAGGCAAGTTGCTTAATTCCTCTGAGTCTTATTTTCCTCATCTATAAAAGCAGGATGATATTTATATCTTAAAAATTTTTGTATACATTTATATAACTTATCACTGCTCTAAAAAATGAATGATTGTTTATATATGAGATGACATAAAATGGCAACAAGTGAGGCATTCATAGAATTTCCATATATATATGTATATATATATGTATATATATATATATATACACATATATATATATATATATATATATATATATATATATAGGAATAGTTTGAAACATTTTTCACTATGCATATTGGAAGCCCACTAACTTTTAAAGTAATGTCTCCTTGCCCTCGACTAGAACCAGGAAGGGCATAAGCCCAAATAAAGCCTAAAAGCCTGGAGACGCCCACTTTTATGTATGTATGTATGTACGTATGTATGTATTTAGTTTAGGAAAGAGCAAATCCCACAGTCTTAAACATCATAAAAACTAGAGCATATTGAAACAGATGAACAAGTGCATATGCGTATTTGACAGATGCAGATAACCTGAGTAGATATAAATGTTTTGAATCACGAAATACCAGTCATGAAAGAAATGTCAACATGAAATACATTATCAATACAAACGCTTACTTAATAAGCTCCCTTATATAACAAATAGCCACTTTTAGGTTGGTGTCAAGATAAAGCAGACTTAGTGATCCTTCCAGATTATTCTCAGCACCAAAGAGAATGAGAAAATAGTTGTAGAGATCACAGAAACAACACTAACTCGTGAGAGGCGTTGTGTGTCTGACCATGCTCATTTTAACGTCCGTATTCATGCCTGTTGTAGGAAAGACAGCGTGTCAGACACAGCACAGGTGGGTCTGGAGCCTCAAGTTAAATAATGTGGGTATGACTGATGGACAGTGCTGCGGCATTGTTTGAATATCAGACTCATTTACATTTATTTTCAGAAAGAAAAAAATGCTGTTTCACTTGGAGCAATGAAACATCAGCCACTGGCAGTTCAACAGAGAGTGACCAGTGAAGATAGATTTCACAGAGGTTGGCGTATCTTGGACACAGATATGTAACAGAACACAACTAATATTGATTAAGATGGCCATCCTTATCAAGAGGACCTATATAATTTCTCAAGACAAAAATATTTTTTCCATGATTGTGTCATTCCTCACATAAAATCATAAAATGCTATCATAAAATGGTAGTAATATTACAAAGGATGGTATAAATTAATGTGGCCACAATCCCAAAATTACCACAAAATATGGGGTATCATTGGGAAATTAAATAATTCCATAAAATATTCTGAAGGCAACTCAAACCCAAGTATATAGTTATAAACATGCAGGGATTTTATTAAACACAGTAGTGTAGGGCACCTGGGTGGCTTAGTTGGTTGAATATCTGACTCTTGATTTCGGCTTAGACGTCATGATCCCAGGGTTGTAGGAGCTGAGCATAGAGCCTGCTTGGGATTCTCTCTCTCTCTCTCTCTCTCTCTCTCTCTCTCTCTGTCTCTGTCTCTGTCTCTGTCTCTGTCTCTACCCTTCTCCCCCACTCATGCTCTATCTCTCTAAAATAAAAATAATTAAAAAAAACCCACAATAATGTAAGTTCCCACAAATGTCTTAATATTTATGAAGTCTAAGAATGGCAAACATAGGAGTAGAGAAAGAGCACAGTGTTTTGACCTGGAGAGAATTTGCTCATGGACCTGCTACTTTCTAGCCATGTTACGTTCAGAATATATCTTGATAAAGATGCCCTTTATGCATCTGGTTTTCTCTTATAAAATGGGTACAAGATTACTTATGTCATTATTGAGATACAGTCCTTAATGTGGTTTAACACTGTGCCAACTGTATTGTAGGTACACAAGAAATGATAGATTTTCATGACTAATTTTACTATAATGTTATTTAAAAAATCCATGAGTTGAAAAATCCATTGTGAATTCACATTAACTTTCTGGCTTTTGATACTAAAATTAAATATTACCTTAATAATACCCTGAGAATCAGTGTCAGTAGGGATGATTTCCTAATGTGCTGGATAATAATTTTAATAATAATTAAAAGAGGTATGATCTTGCCCTCCCTTGTTTTTATGAACCTTAATGATTTGATATCACTTTGGGATGAGCTAAGTGTCCTTCTCTGTCCCCTTAGAAAACAGAAGCAGTATAAATGTTCACTTGTAGTTAGATGACATGGTTATATTATCACAAATTAGGGGTAGCTTTAAGAGATAACTGGCACTTCTACATAATTACTGTTAGAAATAATTGCTTAAAATGAAGTATCCCAAGGTCAAAATAATTTTTGGTAAGTGCCCTTCAGCTTAGAATTAACAACTCCACCGAATAAATCAGTCCATTCAATTGCCTGGGAGTACTTTTTGTAAGGTGTTTATTTTAAAGGATTAAACCTGTACAGTACATTATTGGAAGTTACATATTCTCTAGGTGCACTATTGGAAGTATGAGTTTAGTAGCAATTTAACATTTTTCAAGTTAATGTTATTGCAACTGTGCCCTAAGGGGGGAAAAGAAACATGGAGGCCTTAATTGTCCATTTGTCAATTTGTTGGTATGAACTTAACATTTTGATCTAAGGAAATCTTGGCCCTGTTCGCCCACACTGCCTCAGCAACTCCTCCAAGCTCAGATGAGTTGTTTGGGCATGTTATTTACCTTTTTTTTTTTTCTGTTTATAACGTTAGGTGTATATTCTCTTCATTATCAGCACAGAGTTTGTTCCAACTACTGTTAGGTATTTTTCACTAATGTCCATGGAAGACCACTTATTGAATAATTTATTTCTTTAGGTCTTATAAATCTTATCATTTCATCAGATAAGATTATTATAAACATGGCATGTGTATACATTACTCAACAGAAGCTCAGCTTTACAATATCAGGCAAGTTATACTTCTTTCTCCACGTGTCTTATGAAGATGTTATAGTTCAAAACATTCATTTTTGTATTATGCCTCACATCTCACTTTTAGAAATATTTTTAATTCCTCTGAACAGCTACATATATCTATTTGTTGGCCCAACTAAATTGTATAACCAACGATACTTCCTTCTTTTTTTTTTTTTTTGCAAAGTTTGTGACCCACAACTTTTATGGGATATTTTGCCAAATCTTGTCTCTAGCTTCATCGTATTTTTCTCAGAGTGAGAAAAATCATCTTTATTTCCTTGTATCACATGAATTTGTATGTACATAATATTGTGGTAGCTATGAAAGTATATGGCTCTGATATTCAAGACAATCAGCTGGGGACGCATAGTTGATCAACATCCTCGTGGGTCCTCCATCATTCATGTAGAGACTATGCTTCCTCCCCTGGGCAGGCTTCTCTGAGTAAACCAGCTAAAGAAAAAGAGAAAAGTATGAGCTTGGTCTATGGATGGGGGTGCTCAGTATATGAAAATGACAGCATAAGAATGGACAGTGGCTGCATTAAAGTCATATTTAAGGTGACCTTGAAAAATAATAAAGGGAAAAACTTACCAATGGATGAAGTTTTCAGCAGCGTATAGGTCATCAATCTTGTGTGAAGAAGTGGCCTGAGGTTAGAATGTATATATTCTTGACCACTGACCAGGGACTAGAACAGGACTAGAAGATCCAAGTCAATAAGGACCAAGTTAAAAGCATGTAGACAGACATATAGGAATAGCTTGGAAATGTATCACATGTTAGTGCCCACCCAAAAGCATATACTGCGAAAGTGGCACTGAAGAAACAAGGAGAGAAAATGCTTGGCTGGCTCACATTAGTCAGTCATCATCATTTATCACCCTGGAACTGGAACACTGGCCACATGAAGAGAGTGGCCGTGGCAATAGAGTTGGAGGCTGTTCATTTGGCTGATCAACAGAGATTCTCACTTACCAAGACCAGTCTAACTACTGCTGCCCTTGAACTTCTGACCTGTTAGGAATTGATATAAAAGCTGAGCCCTCAATATAGCATTATTCCATGAGGAAACAAACCAGTCACTTGGAGGCAAGCCTATTCCACTGGGCCCCTTGCAACCTGGAGCATCCAGTGCCTTATTCTCAGAGTGATCGATATCTGTGTCCTCTGGGTAGAGGTTTGCCTTTCTTGCCAGCAAAGCCTCAGGGAGTTCTGCTATCCAGGGATGTAAGGGATGACTGATCCACTGTTATGGACTACCACATAAGACGGTTTCAGTCCAGAAGACCCAATTAATACTGAAGGAGGTGCTTGAAGAGTCTCCTGAATAGGGGTTTCACTGTTCATTTTATATACCTTCTTTGAATAGCATTCCTCATTTGAAGAGAAAGAAAAACAGAGGGAGGTTGGCGACATGCATGGAACTCATCATCACAGTTGCGTTAAAATCTTGTGAAACAAAGAGGTGTGGCCCTGTACATATAGAAAAGAAAAACAGAAAAGTAATTTTCATTTCTGGGTCTTAGGAACACATCTTAAGAGAGAGACATGGAGGGGCACCTGGGGCTTAGTCAGTTGAGTGTCCAACATCTGCTCAGGTCATGATCTCATGGTTTGTGGTCTTGAGGCCCTCATCAGGTTCTCTGCTGTCTGCATGGAGCCCACTTTGGATCCTTTGTCCCTCTGTCTCTCTGTCTGTACCTTCCCAGCATGTGCACTTGCTCGCTCTCTCTTTGTCTTGATCTCAAAAATGAAAAACTAAAACATCAAAAAAGATGTAGCTATAGATGCATTATCTTTGATCATAATGGTGGGTATCCCTCATTAAACTTTTGAGGAAAATGAAACTCTTCGGGGTTAAGAAGGTTCAGACACCTCCCTAACATTTACTTCTGCACTGGGCACTTTGTACCTAATTGACATCACTCACATTACCAGGCAAAAAGGGCAGCGTTACTTAATTTAAATCTGGGGTTCTACAAAGACAAAGATTCATTTAAGCACACAAGGGATTCGTACTGTTCTTAAAACACAGTTGTGTAATCTCTGGAGATCTGCCTTAGTCTGATAAATACATCACATCAGTACTGCAATGATGAGGCTATTAATAGAGTTTCTATATATTTCATTTTCACATTTGTATTTCCTCAGAGCTGTTCTGAAATTTGATGATATCCCTCTCTGTGGGGGATGGGTGCTGATATTTTTATGTTGATGAAAATATAAAGCATTATGGAAGTATTCCTTGAATATGGAATCGTATGCTCTCATGTTAAGAGGATTGATTATAAATACTTATTTCTTTGTCCATATCCTTAATAGTAGTATAAATAATAAAATATAAATAGTATATGATACAAAAATATTATTGCCTGTAGTCTGAATAATAAATGTGGAAGGAGAGTCAATAAAATTCATTGAATACTTTCTGTATGCCAGGTATTATACTGGGTGCTTTTACTTGTTATCATATTTATTTGTCTCTGTGAGGACAGCATTTTTACTTACAGTCTATATTTTATTTTATTTTATCTTATTTTTTAATTTTTAAATTTTATTTAAATCCAAGTTAGTTAACATATAGTGTATTAATGATTTCACGAGAGAATTTAGTGATTAATCACTTACATGTAACCCCCAGTATTCTTCCCAACAAGTGCCCTCCTAAATGCCCATCACCCATTTAGTCCACCCCCCCACCCACCCAACACACTGCCAGCAACCCTCAGTTTGTTCTCTAGATTTAAGACTGTTATGTTTTGCCTCCCTCTCTCTTTTTATCTTATTTTTCCTTCCCTTCCCGTACGGTCATCTGAGTGCAATCATATGATATTTGTCTTTCTCTGACTGACTTATTTTGCCGTCATAATACACTCTAGTTCTATCCACGTTGTTGCAAATGTCAAGATTTCATTTTTTTTTTAAGTTTACGTACTTTGAGAGATAGAGCAGGCGGAGGAGGGCAGTGACAGAGGGAGAGAGAGAACCCCAAGCAGGCATCAGGCTCTCAGAATAGAGCCTGACACAGGGCTCAATCTCACAATTGTTAAGATCATGACATGAGCCAAAAATTGAGACCAACTGAGCCAGCCAGGTACCCCAAGATTTCATTCTTTTTGAAAGAATATTTGAATATTTTAAAATCTACTCTTGTCACCATGTCTTCCATTAATTCCTGATACGTTATTAATCTTAAGCTGGAAGTTTGTACTCTTCAGTCTATATCTTAGATACACACACAGAAAGAAGGAGATAGAACCTTTAAGAAACCTTCTTGGCCCTGGTTTCATACTTCACTAGTGGAATTGCCTTTAACTTAAATGTGAATGCATTATTGTTTGACCCCAATTACTATATTTTCTCTACTGTATCATCTTTACTAAAATATATTTCAATGTGACACAGGTAAAAAAAAAAAAAAGTAAAACACAAAAGTGTTTTTCCTAGTCTTCTATCAGAAGGAAGATGTTATTATGCTGGGAAAGCCAAGGTTCTTCTCGCTGTCACAGACAGAAGATGGGAAATGTCCTATGAGAAAGAACCTTCCCAACAGATATTTTAATGTAGTGGGAATGCTATATTAGTGACATGAGGATACTTTCATTTGTAATAATTCACACAAAAAGGTAGTGTGAATGGAAGCTCTGGTGAGCCCCTGGCTCATACACCTGAGGCAATTGGCAAAGAGATAGAAAAGACTAGAGTATTTCTTTACATTGCACACCATCCTACAAATGAAAAGGTTTGAGGAATGACTCCACATCAATACTTGTTTTATTAATGGCATAATATCCCTTTTCTTTGTTTTCACCATTATTGACACATTTTGTTTGCTTTTAGTAAGCTCCTTTCTTCTATTCTGAATCTTCTGTTATTGTTTCTTTGCATATATTTTGAGCTCTGTATAAAGTGCATGGTTTATTTTAGTAGTTTACAAAAAGGTTATTTTATTATATGCAGTCTTCTGAATCTTTATCATATATCATCAAATATTCATAGTTGTGCCTGTTATTTATGTTTACTGGTGTATACTATTCCATTGGGTGAACATTCTATGGTTCGTTTGTCTACTCCTTATTAAAAGGCATTTGGGTTTTTCCAGTATGTTGTTATTATGAAAAATCCTGCTGTGAGCATTTCTTGCACTGTTTTTCTGGCCTACTTTCATGAAAGTTTCTATTGAGTATAAAGCTAGAAGTGGAATTATTGGGGCATAGGATATGTGAATGTTCAACTTTATAAGAGAGTGCCAATTTTAAAAAGTGTTTGCTAATAGGGGCACCTGGGTGACTCAGTCGGTTAGGTGTCTGACTTTGGCTCAGGTCACGATCTCACAGTTTGTGAGTTCGAGCCCCATGTCAGGCTCTGTGCTGACAGCTCAGAGCCTGGAGCCAGCTTCAGATTCTGTGTATCCTTCTCTCTCAGCCCCTCCCCTGCTCATGCACTCACTCTCTCTCTCTTTCTCTCTCAAAAATAAACAATAAAAAAAATTTTTTAAAAAGTGTTTGCTAATATATACCATGCTCATAAATATCATAGAGAACCTATAAATTCATATCTGAACTCAATCTTCTGGGAATTAATAAATTTCATGGAACATGTGATGATGTATGAGAAACTTACTTTCCACATAGCCATTTTTTAATGGGTTTCTGAGTTTTGGCCTTTTATTTCTTTGAAATAGCTCTTGAAATAGCTACTACTTTGAGAATGATTGAACTCTAGTTTATCTTATAAAAATTTTCTGGAATAGAGAAGACAGATTGTTCCCATTATTCTATCAGTAGTAAAATAATATTATAAATAGATCATAGTGAGAACTATTATTTGAAAAAGGCTTGCTTAATGTTTGGATACATAATTAATAATTATGAGCTTGTATGTTGGTGATACACAATCTCTTTTACATGTTCATAGTCGACAATCACTTTTAACCTGTAACAGAATAATCTATTCATAGGTAATTTCTCATACAACAGTGACATCAACAGACTTCCAAAATATGTAAAACTTAAAGTCACGCCTGCTAATATCTGTTATTCCTAATGAATTCGGTATTTTCAGTAATAATTCAAAACATTTTTTCTAGTTTCATGTGCTTTAAAAAATTTGTTGAACAAATTTCCTATTTCTTTATTTTCATTACCCATTTAAAAAGTAAGAAAAAAATAAGGTAAAGATTATCTTTCAGCATGAGATTAGAAAAATCTCTCTAGTAGTGTAAGAATTGGCAACACCAGTGGATTTTTAGCCATGGTCAGATTTGAATTTGGTCCCCACACAAAAACCGCAACTGAGTTTTTGCCTGAATGCCACCCTCAATTCATTTATGTTTCAGGTTCCAGACACTAGACTGTCACAGGTTATTACGTGACACCATTGAAGGAGGTAAAATATAGTTATGATAGAAACATAATGTTTATATTAGGCAAGAAATAACAGCTAACATTTAGCTAATACAACAGCTAGTATTTACAGCATACTTAATGTGTCCCACAGTTTTTAAAGTGCTTTATATGGATTAAGTAGTTTAATTTTTCACAAACTCTGTTTATGGTTAGGATATACTGAGGCATGGTTTCTGAGGCTCTTCATTTCTTCTACCCCAGAGTTGCTGAACTTCTTGAATTTGAAAACTTATCTTCCTAATTGGGAACATTTTGGGTCATTACTTCTAATGTGCTTTCTGCCTCATTTTGTCTTTTTGGAGCTTCAATTACATATATGTTCATTCTTTTTAATATTGCCCCACAATTCCTTGATACTCATTTTTCTCAACCTTTTAACTCTCTTTTTCATTTTGAATAATTTATGTTGCTTTATATTCAGGCTTTCTGTCATATTTATTCTGCTGCTAAGCCCATCTAAACATTTTTATTTCCATTATTGTATTTTTAGCTCTAAAATTTATACTTTATTATTTTTATAGTTTCTATTTTAATTTTGGCAGTTATAGGTTAAGTACTTCTGACCCCAACATCTGTTTCATGTCATTGTCATTCTCTTACTTTACTTTCTTTTGCAAATGAGTTTCATTATTTTATTCTTTGTGTGTCAAGACATTTTTGGGTAGTGTGCTAGACATTATGGTATCAGGTTATAAAGTCTCAAGATTCTATTACATTCCTCTAAGGAGTATTGATTTATTTCTTTCAGCATGAAATTAACTTGAATAGACTCAAATATTTTTTTGTAAACAGTGAGTCAGTTTTAAGTTTTTCAGTCCTAGTGTGAAAGTAGTCTCCCTTCTTCTTCTCCTCCAATGATAATTTAATCTTGACATGTGACTAAAGCTTAAGACAACTTTGCTTTGAAGTTACTCTAATTTTCTGTAGAGGCAGATATAATCCAAATATCCTCATGAATATGTTGCTTAGACATTTGACTTCTGGAAAAGTCACACTGGCCTTAACAAATGCATGTTGTCAGTAGTAGGTTGTAAGTAAACATTGTCAACATAGACATCGACATAAAATATCTCATTCATATGGGAAAAGACAGCCTCATTAACAATTAGCTTTTGCTAGAGCTTTTCAAATTATGTGGGCTAGAAACACTGAATTAAAATGAGCCATAGGATACAAGCTTCTTAACAGCGTTTTGTTTTAGCTGTAAAGAACTTAAAGCTATATGTGCACGTGTATTTACTTCATAGTGTTAAATTCTTACTTCAGACCATTATTCCTACAAATAGTGCCTAGAAAAGTCATGTAATTAAATTCTGGGGTCTCCTGGGTGGCTCAGTTGGTTTAGCATCCTGCTTTGTCTCAGGTCATGATCTCATGGTTTATGAGTTTGAGCCCCATGTCAGGCTCTGTGCTAACAGCTCAGGTCCTGGAGCCTGCTTTGGATTTTACATCTCTGTCTCTCTCTGCCCCTACCCTGCTCATGTTCTGTCTCTCTTGCTCTCAAAAATAAATAAACGTTAAAAAAAATTTGATGGGAATCATAAGAGAGCTACAAAGTTACAAAAGCCAAGATACCAGAGCAACAAAGCATTTTGATGTAAACTGGACCTGTATTGCTCTTCTCTTTGAGATATTTGCAGATACAGAAGAGGCATAGATTTGAGAGGCTGAAAAACTCAAGTGAATGCAGTGGCCAAGAGGCTGAGAAGTTTGAGCAGTCTTCTTTGGCTGTGGAGATGAAAATTTGAGTTCAGGGCTAACAAGGTAGACAGGACATAAGACGCAAAGATCCCAGATGAAAAGGGATTTCAAAGGTAGGATCGATAAGTGGTGCTGTTTTTATTTTCATTTTTATTATTATTTCATTATAACAACTGAGAAGTGAGTATACTTATTATATTTACTACTGTAGAGGTATATTGAAATATCAAGCTATAATGATTGAATTTGTTATTTCCCCTATAAGTTTTTTCAGTTCATGTATATTGACACTATCTGGTGAAGTACATATACATTTATATATTTTTTGTATTACTGATTGTATTACCCCTCTCTCACTAAGAAATACCTCTGTCTCTAATAATACTCATTTTCTTAAAATTTATTTTGTCTGATATTATAGCCACTCCAGGTCTTGATGATTATTATTTTCACACTGTCTTTTTCTGTCCATTTACTTCAACCTGATTTGTATCTTTGAATGTAATCTACATGTTTTATAGTCATATATAGTTAGATACTATTTTTCAATCTCCTGCCTTCTCTTTGGATGTCTTTTTTTTGAGTTTTTAGTCCATTTGTATTAAGTAATTATTGATGTATTTGAATTTGCAGAGGCCATTTTGCTATCTGCTTTCTATGTATCTTATATATATTTTCTCTTTATGTCTTTTTAATGGTTTCTATTGTATTAAAATATTTTAGTATTTCATTGTATCTCCTTTATTTTAATTTTATAATTTTCAGCTTCATTTTTGTATGTTGAGATTCTGAGATGCACCTCTAACTCATCACAATCTGCTTCAAGTTAGTAATGATTTGATTCTCTCTTTTTTAAGTATTTATTTTGAAAGAGAGAGAGCATGTGAGGAAGGGGCAGAGAGAGAGGGATAGAGAGAATCCCAAGAGAGAATTCCTGCTGACATCACAGTGCCCAACTTGGGGCTTAATTTCACAAACCGTGAGATCATGACCTGAGCAAAATCAAGAATCAGGTACATAACCAACTGAGCCACCCAGTCACCCATAACTTAATTCTCTTAAAATATAACATCACTGAATCAGTTTATCTCTACTTTTACTATCCCTCAGCTTGTGCTAATAATGAATATATTACTTCTATATACTTTACAAACCCAATAATGCAGCATTATAATTTTTCTTTAAACTACCATATGGTTTTAAAAAGATTAATGGGATGCCTGGGTGGCTCAGTTGGTTAAACATCTGACTTCAGCTTAGGTCATGATCTCATAGTTTGTGAGTTTGAGCCCCACATTGGGCTCTGCACTGACAGTGTGGAGCCTGCCAAGGATTCTGTCTCTTTCCCCCTCTCTCTGCTCCTCTTGCTCTCTCTCTAAAATAAAAAACAAAAACAAAAAAACAAAACACTTAAAAAAGATTAAGATGCATATACTCACAGTCATTGACATTTTTATTTAGCCATGTATTTGCCATTTCTTGTATCCTTCATTCTTTCCTATAGGATTGAAGGGTTTCCTTTAGCATTTATTGTTATGCAAGTATGCTAGCAGTAAATTATCTGTTTGTGTATATGTAGACATGTCTTTAATTTACTTTAAATTTTAAATAAATTTATCTTAAAATTGTATTTTAAAATGTATTGTCAACTTACCTAACATACAGTGTATACAGTGTGTTCTTGGCTTTGGGAGTAGATTCCCGTGATTTATCACTTACACACTGGAAACACCCAGTGCTCATCCCAACAAGTGCCCTCCTCAATGCCCACCATCCATTTTCCTTGCCCCCCACCCCCATCAACCATCATTTTGTTCTTTGTATTTAAGTGTTTCTTATGGTTTGCCTCCTTCTGTGTTACTAAATTTTTCCTTTACTTCCCCCTGGGTCTTCTGTTAATTTTCTAAAATTCCACATATGAGTGAAAACATATATCTGTCTTTCTCTGACTTATTTTACTTAGCATATTACCCTCCAGTTCCATCCACATTGTTGCAAATGGCAAGATTTCATTCTTTTTCATCGCTGAGTAGTATTCCGTGTGTGTGTGTGTGTTCATCAGTTGATGGACATTTGGGCCCTTTCCTTAATTTGGCTATTGTTCGTAGCACTGCTATAAATATTGGGGTACATGTTCCCCTATGAATCTTTACTCTGTATCCTTTGGATAAATTCCTAGTAGTGCTATTGCTGAGTCATAGGGTAATTCTATTTTTAATTTTTTGAGAAACCTCCACACTGTTTTCCAGAGTGGCTGCACCAGTTTGCTTCTCACCAACAGTGCAAGAGGGTTTCCATTTCTCCACATCCTCACCAACATCTGTTCTTTCCTGAGTTGTTAATTTTAGCCACTCTAACCAGTGTGAAGTAATATCTCTATGTGGTTTTCATCGAAAGGCCCACAGCTAATATCATCCTCAATGGGGAAAAACTGAGAGCTTTCTCCCTGAGATCAGGAACACGACAAAGATGTTTACTCTCACCACTTTTGTTTAACATAGTGTTGGAAGTCCTAGCCTTGGCAATCAGACAACAAAATGAAATTAAATGCATCCAAGCTGGCGAAGAAGTTGAACTTTCACTTTTTACAGATGACATGATACTTTACATGGAAAACCCAAAAGATTCCACCAAAAACCTGCTAGAACTGATACATGAATTCAGCAAAGTTGCAGGATATAAAATCAACATACAGAAATAGGTTACATTTCTATGCACCAAAATTGAAGCAACAGAAAGAGATATCACAGAATCAATCCTATTTACAATGGCACCAAGATCCATATAATACCCAGGAGTAAACCTAAACAAAGAGGTAAAGGATCTGTCCTCCATTATTCTGTACCCTGCCCTCCATTATTTCTGATGAAAAAAAATCTTGTTTCTCTCAAGGTTCTCTCTTTGTGTTTTATCAGGTTGACTACAATTGGTGTATGTATGGTTCTCTTTGGGTGTATCCTTCTTGGAGTATGTGAGCATATTGGATCTACTAATCAATTTTTCCAGAAAATTTGAGTAGTTAGATGTTTTTTCTGAAGTATTTTCCTTTTAAATGTCCCTTTCATTCTGGAATTCCCATTACACATATTTTAAAAAAAAATTAACATTGTCACATTAGTTTTTGAGAATCTGCTCACTTGTCTTCATATCATTTCCTTTCTTCTTTGGATTAGATCATTGCCATTGATTTATCTTAAAGTTTGCCATTTTTTTTCTTCTGCTATTTAAAAATCTCTTCTTGGGGAACCTGGGTGGTTTAGTCGGTTAAGGGTCCACCTTCGGCTCAGGTCATGGTCTCATGGTTTGTGAGTTCAGAGTTTGGAGCTGCTTCAGATTCTGTGTGTGCGCCTCTCTCTCTCTCTGTCCCTTACCCACTTGTCCTCTGTTTCTCTTTCATACATAAACATTTGAAAAAAATGAAAAAAAAATCTTCTTAAACTAATGTACAATAGTATTTTAGTGACTTCATGATTCACCTCTAAAATTTCAAATGTTTTATAGATGTCATTGTAATGCTATGATTCGCAATTTACTAAGTCGGTTAGACTATTTTTATTTAATTCTTTGAAAATATTTACTTTTCCTTCTTTAACATTGTTATATTAGCCACTGTTAAATTGTCTTTTGATAAATTCAGTATCTGGATTCATTTGAGGTCAATTTCTGTTGACCAATTTTTAGTAGAGTAGGAGTCATACTTTCATATGTTTGTATGTTTAGTAATTTTTGGTTGAAAATTGAGCATTTTAGATCATATCTTATAAGAAATCAGAATTTTATTTTTGTTCTTCTAAAGTTGTTAGGGTTTTTTTTGTTGTTTTTCTATTTTGTTTTAGTGACATGGGCCTAACCCTTAAATTCTGTCTCCTTCATCATATGCAATTGCAGGTGTCTATGCTGAGTTTGTTTGTATTTTTATTATTTTTATTCTGTATATTTAGGGTCTCATCTGAATTTTAGTGGACACAAAATAATTGGGGCAGAGATTGTGCTTAAATACCTCAACCCTGCAAAACTTCCAATCTCTGACAAGCAAACTATATGTGAGCTGAGTAAGAAACTCTAATGTGAAGCCATTTCTGAAGTGTCCTTTGCTACTATTTCTTGCATCTCCCTGGCACCTACATAATTCAGCTTTTGCACGATTTCCCCATTAAATTTCTCGCTGGTCAGCTGCTCATCCTGAACCAGGATCACAATTGTGGTCTAGCCAAGCTGTCTATTTTTCCTACCCATTAAACTGAAATTGCTTTGTGAGTAAAATATAACAATGTTAATAATTAAGCCAGAAAAATAAACAAAACCTGAAACTATGTTGATCAAAAAGATGATTGAGTGCCTATTAAGAGTTCGTGTTTTATAGTAGAGGAGCAAAGAACAGAACTCTTATTTTAACATATAAAAGTCAAACAGGAACCCTGAGACTTTGGTACAAAATTGCTTTCAACTAATCACTATAAAATAAATGGTGTGTGTGTGTGTGTGTGTGTGTGTGTGTGTGTGTGCGCGTGCATGCGCGTGTGTGCATGTGTGCACATACACATAAAGATACAGATATATAAGGACAAAGTCTTTTTTGAGATCTTTTCATTTTTGAACATTCTTTTCTTATGCCTTTCTACTCTTGATTTTGTTACCTTTTTAGCCAGTATTTTTATGGTATCCCTGACCTAAATGGATTTAAGTAAACAAAACTTGCACTATTTGAGTGTATGTCATTTAAGGAATGTTTTTGTATACATAAAATAAATAATATCATACATTATGAAATTTTTTATCTTACTATTTTTAGTTACCAGTTAAATTTCAGTTTTAAAAAGTGCTATCTAATGGCCACTGTGTCTGTAGTTTATTAGTGAAATGTGGGATTATTCCCTGGGAACTTCCGATAGGAATCTGTATTTTGATCTGATAGGATCTCTCATAGACTGTGTAGTCTGTAGTTTCAGCAGCAGTTATAACCTGATTCTCCTCAGAGTTATTGAAGCCATGAATTCAGTGATTTAGGATGGGAGGAAAAAAAGAAAAAAAAAGATCAAAATAATGGCAAGCTCCACCTGTAGAAATATTCTCATTCCATATTTGCCATCTCAGTTTTCTTGTTAATGAAGCTTCTCTGCCTGGAGAAGGAAGAAAAGGTAATATCTTCAAAAAGTTTTTCTCTTATAACTATTGATATATTCTTTTAATGTTTTCCTTTTAAAGATATAAAGACATTACTATATACAATCAATCCAATAATTTGTTTCTATCATTATGATGTTTTATTTATGGGAAATAAAAGGCCATCTGGTCTACTATTCAGCATATCCTTAGGAGTAAAACGTGTATGTGAAGCCTGGAAATGAGCCTTGGAAAATTTGATACCACTAATTCTGTTTTATAAATGAAAATACTTTAAAAACTCCAATTCAACTGGCATTGTCCAAAAATATAATGCCTTTTTCTCTTTTAATGAGCGTAAAAAAGAATATAAACTGAAGAAAAAACACTTTTCCCTCTGGTTATGCATGTAGAAATGAAAATTAAATTAAGCGATCCTACAGTGCTATCATTTGGTACTTGGGAGAATCTCAACAGTTGATATATGTCAGTGTTTAGGCAGCGCAGTCATCTGTCACAAAATGATTAACACAGCTGAAAATTCTCCCATTTTAATGACACAACATCAAAAATATGTTGTAGGGAACTTGTTTAAAGTAGAACATGTAGCAGTCTCACAAATCTAGTCTCTTTAAGTCCCCAAAACAACTCCAAATTGAAATAAGTTTCAAAAAAGATTCTCTGGGGAAAAGTACTAGCAAGCTCATGTGTTGTTACAAGACCAGCCCTCACCTGTCATTCACGTACACATCTTCTGCATTACAGTGGCATAGATTCAATAGAAGAAGAATTGATTATAGCTAGCCATTTGGTTCAACGATCTGCTGTATTGATTGGAGATACAGTTGTATCTCCGATAGCATGATGGTCATGTTTAAAATTTTAAATTGCAAGTGTAAACACAAGTATGAAACAAAGAAGTGTATCTCATGTACAGTGAAGTTGTGAAAAATAAGATGTGAAAATCTGTTTTCAATATAAAGCAATTTAAATTTAATTCTGAGTTTTATGTTTAGGAATCATTATACTACCAATCTATAAAAACACACCTCCATAACATTAGTACCCCTTCCAGGTGTGTTACAGCACATCCTTAAATATGAACTGTGTTATACTTGGGTCTTTAGGTGCACATCATTCTTGTTAATATTGATTCAAGTTTTGCTCTCCATGCTCTATGTACAGGTTAAAGTTTGTCATACATTTAGCTATCATTAGCAATGCACAATAACCTGCAGAGGTTCACTAAGTTAATAAGTCAATATTCACATCCTAAATTTTATTTCCCTGATGTAAGAAATTACTTAGTTTTCTTGTGAAAGGAGCTGTGCAGATGGTCTCAACTGTCTTTATATCTGTGGAAATTTTATCATCTCTTGTGACATTTCTTGGGAAGTTGAACTAGTTATTTTAGTATGTATTTACATGCAAGATAAATATAAATAAAACAGATACATATTTATAAATATATATTTACAACTATGTTTCTACATGACATTTTTACTTTTCTGCATATGTGGAACTCAGAGTTTTTAGATTTGTATTTTTTGAACTGAGATATTCTAGCTCTGCTGTAATGGTCATTTCGAAATAAGATTTGAAATTTTCCAGTAATATCCTACTTTAAATCTATAAGATTGTGGACTACTTATTTATAAAATTCTAACATGTATGTGTAAAAGTCAAAAGCTTAGTTATTCTTATTACATAGAGATGGGCATATAAACTATCACTTTTATTTACTTTGAAATATTTTGGTATTATGAGATTTTTAGAGAAGAGTGACAGGACATAATTTTGATTAAACAGAAGTTAAACATAAATTTCTAGAGAATAAAGACATTTTATCACACAAAGAGGTATCATTAAAAAGTTCCACTCTATACTTGATAGGCCTTCAATAAATGTCACAGAATTAAAGACATAATATAATGATGTGTCATTAAAAAAAAACATAAGTAGTACTTCTTTGAAATTAAGAACTTCTGCTCCATGAAAGACTCTATTAAGAGAATGAGAAGGCAAGTACAGACTAGGAGAAAATACTTGCAAAAAATGTATGTGATAAAATACTTGTATCCAGAATATACAAAGAACACTTAGCACTGAGAATTAGCACACCATTAAATTAAAAAGTGTGTGAAAAATCTGAAGAGATCCCTCAATAGAGAAGATACACAGGTGGCAATAGCATATGAAATTATGCTTAAAATCATATGTCATTAGTGAATTGCAAATTGAAACAACAAAGATATATCATTATATATCTATTAAAGTGGCTAAAATCCAAAACACTGACAACATCGAGTATTGGGGAATGAAGAAAAATAGGGAATCTTATATATTGCTAGTGGGGATACAAAATGACACAGATACTTAGAAAAAGTTTGGCAGTTTCTTTTTTTACAAAGCTAAACCTGGTCTTACCATATGATCCAGGAATTGCACTCCTAGGTATTGACTCAAATGAGTTGATAATTTATGTCTGCACATGATTTTTATAGCATCTTTATTCATAATAACCAAACCTAGAAACACCTGAGGTTTCTTAAAAAAAAAAAAAAAGGTGAATAAGTAAACTGTGGTACATGCAAAAAATGGAAGATTATTCAGTGATTAAAAGAAATGAGCTACCAAGTCAAGGAAAAGTATGGGTGAACTTTAAATGCATATTTCTCAGTGCAGAAGTAGTGTCAAAATCTTTATTCTATATGATTTCATTTACATGACATTCTAGAGCAGGCAAAACCGTAGTCACTAACAAGTTTAGCAGTTTCATGCAGTTCATGTAGTGGAGTAAAAAGTTCCATAGGTAAATAAAAAGTTTTTGTTTTTAAGGAAGTGAAACTATTTTCTGTGATATGATAATGGCAGATAAATGGTGCTGCAATTGTCACAACTCATAGAATATTTCAGCACAAAAAGTCAATCTTAACCTCAATAAAACTAAAAAACAACATACGGAATGGAAGGAGATATTTACAAATGACATATCTGATAAAAGGTTAGTAGCAAAATCTATAAAGAAGTTATCAAACTCAACACTCCCAAAATAATAATCCGGTGAAGAAATGGGCAGAAGACATAAACAGACAGTTTTCCAAAGAAGACATTAGAATGCTAACAGACTCATGAAAAGATGCTCATCATCACTCATCATCAGGGAAATACAAATCAAAACCACAATTAAATACCACCTCACACCTGCCAGAATGGCAAAAATTAACAACACATAAAACAACAGATGTTTTTGAGGATGCAAAGAGGTGGAACCCTCTTACACTGTTGGTGGGAATGCAAATTGTTGCAGCCACTTTGGAGAACAAACAGTATGGAGGCTCCTCAAAAAGTTAAAAATAGAACTACCCTATGACCCAGCAATTGCACTACTAGGTATTTACCCAAAGGATAAAAAAATTCTGATTTGAAGGGGCACAGGCACCCCAATGTTTATAGCAGCACTATCAATGATAGCCAATTTATAGAAAGAGCTCAAATGTCCATCAACTGGTAAATGGATTAAGAATATGTGGTGTGTGTGTGTGTGTGTGTGTGTGTGTGTATACATACGTACACATATACATACACTATATATATATAGGAGTGTGTGTGTGTGTGTGTGTGTGTGTATATATGTATATATATACACACACACATAGGAATATATATATAGGACATATTCATATACACATATATATACATATAGGAATATATATAATATATAGGAATATATATAGGAATATATATAATATATAGGAATATATATATATAGGAATATATAATATATAGGAATATATATATATAATATATAGGAATATATATATAATGGAATATATATAGTATATATACATATGGAATATTAGTCATCAAAAAGAATGAAATCTTGACATTTGCAATGACATGGATAGAACTACAGTGTATTCTGTTAAGTGAAATAAGTCAGAGAAAGAAATACCATATGATTTCACTCATATGTTGAGTTTAAGAAACAAAATAGATGAACATAGGGGAAGGGAAAAAAAGAGAGAGAGAGGGAAGCTCTCTTAACTGTAGAGAACAAACAGGATTGATGGAGGGAGGTGGGCAGGGGATGTGCTAAATGGGTGATGGGTGTTAAGGAGGGCACGTTTTGTGATTAATCACTAAATTGTGCACCTGAAACTAATTTTACCATATATGTTAACTAACTAGAATTTCATAAAAACCTGAAATAAAAATATTATTGTAAATTGGTGTTAGATTATAAACCAAAGTATAAAATAAATATTCATGAGTCCATATTGTTATACATAAATGAACAGGTATATGGGGAAAAAGAGAAATCTGTGCATCAGAGTTCCATATAATTTACATAGACACTCTGTCCTCCAGGAGAGAGGGAGCCTACTTCCCCACTTCTTCAGTTTGAGTTGTGTATAGTGACTTCCTTCCAAAGAGGACGCTATGGGGAGAAGGAAAGAGAAATCTGAGAAACACTACTTTTGTCAGATAATCAAGGTCAATTTCAACACTAATAATTCATGTTTAGAGAATGCATCTCTGATATGATAAAAATGGCCCTTCACCTTTGTGTTCTTCCTCCACAAAATTCAGAAACAAAGTCTAATCATGAGATACAGGATCAGGAAATTTTCAATAGAAATTAGCGTACAAAATAAAAATAGAAATAGCCTACAAAATACCTGATCAGTACCCCTCAAAATCATCAAGGTTGTCAACAAATAGGGAAATTTCTATCAATAGAAATAGCCTACAAAGTACCTGATCAGTACCCCTTAAAATTATCAAGGTTGTCAAAAAAATAAGGAAATCCTGACAAGCTGTCACAATTAATCAAGAAAACGATGCTGAGGAGGGCATGCTAAATAATTGGAATCTGTTGTCTTGGGTGGGTCCCTGGAACAAAACACGGTAGTATATAAAGCAAACTAACAAAGAAAATAAGGAAATATGAATGTTGTATGGACTTTAGTTAATAATAGCATGTCAATATTGTATTAAATGTACTGTACTATTCTAAGGTAATAATAGAGGCAACCAGGTGAAGGACTATATGGCAACTCCCTGTACTGTCTTATTTTTCCTGTAAATCTAAAACTATTTTAAAAAATGAAATATTCTTTTAAAAACATACAATTTCATTTGAATGATCTTTACCTAAATATATTGTTTGGGTTAGAGCATTTTTCCCCCAGTATTTTAATATGTAATCTATTGTTTTCTGATGTCCAATGTTTTGGAGAAGAAGGCAGTCTTAATTCATATGATTCTCTCCCTACATATAATATGTCTTCCTCCCACCCTAACTCCCTGACTGCTTCTAAGGTCTTTATGTTTGTTTGCAGTTATTTGAGTATAATGTTCTGAGATGTGATTTTTAATGGTATCTACCTTTCGTTGGTTTGCAGAGTCTGAGATCTGCAGGTTGATATTTCAAGGAGATATTCAGCCTTTATTTTTTTTAATAGTATTATATGTCTCCTTGTCTCTCTACTTCTTTTGGGATTCAAATTAATTAAGTTAGACCACTTAATTTTGTATTATTGTATTATAGGTCATTAAGCCTATGTTTTACTTCTCTGTTGTTTAGATTGATGACCTTAAAGTTTACTGATCCCTTTTTATTCTCCAATCTGCTATTAATATCATTATTTATTACACACATATTATATATACATATATATATACACACAGAGAGAGAGCGCCTCACATATACACATACATGTGTATATATATAAATATCAGATATATATAGATATAGATATCAGACCAGATTGCATTTTTCACATCTACAATTTTCCCTTCTTAATTATTTTAATATTTACATTTCTGTGTTGGGAAATATGTTCACTTATTTTGATTGTCTTTATTTTTATAGTAACTGCTTTGACTTTTAACTGTTTCTGTCAATTGCTTTTTCCCTTAATCTTGAATAAAATTTTCTTTTTTGCATCTTTAACCATTTCTGGTTGATAAACTAGATCTCATAGAAGATATGTGGTAAAAATTATGAATTCCATTTTTATCCTCTGAAGAATATCCCTTTTCTTTTAAGAGACACTTAAGTTACTGGTTGATCACTTAAGGATCAAAGTAAAGTTTGGATTTATTCTTTGTCAAAATCAGTTTTGCTTTCTTCCAAGGGCGTAGTTTTCACTGCTAAGACATAGTCCTTTTTTGGATTTTAATTGAAAGCCCAAATGCTTACTGAGACTCTCTAAACAATTTAAATTATCCTCTGTTGAGGTAGACAGCAATTTTAATACCAACTCAGTTTTATCAGTCTTCGGGCTATTGCATACTGTGAAAGTACTTGGATTACCTCAACACATGGAAAGTTCACAAATTAACCAAGGACTTGAGGGAGGTTTATTTGCCAATTTTACAAATTTATCTATGGGGCTTATTCCTTTTGAATATTTTCTCCTTTAGAATCCAAATGCTATCATAGAGTAGTTCTGACCTCTCTTCTTTGGTACCTCAATTCATGAAAATGATCCAGTTCTTTGTTAGAGGTAGCCACTTTGAAAAGTACAAATCAGATAATAGCTTTGGGGTAAGCTGTAGAACATTGTCATTCTCTGTTTAGAGGGCCATTTCTTGTGTTCTGCATGCTTTTGGTCATTTTGTTATGACTTTTATTCTGTAATATTTTACAGTTGCCATCCATAGGATGTTTATTTTGATACAAGGTCTCTCTCATTTCTGAAACCATAACCCCCTTCTTCCACTTTTATAGCTTCATTTTTTCCATTTCTTTTTGAATCTCTGCAACACCCCCCACTCAGCCTCTTTCCCTGTTACTTTCTAATTTCCTCGACTCTGTCTGCTAGTCTACCTGTTACCTCCTCCCCTGCAGGTTCATCTGGTTAATTAAGCCATTGAATTTTTTACTTTATTATGTTTTTATTTCTAAAACTTTTAATTCTATTTTTCAACTATAATTCTTAATTTTATTTTATCTTTGTCTTTGTAATACTTTCATACATTTAATTTTTATTTCTTTAAGCATATTACTTATGCTTATCTATTGAGTATATTCTAATAATTCATTGTAACATCAGATTATATATAATTCTGAGATTATGTTCTTGAAATTACATATATATAATGAAATTATATATATTGAAATTATATATATATAGAGAGAGAGAGCACGCACGCGCATGAGAGAGAGAGCTTAGATTGTTGAAATTACATGCTTGTGATCTAGGCTCAAATTATGTTTCCTCCAGAAATTATTTATTTGTCAAGTCCATGGTCCATATATTTGCCCAATCCATGGTCCATATATTTGCCCAATCCATGGATCACCACCAATCCAGACAAAGTAAAATGATTTTTTTCATGTATATTTTGGAAAAAAACAGTAGTGTAAATTTCAGTCACATCCCTGGGGTGAATACACATGTTTTTCCCTCCATCCAAATGAAAATCAAAATCAGTTACGTATTCCTGACATTTTTGTACCCAAGGACAAGTTTTTCTTTCTTCTCTAATTCAATCATTAAAATTATTGTTTTTCAGTTATTTTGATGCTGTGATTATGATTTGCCTCTTACTTTTCATGGTATTCCAGGCTTTTTCTCCTATCTTGTGTGCATACATTGATGATGATGACTATTATTATTATTCATAGATTATTATTTATTATTAAATAAAGCCAGTCACTGCTTTGTTACTCCATGAATACAAGCATTTTTATAACTTATGATCTCCAACATCTCCCTCAATTTCTTACCAGACTAACAATATGTGTAACTAGTTAGAAATATATACATACTGTGGTGCCTGGCTGGCTCAGTTGGCTAAGCATCTGGCTCTTGATTTTGACTCAGCTCATGATCTCAGGATTCATGAATTTGAGCCTCACATAGGGCTCTGCACTGACAGTGTGGAGTCTGCTTGGGATTCTCTGTCTCTGTCTCTGTCTCTCTCTCTCTCTCAGCCCCTCCCCTGCTGATGCACATGTGCGCGTGCTCTCTCTCTCTCAAAATAAATAAAAAAGTAAAAAAAAAAAAAAAGAAACATATACATACTATATAAGCGTGTACACACACACACACACACACACACACACACACACATTTGTGTTCTGTACAAGAAACACTTCTGAAATAATTGCCCTCCACTAAGTTTGCCAAACATAGAAGTCCTCAAAAATAAAGATTTATGGAATCTGGTTTAATTTTTATAATTTTAGAGACATTGACTTAATACTAATTAGATGAAATGCTGATTTATTTAAAAAATAACACTAAAATTCCTGTATTTTTCCAGCCAATACATGCTAAGAACTTCTTATTGCAAGGCATTGTCTAGAGATCATATAGTAGAGATAAGAAAAACACTGTATTTAATAAGGCTTACTGTCTAAAGACTATTTGAATATAATTGTGATAAATCTAGCAAAGGTAAGGAATAGGGAGAGAAAAAAAAACAAAGCGGATCAAGGAAATAAAGTACTGTTTAAGCTGAGATGTGAAGCCTGATAGATGTTAATCATTCAAACAGAGGGAAGGTTTTGATTTATACAGAAGAAACAATGTGTAAAGCTGTTGAGTCTGGTAGAAACTGAAAAAATTTAAGACATCCCCACCTGTGGGAAAAGTGGTGGGAGATGAGAATAAAGAGATAAGTAAGAGGCAGATCATTGATTTGTTGCTACTGCCGATTTTAATTATTTTGAACTTTAACCCTCATCCACATAATCATTTATTTATTCAGTCAGTCAGTTATTGATTTAGTAATTCAGTATTTACTATGGCTTTAGTGTCAGGTTACACTTTAGGAAATGAGGTGACAATGGTCAATAAGATTGAGAGTTTCTGCCATGAGAGAAATGAGAATTTAGTGAAGAAAGACAGACTCCATACGTGTAAACAAAGGAGTAGGATACATTTCAACTGCAACGTTCCTTCTGGTCCCATTTGCTTTGCCTAAAGGGAAATCTTTCCACTACAGAATTTGTGTAACTGTGGATTTGTTTTATAACTAAAAGGTGATGAATAGAGTTGAGTGCTATCTTCACGGTCATTGTTGGTATATTCCCGCACAGTTGTACCAGCAGCTTATGTCTGGCCTCGTTTCTGATTGGTTCATACCAATGCCCTACTGGTGGTTACAATTTTCAAATAGTACCCACGTCAGCGCCGCGAGGTGAACGTTAACAGCATTTCGGTAGCTCGACTAGAAGCCTGTTGCAGTGGGCCACAGGAGAGATGATGGAGTTTAGGTGAGGATGTTTGTTGTAAATGCATGAGCAGTGAGCAGGTTTCAGCACTAATTAGGAAGGACAGTCAATAAAACTTGATGACAGACTAAATATCAAGGAGATGGGAAACACAGGTAATATAAGCTTGTGTTAGGATGGCATCGGACTGGGACTTACACAGGTAATTAGTAGTACTAGAGACACAGTTGTTTCGGTGGAGAAGGTGTATTGTTTTTAAGTGCTTATGGTATATCTAGTGAAGCCCTCTGTTAAACATTTAGGTGCAGAGAGAGGTCTGAATTCGAGACTGTTAAATAAAATCTTCAAACATTGAAGCTGTAAGAAAAGATAAAACTTTGCAGGGAGAGAGTATGAAATAAGAGAAGCGTGCCTAGAAGAAGACTTAAAGAAATCGTATTTGAACAGTTAGGTGCGAAAGAAGTGCCAGGATAGAATTGAGAAGAAAGAAGGTGAAGGAAGCAGTGGTGGCATAGAACTGAAGAAATAGAAGTTTTTAAGAAATAAAGGGGGTCACCTGTTTAGCTTGGAGAGCGTGGAGAGAGACCAGAAGACATAAGGATTTATTTCTTTAATTCTTCCTACAAAAAGAAAAAAAAATTAGCATCCGAAACACTGAAAGCACTCCTTTGGGTTCTGGTAATGTTTATATTAGCTATCGTTATATTGTATTATCTGTTTGTGTCCTCAGTATCCCGAGCAAGAATGATAAGTAAGCAGGTGTTTGTATACAGTGTAAGAAATTATTACCAATGTTACTGAAAAATGTCTGTCATTAAGAACTACAGAAGATCAGCTTAAGATCTTCAGCAGAGCCGTCTAGCACAATTGCATCACATTTCATTTTATTGTTTTTCCAAAGTATTAGCCTGTAAAGGACTAAAAAATCCCTAACATTTTTTTCATTTTGTTTGTAACCTTATTTTTCATAATTATCTAGCATAACACTTCACAGCTGTTAAAGATAGCATCCTTCAAATGCCTTGGTTTAATCTATAGGGGAAACGTACATTTAGCATCACCTGATTTTAAATGAGGGTAGTTAGTATGTTTATTATCTTTGCTCGCTAAGGGAAGAACGTGGTTTTAAGTGAGGCCAAGAGACTCAGTTGAAATATTAAGAACTGTAAGTTGCTCGAAAGAAGACTGTGCCTTGTTTCATAAACTGGCATTAATTTCTAAGCTTGTACATGATCAGAGTGCAAATAAAATTCTTATTGAAAATGTATATATTGGTAGACAAAATGGGAAATTATGGGTCTTCCCCAATGGAGCTATTATTTCTAGGTATGGCAAACTACTATATTAATAAAAAACCTATTTCATCTCAAACTAATAAATAATCATATATTATACTAGTTTCTCTATTATTTGACCACATAAGACTTTATATTAATTGAATGTCATAATTTTTTCTGGTACATACCCTATTACAACTATAACTTCATTTGTTACTGAAATAACATTAAATAAGTTTCTCTTTGAAAATGGTAATTCATTGTATAGTCCTTTAATGTTAATACATTTAAATTACAGGTTTCAGGTATTTGTCAGTGATCCATGGAAAGCCCATTATATAATAATTTGTAATTTGGGGGAAACACAAACGTGAGTAGAAAAAGCTTTCTATACGGAGTTGGGGAGCAAGTCATGGGGCAAACGATCTTACATTGACATTTCAGAATTAGTTAGCTTGTTGCTTAATTATCAATGAATATGAAGCTGTTGCTTGAAATAAATACACTGTTAGATTTCATAGTAGAAATTATCACTCAGGAAAGGTTGTATAAATTTGGAATTTGTGAAGCTCTCCAGACTTTTATTCTTACAAAGGTCAAATATGGCCTACTGTGGGAATTAATCATATTTAGGAGAAGTGCAGGGAAAAAAAGAAAGTGGAAAATACAAATTAAAATGATCCATTTGATAGAAAGAAACGGTATGAAAGTAAGATATGTTTTTAGCCAGTGTAACGAACACACCTGTTTTTTTTTTTGTTCGTTTGTTTTTGCTCTTGTTTTTTTTTTTTAAGCCAGACTCTTGCTAATAATAATCACCACTTCGTCTGAATGAACAGAACTGATAATGCTGAGGTTCCTAACACTTTTTTTTTTTTGAAACCTACAATACTCACAGCTTGGAACACTGGAAAACCTTGTGCGGTGGTAGCTTGTGGTTTGTAAGAAAAGTAAAGAGAAATTTGTTTACGATTGTGAAAAGACAATTCTTATATGGGGAGTACACTCTTCATATTGCTTTTTATTATCTCGTTAAATACCTAGTATTTTCTTATATTCTGTCTTCTTGTCTAGTTATTTGACTTATTTGGAATGTAGAGAGGAACTAAGGTATTATTAGACTTAGAGCATTCATTTGATTAAAAATACATTATTTGATGTATTGGTAAACATCAAAACAAATCTCAGTTTTCTTTTTGCTTTCTTCATTGGTTTCTTTTTGATTCTCGCTCATTTTTTTTCCGTTTCCTCCTGTACAACAAGAATGCTAATGTGTGTCCTAGCCTAGAGCACAATAATGATAATAAATAGGATGAAATGTTAAGTCAAGTTGAGACAAAGAAACGTAGAGCAACATTCTTCATAAAATCACGTAACTTCAAATGTTGAGAACAAATTTAACTGAAAAGGTGCCTCAGCAAGAATGCACGGCTTGAGCATTTTGTTACCTTCTGTGTGAGTGGACACGTACCAGTGGCTGACCAAAGTTTAAACCCTAAGTAGATCAGGATGCCAGCGTGGCTGGAAGAAGCTGTCCCTGGGTGCATCCTAAAAAGAGCTAAGATTTCACATTGGGTGTATCACTAAGAGGAAAACAACCAAAAGAGATGCTCCTACCCGGCACTATGTCTGTTTTGGGTATTTGATAGCTTAGTGTACAAACAGGGTGTTGGGAATTACTAGCATTTTACCTCATTACTGGTACTTGGAAAGAGAAAGGAACAGAAGCTTTCCTCATAGGAGACGAGACACGAAAGGTGTGTTTCCATTGTTTTATGCCTCTGGACGTGGAGCCTTGACTCCACTGTCGTATCCTACAAGAGCACAGAGGTCATCTGAGCAGAGGGAAAGGGCATTGCTGCAGTTGGGGCTCTCTCTCTGTTAGAGATTTGGGTTTTGCTATAAAAGTTACCTCCTTTATCTAGTGCAGTTTCTTTTTTTATTTTTTAATTTTTAATGTTTATTTATTTTTGAGACAGAGAGAGACAGAGCGTGAACAGGGGAGGGGCAGAGAGAGAGGGAGACACAGAATCTGAAACAGGCTCCAGGCTCTGAGCTGTCAGCACAGAGCCTGACGCGGGGCTCGAATTCACAGACCGTGAGATCGTGACCTGAGCCGAAGTCGGACACTTAACCGACCGAGCCACCCCGGCGCCCCTATCTTGTGCAGTTTCTGACCTCTGTAGACCATGTAGGCTTGGGTCACTGGACAGCAAACAGAGTCAGCAAAGCCAAGAGCATCCCCTCTGTAGCAGTGTTGGAATTTAACATTTAGGTGAATCTGAGAAATTCAAAAGTGGAGCAGACAGGACCCAGGAAATGCATGCATAAAATGCCTCACTTGACAGTCTTTCTCTGCCAAAAGATGAGCCCAGAAAAATAATGGTGGCCCGCCTAACTTTCCCAGTTTGAGAAGTTACATCAGATTGTGCAGTGACTGGGAAAGATGGATGGGACAATGTGAAATAGTCTATCATCCCCCTTCTGCTCTTCCTCAATAGAAAATGGACCAGATAGTTATACAGAACAGAACTGTGGGTAGCATAAGGTTTTGCTGACTGCTTCTTGAAATCCCAACATTTCTGCTGTTAATAAGAGTGAATCCTTAAAGAGAATTCTTACCTGACAAGTCAGGGAAGGTTAAGAGCTGCTGACTTAGTTCTAATTCTGTAACATCTTTTAAGATACAACATTTTGTTACTTGATGTGGACTGAGTACAATCAGGGAACCAGCAGACATATGTGTGGGGGAGAGGAGAGAGGATGGTGAATATACATGATGAGTGATATATAATAGGTTATGGCCTTTTCCTCCCTTTAAATGGAGAACAGTGGCAGAGAGTAACCATCTGCCTGTTTTTAAGCCATTTATTCATAACAAACCCACTAGAGGATTGTAATAATCATCAGGAAGTGGGAGAGCTATCTCATCAGTAGGAAATAGGACAGAGTGTTTAATATATTTGTGAACACATGTAACACGATGCTTTTCCAGCATTTATCGTGGAGTCAAACAGACATGGCTTTAAATTCCAACTCATGTACTTGATTTGTGAATTTAGCAAGTTACCTAACTATTCCAAGGGCAGTTTCCTCATCAGTAAGTGCTTGTGATCATAATGTATACCCCACAGTGCTCTTGAAGAATTAAGTGCAAAGATGTTATACTCTGAAGAATCCTTAAACAGATTAGTGAAGGTAAATCCTCATAAATAGATCAACAACACTTAAATAAACACTACAAATCAATGAAAATGAATGTTATCAGTTTGCATTGTGTTACTTTGCTACTGTTTTCATCACTCATAAAATGTCTATATTGCCTTTTACATTTTAAAAATGTCATTTCTGTAATTCATAATTACATTTAATGTATTGTGGATGCTTTTAAGCTACTTACGTTTCCTTTGGAAAACTCTATTTTTAAGTAAATAATTACTTGAATCTACTTTGTAAATAATGTTATGAGTAGTACTAATTAAAATCATTGTATTTTCATGAGTTCCCTTAAATCCAAAGCTTCTATTATTTACCATGCATATACCATTTCTTTTTATTGGCTGAGTAATATTTCACAGTATATTTTTCATTTATTTTAGCATAACTCTATTCACAGACAGTTCCACAATAAGTGAATTCATTGATTTTCACAACTTTAAATATTTTATGAGGACTCTCATAAAATTTATATCCATGGTGATACATGAAGAAATGAAGATCACCCAAATAGAACAAGCAAAGCTTATTTATTCGGAGCTTTGTATAGCAAGGGAGTCAGCCACTACCACTTGTTTTTGGTCGAGACGCAAAGGCAAGCTGAGGAGTGGGAAAGCTTTATAGTGAAAGATGGGAAGTCTTCAGGCATGCCCCAAACAGGAACATCCTCATTCTGTCCTGACACCACTTGGGATTTAAATTCGGAGACAAGACTGAGGGTTTCATTGGGGTGATTGAGCTGGGAGGTGTAATGCATCTTTTCAGAGGTGTTTATACTTTCTGGCACATTTCATGCCCCAGATCTAAATATATTATTTAAAGATAAGTTTCCTAAAGATTGAAAGATTTCTCTGCATTTCTCTTTTTCCTTTAAGTATTTTTCATCAGTAGTGTATGCTGAGATTATTTTGCCTTTGAATCACCTAAAATAATTTGACTTTGTCTATTTTTTTTTATTGTTCAAAATTCAATATTACATTAGGAGCTTGTTTTATTTCAGTTTTGACTTTTTGAAGTGACCCTTATGATGATTTGATTCTGTAACTGTGTCAGGTTCTATTATCTTCTCCCAAACTTCTGATATGCTTCATTTTCATAGACTTTTCACTGCTTTTTTTTCTCTTAGAAATTTTTCTTACTTAACATATAAATTGTGTTGTTATTGAAGTTTTGTAGAATTATTTTGGCCAGCCCCCCCAGATATTTGAGAGTGGTGCTGTTTGGGGGGAGGGAAGTACTTTCATTCATTTTGGTATTTCTGGTTTATTTTTATGTACTATGATTTAAATGGCAAATTGATTTCTCGAGTCCTTTCAGTGCTATTCTGCCTGCTTTGTTTTGGTGGCCCATTTGAAATCATGGGCAGTCCTTACATTGTGTTTCAGTGCTAAGGCCTTCATCCATGTTGGTTTCACATGTGAATTACTTGGAGATCTGCCCAAGATTTCATATTCATGTTTGGAAATGCTTTTCCAGTTACCTCCTCCCCCTACTGTTGAATTGGGAGAGTGAGGAGTACTGGCTCATTGATGTTGGGCACAGGTGGAGGTCAGACTCCATTGAATCCAACACTACACCAGTGAAGAGTAGGAAAGTGATGGTGGCTGTACGGTTGTTTGTTTGTTTTTTCCTACATGGTGTCTGACTAGTGTAAGGTGTAGATCGTCAGGAAGGTTTCTGTTTGCTTAGCTATCCTTTCCCAGTCTTTTAGCTGAGGAAAACAAGCATTCTGAGGGGATTTTTTTTTTTCCTTACCTATTGGTGACTCCATGTTAATAACCTTTCCAATGTCTGGGGACATAAATAGAATGAAAAGGAGAACCCAGGAAAGTCACGGCCATCTTGTTCTTCAAGTTGCAAGGCGTAACCAGTCTGCTTTCTTGTATCCAGTTTTCAGGGTTTCCTTGTGCTTGCTTTATGTATTATGTCTGGGGTTTCTACGTCCAGTATTTAGTGGTAGGAATCATGAGGAATGCACATATCTCTTTTTGTTTAAAATGGGAAATCCAAAAAATGCATTTGTAACAAACTTACTAGTAAGAAAACCAAATTAAATGAGAGGATACTGTTTTACTCCTGAGGTATGTACTGGAGATGGCCTGTAAAGCGGTAGCTCACAAATGTGTCCATGAATGTATCAGTGGGTTCAAAATTTTTGAAAAGCAGATTAGTAATATGCTTGAACGACCCTATCAGTTTTCATCATTTTGGATTCAATATTTCCACACATTAATTTTTTTTAATGTTTTTATTTTATTTTTGAGAGAGACAGAAACAGAATGCGAGTGGGTTGGGGCACAGAGAGAGGGAGGCACAGAATCCGAAGCAGACTCCGGGCTCCGAGCTGTCAGCACAGAGTCTAACGCGGGGCTTGAACTCACGAGCTGTGAGATCATGACCTGAGCTGAAGCTGGACGCTCAACTGACTGAGCCACCCAGGCGCCCCAAGATTTCCACACCTTAGTATTTACCATAAATAGAGAGTCACAAAGATTGATAGATAGCAATTTTTGCATTTATAATAACTATAATAATATTCCTGACTTGGGAATAGGCGAAGTAACAAAATTATGTAGAGCTATAAACACACACACACACAATCTCATTATTTCATCTTGGCAAAGTCTGAAAGAAGTCTGGGTTTCACAAACATCAGCCTTCTGGCTTCAGCTTTGTACTATGGTTATGCACAATATTAGCATTAGGTCACACTTGGTGAAAGGTAAAGAGGCCTGTATGTAATATTTTGTACAACTTCCTTTGAATCTATAATTGAGAGCAAAAAGATGTACCAAAAAAAAATTGTCAAAAGATGTATTTCAACTTTTAGTGCAGAAAATAAGACTACTACATCTTTTGTCTGCTACCTCAATCCACACCTCCAACCTACATTTTAAGATGATTCCTTTCCTGTTTACCACCCACTCTGCTTTTAGTCCACAAGGCGTTCATTTTAGAATTCTGTTCTCATTGGGCACTGATTCACTGTACTCACTCCTACATGTTCATTTCAGCACCTGAAGCTTTAGTGCCTTGAGAATTTATTTTCTTAACTGAACCATATGCCTATTATGCCTATTATATTTAGATTGAATGCCTATTATATTTAGATTGAATCATATGAAAAGTATGTTCTTATTTCCTCATTGTTTACAATATTTATTTTACAAGTTGAAAATGAGGGCCATTACAGAGAAGACTATCTTTTGTAATCTACCCAAAATCTGTTTGACACAGTGGTTGAGCATATAGTGGGTGTTTGGAAACTTCTTAAGGCTAATAAGAGCTTCCATAAAATTAACTTGGAAGCAGAAGATTAAGAAGCACTGAGAAGGAAGTGGTAATATTTGAGACCTTTACAAAATTCATTTTTCTCCAAGAGTTTAGAAAGAATAAAGCTACAATGGAGCAAATATAGTGTTTTCAATAAATGGTGCTGAGGCAACAGGATATCCATATGCAATTAGTAATAATAATAATAATCTTCTACCCTTCGCAAAATTAATTCAAAATTGATCATAGACCCAAATGTAAAATTCAAAAACTATAAAACTCCTAAGAGATAACACAAAAGAAAACCTAGATGACCTGGGGCATGTCAAGGACTTTTAGATATAAGACCAAATGAGTAATCCTTGAGATAATTAATTAATTGATAAGCTGAACTTCATTAAACTTAAAAAATTTCTACACCGTGAAGGACAATGTCAGGAGAATGAGAAGTTAAGCTACGGACTGGGAGAAAAACATTTGCCAATGACACACCAAAAGACTATTATCCACATACACAAAGAACTCTTAGGGCCCAACAATAAGAAAATGAACATCCAATTTAAAAAAAAAATGGGTAAATGATCTGAATAGATGCCAGAGAAAATTCATATGCAGAAAAAATGCGTATGGAAAGATGTTCTACATTGTTTGCCATCAGAGAAATACAAAACAAAGCAGTAATGGGATAGTACTACATGCTGAGTAGAATGGCCCACGTCCGAAACCCTGGCAACACGTGTGGCTGAGTACTGTGGGCCATGAGAACTTCCATTTATTGCTGCTAGGAATGCAAAAATGGTACAGCCACTCTGGAAAACAGATGATGAGTTTCTTAGAAAACTAAGCATACTCTTACCGTACAGTCCGGTAATTGGGCTCTTCTGGTATTTACCCACAAGAGCTTTTCATCTTTGTGTTCTATCCACACAAAAATCTGCTCGTGAATGTTTATAGCAGTTTCATTCATAATTGCCAAATTTGGAAGCAATCAAGGAGTCCTTCAGTAAGTGGATGAAGAAACAAACTGGGACACCTTCAGGTAATGTGATGTTATTCCGTGCTAAGACAGGAGAGCTGTCGAGTTAAGAAAAGATGTGGAAGAAACTTCAATGCATATTCCTAAGCGGGGTGGTGGGCAATGTGACAAGGTGCGACAAGGCTACATACTGCATGATTTTACTATATGACATTGTGGAGAAGGCAAAAACCATAGAGTAAAATGATTAGTGATTTCCAGGGTTTCGGAGAAGCAGGGAGGCATGAATCGGTGCACCAAGGATTTTTAGAGTAGTGGAACTTCTCTGTATGATACTGTAATGATGGATACATGTCATTATCCATTTGTCCAAAAGAAGAGAATATACAATACCAGAGTGAACCAGAATGTGAACTACAGACTTTGGTGATAAACATGTGACAACATAGGTTCAACTGTAACAAATTAACCACGCTGTGGGGGATGTTGAAAATGGGGGAGTCTTTGCACGTATGGAGGCAGGGGGATTTATGGGAGTAGTATTCTGTACCATTTGCTCCGTTTTGCTATGAATGTAAAACTGCTTTAAAAACAAAAATTATTAATTAAAAGAAATAAAGGTATAAGTATTCCTCTTTTAAAGTCTTACAGTTCCTTCCAGCTCTAAGGGAATTGTTGATGCTCTAGTAACAAGATATGGTTAATATAAATTTACTATGACAGAATTTGGTTTAACTATGTTTCCACTGTACTTTTTAAAAGACCAGTGCATATGATATGCAAAGTTTCACCTATATTAAAACAATGGACGGAAATCCTTAATAGATAATTACTCATTAAAATCTGGTCATTGTGGGGCGCTTGGGTGGCTAAGTCGGTTAAGTGTCCGACTTCAGCTCAGGTCATGATCTCACGGCTTGTGGGTTCGAGCCCCACGTCGGGCTCTGTGCTGACAGCTCGGAGCAAGGAGCCTGCTTCTGCTTCTGTGTCTCCCTCTCTTTCTCTCTGTTCCTCCCCTGCTTTTACTCTGTCTCTCTATCTCAAAAATAAATAAAGATTTAAAAAAAATTTAAAATAATCTGGTCATTGTAATCAGAGTATCTGTTTTAACCTTGTTGTGATCAGTTAGAGAAATAAAAGCCCAATGTGTGCTCCTGAAATTGTCCATCGAAGTGATAATGCTCATTGTAGGGTTTAAGAAGTAGCATAAAAGAGTAAAACAATTGCTTTATCATTTTTAGTATTCTAAAGCTATCAATTAAACAATGTTACCATTTAGACCAAAGTAATTTATTTCTTTGATGAGAAAGAGCACCTCTGAAGTTCAGACTCATGGAGAGCATACTTAGTGAGATAGCAGAAACTCATCACGTAGAGAATGACCCCAAAAGCCTGTCCAATCAAGCTACTTTGTCAGTGAATTAAGTCACTCCCTTGATATTCTCCTCAATAATAGATTAAAATAGAACCGTAAAAATAAAAATTTACCCATGAATTTTCTGTGAAATAATCCCAAGGAAGCAATGTTTCAGACATATCTCAGGAAGGAATAATGTGGGGGTAATCATTACCCCCAAAACATATACGGGAAATGTATAACCAGAGTTGGCACAGCTCTGTAGACTCAATTATTTACACCCTGGTTCATTTCAACGACAAAATGATTTGAGTTACTGAAGACAGATAAACTGAGCAGATCTGGAAACAAAACAAAACAAAAACCAGTTCCTGAATTTCAGAGACATGTACCTGAATTTTCATTTAAGTAATTTTATTCAAACTTACCCATACACATAGGGATAATGTTATGAGTCACAAATAACTTTTTCCTCTCATTTATGACATATATTCCTAGGAAAACATGATGTTCCTAAAATATTTTAACCAACCAAAGAATGAGAAGTTCAGTTAACACGCACATAGACATAAATGTGAAGAAATGCTTGGCACCAAATATATGCTGCAGTTAAAATATTTTTCAAAATCATTGACTTATCAACTTAATTTTTTTAATGTTTATTTATTTTTGAGAGAGAGAGAGAAAGAGAGCATGAAAAGGGGAGGGGCAGAGAGAGAGGGAAACCCAGAATCAGAAGCAGGCTCCACTCTCTGAGCTGTCTGCACAGAGCCCGGTGTGGGGCTCGAACTCACCAACCACGAGATCATGACCTGAGCTGAAGTCGGACACTTAACCATCTGAGCCACCCAGGTGACCCTGACTTATTAATTTTAAAGTCCTTATATATAAATAACAAAAATCAAGAATATTGAGGAAAATTTTGAAAAAGAGAACCAGCGTGTTCACGATACCACCATTTACAAAAGCATGTTACAAAGAAAGATTTAAAAGGATATGGGATTGATGGACACACAGTTAAATAGTCCAGTTCAAACAGTGAACAGTGCAGTGCTAAATCCAAGTGAATATGGAAATTTCATATGTAACAATTGTGGCATGTCAGATCGGTGGGGAAAATGTTAACTAATAAATGGTGGTAAGTCTTATAAATGTTGGGAATAAAAGATAAAATTAGGATCATATTTTATTTTATATTCTAGTGTCAACTCCAAATGTATCACAGAGAAAAATGAACTAAAATACATAGAAGCCGTAGAAATTCTGAAATCAAGGGTAGGGGATGTGCTTGGCAACATGGGAAAACTTTCATAAATGTGATGCAAGATTCACCATTAAGTACGATATTAACTGTAGAGGTTTTGTAGATGTGCACTAATTCGTTGAGAACATTTTTGTAAATAAGTTTTGGAATTTGTCAAATGCTGCTGCCTTATGTTTCTTCTTTTTTTTTTAAGTTCTTGATATTGTGAATACTTGATTTTTACATGTTAAACCAACCTTGATTTTTGGTGGGAAAAATCCAACTCGGTCACCATGAATTGTCTTTAAAAAATATTTTTTATATTGCAGCACCAGGTGGCTCCGTTGGTTATGCCTCTGACTCTTGATTTCAGCTCAGGTCATGATCTCACAGTTCATGAGTTTGAGCTGTAAGCAGGGCATGGAGCCTGCTTAAGATTCCCTCTCCCTCTCCCTGTCTCCCTCTCTCCCTCTCTCCCTCTCCCTCCTCTTCCTCTCTCTCTCTCTCCCCCTCTCTCTCTCCCCCTCTCTCTCTCCCCCTCTCTCTCTCCCCCTCTCTCTCTCCCCCTCTCTCTCTCCCCCTCTCTCTCTCCCCCTCTCTCTCTCCCCCTCTCTCTCTCCCCCTCTCTCTCTCCCCCTCTCTCTCCCCCTCTCTCTCTCCCCCTCTCTCTCTCCCCCCCCTCTCTCTCTTTCTCTCCCCCTCTCCCTCTTCCTCTTCACCACCTCTATTTTTTTTTCTAATTACATTAGGTTTGATGAAATTGTAGTTAGAATAATTGCATCTACTTTTATGAGAAAAATTTGTCACTAGTTGTTTTTGTTTTTTGTTTTGTTTTGTGTTCTTTGTCTACTTTAGATATTGGAGTTGTGCTGATTGCAGAGAATGACTAAGGAAGTATTCTTGGCTCAATTTTCTGGAAAAGTTTGTGAAGAATTATATTTCATCCCTAAATGATTGGTAGAATTCTCCAGTAAAGCTGGGTCTGGAGTCCTAGTTATCTGTTTCTGTTTGGTAGTTTGCATTTTCAAAGGAATTCGGAACTTTAAGATCTGTACTTTATTGGCAAAACTTTGTTCACAATATTCCCTTATTATCCTTTAAATATCTCTTGATTTTGTAGTAATTTCACACCTGTCATTTCTGATAATGGTATTTTTTTGTGTCTTTTCTTCATTTGTTCATAGTCATGGGCTACAGGCTTATCAAATGTATTTATCTCTCAAATAAACAGCTTTTTGTTGTATTGATTTCTCTATTGTTTTTCTGTGTTTGCTTTCATTGATTTACACCCTGGACTTTGTTATTTCTTTCCTTCTAATTACTTTCAGTTTAATATACTCTTCGTTTTGTAGTTTTTCTTAAGGTAGAAGCTGAAAGTATAATTTAGAACATTTACCTATAGAGACTTTTTATGTATAAATTTATCTATAAATACTCCTTTATCAGTATATGATAAATTATGTTGTGTTTTAATTTTCACTCATCTCAAAACATTTTACAATTTCTCTTCTGATTTCTTCATTGACTCATGTATTCTTTAGAAGTATATTGGTTATAACCCTTATTGGGACATTTTCTTTTTTTTAATGTTTATTTAATTTTTGAGAGAAAAAAGACAGAGAGAGAGAGAGAGAGAGGGAGCACGACCAGTGAAGGGGCAGAGAGAGAAGGAGACACAGGATCTGAAACAGGCTCCAGGCTCTGAGCTGTCAGCACAGAGCCCAACTTGGGCTTGAACCCATGAACTGCGAGATCATGACCTGAGTCAAAGTCAGGTGCCCAACCTACTGAGCTACCCAGGCGCCCCTGTTTTCCAGAAAACTACATTTATTTTTAATTTAATCCTGTAATGGATAGAAAGCATACTTGAGTTGTTTTAAATTTATTAAATTTTTTTTAAATCACAAATTTGGTCCATCTTGCTAATGTTCTATATGTATTTTATTTATTTATTTATTTATTTATTTTTTAACGTTTATTTATTTTTGAGACAGAGAAAGACAGAGCATGAACGGGGGAGGGTCAGAGAGAGGGAGACACAGAATCTGAAACAGGCTCCAGGCTCTGAGCTGTCAGCACAGAGCCTGACATGGGGCTCGAACTCACGGACCAAGAGATCGTGACCTGAGCCGAAGTCGGCTGCTTAACCGACTGAGCCACCCAGCTGTATGCGTTTTAAAAGAACGTGTACTTGTGTCTGATTTTTTGTTTGTGGCAGGTTCTATAAATACCAGTGAGTCCAAGCTTTTTTATAATGGTATATGCATCTTCTGTAACCTTACTGAATGTCTGTTTACACTTTGTATCAGTTATTGAGACAAGGTATAGAAATCTCTGAGCGTGTCTATGGATGCATATGTTTGTCCTTGCAGTTCAATAAGTTCTTGCCTGATGTATTTGGATGCTCTGTTATTATGTAAATAATTGCTTACAACTGTTTGTAACCCGTCAGCAAATTACATCTTTATCCTTATGAAATTACCTCCTTTACTCCTAATTCTATTCAATACTGTGCAGTCTATTGTACTTAATACTAATATCACCCAGAATTATTTCCATTACTATTAGCAGAGGGCTTTTGTTTTTCCCATCTTGTAACCTTACAGCCAGTCTGTCTTTATTTAAAATGTGCTTTTACTAGGTAGCTTGTAGGAAGGTCTTACTTGTGTTTCAATCTATTCTGCCTTTTAATTGGGACACTTAAGCCATTTATAGCTAACGGAGTTACTGATATATTTAGGTTTCATGCTTTGTTTTTTGTTTTCTATTTTCCCCATCTGTTCGTATTTCTCTTTTCCTCTTCCTATGCATGTTTTGGGAGTATTTGAATTTTTAAAAAGTGATTCCATTTTATCTCATTTTGACTGATTAGGTAACTCTTATTTTAGAGACTTTTTTTTAATGACTTCTTCAAGGTTTTAGTTTTGTCTGTAACATTCCACCTTAGGACATCATTGTTCAAATAAGGTTTTCTGCCTCTCTTCCCCTCTCCTTCAGGGACTCCAATTATACATATGTTAAGTCTCTTGAAATTTTATCATACTCACTGACCCTGCTCATTTAAAAAAAATCCTTTCTTTCTGTATGTATTAGTTTTTATTGCAATGTATTCAAGTTCACTAATCCTTTTTAAATTTATTTTTCCATAATATCTAACCTGCCATTAATTCCATTCAGTGTATATATTTCATTTCTAATATTGTAGTTTCATCATAGGTATTTGAGTTAGGTCTTTTAAATATGTTTTTTGTTCCTACTTAACTTTTTGAATACATGAGATATCCTTGTATTAACCATTCATTGCCTTGATATCTCCTAAATCTAACGTCTATATCAATTATGGGTTTGTTGTAAATTGATTTTTGTCCTCATTATTGGTCATGTTTTCTAGCTTCTGTAAGGGCCATGTAATTTTAAGGTTTTAGTTTACCAGCCATTATGAATAGCACCTTGTTGGGTGCTGAATGACACTGTATTTTTCTGATAGCCCTACATCTTTGTTCAGTTGTGCAGTTATGATGTTTAGAAATGTTTGATCCTTTCAGCCTTTGCTTTTATTGTTTTATAAATGGAATCAGAGCAATGTTCATGGTAGGTCACATTATTCTCCACCTACTGAAGCAAGGGCTTTTTTCTGCATTCATTCCAGTGCCCTGTGAATCGTGAGAGTCGCTGGTATGGTTTGTGGGAACAGACCCTATTTCTAGTTCTTTGTGAGCCTGGGACATCATTGCCTTTATTTCTTTTAGGTGATTATACCCTTGAATTTGGGGAGTTTTCTTACAAATACACACTGGTCCATACTTAGCTGAATATTGTTAAAAGTTCTCTCTCTGTGAGCTTTCTTGTTGAGGTAGACTGATCTGCAAACTCCACATATCTTGATACGTGTATTAGTTTTCTATTGCTGCTATACTAAAGTACTACAATGCAAACTTATTATTGTATATAACTTAAAACACACACACTTATTTATTACATTATATTTATTTAGGTCAGGTGTATGGCCCAGGTTCCACTGGAATTCAAGGTCAGGAATTCAAGGCTGCATTCCTTTATGGAGGCTCTAGGGAGAATCACTTCCCTTGTGTTTTCCAGCCTACATGCCTCTGTTCATGCCTCCCTTCTGCAAAGTGAGTGATAGCAAATCGAGACTTCCTGCTGCCCTCTCTGGGGGTCTCTTTCTCTGTTTGCAACTGGAAAAATCTGTCTGTTGTTAAGGACTGGGCACACTCAAATAATTCAGCATAATCTCCCATCTCAAGATCTTTAGTTTTACTCAAATCTGCAAAGTCTGCTTTGTCATGTAAAATAAAATATCCACAGGTTCGAGGGATTAGAGAGGGATGTCTTGAGAAGGACATTATTTCTCTGGCAGAGTAGATCTGGCTTCCAACTTGGTTTCTTGTCGTCATGGCGTCTGCTGTGCTCTGAACAGGCTGCCGTTCCTGTGGCTGGTGATTCTGTCAAGGCAGTCCTCTGGGGCACTTGTAGGGCTCACTTCATTTATTTCTGGCCTCTCAGGGATTTCAGTTATTCACTGATTCCAGTGTCTTGAAAAAAAAATGTCACTTTTCATATTTTGTTCATTGATTGATTGTTTTAGATGGGGGGATGAGTCTGGTCCTGATTACTCCCTGTTATTTGGAAGTGAAGTTCCAGGACATGGATGAGGCAAGGTTATAGCATAATATTGTCTTGGTAGGTTAACCCTTTATCATTAATATACATACCTTTTTTTCCCCTCTAGAAATTCTCCTTATCTTGGAGTCAACTATAACATCTACTTAGATGTTGGTTAGTCACTAGGATATACAAGTTATATCTTTGTTTCCTTTTCTCTGCTTCCAAACTTGTCTCGATATTTAAGGTATGTCTCTTATAACACCATTTCGTGGATCTCGAATGTCGTTGGTACTGCTGCTATTTTGAAAATATCCCAATAATCTTAGCCTTTAATTGGATCAATCAATTGACATTTAATGAAATTACTGATAATGTTTAGGTAGATATTTCTATTTGAAAAATTATATTGCTATATATTATTTTCCTATTTGTGTCCGTTTAATCTCCATTTTTTTATCTTTTCCTTATTTTTAAATGTTTATTTATTTCCAAGGCAGAGAGAGACAGAGCATGAGCGGGGGAGGGGCAGAGAGAGAGGGAGACACAGAATCTGAAGCAGGCTCCAGGCTCCGAGCTGGCAGCACAGAGCCTGACACGGGGCTCGAACTCACGAGCTATGAGATCATGACCTGGGCTGAAGTCAGATGCTTAACTGACTGAGCCACCCAGGTGCCCCTGTCTTTTCCTTTTTTATTTTAGAATGAGAAAAAGCATGCAAGCAGGGAGGGGTCAGAGGGAAAGAGAGAGAGAATCTTAAAGAGGCTCCACAGTCAGCGCAGAGCCTAATGTGGGCTTGATCCCATGACCCTGGGATCATGACCTGATCCAATATCAAGAGTCAGTCAATCAACTGACTGAGCCATCCAGGTGCCCCTAAAACCCATTTATATTTCTTTTTTACTTCTCTGGGATTTAGCATCTTTTATACTCAATTCAGGTATCTATATATTCCCTGAACAGGTATATCGATGTGTTGTTTTTTGTTATATGTATCAGTAGCTTATTATCTTATTACTGTCTTTTTTTGAATATTCTGAATTTGTCTTTGTTACTTTGGATTTTATTTTTATTGTTTTTTGAGAGAGCATAAGCAGGTAAGCGAGCAGGGAAGAGAGAATCTCAAGCAGGCTCCACGCTAAGCGTGATGCCTGACATGAGGCTCTATCCCACACCTCCAGGATCATGACCTAAGTCAAAATCAAGAGTCAAACACTCAGCCAACTGAGCCACCCAGGTGCCCCATTACTTTTTTTTTGTTTTAAAGTTTATTTATTTTGAGAGAGAAAGAAAGAGAGAGAGAGAGCAAGCAGTGGAGGGGCAGAGAGAGAGAGGGAGGGAGAATCCCAAGCAGGCTACACACTCAGGATGCAGAGCTCAGTCTCACAACCATCAATCAGATCATGACCTGAGCCAAAATCAGGAGTCGGATGCTTAACCAACTGAGCCACCCAGGCACCCCTGCCCATTACTTTGTTGATGGAAATACAGATTATTTCATTTTGTGGCTATTTTAAACTGTTGTGAAGATACTGGGTGTGTGTGTGTGTGTGTGTGTGTGTGTGTGTGTGTGTACCTATTTTCTTTAGAAATACAGCTAAGATTCAAACTGATGGATGCTTGGCCACATATGGTTAACTTTATTGGAAACTGCTCAAGAGTTGTCAACCCCACTTCTCCTATTTACCTATCTTCCAGGAATTTGTGAAAGTTCCATCGAATCTCATCATTTACAAAACTTGGCACTTTCTTTCTTTTCAGACTAAATTCCTATAAGTGTATAGTCCTCTTCTATTTTGGTTTTAATGACAGAAATAATATTTTCATATGCTTTATTGGTCATTGGGATATATAATTTGTTAAATGCTTATTTAAGTCTTTTGTCTAATTTTGATGATTTCTTTACATTTTTCCTGTTGATATGTACAAGTGCTTTCAAAAGTTTAGACAGAAATCTTTTGCTGCATATATGTGCATTGAAAGTATTATTCCCAGTCTGTTCCTTGCCTTTTAATTTTCTTCATATTGGCTGTAGCTTCCTGAAATTTTTAATTCTGATGAAATACACACACACACACACACACACACACACACACACACGTATATATATATATATACATATGTATATATGTATATGTATATGTATATGTATATATATACATATGTATATATGTATATATATATATATATATATTCTTTTATGCGTGTTGTATACACACATATATATGTGACTTACCAGAAAATTTTAATTCTGATGATATATATATATCATAAAATATATATAAAATATGTGTATATAAAATATATTTTATGCATATTGTATTCTGGGTCTTTCCAGAGAAGTCTTTGCTAACTCCAAGGTGATGAAAAAATACTAAAATAAATACTGAAGTGGATACTAAAATATAATTTTAGCCTTTGCATGTAGGTCTATAATCCATATCCAACATTTTAGTGAAAAAAGGGACAAGATAGTAACTTTTTAGTGGTAAAAGTAGATTCAAAATTATTTTGTATACAGATATCTAGTTTTTTAGCACCATTTATGGAAAAGAATTTATCAAATAGTATGGATAGCTTTGACAAAATCTATATTACTATCTGTGCTTCTATTTATGAGTTATTTATTTCTGTGCTATTACTCTGCCTGTCTATCATCGCAGCAATATCGCCGTATTGATTACTGAGGTTTTAGAGTAAATCTCAAACTTAAATAGATCTTACCTTGGAAATTCTTATTTGTTTCTATAAGTTTGTTTCTTTACATTTCTTCATATCCACAACTCTCCAGTGTCCTTATAAACAGGATTTTTAGTTGATGTATATTATTCTTATGATAGAAGCATATATTTTAAGCAGAAGGGGAATTTACCTGAGTATTTTTAATTATTTTAATGTTTATTTATTTTTGAGAGAGAGAGAGACAGAGCGCAAGTGGGAGGGGCAAAGAAGGAGGGAGATACAGAATCCGAAGCAGGTTCCAGGCTCTGAGCTGTGAGCACAGAGCCCAACCCGGGGCTCAAATACACGAACTGTGAGATCATGACCTGCCGAAGTTGAACACTTAACTGACTGAGCCATCCAGGAGTGGCCCTAGTTGAGTAATTTTTGAACAGTGCCCAGAAATGCAAACTATTAATAAAAGGCTGGTTAAAATTCAGTTATATTAATAAGGACTTATTTCATCGAAGGATATTGTATAAAGTGAGTGAGAATATAAACTCATCTAATGAGGTTCTTCTGCACATGAACACTAAGAGATGTGGATTTGATAGCTTGTACTGGCATTATTTATTTATTTTTTAAATATTTATTTTATTTTTGGGACAGTGCAGGAGAGGGAGGGGCAGAGAGAGAAGGACAGAGGATCTAAAGGGAACCCCATGCCAACAGGCTGACAGCATCCAGCCCAACAGGGGGCTCGAACGCTCAAACCGCAAGATCATGACCCGAACTGAAGTCACACGCTCAACTAACAGAGCCACCCAGGTGCTCCTGTAGCGTCATTTTTTAAAAACACAGTAATTAGAATCTGTCCAGATATTATTTATAGGGACTAAAAAATCAATGTTGGCATACTGATACAATGGAATGAAATTCATCATTAAAAATGAACCTTGTCCAACTAAATCAACAAAGATAAATCTTTTTAGGTTTCTTGTTTATTTACTTATTTATTTTTGAGAGAGAGCAAGAGGGGGAGAGGCAGAGAGAGAAGGAAAGAGAGAATCCCAAGCAGGCTGTGCACTGTCAGCATGGAGCCTGATGCAGGGCTGGAATTCACTAACCTTGAGTTCATCACCTGAGCCGAAATCAAGAGTTCGATTCTTTTTAAAAAAATTTTTGTGTGTGTGTGTTTATTTATTGTTGACAGAGAGAGAGAGCACGAGCCAGGGAGGGGCAGAGATAGAGGGAGACACAGAATCTGAAGCAGGCTCCAGGCTCCGAGCTGTCAGCCCAGAGCCTCACATAGGGCTCGAGCCCACAGATCGCGAGATCATGACCTGAGCTGAAGTCAGATGCTCAACCAACTAAGCCACCCAGGTGCCCCAAGAGTTCGATTCTTTTTTTTTTTTTTAATTTAAGTTTATTTATTTTTGAGACAGAGAGAGACAGAGCATGAACGGGGGAGGGTCAGAGAGAGAGGAAGACACAGAATCAGAAGCAGGCTCCAGGCTCCGAGCCATCAGCCCAGAGCCCGACATGGGGCTCAAACTCACGGACCGCGAGATCGTGACCTGAGCTGAAGTCGGACGCTTAACCGACTGAGCCACCCTGGCGCCCCTAAGAGTTCGATTCTTAACCGACTGAGTTATGTAGATGCCCCAACATAGATAAATCTTAAAATATGATGCTATGTAAAATTAAAGGTTCATGGAAATACTATATCTATATGTTACTGTTAACTGCATTTGAAAATGTTAAAACCACTCAAAGCTATATACAAAGGTCATGAGCAAGGCATGTATGGATAGATAATTAATATTTATATAAAAATTTAAGTTCCAGCATTAATAAAGGAATTTAAATTTCAGCCACATAGTATCTTCATTGATAAAACTAGGAAGTATTTAATATGTCTGTTCAATATACAGAATATCATTAGGGTGAAAGAGATATAATGTTCATAGTGTATTAGTTCAGGGATAATTTGATGAAGACTTGCAAGAATAATTTGGCAGTAACTATAAACCCATTTTCAATAAAAATATGCTTTACCTTTTCTTGAAAATGTTTTCTTAAGGATTTATCTTAAATACCATTCAGATATATGGAAATGTGTTTACAAACAAGAAACTATACTGTACTTATATAAAATGACAGTAAGTTTTTGTTCATCAGTTTGGCAAACAGAATATAATAGTGTCAATGTTAAAATAAAACATGATTCACTGTAACAGAAAATGTTGATTGATACTACTTCAGAAAATTCTTAAGATTCAAAGATTTAAAGTTCTCTCAACATCTGCTTTTATTTTCTTTTCTAAAGAGCTGTTCCCACCTGAGAGCTGGTAATTTTTTATACAGTTATCAGGAAAAGTCCTGTAATCATCCCTCTCCAATTAGTTTCTGAGCATATGCTCTAATCCTCTTAGGTACATGTGGAAAAATAGAATTCCATGGTCGTGGGGTACACATATGTTTAACTTCATCAAAAGGTGCTGAACAACTGACCATCCCTGTGAGAATGGATATCCACATTGTGTTATATTTAGCAAATAAGCAATTCAACAAAAGAAAAGGATATGACCACTTCATGGATTAATTTCAAAAACATGTTGGACAAAAGACATCTTAAATAGGGTGGTGGTTACACAGGTATATATTGGTGAAAACTCATGGAGCTGTATGCTTTTGCAAGAAAAAAAAAGAAAAAAGAAGGTAAGGAAGGGAGTGATGGAAAGGGAATGGGGAAAGGAAAAGGGAAGGAAAGGAAGAAAAAATGCATAATGTCAACCCTATTTGACTTGCTTGCTTTGGAATCAATATTAAAATCACAACTCTAGGGGCACCTGAGTGGCTCAGTCAGTTAAGCATCTGATTTCAGCTCAGGTCATGATCTCACGGTTCATGTGAGCCCTGTGTAGGGCTCTGTGCTGACAACTGAGAGCCTCTTTGGGAACTTTGTTGGGATTCTGTGTCTCCCTCTCTCTCTGCCCCTCCCCTGCTAGCACTCTGATGGTATGTGTGTGTGCGTCTCTCTCTCTTTCTCTCAAAGATAAGTAAATAAACAAATAAACATTTAAAATAAATAAAATCACAATTCTTCCCACCTTCTATACATTTTATTTTCTCACATTGTTAATATCAATTTAAAATAATAGCATTGTATAAATACATTTAGATACCATGCATTTTTGAAACACTTTTTAAGTGATAAAGATAAATAGGTAGATAGGTAGATAGATTGTTTAAGTAACATCTAGACAAGTGATATTACCAGGGTCATTGCTGTGCTGTGGTATCTTGAGTGGTTTTTGCTTCTTCTTGGAGTTTTTCTGTATTATATAAATTGCCTGGAAAAATATCGATTTGGAAACTGTGAGAGGATGGTGAGGTCAATATATATTTAAGTTGAAAAGATTGAGTTGGCAACATTATTACATTCAACTTAAAAATCATAGCATAAAAACTAAGAAGCAATGATTATGTGTTTATTCTCTTTTGTAATATCTAAGTAAAAGTTTGGAAAAACATAGTCTGGAGTGGCTAATGATCTCTTTGCTGTCCTATAACAGATCTAAAATTGCAGTTATTAGGGACTCATTCTTCTAGGATAAAAACAGACCCAGGAAGTATCTCAAATAATTTTATTGTGAGTCCTAGCAATGTAAGATAGTTGCATACACGGTGACATAAAGACACTGGAGATAAGTCATTTTATAGTGTCATCTCCCTGGTACCTACTCCTCTTGACCTGCCCTACCCACTCGGGGAGTGATTTATCAACATATTAGAATGAAAACAACAACAACAACAACCTTGCTCTCATTTTCTGTCAGCACACACGTCAAAAACATTCTTTTTCAGTTTCTGTCCACTGTTTCTAATTACCCTGCCTGCCTTTTTCTCCGAGGAAAGTTGGGGGGGAGAGAAGTGGAGAATGCCTCAGGTTGTGGTAAATAAAGAACTAAATAGCTCCCAGATAAAATTTCATGAATTCAGTAGCACTGTGGGATCTACGTAAGATATCGTTTAGATTGTCACATCTGATGTTGAATGTAGAACAAAACTATCATTCTGATTCAAAGAACATACTTAATTATGAAGTAATATCTGCGTGGCAAAATAAAAGGTAACAATACCAGTTTCTTTTCACCTCCTCCAGCAATTACAGGAGTTGTTTTCAACCCGTCTCGAGGAGAGTAGTTCTGGAAATAATTAAAATGAGCTGGGATAGAATAAAAGTGGTGGGCAACATGTGTCTAAATGAGCGAAACTTGTGAGTCCGTTATTTTTAATGTTTATCGGTGATCAGGGAAATGTATTACGCATATTGTAATCTATTTCGCAGTTTACTTACATGAATTGGGATCGGGAAGATGGCATTGTTGGCTGCAAAAACCAGCTGCAGCAGGCTTTCGTGGAAAGGAAACTATACTGAGGGAATAGGCCACGTTTCTACGAGCTCAATAAATGCTTACAGTTCATTATGGTGCCATCACGTAAGGTAGCCTCAGAGTGTTCATACAGCATCAAAAAGTGCCTAGCACTCTCCGTAGACACTAGACGTACCTGGCTCGATAAAATTTAAGAGCTGCAATATCAGAAGCAGAGCTCAATACCTCAGAGTTTTATAAAAACACTGTCGTCATCATCGTTGAGGCTTAAATTGAGAACTCACCAGTGTAGATCTATTGCTTTCTTTGGAACATCATATAACCTTGTATGAGAACATTTGAAAATTGCAGGAGTAAATGTTAGAAAACCTGGTCTTGTAGCGACGATGGCTGAGAAGAAATGTGACAGTTTAAAGAGATGCTGCTGGCTGGATCACAGTGTCTTAGAGATAAATGTGTTCATGCGTTTCCTAAGGAGATTTTTCATTTGTTAAAGGATGCTCCCTTTAAATAGGTTGGCCTCATAGCAAAGGCCCCTCTTGCTCTTTTTAAGATACTGGCCTTTCCCCTCTCCTGGTTTTCTATTACAGTGTAGAAGGTAAAGTTTCGATGACCCCTTTTATTATTTCCAAGAACAACTATTTGAGCAACATCTAAGTGCGAATCACTGAAATATAGTCTTAAATCCAAGGGAATAAGGCTTCAGAACTGTTGAAGGAAGGGTATATTCCAAGTTATGAACCATGGATTATCAGAATTCCAAAAGAAAGAGATAATAATCTTCCTCTGTTTCATACTTGAATCTGCTTAGCATGCTGGGGGAATGATACAGACACCTGAGGGTCTGGAGACTATAATTTGACATAGGAATTGTAGGAAAAGAGATTAGGATAAAAGCTGGGCTATAACTGCAAAATGAGTGTAATATCAGGCCCATTATTCTGCAAATAGTGGAGAAGTATCATTATTTTTAAGCAAGTAGTAGAATTTCCAAATATATGTTATTTTTAGAAAGACAATTTAGAATAGAAATTGAGTTTTTAAAAAGAGGAAATAAAAAATATTCAGGAATATATTGCAATAATCCAGGAATTAAATATAGATTGTCATGAGTAGGAGTAGGAAAACGAGAAATAGACTAGATTTGAAAACCATTATAGAGATAGACACATTAGAGACTGCTATTCTCTTGAATCAGAGGTGACAGAAGGCATGATAAAAGTTGATCCTGTGATTTTTGAGTGAATGCATAGATGGTGATGCCATTGCACTGTGTACAGAATACACAAGGATGTGATGGGGTTTGAAACAAAGAGAACAAATTTCATTTTAGACTTGTTCCTTGAAGTCATTTACAGTATTATATGCTATTTGTATTAACTATCATAGAATTATGGAATATTTAACATTTAGAAAGAATGAGACAGTTGTGTATTGTATTTACTTCTACAAGTTCTATAGATTGAAGATATAACTCTGGGTGTCATTTGAATAGGGAATTTGTTGGAGACATAAACGGATGGCACTATAAAGTGGGAGAGCAGAGAATTATGAGCCACTCTGGCTGAGTGCTGAGCCCTGCAGAATGTCCCTATGGAAGGGGAGGGTGTGTGGGAGAGACAGACAATGGGAAAGAGATCAGTCAGGTGGGAGGTGGAGCTAAATCATTTCCTGAAAGTGAAGCCAGAAAGTTTTAAGAAGGAAGCCCAGGAAACAGCAGAGACGTTTTCTGAGAGGTCACATAGGAGAGGGCTTGAGAGTAGATCTTTGGGGGAGAGATCTAGGAAACACCCATAATACTGAAATCCAGGTTTCAGTGCAGTAGTGTGGCAGCATTCAGGTTGTATTAGGTGAAGCTGAAAAAGTGAGAGGAGAGAATGCTGATTATTGTTTTACTGATTTGATGGTAAAAACAAGGCAAGATAACTTGTCATAACTTTTAGAGAGACAGGGTCCAAAGATGTATCTGAAAGTCAAAGGAAAGTAATCGTGAGAGATAAAGACTAAAGAGACAAGTGAGAAAGTCAGTAATGAAGTAACAGAAGATCTGGTTGAAGCAACAGAATCAGGGTAGCGTTGGAAATAAAACTGTCGAGAACGTCAGGAGTCGGAGTCCATTTTCCGACACCATGGTTCGAGAAGGAGGATCAGAACTGGGGTTGCAAGCAGAGCAGGCTCATCTCTGCATCTGCCTTTCACTGTGACTGTAGGACCTAGACCCAGCATGTGGTATGACTCCTTTATGTTTGCAAACACATCCGAACATTATAAATCCTGCAGGCAGAATGAGAACTTTCCACCCTTCCATTTAGGGATTTGGTACTTTTGTTAAACACCGAGCAATTTCAATGCCCAGACATCTGCACAGAGACTTTCTTTGTGGATAAACTCTCAGAGTGCTTCTCAAACTTTTGATACATAGAATTAGTGTGCAGGTTTATGAATAGAACTAGTAAATATTCCTTACTCTGTGAGAGACTTAAGAGGTTTTCAGGGGTAATGATTAATACACACGAGTGTCAGATTTGCTGACTTGTAGAATCTAGCACAGGTAGCATGCAATGCTACTGTAAATATACTGAACTAGGACACGTTGTCGGGAGAAATAAGGGAAACAACATAGACCTTCATCACAGGCTAGGGACAAAAAAGAATCATCAGTGGGAGAAGTCTGGGGTTTCTCTAAGATTTTGTCCAACTGAAGGTCCATCCTATTTTGCCAGGATTAACGACTCCCCAGTGTGGTTCCAACAACAAGGCTCCCATTCTTTTGCAGTTGCTTATTCTCATGTTCTATTTCCTGTTCTCTCCAATTATTATTATTCTTAACTAACTCCAGCCACTCTGGTCTTCCTTTATGTAGAACATGCCAAAACCATTCTTCCCTCTGGAGCCTCAACATTAGTTGTCCCCTCAGATTTGTGCATAATTTGGGTCTTTAAATATTAAATTTTTAAGCATGAGTTTACATATTAAATCCTCAAAATTCAAGAAACTCCACAGACTTCATCATCATATTTCTATGTTTTCTATCTTCTTAATTGAATGAAGACCTATTACACAGTTTTAAATTCAGTTGTCTTTTTTTGTCTCATCCTAGGAAATACAAAGCCTTATATAGGAAAGACAAAAGTTTGCCGTATATCCTCACTACCCAAACCACTACATAAATAGATGGGTATGTAATATACTATTTATCACATAGTGTACATTATACTGTGCATAAATCTGAAATGCATAACACGTACAGTATACGACCAGAAGAAAAAAAGTCCCACTTATAAAACATACTGCACAATTTTACATGGGTTCTAGGAATTAAGAATATGAATACAGGGGTGCCTTGGTGGCTGCTTTGGTTAAGTGTATCACTTCAGCTCAGGTCACGATCTCACTGCTTGCGAGTTCAAACCCCACATCAGGCTCTGTGCAGACAGTTCCGAGCCTGGAACCTGCTTCAGATTCTGTGTCTCCCTCTCTCTCTGCCCCTCCCCCGCTCATGCTCGCTCTCTCTCTCTCTCTCTCTCTCTCTCTCTCAAATGAATAAACATTAAAAAAATTTTAATAAAAAATAAATAAAATAGTGGAGCATAGGGGTGCCTGGGTGGCTCAGTCGGTTGAGTGACTTCGGCTCAGGTCATGATCTCACGGTTTGTGAGTTCAAGCCCCGCATCAGGCTCTGTGCTGACAGCTCAGAGCCTGGAGCCTGCTTCAGATTCTGTGTCTCCCTCTCTCTCTGCCCCTCCCCTGCTCGCTCTCTCTCTCTCTCTCTCAAAAATAAACATTTTAAAAAATTAAAAAAATATATGAAGACAAAGCCTGTGGATCAACTCATCATCAGTTCAGTGCCTGGGGATGAAATAGGAAAGGACATTTGCAGTTAGAGGTTAAGAACATCACCTTGGATCAAGTTTGCTAAGCTAGGAGGATCCTGAGCTCACTCACCTCTTGCCATGAACATATCAAAAATACAAGTCCCTAGGAAGCAACTGTCTTTGAGAACAACCTGAAGACTAGCAGAAAAGGTCATCCACAACTAAAGGTGTAAAGAAAAAGCCAGATCATATGGAACGTGGGGCAGGAATATGGTCTTGTCAGGACCCACACCATACCCCCAGCTTGGTGACTCACAACCAGGAGGAGTGTTACTAACTCACAGGTCCTCCCTGAGAAACCCCACCCTGGACACCACTGTCCTGAGGACTTGCACTGGGAAGACAAATCCTCACGATATATAGTTTTGAAAACCAGTGGCCTTAACTCCAGGACAGCCAGAGAGATATAGGAAATCAGGACTCCACTCTGAAAGAGCTTACACACAAACTCACTGCTCCAGCATTCAGCCCAGCGGCAGACATTTGAAAAGTGTCGGCCTGTATGTGAAGGGCATTTATTGATTCCCTTTTGGGCCTGTTCCAGAGAGGCAACGATTTGTTAGAACTTTCTCTGGGAAGGGAAGAGATGGTGGGCACCAATTTTTCTTTTTTTACTCATTTTCTCCCTCGTTGTCCCAGCTTTGGATGGTGTTATGGTACTCCTCATCTACCTGGGTAACACCACCAGTCCTACTCTGGTGTCCCTCTGCAGACCCGCTCCAGCCAACCAGCACACCCTCGTAGGCACCCCTCCATTGTTGCTCCTGGATTGCCACAGTTGGCATACAGCTTTGGCTAGAGCCATGGTTCCCCCAGAGTGGCTTTGCCTGGCAGGCAACCTCAGTCTGGACCATCACCCCACAAAGGGGCTCCTCGAGGAAGGCCAGCCCTGCCCACCAATATGCCTGTAGCACTGATGGCCTCTCAGGAGCAGGAGGGCCCATGCAGCCCACAGGGGACACCCCTGGAGTGCTTGGCTCTGATGACCAAAGGGATTGGGTGTCTAGGCCCCACAAGACACCTGCTACATAAAGCCACTCCTTCAAGACTAGAAGATGTAGTCGGCCTACCTAATACATGGAAACAAACACAGAGAATCAGGCAAAATGAAAAGACAGAGGAATATGATTCAAACAGAAGAAGACAAAACCTCTTAAAAATAACTAGGCAAAACAGAGATAAGCAATCTACCTGATAATGAGTTCAAAGTAATATCATAAAGATGTTCCCTGAACTTGGGAGAAGAATGGATGAGCAAAGTGAGAATTTCAACAAATAGATACAAAGTATAAGAAAGTACCAATGAGAGCTGAGGAATACAATAACTAAAATGAAAAATACACTAGAGGAAATCAGCAGATTAGATGATACAGAAGAGTGAAAGAATCTGGAAGACAGGGTAGTGGAAATCACCCAAGCTCAACAGAAAAAATAATTTTTGGAAATAAGAATAGAATGGTTTACGGGACCTGTAGGATAACAAGAGCCCTGACATTTACATTAAAGAGGTCACAGAATGAGAAGAGGGACAGAAAACCACAAGACTCCAAATAAAGCCATCTTGTGAAAAAACAAAACTGAAGGTACCCCGCTCCCTGATTTCAAACTATATGTCGCTGTCCAGTTTTCCCAGCGCCATTTACTGAAGTGACTTTTTTTTCCCCATTGGATATTCTCTCCTGCTTTGTTGAAGATTAGTTGGGCATACATTTGTGGGTGTCTTTCTGGGTTCTCTATTCTGTTCCATTGATCTGTGTGTTCCATTGATCTGTTTTTGTGCCAGTACCATACTGTAATGGTAATTACAGCTTTGTAATGCAGATTAAAGTCTGGAATTGTGATGGCTCCAGCTTTGGTTTTCTTTTTCAGGATTGTTTTGGCTATCTTTAATAATCAAAACTGTAAGTTATGGATACAAAAACAGACAGATCAATAGAACAGGATAGAGACCCTGGAAATAAGCCCATATTTATATGATCAATAAATCTATGACATAGAAGGTGAGGATATGAACAGGGAGAAGACCATCTATTTAATAAGTGATTTTTGGGAATTCTGAACAGCTACATGCAAAAGTACAAAACTAGACTGCTTTCTTACACCATACACAAAAATAAAGTCAACGTGGATTAAAGACTTAAGACCTGAAACCATAAAAACTCCTAAAAGAAAATACAGACAATAAATCGATTATATCAGTCTCAGAAATATTTTTGGGGTCTATTTCCTCAGGCAAGGGTGACAAAATAAAAAAATAAATGAGACCACATCAAACTAAAACTCATGTTGCAATGAAATAAACCATCAACCAAATGAAACAGCAGCCCACTGAATGGGAGAAAATATTTGCTAATAATATAACCAATACAGGGTTAACATCCAAAATGTAGGAAGATCTCATACAACTTGGTAACAAAAGAACAAAAAAACAAAAACAAAAAACATATAATGTAATTAAAATATTGGCAGAGGACCTGACTAGACATTTTTTCTAAATAAATTACCCAGATGACCAACAGACAGATGAAAAGATGTTCAATCATAAGGAAAAACAATATGAAACCAAATACAAATTGAAACCACGATGAGATATCATCTCACACGAGGGAAAGCTCATACACAGTTGGTGGGAATGTAAATCGGTACAACCACTGTGGAAAACAGTATAGAGGCTCCTCAAAAAACTAAAAATAAAACTATCATATAGTCCAGAAAATCTTTTTCTGAGTATTTGAACAAAAAGGAAACACTAATTTGAAAAGACATATCCACCCCTATTTTTAATGCAGCATTAATTATAATAGCAAAACTTTGGAAACAACTTAAGTGTCTGTTGATAGATGAATAGACGTAGAAGGTGTGGTATGTGTGTACATACATACACGCATACACAGGCGTATGTGTGTGCGTATATATATACACACACACACAATGCCGTATTACTCAACCATAAATGGAAATGAAATGAAATCTCATTATTTGTGACAACATGGATGGACCTACGTGGTATTATGCTTATTGAAATAGCCAGAGAACGACAGATACCATTTCATTTATATTTGGAATCTAAAACAGAAACAGACATATATACAGAGGACAAATTGTTGGCTGCCAAGGAGGAGGAATTTGGGTCAATAGGCGACGTAGGTGAAGGGGATCAAGAGGTACAGTTTTTCAGCTGTAAAAAGTGATAATAATAATCCACGGGGATATAAAGCGCAGCCTTGAGAATGTAGTCAATAATACTGTAATAACTTTATATGGTGACAAATATTAACTAGACTTACGGTGATGGTTGTTTTGCAGTGTATATAAATGCTGAATCATTATGTTATACACCTGAAATGAGTATAATACTGCATTCAACTATTCTTCAGTTTAAAAAATGCACCTCTAAATTGTAAAAAAAAAATGTAATATGAAATCTTAAGTATTCATGTGAGGAGTATTGTATTTATAGACATTTTTCCAACTGACTGGTAGGTTGGTACCTTTGTCTGTACATGATATTGATGGATTATTCTGGGGTTACAGCCCAGAGTCCTGACAACTCATTCTTTCAGGTAAGAAAATAGAACACATATCTGATAAAGCAATCTGAGACTAAGCAAATGTGAATTTGATATACCAGAAACTTTATGCTTTATCACACCTAAGTATTTGTTCAATTTTCATAAGGGATAAGCATTTTGCCAAAAATAGGAGATGAAATAGTATCCGTAGAGATGTTTCTTCCTTTTAAGTGTCACACACCCCATTTTATTCTGTTACATTTAATCACAGGCTTCATATCTACACTATGGAAAAAGTGATAAAGTGAGAGCTAGGTCAGCTATTGTACAATTTTATCATCATAGCTCCTGCATTTAAATTTGATAGGGCATTTTCAAAATGGCACTTTGTAAAGCATAATGTAAGGACACTTCAGTTATAAAATACGATGATATATCATCCACCTTGTGCTGAGGTATTCTTGTTTTTATTATTTATTATAATGTATATTATATATGATGACAAATATGTACAGTTTAAATAAGATTTATAAAGCAAATAGTCATGTAACCAGCAGTCCAAGCAAGAAATAGAACAATGTAAGCACCCCAGTAGCCTGTCCTGCAAGCTGCCTCTTTGACATTTTCTGTTTCTTTACTGGAGTTAAATACTATTTTGACTTTTGGCATCGCTTCCTTGATTTTTTGGAGAGTTTCAAGCCTTTGTATATGTTCTTTTCTGTATTGTTTATTTTGTTTATTTTGAGAGAGAGAAATAGGGCATGAGCCGAAGAGGAAGAGAGAGAGAGAGAGAGAGAGAGAGAGGGAGAGAGAGAGAGAGAGAGAGCGAGCGAGCGAGGCTGTCAGCACAGAGCCTGACATGGGGCTCAGTCCTGTGAACCGCGAGATCATGACCTTAGCCGAAATCAAGAGACTGACAGCCAGTATTCTTAAATAATATAATTTAATGTAACTGCTTTTGGAACTGTATGTAAACGGAAAATTTATTTTTGTCTTTGTTTTATATAAGAATTTATATTTTGGGGGCACCTGGGTGGCTCAGTCAGTTAAGTATTCAACTTCCACTCAGGTCATGATCTCCCAGTTCATGAGTTCAAGCCCTGTGTGGGGCTCTGCGCTGGCATCTCAGAGCTTGGAGCCTGCCGTCAGATTCTGTGTCTCCCTCCTTCTCTCTCTGCTCCTCCCCAACTCATGGTCTATCTGTGTCTCTCAAAAATAAATGTTCAAAAAAATTAAAAAAAGAATTTATATTAATTTTTTAATGTTTATTTAATTTTGAGAGAGAGAGAGAGAGAGAGAGCATGAGCAGGGGAGGGGCAGAGAAAGAGGGAGACACAGAATCCAAAGCAGGCTCCAAGCTCTGTGTTGTCAGCGCAGAACCCAGGCAGGGCTCGAACTCATGAGCCCATGAGATCATGACCTGAGCCAGAATCGGTCGCTCAACCTATTGAGCCACCCAGGTGCCTCAGAAGTCATATTTTTATAACAATTTTAGGTTCTTAGCAAATAAAAAGGAAGGTCTAAAGATTCCCCATATATTCTCTGCCCCCATGAACGCATAGCCTCCTTCATTATGAATTTCCCCCACCAGAGGGGAACATTTGTTAGAGTTGACAAACCTACATTATGATTACCCAGAATCCACAGTTCACAGTAGGGTTTAGCTTGGTGTTGTCATTCTATAAGGGGGAAATACATAATCATTCTAATAGATACAGAAAATGCATTTGATAAAAATCAACATCTGAAATCTATTCATTATAAAAATATTAAGCAAACTAGGAATAGAGGGGACTTTCTCCACTAGTAAACTTCATATATTAAATGTCTGTAGCTAACATCATACATGATAAAATATTAATATATTTATGCTAAGATTGAGGGAAAAATTACAGAAAGTCAGTTCTAAATCTGTCTATTCAGTATTGTCTCTTGCCAGTGTACTTGGCAAAGAAAAAAAAATGAGGACAGAATAAAAATTTTGGAGGAATAAAAAAAAACTGTTTTTATTCACACTTGACATGATTGACTCCATGGAAATTCCTCAATAATTTACATTGTAGTCCCAGACTGGAAACAACTAAAATGTGTATCACCAAGTGTGGACACAGTTCTCCATGGTTTTTCTGCGTGGCTTGTATCACCTTTTGTTCTGGACTATCTTTTCAAGGATGTTTGTATAGAAAACAGCCTTAGAATGCATAGAGAGTGTCTCACACTGGGGTAGAAGACGGATTTATTTTGTTTATCATAATAAAGATAAAACCCCTCCAAGGAAAACATTGAGCAGGTTCACTATTATCCGTCCCCACCTCCAGATCATGTACAGGGGATTTGAAGGTGGATCAAGAAAAGCTGATACAAACATGCATTTCATGCCTCTGTTCTTCCATGAGTAGTAACGTGTTTTATCTCCGACCAAAGATTCTCTAGTCTTGTCAGCACTTACAGAACTGGGACAGCCTAATTTGTTAGCTTACAAGTAGGCTAAAATCTCTTATTCCGTTTCCTGTCACTGATAAAATGGATAAGCCAGGGAATATTTATATAATCAAATAATACTCAGCAATTAAAGAGAAACCAATATTGATAATACATCCAGCAACAGAGATGGTGCTCAAAAAACCTCATTCTGGAAAATAAGGCAGACACAAAAGTCTACAGTCAGTGAGTTAAATTTGTGTGAATTGTACAGCTGGTAAAACTATGGTGGTGGCTGTGGGCGTTGACCACATAAGGGAACTTTCTGTCCTGATCGTGATGGAAATATTTTATTTCTTAATTGGAGTGTTAGGTAATGGTACATTACATCACTGAATGGTACGTTTAAGATTTATGGCTTTTATTTTAATGTGAATGAGTATGAAAATGTCTGGAGTCTATTTTAAAAGTGAGGTGGAAAGCATACCCCGTATTTTGCCATGACTGTGCCCTTCTCAAGGGGTGGTTCTTGTTTTTGTTTTGTTTTGTTTTTTTAATGTTTATGTATTTTTGAGAGAGACAGAGACAGAGCGTGAGCAGGGGTGGGGAAGAGAGAGGGGAAACACAGAATCCGAAGCAGGCTTCAGGCTCCAAGCAGCCAGCACAGAGCCTGACGCAGGGCTGGAACTCGGGAACCGTGAGATCGTGACCTGAGCCAAAGTCGGATATTCAAGTGATTGAGCCACCCAAGGGCCCCGGGGTGGTTATTGTTCATACTTATTCTTGGACTTGTGGAATTATAGGGATTCCTTTTTATTATACTATAGTTTATGAAACTTTTCATTATTAGACTTTCCATGCCCCTTTCCAAATGAAATATACTTTGACAAAGGTCAAGATTGTTAACATTCTTTTGTTCAGTATGACAGCCTGCTAAACACTTCCTGCTTTGTGTCTGTGAATAGTTTATCTCAGATCATTCTACCTTATGAAGAGTTTACAGAGACAGACATGATGGTGACATTTCATGAAGAATTAGGGATAGATCTGGACTCACCAGAACATTGTTGCTCGTTCAGGATCCCCTCTTGACTTACTTACTGTGATCTCTTAAGTACTCATGTTCTTCATGTAACTTTCCGAAAACACTCTGAACAAGATGCAGGAGTCTGAGGTAGGGATAATGGAGATGATTTTTAGAGCTCAGCCTAAAACTAGGTCCATTTACTAAAGTAGAAAAAGACCTACCGTACTAGATGCTCGTACTACTAAGTGCACGTGGGTAGTATATCCTAATACACCCTACCACATGATAAATTAGATCTGTTTCAACAATTTCATGCATGCTGTGATTTTAGCCTACATTGTAGAAAGGGCCAAAAGGTACCTCACTTTGTTTTTTCGATCCGTGAATTCATGCAGAAAATAACAATAGCAGCGATTTTATTTTCCCAAAATAGCAGCATTCAGTCAGAGTGCTCTAAGATGTTGATTCCAAGAACCTATTTAAAAAGTCCTCAGAGAATTAAATTATGTTTAAATTGAGTGAGTGTCATTCTCCGTGGCCTTGCTTTGTCCATCTAACTGTGGTTAAGCTGAATGCAATAACCTATGGGAGCCCCGGTCACAGGTTGAGTGTCGTACTAATGACCTTAGGTCAGAACTTTCATCTTCATTCTGGATACACTTAAGCCTCTGGTATTTTCAGGCTTCAGAAACTCTTAGCACAACAGGAGTTCTTAACCTTACATGATGTATTTTTTATTTTTAATCCTCCTCTCTCCTTGTTTGACAGGCAAAGGGCCTGTGCCTGGGTCATTTTCTGTGACTTTCTTGTTCTTCTTTCCTAAATACCCAGCAATTGGCAGGTAACATTTACCAGGTCACTCTGACCTCCATGTGCAAAGTAGTTTTTCTCTAGTGTAGGCAGGCGGGGGACAGAGCCGAGGATGCTTGTTAAACCATTGCCAAGTTTTAAACTGTGTAGGTAGGGAAAATGTTTCAAAATTGCCTGGAAGTTCACCTTCAAACTCCATGGTTTAGGTGAATCCAGACTTGATGTATTCTCTTGATGTCATAAATTATGCCTCAGAGATTTTTTTTAAATACATTAAAATATCTCTCTATGTTTCGTGTTAAAATAAATTTCCATAATTCATTACCTTGGCACCAACTGTTAAAAATAATGGGAAGAATAATAGCAATGGCAGGCCAGAAGACTGATTGACCTAGCACATGTACTTGCACTTCCCCACCCACTAACATTTGTTTTTACAATGTATGCATATTAAAGGGGGATTTAATCTGCTATTTCAGTTGCTCCCTATTAGTTTTTGAAGGAAGTACGTATGGTGCGTTCAGAGTTTCACCAAGAGACTGCTGGCTTACCGGAATGCATATTCTGGCCCCCTAGAATATGCGTTTATCTATGTCTAGGATGTGGCGGTCGGTACCTTAGCATCATCTGTGACAGTCCACAGAAGGGGAGAGGAGACCCGTAGTTTAGAACTGGTTCGTATTAGCCAAAATCACTATGATAATGAATATATTAACATAATATTAATAATACATTAATATAATGTTACTGTTACTTTATCAGCTTATAGTCAGCAATATCAATATCATACTTATTTGCAGGACCATTTAATCCCTTGCTGTGGGCAACATGCATGAAAAAATCAAGAAAAGCCATAAAGTTGACTGAAAATGAACACGAACAATGGGTTATTTATGGAACTGAAATGGTTAAGGTTTTCACCTATATAACATAAATGGGCGTGACAACACAAAGTACAATATTTGAAGTTTATGGGCTGATCGCCTATCCATTGTGTAGTATTTAAATGGATACAGTGTTAAGCTCGAGGTTTCTCATCGTTTTCTAAATGTCCATCACTTACTAGTTACTTTTTCTGTTTGATGACATTATTTTCCTAAATATTTTGTGACCCCCAAATCATGAAGTTACTTCAGTCCCCAGAGCCTGTGAACCAGCTGTTGTCTGGCTCCTGTACACGCTCTCACCCAGCTGTTGGAACCACACTGGTGACCTTCTAGAAATGAGGGTGGTTCTCCCCCTGACCCCTGGTGCCACGGTCACTCCAGCAGCGGTGCTGATGCCCTGGCCTCTCAGAGATACCCTGTTACCAATCGCTGCTGCCTTTTGGAAACTACCTTCAGGGGAATTCTGCTTCTCAGTACCATGCTACAGAACCCCTTCAATGTCTGAGAAAAGTACTTTGTAGGATGTGAACTGAGTGGTGTCCAGGGGAATATAGATGGGCACATTTGGGGCTGAAAAGCCCTTCACACTGTCTGATATAGGGTCTTACTCATAGCTGGGGTGAGAGACTGTGAGAACTGGTTGTATCTTAACATGAATTGAGTAGGGCCCTTGACAGATTTTAAATATCCTCCTCAGGGCTTAATTGTTAAGGAGAGACAAGGCAAATGACACATTCTGAGTATAAAGGATGTAATCGTAGAATTTAGGGCTTACGTGATTTTGGAAAAGTAGGAGGAACAGAAGTCAAGGAAGGTGCCTCTAAAGGCTGTGGAAACTGGTGCCGATGGGCAGGGAATCCAGCACCCAAGATTTCAGCCAAAAACATTAGAGCAGGTAGTTCCCAAAGTTGTCACCAAGTTGTTACAATTCTCCAGGAAAAAAAAAAGGAGAAGCAGGAAGAGAGGGAAGGGATGGAAGAGGAGGAGGAAGAGAAGAAGGAGAAGGAAGAAGTTCTCACTAGCTGCCTCAGTCTGCAAGACTGAGGTGGCCTCCGAGAGCCCTCAGCCCTGCTGTCAGGAATGTCTCTGCCCACATGTGGCTGCAGCAGCCTCCTGAGAACTTGGGTGTCCACTTGCTTTCTGTCTCCTCAATGCCACACAACTTCTCGCTGGCAAACTGTCTCCCAGGAAAAGGATTCTAGAAAATGCAGATCCTGGCTTTTCCCCTGCTAGGGCATGCTTTGTGAGTTCTCACCCTGGCCTCAAGTGCACATTTTCAACCTGAGTCCGCTTTTCTCCCCCTAAAATATACTCATGATGGTTACATTCTCCACCCAAATGACTTGTTCTCAGGGATCGTAGGTTAATATTATTATTGGGACTTTGAAGGAAAGTTGAATTTGCCACAGAATCACTGTAGAAGGGATTTCCAGTCCGTATTTTCCTTAGAACAATCCTGGATAAATGGGTGAAGTTGTACAGATACATATAATATGTACATTCTATGGTATTATGTACATATACACACTTTTGAACATTTTTTTTTTTGAAAGCGGAAATACCGCAAGACTAAAGTCTGGTTAAATCCTAGCAACACTCCACAGACTTTGACAGAAACATCCAGTATTGCAATGAACGTGCTTCAGTCACATGCACAGAATCAATGCTGATTAGACTGGGCAGCTTGTAGTTTTTCTTCATACACGAATGAAAGAAACCGAGCTTACCCAAGCTGATTTCTCAGGAGTCTAACTTCAGTGACTGAACATTTACACCCTGAGATCCATTTCAAAAGACAAAAATTATTATTGAGGGACTATTTCTACCCAAACGTCTTCTTTTATGTCTCTTTTATTGCTCACCTGTGGCTATGGAATTTTTTCTTCTCTTTTACCGTTGTCAGGTGAAAAAAAGAATATATAAATAAAAAGGAAAAATAGAAGGCTTGGGAATGTCTTCTCTTGAGTGGCCTTCCTTATTCCAGTTTTCATACCCACATTAAAGGAAATTGTCCCAGTTTACATGTAAACAGAACAAATATCTGTCTTTTCTATACAGGACGGGTTCTATTTTTAAGCACAAACCCCTTTGAAACCAATTAATACTAGGTATCTGACCTACATAACAGATTCTGAACTCCTTATTCTGTTTTTCTCCTTCTTTTTGTTTTTAAAGCAACACATTTGCTCATAGGTCTTTATCGATTTCATGGGTAATTTTCTCTGTATGTATTATTTGAAACATTTCTAAAAAGATCTTTAACTGATATTCTTACTCTATTAAATACTTTTTTATTGTCTCCCATAATGCCTCAGTCAATTTATATATTTAAGCTGGTGATGTAAAGTGTCTCTAGCCACATATGTTGATCTTGCGGTAAAATTGCCATGTTCTCCCTTCAGAAAAGTTGTAAGGGAGAAAAAGTGATTCCTTAAGTGTTCCTCTCTTCTAAAACTGCTTTTTTTTTCCTTCCAGCATCTGCATTCTGTGTCTTTCCCCCACTGAGGACCATTCCTCTGTGATTTTTCTTTTGGGTGTCTTTTGTTATGACCTATGTGTGGATAAATAGTCACCACATTTAGGTTTGTTTCACCTCTAGATATCTTCGTTTAAAGAACAACAACAACAATAAAACTTTTTTTTTTTTAATTTCAAGAGCTTTACCAAAAGAGAACATCTAGAGGCTCAATTTTCAGCATTGCTCATAGTGCTGGGAAAAATATTTTTGTGAAAGGGAAAACTATCTATTTGGGGATCTTAAAATTCAGACACATGTGCATACCTATTGTTCATTTGTAAATAAAATAGGTTTTTTTTTTTAATTTTTAATGTTTGTTTTATTTGTGAGAAAGAGAGAAACAGAGTGTGAGTGGGGGAGGGACAGAGAGAAAGGGAGACACAGAATCTGAAGCAGGGTCCAGCCTCTGAGCTGTCAGCACAAAGCCCGCTGTGGGGCTCAAACTCACAAACTGAGATCATGACCTGAGCCAAAGTCTAACGCTTAACCAACTGAGCCATGCAGGTACCCCATAAATAAAGCAGTTTTAAAGGGATACCCAACCTTTAATATTTCTTGGAATGTTGAGTAGAGCAGAAATTTTGCTAAGTCACCTTAATATACATGGGATATTATTGAACCACACGCCTCTTAAAATCCCAGAATGATTTCTAGGAATTTTGTGATTTCTCTGTAGGATCATAATGATGTAAAGAAGACTGACCCAAGGGCCTTGTGTCTAATTATATATGTACTGTTAATATCTTCATATTCCTCTATTGTAATAACTAGACACCATTTAGGGCAGGGTATCGTTATCAGCCCCCTCTTTGAATTCTGTATCGAGAATGCATCATTGGCATCTCCCTTTCCCCAGTACCCCATTTATAACTAAATCCAGAGTCCTGTGGGATCTATCCTCCACCTAGATTAGTACACTACAGTGAACACCCATGCCACCCATTTTGGGAAATGAAACCTATAACTTTGCACTTTCCTTTGGGCGTTTCTTGTGTATTCCTTCAGAATCACTTCTCCCTCCAATATTCCCAAAGATAACACCTTTAATTTTTGTTTTCATTGTTACAGAATTTTTTTCCTTTAACTGTACACATGCATTATAAAATATATGCATACAGGGGCGCCTGGGTGGCTCAGTCAGTTAAGCGTCCAACTTCAGATCAGGTTATGTGACTTTGAGCCCCACGTGGGGCTCTGTGCTGATACCTTGGAGCCTAGAGCCTGCTTGGGATTTTGTGTATCCCTCTCTCTGACCCTTCCCTGCTTGCGCTTTGTCTGCCTCTGTCTCTCTCTCTCTCTCTCTCTCTCTCTCTCTCTCTCTCAAAAATACATAGACATTAAAAAATTTTAAATACATGCATCCATATGTAGATATACTGTATGTATTAACATTTCAACATTCTACATAAATAGAATTCTATTGTATTGCAACTTGCCTTTCTTATCAACAGTGTATTTATATCACTAGAGATGCTCAGCAGATTTTATTTTCCTAAATGGCTGTGACAGTCTTTTTCATCCTATATGCTTTTCTCAACCATGTGGCTTTGACAGTCCTCCTGAGACGTGTCTAAGGGTTCCCTCATCTTGAATCTGGGAAGGAGCTTTTGGTGTCTCTGACCAATAAAATATAGCAGAAATACACTATGTGGCTTCTGAAGTAGATCCTAAGAAGGATACAGCTTCCATTCTAGTCTCAATTTTAAGATGCTTGCTCAAGGGAAATCAGCCCCCTGATAGGAGGAAACCAAAACTAGTCCGTGTGGAGAGACTCGTGGAGAGGATCTGAGATGATCAAGCTGGCAGCCAGCCTCAGCAGGTCTGGGGATAAGCGTGCTTTTCAGTTGCAATGATCCCCCTGCTTCCAGTCTGCCGCCTGAGGCCTCAGACAGGATGAAAAAGGGATAAACCATTTCCCCTGTATTTTATCTGAATTCTGACCAATGAAAACCAAGCGCATAAAAGTTGGTTGTTACACTGCTATTTACTCAAGTGATATGTTATGGAACTGTAGTAACTGGAACAGCATGTATCTCTCTACTTCATCTGTTATAACTACTTACGTTATTATTTGAATGTATCACAATTTATAAGTTTACTCTGTTGTTACATGCTTAGTCTCACTTTTTTGCTATTTTGTATAGAGCGGCTAATGGCACTCATAAACAAATTTTCAAGTAAAAATTTGAGAGGCACCTGGGTAGCTCAGTCGGTTAAACATCTGACTTCAGCTCAGGTCATAATCTCTCAGTTCCTGAGTTCGAGCACGGCATCGGGCTCAGTGCTGACAGCTCAGAGCCTGGAGCCTGCTTTGGATTCTGCCTCTCCCTCTCTCTCTACCCCTTGCCCACTCACACTCTGTCTCTATCTCAAAAATAAAATAAAAACATTAAAAAATAATAAATAAATAAAAATTTGATATTTGAACCAACCTATTTATTGAGATGTAATAATATCACCTTTGGCTTAAAGTTGCCTAATTACTCTGGAGGTTTAGCAGCATTTTGTATGTTTTTATTGTGATAGATATAATTTATACGTATTCTAACATAAAAGAATTCATGAATCTCTTGACTAGACCACACTTAACCATGTGTTTTTCTGTGTATTGACTGTTTCAGGTTGACTAACTTTGTTCCACTGTATTTATGTTCTGTTACTATTAAAATACTGATCTTTATATCTTAACCTCAAAACTAAGATTCACCCCAAATTTCCCTTCCTGTGATACCAAATCTATACTAACATAATAACATGAATTACAAAGAGATCTCATTTTTATTTTTCCTGAAATTAGGCTTATTTTCTTTCAATATTTATACATTTAACTGGATTCACTTTTGAAAATTTCTAGGCCATATTTCATTGAAATCTGTTCAATTATAGATTTAAATACTTTAACAATTACATACATATTTTCTTGAGTCAATTAAGTATATTATATATTTCAAGTAATTTTCCATTTAATTTGTGTTCAGATTTATCTAGATGTCATTAGTCTCATTTAGTAATGTTTTATTGTTTTCAGAGAACCAGTTTGTACCTATTTTGTTACATTTTTTTCTAAATATTTTACCGCTTTGGTGTTATTTTAAATAAATATATTTTTTAAGTTTATTTATTTTGAGAGAGAAAGCAAACAAGTAGGGTGGGACAGAGAGGGGGAGAGAGAGAGAGAGAGAGAGAGAGAGAGAGAGAGAGAGAGAGAGAGAGAGAGAGAGAGGCAGAAGCAGGCAGGCAGTGTGGAGCCCAACGCAGGAGTCGAACTCACCAAACCATGAAATCATGACCTGATCTGAAAGCAAGAGTCAGAAGCTTAACCTGCTGAGCCACCTCATTGCCCTGGTGTTATTTTGAATGATTTTTTTTCAACTTCATTTCATATTGTTTATCACTAATGTATAGAAATATAATAGATCATTGTGTATATTGATCTATACCTGCAACATCACTTAACTTGTTTATTACTTATAGTAGCATCTAGTATTAGTATGGTAAATAGTATTACTCTATAGTAGTGGATATCTATGGTTTTCTGCGTACAAGATCATGTCCTCTGCAAGTAGAGATACTTTTACTTCTCACTTACCCATTTTGATTCCTTCGTTTAATTTTTCTTGCCTAATGATCCCAGCTAAAATTTTCAGTGAAATGTTGAAAATAAATAACAATAGCAAACATCCTTTCTCTTGTTCCTACTGTTGGGGAGGAAGCATTTAGTTTTTCACCGGGCATGATGTTTTTTGTTTTTTGATTTTGTTTTTGTTTTCGTTTTTGTTTTTGTTTTTGTTTTTGTTTTGTAGATGGAGCTTATCAGTTTGAATAAACTCCCTTCTATATTTGTTTGTTTTTTAATCCTAAGGGTTGTTAAATTCTATAAATTGCTTTTTCTACATCTTTTAAGATAATCTTGTCATTTTTGCCCTTTATTCTATTAGTATGGTATAATACATTAATTGATTTTAGTTGTTAAACCAACCTTGTTAAACCAATTATAGAGTAAATCTCAGTTGATATATAATCCATTCGATGTACTTCTAGATTCAATTTGCTAGTATTTTGTTGAGGATTTTTCAATATAAATTCTAATGAAATATTGTTCTATAGTTACCTTTTCTTATGAATGATTACTGTACATTATTAAGTTATTTGAATGTATCAGAATTTATGAATTCTGCTGTTATACACTGAGTTTATTTCACTTTTTTGATCTTTTATATAAATTTGCTAGTAGCATTCATAAACATATCTGATTTTCCTATCAGGAGACATTGGCCTCATAGAATAAATTCAAAAATATTCCTTCTCCTAGTTTTTGGAAAACTTGTAAAGAATTGATGTTAATTCTTTAAATGTTTAATGGAATTCACCAGTCATCTGGGCCTTGGCTTTTCAGTGTGGTAATTTTTAAAAATTGCTGTTCAAATTCTCAACAAATATTAGCAAACTAAGTCCAACAATACATTTAAAAAGTCACTGATCACAACCAAGAGGGATTTATTCCAGAAATGTAAGGGTGGTTCAATATTCACAAATCAAACAAATTGGTACATCATCACATTAACGAGAAAAGATTAAAAACTGTATGATCATTTCTATAGATGTAGAAAAATCACTTGACAGTGTACAACATCCATTCATGATAAAAACCCTTAACAAAATAGGTTTAAAAAAAACATACCTCAGCACAATAAAGACCATATGTGGAAACACACATCTAACATCATACTTAACAGTGAAAACCTGAGAGCTTTTTCTCTAAGGTAAGGAGCAAGACAAGGATTGCCCCTTTTATTCAACATAGTACTGGAAGTCCTAGGCACAGCAATCAAACAAGAAACCGCAGGCATCCAGATTGGTAAGGAAAAAGTAAAGCTTTCACCGTTTGCAGATGATGTGATACTATACATAGGAAGTCCTAATGATGCCACCAAAAAGCTGCTAGAACTCATAAATGCATTCAGTAAAGTTGCAGGATGCAAAACCAATATACAGAAATTAATCGCATCTCTATTTACTAATAATGAAGTAAAAGAGACTTACTTGTTTAAGAAAACAATCCCATTTACAGTTGCACTCCCCCCCCAAAAAAAAAATACCTAGGAATAAACTTAATCAAGGTGGTGAAAGATCTGTACAGTGTAAATTATAAAATACTGATGAAAGAAATTGAAGTCGACACAAGCAAATGGAAAGATATTCCATAGTCATGGATTGGAAAAGTTAATATTGTTAACATGTCTACTGCCCAAAGCAACCTACAGTTTATAAATAAATACACACACACACACACACACACACACACACACACACACACACCCTGGCCAAAACATGTAATTATTTACATGTTGTGTGTATGTGTGTGTGTGCGTGTTTCATTAAGGACACTTTGGATATTGATTCTGCTTTTCTTTTTTTTCTGCTTACTTATAATCAAGATAGTTAATTTCCTTACATGCTTTTTAAATTTGTAATTTTGTACTTAATGCCTACCAAAGTACCTTTTATTGTGAAAATATTGTGAAGATTGGGTGAGGAAGGAATCTATTGAAAGAATTTGCAATCGCTTCTATTTGTATGAAGCACTACCAGTAAGTGATCCACTTAGGTTCTCTCATGTTGAGAATGTCCTGGTCCGTTCCAATGGTATGAGATTGAACATAAGGCTCACAGTGGGTGTTGTCTACAGTTATAAATTCTGACCACGGTAATGTTTATATACTCCCAGGGTCTACTGTAGACAGAAAAAGCTTTTAGATCTCTTCCTCATAATAGGCTGATTTTTCCTTAACTAGACTACCCTTTCTACATGATATTCTCTGCAGCACCCTTTCTTTATATGAATTATCATTTCCACACCTTCATCTTGCAAGGACATGAGGTTTTATCTTTTCTTTGTCTTCCAACAGGTAATTAAAATCCATGCTATAAGTTACAGAGAACAACATATCTCTCCTCGGAGCTCCATCACCAATGTAAATTTGCCACACTGATTTTCAATTTCCTTGTCATTTTTTTGAAACTAAAGGTTTTGTTTGTTTGCTTTTTATTTCTTTCTCTAAGTTCAACTATGTTTCACCTTTATACTTTGGAAGATGTTTCCAATATCTATATACCATGTTGCCATCTACTCTTAAATCATTCTACAGAAAGCAGCCAAAGTAATCTTTTCAGAAGGAAAATAACGTGCTTGGAATCCCTTTTAATGCCTTTCTAATGATCCTCGGATTAAGACAGAATTTCCAAACGCGGTCAGCCAGGCCCTGTATGCATATCTCCATGCATGCTCTCTCTTTTGCCCCCTACTTTATGTGAACTTTGTTATCCAGGAATTACAATCTTCGGTCCTAATTTTCAACGCTGTCCAATGGCCTTTGTGTATATTCTTATCTCTTGCTTGAATGTTCTGCCCTCTTTCCCTCCCCTGGTTGACCTCCACTTTCCTTCAGATCTCAGCTTGAGCTTCTCTTTCCCAAGGAAGTCCTCACTTCTGACTTGATCCTTCTCTCTCTTCCTCCACTCAGCACCATTTACCTCTCTGTATCTGTAGTCACATCTACATTTTAAAACCCCATGCGTGTGTACAATATTCCTTGATTTATATCTATATTTCTCCTTGGGTTGTAAATTCTCTGAAGGCATGTAGTGTATCTGTTTTTATTTATCTTTGTAATCTCTTGCATTCAAAACAAAGGTGACAACTAAATACCTATGTGTATATCAGAATAAATAAACTATAAATGTGGACTGTTTCTAGATAGAAAATATTCAGTTTTTAGTTTTGTTTTGTTTTGTTTTTTTTTGTTTTTTCCCAGTAAGAAAGTATTCCTGTTGTAAAGTAGACCAGAGTAGCATCTAGAACTAACCCAGTATCTACAGTTAGGAACTTAAGTTTCCTTGGTCAGAGCCATAGGACAAGCTCTTCTTCCTTCTACCTCCTTCATATTTTAATCTGTACGGTCATATTTCCATATGATTTTGCTGCTTTATCAGAACTCCCAAATCAGGCATCCTGGGTACTCAGACCTCTACAGTAGAGATGGGTGGCTGTTGTCCTTTAGGCTTGTGTTGACCACCATATATGGTGGCTATTCAAAATAATGACAACTTATTCATAGTGATAAGAAAATTTGAAATTTTGGTGTTGTGGGCTCTGTTCCTGGGCAATCAGAGATGCTATATTTTTAACTTTTAAAAAGGTCAAAATGCTTTCACCAAGTTTGACAGCACAGACACTGTTTCTGCCCTAAGCATCGTTGTACATGTACTTTGTTAGTAAATAACCTAAAAGCAACATTTCTAGAAATAAGAGTAAGAATCTTCCTAAGTTCCCATACCTCTGAAGCATGCAAACTTGTACTGAAAACATAACATGAAATTTTGTAATCTTCTGAAATGTCTTATGTCATGATGAATTATAACTCTTGATGTTAAAAAATATGTACATAACCCTGTGTCAAACATTCTTCCTCCAGAGCACTCTCTTCTTTCTGAGGATTGTGTATCCCAGGCAGCTGTCCTAAGTTGGGCCCCAATGAAATTTTTTTTTAAGAGAAAAAACTAAAAGGTTTGTTCCTTTTGTGTTGGTGGGGTTGGATGTGCCTGCCTCCTATAGACTCACTCATAGGGAATATGTATTTAAGAGCTATAGCCTATGAAGTTCTATCAGACAGGAGGAGTTCTCCAAAGAAAGCAACCTGTGGGCTTTGTTCAAGCAAACATTGTCACCATAAATACAGGAAGGGATTTAATCAAGACACTAATGAGAAGAGCGGTGGCGAGTCCATGATTATTTAGCTAAAAGACATGGGTAGGCAGGTACCAGATTTTATCTGCAGGTCTATAAGCAAACAACAGAATCCACCCACAGGAATCTACCTCAGAAATGGGGAGAATGGCAAAGCCAAAAAAGAACTCAAGTTCAGCTGACTGGAGACACTTTACTGCAACAGGAATACAGAATACTCATAGAATAGAGGCTAGAACGACAGCTGGATGTGTCCATGAAGAGACAAGAAAGAGGCATGTCCGGGATTGGAGCTTGAGTGCTAAGGCCCTGTTACCAGGAAAGAGGCTCCGTGGGAGTGAAATGAGGGTTGGAGACCAGTATCTCTGTAGCTTAGCACTAATGCACCATCCCCCAGTTTATCATACTTTGGAGAATGATTCTATCTTAAAATCTGTAAGATTGTCAGCAGGATATTTTGGTCTCAAGTCAACGGACAGGAAATCTTTATTTTCTACTTTCCCTTTGCTTCACCTAGTTAGTTCCCATTTTCTTTCAAACATCAGTTCAAGCTTCACTTTCTCAGGAAAGCCTTTCCTGATTGCCTCAGTTGGTCCCGTTCCTCCCCCAATCCATGCTTGCATTAATTCATTCAACACATTATTCATTATTTATGTATATCTTGGCATTCCTACTACAACGCAAATACTGATCTAGAAGCTAGTGGTACAGAGTGAATAACAGCTTGTCTTTGGGGAATTTCTCAGTCTAGAACACCTGGGTGTGGCCACTTGTGCAGAGAGAAGAGAACTGTGAGCTATGACGTATACTCACACTTTCCTGGGAAGGGAAAAGACAGAAAAATGAGTTTAGGAAATGTTCCTAGAAGTAGCATTTCCACAATCCTGAAACTCACTAAAAATACCCTCCAAACAGAATACGTGTTTGTGTCATACAGGAAGAGCAAAGGGTAATAGGAAACCCACTGGGGTCTGCACTAGTGGGGTCTGCACTAGGTGGGAACCTCACTACCAGTTACTTTTAGTGTATAACCAGGCCCTAAAAAGAAAGCCTGTTTAAAAGCAGAAAATTTTCTGCATTTCAGTAACAGCTTCATCTGAGAGATTTTTGACTCATCTTGTCTAAGGAACAATAAAAGAATAAACTGATTGCAACAAGAATCTGTATGAGCAGCATTTAAGTATTTCCCCCTATGGATGTGGAGTGAGGTTATCCACCAGAAATTTGATATTCTTGTTAATTCTTGAGCTGCACTGGTAGATGCACAGTTAGGCAAAACATTCTCCGTCACATAGCAGGCAAAAGAAGAAAGCATTGATTGCAAATACAAAAGCCTTCCTGCTGTGGCATGGTTCCTTCATCAGGATGAACCAGGTTGGATAATGACGGAGGCTTTTTAGCCAGAGCCTGGATTTTCATAATGTGAGAGATGCTTTCTCCTTGTAATTACTGATAATGTTGCTGGGTGAACTGAAGACGCATTGAACAGTGAATTAGATGTTACGACTCTGTGTTGCATGGCATGTAAGACAGCAGCCGTGATATTTACATCACCCAGACTTCCAGTGCGGCTTTTGGATCAGCACACCCTGTTCTCATTTTCACTTCTGTCCTTCCCTCATTTGCCCTGGGAAATATCCTTTGCACATTCATGTCATCTGCATTGTCTGGAACTGTTTTCAGAATCAATGCCACGACTTCATCTGGACTTTCCTTTCAGAGAACTCATCAGTTTGCCAGTTGAGAATAATGAAATAACTACCTTACGTTTTTAGGCACTTACTTATCTTGCCTCAGAAATGACTTGATCTGTTAAAAATGCAGAGCTGCTTGAGGGGCACCTGGGTGGCTCAGTCAGTTAAGCATCCAACTCTAGGATTCATCTCAGGTCATGATCTCACAGTTGGTGAGTTCAAGTCCAGCCTCCCGGCCGCACTGACAGCGTGGGGCCTGCTTGGGTTTCTTTCTCTCTACCTCTCTCTCTTCCCCTCCCCTGATCATGCTCTCTTATTTTCTCTCTCTCTCTCAAATTAAATAATCTTTAAAAATATATATTAAAAAAAGAATTTTTAATTCACATATTAAAACAATAACAGTTGATTCTGCAAAGCTTCAAGATGTCTGATATAGGCAGCCCTTTTGCAGCAGGATTCTTGCACAGTCATGACACCGAGACTTTTCTTTTTAGGAAGGAACTTTATTTGTGCTAGCACTGCTCAGTTGGGTTTGTAGCTGAAGTACTGAGCCCTGAATGCCTCACGGCGTAGTTTCTTTTATAAATTTGGTTATTTTTTGTCTCCCATATATGGTAACACGTAAACATGCAGTCTGATTAAGTGGTCTCACAGGACAAGGTTGTGAGGGCTGTGGTTGCTTAAGCATATAGCAAGGTTGCCTTGAGGGTTTTGTTTTTGTTTTTGTTTTTCCCTCCCCTTAGGGAGGAAACACTTTCACATCCCAAGCAGTGAACTTTTTTGTTACTCTCCAGTCAGTTGTCTATTTCTTGAGACCAACACACTTTTTTTTTTTAATTTTTGATCTGGCATGATCTGTTATTTCTATATTTAACACCCTGGCCCAGTTTTTCCAGCCTAGCTAAACTGAAGAGTTCAAGAGCTACTTTGGATTAACTCTTTGAGGTTAAAACACTTACCTGACTGACTTCAGCTTTAAAGTTTTTTGAAGACTTATTGAATTGGAAAAGTAAATTGTGTTCTTTCACTACATGGAGTTTCCCACTGAACAGAACAGTGCTTAATTCTAACCTTGTATCCCCTGAAGTTGGAGTAGGCTCAAATTTCAGTATATGCAGTATATATTCTCTTTCAATTCAAATTGCTCCCAAGAACACTGACACCTCCAGATGCTGTTAACTTTTCTAAAATTACCACCGTTCTCTTTAGCAACTATAGAAATAAAAGTAACAGGATATCATACTGAGCTGTGATTTGTCTGAGGGAGGGAGAGAGCTGTGAGAGCCTCTTGTCCACTTCCCTAGCATTTATGTAGCAATGTGTCCTGTGGTAAATTTCAAGGACTCTATTCAAAAATGTTTTAATAAATTCAAGCAATAAAACAAAGGGAGAATAATGTGCATTCGTGCCACTTTTTAAGACCCTTTGGAAAAACATGGAAATTATGTTTTATTTTCTCTCATTGGTTTGTACAGAAGAAATCTAGACATTCTCCTATCTCGGCATATCATTTCTTATGTTTGAATGAAAATAATATAAGAAAATAGAGCGTAAAGAAATCCTGAGAAATATTCTTACGTAGAGAGTACTGAATTATGTAATATTTTTTTTTCCTTAAATAAGACACAAGTAAAAGCCCCATTGCTAGGAAAGCTACAATGAAATTAGGTATCAATATTACCACAGGAAAAAATAATGGAAAATATTATTTCTATTGTGTGGTTTTATTAAAAAATGGAAGTCTGAACTACGATCCTAGTGACAATATTTTATGGAAAAGATGGGCAAGCCTTGACAAGTAAGCTGAGATGCTTCATTTGGTTTATTGAATGTAAGGTTTTAAAAATTCATTTAAAATGCAGACTAATGGAGACATCCAGATTAAGATGCCTGATTGAAACCATATCATAGAATCTGTCTTCCATCATAGCCAATGAAAAATTGGGCAAATCCCAGTAGTATTAACAAAAAAAGAAGAACCAAAGCAACCAATCAAATTAAGAAACAAAATAAGGAAATAAAAGGAATAGTCTGGAAATAAATGATACTTAACCATTTTCTTATTTCCTGAGAGTAAAACTCATGAATTAACAAATCCTGAAATGTAGAAATACAAACTTTGAGCACCCTCTCTTTTCCTCTTTCATCTGGGGAGTAAGGAAATGGATATTGGGGACGAGATAAAGATAAGTGAAAGCAAGAAAAACAAAGCAAAATCTTCTGTCATGTAAATAATGACTTCGGGGCTATTTAAAACTTGAAAATATCCCTCAGTAGAACAACATCACCATTCAACTCTGTAAAGTGAATCTTGTTATAGAATTTAACTGTCTGACAGTGAGAACGGAAGCCGGATGTTCTAACAATAACAACAAAGTCAACCCACTTTAGCTCTTATGTGAACCTTTTCTGAACACAGACGAGCGAGTAGATAAAACAAAACTAACCCCCCTTAAGTTGTAGTTCAGACACAATAACAAGTCCCATATGTAGTTGTAAATATTGTGTTTAAAATATCACAGTATTGTAACAGAGCAAATGGAAATTTTGGAAAGAAATCCCCAAGCATTGGAGATGAAAAGAAATGATATTGCTCCTATGTAAATAAATTATAGGATGGATGGATGGATGGATGGATGGGAGGAAGGAAGGAAGGAAGGAGGAAAGGAAGGGAAAGGGAAGAAAGTATGGAGGGAAGAAATATGTAACAAAGACTCTTCCTAGGAGAAAGTATAACATAGTGAACAGAAAGATTCTCTCAACTTTTTCTTTATTCCATGTGATGGCATCTTCTTTTTTTAATAAAAAAATTTCAAAAAAGAATAAAAATAAAATGTTATGAGAATAGGTCTAATTAAATAAAGGGTCAAAATAATTTCTCTGAAGAACATTAAATTATAATCATCAGAGACCATAGTTAATTTTTTTTAATTACAGGGAAAATCTTGAGAAAATGTGGATGAAAAGGACAATTATGTTAAAACAGTCTTTAAAAAGTTATTTGATACTGAAAAGAAATTAAGAAGGAATCATTGGTACCTTTGAGGTAGAGTACTCAATAAATGAAAATAAACACTATTCAAAATGGAATATTAAAAAGATCATTTTCCTGAAATAAAATTCTAAATTTGCTTAAATGCTCATGACCTACAATAGGAAAAGTGTTTTTAGGCATATAAGACATATGCGAAACAGAAACTACTACACAGACCTCAGACCTCTTCACTGTAACTTTTATAGTAGAAGACTGTAGAGCAATTTTTGCAGAGATCCAAAAGTACTATTTTTCTTATTTTTTAATGTTTATTTATTTTGAGAGAGAGAGATTGAGTAGGACAGGGGCAGAGAGAGAGGGAGACACAGAATCCAAAGCAGGTTCCAGGCTCTGAACTGTCAGCACAGAGCCCAATGTGGGGCTCGAACATACAAATCATGATCTGAGCTGAAGTCAGATGCTCAACTGACTGAGCCACCCAGTTGCCCCCAAAATATTTTTAATACTGTATTCAAAGCATATGTACAATGAGGTTTAATTGTAAAGGAGTTCATTTTGAACTTCTAAGTTTTGTTTTTCACAACATGGCTTTCTTATTTTCTTGACAATACTTTTTTTTTTTTTTTTGGTAGATCAGTCCTGTATTATTAAAGTATCCCTGATATACTTGACAATACGAAGAAGAGTTTGTCAAGGTTCAAGGAAATTTGGGAATAACGGGTTGCTTTCACTCAATAAACCACCGAGCAAAAAGGACAAACATCCAGGACAAATAAGAATATCACTGAGTGGGCACAGCTGTACAACACCTCCCTAAGTCCTGAAAGATCTGAACTGATTTGGTCGTTAGTGCAGCCTGCATTGGAGCAATGATCTTGTAGGTCAGAGGATCTAAAACCTTAATTTCATTGCCTGCTATGCCCTTAGACTGGGTGTGGGGTTGGGGTGGGAAAGACACATCCACACTTGGCATAAGACCTCATAAAGACTTTTTTTTTTTTTTTTAGTCCCGCAGTTAAACCAGATTTTCTTCCTATTTATTACTGGGTTATCAGACCTACACATGAACTAGTCACGACCTGTTTCAACAGTACTGACCTGATTAAATGGTCCAATACATGTATTCTTTTTTTGTTTTTTTAACTTTTGAGACATAGTGCTAGTATATGGACTATTAATTAATTTCCTTCTTTTGGTAAAAAATATGGAAAGAGATACTGGCTATTAGATTGCAGAAGTGAGAGAGAAGACTATGTAACTAGATTCTATGAGAAAGGGACAAACAGCTTGCTTTACATACACACACATGTACACATATACAGTTTGTTGGTTATATAACACACACACATATATTACAATTACTTGGTTATAATGCTCGTCTTTGACTTAAGATGTAATTGCTGACAACAACAACAACAAAAAAAGAAAAGATGTACTCACAGACTAGGAAAAAAAATGCGGGGGGTGGGGTGGCAAAAAAAGGATATACTCAATGATTGACCTTAGGGGATTTTGTAGCAAAACAAGACAACAAATAAGAAAAACAAAAAAAGAAGAGCCCATTAATTGAGTTCCTAAGAAAGCAGATATTGATACTTGCATTAAGTAGTGCATATGAGTAGAGAAGTTGAGATGGAATAACGCAGGAGGATTCCTTATACCTTTGGAGTGTGTTAATGGTATTTCAAAGGCAGATGAACCGCAGAAGTGTTCTTAGCTTCACTGAAGAACATACAACTTTAATTTACTAAGCACTTATTTTCTCTGTTAATTAGGAATGTAACAACACTTTGATCCATCCATCCATACATACACCTATCCATTCATCCATCCATTTATTCAACTAATGTATACTCAGATTTTCTTATGTCATCTTCATAATTTGACATTAGATAAATATCAGAGAAGACAACAAATAGAACTTTTGCTGTCATATGGCTACATTTTTAGTATTTATATACTCTGTGTGAAAACATTCCATACTATAAATGTATTTAATAAAGGGAGTAGGACTTTAAACTAGTCCTTATGCAACACCATGTACTGCAACTCCGCCATAATGTCAGGTTTGTGTGCCCTATGCTGTACATTTACTCTTTCCAGCTTGTCTTCTCTAGTCCCCCAGTTGCCACAACATTTACTCACTGGAGATTCCATTCAATTTATTTTACCAACATTTTTTGCTATACTTCATTCCCTAGATACCTTGTACCTTCTTTTAAATTGGCTTACATTCGGGGCACCTGGGTGGCCCAGTCGGTTAAGTGTGTGACTTGAGCTCAGGTCATGAGCTCGCAGTTTGTGAATTCGAGCCCCGCATTGGGCTCTGTGCTGATAGCTCAGAGCCTGGAGCCTGCTTCAGATGCTTTGTCTCGCTCTCCGTCTGCCCCTCCACTGCTCACGCTCTGTCACTCTCTGTCTCAAAAATAAATAAAACATTAAAAAAATTAATAAATAAAAACAAATTGGCTTAGATTCCATGTGAGCCATTATAATTACTTCCTTGAATGTCCTTTGACTTCCTTACTCTCTCACTTGATTGTACTAACCTAACAAAATCAGAGCCTTTATTCAATCCAACTTTGCCTGTTCCACACCTGCTATCCTTTACTAAATACGCTGGAGAAATGCGCGTGCGCGCGCGCGCGCACACACACACACACACACACACACACACACAATCATACACATTTTAAATTTATGACACATATCTCAGATGAATCCTGAAGGCTGTCCAGGAATCATTGTACATTTTCCTAACCCATTCACTTCCCAGTTTACTCCAAACTGCGAACATCTTATCCCAACATCCTCACTTTTAGATGGTAACTTAATTTCCTCTAGCAAATAGAAAATAATTTTTATGGATTGCTACCACCACATACACTTACTTTCAGCATGTATTTTCACTGCTTTTTAGCCTTTTGTCCTAAGTTATCTTTTTTATCATATTTCTGTAATCAACCCTTCATGTAGCGGAACCCATCTGTTCTATCATCCTTTACAATACACACTCATGCTGCCTTCTCCCATCTTAAAGCTAGAAACCTTTGAATGCACCAACAATTATTTTTATCCCCTCTGCAGAGAAGCTTACAAATGTTATCTATACAAACTCTTTTTCTCACTCGTTTCCTCCTATTCTTGCCTAAACTACTACATTCTGGGTTTTACTCTCCGCAAATCACTGAAGCTGTTGACTTCTCTGTCCCTAAAGTCAATGAAAAATGCTCAGTTTTTTTCAGAAACATTGGATACAGTTGGCCACCTTTCCTTTCTGAATCATTCTTCCCTTGAATTCTGAGACATCACTTTTATTTCTGGGTTCTTCCCATCTTACTGGCTGCTCCTTTACCTCTCCTTGGCTGGTTCTTTCACATCTCTCTGACCCCATTAATATTAAAGGACCCCGTCCAAACTCTTCCAGTATCATTGCCTTTTTCAGATTGCCATAAAGTATTGAAAATTATTTTCAGAGCAATAAAAGTCAATTCGAGAATTACATAAGTGATTGTGGGGTAGTTATCTACAATTTTGAATCCTTGATTTCCTTCTATCAAGTCAAATAATTCAAAGTTGACTGTATTTCTTTGAGTAATCTTGATAAATGAGACAGTTGTGTTATAATGAGATATCTGGTGCTAGTAACATGAATGAGGAAGGAAAGGGAAGGGTAGAGAAGGGAGATTAATTAATAATAAATATTCAGGGCAGAATTTAGTGTCATAGAATTTGAAGACTTTCAAGTACACCAGTCAGTCATTTATTGAAGAATATGGGCCAGAGTGATTACTTTATTAAGAAATAGTTATCATCTATCCTCCCTTCCCTGACATAAGCATAAATATCACCTAGGAAATTACTGCATTTCATGAGGGGATGCACAATGACAACTCTGACACTTTGAAGAGCACAGATTAATTTATAAATAATAAATCCCCGAAATTTTTGTTTGACTCATAATTTCAAATGTGTGGACCTTTTAAAAGTTTTTTTTTTGTTTTTTTTTTTTTTTTTTTTTTTGTCCTTGGGGAAGCAGTTTAAAACTTCAGTAAGTTTATCAGAAAGCATTTTTAGTGTGTTTGACAGTTGCTTTAAAAATGGGCTTTTTTCTTCTCAGGAGGGAAAATATCAATGTCATGTGGTGTGTAAGTTGCTATGGTTACTATTCCTCGTTCTTTTTTTTTTTTTTTTAATAACAATTTGAACTGGCTTTTAAACTTGAGCAACAACCTAGCCTACTTAAGAGTAAATTGCTACCTCATGAGAGCTCAGCCCTTAAGCCCACTACCCCTTCTTTTCACCCCCTACCTCCAGGTACTTACTTGAAATTAATTTATAAATTTATAAGTACTCAGTCTTCTTGGCTAGCTGTGCAGTTCAATAGGCAGTGTATTAATAAGGGATTACAGTTGACCCGTGAACACTGTGGGGTTTAGGGGCACCAACCATCGTGCAGGTGGAAATCCACCTACAATGTTGAACTCCCCCCAAAACCTTAACTCCTGATAGCCTGTTGTTGACCAGAATCCTTACTAATAACATAAACAGTTGTTTAACACATCTTTTGTTTGCTATTTGTTTGCTATATGTATTATATACTAATACTAAAGAACATAAAATGTTATTAAGAAAATAAAAAGGAAAATACATTTATAGTACTGTATTTTAGAAAAAACTCCATGAATAAGTGGAACCACACAGTTCCAGCCTGTGTTGTTTAGGAGTCAACTGAACTAGTTAAATATGAAGAAAAGGGTAAGTTCTCCAGTTTACTTTTGTTGGCAGAACAGATGGGAAGACTTTATTTTTCATAAGCCTATTAACTCTCTTGACTTAATGTATCAACTCCAATTGCACATTTCCCACAGAACTCTGATTCTGAATGTTTGCCCACTCATCTATACCTCAGTCTCTGTAATGGCCATTTGAATACAAATAAGGGTCAAAGCAGACTTGGGTTCATTTTAATTTCTGTTATTAAAATGATGCTGAGACCACCAAATCTCCAATGTGGAGAAAAGTAAAGTACCCTTTGACCAACATCATAAAATAGCAATAGAGAAATCTGATTACTTCTGTCTAGTCTTCTTTTTATAGCTGCTTGTAAAATAAATCATGAAGTATTTAGCAATATTTTCTCCTAAGATCATGACTTTTCAGAAATGAACTTTGATTTATTTCATTGAGATGCATAGACTTGTCAGTGTTATATATAATAGATTTTATTTGAAAATTGCTATCAAAGGAAGTCAGAGTGGGATCTAAATGCAACACAGCTCATTAATGTACAGATTTAGATTTGAGTTTCCATATGTCCTTCACAACATAAACTGCATAAAATAAATCTGAAATTAATTTGCTAAGCAGTAATAAAGGGTATGTACTACTGTTACTATGGGTTATACTATGTGTGAAATCGATATATTCTCACATATCCTATTACTATATTTGAGTTATAGTATATGAAACATTATTAATATATTCTCACAAAGGTCTTGAAAATAATAGTATCCCCATGGGTTCAAAAATGTATGGAAAGTAAGCAACACAAGATCTCCCAAAACCTTTTTGATGTATGTATGTACGTATATTATGCACATTATAAAACGTATCCAAAAACACGGAATCACAATTTCAAAATAAATGGTAATTGTAACTAATATCTTAAGAGCAAATCAATATATACTTTGTTGAGAAAAATTCTTCGTGCTATTTCTATGTACCTAAAATTTTTCAGAGAATGCAAACTAACACAAAATGACTAGCAGCCCGAAAGTTCCACAGCTGAGGGCTTCTTTCAGGAAAGAGAGAATGTATTCTCTCTCAGGCCAGTGGGAGAGGTGCGAAGAATCTTATCCCCTGCATCGTGCGACCCCACCTCCTGCCACTCCTGCTAACGGTCCCCTAGAACTCCCGGATTTTCAGGGCAGTGAAGGACTTTCAGATTCTACAGTATGTCGTATAGCACTTCTCTCTCAGGCAATGTCACATTTCAAAGACCATCATAGAGTGGGAGAGTATGAAAGACCCTTTTTGTGATGTGATATAATATTAGTACTCCAGGCTTCTCCAGAGAAACAGAACTGATAGAATGGATGGATGGCCAATGGACTGATAGATACATAGATAGATACATAGGAAAAAATAGATACACGGGTGATAGATACAATCTATTTCTGTATCTGTAATAGATAGATCTCTCTCTCTGTATCTGTATCTCTCTCTGTGCGTCTATGTATAGATAAATGGAGGTGGGGATTGATCTATTATTTGGAATTGGTTCGTATGATTAAGGAGGCTGACAGATCCCAAGACTTCCAGAGTAAGTTGGCAAGCTGGATACCTCGGTGGGCCAACAGTATAGTTACAGTCTGAAAGTCAGCAAGCTTAAGACCCATGAAGAGCCCCTGTTTCAGTCAAAGCTCATCTAACACCCTGACAAAACACCCTGAGTAATCCTTGACCAAATATCTGGGCACCCTGTGGCTCAGTCAAGTTGATAGATACTATTAACCATCACACGTAGGTTTTCCAGGTTCTGATTTGACCTAGAATTAAGTTACATTTTGCCAATAACTTAACCTTGTATAGCTTATTTCATTACTTGAAAATGAAGAGATTCAGTAAAGATTAATTTTAAGATCCTTATTGGTTCTAAAAATAATGTGTTCTCATGCACGTACAGATATTTTGACAGTATTCCTGTTTATATCTCATGGAATCAAATGAGTAAGACAAGAAGTAGCATATGATTGGCCACAAACATACATTATCATTATGTCAAAAATTTTTGTATTATGTCAGAAATACAGATGTCATGTTCTTTTATTTATTTTTATTCATTTTTTTAAGTTTATTTTTATTTGAGAGAGAGAGCAAGCAGGGGAGGGACAGAGAGAAAGGGAGACAGAATCCCAAGCAGGCTCCACACTGCCAGCACAGAGCCCAATGTGGGGCTCAAACTCATGAACCATGAGATCCTAATCTGAGGTGAAGAGTTAGATGCTTAACCAACTGAGCCACACAGGCGCTCATGATGCCATGTTCTTTTATTGGTCTTTAACTTTAATTTGTACAATCTGAAGACACATTTATGGTATCACAAATAGGATCAGAAATGTCTTTGTGATATTAGTGGTGATATAAAAGAAAAAAGTTCAGTAAGAACGAGAATGTGTTTGTACTCAAATGAACTCATGCAGTGATTGAACTAACTGTTGTATCCCTTCTCTGTCTTGCTTAGAATCTTATTATCAGTGGAACTCCTAGGAATTGACACATTTATAAAATGTTAAGACACAGAAAACTCGCAAATCAGTTGTATAAATATGGCAATAAGAACCACAAAAAAAGTCCTTGAGGTCATATGTTTGATAATGGACACCATGCACTCAATTCACATCTAAACCAGTAATGTGTCTGCAGATGTACGTAGTTAAATGAGAAAATGTTCGCAAAAGTCCCTTGAGATACGTTGATAATTACATATTCAAACAACATTTGATGTTAGCATGAACTTAGTAATCATTCATGTCAGCTTCCAAATTGTTTTGTATTTCTCATCAGTAAGTTTTTTTGAGTATGTTCCCCATATATATATTCATTTATCTACAAACAGTATATAATAGAATAATCAGAATATATCTAAAGTGAATGAGATAAAAATAAATCATATTTATACTTTTAATATTTTCTTCTTACCCCCAGTGGAGCATTTTTCACAAACCCATGTGTTGTACATTTATCTACACTGATATAACTTCATGCCATTTTAAGTCTTTTTTTTTTTTTTTTTAAGGAAAGGGGTGGGACAGCAGCTATAGAGAAATACTTGTTTCCGCATGGGAGAAGTTCGATCATATTAACTTCTTTTTTTTTTTTAATTTTTGTAATGTTTATTTAGTTTTGAGAGAGACAGAGACAGAATGTGAGCAGAGGAAGGTAGAGAGAGAGGGAGATACGGAGTCCGAAGAAGGTTCCAGGCTCTGAACTGTCAGTACAGAGCCCAACGCAGGGCTCGAACTCAGGAGCTATGCGATTACCACCAAAGTCGGATGCTCAACCGAGTGAGCCAGCCAAGCACCCCTGATCATATTAACTTCTAATGAGAAGTATTCAGTAAAGAGGGAGAAGTTGAAGGAAAATAATCAAGAGTGCAAGTCCTTGATAAGGATAAGCCTTTGCACCGTGGAATCAGGAACAGGGCATGAATGAGACTGCAGGCTAAGAGATGTGTTGTAAGGCTCAGTCCCGCAATTCACTATTCCTGTGACTTTGGGGATTTCTTGATCTAATCAGCATCATAGTTTTCTCATACCTAAAGTAAGATTGTTGTCATATGGTATCCTTTTTTAGGTCAGAAACTTCAATTCTGAACTAATGAAGAGCTTGGAAGTCATCAGTCTCATCTTCACAAAACAAAAGTTAAAAAAAAAAAAAAAAAAAAAGAAAGAAAAACCTGAAAGTCAACAACTCTTCTTCGGTTCATCAGATAATTAGGCTCACAAAAGAAAGCATTTTCACTAAAACTGGAAAGACAGGTAGATCCCTAGACCACAGCTTAATGGAGCAGAAGCCCCAAAAGCAGAGGCAGCCCCTGTCAGCACTTACAGAAGAGCTGTAGCTGATGAGCCACCAGAGGCTCTGGTTGCTGAGTCTGAGAGTTAAAATCTCCAGAGAGGAGGCACGGGCACCTGGGTGGCTCAGTTGGTTGAGCATCCTGCTTTGGCTCAGGTCACCATCTCGCAGTTCATGGGTTCTAGCCTGGGGTCAGACTCTGTACTAACAGCTTGGAGCCTGGAGCTTGCTTGGGATTCTATGTCTGCCTCCCTTCCTCTCCCCGAGTTGTTCTCTCTCTCTCAAAAATAAATAAAACATAAAAAAAAAAAAAAAACCCTCCAGAGAGGGGAGGAGGCAATCTTATGGGAGTCTTCCTTCTTTCCTGAGGTTTACCATTAGGATCCTTACCAGATTCTTAGGATTCTTAAGATCAAAGAAAAATCCCCTCGTACTTGTGTAAGTGCAAGGGAAAAAGAAACCATTTTGAAATATGCCTGGAACAACCTTCTGTTCTCCTTAACAAAAGATTGTCTGCTGAAGAAACTGTTTTACCAGAACCTAACACACTTGCATTTTAGCAGAGCCTAATTGAGCAGGAAGAAGGGAAAGACCCAGCTACAGGTCACACTGGACGTCCAGCTTCACCTAAGCTGGGAGGAGTCCAGCTTCACCTAAGCTGGGAGGACGTGGGAAGGTCTTGAGAAAGCAAGTGTCAAAGGACAGGCTCACAGAAAGACTGAGATCTAATTATAGGATAATAGAGGCTTTCCTACCATCTTCACCCTATAACCACCTCAGTAGGGTCCCCCTATAATAACAAGGGATTGCAGCTGAAGAGACTGTAAGCCTCAGACACTAAGGAGTCTCCAAGAAAAACCCAAGGATGACAAAGGAGACATAAACAAGGACACTAGAAGAAATTTTATTCTCTGACACACACAGCTGTAATAAACAGTAAATAGCCATATAACTCCTGGTCAGATAAACATAAAACCACAAATGAAAGGCCTGTTTATTTCAGTTCCTATAACCTGACACATTATGTCTGGCTTTTAACAAGAAATTAAAAGACACACATAAAGGAAAACAAACAAACACAAAAAACCCCATAATCTCAGAATCAGACTCAGACATGGCTGAGAGCTTAGAATTATCAGAGGATATTTTCACGTAAATATGATTAATAAGATCAGGATTCTAATGGAAAAAAAATGGACAGCATGTAAGAGCAGATGAAGTAGTATAGGCAGAGATGGAAACTCTTAAGAGTCAAAAGGAAATGTGATAAATAAAGAACACTGTAACAGAAATAAACATGTGTTCAGTGATTTCATCAGTAGACTGTGATCAAGGGAAGACTCAATAAACCTGAAGAGAAGTCAATAGAAATTTCCCAAGATGAGAGGCAGAGAGAAAAAAAAAATGTGCAACACAGTAACCCCCAAAAAAGGGTGAAAAATGTGAGGCATTTACAAAAGATTTACATATAATGGAACTTCCAGGAGAAGAATATAGAGAGAAAGTAACATGAGAAAAATTTGAAGTAATATTGAAAATGTTCCAAAATTAATATCAGACACCAAACCACAGATGTAGGAAAGTCAGGGAACACCAAGCAGGATAAATGTCAAAAAAACTACATCTGGACCTGGACATATTATAATTAAAGTTCAGAAAATTACATACTAAGAGAATATTTTGAAAGAAGAGAAAGGGCAGACCAAAAAGAACCTTAGAGATAGAATAACAAGGATAAGAATTGTAACAGACTTCTTCTGAGAGATGATGTAGGCAAGAGGAAAGTGTAGTATATTTAAACTATTCAAAGAAATAGACCACCCACCTAAACTTCTGTATACAGTTAAAATATCTTTACAAATGAGGGAAAAATATATTTTCTGAAAGAGAAACTGAGTAAATCATTCTTTTAAGAACTATCCAAAGAAGCTCGTCAGAAGAAAGGAAATGATACAGGCCAGAAACTTGAATCTTTATAAAAAAAAAAAAAGTGTTAGAGAAGGAATAAGTAAAAGTGAAATAAAATCTTCTATTTTTCCTATTCTTAATTAATCTAACAGGTAAAGGTATCTTCAAAATATAACAATGACATATTGAATCTTTATAGCTTATGTATAAGCGAAAAGAATGAAAGCAATGTAATACAGGATGGGAGAGAAGAATTAGGAATGCTCTGTTTTAAGGAACCTGCACTATCCATGAAGCAATATAGTATTATTTGAAAGTGAAATTAGATTAATTATAAATTTATATTTAAAACACTAGGGCAATGACTAAAATATCTAGAAAGAAAAAGAAAGAAAGAAAGAAAGAAAGAAAGAAAGAAAGAAAGAAAGAAAGAAGGAAAGAAAGAAAGAAAGAAAAAAGAAAGAAAGAAAGAAAGAAAGAGAAAGAACAAATGAACCATGGATGGATGGATAGATGGATAAAATTAAAAGAAATATAATTGACATGCTAAGAGAAGAAATAAAATGGAATGATATAAAATGTTTAATTACGACTAAACAAACAAGTTCAATGGATAGGAAAAGTAATCTGTGATAGATATTAATCCAGTTATGTCAGTAATCACTGTAAATGTGAATGAATTAAGTGCACCAATCAAAAGACAAAGACTATTAGAGTGGATTAAAACAAACAAGCAAAGAAACAAACTGAACTCAATTGTCTATAGATATACCAACTCAAATATAAAGGTACAGATAGATTAAATGTAAAAGCATGTATAAAGATGTATCAGGCTAATACATCTTTCAACACAAAGCCAGAAAAACCTATGTTAATTTCAGACAAAGCAGAAAAAAGAAATAATACATTTTAGAGCTGAAATACATGGAGTTGAAAACAAGAAATCAGTAGAAAGATCGGCAAAACCAAAAGCCTATTTGAAACAGTCAGTAAGAATGATAGACCTCTAACTAGGATAACTAAGGATGGATGGATAGATGGATAGATGGATAGATAGATACATAGATTAAGTGAATAAATAAAAAGGAAACACAAATTGCTAATATCAAAACAGAAAAAGACCGTAACAATTCCATATATGTTAAAAGGATACTAAAGGAATATGATGAACTATATACTCATAAATTTGATAACTTAGAAGAAATGGATCAATTTCTTTATATGAACTATCTAGCAGAACTCACACAAAGAGAAATAGCCTGAAAAAGCTTATATTTTTAAATTCAATCAATAATTAATAGTCTTGAAAAGAAGAAAACACCAGAGCCAAGTGGTTTCACTGGTGAATTCTACCAAACATTTAAGGAAAAACAAAAAAAAAAAAAAAAAACAAAACAGTTTTCTACAATCTTTTCCAGAAAATAGAAGCAGAGAAAATATCTCTAACTTGTTATGAATCCAGAAGTACCCTAATAACAAAATCAGACAAAGTCATTACAGGAAAGGAAAACTAAAACCTAATGTTTCTCATGCACATAGGTGCAGAACTCCTCGACAAAATATTAATCAACTGAACCCAACACTGTATTAAATGAATTCTACACCATGAGCAAGTGGCATTTATCCCAAGTATGTAAGGGTGACTCAATTTTCCAAAAGCAATGTTTCTGTCACATCAACAAACTAAAGAAGAAAACTGACATGATGATATCAGTAGATGTAGCAGATTTGACAAAATGCAACACTGCTTCTTGTTTAAAACGTTCAGCAAACTTAGACTAGAGAAGACCTTCGTCATCCTGATACTATCTGCAAGCTAACATCATACTTAATGGTGAAAAACCAGTGGATTTCCCCTTAAGATCTGGAGCAAGGCAAGGCTGTCCCACCTCACCACTGTTATACAACATCTTATTGGGAGTCCTAGTTAATGTACTATGACAAGAAAAAGAAGTAAAAGGTATACAGAATAGGAAGGACAGAATAAAATAGTTATTATTCTTAAATGACATGATTGTCCATGTAGAAAATCTCAAAGAATTGACAAAATTATTTAGCAATTATTGTAAGACTGCACAATAAAAGGGAAAACATAAAGTCAATAAAATTGTATATACCAACAGTGAACAACTGGGATTTGAATTTAAAAATACAACCCCATTTACATTATTAAGAAATTAAATATTTAGGGGGGCACCTGGGTAGCTCAGTTGGTTAAGTGTCTGACTTCAGCTCAGGTCATGATCTCATGGTTTGTGAGTTAGCCCTGCGCCAGGCTCTGTGCAGACAGCTCAATGTGTGGAGTCTACTTTAGATTCTTTGTCTTCCCCTCTCTCTGCCCTCTCCTGCTCACACTCTGTCTCTCAAAATAAAAACTAATTAAAAAAATATTTAACAAATCACATATTGATATGAGGAAAAATATAAAATTCTGATGAAATAAATGAAAAGATCTAAACAGATGCAGATATAGTTCATGTTTGTAGAAAGACTCAACATTGTCAAGATGTCAGTGCCTTGTAACTTAACACATAGATTCAACACAATCCTAATTAAAATCTCAGCAAGTTATTTTATGAACATTGACAAAATGACTCTCAAGTTTGTATGGAAGATAAAAGGACCCAGAATAACCAATATAATATTGAAGAAGAACCAATTTGAAAGATTGGCATTACATGACTTCAAGACTTACTCTAAAGCTTGAGTAATTAAGAGAGTATGATACAGACAAATAGATCAGTGTACCAGAATAGAGTCCAGAAATAGACCCACACAAACATAGTCAACTAAACAAAAGAGCAAAGGCAACTCAATGGAGAAAGGATTGTCTTTTCAATAAATGGTGCTGGAATAATTGGACATCTATAGGTCAAAAAAAAAAAAAAAAAAGAAAAGTCTAGACACAGACCTTGAAGCTTTCACAAAATTAACTCGAAATGGATCATAAACCTAAATGCAAAACCAAAACTAAAACTTCTGGAAGACAGGATAGGAAAAAAATTCAGGTTAACATAGGTTTGGTGATGGTTTATTAGATACACTATCACAAATGAAAAAAATACAAAATGTTACAGCCATTTTGGGAGCCAGTGTAACAGTTTCTTACAAAGCTAAATATAATCCTGTCCTAGAATCCAGCAATCATTCTCCCTGATATTTACACAGATGACTTCAAATTTTACATCCACAAAAATTCTGCATAGGAATGTTTATAGAACTCTTTCATAATTACCAAAATTTGGAAGCAACCAAGGTGCCCTTCAATATATGAATAAATAAACCAACTGTGACACATCCATTAAAAGATGTATCAGTGATAAAAGGAAATGAGCTTTCAAGTCATGAAAAGGCACAAAGAATCTTAAATGTATATAGCTAAATGAAAGAAGTCAATCTGAAAAAGCAAATCATTGTATGATGCCAACTATATGACATTCTGGAAAAGGCAGCTATAGACAGTGAAATGATCCATAGTTTCTAGGAAAGGTAGAGGGGGTGCATGAAAAAGAAGAGCACACAGGATTTTTAGGGCTATGAAGTTATTTGGGGGAAATGCCTTTTTTTTTCCAATTCTCTAAATCCAAACGTTGAAAAGAAAGTGGGCTCATCTAGGATTTGAACCCAGGAACTATCACACCCAAAGTAAGAATCATATCCCTAGATCAGTGAGAGCGACCTACAACCATGAAATGATTTCATATGGTGTTGTAATTGTGAATACATAACATTATGCTTTTGTCAAAACCCATGGAAGTTTACAGCATAAAAAGTGAACCCTACTGTAAACTCTGGACTCTGGTTAGTAATGACGTATCAACATCGGCTCATCAGTTTTAGTGAATATACCACACCAATGCAAGATGTCAAAACTGAAGCAATTATTGGGGGGTGGGGGGTGAGACAGTATATGGGAAGTCTGTACTTTCTGTTCAGTTTTTTTTTTTTTTTTGTAAACATAAACCTTCTCTTGTTAAGGTCTACTAATTTAAGAAAGCAAGGATAAGCAAGAGTGAGTGATTTGGTTCTGTGAATGCATGACTGTCAGTTGTGTCTGACTACCTCAGCCTATTGTGTAGACCATGTTGCAGAGCTATGGAGCTAAGTGAGGTGTGAAGAGGGGCATCCCCAGAAGTGTTATATAGTATGTTTAGTATTTTATATTCAGTATATTACATTATATTTAGTATATTAATGGATGACATCTGTTGAATTCTCACAATTCTTACTATTCTAGTAAGAATTCAATAGATGTCTTCCATTAACATACTAAATATAGTAGTATATATTTGCTACATGTGCATTTGTTAGAAGTTTTACTTCTAACAAATATTACGGAAAGAATTATTGTCGACACATTAAAGATGAGGAAACTGAATTTCCAAAGAAGAAAGACGTTCTGCTCTTTCACTCTTTCAGGGTTAAGTACTCCTAAATGGATAACTTCCTAAGCTCATCTTTCTTCTATGCTACATATAGACTTTTGAATTAAACCATTTATGAGAGCATTATTTCTGGGGAGATTACACACTGGAGAGTTTTGTCTACACTGCCACGCAACCATGTGGTGATGAATACAGAAACGAAATACCTGAGAGGCAAGGACAAGGAGAAATAGGAACAACACATTATTGATTCCCGGCCACCAAACTTCACAGGTCTTTAACATTATCCAGGAACCTTAGTGTATTTCTTTAATCAGCTATTTTACCACTTCTCTGGACTAAATAGACCATATTCTTTCAAATCACTGTTGGCACAGATTCTTTTTTCACTCTCTGCACCCGACCTCAACTCCTACTATATGGAGCTAAGTAAAACCAACCTCTGAGATTCATAACAAAGTCTACGTGGGAAAGTGACTATTTCTTTCTTGTTCTCCCACTTTTAAGATATTTTTAATTCTCCAAATACAGGTTAGTGAATAGTTGTCTAAAAGACTTGATACATGATTACCCTACTCTCTTTTGAAACCAGGGTATTATAGAATGAATCTGAAAGGACTTCTTTTTTCTATATATTCTGAAGGAGTTTGTGTATAATTGGTGTTATTTCTACTTTATCTATTTGGTAGAATTTGTCAGTGAAGGCATCTGGACGTGAATATGTCGGATGGTTATTTCACAAGGAATTGAATTTTTTAACAGATACAGAACTATTCAGGCTATCTATTTCTTCCCGAGAGAGAGTTTGTATCTTTCAAGGAGTTTGTCCATTTCATCTAAGTTGTTGAAAATAAAATCTCCATTGGACTCTTTCTTAAAGTTTCCATCTCCCCACTGATATTCCTCGGCTTTGGTGCATATTTTTCATCTTTTAAAATACAGCCTTCAATATATTAATTATAGTATTCTAATTTCTCCATTTAATAGTTCCAACATCTGATGATCTCTGAGTCTGGTTCTCTTAATTGCTGTATGTCTTGATGATTTTTTTTCTTTGTAATTTTAATTTTGCCCTGTTGAGTGTCATGATGTTTTATTTAAGCCAGACATGTTGTGAAGAACAAGAGGAACTGCTTAAGAGTAAGAAGTATTTCCAAGTGAAATTGGGTATTTCTCTTCCTAATCTACAACTGGCCTGTACAGTCATTGAACCATTGGTTTCAAATTACTCTTAGGATGATTTGGGCTGAGTGAAGGAGCTTGAACACTAGAGGGTTTCAGCTACCCTGTTTTATTTACCCCACAGAAGGCCTGTCTTCATGTTCTTACCCCTCTGAGCAGAACAGTACTATGGTGTGTTACTCGGTGTTTCTTAGGTTGGTGGTGGATGGCCAGAGGTGAGCTATCTGTCCCTACCCTGGCTTTAGTCTTAGGGGAGACTTGTGTGCCTGGGACTTGGGTATGAAATTTTCTCAGCATTTCTGTTTCTTCTCTCTGTGGCATGTTCCTTCCTGACACTCAACTGGAGGAAGGAGACCTCTCAGGTCCTTTTGAAACCCTCCCGAGATGAAGATTTTATTCCTAACGTCCTAACTCTATCATGAACGGGTGCATATCTGTGACCTTGGAGTTAGATTGTTTCCTGCCCTTCTCTCAAAGGCTTAACTCTTTTGATAGAATGATTCATGCGGAGAGTACATTTCCATGGCTTTCACCTCCTCCATACTTGTATCACCAAGGGAGGCTCTCTCCAATCTTTGCCCCTGGTAATCTTTTCCTGCAAGCTCTGAATTAAGATCTATGGAAATATGCCTTCAAGTTGGGGCAGATTCCTTTTCATTCTGAATTTCCCTGGGGTTCTATTTTCTCCCGCTAGCCCATGCTCAGCCTTTTTCAATTCATTGATATTATATGCACTGGCTTTAATATCTGACCCTGTCTTCTCCCCATGTTTTGCTAGAGCTTAGAATAGTCATTGAACCATTGGTTGCAAATTACTCTAGGGATGACTTGGGCTGGGTGAAGGAACTAGAATGTTCTGTGTGTGCTCTCTTCCCATGGGGAAAAATGGAGCTGATTTCCCTGGTCATGGTTGCCCCATGAGTACAGGTCTCTGAAAGTTGTGATTTTATTGTTTATTCCACTTTCTCTCGTTTTTAGAGTGGGGACAGTACTCTTTGCTTTTTTTTTTTTTTTTTTTTTTTACATCTGAGGTATAAGTAGATCTTTCTTTCTTAGTTTCAATCCTTTCTTGTGTATTGTATCCTAGCCAACTAGATTTAAAGACTTTTTTCATTACAGACACATTCTCTCTCTCCCTCTCTCTCTCCCTCTCTTTCTCTCCCTCCCCCTCTCTCCCTCTCCCTCCCCCTCTCTCCCTCTCCCTCCCCCCCCGCTCTGTCACACACACACATACATACCACACTCCTGTTTGAGATCTCTTTCCTATATATCCCTTTCTCCTTCCACTTACCGGCTTTACTCCCCTTTTAGTCCAATGCAGCACTGCTGGGTTCTGTGTCTGCCACACATAATGGTTTTCTTTATAACCTCTTTGTGACTAAATCTAATGATCAACGAAAGTCCTGGAACAGAGGCAGTAAGTCATTAGAGTATGGAATAATCAGACCAAAAAAGGTACTGGAATTTGCAGAATGTTAGCAGAAAATGTGCTTTATAGTCGACAATTTGCACACGATTTATTGTTAATAGAGAAAATGAAAAAAAAGGGAGAAAGTGCAAAAAGAAAATGGTAAAAATATGAATAGTAAGAATAGTAAGATTTAAATGTGAATGAATATTGATCCCCATGGTTTCAGGGCAACTGAATAGCTAAAAAAGCACAGGAAAAAAAGTAGAATTAAGAGTAATCATGTAAATTATGGCATAGAATGTTCCAGTGGCAGGGACTCATAAACAGAAGGAATAATAAAATGGACAACAACAATATAGGTTTCAGTCACTGGGAGTCTAAGTATAAAATATTGTGAATAATGAAAAAGCAACTGTTTTTGAGATTGCACTAATGCACGCATGATACTATATGGAGTCACAATGCACACACACGCACACAGCATTTTTGAAGCAAGGTAGGAGGGTGGGAAATAATACTTGGGAAAACACCAACAAAAATCAAGCAAGAGGTCTTTGATCATTTTACTTAATTTGGGTAAGAATTGGGGTGGTGCCTGCGTGGCTCAGTCGGTTGAGCATCCGACTTCAGCTCAGGTCATGATCTCAAGGTCTGTGAGTTCGAGCCCCACTTCGGGCTCTGTGCCGACAGCTTGGAGCCTGCAGCCTGCTTGAGTTCTGTGTCTCCCTCTCTCTCTGCCCCTCCCCTGCTCATACTCTGCCTCTCTCTGTCTCTCAAAAATAAATAAATGTTAAAAAAATTTTAATTGGGTAAGAATGTTTCTACCTGAAGGACTAAGAAGATGAAAAGATATCCTAAGGGTCATGACTCTTGTTTAGAGAAAGATGTTTCACCATAGGGAAAAGAAAAAATAAATATTGCATTTCATAATATAAAATATATAATACATGTATTATTATCAATATATATCAATAGGTCAATATATTTTTCTATAAAGCATGGTATATATCCCAGTAGATAACATGAGAAAATGCTAAGATTTCGCTGTGACAAATTAACACATTCATTTGAGGTGGTGAGTAGAAGGGGAAAAAAAACCCACCACTCTGTGGAAATCTCATGTGAAAATAGGCCTTATGAAGCCAGATAGCTCTGTGCAGCATTGACAACTTGTCATGTTAAGACTGATGTCCCGTTTGGGCCTTAGGCTACTCCTCACTTTGCTAAGGATCCCACTTTGAAAGTTTACACAGAAATGAAGAAGTGCTTGCTCATGGGAATCTAAGCATCCAATAGGTGTTTTCTTCACCAAGTTCAACACATGCCACGTCAGAAGAGCCTACAAATCAAATCCAAATGCGTCAACTCCAAATGGAGTAGGTGGTCTCAAATACCAGGTGAACGAAAGAAGGAAGTTTGACTTCTGTAACTTTCTGTTTGTCCAGAACTATTGAGTTGGTCTTGGGTAGTTATTTAATTAGATTTAATGTGCCTTTATTTTTAAAACTCTCCAATGAGAGGCATAACTTATGTTCAGATTTTTAATTCATGCTAATATGAGGCAGACTGCAGTATTTGAACAGCATCCCAAACGTGTAAGCCAAAGGATACAGAAACTAATGCTACTGCCTGCCTCATCTCAGGAAGGAAAAAGGAAATAGAAGAATAACTTAATTCATTAAAAACTCAAAATCCTGCTGTAAAATTTAATGTAATCTTTTGATCTAAACAGATATAAATATAAATGTTTCTGAAAATGTGCTCTAAAGTATTGCAAGACGAAAGGCAAATTCTTTTGGAATCCGAGCTAAGCATGAAACAAGGCCAGCTAAGCTATGCCACGCTGAGTACATTTCTACTTGGGGAATTTGATGGAACAAGTTGTCAGAGGCTTAATATCGCAGCTAAATAGTCTCCTATAACTTCCTAACTGTCCTAGCATGAGGGGGAAACAAAAGGCCAAGGAAACTGGTAGGATATCAAGTCATGAATCATTTCTAGCTCTGTTTACTTTTCAATAAGAAAATGTCCAATGGAAAGTCCATCAATGCTTGTTCTTTTTATTTGGAGTCCCATAAAAAATGCATCTTTTGGGGCGCCTGGGTGGCTCAGTCGGTTAAGCGTCCGACTTCAGCTCAGGTCACGATCTCACGGTCCGTGAGTTCGAGCCCCGCGTCAGGCTCTGGGCTGATGATGGCCCAGAGCCTGGAGCCTGCTTCCAATTCTGTGTCTCCCTGTCTCTCTGACCCTCCCCCGTTCATGCTCTGCCTCTCTCTGTCTCAAAAATAAATGTTAAAAAAAAAATTAAAAAAAAAATGCATCTTTTTAGTATTGAAACTATTCTGTTACTCTCTGAGAGCTTTCATTTGGTTTACCTTTTAAATTCCTCCAGTTATATGAATTTAAGTCTGTTGTCGATTCTACGATATAAGCTGATACTTCTTCAGCAATTTTGAAATTTGGTGTGCCTGACAATTGTAACAGCCTCTGGCAATGTTTAGCTCTAGTAAAAAGCTGACTAAGTTGCATTTCCTCTGTGCTTTACTTTTAATCTGCCAGTGTCAAATATCAAAATGCGATTTAAAAAAATGCCACAGTGGTTTTTGTGGTAGAGATAAATAATTAAAAGAAGGGGTTACCTTTCTGAAGTGGTACATTTTATATGGTGTTTCTCTCTTTTTCTTTCTTCTATGTCTCCTTTTTTTCTTTTAAAAATATTATCTAGTGCTTTTCTTGGTTTCTTTTGATGTAATATTATCTTGTAAACATTTCTTTAATGCTTGATTATTTTTGAGAGAGAGAGAGAGTGCAGGCAGGGGAGGGTCAGAGAGAGGGGGAGACACAGAATCTGAAGCAGGCACAGAGCCCGACGTGGAGTTCGCTTAACCGACTGAGCCACCCAGGTGCCCCAAGTATTATAAACATTTTGACCTCACTGAATGGCCTATGGTATACCACTTCTATTGAGTGTGTATTGTTTTATCTTGTGCATATACTAAAGTTTTTTTTTTTTTAACTATTTGGTTTTGGACATATGGAGTACATCTAAATTTTTGCTTTTATAAATTATCTTGGTATATGCATCTTTGTACACACTATTTAAGCTGTAGTCTAAACCACTATTTTGGCTTGTAAGTTTCTTAAAGAGTAGCTTTTTATTAGAACTAAAGGCAGTAATAAACTGCTTTGCTCAATCTATTTTTAAAAATTAAGTCACCTCATTGACTGTTTCCTTTCTTCATTTCTGTTCTCATCACACTTTTTTGTATGGGCATATATTGATATACAATATTCTATTAGTTTCAGATGTACTTCATATCGATTCAGTGTTTTATACATCATGAAATGATCCCCATGAGTCTGGGTACCATATGTGAACTTCAAAGTTGTTATAATATTATGCACTGTATTCCCCATACTGTAAATTATAACATAGAGACTTATTTACCTCTTATTCCCCTTTACGTCTTCCACCTGCCTCCTGACCACTCCTAACCAGCCATTTCTTTACTATGAGTCTATTTCTGTTTGTTTGTTTGTTTGTTTTCTAGATTTCACATACAAGTAAGGCCATATGTTATTTGTGTTTCTCTGATTTATTTTACTTAGCATAATACCCTCTAACTCCATTCATGTTACCACAAATAGGAGATTTCATTATTTTTTATGAATAGTATTTGTGTGTGTGTGTGTGTGTGTGTGTGTGTGTGTGTGTGTGTGTGTCACATCTTTATTCATCTATCAAAGAACATTTAGGGTGTTTCCATATCTTGGCTGTTGTAAATAATGCTTCAGTGAACATAGGAGTACATATATGTCTTTAGATTGGTGTTTTCATTTTCTTTGGATAAATACCCAGAAGTGGAATTGCTGAATCATAAAGTAGTTCTGCTTTTGTGTGTGGTTTTTGGTTTGGTTTTATGAACCATCCATATTGTTTTCCCCAACGGCAGCACCAATTTTCATTCCCACAAACAGTGCACAAGGGTTCCCATTTATCCACACCTACCTGAACGCTTGTTACATTTTTTTTTTCTTTTTGGTAGTAGCTAATCTGACAGGTGTGAGGTAAAATCAATGTGGTTTTGATTTGCATTTCCATGGCGAGTAGTGATGTTGAGTATCTTTTCTTGTGTCTGTTGGTCATCTGTATGTCTTCTTTAGAAAAAAAAAAGTCTATTCAAGCCCCCTGCCCATTTTTTAAATTGTGCCATTGTTTTGTTTTTTTGATATTAAGTTGTGTCAGTTCTTTATATATTTTTTAATATGAACCCCTTATTGGATATATGGTTTGTAAATAATCTATTTAACTAGTTCCCTTTTTATTTTATTGGTTTCCTTTACTGCGTGAAAGCTATTTCATTTGATGCAATTTCATTTTTTGCTTTAGGTTTTGTTGTCCTTGCTTGAAGAAACTGGTCCAAAAAAATATATCTATATATCTCTATGTATGTTATTAAGACCAGTGCCAAAGAGCTTACTCTGTATGTGTTTTTTAAGGGATTTTAGGGCTTCAGGTTCTCCACTCAAGTCTTTAATCCATGTTAAATTTATTTTTGCATATGCTAGAAGATAGCTGTCCAGTTTTCCCCTTTTGCATGTAACTGTCTAGTTTTCCCAACACCATTTACTAAACAGTCTTTTTCTCCAGTGTGAATTATTGTCTCCTTTGTCATAGATTAATATTGTATAAGTATGGGCTTACTCCTGGGCTCTCTGTCCTGTTCCATTGATCTGTGTCTCTGTTTCTGTACACGTACCATACGGTTTTGATTACTACAGCTTTGTAGTATAGTTTGAAATCAGGGAGTGTGATGTCTCCTGCTTTGCTTTCTTTCTCAAGATTGCTTTGGCTATTTGCAGTCTTTTGTGGTTTCATACAAATTTTAGGATTCTTTGTTATAGCTCTGTGAAAAATGCCATTGGTATTTGATAGGGATGGAACTGTATATGTAGATTGGTTATCTATATTCTGAGATATTTTTTGTGATGTAATTATACATGGGATTTTTTTCTTAATTGCTATTAAAGAGCAATTTTTTTATTTTCCTGTGGTATAATCATGAACAGTACTGTCCGTTACTGATGGCAGCACTGAGGCTGTCATTTGCACCTCTCATGTCTTTGAAAATTCCCATAATCTAAAGAAATTGGATCGGGGTTTTCATACATGCTGGGGCAACCTTATTCCATACTTCTCCTGGATAGGCCTGCCCACCTGGGATAAAGTCGGAGGGCTATAAAGTGGAAGAACCTTAACATGACCCCTGTTCAGCTTTTTGTAAAAAGTTAATTCCCAAGAATTCCTAAGGAAAAAAGCCACCAGAACCTAACGTAAGGACCACCAGATTATTTTTACAACAACTCTTCTCAAACTTAATTTTTTTTTAAATCAACCCATTAGATTTAGAAAAGAACACTGGATGAGCTGCCAGCCATTTAATGCACATGAATAAATGCATGTACATATGTCGAATCGATAATGCTTTTTAAAAATGCTAGTTCTCTGTTAGTGCAGGAAGAACAAATGGGTTATTACTTGGTCTTCATTTGCTATTGTCATTGGAAAAAAAAAGTGTTTGAGCATCTGGGCCTGAATTGTAAGGGTTTATGAGTGTGTGGCTATATGTGTCTCTTTCATTGTCACAAAACTTCTATTTGTTAGTTGGTAGGCAGGCTGATTTTGTACTGGGAAGCCCAAAGTCCCTTCAGTTCAGAATCACCAGCACTTCAGCAGGAACCCTCTCTACTGTTCTCCCACAGCTTTACATATTGGTATTTGCTCCTCCTTAAAACTGATTTATCAAAGATCAGTAGAATGATGGAACTATATGGTGTAGTTCAACTCTCACTTACTAATGAATACTTATGTTGAGAGAAATTAAATGTGTTGCAAAACAAAACAAAACAAAAAAAGAACCCACATATTGGTTGAATGATTGAAGTTGAAGCAAGGAGGATATGTAAATTCCCTGGCTCCTGATACTCTGGTTTGCTCAATAAATCTCCTTAAGGAACATTCTTTTCCACTGATGACAGAATATAGTAGATTAGGGAGCGCATGTGGATCTGAGTGATTCTCAAATTTTAATCGCCTGTAAATCACCTGGTGGGCTTTAAGATTCTGCATTACAAATAGACTCTCATGTTATTCCAGTTTGGCTGCTTGGGGGTCAAGTTTTGAGTAACACGAGAACAAAATTGCCAGTCTGTCTGCTCATAATACATTTGCTCTTACTAGAACCCTTTGTGTGGATATAGAAATGTGCATGTTCCAAAGGAAATGGAAATACTATTTCATGATCAATAAGCTTAAAGAAGGGATCCTTAACCTGCTACATTTTAAATATTTCTAAGGTTTTAAACTTTTATATTTCACAATATGCAGTAATATCTTATTTAATTATGGAGTAGGTAGAATCATTGTAAAATATATAATGAATGTCTTACAAAATATCATACTACTATTATATACTTGAAACTCAGAAGCTTTTGGTTTGTTTTACTTTATCTAGCAAACTTAAATGTATGAAATAGGCATACACACACATGTGCGTACACATATATATGCATATATATATATGCATATATATATATGCATATATATATATTAACAGAACAGTAACTCTTGAGGACTGATTTGGTACTTTAGACTTCCTCTGGTAAAGTTTCTGTAGACATTGTGTTAGAAGGAATTCCAACTGTAAAAGAGAAGGTGTGATTGCCAAAAATGATTTCTGTGTTATCTGTGACTCACAATGAAAAGCAAGACACACAGCTTGCAAAGAAAACAGTTTGACTTTAAAAAAAAAAAAAGGAAGAAAGAAAAAGACTGGCTTCTAATGTGCCTTGTGATCTGGAACAGTAAGTCCTGGGCAACTTTGAATCAGTACTCTCAAATTCACTGCATCCTCTTTTTCTATCCTGTGCTGTTCTTTCAACATGCCTTTCCGGAATCAGCTCCTCTCGTGAAACTGATAAAAGAATTGTGTAAGCTCCTTCTGACTGTGTCCAGTTGGGATCCTTGTATACATTCCCTCCCAGGGATAGTTGCATCTGGCTACATGGTAGGATTACTTGGAGAGTTTTAAAAACAGCCTAACACCTAGATTTAGTCAAATCACTTAAATCAGAATTTCTCGGGTCAGTCCTAAGCACTGGTATTTTCAAACGCTCTCGGTGAAGCTAATGTATAGCTAAGGTTTACAGTCGCAGTTAAAAGAGGGCAAATAGAATACTGGTTGCCACTCTAATGGAAATGATGTTTCAACAGGGTATGCTGTAGACTACCCAGTGGCTGTGGTCCTCAGAAGCTGACTCTCAGGAGCAGTGGATTTGGCTAGGCATAAGAGATACAACGGTGGCACATACATTATGTGGTTATCATCCTTGGCTCATGATGGAACATCAAAATACAGGAGATACTTTGGAAAAGAAAGCCTCCTAACCCCACTTCAGGTAGAGCATATTAGCTGAATACAAGAGTAAGGGAAAGAGGTGAGCCCTGAGATACTTCACTTGGCCACCTGAACCCTCACCTCTTGCCAGCCTTCATCTACCACACCCTATAGCACAGAGAATTACTCAGCTGGGTTTGCCCATCTCTGTTCCTTTTCCTTCCCATTCCCTCCTTCCAGAACTAATTGTGTCCAGATGGAAAAGACAGTTAACTAAGTGGAATGTAGCACAGTCAGGAGCAGCAACTCGGAACTTTTCCTGACCTTGAAACCATGCTCTAAATTGATATATGGGCTTCCATTTGGTCGCCAGATCTCCTACTTCTGATCTAGTTCTTATAGCTTGAAATCATCTTTGGTCCTTACACTGAAGATCATATTCCTATTACCTGCCACAGTTTCTTAATCCTTTCAAAGCCTGAAGGCCTGCATTGCCCATTTGTCTATGATTGAGTAGAAGAAGAGCCACTTGACTTCTGCCCCACTAATAAAGAGTAAGCTTCATAGTTCCCGGGCTTACATTCTCTTTGTCTGCCTCTTTTACTTTAAAAACTGACTTTTCCCAGGCAATATCTAATATTTTCGGTACAAGTTTGTGCAATCTCATTCAAAAATTTCACACAAGACTTCCCCAGAATTTCTTATTTTAGTGCTGCTAACTCTGGATAACTGCCTTTGAAAAATCACATATATGGTGCTCTGTGTTTGTGCACAATGTCTCCATTTTTCCTGAAACTGCTCAGAAGAGAAGGGCCAACGGATCTCTAGGAAGTACGTCTTAGTTCCTAAAGGGGGGAAGAGGCCATATTACTCACTTCTTCCCCTGCAATCCACATCATCAAAGTGAAATGCTGAAGTGTACACGCATTTTTAAAATGTGCACACACAAATACTGAGACAACAAAAAGAATTCATTGTTTACTTTTGTGCACCATGGGGTTAGATAATCCTTGAAATCCAAAGAATTTATAATTGATATTATTTCTTATTCCAAAATCACAACCAAAAAGATTTTACTTGTCAGTTACTTAGATCTTGTTTTTTTTTTTTTCCTTCATTTCATGGTTGAGTCCTCACCTGTGTAGAGTTACATTATTGGCGCTTTAGAAACAGTTACACTTTTTACTTTACTTCTACTTTTCCTCCACTATTTTGTGCTATTTTGTTTTGTTTTGTTTTATATTATTGAAGTAACTCTGCTTTCTGTAATCTTTCATTTTAAGGTCTAGTTAGCTTTTTGCTTTAAGAACATTCAGTATTGGGGCCAGTCTGTCATTTCTCTGAGTTAAAAGCAAATCTATCTGTTTTTATTACATGAATGGCTAATAACAAATTTGAGAATAATGACATGTTTTTTTATATATATATATATTTTTTTAAGTTTATTTATTTTTGAGACAAGAGAGAGACAGAGCATGAACGGGGGAGGGTCAGAGAGAGAGGGAGACACAGAATCGGAAGCAGGCTCCAGGCTCTGAGCCATCAGCCCAGAGCCCGACGCGGGGCTCCAACTCACGGACCACGAGATCGTGACCTGAGCTGAAGTCAGCCGCTTAACCGACTGAGCCACCCAGGTGCCCCTGACATGTTTTTTTTTAAAGTACAAATCTTTTTACCCTATTGATAAGAGATGATATCACCAGCATTTAGATATGTAATTCATTTACTGAAATCCAAACTAATTTTTATGAATTTTCTGAATGCCCCTTGGTCAGGTAGGTTTTGGTTGTCTGCTAAAAGAAACTCATGAATGATTTTCTCTTCTCTGTTGGTGTCTCATATGCATGTTTAGTTAAGAAGTACTTTCCATACAGAATACCAAGCATCCTTGGAGGCGAAGAATTAAGCATCTCTTCAAAAGCATTACACTTTACCAACAGCACAAATTATTGACAGTTCAAACAGGCAACCAGAGACTAATCAAGTAATCAAACAATAGCTCTTGATGATGTAACTTAAAATATATTGCTACTTAGATGAACTAATAGTAAAATATTAAATGGCCAAAGATTATTGCATTTCTTTTTTAGTATCAAGTATTTGTCTATGATAAGCAATAAAACATGTACATAGTAGCTAGGGAAAAAACATGATTAGTTTCTTGTAATAGACATTTATTGATTACAAATAAAAAGCAGAGGATAATCCTGAATCATTATATATGCTTATGTAATATACTGTGTAAGTACATTCAGTGTTTATTCTTGATTAGTCTTGATTGAGTTAAAAGAAAAAAAAATCAGGAGAATATTTCCAGAATTTTGGAAATGTTATGGGTAGGAGAGAAGTAATTATTGCAGAAGTTTGAATATTGTCTGGAATATTCAGGTAATTAGAGTGGTATGAGGCAGTGAGGAGATTAGATGATTTCCAAAACATGACTTTCAGACTTTGAATGATGTTTTATTATAAGTGTGTTCTCTAAACACTTATGATGTTTATTATAAGTGTGTTCTCTAAAGCTGTGCTTAGTGATTTTAAGGTAGAAAAATTGGCGACATACTACATTAAGAAAGAAAAATCCAGAAATCTTCTTGTGCAGAAAACTTTGAAAGACAGTTGTATCGAAATAGAGGTAACTTCACAAACTTTGCTCATCTCTTGAATTCTGTCTTTAATAATTTCTAGATGCTTTGTCTCTGTCCTTAAAGTACTGTACAGTTGTCACATATTTTTTATATATTTATTTAGGCTCAGCTGAAACAAAATAATGTATTTATTCCTATCATTATATTTACCTAATCTATCTTGATTTGCTTTTGTTATTTGTTCCCAGCCACAAAACTGACTTTGCATTAATTTATATTTGGTCTATGTCAAAGTGTATTGGAGTATACATTTTTCACTATTCTAGTCTCAGTTTCTTAAAAAATCTCTGTGCAATAATGTATTTATAGATTCGATTCCATATTTATGTCTCATCAAACCAACATATATATTTTTTCAGTGTTTTAGTGCAGTAGAGGGAAAATGTAGCTTGAGAAATATTCTTTGTAAATAATAAATATAATAATTCATAATATTTGTCATTATTACCTTTATTGCTGGATTAGCAGACAATGCTTGAATTGCTTTGTATAAGTTATTCTATTTTTAACCGTGTAATAATATAACTACTACTCTTATGGATTTTATCGGTGAAGAAAAGAATAGTATCTCTCTCGACATACACTGTAAGTATGCACATATATATATATATATATATATATATATATATGCATGTATATATATATATATATATATATATATACTCACACACACACACCCACAACTGTGTTATAGTATACTTTATATACATTAAATAAATGTATTTTCGTGTACCATATTAACAGCATTTCAACCTACATTGAGTTAGACTAATAGAACTAAAAATATAAATAAACAAATCCTTATTTAATATTGGGAACTTTAATATTATTCTCTCAGTAAGTGATAGGAAAAGTAGATAAAAATCAATATGGATACAGCAGATTTTAAAAAACAGACCTACTAAACTGGCATCTGTAGAGGATTCCACACAATAAAAACACAGTGTAAACTCTTTTTAAGGGCGTATTAAATATTTACAAAGCTAGACTACAAGTTCAGCCATAGAAGAAATCTCAATACATTTGAAATTACTGAGGACATACACATTATTATCTACTATGATCACAATGGAAATAAATTAAAAACAATAACAATTTGGGGATATTTTCTAACATACTGCATAATAACCCATAGGCAAGGAAGTAGTTAAAACGGAACTTTAAAATTATTTTGAACTGAATGAAAATAAAAACAAAAACATATCAAACTTGTGGGATTCAACCAAAACACTGATTGGAGAGAAATATTTAACTTTAAAAGCTCATCTTAGAAAAATCACAAAAGGCTACAGTCAACGAACTGGGTTTTCATCTTTAAAAAGTAGAAAAAGAAGAGCAATAAAATCAAGGTAAATAGAAAAAAGAAAGTAAGTAGAAATTTAAAAACTATAGAAATGGCTAAGCAAGGAAGAAAGGCAATGAAATAACAAGCTTCTCTGAAAATATTAGTAACATTAATGACTTTCTACTTAAACAAGGGCAAAGACACAAATTAATATAAAGAATGAAAGTGGGAATATCATTACAGTACCTACAGTACCTATTTGTATAATGTTAAGAAAATATTTTGAACAACTTCAAACCAGTTATTTTTAAACAAATGAAATAGCCAGATTATTTGGAAGACATGAATTTATTCAGGAATGAAGACATAATCTGCATACTCTATGTATGACAGCAGTTGCAATTGAAAATCTTCCCACAAAGGAGAATCCAGGACCATATGGTTTTACCGGAAGACTTTGTCAAATATTTAAGAAAAAAAAATACCCTACTTAAACTCTTTCAGAAAATAGAAGAAAAGGAAACACTCGTTTTATGACGATAGCAATGCCCTCATCATAGCAACTGTTATAAAAGAGAAGATGGGCACCTGGGTGGCTCAATTGGTTAAGCATCCAACTCTTGATTTCAGCTCAGGTCACAATCTCACAGTTCATGGGATGGATCCCCATGTGGGCTGTGCACCAACAGCACAGAGCCAGGTTGGGATTCTCTCTCTGCCCCTTCCCTGGTCGTCTGTCTGTCTGTCTCTCTCTCTGTCTCTCTCAACAAGTAAACACTTACTACTACTACTACTACTACTACTAATAATAATAATAATAATGAATTAAGAAATAAAAGAAAACTATGGACTTACATCCTTCATGAACAAATATTTACATTTTCTTGAGTAAGTGTGAGGAAATAAAATTTAGTCATAGGTAAAAAAGGGTAATACATCATGACTAAGTAGAGATTATGTCAGGAATGCAAAATTAGGTTTAATATTTAAAAATCATCAACTTAATTGTTCGTATTAACAAAATAATGGAGAAAAACCATGGGATCATCTCAATAGTGCAAAAAATCATTTGACAAAATTCAACATTCATTTTTGATAAAATCACAGGAAATTAAAATGGTTGGGAACTTTCTAAACCAGGTAAAAGGAATGGTTAATAAAACAAGAAATAACATCATATTTTAAGTCAGACATAAAGCTAAAATATCCATTCTCATGCTTTTTATTCAATAAATACCAAGTGCCCCAGCCAAAATGATAAGGAAGAAGAAAAAGGGGGGAAAGGGGAAAAAAGGTGCATATTAGAAAATAAAAAAGAAATAAAGCATTCACATACATAATACTTGTGTACATACACAACTCTAAGTCTTCTAAAAAAGACAGTATAAGTGATATTTAGCAAAGTTTCAAGATTAATATACAAAAAGCAGGTATATTTCTATATATTAGCAACAAACTACTAAACATAAGTTTTAAAATGTAGCATTATTTACAGTGTCCTCCAGTTTCATGAAACACACATCCAAAAAAATATGTAAGACCTGTACAAAGAAAATTGCAAAGAATTGTTACTAGAAATTGTAAAGTATCTAAATACATGAGGAGATATACCATGATCACTGATTTTCAGATATTAATTCCAAGTAGATGGATAGAGCCAATGCCTTCCCAGTAAAAATCTCAGGAACTGTGTGGTGGAAAGTGTCAGGGTGAATCTAAAATGTATTTGGAAATACAGAGGATGTAGAATAGCCAAAATAATTTTGCAAAGGAAAAAAGAAACTGGAGTTCAAGACTTGCTCTAAAGCTGCACTATTCAAGACCGTCTGTGATGTCAGATAAAAACTAACATATAAATTAATGGAGTAGAGTGTCACTTGACTTTGGACAAACTTGCCAATACTTTATGGGAATAGGATGATCTTTTTAACAAATGTTAGTGGAAACAATAGGGTATCCATCTAGGTAGATCAGGATATAGCAAGTGTCTATTAAATTGGTTATAGTAAATTAAATCAAACACATCAGATATTTCTACAAAATGTTTTTCCTTATCTTGCCTGTTTAGCAGATCTAATCATGAGACTATATGGAAATTGAAAATAATCAAATCATCTTCAAGTGGCTGTGGGAATGGGATATACGGAAAATTTCATGAGGTATTTGGTTTTGTGATAGTAGTTCTTGAAATTTTTGGCTAATCTGTGGAAAGCTATTTCACACAATTGTAAACATAACCCCGGGGATTTGGGGATCCCCTGAAACCCACTGATGGATCCACTTTCAGTCAGATGCTGCTGTAAGCCTGCACACTGCTTTCCGTCTTGCTCTCCATGAGCGCCAGTGATCATGGGTCACTGTTCTCACTGGTACTAGAGCTTTAGTATTTTTAAAATACAGCTAAAGTCCATGCTGAATTAATATTTACACAAAAAGTCAGTAAGCTAAAACTCATCCAAATGAACAAACCACTCTGTAAACATAGCATCCTAAAATAGATCCAACAATCATCAGGGTAATTGAGCAAACTGAAGTATGGGGCGAGCTCAGGTGATTTGTCTTTAAAAGGTACTACTTGGAAGCAGGAATGCTGGGATAATATAAAATTTCATTTTATTAGCGAATATATTTATTTCAATAATATCTCATTGGAACCAGATTATTTTAACTACCGGGAATTTTCTTGATCTATGAATTTTCTCTTGCTATCAAGATGGAGCACTGGATGTTCTGTTTAGGCTGCAAATAAGAAGGTGAATGAAACACAAAATTAGAGTTCCTCCTCTCAAAAATGATTACAGTAATAGGAGCAAAATATACACTATACAGAAAGGCAAATGATTCAGTACTAGTGGAAGTTAACCATTCTTTGGGGAAAGACTTTCTGGAGGAAGTACTCTCAAAAGTAGGCTCTGAGGAGAGATTAGGTGGTCATTTGCCCGAAGAAAATTAGGGCAAGAGTATCAGAGACTAAAGTAGCAAAACAATTGGTAATGGAGTTTCCACCCATCCTTTTAACTGGAAACCATGGCACATAGAAGTCACTGTAGTGTCATTATAAAGCTTATTACCAGAAATTAATTAACTAATTTGCATTATACAGCCTCCCCTGTAACAGGGGAAGCTTGTTGTTCTTAAAGTACATGACAATTAAGCATAGAAGGAAGTTCTTCTGTGGAGAAGTGTTGGAAAAATCCTTAAAGGTGTAAATGGTTATATTGTTCCAGTGAGAATCATGCTATAAAGAAAAGATTGAATCCTTAATGAAAGGCAAATAGGAGTTACAAACCTTTTTCTTTTCTTTTGTTCTTTCTGTAGTACCTGTTCTTCCTATAATGAGATTAAAATCAAGTTTTGCGTATATATTTTGTAAACAATTTGGTAATTGGCGATAGATTCATATGACATTCTCCCTGTATGTTCGTCTATGATAAGAACCATCATTCAAGATGCCAACCTCCATGTAAACTAAAGATACTGTTGTGAATACTCTAAAGGCAATATATAATACATTGCAAGAATTGAAACCTTGATGTTTCTAAGCCATGAATCAAAGGTTTTGTGTCCCACAGAGACAACAATGACCTTCATCTTGTAAATGCACAATAAAAAAGGTCTGAGTAGCATGACTGATGCGGATCACACAGGATGGTTATAAAATTAAACTATGTTCTCTGCCAAATCACAAACAAAGAAAACATTTTTTGTAGATTATCGGATCTAAGAAAATCAATGCTTCTGCATCGGAGTTAAGCAATGAAAGTATTTGCAAGCATCCAGAGTTATACTTCAGATGGTCTCTTCCTTTTGTTGAAGGAGGGGAAAACTAAATTGGGGTCAGCTAACCACTGGATACCTCTATATTTTCATTTAGTGAAATATTTGAAGTTGTGTTTCAAGTGGTTGTTCTAAATAAAAATGAAAGCCGTGACAATGTGGAGATGTCTAAAATTAAAATGAGTAACTATCAAGTTGCCTTCTCATTCTTATTATTGCTTGTGTCTTGTGGTTTTAATGAGGAGTGATGAGACAAAATCGAGCAAAGGGAAATCTAGGCAGAATCTGAGGAACAATTATGTAGTAGTGAGATCTGTTAAAAAGTGGATGAGTCCCCATGGGGAGCCTCTTCACCTGAGTTGTTTAAATCAAATTGGACAGAACACACCAAAGTACGTGCTACAGATAGAATCTTGTACTGCAACTAGACGTACTAGGTAACCTAGTAGTCTTGGTTTTTATTTGTTTATTTTTAAAGAATATGAGTTTTTGATCACTAAAACTTCTTTAGATGGGATATGTAGAATTCCCAAGTATGAATTTGATGAAGACAATAAGAAACTTCTTCTTAGGATTTGATAGAGCTTGAGTTAACTTATTGGCGTATTTATTATAGGCCAGATATTATGGTAGGTATTTTCCTAAAAGATAAATATATAAATAAATATAGTGATAGAATGATTTCAGGATTTCAGATGAGGGTGCTTATTGTCATAAAGTTTAATCCAACATGTGTAGCCTGGTAACCAATAAAGGAACAAAATGAAGATATCCAAATGACTGAGTGCAAGCTGGTATGAACCAATATTATGTTCTTCCCACTGCAGGATTTCATATCATCAGAAATCCATCTAACTGAATTGTTAGCATCTTCAAATATTGTGGAACATAAATTGGTAAGAATGGATGTCTGAGTGTCTGAACCTAATGCCCTCCTCATGGGATAATGTGGTGAGGATAGGAAAGTAAGAAATAATTAAAACATTCACAGATCAATGAAATGTCAATGATGCTGTCATATTCTCTCTCTGATACCTTAGACCAATAAACCACTACCCTTGCCTATGTAGGGAAGCCATGGCTGCCTAACTGTGTGAGAAGAAAAAAAGGAAATGGTAACCTAACAGTTCCTTATACATACTTGCAACCAAGGTTCATGTCTTCAACCCTGCTGCTCACACATTAGGAACAAAATACGATATAAGTAGAAAACAGTGATTTTTTAATTGAAATTTATTATAATAATTTCATAATGTAGTTAAAATAGAAAAGATCAGAGTTCAGTCCCTTCTGCCATGAAATAGTAAATCATAAGGAAATTAAATTCAGCCGTATAAAAAAAAAGGAATTACCCTCCTTCTGCAAATAAATAGAAAGCTAGAAAGAAAAAAAATAGAAAATAATTATTTTCATACATTGAATAACAGGCTGCAAAAGATTGGTATCCCTTAGAAAAGGAAACCAACTGAAATGAACGCCACTATCAAAAAGGTTTCTATGGAGTACTCTCTAGCAAGGTATTCTATATGGAGTAATTCTGAAACTTCAGGGCAGACAAAACCCAAACGGATCTTAAAAACCTTGCTTAGTTGTAGAGAGAGAGAAAGAAAGAGATATCAGACAGATGTCAGGGATACTGAAGGAACTAGAATAGACTGAATAGAAAATTCAAAAGGAGGAAATTATGTATGCAGAAACAGTGTTCCAAAAATTTTTATGGGTTTTGTTGATTGTGGAATATCATTCTTCCCATATAGATTTCTGGATTTTTTTTTTATATCATTGCCCCATTGTTTCCTGATTTGCATAGTTTATGAGGAAACATATGCTATATTCTTTTTATAACTATTTAGGTAATGTGCACTTTTTTGTGTTACTACCTTCATGATTTATTTTTTATCTTTAATATTCAGCAGCTTATTATGTTGATATGTTTCTGTGTGTTTTCTGTTTATCCTGCTGAATGTCCTCTGAGCTTTATGAATATGTGGTTTACTGTCTTTCATTAATTTGGGGAAATTATTGGACACTATCTCTTTAAATATTTTTTGTGCTCCATTCTACTCTCTTCTGGGACTTCAAATATGCATGTTATACATTTTGATACTCACATCTATTGTTTTTACTCTTCCCTCCCTCCCTTCCTTTTTTCTTTCCTCCCTCCTCCTCTTCCTTTCTCTTCCTTTCTCTTCCTTTCTCTTCCTTCCCCTCCCCTTCCCTTCCCTTCCCTTCCCTTCCCTTCCCTTCCCTTCCCTTCCCTTCCCTTCCCTTCCCTTCCCTTCTCTCCCCCTCCTTCCTTCTTTTTTTTTTTTTTTTAATTTACACTAACATATTCTTTGTTTTTTAACTTAGGTAATTTCTACTGACCTAACTTTAATGTACTAATCCTTCTCAAATGGGCTGAGTCTACTAATGAGCCTGTCAATTGCATAATTTTTCCTTGGTTACTATGTCAATTTTATCATTTCCATTTGATTTTTTCATATGCTTCTAGCTCTGCTAAAATTCTCTATCTGTGCATCTGAATTATCCTCTTAAAAAAGAACCTCTTTCATTTTAATCATAGCCGTTTTTAAAATCACTGTCTGATCATTTCAACATGCAAGGTACCTCTGACCCACCATGTTCACTGATGGCTTTATCACTTAAGCGCATTCCCCCCACCCCCACCCCTTGCTTTATGGTGGCTCGCATAATTTTTTATTGAAGCTGTTGCTCTGTTCAATCAATCAGGAGTTGGGCTGGGTTTAGATTTTATTATTGCTATAGTGACTCTCAGCATACCACAGCCTTTCCATTCTTCTAGCACGAACTTGTGATCAAAGTGGGGCTCCTTTGCCAGAAGGTTTTTCTTAATATCTCTTCCACTCTGTTCCACTGTATCTATGTGGAACACAAAGTCCCCCTTATGCCTGAACCTTAGAGAAGGTCTCTGTCCATCTTCTTGCCCCTTCTTATGCAGTAGTCGTTCCTCTGATGGTCTAGGCTCATGATGGTTTCCTTTTCCTCTTCCAGTGTTAGGGTTATGGTGGTAGTGGCTATTTGTTTTTAATTGCTTTCTCTAGTTTCAAACAAGTGCTGCTTTCTTCCCAGTGGCCTAAGTCTTCTGTTCCATAAGGGACATAGTGAATATGGATATGAATAGGGCTTTGCACTTTTCTTGCAGTTGCTTCTGTTTGTGTCCCATAGGCTTGCCAGTGAGGCACCAGTCTTTCTCATGAATGCCTGGTGAGGTCTGTGGAAAAGAATCTGTGAGTTCCAATTGCCCCAATGTCTTTGGCTTTCCATGGGGTCCATACTCAAGCTGACCTACTGTCCGTCTTTAGCAATCAATTACTAATCTTCAAATTTTAGCTGATTGCTTCTTATGAGCTAGTATCATGCCCATTATCTACCCCAAATAAGAAGTACTTGTATCTAGTGTCTCCTTGAAGATGCTTGCTTTTCTTGTAATTAGGGTAATTTTGGTGTTTTGGGACCTCGGCTCTGTGATGAAAAGCATTGATTCAGAAAAAGTATTGATCATGCAGATTATCTGCCATTTTCTGTTGAAGGTATAGGAGCAGCACTGTCTCCAGTTAACCTAAGATAAAGCTGGAACATTTCTAAGACGCTAAATTTCAGGGACTTTGTTAGTTCGCAATTGATAAATGAAACAGAAAATCCAAGTAACACCTTTTCGCTGTAAGAAAAAAAAAATGCATTGGGGCGCCTGGGTGGCTCAGTTGAGCGTCTGACTTCAGCTCAGCTCATGATCCCCTGGTCTGTGGGTTCGAGCCCCGTGTCGGGCTCTATGCTGACAGCTCAGAGCCTGGAGCCTGTTTCCGATTCTGTGTCTCCCTCTCTCTGACCCTCCCCCGCTCATGCTCTGTCTCTCTCACTCTCAAAAATAAATAGACATTAAAAAAATGCATTTAAAGCTACACCTTACCCTCTACCTAAACTTTATACCATATGATTTTAATATTTGACATTTTCACTACTCTTTAGTTCTAAATAATTTGTAACTTGTTATTTAGTTTTTTATTTTATTTATTTTTTATTTTTATTTTTTTAGAGAGAGAGACCATGAATGAGGGAGAGGGAGAGAGAGAGAGAGACAGAGACAGAGAGAGACAAAGTATTAAGCAGGCTCCACGCTCAACACAGAGCCCAGTGTGGGGTTCGCTCCTACGACCCTGGGATCATGACCTGAGCTTAAATCAAAAGTCAGACACTCAACTGACTGAGCTACCGAGGCGCCCTGTTGTGTAGTTTTAATTCATGAGTACATAGCATATTTTTTGTGACTGCTTGTTTTTCATAGAATTTGAATGATCACACCATATTGTCATTTTAAATTGGAATTTTTTCACTTATCAATATAAATTGATTACTTTTCTATATCATTAAATGCTTCTCAAAATCAATTTAATCCCATAATACTTTATTACACATTCTATTTTAAACAAAAATGAGAGGAAAATTATATTTTTTTATGAATCTAAAAGTATTTAGCCTTTTGGATAAATGGTCTCATTAACTTCAATTTTGTTTGAAATGATTGCCATTTCACTCCTGTTAGAAAATACATTTACTTGGTTTTGTGTCAAAGGTTGTAAATATGTTTCATTTAAAAATAGCGCTGAAGATTTGAACAGACATTTATGTATAAATTTTATATAGCATGTGACATAAATTTTATAAAGATATATAAATTTCATAAAGCATGTGAAAGGATGCTCAATATCACCAATCATTATGGAAAAATTAGGGAAGTTTTTGTGTACTGCTGGTAGGAGTGTAAAATGGCACAGCCTTTGTGGAAAATAGGATGGTGTCTCCTCAAAAACATAGGCATAGAATCACACTGTATCATCCAGTAATTTACTTCTGCATGTGTACTCAAAAGAAGTGAAAGCAGAGATTGGTTTCTTTTCCCACCAACGTTTGTAGCAAGATTATTTACAATAGCCAAAAGGTAGAAATAACCCAAGTGCCCATTGATGGATGAATACACAAAATGTGTTCTATCGACACATCAGAATATTCTTCAGCCGTGGGGCGCCTGGGTGGCTCAGTCGTTTAAGCATCTGACTTCAGCTCAGGTCATGACCTCGTGCTTTGTGGGTTCAAGCCCCACGCGGGGCTCTGTGCCAAACAGCTCAGAGCCTGGAGCCTGTTTCAAATTCTGTGTCTCCCACTTTTTCTGCCTCTCTCCTAATCTCACGCTGTCTCTTTCTGTCTCTCAAAAATGAATAAACATTAAAAAAAAAAAAAAAAGAATATTCTTCAGCCTTAAAAAGGATTGAAATTCTCACCTGTGCTGCAATCTTGATGACCTCACACTAAGTGAAGTAAGCCAGACACAAAAGAGTATCGAATAGTTCCACTTGTGTGAGATGCCTGGGGTAGTCAAATTCTTAGAGATAGAAAGTACATGTGATGGTTTCCAGGCAGAAGGGAAAGGGTGGAATGGGGACTTGGTGTTTAGGGAGCGTGAAGTTCCAGTTTAGGAGCATGAAAAACGTGCTGGAGACGGGTAGTGATTGTTGCTTGTCCAACAGTGTGAATATACTTAATGCAATAAAGCCATGTATTTAAAAATTATTAAAATGGTAACTTTGTGCTTTGTATATTTTACCACAATAAAAAAGCACTTACTCAGGAATGATAATGAAGAAAACGTTGTTACTAATAAGTTGTCACTAGGACGTCAGGCAAAAAATATTAGCCATTAAACAAGAAACCTAACCCACGATACCCGACCACATTAATACTATAATTTTCTTATGTATAAGTACCAATAGATTTATATCACCACAGAGAGAAATAGTGACATTTCATTTTATGCGTACTTGCCTTAAAAGGTATTTTAATTCGATATGTTAAAAATGGTGTAATAGCATAAAAGCAAATAATTCTTCCTTAAATTTGACATTGAAAATCACCAACATGAGAGAAAATGCAGTAAGTGGCAAGTTACGAAGGAACTTCCAATTCTTAGAACTTAATAAAATTCTTAAATAGAATTTAAACATAGTTTTTCAATTATGCAAATCATCATATGTCTTAAATGGTTAGGTTGCATATTTATTAAATCTAATGTGTAATGGTGGGAGTAAATTATTGTCTAAAGGCTACTAAATACTTGAAAGCATACACAATATTACCTTAATTAACTGTATATTATTCTCTAGTGGATTGTTTTTTTTCCATCTTCATAAAACCTCCATTTGTTTAAAGAACTCAGTTTAAGAAAACAGGCATTTTGTTTCCTTTTTAGGGTATAATCTAGGTCTGATAGTCAAGTTGCCCATTTTTGTCTCTATGTTTTTCCATATAGATATTTTCTTTGAAGAACTGGTCAGTTTTATAATTATATAACCAAAGCTTATCACTATCTTATTATAATTCATAACTCTCATATTTCATAATCACTGAGATCGCAAGTGTGGAAAGCTCAGGCAAATGAGAATAAACTTAATAACAATGGCTTGATAGTAATATAAATGTCACAGAAGTCTTGTGAGTGTGAGATATCTTTATTTTTTCTCTAAAACTCTGCTTGCTCGTTCTGGTTCTATCAGCATCTCGATCCATTTAGCAATAGCATTTATATTCTGAGTATATTCAAAGTATGCAAAGTACCCACAAGCAAATTTTATGCTTGGAGTAGCCCAGAATCCATGTTGGCTGAACTTGTTGGGGTGGGGAGTGGGAGTCATGTAGAGAGAGTGGTAGATGAATAAGGTAGATGAAATCTATCTGTATCTGTAAATATACCTCTATATCTTTTCTTACATTATTCCGTTGTCCTTGAATAATGTGCTTTTCTTTTCAAATGTCATTATAGATCTTTATGTGTGCTTAGGAACAGAAAAACATTGAGTTGGTCATAAAGAACTGGGAGTTCCCATACAGATGATAGGAAAGCAAGTAAAAAAATTGGAAATTATCTCATTAATCACACAACCAGACCTCACTGATACTAGAGTCATTATCATTCAGTAATCAGTGGCGGGACTCGTGATGCAAGAGAAGCTGTGCAAACCTCTTCATCTAGCCATTTCTCCCACCGTGAACAGTGAATGCTTCTCCTCTGGCAACTCAGACATTTCATCTTTTTGTCTCCCTTACCCTTTCTCGCTGCTTTTGTTAATCATCCTACTGAACCATCTGCTTCCAAATCTTTCTCCTCGCGTTACATTCAGGACTCTTGCACAGAATAGATGACTGTAATCACCATCCAAAATGGATCATCTCTAGTGAATATAATTCTTCCATTGTGTAGTCTGTGTATAGTGTGGCAAGGGTGCTTATTTCTGTAACGTTCAGTTCATCCTAGAAATTAATAATTATAATAAAAGATGTTTATTGAATTTTATATGCCAGAGACTCTTAAAGATCTTAAATATTTTACCTAATTTAATTTGCACCATAATTCTATGAGGTGGTTGCTATGAACCTCTCCCAGTCACAGAGGCAGAGACAGTCTAAATAAACTGCCTATGATTACACTCCTAGTAAGTGTCAACTCTGGGATTTTACCCCAGTATTTTAGCTCCAGAGTTGTAACTTTAAACCACATGCTCACCGTTCCTCCAGAACTCTTTTTGTTCCTTTGTAAAATTGATCCTAACATTCAAGTCTGTATATACATGTTACTCTCCTTATTACATGGGCACTGTGGCTCACCTGTGCCAGCTGGGATTATTAGGAGGGCACTGGCACATACCAGGCACAAGTCCCTTAGATCCCTCTGCAGTGTAAATTCCTTGATGGCAATAGCTATATTTACTATAGTTTTCATACCCAGCCTGCCCAGCAGAGTGGTTTGCATATGTAGATGATTAAAATAGTTCCCGGAGGTATGAGGGGGGAGCAGCTAGTATGTTAAGTGCCTTCTGTGCCCAGGCACAGTCCTGGATACCACCTAAACCTCAAAGATGAGCATTCCATGTGCTCCTTGTCCAAAAATGAGTTTCCCATTATCTGTATTCTACATTGAGAGAGAGAAAAAAGTACATGCAAAGGTGTGAAGCAATTTACCTAGATTATATCATTTGTAAACTAATGGTTGTTGTACTGAATGTATTCTTTGAGCCCGTTACTATCATGCGTACTTTGTCCACATTACGTCATTTCGTCTTTTCAGCTTTATGAGGTAGGAAGCAAGCACAAATCATGGATTGTTATTTACCAGCATTGCCTTCTACCTGTAAGGTACCATTCGCATTACCAAAGACAAACCGGTAACTGTATGCTTCCCAGAATCCTTTTCTCCAGAGGGTTCTGGCTCACTTTTTCCAATGAGAAGAAAAAGAGATTTGGGGAAAAAAGGAAAGGAAAGAAAATAGAGCAGAGGAGAGTCCCTTCATCGTAGGAGACAGTGGTGGGCAAATGCAGACTTTTTTCAGACATGTCCACACACTCTGGCTTATCAAATGTCTTCGTGCACTTCTATTTTGGAATTGTGGCAGCCAGATATTGGCATTTTCTCAGATTTCTATGAGCTCCTTCTTCACACTTGTCAGGGCTGATGCCATGGAGTTTCATACTTTTCTGTGAATTTTGACTTTTCCATCTGGTGCTGGTCAGTACATCAGACCGAAGTCTTTTGGGGCTATCTCTCTGGCTCTGAAGCTGTTGCCTTCTTCGCCTAGATCTCCACTCCTCCCCCTTCTTCTGTTTTTTTATATTCCTTAATCTTCCTATTAAACAGTTTTATTCCTACAAACATTATAGTGGCTCTTTTGTTTTCCTTGCTGGACTTAATCTCCATTTTACAGCTAGGGCAACTGTGTCAACAACAGCTGAGACACTCGCTAATGGTCACTAGTTAGGAAATGATCAAAGAGACATTTAAAGCCAATATTTCTGTCCCCAGAACCCATGCCGTTACGCAGTAAGATTTACTGCTGTTCTAGTTACATAGAAAACAGGATTCTAAACCAGCTTCAGCTGACTTAGAGATTTTGATCTTCCCATCACATTACTTTTTCTCTGGGCAAGTATCTATTTCATGGAATTAAATAGGAGCTCAATTTTAGGCAAGGAGACAGAAAGTATTTATTTAATCAGAAGTTTTGTGCAACTTGGGTATGTACATGGTAGTAATCCTAACATCTGGATCATGACACTCTTCAGTCTATTTGTATTTTTTTTTAATTTACTTGAGTGTTCATATATTTTATGACTCATTAATTTTACTTCTCTTATATACGCAAGAAACACACTGGCATGCATTTACTATGGGATGTATGCAAGAGAAGAAACAGTAAAGAACTCAAGATCTGTAAACTAGAGATTGGATCTTTTAACAGCAGTATATTCACATATACTCTAATGGAAACAAAAATGGATGGATCCTAGCAGTATAATATTAAAAGAAAAAATGTAGAATCTTAAAACTTTATACAAACACATGTAACATACATAAAATGAAAAATAATTAAGAAAAAATATTTAAGAATCCTTACAGATGCACGAAACTACACAGAAAGTAAAACAAAGAAAGGATGGGTATGGAATTAAACATGATGGTCATAATTAACAGGAGAGTCAAGAAGACAGGATAGAGAAGATACACAGTCAGAAATAGGTTATTCAAATATATGCATATGTAATAAATTATATAAATGATATATAATACACATTATAAGCACATATTAAATTATATAAATTTATATATATAAATGACAAGTCAAAAGAGCAACATGAACAAAGACCGTCAATGTCAAGGTAATGGAACAGTTAACTCTGTGGCTAGGGAGAAGGTGTATTGAAAACCTTGATTAGAAATCACAGAAGAGGGGGTGCCTGGGTAGTTGGTTAAACATCTGATTCTTGGTTTCAGGTCAGGTCATAGTCTCGTGGTTTATGAGTTGGAGCCCCACATCAAGCTCTGTGCTGACAGCATAGAGCCTGCTTGACATTCTCTCTCCCTCTCTCTCTTCCCCTCCCCCGCTCACTCTCTCTGTCTCTCAGAAATAAATAAATAAACTTAAAAAAAATCACAGATGGGAGTGATGTTTAAATTTGATTTTAAGTAGGAATTCACCAAAGAAGATAATTAGAGATGGAAAGAAGGAACAAGAAAAATAGAGAAGGAAGATAGAGAAGAAGAAGATAGAGACAGAATAAGGTAGAGAAGAAAGAAGCATAAGCAAAAGCAATGGAATGCATCAAACCAGTCTGTAGTGGATGGGTGCAGCAGTCACATCCATGCTAGTTGTAGGTGAGACAAAGATACCCCAGGACAAGGCAGGAACACTCTCAGGGACATGAGCAGTCTTTCTGAGGGTTTCCATCATGGAGATCTCCAAGCTGCTGTATTTCTAGTAGCTGTCGAGATAAGCACCAGGAGGTGTTCAATTACTGATTGCTCCTATGTCCAGTACAGTCCCATCGTTATGTTCTTCCTCACCTACTTCAATCCCTGACACAAGTCCAGGTCACCCAGATCATACCCGGAAAAAAGAATCTGTTCACATATATTTATCTGTGCATCCCATCATCAGATTCCATTTCTCACTTTTACCTCCCTTCCAAAATTTCCATTGTGCCCATTAAAATCCCTAGTACATCATCACCGCAGTGCCATATGACCTCCCCTTTTGTCTAAAATCCCTTCAACTTGTCCTTCCCATGTTGTCTCACACACGGCACATGCCTCCAGGCTTTAATACAAGATATATTTCCTTCTTGTTTCCCAAAGCTGCTTTCAAACTATCTCATTTCTTTTTTCTTAAAAATACCTAGCTCCTTTGACTTTCATGGTGCCAGACTTTCCCTTACTTTACCCTTCATTGTTGCTATCATCTGTCAAATCTTTGGGAATGTTTCTCCATTAATTGATAACCTTATTACTTTCAATTTTGCTACTTTCATAATTCATGGAGACATCAACTCTCCAAACTTGTGTCTTTTATATGCTTGTTTTCCTTAGATCCAATATTATCTTTTCATCCATTCCTAAATCCACCATCCAGTGTTTTCAGATAATTCACTCCCAGACTACCATCTCCTCTCCTTTTTAGCTCGTGGATTATTTTTCCACTCCAGCATTTCTCCAACTGCATCGTGACCAGAATTCGTTTCACCATCCTTTACTCTGCTGGGGTCTTTTTATAAAGCCTAGAAGCCATTATCTATCATGAAAAAGACTCCCTTGCCAACACTTTAATACATTAACATCATTCTCTCTTTCTTATTCACTGGTAAAATCCCATCCCAGGTTAAATTCAAGGATGCCCTTATCTATACCTGCACACGAGCGCAATGTTGCAGAAGTGAAATCATACAACTATTGTTAATAGGTAAATTTCTGAGCAAAAATTTCAATTGGACAAACTTCTGGACCCAAATATCAATTTGGCATACAACATTAAAAGATAATATTGCTAGTAAATTCATTTTTCCCCTCTCCAGCATGCCCATTTCACACCTAACCTCCTATCAAACATTCCATTCTCAGCTAATGACTTCTCTACATACTTCTTAGAGAAAATAGAATCAGTGGATAAGAACTATCTTATCTTAAAATACCAATAACTTCAGCCTAAGTGCATTCTAGCCACACACTATTGTCCCTTCTGTTAAGGTGAAAGAAATCTTTCTGCTTAAATGCAAATCTCACCTCTAGACTCTTTTCCTTAGATTTCTTTTCGCATCATCTTTCTTGGGACTTTCTTCCCACAATTTCCTCTTTCTCTCCTGTGTCATTTGTTTCTCTCCTTCTAACCTGATTAAATCCATTGATATACAAATATTTCGTAATGTTACCTGCCTTAAAAAAACACTAAGCCACCCTTGATGTTGCTTTTCCATGATTTACCAGTTATTATGTTCTTCACAATAAAATAACTTCAAATGAGTTCCCAGGCCGTCTGTCTCTGTTCCCTCCCTTTTTTCCTCTATGGTTGACTTCCCCCCATACCATTTAATTGAAATGGCTTTTGGAACATCCTGAATCATCCACAAAATATAGATTTCATTCCAGTCCTCACCTTAGTTATCTTTCAGCAGTATTTGACAAAATTGACCGATCACATCTTCTCACGCACATATTTTCTATTCTAGGCTACCATTTCACTCCCATGAATTACTTCTGTTCTCATGGTTCTCTTCCTGAGATTTATTTGCTGGCCACCCCTTCCCACAAAATGTCTCTATATGGAAATGCCATGCCTTTGTTCTTGGCCCTTTATCCGTCTGCATTTTCTTTAACAAATCTCATCTAATTCTGTGGCTTTAAAGTGTTATGGATACATTGAATTCTTTCAACATGATGTACAGAATATGTGTTTTAAATAGGAGTCAGAGGGGCACCTGGGTGGCTCAGTTGGTTAAGCGTCCTACTTCAGTTGTTTAGGTAAAAACAAAAACAAAAACAAACATCTAGTATTATGTTTGATGTCACTTGGATATACTCATCATATCCAGTTCAGTAACAATACCTTTGGCTCTATCTTCAATCATATTTTATCATGTTTACTTTTATAAGCTTGGTTCCCACCCTCATTATCTCTCATCTGAAGATCAGCAATACCTTCCACAGAGAAGCCAGAGTGATCTTTATAAAGCCTAACCTGGATAGTGTTACTACCATTATTTGAACAATTGCAGTGGTTTCTCAATATATTAAGATTTTTTCTTTCTTTTATTATTTTTTTGACCATAGCCCACCTGGCCCAATATCACGCAGCCACCTTGTCTTTAGCTGACCTCATGCCCCTCAACTTTTCTTAATAAAAGCTCCAGGCATACCAGCTTTTCCTTTTGTCCCTAAATACATCATGGTTTATTCATCTACTTGCTATTGCTTTTGCTTCTGAGGCTTGTCTTCCAGATCTGTGTCTATATTGTGCTTTCTCTTCGTTTAGGTTCTGATTCAATATGACCTTCTTAGAGCATGTTTCCAGAAAGTGGCATATTCCCTTTCAGGTCACCTGTATAATTCCAATTTAACTTCTTTGTACCAGTCCATGATATTATTTATTTATTTGTTTACATTTTGTTCTTTTTCCTCCACTAGGTTATTAGCTTCAGTTAATACCCAGTAATAGGGAGCAGCAATTATGATTACCTTCCTTCATGTTTTATTTTCAGCATCTAGAGCAGGGTTAGTTAGAAAGTAAGTACCCGATATTGATTCACTGACTGACTAGTTCTTTAACCACATAGACTGTGTATAGGAGATTTACAGGACAATAGTAGAAAATTAAAGTTGGCTAGGTTATAAAGACTAAACATCATGAAAAGGAATTTGGATTTTATCCTGTGCTACTGTTGGGATTTATGACTGTGTTTTAATTAAAGGAGTTATATATAGAATAGAGGACATGTAAGGTGTTTTGTCTCCCTGGAAACCCTAATTCATTCTTTGGGTTAAAACCTTCCATTGGGTACTTGTGAATTTCCCAGTTTTGTCAGGTAGCTCCAGTGTGGCTGCCAATAAAAGTACTGAATTATCCAGGAAATAGTTATTGGTCCAGTGATGGGCATGGGACCCAAACTAGATGTATAAGAATACATCCTGAGTATTTTTCTAACTTGAGGAGTTTTCTTTCTTCTGTAAGTAGACAGCAGTTTTTTTTTTAATCTTTTTTAATGTTTGTTTATTCTTGAGAGAGAGAGAGCATGAGCAGGGGAGGGGCAGAGCGGGAGACATAGAATCTGAAGCAGGCTCCAGCCTCCGAGTTGTCAGCACAGAGCCGGACCCAGGGCTTGAACTCATGAACCGTGAGATCATGACCTGAGCTGAAGTTGGACGCTTAGCTGACTGAGCAAACCCAGGCATCCTGAGGGCAGTTGTGATACTAGCTTGGACATGCCTTACGAGGTGGCAGTCTTCAAAGACAGCTGGCCTGAGCAAATGGCACCTATATTCTGACAAAAAAAGAAGACAAGGGAAATGTGACTATTAACAGCATAAGTCACTCATCCATCTATTTGTTTTTTTTAATTTTTAAAAAAGTTTTTTTAATGTTTATTTTTGAGAGAGAGAGAGAGAGAGAGAGAGAGAGAGAGCAAGCCAGTGGGGGAGGTGCAGAGAGAGAGAGAGAGGGAGACACAGAGTCCAAAGCAAGCTCCAGGCTCTGAACTGTCAGCACAGAGCCTGATGTGGGGCTCGAACTCACCAACCATGAGATCGTGACCTGAGCTGAAATCGGGCACTTAACCAACTGAGCCACCCAGGCGCCCCCCATGTATTTATAAGGCCGCCTCGACTCCTGAACTTTGTACTTTTAAAAAATTTTTTAAGCCTATTTGTTATTTTGAGAGAGAGAAAGAGAGAGAGAGAGAGAGCGCGCGCATATGTGCACACGAGAGGTGGAGGTGGGCAGAGAGAGAAGGAGAAAGAGAATCTTAAGCAGGGTCTGGGCGATCCCGTGAACCTCGAGATCATGACCTGAGCTGAAATCAAGAGTTATCTGCTTAAGCAATTGAGCCACCCAGTGGCCCCTAATCATTTTTTTTAAGCAAAGATTTTCTTGATCTTATAACCAAAAATTTTGTCTAGTATAAAGCATTCACCAAACTCCTCATTGAAAACAAAAATTAGGTTTTCTTGTTTCTCATAGATATGTCCCTCTAAAATCTTTACACTTTCTCATAGTCTGTTATTTTCAGGCCTTCAGAAAGTGTGATAAAAGAGCTTAACTATAAAGCCAGTGATCTCTGTTCAAATAACATTAAAGAAATTCATACGTTTTGGAGACTAGAAAGCAGAAGAGAAACTGAAGATGTTCTTTATGGCTACTCTAAAGAATGCCAGGGTGAAGTAATCAACACTGAAGATAGGAACAGGATAGAAAGTTTATCTAATCTTTAAATATTCTGGGCTTTGTTGTTCAGGCTTGAGGCAAAATACAGGTTATTTACCTGATGGATCAGAGCATTTCCCTCATAAGAGAAGAGTCTGTAATGGAAATGCTGGTACATTATCAGTCATTAAAGCAAGAGGATGCCAACTTCATAGCTTCTCTATTACTCCGAGAGCTTAGAATATTATACACTGAGGGCTTGTGGTCTTAAAATATTCTAAACGAGAATGTTGTCCTCTCCCCTCTTCTTACTGGAGAAAGAACATACAGATGTGGAGATATGTCATTCCCATCCACTTCTTTTGTCCTTTTCCTCTAAAATCTCTTTCCAAATTGGAGAATAAATATTAAATTATTTTAATCATGTTTAGCCAGTGATAAGATGAGAGCATCCATATGTATCCTTCTAATTATATTTTAATTCTCTGCTGCTCTTTACCTAAATCCATACCTTCCCTTCAATCAAGAGGCATTGGGTAACATCAGGAGCACACCCTTCCTTATTGACTTCTTTGATTTTTCTAAAAGTGTTGGACAATTTATGCTGATATAATAGCACCTCTACTTCTACACTCTGGTAACTAAGTATTAAATATGGGAAAAGTAGATTCAAAACACAATACGGTAGTCACCAATTCTGATGTGTCAAATTCCAAAAGTTCACATTTGATTGAACATTAGCAAACTGAAAGAGTGATCTACCTGACTCATTATTCTCAAAAGATCACTCTTTTGGTTTGCTCATGTTCAGTGGTTGTTGGGGGTTAACAAATACAAAGCCCATCCACAGGGCATGTGTTGAGAAAATAAATAACTATTATGTATTTAGGGACTTCAGCATTTCCTAAAACGGTTGAGAAGAAAAACCTTACTAATAGAGCTTTTAGTGGGAAGTTCGAATGAGTATCAGGAGCCCTGGAGGCACAAGTGAAGGGGGCATCTTTTGACACAGGTCAGCAGCAGAAGGTCTTGTGAGTTGCCCTGTTCAGAGTGGGTGGCTTCAGTAAGTGGTAAGTTTCCTGCCCTTGTCGCTGGTGAACAGAACTGCATGGCACAACTCAGGGATGTCAGAGAAGAACAGAGGCATTCAGTCTGTGCTCTGCAGAACCTGGGGGCCTGTACCTTTGCAGAGGAGGTTGTGGGAGAGGAATAATATCCTCGTTCTTCCTGCTCCCAGCCAGAGTAACACGGCTCTTTTCTATTTAGTGTACTCAGTTTCTAAGTAGAATTCTTTTTGAAAGAAATGTTCTATTAAGATAAACATTTAAGCATTTCCGCTGCAGATGATATAACTGCACTCAAAGGAAGGTTAAACTAAATAACCTGTAGGTTACCTCCTGGCTTAAGGTGCTGCATAAGTTGCCTTAATTTATCCCGTAGGAAGAATGCAACACAGTCACCACTGAGTAAAAACACAGCGTTGAGAGAACTCACAGATTATGCAATATTCCTAAATGTGTCTGCACTCAAATTCATCCGGCACTTGTCAAGAAGAGGCAGTTTCTACCTTTTGCAACTTTGAATTTCACCTTTCCAGTAGATCCGTATTGCTACATTTAGTCTTCCATTTTAGCTCTTTGAGACTTTATTCAATCACTCAGCAGCTTATTGATGCACAATCCTGTCATCTAAAAGCAAAAGTAAAGAACTCCAGGCTATTTTTCCAAGTGCTGCTCCGTGTAATGGAAGGATTTTGAAATGCCACAAGGGAAATTATTAGAAAGAGAAAGAAGGCACCAGATTAAACCACTCTGGACATTTTTTTAAAAAGAATAATTTTAAAGTCTTTCCGAATTCTTAGAAAAAACAAAACTTTTTAGCAATGCACTATGTTTAGCACATTAATTTTTTCTTAGCTATATATGACACGACTGCACAGCTTTAGGCACCCGAATTTTTATAGCTTTGGGAAGTAGTATGGCCATCGTGAATATTATGAAATTTACTGTTGCATTTTTGGTTTTTTCCTTGATGACTCACTACTTTATAAGTCTGGGTCCTTGGTAAAGAGAACACTGTTTCGCCAACCCAAGATAAGCCTGTTCCTATGTGGAAATATTACCTGTTTTGCATTAATTTGTGTTAAGGCATTGTTTCTGGGACTCACTAGTGGTAACACAAGCTAAAAGTTTTTCCTCTGAACTACCTGTCAGTATGACACTATATTTATACTTAGATTTAAGGATTGCATGCCTGAAGATTACATACATATTCAAGCTTAGAGTATTTCAGTATCTTTAAAATCATTTTTCTAGCAGGTTAACACTTTAAAACTGTGAATTCAGATTAAAATGATTTGTATGACAGGTTCACTATATTAGGTGACAATTTGCCAGATATGGCAGGCAGTAAGAACCTATCAACTACATGATTTGGCATTGTAAGTCTTACTTTGCCTTTAACTTTATCAAGATTTTATGGCAATCTGGTCCCAGGGCATGTATGTCCAGTAATCACTAAGGAAGACAAATATTGTGTAGCTCAGCAAAACGTTTCTCAAGATTCGTGAAGACTTTTTCCTTTACTTCCTAGTCAAGTTCATTTATTAGGCCAAAAACTTTGGATTAAACTTTCTAATTAATATCATCTATTTAAAAAAAAAAAGGCAAGAATATAGCTAACATCATACCCTTAGCAAAAAGATCCCTCTCTCTGCCATTTGGTGATTCAATAAGATGACACACTGCGACAAAGCACTAATACCCCTTGACCCTTTAGCATGAGTAAAAATATTACAACTATGTTTTAAACCTTTTCTATGGATCATGCATAAGCATATTCTGAATAGAGGATGATAATAAGCTAATATCTCTAGTAACTGAATCTCAGGCTTTATTGATTCTTTCAGAAGAACGCAGCTGTACTGTGCTTTGAATACCAATATATGTGTTACACTTAAGCACGTCACTTGGCCCACTTTGGTTTGAACTCATTTGGATTATCACCTAATGAACTGGAAACCAGTATGGCTAATTTGTTCATTGGAAGAAAGCTAATGAAACCTCCAAATACTTTGCATTTTGGCACTAGAGAATGTATTCCAGGACTTACGGAAGAAATTTACAATTAAGGAGATGGGCAAAGTGAGAGACGAAGACAGAGGCTTGAATCAACATTGGGCTTTCCGTTCATTTTACTGCATTTCCGTGTTTTATAGATTACTGATATATTGATTCAAAATTATCTCAGAGTTTACTGGATCTTCATCTCGGTGATAGGTCCTAGTGATGGGTCAGGCAGACACGCTAGTAAGTTACATCTTTGCTTTTAAGGATTCTATAGTTGTATGAGGGAGAAAAGCATGTTAAGAGTATAGGATTACTGTTTTTGATTCCTTGCATATAGACTAATGACTTAACGCCTCAACTTCTTTGTTTTCTGCTCTACATGTTCCTTTGACATGAAGGAATTTTAAGTCTGGGAAATTAATTTGCAAATAAGTCCACTCCTCTGCATACCATATATGTCCTAAGGTCCTTCCTAAAGCAACCAAGATTTACCAGTCACTGATCAAGAGAGAAGGCTTTATAAATTACCCAGTGAAGGAATTAGCCAGGAACCTAATTTCTTCTAGTTTTCTCTCATAAATCATTTCATGGTTCGTTAGGACCTCCACCAGAGGGTGACTTGGAAGAGAAGAAAGAAACAAAAATGCAAAACAAAACCACTGTTATTTCACAGCAACATTGGAAATAATGTAAATTAGATTGACCAAAGTAGTTGAAACCAAAAGCCAAAGTAAATGTTGAGATGTCAGCTCTCCTGGCTATTTCCAGGTCTTGACTATGCCTGCTTTACAAGTGAGACCATTTTATCACTTTATAAGCACAGCTGATTTTTTTATTCCACCCCTGTGCTAGTTCCTGTGAATTTCAAACTAAGGAAACACCAAATGTCTAGAAAATGGTATTTTTGTGTTAACGTGTGCCTGCGCTACCACTTATGTAACCAGATTGATAAAAGGGACTCTGAAAACTAAAACATGACCTGGGCATTAGAAAAATAATTACTGTGGAAGAAATGAATTGATCACCTAATGTTCTTTCCAGATCAAGCCCTTGTGAACCATTGGCCCATCTTAATCTCCTCCTTACTTAATGTTCACATCTTGGAAGATATTATGGAGCTTTCTTTCCCTATTGTGGCAAAAGCCCCCTAATTTTTACCACTAAAAGCAAAGAAAAGCAACTACCTTATACTTATTACAGATGCCATTAGCCTTATGGGAAACTGAGTGGTTACCATATTTTTCAGCAGAGCTCATTTCTTTCTGTTCCTATCAAATATGACTTTATTAATCCCAATATGGTATGGTTTATAGAAAATAAAAACCATTGGTACCTTGTATGGTCTTTTTTGTAGGTTGTTTAAAAAATGTACTGGAATATATGAAATTACTCACCCAGTATCAACAAACAACAACAAAATAATAATAATAATAGTTTTTAAAATCTAAAGGGTTTTATTTCATTGATTGTAAAAACAACAACAAAACAAAACAAATGTATATTCTTATTTCTTCCTTTGAATGCTAACTGGCTGATGAAAGTCCTTATTGAAGGTATACATGTTACTAATGCCAATGGAAGGTTTTAGATAAGATGGGGTAAAGAAATATTGGTTGCAGTGGGAAAGTGGGAGTAGTCCAGAAAAATATGGCAACGTGATACATTATTCTTACAAATAGAACAGCTGACCTGTTACATCTTAATTTATGTGTCAGGAGCTGGGTAATACTTTCACCTGTATTGTCCAGTGCTTCAACAAACAAAAAAATAGGGTACCATTTTGGAAAGATTATTTTTGTTCTCTAGGGAGCAAAGCTTAAAAAGAACTTCCATTAGTTTTTTATTTCCTCCTTTTTCTGAAAGAGCTCAGTACAAAGATATTTTCATGGGAACCAATCTAATCTTTATTGACCGTGACTGTTATTGATACTAACAGAAATTCATTTGTTCACAAGAAGGCTGCTCCCCACCAGCAGAATTAGGAGTTAGATAGTGTGGATTAGAACTATGAATGACCTTACCTACTAGCTGCAGGTTTTCCTTAGATATAGTGGTACATCCTTTCATTTCTATTTTTCTATAAAATAGCATGTTTGAGTTACATGATTTCCATGTATTTCCATATTTAATACACTATGTTTCTAAGTGTTCTTTTTAATTTTTTTTAATGTTTATTTATTTTTGAGAGAGAGACAGAGCACGAGTGAGGGAGGGGCAGAAAGAGAGGGAGACACGGAATCCGAAGCAGGCTCCAAGCTCTGAGCTGTCAGCACAGGGCCCGACATAGTGCTCGAATAACAAACCATGAGATCATGACCTGAGCTGAAGTTGGGCGCTTAACCGACTGAACCCCCCTGACATCCCTGTTTCTAAGTGTTTTTAACTTATATGATAATAATGTTAAAGTGATCACTGGTTTACTTTCCTCAGAATACAATGTACAATTATCAGCTGCTGTCCTATAATGTCACAGTTTTCAAAATGAAAACAATTGATTTTGATGAATATCTGCTGTGTGCATGGTACATCTCTTTAATCTACAAAGAATCTCATCCACCACCTAAACAAATCCCTCCTTTTAAAAAGAATCAACTGGAAATGTTTGTTCTATAAGATTCCCTCAAATTCATCCTGAGGAAAAGCTCTGCGTTTTCTAAATTCCTACTGATGAATTTAAAGGTAATAGGGAAGGGAAGAGGGAAACTTACTTGTGATGAGTCCATGCTAACACAGTGGTATTTTCCTTCAAGCACTGTGGAAGCTGTATGCAAATGTCCACATCAAAATTTGAAGAATTTGAGATGCAATATGGAAAGACTTATCAAAGTCACAGGAGTGAAGACCCAAATCTGCTTCTTTTCACAATGTTGCTTTACCATAATAATTATTGTAGACACAAGTAATACTCATTATTGGAATCTCGTTAGGCTAAACATTTTTTAGGCTAAACATTTTTAATTGGAAAACTATGTAGTTGGTTTAAAAAAAACCACATTAAATCAGAATGGCTGTTTGAATACAGTCCATATCACTTAGTAGGCCTATGACATTTGACAATTGATGTAATATTTATGATTCTTAATTTCACCGTTTTGTAAAAGAAGTTAATGATATTGTCTTAGATTATTATTAGAATAAAATAAGTTCTATTAGGCATTCCCATTAATGCAATGTACACATACTAATCTCTTTATTTTCCTGTTGAAATATAAATATATTAATGGCAGGAATATGACGAGTAATTTCCCCAACAAGTTACCAATCGGCAAACTTTATATATATTTATATTTATATATGTGTGTGTTAATTATATATTATATATAGTATATCCTATGTATTATTAATTAGCATATTAGGTATAATATATATTTTGTGTATATATTTAATATATATTTCTAATATATTTTCTAAATTTCAAAGTCAAATAATTTGCACATATAAAAGAAAAAGTCAGTTCTTGCTAACTGAACTCCAAGATCTATGTATTTCTCTATAGAGAATCAGAGCAAATATTTTGAGCAGGTTATAAGGTTGGCTTTTGCAGGCTAACACTTGAGAATTACCTAGTGCAGAATTTCTATACATACAGGTCACAGGGATCAACCATAAATCATAAAGAAACAAAAATTCCTTTCTAGATGATATAACTAAATCTGGTATTTGCTTGAACATCTTGCCTTCACTGACTACTCAGACAAATAAGGCATTTAGTCTCTCAATCATAAGAAGCTCACTGTCTCCTAACTTTCCACTTGACAATTCTGAAGAGAAACTTTCTGTCTGTGGTAAAATAACACCATGTTGGAGGCTAAAAAAAAATGTATATATCAAATTAGTCATCTTTCCCCTCAACATTTATAGACAGGAACGTTGTTTATTGCCATGGTCTGTCTTTAAATCTGTGCTTATTTCCTCATAAACTGTTGCTTGCTCTTAGTTTTATTCTGCTATGAATCATAATGCTGCATTTGCAAACTTCTAGGGCTATTGTGAGCTCATTTCAGAACATACCTTAGAGTCAGATAGATAAGAAGGAAAGAAATCCTTAACTGAGGCAGTCCATCTCTTCAGCAAATCAACCAAGGCCAAATTTTGTCCTTTGTAATTTTCTATGGAAACTTAATGTACTTTCTCAAGCCAACACTTGCTGTGATTAGAGCCATTTTAGAAGGATGTACTTGTAACAAATGAGTGGTTTTTCATAGGTCACTTGTTCGGTTAACTTTTCTGTAAATTGGGTGTGTTCGTCTGTCAGTAGTGCTCCAACAAAGTAGCACAGACTGGGAGGCTTCAACAATGCATATTCATTGTCTTTTAGTTCTGGAGGCCGGAAGTCCAAGATGAAGGTATAGGCAGAGTTGTTGTTGTTTTTTGACCTTCTCTTTTTGATATTCAGATGGCCATGTCACCTGCGTCTTTACATGGTCTTCCCTCTGTGTGTGTGTACCCAGATTTACTCTGGTTATAAGGGTACCAATCATACTGGATTAGAGCACACCCTAACAATGTCATTTTAACTTTATTACTTTTGGGAAGATTCTGTCTTCAAATACACTGACATCTGAGTCATTAGGAGTCAAAACTGCAGCATGTAAATTTTGCAAGAGGCAGAATCCAACCCATAAGGGCCCATGCCTCTTACTCTCATGTCTATTAGATGTTACAGCGGTTAAATGAAATGATATTTACTGAAGAATTCGCTATGAAACCAGCAAAGAACAATCATTGCTACTTCTGACATTTTCACTTTAGAATTTGATTTTCCTTGATAATTTTTATAACAACCGTATTGAGGAGTAATCTTATTACCAGAAGTGTCAGCCTTATAAACTGTACAACTCATTTTTTTGCATATTCAAAATTAATTCATTCATCTTCAGTATCCAATTTTAATGTATTGTTATTAACCCAAACAGAAACCTTTAGTTTCTGTCTCTGTAAATTTGCCTCTTCTGGACATTTCCTCTAAATAGAATCTTCCATATGTGTTCTCTGGTGATTGACTTCTTTCACTTAGCACAATGCTCTCAAGGTCAATCCGTGTTGAAGTATGTATCAAAACGTCATTGATTTGTATTACCAAGTGATACGTCATTGTATATTTTGGGGTTTTATCATTCATAAATTGAGGACATGAGGTTATTTCTACAGTTTGGTTAGTATGAGTAATGCTACTATGAATATTCTTTGCAGCTTGTGAGGTGGCCATGTTTTTATTTCTCTTTCTTGGGTATATATCTACAAGTGAATTTTCTGGTTTATAAAATAACTATGTGCTTATGATTTTGAGGAACTATCATACCTACTATACTCTAAAGTGGCTGCACTCTTTGACAATCTTACCAGTAGTGTATCAGGGTTCCAGTGTCTATACAGCCTTGTGAATGTTTGTTATTATATGTCTTATTTTTCTTTAATTTTAGCCATCTTAGTGTATATGAAATAGTATATCAATACATTGGGTTTATATATATATATATATATATATATACACACACACACACACACACACACACACACACACATATACATATACATACATATGTGTGTGTGTATATGTATATATATATTTTTTGAGAGGGTGGGACAGAGAGAGAAAGAATTCCAAGCAGACACTACATTGTCAGCACAGAGCCCATCACAGGGCTTGATCACATGAACTGCAAGATCATAACCTGAGTTGAAACAATAGTTGGATGCTTAACTGAGTTAGCCACGCAGGTGCCCCTTTTATTGTGGTTTTGATTCACATTTCCCCAATGACTAGTGATGTTAAACATCTTTTCTTTTGCTTATTGACAATTTGTATATCTCCTTAAGATGAAAGTGTATTCAAATCCATTGCCTATTTTATAATGAGTTTTCTATTATTGCATTTTAAGACATCTTTATATAACTTGTATATGAGTCCCTTATTAGATATATGGTTTGAAAATTATCTTCCATTTAGTGCATTATCATTTCACTTTCTTAGTGGTGTCCTTTGAAGTACAAAGTTTTCTAATTGTGATGAAGCCCAACATAACCATTGTTTTTCCTTTGTTCTTGTGTTTTTGGTATCATGTCTAAGAAAAAGTCATTTGTCCCAAAGATGAAAACATCACTCCCATATTTTCTTCTAAGAGTTTTAGAATTTTAACTCTTCCACTTATGTCTATGCTTAATTTTTAGTTAATCATGATATATAGTGCATGAAAGGAGTACAGTTTTATTCGTTAGTATATGATATCCAGTTGTCACAACACCGTGTGTTTAAAAGACTATTCTTTCCTCGTTGAATTTCCTTGGTACCATTGTCAAAAGTCAGTTGGCCATAAATTTGAAGTTTATTTCTGGAGTCTCATTTCTGTTCTGTTGATCTATGTCTATCTTTATGTCAGTATCAGATCATCTTGATTACTGTTAATTTGCATTAAATTTTGAAATTGGGAAGTGTGAGTCAGTTTTGCCATTTTTCAAGATTGTTTTGGCTAGTCTAAATCCCTTGCATTTTCATATAAATATTAGAATTCTCTTGTTAAATTATATTTTAAAAGACAGCTGGGTAATATTCCATTGTGTGTGTGTGTGTGTGTGTGTGTGTGTGTGTGTGTGTACATACCACATCTTCTTTATCCATTCATCAGTCATTGGACATTTGGGCTATTTGCATTATTTGATTATCGTTGATAGTGCTGCTATAAACGTTGGGGTGATGGACATTATGGAGGACATGTGATCAGCCCTGGATATTATATGTAAGTGTTGAAGCAGAAAATTCTACTTCTGAAACAAATACTACACTACATGCTGACTAACTTGAATTTAAATAAAAACTTGGAAGAAAAAAAAAAGTTTTTCCAGATACCTGAGTAGAAACAAATGCATAATTAAAAATATCTGGCAAAAAATAGGAAAAGTCTGAATTATGCTAGCATCAGTCTCACAAATGCAGTGAACTACTGTGTTATTGTTTGTTTGCTCATGTTTAGGTTCTCTTCACAAAAATATAATATTTGTTTTACAAAAAAATAAATAAAATAAGCAAAAAACGCGGCTGGGATTTTGAGAGTGATTGCATTGGATCAGTACATAAATTGGAGTGTTGGTGTGGAGTATTGTCTTATTTAACAATATTAAGTCTTCTAGACCGTAAACATGAGATGTCTTTCCATTTATTTAACTCTTTAATTTCTTTGCACTAGGTTTTGTGATATTTTGATATGTTTTGATAGATAAGTCTTGCACTAATTTTATTAAATTTATTTCTATGTATTTTATTATTTTGTTATTCTAAATTGAATTGTTTTCTTAAGTTTACTTTTGGGTTATCCATTGCCAATGTATAGAAATAATTTTTTATATATATTGAACTTTACTTAGAAGCCTTGTTGAACTCATTTAATAGTTCTATAGTGCATTCCTTAGGATTTTTTACATATGAGATCATGTAATCTGCAAGTAAAGATAATTTTCCTTATTTATTTTCAATCTGGATGCTTTCATATTATGTTCTAGTCTAAGTGCTCTGGGTAAAATTCCAGTTGAATGTTGAATAGAAGTGGAGAAAACAGACATTCTTGTTCCTTATCTCAGATGAAAAACATTCAGCTTTACTGTTGAGTATGATAGCTCTGGGTTTCTCTTACATGTCCTACATCAGGTTGAAGAAACTCCCTTCTATTGCTAGTTTGCTCATCCTTTTATCATGAAAGGGTGTTAGACTTCGTCAAATGCTTTTTCTATGTATTTTGAGATCAAAATATTTTTGTCCTTTGTTGTATTAATATGATTTATTATAATGATTGATTTTTCAGATGTTAAATTCACTTGACATTCCTGGGACAAATTCTGTATGATCACGGTATATAATCACTTTTATATTTTGCTGGAATCATTTTACTGTTACGTTGTTGAGGACTTATGCATCTGTATTCATGAAGAATATTGCTCTGTAGTTTCTCTTTATAATTTATAGTTCAATTTTATATAGGTCTATTTTCTTCTGATCACTAATAATAAAAAAATTTATTTTGAGTGTGCAATTTTTAACCTAGCATTAATCTTATGCTTGATTTTAATATGCTATACTTTTTTTATTTCACATATTTTTTCTTTTTTTAATTTTTTTTACATTTATTTATTTTGGAGAGATAGAGAGACACACAGCACAAGTGGGGGAAGGGCAAAGAAAGAAGGAGGTACAGAATCTGAAGCAGGCTCCAGGCTCTGAGCTGTCAGCACAGAGCCCATTGTGGGGCTCGAACTCACAAACCACGAGATCATGACCTGAGCTGAAGTCGGACGCTTAACTGACTGAGCCACCCAGGCACTCCTTCACATATTTTTTCTAATTACTATCATTTTATTGTAGTCAATCAACACCAAAAACACTTGGCATAACTTCCTTTTTTCCCTCATTTGTAATAGAAGTAAAGCTTTCCAGGGGCACCTGGGTGACTCAGTTGGTTAAATATCCATCTTTGGCTTAGGTCATGATCTCATGGTTCATGAGTTTGAGCCCCGTGTTGGGGCTCCAGAGCCTGGAGCCACCTTTGGATTCTGTGTGTGTGTGCCTCTCTCTCTCTGTCCCTTCCCCACTTGTACTCTGTCTTTCTCTGTTTCTCAAAAATAAATAAACATTAAAAAAATAGAAATAAAGTTTTCCAAGTTTGTTGTCCACAGCATATTCTTTTCCATGTATCAAAAACTATTGGCTTTTCCCCTGTATCATGTTATGGCTGTACAAATTAGATGATAGTGGGCATCCTGGTTTTTATTCTTCATAAAAAATGGCTTTCTCCAAACAGTAGAGCAATCAAAATACACTCTACTGTTCTCATATGCTATCTTTCTTGCTTCTAATATTGAATTCCTTTCCACTGTCAATGAATGCTATGGATTATTTTAAGCTACTGTACCAGATAGGTACTAAAATTCTCTTTTCTTCTGGAGAGTTGGAACACCTCTGCTCCCTCAGTCCTCTTTAATCCACTAGTTTCCACTAGAACTTTACTCATTAAGCATCAACTTTATTGTGATCTAAAAGATCATGGTATAGGAGGAACATGATTTAAAGTTCCAGTCTACATGAATTTTCTTTTACACCACATGAGAGAAGGCACCTCAAAGCTGGGCCTTCTCAAGAAGGATACCCCAGGGAACTGAGCTGGCTGTCCTGTGCTCGAGTTGTATCATACATCTCTCTGTAAATCTGTCATAGGACCCTTGCTACCTTGCCCTCAGGAATTCCCTCCATTCCATAAGAAACACTCTCACTTCTTGCTTTCTTTCTGATTCCCCAGTTTCAAACAATATGAGGTGATTAAACCAAATGGGAATTGACATTCTTAATCTCTCAGACTATCAATGCAGTATGGACTCCAGTGCTTGTGTCTATTCCAACATTCACTTAAAAATGTTACTAATTACTTACTTGCCTTATTAGGTGACTTATGAAATAAAAACAATCTCTTAAAGAAAAAAAAATTCTTTTTCTACTTTGGACAACATTTCATTGATATCTATTAAGTAAGTCTCTCATAACTTTATCCCTTCAGGACTAATGAAACACCATTATTATAGTAAGATGCAGTGCCTGGGATGACCGATAAAGGAGTTTTTTGTTAGCCAGGTGTTATGCTCATTGAATTAATTCATTTTGATTCATGAATTTGTTTTGGAAGAAACTGTTCCATTGGGAATTTCAACCCCACTGGGGTCTGTTGGTTGGTCTCTATGGTAGCCTGATTGTCTTTGCACCCAGTATGAAGAAGTCAAATCAAAGTAATACCTCTATATTTCTAGTTTATTAGGTACTTCCCTGAGTCCTTATGATAATCATGTGAGAGAATTCTAAAGAAAAAACTTATTTTCCCATTAATTGACAGAGAATCTATAATGCTTACTTAGATGTTCTGGTAAAACCAGAACTTAAATGTAGTCCTTTCGATTCCCAAGCAAGTTCGTTTCCAGTGTACTTTGGATGCTTGCATGATGATATTGGTATTTGTGTGGTGTCCATTTTCTTTTTTTCTTTTTAATTTTTTTAACATTTATTCATTTTTGAGAGACAGAGAGAGACAGAGAATGAGTGGGGAAGGGGCAGAGAGAGGGAGACACAGAATCTGAAGCAGGCTCCAGGCTCCGAGTTGTCAGCACAGAGCCCAATGTGGGGCTCGAACCCACGAACTGCGAGATCGTGACCTGAGCCAAAGTCGAACGCTCAACCGACTGAGCCATCCAGGCACCCCACGGTGTGTCCATTTTCTAAATATGCACCTGTTAAAGAAAAATATGTGTGTAAAGTATTCTTAATTCTCTGGTTAGCACCTTTTTAAAATGAAGGTTATTTCCTCATTTGTGAGGCGTGAGTTCTGCCTAATGTCTTACTTAGTTCAGTGAAATTACAATCATTTTGACAGCACAAAATCTTCAGGAAGACAATATGCTATAGAAAATATCAACAATTATTGAATTTGGATTGTGGGTGGAGGCCACTGTGGTAGCCTTAAAGAAAAAGTCTATCGTATGTAAATTTAGGAAAGCTGAGTTACAGATCGCCATTGTTTACTGTTAAGAACCCTTAACATAGTAATATCCATCATGAAGCTAATGGTAGGAGGTGAAGTGTAAGGGTTTCTCAAGTCTACTTGTACAAGACTTTTTTTATTCCTAAATTATCTCATGAACAAATTTTCTGAGAAAAATATCTTGTGCAAACACTGATATAAGATAGTTATTTGAAAGCAGCAATGAATTCTTCCGTTAGTTTCAGGTTTTTTTCCACTTCCATATGTTGTCTTATGAAGTTAAGTATGTCTTTGGGGTCCCTCTGTCCTCCCTTCAATCCCTGCTCCCTTCTCCTGTGGCTTAGCCGCCCATTTATTACTTTATGCCATAATTTTTTATTTCATCTTTTTCGTATCTTGCTCTCCATCTCCCAAAATATTTGTTGATTTTGAGAAATTAACCTTAGGTGTTTAATCTCTTAGCCATATCTGCATTTTAATAGAGAATTCTTTGGAGAGTGAAAGTATTTCAGCCTGCAAGGATTGAATTCTAATGTGGCATTTTAGGCACACTATCAGGTGGTGGGGGAACAGCTTTTGAATGGGGTACCCTGTTTATGCCTACAGAACCACACTCCCTTGGGCAATTTTAAGGCTAGCTGGTGATAAGGTGCAGTCTGTAATACACTGTAATGCTTATTGGAGATGAAGGATGTGTATGTTCAGTCAAGGAAATTGGACTGGGAATGTAATGAGTAATGGATAAAATCTCTGAGGGCATGAACTACGCATGTGTAGGCTGGATGATTGAGGTATGTAAAAACTGCAACATCCTATTATCTAGTTCCATATGAAAACCATGCCTACCACTCTTCAATTTTATGGTGGAATAACATGAAGGCAACATGTTTTAGTTGTTATGTTTCATTTGTTTGCTTATTGGCTTATTTCTTGGTAATGAATTCTCTGTCCTTTTTTTTTTTTAATGTTTATTCATTTTTGAGAGAGAACGCATGAGCAGGGGAGGGGCAGAGAGAGACAGGACAGAGGATCTCAAGTGGGTTCTGCACTGACAACAGTGAGAGCCCGATGTGGAACTTGAGTTCACGAACCATAAGATCATGACCTGAGCCGATGTGGACGCTCAGCTGACTGAGCCACCACAGTAGCTTCCACCCACAATCTAAATTCAATAATTGTTGATATTTTCTATAGCATATTTTCTTCCTGAAGATTTTGTGCTGTCAAAATGATTGCAATTTCATTGAACTAAGTAAGACATTATGCAGAACTCACTCCTCACAAATGAGGAAATAAACTTCATTTTAAAAAGGTGCTAACCAGAGAATTAAGAATACTTTATACATAAATTTAAGTCAAGAGTTGTAAGAAAGCTACCGAAGCACTCAGAGCAATCAAGACAAACTGAAGTATATCTGCCAGTGTGTAAATTGTTATTTATCTTTATAGGAAGGTAAATATATATCAGAAAGTTGTACTAATTTGTACAGATAAAAGAAAAGCTCAGAACTTTCTCTGGTTAGTTGGGAATGTAATTAATGAAAAAGGTCAGGAAAAACCTCAAATGTGATCTATTGTTCTCTGTATATAAGATAAAATCTTGATGACAACGTTAAAAGTATAATATCTGGGGCTTCTGGGTGGCTCAGTCAGTTAAGTGTCTGACTTCAGCTTGGGTCATGATCTCATGGTTCGTGGGTTCAAGTCCTGCGTCGGGTTCTGTGCTGACAGCTCAGAGCCTGGAGCCTGCTTTGGATTCTTTGTCTCCCTCTTTCTCTGCCCCTTCCTCCCCTCAAACTCTGCCTCTCTTTCTCTCAAAAATAAAAATAGAAATAGAAATAGAGATAAAATATATATGTAATATCTGGCTATAACCACAAGTCTGGTATTGAATTCTAAATCATAAATCTGCATGTTAAGTTTTATGTCTTGAGGGTCCTTCAGCTTTAGGCCATAATGGTGTTTGTGATTCTATACCAGTCTTATTTTATTTTAATATTTAAAAAAAATTTATGAAGCTTTTGTTTGTTTGTTTTAGCTCCAGTGTTGCATTAATTTCAGGTATACAAATAGTGATTAAACAATTCTATACATTACTCTGTGGTCATTGCATCACCTATTTCACCCAAGCCTCCCCCCACTTTCCCTCTGGAAAACACCAGTTTGTTCTTTGTAGTTAAGAGTCTGTTTCTTGGTTTGTTTCTCTCTCTCTCTTTTTTTTCTTTGCTCATTTGTTTTACTTCTTAAATTCCACATATGATTGAAATCATATGTCATCTTTCTTTCCCTGACTGATGATTTCACTTAGCATTATACTCTCTAGCTCCATCCATATTGCTCCAAATGGCAAGATTTTATTCTTTATAATGGTTCAATAATATTCCATCGTATGTATATATGATGTACACGTATATGTGGTATATACATATATACTTCTTTATTCATTCATCAATCAGTGGACACTTGGGTTGCTTCCATAATTCAGCTATTATAAATAATGCTGTTCTAAATTAAAGATAGAGATGCATGTATCCTTTGTATTAATTTTTTTTTTTGTATTTTGAGAGTAAATACCCAGTGGTATGAATACTGGTTCATAAAGTAGTTCTGTTTTTAACTTTTTGAGGAAACTCCATACTGTTTTCCACAGGGGCTGCACCAGTTTGCATTCCTACCCGCACTGCAGGAAGGTTCCTTTTTCTCCACATCCTCACCAACACCTTTGTTTCTTGTGTTGCTGATTTCAGCCGTTCCAGCAAGTATCAGGTGATATTTCATTGTAGTTTTGATTTGCATTTACCTGATAATGAGAGATGCTGAGCAGCTTTTCATGTATCTTTTGGCAATCTGTATGTCTTCTTTGGAGAAATATCTGTTCGTGTCTTCTTCCGACTCTCTAGAGTATTTGTTTTTTGGGTGTTGTGTTGTATTAATTCTTTATATATTTTGGATACTGACCCTTTATCGGATATGTCATTTGGAGATAACTTCTCCCATTCCATAAGTTGCCTTTTACTTTTTCAGATCATTTTCTTCACTCTGCAGAAGCTCTTTATTTTGATGTAGTCCCAATAGTTTATTTTTGCTTTTATTTCCCTTGCCTCAGGAGACATATCTAGAAAAATGTTCCTATGGCCAGTGTCAGAGAAATTGCTTCCTGTGCTCTTGTCTAGATTTTTTGTGGTTTCAGGTTCACATTTAGGTCTTTAATCCATTTTGAGTTTATGTTTGTGTATGGTGTAAGAAAGTGGTCCAGTTTCACTCTTTTGAATGTAGCTCTCTAGTTTTCCCAGCACATTTGTTAAAGAGACTGCTTTTTCCCATTGCATATTCTTGCCTCCTTTGTTGAGAATTAATTGACCATATAATTCGGGTGTCATTTCTGTTCCATTGATCTGTGTGTTTATTTTTGTGACAGTACCATATTTTTTTAATTACTGCAGCTTTGTAGTATAACTTGAAGGCTGTTTGGTTTTCTTTTTCAAGATTGCTTTGGCTATTTGGGATCTTTTATGGTTCCATATAAATTTTAGGATTGTCTGTTCTAGTTCTGTGAAAAATGCTGTTAGTATTTTGATAGGGATTGCATTAAATGTGTACATTGCTTTGGGTACTAAAAATATTTTCACAATATTTGTTCTTCCTATCCATGAGCATGGGATGTCTTTCCATTTCTTTGTGTTATCTTCAGTTTCGTTCATGTTTTATAGTTCTCAGAGTATAGGTCTTTTACCTCTTCAGTTAAGGTCCTTGGTATTTTGTTATTTTTAGTTCAATTTGTAAGGGGGATTGTTTTCTTAATTTCTCTTACTGCTGCTTTATTATTTTTTTGTGGAGAAATGCAACAGATTTTTGTATATTTATTTTGTATTCTGCGACTACTAGATTCACTTATCAGTTCTAGTAGTCTTTTGTGAAGTCTTTTTGAGTTTTCCATATAGAGTATCATGTCATCTGCAAATAGTGAAAATTTTACTTCTTCCTTACCAGTTTGGATATCTTGTGTTTCTTTTTGTTCTTTGATTGCTGTGGGTAGGACTTCCGGTACTATGTTAAATAACAGTGGTGATAGTGAACATCCTTGTCTTGTTCTTGACCTTAGGAGAAAATCTCTTAGTTTGTTTTCCCATTGAGTATGTTAACTGCTGGTTTTTAATAGAAAGCCTTTATTATGTTGAGATATATTCCCTCTAAACCTAATTTGTTGAGGGTTTTTATTAGTAATGGATGTTCTACCTTGTCAGATGCTTTTTTGCATCTATTGAAATGATCATGTGTTTGTTATACTTTCTCTTATTGATGTAATGTATCACAGTGATTGATTTGTGATTATTGAACCATCCCTGCATCCTAGGAATAAATTCCACTTGCTCTTAGAGAACTTTTTTTAACGTATTTTTGGTTTTGGTTTGCTAGTATTTTGTTGAGAATTTTTGCATCTATGTTCAAAGATATTGGCCTTTAGTTCTCTTTTTTTGTTGTATTTTTATCTGCCTTTGGTACCACAATATGGTGGTCTCAAAGAATGAATTTGGAAGCTTTCCTTTATCTTCTCTTTTTTGGAATAGTTTGAGAAAAATTGGTATTAACTCTTCTTTAAATGTTCAGCAGAATTCACCTGTGAAACCGTCTGGTCCTGGACTTTTGTTTTTTGTAAGTTTTTTAATTACAGATTCAATTTCATTGCTGCTTATTGGTGTGTTCAAATTTTCTATTTCTTCCTGCTGTGGTTCTAGTTGAACACTAGTCTTATTTTAAAATGTGACTACATTTATTACATTGTCTGTATCTTCACAAATATGTTCTGATATTCCATTATGTCTCCATGTGGTATCTCTCATTTGCTTCTAGTTTTCAGCTGGGGCATTTCATCACATTTTTCTTACTCCTCTGGCTCTTTCTTGTTCTCTTTCAAAGAGTTTAAATTTGTATTAAACTCATGAGGTCGTATATCCCACCTTGATCCAGTCATGTAGTTCCCATTGACTTCAGCAAAATTCCACAATGGGATCAAGGGCAATGTGAGCCCTTAGAAAAACTCGAATGGACTGGCATGTCCATCAGGTTTAGAGAGCACCATTAAGAATAGTGACAGAGACATTAGTAAAGACAGATAGGAGGGAGCATCAGCAGGATTTTCTTCCCTCAGATGTGACTCAAACAAGAACTGAACCAAACTGCCTATATCTTGCTTTAAGGAATCTTAGCAGCAGAATGGGAAAGATTTGAAAGAATTTCTCAGCTACAGAGTTTCACTCTAGGGACTATGTCTTTGAGTAGGCTCCAGCTACTTAAATTGAAAATGAAATTGAGCATTTTCAGAGATTTTTCAATTCCTCCCCTGCCAGTAGTTTCCAAAATGCTTGCACTAGCAAATGAGGTGGTTGGTAGAATATGGCCTTGAAAAGACCTGTCCCGCAACTCCTCCCTTCAAACAGCAGTGGCTGTTTATTACATTTCATTGAAGGCTGTCATATACTCTTTCTCCACTGTGACATAATTTGGAGGCTTTTTTTTTAATACCTTCAATTGGACTGATAGAACAATGACTCAGCTGAAATTTCCAACAATTTCAAATACAATGTATGTTAAGTGTAAGATGAATCATCAAGGGACTTCCTGAGAGGTTTGGGATCAGTTTCAAACAATATATTATTCTAAAAACTCACCCAAGCTTCCTTCTAACTGGGTTCTGAGACAATGGTCCCACTGAAGTCTTCATACTCTTTTGTCATTCTTTAATAATAATTGTATAAGAGCCAAAGAGTTGACTCTTGAGGTGTTTTCCATAAATCTACATAAAACAAATGTTTTAAGAGATGTAAACTGTATCTTAGTTTTCTCTTCTCAGTAAATAAGATAAAAATTAGCAAGTACATATCTTTAGAGACAGGATATACATGTCTTGTGGGCAGGCATGTTTCTTCCCAGTAGTTTCCCATTATACTTAGAAGAAAGTCCAGATTCCTTGCTGTGTTTTAAATGAATCATCTTACGTAAAATGGTTCCTAGCAACCTCGTTCTTTCCTGCTTTCCTCCTTCCTCAACCCACTGCAGTTATGCCAGCTATCTTGCTTTTTACCCCTCAGTTAGGCGAAGCATGTTTCCAACATGGGACACATGGACCCATTCAGTTTTCTTGGATCTTACTCAAATATTATTTCACTAGCGGGATCTTTTGTGAGCACGTGATCTAAAGATTATTCTTACCAAGCTTCTGCCGTGCCCTCTAGTTTGAAGTAAAGTGATAAGTGCTGAGAAGGTATGTGTCCTTTCTGTAAGCTCTCTGCCTAGACCAGTGATGGGCACATAGTGGATGGTTAGTAAATAACTGCAGAATGAGTATATTAACAAAGTGGTGTAGTCATCATCCTGCTATTTCACAATCTAGATTTGTTAATGCTTTTCTTACGATTAGACTTAGGTTGGACATTTGGGGGCAATCAGTGACACTGTATATATTTTCTGTTACTGATCATCAGAAGACACATATCAATCTGTCCCAGTGATTAAGATGGTGACTGCCAGAATCCTCACATGAAAAGTTCTCTTTTATTTTTGTTATTAACAAATAGTTGGGGTACCTGGGTGGCTCAGTCTGTTAAGTGACGGACTCTTAATTTCAGTGCAGGTCATGACCTCAGGGTTCGTGAGTTCGAGCCCTTTGTCAGGTTCTGCCCTGACAGCACGGGACCTGAATTGGATTCTCTCTTGGCCCCTCCCCTGCTCTCTCTCTCAAAAATAAATAAATAAACCGAAAAGAAAATAGTTAATGGAGCAATGCATGGAGATGATGTGAATATTTTGTCCCTTAATCTTCATTCACCCCAAAAGTTCAATATCTTTTGATGGCCCTTTCCAAAATCAGTATATTCATGGTTGCAAAGGAGTGTTTTGTTTAGTGTTACCTATATCCCTTCTACATGCATTCGCTAACATTTTAATATAGAGAAGAGCTTTCTCTCTCCATCTTGCTTTCTTTTTCCCTTTTTCATTTCTTTTATTTTTCTGGGTATTGCTATGGATTTATGGATTCTTTTATATTCAGTATATTTTAATTCATTGTAAGGCTTCTTTTCAGTGCTTTTTATTGTCTAAATTTGGCCAATAAGAGCTTTTCCTCCTGACATGTCCAATTAATGTATTCCTTCCTACCCACCCCCTCATTTTCTTTGTTGCACAATTACATGCCACAGGCTCAGCCTGTACTCTGTTCAGCCTGCACCTTCATCAGGCATTTGTCCACAGAGCTCTGCTTTCTTAAGTGGAGAATGGTATTTAGAAATCAAGATCTGAAAAATTTATTGTGCTTATTGTACTAAAGTGTTCTACTTCTAGGCAACTTAACTGAATGACTAGGGGATGTATCCATAAGATTATATGGAAACTTCCAGTTCAGATCCAGCACTATAGAGTTTTCTCCTTATCTACCCCATTCTTCCATACTCTTACCTTTATTTACAGTGACAGTCCTATATTGAAATATATTTACTCAACTTCTCAATTCTACAACATACAAAATACAGAATTACTAGAGCGTGTTCAGTACCAGTATTAACAATAACCCTACTAAAGGAAATTCAAATTTTTAGTTCAGGTATTTTTTTTTAGAGTATATTCTAATAAATTTAAACAACTAGTAAACTCTGCTCAAAACTCGTATTTTTTTCCCTGTGTGGTTGTATGATATTTTATATAAAGCAGTATTCCTTCATTTTCGTTTGTATTCATATCTGGAGTTTGTATTTTCATTTCATTTTTTTAACTTAATTTTATATTTTTATATGTAAAACCTGGTTCGGAAGCCAACATCATATAATATGGAAAGATTCACTCTTTATTCAGAGAAGTCATACACCTGTCCCCCTCTCCTTCTATCCTCAACTCCCTCCTCTCCACTGTTAAAATGATAAAAGAAGACAATTTAGGTGACACCAACAAACTTTATTTAACACTTCGTGAAGCAGACAATCTCCATTTAGAGAAGAATGGAACAGAAGGCAAAAAAGTCTTATAGGATAAAGAATAAAGAATGGAAGGAGAACATGGAAAATATACAATTGGCTGGGGCCATGCAGCCAACCTTGTTGGGGTGAGAAGGCCCAGAGTTGTGTGCGGATTAGCTGGCAGGATTTACTATTTCTGTTCAAGCGGAGCATTTACAAGGACACAAAAGTTACCTAAGTTTCAGTTTCCTGATGTGACACCCCTGCACAGGAGCGGGCTCCATCTTGGGCCTAGAGTTATTTCAACAATAAAATACTGGAAATACTAGAAAAATGAATGTAATAAAATATGAGCTAGTTGTTTAAACAGTTTTCTAATAAAAAACCTATCCAGTGCACTCTGATAAATATTTTGTGTTTGTCTGCAACCACTGCAGCAAGCACATAATGTTATAAGTATTGGTTAAATCACAGCAGGCTGTCAACAGCTAAGATATCATTATTAATGATCTTGGCTCTCCTGTTATAATTCAGTAGAACAACTGAGAAGTGTGGATGAAACTGCTCAAAGAGATGGATGTCAAAAATGTGTTCAGCCCTCATTTCAGAGACATTAAGGAAGTTTGAAAGAACCTGCTTAACAGGTTGTTAAGTTTACTTTGGAATTTAGTGCTGTAGCACACAGCATAACATCCTCTGTTGGCATCCCGATGCACAGGCTTCTTGATGTGCACCCTTCCTGTTTACTCTTCATCATTCAGCATGCAGTGGATAATGAATTATTTAAGCAGTGGTATCTTGGGACATGTGTCTCCTTGGTCATTTCTGATAAAAGCCTTAGGAAGGCTGTTGTGTGCTTATGGTAGATTTTCTTTTTCTCATTGTCAAGTTTATATTCAAATCCCGGTTCTACAAATAGCTCATGATTATCACCATCTCTTTATGTGTATGATCAAAGATACAGTGATTTGTATACTATAATACCAAGGTTTTTTATTGAATTCGTATGTAGTAGGAGAAAATACTCATTGGTAGATGATTTTTAAAAACTGTCTGATGATTAAAGAAATGTTTTGAAATGTGCTTCTAAGAAGTTCACTTATTCTCTTTCTAATACAGTTCTAAAAAATCTTTAAATTAAGCATAACATAAAATTTGCTTTTCATGTTGTTGGAGAAGGCTTGGAAATAAATTGTGAAAGTTTTTAGAATGGGAACCACCTTTTTAATAGCTACCATGTTCCAGACACTTTGCTGTCATAAGAAATGGTTAAAAGAAAGGGAAATAAATTTGTGAACAAAAGATTACTCTCCTATAACTTTGATGGAATATAAAATGTTATAACATTAAGGAGGAAAATTTTGCAGTAATAACAAAACTGCTTATACATTTGCAGTCAATAATACAATTTCTAGCCATTTCCATGGGAGGAAAACATTTACTCATACAAAACAAGGTTTTTTATTTCAGTAATTTTATAGTAGAAATGTATAGGAAATTACCTCACTACTCAAATATAAGAGGTTGAGGAAAATACAAAGGCATAGTACAGAGTAATAAGCAGCTTAAAGACTGATGAATATCTCTATGAACTGGACTGGTATGGACATATTTTAAGAAATCAAAATTGTATGCAAAATTTAGTTTTAATCAGAGGAGAAAGTAAGACTATAGTTACGAATTTGATGACACAAAAATCAAAAAACCTCAAGAAGTAAACCAGAAACCATTGAAAATGGTTATCTGGTGTTGAAATAACTTTCTTGATCCAAGATGGAGCTGCTCCTGCCCAGGGTAGCACGTCAACAAAATGAAACAAATAACTTCTGTGTGTCTATAAATACGTGCCTATAAGTACGCTGCTTAACCAGAAACACAGTAAATCCAGTCATCCAATACCCAAATGCCAAGACAATTCTGGGCCTTGTCACCCCAAACAAGGTTGACTGTGTGGCCCTAGTTAATCAGGTATTTTCTGCTTTTCTCTTCCTTGTTCTTTATTCTTTGTCCTGTGAAAGTTCTTGCTTCTGCCCCGTTTTGCAGTTCTCTAAATTAAGACTGTCTGCTTCATGAAGTGTAAGCAAGCTTTACATTAACTAAATTTTCTCCTTTGATTGTATCTCAGCAGTTTTTGGCAATGAGGATGGGGTCCGAAGCTAACTGCTGATGGCCTACAGGACAATGAGATGTACCCATGAGGCACCTGCTGAAAATTTTAGTTCACGGTTCCTCTCATTACCAACATCCCTGGGTAAGTCACTTTCTGACTTGAGCTCCCCTGTCTTGCATGCATCTCTTGGGTCCACAAATTTTATATTTTTTTGAACAGATAGATAATAGATAGGTCGATAGGTCAATAGATAGATAATGTAAAATGATGGGTATTCACTGGCTAAATTATTTCCAGATAAGATTAAAAATGAAACATTAATTATTGTACATAAGTTTATCTACTTTTGACTTCTTTTTATGGAAGTAAAGGTATTTGTGTCTATTAGTATACGTGTTTTGTGCCACATGAAAAATTTTACTATAAGGAAGAGTATACTTCTAGAAATTATGAAAGGCATTTATAAGTTGGCCAGTCCACAATTGTTTCCTTTTTTGACTTCAGTAGGAATTAAGTATTCTAAAGGTTAAAAATTCTAATTAATATATGTAATTAAAATTACTGTAAAATGATAAAAGTAATATCTCTGTGGAAATTAGCATGTGTTTTTGGTAAGGAAAGACACAAGGTATAGAGATGTTTTGTTAAGGGAAAAGGAGAATAAGTTTGTCCTAAAGTAAAACAACAGTGGTTTCAGAGAATGAGAAAAATGAAACAGAGTGGATAAAATATAAATGAATCTTTAAAAATGTAGAAGGTTTATGTAAAATTAGTCTTGAGAAAGGAATTTTATATGTGGTCAAGCTGCCTAAGATTGGAATTTGATTTATTTTATTTTTTCATGAGGTCTAATATCAAAAAGTACATCCATGTGTTTTTGTTTGTTTTTTTGGTTTGTTTTTAACCATGTAAATATCTGGATTTGCCTTTGGAGTCTTTGTCACTTTGGTTAAATGGATATTTTTTGACCCAAAATCAAATTCTGAGTAAGTCTTTTTACTTTAGGCAAACTTTGGAATTTTTCAGCCAGTCTCTGGAACATCTCAAAATATTTGTTCTCTCTTCTTATAAAAATAAAACTGTTAAGCCAATTAGGCTTATTTGGAATGTTAAATTACATGGGAAGCATTGTCAAATCAGAAGTGATACTAAGTGTTCTTTAGCTTATATCTGTATGGGTATATGTTATTAATAGAAGTGTCCCAGAAATTATATGCCGTTCTTAAAAATTGGACATATCTTGATGTAGTATTACAAGTCATAATTCCGATTATTATCTTAAAATGCTTTATGTCCCAGAAATAACCAAGTTTCCTTGTCAGTTCCATTATAATGAACTCTTACACGATCTTTAGCATTGGGCATTTTTAAGTCTTTTGTCATATGTAGACAGTTACTGTTTTACTCTGACGCTTATGCAAAAGTGAGATTCTTGGAGTGGATCTTACCAAGAAATCTCGACCACCGATACTGCTGTCAAATTACAAGGTGTTGAACCTTGGGTGCATATTTCACAACCAAAGACTTCATCTGACACCTGGTCCTGTATAAACACAGGAGACCTCAAAATCAAATAGACTAGGAAGAGAAGTAGTCAGTGCTGAGGTAGACTGCTTCCTCCCAATATGTTGGATCAAGAACATTTTTTCCATCCCTCCTTTCCTCTCTGTTCTTCTCTTTCCTAGTTATAACATAAAGATCTTTATGATTCTTTGTCCATCTTTTTCCTTGCCTTGGCCTGAAGAGATAATGCCATTGTTCACATATCTTGGGCCATTGCAAGGGAAGAGTGATTCAGCCTCCACGTGACTGTTGGATTTGTTATGATGCTAGTAATCTGTACTTGCTTCTGCCTATCACAGACTTTTCCCTGATTTCTGATGTCTCATTTTCTCTGGAATAAGCTGACTGGATAAACATATTTGGGAAAGTGGAAACCTAGTCACATGAAATACATAAACAGGCCACTGGCTTAAAGAAGCATCCCACTCTTTGGGGTTATTTCTTGACTTACTGGATTCTAGCTAGTTTGTTTGAGTTATGGGGACCCTGACTTAGGAGCACTCTTGAAACCACAGGCATTGTTTTGTTGCTGATAATTACAACTGTCTCCCTGATATACCGCATTCTTTCAAATGTTTTAAATGCATGGGGACATCCATTGACCAACCAACAGATGGTCTCTCTTCTACTAGAATGACAAAAGAGAAAAAAACATAGCAAGGTCCAATAATACAAGTCTGACATTTTCTCTCAAGAACAATAAACTGAGACCTGAAGAGGCAGTGCTTACTGAGAGTTAACACTAAGACCAACATTTTGATCAAACCTCTAGAATTGTCAAGAATGATAGAAAATGGGGGATTGGTAAAATAGCTTTCTAGACCTGAGATGGAGCTATCCCTGTCCGAGATGCCACATCACTTAACAAGACTTAGACACTTCTGCGACTCTATAAATGCTCCGCTTGAGCAAACATACAATATAATCAGCCAGCCAGTCCCCTAATGCCAAGCCAACTCTGGTTCTTCTTGCCTCAGACAAGGTGGACTTGTGGCCCCAGCCAGGCAGATATTTTCCACTTTTCTCTTCGGTGTATTTTATTCTTTATCCTATAAAAGCTACCTGTCTTCCACCCTATTTTGCAGTTCTCTGCATGGAGACTGTCTGCTTCATGAAGTGTTAAATAAAGTTTGTTTGTATCACCTAAATTGTCTTCTCTAATCATGTTATAACAATGCTAATCCACTTTAAAACCGACATTCAAATACTAATTGACAGTGCATATTCTTAGGAAACACTATTATTCATGTCGGTTTAATTCACAACTAACCAGGTGGTGCAAATTCAGATTATATGTTCAATTACTTTAGTATGTTGTTTGTCTTCAGTACCTGTCATCAACCAAATGTTTCTTTGTTTTATATGTGTAATGAATTTTGGGGACAATTATGTTGTCATGAATCACCATGATACCTATCTTACCAAATATGTTTTGCCTGCATTAGATCATCTAAAAGATTAAATTACAACTTTCGACTAAAATGAAGTGGTTATAAAACTTAAATGCTTTGAGACTAATTTACATTTTTCTTTAATAATTATACAATTTAAATTTTAGGAAGGGAGCAGTTTGCCATCTTAAGTAAATCCCAGAATCATTGTAGTGGACATAACATAAAGTGAAAGTAACAAAATGTACGTTACATTCCCCTCCATCATTTTATAGGTACTCCTGTTTTGCATAGCAAAAGTCCCGTTTTTTTTTTTCATGAAAATCTTTATTAAAAGAAACAAAAGATAATTTCTGTCACAATTTCCTTCCAAAAATACTGACTTCAATCATTATTTATCACATATTTTAGCTATCAATTCATATCTTAGAAATAAGGTTTCCAAATATTGTTTCATTGGAAAATTTCACTGTGTATTTTGTGATTGGTTTACTATACCTTTGCCAACAGCTCCCTCTATGTTCCATAACACAGATACTTATTGTTCATGCTCTGAAAAACTGTGGATGTGTTGTTTTTGTGACAAACACCTTCAGAAAAGAACTTAAGTTGTTTGGTATTATGCAGTAGGACTTAGGAACATAAGTTTTTAGTTGCTTCTATTGTCAAAAGTGTGTCTTATTGTTTTAAACTAGATTTTTGTGACTATTTTTGTGGGTTGATTCACTAAAGTCCTTTTTAACTTGCATACATGTAGAAGGAAATGGGATCATGTAGACTAGTAACATACTGGACTAGTTTCTTGGTTTTTTAAATCCTATATATTCTCTGTTCTTATATGTCTTCCCTCCTGGATAAAATTAAGCTGGCTTAGACTTTTGAAAGGAAATGTGATGAGATAGAGAACATGCATGTTGATGAAAACAAAGCAAATATATTAGCCAGTGGAAAAAGCTGACAAAGCATTATGTATTCACCAGCGGACACTTGTGATCAAACTAAGAAATTCTAAAAGGCTCACCTTTTATGTGTGTGTGTGTGTGTGTGTGTGTGTGTGTGTGTGTGTGTGGTGGGGTAATTCAGATGGTGATATATGAAATACAGTTTCACAGTTGTTTTTCATTGTGGTCGTGGGTGGCAAGTCCCCAGCAGTGAAACTGCCAAACCCTCTTCCTGCAGCGCCATTAAGTAACCACAACTCTGTTCCCTCTTGAGCCAAGATGTGCCTTCAGGATCCTTCTCAACACTCTATTCCTACCAGTCACAAAGTTTGATATTAGATAAAAGCTAATTTTCATTTCTGTCAGTACTTCCCGTTGGGCAGTGAATCTTAATATTTTATTAACTATGTTAATTTTTTGATAAACTACTTTTGAAGTTAAAAGTACAATTATCATACTAGGTTTTGTTTTTAAAACTTTTTTTTTTAATTTTAAATTCTAGTTAGTTAACATACAGTGTAATTTTAGTTTTAGGTGTACAGTTTAGTGATTCGATATTTACATACATCACCCAGTGATCATCACAAGTGCCCTCCTTAATCCCCATCAGCTATTTCGCCCATCACCCTGCCCACCTCCCCTCTGGTAATCATCAGTTCGTTCTGTATAGTTAAGAGTCTGTTTCTTGGTTTCCCTCTCTCTCTCTCTCTCTCTCTCTCTCTCTCCCCCCCCAATGATCATTTATTTTGTTTGTTAAATTCCACCTATAAGTGTAATCATATGACATTATGCTAAGTGAAATAAGTCAGAGAAAGACAAATATACTAGTTTTTAAAAGAGTTTTATACTACAGTTTTTCCCCTAAAATTTGCAGTTTAAAGCTAATCAGAAGCTATTCCATTCCCTTTTATCAAGATCCTAACATTATTTCCTAATAAGAGACTTGTTCTAAAGTTATGTGGTTATGCAGAAATGTAAATATATAAAGGCATTGCACCAAAGTGGGATAAAACTTACAGAAAGTTGATTGTTTTAAAACAAACATTTATACTCACATAGAAAGCACATTATTGCACCTCATTTTCTTATTTAAAATATTTTTCACAACAACTTAAATAAAGAGGTATTACTCTCTCCAACTTTACCCTAGTAAAATGAGGCTCAGAAAATATAATTTACCTAAGTCACATGGGTAACTTATGGCAAAATTGAAATGCAGGGTAGGTTTGCTGACTGCAAGGATGGTATTCTTCCTCTTTTTAAATGATTATTTATTTACTTTGAAAGAGAGTGAGGGAAAGAGCAAGAGCAAGGGAGGGACAGAGAGAGAGAGAGAGAGAGAGAGAGAGAGAGAGAGTCCCAAGTAGGCTCTGCGCTGACTGCCTGAATTTCACAAACTGTGAGACCATGACCCCAACTAAAATCAAGGTCAGATGTTTAACCAGTTGAGCCACCCAGACACCCCACAAAAGTGATATTCTTAACCCTCCCATGACATAGTCTCCTTTTCTTTTCAAGTTGGCCAATAAACATATACCATTGTTCATGAGAAACGACAGCAAATACATTATATGTAAAATATATTGAGTACAGACATAAGATTACTTTATAAATGACTGTATTTATAAATGAACTTAAGCAAAACTGTACCAGACAAAACAGTTACACCATGCATACCAGACAAAAAGCTGGTATTTCTAGTACAAAAATGAGCCTTGTAAGTGAAAGATCCACATCAAATATCCCAGAAGTAAAACCAAGACATATGAACAGAGAATACGTAGAAGAAATGCAAAGAGCTTATCAGCAGAACAATCTCACCAGTAGCCCAAGAACAACAAACCAATCTAAAAATAAGATACTATGTGTTGCCCACCTACTGGAAAAACATGTTTTTATAGATTTGTAAAAACTTGGTTTGTGAGAGTAGAGTGTAAAGTGGAGATTAAACATTGATAATAAAATTATATATGACCTAAACCTTTGGGGAGGACTATGTATACATTTTCACTCAATTATACTTTTACTAATATATCAGTTAATGTTCAAAACCACAAAACGTGTACCAAGATATGTATTCCAGCTGTATTTGTAGAAACCAGCAAAAATTGTTTAAATCTGTAAAATTTTTAAAAAGAATACTAACCATCCATGTTGTGGAATAAAATAATAGGGTAGTCCATAATATATGGTTGAAGGGGAAACAGAAATCATGACTTAATAAAGTATGTAGAATGTGATCTTGGTTTCAACTATGACAATGGTCTTTCATAGGCAATAGGAATTACAGAGGATAAAGGGAATGGTAGGATATTTATTTCCATTGAACTCTACTCCTGTATTTAAATTTTTTTCATATATACATATATATATCATTATTATAAGTAAAATTGGAGAATTGGTTTCCATATGAGCTAAAAGCAACACAGATAAAACTAAAAACTTCAGAAGAAAATAGCAAAAGTAGGTATACCTTTTACTGAGAATCTGAATTACATCTGCTTATATGCAAGATCACAATAGTTGAGTAAAGAGGGAAATCACTTTAGAAGAAAAACATGGTAGTGGGAATTTGGAAGCACTGCTTCTCCAAGACACGGAAATAAATGACAGCATTATATAATTAAGGAAAACAAATTTGATAGGGAACAGATCAAGTACCTTCTGAAAGTGGAAATGCAGTGTCAGATCCACCACAGGAGAATATACGTTTCAAATCTTGTAGGGAAATCCAGAAAAAAATAAGTGATGTTTTGACTGTTGCCAGATAGATGATAGATAGATAGATAGATAGATAGATAGATAGATAGATTAGATGATAGATAGATAGAGCAAGCAACATAGCCACGTAAACAAGGCAATTATAAAACACACCTAGATGCTAAATGTCTTCTCTTTTTTCCTAATTCCCATCTCTTGCTCATTCCTTTCATACATTAAATTCCACCTAAACAAAGTCTAGTTTTTTGAATCCCAAGATTTGCTCAACAGCCTTCTCTGCCTAGAAGCAGTTTTAGGTTGATAGCAGAATTGAGAGGAACTTACAGAATACCACCCCCACCCCACCTCATATTATCCACATCCCCACCAGAGTGGAGCATTTGTTACAATTATTGAGCCTACAGTGACACATCATAATCAGCCAAAATTCTGTGGTTTACATGAGGGTCCATTGGTGGTGGACACTTTATGTGTTTGGACAAATGGATAATGTTATGTATTATAATTACGGTGTCATGCAGAGTATTTCATTGCCCTAAAAATACTCTGTGCTCCACCTGTTCATCTCTCCTCCACTCCAGCCTCTGAAAACCACTGATCTTTTACTATCTCCATAGACTTATCTTTCCCAGAATGACTTATAGTTGGATTCATACATTATGTAGCCTTTTTTTGGATTGTGCCTTTCACTTAATAATATGCATTTGTGATTTCTCCATATCTTTTCATGGTTTCATACTTCAGTTATATTTAGTGTGGAATAAAATTTCATTATCTTGATGTACGCCTGTTCATTTATTCACCTACTTAGGGACATGTTGGTTGCTTTCAAATGCTTATTTGTTTATCATGGTTCATGAGGATAGTAGATGAGCCACAGTTGTCCCAGGCTGTGTGGGTTTTGAGGGCTGTATCCACACAGTCTAGCATTTCAGAATCCATTTTAGTAAATATGTGTAAACTTACTAATATGAATGTGAAAGAAAAATGATAGAGTGAAAAGTTATGTTGGTTTCCTTAAAGGATTAAAGTTTAATTTGCCATTTATTGATCAGTAAAAACTAACTAGGAAATTGTTTTGAACATTCGAATAGTTTGGGAAATTGAATGGAATCATTACATACCCAACTCACTAGGTGCCTCTGACTTGAACTGCAGCCAATGTGGGGAGTCTGCCTGTCTGGCTAGAAGCAACAATTCAGATCAGAGTCCATAAAAGTGATCGAGGCTCTGCGTACGTAGACGTATCTTCACCTATGGTTTACTTGAAAGAGAAATAGGCTGGGCTTGACTTGAGAAAGAGAAACGAAGTTAGCTCCAGGTAGCTCTTCAGTGAACTTTTTGCTGTGTCCTCCTACGTGGGCATTTGTAGAACCCAGTGAGCTATGGTCCTCAGCAAATGTGCTCCCACACGTGTCTCATGGCACAGCAAGGGTGGGGCTGAAGTTGAGGTTATAAATTCAGATAAAGCAAGTTTCTTTAGATGCAGTTCAACAGAGGAGTGGAATCAGGTGGTAAACATACATGGTGGAAGCCCTGGACTCAATATCTTAAGAGTAAGACCCAGGTAAACCCAAAGAGCCAAGTGTTGAAGACTAGACAGAGAGGTTTAGTAGAACTTAACATAATTTTTGAAGCTGTGGTTTCCTTCTTGGCGGCTGTTTTTAATAGAGTGTACTTAAGGCTTTCTACTCGAGCTGAGAAGCCTTTTAAGATGTGCTGAGCTTTCCTTTCAACAATTTGTTTAGCAGGAGTGATCAGGAATGGTAGAGGTGGAATTAATGCAGAATTGGATTGAAAATTGGAAAAAAAAAATAGAATATTCTTCTCAGTAGTTTCAATAAGGGGAAAGGGAAGGGTACATTTGAGACTGAGCACAGGGCACAGCTTTACTGTAGACATGTTCTCAGAGCTGTTTTAGAAGGGACTTAAAACCTGTGAATCTGCTGAAAGGAAACAGGTTTTAGGCAGACTCTAAAGATACAAGAAAAGGGGAAGAAAACTTAGTAGAACAATGGCCTTGGCTTCTCTTTGCTGCTTGGGTCAAAATCATGGAGCCATATTTGTTGCTTCTTTTTTGACGTAGTCCATATCTTGTACATTAGCAAACAGTGTCATTGCTATCCTCGGAATAGATCCTGAATCTTAACTATTTCTCACCACCTCTGCTGCTAGCGTTTTAAACTTGCCAACATCATTTCTCACTCTCAGTACTGCTGTAGCCTTCCAATTGACCCCGCGCTTTCTTTCCAGAGGTCTTTTACTCCACACACGGTCATAGCTTAAAGCAGACTCTGTCACTCTTGTGCTCAAAAAAGCACAATGCTTTCCCATCCCTCTTAGGGGAAAAAAAATCTGTTAAGGTCCTACGTGATACAATTCCTGCCTGTCTCTCTGGGTTTTTTGCTATTGTGGTTTGTTTTACTATATCCACTCTCGCTCACTTTACTCAAGCCTTACTAGCTTGTAAAATATTTGTTGAACATGTCACCTACATCTTAACCCAGCCTTTTTGCATTTGCTATCCTAGCAGACTGTGCGGCCCCATAACTCACCTGTCCATTAATGTGGCATCTGTGCACACACTAGCTTTTCAGACAGGCTTTATCTGATCAGAAGAGGCATTCCCTATTACTTTACATTACTCTGTTTTCTTTTTAGTACCTGTCACTACCTGACCTTATAATATCTGTTTATAAAGTTACATGGTTGGTATTTATTGTACTATACCGCCCTGATAAGAGCAGGAAACTTTCTTTTGGAGTACGACTAAATATTTAGCACCTAGAAGCTTATACATTAAGAGGTCTATCTTTAAGAAAGAAAAAACATATATAGGAAAAATAAGGTATGGAAATGAATATTTATTTAAAATGAAAAAATAAGTAACAAACTTGCTTTTAATAATTTTGGTCAGCTTTATTGAGGTATAACGTATGGACTATAAGTGTACCACTTTGTGAGTTGTGACCTCTGTATAGAGTCTTAAACAACGTCCACCGCAATCACATCCCCAGAAGCGCCCCTATTGACCTTGTATAGCCTATCGCTGCCCTCCGCTCCCAGACCCTAGCCACCTCTGATCAGTTCTTGATTACTGTGGTTTTACTTTTCAAGAACTGCCTATGAGTGGAATCCTCCAGGATATAGTCTTGTATGCGTCTGGCTTCTTCACTGTGTGTTTCTGAGTTGAGTCAATGTTTGGCTTATTCCAGTGGCTCCTTCCTTTTTGTTGATACTAGTATGTCATTGTGTGCATACGCCACAGGTTTGTTGGTTTGTCTCTTGGTGTGTTCATTTGTTTTTACCATTTAGTAGTAGGTGGACATCTGGAAACTTTCCAAGTTTGGGCCGTTACAAAGTGGCACTGAACATTCACGTGTGAATCTTCGGGCAGGCATATATTTCTGTCGTTGCCATGGCACTGTTGTGCGGTATGGTAAATGCATGTCTAACCTTATGGTAAACTTTCCAGTTTTCTTCCAGAGTGCATTCATGCCGGGACGGTATGAGTGTCATAGCCAGTCTACATGCTCACCATCACTTGATAGGGAGAGACGTTCAGATTTTTTGCCATTCTCATAAGTGTGCCGAGATACCGCATTGTGACCTTAATCTGCACTTTTTAATGACTCGTGAAGCTAACCTTTTTCTCTGTGCTGTTTGTTTTGTATGTACCTTTTCTGGTGAAGTGTCTGTTCCTACTTCCTGACGCTGTTAGTATATAGAAAAGTAACGGAGATATGACAGTTCTTTATATATCTGGAAAGAAGTTGTTTTATTAATAGGGCTCTTGCAAATAATGTGTCCCTTTCTGTATAAGGTTTGTATGTTTGCATACAGTTACTCAATTGTTCCAGTATCATTTGTTGAGAGATTACTCTTTCTGCATTGAATTGCTTTGATGCTTTTTTTGAAAATCAGATACATGAGGGGGTCTATTTTTGAATTTTCTATTCTGTGCCATTGACCTATACAACATCTGACTTTATGATCACACCATATTTGTGTTTCTCGGCGTGTTATAGTAAATCTGGAAGTTGAACGTTACTATCCTCTGACATAATTTTTTTTTAATTTTTCTATAGTAAGTCATTTGAATTTCAATATACCTTTAAAACCTGATTGTCAGTTTCTGTACAGTAGCAAGAAAGCCTGCTGGAATTTTGATTGGAATGACTTTGATCTGTGGATTTAGAACTTGAGTCTCTCAATTCATGGCTTTGCACATCTCTCTATTAATTTATGGTTCAGTTACTATCTCTCAGCAGTGTTTCAGGGCACATAGGGCACATATAGCTTAATAAATGTATTTTACGTATTTAACAGTTGTGAGTGTTACTGTCAATGGTATTTAAAATTTTAATTTCTGATTGTTCATTGCAAGTATAAAAAAACACAAACTTACTTTTGCAGTTGACTTCCTATTCTGCTAGTTTACTAAATTTATTTCTTCTAGAAACTTCTTTGATAGATTTCTTAGCATTTTCTCGATAAGTGTTAAATAAACATGAGTTTTTTCTTTGTATTAGGTTCCTAGGACTGCTGTAACAAAGTTCCTCAAGCCTGGTGGCTTAACACAACAGAAATTTATTGTCTCACCATTCTGGAGGCTTGAAGCCCAAACTCAAGGGTTCAATAGGGTTTTTTCCTTCAAAAGGCTGTGAGGAAGAATCTGGTCCATATTTCTCTCCCAGCTTCTGGTAACCTCAGTATTTCCTTGGCTTGTAGATGCATCATTCCAGTTTTTTGTTTTGTGTTTTTTGTTTTTGGGTTTTTTTTGGTCTTCATGGTATTTTTTCTGTATGTTTATCTTCACATGCCCACCTTCCTATAAGACATCAGGCCTGTTGGAGTCAGTGCCCACCTAACTCCAGCATGATCTCGTCTTAAACAATTACATCTGGAATGGTCCTACTTCCAAATACAGTCACATGTTGAGGAACAGGAGGTTAGGACTCCAACATTTCCTTTTAGGTGATACAGACTTATAATACTTCTTTCCATTCTGTATGCCTTTCAATTTTACCCAGGGAATATAGTTTAGCATAGGTAAGACTGTCTTTATTAAAAGAGAAACTTCTGAGATACAAAAAAGAAAATGGTAAACATATGAGAAAATGTAAATGAAATTAGACTGTCTAGAATAGTAACATACATTGACAAGGTTAAAAACTGCATTCTAACATCACACAATGTTTTGTTAAATCATTTGCAAATTTTGCTTTAGGCAGGAAGACAGTAAAGATTTTTAGTAACTTTAGTTGTGATTAGTTAGGTTTGTCGACTTTATTTTATTGATTAGCCACTCAAAATGGTTAAGGGAAATAAAATCTATAGGTTGCAAGGCAATAAAGGAAAAAAAACTTAATAAAAATAAAAATAACAAATATAATAACTAGTTAGGTGGTTAATTAGTTTTTATTTTATTTTTTGTCACACAAAGAAAACTTTTATTAGCAGCAAATAAGAAGACATGGGGAATGGCTTCCAAAAGCTGTGACTCCCCGAGAGCAGGTGAACGGGTTCCTTTTGTTTAGAGCTAGGATGAATCTTTAGATAGGGAAACTTTGTCATCACATGTAAAGGTGGGCCTAAGGTCATGCATGCACCATAAGGAAACATGACCCCACACACATTGTATGTTATGTAAATGAGGCTGAGGTTCCTCCTTAGGCAGAGATTTTAGTATTATAATTAGATAAAGGTAGCTGTGGGTCATTCCAGAGGTCACTCCATGGTCCTTGTGCACAGGCATGAGTGGTAGGTTAAGCTCAAAAATCTGGGAGATCTGGGTCAGCGAGAGATCTTAACAGGGCAGCTATCATCCCCTGGGCGGTGATTTATATCACCCAATCAATAAGTCAATTAATTTAAAAGAAGGTAAGATAATTTTGTTTTTTGAATCACAGAAAAATGTGGGACACACAAAAGGTGCAAAAATAATTGAGAAAACACAAACAGTGGATATAAATCCAGATAGATCATACGTTGTATTAAATGGGCCAGTTGTTTATCTAAAAGTCAAGAATTGGGCCGTCTGGGTGGCTCAGTCGGTTGGGCGGCCAACTTCAGCTCAGGTCATGATCTCGCCGTCAGTGAGCCCATGAGTTCGGGCCAGTGAGTCCGTGAGTTCCACCCAGCGTCGGGCTGTGTGCTGACAGCTGGAAGCCTGGAGCCTGCTTCAAGTTCTGTGTCTCCTTCTCTCTCTGCACCTCCCCCACTTGTACTCTGTCTTTCTCTCACTCTCAAAAATAAACATTAAAAAAATTTTTTAATAAATAAAAGTCAAGGATTTTCAGACTAGATGCAGCTTACATGAAAAACTAGGAAATGTGTATTATATTAGACCTTATTTTAAATAATATTAGAAAATAAAGGAATTATCAAATTTGCACTTTTATACAAAAGCATATTCGTTTTACTTTTATTTGGTGAGTAAATATCTGGAAGTTTTTTTTATGTCATAGCCTATTTTCCATTTATGAGTTAAATACCTTATTTCAGAGTCACATTGGTTAATTGCTTTGAATGTTACAGTTTGTATTATTATAACACTATTGCTTATAGCAAATAGATGTTTTATAAATTCCAAAACTATTTTAAGCCTTCAAATTTCTCATTTATGAAATAAAGTGGTTAGCCTAGGTTCTGCAAAGACAAATGTTATTATTTGTTGACTATAGGTAATGTCTGTAGCCATCTTCTGAGGAATGCTGACCACTGGACCATGCCAGAATGGGATACTGGAATAAGCCCCCGACCCTAGACAATCCAACTGAAAATTTTATTAAACAGAGATCTGAAATGACAGATACACGCAGAAGGGAAAGTGTACCTATTTCTATCAATTACATCTCATTTTGGAGAGATTCACTCTGTAATATATGGAATGAATTTAACAGAAGTTGAGAGAGGACAGAGCCAAAAGACATATAGGGATTAGCTAAAGCGGAGGCAATAAAACTGTAGGATGCCAGAAGCCAGGGTAAGTAGAAGCTATGAATAAACAGAGCCATCAAGTATGGTTGCAAGTAGAAATAAGTTGGTCTCTATCGTTAAGATACTAGAATAAGACCCTGACTAGTTGGACAATAATACTGGATGAAGAAGTAATGATGCCTCTATCGAAAAATAAATAAATAAAAGCTAGGCTTTCTTTTGATCCCTTAATCTGCTTTCACACTACACTATAATTAATTCCTTGTCATCAATAGTATTCTAGATCTGGAAGTTTTTGCTATAAAGCCAATCTAATCTCTTTATTCCTTTATGAAAAACAAAACTCAGAAATGTCATATTCTCTGAGTAACAAGAGCAATCATCTTGCAATCTGAAATAACCTAAAACAAATAGATCATCTCTGTATTTCTTCTTACTCAAATAGTTCCTAGAAGAACCTCGGGGGCTGACCTACTAGAAGAGGCAGGAGTTAGGCATGAAAAGTCACTAGGAAGATTGCAGAATAGCAAGCCTGAATGTCCACGGGCAGGAGGGATGCCCAGCACGGTGAGAAAAGTGGAAGAAGCGTGAGTCTGGGGGTGCTCTGTGGGTGTATATGGAGTAGAGGACACCAACGTCCAGATAGGATGGGGGTTATGTATGTTATCCTGCAGTATTTAGACCATGTCCCGCACATGGAGGGGTTTGGGTGGTAGGCATGGCAGGTTTGCATTTTGTAAGGTTCATTTTGTTAGTCAGGTGGAAAACACATTTCTGAGACTTTGTTTGCACTGGATACCAGTTAGAAACGTGTTGTGATGATTGGGGTGAGGAATGGTACACCGTTGGAGTAGGTGGTGACAATGAACAAAGGAAGGGCATTGAGTAATTACTATTAAGCAGGCATTTTTCTGGATTTGGGGTATTCAGAGATGGAAATTAACAATTTCTAAGTAATAAAGAGCTCCTATGATTGTTAGAAACTAAGGAGTAAACAGATGATACAGAGTGAGAGACATTAACCAGCTGTCTTCACAACTCTGCAGGAATACACAGGCAGGAAAGGTAACAGACCAGAGGGAACAGAATGTTCAAAGACACTGGGAAGAGAGAGATTTATTTTACACTCTGGTTCTTATCAAACAGAAAAGAACCTTATCTATCCATCCTCCCTGTGCTATATCAGGTCTGCTCTCTTCTCTGTTCCATGTTTCCAGAATGTGCCCCTCCTCTCTCATGTACTCTCACTAGTAGGAAACCAGTTCAAGTTCTACATCCTCCTCTGGATTTTTGTTGTTTTTCCTTCTCTAAACTCTATTCTTTTTCATCTGTATCTTGGAGTTTAATAGGTATTTGCCGCTGCTATTTTTATGTGAGTTTTGTCTTCACTGTTAAACTGTAGATGTTTTCAGGGAAAGCATCATATATTTTTAATTTTTTCCACAGGATTCAGTACCTCACTGGTCATGTTGTCTGCAATTACTGTACTTGTTCATGGAGGACCGGAGAAGTGGCTGGGGGAAGGTTCAGGGCCACTGGTTTAGTCCCACAACTAGCCCTGGGAATCATTGATGTATAATGAATAAAGGAAGAAAAGGGTTACAATGATGTGATTGTCAGGCGCCTGGATGGCTCTGTCAGTTAAGTGTCCAACTCTTGATTTCAACCCAGGTCATGATCTCACGGTTCATGGGATTGAGCCCTTCTTGGTGCTGTACATTGACAGTGTGGAGCCTGCTTGGGATTCTCTCTCCCTCTCCCTCTGCCCTTCCCCAGCTTGGGCACACACATGCATGCACACGCTGTCTCAAAATAAGTAAATAAACTTTGAAAAATAATTTGATTGTCATCAAAATGGTGAAGTAAGTTGGATTGTCAAAGGTTGTTTGAGCATTTTTCAGGACAGTCTCTTCTTGTAAAGTACCACCAGTTGTTGAAAGGGCTGCTCTACTCAGTTCTAGGAAATACAGAAGACGTCACTGAAGGGCCAGTTCATACGCAGACCCTCACATATTTACAAAGGAAGTCTTATTGTCCTGAAAGCATTCCAGTCCTCTAATGTACCCATGCATCATTTTCGCTCAGAATCTCTACATCACAGTATTCTTTATTCTTTCATTGTAAGATTATTTGTAACATCTCTAATTTGGGGCTCCGTCCTTTAAGCTATTGTTCTAAGCATTTCACAGTATAATTTTCTCCTCCCTTTCCTCCTTATTATATTAGTTGACCTTCTTACACTGGTGGATTAGAATTATTATTCATGTGAGATTCATAGCAATTACTGCTTTCAGTGTTAATAAGTATTTATTCTGATTTTATTAGAAATAATCTCATGATGATGTTGAATATAGAAATGTGTGAATTGGTTGTGGGCCTCACAAAACAAAGCCTTTGAAAGCATTGCCCAAAGTGAAAGTAAACATAGCTAGCTTCTTTAAAAATTCCTTGCTAAAATAAACATATAAAAGTTGTTAACTAAAAGTACTAAGGTGGGTTTTCACCTAGTGACAGAGTTAGAAGGGTAAAGAAATGAGATATTCACTCCACTATTTCTGGGTGAAAATTGTTTTAAGAGCCCCTAAACACACTTTTATTGTGTTTTCTCTTCTTTAAAAGAATGTTCCACAGCCCTAGTTTGGAAAAACTATGATTCTTTTTCTTTCCCCTAGGGATACCAGATAAATGGCTATAACGGACAGAAGCACTTTGTTCCATGACCTGAGACCATGTTCAGATACATAGGTTACTAAAAAGGTCATACTTATATCCAGGTACAGGACTCAAAGTCGTGTGTATGAATAACAATTGGTCTCAAAAATCAATAAAATGCAAGGCTAGCGACAAAGGTGAGGGAGCTGGAGTATAACAACATGGTGACTGGCCTTGAGGCAAGTGAGTTGTTGTATATGAGAATATTCTTCAAATGAACTGTTTGATTAGGTAGTCTAGTTGGTTCCCAGTAACAAACAGGATGCCAAGGTATCAGTCAATAAGCTTACACATTGCCAACTTCCAAGGATTCTGTGATAAAAGGAACTTAAAATCCTTTCCCAATCACTGAAATAGACATTAGTTTTTAAAACGTGAGCTAAGACATGAAAATTCGGGAAATTTCTATTTTGCCCTCTGCTACCAACTACTGTGAGGTCTTTATTGGAGCATTTGAACCTCATTGCATGTTGGTTTCTTAATATGTATGATGCAAATGATAATGTGGAACACTTCCGGAGGGCATGGCAATTAACTAGCATTTATAAAATGCTTTAAAGAGAGGTGCCATGTGAGAGCAAATTATTTAATGTAAACCAATAGATGGCTTATGAGCATACCATCTGAATGAGAACTGTATCCACTGAAATAGCTGGATGTGATCAAAGAGACAGCTGGAATTTAAAAATAAAAGTTTAAAAATCTGGCAGTTAATCCAGAATTCTCAGGACCTACAGATAGCTAATTATCATGACTCTGCTCTTCAGAGCACATTGTAACAAGTTATGTTTTATTTTGATCATTCATTTCAGTGGTCTGGCTTCCATCCACCAAAGAAAGAGCAAAATAAAATATCTTCCAATCAATCAGTTGCAATAATCACCATAGTCCCAGAAAGTTGTTAAATATATATATTCAAGAGAAAGCTAGGCAGGTAGAATAAGAGGGGGAACTGCGGTATGTGATATGAAAGATAAATAAGAAGTGGGTAAAAAAGAGATGAATGGCTTCCTGTTCAAGGTGAATGCCAAGAGTAACAGACAGAGGGTGGTAGAGCTCACAGCAGTGCTTATTAGCAGCTAAAATACACACACAAAGGTGACTCACAGTGAGTCAGTAGATGGGTCTAAATAACATGAAGAGGAGAGCAGTCTGTGTATGCCTCATCTTGGTGATTTTTTGTGTTTAATTTATACTATTTTGGATTCACTGGACCTTGTGAGGGTCCCCCATCAGTTCTCAGACATTTTCTTCTTATATATAGCATAAATCTCATCCTCTGTCTTCTCCTAGGATTTTAATTAAATGTGTGTTAAAAAATTTCTCACTCTGTTTGGAATGTTTCATAATCCTATTTTAGGATTTTTATCTTTTTTTTTTCCTGCTGTTCTATGATATGTATAAAGTTTTCTATTTTCCATGTTAGTAAGTCTGAAGCTCAGGTGTATAGTATTGGCAGGTCCTCTTGGGTTAGTGTCGTTTCAATTTCCACAATAATATTATACAAACCGGACACTTGTAAAATGAGTCACGTATGTATTCATTTATCATGTGTATCAAATGTGAGATGCTCTTGAGAATCAGTTATACTAAAATATAAACATATCCCAATTTCAGAAATTTAAAGTAAGAAAAATTGTGTGTCTCAGAGTCAATGAACAATGGTATTGCCAAGCGAAGAAGATCCCTTTCCATTCTGACTTTTTTCCAACTCTGATATTACCTTCTAAGGAAAAGTATAATTAAGACATGTATAGAAATCATCCCAAATCATGAAATAATAGACGTAGGACTTCTCGTTCCTTTCCTTCTCCTTCTGTGTCTCATTTCCAGGCAACTCCTATTCTAAGCACCCTCCTGCTTGGTTTAATTTCTCCTCCTCTCAAAGCCTTGATCAATTCCCTTCACTGTAATATGTGTGCCCCATAGATTCTGTGGTATTTTTCATATTTTAGCCCTCGCAACGAATCCAAAACTAGAGTCTTTGTAAAGTAGACATTTCTGGCAATAAGAATATGTGGGAACAGCTAATTAGGGAGTGAGGAGGCCTGGTGTGAGGAAGTCATTATGGAGGAGACATCATCACTGCTTCCTCACAGAGGCTAGTGTGTTACAGTAGAGATAAATATTGTCGTTTTACCAATACTGTTACGGTTAATGATTATTTGTCCTGTTTAAGAATAAGTGAGATTTTCATTGTTTTAAGTACACAGATTTACTGTTCAACATACTTTCCCAACACTCATTTCCCCCACTATTCTGTCAAACTATCCAAATGTGAAACAAACAAACCAAAGCAAACAAACAAAAAACCCCACATCACTACGTAAACTCTTGAGAAAACTATTTCATAAGACAACAAAAATAAATGACTCACATTATATACTGATAATAATTTGTAAAGTAGAATCACAATTTTAAAGAGCTTTCGTATCAGCAATAGGGCACTGTTACAATGAGAAAGCCTTTAATTATGTTGTAAAGGTCTGGTATTCCAGGAAAAGGTCACTTCAAAATAAACTTCTAACAGTTAATTATCAGTGATATTTAACTTGTACAAAAATTAAATATCACCATATAATCCTGTGATCATTTTATTGCTTTTGTAGACATTTCAATATTTTAAGGGTTTTCAAGTAACAATGGAAAGGGCTTGCTGCTGAGCCCAGTTCTTAGCTTTGTAAGGAAAGCCACAGGAAATTCTTGTGCTTTGTTTTACAAATAGATCCTTAAAAACCATGAGAAAATAGTGCATTATCACCAAGAAATAAGCATAAAATTATACAGTGTACCTTAACTTGTTAAATTCACAAGAATTACTTTTCAATTCCCAGGAATGATATTATTTGAAATATACTACCAATTTAAAAAAGTAGCATTCCCCAGGTCCTATCACAGCCTAGCCCAAATCATAAATCAGTGAGAACTGAGATCAGCTATTACAGAAATGAAATTCTGTGATTTAAATTTAAAGTCTATTAGCAGTTGCATGTTTCCTCAGTTGGAGTGATAAATAAATACTGCATACTATAAGCCTTCTATATATAATATAAAGATTATATAAAGCATAGTATAAAAGGAAAATATGGAAACTTGTATCGAGAAGAAGAGCGAAAGACAAAAATATCGTAGTGGTTTGAATATTTAGTAAGAATTTGATTACTAGCCAAGCTGAAATAGATGAGTTAGAGAGTCATTTTGTTGTGTGCACCGCCTGGTGGGATGGTGCCACCAGAGCTAACACCTCCCGTACTCACCCCTTTGTCGCCATCTCAAGAACACAGTGACTCCTGATTCCCATCTGTGCTCAGGTGTAACTGGAATGGTCAAACTCATTGTCCAAAGATGTAAAATATTTCTAGTAGAAAAAATTGTGGATTTATAGCTATAAAGTCTAGGTGTCCCTCATTTAAGTGCCTCCCAGTGTTCTACTGATGGCAGTGGTGATATTACTAAATGTCCACGTCCCTTGCCATGTCGCTTTGACCACCCGTGCAAAAGTCAAAGATTAAGAGGTACAAGTAAGGTATGCATTTCCTGTTGCATGGCTTTTAGTTTAAACAGTCCACTCTATGATGGGGTGCCTGGGTAGCTCAGTCGCTTAAGTGTCTGACTCTTGATTCCCGCTCAGGTCACGATCTCATATCGATATCATGTGATATCGAGCCCCCGATATGTCTCCACACTAAGTGTGGAGCCTGTCTCCCTCCCTCCCTCCCTCCCTCTTTCTCTCTCTCTCTCTCTCTCTCTCTCTTTCTCTCAAAATAAACAAAAATTAAATCATAAAAAGGGTTCTATAACGGTATGTAGATTTGGGGGGTATTTATTTATTTTTTTAATACGAAATGTATTGTCAAATTGGTTTCCATCCAACACCCAGTGCTCATCCCAGTAGGTGCCCTCCTCCATGCCCATCACCCACTTTCCCCTCCCTCTCACCCCCCCATCAACCCTCAGTTTATTCTCAGTTTTTTAAGAGCCTTTTATGGTTTGGCTCCCACCCTCTCTCTTTTTTTTTTCCTTCCCCTCCCCCATGGTCTTCTGTTAAGTTTCTCAGGATCCAGATAAGAGTGAAAACATGGTATCTGTCTCTCTCTGTATGACTCATTTCACTTGGCATAACACTCTCCAGTTCCATCCATGTTGCTACAAAAGACATATTTCATTCTTTCTCATTGCCAAGTAGTATTCCATTATGTATATAAACCACAATTTCTTTATCCATTCGTCAGTTGATGGACATTTAGGCTCTTTCCATAACTTGGCTATTGTTCAAAGTGCTGCTATAAACATTGGGGTACAAGTGCCCCTGTGCATCAGCACTCCAATATCCCCTGGGTAAATTCCTGGCAGTGCTATTGCTGGTTCATAGGGTAGATCTATTTTTAATTTTTGATGAACCTCCACACTACTTTCCAGAGCAGCTGCACCAGTTTGCATTCCCACCAACAGTGCGAGAGGGTTCCCGTTTCTCCCCATCCACTCCATCTATAGTCTCCTCATTTGCTCCTTTTAACCACTCTGACTGGAGTGAGGTGATATCTGAGTGTGGTTTTGATTTGTATTTCCCTGATGAGGAGTGACGTTGAGCATCTTTTCATGTGCCTGTTGGCCATTCGGATGTGTTCTTTAGAGAAGTGTCTATTCATGTTTTCTGCCCATTTCTTCACCGGATTATTTGTTTTTTGGGTGTGGAGTTTGGTGAGTTCTTTATAGATTTTGGTTACTAACCCTTTGTCCGATATGTCATTTGCAAATATCTTTTTCCATTCCATTGGTTGTCTTTTAGTTTTGTTGCTTGTTTCCTTTTCAGTGCAGAAGATTTTATCTTCATGAGGTCCCAATAGTTCATTTTTGCTTTTAATTCCCTTACCTTTGGAGATTTGTCAAATAAGAAAGTGCTGTGGCTGAGGTCAGAGAGGTTTTTTCCTGCTTATTCCCCTAGGGTTTTGATGGTTTCCTGGCTCCCATTCAGGTCCTTTATCCATTTTGAGTTTATTTGTGTGAATGGTGTAAGAAAGTGGTCTAGTTTTAATCTTCTGCATGTTGCTGTCTAGTTCTCCCAGCACCATTTGTTAAAGAGACTGTCTTTTTTCCATTGGATGTTCTTTCCTGCTTTGTCAAAGATTAGTTGGCCATCCTTTTGTGGGTCTAGTTCTGGGGTTCCTATTCTATTCCATTGGTCTATGTGTCTGTTTTGGGGCCAATACCATGCTGGCTTAATGATAACAGCTTTGTAGTAGAGGCTAAAGTCTAGGATTGTGATGCCTCCCGCTTTGGTTTTCTTCTTCAATATTACTTTGGCTATTCGGGGTCTTTTGTGGTTCCATACAAATTTTAGGATTGCTTGTTCTAGCTTTGAGAAGAATGCTGGTGCAATTTTGATTGGGATTACGTTGAATGTGTAGATTGCTTTGGGTAGTATTGACATTTTAACAATATTTATTCTTCCAATCCATAAGCACGGAATGTTTTTCCATTTCTTTGTATCTTCTTCAATTTTCTTCATAAGCTTTCTATAGTTTTCAGCATACAGATCTTTTACATCTTTGGTTAGGTTTATTCCTATGTATTTTATGATTTTTGGTGCAGTTGTGAATGGGATCAGTTTCTGTATTTGTCTTTCTGTTGCTTCATTATTAGTGTATAAGAATGCAACTGATTTCTGTACATTGATTTTGTATCCTGCGACTTTGCTGAATTAATGTATCAGGTCTAGCAGACTTTTGGTGGAGTCTATCGGGTTTTCCATGTATATCATGTCATCTGCAAAAAGTGAAAGCTTGACTTCATCTTTGCCAGTTGTGATGCCCTTGGTTTCTTTTTGTTGTCTGATTGCCGATGCTAGAACTTCTAACACTATGTTAAACAATAGCAGTGAGAGTGGACATCCCTGTCGTGTTCCTGAGATCTGGAGGAAAGCTCTCAGTTTTTCCCCATTGAGGATGATAATTAGCTGTGGGCTTTTCATAAATAGCTTTTATGATGTTTAAGTATGTTCCTTCTATCCTGACTTTCTCAAGGGTTTTTATTAAGAAAGGATGCTAAATTTTGTCAGATGCTTTTTCTGCATTGATTGACAGGATCATATAGTTCTTTTCTTTTATTAAAGAACAGTATGTAGATTTAATAAGTGCGTATGCTTATGCTCACCAAGTACCTTTTAATTTTAATGATTCTAACCTTTGTTCAGTAATGTTGTAGAGTAGCTTTGGAGTAAAGCCAAACATCCAGCCCCACCCCTTAATCACTGATGAATGACGCTGATGAATGACACCATCTCCACACACGTCTTCCCATTTCAGTGAGACAATAAATGCTACCGCCACTCCCCCTTTTTCTGGCCTATGCTGGGAGAGCCTTGGATTTCTCTCACTTGCACCAGAAGTGCCTTCACAAACAAATGGGTTTTGGTTCAGTAGTATTGAAAATATTTTAATGAGATAATGCATTAATTAATGTTTGTGAACACTTAAAGACGACGATCTTGTGTTAATTAAGAACATAGAAAAGAGTATAAATAGATTTTTAAAGCATTTAGGATGGGTAAAGAAGGTGCTAGCTAAAATTATTCTAAAGTTAAAATGAAGTTAGAACCTGAAGAAGTATCCAGGGAAAACTTTCTATAGTTATAGTTAATAATCATCCATCAAAGGGCCCAGAATAGGAAGAAGGTAAGAAACGTAATTCAATAAGATTGAGAAATGCAGGATTAGGCTGGGGATTCCAGAGCTGAGATCAAAATTTTGTTCATCATTAACCCCTATGGTTAGACTATATACAACTGATTTCATTTTTGGCTTTGATGAGGTTTTGCAAGTTGAAGACATCCTGCCTCTAATTTAACTTCCATTTGTGGTGTAAGAATACCTATTGCATAATAGGGATCTCCTTCCTTTGCTAAAACTTACGTTTTCTCACCTTTTCTTTTCTTTCTGTTTCTTGGGTCTCAAGGATGGGAAGAAGGGATAGGCACATTAAAAGCATAATAAGAAGTCAGTACATGTTGGTATTTCTTAACATTTGTTTTTCTCTCTACACATACGTATAGTCTGTATACTGTATACTACTCAGATGTATCTAGACTTTGAGTTTTATAGACTACTCAAAGAAAGGGAAAACACACTAACTGAATTGTTTTTGTAGATAAGATTTTGAAGGACTTGTTTTAGTCTGCTGTTTATTATTATAACAAATACACATTATTCAGGCATTTTGTTATTTTTCCTTTTTAGTTGCAAGATAATAATACATGAAGAGTGGTTCATAATAAATTGTGTGCATTATATACTTATAGATAGTTGTTTTATAGACAGATGGAATCAAGCTCTACATGCCAGTTTGCATTCTTTTTCTTACCAGCATGAAATGTAAAGAATGTCACATTTCATGCACTGGTAATATGTAGTACATGCCCATGTAGATCTACCTTGTTTCTCGAAGTCATCGTGCAGAAAAAAACCCATGTGGATATTCTATGTAAAAATCCTGGACTTTAGTGCAACCAATACCATAATAACAAGTAGCTGCAAGAATTGATTTTAAATAAGCTCAACCAAACAGCCACTTGCCAAGCAGTGTGACAGACTAACTCCTGAATGTTGGCCAGTCAGGAGTGGGTTCCTTCTAACAAGTACACTTCTGGGCACAAACTGTTCCTCAATGGTGTCACCTCTGTAGCTGTGCTTGTGTAGACAGCAGCAACCCATTTACAGACCTGAGATCCACCAGTCCCTATAGCTATAGAGTGGATTTCACTGTATGAACGTTAAAAATAAATTTTAAAATCTGACACGTCATTAATATAGTGATGTTCACTTGTCTTCCAGTTGCCCCGTGGTACCCCTTTCCACTTCTCCCTGTAACATTCTAACATGTTTCTGTTATTTTTCTCAGCATGTTCTTACTTTCTGGAATGATTTGATGTTCCAGGATTACCATGTAATATCTCTGCATCAGCACTAGAATCAGATCTCTGCAGAGATCCTTGGTTCCTTTTGGTGAAAAATAATTTTAAAAATCAAAGCCTTATTGGGGCACCTGGGTGCCTCAGTTGGTTAAGCATCTGACTCTTGATCTCGGCTCAGGCCATGATCTCACAGTTAGTGGGGCTGAGCCCTAAGTAGGGTTCTGTGCTGACAGTGTGGATCCTGCTTGGAATTCTCTCTCTGCCCCTACCCCGTTCATGCTCTGTCTCTCTCAAAATAAAGAAATAAACTTTAAAAAAAAAAGAAAAGAAAAATCAAAACCTTATCATGCTTTTTTTATGGCTACTAGTGTCCCTGTCTTGGAGCTCTTACATCTGATAGAAATTGATGCTACATATTAATATTACATATTGTGCATTCAACATTATATTTCACATATATACACACAAACACATACATACATTGAGTGTTATTTTTCATGAATTCATAGCAATAACTGTAGTTCTGCTACCGTGAAGTGTAGCGTTTTTGTATCTCCATCCCATATTTGTATCTCTTTTCCTGTGTGAGAACCAACCCGATGTCCACAAAAATAAATATTTATGCATTTCCTCAGTTCTGTGATAATCACAAAATAGTTTCAGAATTGCTGCAGCTCTATCATTGCTATCAATTACCACCAGTAACCTACTAATTAAAAAAGAACATTTTGCAGTTTTGATGCTGTTTTAGACTAAGAACTCATAGTCTAGGTTAAATATATGAGATTAAATTATTTTCTTCCTTCTTTGTGGGTATGCTTTCATATTGAAACATAATTAGAGCAATATTATCAAAAGATGTCCTTAATTCAAAGTATCTAAACCTGTTATCCATTCTGCATATGTCCTCCTGTTAATTGTGCATTGACTGTTTTGATTATCTTGCTTGAAGATTGATTCATACTTTTTAATTTGGTAGAAATAAAGTTTTTTCTGCTGAAACAAACAAAATGATATTATTTCAAAAGTTGGTTGAAGAAGGAAATAAGTGCTATAAAAGAGGATTAAGGACATAATAAAAAGTACCAGTATAAAGAAAAGGCATCCACTAGAAAAAAATAAAAACCTTCCTAAAAATAAATTTTATAAACAGATAAGAATACTGACCAAGTAAGGTAAAACAAAAACAACTCAGTGGACAGCAACTATTAAATGATAAAATAAGGCTGGAACCTATAAGGCATCTATAAATGTGATTGGATTTTACTGGCCTATTAAAGGAAAATTTTATTTTCAAATTGACAAAACAACATTCTGTGTGTTGTACGAGAAACAGACTAAAACAAACTGCTTCAGAAAGGCTGCAAATGAAGAGAGGGGCAAAGATATACTAGAGCAATGACAACGTGACAATCGGGGATCACCATTTCGGTATGACCATAGGAAATAAACTAGAAAAAAAATGACCCTTCATAATATTATTACCCTATATAGATATTAAGAATATGTATGCAACAAACAACATGGTGACCACTTGGTAAAGTATAAACTCATCACTTACAATGATTTGAACATTGAAACATTCTTTGTCTCCTAATGATACTAAAAGCATGGCTAATGTGTAGATGTCTTTGCCCTTGTTGTTGATCTACATTTGCTTTTCAAGGAGGCATTTCGGTATCTTTGGCCCAACCGAATAGAGAAATTTAACTCTATAGCAGACAAACTTACTCCGATTTTTTCATAAACCCAGTGCAGTAGGTACCAATTGTCTTTCATTCAAAGATGAAATAATTTCCCTGAGCTCCCAAGAATATTTATGATTCCTCCGTAAAAATCAAAAACCTCTTTACCAAATTTCAGTCTCAACTTTGTCATAACATCAACGTTGTTGGAGACACAAATGGATATACATAAAATATTTGACACCCTACAGTACAACAGGGCATGATAGTAATGCTGTAATAACAAATATACAATAATTTGATGATGAACGGAAATCACCATTTCGAAAGAAAGCCTTGCATAGTTTGGAATCTGTGTCTGGTAAAGCTTTAGAAATGAAAAGAAAGACAATGAAAATAATTTTAATTTTGTATTGCTTGCCTTTGGGTGATCACTTATTTACAAAATTATACTTTATTGTGTTTTCATTATTTTGAGCCTAAGAGGAAACACTGTGAGAAAAGGAATAATGTAGCATGAAAGGATTAATATCTCCAGAGCAATTTACTCATTATATATCATCAATATATCTTGTGCATTACACGGTATTTTGGATTTTTCAAGCTCTGTAAACCAATAGATTGTTTTGTTTACAGACCATCTGATCTCCCTCCCCCCAATTTTATATAGACAACAATTCAGAAGTCACTTAAACCCACTTTTAGTGCCCTACTTTTCATCTCTGTCCCTATCTTTTTTTTTTTTCTCAGTTCCCATCCTGGTATAATTAAAGGGGTGATAATAAATATGTCCCTGATAAATATGTTTGCTCAACATATTACAGGTCTGCTTGGGAACTTTGGTATTTGTAGCTTATATTCTCTCAACTGCAGAATCCAGAAACAAATATTTACTAGTATTCTCAGAGATTAAATATTGAGAACTGACTGATGCTGTAGAGGTTTTTTAAGTTTCTTTTTTTACATTGAAATATTACATAAATGTATATGTGCATAGCACCTACACGTTTGCTAAAGCACAAATTGCTAAATGGATGTGAGGAACACATCCTTGTAATTACTACATAGAACAAAAAAACATAATAGACAAATAACTTCAATTCATTTTTACGCATTGTAACTTCCTCTACCTCTGCTGAGGAAATCACTTTTCTGACCTCCCTCCTTCTCTCCTTTTTTAACAACCATGAAGTCTTCTCTAAATAAGAGAGCTCAATTTTGCCTTATTTTTGGACTTTATGTAATTGGAATCATAGTGCATATTTTATTTTGTGTATATTTTTTTACATTTAAATTTTGTTTTAAAGATTGAGTTATGGTGTTGCAGTTAGCTGTAATTTTGCATTTTTTGTTTTGTATAACATTCAGTGGTTTGACATGAATTCTATCTAGATATTGTGAGGGACATTCAGGTGGATACCAGGAACCCAAATGTAGATAAGACTCCGTTAACCGTGCATGCCCTGGTGATAAGTGAATACATTGCCCTGTATTACATACCTATGAGTAGAAAGCTTGCAGCATAGCCCTTGCATCTTCTATTGTATTTGATAATGGCAAATATTTTCCAAAGTGCTTTTATCTAGTTCAGTTCCCACTAAAATTGTGTAAGCACTGCCTTTCTCCTATATGCATATGGACATCCCACACAATCATTATTTTAAATATTTTACTCATCTGTAGGGTGCGTGGCATTTCTAAGTTACATGCCCATATTTTATCAGTGAGATAGGACATTTTTCATATTTTATTGATTATCCCTATTAGTCTATTTCCTATTTTAATTGATATTTCCAGTTGTGTCTTTCCCTGCCCTAGAAACTACTTTTAGTTTTGTATTAACAGATGTGTTTTCAACAGTGAGTGTGAAAATTTTTTAAAAAGGGAGCTCTTTTGGTTTGTGGGCTTCTCTATTTATATCCCATTAGTTACAAGATAAAAATATTGATGTGACTAACACTCATTCTGTAGCCAACAATCACCCATAATTTAAAGCTTATTTAGAGAGAGAGACTGGCCATGTCCTTTGAAAAAAGTATTTTTTTTCAATAATGCCTTCCTTAAGTCTTTCTCCTGGTAAGTATTAAAGCATATGTACAAGGAGAACTGGTTGAAATTAGTCATTCTATGGGGAATGCTGAAGTCTACAGGGGGGCAAGTCACAGACCTGTTATTAACTGCTTTCCAGTTATACCTGAAAGTGTGGCCATCAGGGATTGGAAACACCCTCAGGACACAAGTACATTCAATGCTCTGGTAATTGTCAGTTTCTTTTATTTATTTTATTTATTTACATTTATTTATTTTTGATAGAGAGACAGAGCACAGGTGGGGGAAGGACAGAGAGAGAGGGAGACACAGAATCTGAAGCAGGCTCCAGGCTCCGAGTTGTCAGCACAGAGCCCGACCTCGGGCTCGAACTCACAAACCGCGAGAACATGACCTGAGCTGTTTAACTGACTGAGCCACCCAGGCACCCCTGTTGTCAGTTTCTGATTACAAGAGTTCAGGCAAAACCAAAACCAAAACCAAACAAACAAACAAACACTAACAACAACGAGAACAGCAAACACCATCTGGCATACCATTAGAGGAAACCAGAATGCAGAAGGAGCATGAAGAATTTTTCTTTGCTCTGAGTACCTGAAGCAGATCATAGCTACAACAACCGTCTTTCCAAATCCAATTCTTTGTTTAACAGGAGAGAGTATATACGAAATAAAAATTACAAGTGTCCCCGTTGTCTGTGAATATGCTGTCTCTGGTTTCTTTAATCATTTTGTGGATTATATTGGCTTCTTATTAGACAAAATCAATATTGAGGATTAGGTATTTTGAAATGTTGCCCCTGAGAACACACTGTTCATTAAAGCAAAGCACACCTGTATAGTGAATTAACGTCTTATAAGATCTTTGATTAAAGAAAAATACAGCTAGAATGGAGAAAAATGGATGAGACATCCCCAAGATCAACATCGATAACAAGGTACTACAGTTCTGGTGACCAGGCAAACATATGAGCAGGACGTTGAACAAATAGCCGAAGTGTCAATGCGTAAGAAGAAAGATACCCTTCTTTTCCTCTCACTTTGCTTATAACTCAGACTGGAGACCACACACTCCATATTGAATTGTAAAACTGTTCTCTCTGGTGTTATATATGCTCATTCCATCATTTCCTGAACAGCTTCCATACTTCCTAGAATTCCACAGCTGTGCATGCTCCAGACGAAAGCTGGCCTCAGGAAGCCAAGCCCTCTCTCTACATTAGCCTTCCAACTCCTGGTAAGGAAGTTTTCCAAGAGGAATTAATTATGCCAAGGAAATGCAGCTGCAGCATATTCACACTTGCTGAGATCAAATTCGAAAATAGTACTGGATTCTTCCATTCAGTCGAATGCATTCATTTCACAAGGCAAAGATGGATTATTTCCAAACTTCTTCAGGATGAGGTAAGGAAATACATCAATGGTTTCAAACAAAACAAAACAAACAGAAATACCTATATATATTCACAACTTGTGCGTTTTCATAAACATTATGAAAATTTACGTTTAAATGCCTATGCTATGTGTGTCTTTTTTCACTTTTTACATCTTGTTTATAAGGCTCATTTCTCCACTCGTATTTGCCTATTTTAAGCTAACTTCATTTTCCTATCTCAAAAGCAACAATGCTATTTTTAATTCTCAAACATAAAATATGTGACTCCATATGACTTACCTAAATAAAATGATTATTAGCTAGTGTACTAGTGAGTCGCATTTGAAATTAAATAAGGTGCATTGCATTTGTTTTTAGGGCTCTAAATGTAGCAGAGGAGTATATGGTGGCGAGTATCTATGAAAAACTTTAGGAGGAATCAAGGTCAAAGTGACTCATAAAATTAGAAATGATTAGGTAAAGGAACAATTTATTATGGGAGAATTGTCGGCAAGTGTTATTTCCTGAATTCAATAATTTCTGCCCTCTTTTTCTTCCTTTACCTGTCTATTGAGTCTCTTTCTCAAATTCCAGTAATTGCTTGTCTAATTACTAAAATACTTGGGGATTTCAAATGAAGTGCATATAAGTACTTGGAAAAAAAGAGGAAAAAATCTATGAAGATGTTATCAGGTACAGTTATTTGTACATCACAACAAAATGCAGTCAGGGGAGACTCACCAGTTCTTTTGTAGATGAATTTCACTCCCTTTGAGTAAATTTTTATGGCAGCTAATTGATATTCCCAAGTATTACATTCACAAACACACTGCTACCGTAGAATGCCTTTGACCTGCAACATAATTTGGACTCAGCAGGTTAATTAATCATTTATAGCTGCTGAAACTTCACTTCCTTCCTCTGTGGAGTCTTTTTGGATTAATAACAACACAGTAGTGAACTTTTCCTCCACAATATATACAGTCTAACATTTGCATAGGATTTTATGGTTTTCAAAGTGATTTAACATATATTCTTGAATCTCCTCAACAGTTCTAGAGGTGGGCAGAACAGGTGTTCTACGACTCAATTTGCAAATAAAGACACTAAGAATACTGTAAGAATAATTATAGTAACATGCATAGAGTACTATAGCATATATATTGGAAGTAGAAAAACTGTCTGGTTTTTCAAAATTTGGTGAATTGTTTTTAATATTTATGATGTCTATTTTTTAAAAAAATATTTATTGAAGTATAGTGGAAAGGCTTGGTATACATTTTTAAACAATAGAATTAGATAATTTGTCATTTATTTAGTGTCCATCTCCATTGTATGCATACTCAGATGGTTTGTACATGTTATGAATTATTTTTTTAATGTTTATTTTTGAGAGTGAGAGAAAGACAGAACATGAAGGAAGGAGGGGAAGAGAGATAGAAGGAGGCACAGAATCTGAAGCAGGCTCCAGGCTCTGAGCTGTCAGCACAGAGCCCGACGTGGGGCTCATCTTGAGATCATGACCTGAGCCGAAGTCGGAGGCTTGACCTACACCCAGGCGCCCCTAAATGTTATTAATTCTTGGCCTCTATTATGGCTGATTACATTACTGTTCATGTTCATATGTATCCTAATACATTGTTGAATTTCTGCCTACTCTCTTTTTGAAATATGTGCATTTTTAGATACCAAATTTGGCTTAGAACCTGTCATTGCAGAAAGCGGTGTGTTTTATGATCAAGAAGAATATCTAGGTTGTAGAAACATACTTTCAGTATAGTAGATATTTGCGGTTTTTATATACCCAGTTTTCTATTCATATCTGTTACCTTTTTGAATGACCCCACATTATCAGTCTGTGTAGTTCAGTTTGATGCCCTATGCAATTATGAAGGCTCATAAATGACCTGTTTCTGGCTAGTTTGAGCCCCCCTACTTGTCTGGCTCTAGCTCTTGTTTTATTAAGATGGACATGTGAGCTCTGATAGCTCAGCCCTTAGTCTGAAAACCTTTGCTAATTTTTTTTTACACTTTATTTATTTTGAGATAGGGAGTGTGAGCAGGGGAGGGGCAGAGAGAGAGGGAGAGAGAACTCCAAGCAGGAGCAGCGCTGTCAGTGCAGAGCCCAATGTGGGACTCAAACTCACGAACTGTGAGACCTGATGATCTGAGTCAAAATCAAGTCAGATGCTTAACAGACTGAGCCACCCAAGTACCCCTGCTAAAACTCTTAAAAAGATTGTATTAGAATTCTCCAGAGAAACAGGGCCAATAGAATATTGGCATACATAATCAGAAACAATCCTGAACCTGGTTAGTGGGGTGCCTAGGTGGCTCAGTCAGTTATGTTTCCAACTTCAGGTCATGATCTCACGGTCTGTGAGTTTGAACCCCGCGTCAGGCTCTGTGCTGACAGCTCAGAGCCTGGAGCCTGCTTCAGATTCTGTGTGCCCTGCCCCCCTCTCTCTTACCCTCCCCGGCTTGCACTCTATCTCTCTCAAAAATAAATAAACATTTAAAAAAATAATTAAAAAAATAGAAATTGTTTCCAAAAAAAATGGGGAAGATGATGAGGTGTGAGTCTAGAAATAGTTGGACATGGCAGAGAAATAGGCAGCCCGTGGTTGTGTAGGAGCTTATGTGAGAAGCACATGAAATGTGTGCAACAGTCAAACATCTACATTCCTAGATAATAAATTGCATTTCTGATAAAACATTTCCTATTCATGCCAGTGCATCAGGAATTACATTTTATAGATTTGTTTTACATAAACACCTTTCTACAAGATTAGAAGTGGAGAAGCAGATGATAAGTTTCTCATGTTTCCAACTGGTTAAACCATACCTGAAGAGACGTCATCCCTCCTAGAGTGATCAGTCATGAGACAGCTTTGAAAAACAATGAAGATTCCGTGTCCTCTGCTGGGACCTATGATTCTTGAAATAGCTGTTAATAAAAACCAGGGGGAAAATCACCAAACCCCAGAGAAAAATCCAGCATTACTGGTTCTCACCACAAAGCATCAAGGAAATACGTTTAGTCCTCAAAGTAGTACTTTGAAGTGAGAAACCTAAAGGATTGGGGGAGAGAAACCTGAAACTTAAGATACAGTGGTATGACTGGTCATGGGTCACCTAGCTCCAGCTTACATCTTCCCTTTCTTCTTATCCCGTCCCCATTTTGTTCTTCTCGGCTCAGATGCATAGACATTTTTCTAGAGTCCTTGTTAAAAATGAGGTTGCTCTCCTCTGCCTTAGGACATTAGTCTTATGTTCCTCTAAGTGAGACACTCCCCTACCACTTGGACTAGCTATTTGCTACTCATAATTGGCGTATCAGTATGCAGTTCCCCAAAAAAAGAAAACTGTGAGGCAAGTCCCATGATTTCCGTGGCTCTGAGGACACTTTGCCGATCGTGAGACATCCAGCTAGAGTCCAAACGCTGTAGTGTTTTGAATCTGGTGAGGAGGCACAGATCAGAATTCAGGGCAGCTTAAACGTTTGGACACCACAGAGCACGGGACAAGAACACAGGGAGCTGCAGACAGGGGGTGCCCAGAAGCTTCCAGGGTGATCTTGACTACTTTGCCCATACACTACTGAAACTACCCAAGGCCAATGGGCTACTATGGGATTGAGACACTGGAAAACTAGTACTTCTTGGAAGCTTGGCGTTTCAGCCCACTGGGAACGGAGGAGCTACATTAACAGCTCCTGAGCAGCTTGGGCTGAGACATCAGAAAGACTGAGTTTAGGGGTGAGGACCATGAGACAAGATGAGTCCTACTCTAGTTCTTAGGTAACAAAGTCAGAAGCCAAGATCTCAGTGTCTTCGTGGAGAGAGAGTTTAGAGACTGAGTTGAGCTGAAAGCTTGGGAAACAGCTTGAGGTTTTCACAGATCACCTAACAAAGCACAAAGTCGAACACATATAAATTGAAGCTTTATAAATACACATAAAACCACACCTAGACACATGAGTGGTGAGAAGAGATTCACTGGTACTTATTACCGGCCCCAGTGAACAGGTTTCAAGGCAAAATCCTGTTGAAACCAAAGACAAAGAAAATCTTAAAAGTGGAGAGAGAATAAACATACATTATATGCTGTAGAACAATGTAAAAAATTATGTCTGACCTCTCATCATAAACAACGGAGACTAGAAAAATGTAATGAAATTTTAAGGGCTCAAAGAAAAAAAGAAAACAACTATAAACCCCAAATTCTGTATTCAACAGCAATATTTTTCAAAACGGAGACTGAAAAAAACAGTTGAGATGAACAAATGCTGAGAGAATTAATTGCTAACAGAAATACACTGCAAGAAATGCTAAAGTATATTTTTTCAAGCTGAAAGCAAATGATAACAGATGGAAAGCCATATTCTAAGGAATCATGAAGAGTACAAGTAAATGTAAAAGAAAATGTGTTATTATTTTTCTGACCTATAAATTTTCCAAAAAGGCTACAAGCTGTTTAAAGTCAAATAAAATTGAAAGGTAGATTTATTCTAAGGATGCCTGGGTGGCTCAGTCAGATAAGTGACTGACTCTTAATTTTGGCTCGGGCTATGGTCCCACGGTTCCTGAGATTGAGCCCCACGTTGGGCTCTGCGCTGACAGTGTGAAGCCGGCTTGGGATTCTATCTCCTCCTCCCTCCCTCTCTCTCTCTCTCTCTCAAAATAAATAAGCAAACTTAAAAATAAAAGAAATAAAGATGTCATTACATAGAGAGAAAAGAGCAAAGTGATTGAGTCGGACAAGTGCACGTATTGGAGCCTGTTTATTGTATTTGTGATGGGGTGCGGAGTAGGACGTAGCAAGTGTCAGATATATTGCCGGAAGTGCAGAGTGTAAAAGTAAAAGGTGGGTAATACCTTTTGCGGAATATGAAGTGGCACGGTAATGACTAGAAACAGACTCTCTTAAGGTAAGGATGCATGTAGTAAAGCCTCGAAGCAAATACTAAAACTATCTACCAAAAAAAAAAGTGCAAATAGGAAGTCTGTGGAGGACATAAAAAATATATAATGTTCTATAAACATATAACGTATATAAATATATGTTACTGACTTCTGGATAGATTGCTGCCTGTTCATGCCTCCACACAAAATAAAATGACACTAACAAAAAGAAGGATGGTAATCTGTGCAAAACAATAGCCTTGGATAAATAGCAGGCAGATAGTGGAAGAGATTCAAAGTAGCTGTTAATAAAAACCAGGGGGAAAATCACCAAACCCCACAACACTTTGTCACATACTTCCTGAGATCATTGTGGTGAGAGAAGCCCAGGGAAAATCAAGGGGCAGAGAAAAGCAAGGACCTGGCATCTGGCCTAAAATTCCTGTAAAACTATGAGAAACCAGAAAGTCCGCCCTAATGGGGAGGAAATGTATCCTTGTAAATAAGAGCCTGTTTACAGGGATGGGGCTTTCACTGATGGGAAATTTAAGTGCCGGTTTTCAAAAGGGGCAGCTAGAGGAGAAAAGGACGAAATAGTAAAAGTAGGAGAGAAGAAAAGGAAAAGCCCCTTTATCAAGTATGTGCAGGAGTATATACCATGAATGGATGTGAATTTCGTCAGGTGCTCAGATTATACGATTTTTAACCTTCATTTAGTTAATACAGTGTATCACATTGATTGATTTGCGGATGTTGAACCATCCTTACATCCCTGAAATAAATCCCACTTGATCACAGTGTGTGATCCTTTAAATGAACTGTTGAATTCAGTTTTCTAATTTTTTGGGGGGGGGAAGATTTTTTTGCATCTGTGTTCATGAGGGATAATTTTGTTTTCTTGTTGTGTCTTTCTCTGGTTTAGGTATCAGGTTAATCCTGGCCTCATAAAATGAGTTTGGAATGTTCCCTCCTCATATATATATATATATATATATATATATATATATATATATATATATATATAATTTTTTTTTTGGAAAAGTATAAGAAGGATGATACTAATTTCTCTTTAAACATTTGATAGAATTCACCGGTGAAGTCACTTGATCCTGGAATTTTGTTGTTGGAAGACTTTTGACCATTGATTCGATCTCCTTTTGATTGTTCATTCGATCTTCTTTCTAGTAATTGGTGTGTCTTTTTTGTTTCTTCATGATTCACTCTAGGCAGGTTGTATTTCTAGGAATTGATCCATTTCTTCTAGGTTATCTGATTTCTGTCCTCTGATTGTTCATAGCAGTCTCTTAACGACCCTTTGCATTTGTGTGGTATCAGTTGTAGCGTGTTCTCTTTACTTATGATTTCATTTATTAGAGTTGTCTCTGTTTTCTTGGACATCTAGTTTATGGTCTTTCTTTTTCATCTTTTCCAAAACTCAGCTCTTAGTTGTATTGATATTTTCTGTTGAGTTTTTAGTCTCTATTTAATTCCTTTATCCCTTGATCTTTATCATTTCCTTCTTTCTACCAACTCTGGGTTTAGTTTGTTCTTTTCCTTGAGGGTGTAATTTAAGGATATTTATTTTAAGATCTTTCTTTTTTCTTAATGTTGCCCTTCACTGCCATAAACTTTTCTTCTTAAAACTGCTTTTTGCTTTTATCCCATAAGTTTTGGTATGTTATATCTTCATATTAATTTGCTTCCAGATATATGTACATATGTGAATGTGTGTGTATATATACTGTGTGTATATAATATATATGTATATATATAAACATACATATATATTATATATATTATACATGTATATTATATACACATGGTATATATGTATAATATATATACAGTGTATATATTATATATACAGTATATATGTATAATATATACAGTGTATATATTATATATACAGTATATATGTATAATATATATACAGTATATATATTGCATATATATATAGTGTATATAAATTATTATATATATGATATATATATATTTTTTTTAATTCTCTTTTGGTTGTTTCTTTGACCCGTTGGTTGTTTGGTAGCATGCTGTTTGATTTACTATTTGTGAATTTTCCAACTTTCATTTTTTTCAATTTTTTTTTAATTTTTATTTATTTCAAGAGACACAGAGAGTGAGCAGAGAACCGAAGAGAGAGAGGGAGAGGGAGAGAGAGATACCAAGCAGGCTCTGCACTGCCAGTGTGAATCTCACTGTGGGGCTCATACTCACAAACCACAAGATCATGACCTCAGCCAAAACCAAGAGTCAGTCACTTAACTGACTGCATCACCCAGGCACCCCATCCAGGTTTCATGTTATTAATCTCTAGTTTCATACCACTGTAGTTAGAAAAATGCTTGATACGAGTTCAGTCTACTTAAATGTACTCAGACTTGTTTTGTGGCCCAAGGTATGCTCTATCCTGGAGAACGTACCATATGTGCTTGAGAAGAAAGTCCATTGTTGCCGGATGAAATGTTCTGTGTCTGTTAAGTTCATCTGGACTAATGCATGAAGTTTGCTGTTTTTCCTTATTGTCTGTCTATAGGATTTACCCATTGGTAAAAGTGAGGTATTGAAGTCCTCAGCTGTTACTGTATTACTGTCTATTTCTTCCTTTATATCCTCTAATGTTTATTTCCTTTATATATTCAGGCACTCCTAACTTAAGTGTACAAATATTTATAAGTGTTATATCATTGTATTAATTGACTCCTTTATAATCACCCGGCTGTCTCTTGTTTAGGGTTTAGACTTAAAATTTATTTTGTCTGCTGCATAGTTTCTTCTGATTACTTTTGGTTTCCATTTTCATGGAATATGATTTTCTATACTTTCACTTTCAGTCTGAATGTGTCCTTAAAGCTGAAGTGTATCTCTTATAGGCAGGATATGGTTGGGTCTTGTATTTTTATCTGTTCACCTACTCTGTGTCTCTTGAATGAAAAATTTAATCCATTTACATTAGAATTAAGTATTGAAAGGATTTTGAACTTACTACTGCCATCTTGTTCACTGCTTTCTGGCTATTTTATAAATCCTTTGTTCCTTCCTTCTTTTCTTGCTCTTTTCCCTTGTGGTTTGATGGTTTGGCTGTGGCAGTATTCTTAGATACTTTTCTATCTTTCTTTTGTGTATCTCCTATACGTTTTTGCTTTGTGGTGGCCATAAGACTTTCATAAAACATACTGTGTGTAGAGATAGAGATAGAGAGATATAGAATCTATTTTAAGCTAACAGCTTACCTCTGAATACAAATAGAAACTAAAACTTTAAATGATGCCCCCAACACACACATATTTTATGTTATTGATATCACAATTTGCATCTTTTTACTTTGTGTATCTATTAACAAATTATTGCAGTAATAGTTATCTTTACAACTTTTGTCTTTTAATTTTATACTATGTTAATAAGTGATTACCTACTACCATTGCATTATTCTGAATTTAACCGTTCATTTGCTTCTATTTGTGAAATTTATTATTTCATACATTTTTCTATTATCAAATATCACTCGTTTGTTCTAGTTTGAAGACTTCCCATTAGCATTTCTTGTAACACATTTTTAGTGGTAATAAACTCCTTCATGTTTTGCTTATCTAGAAAACTCCCTCAATTCTGAAGTTTCTTCTGAGTAGAGTATTCTTGGTTGCAAGTTTGTTCTTTCAGCACTTTGGATGTATTGAGCCACTCTCTTGTAACCTACAAAATTTCTGTAGAAAATATCTGCTTATAGTCTTATGGGGGTTTCCTTGTATGTAACAAAGTATTTTTCTCTTGCTGCATTTAAGATTCTCTCCTTGTCTTTAACTTTTGACATTTTTATTATAACATTTCTCAGTGTGGTTCTATTTGGATTCATCTTTTTTTGGAACTCTCTGAGCTTCCTGAATCAGAATATCTGTGCCCCCCCCCCCAGCCCCCCTCAGGTTAGGGAAGATTTTAGCTGTTCTTTTTCTGAATAAGCTTTCTGCTCCTTTCTCTCTGTGCTTTCATTCTAGGACCCCTATAATGTGAATGTTCATCCATTTGATGGTGTCCCATAGTTCCATTAAGCTATGTGCACTCTATTTCATTACTTTATTTTTTTCCTTCCTTTTTTGCACTTCTGCTTGGATTAATTCCACTACCTGTCTTCAATTTCACTGCTCCTTTCTCCCACCTAGTTGAATATGCTGTTGTCCTCTTCTATTGATTTTTTTTTTCAATCCAGTAACTTTATTCTTCACATCTTCAACTTCTGTTTGGTACTTCCTTATTTTATTTCAATCTCTCTATTGAAATTCTCACTTTGTTCATGCATTATTCTCCTGATTTCAGTATGTTTATGATCATTATTTGACTCTTCGGTAAATTACTTATTTCTGTTTCATTAAGTGCTGTTTGTGGAGGTTTTGGTTGTTGTTGCTGTTCTTTTGTCTGCAACTTTTTCCTGTGTTCCTTTATTTAGTCTATGTTTCTGTGTTGGCTTCTGCACGATAGATAAAGCCTCCTCTCTTTGTCTCGATGGAGGGCTCTTCTGTGGGAGTTGCAGCTGATTGCCCAATCCAGTCCGAACTCTTGACTGTCTCTCAAACCTTTGTGATTGTCCAAGCCACCTTCTTTGTTCTTAGTCACTCCTAGTAGTTGAAGTTGTGCAAGGACTTGTTTGACATGGGTATTTTCTCATTCATCCTGTGTGTAGGAGTTGCTCAGCTAGTTCCTGGGTTTATTTCAGAGGGAATCGCTCATGTGTAGCTGTATATTTAGTGGATCCATGGGAGGTGGTGAGTTTCAGAGCCTCCTGTGTCACCATGTTGGACTGAAACTCAGCATGTAATGTATTTAAATTTAGTATTTAAAAATAAAGAGGCTGGAAAATCATGAAAAAAATTTAAAAACTTTTAAAAAGTGAAACTGAATGCATTATCTTCTTTATTTCATACATTTGCCTTTGGAAGCTTCAGAGAATTTTGGGTACTAGGTTTAACATATAAGTCTTGAAAATCAAATTCCTCTTCTACATAATTTCAGAAAGTCACTTAGAGTTCATTGCTAGGTAGAGAATAGCTAGCTTCCTAGATAGATAGAAGATAGATGGATGAAAAATAATGGATAGACGGTAGATGCATGGTGGATGGATGGATGGGGAGAGACAGAGACAGAGGTGTTTCCGTCTTTACAATAAGTAATGCTACAACTACATACCCCCATTAGAGGACTGTAAGTAATAATCCAAGGAAATAATTTTAGGACACTTTATAAAGTGTGGTGCAGATATGAAGTGTATAATATGGCACAAATGTAAAACATAATTCAAGCACAAATGTGATACGTATATTTAATATGTCAGTAACCTAGTCCTGCAGATGTGCAGAGGTAAATAAAAAATTCAAATAAATATGCTGTGTTGGGAAATATCCCCTAAGTGTTCCACTAGGTTGTCTAGAGGTATAAAATTTGCTGGTTCTTCTCTTAACATGGAAAACTGCACCTGCTGTGATTGTTCCTTTAATGAACCAGCCCTTAAAAATTCAGCCCAGTGACTCAAAGTTGAGTAGGAGCTAGAGAGAGAATAGCCCCTCTAATTTTCTCTAAATTTAACAGCCACTAATTGCATTGAAAGACTTCCTTCTTTTGCTGATTACCTTAAAGTACTCCAAGAGATAAGGTGCTAATGAGATTTTTATTTCCTTTTCTTCTCTTTTCTTTTCTTTTCTTTTCTTTCTTCTTCTTTCTTTCTTTCTTTCTTTCTTTCTTACCTTTCTATATTTCTTTCTTCTTTCTTTTTTCTTTAAAGAGCACTGTTAATGCTGGTGTATTATGAAAGATTTATTCCACTAACTGTAGCCCAGTCTGTGTTTCTTTTCGCATGTATCTAGAAGGTGATTTTTTTTTATGGAAGATGAGGATTAATTCTCAAATGAAGATAATTTTTTCTATCACTAATGAACAAATTGCTATTTTACAAGGTTTGCTTGTAAGAGATTAGCTGTTTCTTTCTGGTTATTTAGAGGCCCTTCAGGCTTTCTTTGGGGATCTCATTACTTTCTACAGTGCTTCGAAAAGAGATTAAAGGGTCCTAAAGGATGCTAACAAATACATAAAACTGAATATGTTATTCTTCTTAGAAAGAGAAAGGGGAAAGTAACTAGAGGTATGTTGTTTGGGGGCCTTATAAAAACCCAAAATATTTTATCTATGTGAGGGTTATGGCACCTAATTCCATTATTAAAATAACACTCATGAATAATATTCTTTATTTACTGGACTTTTATAAGCTATTAGAACATAAATACTGAATGTTATAAAAATACTTTTTGTAATTTTTGACTACCAATTCATGAATGGCTATGCACTATGATTTCCTTTATCATCATTAGAATTGTTATCATTATCATTACCATAATAGTTAACATTTACTGTTATGCTATACCCTTAGAACTATCCTGTGAGTGGGGCACCTGGGTGGCTCAGTCGGCTGAGCATCTGACTTCTGCTCAGGTCATGATCTCACAGTTCGTGAGTTTGAGCCCCGCGTCGGGCTCTGTGCTGACAGCCAGAGCCTGGAGTCTGCTTCGGATTCTGAGTCTCCCTCTCTCTCTGCCCCTTCCTGGTCATGCTCTGTCTCTCTCTGTCTCTCAAAAATGAATAAACGTTAACTTTTTTTTTTTAATTCTCTAAAAAAAAAAAAAAAGAACTATCCTGTGATTTACACTCTTCTTGCATTTAATCCATTGAATAACCTCATGAGATTATCATTAGCCATCTTTAACTTTTCTTTCTCTTTCACATCCACATTCATTCCAACAAAATCCATGGTCTCCATCCTGTTATCCCCATTTATATATGAGGGAAGTGAAGGTCAGGAAGTAAGTGGAGAAGTATAAATAGGAACCAAGTTTATCTGACTAGAGTCCACCAACATGCCACATTCTAACCTATTTTGTTTTCAAACATAAGAGATTAGAATCCAGATGGCCTCATTACTAATGTAAGTCTCTTGTTATTGATTCCACTGGCCAGCCCTATTTCCCATTCAGGATCTTTATGGGGTGGGTAGTATGTTGATTATTCTCTTAGTTTTCTGTTAAAGTAAATCCTTGACAAAAACAAAACTGATAAAAAAGAAAATCGAGAAAAAAAAACAGTCATAATGATCAGAAGATACATCTCTGTAGTTTATACAATTACATATAGTTTTTCTTGTCTTAAAAACATTGAGACTAATCTTTTATTTAGGAAATCATTTCCCACCAACTGAAATCATATCAGGCCTGCACCATCTGCTTTTGAAAGTCTGAATCCATTAGGTGATCTGTTCTCCCTGTCCCTACCCCACCCCAGACCACAGTCATCTACTTGGGTCCTCAGAATTTTTACCTCATGAAGAGTCATACACAGAAGATCATCAGTTTATCCTGATATTATGATGTTTGTGATAACAGACTGTAAGCCAAATTACTTAGACCTTTGGTAGAAGAGCAAGCTTTGTGTTAAATAGCACTAGCATGATGCAAATTTCCAAAATACCTACAAATGAATTTTAAATTTCAGTATATTTATAATAGCTTCTTAAAATAAACAATGGTCAAAAATTTTGTAAACAAAAATTATTTAGAGATAAGGAGACATATATCTTTATTTTTTTTATATTTACTTATTTTTGAGATAGAGACAGAGCATGGGTTGGGGAGGGGCAGAGAGTAGGGAACACAGAATCTGAACTAGGCTCCAGGTTCTGAACTGTCAGCACAGAGCCTGATGCAGGACTCGAAATCACAAACTGCGAGATCATGACCTGAGCCAAAATCGGATGCTTAACCGACTGAGTGACCTGGGTGCCCCTAACTTTTTTTTTTTCTAAATCTATTGGAGAGAGACAGAGAGAGAGAGAGAGAGAGAGAGAGAGAGAGAGAGAGAGAGAGAACAAATGGGGGAGGGGCAGAGAGAAGCAGAGACAGAATCCCAAACAGGCTCTGCACCATCAGTGCACAGTCCAATGCGGGGCTTGAACTCACGAACCCTGAGATCACAATCTGAGCCAGGATCAAATCAAAACGCTTAACCAACTCTGCCACCCAGGCGCCCCAGGACATGTATCTTATGGTAGATTATATTGTACTAGCAATATAAATATATGTTATGTCATTTATATACATTTGCATATTATGGATTAAATTACAGATTATAGATATCATTTATCACTTAGACATTAAGCAAATAATTTTTATGTACATATTTCAGAAAGTTCATTATAATCTATGCACTTCCCAGATATTTTCTGTTTTAATGTCAAATTTATCAATCACTTGTTTTAAAATGGGGGCTCTTTTGGTCCTGTTGAAACATTCTTTCCTACACAGACATAATAAATAAATGTACATATGTTTTTTTCCAAATGTTTTATAGTTTTGCTTCCAATATTTCAAATTTTATGCATTTGGAAAAATTGAAAGAACCGTAATACATAAAATTCCCATTCCATTTTCTCCCTTAATGGAAATTGATTGCTGAAATCCCATTTATGAAGTTGTCCGTTAGTTTTTACACTTTCATATGTTTATAGTTCTATTTTTTAGCTCTCTCTCCTGTTGTAGGAGTGATTTTGTTTTCTGTTCTTGTGCTAAAATATTTACTGATGTCACCTTCCCTTTCTAAGTGTCTTGCTTCTTCATGGTTGTTCTTTCATATAAATTCTATAGTCAGTTTCTCAAGTTCAACATTGGCTTCACTCAAATTTGGGAGACAAAAGAGCATTGTATGAACTCTATTAGTCACTTTGGAGAGAGTTGATATATTTAAAATATACCTATGACCATGGTATATTTCTTTACTTTTTAGGTTAATATAATAAATTTTAATAAAATATTAAAACAACTATGGTACATAATTTGTTAAATATATTTATGACACTTGTATGTTACATATGATGTATACATATATAATGCATTGTGTAGTATATTTGTAACCATAAAAGTAGATGTTTATTTTGAGAAAATATATATTTTAAGAAACATGTATGTGCGGCTATAAATTACATGCAAATACACATATGCTCTAGGAAATTAAAAAATACAAAGTATCATTTTATAATATTTTGTTGCAATATGTGGAAATGTAATTAATATTTATATTACTCACACATTTAGCAACCTTGTTAAAATCTTTTATTCTAAAAGTTTACCAAATGGTTATTTTGTATTTTCACATAGTTGATCATATACATGATTGAAAATTGATTTCTTCTTCAGAATCTTTACATTGTGTTTACTTCTCTCAGATTTATTGCATAATCCAATAGAAGTCGTGGCATTAGTCTTTCTCCTTATTTCCAGTGTAATCAAATGTCCTCTAGAGTCTTGAGACCCCTCTTTTCAAATGGGACAATCTACCACCTAGACATAAAGTTGGTTTTACCACAAATGCTCTACCCTATATGACAGAGTCAATTGAATCCCCCCTCCACCTTTTTTTTTTTTTTTTAAGACTTCTGCTCTCAACTGAATTTGTTCAGTATTCTGGTACTTTACTCCACTCCTCATTAAGATATACCATAGCCAGTTCTTGAATTACTTTATTTCACTAAAAGATTGTGTAAAAGGTAAATATTTCCCTTGCCTCTCTAAAAAAGTTTATAATCTCACATAATTACTTGATTATTTAATTTGAAATAAGTTTATATTCTCTCTGGATTTGATACTTTTGCAGAACTCTGATGTTATTATAATCCTTTGTCTTTATAAAAACGTTACAGTTCTCTTCAAAATCAATTAGGAATTTTTAACCATATGCAGATCTAAAATGCAGTTTAGAAATTACCAAAAGAGACGGGGTGTCTGGGTGGCTCATTCGGTTAAGTGTCCAACTTCGGCTCAGGTCATGATCTCATGGTTTGTGAGTTCGAGCCCTGCTTTGGGGCTCTGTGCTGACAGCTCAGAGCCTGGAGCCTGCTGGATATTGTGTCTCCCTCTCTCTCTACCCCTCCCCTGCTCGCACTCTGTCTCCCTCTCATAATTAAATAAACGTTAAAAAAAAGATTTAGAAATTACCAAAAGAGAAAACAAAACAAAACAAACAAATAAAAATACAAATTACCTTCAACTCTCTTCAATTTATATGCAATCAATGTGTAGAAATTTATTTTGTGTGGCATGAAGGTTACACGTTTTCTGAAGTTTTTAAAGCTTTTAAATTTTGCAAAAGGAGCTCATTTTTTGTGTTGTGTTTTTAACTTAAAAAACAATCTTATACAAGGAACCATAGATACCAAATTAACAGAACGAGATGCTGCAAGATTAGAATCTTAACCATCTTGTATAAATTCCTTCTACAACATGTAGTATTTTTCTAAGTGGCATTCTGCAGCAAATGTTTTCGTATCGAAGGTGTTTTTATGTAGATACAAAGTTTGGGCCATTCTTGAATGTAGCAATTACCAATGAGGATCCATATTCCATCTAATTTTCTGGCCCATAATGCATTGCAGAGATTTTATTTGCAATTAGATGCCAGTAGGAGGTGAAACATACTATAGATACAAAAAAACAAAAGACAAAAAAGAAAAGCAAAATCATTACCGTTCTTCTCTGCCAGAAATATGACCTTCTCTTTGAAAGAATGAAAGATAAGCTGTCTAATTGTATCTTTGAATCACAAGACTGTTGCAAATACATTTGTGAGGATGAAAGGCAATTAAATGTGCCTGCTGAACCTGGTGTTTATATTACAGACCATTTCTTTAGTTTGATTCATTAAGAATACTATCATTATTGGAGAGAGACATGATGAAATGAAAAAATGTATTGTCTTACAGACAGTGCAAAACTATTATTTTTCCTTTCACTGTTTTTGGGTTTTTTGTTGTTGTTTTGTTTTTTGTTTGTGTTTGTTTGTTTTCTCTTTCTGAATAGCCCCTTGTTAAGAAATAGGACGTTGATATTGTTCGTTGAAGAATTCTCCCTAATTTGAAGTTGTTTCCAGGTAACTCTGCACGGGAATGAGACCCCTTTACTGAGATGGGACAATTGGCCAATCTACTCATAAGAATGTAAATCATTTTGCTGTCACTAATTTTAAGATTTTCAGTTAGCTACCAGCTTACACAGTTTAATCATGAAGAGCTTTGGTGTGTGCTTTGTATGTGTACCTGCGTGTGTTGCATATAACATGTTAATATATTTTGCTTTTGAATCTGTGAGCCCATCATTTTTATGGGCTCACAGCCCCAAAATTGGATGATTTTTGGACATTTTCATTTGAAATATTTTGTGTACCCTCCCCTTGTTTGTTACTCGAACTCCATTTCCTAGCGCGTTAGCTTGCTTAAGATTACACTGGGGTTTGTCCTTTGTGTTTGTGTTTTTGTCTGTTTACTAAAATGTTAAGTCTATCTCTAACTCAAGTTCACTGATTTTTTTTTTCCTTCTGTGACTAATCAGGTGTTTATCTCATTTAGAGAATTGTTCATTTAAACTACTTTTTCAACTCCAAGTTTGTCTTAACTTTGTTTCCTTCCTCATTAGGTCCATGTTTTCCTTTAAATGTTTGTGTTTAATTGATGTGTTATCCTGGTTTTACAAATTCTCTTTACATTATGGCTATTTCTATGTCTGGTTATATTAGTTCATGTTTTTTATTTGTGATGAGTCACGTTTTTGTACATTTGGCATTTCTAGTAGCTATTTTTGGATGCTGGACAGTTATATTACATTGTGCAGTGTGTGAATTTTGCTGACTTCCCTAAAAAGTGTTGGGGTTTGCTAATTTACAGGCAGTTAATTGACTTCCAGATTAATCTGATACCTATGTTAATATTTGCTAGGGTGTGTGTAGGGTAATCTTCCCTCTGTGTCAGCTAATTAATACAACTTGACTTTCTGGGATCTGTACTGTGTCAGGGGATCATTAACTACTCTCCAGAACTTGAATGTCTCCCTTGAACTTGTTTGAGTTCTGAGAATTTTTATCTTGTAATTCTGTGTTTGGTTTTTGTCTTGTTCTATTTAATTTCCATGGTCTAGTGCTCATGAAAGACTCAAGAGGACATCTAGCAGATGTCTGGAGCTCTCTCTCTATAGTTCCCTCCTCTCTGGTACTTCAACCTGCAAATTCTAGCTTCCCCAGCTTCCGAGAATTCCAATTTCTTCCTTCTCAGAATCGTCTGCTGTGTTCCGTAGGGTTTTCCACCCTTGCCCCTGCAGCCCAAAACCGTCTCAGTGAAAAGGCCATTAGGATCACAAGGCTCACCTCATTTGTTTTTGTTGTTGTTGCTATTGTTTTCTCAGAAATTGGAGTCCTGCTCTGCCTATTATCAAATATCTAAAAGCAGCTGATGTACCTTTTTCCTTGTTTTCTACTCATGTTTTGTGGAGGGATTATATTTGTTACTTGTTTTCCATCTTACCTGAAAGTAGAAATCTCTTAAATCCTTTAAGTTATACTCTATCTATAATTATTATATATTCGGGGTGCAGCAGATGGCAGTGTATTAGATTTTTTTTTAATTTGCAGATAGAATAATTAGAATTAAGCTTTAGGAAAATAATTCCCCTACTAATTATCCCTGTTTTTTTTTTTTAAACAGTATCTCATGTTTTATATCTTAGGTTATATCTAATGGTATATGTAATGTGTTACCTACTTTAGGATTTACTCTAGTAGGATTAGCAGTGCATTTATATGAGGCTGTCTTGATTTAGGAATATATATCATAGGTATATTTGATCATAAAAGTGGAGGCCTTGGGATTAGGGATGGAGGGATGAACAGGCAGAGCACAGAGGATTTTTAGGGCAGTGCAGTTACTCTGTGTGATACTATAATGGCGATGTGTATCATTTTATATTTGTCAAAATCTACAGTGGACAGCACCAAGAGTGAACCCTCACAAACTATGAAATTGAGTGATAATGATGTTTCAGTGTAGCTTCATCGGCTGTACCAAATGTACCTCTCTAACGGGGGATGCTACCTGGGGAGACTCTGCATGAGTGGAGGCAGGAAGTATATGGCAATCTTTATATTTTTGTCTTAATTTTTCTGCAAACCTAAAGTTACTATTACAAAAATGAAGCCTTTAAAAATGAGACTCTGTGCCTTTAGCTTTCAAGGACCAACTCTGCCTTGGAAATTAGCAGGAGTTGAGGGGAAAAATAGAAAGGAGTCATAGGAAGAAAGTGTTGGACTATTTTCCCACAGAGATAAGGTAATGAGGCATCTGTAGTGGTGGGTGTGGCCCAAGATCCTTTAAAAATAGGTAAGTCCCATAACCCGTTTTAAGGGTGACACCGTAATTCAGCTCTCTTTTGTATCTTCAAGTCTACAGGCAGAGGATTGCCTTCTGGAGCAACAAGTTCCTCATTGGGCTTTATGCTTCTTACCAGTGGTAACAGATGACAAAAAAAGAATAGCCTCAAGGCAGGAGATCATGCAATTTATTATCAAAGCATTATAATAAGAAATGACCAGAAGAGTTAAAGTTCTTGAGAATTAGCAGAACTCTTAGGTAAGGTGTTGAAGTTAACTAACACATTTTACATCCTAAAGAACCTCAGAAGATATCTGAAGTGGTTAAACTTTGCTTAATAATATTTATGTTTTAGGGGCACCTGGGTGGCTCAGTCGAATCTTGGTTTTTGGCTCAGGTCATGATCTCACAGTTCATGAGTTTGAGCCCCCCATTGGGGTTCTGCACTGACAGGCCTGAGCCTGCTTGGGATCTCTCTCTCTCCCTGTCTGTCTGCCCCTTCACTGTTCATGCTCTCTCTCTCTTTCTCAAATAAATAAACTTAATAAAAAATAATATTTATTTTTTGATGGCTAATATAAAGCTTCTATTTTATGTTGATTTTTGTTAATTTCCATTTGTAACTTTTGTGACTTTAGTCTAAATTCTGAGGGTTCAAATCCCTGTGGACACACCATATGGAGTTGTTTCTTATTTTGATTGTAGAAATTGGAATAAAAATTCCACAATATTCAAGAAATGCGTATTGCTCAATATGGATAAGTGTTTCACATACCTTAGAAGAAGATGATAAAACTCTACATTTCAGGGTTCTGATTTGTTTTCATTTGCATATTCATGTATAGAATAATATCCCCTTGTAAGTTAGTTTTTCTTCTGTAAAGTGAGAACATCTTACACTTCTGTGAAGTGAGCCATCATTTTCAGAAACAGACATTTTTAAGGAGAACTGACTTAAAAAAATTAAAAAGTATAACACTAGTCTCCTAAATTGATGTATAATGTAGTTGGGAAATGCTACTTACTCTATCCCCTTCTAGAAGATTTGCACTGCATATTGACACATTAAAAGCACATTATAGTAATTGTGAATTACTATAGGTAACTGAAATGTGTTTAATTTTTTAATGTAATCCTTGCCTATCTTATTTGACTATGAAAATAATTTTTTCAGGTACTTTCTGAAAGCATTTTTATGATCATGTTCTGTTGACATAGGACAAAATTTTGAAACTATTGTTCATAGGCATTGTGGATCCACTGTCATTAAGGTTCTGTAATTGTATATAAAATATATCAGGACATCACTCCTTTTGTATTCCAGCTTATTCCTCTCTTGAAATTATTTCCTTATGGTGCTTTCTTTGAATAATACTTCTAAGTTGACTCTTATGCAAGTCGTTTAGAAATTTATAAGCTGTTTTTTATAAATTGATATTGAAATTTTGTCTCGCATTTGACCAAAAGTGTGCTAAAACTGCATTCATATTTCTAGATTGTTCCATTAGTTACCACACTGTCTCACTAGACATTCTATTTTTTGTCCTCATTGTTGGTAATATAATTTGTTCACATGCTGGAAACAGGATGAGAAAGAATTCACAGGCTATTAATATTGCTATACTAAAAATATTTCTTTTCAAATAACATCTTAGTTTCAGAAAGCACTCATTGTATTAGTTAGTCACTGTTATTAAATGCCAAAAAAATGGTGATTGGTGACATTCTTTCCTTGGCAATAGAAATTGAGGGAAAGTAGGAAAAATATTGTCCCGGATGAGTACATTTTTATTCTCTATGGAAACCAAAGCATCCATGCCAAGATAATTTATTTGGCATACATTACCATCAGAACACCCAACTCAAAGTTGCGAATCTTCTCCCTTTTAACACTGATAGCTCTTGTGTTAGAGTTGTGTGAGGACACCATGGTAACTTTCTCCTTTGGTTATTACCAGTTATATCTTGGTGCAAAATCAAATAGAGAAGATGGCAATGTACTGGATTTTTAATTTGCACATAGAATGATTAAAATTATGTTTTCAGAAAATAATTTTCCTATTAATTATCCCTATTTTTTTAACACAATGTCTGCTATACAAATATGCTACAGCAAATAAGTCAGAACACCATTATGTAGCAATGATTTCACTAGCTATATATGGCAATTACCTTCATAATGGTTTTGTGGGGGCATTTTCAATTAACTAATATAAACCTGGTTTTAACTAATATGAAACTTACTTTTCTCTACTACCCTGAATCAATCATTATAATTTTAATATTGAATCAACTTTTTTTGAAGTTCACTATACATCTCTCAAAGGCTCATCAGTATGTAACAATCAGACAAATTATGTACCTAACCCAGTGTCACCCAGAGGTATGTATGTTGTGTTATTTTTTTTTTCATTCTACATCAATCGGGAAATAATTAGAGGTACTATATGCTTTGATAGTTGGAGAATTCACTTTCATACATTGTAGATTGACACCCAAAATATTGTCTTATAACCCAAGCTGACGTCAGTGGAAGATACATGAGATGTTTTTGCCAATCTCAAGGACAGATAGCTGGTAGGTTAGTTTTAAGTTGACATCTTTTTAAGTAAATTGTTGACATGCTAGTAAATTTGTTGAATAATTTGTTTTCACATTTCACCCCTGATTTCATTTAAAAAATAAAGTGTAGAAAATTTTAAAAATGAGAACACTAATATTGGTGTTTATTAACTAAATGCATTTTGTGTAAAGATGAAATTCATTATGTGTGGTGAAAATGGTAAGTTTTAGTCTTAATCTGAAGCTTGTATAAGAAATGCCAGACCTATTTCATCAACAACAATTGTACCAAAATATACTTAATAATCTTATATTTTATAATATATTTTGTCTCTTGGGATGTCCTATTACTTTTGTGCATATGCCCAACTCACAGTTTATAAATTATTACATACTTAATGTTTATATATATATATATATATATATATATATATATGTGTGTGTATATGTATATATACACATATATATATATTTGTGGAAAAGCTTTATACAGAAATGGATGTTACTTGTAGCAAATACCTGAAGAAAACTGAAAGCAGACTGTTTCTAATGCTTATTAATATATCCATTTAGTTCCCTTTGCCATCTTTTTTTTTTTTAAGTTTATTATTTATAGAGAAAGAGAGAGTGTGAGCAACAGCAGAGGCAGAGAGAGAGGGAGAGAGAGAGAGAATCCCAGGCAGGCTCTACACTGTCAGCACAGAGTCTAATACAGGGCTCAAACTCCCGAACAGTGAGATCGTAACCTGAGCCGAAACCAAGAGTTGGATGCTTAACCGACTGAGCCATCCCAGGCACCCCTCCCTTTGCCATCTTTGCTGACCTATTTCATTTAGGTAATCAATTTTAGTGAATTAGGGTTAAATAAGTCATTTTAGGAAGATATGCACATATCCGTATCAAATATTTTCATGAGGACTTGCCTGGAATTGCTATCATTCAATTTTCATAATTATAGAGTTGTCTTTACCTTGAAATATAAATAAGCATGGTATTGAAATAGCAGATATCTCCTTTTTCTCCACTGTTCTTGTTAGTTAAAGCTCAGCCATATAACACCTTTGTGCATATTAGAAAACATACCCCTTACTCTCGGCAGTTGAAACTGTGTGCCAGGGTCTACAGTTGGTGAGTGGGCAGTGGTTTGCATTTGAGCTCCCTCTTGCCTCTTTAGCTGCATGCCTTTATCGGGGCAGTACTTTCACACCTTTCTCTTATGGCCCTACTCACTTTGAATACTCACTTTTGAAGAAGGCTCAGATGAAAGTAGAAGAGAAATTGTAGAGCATGATTAGTAAATTTCAGCCTTGTTTATTCTTCTCGGGATGAAACAGCTTTTAAAATCCCACTAGCTACCTCTTATTCTTGAAAAACACCATGACGTCATATGATACATATAAAATCTATTTCATAGGGTATAATTCAGTGGATTCTATTCACAGAGTTGTGCAGTCATCTGCGCTGTCTCATTTCAGAATATTGCATTACCCCAAGTTAAAACCCCATAGTCATTATGAGCTCCTTCCTCTTCTCCCCGCCCCTGCTCCCTGAAAACCACTCATCTACTTCTGCTCTCTTTAGACTTGCATATTATAATATTTTACGTTAATGCAATTATATAATATGTGTTCTTTTTGTGTTTGTCTTCTTTCATCTCATTTAATCTTTCTGATGTCCATCCATATTGTAGGCTGTATCAGTACTTCATTAGTTTTTATGACTAAATTAAGATCCATTGCATGAATAAACTACCTTTTCTTTATCCATACATAAACTATTGGGTATTTGGATTATTTCCATTGTTTCTATTAATCTGCCATGAAAATTCATGTACAATTTTTGTATTGATATGTATTTTAAAAGTATCTTGGGCATATACATAGGAGTGGAATTGATGGATCCATATGGTAATTCTATCTTTCACTGTTGGAGGTATGGGCAAAAACTTCTTTTTTCAGCAACTGCATAATTTTACATTCCCAATAGCAATGTCTGAGGGTTTCAAGTGTTTATTATTATCCATGTTTTAAAATTCTAACCATCCTAGTGTGTGTAAATGGTATATCATTGTGGTTTTAATTTATATTACCCTAATAACTAATGATATCAAGCATCTTTTCATATGCTTATTGGCTACTTGTATATTTTCTTTGGAGAAATGTCTATTAACATCATCTGGCTGTTGTTCACTTGGGCCATTTTTCATTTTATTAGTTGAGTTCTAAGTGTTCTTTATATATTCTGGATACTAGTCCCTTATTAGATAGATGATTTGCAAATAATTTACCTCATTCCTTGTCTGGTATTTTCATTTTATTGATTGTATCTTTTGAAGCACAGAAGTTTAAAATGTTGATTAAATCTAAATTATTTGATTTTTGTTTTGTTATGCCCAGAATTCGTGATCCCCAAAGACCACTAGGGAGCCGAGTCCGATGCAAAAGCAAAGAGCCTTTATTCGAGCTAGCTCGAGCTCAATCCCCTACCTGCACCGAAGCAGCGGTGAGATACCAGGGAAAGAGAGCGAGTTTCAAAAGGACAAAGGTTTTATTGGGGCCTGGGGGCAGTTGGTGAGGTAATGGCTATGGCCTCAGCCGATTGGCTGGGGAAGGGTCCTGGGGAAGGGTCGAGTCCTGTTAGGCAGGTGAGGGGGGGGTTACTCAAGGGGAGGAGGTGTGGTCAAGGTGAAGGACACAGAACAAGATGGAGTCGGCTGGCGTAGGCCTGCCCTTTCAGTTTCTTGTGCTTTTCATGTTTTTTTTTTTAATGTTTGTTTATGTTGAGAGAAAGAACAAGTGGGGGAGGGGCAGAGAGAAAGAGAGAGGGAGAGAGAGAATCCCAAGAGGTGGGCACTTAACCGACTGAGCCACCCAGGCACCCCTGGTGTTATTTCTAAGAAATCATTGCCTAGTTCAAGGTCATGAAGATTTACACTTAAGTTTTTTTTGTTTTTTTTTTTTTTTAATAAGAGTTTTATTGTTTTAACTTGTTTAGGACTTGGTCAGTTTTTAGTTACTTTTTGTGTCTGGTGTGAGGTAGTGCCATAAATGTATGTTGAAGTGTTAAAAAGTCAAAGCAATTTTTAATCTGGGCCTTTGAGTTCATTAGCAAAAAATTCCCTTAAAAATATGGATAGTTTCTATTCTGTTTGCTTTAAATTGGTTTCATGTTCCAGAATCACAATCAGAGATCTGATTAACTTCTATGTTACTTTATATTTCTGTTAACCACTTCTTCATCTGTTTCAAATAAAAGATAGCTACTTTGAGACTAACACTCTGAATGGGAAAGCCTCCCTTTTAATCTGGCTATTGACTTCAGTCACATGATTAAACTAAGAAGCTTTCTCAGTCTCTGTTATTCAAATGATTTTAAAATCCAGTCACTTAGAAATTTTCAGTTCCCTAAGGCCTAAATTCTGGCACTCTCTTTATTTCTTTGTGTTTCTACTGACATGCAGGCCAGTTCTTTCTAGGACTCACATTTCTTTATTCATACCTCATTAAATGCAGAGACCACCACATAAAAATGTTTTCATTTCTACCCCCTTCCCCTAGAACTGCTATCTCAGGAGGCACATATTATGACCCAGAACTTAGTATTTGTACTGATTTCTTGTTAGGTCAGGCTGCTGTTAAAAAACAAGATTGAAATTTCAAGGATTACTATAATGAGGATTGATTTAAGACTCATTTTATGATCCATTTGGGTTAGACAGTTCATCTTTGAATGGTGACCCAGAGTAGGCTGCTTTATCATTTGTGGCCCCACCATCTTGTGGGCTTGAGCTCACCTAGAGTCATTAGACCAACAGAAAGAAGGAAGGATGATCCTTGAGGACCATGTATAATACCCTTAACCAATTTGACCTGAAAGTTGTATGGGTCTTTTCCATTCACTTTTTTGGGGCAAGAATGTACATTCACATGGACTACAGAACTGCAAGACTGTCTAGGGAATACAAGAGAGCAGCACATATGTATTGTGAGCACGAATAGTCTCTGTTGGCCTCACAAATGCATACCAGCAGACATGAGACTTAAAATTCCTTTTATGGTTTTTTTCTAGAATTAATTTTGATGTAAAATTTAAAGAGGAAGGGATTTTTTAAACTTAATTTCATTTTTGTTTTCCCAAATGAATAACTAGTCGGATAATACTAGTTACTAAATAAGTTTACTTTCCCATTTATACATACTTGTTTCTACTTTTGAGCTTTCTAGTCCTTTCTATTGATTTATGTATCCAACTAGATTGGCCCTAAATCATGGAGTTTTAGACTAGTTTTAATAACTGCTATTAATATTAGTATAAATATTAGCATGGGTATTAAATTAGTTTTAATAACTGCTATGGAATATGTATTTTTTTCCTGCAGAGTTTCCTGTTATTATAGAATATTCCTGAAGCATATGGAATCGGTTTCATACCTTCTTTTTAAGTTTAGTTTTGTTATATTTTAAAAATTAAATTGGAATGCCTTGACATTTAAATTAAAATTTGTGTATTCTTTTGAACAGTTGATAATAGCAATCCTTTGGTCCAAATCATCCCCTCCACCATCCTCAAACTGTATCTGTTGGACATTTAATATTCCCATGTCATATCATGATTATTTTTCTTTCAAGGTTATCTTCTTAAAAAACATGACTCCTTATTTGATAATTTCACCTGATATAATGTGAAAAATGCTTATCTTGCAAAGTACTATGTACATATTAACTTTTTTCTTATTATTGGTATTACCATTTGTATTATTAACAAATGAATTTGGTATTACTTTCAGTGGAGAATGCATAAAATTCTTACAACAAAAAGGCAAAACAATATTTTTAAGTAAATCAGTCTTTCCCCACTGAGAACTGGGGTTACCATTTAATTGATTAATTATCAACAAATCAGATTCTTCAGTTTTCTGCCAAGAGGTTGTTTTTCAGCATAGACAGAGGATCCTATCCATAATCTATCTATTTATCCCCAGTTAGAATTTATATCCTCATTCTGACACTGTATATTCAAATCTGGATTTTTTTTGATCTTTGGTGTCTGAAAATGTATTTCATAAATACTGAGTATGACCTACAGGTGATAGAATTAACATCAAGACTTTTAGCAAGTGATCTGTATTCTCCCATTTTTTTTTATTTTAGTACTCTATACTTCTTAATGTGCTTAAATATCTAACTACACAGACTTTACAAGGTTTGGAGAAACTATTTTTATGTAACTCTTCCAGGCAATACAAGGAAATACAATGTGTGATCTGAGTCTGAGCAGTCTAATTTTTGATCTAACAAAAGAGTCTTTGCAAAACAATACTAATATAGATAGAAAACATCAGCCCCAACACCCTCAAAGAGATTAATTTTTTTCACTGTTTTCAAAACAGAAAATAAAATTTTGGTGTAATTTTTTAGTATTAAATGGAGATTACATTTCATTTATCTAGTTGATCTACATAAAAGATAATTGTATTGATTATCCTCAATCCCTTCTATATTAAGGTTCATTTAAACAAGTATAGTTGTTTTGTTTTAGTAATTGTGCTAAAATGACAATTTTACTCTACTTCTGAGAAATCATAAATACTATGGTTAATTATATTCTGTTTGTCAGTTAATATAACATACATAGTTCTACTAATTTTCTTTTTGTTTTCTTTTTTTTTCCCCCTGAACATCCCTTGTAAAAATCAGGTATATGAAGGTGTAACACCCACCTCTTTGTACAATTATTTTTTTTACTTTTTATTCCAGTATAATTAACATAGAGCATTATATTAGTTTTGGGTGTACAATGTAGTGATTCAACAATTCTATACATTACTAAGTACTCATCATCACAAGTGTACTTTTAATCCCCTTCACCTTTTTCACCCATACCCCTCAAGTCCCCTCTGATAACCACTATTTGTTTTCTGTATTTAAGAGTCATTCATGTTGTTGTTTGTCTCTTTTTTTCTTCTTCTTCTTCTTCTTCTTCTTCTTCTTCTTCTTCTTCTTCTTCTTCTTCTTCTTCTTCTTTTTAGATTCCACATATGAGTATCACATGGTATTTGTGTTTCTGTGACTGACTTATTTCACTTAGCATGATTTTCTAAATCTATCCACATCCTTGCAAATGGCAAGATTTCATTTTTTATGGCTAATATTCCATTGTGTGTACATATATGTACATATACACATATATTTCCCACCAACAGTGCACAAGGATTCCTTTTTTCTCCAAAGAAAGTGTTGAAAACCAACGCTTGTTGTTTCTTATGTTTGTGATTTGTATTTACCTGATGATGGGTGATGCTGAGCATCTTTTCATGTGTCTGTTGGCCATCTGGATGACTTTGGAGAATTGTCTGTTCATGTCTTCTGCCCACTTTTTAAAATTTATTTGTGTGGGTGGGTGGGTTGAGTTGTATGTGTTCTTTGTATATTTTGGATACTAACTCCATATCAGATATATCATTTATAGATATCTTCTCCCAGTCAGTAGGTTGTCTTGTAGTGCTGCTGATAGTTTCCTTTGCTCTGTAGAGTATTTTTTTTTGAGGTAGTACCAATAGTTTATTTTTGCTTATGTCTTCCTTGCCTCAGGAGACATATCTAGAAAAATTTTGCTGTGGCTGATGTCAGAGAAATTACTACCTGTGCTCTCTTTTAGGATTTTGATGGTTTCAGGTTCACATTTTAGGTCTTTGATGCATTGAGTTTACTTTTGTGTATGGTGTAAGAAAGTGGTCCAGTTTCATTCTTTTGCATGTAGCTCTCCAGTTTTCTTAGCACCGTTTGTTGAAGAATTATCTTTTTGTCCCATTGCATATCCTTGCCTTCTTTGTTGAAGATTAATTGACCATATAATTGTGAGTTTATTTCTAGGCTCTCTATTCTGTTCTATTGATCCATGTGCCTATTTTTGTGCCAATATGATACTGTTTTGACTACTATGGCTTTATAATGTATCTTGAAATTTGGGACTATAATACTTATAGCTTTGTTCTTTTTCAAGATTGCTATGGCTTTTGGGGGTCTTTTGTAGTTTCATACAAATTTTAGGATAAATTTTTCTACTTCTGTGAAAAATACTGATGGTATTTTGACAGGGATTGCATCAAATCTATAAACTTCCTTGGGTAATTTGAATATTTTAACAACATTTGTTCTCCCAATGCATGAACATGGAATCTCTTTACATTTTTTTGTGTGTCATCTTCAGTTTCCTTCATCAGTGTTTTATAATTCTCAGAGTCAGGTCTGTCACCTCTTTGGTTATGTTTATCCTAGGTGTTTTATTATTTTTGGTGCTATTGTAAGTGGTATTGTTTCTTATTTTCTCTTTCTAATGCTTCTTTATTAGTGTATAGAAATGCAATGAATTTCTGTATATCGATTTTGTATCCTGCAACCTTACTGAATTCCTTTATCAGTTCTAGTAGTGTTTCTGGTAGAATATTTAGGGTTTTCCATACATAGTATCATGTCATTTGCAAATAGTGAATATTTTAGTTCTTTCTTACCAATTTGGATGTCTTTTATTTCTTGTTGTAGTTTGATTGCTGTGGCTAGGGCTTCCAGTACTATGTTGAGTAAAAGTGGTGAGAGTGGACATCCTTGTCTTATTCTTGACCTTAGGATGAAAGCCTTCAGATTTCCTCATTGGATATGATGTTGGCTATGGGTTTTTCATAGATAGTCTTTATTATGTTCAAGTATGTTCCTTCTAAGCCTGCTTTGTTGAGGATTTTTAGTATGAATGGATGTTGTACTTTACCAAATGATGCTTGTTTGTCTGTGGAAATGATCATATGATTTGTATCCTTTCTCCTATTGATATGATGTATCACGTTGATTGATTTGCAAATATTGAACCACACTTGCATTCCAGGAGTAAATCCCACTTGATCACGATGAATGATTTTTTTTTTACTGTATTTTTGGTTTGGGTTTCCTAGTATTTTGTTGACAATTTTTATATCTATGTCCTCTTGTAGTTCTCTTGTAGTTCAAAGATATTGGCTTATAGTTCTCTTGTTTGTTTTATCTTTATCTGGTTTGGATATCAAAGTAATGCTGGCCTCATAAAATGAATCTGAAAACTTTTTATTTTTTTTTTAGTAGTTTGAGAAGAATTGGTATTAACTTTTCTTTAAATATTTGGCAGAGGGGCATCTGGGTGGCTCAGCTAGTTTATTGTCTGACTCTTGATTTCAGCTTAGGTCGTGATCTCATGGTTCATGAGATTGAGCTCCACATAGGGCTCTGTGCTGACAGTGTGAGCCTGCTTGGGATTCTCTCTCTGTCTCTCTCTCTCTCTCTCTCTCTCTGCCTGCCTTTCCCCATGTTTGCGCGCGCTCTCTCTCTCTCTCTTTTAAAATAAATATATAAACTTTAAAAAAAAGAAAAAGAAATATTTGGTAGAATTTACCTATGAAGCCATCTGGTCCTGAACTTGTTGGGAGTTGGGGTTTTTGTTTGTTTGTTTGATTGGTTTTTTTCTGATTACTGATTCAATTTAATACTGATTATCAGTCTGTTTACATTTTCTATTTCTTCCTGGTTCAGCTTTGGGAGATTATGTGTTTCTAGGAATTTACCCATTTCTTCTAGGTTGTCTAATGTGTTGGTATATATTTTTTTCATAATATTCTGTTAGAATTTTTTGTGTTTCTGTGGTGTCAGTTGTTACTTCTCCTCTTTTATTTATGATTTCATTTATTTGAGTCATCTCTATCTCTTTCTGTGGTTCTCTCTCTGGCTCTCTCTCATCTGTTTCTCTCATCTCTTTTTTCTTCTTTTTTAGTTTCTATTTTGTTTAGTTCAGCTCTAATCTTATTATCAATTTTTTTTTTCTTCTGCTTTTGGGCTTTTTTTGTTGTTCTCCTTTTTCTAACTCCTTTAAGTTTAAGGTTAGGTTGTTTATTTGAGATTTTTCTTCTCTAAGTAGGCCTGGATTGATATAAAGTTCCCTCTTAGAACAGCTTTTACTGCATCCCAAAGATTTAGATTCATTGTATTTTCATTTTAATTTGTCTCCATGTGTTTTCTGATTTCCACTTTGATTTCTTCATTGACTCATTCATTGTTTTGTAGCATGTGATTTATCTTCCATGCATTTATGTTCTTTCCATATTTTTTCTTGTGGCTGGTTTTCAGTTTCATATCATTGTGTTTGGAAAAGATGCATGGTATAACTTCAATTTAATTTGTTGAGATTTGTTTTGTGACCAAATATGTGATCTCATCTGGAGAATGTTCCCTGTGTATTTGAAAAGAATGTGTATTCTTCTATTTTGAGATTCAATGTTTGGAATATATCTGTTAGATCCATCTGGTCCAACGGGTCATTTAAAGCCACTATTGCCTCGTTGCTTTTCTTTTTGGATGATCTACCCAGTGATGTAATTGGGGTGCAAAGGTCACCTACTATTACTGTATTACTATCAGTTGCTTCCTTTATGTTTGTTATATCTGGTTTATGTATTTGGATGTTCCCACGTTGGATCATAAATATTTATATTTATGTTAATATTTTTATATTAATATTTATATATATATGTGTGTGTATATATATTCTTGATATTTATGATATATATAATAATATATATTTTTATATATATATATAAATTGTAAATATTTATGTGTGTGTGTGTGTGTGTGTATATATATATATATATATATAAGAATAAGAATATATATATATATTCTTGTTGAATTGTTCCCCTTATATAGTGTCCTTCTTTGTCTCTTCTTACAGTCTTTTTTTCAAGTGTATTGTGTCTGATATAAGTATTGCTACCCTGGCTTTCTTTTCACTTTCATTTGTATGATAATTGCTTTTCCATCCTTCTACTTAACAATTTGCATGTGTCTTTAGTTCTGAAATGAGTATCTTGTAGGCCGCGTATAGATGGGTCTTGCTTTTTTATTATTCGTGTTGCCGTTTGTCTTTTGATTAGTCCATTCACAGTCAAAGTAATTATTGATAGGTATGTACTTATAGTTTTCTGCCCTTTCTTCTCTTACTCCCTTCTCTCACAGTTTGCTGGCTTTCTTTAGTGATATACTTGGATTTCTTTCTCTTTAATTTTTTTTTTTTTTTGCATATACATTACTAGTTTTTTTATTTGTGGTTACCATAAGGCTTGTATATAACTTCTGCATATAGCAGTCTATATTAAGTTTGTTTCTTAAGTTTGAACCCCTATTTACTCCTCCCCCCTCCCCAATTTTAGGCATATGTTGTTATACTGTATATCCTTTTATTTTGTGAAACCCATGACTGATTTTTGTAGATATACTTGTTTTTACTGCTTTTGCTCTTCCTACTTTTCTTACTCCTACTTAAGATCTTTCCACTCAAAGAGTCTACTTTAACATTTCTTATAGGACTAGTTTAGTGGTATTCCTAAATGTGTTCCTTTAACTATTATCTTGGAAACTGTTTATCTCAGTTTTTATTTTGAATGATAGCCCAGCTGAACACTAACTGATAGTGTTCCTGGCTCTGTTTTTCCTATTTGTTTGTTTGTTTGTTTGTTTTTTCAGCACTTTGAATACACTATGCCACTCCCTTCTGGCATGCAAAGTTTCTGCTGAAAAACAGCCCATAGCCTTATGTAGTTTCCCTTGTATGCAACTGTTTTGTTTTTTTTTTTTTTTTGGTTTTTGGGTTTTTTGTTTGTTTGTTTTGTTTTTCTTGTGCTGCCTTTAAAATTCTCTCTTTATCACTGCTTTTTGCCATTTTAATTACTATGTTGTCATAGACTCTAAGTCATAATAAGTTTTCTCTTGTCCAGCAAGAGAGCAGATGCAGGATTAAAAGTGAGAGATGGCTAATGTCCGGGAAAAGACAAGAGTCCCGATTAAGGGTCCTTGTTCCGTTTTTATTAGGATCAGAAGGCTTACAAACATGGTAATGGATGTGCACAAAGAGACAATGAAACTGTGAACATTAACTCATGGATGTGAGGGAAAGGGGGTCTTGAAGATATTTGGGGTTAGGGATTTGGGTTAATACAAAACAAAATGCTGGCGCCAGGTGGATGGGCAAATGGTTGTTAATGGCAAGTGGGAAGTGCCCTGTCTGTGTATCTTAGCTAGCCTAGGGGATAAGACAGAACATGTAAAGTTAGGGTTAACAAGGTACCTTCTTTTGTTAATTAGTTCTGCTCCGGGCAACTTTGCCCCGCAGTGGTTTATGGCCCTTTTTACCTGTTTACCTCATTTGGTCCTTCCTGTAAAAGCAGCTTTCTGCTATAGTACTAAACTGGGAGAGGGGGGTGCACTTTCTCCCTGAATACTTAATCTTGTTTATTTCATATACCTTTGTTCTATTGGGGCCTTTGCCCCTCCCTCTCTATACTGGGGCTTCTGCCCCACCTTCTCTATACTTATTTACCCAATCTTGTTTACCCAAACTTGGGTGTGAGCCTCCTATGGCTTTCTAATTCTTTATGCCTTTATGCCTTTATGCCTTATCGGTGTGGGCTCAGGGAATTCCTAAACTTATTCCCCACACTATGTGTCTTTGTGTGGACCTCTTTGGGTTCATTTTATTGGGCATCTCTGTGCCTCCTAGATCTAGATTTTTTGTTTCCTTCCCCAGATTAGGGAAGTTTTTAGCTATTATTTCTTCGAATAAATATTCTGCTCCATTTTCTCTCTCTTCTCCTTCTGGGAGCCCTATATGGTGCCACTGAGTTCCCCAAATCTACTTTCATTTTTTTAATTATTTTTCTCCCTCCTGTTCAGCTTGATTGCTTTCCATTCCTCTGTTCTCCAGGTCACCAATCCATTCTTCTTATTCCTTTAGTCTACTCTTTATTCCCTCTAGTGTATTTTTTAACTCCAGTTAATCAGTGCTTCATTTCTGATTGGTTCTTTGTTTTCTGTCTCTTTGTTGAGGGTCTCATTGAGGTCCTCCATTCTTGTCTCAAATTCAGTGAGTATCTTTATGACTATTACTTTAATTTTCTGTCAGGCAGATTTCTTGTTTCTGTGTGTGAGGGTGTGGCATGTGGTACTAGCAATGTTTGCACTGGTCTGCTGTGGGAAGGGATCTATAGCTGCTGTGGACCTGTCAGGTATGCACAAAAGCATGGGGGTGGGTCGTGCTGTTAGCAAAATTGTCCAGGCTGTGCTGTTTCCCACAGGTGTCTGTGTGTCTAGGTTAAGGGGGCAGGGGAGGAAAATTGTGCCTTCTAGATCTTTTGCTTCTGGAGAAATCTCCTAAAGGTCTCTCCCCCTCCAGAACACTCTCTGAGATTAGTAAAGGAATCTCCTTCCTGAATATCCCAGGCATTTTTCAAACTGCTGCTTCTGTGCTGTGTCTCATTGGGGCTGTTTATTATCCTTTTTGTTTTGTTTTTTTTTTAAGGGTGGGGCTCAATTTCCTATCACCCTCTGGCTCTCTGACAGCCAAGCCACTGATTTTTAAAGATCCAGGTTTTGAACACCCCTGAAGAACTCATGAAGTTAACCCCCTCTGGTTTTCAAAGCCAAACATTATGGGGATCCGTCTTCCCAGTGTGGATCCCCCATTTCTGGGGTGCCTGGTGTGTGTGGGCTGCTACTCCCCTCTTCCGTGCTTGTGGTGGCCCCCCCACCCTCTCATGGACAATTTCATGGGTCAGTTTTTGTGCCCTTCTTACCCTCTTTGATGTGGCCTCTTTTCTACATTTAGCTGTGGAGAGTGTTTTATGACCTTTGGGTCATTTTCTGGGTCATTATCAACGATGTGGGTATTATCTAGGTGGATCCGTGAAATGAGGTGAGCCCAGGATCCTTCTATTACACTGTCTCCCCCGGAAATCATTCACTAATTTCCTAATTTGCATTGAGCATGAGCATTTATATTTTCACTTGAAATGTCTGTATTTCAGTTGTATGTTCTAAATTATTAACTCACTGATTTAGTACACATTTCCTGAGTGCCTACTATGGGCTAGTCACTTCTGGGCACTAAGGACACAGAAGTATCCAAGACAGACAAGGTGGGGTTTTTTATTTGCTGTTTTGTTTTGTTTTGTTTTGTCTTGTCACGGAGTATATGTAGCAGTGAGGGAAACACACAATAGATGCAGATCAAAATATAATTGTATTTTAGTCAATATTATGTCATGTGGAAAAAAGAGAGAGATTGAAGTATGTAGATGAATTGAGTTCAGAGTGGTGGACAGGAGTGCATCATAAATTATGCAGCCACCAGGGAGTGTGACAGAATTTTCTGGAAAGTTTTTCACAGCAGAGGACTAGGATCTAATACATCTTTTCCAACGGTTCCCTGACCACTCCAAGAACAGATAATGGGAGTTTGGATGTGAGTGAAACAATAAGGGTAGAATCAGGAACACCAAGCAGGAGGTTATTAGACTGGACTTTTAGTGCAACTTAAGACTATATCATACATTTTTGTGGTTGTGTTATTGTCGTAAAAAATACCCATTTTATTAAAATATCCTTACCCTTAGGGAATGCTTCCAGTTTTTCAGCATTTAGGATAGGGGGCATCGGGCATATGCTCAGTGCCAGGCACTATGCCAGCTACCAGGGGTACATAGGTAAACTACAGTTCCTGCCATCACAACTACGATAAACAACTGCTGTAGCTCTCGTGACCTAATAGAAGTCTTGAGGTAACACGTTCTACATCCATCGTCTGATGGTGTGTATTTCTCTTTATGACTCCTCAGAGAATGTAACATGTATTTTATAACTCTAAGAGATCATCAGACATAAACATCAGTGGAACCACAAAGGCCTGTATTCTGTGTATACAAACAAATAGCAAAGTCTCTAGATCCTCATATAACAAATATAAATTATTTTTAGGTGTCAAAACAAGTATTGAGTGCTTACTCTGTGTGGCTTTGTAAGTGTATCAGGTGATATCTTTGGCAACTGCAAAATCACCGAGTTGTAGTTTCAGCCCTTGAAATATATTCAGTAAGGTAGACAACATTTATATAACATTTGACAAAAATGCATTGTATACCATTTGGCTTTAAACTACAAATGATGTGAATGTCATAGTTATTAAAAAGGAAGATAATCTTAGGAAATAGGTTGTCAATAAGGATTTAAAAATTTTTAAACTTCACCCTTGTTTGTAATTATAATTCTTACCAGTAGTATATGCTGTCCAAATACTTTTTTTTCTTTCCTTGATATATATATTTTTTTCATTTTTCCATCCATTCATTATGAAAATATATATTGAGAACATTTTTCTGTTCTGGTTTGAGAGAGTGGTTAATAGACAGTAAAGATCTTAGTCCTCGTGAAGCTGAACAATGTAATTCGTGTGGCTATAGACCATTAAATGACAATAACAGTAGGTATAATGTGATAGGATGGAAGTACGGTCACAAAGTTGATATATGGAAGAAGCACCTCATCCAGACTTCCTCGGGGGGAAAAAATGTGGTCTATTATGAATTGAGGTTAACAAAGTCAAAGTTCATGAGTGGAGGTAGGAAAGGCCAAGGGAAAGGCTTCCAGGCAGAGAGAACAGCATATGCCAAATCCCCAAAGAAGAAGACACGGAACTGTTTTAACTGAACTGAATGCCAGCCCGTTTCTCATTAGTGGGGCAGGGTGAGGGGTTGTGGAGAGTAGAAGGAAGAGTAAAGGCAGGAGTGAGGAGGCATGTGGCAGCACAAGGGCTGGGGAGTAGATTATGCACCTCCCCAAAGTCCTAATAAGCAGTTTGGATGTTTTCTTGAGGACAGTCGGGGAGTTATCAACATAGTTTTACCAGAGGAATGGCTTCATATAAACTACGTAACAATGGGGCGCGTGGGTGGCGCAGTCGGTTAAGCGTCCGACTTCAGCCAGGTCACGATCTCGCGGTCCGTGAGTTCGAGCCCCGCGTCAGGCTCTGGGCTGATGGCTCAGAGCCTGGAACCTGTTTCCGATTCTGTGTCTCCCTCTCTCTCTGCCCCTCCCCCGTTCATGCTCTGTCTCTCTCTGTCCCAAAAATAAAATAAACGTTGAAAAAAAAATTTTTTTTAAATAAACTATGTAACAAGGATCACACTAGCATCAAATATCGTGGAACTGTAGGGCTCGAAAATGGAGGTGGGGAAGCAAGTCAACAGGCTGTTAACAAGGATCTGTTCTTTTCAAAGACTGACCTTCCCACAAAATACTCATTTTGTCCCAGGCCAGCACCATTTTTATAGGCAAAGAAGAGTGTCCTAAAAATGACTTTTCATTCATGCTGCTGTGTGATCATCTACTAAACTCGGGATTATGGGTGACCATAGTTGCTTCCTCATTTATGTTACACTTGCCTCGGATTCTCATTTCTCCCTCATCTTTCCCATAAAGTGGATTCGCACTTACATTTGGAGAGCAAGAAATTTGTCATCTGTATGGTTGAATCTCTTCAAAAGAGTATTTAAAGGTACAGTTTCTCATGGTTAGGAAAATCAGTCCTGAAGACTGACGAGAAGCACATGTCCCAATAATAATAGGAAGCAAAAGTGTTTTGCACTTTTAGACTGAGTTTCTTATTGATATTGCATCTTAAGTGATGAACATAAAAGACTAAAAGTTTTAAATTGGGGTCTATGCAAAGGGCAGCTATGAGGAATAGAAGTCAAATACTTTTTGTTCAAAAACAGAATTATAATGAAGCCAGCAACCCAAGAGAAGTGGTGTGAGAGTGATTAGAAGAATATTGTAAAGATATTTATATTGGATAAAATATAGAAGAAATGGGGGGGGTACTATTTTTATAAGATTCTAGCATGACTTGAAAAACTGGTTAAATCCAACAAATTACATTTGGAAACTAAAGTGGAAGGCACAGAAGAGTGCTCTGTTCAACGATAGGACCCAAACTCTTTATGCAGTAGTACATATAAGTCACAGTAAAGTCACATTGTCACCACTGTCACCCTGGGGCATCCTTTCTTAACCAGATGACCAACTAAAGGATTAACTTATTTTATGATTCTGAGTTCAAACGGAAGTTAAAAGCCGTCTTTAATTCCTTGAAACATTTAGTGTTTTCAGTCTCTATTATCTAGATTTGATCTTTACAGATGCCTGGCATCCATACGTGATTATATAGTAATGAAAAAAAAATGTCAGAAGTTCATTTGGTGAGCTTCGACACTGCGGTTATAGTTCCAGAGCAATTTTCATTATAGTTTCAGGACAAACATACTTTCTCTGTGATCTTTAGCAAGATGTTACAGCCCCAAATGTGATAATGCAGAAACTTGGGAATGTAGCTCATGAACTTGGTAATGTAGCTAAAAGGACTTCCAGGCCGAACATTGAAAGGACCATCTGGCTTCTGTTCACTGTCTATGATAAAAAAAAACGAATGGGGAGATAAGAACTAAAGAACAAACTGTTTGCTTTCTAATAGAATTCGGAAGCTACATGGATGGTCCGTGACCATCTTTCCAACCTGAAAGCTGGACTTAAAAGAAGAAAAGGTTGGGGTGCCTGGGTGGCTCAGTCAGTTGAGTGTCCAACTTCGGCTCAGATCATGATCTCATGGTTTGTGAGTTCGAGCCCTGCATCAAGCTCTGTGCTGCCAGCTCAGAGCCTGGATCCTGCTTCAGATTCTGTGTCTCCCTCTCTCTCTGCCCCTCCCCTGCTCATGCTTTGTCTTTCTCTCTCTCAAAAATAAAAATAAAAAGTAAACCTTTAAAAAAAGAAACGAAGGGGCGCCTGGGTGGCTCAGTCGGTTAAGCGTCCGACTTTGGCTCAGGTCATGATCTCACCGTCTGTGAGTTCAAGCCCCGCGTCGGGCTCTGTGCTGACTGCTCAGAGCCTGGAGCCTGTTTCAGATCCTGTGTCTCCCTCTCTCTCTGCCCCTCCCCGGTTCATGCTCTGTCTCTCTCTGTCTCAAAAATAAATAAATGTTAAAAAAAATTAAAAAAAATAAAATAAAGAAGAAAAGGTTTTAGGACAAAAATTAAAATGTAGCCATAAATGTGACTCTGAAAGCTCTTATTCAGACCCTACAGAAATCTAAGGCAGTGCCAGGTAGATACTTTGAGCTAGACAGAGACATTTTAAAGAGTCTTAAGGTTGTGCATGGCAGGCCCTCTCTGCTAATAAGGATTCTAAATATCTTAAGAATGGGGGTGCTTGGGTAGCCTAATTGGTTAAGCATCTGACTTCAACTCAGGCCATGATCTTGTAGTCTGTGGGTTCAGGCGCTGTGTCCTGCTCTATACTGACAGCTTGGAGCCTGTGGCCTGCTTCAGATTCTGTGTCTCTCCCCCTCTTTCTGCCCCTCCCCTGCTTGTGCTCTCTCTTTCAAAAACAAATAAGCAAGAAAAAAAATCTTAAGAGTGTTATCCTATAAAAGCATCCCAAATATCAAGGTAGACAAGGCATATGCAGAGGAGATTTGTGGATGTGGCTTTTGCCTAATGGGGTAGATTAGAAAGTGTTATACAAGAATCTTACATAGCTTTAGAAGTTGTACCACGTTGGGTTAAAAGACGGCAGTAAGAATCCCAAACTAAAATGAACATTTAGACTTCTATTTTGTGTGTGTGTGTGTGTGTGTGTGTGTGTGTGTGTGTGTGTGAAAAGGCTGAAAAAAAAACCACTATGTACCTGCAAATACAGGTTCTTTCTTATGACAAGAAAAGCATGTCTTGGTGAAGCAGGTGGTTATAGGGCAGAGTTCATGGACATGGGGCCATTCCCTGGGAGCCATGTGGGGCCCTAACCAAGAAGATACTAATAGTACCATGCTGGATTTAACATTGCTACAGAGCAGTGATGGCCATGTATTTCTCCTGTTTTCTTCCCTTTTGAATTGAAGTAGCTATTGCTGTTATACTGTACCTATCCCACCATTGTGTGTTGGGAAGCAGATATGAGGGAAGCAGATATCTTAGTTTTTTGTGTTGTGTGTGTGTGTGTGTGTGTGTATGTGTGTGCGCTTAACAAGCCTTCAAGTCAAGAGAAACCATACCAAAGCAATTGAACCTGAGGTATCAGCCACACTCGGACCTGATACAGATGTGGCTATCTTAGACCTTGACCCTGAGTTTGATGCCATAATAGGGTGAGAACTTCAAGTGTCTTATGAGAGGCGTAAGCGTATTTTGCACAATGGAGAAATGAAATAATTTGTGACCAAAGGTTTTACAGGTTTTATGGAACCAGTGAGAACATGACTATGTGATCTTGACACTTCCACCATTAAGATGTGAGGCCACTTTTCTCTCCTTTGAATCTAGACAGCCTGGAACTGCTTTGACAAATAGAATATGCCAGAAGGGATCAATGGAGTCTCACAGAAACGATCTACGTGGCTTTTGAGTCTAGGTCACAAAAGACCTTGAGGCTTCTGCCGTGTTCAATGGAGAGAGCACTCCACTAAGAGCCCAAATCCACAACACAAAAAAGATTAACATCTCTGGGGTCACTGTGCAGTGAGGAAGCCCAAGCCATATCATTTATTTATATATATAAAATATGTTTATATATATATAATATGTTTATATTTATATACACATATATGGTGTGTGTGTGCGTATATATATATATATATAATATATATATATATATATATATACACATATACATATATTTTTTTTCCTATGTGTCACAATAGCCTTAAGGAAATAGCAATGCTAACTGTAACTTGGTACAGTAATCTGGGGAACTTTTTTAAAGTTAATTTATTTATTTTGAGAGAGAGAGAGAGGGAGGGAGGGAGAGAGAATCCCAATCAGGCTCCATACTGTCACCCCAGAGCCCCAGGCAAGACTCAATCTCACAAACCATGCGATCATGACCCAAGCTGAAGCAAGAGTTGGATGCTTAACTGATTGAGCCACCAAGGCGCCCCAGGAACATTTTTAATATTACTTTTTTTTTTTAATTTCCTTTCTGGATTGAATTTTAGATCAGTTCCCATCTGGAATAAGGCATTAACTTCCCTAAAGGAGGAACAGATATAAATGTGTTTTATGCTTAAACAATCACAGCAGATGGTATGTATTTAACATGTAACTGACAGTTTAACGTGTTCCAGTAGGTTTTTTACAACTGCAGAGTTTTGTGAAAAGCAACATTGAAAATGAAACAAAGAAAGTCACACACAGGCATGGAGCACAGTTACCTCTGAGGTTTGCCAAGGCCGCCAGGTGGAGTGTGTGCTCCGCAGATATGCTTATGGCAAAAGAGGTAAGGGTCAGGGTGCCTGGGTTCCTTCCTGATGCTTCATTTAATTAATATCTAAAGGTTTCCTCACCTGTAAAATGTAGATTGTATTAGTTAGGGCTCTCCAAAGAACCATAACCAATAGGGTACACACACACACACACACACACACACACACACACATACACATACACACACATACACATGCATGCACACACATCCTTTAGATCATATATATATGTATATAGATCATGTGTGTGTGTGTATACACATATGTGAAAAAGATTCGATATAAAGTATTGGCTCACACAGTTACAGGGACTGAAAAGCCCCGTGGTTCACCATCTGTGAACTAGAGACCTCAGAAAGCAGTGGTGTAGTTCAAGAGCCTAAGAGCCAGAGAGTCAATGATGTGAATTCCAGTTTGGAATAATTCCAGTCTGGAATAATAATATTTGTATGAAAGCAGACATACCCTATTATTGTTTTCATCATCCATAATGTGTTTATTGAACATCTCTTTATGCTATATTTTGAGGAGAGAATAACAAAAAGGATACTCTCCTGATAATCATTTGTAATGATTTATATAGTCAGTATGGGCAAGACCTCATGAACTTGATTGTCTCCCCTGGCACCTATATAAAGTAGTCATGAGCTGAATGACTGAATAGATAAGACTTAATATCGGAAAACAAAGTCTCATAGGAGAAAGCAGACCTCCACAAACAGCTATAACATGAGATGTACTGAAAATGTCAGAAGCCCAGAAAGAGACAGAAATCATTCACACCTGGAGTCATGAATGCAGTCTTCATGACACAGGTGGAATTTGAATTATGCCTGGTCCAGTCCCTCCCATCATTAATTTCTGAAAGTATTTATGCTTTGCCATATCATTTCTTCTTACTTGAATTGGCTCCACTCCTTACAGATAAAGTAATCTTTGCAAAGATACATAGCCTTTTCTCACTGTTTTTATTTGCACCTAAACAGATGACAGTATTTCTATCACTGGCATTTTAATTTAGTTCAACTGAGAAGCAGTGTGGAACAGTAAAGGGGTGGTTAAAAAATGTTACTAAAGTTCTCGCCTTTGCAAGGGGAGAGGTTTTGATATTAGCTGCTAATGCCCATTAATATTATTGCTAAAGTTTGATTTTAGTTGGGGAACCAAATGGACATTCACAAATACTGTGATACTAAGCTAACCACTTCATCCCAAATTTAAATGATGGCTATAGACCTATCCAAAACTTTGTGAGTCTGAGTTGTCCAAAGAGTTGCCAGTAATAAATGGACTAAGTACATTTGGGCTGAAGAAACTTCACATGGGCAGAGCAACTGTGTCTCTTGCCAATAGTCCACATTTATGTTAGGATGACCTTGTCTACCTTGTTTTAATGATTTAACAACCATTCAACAAGAACAACTGATTCCTCAGGTTCTCTGTCAGGAGCTATGGTGAGGGGCACTTATTTTTGCATTGTATTTCTATTTGTTAGTCTTACTTTTCAGTTACATTTGACAGGTTTTATTATGTACTTATGCTCAGCACCACAGTGGTTGCTGAACAAGATAGAAGAAAACCCATGGTGAAACAAATACAAAGCTAGTCTTGGCTTCCTAGGGATATAAACGGTATTTTAGGTAACTCTGAATACTAAAAATATAGCCTAGTTCTTCCTAAGTAAAGGATACATCTTTAAATAAAAGGTAGATCTTTAATCTCCTATTTTGGAAGAGTTAGCTAAAAATTGTTTTATCTTCCTTCCAATAAATGATGCTGAAAAATTTGTAGGGATACAATATAGATGTTGATACAAGAAACCATTTATGTATAATATATTGTATTTCCATGTAAGTCTCTTCTATTGCTGAATTGCCTACTTCAAGTGGTCACAGGTTTATAAGTAATTATTTTTGCTTTAGACCTATCATTTGGGAAAGTTTGTTAATGTTTGTTTTCTTTCTGTATGATATTTCTAGATTTAGAATGATTTATTACCTACTACCCCTGAGTGTGTTTACACTTTAAGTTTCATGTTTAGACTGAATATCAAGTGTATGTGTCATCCAGTAAATAAGACAAGCTCTATAAACTCCAAATTGACACGAAAATAAACATCCTACGTTATAGAACCAGCATCATTCAGGATGGTCAGCATCTTGGGCATTCAAACCACAAAATTCATGATTTCAAAGGGATTTTTCCAAAGTTTCAAATGTGTGTAATTTGAAGGCACAGATATATGGGTAAACATTTTCCATCTGCAAGAGAAACATTTTTGCTAACTTCGTGAATATGCAGTGTGTATCTGGAAAAAGTAAACCAACTGACAGAACTTAGTTAACTACCTGCAAACACCTGGATTTCAGAAAGGTATCATTCACACTAGAATAATTGACATGACAGTTTTTCTATTGCTAATCTAGCCATACTCAGAAACTCTGAATCCAGGTTGATACAGAAGCACTTGTCTGGGTAGCTGGCATAGGGCAAATGTGGTCTGGCATTGAAGTGAATCACAATTCATTTATATTTAACACATGCATGCACGTGCGCGCGCACACACACACACACACACACACACGGGTAGGAAACAACCTTTTATCCAAATGCTTTAAAAAAGATTTAACAGCCATAGCTCTATTTTCTACTGTTGTTTTGACAGGCCAAGGCATCACTTATATTTGATGTTTTGAGGCAATTATTTTTATGGCTGCTAATGAAAAATGGGTTGAAAACACACGAGGGAGCACAGCTCAGAGGCATAATGTTAATGGAAAATCCAAACGTAGGGGATTAATTTGTACGTAGCCAGTGTTCATGTCTCCTACCTTATTTGAGACAGCTGAAGGACATGTCATTGTTCAATTATTGCAGTCCCTTGGACACTGTCTGCACCTTCCAAATCTCTTCCCCTACCTGGAAGTGATGGGTCTTCTGGGAGCAACTTGTAGGGTTAGTACATTTTTACATCAACAAAAATGCTGACCCACTCAGAAAGGAGACTAAGTATTTCCTATAAACTGTGGTTCTTTATTAGGTCAGGTGCTTTTGCAGTAGAAATGGTTTGAAAATTATGCTGGTCTCATCAGAGGCAACATGAAAAATGTTCCTTTCTCAGCAGTAGCATCCTGACCTATAAACCCATTGTTAGCACAGCTTCAAAATCTTCTGTTTTCTGGCCATTTATGGATAGTAGCAAGCTTCAAATAAGGCTTCTTTTTACCCCTTTGAGCCTCACTTGGCCTCATGCAGCTTTAACAAGATCCCTGAAGAACCCAATTCAAAGAGATAAAAGGATGTATATATGCACATCTGTTTTATGAGTAGATGAGAGTCAGAGCCAAAGTGTTTTCTAAATATTTTAAGGGAAATTAAACAACAGGTATTGTTTCCTGCTGAGTCTTTATTGCAAAGTGCAGGCATTTGGGGAATCTATGTATACAAAAACAATTAGATAGTTGTACTGTAAAATGTATCAAATCCGTAACCATAAAACCCAAACCATAAAACATCTGACAGAATTTCTAGACATCCTTGAAAAATACCTTTCCCAACTTAATCTCTTAATTCTTTTTCTGTAAGCCATTAGCTAATAGGAGGGAATTTACACTTCAGAAGATTTATTGTATCCCATCCATCTACTGTGGCTGTATCTTTGACCACCAAAGACTAAATTAACCATAACAATATGGAGCGAATGAGTAGAAAAATATGAGTAGGAAAAGTATACAAGTAGTGTTAGCAACGTCTGTATCATTAATTATGTTTACACCTCATGAGTGGTAGAAAACAAAGAAGATATATTCATGGAGAAGGGCGCCAAGTCTCCTCTTTTATGAATAAGTATTATGCCTATTTCATTTCTGGCACATTTATCATAAGTTTGGAAAGAAAACATGGTTTTAAGTGTTGATCTCTTCAAAGAAGAGAAATAAGTGATTCTGAGGCCCCTGATATATGTTCTGGCCAAACTAAATGTCCACTGAGACAGACAGAAGGCAGATCAAGGCTGAGAATATTTTCAAGATGTTTGAGAAACAGAATAAATACGTGGGATTATCTTGGAGTGGAGCCTCCGACGTGGCAGTGAGTGACACATATATGGGCAAAGATGAAGACAATCCACTTAATTGTAGGCGCTGAAGAGCTTATATTCTGATATACCCACTGAGATAGGGCAATGGATTAAGGGGACAGATGCTATTTCATCTATTTTTAGTCTGTTCAGATTTAGAATGTATTACTTGAACGCAAGTAAGAAAACCCTATGGCTGATAGGATGTGTACCAGTTATGAATTATTGCCTCTCAGCTCTCTCTGCACCCTTCCTTGTCCTGGTGATACTGGAATATTTCTCCTGTGACGGATGTCACAGTGTCAGTAGAAGGTTCTGGAAGGAGATTAGAGGCGAAAGGAGAATCTTCTGGTTTCCTCATGCTTCCCTTCCCCCTTGTTCTCATGGCACTGAGCTGGTGCACCCGTGTCCAGGTTCTCAGGGCACTGATCTGGTGCACCTGTGTCCAGGTTCTCATGTCACTGAGCTGGTGCACCCATGTCCAGGTTCTCGGGGCATTGAGCTGGTGCACCCGTGTCCAGGTTCTCGGGGCATTGAGCTGGTACACTTGTGTCCAGGTTCTCAGGGCACTGATCTGGTGCACCTGTGTCCAAGTTCTCATGGTACTGAGCTGGTGCACCCATGTCCAGGTTCTCAGGGCATTGAGCTGGTGCACTTGTGTCCAGGAGAGCTTTGTCTTAATGTTTCAGAAGCACCACTCGCGGTTTCATGAGATCCATGGACAAACCCAGCTGGCTTCCAGTGGCTTCTGGGTGATGACTTTGTAGTTAGTTATGGAAATGGCCTGCCCAGTTTCCCAGAAAGTTCAACACACATCCTCCCCTCCAGCCCCATAGGCAACTCCCTGGTGAATGTCACTGGCATTCTGGCAGGCTGTTCCCAGACCACCAGCCTTAGTCACCAAATATGGGTGAGCTCTGGTCTGCAGCAAGCCAGCAAACTCTGTGGCCAGTCAGTGGGCTGCACACACGATCTCAACAATGTCTGAATCCCAGACATCCCTTTCTATGTTTGTTCTTCCCTGTATTGATTTACTTGGGCTGCAATAATGAAATACCGCAGACTGCGTGGTTTAAACAACAGATGTTTATTTTTGCACAACTCTGGAGGCTGAAAGTCTAGGAGGTAGGTTCCTGCACATCTGGTTTCTGGTACGGGCTCTCTCCCTGACTTGTGAATGGCCGCCTTCTCACTGTGTCTTCACAATGGCCTTTCCTCTGTGCGAGAGCATCCCTGGTTTCTCTTCCTTTTCTTCTTCTTCTTTTTTTTAATATTTATTTATTTTTGAGAGAGAGAGAGAGAGAGAGAGAGAGAGAGAATGAGAAAGGCAGAGAGAAAGGGAGACAAAGAATCCCAAGCAGGCTCCTAGCTATCAGCTTACGGGCTCAAACTCACAACCATGACCTGAGCCAAAATCATAAGTTGGACGCTCAACCAACTGAGCCACCTACATGACCCTGTCTTCTTCTTTTAAGGACATTAGTTATATGGCATTAAGGTCCCACCCTTATGAGCTTACTTAGCCATAATCAACTCCATAAAGGCCATATCTCCAAACACAGTCACATGGGGGGTTGAGGTTTCAACATATAAATTTGGAGTCGGGAGAGGGACACAATTCAGTCCATTATAGGTACTCGCCCTTACTATAGATTATTCTTTACTATTCTCTTTTATTCCCATTTGCTAAATAATTTCCTCTGAAAAATAACTCCTTATATATTAAATATTTTCCATATAAATTGCTGTGTGGTCTCTGCCTGCTGACAGCACCTGCTTGATGTAGGAGATAAGGAGATTGAACAGGCCCAAATCCCCCTTTCCTGATAACACTTTAGTGTATAGACATGAGCCTTTGTTTTGCTCCCTTTTTGATATCCCACCTAGTTACCCTAAGTGCCTTGGCTTTAAGCTATACCTGAAGACTTGGTTTCATATATTATGAATTATATATATTATATGTATTTGCCTTTCCTGAGACTGGATTAAACCACATATGGGAAGATACCTGAACATTCCCTGATGAAGTCATTGCCATGGTCTCCGTGACCTAGAATCCTTTCATCTTTGCTGTGGAGCCTAAGTAAATTCAACACAGTGGCCAGTCACCACAAAATGAATTTCCAAATATGATGACTGTTGAGAAATTTGAAATCCCATGCCGTTGTTGCCTTACTGATTGCTCCAAAAATCATTTAAGAATTAGAACCAGTGTATGTCTCTCTCAAAAATCAGGATGCTAGGATTTCCTTCCCTGATGAAATTGCTATAAAATAACTCCACTTTTTTGTGATTATGTCTGCCACTTTTTTGTGATTATGTCTGACTCTGCTCTGTGTTATGAGGTTGCTTCTTGGCCAACTCAATTAAGGGAGAACGCCATGAGCCCACTGCTTCCTACTGGTTTGCGAGTTTAACTGCTACCTTCAATTCCGATTTAACCAGGTTTACGAAGGAGGCAATTTCTGGCTTTCTAATGCCTCACGTTGAGATCATATAGAAAATACAATCTGTGTTCCTCTCCACTACCCGAATTCCAGCTCCTGAATTTATACTAAATAATGGAGGCGCCTGACACACTGGCATAAATATTACCTATCATATCATAACCCCAAATTCTTCCTTCCATCCCTCTCTCTTTCCTTCCCTCTTTCCTCCCTCTCTTTCACTCCCTCTCCCTCCCTTCTTTCCTTCATTTTTTCTTCCTCCCTCCCACCTTTCCTTCCTTCCTTCCTTCCTTCCTTCCTTCCTTCCTTCCTTCCTTCCATCCTTCCTTCCTTCCTTCCTTCCTTCCTTCACTCCTCCCCTCTCTCTCCTTCTCTCCCTCCTTTCGTTCCTTTATTTTTTTTACTACTATTTCAAACAACGGTGGGCTGCAGTAACTAGGGGCCCATTCTAAGGTCTAAGCATGGGTATGAAAGTTTGGAGGATCTGGAATAGAATGAAATCCCCTATCGTAGAAAAGAGTAAATTGGGACAGAGGACAAGGTTTACATCCGGGGCTACACAGGTTGGCGCGGTGAAGCGGGAGCTTCAAGGGGAAAAGGAGGGTCACTAGGCTCCATGCCTGCATCCACTCACGCAGTAATGTTGCCGGAGTCTTGGGAGAAGAAACACAACCATGGAGGAATTTGAGGTATCTTTTAAAAGCCTTTTGGGGCGCCTGGGTGGCTCAGTCGGTTAAGCGGCCGACTTCGGCTCAGGTCATGATTTCGCGGTCCATGAGTTCGAGACCCACGTCGGGCTCTGTGCTGACAGCTCGGAGCCTGGAGCCTGCTTCAGATTGTGTGTCTCCCTCTCTGTCTGACCCTCCCCCATTCATGCTCTGTCTCTCTCTGTCTCAAAAATAAATAAACGTTAAAAAAAATTTTTTTTAATAAAAAATTAAAAAAAAATAAAAGTCTCTCTTCTACCTTGCCTTGTCAATCTTCGGCAAATGCTGTCTTGCTCACTAGCTTTTCAGAGCCATCTTGGAACCATGCATTGTGGTACTGAAATCTGCTTCGGGTATTGGCACTGGATGGAAAGACTGCAGCCAAGGCTCACCCCACATCCGGGAGCATAGGACACCCAACACTCTCAGGATCCAGGAGTCAGAACTCTAACTGGTCCTGACACTTGAATGCTGATAGGGCAAGTGGCTTAGCCCCTCTGTGCCTGATTTAGTTTTCTCTTTCATAACATGAAGACAATAGTCATCATGACCTCGGAGCTGTGAGGATTGAATATCAACACTTACAGTCAGAAAGACACCAACAGGGGCGCCTGGGTGGCTCAGTCGGTTAAGCCTCCGACTTCAGCTCAGGTCACGATCTCACAGCTCCTGAGTTCGAGCCCCGCGTCTGGCTCTGGGCTGATGGCTCAGAGCCTGGAGCCTGCTTCCGATTCTGTTTCCCTCTCTCTCTGCCCCTCCCCCGTTCATGCTCTGTCTCTCTCTCTCTCTCTGTCTCAAAAATAAATAAACGTTAAAAAAATTAAAAATAAAAAAGACACCAACACGTAATAAACAGGCAACAGATGTGTCTATTTTTAGTTTGCATGCTTTTGAAAGATATGGTTGTTTGACTCCAGGCATTAATCTCTCCTAAAATATGTGTTCTCTTTTTAAGGACATTTGTTGATTTGACAGATTTATGCATAAAACACAAAGTTATAAAGCAAAGAAATGCTATCTTTACCAATGAACCCAATTTCTGTGTACTAGTTAAGTCACTTAAAAACATAATATAGTCCGGGCACCTGGGTGGTTCCATCGTTGAAGCGTCTGTCTTTGGCTCAGGTCATGATCTCATGATTCATGAGTTTGAGCCCTGCATCGGGCTCTGTGCTCACAGCTCAGAGCTGGGAGCCTGCTTCAGGTTCTGTGTCTTCCTCTCTCTCTCTGCCCCTGCCCTGCTTGCACTCTCTCTCTCTCTCTCTCTCTCTCTCAAAAAAATAAATAAATAAAATAAAATAAACTTTAAAAAAACCCTGATACAGTCACAAGTTCATTTGTTTAATTTAATGGGCCTTCTCTCTGGGCCTAATATCTTGATACTTTACTCACTATTATAATATCATTAAGTCAGTCTGTTTCTTGGAAATTGCTCTGATGATTGTATGAAATGAAAAAATAAGTGAAATCTTAACTAGAAGTCCCTCAGTTTTGCTAAGTTCGGAAAATCCAATTTGGTAAAACCAATACTGAGAAATTCATCTTGTTAGAAAAAGAGGAAAGAAACTAACACAGGAGTACCTTTTATAAGGTACATGAAACCTAATTTAATCCAATCCTCATGTGGAATAAATAAAACATTATCACATCTATATACATTTAAGGAAATTGGTTTTTAAAGTTGGTTTAAAAGGAGGGAATCTGAGGGGCACCTGGGTGGCTCAGTGGGTTAAGCGTCCGACTTCGGCTCAGGTCATGATCTCGCGGTCTCTGGGTTCGAGCCCCGCATCGGGCTCTGTGCTGACCGCTCAGAGCCTGGAGCCTGTTTCAGATTCTGTGTCTGCTCCCCTCTCTGACCCTCCCCCGTTCATGCTCTGTCTCTCTCTGTCTCAAAAATAAATAAACATTAAAAAAATAAAAGGAGGGATCTGAGCATTATGCATACATCACCCTTGGAAGTGGATCATTGGGCATATTGGGCATTCTCACTAGATTCTTGCTTTTCTTTTCTTGCTTATCACTCCAGTCCACTGTTAACCCAGCTTAAGGTCTTGTACCCTCATCTTTTGTTTTCAGGAGTTTCTTCTGTATCCCTGATAACAGACATGTCTGCTCTGGTCTTGCCTCTCTTCTTTCCATCTGTTTCTTCCTGGGTTTTCTGAGTAGCCACGCACTTGAAAAAGCCTCATTGCCACCCCCTTTCAGGAATCAAATCATCTTCTCCCTGGGCTCCATTCAAAACAGGATAGGAAAGACATCAAAGATCATTTTAGAAATATTCATTGTACAGTAATTTTCACTGATATTTTAAAGACAGTCCACATGATTCGGTTATCTCTGTCATTATATAATTCGTTTCAAATATCGAAAGACCAAAATATGAGAACCACATGGGCTCTGTTTCACTTAGCAACATACAAATTACTTGTTGGTAAGTTGCCAATGTGTGTGACTAAATAACCAAATAACTTTAGAGAAATTATCTCATTCCCATAAGCACATCTAAGAAGGATGCTTTGTGAAGCTGAAAATGTTGAAAGTCTTGTTTTCATTGAACGTTCAAACCATAGGGAAAACTAAAAAGGAAAGAAAAATACAACAAATAAATCTCAGCAACATATAATTTCATAAACTTGGTGACAGAAACATGTTAAATATATCAAGAACATTTATTTATCCCAAGGAAGGTGATATAATCTTCTTGGTCCTACATTCTCCTTCATTCTTCTTTGCTTGGAAGATGACACCCCTGAATTCCTCCTTCTAACTTATTTTAGGAGCACCTGGGTGGCTCAGTCCATTGAGCATCTGATCTTGATTTTGGCTCAGGTCATGATCTCAGGGTCATTGTTGAACATGGAGCCTACTTGGGATTCTCTCTGTCAGTCTCTCTCTCTCTCCCTTTCTCTCTCTCCCCTACCCCGCTCCCTTGTTCATGCACTCTTTTTCTCTCTAAAAAATGATAATAATAAATAATTTTACTTCCTGGCTTTATTGAGATTAATGTGTAACATTATGTAAGTTTAACCTGCACAATGTGATGATTTGATACACATATAAGTTGTGAAATGATAATGATAGTAAGGTTAGTTAGTACCACCTGCAAATCACATAATTACTATTTTGTTATTCTATGGTGAGAAGGAGCATTCAGGATCTATCCTGTTAACTATTTTTAAGCATACAATATGGTACTGTTAACTATGGTCCCTATGCTGTACATTAAATCCAGACTTATTCCTCTTACACTGGAAGATTGTACCTTTTAAACAACATTTCCTTTATTATACCCACCCCCTAACCCCTGACAGCCACCATCATTTCTGTTTCTCTAAGTTCAGATTTTTTAGATACCACACAGAAATGCATTCATACAGTATTTGTCTGACTTATTTCACTTAGTGAAATGCCTTCAGGGTTTATCTGTTGTCACAAACGGCATGGTTCCTTCTTTTATATGGCAAAATGTTACTGTATTACACACACACACACACACACACACACACACACACACACCCCACATGTTCTTTCTCCATTTACCTGGCAATGGACATTCATGTTGCTTACATATTTTGGCTACTGTGAATACTGTTGCAGTGAACGTGGGACTGCAGATACCTCTTTGAGACAGGGATTTCATTTCCTTCAGGTAAATACCCAGAAGTAGGATTAATGGATCGCATGGATAGTTCTATTTGTAAGTTTTTGAGGAATCTCCATGCTATTTTCTGTAATGAGTGTACCAATTTACAGGCATGTTGACAGCACACCAGGGTTCCCTTTTCATCACATCCTCACCAGCATTTGTTCTCTGTAGTCTTCTTTTTTGTTTTTAATTTTTTTAACGTGTATTTATTTTTGAGACAGAGAGAGACAGAGCATGAACGGGGGAGGGGCAGAGAGAGAGGGAGACACAGAATCAGAAGCAGCTTCCAGGCTCCGAGCCGTCAGCCCAGAGCCTGATGCGGCGCTCGAACTCACGGACCACAAGATGGTGACCTGAGCCGAAGTCGGAGGCTTAACCGCCTGAGCCACCCAGGCATCCCTTTAATGGTTATTTTTGAGACAGAGAGAGACAGAGACAGAGACAAAGGATGAGCAGGGGAGGTGCAGAGAGAAGGAGGGAGACACGGCATCCGAAGCAGCTCCAGGCTCCGAGCTGTCAGCCCAGAGCCCGACGCGGGGCTCAAACTCATGGACCACAAGATCGTGACCTGAGCTGAAGTTGGCCGCTTAACCGACTGAGCCACCCAGGCGCCCCTCTAGTCTTCTTATTAATAGCCATTCCAGCAGGTGCAGCATGCTGTCTCATCGGGTTTTGATTTGAATTTCCATGATAATTAGTGATGTTGAACATCTTTTCATATATTTCTTGGTTATTTCTTTGGAAAAGTATGTATTCATGTCCTCTCCCCAGTTTTATCACATTATTTGTATTTTGCTATTGGGTTGTATGATTTCCTTACAGATTATGATATTAGCCTCTTTTCAGATAGATGGTTTGCAAAATTTTGCTCTCATTCCCCAGCTTGCCTTTTTGGTTGTTGATTGCTTATTTGTGTAGAAGGTTTCTTTTAAGTCTGATACAGTTTCACTTGTGGACTTACACTTTTGTTGCTTGTGCTTTTGGTGTCATAAAAACTCATTGCCAAGAGCAAGGTCAGGGAGCTTTTTCTCTCTGTTTTCTTCTAAGGGTTTTACAGTTTTATGTGTTAATGTTTAAGTCTTTAATCTATTTTGAGTTAATTTTTGTGAGTGGTGTTAGATAGAGTCAATATCATTCTTTGCAGGTGGACATCCAATTTTCCCAGCACCACTTATTGAAGACACTGTCCTTTACTCATTAAGTATTCTTGGCCCCCTTGTCAAATATTGCTTGACCATGTATGTGAGGGTTTATTTCTGGGTTCTCAATTCTGCTCCAATGGTCTCTACGTTTTTATGCCAATACTATATTATCTTGATTACTGTAGCTTTGTAATGTAGTTTGAAATCAGGAAGTGTGATGGCTCCAGCTTTGTTCTTCTTTCTCAAGATTGCTGTGGCTATTCATTGTCTTTTTTTGGTTTCATAACCTATAGATGGTTTGTAGTAGTACGGACATGTAAACAATATTAAGTTTTCTGATCCATGAACATGGTATAGGCTTCCATTTGATTGTGTTATCTTTAATTTCCTTTAATGTTCTATAGTTTAATTGTCTTTAATATCCTACAGTTTGGGGTGTATAGATCTTTCACTTTCTTGGTTAAATTTATTCCTAAGTATTTTATTGTTTTTGGTGGTATTGCAAAATGTGATTGCTCTTTTTATTTCTTTCTCAGATATTTCGTTGTTAGGGTATAGAAATGCAGTCAACTTTTGTATATCAATTTTTATCCTGCAAATTTACTGAATTATTTAATATTTTTCATATTTTTTAAGTTCTTCATTTATCTGAGAGATAGAGACACAGCACAAGCTGGGGAGAGGCAGAGAGAGAGGCAAAGAGGCAAGCAGGCTCTGTGCTGATAGCAGGGCTCAATCTCATGAACTGGGAGATCATGACCTGACCCGAAATCAAGAGTCGATGCTTAACCAACTGAGCCACCCAGGTGCCCCTCTAACATTTTTTTTTTTGATAGAGTCTTTAAAATTTTCTACAGATAAGGTTATGTCATCATCAAACAGAGATCATTTACTTCTTCCTTTTCAATTTGGATAATTTTTCCCCCTTATGTAATTGCTCTGCCTACGTCTTCCAGCACTGTATTAAATAGGAGTGGTGTTAGCAGGCATATTTGTTTTGTTCTTTTTTTTTAATGTTTATTTTTGAATCAGAGACACAGAGTGTGAGTGGGGGAGGGGCAGAGAGAGACACACACACAGAATTTGAAGCAGGCTCCAGGTTCTGAGCTGTCAGCACAGAGCCAGATGCAGGGCTTGAACTCACGAACCATGAGATCATGACCTGAGCCAAAGTCAGACACTTAACCAACTGAGCCACCCTGGTGGACCTGTTGTGTTCTTGATCTTAGAGGGAAAGTTTTGAACTTCTCACCCTTGAGTATGTTAGTTGCAGATTTATTGTATATAGCCTTCATTATTTTGATGTATGTTCCTTCCATACCTACATTGCTAAGAGGTTTTATCATGAAAGAATATTGCATTTGTCAAATGCTTTTCTGCATCTATTGAAAGGATAATATGACTGTTCTCTTTCTAATAATGTGGTATATCACATTTATTGATTTATGTGTGTGGAACAATCTATGCATCCCAAGGATAAATCCTGCTTGATCATGGTGTATAATCTTTTTATGATTTTGTTGAATTTGGTTTGCTAGTAATTTGTTGAGAATATTTGCTTTAATGTTCATCAGGGATATTGGCCTGAATTTTTATTTTCTTATAGTGTCCTATTTGGCTTTGATATCAGGGTAATGCTAGTTTCATGAATGAGTTTGGGAGTGTTTTTTCTTCGATTTTTTTTTTTTTGAAAAGTATGAGAAGAATTGGTGTTAAATCTTCAAGTGTTTAGTAGAATTTATCCACAAGGCCATCTGTTCCTGAGCTTTTCTTTGTTGGGAGATTTTGTATTACTAATGTATTCTTCTCACTTGTTATAGTTCTGTTCAGATTTTCCATTTTTGTGTGTGTATGTGATTCAGTCTTGACAGGCTGTAGTTTCTAGAAACTTGCCTAGTTTTTCTAGGTTGTACAAACTGTTGGCATATAATTGTTCACAGTAGTGTTTTATGATCCTTTGTATTTCTTTGGTATCAGTTGTAGTGTTTCCTCTTTCATTTCTAATTTTATTTATTTGAGTCTTCTCTCTCTTTCGCTCTCTCTCTCTTTCCTGATTCGGTAAGTCTATTAAGGGTTCATCAATTTTGTTTATTTTTTCAAAAAGCAACTCTTAGTTTCATTGATTTTTTTTCTCACTCTCTATATTTTTATTCTCTATTTCCTTTATTCCTGCTCTGAAATTTGTTATCTCCTTCCTTCTTCTAACTCTGGCCATAGTTTGTTCCTTTTTCCCAGTTCCTTGAGGTTAAAAGGTAGGTTGTTTATTTGAGATACATTTTTCTTAATATAGGCATTTATGACTATACACTTCTCTCTTGGAACTGTTTTAGCTGCACCTCATTTTTATTTGTATCTTGTATTTCTTCATTTATTTCAAGATACACTTTTTAATTTTCCTTTTGATTTTTTCTTTGACCCGTTGGTTTTTCATGAATGCATTAATTTCCACATATTTGTGAATTTTCTAATTTTTTCTTCCATTAGTGAGCTAGTTTCATGTCACTATGGCATGAAAGTGTACCTGGTATGATTTTAGCCTTTTTTTGATTTGCTGAGACTTGTTTTGTGACCTAACATATGATCTAACCTGGAGAATGTTTAATGTACACTTGAGAATAACATGTATTCTGCTGCTGTTAAATAGAATATTATGTAGTATCTGTTAGGTTTATTTGATCTAAGGTATAGATCAAGTCCATTGTTTCATTATTGATTTTTTTGTCTGAAGGATCTATTCGTTGTTGAAAGTGGGTATTGAAAAACACTACTCTTATAGTACTTCTTTCATTTCTCCCTTTAGATTAGCTTAATTAGGTGTTCCAGTGTTGGTGCATATTATTTATAATTGTTATATTTCTTGATAGTTGGCCTCTATCATTCTATAATTACCTTATTTGTCTCTTATGTCCCTTTTGGACTTAAAGTCTATTTTGTCTGATATAAATACAGCTACTCCTGCTCTCTTTTGATTCCATTTTCATGGAATACCTTTCTCCATCCCTTCACTTTGAGCCTGTGTGTGTCATTAAAGTCGAAGTTAGTTGCTTGTAGATAGTGTATAGTTGGGTATTGTGTTTCTATCCATCCAGCCACTCTGTCTTTTGGAGAATTTAATCCATTTATGTTGAATGGAATTATTGATTAGAAGGACTTCCACTGCTATGTTATTAACTGTTTTCTGGCTGTTGTGTAGTCTCTTTGTTCTTTTCTTTCTCTATTGCTATCTTCCTTTGTAATGTAATGATTTTCCCTAGTGGGAAGCTTTTGTTCCCTTCTCCTTATCTTTTATGTATCTACTGTAGGTTTTTATTTTGTGGTTACCATGAGGCTTACAGAGAGCATTTTATACACATGACAGTGTATTTTAAGATGATGACAACTGAACTTTGATTACGTACAAAAACTGTGAGTTAGGACAGAGTCAAGTCCAGTTGGAGTTCAAGTACCCATGCGAACAACAATCCAGGCATGGTGAATTCTACCTTTCTTAATTTACCCTTAACCCAGCAACTATGTGCCTGAAGGATGTGGGTCAGATAAAAGACTCTAAAGGATAGACATGCTCCTCACCCCCATTGCTTTCTTGCCCTTTTAGAAGTCAGTCTTTCACTGTACCTGTCAACAGATTGTATGTGTAGGTAGGGATGTATCAAGTAACAATAACATGTAAACCATTAGCTTGCTGCCATTTATGCCACTGAGGAGACTTATTTGGAGGCTATCGCATGGTCTACCAATAGCCAGAAAGGTATACATAAGCTTTACCTAAGCCTCATACTACCAAACACTATTATTTAGTAGAGCTGGATTTATAGTAGGCCTTCACAAGTCTACCACGCTTGCGCTTGAGACTTGTAGTCTGCCTTGTCTCTGAGACAAAATTTCTACCCATTACCTCAGTCAGTCAACTGCATTCCTTTTCCATTACCTCAAGCCTGAACTGCTTTGTCAGCAACTGGCTTACTCTCCTAATACTTTTAGGAATGGCCCTCAGTCTTGTTCTCAGTTCTTCCTCCCTTTCTCACCACTGGGAATTGACATCTCATCCATAAAACCCAAACTTGCGCTGTGGTTCTTCTGCTTGCTGTTTGATGCAAACTAGCTGCCTGTTTTCACACTGCAGATGGTGCCTAAAGTGAGTATTAGAGGAGGACCAATTTCTAGGCCCCGATGCAAGAAACTCACCTGGATCCCACCATCAGTCTCTTTCCATATCTCTGTATACAGTTCTGCCTGCTGTTTGAATGTTGCTATTCCCCAATATCTGAACGCACAACTTCAGATTCGCGGTGAGCTTGTGTAATTTATTCCCTCGTTGTTCATGTTATTAACAATCATATTGGAGCTCTCTATGTTCTAGATAGTCTGTTAGGTATTGTGGATGTAACAGTAAATGAAACATGGCCCTAATTTTTGAGATGTTTCCTTCTAGTTGAAAAGACAGGTAAGTATTAGGCACTGAAAGACAGAATAGTGGCAATTGTACCTGCTATAGGAGTTAGGGCACTGGGGCCTTTACTAGGAGGGTACTAGGACATTTTATTTTATTCCTTTTTTATTTTTAAATTTTTTATTTAAATTCATGTTAGTTAACACACAGTGTAGTATTGATTGCAGGAGTAGAAGTTACTGATTAATCACTTACATATAACACCCAGTTCTCATCCCAACAAACGGGATCACCCATTTAGTTCATTCCCCCACCCAACAAACACCCCTCCAGAAACCCTCAGTTTGCTGTCTGTATTTAAAAGTCTCTTGTGGTTTGCCCCCTTCTCTCATTTTATCTCATTTTATTTTTCCTTCCCTTCCCCCTTGTTTGTCTGTTTTAGTTCTTAAATTCCATATATTAGTGAAATTATATATTTGTCCTTCTCTGATTTCTTTCACCTAGCATAATACTGTCTAGTTCCATCCACATTGTTGCAAATGGCAAGATTTCATTCTTTTTGGTCACTGAGTAATATTCCATTGTATACATACACCATTCATCAGTTGAATGGACATTTGGGTTCTTTCCATATTTTGGCTATTGTTGATAGTGCTGCTATAAACATTGGGGTGCATGTGCCCCTTTAAATCAGCATTTTTGCATCCTTCGGGTAAATACCTAGTAGTGTAATTGCTGAGTCATAGGGTAGTTCTATTTTTAACTTTTGGAAGAAACTGCATACTGTTTTCCATAGTAGCTGCACTAGTTTGTATTCCCACCAACAGTACAAACGTGTTCCCCTCTCTCCCCATCCTCGCCAACATCTGCTGTTCCCTGAATTGTTGAGTTTAGCCACTCTGATGGGCATGGGATGATATCTCATTGTGGTTTTGATTTGTATTTCCCTTAGGATGAGTGACGTTGAGCATCTTTTCATGTGTCTGTTAGACGTCTGGATGTCTTCTTTGGAAAAAGTATCTGTTCATGTCTTCTGCCATTTCTTACGTGGATTGTTTGTTTTTATGGGGGTGTTAAGTTTGATAAGTTCTTTGTAGATTTTGGATGGTAACCCTTTATCTAATATGTCATTTGCAAATATCTTCTCCCATTCTACCAGTTGCCTTTTGGTTTTGTTGATTGTTTCCTTCACTGTGCAGGAACTTTTTATTTTGATGAGGTCCCAGTAGTTCATTTTTTGCTTTTCTTTTGAAACTGTTCCAAAAAATAGAAATGGAAGGAAAATTTCCAAACTCATTCTGTGAGGCCAGCATTACCTTGAGTCCAAAACCAGACAGAGACCCCACTACAAAGGAAAATTACAGACCAATTTCCCTGATGAACATGAATATAAAAATTCTCAACGAGATACTAGCAAATCGAATCCAACAATACATTGAAAGAATTATTCACCATGATCAAGTGGGATTTATTCCTGGGCTGCAGGTGTGGTTTAATATCCATAAATCAAACCATGTGATATACCACATTAATAAAAGTAATCCTATGATCCTCTCAATAGATGAAGAAAAAGCATTTGACAAAATACAGCATCCTTTCTTGATAACAATCCTCAAGAAAGTAGGGATAGAAGAAACATACCTCAACATCATAAAGACTATATATAAAAGACCCACAGCTAATACCATCCTCAATGGGGAAAAACTAAGGTCAGAAACATGACAGGGATGTTCACTGTCATCACTGTTGTTCAACATAGTACTGGAATTCCTAGCCTCAGCAATCAGACAACAAAAAGAAATAAAAGGCATTCAAATTGACAAGGAATAAATCAAACTTTCACTGTTTGAACATATCATGATACTCTCTGTGGAAAACCTGAAAGACTCCACCAAAAAAAACCTGCTAGAACTGATGCATGAATTCAACAAAGTTGCAGGATGTAAAATCAGCATACAGAAATCTGTTGCACTTTTATACAGCAATAACGAAGCAACAGGAAAAGAAATCAAGGAATCGACCCCATTTACAATTGCACCAAAAACCATATGATACCTAGGAATAAACCTAACCAAAGAGGTAAGTGATCTGTAGGCTGAGAACTATAGATTCTTATGAAAGAAACTGAAGAGGACACAAAGAAATGGAAAATGCATGCTAATGAATTGGAAGAACAAATTTTTTCAAATGTCTCTACTACCCAAAGCAATCTCTACATACAGTTCAATCCCTATCAAAATAACAGGAACATTTTTCACAGGGCTAGAACAAACAACTCTAAAATTTTCATGGAACCAGAAAAGATCCCAAATAGCCAAAGCAATCATGAAAAAAAAAAAAAAGATGGAGGCATCACAGTCCCAGACTTCAAGCTATATAAAGAGCTGTAATCATCAAGACAGTATGGCAGTATGGTACTGGTACAAAACCAAACACATAGATCAATGAAACAGAATAGAGAACCCAGAAATAGGCCCACAAATATATGGTCAACTATTCTTTGACAAAGCAGAAACGAATATCCAATGGAAAAAAGACACCCTCTTCAACAAATGGTGTTGGAAAAACTGGACAGTGACATGCAGAAGAATGAAACTGGACCACTTTCTCACACATACACAAAAATTAATTCATGAATGAAAGACATAAATGTAAGACAGGAAACCATCAAAATCCTAGAGGAGAAAACAAACAGCAATCTCTTTGACCTTGGCCGTAGCAACTTCCTACTAGACATGTCTCCAGAGGCAAGGGAAACAAAAGCAAAAATGAACTACTAGAACATTTTAAATGTGAATGGAAGTGGGTTCAAAGGGAGAATCTATTGCAGAAGCCAACACAATAAACCAGTTAACTTGGCCAAGGGGGAAAAGGGGGCTGAAACTTAATCAGTCTATTAATGAAGAGATCTTTACCTCACAGCCTTCTTACATACTTCTTACCTGACGGCATCAGAAAGTGGTGATCTCTTGCCTGAATGTCACCAAGGTGTGACTGATAATCTTTACTGTGTCCTACTTGACTTTTTCTCATCCATTGGCCTTTCTTTGTGTCAAAGATTTGATCCTTGGGCTATTGGCATTGGAATAATGCTTTGGAAAGCACTGGATTTGAAGTCAGGCAGACATAGATTGCAACCCTATCTCTGTCCTTTACTAAGCTTAAATAGTTCCCCCACTTGTTAAACCTCAGCTTCCCCACATTTCAAGAGAAGGTAATAATAATAATATTTATGAGAAAAGGCATCTAAAGTATGTCACATGCTCTTGGATATACAGGATACATAATAATTATTAGTTCCTTTTCTTTTCAAATTAGAGTTGTCGAACAGATGTGCAATCAATTCTTGGAAGTGCTGTTCAGACCAAAACCCCTCCCAGGAGTTCAGACAATCGAGCATCTTTTGACATTAATAGGGGTTTGGGACAGTCTAAAAGGCACAATCTACAATTTCTCACACTTACCATGTTTTATGCTGCTTTGGTTTTGCATCTGTATTACAAGCAAAGAGCTGTTGTTACTCATGCATCAAGGTTCAGTTTGATCATCAAATCCTCTGAGGTACTTTCCCTAATCTGCCCTTTCTTCCCCAGAGTACGTTGTTCATTTCCTCCCTGTAATTCACCAAATACGTAGTTCTCAAAATATGGTCCACTTGCATCGTGTATTTGTATATTTGTTTTGTTACACACGTCAAGCTCTATTTCAGTTATTTTTGTGTCTACATGTGGAAACTGAATTTTATTTCATGCCCATATTTGCAATATCTAGCTTCATGCTTAGTAAATATATGAATAGTTGAATGGGCAAATGTCTAGACAAATAAAGGAATGTTTGAATGATTCAGGAAAATGAATGTTTACTTGGTGCATAACTCTAACATCCATCTATCTATCTATCTATCTATCTATCTCTCTCTCTATCTATCTATATCTATATATCTATATATACATATATATCTCTCTGTATCTGTTTATCTATAGAGAGAGATATCTATATATAGATACCTATAGATACATATATCTTCTATAGCATAACACCATTTACTCTGTTACTCTGGCATAAAGAATGGCACTTAGTTAGTTAACAGGTAGTTAGTTAACATATTATCATAGTGGACCAGAAAACTATTCCAAACTACATGCCCAAATGCCTCCTTTATTTATAGACTTTTCTTTTATTACCATTCTCTAGTTAGATCTTAATGACTTCTCATTCAACTGAAGCCAAATTCATCTATTATATATTAAGATACTGTATTTGAGAATGAATTTTAATGAAATAATTAAAAGTGCTGCCAGATATTTTTCTCCAAATGTCTTCTAGTAAAATTCTTTTTTTACATCTTTTTCATAAATCTTGGGGATTCAAATAACATACACTGGTATGTTGAAGACCGATACCCTATTAATTAAATGAATAAAGCAAGACACAATTTGAATTTAGCTTAATAAGCAAACCAATGTGAAAGCAGCTGTGTCCCATTAGCTTCTGATTTTCTGCAAAATAGAGAGGGAATCAGATACACAAAACAAGTGTCTAAAATTGAGCAGCTTGTGATTATGTTACTATAGCTACCAGAGGTCTTTCTGATGCTTTCCTGGGTTGGCAAAGAAATAGACTGTTTGGAATAGTGACACTAAAAACCCTTATGCACTGAAATGGTGCTGACATTTGACCATGAGTCTTCAGTTCCTCCACAGAGTTAACACATGGATGTGAAGGGAGAAAAGAAAGAGAGAGGGAAAGAAAGAGAGAGAGAGAGAGAGAGAGAAAGAAAGAAAGAAAGAGAGAGAGAGAGAGAGAGAGAGAGAGAGAGAGAAAGGAAGGAAGGAAGAAAGGAAGAAAGAAAAATTCAAATTACCTCATGAACATTAGATCATTTTTTCTATTAGCCAAGGAAGTGAAATTTTGCAGTTTAAAAACAAATGTGAGGATAGGAATATTCCAGATCACTTATATGCTACCTCTTGAAAGTTGATCTGATAGCTCTCAATAAAAATAAACCCACCTGGGAGGGCATTTAGGAAGTGGAGATGTTAGTGATACACAACATAGAGAACTTATCTTCAAGGAACTCTTTTCCTTAAGGAACTCCTGTAGATGTACATGGCCCAATAAGGAATCTCTTTCCGCTAGTTTGGCTCTGTAGCTGTAATGAGAAATATATCCAAGACGAAATAATCAAAGTGAGGGAGAAAACATAAATTTCCCTTCTCTTTAAAGATAAATGCAGAGGTTAAGTTTTCTGTTGTTGTTTCTTTGTGGTTTTATTTGTTTGTTTGTTTTTGTTTTTTGTATTTTTTGTGAGTTTTTTTGTTTTTGTTGTTTGTTTCTTCTTTTTTTTTTTTGTTTTTTTTTTTTTTTTTGTTTTTTTCAGAAATCTTGATACCACCATAGGGTTGATGAAAATTTCCTGGAGGATTATATCACGACCATAAAGAAATTACACAGATTCCAAGAATACTTGGGAGTTGATTATGTTCTTTTTTAATGGGTACCAGTTACCTCCATCCTTCCATTTGTTCTTATGAGAGAAATACTTTTTCTTTTAAAATTAAAAGATTAAACAGAAACCTGGAGTAAGCCTTTAAGACTCAAGAGGACTCCAGGGTGGGAAAGGGCAGAGCCCCATGGCTCAAAATTCTTTTCTTTCCAATTTACATAGTCTTGAGTTTTTCTGCTGTAATTAAAATCACCCAATACCCCATTGCCCCCTCAACAAGTACAGATCACTTTTTAGCACGTAGTATCTCCATTACTATTTGTAAAATGACAGACTTGTGAATGACAGCATTCTTTTTCCGGGCAACGGTCTAATGATAAGTCCCATACTGTCATCTACCTGGTTTCTCAGCTGAGAAATTTCTAGCATTTTGGTGACTCACCCAATGTATGGCCTCACCTTTTGCATTTGACATAGGAAGTGTGATTTAATTCTTTTCAGAACCAACAGGGTAAAGAACATTCTACCATCATAATAATATGCATAGGACAAGAATGACACCCACATGTAAACAGTAGGGCTCTATCTGTACATTCTTCTTGTTTGTTTGCGGAGATATCAGAAGCTGTGTGCAGCACCAATAAATAGAGCCACTGCTACTGCCATTCCACAATTGTGAATAAAAAGATAAGGAATGGGATTTTTGTTTTTTTTAAGGACAAGATAATGGCAAGTTCATGGTCAAATCCATTTGCCCAGAGCAATTGCAATGGTGTCCATGTCTTCAATATAACTAATGCAAAGTTTGTCAGCTTTCAGCCAATTAATTTTCTGAGTAAAGGTATGATAGCAAAAAGGAAAACAAAAAGAAAACCAAACAACTGAGGTAAAGAATGCCGTGACTGGCATTACTTTATAAAAACCAAGTAAGCTATATTGGTACAGGACTACCAATTTCTCAATAGACAGATTGTGTGATGCTGGGAAAATTCTTTCTTTCTAATTTTCTCTCTTGCTCTCTCTCTTTCCTTTTCTTTCTCTCCTTCTATCCCCCCCCATTCCTCTATAATCTAAGAGGAAATAGTCATTTATTGGTTTGCCTCGTTTTTTTTTCTATGATCATTTGTTTCTTACGTTCCACATATGAGTAAAGTCATATGGTATTTGTCTTTTTCTGACTGACATACTTCACTTAGTGTAATACTATCTAGCTCTAAGAAACAGACTCTTAACTACAGAGAACAAACTGATGGTTACCAGAGGGGAGGTGGATGGGGAGAATAGGTTAAATAGGTGAAGGAGTGCATTTGTCATGATGTGCACAAATTTAAACAATCTAAGAAGAAATAACTTATGTAAATATTTGCACCAAGCCATAGCAGGAATTATTCAAAACACATACATACACAGATTTTATATACCTCTAACTCACTTTCTTCCTTTTTGCAATACAATTTTTGAATAAATCTAATACCAGCAAATTAGTGCAGTTTGCAGATTAAAAGATTCATGATTAAATGGATGCAACATTATATGGAGGCTAATTTTGTCAACATATAGTTGAAGGTGTACTTTTGTGCCCAGCTGTGCCACTGGTAACATGTTTATTTGAACATATGCATGGGTGTTGTCTTAATGTGTGGTACTTACTTATCAAATCATCTTTAAGAAACGTGGCAAGACTGATGTAGAAATAAAATATGGGTTTTTCCTTTGCAGCAATATTACAGTTTTTCTGTTGGTGCATAATTTTTCAACAGTGAGTTTTGCTCTGGCAACCTGGTATTTATATGTGAACTACACCACATCATCACATCCTCAGAGAATTTAAATGACTCCAAAATTACAACATAGAAAAATGTGAAAATGAAGATTCAGGGTAACAATTTCCGGGCTTCTAAAACAATGGCTGAAGTAATCACAGTATCAAAAAGGTCTCCATGTTTCACTTCAGAATAGCAATTAAGCAAACCCAGCTTTTCAGCTAAGACAAATAAATAAGGCCAAACACGCAATTGTAATGTTTGTGTATGGTGTGTGTGTGCGTGTGTGTGTGTGTGTTGGTAGTGTTTCCTTGATTTTAGTGGAGGCTGTTAGATGACAGAAGCAAGGGATTCAATGTTAATTTTCTTTCAATTTCTTGTCAGTTGTGTTTCAAATACAGAAAGAACAGCTCTACAGGTCTTGGCTGCATCTGTTCGAAACAAGACAGGTATAGGGTTTCTGTTGTTAATTCTGTCCACTCTGCTTTTCTTAAAAAAGGGGACACGGTTACTTTAAATTACCAGGCACATGCAACATTGTTAAAACAACATAATTATGATGTACTGTTTCTCCTGTCTTCTTTGTTTTCGGAGCAGGTGTGCAGGAAAAAGGGCTGGCAGAGCAGCTATGGTGTTACATTTCGGTTTTGTGTACACAAGTCACCAGCTGTGTGATCTGGAATAAGTGACTGAATTTTTTTTAATGTTTATTTATTTTTGGGAGAGAGAGAGAGAGAGAGAGAGAGAGACAGACAGAGAGTGTGAGTGGGGGAGGGGCGGAGAGAGAGAGGGAGACACAGAATCCGAAACAGGCTCCAGGCTCCGAGCTGTCAGCACAGAGCCCTACGCGGGGCTCGAACCCATGAACCGTGAGATCATGACCTGAGCCGAAGTCGGATGCTTAACTGATTGAGCCACCCAGGTGCCCCTGAATAAGTGACTCTCTAAAACTTATCTTTAATTATCGGCGTGGAAAAATAAATATTGACCTAAATTTGTCAAATGATGTATATTAAAGCTACCTAAGAAAATATGAGTCACTAAGGAAATACAAGCCATCCCTGTCTTTATCGGGTATGTCAAATAAAAAGTGCTTGTCTACAACCCTGTTCGAGGGAAGATATTCTCTTATTGTTCCCCAGTGCTCTCTAGGAATTCACTACTGTATTTTTTCATCAAGTATTTCATGAACACCCACTAATTGTATAGTTCAGTGGAGAATTAAAAAGGTTAAGTTGTGGCAACTCTCAAGTAATTCATGTGAGCATTTTTCACAAACTTCCTCCTATACAAGTGAGGTGTCCTATTTACTGCTCTTATCACATATCTAGAGATAATAGATGCTTACAAAAAAATTAAGGACATTAAGAGGTAATGAAGAAGGTGTGGGTGATTTCACAGAAAAGTTCTGGATGTACATCGTCCAGGAGAGTAGCACTTAGCCAGAAGTGGTTACCCAGCACCTGAAATATGACAACTCCCAAATGAGGTGCACTGTGACGTGTAAAATCCACAGCAGATTTCAAAGACTCAATAAGAAAAGACTATAGGGGCACCTGGGTGGCTCAGTCGGTTGAGCGTCCAACTTCCGCTCAGGTCATGATGTCACGGTTGGTGGGTTTGAGCCCCGCATAGGGCTCTGTGCTGACAGCTCGGAGCCTGGAGCCTGTTTCGGATTCTGTGTCTCCCTCTCTCTCTGCCTCTCCCCTGCTTGAGCTCTGTCTCTCTCCGTCTCTGAAAAATAAATAAACGTTAAAAAAAGTTTTTTAAAGAGAATATAAAATATGTTAATTTATATTGATTTCATGCTGATATGATCATCTTTTGGTTATATTTGGTTGCATATAGTATTGAAATTAATTTCAGCTGTTTCATTTTACTTTATAAAATATGGCTACTAGCAAATTTAAAATTATATATGTAGCTAGCTTATATTTCTATTGACTGTTGCTATTATAGTACAAGCACTTTTGAATAAGCCAAAAAAAAAAAAAAGAAAGAAACAAAGAAAGAAAACAGGAAAGAGAGAAAGAAAAATCAAAGAGAAGAGGATGAAATGAGGAATTAAGTGGTGTATCTTTGCTCCTCTTATCTTATGCTTTGGGGCTCCTACCCAAATATGAATGTGACAGCAATCAAATAATCCAAATCTGATTTGTATGAAAATTGAACATTCTTCTTTTCTGCATTTTTGCTATTCTAAGAAACACAAAATAAAAAAAAAATTTAGGAGAGAGGGTATGGGTCATCAAAAATAACCTTTGTTATTAATGATCAATTCATAATTCAGTGCCTTGGCAGAGATAGTATTTGGTCCTTTAGACCTTCAGAGTCAGAAACACAGGCCACTAGGGAAGGCCACCGGGAGTTTAATACAGCAGGTGGCAAGGCAAGGATTTTAGTGGAAATGGTTTATTAGGGAGGTGATCCCAGGATCATTTGTTGATGGGGTAGGAAGTGAGATTGACTAGAGGAAGCCAATTTATCACTGGTTCACCGGAGCTTTTGAAGAGCTCCTGGAAACCTCTAGTAAGTACATGCCCTCCAGCATCCTCCCTTCTAAGGAATGGAGGACTGAAGTATTTATTCAGGAGAACCTGGGCCCATTGGTGGAGAATAGCTCTGGAGAGGTCTTAGCTCTCTGCCACTTCCACAATGCACAGTGCAGCCTCAGAGAGCTTCAGCCAAAATACCATAAATTCTGGGAGCTGAAAGTTAGGCCAGTCTGCCTGGAAAGTCTCTGTGGGATACAGATAAAGCACTGGTAATGTCTGTGATAGTTCATCCTGTGTACTGCTCATCCATCCATACTCCAGGTTAGTTGCAATCTCCCCCATGCCATTGTTTCTTCTGTTTGGCAGTTAATTACAGTTTTCAAGGAAAACACGTATTAGGGAGACAAGTTACAGTCTCCGTTTTTGCAGTCAGTGCCAAGACCATAACTAATATTTATTATGTCTGTTCTCTACCATTTATTCATTTCCCTTGCACTCAATCAGCATTTACACTGGTCTAGGTTCCTTGCCCAGTGGTTTAACCCCAACCTTCTCTGAGAGATGTGAGATCCTAGTTAGTATGACCTTATCAGGCCATACTTGCTACCACTTCGCCCCCGCCCCCACCCCATGTCTGTCACTGGATATGAAAATATAAAGATATCCCAGTGAATCTCCTGAATTTCAGGCTTGTGACTTCTTGTCTCCATAGTGTAATAGGAACCCTATTTCCTTTTGATATTTAGCACCCATGATCATTTCTAGTACAGTAGCAATTCCTTTCTTTGCCTGACCTTCTTGATCGAGACAAGAAAATATTTAGGTTAAATGGAACCTTTACCGTGTTCTCTAAGGATGATCCTTGGTGGAAGGGTTTCCCACTTTTGGTAATCAAGACATCTCGACAGAACTGTAGGGCTGGGAAGCACAGGTTCCCCAAGTAGGTCAGGAAGAGTGATGAGTGGATGAGCTACTTCTATCTCCATCTTTTCTTTTCTGGATTCATGTCTTCTAGCAATCCAGGACTCTAAACCATGTAATGATGGCTGGTTGGAAAGATACACCACATCCTGGAGAGTCCCACCCTGTGGGATGTCCTCTCTAAGCTAACACGCAGAACTCCGAGCTTTTGACCTTTTCCTCACTGCCCTACCTTTACTACTGGAGGATTTCTTTTTTTGTTGTTGTTTTTTTTATTCACTAAGCTGCCATTCTGAATAAAGGTTTCCCTTCTTTTCCTTTTAGAATTAATTCAGAGGGGACTATATACATATTTTTTAATAAAAAAGTAAGAAGAGCAAGTGAGTAATTTTAACTTGATTCAAAAGACTGATGCAGTCAGGCCAAAGAGGAAAAGGTATCTACCTTTTGATAGATATTTGTGTGAAATTGTAACGGTATTGTGTGGTACACACACACTAAACAAAATCAAAAGGCAGAAACCAACTGGGACTAAAATGTAAGTGTAATATATACAGCCATTAAAAGGTTACATTGTTAATATGTAAAGAATTTTTACAATTTAGTAAAGATACACATCAGCAGGGAAAAAAATGAACAGTAACATAAATAGGCTATTCATAAAGATCATGAAGGTTAGGAAGATTAGGAAGGTAATATATGTGTAAAAAATGTTGATTTTCTTCACTAGAAAGGAAGACCGATTGCAAACAAAATCATTCTGTATAACTTATACGATGAGAAATACTATCACTTTGAGAGCGTTTTAAAATTGTCACTGTTAAACCTAAGCTTTAAAAACATCATTATTTTTAAAAAGAGAAAATTGTTCCGTTTTAAAAACAGGAAGTGGTCCTAGGAAAATTGCATTGGAGAAAAGCATACAAATGCATTTATAAGATCTAAATACATGTACGCTACATTACAGAGTTTTTAATAGTAGCAACTATTATTAAATTGCTTATTTGTCCTGCAACAAGAACAACACAAACCTAAAATAATTACACACACACACATACACAATGTCTACATAAAATGTAAGACTACAACATAGTTATGAACATAATTATATGTCTTTATTAACAAAGATATGTAATAATCTAGTAAGTGAGAAAAGCGGATTACTCTTAATGCCCAAACCATTTATATTTTAGAAGCATACTTGGTTACGAAATGTTTCATGTGTATTTGTCTTGACCACTTAGCAAGTTCAGGAGCTTATGATGCAAGGGAATTTGTTTTATTTTATTGTTATATATATTTTACACCTTACGTCCTAAATCATTATAGGAAGTCCAAGTAGACTGAATTCATATAAGTGCACGTGTGCACACACACACACACACACACACACACACGTGCATCCCTCACACATAGATACTCTCTTTAGATAGAATAACATTTTATTTCTTCCTAAGTTTTGCTGATGCAAAAGCTATTTTTCCTCTCATAGTTTTGTTTGTGGAAACTTAATTTTCTTTTCCAAAATAAAAAAAAAGTGAGAAAAACAAGTGAGAAATTATAATTTGATCCAGAAGAGACATGTGATAAAACCAAGTTAATGAGATAGATTCTTGCCAGGCTCTACCCCAGGTCTGGTACCTTGCCAGAGGAATGAAGGAAAGATGAGCAATTCTTTTGTGTTAGATTTTAAGAAAAAAAATAACTAAATGAAGAAAAAAACAAGCAATGAAATTTTTACTAATGAGGAAATCTGAAGAGGTCCTTAGAGCACATTGGGAAATAGACTTTACAGAGAAGAAGAAGAAGTTGGAGGAGGAGGAGGAAGAGAAGGAGAAGAAGAAAAACATGGAACTCAACATATGGAGTCCTCTGCTGGAGCAGAAGTTACAATTTAGAAAATGAGAGTATATAACTTCCGAAAATCATGACTAGGGGAGCCCAGTACAAGGCTGAGTTTTTCTACTGGATGTTCACCTCTATTAAATAAACTATAAAACATAAATTCCCTAAATCCCACCAAAATTCCCTGAATACCTACATCATGTGTATGAATTTTGCTGTCGTTAAAGCTCTACTTAACAAACCATTGTTCAATAACTGCTCTCAAACCTACCATTTCCCTTTTACAAGGCTTGGAAATGGGTCTAGAGATCAAACTTTTACAGTAGGAGCAGCTCAAGGGAAATCAGCAGTGTTTTAATGATAATAAATGACCTATCTACTTTTTTTTAAATGTTCATTTATTTTTGAGAGGGAGAGAAAGAAGGAGTGGAAGAGGGGCAGAGAGAGAGGGAGACAGAGGAACCAAAGTGGGCTCTGTGCCACCCCATTTGTGGGCCCAAACCCACAAACCGTGAGATCATGACTGGAACCAAAGCCTAACCAACTGAGCCAGCCTATCTACATTTTTTTAGAGACTGTTCTGAATCTCAGAAATTTGAGTATTAATGAAAGATTAGTAATATAAAAGAACCTTAGAGCTCAATCTCTTTTCTCTCTTCCCCTCTCTTCTGCCTCTGCCTTCTTCTCCTCTTCCTCCCATCCTCCCTGCCTCCCTCTCTTTGCCCCTTCCTCCTTCCCTACCTTCCTCCCTCCCTTCCTTCCTGCCTTCCTTCTTTCTTTCTCCCCTTCTTTCCCTCCTTCCTCTCTTCCTCCCTTCCTCCCTGCCTTCCTTCCTTCTTTCTTTCTCCCCTTCTTTCCTCCCTCCCTCTCTTCCTCCCTTCCTCCCTGCCTTCATTCCTTCCTTCTTTCTCCCCTTCTTTCCTTCCTCCCTCTCTTCCTCCCTTCTTTCCTTCCTCCCTCTCTTCCTCCCTGCCTTCCTTCCTTCCTTCCTTCCTTCCTTCCTTCCTCTACCTCCCCCTCTTCCTCTCTCTCTCTCTCCCCATCCCCCATTATTTTATTTGACTGGTGAGGCCAACATAATTTGTCTAGGTGTGCATGGAGTGATAACTTAGTTTCTGGCTTCTTTCCACTATGTCTTGAATCACAATATCAGTGAGCTCAAAAATATTTTGGCTGTAATCAAGAAGCTTTTGTTACATAATCTCTGTGTATCCAAAATTGGTCTAAGGGCTATGGAGTCATGTAAGGATGTTAACGCATGACCCAAATTACCCTCAGCGTTGAGATAGCAGAAGAATTATAGGTGGAAGCTAATCATCTAATCATAATTATAAAAACTGAATAGGAGTTCAAACTATAAAAGTTTTTTACTTCTTTCAAAATTACAATAATATATTTCATTGTGCATTTTATGAAAGAGCGGTAAGCTTAACTTTTCACATTAACTCCAGGGATAGGATGAAAAAAAAACAATAATGAACATTAAGTCTGAATTGTATCTGTTGTGAGAGAAAAAGTCAGTTCTTCATCAGTGGTTTTATACATTTCTCTTCACCTTTGTTCAGGTTATAAACAGAGAAATTCTGTGATAATGTGCCTCACAATAAAGCAACTTCTAATAGAATTTGTTTGGCCATCAGATCCTGACCTCTGCTGCTCGTTTTGTTCAGTTATCTCTTTAACCTTATGCTAATACGATTTTCCATTTTACACAATTGAATTTCCTGGACCTTAGTTCGAGTGGTAAGGGGTTATACACACACCTAGATTCACTTTTGTTGTTTATATGAATATAGTTGTCACTGGTTGGCTTCCTCAGCGTAAAGATTAAAAGCCAGCTCCTCACAGGGAATAATAAACTCCAATTAAACTTGATATTTGAAGCATTTCACAGTGAGTATAACCCCTAGAAGATTGTGGCCCACGTCGTCATCAGTCTGCTGTCATACACCGTGTGGACCCAAGAGCTCATTTTAGTGTTTTGTCTATGTTGGCGACATGACATGCCCCAAAACAGAAGATTGATTGACACTGAAATGCCATTTTAATTCAAAAAAATGTTGCCGGGTTATATTTGTATTGATCTTTTGATTATTTTTTTTCACAACTTAAAAGATGAGTCTTGTCAAATTTCAGGAAACACTGTTGTTTTCAGTAGATAGAAAGGCTTTCTAGAATGGGAACTCAGTTGACACGTATCATCCTTTCCTTTCTGACATGACTGATAATGTTTCTCTATACTCACTGGCATGAGACTAATAAGAAAATCATAGCAGACTATTGATACCAGAGAAAAAACATGAACGAGACTTTCAAAAGGTCCCATTGCAATTCAGTGATTTAGGAAAAGAACACAGTAGAATGACAGATTATTTTCTGATCCTGGGAATATATGTGGATTATATAGAAGGTTCTCACTTTTGAGAAAACTTTTTTAAAGTTTATTTATTTATTGAGAGAAAGTGAGAGAGCAAACAGGAGAGGGACAAACAGAGAGGTACAGAGATATCAACAAGCAGGCTCTATACTGCCAGTAAGGAGCCCGATGCAGGACTCAAACTCATGAACCTTGAGATCGTGACCTGAACCGAAATCAAGAGTCAGATGCCTACCCGACTGAGCCACCCAGGTGTCCCTGGAGAAAATTTTTGAAAAGCAATAAATACGTTTCTAAGATATCTGGAGGTCTTATTCTTCATTTTTTGGAGTTCTTATTCTGTTACATAATATATATTGTCTGTTTGACCTTTAAAGTAAGTATCCTTAACTTAATTCACCTGCTGAAAATCTATAGTAAATTACATGAAATCATCTCATATCCTAAAAAGTCAGTGATTGGAATGAAACACATGATCTATGCAAATAGCTGTAAAAGACAAGTTAGAACCTGAAAAAGAAGGAAATTAGGAGAACAAAGTTTTGTATAAGACATAAAATATTTTTTAAAATAATTATAATGAGAAGCAGAATATATGCTGCCACATGATAATAGATACAAATAAAATGAAAACTCTTGGAGAGACAGTTCATTTTCTTCAAATATCAAGAAAGTATCGGCAGAGGAGTTGAAGTCGAGTTGGATATGGGAATGAGTGGGTTTTCCGATAACAGACGTGTTAGACAGCGACAACTCTTTTGTCCTATCTCAGAATATAAAAGGTGGAATGAGTGTTTGAAGTCATAGGTTGGCAAAGGTGCAGAGAATGTTCCATAGTTCCTTAAAACGTCTCACTTGTGTGCGTGTATTTGTGGATATGTGGAATCATCGTGTGTATGGGGAAGACAAAGACAGTTCTTCTAGACAATTCTGTTCCTGTCCCCTGGTAAAATTCTTTAAAAATTTTTTTTTATTAGTTTCCTTTATTTTTGAGAGGCAGAGAGAGGCACGGTATGAGTGGGGGGAGGGGCAGAGAGAGAGGGAGACACAGAATCCGAAGCAGGTTCCAAGCTCCGAGCTGTCAGCACAGAGCCCGATGCGGGACACAAACTCATGAGAACCTTGAGATCATTAACTGAGCTGAAGTCTGACACTCAACCAACTGAGCCACCCAGGCGCCCACCCCTGGTAAAATTCTTACTGGCTGTTTTGGTTTCAGCATAAGCATTTTGTTCCTGTGATTCATTTATGTAGACTTGACTTTCCCTTCTTGACATTTCTATAGCACGTTTTATGTTTTTTTATAACTTGATATTGTACCTTCATTACATGATTGTACATTTATGTCCCCTGTTGGACTATAATCTCCTGCAGCTAATAAGTGAATGCTATTAATTTCTGTGGGCTCAGAACCAGCCTTATAGACTGGCACATTGTAAATTTTCATTGAGCCCATTGTTTTTAACTGAATGAAAGAATTGATAAATATAAAGGGGGTTTTAACCTCCTCTCATTATTTTGAATTTTTGTTTATGATGGGAGTGCAGGCTCTTTCTTTTATAAGGAATATATTTGTGGCTATAAGTATGTGTTTTATCAAAGGGTCATATTCCTGACTATATTCTTCCCGAAGCATTTTAAACAACATAATTTTGTGGGATAAAAACAAGAAGGGTTGGGAGATTGTGTAAAACCTCATAAATTGTTTATAGTTATTGAAGAATTTATAAAGAGACAACTTGAACATTTCCTTTTTATTGCTGAGTATTCGAAAAGGTTCTTCTCCCTCTAATATCAGTTATGCATGGAGGAGTACTTTGTAGATAAGCGAGAGCATCTTATAACATGAACAGCATGTGCAGGAAACATAAATATCTCTTCATATGCAACATTTAGTTATAACAATGTGAAGCTCATTCTCCTCCCACATATTTACATGCCTACTAGAGAAACAGAAATTACTGTAAGTAGACACATGGGTATTTAGCATCAGACCTTTAGGTTACATAATTTTGAAGATTTTGAAGATAGTGAACTACAGGGTAACAATATAAACTTTAATCACAGAAGTTTTTCACCACTTATAATCTATAAAAATATTTATGACACTTAGATGCTAATTGTGAACATTAATATTGGCTAAACAGTACTCTGATGGGAGACGCCCATTTTATTTAGGAATGAAAAAAGAAAATGGGACATGATTAAAAGGATCTTTAAAAAGGCAAATAAAGGGTTTCGTGGTTGGCTAAGACTTAGGGATTTCAGTACTGTGGTAATTACACAGCACTATCATAAACTGTAGAAATGATTGTTGGACTGTGCCTCAGTCATACCTTTCAAATTGTTAACAGTAACAGATGGTCCCTTCAGTTTTAACCACAAAGTTGTTCCAATGAATAGATAATCTGTTTTACTTCAAAAACATTTTTTTAACATTTATTTATTGAGAAACAGAGACACACAAAGCGTGAGCAGGGAGGGGTAGAGAGAGGGGGAGACACAGAATCCGAAGCAGGCTTCAGGCTCCGAGCTGTCAGCACGCAGGGCTCGAACTCACAAACTTAGAGATCATGACCTGAGCAAAAGTCAGTCACCCAACCAGCTGAGCCACCCAGGCGCCCCAATCTGTTTTACTTTTAAATTCTCACAAAGAATTCAGGAATTCTTACATTATAAAATATCAATGTATATAATGCAAAACTTAAAAATTCTCTTTTTATAACCTTCTATGACTTTTTCCACCCAATCCCAACACTCTCTACAATTTTGTATATCCTTCCAGATAAGTATTCAAATATATACATGCATATATTTATACTTGTGAGCATGTGGCATTTATAGTTTATATATTAGTATATGTGCATTATATTTATATTATACACCTGCTTTCACATTAAATCCTTGAGAACAGATAAGTGCAATTATATGTAAGCTTTATTTTATTATTATAAGTGTCTGTAATTCCGAAGTTTGCACCACAGAAGTTTAAAACTATTTCTCTAGTTATGGACATTTAATTTGATCCAGTATTTACCTGACCAAAAGTCAAAATTCCTATTCTGGTCATGATGGAATAACAGAAAGATTTAACCTCTCCCCTTACAAAACTAGAAAGCAGAAGAAAATAAATGAAACCACTTTCTCAGATGTTGGACAACAGGAAGGACAGGTGTAGCATCCCTGGAAGAAGGGAGCAGAGCAAGGTAAGCCATAAAATCCACCCTGGATTTCTGCCAGAGGCACCTTATAGACCAGAGTACAGGTGTGGACAAGCACTGTTCCCGGACTAGGCTTCCCCAGAGTTGTAAAAGGATCCAGGTCACATCGTGCCCAATCTGCCTTCTTTTTCTTCTTTCCCTCCTAAGCTGACTAGCAGAGCTACACTGCATTCTAGAGAATCTTCCCATCTGCTCCCGTCCCACCCCCGCTGTATCTTTCATAGGTGTTATTCATAGTAAATATTTTGCATATCTATTCTGTCTTCACCAATAATTCTCAGAAACTCAGAAAGACACAGACACAGGAAAAAGAAAACTTGAGCAACGCCATTAACCAATTTAACTTAATTAACAATCTGGAAAAACTTTAACCAACAAGGGCATTTTGTTCGTTTTCCAATTGTATTGAGATAAAATGGGCATGCAGCACTGTGTAAGTGTAGTGATTTGACTTACATATACTATAAAATGAGTACCACAATAAGCTTAGTTAGTATTCATCCTATCATATAGATACAAAAATGTGGATTGTTTTCTTGTGATGGAACAGTTAGGATCCACTTTCCAGAACACCATCAATTGGGGCACCTGGGGGGCTCAGTCGGTTAAGCGTCCAGCTTTGGCTCGGGTTGTGATCTCTCGGTTCGTGGGGTTTGAGCCCCCAATCGGGCTCTGTGCTGACACCTCAGAGCCTGGAGCCTGTTTTGGATTCTATGTCTCCCTCTCTCTCTGCCTCTCCCCCACTGGCGCTCTGTCTCCCTCTGTCTCAAAAATAAATAAACATTAAAAAAAAACAAACCATCGACTGGATATAATGGGTATCTGTAGACTATTTCATCCAATAACTGATTAAAAATTCTTCCTAAGCTGGAACATTCTGGGCCATAAAGCACACCTTAATAAATTTCTAATAAAGGAAATCCTACATTGTCTACTCTTAGACCACAATGTAATTCAGTAAGATAATAGCAGAACGATAGCTGCAAAATCCCCAGATGCTTAAGAAATTAAACAACATACTCGTGAACAGCACATTGGCCAAGAAAAAAATCTCCAAGAAAATTTAAAGTATGTAAACTTAGGGGCGCCTGGGTGGCGCAGTCGGTTAAGCGTCCAACTTCAGCCAGGTCACGATCTCGCGGTCCGTGAGTTCGAGCCCCGCGTCAGGCTCTGGGCTGATGGCTCAGAGCCTGCAGCCTGTTTCCGATTCTGTGTCTCCCTCTCTCTCTGCCCCTCCCCCGTTCATGCTCTGTCTCTCTCTGTTCCAAAAATAAATAAACGTTGAAAAAATAAATAAATACAAAATAAATAAATAAATAAAGCCCCCAAGTCAAAATCTAAAAAAAATAATAATAATAAAGTATGTAAACTTAAATATAAATTTAAGTGCAACTTATCAAAATTTGTGGTGCAAATTTTGTGATGCAGTGAAAGCAGTGCTAACAGGAAGGTTTTTAGCATTGGATGACTATTTTATATGAAAAGAAAGATCTAACACAAACAAACCAAAAAGCCATATATGAAAGACCCAACGCTAATGTCATCCTCAATGGGGAAAAACTGAAAGCTTTCCCCCTAAGGTCAGGAACAAGACAGGGATGTCCACTCTCGCCACTGTTATTCAACATAGTATTGGAAGTCTTAGCCTCAGCCATCAGACAACACAAAGAAATAAAAGGCATCCAGATTGGCCAGGAAGTGGTCAAGCTTTCACTCTTTGCAGATGACATGATGCTGTATATGGAAAACCCAAAAGATTCCACCAGAAAACTGCTAGAACTGATTCATGAATTCAGCAAAGTTGCAGGGTATAAAATCAATATACAGAAATCTGTTGCATTTCTATACACCAATAATGAAGCAATCGGAGAAGAAATCAAGGAATTGATCCCATTTACAATTGCACCAAAACCCATAAAATACCCAGGTATAAATCCAGCCAAAGAGGTGAAAAATCTATGCACTGAAAACTGTAGAAAGCTTAAGAAAGAAAATGAAGACAACACAAAAAAATGGAAAAATATTCCATGCTCACAGTTAGGAAGAACAAATATTGTTAAAATGTCAATACTACCTAAAGCAATCTACATATTCAATGCAATTCCTATCAAAATAACACCATCATTCCTCACAGAGCTAGAACAAACAATCCTAAAATTTGTATGGAACCAGAAAAGACCCAGAATAGCCAAAGCAATCTTGAAAAAACACCAAAGCAGGAGGCATCACAATCCCAGATTTGAAGCTGTACTACAAAGCTGTGATCATTAAGACAGTATGCTACCAACACAAAAACAGACACTCAGATCAATGGAACAGAATAGAGAACCCAAAAATGGACCCACAAACATATGGCCAACTAGTCTTTGACAAAGCAGGAAAGAATATTCAGTGGAATAAAGACAGTCTCTTCAGCAAGTGGTGCTGGGAAAACTGGACAGCGACATACAGAAAAATGAACCTGGACCACTCTCTTACACCATACACAAAGATGAACTCAAATGGATGAAAGACCTAAATGTAAGACAAGAAGCCATCAAAATCCTCGAGGAGAAAGCAGGCAAAAACCTCTTTGATCTTGGCCGCAGCGACTTCTTACTCAGTCTCCAAAGGCAAACGAAAGCAAAAATGAACTACTGGGACCTCATCAAGATAAAAAGCTTCTGCGTAGTGAAGGAAACAATCAGCAAAACAAAAAGGCAACTGACAGAATGGGAGAAGGTGTTTGCAAATGACATACCAGATAAAGGGTTAGTATCCAAAATCTATAAAGAACTTCTCAAACTCAACACCCAAAAAACAATCCAGGGAAGAAATGGGCAAAAGACATGAATAGACACTTCTCCAAAGAAGACATCCAGATGGCCAACCGACACATGAAAAAATGTTCAACATCACTCATCATCAGGGAAATATAAATCAAAACCACATGAGATACCACCTTACATCTGTCAGAATGGCTGATATTAGCAACTCAGGCAACAACAGATGTTGGGGAGGATGCAGAGAAAGAGGATCTCTTTTACATTGTTGGTGGGAATGCAAACTGGTGCAGCCACTCTGGAAAACAGTATGGAGGTTCCTCAAAAATTAAAAATAGAACTACCCTACAACCCAGCAATTGTACCACTAGGTATTTATCCAAGGGGCACAGGTATGTTGGTTTGAAGGGGCCCATGCACCCCAAAGTTTATAGCAGCACTATCAACAACAGCCAAAGTATGGAAAGAGCCCAAATGTCCATTGATGGATGATGGATAAAGAAGATGTGGTGTGTATGTATACACACACACAATGGAGTATGACTCGGCAATCAAAAAGAATGAAATCTTGCCATTTGCAACTATGTGGATGGAACTAGAGGGTATCATACTAAGTGAAATCAGTCAGAGAAAGATAAATATCATATGACTTCACTCATGAGGACTTTAAAAGACACAGAACAGATGAACACAAGAGAAGGGAAGCAAAAATAATATAAAAACAGGGAGGAACACAAAACATAAGAGACTCATAAACATGGAGAACAAACAGAGGGTTGCTGGAGGGGTTGTGGGAGGGGGGATGGTCTAAATGGGTAAGGGACACTAAGGAATCTACCCCTGAAATTATTGTTGGCACTATATGCTAACTAACTTGGATGTAAATTAAAAAATAAAATAAAAAATTAAAAGCAAAAAACAAAACAAAACAAAAATCTTAGCATCTGCTTTAGGTAAATGAGTGAGTTCAATCCAAAATAACAGAAGAAAATAAATAAAACAAAAATTAGAGCAGAAACCAATGAAAGTGAAAACAGAAAATCAGTATAGAAAATCACTTAAACCAAAAGCTGGTTCTTTAAAAAGACCAAGAAAATCAGTAAACCAGTAGCAAGGAAAAGAGAGAGAGAACAGTAATATCGTTATTTAAAAACAAACAAACAAAAAAAGGATAACGAGGAAATACAAAAAGTTACAGGACGGACTGACTTCCTGATTTCAAAACTTTCTATAAAGCCATAGTAATGAAGACACTGGTATTGGTGATATATATTTAATTTGAACAGAATAGAGAGCCCAGAAATACACCCACATAAATATGGCCAACTGATCATTGACAAAGAGCAAAAGCAAACACAGTAAAGACAGTCTTTTCAACCAGTGACACCAGAACAAGGGACATCTATATGCCAAAAGAAAAAAGAAAAAAAAAAGAAAAATCTAGTCACAGATCTTATACCTTTCACACAGATTAATGCTCAAAATAATCATAGTACTAAACTATGCAAGTCCTAGAAGATACATAAGAGAAAATCTAGATGACCTTGAGCTGATGATGACTTTTTAGATAAAACATCAAAGGCATGACCCATGAAAGAAAGCATTGGTAAGGGGGAATTCATTAAAATTAAAAACGTCTGCTCTATAAAAAACAAGGGAATGAAAAGTCAAACTACAGACTGGGAGGAAACATTTGCCACAGACACATCTGATAAAGGACAGTTATCCAAAGCATACAAAGAACTCTTAAAACTCAACAATAGGAAAATAAACAACCTAATCAAAACTGGGCCAAAGCCCTTTTCAGTCTTTGACAAAAAGAAGATATACAGATGGCAAATAAGCATATGAAAGGATGCCTTACATCAGAAAGATGTAAATTAAAATAACAATGAGATACTACTATATACCTATTAGAACAGCCAAAATCCTAAACACTGACAACACTAAATGTTGATGAGCATCTGGGCAACAGGAACTCTCATTCACTGCTGGTGGGAATGCAAAATGGTACAGCCATTTTGGAAGACAGTTCCTTGGGTTCTTACAAAACTAAATATACTCTTACTATATGATCTAGCAATCACATCCCCTTGGCTTACCCAAAAAGTGGAAAACTTATGTCTACACAAAAACCTGCACATGGATGGTTATAGCAACTTTATGCATAATTGCCAAAACTTGGAAGCAACCAAATGTTCTTCAGTAGATGAGTGGATAAGTAAACAATGGTCCATCTAGACAATGGACTGTTTTTCAGTGCTAAAAATAAATGAGCTATTAAGGGATTAAAAGGCATGGAAGAACCTTAAATGCCTATTACTAAGTGAAAGAAACCAATCTGAAAACTCTACATACTGTATGATTCCAACTCTATGACTTTCTGAAAAATATGAGGACAGTAAAATATGGAGACACTATCCATATATCCCAAATAAGAAGACATTGGTTATCTCTAGTTAGAAGGGAAGGAGAGGTAAATAGGCATTGCATAAAGGACTTTTAGGGCAGTGAAAGTACCCTGTTTGATACTACAGTGGTGGATAAATGTCATTATAAATGTGTCTGAACCCATAGACTGTCCAACAGCAGGAGTGACCCCTAATGTAAACTATAGACTCTGGGTGACTGTGATGGGTCTGGGTAGGTTCATCGGTTGCAACAAATGTACTGCACTGGTTTGGGATGTTGATAATGGGGGAAGCTGTGTGTGCATGAGGGAAGGGGGTATCTGGGAAATCTTTGCCTTCTGTTTAATTTTACTGTGAACTTAAAACTATTCTAAAATAATAAAATGATAAAAAAAATTACCTGTGCCATAATCATTTGTAGTGTCCTTTATTTTATAAAAGTAACTTTGTGCTTGCCTTAAAAAAAAAAAAATTCATGGAGCGCCTGGGTGGCTCAGTCGGTTAGGCATCCGACTTCCGGCTCAGGTCATGATCTCATGTTCTGTGAGTTTGAGCCCCACATCAGGCTCGGTGATGACAGCTCAGAGCCTGGAGCCTGCTTCGGACTCTGTGTCTCCCTCTTTCTCTGCTCCCCTCCCCCAACTCATGCTCTCTCTCATTCTTAAAGAGTAAATAAACATAATTTTTTAAATTCAGTCATATTTAGAGAATGGTAGAGAGTACTGGGTTACGTGAAAGAAGTTATTGCTTCATAATTCAATTGAGGAAGATTACACATAATCATAAATTTGGCCAAATCATATAGGACATAAATGCCATGCTCTTTAAAATGTGGTTGGAAGCCTTTGCCAACTGAAAAAGAGGTGTTAAGGGCCATCTGATTCCAGAATATTATTCTATTTATATGTTCTTATATACGGTTTTCTAAACTAAGTGTGGAAACATGCATGGCTATTAGGAAATATAAAACAGCATGGAAAATAACTTCTGTAAGCAAATTGCCTCCAAACCCTATAATGGCCAAACTTTCATTCGTGTCTTAGCAAAGATAATTGATGGGTAGATAAAAGCCTGTAATGTTTTGTCTATAAATAACAAAGAATGTTACATAGGAAGCAGAACAATTAGCAGATTCTAGAGTTGTTCCAGTTGTGAAACAAAAGAGCTGCTCAAAAGTCTGCTCCCTCCTCTGAAGAGCCTCCCTTGATCTCTGGCACAGCTGTAGTCCAGATTGGGGGGGGGGGGGAAAGTGATGTATATCCTGCCTTCTTTTCCCTTTGTCTTTGTTACCTCCCTCAATGATAGAACTGCGAGTAGTCTTAGTAACTAGCGGATCACTGAGTCCTGCTCTGTGATAGACACCGTATTAAGCATTGCTTAAAAGTTGCTAAGCGTTTTACACTCACAATCTTAAGTACAAACACGTTTCTTGGTTTTTTGTCTTTAAAAAGAAATGAAAAAAAATGAAGGTTAAGCTATTAAATTAGCAACACAATGCTGACTCAATCCAAGAATGCCAACATCAAACAAAGCATTACTTTTACCCACCATGCCAGACAGGCCATATTTTATTGTATCAGTTACTTGCATGTGTGTTTCAGGCCCTAGCCTAGGACCACAGATCCTATCTTATAGGTGCTCAGCAGACATGTAAGAGAGCCAATAATTTCCAAGTTGTTTTGAGACAACAAAGGCTCACAAGAAAGCTTTATTTAGGATATACATTATCTAAAGATTCTATTAAAACCTGTCCAGATATTTTAAAAGAAGAAAAAACACAGCCAGCTTTGATTGACGCAGCTGCGATCTAGGCGATCTGCCTTGAACACAGTTAGGACAGAGAATCAATTGGGCTTGTCGTAGGAGTAAAACCTTTCAAGTCAAAGTACTCCAAGTAAGATGATTACATCCTACATGCTGTGTAGGAGTGTTGACTTAGGCATGCCAGCTAAATTACCTGGGTTTATGCCTTGGGATTTCTAGGTGTTTTATATTTTAGTCATAATTAAATTCAAATGCAAGGATGTCTTTTAAATAGTGGAAATGTTAGAATTTAGAGGGCTACATAATATTTCCCAAATTAATGTATTCCAAATGTATAGCCCTGTCTAGATGGTGTAATGGGGTGGGGTGGATTGGTGTATGTTTTATATATTCTGACATCTGTGAATTAAAAATAAAAACTTGTTATTAAGTACAGAAAAATCATTTCCATGCGTCATTATGAGAAAAAGACTGTTATAATAGGGCTACTTCCTTTGGTGAGATTCAAGGAGAGAAAAACGTCTGGGAGAAGGGAGGAAGAGAGAAATGGGAGGGAGAGACCTAAGGCTAATACTCAGGCCAAAATAGGTACAAGAATATATTGTATGACAATTGTCTCTCTTAAACCATTAGAATCAGTGACCTATTTAAATGTGTATGTGTTTCCCCCCACTTTCCTAAGGCATTATTAAACTTAGAAGCTGCATTTGAACAGCTTGTATACACAGCTCTGTGTAAATATAGATTAGATGTTCAAATTCTCACGATTAAGGCATGTTTTGTTTGTGGTTTCTTTTTGAGTATTCTGATTGCAGCCACATGTTCAGTTATCTGCAATATGCCATCCTTTAATTATCTCCGATATACTGTGATTAAAGTCATTTAAGAGTCTCTTGAATGTCCACAAAAGTAACTGGCTTAAAATATTAAAATAGGGGTGAGTTGCTAAAGTGACCATTTGCGTGGAATTTACGCTTAAATGATTAGTGCATGTCTATTTCTGTTCTCTTAAGCAGTAACTGTCCTTCTCCTCTGTCTAGACATCTTTGTTTTCACACTGGCAATTTAAAAACTTCCTTACAATGTAATGAGTTGGTATTTCCTAGAATTCCCCAAGTTCTATAAAACGGTATATGCTCTTCCTCCTCAATCATCAATATATTACCTAAACAGCCACTAGAAACATGAAAGCCTGATATGGCAAGAGATTGTTTTCCAGAAAGTATCCTACTGTCAGGACACCTTACATAAGATGAGGCATTTTTAATTATTTTCTGAGTCAATATTTTTACTGTGATATATCATAAAAGTTTCGCTTTAGGTAACAGAAACTCATGATTCTAGATCCACAATATATGTACTGTTCCAAGAAACACTGCATTCAGAAAGGCTGGATTTAGTTATAGGAACATTTTGTATATGTTTCAATGTGCACAGGGAAAATCAACATAAAAGAGAAAATGGGAATTTTACCACCATGGCCATTTAAAAGCTACAATCCTTGCAAGCAGTGTGCTGAGGAGTACTTTTCCCTAAAATATAAGCTGGAAAAACTGAACAGAAATAGTCTAACAGTGGTTGATTGCTAAGTCACTATCACTTCAGATGCCTTAAGTTTAAGTAGCAAAAATTCTAAACTCAAATTGCTTAAACAATGAGAAGGCTTACTTTTTTAAAAATATTTATTTATTTTTGAAAGACAGAGTGGGAGAAGGGGGCATAGAGAGACAGGGAGGCACAGAATCTGAAGCAGGCTCCAGGCTCCGAGCTGTCAGCACAGAGCCCGATACGGGGCTTGAACTCATAAACGGCGAGATCATGACCTGACCCAAAGTCTGATGCTTAACCAGCTGAGCCACCCAGATGCCCTGAAGACTTATTTTTACATTTAGGAAGACCTAAGGCAGATTGCCTACAGTGTTGGTTAATTCAGTCACCCAGTGTCATCACCAAGAAGGCAAGTTCTTCATTTTACAGTCTCCTACAATCAGTGCTGTTGCCTTTGTCTTTTGTGAGACCCCTCCTGTTGGAAAGAATCCTGCAGAGTTCTAGGTGGCTTGTGTAGGTCTGTTAACATCCAACAAAAGAACGGAGCCTTCCTTTCACTTCTTATGGATCTCTTTTAATCGGTGAGGATCCCTTTCCCAAAGCCAGTTACACACTTGGCCCATGACTTACTGCTTGATATGGTCACATTTCCATGGTAAGTCAATCACATGCAAGGGGAATGTGATCACCTATCAGTTAAGCAGATGGCTTCAGGAGTTCCATTGCAAAGGAGGAAGGGCATAAGAATGAATGTTGGAGGAAAAAAGTTTACGTGTCTCCAATGTTATTCTACAAGGTAGGTACCTTGTGAAAGGGTGTTGATTAGATTTCAAATGATGGGAAAACCTAGAATTGCTTATGTCATAATAGTTACCCCAAATACACTGATTGCTAAAATTCACTAAGATGGGAAGTTTATGCAGAAATAACTGAGTAACTGGGACATCTTGAGATTAAGATATTCTCTAACAGAACTTCAATTTAAAAAGCCAGCCTCTCCTGGCGTGTCTCAACACTTATCCCTTCTGCCTCTCTGTATTCTACAATCAAGCACTTTGCTTTACACATAGAAAACAACAACAAAACTTCTATGTTTTTCCGTCTGAAGTTATAGAATCACAAGCAGCCTTTGATTTTCAACAGACTCTTTTCCGTTAGTTGTTTATTATCACAGATAGAAGCTGTTTCATAATCTGGGGACAATTTTGGGCAAATGTGTATTTTTCTAGGCTGAAGCTAACGATGAATAAAATATTTATTACATACCTTTTATGAGCAAGGACCACAGATCTGTTTAAATTTTCTTTAGAGGACAAAGGCAAATGCCTGCACTTGGACAGTGTTGCTACCATTTCTGCTTGGCTTCATTCCACACTCTTATCTGTTAAATGAGGGGAAAGGAGATTTCCCTATTCATAGCCTTTGAAGGCAGTTTTGAAAACCTTTCCCCCAAGTGATATTTGAGCTAAATTCTAGCTATAATGGTCAACCATGATTTTCATTTCACTTCTCGGACATGACTGCATCATAATGTTTACAGACCCCTGCTCCAATATCTTCTCTCTCATAAAGGATATATAATATGAATGACACTATCATTGTTACATCAGAATTTCATTTTCAGAATCCTGATAGTTCACATGTAAAGCTAGTCAACACTGATGTAATTCTACAAAAAGTTTCTCCTTTCTTTCCAATTTAAAATAGTTCAAGAGACATTGTGGCTGGGGCTGACATCTCTAGTTCAGTGGTTGGTGAGTCACAGTATATTCTTTGAGATTGGCGTTCTTAATCAGGAGTGATTTTTTTTTTTTTAAAAAGCTCTCACGTTATATTTCAGATGTGACTCATACCTTAAAATATATATGCACAGCGTTTTTTCATTAGGTTTTCTCATTTGTCATATCTCAAACAATGAATTAAAGTCATCAGCCAAAATAAGAGGTGTTGCACTGTATTTGGGGCAAATAGAAAGAACGGGATGCTCGGGAAATCCGGTGCCTGCTTATCCCAATAAAGGAACTTTGCATCTTCTGTGTATTGAAACTGCTAGGCTTAAAATATGTATTTACAGAGGACTTAAACTTTAAACACCCAAGAAAATTATTATTTTTTTAGGATATTTTATTTCTTTGTAAGCATATGTTGTTGCTTTTTACCATAAAGCATTCTGGCTTCGAATAGCCCCTGTTTCTGTTGTGAGGGGAAAGGGAACAGCTGTTTGTCTAGATTATCCACTTGTGAATTTTCACTCTTCTTCTGTTTTACTCATATTGTTAATATAAAAGCCACTGTGAACAGAGTATCTAGGCCCTTAGCCAAGACTATCTGATATGAATCACACTAATAAAAACAAAAAGATAGATAAGCATTTGTATTAAAAAGTTATAGGAGACACTAAGCTGTGTTTTTTAATCCAAGCATTTTCAGAAAAGCACAAGAATATTATGCTCATTCCGAACATATTTTCTCCCATGCTTTCAGCATCTTCAAAACATGCATCAGTATTGTTCTCCTTGACATTGTTACTATTCTCATTATTTTGCATAATACAGTGGTAGGTTATCTCAGAAAATATGGAATGAAAAGTAAAAATGAGGAAGTTTGCTGGAAGCCTTCTCATTCTAGAAATGTTCAGTTACCCACTCATGTACTGAAACGTGCATAAAAACCAGTGGTTGGCAAGACCTCATTTCAGGACTTTAATTTTTTGGCTTAAGGGCACTTGAGACAGAAATCACCTAAGATCGTTCCTTGGAATTTTTGTGTGCTCTTAAACTGGCAATATCCAGTCCTCAATCTAATGAACTAGTTCACTAAGCACTGGTGGAGAAAAGAGAAGAAAAATTGCCCAAATGGGACAATGAGGACTTGGAAACTGTTGTTTTCTTCATAAACAGTTTCTTTGTATGGGACTTGAATGGTTGTTTTAAAATGTCTATATTATTTTTAATTGTATTCTAAAAAATATTTTATATCTCATTCTATTTTTCCTGCATAGCAAAGCCGTTTGAATGATTTGTTGGCTAATTTTTCCTGTGAAATATTTCAACAACAATGGCTTCTTGACATCAGGGAGTCAGTCAGACATAATAGAGTTTTGCTAACAAGCCTCACAGAAATTAAGAAACAGATAATAAATCTGACATATAATCTTCACACATAATAAAGTGAAGTTTGGAAAATTTAACTGTCTAACACACCACAGTGTATGTAAACATTAAGAGCTTGATTCAAACAGAAAAACAAAAAGTCAACACATATTAAAACTGGTATCCCCTTCTTAAATCACCAGGTCTCTGTGCTGACACATTGGCCATCCTATCTTAGAAACAGAGTACAGAGGACGAAGGGGAACCACTGGAACTAGGATAAGTTCTGGAGTTCTTTGGGAAGTTGGCTAGAAAACCAGAAGCCATATTGAGTAGTTCAGGTACAGCTGTGCAGGACATTTCATTAGTGATATTATCAGTCTCTGGTTAAAAGAGTAAATGGAAATCTTACGAATCATTAGTAACCCTGAGCTGGAAATACAGCTGGCACTTTGCCCTGGGATAGAAGTTTGAGACAGCAAAGAATGACTGAGAGTATTTGTTTCTTTGGTTTTTCAGCATATGATGACTTCTGTACTACTAGCGATACTCAGTGTTGAGCCCTTGATACTGATATTTCTAACATCAGTTAGAAGGTTGCCTATATCCAAGTAATACAATATTATAGAATTTCAAAATTAAAATTAAATAATGAAAGTAAATAAAAATTTCAGTACTAGGATTATTTTAATTTGCATGATGCTTTTCATCTGACAACTCAAAAATAACTGAATCTCTTTAAAAGCTGATACAAGTCTTTCAAGAAAATGTCTCTTTCAGTATACATTTTCCTTAGCCTGCCGCTAAAACTTCTAAACTTGTCTTAAATTCAAACCTAGAGTAGTTCACTTAAGAAACCTGGGTGGTGGCTCAGTCAGTTAAGCATCTGGCTCTTGATAACTGCTCACGGTCCTGATCTCGTGGTCCTGATCTCATGGTGGTGATATGGAGCCCCGGTCAAGCTCCGCACTGAGCGCGGAGCCTGCTCGGGAATCTCTCTCTCCCTCTCTCTCTGCACCTTCCCTACTTGGGTGCTGTCTCTCAAACATCAAAAAAAAAAAAAACATCAAAATAAACATCAAAAAAAAACCCCACAAAAAACCTAACACCTAATGGTTTGTCATAACCAGTAGTCTTTTTTCATAGCATGCAAATAGGGATTCACTTACATTTGTTCAAAATGTCTTAGAGAAGACCAGTACATGGTCAGTAATGTTGAATATGAATTGGAAACAATTGTTTAGTGTGTGAATATTAGTATTGATCTGTTCCTGTTTACCAACCCATTTCTAATTGCCAATCCGAAGCTATACTGCGTATTGTCAATGTGTTACCTGATTTTTATAAGAAACAGGATATTAGGGAGGAAATGAACGAGCAGAAGATAAACAGTAAAAACAGACCTTCCATTTCTGTATCTATAAGTGTCTACATTCACCGATGTGTATACATATAGAGTCAAGTCTACCATCATAGAAAAGCTTAGAGAAAGTCATGACTCAATTTAGTTTTTCCCATTTTTGTTGTTTCACCATAAAGTATGGAATCCTACTCAACACATTTTAGCAAAGTAGCTAAAAGAATAGACCAGATAATTTTATTTTTTTTCAATATATGAAATTTATTGTCAAATTGGTTTCCATACAACACCCAGTGCTCATCCCAAAAGGTGCCCTCCTCAATACCCATCACCCACCTTCCCCTCCCTCCCACCCCCCATCAACCCTCAGTTTGTTCTCAGTTTTTAAGAGTCTCTTATGCTTTGGCTCTCTCCCACTCTAACCTCTTTTTTTTTCCTTCCCCTACCCCATGGGTTTCTGTTAAGTTTCTCAGGATCCACATAAGAGTGAAACCATATGGTATCTGTCTTTCTCTGTATGGCTTATTTCACTTAGCATCACACTCTCCAGTTCCATCCATGTTGCTACAAAGGGCCAAATTTCATTCTTTCTCATTGCCACGTAGTACTCCATTGTGTATATAAACCACAATTTCTTTATCCATTCATCAGTTGATGGACATTTAGGCTCTTTCCATAATTTGGCTATTGTTGAGAGTGCTGCTATAAACATTGGGGTACACGTGCCCCTGTGCATCAGTACTCCTGTATCCCTTGGGTAAATAGCAGTGCTATTGCTGGGTCATAGGGTAGGTCTATTTTTAGTTTTTTGAGAAACCTCCACACTGTTTTCCAGAGCGGCTGCACCAGTTTGCATTCCCACCAACAGTGCCAGAGGGTTCCCGTTTCTCCACATCCTCACCAGCATCTAGAGTCTCCTGATTTGTTCATTTTGGCCACTCTGACTGGTGTGAGGTGGTATCTGAGTGTGGTTTTGATTTGTATTTCCCTGATGAGGAGTGACGTTGAGCATCTTTTCATGTGCCTGTTGGCCATCCGGATGTCTTCTTTAGAGAATTGTCTGTTCATGCTTTCTGCCCATTTCTTCACTGGGTTATTTGTTTTTCGGGTGTGGAATTTGGTGAGCTCTTTATAGATTTTGGATACTAGGCCTTTGTCTGATATGTCATTTGCAAATATCTTTTCCCATTCCGTTGGTTGCCTTTTAGTTTTGTTGGTTGTTTCCTTTGCTGTGCAGAAGCTTTTTATCTTCATAAGGTCCCAGTAGTTCATTTTTGCTTTTAATTCCCTTGCCTTTGGGGATGTGTCAAGTAAGAAATTGCTACGACTGAGGTCAGAGAGGTCTTTTCTCGACCAGATAATTTTAAAAAATATATTGTTTCACAAGCATCAAGCTTTTAACTACTTGTTACTGAGACTTAGGTCAGCAAAACAAAAAGCAAAATGTAAGTTACGCAAAGTTGTGGAGAAAACTGTGTGCAACATTGTTGTAGAAAGTGATGAGCAAAATTAAACCTGACCTCAGAGAGCTCCCACTTTAACAGGAAGAACAAGAAAGGAAAACTGGAGTATGTGAGTACGAGTTATAAATCAAATAGAATAGCCGCACTTAAGGTTTATTTGTGTTTTTGATGAATAGACTTTCTTAATTTTAGCTCATTTTACCAATCTTTATGAATAGTGCTTTATGTGTACTGTTAAAAAACCAATTTTCCCTCTGTGACATCATGAAGACTTTTGCTTATTTTAAAACTAGGATGTATTTCATAAACCATAAAATTTATCTTTTAAGATATAAAATTTAGTGGGTTTTAGCACACTTACAGAATTATGGAAATATCACCATTATCTTATTTAAAAATGTTTTCATCACCCCAGAAGAAATCCCATACCTACTGGCAATCAGTCCCCTTCTCTGTCCCTCAGTCTCTGGAAACCTTTCATTTGCCATCTTAGAGATTTTCCTGTTCTGTACACTTCACATTAATGTTCTGTACACTTCACATGTAATTTTTAGTCTTTTGTGCCCAGATTCTGTCATGTAGAATAATGTGCTCAAGGTTCATCCATGTTGTAGCATTTACAAGTACTTCATTCCTTTTTATGGCTAAGTTATATTCCATTGAATGGATACACCAAATTGTGTTCATTCATCCTCAACTAATGGGCATTTCAGACTGTTTCCACCTCAAGCTGTTGTAAGTAATCCTGCTGTGAACATTTGTATGCACGTATATTTTCACTTCTCTCAAGTATATAATTAGGAGTAGAATTTCTGAGTCATACAACTCTAACTTTTCCAGGAACTATCAAACATTTTTCCAAAGTGGTTGCACCATTCCCATCAGGAATGGATAAGGGGTCTGATTTCTCTCTCTCTCTCTCCCCACCCCCATAGATAGATAGATAGATAGATAGATAGATAGATAGATAGATGTACATGTATATGTGTGTATGTATACATATATACATAATATATATAAATGTATATGTATTTATCCTCATCTATATATAAAGATGTATATATAAAAATGTATATATATATATATATATATATAAAATCATGTCATCTTTATTTTTTTAATTTTTTAATGTTTATTTTTGAGAGACAGAGCACAAGTTGGGGAAGCACAGAGAGAGAGGGAGACAGAATCTGAAGCAGGCACCGGGCTCTGAGCTGTCAGGACAGAGCCCAATGCGGGGCTTGAACCCACAAACTGTGAGATCATGACCTGAGCCAAAGTCAGTCGCTTAACCAACCGAGCCACCCAGGCACCCCTTGTGTCATCTTTAAATAAAAATAGTTTCAGATATCCCTTGCCAATCTGAGCACCTATTATATATTTACTTTTCTTACCTAATTTCCCATTGCTAGAACCTTCAGTGCAGTGTTGAATAGAAATGGTCAGACAGACATCCTTGTCTTGATTTTTATTTATCTTGCTTTTGTCTTGTTCTTGGGGTAAATATATCATCTTTTATCATTAAGTGTAATGATATATGTAAATTTTTGTAGATATTTTCTCAGGTAGAATAAGTTCCCTTTTCTTTCTAGTCTGTTGAGTATTTTAACATGAGTATTAGATTGTGTTAAATGCCTTTTTGCATCAATTAGGAGGATATATGGTTTTTTGTCCTTTATTCTGTATGATCTGTTACATTGATTAATTTTTGTTTGTTGAACAAACCTTTATTCTTGGAACAAATCTCAGTTGGTTATAATGTTTAATCGTTTTTTATATGTGGCTAGATCTGAGTTGCTAGTATTTTGTTGAAGAGTTTTGTGCCTATATTCCTAGAAGATATTGGCATTACTTTTATTTTGCTGAAAGGTTTTTATCCTGCTTTGATCCCACAGCAATACTGTCATCATAGGATATTTTGTGACATGGCCTTTCTTCCCTGATGTTTGGAGTTTTGAAGTACTGGTATTAATTCTTTTTTGAACATTTGGTAGGACTCACTAGTGCACCCGTGTAGGCCTGCAGTGGACTTTATGGAATTTTTGCTTTGTTTTGTTTTGCTTTACTAATTGTTGTCTTTGCAATAGATCCTTTAAATTTTCTTAGTTCATTTCAGTAGTTTGGGTCTTTTTAGGAACTTGTCCATTTCATTTGTTGACTTGCAGTCATTTGTAGTGGTCTTTTAGTTATTATTTTTTTAACTTTCTGTGAGATTAAAAATGATTTTTACTTTTCATTTCTGATTTTAATAATTTTAGTCTGTGGTTAAGAATTTAGCTTGCTCTTATTTTGTTGTTATTTTATGGTAAAACATTACAGTATTGACTTGAGATCTATCTTCTTTTTGCTATAAAATTCCCTGTAAACACTCTTTTTGGTGTATCCCATAACTTTTTTGTATGTTTTGTTTCTGTCTTTGTTTTCATTTATTTTTTTGGAAGTGTTTTGTAATTTCTTCCCCCCCACCCCCCGACATTAGTTCTTTAGTAGTGTGTTCTTTAATTTCCACAATTTTGTGAATTTTCCTAATTCCTTTTTCTGATTTCTAACATCATCCCTTTGTGGTTTTTGTGTTTTTGAGAACACTGTTTCTCTGATTTCACTCCTTTTAAATTTGTTAAGACGTCTTGTGTTGTGACCTAATACATGGTCTGCGTTGGATATGTTCCTTGTGCACTTGAGAAAGTAGTATATTCTGCTCTTGGTGGCTGGAGTGTTACAATTCGTATGACAGTGATAATCCAGTCTTCTATTTCTTTTGTAATCTTCTGTTTGTTCTATGGATTATCCAAATTGTGATAATGAGGTTTCCAATAATTATTGTTGAAAACTCTGTTTTTGTATCAGATTTGTCAGTTTTTGCTTTACATATTTTTGGGCTATGCTGTTATGTGTATACATGTTTATAATTGTGTAACTTCATGATTAACCCATTTATCATGAAATATCTTTTTTTTTGTATCAAGTAGCATTTTTCTTTGTCTTAAAGCCTATTTTGTCTGATATTAGTATAACTACTCCAGCTCTCACTTTTGCTTTTATTAACTTTTAGAAGCTTAATGATTACTTTGCATACTTAACCAATAATTCTCTGGAACTGACTTAGTGTATGGTGTGAGACAAAAGTCTTTGTGTGTGTATTTTATTTGTTTTTATTTGTCTAATTTTCTTGTATGGATTGCCAAATGGCCATGCAACATTATTTTAATTCAGTAATTATTCCTTCCCTATGAATCTGTTGTGCCATTTTTTTCATAATTTAAGGATCCATTTATAGACAGTTCTGTAATTTCACCTTTTCTCTTCATCTATTTCTCTGCCCTTGCACCAAACCCAATATTTCTTACATAATGTGGTTTTTAGGTAAGTCTTTACATCTCTTGTTATTTTCTTTAATAGTTCCTCAGTGATTCTTTACTCATTGTATTTTTCCATATCAATGTCAGAGTTTTTGTTGCTATCAATGGACAAAATATTCATGATAGTAAAACATGAAATTACAGATTATTATTAGTAGGACTCTCATTTATGTATCTATTTAGTCCATGAAAATAACATTTTTCTAGATTTTTAAAATTATAAAATTTATAAATTTTATATATAAATTATTGTATTTATATTTATAAATAATTTATATTTGCACATGTATAAGTTATATATAAAATTTGCAACATATTATGTAATTAATGTTTTGTCATTCTTTTCTAGATATCTTGTATTTGTCAATATTTTTAAAATAAACTTTAATTTTCAGAGCAGTTTTAGGTTTATAGCAAAATTGAGCAGAAAGTAGAGTTACCATTTACCACCTTCACACCCCCACCCTCCCAACACATAACCTCCCTCATTATCAACATCCTGCACAAGGGTGATAAATTTGTTACAGCTGATGAACTACACTGACACATCATTATTACCAAAGTCTGAAGTTTATATTAGGGTTCATTCTTGGTGCTGTACATTCTATGGGTTTGAACTAATGTAAAATGACATGTAATGTCCACTATTACAATATGCAGAGTAGATTTACTACTTTAAAAATTCTCTGTACTCTATTTGTCCCTTCCTCTGTTCCAGCCCCTTATATCAAGATTTTAAAATGATACATTTAAAATTTTATTTAAATTTTATTTAAAATTAGTTTTCATTTAAAACAACTATTTCTTTTTCTTTTGATTTTTCCCATATCAAACTATTTTGCAAAACTTCCTAAAAATCTATTTGTAGATTTTGGAATTATTATGTTTACAATTATGTCATCTATGAATAATGTTTGCTTTACTATTTTTATTACTCTCATTATGCCATTTATTTATTTTCTTATATTTGTTCACTTGCTGGTACTTTCAGTATGGTGGTTGAAGTGATGGTCCCTAATACAGTTCTGTTTTCAAAAAAAGAAACTTTCCAACATTTCACAAATTGTGTATTGCCTTTATAAGATCTAAATATGTGTCATCTAGTCCTTGCTTGCAGAGAGTCTTTATTATGAACATATATGCAGAGTCTTTATTATGAACATATATTGACATTTTGTATCTATTGCAATAACTCTCCTTTAAGTATTTATTAGTGTGTTGTGGCACCTGGGTAGCTCAGTCAGTTCAGCGTCTGACTCTTGATTTCAGCTCAGGTCATGATCTCACAGTTCATGGGATTGAGCCCCAAATTAGGCTCTGTGCTGACAGTGCGGAGCCTGCTTGGTATTCTCTCTCTCCCTCTCTCTCTGCCCCTCCCCCACTTGTGTGTGCACCCTCTCGCTCTCTCTCTCTCTCAAAAAAATAAAACTTAAAAAAAAGAATGTACTAATATGTTGAGAAATGTTGTGCCCACAGTATTAGGCATTGCATAGTTGCAAACTTAATCCACAGTAAGATATGCAAGAGGGTGCTTAAGCCCAAAAGACTGAGAATGTAAACTTTTAGCCAATATGTGCATAAATGGAAACCTTCATACCCATGTGCATCACCTCTGGAAAATCCTTTGGCATCATCTACATACGTTAAAATACAAATTTGCTAAGACTCATCACTTCCACTCCAGGTACATAACTAACAGAAGTACATCAGGATATGCCTTGAGGGACATACACAAGAATGTTTATCAGACTATTGCTTGTAATGACTAAAAATGAAACAAAACAAAACAAAACAAAACAAAAAAACCCAAAAAGAACAACAACAACAACAAAATAAACCATGAATTCCCAGCCAGACATATTATGCTTAATTCAGCAGTATAATAATATAGAGATTATAAAAATGAATAAACTATATCTACCTCCAATGACACAATTGGTTCCACAAGGAAAATACTGGGTGGAAGAAAAGGAAAAGTAATACACTGAATGATTCCACGTATACAGCAATAAATACCTCTCTATGTATAATATGTATAAATGCAAGCATACATACAATACTAAAGTGTATTGTGAAGAGATACATGTGATGTGCCTAAACTAAAAACTTGCGGTAGGCATGGGGGGCGGAGGGCCAGTGACATAGCTTCCAGGAACATCAAAATTGTAATTTCTTTAGTGCACAGGAGAACATACCGATGAGAAAGACACAACAGGAAAGCTTCTCAAGATACTGGCAAACTTCTAGCTCTTGATCTTGGTGGTGGTGACATGGATATTTACATTGTGATGATTTATCAACCCGCAACTTCATGTTTTCTTCCATTTTTTGTATGTGTAGTATACTCTGCATTTTAAAAAATAGATGTTGTTTGGGATTTTTTAAAGAAGAAGCAGAACACTTAATGGTTACAGTATGTTTTGTTTTTCTTTCTTAAGAGCAAGACTTCTTTCTGAGTCATCCTGCATCGCCTCAGAGAGGAAGATAAATGCTTGTTGCAGGCTATTACTTATAATATATGTTTCTCAGCTATTTTTGAGCCTCAGTTCCATATGAGCCTTATAAAAATTTAAATTGCTTGGTTACTATAAAATTTAAATGTTTGGTATAAATTCAAATAAGCATCTCTCAATAACTATTATACTATCTCTCTTCTATATATTATATGTGGACCGTTAGAATATCATTTGGGAGAAAATGTGTCATTAATGAGAAAAATGGGTAGAAGCCATGTGGCAAGTCTTCTGTTCCAATGACAGAATTGAATTTCTTCAGTCCTGAACAAGTCCCAAGGATAACTGGCTGTATTGTCAATGACAGTAGAGTCAGTTGAAAATCATCTGTATCAAAGTTCACATGTGTATTACCTTTTCAGCTTCATATGCAAAGTTATCTGCAATGGGCTGAATGTGACTGTTTTGAAAGGTGTTATTTATCTTTTAGGTTTAACACCAAAGCAGGAATTCTGCACAACAAATTCATATTATGCAAACCTATTTTATAAATATTTTTTTCATGTTTATTTTTGAGAGAGAGACAGTGTGAGCAGGGGAAGGGAGGAGAGAGAGGGAAGCACAGAATCTCAAGCAGGCTCCAGGCTCCAAGCTGTCAGCACAGAGCCTGACATGGGGCTCAAACCCATGAACCGTAAGATTGTGACCTGAGCCGAAGTTGGGTACTCAATCGAGTGAGACACCCGGGCTCCCCTAAATTTTAACTCACCTACATTCTTTCATGATTTTGAAAAAAGTATACCTTATAAAATATAATGAACTATTTAAAGAACATGCAAGTTAAAAAATCTGTCTCATTGCCAGAAACTCTGACATACGACATAATCCAGAGAGTGCTCTAATTTCATAGAATATGTATAGGATGAGAAGTCATTGAATAGAACAAGAACTTATTCTCGCTCTTTTTCTGTGGTGAAATTGCTTATCCAATTTGGGTCACAGATTCCTTGTTCATAAAACCAAAGAATAGGATTCCCAATTGTGGTTTTCAAACTATATTCCAAGATTCTTTAGCCTCCCCATAAATGGCTCAAGGACAGCCATAAAGCAACAGGGAACCTAAGTGAGCAAGAATCCTACAATTGATTCAGAAATGTAGCCCCATTTTTAAAGATTATATATCAGGCTTTATATAAACTCTCACTGGGCTAAAGGAGGTCCTGCTGGCTAAATTAAAACAAATGATAAGAATATCAATGATATTGGCGCCTGGGTGGCTCAGTCGGTTGAGCGTTCGACTTCAGCTCAGGTCATCATCTCACGGTCCGTGAGTTCAAGCCCGGTGTCAGGCTCTGGGCTGATGGCTCAGAGCCTGGAGCCTGCTTCCGATTCTGTGTCTCCCTCTCTCTCTGCCCCTCCCCCGTTCATGCTCTGTCTCTCTCTGTCTCAAAAATAAATAAACGTTAAAAAAATTAAAAAAAAAAACTGCTACCAATTAATCATTCAATTTTGAACTCTTTTACCTTAGTCATGTGTAGAATGAAGAGATTGGACTAGATAAAGCCTAAGGTCTCTTTCTGTTTAAAACTTCTGGCTCTAAATCTTGAGAAGAATCCTAATAAATTTTACCAAGTGCCTTACATTAAAAAAAGAATACTAAGCAATTCTCCACTGGATCCACCATGAACTATTTTTTGAACAAACTAATAACCCTTCTTAAAATATTTAAGAACAATACCTCAAGGAGCTTGTGAAGCGATAAGGGAAAGTTCAATAGTACTTCTTTCATTTTCATGAGAGTCAGATTTATTTTTAAATTACATTTACTCAAGCAAAGCATCCAGCACTAATATGGAAGTGACATCTAAAATTCCATCATTTCAGTGCCCAGTATTGAGTTCTGCCTCTCAAATGAAATGTGAGTGCTCAGATGTAAACTACATTGATTTAGAGTCCATCATTCTAAAATAAATGTCTTCAATTTAAAAATATAACCAAATGTTTATTGGGGATTGTGTAGATTCTAAATTGAATTAAAAAGGAACAGAAATTTTGACAAAATCAAAGCTTTTCACATGCTTGTCTCGAAAATATCAGTAGGTATTGATAAAAACCTTCAATAGCCTCAGTTCCACTTTAATTCTAATTAAGAGTTAAACATGAAACCAAAACACAATGAAGATGAAATCAAAATAATTTTGTTACTCAATCTGTAGATTAAGCAGAATGCAGAAACATCTTTAGAAAATATCAGGTGGATTGGGGCGCCTGGGTGGCCATTTGGAAAAGCGTCCAACTTCAGCTCAGGTCATGATGTCCTGGTTCATGGGTTTGAGCCCCGCGTCGGGCTCTGTGCTGACAGCTCAGAGCCTGGAGCCTGCCTGGGATTCTGTGTCTCCTTCTCTCTCTGACCTTCCCCCAACTCATGTTATGTCTGTCTCACTCTCAAAAATAAAATAAACATTAAAAAAGAAAAGAAAATATCAAGTAGATTCATGATATCTCTAGGAAATATGTTATCCACGGCTATTACGCGCATGTGCATTATTATGCACATGAAATTAGGATCTTCATAACCCCCAGTTGTTTTGGTTTCAGTATGCCTTACACCGATACCACATTCTTCAATGCTGAAGAATTTCTGAGATGACAATAATCCATCAGTGCAACTGTCCCTTTCATACACGGGTGCTTGGATGGTCATCTTCTCATGGTCATCTGTGACATCAACATGTAATTGCAAAGGTATTTTCAAGGGTGTTGACCTACATGCCCAACTTTAAATATCTTGTCTGTAACAATCCCCTAACCTACCAGTTTTAAACTTACCCATGTCAACTTTAAGTTTCTGAAATTAGCCCATTAACCTGAAAACAGAAGTAAATAATAATGTAACTTTATGAAACATCCCTAGGTACAATGTTGATTCATGTCCCTTAAGGGAGCTCATTCATAATGAGATAATTTCAGGTTATTGTAAAGCTACAGTAATAAAGATAGTTTGGTATTGATGTTGACAGACAAATAGAACCATGGAATACAACTGAGCACAGATATAAACTGACAAATATAACGAGAGCTATTTTTTTATAAAGGTATAAAGACAGTTCAGTGATTGAAGAATTTTTTTTAAATCAAATGGTGCTGGAACATTTGAATATCGTGTGCAAAAAAACCAGGAACTTGAATTCATTTTTCACACCAGATGCAGAAATCCTCAAAATGGATCATCTATATAAATTCAAAACTGAAAACTATAAAATTTCCTGAAGAAAGTAGGAGAAAAATTATGTGATCTTGGGTTAAGCCGGTGGTTCTCCAACCAGGGCGATTTTGTCCCTGAGGGGACTTTCAGAAATGTCTGGAGACATTTGGTCACTATAAGGGGGAGAAGGTGCTACTGGCATTAAATGGGATCCTGCTAAATGTCCAACACGACACAAAACAGCCATGGATGACATAATTATGTGAATGAAAAGACAACAGTGCAACTATTTAGAGACCCTCACTTAGGACAAGTTTTCTCGAATACAACACCAAAAGCACTATCAATAAAAGAAAAAAAAAAGACAATCTGATAAAGCAGACTTCATCAAAATTAAGGACTGCCCTTCAAACGACATTGTTAGGAGAGTGAAAATACTGACCAAAACTGGAGAAACTTTGCAAAGCACGTCTGATAAAGGATTTAAATCCAGAATCTCCAGATGTCAAAACAATAATGAACAAATACAAGCAGCTCAATAAAAATGAATAAAATATATAGACAGGCACTTCATAATAGAAAATGTGGAGATACGAGTACTTAAAAATGTTTACCATCATTATTTTTTTTAGGGAATGAAAATATAACCGCCATGAAATACAAGTTCACATCTATTAAAATATTGAACATTTGAAAGAATGACCATACCAAGTTTTGACAAAGATGTGGAAAAACAGGCATGTGCGTATACTATTTTGATGATGTAAAATGGCACAATCACTTTGAAAAGCCACTTGGTAGACTCTTAAAATATTATACATATACTTGCCACATGATCCAGCCATTCCACTTCTATGTATGATTCAAGAGAAATGAAAGCATATGTTCACGCAAATACATGGACAAATGACAGAGAACCAACTGAGCGTCATTGGAGAAGACATGGGTGGGGGATGGATGAAATGGGTGATGAGGAGTAAAGAGGGCACTTGCTGGGATGAGCACCGGGTTCTGCTCCTGAAACCAATACTACACTGTTTGTTAACTAACTTTAATTTAAATAAATAAATTTAAAAATATATATGCACAAATGATCATAGCGGCTTTATTTGTAATAAGCCTGAAGCGGAAACCACCCAAGTATCTATTGTCTGGCAAATGGATATATAAGCTGTGGTATATTTATACAATGGAATGCTTCTCAGCTATTAAATTAAAAGGAGTATGCGCTACAACATGGATGAATTTTGAAATAAATTTGCTGAACAAAAGGACACAAGCCAAAACACATGTATACTGCAAAAGGTTAATCACTAGTTGTCTCTGGATGGGTGGTAATCTGGGGAGAGGCAACAGAAAGGTCTTGAGAAGGTTTTTCCACGTGATGGATATGTCATTTTTGAGATTGCGCTGATGATGCCACAAGTTTGTACCTATGTCAGTAATTTAAGTTGTTCCCTTTAAATATGTGTAGTTTGTTGTATGTCAGTTATACTTTAAAAAACTACCCAAAAAGAGCAAATTAAAGAGCTAAACCAGTATACCAATCTAGAGACATTAAGAATGTAAGCCTGAAGGGCATGATGTTCAAACTAGAAAAACAAAATCTGTTCATGAGTTAAACCCCAAATCAAAAACACATTTTTATATCTTATTTAAGAATTTCAGGGACACTGTAGCAAGTTAGAAAGATTTGATTTAAATTAGAGCTGATTTAAAATTGTATTTATTGAATAAAAGTCAGTTGACTGGAAAAAAAAATCTTGAGTGTGGAAAAGCTTAGCCCTTGAATACAATGGGTGAAAAGTGTCACTGTTCATGGTTAACTCCATTTGGCACAAGGCACAGAATTTCACACCTAGAACACTTAATGTCCTGTGAAAACAAACCAGTGAGTGCTGTTGAGTTTCATGCCCACAACATAATGGAGAAGACACAGTTAAAAATTGTATAACAGATAGAGAGGATTATGGTTTTAATTTGAAGCAATACCTAACCCTTGTGAATGGGCCCATCCAGACCATCTGCTCCTCCAAGGAAAGTACCAATTATTAAAGCTCTGAGTGGAGTTGGTTCCCTCCCATGATAGCAGAAGGTAGGAGGCAGTTTAAAGCATTCAGGGACCTCATGCTTGTTTTTAAAGCTGATGATTTTTCTGTTGACAGTACTGATTTGTGGGCTCATTCGTGCTGATTAGCAGAGAGACTGCTAAAGACTTGAAGTCTGGGAACAAAGCAAAACAAAACCCACATAGTCCCTCTCCTCCCCTCCCCAGCTTCCTACACAGAACATTTCCAAATGAACTTCTCTACCATCTCATGTGATCGCCCAGGTACACAGCAGTGGCTCCAAGCAATGTATTTATAGTGTTTATCCCAACACAGTACTCATGAAACCATTTAAGTAAATATTATTTTGATATTTTCCCTATTTTTTCTTTTTGCATTGTCTAAGATGGAAAAAAATAAAGGGCTCTCCAGGGAAAGCAGTGCAACATTTTAAATTCTCAAATGGGGGCCCATGGGTGGCTCAGTCGGTTAATTGTCTGACTTCAGCTCAGGTCATGATCTCATGGTTCATAGGTTCCAGCCCCGTATTGGGCTCTGTGCTGACAGCTTGGATCCCAGAGCCTGTTTTGGATTCTGTGTCTCACTCTCTCCCTGCCCCTCCCCTGCTTGTGCTCTATCTCTCTGTCAGAAATAAATAAACATCAAAAAAATTTTTTTTAAATAAATAAAATGAAAATTCTAAAATGTAGTTATGGAAGGATTGATCAATGAAATTTTTAATGGCAACCAAGAAAATTAGGCAAAAATTGTGAAATACGGTTGAGAAAGACATTACTTACCCAAACTGGACCTGAAGAGATATTGGCATTGGGCAAGATGCTCAATTTCACTGAACTGTAGTTTCTATACCTCTGTTGTCAGAATAGATGTGAGGATGCCAAGAATTCTACAAAGAAAAAACAGTTACTTGCCTCTGCTTTAGGGAGGGGGTGATATATAATTATACGGTGCAGAAACCAGAGTTTCTATATAATATTTTATAGCTACAGTGCAAATTCATAATTTCTTTATTTTGTCCTGCACATTGGGGAATGGAATCTTAATTTTTGTTTTGTTTTGTTTTGTTTTTGAGCCTTAAAATTTAAGTAGAACTTAGTGTGTCTAAAGAGCCAAGAAAAACAGGTTTTCCAAATCTTCACAATATTAGGGCACGAGAAAAATTTTTAGATGTGGCAATTAGCCACCTTCTCTTTCCAGGAAAAGCTTACAAATTACAAATTACAATCATGGGTCATCACAAGATGATACCAACTGTCTCTGTGATAGTCATCCTTATACAGGGAATAAAATAATTCATTTTTTATTCATAGATATGTTGTTTACATTGATCTGTTTTAATGATGAGTTGAAAGTGAAATCCTTCCATGGAGACTGAATAGAAAATATCAACATTCTACAGAAAGTAAATTGCCATCCTAAGTAATTCATTCTTTGAAAGTCTCCATTGTTCAGGGTTTATATTTATATTTATTAATTTAATATATATATATAGTATATGTAATACATATAAATATATGCCTTACTTCAAAATTAGGGAAGTAGCTTCAGCTTCTTATGTAATTTTTCACAATTTATTTGTCTATTAAAATATTTATGAATAACACATTATGTCTTCTAAACCTGCCACTTAATAACTACTAAATCTTGAACAAATTACTTACGTTATCTTTCCTTCAGTTTATTTTCTCATTTGTGAAATGGCTCAAAGAGATATCCTAAATATTAAATGAGCAAATAGAGGCAAAATACTTAGATTAGTGCCCAGAATACAATACTTTTTCAAGACGTTTAGCTAAATAGCTTTACATATGCCGAACACTGGAGAAACCATAGTGTGATAAGACTAGTGTATCCCCTAGCTTCTCAGAACTTAGAATTCCATGCAAAACCAATAGTAGTCACACATGATTATACTTATTTCGTTTAATAATATCTTCATACAAACTATGTAAAAAGGAACAGAGCATTAAAACATATCAACCCCAGTGTCTAAAGGAACACCCAGATACCGATAATAAATAACAAAGCATCATGTGTATAATGAAGGCACAAAATACTGTGGTTTATGGAAAGGGAAAAATTTTGTTCCGTTTGTATGATTATGGAGAATGCAGAGACAAATAATACTTTAACATAATTTCTAAACATGGCCATTTTAGTTCTTTCTAGCCTTAAGATTACAGACCACAGGGAATTCCAAAAACAATACTCCAGTCAAAACTATAGTTTCAGAAACAAAACGATAAAATATTGCAGTGACAACAAGAGAAAGGTCTGAAGGAACAAAGAACTTGTATAACATCGTAAGCAACAAAATGATTATTAACAAATTCAATGTGATCCACTTTTTGTCTAGGAAGATTAGAGGAAATTTACTCATGGGAGGGAAGGAGGGAGCCTTGGTAAGGTTGATTTCGGCAGATTTTTTTAAAATAAAATAGATGCATTAAAGGGACATTCTGTGCGTATGGAAGTATATTTCCTGATACAGGATGCTTCTCCACCTAACCAATGAAATTCTCGTTTTCTGTGCTGACTAGTTTGTCCTGAGGGTAGTAAAGGCATTTTGCAAACTGTACCTGCTTGTTTACAAGCAATCTTATGGCCAGTTCAAAAATAGTGAACATGTACTTCTAAGAAAAAAGGAAAAACTCTATATGGACTGAGTAATTGTTTTTAATTCACGTTTAAGTGTGCTTATATGTATTTAATTGGAAATGGGTATGAGCCCTCATGCTCAGAGGTGCTCTCGAAACACAAGCTAATGAGTCTTGGGAGAACAATGTGAGAGATTACATTTAAAGTGTTAGATCAAATGAACACATGCTCATTTCCTTCTTATCCGGAGGTGGCATTCAGATGCCTAACTGCGGATACATTATTTTTTTCACAGACAAGACATTTGGCTTCTTACACAACTGCTTACTTGGGAAGACTGTTGGGTTGGCAGCTATAGCCAATTCCCATTGTCAGAAATGAATAAAATTGCAAGTTCGAGGATGATTCTTTAAAAAAAAAAGAAAGAAAGTCTTTTTGTTCTTTCACAGACACATATGGATCGTTGGGAGAAGAAAGTGTTTTCCTTCTGTCTCTAATTAAGCTTTCATGCATCCCTGGCCTCCATTAACTTAGAAAAGCAGAGACCTTGTGTAAATGAGATTGCAGATGTGAAGATACTTGGAAACTGCAGAACACTATACAATTCTAAGGCATAAACACTACTGTAAATACCACAGGTTCTCCCATCTTTTCCATGAAATCATCACTAACTACCTTACTATGTAATAAGCTTCTTCTTTCAAATCTCATTACTGCAGTCTTGCTAGTCATTCCTTAAAAACAAAAAAGAAGAAGAACTGTAAATTACACTCCACCAAGAATGTGCTCAAACCATTCCATCAACAGGGAACATTCCTTTCTTTATTTTGCCTATATTAAATCCTCTAGCTTACTTAATTTAAAATGCTAACTGATCACCTACTATTCACCAGACACTGTTCTGAGCCCCACAGTACAGCAATCAAAGGGACAGAAATATTTTTCCTTGGGAAGCTTAGTTAGTTTTTCTGTTTTTTCCCCTTGATTTCTTCAAGAAAAAGAAGGGAGGCCAGTAGGCTGGAACATGGTGGGATGAGGGAAAGCGAAACCAGAACAGTTTGTTGTGGTTCTCTACCACGTGGGGAGCCTTGTTGCCATGGTAAGGAATATGGACTTCATTTTAAGTGTGACAGAAATATACAGGAAGTTTTTAAGCAACAGGGAATAATGGCCTGATGTATGTTTTTATAAGATGATTCTTTTTTTTGCTAGAACTACCCTTAGACTCCGGCAAGAGAAAGCCACTGCCTTGAGCCCCACCATTTAGAAAACTCTGTATATCAGATACACGAACAATAAATCTGTTAAAGATATGCCCTCCTCTGTCATTTGGAACATGACAAGCAGCACTGGCACAGGACAACTTGTCACCATAAATACCAGTTCTTGAGACAAATGGTGTTTAGACCCCAGGGCAATGCTTCTCCACATCTCTGGCCCTGTGTCCTTAATACTAAAGGGGCCTGCATTTGCATGGCATAAAGGTCTATGAGTTATACCCTTGTCAAAGTCAGAAACAGACACCACCCCAGTATGCAAGTAGGATTTGAACAGCAGGAATACTTAGGTAGGAGATAAGACAAAGACATATTTTACATCCATTTTCTCGGATGTGTACTGAAACATTCTTTTCTGGTAACAAGCAGTCACATCCTTGTATCTATTTATTGCCCAATTCATGTTTACATGTATACTTATGAATCAACACAACTATTTATAATCCAGGAATAGTGTACAATTTTAAATAGTTCCTGTTGTTTTTGAATTTGTATACATGTGTACCTAGATCGGAGGCAAGCCAGAACACTACAAAGTTTGTGGGCTAAATTGAGCCCACCTTCTGTTTATGTATGTAAGGCGTTAGCTACCCCCATTTCTTTCTGCGTTTTTTATGCTTGTTTTTGTGCAAGATTGAGTTTTGCTATTAAGACCCCGCAGCCCCAAAACCCTAAAGTATATACTACCCAAACCCTTACAGTAAAAGTTTTCTTCCATCCATCTATACATGAAGTGTCATGCGAATTCTTGTATATGCCTAGATGGTGCTTAAGAGATAGTGAAACAAAAAAAGTGGCTAGCTTTGAAAGGTCACAAAGGTACTTTCCTGAGAGTGGAAAACTATGCCTACACAAAACATACACCATTGGAAATGACAGCTTTACTCATAATATCCCCACACTGGAATAACTCAAATATCTGTTATCAGTTTAATTGATAAGCTCACTGTAGTATGTCCACAAAATGGCATGATTCTCAGCAATAAAAAGAAATAACTTCCACAATACGCAACAGCATGCACAAATTCAAAAATATGTCGAGTGGTAAAAAGCAACAAAAAGAATACTTATTGCACAACCCCATTTATTTGGAGTTCTAGAATAAGCACAACTACTTTACATTTAAAAAGGAGTTCCGTAGTTGCCTGCAGCCACAGGTATAGGGAAAGGAATTGACTGCAAAACTCCCTAAATTTGAAAACTCCTAAAGATCTTTGGACAAAGCTCAAGGACAAAGGAAGCAGATTTGTGGGGATTGGCCTGATTTTATACACAGTGTCTGCACGCCTGAAAGGAAAGCAGGGTGGCATTTAGCAAGCAGCTATCTACTTTGCTGAAAACCACAGGAAACTGGCTGACAAATTGGGAGTCTCCTGCACTCTCTTCACTGGAATAGGAATAAGAACAAACGTGCATATGACACAGGACCAGCTAATACAAATAATGTGAACACTGTGATTGACCCTGGTGCTCATCAAGATGTCCTTCTAAAAGCCAGTCCACCTATTTTGCACCTTTTGGGACTCGGATCTATTGACTATGACTATGACTATGACTGTTGACTACATGACTGTGATCGTATTGCTAGGTCTGTCCCTGAGAGTTCCACAGAGCCTCAGAGACTTGTATCACCCAAGGTGGTATCTTCTCCTGGAAGGTCATGCTTGGTCAGTGGCTAGCCAGCTGATGCAGGGACATGAATTCTCTGGTCCCTTGCCTTGTCATGAAGCATTGATCAAGGACCGAGTTTGGAGCTCCCCATAGGATCCATCGTTTTAGTTGCTCTCCATGCTCACTACTTTTGACGTAACTTTCTAATAAGAATATTTTTTGAAAAAAATTTCCAGAAATCTCCCATCTGAGAGTCTATCTCCAAGAAACTCAGTTTAAGAGAGTGCCAGTGGTCTAAGGAAGCAGATTCTAAGTGGGATTTGGTGCTCCACATGGCAAGTCTGCTTCTCTCTCTGCCCAGTCCTGCTTTTCTAATCTCCTTACAGATGTACCTTCTGAATATACTCCCAGTAAACCTACTGCAAGCAATTCACCATCTGGGTATCTATTTTCAGAGAACTTAATCTAAGACAATGATACAACTTGTGACTAAAATCTTCGGCCAAATGCACAGAGGGACAGAAACCACAAGATTAAATTTAACAGAGCTAAACATATTCTTAACTTTTAGTTAAATACTGAATTTTGAGCATTTATACTTTTACCTCCATCCAAAACTGTCACTAATGTCACAATTAAGGAATTCTTGAAAATGCATGACACCACAAAGTCAAAAAGAATGAGAAACAACAAGAAGAAACGTGCACAATGTATTGGAAATTATAAACTCAATGGATGAATGTTACCTGACTGAGGAAGGATGCAAAGGGGGAAACCCATGCCAGCAAGAAATGAAGTCAGTATTAAGCAAGTTGATTTGCATCCCAGAAATCTGGAGGCTCACAGGTTAAACATGCAACCACCACAGTTGGCAGGGACATAGATTGAGTCTGAAACCTCAATGATTAGATACTTTATGAGGACCAACTAATGTGTAAGGTCCCTTCTCCCACCCTGTCAATTAGAAGAGTGCTCTGTCAATCCCAAGAGCAGGCTAAATATTTAACCTATGCGCTAGTTTAATAAATAAATTCTGGATGCAGAACACCAGCCGTGGGTAAAGGTGGAGGTGAGGCATTTACACTACATTATGAACTGTGAAACCATTTAGAGTCCCTTCCTCTGTTCTACCCTCAGAGCCTTCTGTCTTCGTTTTAGGTCTCGCTGTTAAAGATGGAAATGTAAATTTAGTAAAGCACTTAAAAATAAAACATACAAAAAATGAGAATGTAGAAACGAAAGACAATGCACGAAACAGAGGAATATTTCAAAATAAATATAATCAAATATACTCATTGAGTTAAAAGAAATATTAGCATCTCCCAAAATAAACACTAAACTAGACAAACAGGAAATTCTAAAAACAAGGAAAATCTATTGGAAATGAACAGTAACACCCCAGAAACAAAATTCAGTAATAGTTACAAGACAAAGTCAAGAAGAAAATCTCACAGAATATACTTCAAAGTATCAAGGGGAATTATTCCAGGAGATGCAAAATCCAAATAAGATCTGTAGAAAGAGAACATAAAATATGAAAGGAAATAATATTATTCAAAAATAGTAAAGAATAATATTATTCAAAAAAAGAACCCAGAAAATTCCGTCTCCACTTGGGGAAATAGGACACAAAGGACACTGCTCTTCACACAGACCTCGACAGTATAGCCAGATAATCTGCAAAAGCATAACTTTCCTTGAGCCTATCGGAGAATTAAAGTCAGATGGTACACAAGAAAAATCAATTCCAAAGTGGGTCAGTGCCCTCCCAGGAGAGATACATCACAAAAACTGCTTTACTGTCGGCAGAACGAGGAAGCAACAAGAAGCAACTCTTTAAATTAGATCTAGCAGAAAGAGCGAGCAACCCAGGACATTTTAGCTAAGATGGAAACTGTAAAAGGGGCAAGTGAACACGGTAGGAAAAAAAACGTGTTAAAAAAGTTGGAGGATCTCTCTTAAGGCTTATCAACACCACTAGACCAAAGTGTAGACATCAAGCAAATTCAAGGAAAAAAATGGTGTGTGCATTTGTGGGGCACCCATTTTCCAAGAATGATGGGGCAATAGCAAACAGTGTAAGAAAAGTGTAATATAGGTATAGAATAAATAGGGGGTTGGTTGAAAACGTTCCAGGATTAGTAAAAGACATTAATCCCTCAATCCAAAAAAATCAGAGAACCCAAATCATGATAAAGACAAAAATTCACATCATAGTCAAAATGCTACAACCAAAGATAAAGTCTTGAAGATTAACAGGAAGAGAAAGAGACAGACACACAGAAATGGGGAGAGAGAAAGAGGAAAAAGAAAAATTGGAAGGGAGGAAGGCAGGGCGTAAGGAAGAACTACTTACAGAGAAAAAAATGTAAGAAATGTACCATGCTTCTCTGAAACTATACAAGTCAAAGAAAATGGCGGGAAATAACTGAATAAAGAGAAAACACCACCCAAACCAAGAATTCTATATCAAGTTAAAATATCTTTCAAAAGTCAGCCCCCTCCCCTCAACAACAACAACAACAACAAAAAGAGTTTTCTAAAAAAATAAAAGTTGAGAAAATTCACTGGGAGCAGGCTTGCTTCACGAACTAAGATGACAGATGGAAATTTGCAGTTACACACCCACAAATTTTTTTGAAAACTCCACTAATAATGGTAAAAATAAAAGAAAATGCAGAAGACATATTTCCTTATTTTTAATCTCTTTAAAATATAATTGTCTAAAGGAGTGGTCAGCAAACTACCTGCAGGTGAAATCCAGTCCACTCCCTACTTTAGTGAACAATGTTTGATTGGAACATAGACAGACGCAGTCATCTATGAATTGTCCCTACCTGCTTTCAACCTGTAAGAGCAGCACTGAGGAGTGACAGAAATACTATGCCCTGTAAGGCCAAAAATATTTACTATCTGGCCCTTTACAGAAAAGTGAACTGATTCTTGACCTAAAGAAGAATAGTGCCAAGTTCTAGCAGAGTCAAAATATTTATAAAAATAAAATATATAAAAAATATAGTACAAATGATGGGAAAGATGAATTAGAAGGATATTTTTGCAAGGTTCTTATACTACGCATGCAGTGGTAGAATATGAATTAAAAAGTTGTGATAAAGATGCCTGTTGCAAATGTTAGGTACCCACTAAAATTAATTAGGATTAGTTGTAATTAACATACTCTTAATACAGGTGAATTAAAATAATAGAAAATCTGTAATTATTTCTTAAATAGGCAAAATAGAAAACAAAATAACAGGTAGAATAGAGAATATACAGCAAAATGGTAGATTTCAATCAAATATACAGCTGACCTTGAACAACAGGGCATTAGGGGTGCCAACCTCCCCGCCCCAACATATGCAATTAAAAAATCCATGTATAACTTCTGACTTGCTAAAAACTACTAGAACCTATGGTTGACGGGAAGCCTTACCAATAATATAAACAGTTGATAATACTTATTTTGTATATGTATTCTACAGTATTCTTACTTGTAATCTAGAGAAAGAAAATGTTACTGAGAAAATCGTAAGTGGGGCACCAGGGCAGCTCAGTTGGTTAAGCATCAGACTCTTGATTTCGGCTCAAGTCATGATCTCAACAGTTCATGAGATCAAGCCCCATGTCGGCTCTGCACTGACAGCACAGAGACTGTTTGGGACTCTCTCTGTCTCTCAATCTGTCTCTCTTTCTCTCTCCCTCTCAAAATAAATAAATAAATAAACAAACAAACAAACATTTTTTTTTAAAGAAAATTGTAAGGAAGAGAAAACGCACTTATAGTACTGTATGTGTCAACTGTGTTGTAATTACATTAAATATAAAGGATTGAAGCAGACACTTAAAAGACAGATGTGTCAGACTAGGAGGAAAAATGTAAGACCAGGCTATATGCTGTCTTTAACAAATCTTCTTTAAGTGTAAAACGTAAGTACGACAAAGGTAAAAGATTTAAAATGATTTCTGTTCCAGGCACTAATACAAGGCACTTGGAATGGCTGTATCAATATCAAACAAAATGTAGTACACAACAAGGGATATTACTGGTGATAAAGAGAGCCATTACATGATAATTAAAGGGCTAGTTCACCAAAAAGACGTAACTAAATCTGTATGCACCAAACAGCAAATATACCTGAAGAAAAACTGATAAAACTCGAGAGAGAGAAAACAGGCCACTACAGTAACAAAATCTAACAGATTTGAAGGACATGGATTTAATTTTAAAAGGAGATGAAGGAAGATGGGGGAGGGGAGGAGGAAAAGAAGAGTCCCAGGTCACATCAATATGAAATTTCAGAATACTTATGATAATAATTTTTAAAAATCTACAGTTTGCAGACAGAGGGGGGAAAACGCACAAATAAAAGATCAGATGAGCGTCGAATTCATTAAAACAATACTGGAAGCTAAAGGCTATGGATTGGTGGCTTTCAAATTATGAAAAAATCTTTCCAAGGTGGCACTTTCCACACCTAGCAAAGTGTCAGTCAAGATGTTTAAAAAAAGTCAGTCCTCATGCACCTCTTCTCAGAAAGGAAGTGTAAGATGTACTTGATGAAACCAAAAATATTAACCAATACAAAGAAAGACAAAAGAATGAGAAAAGATGCTCTCCAAATACAGGAAATATAAGTGGAGTTCCTGGTGTAATGGTAAGCTCCCAGGATGAAACCTGGTCAGATGCTAGGTGAGCAAATAATATAAATTGGAGTGGGGACAAGGGAGGATTGCTGGAGGAATTTGGAAACATCAAAAAGAAAGAAAAGAGGGGAAGGAAGAAAAGAAAGAAAAGAAAAGAAAAGAAAAGAGAAAAGAAAAGAAAAGAAAGAAAGAAAGAAAGAAAGAAAGAAAGAAAGAAAGAAAGAAAGAAAGGAAAGAAAGAAAGAAAGAAAGAAAGAAAAAGATAATTCATATCTGAAGCAACAAAAACAGAGTTAATACTATCAGGAAATTGAAGGATACATTATTTTTTTTTTTAGTAAAACAGAACTTAGCTATTTGAAAAATAAAAGAAGTAAGCATCAACTCAAGAGAAACCAAATTATTCACAATATTGCCATAGTTTGATAATTGATTCAATAGTGACTTGTATTTCCATAGTCATAATGAGAAACCCTAAATATTGATTTAAAAATATCCTAACAGAGGGGCACCAGGGTGGCTCAGTCCATTGAGTGTCTGACTCTTGATTTCAGGTCAGGTCATGATCTCACAATTCGTGAGATCAAGCCCTGCATAGGGCTCCATGATGAACATGGAGACTGCTTGGGATTCTCTCTCTCTCTCTCTCTCTCTCTCTCTCTCTCTCTCTCTCTCCCCTCTCCCCCTCTCTCTCTCCCTCTCTCTCTCTCCCTCTCCCTCTCCCTCTCCCCCCTCTCTCTCCCTCCCCTTCTCCCTCTCCCTCTCCCTCTCAAAAATAAATAAGAAAAATATATCCTAAAAGAATTTTCACAGCAAGTAAGCTAATTCTAAAATTCCTATTGAAAAGCAAAACATCGGGGCGCCTGGGTGGCTCAGTCGGTTAAGCGTCCGACTTCGGCTCAGGTCATGATCTCGCGGTCCATGAGTTGGAGCCTCGCGTCAGGCTCTGTGCTGACCACTCAGAGCCTGGAGCCTGTTTCAGATGCTGTGTCTCCCTCTCTCTCTGGCCCTCCCCCATTCATGCTGTCTCTCTCTGTCTCAAAAATAAAAAAATAAAAGTTAAAAAAAAAATTTGAAAAGCAAAACATCAAAAACTGTCAAAACAATTGCAGTAATTAATAATAGCTAATACTTAAATGGTACATTTTTTAGTCTTTTCCAAAATGTTAAGATAGTACAGTTATTATATTATATTATATATATATATTATATTATATTATATTATATTATATTATATTATATTATATAGCTATTATACTGCTAGTTATACTGCTAACTACCTGCATCACCTTGAGGAAGTTAAAATCTGTGACATATATATATATAGATTTTAACTTCCTCAAGGTGATGCAGGTAGTTAGCAGTATAACTGGGCTTTGAACCCTACTATTTGCTTCTGGAGTTCTTGCTTGTAACCCCTGGGCTGTGCTAGATTCCCATCAGATGTCAACATAGTTGACCCTTACAGCTCAGGTTAAACTGCAAGTTCCATTGGGCTATTAGTTGTGAAGTTTTGGAGTCACAAGTTAAATGCAGATTTTGGACTGCCTGGGGGCTCAGCACCTCTAAATCCCATGTTGTTCAAGGGTCAGTGTATTTATAAAATCTATGGAAATAAAAAAAAGGTTTATTTGTAATAAGAGAGTCAAAAATGCAGAAGTAAAGAAGAAATCTGTCTATAAATATATTGGAACTTGACTAAAGTAGCACTGGAAATAAATGAGAAGTTGATGGACTGTTCAATAAATGGTGTGGTACAGATGGTAATTAAATTGAAAAGAGAGAAAGGCAATGGCTGGGATAAGTGGTGTTCATAAAATAGGGTTTTATTTTATTAAGGCAGAGACAAAAGATGAATTTTGTGAGTTTGTGGGAATTACCCAGTAGAGAAGGAGAAGCCGATGGGGCTGGAGGGAGATAATGTGCAGAAGCTGTAACTCCTTATGAATTGATTGAGATGGGAGTGAAGCCATGAATCAGCCTCTCATAGGGTGGCTTTCCTTCTGTTGTAATAAGAAAAGGACAAATGTCACATTCAGATGCCTATCCTTGTGCAGATTTGATAGCAGATAAGAAAGCTTTTGTCTGATTACTTACAATTTCTAAAGGAAGTGAGACATGAGCATTGTAGAAAGGAAAGAAAGAAGGAGGAAACATCTAGCATGAAAGAGTCAACTTGAAAGTGAAGAAACTGCCCAGTACAAGGACGCATTATATGCCCGTGTTCATAAACAGCCGTGGAACGATGTGGGCTTTCACGAGTTATGTGCATTTGATTTGCTTCAGAGAAACCAGGTGCTTGAAGGCACCAAGTTTGGGGTTTTCTCAGTTATATTCTTGAGAGGGATAGGAATACGTTTGGTGATGTTGACAGGGGAGTGATTGTAGGCAAAGTGGCTGGAGTCCATCCTGGATGGTGGGAATTAGCGAGCACAGATGGACAGCAGGCTACGATTAGCAATGCAAAGTAGGTGAGTGAGTGGATTGGAAGTTCCAGAAATTGCCACAAGTTCTAGACTTGTCACAGTGGGGCAGGGAAGATGCTAGAAGACTTGTTACAGTGGGGACAAGGAAGATGCTAGTTTTATGGGGTTCTAAAGCTTGTACAGTTTGGGGCCCCCTCCTTAAAGAAGAGAATGCAAAAGTGTCTTGCTTTTTAGGCTTTTACAAAAATATGAGACTTTGTTGGGGGGACTCTTCCCGGGGACTTGGATGGGACTCTTATAAATGAGCGATCGAAAGTGTAAGCCTTGTTAGCTTCATAATTAACAGGAGAGCAGATACTTGTAATAAAGTAGGAGACACGATGTGTAGATTTCAAAGACCTAGGTTGTAATTACAGGTAGATGCAAACATAAATTCCTTTCTTTCTTCTTTTAACATGGGGGACAAAGACCACTGGAAGTGAATAAGAAAAGGATCAAGAATGCAATGATTCGGATTAGTTATCCCAAAGGATGTGGGGGTCACAGAAAAGTATATGCCAGACATAGAATGAAGGTGTAGCCAGTGATCCAGACACTAAAGCCTTCAATTGTCTTGCATTTCCACTTGGAAACTTTCCACAGGTCCTTTACCCACTTCTTTATTTTATTGAATTTGGGTAGGAGATTGGGCCAAAACAACCAAAAACAGTGTCCAAGAAAAGACAGAAGTGTTTTGTTTTGTTTTGTTTTGTTCATCACATAGTTAGTTGAAAAGCTGGCAAACAAGGGAAAGTAAAAGCCATTCCCAATCTGGCAAGACTAGTTTACATGTTCCTATTTATCCCCACAATACCCTATACTTAATTTTGCTCCTTTAATTTATACCAAGTTCCTCCTGTCTTGTTTCACCATTTTCTAGGGCATTGTGCTTGACCTTATGCCCGAGGCTTGCTCACAATAACATGTATTTCCTCTGTTGAAGGAAGTAACGTAGAAGGTGAAACACTCTTCAGACTGCATTAATGAGAACTTGGTAATCCTCTAGCTAGGAATCATGGTCTTTATACAAGGTGTCCTTATGTCCCGCCAACAGTGATGCAGTGTCCAGGAGTTCATTACTGTATGTAAAAAGGGAAGTAGAGCTGGGGCACAATTAACAATCTCTGTCATACCTCTTCATGAATAGTTCTCTGTTTAATACACGTCAAGGCATCATGCCCTGGAGGTAGCCATTTCTTTTTTTTTTTTTTAATTTACTTTTTTTTATTATTTTTTTTAATATATGAAATTTATTGTCAAATTGTTTTCCATACAATACCCAGTGCTCATCCCAAAAGATGCCCTCCTCAATACCCATCACCCACCCACCCCTCCCTCCCACCCCCCATCAGCCCTCAGTTTGTTCTCAGTTTTTAAGAGTCTCTCATGCTTTGGCTCTCTCCCACTCTAACCTCTCTCTTTTTTTTTTTTCCTTCCCCTCCCCCATGGGTTCCTGTTAAGTTTCTCAGGATCCACATAAGAGTGAAACCATATGGTATCTGTCGTTCTCGTATGGCTTATTTCACTTAGCATAACACTCTCCAGTTGCATCCGTGTTGCTACAAATGGAGGTAGCCATTTCTAACCCAACAACCTGGACTATGTTTTCTATAACGCCCACGCTATACTTACACATGTGCTAACACCTGCCATAGTGTTTATTCATCGTTAGGTTCCTCTGTATGTTTCCAAACATTTACAGTTGACCACATGTAGGAAAGGACAGATAACTGACGGCTCCGTTTCACTTCTGCTGAAGTTCATACATTGCTTGCCCATCCGTGCATTTTTTTGGCCACTTCCTTAAGTGCTCCATTTCTTTCCTTTTCTTCCTTCCTATCTGTAATGTTAACTTCCCATATGGTTTAGAACTCAAACAAATGTTAGGATCTGTAGGTTAAATTTATTAAAATTAACCATGGTGGAGTGCTAAATAATATGCTACTGGTTAAAATGAAATAGAAACTAATTGTATTTGAGGAATAATAAATTATCCTGTGGAAGAGACATTCAGAATAATTGGAAAGAAGTCATGATGTGGGAAACAAAGGCAGAAGGAAATGGCAGATAAAATTAAATTTCCTTATAACCTGCAGCCCATTGACAAATACTTGAGGCAGGCAGAATAAAACTCCAGGAACTTCCTGCTGTCTTAATGGTAATGCTTTGCTAGAGGGAAAAACAACCTTGGCTTGACAATAGCCGGGCCTCCACCATCCTGTGAGTCTTTGTAGCCTATGAAAATCTCACTGGAAACTTCCCCTGGACTTTACTTCCCCTACTCCATACTTTCCCCTCATAGCCCCAAGGCAGCTCTTCCTGCCCAAGGGTCCTGTCCCCGGGCTTCAATAAAACCACCTTTTTGCACCAAAGACGTCTCAAGAATTTTTTCTTGGCCAACTCCGGACCCCGTGACCCCACTATCACCCCAGAAAACCTCATCAGGCATAGGGCAGTTTAGGTGCAGGGAACTCTCCAAATACTAATGTATTAATCAATCACTTCCTTTATTCATTTTCTCATTAGGCGTTTATTGAATGCCTATAATATACAAGTATTTAGCCTATAAAATAATTACAGAGGACCTATTCACTCTTTCTGTATATGGAAAGCCTACCAGATAAGATTTTATTAGAGCTTTGCAGAAACTAATTTAAAATGAATAGAGATAGTCAAAACTTTTAAATGCATTATCTTCAACTGGAAATTTATGGATCTCGCATTATTTCTTATTTTAAAAGAATCCTATCTTTTGGCATCAACAATAAATCAGCATTTTCAGGTTGTACCAATTGTTTTATGGCTTTTGAAGCAACAGCAAAGGACACCACTGACAGGCTTTCAACTATATCCCAGACCAAAACAATAAAAATAAATAGAAGAAAACAATATAATCTTTCTGACATTTCCATGAAAGTTGAATGCTCTTCTTCTACAAACACAGCAGAGCAGTTTCATTATTGAGTGCCAAGGATCACATATCCATAAAATACCAAGAGATTTTTCATGTCATTCAATCACACAGCTGACAATCTTCAAGAAAAACTGCTTTTCAATGAGATGGAATGCTTTAATGAGCTAATTAGTTAGCTCAGGAGGATGGTTCTGTGACATTACTTATAGAATTACTCTGAGATCTACCTATTCTTGCTGGTAATCTACAATAAATCATTTTACCTTACGGATCTAACGCTAATATTTATTTTAAAAACAGAAATCCTATTTAATAGCGTTTTTCCTTGTATGGCAGGCTATTGATTTTTATCTCATAGTGATTTTAATACTTCCCTTCTGAAGTATTTCATTCTATTTAGTGGAATATAATTAGCTGTATCATCAGTGCAAAAAGTTTGGTCTATGGATTGACTCTGATGGAGTTGAGAATGGAAATAAACTGTCACGATAATCATGTTTATTCAGTTTTAGAGTCCCCTTTTCACTTACCTTGAACATCACTGCACGCTTAGACAAATGCAGGGACAGCGACCATTGCTCACTTTGTGCTTTCCGATCGTATCACAAAAGACTTGCCCTATAAGCAGGATTCAGGAAAGAAGTTTGACTAAATGAAATATCAGTAGCGAAAAGAAGAAACAGCACTGCCCCGAGCCCTGCTTTCAGTCACCTTTTTTGATGCTCTAGGACAAGTCAGAATGAACATGGGGACACGGGAGAGAGAGGGTCTAAATCAGGGAAAGCACAACTGACCATCAGCAACAAAGAATTAAATGGAAAGAGAAGGGAATGTTTTGTACTAGGGCCATTGTTTTAAGTGAAGTTGTTCTATCTGGCCCATGGTTGAGAAAGTGTGTGCTGTTTAGCTGGCTTAAAGCCATTACCTTCAACCCTTCAACTTGTCTCTCATCTACCTTGAATTTTCCAGCAAAACAGCTAGTAATTATTCTTCAAGCCTGTGCTCACCCCTCTTTTTTTTTTCTTCTGTACGTGCTGCCATTCTTGTCTTTTAGTGACTGACTCCTCCACTTACTATAGTCTCACACAGATTTTAAGACATGGCTTTAACAACTTCTCTTGAAGCAGCATCACTCCCAATTTAAGTAGATTTTCTGCATTATTCTGCCTGCATACTTATGGTCTGGCAACATGTTTTGGTCACTGTGTTAGTCAGGATTCTCCAGAGAAACAGGTGTACATATAGTTACAGATACAGGTCTGGATATAGATATATAGATACATCTACGAACACATTATTGTAGATCATAATCTTGTGACCCATTTCCTTAAAATAAATCTTTGTATATCTGTGTATCTATATGCCTATGTGCAAATCAATCTATCTCTATTTATATGTATAGATAGATTTAAGAAATTGGATCATGTGATTCTCTATATCATCTATATAATGATATATAGATATATAAAAGTTATTTTTAGAAATTAGATCACATGATTATGGTGGCAAGTGGATTTGGCAAGTCCCAAATCCAATGGGGGAGGCTGGCAGGCTGGGGACTTAGGAAAGAGTTGTAACTCAAGTCCAAAGGTAGTCTGCTGGAGAACCAGAAAGAGCCAATGTTTGAGCTGAAGACCTGAGTTCATCTGCTGGAGAATTCCTTCTTGCTCTGATGAGGTCAACCTTTTCTCCATTCAGGTCTTCAACTGACTAGTCGAGACCCACCACCATCATGAAGATCAGTAGTCCACTGATTTAAATGTCCTATTCAAAAAGCCCACACAGAAACATCCAGAATAATGCTTTACCAAATATCTGGATATTGTGAATCTGCCAAATTGACACATAAAACTAATAACCACAGCCACCATTGTCTCTTCAATTTCTTCTTCTTTTTCTTTTTAATGTTTATTTATATTTGAGGGAGAGAGAGAGAGAGACAGTGTGTGAGCAGGGGAGGGGCAGAGAGAGAGGGAGATGCAGAATCCAAAGCAGGCTCCAGGCTCTGAGCTGTTAGTACAGAGCCTGATGTGGGGCTCGAACCCACGAATCAGGAGATCATGACCTGAGCCAAAGTTAGATGCTTAACCATCTGAGCCACCCAGGTGCCCTTCCTCAATTTCTAACACAGTGCTTAACTTGGTAGGCACTTAATACCTGTTAAAATTAAGTAATAAATCTAAGCTGTTAAACTCTATCAAAGGAAAAAAAATCTATCTCAACATCTACAAGACAATGGTTCTACACTGTAGGAAGACCAGCAGAATAGGGCTGATAGAATAGGTTTAGTTAGAAATCTTATAAGCAACAGAAGATTGATTAATGAAGTCATATCGTTATTGTGCAGGATCTGAATGTTAGAGAACACAGGAAGAGAGTCTAGTGCTATGGCAAGGCTGTACTTTCTATGAAGGCATATAGGCTCTATACGTGTATATTGGCTTAGTCTTGGTTCTGTCACAGTAAGCAATCTACCCCGTGTTTCTTTTCAAAAAGAACAGTTAAAGTCTTAATGTGTGTGCGCATGTCCAGATAATATATTATTATATATTTTCAATACTGTCAAAGGCAGAGAAAATCTGACACACAAAATACATCCTGACATCGGTTTTTTTCTAGCATCTGAAAGAACAAGTGAAAAATCCATAAGCTGAAATACATATGTTTTAGAAAAAAAGTTTTTTAATAACCCAATGCTTATTACGTTATAAGATGAACATATACACAATCAATTTCTGAATTTTTTGTTGGAAAAAATCTGTCTTTTGATGCAGGTGAAAGATACTTCATAAAACCCATTCCTCATGGCTTTTGTTTTTTTGTGTTTTTTTTTTGATTCTGCGTAATTTGTGTTTTGAAGCTGATACCTCAAAATATACTTGCACTAAATTGTAATCTTTATTTCAACATTGTTAGATATCTTAATTTGTTTAGGGATTTCTTAGTAAAGTTAGTAAGATAGAAGAATCAGTTTTGCAGTCATATAAAATAAATATTTATACAGCATTATATCTACATCTTAATAGGTTTCTTTACTTTGTTACTTAAAATACTCTTATTAACAGCCAGTGTCATTACTTCTAGCAATCCATTTCTAAGGGAACATGTTATCAATTTCTGCCTAAAGAAAATGAATAAATATAAAAATATTCCAAGTTGAAGATGAAGTTATATTTTAAAACAGAGAGATAAGTGCACAAAGAAGCATGGAAGGATACAGATGAGGAATAAGCTTTGTTTTAGGCACCTTAGGAAATCTCAGTCTCTTATGTTAATTATCAGATTCATTTCTAATGCTGACCAAACTGACCAAAATATGGTTCACATTCATGCCATATTACGTATAGATCTTTGACTCTTAGTTTCTGATCCTCAAAGGCAATAAGCCTTATTACATATGATTGTTTATAAAAAATCCCTTAAAACTCCACACTCTCAAATTAAAAAACAAAAACACCTCAGAGAAAAGACTATATAATTTATGGTTTCATTTTTAATTTTTTTCTTGAGGAGTTCTACACACGGAAGAACAAACTTCTGCTGAGATATCTGTAGCAATGAGCAAGTCGCTAGTTCCTGACTAGGCTGACTCTAATTTCAGGGGGTTCCAGCTGTCACAAAGTCAGTCTCCCATACCCAAAACCCCCCGGTTCCATTCGCCTTCTGCCTTAGCTGTAGGTTTGTCTTTAGGAGGCTACTTTCAGCATCTTATCCAGACTTACCCTCTGGGAAAAATGGGGTCATTTGCAGGTCTGCTAGGAGTGGCATTGTACCCCTGATAGTTGAGGCAGGGAGATCCAGAAGATTCTGTGCATTTAAAGTTTGGGAATGAACAAAGCCCAGAAGTTAAATCCTGCTAAGAAGAGGAAGTGGGGCAGGAATGCCATTGATCAGGCCAAGAGTTAGAACCGGGTAAGAACTGGGAAGAGGTCAGAGCACACTAGGGGTGTCTTCTAACACAGCATTGCCGCTGGGTGCCAGCCCGGTGTGTGCATCTCGACTACTACATGGTATAGAGTCAAGGTAAATTATGATTTCTTCTGTTCCTCATTTCCGGATAGGACAGTTTCAAGTCAACTCAGTCTCATAGTAGCTCTGCTAAAATAATGCCCTACTTTTTCCTGTGTCCTTTTGAAGCTAGCAAGAAAGATAGAGTGACCGGTACAAAGGGGTACTATTCACTTTAATTGATCAAGACAGTGCATTCCTATAAATAAGCCTAAACCTATGTGAAACTTAGGTTGGCTTTTTTGGGGGAAACTTATTACTTGATTTATACTGAGCCTGAAGTCAACTGCATCCTAAAGTGTATATTGCTTCTTTTAGGACCCCAAGTGTAAGACCTACATTTTTTCTGTTAAATTTAATCCTGCCAGATTTGACCCAATATTCAAAACTATATAGACTGTTTTAGATTCTGATTCTGTTAACCCAAAATGCTAACTATCTCTCCTAGCTTTATGTCATCTACAATTTTGAAAAGTATGTGTATTAACTGGCAGAAAGTTCATAGTATAATTGCAGTTTCAGCACAAGATGATTTCCCCTATGTTACATAGACTTTGCCAATTTTAATAGTTTTTTTGGTATACTTTCATTAGGAAATAATTATTTCCCAAATAATTACATAAATAATAAGTTAAATATATATATGCTTTTAATCATTTGTCTCATAAAAATAAATACACAAAGTACTTATAAAGTGTTTAGAGATAATAAATCACATAATCCTTAAAACAACTCCATGTGGTAAGCATGTACTCTCTTAGCCTATTTTACAGGCGAGGAAACCAAGGTACAGGGGAATTGAGTGACTCACCCAAAGTTGTAGGGCTGCATTTGACATCCAGAATTCCTTCCTTCGGAGTCCTGCTTGGAATCACTAGTCTCTACTGACTTGGACATTATCCTAATTGTGAGATAAGACACGCATGGGAAGAGCCCCAAGACCTGCCTCTAAGGTGACCCCACCCTGGATGAAACAGATGTGCTAAGGCCCAGTATTATGTGTGTTTTGACATCAGGGGAAGCACAGGGTCTCCACTGGCTTAAATGCAAGTTCTTCTCCCCACTCTGCTGTCTGGGATAATAACCTTAGTCAAACAACTGTCCTTCCCAAGGCGAGCGGGTGCAGTTCCTAACTGTCCTTGAAAAGCAGGCTTCGGTCCCTGTGAAACTATTCAAACAAGCCAATCACATTCTTCCTCAGGAACCTCAGGGGGTCACTGCTACCTCTTGGTACTACACAGTGTGCCTCCCACCACCCCAGATTGCTCAGTACGTTCTAGAATGCAACACCCATGTGGCCGTGTGTGCTACACAGGGTCCTCCTCTCCTAGGCTGTAAGTCTGCATGATCAATAACCCGCCATCTGCCTTATCTAGCCAGTGTCAGGTATATTGTCTTTCCTTATCCCCATTACCTCCTTCACCAATAGGGTGGACAGGTTGTGTTTGAAACAAATACCACATGAATATAAGCAAAACAAGCTAGCCGTGTCTATAAATCCATCCATTTGTAAAACAAAACATAATTCTGCACATGCTGCACTAACTCAGTCTTTTGGTTTGCAGCTAAATTATTAATTTTCCTATTAATGGATTCTTGGAAAATGGCACTGTCATGATTTTTCTATCTCTACCATTTCACCCAACAGGCATTCCCCAGTCAAATGTTCACAGATTTATTAGTCAGTCAACTATTGTTGTAATATGTAATGTGGCCACAAGCAGCAATGTGATAATTTACTGGTTAATAAGATGCTGAAGTGACTGTTTCATTTTTAGTTTTAAAAGAGAAACCATACAACCTATGGCTTTTAATGAGCTCCTAATATTAATGTTAAAATAAACATTCACTACTCTTTAAATTCTGAATGATCGGTCTCAAACAGATGCTATAATTTAAATGGTATCATAATAATACTTTGAAATGCTCATTGCACAAGACACCGTGAGTTAAATTTCAAGCATCTGTGAAGAAGAGAGAAAGACACATTTTGTCTTTTTTTTTTTACTTCTTATATAAAGTCTTTTTCCAATTTCTTTTGAATAGATTCTTCTCTTACATCAGTGAGAGAATTTTCTGAATGTCACTTTAACCCCTTTTTGGCATATTTAGATGAAGATGGTGTAGCTGTGGTTTGATTAATCAATTATTTTAATCTCCTCTTGCAAACCAACAGTTTTAAGCTTAAGTATATGAGAAATAATTTATATTTTAGAATAGTGCATAATTTAATGCTAAAATAATAAGTTTTAAATTTAAAAATTTAGAAAGGTCTTTTTTTAAAATAAAATGTTATTATAAAAGAAGACAACAGTGTGTTGTGTTCTATAAGGAGCAGGAGAAGCTTCAGGATTTCAATATAATAATTTATTAAATGATAATGTTTACAATAATTATAGCAATATAGGCAAAAGTGACATAAGTGCAAATGCTGAAAGTAAGCTTTGTTCATCTCTGAAAATCTACATATCTGTACCCTAAAACTTTTTCATAGAAAATTTTTAGAGAATTCAAGGAGTCAACAGCACATACTCCATTACTCAAAAGAACAAAAATGTCATCATCACATATTATAGCCTCTTGTCAATGCTATCATTCACTCATGAAAGAACGAGAATGAAAAAGGGAAGTAACATGTAAGCATTAGTAGGAAAAATGTTTTTGACAATTAAAATCCCTTGAAAGGGTTTGGGATATTCCCACGGTTCCTTAGACATCACTATAGCAAATACTGATAAATTAGAAAGAGTAAAAGACTTAGAGATTCTCAATTTCAAGTTATTTTTAGTTTCCTTTTTTAATATTGTTAGTAAAATATGTTATGTCCTTTTATATTGCTATACATCAGAATTCATTAGATAATTAGATAGGAAAAACACCAATTAAAATTAATCTCTTTGGGACACGTGGGTGCCTAGGGTAAGCATTCGACTTTGGCTCAGGTCATGATCTCACAGTTTGTGGATTTGTGGGTTCCAGCCCCATGTCGGGCTCTGTGCTGACAGCTCAGAGCCTGGAGCCTGCTTTGGATTCTGTCTCTCACTCTGTCCTTCCTCTGCTTATACTCTCTGTCTGTCTCTCAAAATAAATTTTACACACACACACACACACACACACACACCTATGTATAATCTCTTTTTTCCATAATATGTGCATAGCCAAGTTTATTGACAAATTTTCATTTTTATAATCTTTTATTAATCTTACTAGTATTAAACCTGCATACTGTTTCTTTGAACTATATCTGTGTGTGTGACCCACACATACATTTATGCATATATAGCTATGTATATATTACATTATTTACATATTATATAACATTAATCAATATATTACGAATTATTCTTTGATAAGTAGATATCTACTATAAGCTATGCTATTCATAATTCTTACAGTTTTTTATTTAAAGAAATGAAAAATATGAATGATATAGAACACTTAAAACAGTTGAAACACAGCATCAGCAACGGATGAAAAATTTTAAAGAAATTTATGAAAGTTAAGAACTGGAATTAGGTATACTGCACGGGGCCATTATGCAAATTAAAGATTCATATACACACACACAAAAACAGTAACATTTTAAAATATAAATGTGGAGCACCTCAGTGGCTCAGTTGGTTGAGCATCCAACTCTTGATTTTATCTCAGGTCACAATCCGGGGTCGTAGGATCCAACCCTGCGTGTCGGGCTGAGCATGAAATAAAGCCTCCTTGAGATATTCTCTCTCTCTCTCTCTCTCTCTCTCTCTCTCTCTCTCTCCCCTTCCCTTCTCTGCCCTTCACCCCCACTCACACTCTGTCTCTCAAGTTAAAAAAAATACAAATGCATGTCTAAAAACATTAAAAGAGGGACTAAGGAGAGAAAGGAAGTTAAGTATTGATTAAATATAAATGATAGGGAAAAGTAATGAAATAAAAAAATAAAAGAGACCTCCTTTATAAAGAGATATACAGTAGTCTTCTCTTATCCCCAGGGAATACATTCTAAGACCCAACGGATGCCTGAAACTTCAGATGGTACCAAACTCTATACATACTATGGCTTTTCCTATGCATATATACATATAATAAAGATCAATTTATGGACTAGGCACAATAAGGGACTAAAAATAACTAATAATAAAATAGAATAATTATCACAGTGAACTATAATACAAGTTATATGAATGTCGTCTCTCTTTCTGTCTCTCAAAATATCATACTGTACTCACCTTTCTTCTTATGATGATGTGAGATGATAAAATGCCTATGTTATGAGGTGAAGTGAGGTGAATGACTTAGGTACTGTGACATAATGTTAGGCTACTAGTGACCTTCTGAGGATAGGTCCAAAGGAGGATTATCTCCTTCCAGACTGCATTTGGCTGTGGGTAACTGAAAACAAAGAAAGCAAAAGCATGGATAAGGGGGTGCTACTGAAAATGTCTTGTGACATTTGTATCACAAATTGATATTTTACTACCTCAAAGAACAGAGAGAAACAACAAAGTAGAAGAAGAAAGGAAAATAGTGAAAATATGAAATAATTTATCAGGTTAGTGGTCACCAAGACTGAATAGAATGATCTCTTGCTGGCATCTGCTGGGTTTACAGAACAGCCAGTAAACAGAAATCAAAAAAAAGTCAACAAAAAATTATGGAGAGGTAAAGTATCTCTGTGTTTAATTGGGATGACTTAAGAATGTCTTTGGGAAAGTTTCCATATTGTCAATGTAGTAACCTTAGTTAGAGTCTCTATTTTGGAAGGTTCCAAAACAGAAACATAATGAGATCACACATTATAATGTCTCTGTGAATTGAGTTTCTCTACTGAGAGACACATGTGTGTGGACGGATGTGTGTGTGTGTGTGTGTGTGTGTGTGTGTGTGTGCGCGCTAATGTACTTGTTCAAAGATGTTAGTTAAAAGATTCCAAAAGACATAGCAAGTATAAGAGTCCCTTAATGTAAGCACAGGACAGTGGAACTCAACTGCATAAGGATGGCTCTACAGAGCAGGAGGCACAGCTACCCTCTCAAAGAGGCAGACTTCTCTGGGTCTTGAAATCTCCAAAGAACTTCCAAAGACCCAACTGCCAACACAGTGATACTACATGTAGTGAAGTCTGGAGTGAAGTTTCCCATACTTGAGAAATGACATTTTGCTATGAACATTCTTCTTCCAGTCTCTCTGTCTCTATGTGCTACCATTTGTTATTGGCTATGTTCTTACCTTTTCCCTTAGGACAGATAATGACTAACACCCCAACATAGTCCTCAATGTTTACTGGCAGATAATTGAAGGTCAATTTCTCAGAAACTTCGCCTCTAGAGACCCAGGTTTCCATCATGTCGATTTGACTTCCACTAACTTCCCATAGAGATAATTATATATTTTGTATGCTCTTTCTGGCGCTCCATATTAAATATAGGTATTTTGCGATTTTGTATTCCTTATTCTCCCTTTTTTTGGACCACTCTCGTCAGTAAATGTTTCCTATACAACTCTAAATGTTCTTGGAAGGAAAGGCCTGCAGTGTGCAAGGTTATTACAATAATCCTGGGTCTTACCATTGGAAAGTTCTGATAACTTCCAGACTCCGGAAGCCATTCAAGCTATCAGTGGTGGCTTGTATATGTGTTTACCCTAAGTCTCCAAATGGCCTATGTCTCCACCAGACACATGTGACAGAAAAAAAACACTGGATTTGGAGAAGTCAGACCCATGTCTTGTACCAACCCCTTTACCCACTAGGGACATGCTTGTGGACCTGCCTCGAAGTCTCTCCTTGGCTAAGAAAACATACCCTAGAGCTAAATTTCCTGAGTCTGAATGCTGACTTCACCACTTTTTAGGGTATGTGATTTGGGAAAATTTACTTGAACTCATATTTATCATCAGGAAACTGAAAATAATAGTAGATTATACTTCATATGTTGCTACAAGGGTAAAGTGAGTTCATATCTGCACACCTCTTTAAAAAGTGCCTGACACATAGTAAATCCTGCATACCCTATTGTGGGATATATGTACAAGAGACATCGAGTGCCCATGACTTGGATAGATTGTAGAATTTTTGTTAAGTATCAAATGGGATCATGTATGTGAAAGAGGTTTAAATATTTTTAATAAGTACAGAAATAAAATATTACATTTCTTAAATTTTCATTCCAGTATAGTTAATGTACAATGTTATATTGGTTTCAGGTGAACAATATAATACACTATTTTTTTGAGTCACTGAAACAACAATGTAAATTAATATAGTTATTTCCTCATAGATACCTCTTCATTAATATTAATTAATTAATACTAATTAATGCTGTCATGGTGCTGGACAAGATTTTATTTTTCTTTTATGATTTCCTGTGCTCATTTTAACACCATGTCACCTAGGTAAATTTGCTAATGATTTGGGAATGTAGTGCCATTCCCAAAAGACTTGAATCATTTCCAGGGAATAACTCTCCCTTCCTGTTGGGTCTCTCTCCTAACTATTCGTATTACTATCATCAAATATTTTCCCAGTGGCTAACTATATTTGTTGAGTTACATGTGAATAAGAAATATGTGCTTTTTGCTGAAATAAATCATTCCCCTTTGAGATCATTTTATAGGTAATTGATTAGTAAGCATTAGGTGAAAATTAATGCAAACATACGATTCAAAAAAAAAAAAAGTAATCGCTATGAATGTGTTCCTACAACTATCTCCGTATGGTGCAAGTACTGATTTAAGCACAACACCTTTTTCCAAAACTTTTCTCTGTGTGTGTGCCTGTGTGTATGTGTGGTGTGTATGCATTTTAACGTTCCCATTGGGGTGTAAGGAAAAGAAAGAAAAGTGACTGATTTGTCATATGTTCAAGTCAATTTCTATGTATGTCAATTTCTGTATTGTCCATATGTCAGTTTCTTCATTTTTAAGTAAACTTTTCTGAAAGCGGTTTATTTTTGACTGTGAAGATGTTCCACATGCATGTACATTCAGAGTAAATCACAAGTGTTTGCAAAGATGAAATTTTAAAGTAGGCCACACCATAACTAAAAATTTGGTGGATGTGGGAAGTTTGTGCCTCAAACTAGTATCTGTGAAAGACACTGTGACTATATAAATAAATTTAAAAGGTTTACTCTGTCAGGCTTTTTTTAAATCTTTTAATTACCAAGGAGATTTTGTAATTTGGGGTTCAGAGGCCATACATCTTTCTCTACAAAGGAGAATGATTCATTAAAAACATTAATTCTGTTCTGAGCTATAGTGCAGCAAATTAGACACCATTCTCTGCTTGGAGGAAGATTAAAATCAAATTATTAGAGAATTCTTGCAAGGAAAGTAAAAGGAAAGCTCTTATAAATAGTCATCAAGAATGTCATGCTTTTATATATATATATGTACCTACAATTTGGTACCACAAGAGGTAATTTCACTCTGATAAATGTAAAAGGTACTCTAGCAAATATCTACTTTTCTTGGCTCACCATTAAGACAAGCTTCAAAATCATAGATGTTGATGATTTTTAAAAATATCTTTGAAATTCCTCCTCAAAAGCTCAATTTATGTACTTCCAAAACATATTTTTAAAAATCATATTTATTTTTCAAAATGAGGGCATTGATGTAAATAATATGGTCTTTTTAATATGCCCTTCTATGTATGTTATTTGCATAAATTAATTTTTATGTGGAAATGTATGTTTTAAAAATTATTATTGTGTTTCATACTTCCATATTTTTTTTCTAAATAAGACTAGCTTTGAAAATTATTTCATTTTGAACTCATTTATACACATTATATCTGGGATACCGATGGGTCCCAAATTATAATGTTTTGACTTACAATGGTGTAACTCTATGATGGTGGGAAAGCAATGCTCATTTAGTAGAAGCCATACTTTAAATTTTGAATTTTTATTTTTTCCTGTGTTAGTGACATGCCGTCAGAGCCTCTCTCATAATGCTGGCCAGCAGTGGCCACAGCTCCCTGTCTACCAGCGATTGGGAGGGTCAACAACTGATATACTGACAACTTTCTGTTCCCGTACAGCTGCTCTGTTTTTCACTTTCAGTAGTCAATAAATTACTTGAGACAGTCAACACTTTATTATAAAATAGGCTTTGTGGTAGATGATTTTGCCCAAGTACAAGCTATTATGACTCTTCTGAGCACGTTCAAGGTAGACTCAGCTAAGTGGTGATGTTCTGTCAATTAGTGTATTAAATGGATCTTTGACTTAGGAGATTTTCAACTTACAATGTGTTTATGGGGATGTAGCCTTGTAGAGTGGTCTTCCAATAATAGAAAGATGGCCATGTGGAAGATGTCCTTGCTTTCAGATATATCCAACATGGGGTGCCTGAGTGGCTCAGTTGGTTAAGTGTCTGACTCTTGATTTTGGCTCAGGTCATGATCTCTCAGTTCATGCATTCAAGCCCCACTTCGGGCTCTGTGCTGGCAGCAGGGAGCCTGCTTGGGATTCTCTGTCTCCCTCTCTTTCTGTCTCTCTCTCAAAAATAAATAAAAACACATTAAAGAAAAATGAAGATATCCAAGGTGAATTGGTCTAGAATGAAGAAAAGTTAGTATTTAGTGGGTTGGGGGCTGAATGGAACTAGGTTGAGACTCAGTAAAAATATTCATTTAAACATCATCTGATAATATCAAAGTTATCTAAAAAGTGAATGAATATCTACAACAAAAATGGAACCGATGAACCTTTTTTTTTTTATGTGTGAGGTGAAACATGAACATACACATATGAGAAGAAATATATTTTAGGTCAGCTGCACAACATATTATTTCTAGACACAAATTCAAGATATAAAAAGTGTGTCTTCTGCTTTTGGGCCTTTTGGTCTTGAGGCCACCATACCATGTGCTTTCCGTGACACTACAGGGCTTGACTTGACTATTTCTCTTTATTTAAAACCTTGTGTATTTCTGTATGTGAAATTAAATTTCTTCCTACCCTAACACTTACGAAAATGATCTTAGTTGGTTTATAAAAATATTTTCGGCAAATACAAAGGTGTTACGGGCTGAATGTGCAAACGCCAAAGCCCTAACACAATGTGATGATATTTGGGGGAGAAGCCTTGTGGAGCTGATTAGGTTTAGAAGAAGTCATTGACATGGGGCCCACATGGTAGGATTAGTGAAAAAGAGAGGAAGATCCCTCCGTCCCCATGTGTGTGAACTGAGGAAAGTTCATGAGTGAGAAGATGGTTGTTCACAAGTCAAGAAGAGGGCTCTCACCAGGGACTGGTCTGCCTGCACTGTGATCTGGTACTTCAGAGCCTCCAGACTGTGGGAGATAAATGTGTTTAGTCTCAGCTACCCAGTCTATGGTAGTTTATTACAGAAGCCCAAGCAGACTAAGACAAATGCAGTGAAATAAACAGAGAAAACAGGAAATGGAGAAGTAGATCATAGGGTAGAAATGCTGTATTAACTTTGCTAGCAAAGACAGGAAAATAATCAATGATGAAAGCCATTTGTTCCATTCCATTTTATAAAACTGAACTTGTTTACAAGAAGAAAAATAGCTGTTGCTGCTTGGATGCTGAAGCATGAAATATCATTTCCTACCCTATTGCCAGATTTTCCCAATGAAGGCAGATATCAAGTAATGTGGTAGGAGACAAAGAAAGAGAAAGAGGGAGGGACGGATGGGGGAAGGAAGGAGGGAAGGAAAGAAGGAAGGAAAGGAAGGAAGGAAGGAAGGAAGGAAGGAAGGAAGGAAGGAAGGAAGGATAGGTGGAAAGGGAGAGGGAGGGATGAAAGGATTAAAGGAAGGAAGAGAAAGAAAAAAAGAAAATAAGGAAGGAAGGAAGAGGGAGGGAGGAAGGAAAGAGAGAAAGACAAGAAAGAGAAAGAAAGAAAGAAACAAAGGGAAAGAGAGAAATTCAACAGCAACTCTTAAAAAGCCACAATATCAAGTTTATTTGTATATTTCGAGTTCCATTTTTTATAAGACGATTTGATGAGTGGGTGCGTCCATGGAAGAGAGCTGATGGTTGACAAAATTGATATTTTAAGGTCTAATAAGTAAGTTCACCCCTGGTGTCACTTGATCTAGGAATAAAAATCCAGTGTATTCTGAGACCCAGCTTGAACCTAAGCTAAGTTCATGTGTGCCTGTGAAACAGGTCTGGCATGTTAGATTATTAGATTATTTTTGAGGCATGGAAGTGAACTCTTCTGTTGAGTGTCAAGTTTTGTTAGCAAACTGGGTTGGGAAAGTAATAAAGACAAATTCTGCAGTGCATTGGAGCAGAGTTTCATTTTGGTGCTTCTCCAGAAAACTGTAACACAAGGAGAGAAAGAGTTTGCAAAATTTGCAAAATCACTGCATAGTTTTTGTTGCTGAGAAATTCCATTGCTTTAACTCAAGCAAGAGAAAAACCAAGAGAGACACAGCAGTTTTAAGTGGAAAAACCAGAGTCTGCAGAAAAATAGCGGTGTCCACAGGACACAGGTGTGTCCAGAGAACCAACAGAGGTTGTCGGCAAGAGAAAGAACATCTCCTACTTTATTCTCTCTTCTGCTAGACATCCTTCAGGTCTGCTGTGTCTGTCAAATGCTATATGGATCTTGATCAGATGCTGGAGTAGCCTTGATTTTTTGTTTTTGTTCTACCATAAATGGAAAGTTGGTTTCCCCTTAAAATTCATATATTGAAATCCTTCCCACCCTGAGCATTGGTATTAAGAGGTGGGGCCTTTGGAGGGGATTAGATCCCAAGGACAGAGCCCCCATGAATGGGATTAGTGCCCTTCTAAAAGACGCCCCATAGATCTCCTTTGTCCCTTCCACCATGTGAGGAAACCATGAAAAAGTATCCTCTATTAACCAGAAAGTGAACTCTTAACCAGACACCAAACTGCCAGCACTTTGATCTTTGGACTTCCCAGCTTTCAGAACCATGAGAAACACATTTTTGTCATTTATAAGTCACCCAGCCTCTGGTACTCTGTTACAGCAACCCAAACAGAGTAAAACATGTTCCAGCTCTTCGACCCCAAACACGTAAAGACTTCACAAGAGATTAGGGTCTTATAGTTGTGATTTATGTAGGAGCAAATGCAATACAGAGTACATTGGAATATGTAGAAAAACGAATGGCCGGTTTATTTTTCAGAAAACGTTCTATTTTTCTTTTCCACAAATAAAAGCATTTAGAAAGATTTGGGAAGCAATAAATGTGGCTGTTATATTGCCTGCAAACAGTTTAGACTGCAGGCCCTCCATGTGCCTATTAATGGCAGATCCTAAGAACATTTTAAAAACAACCAAATAAAGTAGGATTGGTGTACTCATTAAAACTAAAGCACTTAACCCAAACTCCCACCTGCATAGAACATTTCCTTAAATGGTGACTGTAGGCAGAGTCAAGATTTTACCCTTGTTGGTCTTTCCTATATGCAAACACAGAAGTCATTGAAGCCTGAAAGTGCTTGACTTTAAAACTGTTTGTCCCTTGGGCTAAATTAAAGAAAAAGAAAAATTCTCAATAACGCTACAGTAAAGCACCTAATTGAACAGGCACCCTGGAAAGTTTTCCAAAATCTGTTGGAAATAATTGATAATACCTGCTTTAGAGAATTAGTGGCTCTAAGTCACTCTTTTAAATTTTATCTACTAAACATACGGTTTTGGATTTTAGCGGAGTGTAGTTCCCTCTCCCTCCCCCCTCCAAAAGGAATTCTATACCAACACCAGTTAGCTCTGTACTCATTCTAAATTTTTTTTCAATAAAACCATATCATCATTTTAGTAGAAGATATCTATCTAGGAGTGGGTTGGGAAATGGAAGCGCTCAGTGTCTTCAAAATTATGTCAAATTTTTAAGTCACTAATTGAGAAGAATATGGAAGAGGTGAAGAACAAAATCCCCCTAAAAATGGCCTCATCCACCAAGAGCTGTTTCTGCCAATCCAAACTCTGACTTCAGGGTCAGTTTCTACTTAAACGTCCAACGGTTTTTGATGAGTTCACAAAACTTTGTAAAGCATGATAGGTTCCTTTCTTCCGGATCAACGATGTAAGAGCAATGTTACTGCAAATAATTGTGAATCGCACCAGAGAGATTTCTCATTTATATGGAAACATAAGTTTATCTGCTATCTCTTCAATTATGAGATTCCATAATCAGATGAATACACTAAATTTTCAATGTCAAATTCTCAATGTTTATAAGGAAAAAGAAATGTTGGCAATGATATATTCTCATGACACCCTTTGTTAATAGTTGGAATAATATTAAGTTTTAGAATAATTGTACTTAGGGCCTTCCTGCCTTCCATGTGGAAGGCTGGCTGCATAGTCACTCACTTTCCACACAGCAGTGGAGACCCTGGCACACTTTAAACGAAAGGTCGATGATAGCCTTCCCTCCAGTATCTGTCCCACTGACCCTTCAATTTTAGATTTGGTAGTTTCTTTTATGTTTTATTGAGATAGGATAATTTGTGCCAAAAAGAAAAGATCACAGTTTTAAATTTAATGTGAATTAAAACAACAATAATGGGACGCCTGGGTGGCTCAGTCGGTTAAGCGTGCGACTTTGGCTCAGGTCATGATCTCGCGGTCTGTGAGCCCGAGCCCCACGTCGGGCTCTGTGCTGACAGCTCAGAGCCTGGAGCCCACTTTGGAACCTGTGACTCCCTCTCTCTCTGCCCCTCCCCTGCTAATGCTCTGTCTCTGTCTCTCAAGAAATAAATAAACGTTAAAAAAAAATTCAAAAAACAACCACCACCACAACAGAGGATGGGTACATGGTGCAGTGACTTTTGTGATGTGTCACTTCAGCTAGGCTACAGTTCCAGTTGGGCAATCAAACACAAATCTGGGTACCTGATGTAAAGGGAATTTGCAGATGTAATAAAAGTTCCTAATCAGTTGACTATGAGGAAAAAAATGCTGCATAACTTGGGTGAGCCTGACTTAATCAGTTGGAAGTCCTTAAGATCAAGTCAGATGATCCCCAGAGAAGAAAGAAATTATTTTCATGGACAGCAGCTTTGACCCATGTTCCTGGAGTCCCATTCTGCTTGAGATCCTCCTTCCTGGCTGCCTGCTGTGTGGATTTTGGTCTTGGTTGCTTAGCTCCTACAACCATATAAGCCAATTCTTTGTAATAAATCTCTGTGCACACACACACACACACACACACACACATGCAATTTATATTCTACTGATAAGATATCTGACTGACATATATCTTACTAATTTGGCTTCTCTGGTTGGACATGTGCTTACACAGTTGGAATCTATATCAAGTTGTGATGATATATCTGCTCTCATCACCTATTTAAAATTTTTTTAACCTTTATTTATTTTTGAGACAGAGAGACAGAGCATGAATGGGGGAGGGTCAGAGAGAGACGGAGACACAGAATCCAAAACAGGCTCCAGGCTCTGAGCTGTCGGCACAGAGCCCAACGCAGGGCTCGAACTCACAGACCGCGAGATCATGACCTGAGCCTAAGTTGGACACTCAACCGACTGAGCCACCCAGGCACCTCTCTCATCACCTATTTTAAAGCCAACCAAGGGCATTTAATTCAATATATATTAGATTTGGTGTTTGCTTTTGTTGGGGGAGGAGAAGATACATTAGTTTATTAGTTTTTGTTTGTTTGTTTGTTTTGTTTTTTTTTTTTTTTTAACTCTGGCTTTTGATTATTTCCAAAGAACTTCATCCAACTTTGTCAGGAACTTTGAGGCATCCTGAAAATATTCCTCTCACCTAGAACTCAGACTCTGAGACCTAATTTTGCTTAATGCATTTAAAGCCCATTGTAGATAGTCAAAACCATGAGTTCATAAGATAAAATTTAAACCACTGTGGAATATAAAATAACAAAACCATGATTTAAATTAAAAATAAAATTTCCCTCACATACCACACTCAATGCTAGTCATTTAATAATATCATTGATTCTGAAATAATACATCTTCATTACTAAAATTGAGGTCATACTTATGAATTATCAAAAGTGATTCATAAAATCATATACCACATTTTCACTTGTCAGAAAAGCAAAATTTTAAAGCATTGTGTATTTGTTGAGGGTGGGACAGAAGACAGTTAAAAGAAATCAGTGTAGCCGTTGGACGGCAGTTTGTCAGAATCATGTAAAACTTCAAGTGAGTATATACTATGACCTAATGATTGCATTTGGGACTGTATTACAGAAAAACACACATGTATGTATGAAGGAACAGGATGTTACTGCAGGATTCTATGTAATAGCATACAAAATGGAAACATAAATGTCTATCTTATAGGGTTGATTTGATAGTGGGATTCTACCGATTTCCATGCAGAAGTCACAAACCAAAAAAATATTACTTGTTGGGTGTCTGGGTCGCTCAGTCAGTTAAACGTCCAACTTTTGATCTTGGCTCAGGTCATGATTTCATGGTTCCTGAGTTCAGGCCCGGCATCAGTCTCCACAGTCTCAGTGGGGAGCCTGCTTGGGATTCTCTCTCTCCCTCTCTGCCTCTCCCCTGCTCCCTCTCTCCCTCAAAATAAATATTAAAAAAAATACTACTTGAGTAATGAAATTCTTAAAGTTTGTGGGGACCTGAAAGTGCTCCCTGAAATCCCTGCCCCTCTGATGACTAATTTAATAGTTTTTTTTTTTTTTTGAGAGAGAGAGAGTGCAAGAGTGAGGGAGAAGCAGAGGCAGAGAGAGAAACAGAGATTGAGAGAGAGAGAGAGAGAGAGAGAGAGAGAGAGAGAGAGAGAGAGAATCTTAAGCAGGCTTCATGCCCTTTGAGGAGCTTGATGTGGGGCTCAATTCTACAAACCAAGAGATCACAGCCTGAGCCAAAATCAAGACTCCAATGCTTAACGAGCTCACCCACCCAGGGCCCCTAATTTAACAGCTTTATTCTTAGTTTACTAATTTTCACTTTTTCTGTATATTTGCACTAGAATTTAGGAGGGATAGTAGAAGTAACGAGTTCGTTTTAAACTGTAGGTAAGATCATTGCACACTGTCTTGTAAAACACCTTTCTTTTCATCTAAATAGACCTTGCACATTTTCTCGTGTAAACAAACACACACAATTTCACTGTATAGATCAATTCCCCTTTTGCTGAGAATTTAGGTTGTAATCTCACCAATACTCCCACTATGTCAAAACAACAAGCAAATACACATCTTGAGGTTTTAAAACCGGTGTTCATTGTTCTGTCTAGTATACCTAGAATTTAGGGAGAAATGCAGGGGAGACATTAAGGATGAAATGTAAAAATGACATTATTTGCTTCTCTGTGTTTTTCCCACTCTGGGCCTGAGTAAGTCTACTCGGTGTGTATTAACTGAGTCAGGTGTTTTGGCAAAGTTAAGTAAAAAAACATATGGGAGATTGCCTGCTTTTCATGAAAATTAACAAAGTGTCAGATTCCTAGGGCATAAAGGAGCCGTGGTGCGAACTCTCAGGCAGTTTTATCAAAGGAATGGTTAGCTTCATTACATCTTCATGAACCCAAAGAGTAACACTTGACAACTTCATCTAGAGAAAGAGACAGAGATGACAGACCGACAGAGTCTCTAAGTGAAAAAGTGCTTTTCAGCATTACTCTTCTTCAACACAACTAGAAGCATACATTCCAATAAGGTTGATATGAAAGAAATAATTCATCATTTAATAAACACTGAAAACAATCTAGACAACTTTTCTAGCAGTACCAAATTGGTTTGCTCTAATGGAAGTCACATTATTTTGAATAAATTCACTGCTCAATTTTGCGGGACTCCATAAATATGTTAAGAATTAACTTCCCACAATTAACACAAAATGTGAAACAAATTATTGGATAGTGCTAAAATGCATTGTTCACAAACAAAATGAACTTTAACAAAAGATGAATAAGAAACATCCAGTTATAAAGACATTACAGCAATGTAATAATTGTGCAACAGACTCAGTATATCAGGAAAAAGAGTAATTTCTGTTTCAGTACCAAAGGCTATTAAGGCATGTATGTTTATGCAAATTTCATTTCTTCTGATGAAGGCTTTTAATTGTACTCATTTTAAAAACTAGACTAGAGAATTTAGCATTTTCTGTGAAGAGAAGAAATATGAACATTTTTGTGGGAAGGTGAATTTTAACTAATTTTGAAATAAATGCTGAAAAGTGTTATTCACAATTGAACAATTGTCTTAGCATGTTAAAGAATTCACAATTAATGTTACATTATTTAGTTCCTGAATGTCAGCTCACTCTTTATTATAAACTTTCTGTTGAGAGATAATGCATGAATGAGAGTTATTACATCAATATTGCTTTTCTCTATCAATTTAACAACACATTAACTACAAGTGTGCAGATGCTATTAGTACTTACCTCCTTTGAAACACATTGCCATGGAAAAAATTATTGAGGCATTTAATCAAATGCTAACAAGGTAGCCTTGACTGAAAGAAAATGTAATTTATTTGCTTGGAAACACTGTCATGAAATAAATCTCTTACGGACCTTGTTTTCTGTAGATACTGCGTAACAAAAATCATACTCAGTAGACAAGAAGAGGCTAACCTTTGGCCTTAAGGTTAGAAAAAGAATAAATATTCATTGATGATACACATCAAAACATGACTAACATGCAAACCATGCTAGTCCTAAAAATCCAAACAGAATCCAGAGTCCACACCAATGCAGTTACACCAATCCACCAATCATTAAATAAGTTGATTGAGCTTAGTAAATTAGGGATTAATAGAGATCAGAATTTTAAATCAAAAGCAAAATTGTAAGTTTGTACAGTTTATACTGTCACTTTCCTGTAATTACCTTCTGTCAAGAAAGGAATTCATTTGATCATTCATCTATTTAAAATATGATTCTTTTTGTTTTTCTGATTATAAAAATTGTGCAAAATTTAAAATATATAGAAACAGCATAAGTAAAGTTAAAATAACCCTCAGGTCCTACTAAGCAGAAAAAGTCTCAGTTAAAAGTTTTAATTGTACACTTCCAGATATGCACACAGACACGCACACAATGATGGAGAGAGAAGAGAGTTTTCTAGCCTATTTTCTAATTCTGTGTAAAAGGCTAACACTCCTGACGTATGATGAACGTTTCATAAGTGTGTAATAAATTGATGAAGCTACTTGATTCAAGACGTGGAGAGCTTCTAAACTCTTACATTCTGGTGGCTGTATGATCAGGTGCTTAAAATGTGTTAGGAAGCATAGATAATATTTCAGGGGCCTCAGAGATCAGATAACAGTATGCCTTCCGGTAGTCTCAGTGACCATTAGTAAATTTCTCTTGACCAGGAAGTTAGTTCAGAGCAGATCTTCTAACTCTGGGTCCATTTTTTTAAGTATTATTTTAAACATTTCTAAAAAGAAGTTGTGGCTATTAACGTTATTTCTAACAGTCTGACTAGAAAGTCAAATTTTCTGGATTAAAAAAACAACAACAACTTTCTGTTATTCCCTCTCCCATTGTCCTCTCCATGGCTTTTGGAATAGCAATATGGTATATTGACCAGCTATAAACAAGTGTTTCAATAAAACCACCCCAAGATTAATAGTTGGACCCAGTATGTATAATGGGACATACTTTGCAGTCTGGATTATGTGTTGAGTTGCAACAAAGAAATCCTGCTATTGCCAAAGATGATCAGACAATATAACTAAAACTGTTCAACAAATCCTAACTAGGCAGTAGCAAAACTTTATCAATTTGCTGATCAAACAAATAAAAATATATAGAGTAAAAAGCTAGCACATCTAAAACCAGAAAATATTCCAAGTGGAGAAATAAACAAAACAAAACACCCTCAAGTCACAGAAAGTACATGACATCAGAATGCACGTGATATGAAATGTTTAGACTGTAAGAATTGTACCCACACCTGCACACAAAGATGTGATAGACTAGGAAGCACAAGGTTTGTGAGTAAATTATTCTTAAGTTGTTCATGTAGAGAAGGTCTCTCTATGGTGAAAATGTGAGAATATTCACATTTTTTTTCTTTTTCAACAGTGCACTTAATAATCTCAATTGTGTTACAGAAATGTTGTTTCAATGAGCCCTTTTCATGTGATATTGGTACAGAGAAGAGAAAAAGTACTGATTCGCCTTAAATACCCACAAGAGTTTTCTAGACTCTAGTTCTAAAAATCTAGATTTCTAGACTCTCGTTCTGGAGTCTAGCATACCACCTTACGGGGGTTGATTCACTACTCACTCACTGTCAAAGTATTGGGTTACTGACATGCTGTCATCTGTTGGCTCATCTGACTGAGAGTATCTTGATATTTTTCTTCAAGAGCTCTATGGTGGGAAGTTCAAGGTGGTTGCTTGACTGTGTCAAGTTTCATCAAGTCTTAAACATTCTGATTCTTGATTCTAATGTCAATAACGCAAATAATAAAACAAAAAGGTTTTGTAGATGTTTGTCCTCTTCGGCTTTAGCATTTGATGTTTCTAAAGTTTATGCTTTTAAATTATATCCCCAATGTTTCCGTTCTTGTTCCTCAATTTTAAAGAGTTATTCATCTCATAGTATGTCTTTTCCTTTCTTCTTCCCACCTTCCCTCCCTTCTTTCTTTCCTTCCTTTCTTCCTTCTTTCTTTCCTTCCTTCCTCTAACTTTCTTCCTCCCTTTATCCCTTCCTTCCTCCCTCTCTCCCTTCCTGTCTTTCTTTCTCTTTTCCTTCCTTTCTTCTTTGTGTTTTTTGCTTTCTTTTGTCAGATGACAAAACTTTATAATCTTTAAATCTGTTTAAATCAAGGTATTAAAAATAGCTAGAAAAAGTTTTGTATCATACAGTTGCTAGACTTAGTAATGCATTTGAGTTTGCAGTTCTTACAAAGCATACAATAGTGCCCTCTAATGCCATTTTAAAAAACAATTGTACTACAACTTTGTGTTTTTGAGAATGCTATTTCCTTTCCATTTAGGAATCTTATCATCAAAATATGAAATGCTATAAAATATTTTAACTTGTAAATAAACATTTTATTAGGCAATATTTATGAAATTGTACCAGTTAAATTGTCAGGTATGTGTTATTTATGTCACCTGAAATTCACCTGTGTCTAGCACATTCCCTAAGGAACAGAGTGATAATATTATGGACTAAAATCAGCCTTATAATTGTTAAAATACTTATTCATATGTTAGAATACATACTTTATTGACATAATTGGGCACATATTCAGAGTTTTCTTTCAGATTTTATATAAATTTTTACTAAATACATATATGCACATATATATGTACATATATGTATATATGTGCATATATATGTGCATATATCTTAAAAAGATATATGTGCACATATACATATATGTGCATATATGTATATGTGCACACATATGTGTATGTGTGCATATATATATCTTCTTTTTTAATATGAAATTTATTGTCAAATTGGTTTCCATACAACACCCAGTGCTCATCCCAAACGGTGCCCTCTTCAATATCTATCACCCACCCTCCCCTCCCTCCCACCCCCCATCTACCCTCAGTTTGTTCTCAGTTTTTAAGTCTTTTATGCTTTGGCTCTCTCCCACTCTAACCTCTTTTTTTTTTTTCCTCCCCTCCCCCATGGACTTCTGTTAAGTTTCTCAGGATCCACATAAGAGTGAAAACATATGGTATCTGTCTTTCTCTGTATGACTTATTTCACTTAGCATAACACTCTCCAGTTCCATCCACGTTGCTACAAAAGGCCAGATTTCATTCTTTCTCATTGCCAGGTAGTATTCCATTGTGTATATAAACCACAATTTCTTTATCCATTCATCAGCTGATGGACATTTAGGCTCTTTCCATAATTTGGCTATTGTTGAGAGTGCTGCTATAAACATTGGGGTACACGTGCCCCTGTGCATCAGTACTCCTGTATCCCTTGGGTAAATTCCTAGCAGTGCTATTGCTGGGTCATAGGGTAGGTCTATTTTTAGTTTTTTGAGAAACCTCCACACTGTTTTCCAGAGCAGCTGCACCAGTTTGCATTCCCACCAACAGTGCCAGAGGGTTCCCGTTTCTCCACATCCTCGCCAGCATCTAGAGTCTCCTGATTTGTTCATTTTGGCCACTCTGACTGGTGTGAGGTGGTATCTGAGTGTGGTTTTGATTTGTATTTCCCTGATGAGGAGCGACGTTGAGCATCTTTTCATGTGCCTGTTGGCCATCTGGATGTCTTCTTTAGAGAAGTGTCTATTCATGTGTTCTGCCCATTTCTTCACTGGATTATTTGTTTTTCGGGTGTGGAATTTGGTGAGCTCTTTATAGATTTTGGATACTAGCCCTTTGTGCGACATGTCATTTGCAAATATCTTTTTCCATTCCATCGGTTGCCTTTTAGTTTTGTTGATTGTTTCCTTTGCTGTGCAGAAGCTTTTTATCTTCATGAGGTCCCAATAGTTCATTTTTGCTTTTAATTCCCTTACCTTTGGAGATTTGTCAAGTAAGAAAGTGCTGTGGCTGAGGTCAGAGAGGTTTTTTCCTGCTTATTCCCCTAGGGTTTTGATGGTTTCCTGGCTCCCATTCAGGTCCTTTATCCATTTTGAGTTTATTTGTGTGAATGGTGTAAGAAAGTGGTCTAGTTTCATCCTTCTGCATGTTGCTGTCCAGTTCTCCCAGCACCATTTGTTAAAGAGACTGTCTTTTTTCCATTGGATATTCTTCCCTGTTTTGTCAAAGATTAGTTGGCCATACTTTTGTGGGTCTAATTCTGGGGTTTCTATTCTATTCCATCGGTCTATATGTCCGTTTTTGTGCCAATGCCAAGCTGTCTTGATGATGACAGCTTTGTAGTAGAGGCTAAAGTCTGGGATTGTGATGCCTCCTGCTTTGGTCTTCTTCTTCAAAATTGCTTTGGCTATTCGGGGCCTTTTGTGGTTCCATACAAATTTTAGGATTGCTTGTTCTAGCTTTGAGAAGAATGCTGGTGCAATTTTGATTGGGATTGCATTGAATGTGTAGATAGCTTTTGAGTACTGACATTTTAACAATATTTATTCTTCCAACCCATGAGCACGGAATGTTTTTCCATTTCTTTATATCTTCTTCAATTTCCTTCATAAGCTTTCTATAGTTTTCAGCATACAGATCTTTTACATCTTTGGTTAGGTTTATTCCTATGTATTTTATGCTTCTTGGTGCCATTGTGAATGGGATCAGTTTCTTTATTTGTCTTTCTGTTGCTTCATTATTAGTGTATAAGAAGGCAACTGATTTCTGTATGTTGATTTTGTATCCTGTGACTTTGCTGAATTCATGTATCAGTTCTAACAGACTTTTGGTGGAGTCTGTTGTATTTTCCATGTATAATATCATGTCATCTGCAAAAAGTGAAAGCTTAACTTCATCTTTGCCAATTTTGATGCCTTTGATTTCCTTTTGTTGTCTGATTGCTGATGCTAGCACTTCCAACACTATGTTAAGCAACAGTGGTGAGAGGGGACATCCTGTTGTGTTCCTGATCTCAGGGCGAAAGCTCTCAGTTTTTCCCCATTGAGGGTGATATTAGCTGTGGGCTTTTCATAAATGGCTTTTATGATGTTTAAGTGTGTTCCTCCTATCCCGACTTTCTCGAGGGTTTTTATTAAGAAAGGATGCTAAATTTTGTCAAATGCTTTTTCTGCATCGATTGACAAGATCATATGGTTCTTATCTTTTCTTTTATTAATCTGATGTATCACATTGATTGATTTGTGAATGTTGAACCAGCCCTGCATCCCAGGAATGAATCCCACTTGATCATGGTGAATAATTCTTTTTATATGCTGTTGAATTCTATTTGCTAGTATCTTATTAAGAATTTTTGCATCCATATTCATCAGGGATATTGGCCTGTAGTTCTCTTTTTTTACTGGGTCTCTGTCTGGTTTAGGAATCAAAGTAATACTGGCTTCATAGAATGAGTCTGGAAGTTTCCTTCCCTTTCTATTTTTTGGAATAGCTTGAGAAGGATAGGTATTATCTCTGCTTTAAACATCTGGTAGAATTCCCCTGGGAAGCCCTCTGGTTCTGGACTCTTATTTGTTGGGAGACTTTTGATAGCTGACTCAATTTCTTCACTGGTTAGGGTCTGTTCAAGCTTTCTATTTCTTCCTGTTTGAGTTTTGGAAGTGTGTGGGTGTTTAGGAATTTGTCCATTTCTTCCAGGTTGTCCAGTTTGTTGTTAAAAAGATATATATGCGCATATATATATATATGTGTGTGTGTGTGTGTGTGTGCATATATGTATATGTGCACATATGGTCAGTACAGAGCCTGATGCAGCGCTCGTACCCACAAACCATGAGATCATGATCGGAGCTGAATCAAGAGTTGGACACTTAAGTGACAGAGCCCCATGAGGCACCCCAGGTTTTTCTTTTGTCTGAACCTCAAATAATGCATTAGAGTGGTTGTATTTCTAATCTCTCAATAATTAGGGATTTTAATATTTCTCCTATAAGTTCCCCAGAACAATCTTAAAATGTAATATTGATGGGAATTGAATATTTCAATATAGAGAAGGATGAAATAGAGATTTGAGCCTATGAAATAAATCTATCAAGAATCAAGTACACAAAGGTACTAAACAAAGAAAAACATTTTCTTTATTTTTTTTAAGTTTATTTATTTATTGTTGAGAGAGAGAGTGTGAATGGGGGAGGGGCAGGGAGAGAGGGAGAGAGAGAATCCCGAGCAGACTCTGCTCTGCAACGCAGAGCCCAACACGGGGTTGATCCCAGGAACTATGAGATCATGACCTGAGCTGAAGTCCAGAGCCAGATGCCTAACTGACAGAGCCACCCAGGTGCCCCGGAAGACATTTTAAAAGTGTGTCAATTCTGTAGCTTTGTTGTGGTGTGGATAAGTAGTGAGAACTACAGAAGGTCATAGCAAGGAAGGTACGAATTGAAGAAAAGAAAATTGTGTAGATGTGTATAAACCATAATACATCTTAGAAAGAAAAACTTAAACATTGTGTTCTTAATGACAGATTTTTAAAAAATTTTTTAATGTTGATTTTTGAGAGAGAGAGCACAAGTGGGGAGAGGCAGAGGGAGATGGAAACACAGAATCCCAAGCAGGCTGCAGGCTCTGAACTGTCAGCACAGAGCCCGACTTGGGGCTTGAACTCAAAAACTGCGAGATCATGACCTGAGCTGAAGTCAGACACTTAAACCAGCTGAGCCCCCCAGGCGCCCCCAGATTTGAATTAGTTGTGAACTCTATGGGAAAAGATCTTGGTGCCATGATAGAGAGGTCAATGAAAACATTTCCTCAATATCCTTCACATTTCCAATCTTATCACAAGCCCAAATATTCTTTTTCTTGGTTTTTTAACCGTTGTCTGGCTTCAGTGAACTTTATGCCTTAACATCGTACTGCGTGCATGTGGCAAACAACTTATAGTATGCCTGAGTCATGACCTTCTGTCTTCCTCCTCACTGCCCCCCCACCTCTTCCAAGTGTGCACTTCAAGTATAAGCCAACAAATCCAGTAATTTTAATTTTATTTTAATTCATGAAAAGATACCCCATAGACTGATATTTTTGGTTAAATGAGTTCAATTTTGGAATGAACTTAACATATTCCATACATGTATCATAAAATGCTTTGAATTTCAATTTCACAATCCTCCTATTATCTTCCTCACTAGATTACAAACTCTTGGAAGTAGAGAGTTTTATAGATATATGATTTCTTAGTTAGCTGTTTCATTTATTCAGGAAATATTATTGAACATTTATAGTATGGTGAGCACCAGCCAAATATTATTGATACTTAGTCACTTTTCCTATCAGGCCTTCCCGTAACATTTGAGGCATCAAAGACAAGAGTAATTTTTAATGTTATAAAGCTAACAAAATAAATATGTCCAATCCTCTTATCTTGAAAAATGTACCTTCTTTTTAAAAATTTATTTATTTATTTTTAGAGAGAGAGAGAGAGTGAGAATGAGAATGAGAAGGGGCAGAGAGAGGGAGAGTGAGAATCCCAAGCAGGCTCTGCACTGCCAGCACAGAGCCCACTGTGGGGCTCAATCACATGAACCATGAGATCATGGCCTGAGCCAAAACCAAATGCTGGAAAGTTACCCAACTGAGCCACCTAGATGCCCTGAAAAATATACCTTCTTAATAACTCAGAAGGCCATTATACCTCAAACTAGTCATCCTTCCTCATCAGAAATTAATGGCTATTGGAGGCCACCTGAATCCCAGCCCTGCTTCATCCTATAATGTGAAGAGTTATTTTGCACACTTTTGTAAATCCCCATGCCCTGGATATTCTTTGGTCCATGGAATGTGCACACAGCAGTGTTTTGTCCTTAGGCAGCTAAATCTTGGGTGATTTCTGTTCAGGTTCTGGAAAAAGGTTCATTGATGTTCAGACATGGAATGCCAAGATCCTAAGGACCTGGAAGGGAAAAAAAGGGTGTGTTCTCCATAGAGGACATTGTCTCCATCCTGTGGACTCATGGTCTCGCGAGGAGGCGTGGTCATAGGACCAGAGAGAAGGTGGGAGACAAACAGTGTGGCACAAAGCCTGCAGTATTTGGGAGAAAGTGAAAATAAAGAAGGAATTAGAGATGATTTTAATGTCTTTGCTGTAAAAAATAATCAGTCAACTTGACAAAAGAAAACTTTAACTCATAACAGAGAAGAATTAAAGAAAGAGTCTCAGAAGAGGTGAGATTTTGCATATGTGTTTTGGCCTCACTCTTGGTGTAGTTATGTACCTATATGGATTAAGTATATTTACAATGCTACTGGACAGTTATTTAATGTATATATGTAATGTGTGTACAGATATATATATATAGATATAGATATAGATATAGATATAGATATAGATATAGATATATAGATATATATGGAAAAAGTCACATGTTTATTTAAAATGTCTATTTAATTTTACTTTCAGTTTAAAAGAATAATGATGGAACTGTGAATTCTACCTAAATTTGTATGATAACGTTTTTCACCTTCATTTTTGAAAGATATTCTTACCAGATAAATCTAATTTGGCAATTTTTCATAATTCAAATATATCATCCCATTCTCTTCTGTCTTGCATAGCTTTGCATGTGAAATCTGTTGTCATTCTTATTTTCATTGCTTTACAAAAGGTCTCTTTCTTTTGGTTGCTTGTAACATTTTCTCTTTATCATCACTTTTTGCCACACAATTATGATGTGTCTCAACATGATTTGTGGGATTTTCTTAATGCTTGAGATTTACTGAGCTTCTTACATCTGTGGGTTTATAATTTTCATATTTGGAAAACTTTTAGCTCATTTCATTAGATATTTTTTCTGTCCTCCCAATCCTCTTCTGGTGGCAGAAATGGCAACTATTTGGGTAAATATAAAATATATTTTTCTTCTTTTTAAACCTCTTTAAGAAACAATTTCAGGGGCACGTGGGTGGCTCAGTCATCAGTTAAGCATCTGACTTCAGCTCAGGTCATGATCTCACAGTCTGTGGGTTCAAGCCTGCCACTGGGCTCTGGGATGACAGCATAGAGCCTAGAGCCTGCTTTGTAATCTGTGTCTCTGTGTCTTTGTTGCTCTCTGCCCATTCCCCACTAATGCTCGCTCTCTCCCTCTCACTGTCTCTCTCTCTGTCAAAAATGAATAAACATTTTTTAAAAATTAAAAAAAAGAAAGAATTTCAGTGTTTGATGCAAAATTAATAAGGAATTGTGGGGTTTTAGGAGAGAGGAACAAGTAATATTACTATGAGCAGAATGGGACATATTGACAGATTGATCAATTCATCAAAGAACAAAACATTCCTAATATTTATGAGCCTAATGATAGTGCTTCAAAATGCATGAAACAGAAACTCGTAGATCTGAAGGGAGATATAGGCAAATCCACAGTTACTCCTTTATAGTAACTGATAGAACAAAAAGAAAACCTTCAGTGTTATAGATTGTAACATGGTCAGTCAACTTGGCATACTTACATTCATAAAATGCTCCACCCAACAGCAGAAGAATACACATTTTTACAAGTACACTTGGAATATTCATCAATACAGTCCATAATCTTATCTAGAAAGCAAGTCTTAATAAATGTAAAAGGCTTTAAATCAAAGTATATACATTTGGCTGTATGGAAAATTGAATTAGATATTAGTAATTGAAATACATTCTTAAAATCTCCATACACTTGGAAATCCAATAACCCATGAGTCAAAGAAGTCATAAGAAGAGTAGAAAATATGATTAATGAAATAAAAACACAACACATTCAAACATGTGAGAACCTGTCATAGCAGTGCCATCAGCCACCCCATCCTTTCTCCTGCACAGGCCATGTTTTATTAACCCCACCCATTGTATTTCCACTTAGAATAATGTAATTTTTATCTGTAGGTGTCCCATTGGGTTTGTAATAGGTCAGTTTGTTTTCTCATTGTTCTCAAGTTTTTGTCAACCTTCTTAAGCATATGAAACATGTTCATAACAGCCATTTTAACATAATTCTCATTGGGTTCCATAATCCTTTTTATTTATGGATCTGTTTATATTAGTTAACTCTTATTTTGGTCTTGAATCATATTTTCCTGCTTCCTTTAGCCTTGGTTATTATTCTTTTTTTTCTTGTAGAGAGAGAAAGCACAGGAGCAGGGGAGAGAGGCAGAAAAACAGAGAGAGAGAGAGAGAGAGAGAGAGAGAATCTTAAGCAGGCTCCACATTCATCAAAGAGCCTGATGCCTGGGGCTTGATCTCACAACCCTGGGATCGTGACCTGAGCTGAAATCAAGAGTTGGACGCTCAGCGAACTGAGTCACCCAGGCACCCCAGCCTTGGTAATTTTTTAACAGATGCTGAGTATTGTGAATTTTATATTTTGACTGTGGTCTGTGTTGTAATCCTTTAGAAAGTATTAGCTTAATTCTGGCATTCAGTTTAGTTATTCAGAATTAGTTGGATCCTTTTTGGACTTGCTTTTATGCACTTTATGCATTTATGAGTAGCATTTTGTCCAGGTACAATGTAGCCTTTCTACTAGGGTAAGAATTCCACCTGATGCTTCTATATTATAAATTCTTTCTACTATGTCTTATACTTATCTCTTTGTAGATTCTAGGAACTGCTCCACATTAAAGACTGCTATTAGAAAATATGAAAATTCTCTACCTAATGTTCTAAGTTCTCACCTTAAAACTAGAAAAGTTAAACTTAAGCAAGTTAAACTTAACATAAGTACAAGAAAGTTAATAATAAAAACAAAGAATTAAATAAAATAGGAGAAACATAGAGAAAAATATCAATGAAACCAAGAGCTAGTTCTTTAAAAAGTTCAATAAAATTAATAAATAGCTAAACAGACTGGTGAGGACAAAAAGGGAGAAAACAGAAATTGCCAATATCAGAAATAAAAGATAAGACATCACTGCAGAGATAAATTATAAGGATAATTAAAAAATAGACATATGTATATGATAGGTTCATTTTCCACAAAAGAGTAAGATAATTTATGGGAGAAAGAATGAGCTTCTCAGTAAATGTTGCTGGAGTATTTAGGTATTCATATGCTAAGAAAAAGGCACTTACCTCACTACATGCACAAAATTTTTCTTGAGTTAGATCAAAGACCTAAATATCAGAATTAAAACTATAATATTTTAGAGAAAAAAAAACAAGATAAATATATGTAATCTTGTATCTCACAAAGATTTTTTAAAAAGAACACAAAAAGGGGTGCCTGGGTGTCTCAGTCAGTTAAATGTCTGACTTCGGCTCAAGTCATGATCTCGTGGTTCATGAGTCGAGCCCCACATCAGGGTCTGTGCTGACAGCCCAGACCCTGGAGCCTGTTTCAGATTCTGTCTCGCTCTCTCTCTGTCCCTCCCTGCTTGTGCTCTTTCTCCCTCTCTCTCTCTCTCAAAAGTAAATGAAAACATTATTTAAAAAAAAAACACAAAAATATGAAACACAAGTGTAAAAAAATGATTATTTTTTTTCAAAATTAAAAATGTATAGTCTTCACAAGATAATGCTAAGAAAATGAGGAATAGACAAGCCACTCGTTGGGAGAACATATTTGCAAACTGAGAGAAATTTATTCGCGGCAGCCTTTGACCTGAGAGATGTTAAAAGAAATTCTTCGGGCAGACAATGGATGGACAAAATCTTCATGAAGGAACATCTACTTTTTTTGGTGATTCTTGCCCCACATCAAGTAGTTCTCTCTCACACATGTGCAAATTAACACTTAGCCAAAGTCTTGAGAGGAACCTCTCTGCAAATATCTAGATATCTCCCTCCCTCCTTCTCTCTCTGTTTGCCCCCCCTCTCCAGCTCCCTCCCATCTGTCACTCTGCCCCATCATTCTATCCAGCTTCCTTTCCCCATCCTCCGATCTCTGTCTTCTCCACCAGCAAGACTTCTGGGTCACTTTGCGTGTCTCCCTCCTATACTTCAGCTTGCAAACCCAACAGTAACTCCTAGAGTTTTAGGACTCACTTTGTTTTCCTTCTCTCAGGAATCATAACTCTGCATTGCCTGTTGCCCAGGGTCTGAAAAATTGTGCGTCTTAGATTTCATATAGTTTTCCAACTGTTTCAGCACGAAAGGTACATCTGGACCTTATTACTTCAGTTGGTCAGAAGGGGAAATCAGATTTTTGGAGCTCTAAGAGCAGATTGAGAAATCAGATTTCTTAAAAACCTAGTGCATTTTTTTTTATCTCTGACATTCCTACTATAGGACCTATTTGGAAAAAAAAATAAATTTTATTTCAGGATTAAAGTGTTTAAGGATCACATGTAATTGTGCAGTTTTCTATTTTATAATGTACTTAAAGTTTTATCTGTCATTTGCATTCTCAACAGTTCTAAATCTAAACAAACACAACTTTGACCAAATATGTAATAAATTCAAACATTAAAAGTAATCTCACCATCTTTTAAAGATTTTGTATGTCAAAACTTTTTCAATTAGTCCTATAAATTCATTCTTCCGGCGTAACAGTGGTATATGGATCTTAACTGTGCTTAAACTATGCGTGTATCAGTATGGAAAGATCTAACTCCAGTATGTAACAAGCTAAAATTAGTGTGCTAACTATAGAACAGATGAAATTAAAACTATTTTGGTTTGACCTTACTACTTAGAAGGGCTTGCAGAGTCTAATCTGAAAGCTTCTTAGAATACCTGTCTCGAGCTGTTTCGAGCTGATTCTTTTTTCTTCCCCAAGAACATTTTTCTTTGGAAAGAAAAGACATCCATAATTATGTTACTGACTTTGCAACTATTTTAAATGCCATGTTAAATATTCAATTTATTTTTCATAAATGTGGATGGGTGTAATAGTATTTCCTTCCAAATCAAGAATGTATTTTCAAAAACGTAAGCAAAATACACCGATCTCTTCACCTTGTCCTCTCTCCTGACTTCACTCAACATTTAGCTAAGTATAAAAGCTGCAAGAGGCCACTTGAAACATGATAATTAGAAGATTTTTAAAGACTTCAAATTTAATTCCCCAAGACATATTGAAAGCCTTAGAGAATTAATTGGGAAAAAATAATAGCCATCATTTGAAGAAAATGTGACTCGTGTGACGCCCGGTTTTGTATCGCACTGTAAACATTTCTCATTTAATCTCCTTTGCAAGATCTATGAGTAGGTATCCTTACATTTTCAAAAGGAAAACTAAGATCAAAATAAAGTTATATAAGTTGTCCAATGTCATAAAGCTGGTATGTGTTAGAGGTGACAGCACTTCTGTTTTCATCATATCCATGTATCAGCATGGTTCTATTGACTGCAAAGAGAAAGCAGATTGTTTATAATTCTCGTGCACCCTTGAACGGCCACAAATTAAGTCATCTTTCTGCGTAAATGTGGATATTCTTACATAAAGTTAAAAGTAATGTTGAACAATGATTTATACCTGATATGCATTGTATATAATTCTTTGACAGTATTTCTGAACACTTTCTAAAATGCTCATACAGGTATGTTATGTCATAGGGATTACGCTGGGTTCCCATAGGAGTTCTATTCTAAAATCACTGGGTACATTGTGTGTATCAATGTAGTCAGCGCGTAAGTGCTTTTAGATGTAATTTTTGCATGGTTGTTTGTATATGCTGACAATAAGTGAGTGTGTGGGTATCTGAGAGAATGTTTTACATTATTAAGACAATATGCCTTCAGGAAAGATTATCCACCATCAGAATTGTTAATGCTTAGAAAAAATATATATTTGTAAAGTAAATTTGTTTTAGCTATTCAAAAGATGCTTCCAGACTCAGCCTGTATTTACCTTTAAGTTATCATTAAAATAAAATGTTCCTGTTTCTTCACTTGAAGGACAATAATACCCAACCTGTAACTCACTGTTAGGTGTTTTTGCTTGTTTGTTTAATTTTTTAAAATATTTATTTATTTTTGAGACAGAGCATGAGTGGGTTAGGGGCAGAGAGAGAGACACACAGAATCCAAAGCAGGCTCCAGGCTCCGAACTGTCAGCACAGAGCCTGATGTAGGGCTCGAACCCACAAACTGTGAGATCATGACCTGAACTGTAAGGTCATGACCTGAGCAAAGTCTGACGCTCAACTGATTGAGACACTCAAGCGCCCCTGACTCTTAAATTTTTTCTTAAATTTTTTAATGGTTTTTTTAAATTTATTTTTGAGAGAGAGAGACAGAGAGCACAAGTGGTGGAGGGGCAGAGAGAGAGACAGAGACATGGATTCTGAAGCAGGCTCCAGGCTCTGAGCTGTGAGCACAGAGCCTCATGTGGGCTTGAAACCTTGGACCATGAGATCATGACCTGAGCCAAAGTCACTTAAGTGACTAAGCCACCCAGGCGCCCCTTTAATTTTTAGAGAACCTTGTACGTGGAAAAGCAGCGAAGGTAAAACAACTATTGTGTCTTCTTCAAAAATTATTTATAAATGGTGCTTATGTTTGAGGATAGCTTATTGATGGGTGATAGCGCAGGAAAGAGTTGAGCAAAAACTGATTGCTTACATGAGTTCTGCCCTTCCATTGAGTAGCTATGGACTGCCATTTAAGATGGAAACTTCTCTGTACCATGAGGTCTTGGCTATATACTCAGAAGATCAAGCTGAAGAACCCTTCCATTCTGCAACTTGGCTTTTGTCCTTTTCCCTTGAATTCTTGATATTGAATATATTGAAGATATTAATATATGGCTTTGCTGCAGCTCCCCAGTTGGCCTTATATTGTTGCTTTCAGTCTTAAATCTTGCTGTTCTCATCAAGGCCACATATTTCGGGTCTTCTTTTTAGAAGATTTCTACTAAAAAAGAAAAAAAGCCTTTTGGATAAAATATCTACCGATTCCCCTTTTCTCCCCCCTCCCTCCCCATTTACCATATAACATGCTTCACCTAAATAGAATTAAAAGGTTTGCATTCACTAACCACAAAATTCATTTACAGTTTATTTTATTCAAATTTTGCTTTGTTAGTTAATATGCGGTCTTAATCCTCAGTTAACACAGTAGACTGCCCCTAGTCATTCCCAAAATGTTTACCAAGGCTTATATTTTTCTCACCTCTACTACTGGATGTTTTATATATGGAATAAGTTAATACATATGTAGAATCAAATGTTCAATAATTTATATATAAATGTATTTTTATGTTAACATGTTTTATATTATATAGTTTATAGGGGAATCCATGGTGGCTCAGTTGGTTAAGTGTCCAACTCTTGATTTCAGCTCAGGTTGTGATCTCACGGTTGTGGGATCGAGCCCTGCATCGGGCTCTGTGTTGAGCATGGAGCCTGCTTAGGATTCTGTCTCCCTCTCTTTCTGACCCTACCCTGCTCACATTCTCTCTCCCTCAAAATAAATAAATAAACTTTTAAAAATATAGTTTATATATAAACTATGTACATAGTTTATATATGTATATATATATAAACATAAGTATATGGAATATATACTTATGTATATTTATTAAATAAGTAATATAGTATTCATATAGTTATAAAATATAACAAATAGTAAATTTAATATTTACATATTACATAATTAATGATATTTATATATATGTATAGTTACACACATATAGTTATATATTAAATATATTTATACCATATAATGTGATTTATTAATTATAGTATTATAAATCACTTTGAATCAGGTATATTTCTTTTTTTTTTTTTGATCACTTAACTCACTTTGCTTAGTTAGGCATGACCAAGTCAAGCAGGTGAACATAACTCTGTGGTCAACGAAATAACAAATTATAGTGGTCTAGAATTAGCCACTGGGATGCAAAATCAGTCCCTTGGCAGGAAGTAGTGATACATATATTGGGGCTAATAAGTCTTTGTAAGTGAAAGAATCAGACCCACAACTGCATTGTTTTTCTATTGCAGTGTGTCAAATTACCACAAATTTGGCAGTTTAAAGCAATACATATGTATTATCTCAGAGCTCCTAATTGAGGAATCTGTGTATGTCATAGGTAAGTCATGTGCTTAGGTGAAATGCAAGTTACTGGCAGGGGTTGTGGCCTCATTGGGTTTTGGTGTCCTCTTTCAATCTCATTGGTTGTCAACAGCATTCAGTTCCTACAGTACCCCTACCATTGCACTGCATAACATGGCCGCCAGATTCTTCAGGGCCAACAGGAGACCCATCTGCTACTGTGACCTGTACATTCTCTTTTAAAGGGTCACCTGATGAGATGAGACCTATTCTGGACCACTTCTCTTTAGATGAACTCAAAACCAACTTATTTGGGACCTTAATTACATCTACTCAGAGGTCCTGCTCACACTGAAAGGGAGGGGATTATACAAGCTGGAGTTACACATCAGGGCAGATATGGTGGGCATCCTGGAGGGTCAATCTAGAATTCTTCCCACCAGACTCTGCCTTTTTTAAGGCCGATTTTATATAATTCTACCCCCCAAATTTGAATTCTAATGGCTGGGGGGAAAAGGCACCAGGGCACAGAAAGTGAACACACCCTGAGAGAACGGGGGAATCTAAATTGATGAGTCTGACTTGCACGCATGGGCTTGTGGAAGGGTCCACCTTTCATCGGGGCACACAGCTACAGCTGGAAGCCTCTCCAGATCCAGATTTCTTTGCAGAGTGGTTGCACACGGAATCAGTGGTTAAGTGTGAACAGAAACAAAGGGCAACTGGGTTATCAAGGTAAGACATTGGAGTGGCCTCAGATGGAATCTGGGCAAGCAAGAGCGTGGGAAGGAAACGTGAGGAACTCACGTCCTTGTGTCACACTCCTACCTGTCAGTGAGTTTGTGAGGCGTCTGTAGAATAAATTGTGGCAGTACCTCTATCAGTCCCTAATTTGTGTCTCCTTGAGTTTCGAAAGATAATAAGACATTTGACCAAGTAAGCCACAGAGGCTCTTCAACAATTCTAAGGAACATTATGCATTGAGATATAATATCTTCATAAATCACGCACTATTGGAAATATACTGTATGTTGTGTTTTGTGTGCTGGTTTTTGCCCCATGGCATGGCTTCTGTATTTTTCTTGCCATATCACCACTGAATCTTCTGCAAGTAACTTTTAGTTCCTGATGTGCCATATTGAAACTTTAAGTTATTTTTTATTTAAAAAAAAATTAAATCCTTATTTATTTTTGAGAGAGAGAGACAGATTGCAAGTGGGGGCGGGGCAGAGAGTGAGGGAGACACAGAATCCAAAGCAGGCTCCAGGCTCTGAGCTGTCAGCACAGAGCCCGATGTGGGGCTTGAACTCATGAACCATGCATGAGATCATGACCTGAGCCAAAGTCGGAGTTTTAACCGACTGAGCCACCCCGGCACCCCAAGACATTAAGTTGTAAATGATCAAGTAGCCTAAATCAATTCAAACTAACTTAAACAAAAGACATTTGTTACTGGAAAATATATGAGGATAGTTAATTTTAGCTATGTCTGAATCCAGGAATGCAGAGGAAACAGGCAGACGTCTGTCTTTCAGTCTCAGCTCGGATTATTTTTTGTTCTTTTCCTCTTCAGAGGTTATAGGAAAGAAGACCAGTGGTAGCGAGACACATGTACCCTTGTACTTTAATGATTTTATTAGAAGACACCAGTTTTCCTTGCAAGGGAATATTTTAATTAATCTAGTTTAAATTTCCCACTCCTGGGGTGCCTGGGAGGCTCAGTCGGTTAAAGTCCGACTTTGACCCAGGTAATGATCTCACAGTCTGTGCGTTCGAACCCCGCATTGGGCTCTGTGCTGATGGCTCAGAGCCTGCAGCCTGCTTCGGATTCTGTGTCTCCCTCTCTCTGCCCCCTCCCCCACCCACACACTCACTCTCTGTCTTTCAAAAATAAATAAATGTTAATTTTTTTTTTTAATTTCCCACTTCTGAGCCAAATGCGGGGCAGGTGAATGGGCATTCCGATTAGCCAGATCTCTCTTCCCTTCTTGCAGCAGAGCCTAACACAATTTTAGTTTCTCTGTTAGTCAATTATAAAAAACATCTTACATTAACTGGGCTCTATTTTATCCACTTTGCTTTATAAATGTCTCTATATTATGATAATTTCCAAATAACCTAACATTAAGGGAGGTGGATCAATGTGCCAATCGTCTTCAAAACTCCTTTTACCTTTTCATATGGCAATTTTTGATGGTATATTTTAAGCAAAATCATAGGTATAATGTCATTGCACCCTTAAACATTTCAGCATGAAACAGAGAAAAATGGATTGTTTCTCTTTTTTTATGCTTATTTAGTTTTGAGAGAGAGAGAGAGAGAGAGGGAGAGAGAAAGCGAACACACCAGTAGGGGAGGGGCAGAGAGAGAGGGAGACAGGGAATCTGAAGCAGGTTCCAAGTTCTGAGCTGTCACAACAGAGCCTGACTTGGGGCTCCAACCCATGAACAGTGACATCAGATCATGACCTGAGCCCAAGTCAGTCGCTCAACTGACTGAGCCACCCAGCCACCCCTGGATAGTTTCTTAATCACAATGCCATTCCCATGGCTATTGAAATAGTATATTAATACCAAATAATACCCTTATTAAAGTTATTTTTTGATTTTATTAAATAAGAATATACAAAACACTCATAGTGTAATTTTTTAAGTGTTAATAAAATTGATAAACACTATCCAGACTGACCAGGAAAAAATAACAGAAGATACAAATTACAACTATTAAGAATAAAACACAGGGCATTACCACAGACTTTAAAGGTTTTAAAATGATAATAAGAGAAACTATGACTAACATTATTCTCACAAATTTGACAATTCATATGAAATTAATAAATTTCGTGAAAGCTGTAATTAGCCAGAGCTTTCACAGAGAAATAGACAATCTGAATATCTGTATCTCTTCAAGGAAAGAAATGGAATTTGTAGTTATAACCATCTAGAAACGAAACATCCATGGGGGCACCTGAGTGGTTCAGTCGGTTAAGTGTCCAACTTTGGCTCAGGTCATGATCTTGCGGTTCGTGGGTTCAAACCCCGCGTCAGGCTCTGTGCTGATAGCTCAGAGCCTGGAGCCTGCTTCAGATTCTGTGTCTCCTTCTCTCTCTGTTCCTCCCCTGCTCATACTCTGTCTCTGTCTCTGTCCCTCTGTCTCTCTCTCTCTCAAAAAAATAAATAAATAAAGATTAAAAAAATTTAATAAAAAATAAATATCCAGTTTCATTGGTTCAAATAGTTTCTACCTAACATTGAAGGGATATTTGAACAGCCACCACCAAAGAAAATATATAACTACAAGAAAAGATCTCTAATATAGTAGGCCATGAGAGAAATGCAAATAAGAACCACAATGTGAAAGAAAGAGAGAGAGAGAGAGAGAGAGAGAGAGAGAGAGAGAGGAAGGAAGGAAGGAAGGAAGGAAGGAAGGAAGGAAGGAAGGAAGGAAGGAAGGAAGGAAAGAAGGAAGGAAGAGATAGAGACATGGGAGGGAGAAAAGGAGAAGAGGGAGGGAGGGAGGGAGGATGGAAGGAAGCAGAGAGGGAAGTCAACAGGATTTGTACGTTATATTCATATTTCAAACATTTCAGTATGTTCCTCTTATTAGAATTTTCTGCTTTCTCCTCCAGACTTATGGTGTTTTCCTGTCTCACATTCAGGTCCTTTATCCATTTTGTGTTTATTTGTGTGAATGGTGTAAGAAAGTGGTCTAGTTTCATCCTTCTGTGTGTTGCTGTCCAGTTCTCCCAGCACCATTTGTTAAAGACACTGTCTTTTTTCCATTGGATATTCTTTCCTGCTTTGTCAAAGATTAGTTGACCATACTTTTGTGGGTCTAATTCTGGAATCTCTTTTCTATTACATTGGTCTATGTGTCTCTATTTGTCTTTCTGTTGCTTCATTATTAGTGTATAAGAATGCAACTGATTTCTGTACACTGATTCTGTATCCTGCAACTATGCTAAATTCATGTATCAGTTCTAGCAGACTTCTGGTGGAGTCTATTGGATTTTCCATGTATAATATGTCATCTGCAAAAAGTGAAAGCTTTACTTCATCTTTGCCAATTTTGATGCCTTTGATTTCCTTTTGTCATCTGATTGCTGATGCTAGAACTTCCAACACTATGTTAAACAACAGCGGTGAGAGTGGGCATACCTATCGTGTTCCTGATCTCAGGGGAAAAGCTCTCAGTTTTTCCCCATTGAGGGTGATGTTAGCTGTGGGCTTTTCATAAATGGCTTTTATGATGTTTAAGTATGTTCCTTCTATCCCGACTTTCTCGAGGGTTTTATTAAGAAAGGATGCTGAATTTTGTCAAATGCTTTTTCTGCATCTATTGGCAGGATCATATGGTTCTTATCTTTTCTTTTATTAATCTGATGATTAATAATCTGATGAATCCCACTTGATCATGGTGAATAATTCTTTTTATATGCTGTTGAATTGGATTTGCTAGTATCTTATTAAGAATTTTTGCATCCATATTCATCAGGGGTATTGGCCTGTAGTTCTCTTTTTTTACTGGGTCTCTGTCTGGTTTAGGAATCAAAATAATACTGGCTTCATAGAATGAGTCTGGAAGTTTTCCTTCCCTTTCTATTTTTTGGAATAGCTTGAGAAGGATAGGTATTATCTCTGCTTTAAACGTCTGGTAGAACTCCCCTGGGAAGCCATCTGGTCCTGGACTCTTATTTGTTGGGAGATTCTTGATAACTGATTCAATTTCTTCGCTGGTTATGGGTCTGTTCAAGCTTTCTATTTCCTCCTGATTGAGTTTTGGAAGTTTTTGGGTGTTTAGGGATTTGTCCATTTCTTCCAGGTTGTCCAGTTTGTTGGGATAGAATTTTTCATAGTATTCCCTGATAATTGCTTGTATTTCTGAGGGATTGGTTGTAATAATTCCATTTTCATTCATGATTTTATCTCTTTGGGTCATCTCCCTTTTCTTTTTGAGAATCCTGGCTAGAGGTTTATCAATTTTGTTTATTTTTTCAAAAAAACCAACTCTTGGTTTCGTTGATCTGCTCTACAGTTTTTTTAGATTCTATATTGTTTATTTCTGCTCTGATATTTATTATTTTTCTTCTTCTGCTGGGTTTAGGCTGTCTTTGCTGTTCTGCTTCTATTTCCTTTAGGTGTGCTGTTAGATTTTATATTTGGGATTTTTCTTGTTTTTTGAGATAGGCCTGGATTGCAATGTATTTTCCTCTCAGGACGGCCTTCACTGCATCCCAAAGCATTTGGATTGTTGTATTTTCATTTTTGTTTGTTTCCATATATTTTTTGATTTCTTCTCTAATTGCCTGGTTAACCCATTCATTCTTTAGTAGGCTGTTCTTTAACCTCCATGCTTTTGGAGGTTTTCCAGACTTTTTCCTGTGGTTGATTTCAAGCTTCATAGCATTGTGGTCCGAATGTATGCCTTGTATGATCTCAATTCTTGTATACTTATGAAGGGCTGTTTTGTGACCCAGTATGTGATCTATCTTGGAGAATGTTCCATGTGCACTCGAGAAGAAAGTATATTCTGTTGCTTTGGGATGCAGAGTTCTAAATATATCTGTCAAGTCCTTCTGATCCACTGTATCATTCATGGCCCTTGTTTCTTTATTGACCGTGTGTCTAGATGATGTATCCATTGTTGTAGGTGGAGTATTAAAGTCCCCTGCAATTACCACATTCTTATCAATAAGGTTGCTTATGTTTGTGAGTAATTGTTTTATATATTGGGGGGCTCCCGTATTCGGCACATATACATTTATAATTGTTAGGTCTTCCTGATGGATAGACCCTGTAATTATTTTATATATATATATATAAAATATTCTTCATCTCTTGTTACAGCCTTTAATTTGAAGTCTAGTTTATCTGATATAAGTATGGCTACTCCAGCCATACTTTTGACTTCCAGTAGCATGATAAATAGTTCTCCATCCCCTCACTTTCAATCTGAAGGTGTCCTCAGGTCTAAAATGAGTCTCTTGTAGACAGCAAATAGATGGGTCTTGTTTTTTATCCATTCTGATACCCTATGTCTTTTGGTTGGTGCATTTACTCCATTTACATTCAGTGTTATTATAGAAAGATATGGGTTTAGAGTCATTGTGATGTCTGTAGGTTTCAGTGTTATTATAGAAAGATATGGGTTTAGAGTCATTGTGATGTCTGTAGGTTTCATGCTTGTAGCGAAGTCTCTGGTACTTTGTGTCACAGGATCCCCCTTAGGATCCCTCGTAGGGCTGGTTTAGTGGTGATGAATTCCTTCGTTTTTGTTTGTTTGGGAAGACCTTTATCTCTCCTTCTATTCTAAATGACAGATTTGCTGGATAATAGATTCTCAGTTGCATATTTTTTTCTGTTCATCACATTGAAGATTTCCTGCCATTGCTTTCTAGCCTGCCAAGTTTCAGTAGAGAGATCCATCACGAGTCTTATCAGTCTCCCTTTATATGTTAGAGCACGTTTATCCATAGCTGCTTTCAGAATTTTCTCTTTATCCTTGTATTTTGCCAGTTTCACTATGATATGTCATGCAGAAGATCGATTCAAGTTACATCTGAAGGGAGTTCTCTGTGCCTCTTGGATTTCAATGCCTTTTTCCTTCCCCAGATCAGGGAAGTTCTTAGCTATTATTTCTTCAAGTTCACCTTCATCACCTTTCTCTCTTTCTTCCTCCTCTGGAATACCAATTATGCATAGATTATTTCTCTTTAGTGCATCACTTAGTTCTCTAATTTTCCCCTCATACTCCTGGATTTTTTATCTTTCTTTTTCTCAGCTTCTTCTTTTTCCATAATTTTATCTTCTAGTTCACCTATTCTCTCCTCTGCCTCTTCAATCCGAGCCGTGGTCATTTCCATTTTATTTTGCATGTCGTTTAAAGCGTTTTTCAGCTCCTCCTGACTGTTCCTTAGTCCCTTGATCTCTGTAGCAAGAGATTCTCTGCTGTCCTCTATACTGTTTTCAAGCCCAGCGATTAATTTTATGACTGTTTTTCTAAATTCACTTTCTGTTACATTATTTAAATCCTTTTTGATCAGTTCATTAGCTGTTGTTATTTCCTGGAGATTCTTCTGAGGGGAATTCTTCCGTTTGGTCATTTTGGATAGTCCCTGGCGTGGTGCGGACCTGCAGGGCACTTCCCCTGTGCTGTGGTGTATAACTGGAGATAGTGGGTGGGGCCACAGTCGGACCTGATGTCTGCCCCCAGCCCACCGCTGGGGCCACAGTCAGACTGCTGTGTGCCTTCTCTTCCCCTCTCCTAGGGGCGGGATTCACTGTGGGGTGGCGTGGCCCATCTGGGCTACTTGCACCCTGCCAGGCTTGTGGTGCTGGGGATCTGGCGTATTAGCTGGGCTGGGTAGGCAAGGTGCACGGGGGCAGGAGGGGCAGGCTTAGCTCCCTTCTCCTTAGGTGATCCACTTCAGGAGGGGCCCTGTGGCAGCGGGAGGGAGTCAGACCCGCTGCCGGAGGGGTGGCTCCGCAGAAGCACAGCGTTGGGTGTTTGCGCGGAGCAAGCAAGTTCGCTGGCAGGAACTGGTTCCCTTTGGGATTTTGGCTGGGGGATTGGCGAGGGAGATGGCGCTGGCGAGCGCATTTGTTTCCCGCCAAGCTGAACTGTGTCCTCCGGGCTCAACAACTCTCCCTCCCGCTGTCTTCTAGCCCTCCTGCTCTCGGAACAGAGCTGTTGACTTAGAACATTCCAGATGTTAAGTCCCGCTGGCTGTCAGAACACACTCCGTCCGGCCCCTCCACTTTTGCAAGCCAGACTCGGGGGCTCTGCTTGGCCGGCAGGCCGCCCCTCCACCCGGCTCCCTCCCGCCAGTCCGTGTAGCCCGCACCGCCTCGCCGCCCTTCCTACCCTCTTCCGTGGGCCTCTCGTCTGTGCTTGGCTCCAGAGACTCCGTTCTGCTAGTCTTCTGGCGGTTTTCTGGGTTATTTAGGCAAGTGTGGGTGGAATCTAAGTGATCAGCAGGATGCGGTGAGCCCAGCGTCCTCATAGCCACCATCTGCCTTAGTAATCTTATCACCTGTTGATTGGATCAGGTTCTCCAAGGGGCAGAGAACTGAGTGTGTCAGAATCTCCCCAGTGGGGGGCCTCGGTGGCTCAGTCAATTAAGCTTCTGACTCTTGATTTTGGCCCAGGTCATGATCTCATGGTTTGTAGGATTGAGCCCTGTGTTGGGCTCTGCTCTGATAGCTTGGAGCCTGTTTGGGAGTCTCTCTCTGCCCCTCCCATATGTTTTCACTCTTATGTGGATCCTGAGAAACATAACAGAAGACCATGGGGAGGGGAAGGAAAAAGAAAACGTTACAGAGGGTGGGAGCCAAACCATAAGAGTCTCTTAAAAACTGAGAATAAACTGAGCATTGATGGGGGGTGGGAGGGAGGGGACAGTGGGTGATGGGCATTGAGGAGGGCACCTGTTGGGAGGAGCACTGGGTGCTGTATGGAAACCAACTTGACAATAAATTTCATATTAAAAAAATAATTTTCTGGACATGAGAAAACACTTGGATCTGCATAGTATGTCATTTTCAAGTTTTTCTCCAATTTTTTTGTGATTATTTATCTTACCTAATTAAGTTCATCAAGAAGAATAAGTTTCTTTTCCTTCTTTACCCTTCTATTGAAAGAAAAGGGGACTGCTGTTCAAGATCATCTTTCATATTATTGAATATTTTCTCTATTTGGGTGTGTATTTCTTATCACTAATATTATTTTGATAGGGTAAAATTGTAGCATACACTCCAAAAAATCAAACACTATAATAGTATAAATGTCAATTCCTTTCAGTCCCCTCTCAAGTGTTAACAATTGTTTCTATTTTTTAATATTTTACAGTTTAATTTTTGTATGCATGAGTATGTATATGCATGTCAAAATTCAATTCTTGGATCAACTTCATATCTTTCTTAAAGGCCTCCATGACCACCTACAGTCATTTATCCCTCATCAAATCACATTGTTTAAATCCTCCCATCATATGCTTGTAAGTGGGAAATATGTAACCACCGTTGCACACCTTTTGGAGGAAAAATTGATAAAATGTGTCAAAATTGTAAAATACAATTACTACTCTACCTGAAAATCCTATTGCTAGGAATTGAAACTAAAGCCTCTGTCAATGTATACAGATACTGCTTGTAGTAACATGATTAAAAATAGTCAAAATAACTCTAAAACAGCTAACATTATCCCCTAGTAGGTTCTAAACTATAAAATCATGACATAAACTACAGTTGAATTGTACTGTATTAATATCTTCTCTGCCTTCACCAAAAAAAGAGAGATGTAACAAAGTATGTCGCACATAGAATTATCTCCAAAAAAATATACACACAGCACACACAGTCCTTAAAAAGGTACCAAAGAGTATGTGAATGAATAACATGTGCACACACACACATGTGCACGCTTGTGTGTGTGTGTGTGTGTGTGTGTGCATGTGTGTTTACAGAAGCAGTGAGAGTGAAAGAGAAAGGAGAGGGTTTCAAAGTGGGAAAAGGAATCTTTCACCTTTTTGTTGTTTTTGTTTTGTTAAACTTCTGTTCAGTTTGCATTTTCTAACCTCATAAGTAAATCACGTTTATGCATTCAAGTATGTGTTTAATAACAATTCGACTAATCCAGTGATGTGGCATGGCATTTTTCATTTACTACTTCTCTATATTACAAAATCAGTAACTGTGGTTTCTAAAAGCTTGTGTCAATTAAAAGTCTCCAGTGTCCAAAAAGATTATGTTCCACAGTTTATTTAATGATGTTTGGAAACCCAAACTCAACTTTTGTGCACATAAAAATATTATAAATGCCAGCTTCCCAGCAGGTCACAAAACATAACTTACTCCATAATTAACTGAATGAATTTGTTGTTTTACTTTTGAGTTTACCCGCCATATGTAGTTTGTGTGACTGACCTAAGAGCTTTCTTTTCTTTTTCTTCTAGTTCCCTCCATGAGCGGGGAGGGGGAGATTTTTCATGTTAAATGGGGGGTTTTGAGAACTTGTTTGAAGACTAATGTTTTAGGTTGACAGCTTTGGGACTGAGACACCTTGGAATTTGAACAATCTTTGCGGAGGGCATAGATGCTAGAAACTGGGTCAGGGGAGAGGGCGCGGAGACCGGGTAATGGGGCATGGGAGAAACAAAGAACACAGAGAAGCCACTGAAATGCGTATTATGCAGAGATGGCAGTAGTGACAGGTGAGATATGAGCTGGCACCTGACCAGGGAAGTCCAGGACCCTGGGGGATATGTGAGAACAGGAGACTGGAAGGGTTTTATAGTCAAGTCAATGTGGCCCTCAGCATTATTAAGAGGAAACAGCATCCCACAAGTATTGTTCATCAGGACCTACCGAACAAAATATTACTGCAAACTCTGAGTAAAGAATGATTGACTGCTAAACATGCCTTGGAAGCTAGAGACCGTGAACTTCAGAAGAATTTAAAGACATCTCCTCCAGAGGCTCTGGTCCTATGCTAAGGGGAATAGAAACTTAAAGACCTTCTCCTCTTCTCTCCCAGAGAAGACTTGCATAAGATCCAGAGCAGAGAGCTGTCTCTCTCTGTCCCTGTCTGTCTCTCTCTGAGATGAGGCAGAAATGCCAGGAATTCTAGCTGAGTTTGGGGTTTTATAATTTTGGATCCCCTCCCCTGTGGCACAGAGAGATCTGATTCTCTTTATGTAACTCTCAGGGGTGTGGGCAGTCAATGCTGCTCGGGTGTTCTGTAAGTATATAAAGGATCTTCTCTGATCCAGAGATCTTGTCTTCTAGAATTAACAAACTCACAAATAATGATATAATAACAATGCCATAAAATTTAATGGTTAGCATGTGTTTTCTGGGAGAATAGTTCAATGTTTTAGATGTTGGTGGGGAAAGTGGAGTTAGCAGTGTGTGTGTGTGTGTGTGTGTGTGTGTGTGTGTGTGTGTGTACTTTTCTGAGACTACCCAGATTTCGAATGATTCTATCTTAACATTTTAGACTTAGGTTGTCAAATTACATCTTTCATAACTTTCTTCCTTTGGAGAATGGCTAAAAGGACTGGGAAGAATGTCCGGAAGCAAGTTTGGATTCAGAGGAAGCTCCAGGTCTGGTGAGAAACCTGAGTTCCAGGCATGTGAGACAAAGCAGAAGTCCAGTGAAATAGATCAGCCTGAGAACTAAAGAAGTTTGAAGGTCTGCAGACTAGAAGTGACATCCAGTGCTTTGCAAGCTGGGTCTTAATGCATGCTCCAAAAACTGACTTCAAGATCTATTACCTGGAGAAGGTGAAGCAGCTGATGCATATCATTCACTGCTTAAGACTGACTCCATAACATCCACATGGGAAGCTGCAGGTCTGTGGAATCATAGGTTGCATCTGGCAAGAGCTGACAAAGTCAACCATTGTATTTTGTTTTGGTGTGTTTGTTTTCAGTATTTCGTTTGTTTTATTTTCTTTTTTCTTTTTCTTCTGGGGGTCTTCATCATCTATATGAAGATGATGTTCATATAGATGATGTTCTTTGGCCCACAGTAAGAAAACACAGAAGCATGGCATGACAAAAATTTCAAGCAATCTTGAAAAGGATCACACTTTTAAACAAATTTATAGAATAATCTCAATATTGCTAAAGGAAGACAACAAAATTTAGACTACTATCAAAGTATCAAGAGTTTTCATTATAAAATTAAAAATTCCAATCAATCAATGTTTCTAAGGAGGAGATAAAGTGGAATATTAATAAATACCTAGTTAATAAAAAAAAAAAACAAACTCCAGAGAGGATGACAGAGGAAACAAAAACATTGGAAGCATACAAAAGGATAGTAGGAAGTGGGCTTATGTACAACTATGTCAATGATTATATTAAATATAACTAGACCAGGCTTTTCACTTAAAGGAAAGAGTTTGCCATATTTACTGAACAAGAGAGACCCAACTCTATTGCTTACAAGATATATGTTTACATCTGCAGATATATTATAAGCGAAAGAATGAAGAAAGACACATCATGTACACTATAAAAAATCTGAAGTGGCTCTACTGTTATCTGAAAAAGTTCACTGAGAACTGTGAGGTATCACTATCAATAAGCAAGGATATTTAACAGCGATAAAAAAAGGCTTCTCTATCAAGAAATCATTGCAAAATGAATTTGTATGCACCTAACAACATAGCTTTAAAACCACACGAAGGAAAAACTGGCAGAATTGAAAGGAGAAGTCAGTACATCTACGCTGTGGGTAGTTACTTCAACGTTCTTTTTTCAGTACTCGTTAGAAAAGTATAGTGTATCATTGAAGACATTAGAACATTTTAAGTGCAGCTACTATTTATGAGGCAATAATGGACTTACATTAATTTTAATCTTCTCTCCCTGTTTTTGTTAGTTGTATCATTTTTATAGTTTTACAGTTTATAACATTTATTTTTCATTCTAATAATTCTGATCTTGCTTTTTTTTTTTTGACTGGATATACAATAAAATATATTTGGTCCCCACTGTGGTGCCTTTGCTATTATTCTTTCAGTCAGTTCTTTTATTTATTTTTTTAAATTTTGTATTAAAATTCCAGTTCGTTCACATCTAGTATAATAATGGTTTCAGGAGTAGAATTTAATGATTCACTACTTATCTGTGACACCCATTTCTCATCTTAACAAGTGCCCTCCTTAATGCGATCACCCATTTAGCCCACCCCCCCCCACCAACTACCCCTCCATCAACCCTCAGTTTATTCTCTATAGTTAAGAATCTCTTATGGTTTGCTTTTTTTCCCTTCCCATATTTTCATCTGTTTTGTTTCTTAAATTCCACATCTGAGTGAAATCATGTGGTATTTGTCTCTCTCTGACTGACTTATTTTACTTAGCATAATATATTCTAGCTCCAGCTACATCATTGCAAATGGCAAGATTCCATTCTTTTTGACAGATGAGTAATATTCCACTGTATATATACACCACATCTTTATCCATTCATTAATTGATGGGCATTTGGGCTCTTTCCATAATTTGGCTATTGTTGATAATGCTGCCGTAAACATTAGGGTGCATGTGCCCCTTTGAATCAGTAGTTTTGTTTCCATTAGGTAAAGAACTAGAAAAGCAATTGCTGCATCTTAGGGTAGTTTTATTTTTAACTTTTTGAGGAACCTCCATACTGTTTTCCAGAGTGGCTGCACCAGTTTGCATTCCCATAAACAATGTAAGGGTGTTCCCCTTTCTCCACATCCTTGCCAACATCTGTTGCTTCCTGTGTTGTTAATTTTAGTCATTCTGACAGGTGTGAGGTGGTATCTCATTGTGGTTTCGATTTGTATTTCCCTGTTGAATGATGTTGAGCATCTTTTCCTGTTGGCCATCTGGATGTCTCCTTTGGAAAAATGTCTATTCATGTCTTTTGCCCATTTCTTAACTGGATTATTTAGTTTTGGGGTATTGAGTTTGATAAATTCCTTATAGCTTTTGGTGAGATATGTCATTTGCAAATATCTTCTCCCATTCAGTAGATCGCCTTTTAGTTTTGTTGGTTGTTTCCTTTGCTGTGAAGAAGACTTTTATCTTAATGAATATTTCATTTTTGCTTCTGTTTTCCTTGCCTCCAGAGACATGTCTAGTAAGAAGTTGCTATGGCCAACGTCAGAAAAGTTACTGCCTGTGTTCTCAACCAGGATTTTGATGGTTTCCTGTCTCACATTTAGGTCTTTCATCCATTTTGAATTTATTTTTGTGTGTGGAGTCAGAAAGAGGTCTAATTCATTCTTCTGCATGTTGCTGTCCTTTTTTCCCAACACCGTTTGTTGAAGAGACTGTCTTTTTTCCATTGGATATTCTTCCCTGCTTTGTTGAAGATTGGTTGACCGTATAGCTGTGGGTCCATTTCTGGGTTTCCTATTCTGTTCAATTGATCTATGTGTCTGTTTTTGTGCCAGTACCATAGTGTTTTGATTACTACAGCTGTGTGATACAGCTTGAAGTCCGTAATTGTGATGCCTCCAGCTTTGTTTTTCTTTTTCAAGATTGCTTTGGCTATTCGAGGTCTTTTGTGGTTCCATACAAATTTTAGGACTGTTTGTTCTAGCACTGTGAAAAGTGGTATTGGTATTTTGATAGGGATTGCATTAAATGTGCAGATTGCTTTGGGTAGTATAGACATTTTAACAATATTTTTTCTTCCAATCCATGAGCCTCGAATGTCTTTCCATTTCTTTGTGTCATCTTCAATTTCTTTCATAAATGTTCTATCATTTTCAAAGTACAGATCATTTACCCCTTTGTTAGGTTTATTCCTAGGTATCTTACGGTTTTTTGTGCATTTGTGAATTGGATTGATTCCTTAATTAGTTGGAGTTTATCCTGTAGTATTTGGTCACAATTACATCATTGGGAAAATATTTAGAATTGTTAAAATTTTAATCAGCTTGAGAGTATGATTTTAAATTTGAATAAAACTTGGTCTGGATGTAAAATATTAGACTCACCATTTTTTCTTTGAACTGCTTGTGATATTGCTCCCATAGTGTCTGGCGTTGAAATTTGAAGAAGTTCTGCAACAACATGATTTTATTTTACTGATAGGAGATTTGATTTATTTGGCTTCTTAAAACATTTTTAACTTTAAAGTTTCAGCATATATTAGAATATAGGTTTGTATTCATTGCTTTGGATCACTTTCTCCTGGCATACAGTATATTCTTTCAACATGTAGGTTTAACTTTCTATTACTTCCCAGGGAATTTTTTAGTTATAGTTTAAATCTTTGTTCTATTTGATTTTTGGAATCCAGGGGATAAAATTTCTCCTTTGGGTACTGACTACAGCTATTCATTTTTTTTCTAGTCTTTTTGCTTTTCATTATGATTTCTTGGGTTTTTTTTATTCCTTTTTCTCTGTTTATTGTACAAATTTCTGGTGTCTATTCTACCCTGTGCTCCCTCTAATTTTGCCTTTATTCATAAGCTGGCTTTGTCTTGTTATTTCTTTATTATTTATTTATTTATTTATTTATTTATTTATTTTCTGAGTTCAGATTTCCTTTTTTTCTGTTTTCTCTTGTCTGGTTATCTGTTCCTTTCCCTCTCTTAGGTATAGATTTGATTGCTTCATTAAAGTTGTTCTTTAATTCATGTTGGAATTTGGGGTTACAGTTTTCATCTGTTTTGTGTCTAATCCTTTGGTAATTTTTCTTTATGCGTAGAAGATTTTTGCATTCCAGTTGACTTTTCTCTGATTATACACTTTTATTGTTCTGTACTTATTCTTGGTTTACTGCTTAATTCTGAATGAGTCAGATTTTCAGAAAACTATTAACATTTGATTCCTATGGAAGAGGAAGGGATCACAATATTCTCTCCTATCATAGCTCACAGGCACCTTACTTTGTTGCTACAGCAATGGGTTCTTCCCTCATAATATGCACCCACTTTGTGTAGCTTAATTTCTTTTGACTCTTATACCTGACTCAAAAGAACTTTAAAAGCTGGTGCAGGGGTGCCTCAGTTTGATGAGTGTCTGACTCTTGATTTCGGTTCAGGTCATGATCGCACAGTTTAATGAGCTCAAGCTCTACATCAGGCTCTGCACACTGACCTTGTGGAGCCTGCTTGCAATTCTGTCTCCCTCTCTCTCTCCTTTCCTCTGCTTATACTCTCTCTGTCTCTCTCAAAATAAATTTTAAAAAAATTAAAAAAGAGTTAGTACAGACAACGTTGCTTTAATAGCCACTGCCACCAAGGAACATGGTCATTGGTTTCCAAGGTGATTTCTTTATATTTGGAAAGAATATTTTGTGCCACACATTCTGAAAGATACCGTTTTCATTTACTCAGACTGATGTAACAAAAATACCATAGACTGGTTTGCTGAAACCACATACGTTTATTTCTTACTGTTCTGGAGGCTGGGAAATCCAAAGTCAAGGCACCTGCAGATTGGGTGTCTGGTGGGCCTGCTTCCTGGTCGTGGATGGCTGTCTTCTTGTTGTGTCCTGACATGGCAGAAGGTATGTGAAGGCTCTCTGGAGTCTCTTTTAGAAAACACTAATCTCATTCACGAGGGTTCTGCCCTTCTGACTTCATCACCTTCTAAAGGCCTCACCTCCAAGTACTGTCACATCGAGGATTAGGATTTCAGCATAGAAACATCGGGAGGACATAAACATTCAGTCCAGGGCACCAACTCGGCATCCTTCTGCATACATCTGTGTGTTTTCTCTCTGCCTATTGGTTTTGCCCACTAGCCCTTCCATTTAGAAAGAATATCTGTTAACAGTTTTTGTGATGGCCATTGAGTCTTTATACCTCATTTTCCTTTGTTTACCTCTAACATATGGATAATGATAGCTGCTTATGGGGTTGTATGAGGCTTACATGAGTTAATATTCATAAACTTGTAAATTATGGACCATAATTATTTTTTTAAGCATTTGTTACATTAAAGCAAACAAATCTACTACCTCTAGGCCCCTTTCTCTCCCCACTCTTCTTGGCAGGAACATCCTTGCTTCTCATTTGGAGTTCTCTGGTCTCAGAAGGTTTGGGCAGTACTCACATATTGTTTGGAATTTGTAGGTTTTCTCTAACTCCTGGTTGTACCAAAAATATAGTTTTTGTTTTTGGTTTTGGTTTTGTTTTTCCCCATTCTTTTTTCCTTCCTAGAAAATAAATATGGGAACATTCAGAACACACAGCCATATTCCTACAGAAAAGCCACTTACCACTTTGGAATCATTTGTAGTATCTCTTTTACTTAAGAACCTAAATCCTAGCAGCACCTGGGTGGCTCAGGGGGTTAAGTGTCCCACTTCGGTTCCAGTCATGGTCTCAAGGTTCGTGGGTTCAAGCCCTGTGTCGGGCTCTGTGCTGAGCCTTAGCCTGCTTCAGATTCTGTGTCTCCCTCTTTCTCCACCCTGACCCCGCGTGTGCTCTCTCTGTCTCTAAAATAAATAAACATTTTGTAAAACAAAGTTTAAAAAGAACCTATGTCCTGTATTAGCATGCTGTGAAAATAGAACATCTTACTGTTGCTTTTGCTTCATCATCCTATATATCATAAGGTACACTTTGAGAAACGGGCCAGATCATTGTTGTATGCATATTAAAGGAGTTAAATATGAGAAAGAATAAAAGCATGTTTTCCAATATAAGACAAAATAAATAAATCTGTTCTCTTAGGAAGACCTGTTTGTCCTGGGATTGCATTTTTCTCAGCATACCTGTGTCCCCACACCTGTCTCTGGAGCAAAATTTGAATCACAGGTGGGTTGTCATGTGTCATACAAGTCCACCCAGAGGTCTAAAGTAAAATAATAGGATGCAAGATATTTTATTGGTTTTGTTCAAATGACTGTTTTTTTTTCCTATACGAGAATGAAAAATAATAAATTTTCTAATACCCAGGTAACAGTAATGACATTTTTTCCAAGTTGATTTTAGCAGCCCAGCAGGAACACCACTGAAAACAGTGTGAAAATTAACAGAAGTGCATTAGGCTCGTTTGCACACACCCACACACTGAAAGTGCAAAAATTATAAATCTGTAAAATACGCAAAAGGGGGGTGAGACTACATTTAAAAAAAAAAACAAAGCATTTGGAAAAGAAACATAACAGAACTTCTGTAAAACCTAATTTTTTTAGGATCCCAGGACTTCTACTTCTCAGGGATTTTTGTTCTCTGAAGCAAAGGATAAGGTCCTCTTTATCTTGATGTCAGAAGTAAAAAAAAAAAAAAAAAAGACAAAAAATAGGTATCTTTGTTGGTGTTGGTGCTTGGGAGAGTCTCAGAATGATCTCTGCCTCCAAAGGAATAATTGGGCAGATTGAAGTGCAAATGTCATCTTAATCGCTGATGAACCCAACGTTGAAATACAGTTTTCCCCTCCAGGTGATGAGTCCTAAGAGCTTACACCAAAAAAAAAAAAAAAAAAAAAAAAAAACCACAAAGAAACTGAATTTACAGACATACTTACCCAAGTCAGTATGAAATTCAACATGTAGAAAAATTTGCAAAGCCCCTGTGCTAAGGACTTTCGATATCTTGAATCTACTTTGACAGACAACCGATTTTAATTCTTTTTGCTCACCAAACTTATAACTTGCTCCTTTTTCACAGGTTGGAGAAAGGAAAAGCAAAGACATAGGAGGATGTCCTTAACTAAGAAACTAGGGAAATAGGAAGAAGGCACTCCCCTAACACAAGTGTTTGTTTATTTGTTTGCTTGTTTTTTTTTTCCTTTTTTTCCCAGCTATTCTTAAGAGTGGGTTTGTGGAGATAAATGATGACCACCCAACTGAGAACTGAATCTGTTATTTAGAAGCTTGCTATATACCAAGGGAGTCAATCACCATTGCTTGTGTTCGGCAAAGACTCAAAGGCAGTCAGGAGAACAAAAAAGGTTTAGAGTGAACAGAAAGGGTAGGTAGGCTTCAGGTATGCTTTGACTACAACTTTTTCATATGAAGAAGCTGGGGTTGAGCCAGCCAGAAGCAGGATAGGCTTATGTAATTGGTTTGGGGAACACCACTGGCTTTTTCCAGTTTGTCCTAAGTTGGAAGAAGGAAAAAAAAAAAAAACACAGAAATTGATAGCCATTGACTGAGTCTTGACCGTTCAGGGATGATTGCAGCAAACGTTGTGATTTCATGTCTGTGTTTCTTACCTGGGCCAGAGCTGTATTGTCATGGTCTGGCTGTTACCTGTATATTCAGTCTCTAGAATGGAAACATTTTTCTTTTGTGTTTATTTATTTATCTTTGGGGGGCAGGACAGAGAGAGAGAAAACAAGCAGGGAGGAGCAGAGAAAAAGGGAGACAGAATCCCAAGCTGACTTCGTACTATCAGCACAGAGCCTGATGCAGGGCTCAAACTCATGAATTGTGAGATCCTCACCTGAGCCGAAATCAAGAGTCAGACCCTTAACCAACTGAGCCACCCAGGCATCCCTGGAATTGAAACATTTTGATCCAAATGGAAAGCATATTGAGAATGTATACTTGCTTCTGTTTCCTTTTGAAAAAAAAAATTAGGAAATTAGAGAGCTGAGGCCATCTATATATGCTGAAAATAAAATCTACCTAGATTGAATATGAAGGTGATAGCCCTTTAGGGAAGAGTGTATACTGTACGTGTTGGCATAAACACATAGTCATGCACATGCAGATAAAGTGTGACCTACATTTTTTCTGAAAATAAAAATTTATTATATAAATATATATATATTATATATAAATATATAAATATATAAATATAAAACAATGTTATAAGGATTGTTTAGCTAAAAGTATGTAAAACCAGAGGTTCATGAAACCATTCATCTGAGCAAATCAAAAACCTTATCTTTAAATTTTTTTTAAAAGTTTCGTTTTGAGAGAGAAAGAGACAGAGACAGAGTGCAAGCAGGAGAGGGGCAGAGAGAGAGGGAGACATAGGATCCGAAGCAGGCTCCAGGCTCTGAGCTGTCAGCACAAAGCCCGAGTCAGGGCTCAAACCCATGAACCATGAGATTATGACCAGAGCCGGGTGGACACTCAATTGACTGAGCCACCCAGGCGCCCCTCTGTTGATTACTTCTTTATAAAACTCTTTCCTTCCTTGAGGCTTATGTATGAAAATGTATGGTAGCTTCATCCCATCTGGGGAAATGGATTCTGTAGTCTGACTTTGTAGAAAGAGAGCGGGGCAGCATGACAGGGGTTCTCGCAAAAGGAAACCATGGGGGTCTGTTTTCTGTTCACCCCAGAAGAGCCAGGATCTAGGTAATGACTCCAGTGGGGAAAGAGAGAAATGATGATCTGTGACCTAAGTACAAGAGAAAAGGGGGAGATTGAATAAGATGATGAACAGGCTCCATCACTTAGATCCAACACATTTCTACATCTTTCTGAGCCTTTTCCTTCGGCTTCCCCTTACTTTCTCCATCTCTCTGGCCTGTCTTCTCCCTTCCCCCATATTCATTACTGCTCTGTCTCTCCTTCCTCACCTAAGTTTTCTTCTCCTTACATTTTCTAGGAAAAACTGAGTTTTATCTTACACAATAGAACTTCTTTTTGTGAAACCTCTGTTGCCTTTCAGTTTGCTTTTTGCCCTTGAGGGGAAAACCCTAAAATTATAGTTCTCTGAACTCCTAGTCCCTTGAGCTTCTGTCTAAAATCGAAGATTTAATAAATAATGAAGAAACCTGCAAAAGAATATATATTTCTCTGAGAGATTTGGTTAATAGGTCTGGTATTTTCTGTGGGGAGCACACATTAATTTTTGTATAAAGGGATTGGTGTGTATTCAACACTTATATTTACACTTGAAATGAGCTAGGTCCAAAATTAATAGGTGGTGTTTGGAGGGATCCTGGATGCTCATAAAGAACGTTGTGTGACAGTATGCCATCCAAACAGAAGTCAATAATTGCTCTGTAGACATAAACTTATAACTGTTTTTGGTCCGTGTCTCTTGTTTAGAAACTCATATGGATGCCATTTAACTCCTAAGAATGCTCAGTTAATGTATGTATGTGGAAGCTGGTGACCAACCCCTTTCTCTGGCTTTCAGTGTGCTTTTGCACCTGTCTTCTAAAAATCTGAAAGAATGGTCACACTGCATTCCTGTCGGAGAAAAACCTTAGCAAGTGTCTGATATCTTTTTCTTACTTCAGTGGAGAGTTGAGATGATCTCTATGGCTGACAAATATATTTTTCTTTGAAAAGAAAAATCGATCCTGAGAGACATCTCAGTGCTTCTAATGAAACGTTTGCTATCAACAGACACATTAAAAAGTCGTAGAGAAATAATCCTTGAAAAAGGCAAATCTAAATGTTGGAGCACATTTATTTTCACTCTTTATTCAAAGTATGCCATCTTTCTTTGTTCTTCTGTAAAATTATGCCAAGGATAAGTCGATAAGAACATCTAATTGGCTTACTGTTGTTAGGGAAAGATTTTCCCTAAAAATCACTGGAATCTTTCATTTTAATCATATTTTAAAATGTCACTTAAGGTGCATTTGTTTAGTTATAGCATTTAGTAGACCCTATGCCACGGTTTTCACCTTCTCTTTTATCATCTCTTCTCAACAAACCTAAGCTAATAAAAGTAAATCTAAATACCCCATCTAAAAAATTCCCCAGGAAGTTCCTCGAGTGTTTCAAACCACGCTTTTATTCTGTCTAGTTCTATTCACCTACCTGTAACTACTTTCAAACCTTCTTTGGCCTATTTAAAATGTTTTATAAAGTTTATTTATCTTTGAGATAGAGCCAACTTGAGCAGGGGAGTGGCAGAGAGAGAGGTAGAGAGAATCCCACAGATTCAGCACAGAGCCTGATGAGGGGCTTGAACTCACAAAACCATGAGATCATGACCTGAGTCGAAATCAAGAGTCAGATGCTTAACCCATTGAGCCACCCAGGTGCCTCAAACCTTCTTTGGCCTTTTGAACAGAATCTGGTTTAGACTTGGCTGGTTCCAACCCTAAGATGGTGCCCTCAAAAGAACTAGCCCAGTAGCTTGCACACGATGGACCTCCTGAGGTCCCGCCTCCAGACCAGCTGCTTCTTCAACTGCCCTTTGGAGCCCATTAACACACGAAGAGAAACGTGATCATAGGAAATGAGAGCCCTTCTGCCTAAAATAGTTTCCCTAAAAACTTTCAATCAGTTCTTCTTTCAAAGCTAATTCTCTGGAATAAAGGTAATAACTCTTTGACCATCCCTAGCATGATTCACCCTACAGAGCTGTGTATTAATAACTCACCTAGAGGCTGTCTTTGAAGGAAATAGATGGCCTAACGAGTGGAAGGAGAGGAAGGAGACCTCTCCTCCTGCAAGTGAGCCTCTTCAGTGTGTGTAAATGCCTTCTACCCTGGGGTTCGAAAGAGCCAAAGGGCACTGTCTGGAGGGCCACCAACGAGGGAAAATTTGCACGAAAGTTACCTGAAGAAACACAGGAAAGGGAAGCCCACTTAAACAAGGAATCTGAAACAAAATTTGAACCCAGTTTGCCCGAGCACGGTTACTAATTATGTGATCTTTACAAATTAATTCCCCTCCTTTCAATTCTGCTTTCTTATCTATAAAATGAGTAAAAGCCTCAAATTCCTATGGCCATGGAATGTTTTAACATTAAACACCTAGCATAAAATTATTCCAGTTTCTTTCTAGTTGAAGCTAAACCTGTTAGAATTTTTTTAAATTCTGTAAGTATAATAATAAAGGAAGAAGGATTGACAGTACAATTTGTGAAATTTGTAAAGATACCTTTTTCCCTGCCACTGCTGAGAGGACAAAGTACATTGTGTTATGGACAGAAAAGAAAAAGTACAGTAAATTTAAGGTCCCCACAAATTACCTGAATTTCACATTTTCATTGGTCATATTAACCAAATAATTCCTAAGGATGTAGCTATAATGTAATAGGAAAAAAACCCTAGATCTGGACCCCTGAATTGGAAGGGTGGCTGATTCCTGATAAACTGAATTCCATTTGTTTCTTTGAGGTAGTCATTAATCTTCTACAAAGTTCACTTTTCTAATCCGTAAAAGATGAATGTCAGTACCCTGTCAGGGTTTTATGATTACCAAATGACAAAGGTATGCTAAAATGAACTGAAAAGTAAAAATGATAAAATGTCAAGGGGCATAGTTTTCATAGCCTATTGATTAATGCCTTTCCTCAATAATTTTGGTTATAAAAGTAATTTTTATGTAAATCTTTATACCAATCTACTGCAGAAATCTTAGGCAATACATCTCCTGAATTGTGTCTGGACACATGAACGGTGAGGTCCCTGTGTTGTTTGTTCTAGTGAGGCCACTCCCAAAAATCATTAAGAGAGCTGAGGCCCAATTATGTCACGTGGGGTTGGGACTTTTCCCCACATTCAAGGCAATTTGCAGACAGCAGCTGGGTGTCCTACAAGTCAACTCAATTCTGACATTATCTACCCAGAGAGAACACCAAATCAGATCCCACAGGTTAAAGTTTCAGTCCCACAAGACTGACCCCCCAGTACACTTCAGATGCGGGTCACAAGTCCGTATCGTCACCTATACTACTGACCAACTGGCTATAAAATCAGAAGTTCTCACAACCCCCTCCGTGGGTTCCATTAATTTACTAGAGCAGCTCACAGAACGCAGAGAAACATCTTACGTAGTAGCTTCCCAGTTTCTTGTGAAAGAATACAACTCAGGAAGAGCCAGATGGAAGGGGTGTGTTGGGCAAGGTGTGGGGGAACGGTGTGGAGCTTCCCTCCTCTCTGAGCACTCCACTGTCCCCAAATCTCAACGTGTTCACCAACCCGAAGCTCTCAGAACCCTGACCGTTTATGGAGGCTTCGTTATGTAAGTATAATTGGTCAACTGACTGGCTGTTTGCCTCTCTGCTTTCCTGGGACTGAAAGTCCCAACCTTCGAATCACATGATTAGTTCTCCTAGCAACCATGGGTGCTAGGTGGGGTCCAAAATCACCTATTAACATATGAGTTTCCACCACTTAGGAAATTCCAAGAGTTTTAGGAGCTTCGTGCCAGAACCAAAGGTGAAGAGCACACGTATTTCGAATTATGAATCGTAGTATCATAGTCACTCAAAATGCATCAGTGTGAGCTACACCCGACCCTTCATGTGTGGAAGGTGTGAGCATTCTCAGACGGGAAAACTTGGAAAGAAGAAAGAGGGGAGATAAGTGAGCTCCATGGGAACCTAACCCTTATTAGACCCAAGTCTATGGCTCAGGTGTACTGCTAGCTACCTTGAAACATGAACTTGATTTCACAATTGCATGGAGCAAATCCACTAAGGGAGTTCAAGGGCCTCTAATAATGTCCTTTCCTTGGGCTCAGATTGCCACAAGGCGCCGATTTTTTTTATTGCTTGCTAAGTATACCACCCTTACAACATAAAGACAACAAAAATAAAGAAAATGAAATCCTTCCTTCAAACCGCCTTCACACCCTAGAATTTCATTCAGTGTTTCCTTTTCACCTGCATTTAAACAAGTGAATGAGAGTTCTTTTTATCACATCAAGACCCAGTTGATGTGTAATGTGTCAGGTGCCTCGCTTGATTCAGAACAATCCGATTTTATCAAAAGACAAGAGAGCAGAACCTCTGGGAATTTTTTGTTGGCCTTGCATTTAATTCATGTGAACATTCATTGTGAATAAGATAATGTTAAAATATTCACAATTATTGTTAGCTCCTAGCATTTCTGGGATCCATTCTACTATGACAAAAGAGTTCAAAAGTTTGGAAGAAGAATATTCCTACGGTGGCTGTCAATTCATATTATTTCAGTGTTGATATCTCAGTCTTATTCTCCACTCCCCTTTCTCTATTTCTTTTCTGTTGTTCCAATTCATAACCTGTACACAGTGTGTTCTTCTTTCCTCTCCGCTTATTAAATTTAATATTTGGGAAATGATACAGCAATAAAGTGAGCAAGTGCTGTTAAAATACAAAATCTGAATAATTTTTATTTCCTTAAATTTACTGAAACTCTTTAGAGTTACAGACTATGAAAATCCTATATTCTCCAAGTGATTTCTTCAGAACATTTAGAAACAAAGAGAAACTGTAGGCTTCATGAGTCTGAATAAAGAAGCATACGTGATTCTTTGATTTGTCCTCATGGCAGCAAAATGTAGCAGTCCCCCTAAATATTTGTACAGTTTCTATATTTTCTTATGGATCAACCCCAACCAAAGACCTGAGTTATGGAAACATAGTTCTGGGATGGAAGCACAGCTATGCAGATATTCGTATCAATTCCATTCTTTTTTACTATTACTTTAGAGAGAGATCACATACAAGTTGGGGAGAAGGGCAGAGAGGGAGATAGAGAACCCCAGGCGGGCTCCATGCTTGGCATGGAGCTCCCTACAGGGCTTGATCCCATGACCCTGGGCTCGTGGCCTGAGCCACAATCAAGAATCGGACACTCAAATGACCAAGTCACCTGGACACCTCTCAATTCTATTTTTGATAACGTATGTAACCGTCACCAATTCAATACTCGTCTATTAAATGTCCTCTTCTCTGTGTGAAGTGATCTCTTCTCTATATGACTATGGGGCAGATAAAGATGTTGAAGGCTAGATGCTTGCCATGAAAATAGCTGACCAATAGAGTAGGAGATAAGGTTGTCCATAAAATCCTATGAAAGAAGGTAGAAGGTATTATATATTCTGGCAGATGCAAATGGAGTGCGGTGGTAATTCGGAAAGAAAAGAAGGTATTTGCTTCCAGGAATTATCCAGAACAACTTCCGCGGGAGAAGCTGGCCATGTGAGTTGGGTGCTAATGGCGAAGCCGTGAAGGAGACGTGAGCATTCCAGGTGCAGGGACAATGTGAGCAGATTCGTGGAAGCAGCAGAATACAGAGTGGGCTCTAAGAAAGACAAGCAGTGTAGATTGGGTGGAAAACACGGTTTATGAGATAACGTTGGACAAACAGATCTGAAATGTAGACTACATTCATTAGGAGTAGACGGTGACACAAATGCACATAGAGTCTAACAACCCATTTCTTAGCCCCTGAGGCCACAAACCCATTATTTCTAGTCAACCAAAATTTTTTAAAGGGTTTCTTTCCCCTTTCATTGTTTTTTCCTTATTGCTCTAGTAGAATATGCATTTGTACCCAATTGTGAAATCAAATATGTTGGTGATACTGCTTATAACTGTTTTTTTAATACAAATAATTTCCTTTGCAGTGCAATAATTTCCTTGCTTCCTTGACAGATATATGTCTTTTCCAGAGCAAGTACAGTAGTTGCATTTAAAGAAGTTAACATTGGAGCACCTGAATGGCTCAGTTGATTAAGCATCCCACTCTTGGTTTTAGCTCAGGTCATGATCTCACAGTTCATGGGTTTGAGCCCCACGTCGGGCTCTGTGCTGGCAGTGTGGAGCCTGCTTGGGATCCTCTCTCTCTCCCTCTCTCTGCCCCTCCCCCATCTGCTTTCTCTGTCTCTCAACAAAACAATTTTTTTAAAAAAAAAATTGCGAAGTTACTGATGTTTTGAACTTGATGTGTATGATTTCACTCACCTGGCTCAGCTTCCTAAGATAATTACAAGGCTTTTCTCCCCCTAGAATACAGTGTACTTTTATGTTGTTGTTGTTGTTGAATATTTATTTATTTTTAAGAGACAGAGTGTGAGTAGGGAAGCGTCAGAGAGAGAGAGGGAGCCACAGAATCTGAAGCAGGCTCCAGGCTCTGAGCTGTCAGCACAGAGCCCGATGTGGGGCTTGAACCCACGAACCGTGAGATCATGACCTGAGCCAAAGTCGGAAGCTCAACCGACTGAGCCACTCAGGCTCCCCGTTTTTTTGTTTGTTTGTTTTGAAAAAGAACTGCTTAGTTAGTGGTATTTTGTCCCCGAGGTCTATCTGTGAAAGAAATCTCTGAGATACACAACTGGAACCATACATCTTTTTCGATTCATTTTTGGTATGAATAGAAGCAGACTCACGTTCCAGAATTCATTCCTGAAGTATGGTATAAAATATGATAAAAGTCCACCCCTACATCCCCAGGTTTTATGGAAAATATTATCATAGATACAATTATTACAGTCTGAACGTTTTGTAGGGCATCATAAGGAATGTTTTGCAGCCTATAAAAGTACCGAGACCTTACTGTGATTTCCGATCAAATATACCCAGACTGAGCCGAAAGTTATCCATTAACTTGCTTGCATGATGAAACAACAGTTCTTTCTGTATAAAACAGTAACATTCAGCTGGACATTGTCTGAAGGTATATGCTAAAGACATTTTTAGGGGCACCTGGGTGGCTCATTCAGTTAAGCCTCTGACTTTGGCTCAGGTCATGATCTCATGGTTTGTGAGTTCGAGCCCCGTGTCGGGCTCCTATGCTGACAGCTAAGAGCCTAGAGCCTGCTTCAGATTCTGTGTCTCCCTCTCTCTCTGCCCCTCCCCCCACTTGTTCTCTGTCTCTGTCTCTCTCTCAAAAATAAACATTAAAAAATATTTAAAGACATTTTTATAAGGCAGGTATACTTAATAACAAAACAAGTTCTCATCAACATATTTTCCTGACTTACCATCCTTATGTAAGGAGGCATTTCTTCACTTTACTCTGCATTTCTTCTGCATTTCTTCACTTTACTCATCTACCATTCAATTTACTCCCTCTTAAACTCTAAATATCTTATTTATTTACTTAAAGACTTTCTTATTTTCATTTTTCCTGAATACCAAATAGTTTGCCTTATTCTAATATCCATCTACATTCCTCATTTTAAATTAGGTTGCATCTTCGTGAAAAATGTATCACATTCCAAACTGCCAGGTCCTTTGATCACCTTGGTTTTTAAAAATCAAATCCTTTCTCTACAAAAAAGCTCAAAGCCTTAGGACTGGTTTGTTCTTTACCTTGTCATGAAAATAATGTCCTCTGCCTCCAAAAGCTTAAGTAACTATGCAAACTACATTCTAAATAAGATCTAATCAATAATGCAATTACACCTTTTGATTCTTTCCTTATCAGACCGCATTGAGAATTTTCAGAAATCTCTTTGCCTTAAAAAAAAATTATAACAATACACAGTGATGTGAAAGGCTTCTTTCCATAAGCTGATAACTGTCTTGCCTGGATAACCAAAGATATAGAAGTTTCATTGAGTTGGACTTGTTTCCTGTCAGTGTATGGTTTTAAAAGTTGTCAGTTTATAAAATTGATATATTAAACTGTCTTCCATTTTCTGACACAGTCAGCAAAAGTTATCTTTAGCCTAAGAAATGGGAAGTATCCCTGTGGTCTTAAGGGATGGGCTTTATCCAAAGTCACTTTATCTGAAGCAGAGAAAATAGTTTTAGCATGCTTGCAGCCTGATCATTTTCTTTTATTCTTGTGTTTTTTCCTTCCTCCTTTACATACCAGAAGGTGAATAAGGAGGTGAAATTTTAACAATTTCATAGGTAAAATATAAGGAAAAGAAAGATACAAACTGAGTCTCCCTTGACCAAATAAATACCTCCGTATTAAAATGTTTTTATCTGAACACAGTTCACATAACTGTGTTAGATATCTCTTTTCCCTTTCCATTCTTTTCTGTTTTCTGCAAAGCGCATATCCTCACCAATGTGGTTAAATGAAGATTGATTTGCAAAAGCAACATCTAGAGCTTATTTCTTTAAGGGGGTGGTGGGAAATATAGGCATTTAGCCATAAATTTGATCCCAAGGAAAGCCAGTGTTATCAGATAGAGTAAGAAGGGGGAAAAACATTTTTTAGTCAACCTAGAGAAGAAATACAACCCACAAGTTCTGAATTATGTGCAAGTATGTGTACGTGTTCCCAAAAGCAAGGTCGGATTTGGCAAGAAATAACGATAGGACTGATGTCACTGGAGTGTCAGGGAAGAAAAAGAATTCCAGAAACCTTCCAGCCACACGAGTGCCCAAAATTGTTCCTAAATTTGCACTGGCATTGGGGAAGGAAGTGGAAGGGGAGAGCTGGCGTGGGTGTGGAATCCAGCGGCCAGGGGTGGTAGATCTAAAAAAGTACCGGTACATTTGCACACCTTCAGAAAGTAGGTTAGTTGTGCTACGCCCCTTAGTGGCTGTGTCTCGGGAAGATGCTACCAGAGCTCATGGACAGCAGAAGACGCCATGCAGAAGCAGAATGGATTTTGACAGGGAGAAGTGGAGAGGTCTGCATACCTAGATTAAGTAAACAGAAGAAGGAACTTTGAGCCCAGGAGCGCGGAAACCCTATCTTGCTCACCTCCACAGAAACTTCCTAGGAAGAACACATCCAGGAAAATTACACACACTCGGGTAGAGCCAGACTCTTTCAGTGTGTTCTTATTTTCTTGCAGTCCTAATCCTCCTGTCTTATGTCTCTACCCTATTGCGTCTACCTTATGATACATCATTTACCCATGCAGTTTGTAATTATTCTTCCTGACTGAATCTTTCGTGTGTGTGTGTGTGTGTGTGTGTGTGTGTGTGTATTTTTTTTGCCTAGGTATGTGCCTCATTCACCTCATATTGTGGAAAGTCCCAAAGGATAGGGGCTCCTGGGTGGCTCAGTTCAGTTGAGTTGTCCAACTTCAGCGCAGGTCATGATCTCATGTTGTGAGTTCAAGCCCCATGTCAGGCTTTGTGCTGATAGTGCAAAGCCTGCTTGGGATTCTCTCTCTGTCCTCCTCTGTCTGTTCCTCCCCCACTAGTGTGCATGCATTCTCTCTCTCTCTCTCTCTCTCTCTCAAATATAAATAAACATTAAATTTTTTTTTAAAAAAAGGAAAGTCCAAAGGAACAATTACTTATGCTTCTGCTAGCTTTCTGCAGGGGTTTGCTGAGTCTGGAACCAGTTTCTACACTGATTCCTCAAGTAGGGATTCCCGTATCACTCAGTCGGTATAAATGTAGATGCCATAGTTATCCTTAGCACTCACTTTGGTTCCTTTAATGGGAAATTGTTTTTTGTGTTTTTGTTTTTGTTTGTTTTTGTTTTTTTGTTTTCCATTGAGAGCCCCTGACAGAGAAAGTCTCTCTTGATAGTACTGACTCAGTGGGCAGAGTGTTTCTCATTCTCTTCCATGGAGTGATTAGTTCTTTCAAAGCCCAGACTCTGTGAAGTGGCCCCATATCTGTCTTGTTGCCTCATAGTGGTTGAAGGCTACACCTTCTATCCCCATTCACCCTTAAAACCTCATTCTCTTAAAGACTAGGATGTATAGCTTAGTCTTACAAAACCACTACAGCTTTAGCGCTGACACAGAATGCTCAGAACTGAGATTTCCTGTTTATTTCTGACATTTAACACTCCCCCACCACCGACACACGTGCGTTGTATTTCATCCCATTAATCTCAGCTCGATGCAAATAATGACATTTTATGCACATTTTTATACAATTGTGTCAGTGAGCTTAGTCAATAAATTATCATGTTCAAATAAATTGTTGAAAGAGTCGGAGACACAAAGTTATAGGAACTCGAAAAGTGATACTTTTCTCAGAGAGTTTTGTGGGGAGCATAGACGGCTTTTCTTCTAACACTGCACGTGTGTTTTTTTAAATGTAAGGTTATTACTGGGAGATGAATTCTGTGTCAAGAATGTTTGGTTTTGCGTGGACAGTAGGACAGAAAACATCCCACTTGCGAGCCGTGCTGGAGACGGTCTGTGTATCTCTCCCGATCAGAGTTCCACTCTTGCTCTCCTGCTCCATGGATACTGGCTCAGACTGCATCCCTGTGTTTCCCTTCTGGCTTCTTGTGGGACTGAACCAGTCGGGGGAGGAGAGACGTTCGCAGGGAAGAAGAGGGTGAGAGGAAGGTGAATTTGCCGTATCTTCCTCGCTCCCTCCTAGCTGGCTTGCATGAGGTGGCTGTCCTGCCGAGGACCACGGTCATGCACGCCTCGTGTCAGGAGACCCTGCACTGATGCCAGCCTGTCGCCGTGCCAGCCCTCCACGTACTCCGTCCCTGTTGGTTTCTCTGAATCCTACTCATTGCTTTGAAAATAGCTCTATTGAAGCCACCCGATTAGAAGTGAGCACGTCCTCTCTTTTCTGAGAGGGTTATGACTTGTGTTTTCAAAGTAGCCTTGCGAAATAGACCTTCACATAGGTCTGGTATTGGGGTTCTAGTGTTGAGTTGCTCACATATTTGAGAGGGCACAGATGACTTTCTTGCTGAGGTCACGTTGCAATCTGAGTGTGTGGTGGTGACATAGTTACCGAAATCGTTAAACCGCTGTGACAAGGGACTGAGCATAAAGGGTGAGATGTCTAGAGATCAAGTGATTGTGACACTAATCACCGTGGTGACAATTTTAAAAATTGTGGGCTCAGCTAGCTGCATCAGAGGCCCTAGAAAGTATACACATACATGGGCATCTGGGTGGCTCAGTTAGTTAAGCGTCCCACTCTTGGTTTCTGCCCAGGTCATGATCTCGCAGTTTCGGAATTTGAGCCCCACGCTGGACCCTGCACTGGCAGCACAGAGCCTGCTTGAGATTTTCCCTCTCCCTCTCTCTCTGTCCCTCCCCTGCTCCTGTTCTCCTGCTCAAAATCAATAAATAAACTTAAATAAAAAGAAAGTATACACAGAGGAAAGGGATCATGGAAGACCATGAGCATTCAATTAAGAACAGAAATTTGATCACCCCAACGAAGAGTGACATCCTCAAAATCGCCGAATGGGAAGTTTGTTTTGTTTTGTTTTAACTGCCTTTCCACCAAAGAATACCAACTTTTACAATCAGGCATGGATGAAAGAATCTGTCTGGAAGACCAGGAGACCAGTGGAGAGGTACCAGCACACTCCTGGAGAAAAAACAACCAGAGGGGAAGCATTAGAGAGGTAAAAGGACAGCTTTTGTTTATTCACGCCACCCCTTGCATGGGACAGCACAGTTTGCTGCCAAGGGAGCCCTTGTCAGCCTTTTCCAGAGGGAAACCGAGAGCACATGAGTGAGTGCCTGGCTTCCCCCACTGTGCAAAATGCTGACGGAGATGCCCATTCTGCTCTTGCCCCATCCAGAGGACTGAGTTGTAAGATTTTACATATTTTATCTTTGAAAATGTTTCTTCATGCAGATATTTACTTCCAAATACTGACATTCAATAAGTATGTGAATTTAATTGACTATATTCATCAATTTGGAGGCATTTATAGAATTCCATTTGGTTTCTACTCTAGATGCCGTTTTACATGTCATCCCATCGCATATCAATTAGTTCCAAATGAAGGTTAGGTGAAAAGTCCTTAATTGCACATTTGAGCAGATTGTGAAGTATGGAAATTTCTTTTTACACTTGCATTGAGGTCAAAAATGCTGCTGGAACTTTGGTTTGAGCTTGGAAAACATATTCTATGCAAATCTGTGTGGCTATCTTCCTACTTGTTTTAACTTCTGACAGCACTAGAAATGTATCAAACAGCCTGACATTACTTGTGATTCAAACAGTGTTTCTTGTCAAAATGACTTTGCTGCAGTACAACTTTCACACATAAGCACTGTTTCGCCTTGCAATTTTAGGTGGAATTAATGAGGAAGCATGGTCAAGTATGCAGCGAAAGCTGATTCGCGAGTGTTCAGTAACACTAAATGATTGAGGGCAGTTCTTGTTCAGAAAAATTGCGATCTTGACCCCAAGCTCAGAAATTCGCAGTGAAATTTGACCACTGCAAAGCCATCGAATTGCTGGTAAAGACTGCAGGGCAAGTCAGGATGGGCAACTTTCTGACAAAAATTCACAGAACACACAATGGGTAAGTGCAGGAGGGTGGCTGGGTTTCACTGGTGACACCGCTGTTCAGTAATCCGCGATAGGCTCGGATATTCCCTGCGAAGAATCTGCTGATGAATACTATAGTGTAGCAAATAACCACAGCCTGCAAATACCTTACGTGCTCAGAAGCTCTGTAAAGTTGTCCAACAAAGCCTTTTCCTAGTCTGCACAGACTTCATCGCCATCCTTCATTTTCGTTTCATCGTGACACATCCTGGCAGATTTCACTTGGGGTTGAACTAAATGAGTGTTGTGAGTTTTGTCTTTTTTTTTTTTCAACTTTGAAAAATATTTGTCTGTAGTCCTTCCGTGCAGACTCTTCATGGATGTTAATTCTTCAGTTACTTCAAATTCATCCTTGACTCCTTTACTAAACATTCACAACTGAGCCGTATCCGTAACATCTGTGGGTTCGTGTGGAAGAACAAACCACTCAAAATTGTTGGCCTTGTTTCTTAATTGACAATGGATCTTGCTCCCAATGTGTCCACTTACTGAACAACTGTTCCTGCAGAAAGGTTAGCGGTCGGAAACAAGTCTCTTCTGTTTGTTTGTCTGTTTGTTGTTTGTTTGACAAAAGCTGGACATGTCCATTCAGCGGCCCCAACCAAACACGATTTAATTAACTCACCGCAGGCAAACAACTTTCCTTGCTTGTCTAAGAGATGAGCCGCTCAATACCTTGCTTTCCAGAGTTCCAGAAAGGATCAGCTAAGGCCTCCGTAGCCATCACAACACAGGTCAGCTTTTCCCTCTGACCTTATTTTCAATTTTTATTTTTCAGGTAGAAATTCTGTTCTGATGAGATATTTTGTAACGGCTTCGTATCTTTTATCACCTTGAGTGCTTGGGGGGGCTCTATAATGTCAGTACCACCTGACCCTTCAAATCGAGGATGCAGTTTGTGACTGTCCTGTGGTTGTCCCGTCTATGTTGGGTTGCCTCCGAAGCAGCCACAGAATTGGGAAGTGAAGAGGCTAAGTCTTAACTATTTTTTTTCTTTTTTTTTCCTTTTGTTTTTGTTTTTGTCCTTGCTGCTGTTGTTGGTGTTTTTGTTCTGCCCCTTTACATAAAGACCTCTGGTGGCAGCTAATGTTTTTGTTTCAAGTACTCATATGACCAAACTGACTTTGGCCCCCTGGCTTCCTCTGGGGTCCCGCTGATAAGAGCGAATTCCCAGGAGACAGAAGGCAGAGGAGAATGGATGAGACTGGGCACCAATTGCCCTGTAGCCTTTATTTCTCTCCCACAGGCCGCATTCCTACTCAGGAGCTCTCTCCAACAACTGCTTCCTTTGAATTGTGATCACTTCCCTTGCTCTTGCCCCTTCAAGCCTAAGGGCGGGGGCTCCTGCTGTTGCTAGCCTCAGGCCATAATATCCTGCTAGGTGCTTACCCTAAAGACTGTCCCCGCTTTACGCATAATTCCTTTAGTGACCTCCCCTCAGTGGCCAAGCGTTTCAGTTGTTATTTGCCGTGTAAAATAATACCCAGATACAGTGGCTGGAACATCCCTTCATTGTTTGTGATTCCTGTCCATGTGCAATGTGCACAGTAATCCATGGCGATGGCTCGTCCCTTCTCCAGTGTTCGCTGAGGCAGTTGGATTGCAGCCAAAGGAGCCAAATGGCCTCCCTCGTATGTCTGGAGCCTCAGCAAGGTATGGTACCAACAGCTGGAACTCGGCTCCGATGGTTGAGCCGTTCTTTTCTCCTGGTACCATCTGCGCTCACTCGTGTGTGCGAAACCTCATTTCTCCTCTCTGTGCCCTCTTTGTCTGTGTGGTGTTACGTCCTGCAGGATGTCTCTCTCCAGCGGGATATGTGACCCCTTTCCGTGATGGCTGAATGTTTCCCTCTGGGCCAAAGTGGAAGCGAAAAGCCACCTAGGCACTAGCTTGGCAGGTCTGGGTGCACGACTTCCAGCACATGCTGTGTGCCAGTGTCAGTCTCAGTCCGCCCTGATTCAAAGGAATAGAGAAATGGAGGGCATCTCTCAATGGTTGGGAGGTGGAGGTGGGGGAAACAATGACTTTGGACAGAAGAGGGGACAACGGGAGATCTGATCCACTGGGGTCCATATTTTTTTAACTCTACGATACCAAATTTGAGTGTGCCTTTCCAGCAGGACCCTGATTTACATCACCAAGATGTTGAAAGTGTCCGATGAAGATTTTAAAGTAGTCATCATTAGGGGCGCCTGGGTGGCGCAGTCGGTTAAGCGTCCGACTTCAGCCAGGTCACGATCTCGCGGTCCGTGAGTTCGAGCCCCGCGTCGGGCTCTGGGCTGATGGCTCAGAGCCTGGAGCCTGTTTCCGATTCTGTGTCTCCCTCTCTCTCTGCCCCTCCGCCGTGTCTCTCTCTGTCCCAAAAATAATAAACGTTGAAAAAAAAAATTTAAAGTAGTCATCATTAAAAGTGGTCTGATGGGCAATATAACATTCTTGAAACAATAAGCAAAAAGAAATTTCTGCAAGGAAATAGAAGATAGAAGACAGAACCAAAATATGATAATATTTGTTTTTTATTTTATTTTTTTTAATTTTTTTAACGTTTATTTATTTTTGAGACAGAGAGAGACACAGCATGAACGGGGGAGGGGCAGAGAGAGAGGGAGACACAGAATCGGAAGTAGGCTCCAGGCTCTGAGCCATCAGCCCAGAGCCCGATGCGGGGCTCGAACTCGCAGACCGCTAGATCGTGACCTGAGCCGAAGTCGGACGCTTAACCGACTGAGCCACCCAGGCGCCCCGATAATATTTGTTTTTTAAAAAAAATCACAGGATGGAGGGGTGCCTGGGTGGCTCAGCTGGTTAAATGTTGACTTTTGATTTCAATCCAGGTCATGATCTCATGGGTTTGTGAGATGGATCCCCTTGTTGGGCTCTGTGCTGTCAGCATGGATCCTGCTTAGGAATCAATCCCTCTCTCTCTCTCTCTCTCTCTCCCCTTCCTTCTCTGTCTCTATCTCTCTCAAAATAAATACATAAACATTAAAAAAATAAAAGTAAAACTGGGAGGGCCTGGTTGGCTCAGTCGGTTGAGTGTCCAACTCATGATTTCAGCTCAAGTCATGATCCCAGAGTCATGGGATCAAGCCCCATGTAGAGTTCCACACTGAGAGTGGAGCCTGCTTGAGATTCCCTTTCTCTCTCCCTCTGCCCCTTGCCCCTTCCCACTGCACTCTCTCTCTCCAGAATAAAATTTTACAAAAGGGCAATGCAATATACTTTTTGTACTCTAAGTGATTTGTGGAAATTGCCTAACTTGAATGTGTTTATATTCCTATTTGGGCCACCTCTATTATTAACAATTTATTATTGTATCACTTTTCTTCTGTCATTTTCCACAATGCAGAACATCAAATGAGCTCTATGTAACAGTATAATGATATAACTTCCATTCTTTTGTGAAATAGAATAGAGAATGAATTTGTGTGCCTTTGGACTTAGGCTGAAAGAACACACTTCATCTTACCGCCTATTTTAGTAAAACAAACTTTTGTTTTACTTGTCCATCTTTTATATTTCTCAGCTATTACATCAAGTAGAATGGGTAAATTTTTACCAGATTTGAAAGGTACATTTGAAACGGTCTCTTTAATTATTGGAAACTTCAAATACATGAAATTCTTATGGAGAGTCACTATCAACAGAGTCAGCTATAATGTAATAATAAGTAATAATAGATCTGTAATGGGGAGCCTGAGTGGCTCAGTCAGTTGAGCATCCAACTTCAGCCCAGGTCATGATCTCATGGTTTATGAGTTCACAAGCTGTGCTGACAGCCCAGAGCCTGGAGCCTGCAGCCTGCTTTGGATTCTGTGTGTGTCTCTCTCTCTGCCCTCCTCTGCTCATGCTCTATCTCTCAAAACTAAATAAAAAATATTAAAAAAATAATAGACCTGTAATAATAATAATAATAACAACAACAACAACAACAAATAAAAATCTGTGTAGTTGCCAATTTAGAGAAATAGAGAAACAAGACAACTTGGTTACAAGACTCTGGACAGGAAAAAAAAAGGTTTTAGATATGAACCCAAATCAATGTGAAAACTGCACATCATTCCAAGACCTATTTCAACCACTGTTGCCTCATTAAAACCTTTGCAGATCTTCTAAGCCAGAAGTTTTATGTGTCTCCTTTGAGCCCCTGTAACACTTTATAGTATTTTTTTGGCCTAAATCATGTCTTATTAAAGTATCTTGCTCCCTGATTAAACAGTGACTTATTTGAAGGTGATAACTGTCGTATTTATTTTTGTATCACCAACAATGTCTATAATGGCATGTAGAGCAAGGTAAATGTTCAATGACTGCCTTCTGGTTTCTACCAATGCCTCCATCATTAGTGTTTTTGTTCCTTATTATTTTGTTAAGTATAATATACAGAGAAAAAAGGGTAAAAAATAATATGAATGCAGTTCTGTGAATATTTGTAAAATGCATACATTCATGCAACCAGCACCCAGAAAAAGATACAAAATGTTACCAGCCTCCCTTATACACTGTGTAGTCAAAATACCTGCCCACCCTGAAAGTAATCATATCTTGACTTCTTTTTTTTTTTCCTCCATTGAGACACAGAGAGAGAGAGAGAGCGCATGAGTAGAGAGAGACAGAGGGAGAAAGAGAGAATCCCAAGCAGGTTCCACACTCAGCATAGAGCCCAGCGTGGGATTCAATCCTATGACTCTGGGATCATGACCTGAGCCAAAATCAAGAGCGGGATGTTCAACCCAACTGAGCCCCCTGAGGCATCCCCATATCTTGACTTTTAATGTTATAGACTAATTTTGCCAACTTTTGAACTTTGTATCAATGGAGTAACATCAAGCTTGCTCTTTACTTTGATTTTTTTCACTAACATCACATTTCTAAGATTCATTCATATAGTCTATAGTTCAGTCATTCACAGTACTGTAGAGCTGTGCTAGTCAGAGGGTGGTCCTTGGACCAATAGCATCAGCATTACCCGGGATTATGTCAGAAGTACACATTCTCAGGTCTCACCCCAGACCTCAGACCTGCTGAGTCACAATCTCTTGCGAGGAGGCCCAGGCGTCTGTGTTTTGAAACTTTCAAAGGCATTTGACTGCCCCTTGCTGTCTTTCGGTCTCCTTTATAAATTAAGATCCAGACACAGAGTACCATAACTTATTATATACTTACCCATCTGTCTCCCCCACTAGACTGTGAATTCCTCCAAGGTAGATTTGTATTTTTTTTTTTGCATGCTTAACACTGAAAACAGAACAGGGACTTACATAAAATACGTAGTATGGGGCGCCGGGTGGCTCAGTCGGTTGAGCGTCCGACTTCAGCTCAGGTCCCGATCTCACGGTCAGTGAGTTCGAGCCCCGCGTCAGGCTCTGGGCTGATGGCTCAGAGCCTGGAGCCTGCTTCCGATTCTGTGTCTCCCTCTCTCTCTGCCCCTCCCCCATTCATGCTCTGTCTTTCTCTGTCTCAAAAATAAATAAACATTAAAAATTAAAAAAAAATACATAGTCAACAATAGATTGTAGAGTTAAAAAATATTGAAATGAAGAGAAAAAGATCTATAAAAATCACAAATCCCGATGAACTAAAATAATCATAATTTTTTATGGACACTGTAAAATGACAAAATATTTTTCAAATTCTCAGAAAACTTTTTTGAACACTTACTATGCAGAGGACAGTACTAAGCGTTTTGAGAAATATAAATTTGAATGAGTACTGATGAATACTTTCAAAGAGTTCTGTTACAACAAGATGCATGATGTCAAGATTGGCCATCTTCTACCTAATACCCCCTCCAAGTTTTTTGATTTTGGGCCACTGACTCTTTTCTGCCTCTTAAAATGACAAAAAGGAAAAAAAGAGAGGTGGGCAGGAGAAAAGGAGGGAGGGGGGAAGGAGAAGAGAAAAGAAAGAGGAAGGACATCACGGAGAAAGGGGAGAAGAAAGAGGGCAGAGAAGGAAAAAATACAGATTTCCTGGGAACTGTTGCCTGGCATTTCAGTAGAGCCAGGTTAGTGTGCCTTGTCTCAAGTAATGTACGCACGGGAAGGAGCCACCTGCCTCTTGAAACTTCTCTTTCAAATTCTGGTGCCAAGACGTTTTGTGAGAAGTGTATTATTTTGTTTCAGGTCTTCTCCAGTGTTCCTAGGAGTGGTGACATATAACTGTGTAAAGGCATTATTGCAATGTCAACTATTCTCTGGAAAATTGAGCCAAGAGAACAAGGAATTAGTGAGCATTTAAGAGCAATTGATTAAGGGTCAGCCTACCAAAGAGGAAGCCTCTATAAATAATTAGTTTGTCTGTTTATGTTATCACTTAGCTCGGACTGTCATTATCCATCCTACAATCAAGTTGAAATCAGAGACTCATTTACATGGATATAAATGAAAATTGTCTACTGCTAATTTGATGTTCTCAACCAGACACATCCAGATTAGTATGGAAGAAGGAAAGCCTGATCAATACTTACAGGTGAACAGTTTCTAAAATGTTTAAGGCATTTAAAAAAATGGAAATTGATTTTAAAACATTTCCTTCTTGTAAAATAATTAAATGCATACAAGACATCCAGGTTTATTTTTCATGTATCAGATCACATATATTAAATAATTGTTGAAGCTGTTAGATGCAGTTTGCTGATAGAGATACAGATGATGGATGCTATGGGGCGGGGAATCATACAAAATAGCCATGGGCATTAGAGAAGCAGGTTTCCAAGTATTTATAAAATCCAAAAAAAAATCGTTAGAACTATTGCATGTGTCTTTGGAAACGTATCATACAATATATACATTAGATGCTATTTAAGTGCTATTTTGCATGCTGTAGCAATCTGAGTCCAAAAAAAACCCCTACACTGTTTCCAAAGTAACAGCGAATATACTAGTTTAGAACGGGGTATAAATGTTCTGTGGTATTTGGAGCATTACTTATTTATACCATCAATACACATTTAATACTAATAGTTGAAAAATATCTTCAGTGGTATATATTTTTTAAAATAAGTGGAGAACATAGAAAGTACAGTTTCCACTTTCTTGTTATCAAAGACACTCCCAAGGGGGTTTTAACAAATTTGAGCCTGACTTCAATCCCCTAATCAAAAATGTCAAACTACATTCTCTGTGGTGTTTCTTCTACTTTAGTAAGAACCTTAAGGACATCCATTGTGTTGGCACTCCATCATCAACACCCTTCCTCCCCCTGTCCACCACATCTCATCTCCATATTCCTCCCATTTTTTTCCAAGGTAAACTATTTGTGTTCTTAAACCCACTGCTTCTCTCTTGTCCCCATCTTCACTGACCTACTATCACCTTGATGTTAGGCAACATCTCTCTATCTTACTCCCCAACTGCTTACTAGGCTTTAGCTAATCCAGCCCTCTTTCAAACCCTTGAGTGCACCAGGGGAGTCTGTGAAAGAACCTAGAAAGAGGGCGAGCTTTTATAGAGATCTAATTGAGGGGCACCTGGATGGCTCGGTTGAGCATCCAACTCTTGATTTTGGCCCAGGTCGTGATCTCAGAGTCGTGAGACTGAGCCCCACATCGGCCTCTGCACTGAGCATGGAGCCTGCTTGAGATTCCCTTTCTTCCTCTGCCCCTTCTCGAACCCTGCTCACCTGCTCTCTATGTCTCTCTCTCCTTCTAAAATAATGTTTTTTAATATATTGATATCTCATTGCTTCCTTCTTATAATTTCACATTCCTCTTGAGTAACGATTACTCAGAAAGGACTTCTTCTGGTAACTTAGGATGTCTAAGTTAATATCATGCTGTTATTTTCTGACACTCAGTTTATTGTCTGATTAGCATTTATCAATCAGAATTTATACTTTTCACCTGTCCCTCTACCTGACAAGACTATAAGCATTTTGAGGGGAGTACTCATGTCAACTTATCGAATATACCCTGGTACACAGAAGGTCCTCAAGAAATACTTCATGAGTACAGAAATGGGAAATTATACATGCCCACAAAGGGAATATAAAATTGAAATTCAGTGAGTAACAGTAGGCCTATGTATTATGCAGGATTGTATGGGTTGCAGAAGATGAAATGTGAAATCAAATTAACTTAATGAAAAAGAAAAAAAAAGTCATTGATTAATGTACCTGAAAGTCCAGGGACATAGCTGACTATGGCTACACCAAATCCAGAAGATCATACGGTATCATTATGGCTTCGGTTCACATTCCACTTATCTTTGACCAGCTTTCTTCTGCAATCAACTCTGTTCACATGGTTAGCATGGACTGGAAACACTCCCTACACTAGAAACACTTACTCCCCCAGCCTTAACCATATCTTTAAAAAAGATCTGTCTCTTTAAAAAGCCACTTATTTGTTTACTTTATCACAAAAAATTTTATTCAATGGTACTTACCATGAGCAGACATTCTTTAAAATGCATTACGAATCTGAACTCATTTATTCCTTATGATTATTGTTGCCATTTTATAGATGAGGGCAATTCATTTCTGGAGCTTCTATTCCAGTGGAGGGGGTTAGCCCATAAATTATAGACACAAGAATATGTTACATCCTGTGAAAGGTGGTGAATGCTATTGAAAAAGGAAATGTACAATCAGGAGGATTGAAAATGCTAGAGGAGCAGTAGGTATAATCCAGTAGCTGTTTGAGTAGGTTAGTGAGAATAATGTTTTCTCATTTTCAGCTGGAAGAGTCCCAACTTCCTGATCTCCTCATGTCTACTCAGATTCCAAGAGTGAGTCTAGAGTCAAAGGCTAGTACCTAGAAACCAACCAACCAACCAACCAAACAAACAAAAATGACCAGGTGTCATAAAAAAATGTGGAAGTCCATGATACAGTGAGTAGAGTAACAGGTGTTAAGTGATCACAATCAGAACAAGACTGCCAAAATCAGTTTTTTAGGTTACACAGAACCTGAAATTCTACCATGACTAATTGAAATGATAAAAAGCAATAAATCACCTCCCATGCCTGACTTCCTTCTATATCATAGATGCACACTTCAGTAGATTCCTCTGATCGATACAAAATCATGTATGTGAATATTGTTGCATTGAGTAACATGTAAAATTAATCCACTTTAAATTGTTAATGGCATACAGTGCTATTTCTTCCTTCGCTGGCAGTCTTGCTGTGACATTTTCTCCTTTTCAGTACCCACCTCCGCAAAAAAGGAGATTTTTTTAATAGTTCTTACTACAAGCTTGCTGTGTAGATGAGTAATCATATTTCCCCAAATATCGTTACCAAAAAATTAAGTAGATTTTGAGTGTTCAGAGATAAGAAAAGTTCTCAGAGATGGGGCAAAATGGTGAACAAGGAGAATTCAGGAGAGTAAATATAAGGATTTTTGCTCTCAAATTCATTTATGTTTTGGGGGGACCATGAAAACATTAACCAGTTCTGTATACCTCTGTTTTAATTCTTTATCTAATACTAATTAGTTGCAGCAGTCGCATGTTTCACCAGCTGTGATATTATTGAAAAACCTTTATATTAAAAGTAGATCAAACTGTGATGTCATCCTGTTAATTAGCTAGCTGCTAGTTAACATATGAGATACTCTGCAAAGTGCTTATTTTAAAATGTAGGTGTAAGCAAACCACCAACAAAAAAATGTTATTGGCTTCAGTGATTGGCTTGTTTTCTTTTCTTAGCTAACAAATAATTGGCCACAAAATGCTACTTTAATTGAACAATGAGATCAATGCAGAGGACTTTGGGATAAAAGAAAGAAATAAACCTAAAAGTCATTGAGTTACAAATTTGATGGGGAAAAAATGAGTTCTATCAGATACTGACCCTGGTGAGTGGGGACTTTGCTCTACTTCATTGTGTGAACCTTACACAAAGTTAGGATGCACATATGGTATGTGTATGAGTCAGAAACCATGTAGGTTTGAGAGGAGTAGCACTTGCTCAGTCAATTGACCATAGTGGCGTTCAAAGAAAATAGATGCTGGTCTTCAGATGACTCTTAAATCATTGGTGATATTGGTCTTATTGTTGTTTAAATTCTGTGCTCTCTAAAAAAAAATGTTAGGATTTTTTGTGGTGTGCCATAAATCATGATTTAAGAATTTGAGAGAATCTGGGGGCGCCTGGGTGGCTCAGTCAGTTGAGCGTCCAACTTGTGCTCACCTCATGGCCTCATAGTTCGTGAGTTCGAGCCTCATGTCGGGCTCTGTTTTGACAGCTTGGAGCCTGGAACCTGCTTCAGATTCTGTGTCTCCCTCTCTGCCCCCTGCCCTTTCTCTCTCTCTCTGTCTCTCAAAAATAAACAAACATTAAAAATTAAAAATAATTTGAGATAATTTTATGCCCTCATTTTTAAGTATATTTGAGATATTTCTACAGTTAGTTTTCTCTGTTCTTCAGTGTTGAAGTTCATGTCCCAACTTCAATTTCAGCCCATTGAAATGAATTGTTTAACAGGACAATAATAAGTCTCTAGACCTTTGATTCTGTGATTCTGTGATGTTTCCCTAGCTCACTGAGATATAGGATTTCCAGAATAAGAGCATAGAAGCTAATTATGTTTCATGAAATCATCATTACAATTAAACTTATATTGTTCCAGACACTTAGAAATTATCCCCCTCCCCCAGCCCTGTTCTTCTGAAATTATTCTCCATACATTAACCAGTATGATACTATTTTTTTTTTAGCTCTAATGGATACTCATTTTTCTTATTTGTGCTCTTTGATAGTAAATATGGTTAAATATTTTCCTCTTTTGTTATTGTATTTTAACTTAGTTTCTAAGACACAATGCATTTTGTTTATTCTATCTCATTGCCTGTTTCTTCATGCTCTCCTTCTAAAATATCTCTAGTGTCCCGTGACTCATAAATGTTAGTTTTGCCAGGTGATCTGTCCTGGGGCTTTCCTAGCTACTGTCTCTGGGTAGTCTCCTTTACTTCAATGGTTACAACTATATTTCTTATTCAAAACTTTTGAGCTGTAGACAATAATATTTGATTCATTTTTGGACAAACTGATCATCCCCACTGCCAGTAAATCACTCATTGAGTCTGATCAATTCCACCTCTAACTAAGCCTTTATCTGTTGCTTCTCTCCTTCCACATTGCATCCACCTGACCTCATCTTTCTTCACCATCGGACTGAAAGTTGCAACATGTTCCCGTCATGCCATCCACTATTCTTCACTGCTGTTCAAGTCCTAACATTTCCCAAGTCTTCTATCAGCTGCCATTGCTTTCACGAAGTCTTTTCAGTCCCTGAAACGAAACTAGTCCCTGTCATCTCTGGGGCCCTAAAATAACATTTGTGAATTTGGTGTGAACTAAGTGGATCCCATGTTTATGATGTTCATTTTTATTTTTCCAACTAGAGTGTGTGTTTCTGGAGGGCAGAAATGTATATCTTCTTTGTATCTTTCAGAGTTCCCAGTACGATATGTTATCTATAACATGCAAGAAATAAATAAATGATGTGGTATAGATATGGCTTAAATTACCTTAACAATCCATGTTTTCAGCAAAAGTATTTATTTTATTTCTACCCATCCCCATGAATTCTAATCACAAATAAAATTTAAGCTAAAACTGGTAGAGCATAGGCAGTGAATGTCCCACACTATTTGTCATTTTGAAATATAGCAAGTCTCATGTATTATTTTTAGGAATTTTGTCTTGATTGTGTATAGGCAGAAATCTTTGAATATTTTTTATTCACGTCATTAATTGGTTAACATGTAATATCTATATTATTTATATCACATTTTCTTTTTTTTTTAATTTTTTAATGTTTATTTAGTTTTTTTTTAGAGAGATTGACAGACTGTGAGCAGGGGAAGGGCAAAGAGAGAGGGAGACGCAGAATCCAAAGCAGGCTCCAGGCTCCGAGCTGTTAGCACAGAGCTGACACAGAGCTTGAAATCACGAACCGCGAGATCATGACCTGAGCCAAAGTCGGAGGCTTAACTGACTTAGCCACCTAGGTCCCCCTATTTATATCACATTTTCCATTAATTTTAAAGATATTTATTTTGTACTGCTTATTTCTCCTTTGAATAAAAGTACACACCTTATAATGGGATAGTGGTTACAATTTTGAAATTTGGTGGCACATTACTTAAACATAAACTTGATTTCTGTACCTGTCACCAAGCAATGATTGATAATGATTCCTGCTTAGTTCAGGTTAAGGTATGTCTCAAGATTTGAGATTATCAAAATATCTTACATCATGATATCCACTATCATAACAAGAATTATGTATACTTCTATATATTATATCACATATCTGAGAAATGTCAAGATTTCTTCCCTTTTCAGAAATTCATTTATTGCTAGACTTAAATAGAATAACAGTAGAATTCTAGTAGAAGTGGAATAACAATAATGATATTGAAGAGACATTGACAGCCTCCAGCTCATTATTATAGAAATGCCTGAGACATAGTAAGAGGGCTAAAGATCCAAAACATCAAGCCTGTGTTTGATTAGAGGGAACTGGTGACCAGCTTTACTAGAGGAAAATAAAAGTCAGACTCTTTCAACTCTTGTGCCTCAATTCAGAAATTATTCAGTTTTAAAAATATCCAAATTGATTTCCTGTGTGAGTCTTTGAAATTGAACGCACCCAGACTCCAAATGACTTCAGAAACCCTAAAAATTGTACACAGAAGAGAAAATTGAGAGTGTACTTTATTGATTGAATTGATCATCAGAAAAATGCAGACATAGGAGAGGTTTGGTCCCAAACAGCAAAGAGGAAGAAAGCCACAGAACAGGTTGACTCCTCAAGTAATAGTCTTGATGGAAGGGAAGCACCATTCTCTCTGCTGCAGAGCCATGGACAAATATTGAAGTTCCTCTGAAGGGCCCTCATGGAGGTCAACTCTAATATATTTTGTGTATATAAGAACCAATTTTCATGTGCAGTCTTCCTTCTCCTTTGAGTTTTGCTGATTTGTTCATCTCTGCCCAATAAAGAGAAGATGACTCAAAACTCAGGAAAAAGAGGAAGCACCATTCCAGGTCACTAGTGATTCTATAAAAAAAAAATATGGTTATTTCTCATCTCTGGCAGTCCTTTATGTCTTGGAAATACAGCATATTTCTCTAAATGTTGGAATTGTAAACCTACGTATTATTTTCTCAGGTTTATGACCATTGGGAAAATTACATAATTCAGAAAGTGACACCCAGAGATTACAGATTTTTTATTTTATATGGTTCTTTTCTTATCCCTTAAAATATAGTTTTTGATGCCCAGGCCAGTGGTAAAGTGGCACTGAATGAATTGACTGAACTTGTAACACTTGTTTCTTTTGCCATATTTCTTCTGATACTCTCTGTAATCAACTGTCCTCTATTAAATAAAACAAAACTGGGGGTGCCTGGGTGACGCAGTCGGTTAAGTATCTGACTTCAGCTCAGGTCATGATCTCACGGTTTGTGGGTTCGAGCCCCACATCAGGCTCTGTGTTGGCAGCTCAGAGCCTGGAGCCTTCTTCAGATTCTGTCTCTCTGCCTCTCTCCAGCTCATGCTTTGTTTCTCTCTCTCTCTAAAAAAATAAATAAACATTAAAAACAATTTTTTTTTGGAGCACCTGGGTGGCTCAGTCGGTTGAGCGTCTGACTTCGGCTCAGGTCATGTTCTTGCGGTTTGTGAGTTCAAGCCCTGCATCGGGCTCTGTGCTGACAGCTTGGAGCCTGGAGCCCGCTTCGGATTCTGTGTCTCCCCCTATCTGTGCCCCTCCCCTACTCATGCTCTGCCTCTCTCTGTCTCAAAAATAAATAAAAACATTAAAAAAAATTTTAAATAAAAAAGATTAATTAAAAAAATAAAACAAAACCGGAAATGTATGTCTTCAAAGCAGATGGAGACAAAAAGGAAAAATTAACTGAGACCATAGAATAGCAATAAATGGGTGAAGATGAATGTGTATAAGGGAGTAAAGGGAAGGCAAGAAAATGTTAAATGGAGTTTTTTCTACTTAAATTCCTAAAAGTTAATTTGGTTTTTACTCTGCTCTGTATTTCTATACCTAACACATGACATGAAAAAGCTATACTCCTAATCATAGGTGGGAAAAGAAATACAATTTGACATCCCATAGATGAGTTTGTTGTCACCAACTTTACGGCATTATTTTAGTGAATAAAAGAATTCAGAGTTTGGAAAGAAATCCTCTAAATAGTGCTTACCTAAAGAAAAGTTTCTCTATTTTAGAAATTTATTCACACTTAGAAGTTATTATATGTCACCAGTCTAATAAAATATGATAGCCCAGAAATTTTTCACCTTCTGGATTTAAAACACCTACTAGCTTAATACAGCCTTTATGGTTAATTCTACTCTTAGTCCTTATTATAGAGGTTCTTGCTTTTATGTGAGAAATGTCAGATATTAATAGTCAATATTAATTAAGAACTCATCATGGGTCATTTATTGTCCTAAATGATAGACCTCTCTCACACACACACAAATATATGTGTGTATGGTATATGTATATGGATACACAAAGGTTATCCTTTGGACGTATATGTTAGTATATGTATACATAGTGATATATATATATATATATATATATATATATATATAAATTACGTGTACATACATATATATACAGTGACACATACATCTATATATATATAATATTTCACATATATGTGTATGTATTGTAATAGATATATATCACATATATATGTATTTATATATAGATACACATAGTGATAGATATATATTATGTGTACATATATAGTGACATATACATCTATATCTATATATTATATCACATATATGTGTATGTATTTTAATAGATATATATCTCATATATATGTATTTATACATACATATAAATCACATGTATGATAATATATGTGATGTACTGAACCTAGGCAAACCAGCTTCAGAGACCACATTATGTATCTAACATCTCTTGTATCTTTTAACATTCCTAATGCCTGGACATAGTAGATTTCCAAGAATATTTGTGAAGGGGCTGGAGGAAAAGATGGTCAAAGGCAAAAATAGTGCAGGGGATTTTAGAAATGGGAATTTGAATCCTATCACTATGACTGTGAATCTTAAGTCACTATGAAAGATTTTACAACCAAATATAAATCATTAACTTCTGTTGCCTTTTAACAGCACAAGGAATTTCAATTAACAATCTGCCTATTACTGATATAGTCATTCAAAAAGAGGGTTTATTCAGTGATGCATATAGAAAGAGCCAAATTAAAAGTGCCTTTGGAAGATTTGTAGCAACAAGAATAACAAGAATTATAACGTATGTAGAGGTACTGAAGAACATTTAAAAGTGTTTTTTTTTAATCATAGAATACAGTTTGACTTATTTTTCTTTACAAGTTGATGCCTTACTAGAATCTATTAGTCTGGTGAAGAAATAACTCCGGAACCCTTATAGAAATACTTGAGAATCAGTTTAGACAAAATTTCTGTGATGGAAAAATATATGCACAGACTGCCAGCCTGAAATTTTGTCTTGTATAAATTTTTTTTTAGTATTCAATTATATTTATTCATCATCACTTCAGAATTTCTCAGTCACTAGGTTCATCCCCCTAACGTATTCTATATATATACCCTTGTTTTTGCTCTTATCCATAACTAAAATACCTTTCTCTGCCCATTTATTCCATGTTGATTCCATCAACCAGTCTGTGTCTGCTCACCAATTTTATGTATTTCCTATCTCATGCATTTGTTTTGTCTTTTGCTACAGAATTCAGAAAATACAGAGCAAAAATACTAATACATAGATACTAATAAGTATACTAGTAAATATCTACATACTAGTATTTGTAGATATTAACTTAGTTAATGTGCATATACATTTTGGTTAGAGAACATGGAATTGATTGTCTTCTTTTTCTTTCCTTTCTTTCCTTTCTTTTCTTCTTTCTTTCTTTCTTTCTTTCTTTCTTTCTTTCTTTCTTTCTTTCCTTTCTTCGTTCTTAATGATCCTTTTTTTTCCCTGGAAAATAAACCCACATACCAGCTTCAGAAGCCAAGTTACTATATAGTAGTATACTTTCTGGAGAAATATATCATGATTCTTTGGGATAAAAAGACAACCATTCCTATCAAAGTTGGGCCACTCTAGAAGAGAGGTCAACCCAGGCTCCAAATGAGTTTTAAGAAACAAAATTACACTAATCTTTCTATGTTTTACAAAATTAAAATGATTGATGTTTCCTTTAAGAACTAGGTTATATTTTCAGACTTACTAGCTTATACCCCAGTGAAGGACTTCACCAACTAGAGTATTGTCTTGTATTTTTCTAAGTCATTTTTCCAATTAAAAAATATGCTCAAGATATAATCCTCCAAGATATGTTTGTACAGCAAGCAATTATACCTGTTCTGGTTCTTAATCCTCAAACTCAATATTTTGGTTCATGAGAAAACAAGGATTTGTTTTCAGCATCAGCAGCTGCGGCTGCATTTCCAATTTATATATAGTGACACATGGTTTCTCCTAAAAATAAATTTTCCAACATGATAGGAGGGTAAACAGCTCTGATCTACTGAACAACCCTGTTGCTCAAGACTGGGGACAATTTGAATAAAATACAATTTTAGGATTCTCATTGTTGAGAACTAACGGATATTACATATTTATGTGGTGTCCTGGCACAACTAACTTGGATATGCTCACTCTTGATTGTCTTGAACATATATGGCATTTTCCCCATAGAACTTAGGAAGGCAGTGGCAAGTTATTTTAAGATGAATTTGACATTTCTAAAAAAAAAAAAAAAAAGAAAGAAAGAAAAACGAGCTTATGCTCTTCGTCCAAGAAGAAAAAATATGAGACTAAAAGAAAGAAAAGTAGTCTGTATCTTTTCTAGTAACTGCCACCCAACTTTTTTGAAATTTTGGAACTTCACACATCAGGTAATTATATTATTTTAATAGTTCCTCTTGTCATGGCAGAATAACAATTGAGTAGATACAATTTTAGCTCACCAGCTGGCACTGTAACTAACATGCTGACAGATACCTGTTTTGAATGAATTGACAGATTGCTAAAATGTTGGTTTTTTGGTTGTTATCTGTTAATTTAACTTTGAAAATGGATGTAAAATTCAGTGATAAAGAATACTTTAAAAAAAAACTGTGAAGAAACCTTTACTGACAGAAAAGATCTATGGTGATTAACTCTTTGTTGTAACCTGCTTTTAGAGAGTACTGGTAACTTCTGAAGGGCAAGGCTTTCATTTCTTATTCATCTTTGGCTCATAAATGTTTAGCATGTACCACAAACATGCTTAATACCTATTGAATTAAATGGGTCCTAGTAGAGTCACAAATATTTGTGTTAAGAGATTTGGAAAATATACTCATTTATAGGAATTCTGATGGTTCCAAGCTCTTTAGTAATACTGGACTCCATAGAGATTGAGACTCTCATGTCTCAGTAGAGAGACTTTTTTGTCTTCACTTGCAGCTATTTGAAGGATCCATACATAGTCCTAATACCTAATAGTAAATTTTGCCTCTATTCCTCCTTTAATCATTGCTTCCTGGGAATAAAACAGAGACTCACTAAGGTCTGTGTGTGTGTATATACACACACACACACACACACACACACACACCTTCCAAATCTCTTAAACAATCCAAAGATTTGTGACTATACTAATAATCCATTTAATTCAGTGCTAATATTCTGATTGAACATAAGCAAATGAAAGTGGCACTCATAACACTTTCAAACTCTCATTTGATGGAACACAGTGTTCTCATTTGTAAACTAAGATCATTTCCATTCCATAAAACAAATTTCCCAGCATAAGCATATTGTTTTGGTTCTTTCCTTAAAGATAATTTTCCCTGACTATAAACAGCAAACAAGTCTCCTTCAGATTCTGCCTGTAGCCCATCTGATACTGAAACCTCTGCTAAGTGTGGGAAAGACAAAGGAGGAGGGGACACCCAGAAAAAGACTAAGGTGATGCATGTACCTAAGAGGTTAGCACTATGTGTAACTTAAAAGTTTGCTTTGAACTAAGCCCATACCCTTGAATTCGCTGTTTGCCTCTGAGAAGTCTCCTGGTGATCTTGCAATCCAGCATCAACATCTGGTTAGCATTTATTGAGCACTTAGTATGTGCCAGGTGGCGGCTTCAGGTGCTTTCTGTGCATTAATTCTCTTAATTTTTACTGCAACCCTATGAGATATGTACTAGCATTATCTCCACTTTACAGATGAGGAAATGAAGGCGTGTACAGTTTACTTATTCCACTAAAGAACACATAGCTAGAGGGAGCTTGGGAAGACGACAGAGTAGGAGGATGCTGAGCTCACCCTGTCCCATGTTTACAACTAGATAGCATCCACATCAAGGTCAATAAACTGGAGAGTGATCTGAAGACTGGCAAAACAAACTCCACAACCACATATAGAGAAGAAGCTGCATCTGGAAGGTTAGGAAGGTCAGAAAGGTGAAGGGAGGTTGCCTGCAGGAGGGAGGGAACTGCGTGTGGAGTGAGCAGAAAAAAACGGGCTCTCCCACCAGGAAGCTCACACGGGGAAGACTAATCCCCATAATGTTTGGCTTCACAAACCGGAAGGGCTGAATTCCTTGCATTTGTAAAACCAGGGGGACTTAAAGCTGCAATTTTAAAAGTCAGCTGATTCAGCACTGGGCCAGCCAGGAGGGGGAGCCATAGCTGGGTCACCACTCTTAAAAAGTCAGCAGCCTGCACAGAGAGACAACAGAGAACAGCGGTTTACATCATGCTGGGGGCATATGGGAAGCAGACCTGTTCAGGCTGGATTTCAGAGCATATTGGGGGACTTCTCCAAAAGCAAGGGTGCTAGCAGGCGCCATTTTCGTGTCCCACTCCCCAACTTAAGAGCCACCTGCAGGAGGCAGGGCGGCATAGACACTTGCTACCTAACCTCCGAGCAGTGTGCCCTACACAGGAGTTCTGAGGACTCGCCCACTCCAAGCCCGCTAGCCTCAGCTCTGGGCCCAGAGCAACTTTTGTTAGGGCCACACACGCACCCCACTCTGCCGGGTGCAGAGCTGCCACCAGGTGCCGTGCCTAGCCATGGGCCTCCGGCCACCATCACCTGTCTCACCCAGCGGCATGCCCCCGGCCACCATCGCACACCATGCCCACACGCACCCAGCCATTGCCCAGTGCTGCACTCAGCCTCACACCCCTGGTTGCTCAGGCACGAAGCCCCCGGCCTCTGCAGCACTCTTGTGGATCTGGCGTAAGACTACTGGCCCAGCCCAAATTTGGCTGACACTGCTGCCCCACTTCCAAGTTCCCTGGTGGGAACACCCCTGCACGGAGCAGATGACTGCACTGAAAGGAAAAGTGACTCGAACAAAACAGCGGGGCATAAGCAACACACTTAGGATACTCTCCTGAAGTGTTAAGTCCTGGTGAACAGGGGACACTGCACTGAGAGGACTCCAGAGCCTCCTCTTCATAAAGTCAGTACTTTCAAAAGCAGAAGACCTAGCTGACTTTTTTAGCATAGAGAAACAGACACAGAGAGGGAGACAAAATGAGGAGACAGAGAAATTTATCCCAAATGAAAGAACAGGACAAGGCCATGGCCAGAGAGCGAAGTGAAACGGATGTAAGTAACATGTCTGATACAAGATTAAAAGTAATGATAATAAGGGTACTCACTGGACCTGAGAAAAGAGGGGAAGACACAAGTGAGACCCTTAACACAGAGATAAGGAATGACATAACAGAGCTAAAGAGCTCAATAAATGAAATGGGAAACACACTAGATGGAATGAACAGCAGGATGGATGAAGCGGAGGCAAATTAGTGAAGCAACTTAGTGACGTAGAAGACAGAGCAATGAAAAGTAATTAAGATGACCAAAAGAGAGAGAAAAAAAATTATGCGCAATGAGATTAGACATAGGGAGCTCGGTGACTCCATCAAACATAATAACATTTGTATTATAGGGATCCCAGAAGAAGAGAGAGAAAGGGGACAGAAAATGCATTTGAAGAAGTAATAGATGAAAACTTCCCCAATGTGGGGAAGGAAACAGATATCCATATCCAGGAGGAAAAGAGAACTCCCATTAAAATCAACAAAAGCAGACACACACCCAGACATATTGTAATTAAGTTGACCAAATTTAGGGATAAGGAAAAAAAATTTAAAGTAGCAAGACAAAAAAAAAAAAAAGACAGTAACTTAAAGGGAAACCCATAAGGCAAGCAGGGGATTTCTTAACAGAAACTTGGCAAGCCAGAAATGAGTGGCATGATATATTGAAAGTGATGAATGGGAAAAATCTGTAGGCAACAATCGTCTATCCAGCAAGGCTATCATTCAGAATAGAAGGAGAGACAAGGGATTTCCCAGACAAATAAAAACTAAAAGAGTTTGTGATCACTAAACCAGCCCTGCAAGAAATATTTGTTTTGTTTTGTTTTGTTTTATTTAATTATGTATGTATGTATGTATGTATGTATGCATTTTTTTTTTTAGTTTACATCCAAGTTAGTTAGCATATAGTGCAATAATGATTTCAGGAGTAGATTCCAGTGATTCATCCCCTATGTATAACACCCAGTGCTCATCCCAACAAGTGTCTTCCTTAATGCCCCTTACGCATTTAGCCCATTCCCCCACCCATAATCCCTCCAGCAACCCTCAGTTTTTTATCTGTATTTAAGAGTCTCTTATGTTTTCTCCCCCTCATTGGTTTTACCTTAATTTTACTTCCCTTTCCTTTTGTTCATCTGTTTTGTATCTTAAATTCCACATTAGTGTAGTCATCATACTTGTCTTTCTCTAATTTTGCTTAGCATAATATCCTCTAGTTCCTTTCACGTAGTTGCAAATGGCAGGATTTCATTATTTTTGATTGCTGAGTAATACTTATTTACTACACACACTATGGCTAGGACTTCCAGTACTATGTTGAAGAAAATTTGTGAGAGTGGACATCCTTGTCTTGCTTCTGACACTAGGGGAAAATCTCTCAGGTTTTCCCAAATGATGATGATGCTAACTGTGGGTTTTTCGTATATGGTCTTTATTATGTTTGTTTCTTAAATTCCACATATGAGTGAAATCACATGGTATTTGTCTTTCTCTGACTTACTTATTTTGCTTAGTGTAACACTGTCTAGCTCCATCCATTCTGGGGGATTAAGGAGTGCACTTGTCTTGATGATCACTGGGTGATGCATAGAGCGGTTGAATCACTATATCATACACCTGAAACTAATATAAACTGTATTAACTAACTGTAATTAAAATAAAAACCAAAAAAAAAAAAAAGAACAAACAACTGGATCTTGGAGAAGCCAACATACCAATGCAGTTTGAAGGCAGAATTGCTATGCTCTACTGCCTCTAAAAGGAGTAAATTGGTATTGCAGCAAGTTTCCCATGTTTTTCATATTACACTGGAAATACCCTCGTTTGTAACCCTAGACTTTTCCTGTGTTTGGATTAAAACTTGTGATCCTATAGAGCTCCCTGTTCCATCCAAAGTTGCTACCTTGCCCTTTGTGGTTCTGCTAAACCAAGCAAATGGTATAAATTCGGAAGACTGGTTGGTTGTTTCTTTTTTGCAGTTTTTCATTTATAAGTTTATCCTCTTTCTCACTAGATTTTAAGAGTTTTGGAGGTAGGGTTAATATTTTATTTCGTTCCTAATTACCAGTATTTAGCAAAATTATGTTCAAAACAATTTTATGAATGAATGTTAGATGATCTCAGGTTATTCAGCCCCTCCCCAAGAACAGACCTGCTAGTGATTTTAGCAAACACTTTCAGAAAAATACATCTGCTTTCTTGAATTTCACATATTTTGTTGAAACTTAAGAGAATTATTAGAATTCTGGAAATGATTTTGTAAATATTTGGCTAACATTCTCTCTGGCTTCTTTGATAAAAAGTTAAATAAAATATTTAGTTGTCAGCAGATGATTCTTTAGCCAAAGGAATTTTTCAAGATTCTGGGGTCCCTCATTCCTTGTCATATTACATGTTACTCAGGTGGATGTTTCCCTTCAAGGTGTACTTAATACAAAACTCCTATCAAGGTATCCATCTTAATGTATTTTTTTTATTTTATAAAAAGAGCTTTATCAAGATATAATGCACATACTCTGACATTCATCCTATAAAGTATAAAATTCAGTTGTGTTGCTATATTCATGGAGTTTTGTAACCATCAGCATTATCTAATTTTAGAAAGTTTTCATCTGCCCAAAGGAAACCTCATACCTATTAGTAGTCACCACCCCCTTCTCCTAGCACTGGAAACCACTAATCTTCTTTATGATCTCCGTGAATTGACCATGAATCATAAAATGTGTGGCTTTTTGTCACAGATTTCTTTCATTTAGCATAACATTTTCAAGGTTCATGTAGAGTGTATCAATAGTACTTCATTTCTCTCTAATGTCAAGTAATACTCCATTGTATAGATAGGCTACATTTTGTTTATCCATGCATCAGTGGATGTATATTCAGGTTGCTTCCACTTTTTGCCTATTATGAATAATTTTTCTGTGAGCTTTCATGAACAAGTTTCTGTGTAGCATATGTTTTCAGTTCTCTTAGGTACATACTTACAATGGAATTGCGAGGTCATATGGTAATTCTATGTTTAGAGTTTTGAGGGATTGCCAAACTGTTTTCCCAAAGTGGTTGCACCATTTACAAACTATATTAGGGTTTCATCTTCACATCCTTGACAACCCTTGTTTACTTGAATTTTTTGTTTATTTTTAACTTAACCATCTTAATGGGTTTGAATAAGGAATTGTCTTATGGACAATCTGATTTATTTATATAGGGAGATAGAAATAGAGATAGAGATAGAGAGAGAGATAGAGATAGATACAGATACAGATACAGATACAGATATAGATATAGATATAGATATAGATATAGATATAGATATAGATATAGATATATACTGGTAAAGTTGTACCTTTTTTCCTGTGTTTATTGGCTACTGGTATATCATTTTTGGACAAATACCTGTACAAACTTTTGCTTATTTTTAATTGGGTTATTAGTCCTTTTATTGTTGAACTGTAGGGTTTTATTTTTGTATTCCAAATACAACCCCCTTCACCAATACATGATTTGCAAATATTTTCTCCCATTCTATGAGATGTTGTTCCAATTTTCTGATGGTATCATTTGAAGCAGAAAGTATTGCCTAATTCAAGCTCATGAAGATGTACTCCTATTTTTTTGTTTATAAGAGTTTTATAGTTTTAAGTCTTACATTTGGGTCTATGACCCAAATTTTTTTTTATTTAACTTTTTTGTATATGATATGAAGTGCTGCTCAAAATTCATTCATATGCATGTGAATACCCTGTTGTCTCAGGACCATTTGTTGAAAAGACTATGGTTTCTCCCAGTGAATTGGTTTGGCAACACTGTAGAAATTCTGTTCACCATAAATGAGTGAGTTTATTTCTGACTCTTAAGTATATTCCTTCTATTTATAGATATAGCCTATGTCAGGACCACAGTGTCTTGACTACTGTAGCTCTGTGGTAACTTTTGAAATGAAGAAGTGGGAGATCTTCAATTCTGTTCTTTTTCAAGATTATTTTGGCTATCTAAGATCTCTTGCATTTATGTTTGAATTTTAGAAAGGACTAAGTGATTTCGATATCACAGCTAGCTGGAATTTTGAGAGAGATTGCATTGAATTTGTAGATCAGGATTGAGAATGTTGCTATCTTACAATAAGTTTCATGATCCATCAACATTGGATGCCTTAGTTTTCTTTCAATAATACAGTTTCCAGTATATAAGTCTTGAGCTTCCTTTATTATACCATTTATAAATATGCCATTCATATTGATGCTATTATAAATGGAGTTATTTTCTTAATTTTGTTTTCAGATTTTTCACTGTAAGTGCGTAGAAATGCATTTAATTTTGCATATTGATCTCCTATTCTGTAACCTTGCTCAAATACTTTACTAGCTATAAAAATATTTTCAGTAGATTCCTTATGGATTTCCATACACAAAATCATACTATCTGCAAAGAGAGTTAGTTTAACTTCTTACTTTCCAACCTAGATTTTTTTTTTAATTTCTTTTTCTTCCCTAATTACAATGGCTAGATCTTCCAGCACAGTGTTTTTGGAATTTTTTCTAATACTCATCTGCATCTATTCAGATAATCATACAGATTTTTCTTTATAATACTAGTATTGTATATATTGTCTGAATATTGAATATTAAACCAAACTCAAATTACTGGGTTAAATCTTGCTTATTCATGGTGTGCAGTCCTGAATTATTTTTGTGTTACTTGATCATTTTTCTAGTAATTTTGAAGTATTTTCCTCTAAATTCATAAGGAATGTTAGTCTATAGATATTATGATGTCTTTTTCTGATTTATTACCAGAGTAATGCTAGATTATTGAATGAGTAAGGAAGTCTTCCCCGTACTTCTGTGTTTTGTTTTTTTTTTCCAAAGCATTTGTGAAGGATTGGTGTTCATTCTTCTTTGAATGTTAATGCAATTCATCATTGAGGCCATAAGTGTGCCTGATCTTTTCTCTGTAGAAAGTTGTTGTTGTTATTGTTGTTATTATTATTATTATTATTATTATTATTGCTAATTCAATCTTTTGCTTTTGGTTTGTCATAATTCTTTTCCTTCTTGAGTCAGATTTAGCCATTTGTGTCTTTCTAGAAAATAGACTCCATGATTTCTCTTGAGATTTCAACTGTTAATATTATTTAAGATCACTGGTACATGATAAGTCACTTTTCTCTCCCTGCATCCAAAAATCTGTCTTCGACTTTGGCATTTTGACTATGATATGGTTAGGTATGGATATCTTTCAGTTAATTCTACTTGAAGTTTGTTGAAATTTTTGAATATATAGATTAAAATTTGAGGGTATTCTAAACCATTATTTCCTCAAATATTCTTGTCTCATTCCTCTTCTTTTTATACTTATCATCTGAATGTGTTGGTACACTTTATTGTGTCTCACAGGTTTCTGAGGGGCTATTCGTTTTTTAGTTCTCTTTTCTTTTTATCAAGTAGACTGGATAGTCTCAATTAACTTACCTTTAAGTTCACTCATTCTGTATTCTGCCATTTGAAGTCTGATATGGAGCCACTCTACTGGGTTTCTATTTCATTTATTGTACATTTGAGCTTCAACATTTCTATTTGGCTCTATCTTACACTTTCTCTATCTTCATTGATAGTTTCTATTTAGTAACAGATCATTCTCATACGTTTCCTTTAGTTATAAAGGAAAGCACGATTCCCTTAGTTTATTTGAACATATTTATAACAGGTTGTTTTAAGTCTTTGTATTATCAATTCAAAGTTTAGACTTCCTTAGAAATAGGTTCTGTTAACCACTGTGTATGTGTGTGCACATGTGTGCCTGTGTACACATGCCATAGTTTCTTGGTATGTCTTGTAGCTTTGTTCTTTATTGAAAACTGGATTTTAACAAAGTAATGTGGAAACTCTGGAATTAAGTTATCTTCTTTATTAAGGTTTTAGTGTTTTTGCTATTTATTTAGTGTATAGACTAATTCTACAAAGTCTATGTTCTCTATCATATTCAGTCCCTGGAACCTTTGCTATGTTAATTTGGTAACCAGCTAATGGTTGGACAGGGATTTCCTTAGATGAGTTGACCCCAAAATTTCTCAAGCCCTTTGTTAAGGGACACTGTAAATGTATTGCTTCAGTGCTTTGGCAGTTTGTAACTCTTCCCCTGACTTTACTTTCACTTTGCACAGGGGCCCAGAGTAAGAGACAGTAGGGCCTTCTCAGGTCTTCCTGGGCATGACCATGGCCCTTCACATGCACACGATCTTCTGGATAACAAGGAAAGTAGCAGTGCTTTCCAAACATCTATTTGAACATCTGACTATCTTGTTTCCCAGTTTTTCTTTTGAAACACACACACACACACACACACATACACACACACACATTTTTGGTCAATTCATGTTTGCTGCAAATGATATCACCACCTCAGGCAGCTGTGAGGTTAAAATATTGCCACTGATTGTTTTTGACAAATGCCCTGGGATAGAACTGTTCTCATGGGGAGTCTTGAGTCAGGTCAAATCAAGACAAGCCCTGAGAATGGGACTTTTCCAGGGAGCTATCAGTCAAGTCAAATAGTGACACTGCTCTAGTGATTGGAATTTCTAGGGGGTCTCAAACCCATTTACACTCTTCAGTGGCTGCTAGGCTACTGATTTTCACAGATACTAAGGTTGTGAGGCTGTTAGTTTTTAAGGCAATGACAGAACTGGTGAGAGGAGGATAAACATTGGGTAAATTAAAATGCTACAAAGTATGTATTCTCATGAGATCCAGTCATTTTTCTTTAATAAATGGTCTTCGTATCATTGTAACCTTTGGTAAATTTCCAGAGTTCTGAAAAAAGTTAATTTTGGAACAATTTCTTGCCCATTGTTATTATTGCTTTCATAGAAGGTTAGATTTTCGGAGGCTCTTACTGTCTTATTCCAGAAGTAGTTCCAGTTAATATAGTCTGACTGGGCTACTAAATCAGTATATATTTCTGAGAGAAATATAAATTTCCCTTCTTGTGGGGAAATTTTACCAAGTAACACCTTCCCCGCAGAATGATTTAACTTCCAACATTGCATGATTAAAACCCAAATGCCTTGGAAGCAGAAATAAATATTTATAAGTATTTTTCAAACTACTAAGAACGTGTTTTCATTTTCCTTGAGAATAAATGTTAACCATTGTTGGCTGTGGGGTTGAGTAATAAGAAAAGGAAGGAGGTGGGTCAGAAGCCCTGTGAACAGATTCCTGATTATCCCATTGTACCATATGGTTTAGCCTTAGGCATCATTTTTTTTAACACAGCAATAACAGTTTACCATAATTTGCTTTCCAAAAGGGTATTAGTGATAGTATTTTAGTATTGAAAATAGTTTTTCTTCAAGGTTTTTACATCTTTTTTCACTTTAAATTACTTTGCACTAAAACAGGCACCTGTATCTAAAAATGATATGACCACAATTTTCCTTTAATATGATGTGTTATAATATCAAATAGCAGCTATTTCAGAGACTTTATGAAGAAGAAAGTCTGGAGAGCATTAATCTGGCCAGCTGTCTGTATCAGTGTATTCTAAGGGAGACTAGCACAGGCATTTAATACATTTTATAGTATTAGATAATATTGGAGTTTTGGAGATAAGATGCTAGTCCTATGTGGGTGTCCATAGAGGTGTTTTAGTTATTAAATGCGGGTTTTCACATCTAAATTCTTAAAACAGAAATAATCCACTCCTAAACTCAGCCTAGACATTGTAAACTGTACAGAATGTATGTTAGGCATTGAGTTGTATTTCCCAAAAAGATACGTTGAAGTTCCAATCTCTAATATCAGTGACCAGGAGATACCTAATATTCTTTTTAAAGTTCCTTCTCTATTTAAGTTAACAACTAAAAGCAACATGAAATTGCTAAGTGTGGGAGTCACAGAGTATGAATTCCAGGGAGATTGGTAGAAATCGATATTTGCTATTTGGCCTGAATGGATTGAGTGCATACAGAGATAGTAGACAAGGACGGGGCTCTGGCAGCCCATAGCACGTAGTAACATAGAGTTAAAGAAGTCACTGTCTCAGAATGGATAAAAAAACAAGACCCATCTATTTGCTGTCTACAAGAGACTCATTTTAGACTTGAGGACACCTTCAGATTGAGAGTGAGGAGATGGAGAACTATTTATCATGCTACTGGAAGCCAAAAGAAAGCTGGAGTAGCCATACTTATATCAGACAAACTAGACTTTAAATTAAAGGCTGTAACAAGAGATGAAAAAGGGCATTATATAATAATCACAGGGTCTATCCATCAGGAAGAACTAACAATTATAAATGTCTATGCGCCGAATACAGGAGCCCCCAAATATATAAAACAATTACTCACAAACATAAGCAACCTTATTGATAAGAATGTGGTTGGGGCGCCTGGGTGGCGCAGTTGGTTAAGCGTCCGACTTCAGCCAGGTCATGATCTCGCGGTCCGTGAGTTCGAGCCCCGCGTCAGGCTCTGGGCTGATGGCTCAGAGCCTGGAGCCTGTTTCCGATTCCGTGTCTCCCTCTCTCTCTGCCCCTCCCCCATTCATGTTCTGTCTCTCTCTGTCCCCAAAATAAACGTTGAAAAAAAAATTAAAAAAAAAAAAAGAATGTGGTAATTGCAGGGGACTTTAACACTCCACTTACAGAAATGGATAGATCATCTAGACACACGATCAGTAAAGAAACAAGGGCCCTGAATGAGACATTGGATCAGATGGACTTGACAGATATATTTAGAACTCTGCATCCCAAAGCAACAGAATATACTTTCTTCTCGAGTGCACATGGAACATTCTCCAAGATAGATCACATACTGGGTCACAAAACAGCCCTTCATAAGTATACAAGAATTGAGATCATACCATGCATACTTTCAGACCACAATGCTATGAAGCTTGAAATCAACCACAGGAAAAAGTCTGGAAAACCTCCAAAAGCATGGAGGTTAAAGAACAGCCTACTAAAGAATGAATGGGTTAACCAGGCAATTAGAGAAGAAATCAAAAAATATATGGAAACAAACGAAAATGAAAATACAACAATCCAAACACTTTGGGATTCAGCGAAGGCCGTCCTGAGAGGAAAATACATTGCAATCCAGGCCTGTCTCAAGAAACAAGAAAAATCCCAAATACAAAATCTAACAGCACACCTAAAGGAAATAGAAGCAGAACAGCAAAGGCAGCCTAAACCCAGCAGAAGAAGAGAAATAATAAAGATCAGAGCAGAAATAAACAATATAGAATCTAAAAAAACTGTAGAGCAGATCAACGAAACCAAGAGTTGGTTTTTTGAAAAAATAAATGAAATTGATAAACCTCTAGCCAGGCTTCTCAAAAAGAAAAGGGAGATGACCCAAATAGATAAAATCATGAATCAAAATGGAATTATTACAACCAATCCCTCAGAAATACAAGGAATTATCAGGGAATACTATGAAAAATTATATGCCAACAAACTGGACAACCTGGAAGAAATGGACAAATTCCTGAACACCCACACTCTCCCAAAACGCAATCAGGAGGAAATAGAAAGCTTGAACATACCCATAACCAGTGAAGAAATTGAATCAGTTATCAAAAATCTCCCAACAAATAAGAGTCCAGGACCAGATGGCTTCCCAGGGGAGTTCTACCAGACGTTTAAAGCAGAAATAATACCTATCCTTGTCAAGCTATTCCAAAAAATAGAAAGGGAAGGAAAACTTCGAGATTCATTCTATGAAGCCAGTATTACTTTGATTCCTAAACCAGACAGAGACCCATTAAAAAAAGAGAACTACAGGCCAATATCCCTGATGAATATGGATGCAAAAATTCTCAATAAGATACTAGCATATCAAATTCAACAGCATATAAAAAGAATTATTCACCATGATCAAGTGGGATTCATTCCTGGGATGCAGGGCTGATTCAACATTCACAAATCAAAGAAGTCACTGTCTCTAGTCACTGGAGTCCAAGTAGCCTATGAAGATAAGGACTTGGGAGACCAGAGATGCATGAGGAAACACTTTGTGATAATAAATTATTCTATATTGTGATTGTGACAGTACTACATTTCTCAAATATTATCAAATTATACACTTTAAAAAGTGAATTTTACTGTAAGTAAATTATACCTCAATAAAACTGATCAAAGCGAGTAAGAAGGAGGCAGAGAAAAGGAAGTGCCAACAGTTCCAACCTTTCCAGGAAAAGGATTTGGGGCATTTCATTGAACAAAGAGCTGCGGCCACACAAGGAACCAGCTGAAGGCAAAGGGTCTTGGAGGAAGGAATGCGTAAAAAAGACAACAGTGGCCTCAGGGCCAGTTTCAAAATAAAAGACCCATGGTATTTTACCCACACTACGTCATGTACATGTTTATCTTGTGGAACTAATTTTCTCTTGCTTTCCTCTCTGTTCTCATTCTGTTAAAAAAAGTATATAAATACATATATAACATATGGCCATTCAGTGGGTAGAAAGTTTCAGTGATGCAAGATGATTAAGTTCTGGAGATCTGTTGTACAACATCGTGTCTGTAGTTAACAGTACTCTATTGCCACTTAAAAATTTGTTAAGATGTTAGATCTTATGTTAAGTGTTCCTTCCAAAATTAAATAAATAAATAGTGTATTGTTAAGTGCTCTTACCACACAAACCGAAATAAATAGTGTATTGGTGACTGTCGTGAAGAACTGTAACATGTCTGTAATTTTCCAGACATCTTGCAAGCTAACAAGTTAGTCAGGAACAATTTCATGGAAATCGACAGAAGACATAAAACCCCTGGATTGGAGACAGAGGACTTGATCATTCATAGTATGGCCAGCAGCCTGAACTTCATGTTCCCCTCATCTCTTCTTGCCACCCCCCCAAATCCCATGGGTATAAAGCAGAGAGATTCATTGGATGCTGCACATGCGGTGAGTTTGCATCAAAACTAAGGAACCCCAAGTTTAGGAAACCCCAACAGTTATTTAAAAGTGGGTGCTCACAGATCTGCCTGACTTTTGACCCAGTGGAAGACCCTATCTTTACTATCCTGGTCAGGAAACAAATCTACATCTGCACTAGTGGGAAGAAATTATATATTGTTCAAGACTGCCCATCATACAGACATCCATGAAAATACAATTTGCGACAACAGCTGTCAGTGCTTCTTCTCAAAATGTGCAGAAACACGAGTCCCATAGACAGGTGTTTTCCAACAATGGTTAATTTTATAATTAACCTATACCTTTGCAGACTAGGGAATCAGGGTAATGGCTGTATGGAAGGAGCAGTAGGCATTACCAGAAATCCTTAACTTGGAGTTCTACATGATATCTGATGGAACTGAGTGGACCATTCTCATGTTGAGATTTCGTCAGGAGAAAGTTTTTTCCATTCTCCTTCCTTCCTTCCCCTCTCCCTCTCTCTTTTTAACATACTTTTTTTTTTTAATGTTTATTTATTTTTGAGACAGAGAGCATGAACGGGGGAGGGTCAGAGAGAGAGACACAGAATCCGAAGCAGGCTCCAGGCTCCAAGCTGTCAGCACAGAGCCCGATGTGGGGCTTGAACTCAGGGACCACGAGATCATGACCTGAGCTGAAGTCGGATGCTTAACCCACTGAGCCACCCAGGCGCCCTTAACATATGTTAATAATTACCATTTATTATTTCACTAATAGAATATATATTTTATTGATGTATGTAGTCTACAGTTTTAATTTTCCTCTCTTGCCTGAATATACACTCCACAACTGGAGGAATCTTGATCTGTGGGGTTCCCAGTTGTATCCTCAGCAACTACGTTAGTGACCGTCATCTAGTACACAAGTTATAAATACAGTAAAACCTTGCATTGCCAGTAATCTGTTTGGTGAGTGTTTCGCAAGAGTGGCAAACATTTCTAATAAATTTTAATTTGATAAACAAGTGATACCTTGCAATATGAGTAGTACGTGATGCCGAATGTCACATGATCACAACTGAGCCAATGGGAAATTCACTTTGATACAGTAGTACTTTGGATTACAAGCATGTTTCCGGAGCCAGTTATGCTCACAAACCAAGGTTTTACTGTATATGCTAAATAACTCTCAGCAGCTGAGGAGTATATGTGTAGTGGACCTGTGTCACTGCCTTTGTCACCTGGTGTGAATATTCTTTTCGTCTGTAGGGGATTCACACCCAAGGTAACAATACCTATTTACCACTGTGTCAGTATCAACGGTTGAAATGTTTGCTATCGCTGCTTCCCCTGCAGCTAAGGTTTTGGCATGTGTTCTAGGCTGTGGTAATCAACAGGTCAACCCTAGTCCTACAAAGAGAAGCTAGTGATGCAGTAAAGTATGAATGGACAGGATCCCTTTTGACAAGGGTGGTGGCAGCAGAAGAATCTCGTTCCAGCTCCCAGAGACAGCAGTGCCTCAGCTGTCGTGAGGCATTTGGTACCTGGTGTTATTGGTGCCTGTGGTGTCATTCTCCAGGTGTGCTCATGGACCCGTTTACCAGTGTTTGAAGGTGCTGTTCCTGGCTCCTTGTACTCTAAACCTGTGTCTCCAGTCCTCTCAGAAATTTTATGAGCAATTGAGGGTTATTTTAATGAAAAAGGTTAATGTCTAAATTAGCTACAGTTGTCCTCTGTTGCCTACATTTACATATATCAGGGTACTGAGAAGTTTCCAGCAGCATATAACTCAAAAATCCAGGTAAGAGCCATAGGTAGATTTTCAGATATTTTGGTGTGTGTTCTCTCTACCCCCTCAATAACGCGCATAAAAATGCATACAATTATAATGCATATAATGGTAAGGAATAGATAAATGCACATAACAAAATGTCTGCAACGTAACCAGAACAGCAGCATCATATATTTAATTTCATAGATGCAGTGAGAATTAAAAATATAATTAAGAAAGGACAGTGCGGTATCATTTTTATTTAATATGCAAAATGTGTTATTTTCAACAATTTCTTACCAGCGTTTTTACAGGAGATTCCATGAAGATTACTTGCACCTTCAAAAGGGCAGAATGCTCTTTGAATGACTTGAGAAATTTTAGAATTGACTTTAATGCTTTGTGTTTTCCCTGTTGAGAACGTCTCTAAATTATGTAATGCATTCAATTCCAAACTGCGGTAAAGGCAAGTCGGCTATAATAATTGACCTTCTCTATTTCACTTTATTAAAAAGGCTTAGTCCACAACATGTACATAATATTATAATCCTAAGACACTAAAGAAGGAACCTGGGGGGCTAGTCCCATTTGATCATATCTTGGAAGCTTCCTGTAGTGAAGAATTTCCTATACAAATAATGCACAGAATTTCAAAGGCCACATGCTTTTCTTTGCCTTTTCATATTTTATATCAAATTAATTTCAAACATGCAAATATCCCCATTCGTAACTCAGTGTGCTACAGTAAACTGAAGAGCAATTTTTGGAAAAGGGAGGTGGCTTGGGCTGAACAGATTCCACACATTTCTGTACTAATTTGGGTTGACAGTTCAATGATTGTTCTCTACTCAAAGTTAAAACAGCAGAAACAAAGACAACGGAGCATCAGACACTTGGAGAAGTTCTCTACTTCCCTCTGCTGGATGCTGTGACATCTCCATGCATTCTGTAGGCTTTTTAATCCATGGGGCGGGGTGGCGGTGGGGAGAGCTAGTATTGGGAGAAATGTTTGCTTTCTACACCATAATTTCGTATGTGTGTTAGCCGATGGAAGGGTACCACAAGAATACATTTATTTTAATACGGTACAGTTTAAAAATGTCAACTCACAGTTATTTTTAGATTTCTGAATTGCTAAAGATGAGCAGAAATCTGTATCTTTCAGCATGATGTTTTGGAAAGGTACAACGTAGTTTGTTTCCTCTTTATAATTTGCAAAGGTTTTTGTTTTGTTTTTGTTTTTATTTTTTTTTTTTTGCTTGTCTGATATTTGATAGTAAGCCAGTTCACTTATTTGTGAATACTTCGTGGCCTTCCTGAACTTCGTATTTCATTTGACTGTTCATTAAGCAATTAGGTATTTATTATTTTTGTCCTCAAATGATTGAGAAGGCATTGCTAACATGAGGACAGTAAAAAGGAGAAAGGATGGAAATGGGCTTACAACACGATTGGCTGCTACTTCTCGGCAAGCTGGATCTGGAAATGTAAGCTTTATTGACAAGAGAAAACCAAACCCAGTTGATGAGGATTTATTGAACTCTGCCCAGGTGAAAGGCTCTATTTATGAACATCATGGTATATAATCAAAGACAAGCATCTAAAAATTAAGGAAAAAATGTAAAAAATTAAAATTAAGAAAAATGATTTCTCTCTTTGTTTCCCCCTTCATCTTTGTCTCTGTCTCTGTGTCTGTCTGTATGTATGTCTCCGTTTTTCTGCATCTTCTCCCATTTCTTTTTTTTTAATTTTTTTTAATGTTTTTATTTATTTTTGAGATACAAACAGAGCATGAGCAGGGGAGGGGCACAGAGAGAAGGAGACACAGAATCTGAAGCAGGCTCCAGGCTCTGAGCTGTCAGCACAGAGCCCGACGCGGGGCTCGAACTCACAGACTGTGAGATCATGACCCGAGCCGAAGTTGGCCACTCAACCGACTGAGCCACCCAGGCGCCCCATACTGGACACCTTTCTAATCTTCACTGGCAGCTCTCATTTTTGCTGCAATTGTCTAATATATATCATTAAGAGAATGTCCACCTATTCCAAGCTTAACAGTTTTCATCAGGAATGGTAGTAAATTATCAGAGTATTTGGGGATGTATTGAAATCATTGTGTTATGTGTGGTTTTTTTCTTTTTTTTACTCTGAAAATCTAACAAATTATTTTAATGGCTTTCCCTGTATTGAACCCTTTGTGCTTTCTCTCATGGATCTTCAATAGAAGCTATCAGTTCTAGTTATTGTTTTAGACCCTCTCCTTTAAACTATTGAGTTTTCTGACTCAAGCTAGCAATTAATAATATTCATTGCCATTGTGTTGTTATTTTTAATTTGCTTCGTGTATTTATTTTGCAGAATCTCGTAATCACTGGTGCTTTTGCTGACAGCGAGACCAGAGTTTCTCTTGGCTAAGGTTGGCTGTGGGGAGGGGTTATTCTACACTCTCAGTTTTTGTGTGTGTGTCAGCGAAGAGAATTTATCCTCTCCAGGCTACATGGAAGGGGAGAAATTCTGTCCTCCAGAACAGTTTCCCTGGCAGGATGAGCCTTCCCTGAGATTTGCACACAGACAGCAAAGCATAGCTTCCCCGCGGACTGAAGGGATCTAATCTAGTTAACTACCTGGGATTCCTAGTTGGTGGTATAAAACTGATCTTCAACTCCGTGTCTGTTAAAGAGGTATGACTTCTGTCTGTGGATCTTGCATTCTCTCAATACTGTCATTGTCTAAACAATGATAGACAAAAGAAACATTTCACTCCACCCTGGCAATAAACCCTAAAGGTTGAATTCTTTATTATGTTGAATTCTTTATCATCTGCTCAGTAAATTTTCATTCTTTCAGTTTCTTTAACTGTAAATGGAGACAACAACAGTAACTACCTAGAAGAGTCATTGTGAGGATTTAATAAGTCATGTATGTAAAGTACTTAGGACAGTTTCAGACTTCCCCAAATTGGATGTCTCACTGCATATAGATATAAGTGTAAATATCAACTGGGAGTTGAATTGATTTCCTTGTGATTGTAGAATTGGAGTTGAACCTCTCCTTAAATGTACCATTCAATGAAACCTGCTCCAAGGTACTTATAGGTGTTATTTACCTATAGTTGTGTAGCAAATAACTACAAAATTAGCAGCTTAAAACAACGCACATCTAACAGGTCACAGTTGGTGAGTCAGAAGTCCAGGCACAGCTTAGCTGAGTTCTTTGCTTAGGATCTCACAAGGTTGCAAGGTGTCGACGGGGCTGTGTTCTCATGGAGAGGCTATACTGGGCAAGAGTGAACTCACAGACCTACTAAATCGTTAGCAGAATTCTTTTCCTTGTGGTTGTGAGGTTAAGGCTGCTGCCAACTCCTAGAGACCACTCTCAGGCTCCCAGAGGGTCAAATAGTCTTATATAATGTACATACGGAAGTGACATCCCATTACCTTTGCAATAGATAGCCTATCGATGAGGAGCAAATCACCGGTTCCACCCACAATTGAGGAGACAGTATTATACATGGGTATTAATACGGGGTGGGGTTCTCAGGAGACAGCCTGCATTGTGTCCACCATAGTATGACTTTATGAAATTTATGTACAATAACAAATGTTATGATTCTGTTATATAATTTCATATAAGGTGGTGAATATGCTTTTCATGTTTTCCTTATGGAAAATAGATGCTCCATACTGTGTATACTATTTTCTGCATTATTTTTTCATATGGCAAGACATTTTGGAACATGCTCAGTGTCCACAAATACTTTCGCATAATGGTATTTTTTCCATGATTGTGTTTAATATCAGACATAGCAAAGGTAGGCTTGCATATTGGTTGAAAACATGGGATGGTTCCTCCAGAGGTTAGACAACTTTGTGACCCTGTTTGTCACTTCATCTTCCTGAGACCTCATCACCGTGTTTACAAATGTGAATAATAATACTCTCCACTGAATAGCATGCTGTGGCACTGAAATAACAATAAGTGGCAATATAAGAGTATGTCACCATCACATACTTATTCCTACATTAACTTTAACATTTAGAATTTTTCTACTTCATGTAATATGCAATAGTACAATAAAAATCCTATTTAAAATGCTTTGAACAATGTCTCTAACTCCTGAAAATAAACAACTATAAGTGGAATTTCTGCATAAAACATGTGCATAACTTTCAGTAACATACTGCAAGAATGCTTGCCAGAAAATCAATACCAATTTCCACTCCCACCATCATTGTGTAAAAATGCCTTTACCCTACATCCTTATCAACATTGAACATTACCATTTTCTAAAAATAAGAAGGTGAAAAAGAAGAAGTAGAAGGAGAAGGTGAAGAAGGAAAAGAAGGAGAAAGATAGGAAGAGAATTTTGTATACCAAAACAGAGTACCACGTTGCTTTAATTGGGGTTTTCTATTATTTTTCTGCCCATTTCCTCTTTTATGAATTATATTGTTTGAACATTTTCCTCTACGCTGTTGATTTTTTTAAAGAAATTTAAAAGATATTAATTTCTCTATCCTGAAATATGTTCCAGTTTTCTTCCAGTTTGACTTTTAAATCATGTCTTTAACATTTTTATATGTTAAGTCTATAAATGTATAGTTTGTTTCTGGCTTTAGGGTTTTTTTTTAATCTTCTCGAAATAGTCACCCACTTTTCTTTCATTAAAAAAATTTCGTGTTGTTGTTTTCAACTTGTCTAAAAATTATTTTGGCCTCTGTCTTAGGTATGATTCTCTGGAAGTAGTGCCTGGGGCAGGATTTTTATTTGAGAGTGACTTATGGAAAGCAGGCTTTTAGGAGAAACCAGGAAAGGGGTGAGGGAAGCAGGGTAGAGAAGAAGAAAAAGGTGAACGGGGATGAGGTTCCAGAAGGCTCACCTCAGTGTCTTGCCTTGTGATTCTCTGGTACTTAAATAGCAGAACCCTTCCCACCTTGAGGCGAGGGAGGGGGATTTGGTAGACACCCCTCTCCCCGCAGCCAGGCCCTGTGGACTCCAGCATAACTCCCTGGTACCTCTGAGTGGAGAGGTGGCCCCAGTCACCTAAAAGCAAGCCTCTGGAGAAATTGGTACCTGGGAGCCTTTGGTAGCTAGAATACAACCCATGACAGATGGGCACACCAAACCAGTTTTAAGTGCCCGGTGGTAATGACCTTATTAAAACATTTAAATACTCTAACAGGTATCTTTAAATAATAACCACAGAATCCTATGCCAAGTTCAGCTCTTCAAGCTTTTGCTGAACCTGATAATAATATTCTCATCCCTTCTACTTCTCAGACACTGTCCTGTCTTCCTGGAAAGACCTCCCCAGTTCTCTCTTCCCTCAGGCAGATCTTTCCCAGTGCTGTCCTCCATTCTTCGTGCGACTAGACTCCTCCTAGACCCAACCATCTGTCCAGCAAATGTGCCCTAGACCAGGAAACAATACAACTTAAGCTCTGGCTGAGACCCCTATGATGTATGGAGGGATTTGCTTTCTTCTTAAGAGTAAACATTTTATTTAAAAAAAATCAAATAGATATGAGTAGAAAAATCACATGAAAGTATATTGAAATATTAGCTTTTCTTTCTCCTGCTTTGTTTTTCCTGTAGATGCTTCTTGGTTTGGGGACAATTTCATTTTTCAATGAAAGTTTTTGCTGGTTAACTCTATCATGAGTCATAGCAGTAAGGAATGAAACTCAGAACTCTTTTTTTTTTTCAGTTTTCCTATTTATTTTGAGAAAGACCGAGAAAGTGAGAGTGGGGGAGGGGCAGAGAGAGACGAGACAGAGAATCCCAAGCAGGCTCCATGCTGTTAGCACAGAGCCACACGCAGGGCTCAAGTTCACGGAACCATGAGATCACAACCTGAGCTGAAGCCACGAGTCGGACACTTAAGTGAATGAGCCACCCAGGTGCCCCTGAAACCCAGAATTCTAAACAGGAAAGCAAGGACATGTGAAATCTTTTCTATAGGAAGAATAAAGTAGGAATAAGATGTAAATCGTATAGGAGACTCTCTGAGTGCCACGTTCAGCAGAAGAAGGTATCTCGTAATGCGACCTCTGCCTGTGGCCCACAGCCTGAATCCTGAACCTCCCCGTCGGGCCTGGCTCCAGCCACCTCACTCTGCAGGTACTCTTGAGCAGTGTGCTGCTCCCTTCACAAATCAGGCTATTCTTGGTCACACTTCCTCTTTTGTCCCCCAAATACTTTTATATCAGTTCTTCCCAGAAGCCTAGACTCCTGTTGAATTTAATTATCCATTCCCCGCATCTCCATGGCATACCAGGCCATGCCACTAATCACATTCTGTTATATTTTCTTAATCTTTTGCTATATTCCCATTAGAAGATAACCTTCTTGAGAATAGAGATTGTGTCTAAATATCTCCCCTGCCCCCTCAATGACTAGCATAGCATACACACCTACTAAGTCACATTCAATTACTGGGATCTTTTTCTTGCAATGTCCATGTTTCAGTAATGGCGCTTGTATTGTGTTAGCAGTAAAACCAGAAGGAATCTTTGCTTGGGCTCATTGCCCTGTGTTTGCATCTCCAGTTGATCGCATTTCACCCCTGAAGAGCAGCCTTTATGTTTGAAGAACTTCCTTTTTTCCACATCTTCTTCTCTCTTAATTATCCTTGTTCATTGACATTAACTTCTATGAGAAGACCAATTTGAGGGCAATCCTTCGTCCTTGGCCTGCATTGTAATGGGCCATGTAATGTGTCAACCTGATCAGCCAGTAGTCCCCAGTGAATCATCCAAACAGGAATCGAGGCACTGCTTTGAAAGGGTTTTATAGATGTGATTAAGATCTGCAACTACTTTATTTAAATAAGGACGTGATCCTCATGAATTTGACTTGATCTGATCCAATAAGTTGAAAGAAGTTAATTACAGAACAGAGGTTTCTATGAGAAAGGAGAAATTCCATTTGTGGACTTCGAAGCTTCTGACTCTTCCTTTCTGACAGTCTGCCCTCTGGATTTTGGACTTGCCTAGCTAAACTTCACAATCATGTAAGCCAGTTCTTCCAATTATCTATCATTCGATCCATCCATCCATCCATCCATCCATCCATCCATCTCACCATCCATCCATATTTCCAGGTCTTTTTCTCTGGTGGAATTCTGATGGATATAATCACATTGAATCCTTGGTAAAATGGACCTTAGAGTGCATACATGTCTATAAACGTGTGTGCTGGCTTTTTGTCATGTACCTTTTCCACCTGATCTGACCTTAAGAGGCCAATGTCAGTGGTCTGCATCAATAAGGCTACTTTATTCTCTGTGTTCAGGGTGAATTAATCCCAGAGTAGGTGCTGGCAGAAGACCCAAGGGTAGGAGAAAGAAGTTGGGGTAATTGCCCCTTCAGTTTCCTTGCAGCTGAGCCACAGTTTGGTGTTCCTCCACCAAGGCCATGGCTTCTATAATGAGGCCATCTTCTACAGGTCCTCTTCCCTCAACTTGTACCTTCATGTTTAGGGCTCATGGTAATGACCAGCCCCCTGATATTACTAGCAATAAGGTGATGCACCATCCCAAACTGATTTCCTTAAAGCCTTCCCACCTCTTTTCAAATGAATTTTCAGGATAGTCTCTTTAAAAAAATTTTTTTAATGCTTATTTATTTTTGAGACAGAGAGAGACAGAGCATGAACGGGGGAGGGTCAGAGAGAGAGGGAGACACAGAATCTGAAACAGGCTCCAGGCTCTGAGCAGTCAGCACAGAGCCTGACGCGGGGCTTGAACCCACGAACCGTGAGATCGTGACCTGAGCTGAAGTCGGACGCTTAACCGACTGAGCCACCCAGGCGCCCCTCAGGATGGTCTCTTTAGCCACCACAGTTGAACAGTCCATCTTCTTGCTTGGCCTAACATATCATATCAGGCTAACATATCAGGAATGGATAAAGGTTTTGGACATTATTCCTGATCACCCAGCCTGTGCTAAGATGACTATGTAGGGGAAGTCAGATGAGATGGGAGTGACTTGAAAGTATGAACCTGACTGCAAACTGAGAAAATACACAGAACCCCACCATCGTGCAGAGCTGCTGTGTTAGTAGTACAGAGAAAGGTAGCAAGTGATAGAATTACGTTTATTTGATATTCTCCCTACCCTACGAGGACAAGACAAGACCAAGTAACTACATTACAAATAATCTTCCTGGTGAATTTAAAGGACCATTGCTAGGGCGCCTGGGTGGCTCAGTCCACTGAATATCTGACTCTTAATTTTGGTTTAGGTCATGATCCCAGGGTTGCGGGATCAAGCCCCATATCGGGCTCTGGGCTGATCATGGAGCCTAATTAAGATTCTCTATCTCTCCCCCTCTGCTCCTCTCCCCCACTCATGCTCTCTCTCTCTAAAATTAAAAAAAAAAAAAGGACCATTGCTAAAAGAAACATACCATATAGTTCCCCACGTATGAAGTATCTTAACTTTATAACTTAAACATTTTCATCCAAGAATTTCAAAGCAGCTTTTCAATGCAAATGACAAGAGCATGAGACCAAATCTGGGCCTCTAGACTCACAACAGACTCCTTATGTAACTACAGAGACTACCTTATGTTTTAAGGGAATTTTTAAATCATTCTTATAATGCTTGCTTTGTTAAATATCACAGTTGTCAGGTCAGTTCATAGTCATTAGTCTTTGTTAATGCCACAAATAAAAATGATCAAGTTTCTCAAATCCTTTTTAAAATTGCATCTAGTTTATTGTGCATTCTTGCCAGTAACCAAAGGAAGGAAAAGCAGTTAGTATGTCACGAGCCATCTTAAGTGCTATATTGCTTGACCAGCTAGCAATATTTTAAGAACTCAGTTTATAACAAAGATTTCTCAATGGCAAGATATCAGAGTAAATAATGATCTAAGTTATTATACTAATAGCATTTAGAGCGACTGAAAGCATTGCTCAAGATCCATTTAACGATCTACGATAAACCGAATGTAAAAGGCCAAGTAAGCAAATCACAATTGGTGTACATAAACATGTTCATTAAACATTTAAAAGCATCTGACTCCCTGTAACAGTTTAGAAATTTAAGGATTTTCAGCACTATTGATCTTAAAACAAGACCTCTGACACCAAAATATATTGCATCAGACAAGTTTATGTGCCAAAGTCTAGAATATGGACTTTACCTTTCACAGTGTCACATTTTGTATTGCTTCATTTTTTCAAGTGTTTTTATTTATTTTTGAGAGAGAGAGACAGACAGACAGAGAGAGAGAGGCAGGGGAGGGGCAGAGAAAGAGAGGGAGAGAGAGAATCCCAAGCAGGTACTGTCAGCGTGGGGCCGATACGGGGCTCGATCCCACAAACCGTGAGATCATGCCCTGAGCTAAAACCAAGACTCCCACACTTGACCGACTGAGCCACCCAGGCACCCCACATTTTCTAATCCTGATAAGGATTTGAAAATCATTTAGTTTTGGTTCAGAAAGATTAATTCTGGGTCTACTTCTGAACACGCTTTATGTGCCAGAAACTTTGCTAGGCTTGAAAACACTCAGGAGTAAAAATATGAAAAGCTAGACACTCAGACAAACAAACAACTTCAGTCCCAGTTGATGATGGCTCAAATGGTGCGTGGCCATGCACAGACACCACATGTACATTGGGACCCGTACCTGCCTGAAAGAGGCAGGGAAGACTTTACACAAAAGAGAGCAACAGAACCAAGACTTAGAGAATGATGTGGAGTTGGCCAGGGACAAATAGCTATCACCCACATGCTAACATCTCTGAAAAGTGTATCTTCAGCCCTGGTGTATCTGCTGCCCCAGCACTCTTATGTCATTGGATTGTCTATTTGGATGTCCCAGTGGAACCTCACGTTTCCTCTGTCCAGCATCTCTACCCAGTCTCCGTGTCTCCTCTGGTTTTCTCCACATCAGTAAATGCTATCACCTTCTTCCCAGCTGAACAAGAAAAACTGTTGGATATTAGCTTTGAATCCATTTTCTTTTACATCTCAAATCTCTTAGCCAATTCTACTTTTGTTATTTCTTCTAAGACATGCAGTCTGTTCTCCTGTTTTGGTTCAAGTTCTTCACATTTTCTCTCTTGAAATATGATAGCAATATCTTAATTGGTCATTCTACCTCCATCAATTTCTTTCAGTTGTATTCTCCATACTACCACCAAAGCTGCCTCTCTGAAAAGTCCTTAAGTGGATTCTCATGGTTGCTGAAATCATAGCATACAAAGCCCTTCATGACCTCGGTTCTCTTGCCTTTCTCATGTCCATCTCTGCCCTTCACCACAGCCTACTCTCCAACAGGCCTTATGCTTTAACCATTCTTGAGTCTTTATAAATGTTCTAATTCGGAGTGACCTTGAAATCTCCTTCCATCTGTAACTAAATGTTTTTGCCTTTCAAAATTCTGTTCAGGTGCCACTCTTTCCAGAAGAACTCTCCCAGTCTGTATCCTATAATTCAGACTCTCCCTCCCTTGAAGACCTTCCCTCTCTAAGTTCCTCAAGCAACACACTGTGTTGAAACTATCTCTTTTCAGTTCTCTTTCCCTCATCCACTTTGAGCCCTAAGGTACATCTTGACTATTTCAGAAGTAAATATCTTGGTTATAACAACTGGTAAATAGTCATTTTTTGCAATATATTTTTTTACATAAAAAATTCTAGTTTTATTTTCTCTCAAGGAATTTCAATATGGGGTAACTTGTTGAACTTTTTCACTTAAGGCAGCTATGCTGTTTTTCACCCAGTTGCCACGTATTCCTTAAAAGACTACTATGGGAAGTAAAAGAGATTAAAAAGTGGGTAAATTACAGCATTCGTCCAATTAAAAATTTAGGAAAGAAAAATATACATTTATTCTAAAGATAGGTATTGAGTATCAGTTATATTTTGGATAGTGTTCCAGAAGTGAAATTACAACATTTAATAAAAACAGCACACCATACACTCCATGAATTTTCATGAGTTTATATTGTGTTTGGTGGTTGTAAACAAGTTGCCTGAGTTTGAATTGGGATTCTTATATTTCTAAGCTATGTCAACTGGTACCTCGGCTTTATCATTTCTAAAGTTATAGAGTAGGAACACGCATAGTGAATTTAGAGTAATCATGGAATGTATTGTGGATTATTAGAGTTTTCGTGTTCTTCGCCTCATTTAAAGAAGCTTTCTCAAATTGACATTCCACCCTATTGAAATTTGGTTACAAATTTAAATATATTAATAGACGTAAAGTTCTTAGAATACTGCAAATAGTACATTTTCCACAAATACTGACTGATATCATTGTTGTTATTTAGAGGACAAATTGAGTCTCTCTGCCTGGAACACATAACTAACGAGGATCTAGATGTAGCTCTTTGATTTCTTCTCTGTACAACTTAAAGGGATCCATACTGAGCTTCCAGTAGGGCACAAACTCTACCACTTTGGGAAGGAATCAGTACAGTAATATGTGCTATAGGTACACAGAATGAGTGAGTGAGTAAGTGGCATTGATGACATCACTCTGTGAGAAAATATTGGCCATGTGTTGATTTTTCTGAAAAACAACTTCAACTCCAGATGCTCTGGTTAAAAATTAGACCCATGTCTAAAATAGGAGAATCAACAGAAAAATTCAATTAGTTGCCAAGGCTGGCAGGGGAGGGGAAGATGGCCAGCCAATAATAGCAAGTGATTGCTATTTGGTACGAGGATCCTTTTAGGAGTGAGAAAAATGTTATAAAATTAGATTATGGTAATAAATGCACAACTCTGTAAATAAACTAAAACTCATTGAATTGCATACTTTAAATGGGTGTACTTCAAGATAGGTACATTATAAATCAATAGTATTGCTTTATAAATAGAAGACTAAATTTAAAACATTGGGCATCTAGCAAACATGTTTTTGAAGGAGTGAATGAATGAATGAATTTGAGAAATAACCAAAACTAAGAAGCATTATGTTCTCTCCAAGGGATAGGCGGACCTAGCTACTATTTTCCTTCTGGCTCTTTGAAGGCCACTTAAAAAAAAATACTGACTTAGTTCTAGGCTTATTTTTAGTAATTGTGTAAGGTGAACATTTTGATAGGCTAATTATACTTGACTGTCATCTAGTGGTAAAAAAGGTAACTGCTTTATTTTCAGTACATGTAACCACACTGCAATGACAGTCTCATGGACTAGTGCTGCATTACAGATTTCAAAACTCTTCACGTGGTTTACCTTACTCAGCTCTCACAAAACTGCTTTGAGAACCATATACTTATTACACGCATAGTGGATGATGAAGTTTTTTGGAGGGGTGATAGTGAGATCTGTGGGGTCTGGAGTCAACGACCAAGAAAGAATTCTTGAAGATGTCTTTGGTGCAAAAAGGTGATTTTGTTAAAGCACTGGAACAGGACCCGTGGGCAGCAAGAGCTGCCCCAGGACCATGAGGAGAGACTGGTTGTATACTGTGGGGTTGGGAGTGAGGTGAAGTCCAGGGGAAGTTTCCAGTGAGATTTTCATATGCTAAAGAAAACTCCTGGGATACTGGAGGCCGAGATATTATCAAGCTAAGGTGTTTTTTCCCTCTAGCAAAGCATTAACATTAAGAGTTAAGGAGTTCCTGGAGAAACATTTTACTCTGCCAGGCTCAAGTATCTGTCCCTGGGCTGCAGGTTATAAGGAAATGTAGTTCTATCTGCCATTTCCTTCTGCCTTTGTTTCCCATATCACTATGGAAGGGTGATGGAGACTTAGGTCCTGCAGGACTATGATCTCTATCACTTAGCCATGGGTTTATTTCCTTTCCTTGTTTTTGGGCAGCCAGGAATGCCTGAGGAATATCACACATATCCCACTTGGTGGGGAGGGGGACGGGGGCGGGGTTTGCGGCCTGTCAGCTTGCCTTATGCTCCCTCATCAGTGGAAAATAGTAATATATCATATCTGTAATATTTACCCATTGATTTGTCTCCCTAGTATCTGGCTATCTCACATTATTACCTTTTTTTTTTTTTTGGTTGAGTATGATAATCACAGAAAGCTGACTTTCTAGTCAAAGGACTCAGCTTGGGACACCTAAATGCCCTGATCTATTTGCCTCAGATGACTGGCAAGAGCTGTGGTTCATAGGTTGGCCATGTGACCCAAACTGCCCTGGTCAGCAGCTCTGCTGAGATATTCAAACATATATAATTAACAGAAGGCCCTTGCCCACTTAAATCATAAGCTGTTTATATGTCAATCCAGAGCTGTCCATGGACATGCATCCTTCCAGATGGTAAAGCTAATATTAGACAATATAACCATCCTGCAGAGAAAATCAGAGAAAAGACACAGCCAGTACAAACATTCCTGGAATCCAGTTTTAGGATCCTAGAGCTTCTCCTGAGACACACACTGTGCTTATCATTCCTGCTCTGTGGTACCTGGCCAATAAATTTAGTTTTTCCTTAAGAGCCAACAAATTGGGTTTCTCTGGGCTTGTAATCAAAATATTCCTTCAGATGCAATGATTAAACGGAACAATGGCTTGACTACATTGGCGAACTAATGAGTGACGTTTGAAGCTGAGATGTGCACACAGCTCTTCTGGTGACAAATCTTGTGCTATTTCCACCAACCACACTCTCCTAGAAGTATACTTTCATTATTATCATTATCATTAGGCTTTCTAACATAAATTCCAGGAACATTCCACAGAGAAGTGATATCTACCTGCAAAAACATAATTTTTATCTTGGCATTGATACTCTCCTCAACAAACAGTGCTATTTGAGATTTATTCTCAAACACAGAGGATTTTCTGCTCTTCCTCCATATCCATAAATCATTCTTTATGACCCCAAACAGAGATCATGTAAAGTAACCTTGCACAACCTGGTGAGGTAAGGCTTACAGGCCCCTACCACCATGCCAAGAGAAGAGAGACGTCTCAAATATCCAACGAGGTCACTTGTTCCAAAATGTACATCCAGGGGCTCCTGGGTGGCTCAGTCAATTAAGGGTCAGACCCTTGATTTTGGCTCAGGTCATGATCTCATAGTTGGTGAGATCAAGCCCAGCATTGAGCTCTGTGCTGAGGGTATGGAGCCTGCTTGGGATTCTATCTCTCTCTCTCTGTCCCTCCCCCACTCACGTGCAGGTGAACCCATGTGCTCTCTCCCTCTCTCTTTCAAAATAAGTAAATAAACACTACAAAAAATGTATATCCAGTGAGGTCCTAAACCCTCACTCCCAGACGCGTGGAAAACTGAACAACCATTCTGGATAAATGTGCCATTTGCCTGCTTCTTCTATCTTGACTACGGCTTTTCTAATTACTGTTATATTTTCCCAAAATAACAGGCACTTTGAAGGTAGCCTATACTCTATCATTTCTTGACTTTCTACGCAATCTTCTTTCTGCCGATTATATAAACCTCAGATACTGTTACTATGCATCCAAGCCATCTAGCAATAATTCAGCTATCCTCCAAAGTGGTTTTGAAATCAAGTTTCAAGTTCAGCATCATGACTTGTGTGGTTATTTGGTACATGTCTGTTACAATGTTTACATGTTCACTTTCATGAAAAGTTCCCCGGAAAGAATTTTGACACTCTCATCTTTGACATGTAAACTGTTTTGCAACTGGCATATCACCTTGACAATATAATGAAGTAAAACTCCAGCTTACAAACAGAAAAAAAATAAGATGGCTTCTTCCCCAAGCTAGTGTTCAAATTTTACTAAATAAATCCTGACTCGCTAGACTTTCATCATTTATATTTAATTGTGTTAATGAATTCCAGTTATATTAAACCAATATGTCATGATTATATCAATAATTGATTTATTTGTCTGTCCTTTGGCCAACAACATGCTCTCTAAATTAGTTGTGCCGTAAGTTATGAAACCGAGAAGCAGATGTCTTCCAATGTCGTTTTTTCTCTTCGACATTTTTTTTTGGCTATTCTGGACCGTTTTCATTTCCATATGAATTTTAACCAGCTTTTCAATTTCTTCACAGAAGTTAGAAGGAGGTTTGGTAGAGATCATGTTGAATCTATAGACCAACTGGGGAAATATTGCCGTGTTAACAAAATTTAGTTAATAATATTGATAATTAATAATGATTAATGGAATTCATATCAGTGACATATTATGTAGTCCTAAAACCTGTAATCAGAAATGATGTTTTACTAGTAATTCACTGAAAGATGCAGAGTCCTCTGTTGTAGTAACATATTGGGGCTTACCAAGACAAATAAGCTTTAGTCATTTTGCATTAAACTTTAGCTGATAGAAAAGAAAAACAAAACTAAACTAAAAAAAAAAAATAATAAGAGTAGCTTTAAAAAATGGCGTTCTTCTCCCCGCAAAAAAAAAAAAAAAACCTGGGAAAAACACTGCTTATGCTGGTTCAGCCCTTCATCTATACTATCAGAAACCAAGATTTCTTTCTTTATGCTCCACTGTCTTTAGGGTTTAGGCTTGAATCCCATGCTCATTCTCTAAAGATTGTCAGATGAAAGGAAAAAGGAAAAAAACGTAAAGGACAAAAAAGGTAAATGGTGTTTACTTTTTATTCATGAAAGAAACCCTCCCCCCAAGATAGGTGCCTATATGTCATTGTCCAAAACCAAGTCATGTAGCCACTTCTGGCTTTCAAGGAGACTCGTGACACCAGTTTCTAGATTTCATAACTTCAATAATAGAAATGGAGGATGGAGAAGAAGCTTGTAATTGAAGTTGATTCAGCCAATCCAAACAGTCTGCCAAACTTACTCTTCAACATGGTAGAAAGAACAGAAGTATTTGTCTCCCCTTTTCCCAAGATTCTAGTAAAAAAAAAAAGTGAAAACAAAAACTGTAAGGAAACACATATGTCAGTAATACAGCTGGAAGAAGGGGGAGGAGGAGAGGAGAAAGATTCTAGAGTGCATCCGGAGGGATCGATGGACCACACAAAGCAGAGAAGACTGGACTGAGTCAGAAACCAGAGTAGTAAGAACAGCGCAATGCATAGAAAAAGGCTGCCGTGGTGAGAAGAGCCTTTCTTCACAAGGAGCTCACAAGCCTTGGAGTCCCTTCAAGTCACACAAAGCAAATACAAACAATTGGAGCTGGCGACAGGGTAGGTAAAGGGATTATCATTGAAAGAACTACCTGCCGTGTTCAGCCTTGTTTCTGTGTGTACAAAATGGTGGCTGCAGACTTGTCCTCAGACAAAAGCACTGAAAATGCTCTTTCAGCTTTGACTTGTGGGAGGGCGAGGCGTCTTTAGAGTAGGCCTGGGAGTAGGAACCAAAAAGAGGTCATAAATGGGGATGCCTGGGTGGCTCAGTTGGTGGTTGAACATCCACCTCTTTGATTTTGGCTCAGGTCATGATCTCACGGTTTGTGCGTTCAAGCCCTGCATCAGGCTCCACCCTGACAATGCAGAGCCTGCTTGGGATTCTCTGTCTGTCTGTCTGTCTCTCTCTCTCTCTCTGTCTCTCTCTCTCGCTTTCCACTCTGTCCCTCCTCTGCCTGTGTTCTCTCTCTCTCAAAATAAATAAATAAACATTAAAAAAAAGTCATAGATAAAAAAAAATCTGAAAATCAGTACAGAGAAGGAAAACAGGAAGACAACCCTGGCTATTAATGACATACATTAAAATTCTCCACAATGGGGGCACCTGGGTGGCTCAGTCGGTTGAGCATCCAACTTTGGCTCAGGTCATGATCTTGCGGTCTGTGAGTTCAAGCCCCGCATCGGGCTCTGTGCCGACAGCTCAGAGCCTGGAGCCTGGAGCCTGCTTCTGATTCTGTGTCTCCCTCTCTCTCTGCCCCTCCCCTGCTCATGCTCTGCCTCTCTCTGTCTCAGAAATAAATAAAACATTTTTTAAAAAATCTCCACAATGAATGCAAAGTTTTTGCAATTGTGCATTTCCCCAGATCCCTCCCCTGCACCCAGACATCACCAGGGGAAAGCTCACTGTCCAGATCTTCCACCCAGGAGCAGCAGGCTCAGCAGGGGGCTCTCTTCCAGAGCTGAACTACTGGATTAGCCTTCTGCAAGACAGAACCAAAGAAATCCCCCAGGACACAGAAAAGAAGATAAAGAACAAATGAGAGGAAAGTTAAGAATGGCGGAGACCAGATGGAGCAGATCCAGCATCCAAGTAACCAAGGTCCTAGGAAAAGAAGGAAAAAAAGAAAGATTAAACGGGGATCTGACAATGTGAGGTGAGGAGTTATGATTTGACTCAATCAATAATTTGTTAAAGAAGAATCTCTATAACCTGAAAAACAGAACAAGTTTTAGGATTAAAGGGGCCCTTTGGGCAGCAATGAAGAGAAAACATCGAAGGGACCCTTACAGAAACATATTTCTGTAGCTTCTGAACTCAAAAAGAGTAGAGTGAAAAAAATCAGAACAGCATCACATTTCTCAATTGAAAATCTAGCTCTCAAAATGTTATTAGCTTTTTTTTTAAGTGTTTAAAAAAAGTGAGGGAAAAAATGAGTTAGGTTTGCTATCCGTCCAAATTATCAATGAAGTATGAAAACAGAGGTATCACAGAACATGTTAGGTCTCAAAAATGCTGCCAGCAACAAAGCTTACATAGAAAAATAAGTATCTAGGATTCACTGCAGAAAAATAAAACATGAGAGAGAAGAAGTAGAATTTAAGAAATGAGAGAGTCCATAAATAGTGAAATCGATTGTGAAATCTTAAAATGTATTTACAATATAAAAGTGAAGATTACTGAAATTGTTCAGAAAGAATTGCTTTCTGATGCAAAAGAAATTGTCTGCAAGTAGAATTTCACAGTATTAAAACAACAAACAGTTTTTAAAAAATAAAACCATAAATGGTTAATGAAAGTTGGGGTGAGACAGTATTCAAATATCCTGTTTTCTTCGAGGTAGGAAGTCTATGCATACTCATTATTTTATTATGATTCTTAAACAAATGTGAAAACACACATTAGATATGATCAAGTACATATAACCACTAGAGGAAAATAAAGAAACAAAATGTCTTTTATGTTGTACCTGACAGTTATATACTGTTAACTTTATGTTCCAAGCACTGTTCATTTACTACTCACAGTATTGCCATGAACTATTTTCTATTAATATCCCATTTCGTAGATGGTTGACAAATCACAATAAATAAAAAAGTAAAACTAAATTGACAGGGAAGAAGTACAAACCTATGAGAAATCCAAATACTTGGAAAGAGTTACATTCCTACCTTAAGGAAGAGATTCTCAGATTGAGTAAAATACATCCAGCCACATTCTATTTGTAGGATAAAACATTTAAATAATGACACTGGAATATTGAAAATTTACATAAGGAGATTTTACTTAGTGGAGGCTGATATCACCAGCCTTTAATATGTCACCAAAGGATCAAAAGTATACATGCAGCACTAATTTTTAGTTATCACATTGACTTTTCTCGTATTGGAACTATGATGTTAATGTTAACAGCGTAAACATAACCATCCACTTCGCCAAGACCCTCTGGAAACTGTGCACATTGAATATTAGGTACTTTTATTCACTCTGCCTGGGGAAGGGCTATTCTGCTTCTATTATTTGGAGCCACGCATACGGAACCTGGACCAGGATAATCTAATAAAAGAGATACTGCTACTAGAGACATCTCTTTGTGAAGACCTGCTTTCTCCAAGTCTGTGCTCCCAGACTCGTGTGGTTCATAGCAGAAAATAGGATGTTCAGTGAAGCTGCACTTGAAAAGGCCAGTGCTATTTTTCTTTGTATTTTAGCTTGCTCTGTAAGCGACCTAAATCACATATTCTCCAAGGTACAAAGGGGCTTAATTTACAAAATCTTCTAAGTAACTGATTGCTTTTATAGTATGGGTTCCTGAGCTGGATGATCAACCACAAACACACTTGCAGAAAAGAAAAGGAAAGAAGAAAGAAAAGAAAAGAAAAGAAAAGAAAAGAAAAGAAAAGAAAAGAAAAGAAAAGAAAAGAAGAAAAGAAAAGATTAGTTTCTCTATTTTCTGGAAAATATAAAGAGATAAAAAAGTTCATAGGAAATAAGGAATTTCATGATATTAGGGAACCATCAAATCATTATTTTTGTGAAATTCTATTTAATAAGCACATACTGCTGTCAGTCTATGACATGTCAAGCTTATTTTCTCCATAGAGAGTTTTCTCTGACTTGTCAAATGTCTTTTGGAATAAAGAAGTTAACGAGGTATATCTGGACCTGCCATTAATGCTTTTTGCATTCTCTTGATTATATTCAAGAAGAAGAGATTATATCGCTCCTGAATGGGGGGGAAAAAAGGTCCAGCAGACTGCTGTGAACATGTATCATTTGAAACAAGAAGTCAATTCTTATGAAAAGAAAAATACCTCTTTAATGTAAAGATTTGCTCTTAATGGGAAAAATCTCTCCGTTTAATGAAAAAAAGAATAGGACCATCATTATTTTAGATCTAAGATACACTAAGTAAGATATGCTAATTTTCACTCAAAGACTCTCTTACACCTTCGGCAACATATATTCTACTCACCCTCCCCACACACGCGTGCACACACACACACACACACACACACACACACACACCCCTCCCGAGAGTTTTTCTCTCCTACTCTTTGCCTCAGCTTCAACAATACACCCAAGGCCCCAAGCATCTACCTTCTGAACTGTATACCTGACTTGTGACCTGACTCTAGGCTCTTCTCCATTCGTCCATGATTCTAGTCAGAAAGCAGCTTTTGCTGTATCCTCACAGAACCCTGATGCTGACCTGAAATTATGTTTGCAGTCTTGCTCCTTGCGGGTTGCCTTTCAACAACATTAGGGGTGCATACTCCTGACTCCTGTCCTACCATTTTTCATCTTCCCCTTACCCCTGGCCCATCATAGGGGTTTAAACATAAGTTATAACAGTGCCCACGTGAGTTTGGTCAGCCGTAACCATTTTCTACGTTTGAGTCTCTACATTGCTTCTGAATTCCAAATCATCCTTTAAAGTTGATCTTAAACTATATTTTTTGCTCAAGTGTAACTCCCTTTTGACCAAGCTTTCTGACATAATTCGTCATTGTTTTATGCCAGTCTTTATCCTTTTTAGTTAAAACTCCAATCTTTGCAAAGCCATAAATATTTAGAACACTATTAAGCAGAATACTTAATAAGCTTTATTGAATAAAATGTATCACCATAAATGTGAGTCATGGTAAGTGTACAATCAATGATTTTTAGTAAACTTGTAGACCTGTGGCCCTATGACTACAATCTGATTTTAGAACATGTTCATCACCCAAAAAAATCCCAGGAGTCCAGTGCTTTATTGTCAAGTCAGTACCCACAAGCATCCCCAGCCTCAGAAAACTATCATCTCTAAAAATTGCCTTTTTCTGGATATTTCATGAAATTATACGCTATGTGGTCTTTGTATATGGCTTTTTTTCACTTAGAGTAATGTTTTTGAGGTTCAGCTATGTTGTAGCATGATTCAATACTTTTATTCCTTCTCATTACTGAGTCATATTACTTTTAATGGAAATTTTATATGTAAAAACATATAATATATAAAGTATATATTATATAAATATGTATGACATATATATATATACGAATATATACATACATACACTCACTACCTTTGTTTACCTATACACCAGTTGATGGATACTTGGATTTTTCCCATTTTGACACTATTATATATAATGCTTCTGTGAACATTTGCAGTATGGACACAAGTGGACATATATTTGCATTTCTCTTAGGTAGATTCCTACCTAAGGTGGAATTGCTGAGTTTTATGATAAGTTTAATCTTTTAAGAAATTGTCAGACTGTTTACCAAAGTGGTTGTATCATTGTCTAATATATGAGGGATTCCATTTTTCCAAATCTACACAAAACACTTGGTTTTGTCTGTTTTTCTCATATTATAGCAATTTGAATGGCTCTGTATGGTATCTCATTGCATTTTTCATTCGCCCTTATCTAATAATGTATGATGTTGAGCACATCTTAATTCATGTATCTCTTTAATGAAATGTCTATTGAAGTGCTTTGTTTTGCCCATTTTTTATATACTTCTTTTTTTAATGTTTATTTATTTTTGAGAGAGAGAGAGAGAGTGAGCAGAAGAGCAGAGAGAGAGGGAGACACAGAATCCGAAGCAGACTCACAGCTCTGAGCTGTCAGCATAGAGCCCAACATGGGGCTCAAACTCACAAAACAGTGAGATCGTGACCTGAGCTGAAGTCAGATACTTAACCAATTGAGCCACCCATGTGTCCCTGTTTTCCCCATTTTTTAACTAAGATGTTCATCTTTGTATTACTCAGTCATAAAATTCCTTACATATTCTAGCTGCAAGTCCTTTATCAGATATATGGTTTGCAAATAGCTTCTCTTAGTCTATGAGTAGTATGTTAATCTTCTTATCAGTGTCTTTTGAAGCGCAAAATTTTAAGTTTTGGTGAAGTCCAGTTTACCAATTTTCCTTGTCTAGCTCATACTTTGGCAGCACACCTAAAAACCCTTCACCAAATCTGCACATTTTCAATTAGGCATATCAGTTTCAAGGGCATACGTGTGGGTTCTTCTGCATCAGTGAAAAAGTGAAAGAAGGAAAGAAGGAAGAGAGAGAGGAAAGAAAGGAGGGAGAGAAAAGAAGGAAGGATGGAAGGAAGGAAGAAAAAGAAAGAAAGAAAGAAAAGGAAAGGACGGAAGGAAGGAAGGAGAGAGGAAGGAAGAAGGAAAGGAAGGAAGAAAGAGGAAAGAAAGGAGGGGAGGAAAAAGAAGGAAGGAAGGAAAGGAGGAAGGAAGGGGGGAAGGAGGGAAGAAGGGAAGGAGGAATAGAGGGAAGGAGAGAGGAAGAACCTAAATCTATTACATTAAAATTTCAAAGAAGCCATGTCTATTATATTAAAATTTCAATTAGAATTTTATATTTTATACTGTTAGACAAACATGTTTAAAAATCTCTTTTAGGAGGGGTAAGAATGAAAACAAGGTTGAGAAAACACCAGTTTAACCCAAGGATTTGTCGTGTGACTTCTAGAAATTTAACAGCTTTAGCTCTTAAATTTACGACTAAGATCCATTTGAGTTAATTTTGTGTATGTTGTGAGATCAGGGTTTATTTGTCTGCACACAGCTATCTAATTATTAGTCCTGCACTACTTGAAAAACCTGTATATCCCCCCAGCCCTACCACTGAAGTGTCTTGGCACCTGATTGAATGCCAGTTAATCATAAATGTAAGGGCTTATTTTTGTACTCTGGTTCCATTGATCTCTATGCCTATCTTTTAGTCAGTACCACATTGTCTTGATTACTGTAAGTTTTGAAATTGCATATTCTCCTTTGACAAACTTAGTTTGACAATCCACATTCTTGGTATGTCTGTGTCAATTTTAGTTTCAGTTTGTCAGTTTCTGTACAAAGGTCTACTGGGATTTTGATAGAGATTATGTTGAATTTCTAAATCAATTTGGGGAGAATTAACATCTTAACCATGTTAAGACTTCCAGTCCACAAACATGGAATATCTCTCCATTTATTTAGATCTTCTTCAATTTCTCTCAGAAATATTTGGCAGTTTTTAATGTACAAATCAATATGTGTCCTGCTAAACTTATTCCCAACTCTTGTATTCTTTTCGATGCTGTTTTAAATAGAATAGCTTTCCTAATTTGACTGTTGGATTGTTCATTGGTAGTAAATAGAAGCCAAATGATTTTTAAGATAAACTTCTAACTTTGGGATACTTTTATATTTATATAACAGTAGCAAAGATAATAGAAAGAAAAAGCTCCTGTGTACTCCAAACCCATTTCCTTATTATTTTCAGTTTACATTAGTATGGTACATTTGTCACAACTAATGAACTAATATTCACACATTATTATTAACTAAAGTCTATACTTCATTCAGATTTCCTTAGGTTTTTTGCTTGTTTGCTTTGTTTTGTTTTGTTTTTTTTACCTATTTACCTTGTTTAATTGCAGGATCCCAACTGGAATTCTACATTATAATTAATCCTCCTATCTCCTTAGGTTCCTATTGGCCATGGCAATTTCTTAGATTTGTTTTTGTTTTTGTTTTCGACAACGTTGACATTTGAGGGATACTGTTCATGTATTTGTAGATTGTCCCCCAGTTGGAATTTGTCTGATGTTTGTCTCATAATTAGAGTAGAGTTGTGTGTTTCAGGAAAGAGGACCACAGGGTAAAGTGCCATTTTCACAAGATATCATGTGTACCTACTGTCAAAGTGACTCACCACTGTTGATGCTAACTTTGATCTTGTGACTGACCTTTCTCTACTCTACTTCCCCTTCCCTTTCCTACCATATTCTTGGGACAGAAATCTCTATGTACAAGCTACATTTAGAGAGATGGAGTTATGTTTCACCTCCTTGAGAGTGAAGTATCTACATAAATTATTTGTAATTATGCTCTATGGGAGATTTGTATATGCATCTCATTTAAATTTATATTTTAAATCATGAATTGATTTAGGTATGGATGGAATAATGATACAATTTTATGTTTTAGGTTAAATCCAGTAATGCTTTATTTTGTTGCTCAGATTTTTCCACCTTTGATCCTTGGAAACTCCTTTAGTTGGCATTGTGTCCCCTTGATATAACCCCATTGCTTTGGGCTTTTAGTTTTGTTTTGTTTCTGAGTACATCCCTACCTACTGGAACTATATGATGTTCCAGGAGCATTTCATATATTCATGTTGCAGCCATGGAGTTAACCATTTTTCCAAGGAGCCATGGGTCTTCTTGGTGGATGGTATGAGAAACCTGCATATGCTTATTGCTATGGGGTATCATTGCCTCAAGGTCCTCTCAGCTGATGGAGCAAGTAAATATATGTATGGGTAGTAACTTACAGTATAGATACAGATAACAATTTTTAAGCCACTAAGTTTGCATCAAATAACCCTCTACCTCTTCGTGTATAGTATAGTACCTTAAAACAGAGTGTCCTCAATTCTTCCCTATATCCCTTATGACATTATTAGTATATATGTAATATATGCATATACACACATATATGTTTCACACATATTATATACACATTTTGTATATATGTCATATTGCATATATGTCTATATACCATATATATTATGTATGTACAGATGCACATATAGTCATTCAATATCTATTATGAGATATTTGGGTTAAAATTTCCCACTCACGTGGAGAGTTTCCTTCACTTCCTGTTAATTTCTATTTTGGTATATATAGAGTCTGTGTTAATATATCTATAAATATATAGAATAATTATTTGGCCCTAGTGAATGATTCATTTTTTTTCTAATTTAGTAATACTCTTTGGCCTTAATAATCTGTGTACTGCAGGTCTATTTTCAACAACTGTATTCTTTTTTTTAGCCTATTTATTTATTTTGAGAGAGAGAGAAAGTACTGAAGGGGCGGAGAGAGAGAGAGAAAGAGAGAGAATCACAAGAATGCTCTGCACCATCGGTGGAGAGCCCTACATGGGGCTCAAACTCAACCAACAGTGAGATCATGACCTGGGCTGCAATTGAGAGTCTGACACTTAACCAGCTGAGCCATCCGGGCACCCCTTGAGTAACTGTATTCTTTTACTTGGTGTGTGTCTTTGGCTTGGTAAAAGTGTCTTAAAGTTAGCCATTAGTTGCTATTTTGACAGATTTAATGGTATATAATTTATATACCATGAAATTCCCTCATTTAAAACTATACAGTTTGGTTGTATTTAGTATATTTAGAGTGGGGCAACCATCACCATATTCTGATTTTAGAGCGTCTTCATCCCCCCAAAAAGAAACCTAGTGCCAAGTAGCAGTCATTCCCTCTTTCCCACCTCTCTCTTCCAGCCCTCGACAATCACAAATCCACTTTCTTCCTCTATAGAGTCCCCTATTCTAAACATTTCTCATAAATGCAATCACACAAATATGGTCTTTTGTGGCGAGCTTCTTTCAGTTAGTACAAAGTTTTTTGAGCTTCATCCTTGTTGTAATATATATATCAGTACTGATTCTTTTTATTGCCAAATAATATTCAATTGTAGTTGAACTGTTTAATCCAATTTAAATATTTGTTATTTGTAATTACCTAGTTTATGCTATTTACGAATGCCAGAGTTATGTGTCAGACCATGTAAGCTCAAAGTGGAAATAATGTACAGGCCAAATGAATTCCTTAGTTGTAGAAACAGGAGAAACCAGAGAGCCTATTGAGAGTGATTCGTAACATTGTTGAACTAGAGAGCAGAGCAGAATATCATCCTCAATAGGGGAGAGTTTGTTGACATGGTGTGTTCAGCCATGGTAAGATTTAGTGTTCTGATAAGAATAGCTGAGACCATTCAAAGTTGGACATTTACCACAGTTTCTTGAATCTTGTATATGGTGATGACCTAGGTAAATAAAGTGAAGATACCAGAACTTCCTGAGCATAGTACTGAAGAAAGGGTCAGAGAGTTCGGGAAACTGGATATGTTAGAATGGTTTATCAACTTAAGACCTTTGAACACACTGCAGTACTGTGTCCTATTGGAGGATGCAGAGTGCTTCCCTTACCGTCTTTAAGAGATGACTGACCTCTGTAGGCTGGATTTGATGGCCGAAATGAAGATGATAGGATACTAGCACTGCAGGGATCAGAGGACAAGAGTTAACTATCAGAGGCTAAGTAGCTGTAAGTGTCATCATGAGCACAAAGATGTGATTTGTACCGAGGCTGTCTTGATCTGCAGAGATCTGTGGTGAAAGCTAATACATCATGGTGGTCTTATGCATGAGACAGATGGACAGTAGACCAGAGGGTCACTTAACCTGTATAATTAAAACCAAGACCTGGTGAGCTGCAATGGAAAACTGCCATCTTTCGGTCAATATCCAGATCTAATTTCATCGACACATCTGTAACCCACTGACTAAAGAACAAGCCAGTTACCTTGATGGAGGTCACCACAGTATCTTTGTTAAATATTCCTTTGATATTTTACTGATAGGATCTGAGCCATTTGCAGAATAAACATGCAGTATGAAAATGGGAGTGCTCTGGTTTTTGAGGAAGTCAAATACGTGACCTGAGCTGAAAGAAAAGCACTGAAAATATCTTCATGGTTTTCTGGTAAAAGTTGGGTAGGCAGACAGAAATGATAAAACAGAATTTGGCCAAAGTCTGTCTCACAATGAGTATACTAGGTCCATAGACTCACTTGTGGTTATTTCATCCTAACCCGAATGTATAAATCGGGACAGACATACTTAGCACCTGCGGAACCATATTGTAGTTCTGTGACCTATGGAGCAAGAGGCATTAATACCGCCAAGTGGAAGCCCGTGAAAAAGCCTTCCACCCACCTCACCTAAACAGAAGCAATATTATGTCTCAGAAGACTTAGTTATATGCACCAGAGCTCAGCACTACTACAAAAGAATTGACAGAAGTTGGCACAGTGGTCCTCATAATATCTCCATTCTATACCTATCTAGACCATGAATAAAACCGCTCAGAACATGTTAAATGATGGTGGGTTGCCGGAAGTTACTCCAGGTGGTTTCCTTCATCACAGCTCATTATGAATGCCTATCAGTAAGTCGATAGTGCTTTGTATGCTATTGATCTGGTGAATGAAGTCTTTATTCCCACCTTCAGGAAAGAACAAAAATCAGACTTTACAGAGCAATGCCAGTTAACCCTCTTCCCTGTCAACTAGGTTAACCTTTGCACGTTTTGCCATCCTGTGGTTTTGGGAACCGTGAGCATCTTAACATTCTGAAGAATACCACACTGGCCCTCTCTGCCTGTGATATTATGCTGGCTGGACTTGGTAAAGAGGAAGTGATGGGTACCCTAGAGGACCTAAGGTAGCAGATATATATCAGAAGGTGGCAGAGACACATGAACAGAAATTCAAGTCTTGTCAGTTAATGAAAGTTTTAAGAGTCCAGTGGTTAGATGCATATCACCTATAAGACAATGGACAAGTAATAGCCCCGCCCCCCCCCCCCCCCCCACATCTCCTGCCACTAAGAGAAGTCTCTGTACATTTTGGAGACAGCATATATACCACACATCAAATATGTTCTGGCCCATCCCTTTTTTGAATAATCCAGATGCTCTCCATCAGCTCCAACTTTATTTATTCCTCCTTCTTCTTATTGATGGAATATAGAATTTTAACAGTCAAAATGGGCGGCGGGGGGCGGAGGCACCTGGGTGGTTCGGTCGGTTAAGCGTCCAACTTCGACTCAGGTCATGATCTCGTGGTTCATGAGTTCGAGCCCCGCATCAGGCTCTGTGCCACAGCCTGGAGCCTGCTTCGGATTCTGTGTCCCCTCCCCCCACTCTCTCTCTCTTCCTCTCCCCTACTCTTTCTTTCTCTCTCTCAAAAATAAATAAACATTAAGAAAAATTTTAGGTCAAAATGCTGTTTTTGTTAAAAATACAGACCAACACATTTAAGTGAAGAAGTCACATATGCAAAGATTTGGAGGTAGGAAGGTTCTACTTCCTCTAGGGAGCCCTGGCAAGAATGTCTGTACCTGCTAAGACAGACTGAGCACAAAATACTTTAGTTGCTTAAGTAATGAGTTAAAGGGCAGTTGTTATTAGCCTCCCACATTTCACAGTATAACTCATGGAGCAGTAAGGGTGCATTTTCAAGCAAACAAAGTTTTCCTTAGATGTAAACATCCAAGAGCAATATTTTTCAAGAGAGAGTACAAGCATAGCCTGTATTTCACAGAACAAAACATACACATTGACTATAGAGTAAATAACACACGTTGCACATATACATGTTCCCGTGGCCCCGAATAGCCAGGAGTGTTTATTCTCAGCAGAGAATTATTACGACCAATTCACATAAATGTAAAGGGAAAATCCACAACTCCTTTCTTTTGATAAGGCATCCTTTAGATTTTAACAAAGGAAATCAGAAGCATTGGAGGAACCAAGAATTACTCCGAGCGGGTTTCTTCCATCTCTCCTGACCTCAGCCATGCCTAACAATCGAAATGCATAGACTCATAGGGAAAGTAAGAAAGGAGATAAAAAAGAATGATTATTAAGTTTGACTGAAAAGAAGATCTTTTCAATGGTGAATAGCTGTCTGGAAAATAATTCATTGATTTCCTTGGAATATGATTTTTATAACTTTCTTTATTCCATATAAGTCATGGCAAGATATAGTTATAAAAAGGTCTTCTGCAGGACTGCGTCAGTATCTCTGAATGATTCACATGCAAATTTTTTTTTTTTTTTTTAGTTCAACGCAAAAAGAAGCCAGAGACATTTTCAATCAAGACTGAGCTCTTGGTTACATACCGTAGACTCTGCCAAAAGCACTGGAAAGAATATTAGGGGGAGAAAAATTGACCCAAGAGTTTTTTTTTTAAGGTTTAAATACATTTTTTGCCTTGTTATCAAAATTAAATGAAAGGAAATTTTGAGCCGATATGAAGTTTTTATTTGGTTTTCTTTTTATTTATCTAAATCCCTTATTTACTGTTTTACATGGATAGATCCATATATTCACAGTGAATATATTTGTCCTTTATTTAGCAGGTTTTGTGTTTGCAAGGCAACTTCGTTGAAACATTTACATTACCAGAGAGCCTGCTTGAAATTCAGAAAACCACTACTAGGCACATTGTGCTGCTTTGGGTATAGCAGAATTGGTCAACTGGTCAGATTTTCCTTGACATACCATTCTGAATTCTAGAGCATCTATCAATGCTCCCCTTCAGATTATAGAGTGGCTACTTAAATTGCGTGTATTTTAAATAAGATTTTTTATTACACATTTCAGTTAGTACAATATGTATGTATATTTATTCTAAAGAATTTAAAAAGTAAAGCTGCTAAATGCATTGTGTCCTTTCTCCTTTGAAGCATCAGATGTTTCCCCTCTCAGCTTATATCAAATTTTCTTTGTTACATTAAGTCTATTAAATTTCTCTATTTTATATGTCACGAGTTCAAAATCCTAGGCACTTTGCTGGGCTACAGGAGAAACCCAAATCTTTGATTGAGTTTCTCTTGCTCCTTCCTTAAAATGAGTCAGTAATGTCCTATCCACCTTCATTTTATTTTCCCCAGGACTATTTTCAGTGATGTATTTGTAGCTTCCTTTCAGTCAATTCCTTTTCCCTTCCTAGGTTTATAATGTCCTGGGTTATCTATAAAGTTAACAGCCTGGCTTCAAAATGTCTCCCAAGAATGAAGGACTTCTCTGATCAGTGAGTTGGGATAAGGAATTGTCCCTTTTTTCCAAATCGTTCCCTTCAGCTTTTCTGTTTGGAGTTTGTCTCCTTTAGGAAACTACAGCTGTAGCCTCCTCACTGCCCAGCAGTGAGGGGTTGGCAAAGGCCCCTAGTCTATGTTACAGTTGAGTGGGAGGGTTCATCTTTCGGTGAGTTACAGTATCATTGTCACACATATAAGGCTCATTCTTCAATGGCTTTATAGAAGCAAAGATGGCATGTTAATTTCCATTTGTCAAACATTGTCCCTCAAAGGTGGTTCAAAATTTGAGCTTGGAAAAGACGTATTATTAATTACCCCTCTATCGTACTAATAACTAATATATTGCTATACCTTTTCTCCACTTAACTCACACACACACACACACACACACACACACACACACACACACACAAACATACACACACACTATACAAATGTATCAATGTATGTATGTGTTTAAATCATATTTATTTATCTATCCATATGTACTAAAAAGTATGGATCACATTGTGATATGAATTCCCATTGAACCTCATAGATTTATTTTAATTTTCCTCCTTTCTTTATTTGTAACTCTATTGACAGTAAGACATCCAATGTCCACTATCCTTAATATATTTATATATGTAATCAACCCCTCTTTCATATTTTCTCGCACCATTAGAATGAGATTTGTCCATAATTAAAAAGCCATAATTTAAAAGACTGTTATTGAGAAAGTAGTCATTATAGGGTACTAATGAACTCATTCATTAAATTATATCTTGTGACATTATTTAAAATAAATAATATCATGCCTGTTTTGCAGATGAACAAAGTGAAAAATCAGAAGGTCTAGGCAGGTGGTGGATAACTTAGACAAGGCAGTGTTGGCCATGCCAGTGGAATATACGATCCTTCCTCCCCTAAGAAACAAATCCCTAAAATAAAATACTATGACATCTGAAATTATTTTAAATAAATAACAGTACAATATAATGATATTTCTAAAATTCACTAGCTTTCGGGGAAGTGAGAAAATTAATGGGCACATAATCCAGACCCTTGTGATTATTATAGAATTATTAACCAGTTTAAATTCCTAAGACCAAGATGGTACTAATTTAAGAAAACAATGCACACGTCATAAATATTTATTAGGTACTTTCTGGCAAAAGTGTGATGCCAACTATTGTATTAGTCATGCCCCTATAACACTGCCACTAAGACATTTCAGTTTAAGCTCTTATTTTCTAAAGTAAACCAAAGGACACGTATTTTAAAGGCATGAAAAAAAGTTAAGTTTCCTCCTTCTCTACTCTTACAGAAGAAACAAAAGCATAATGACCATAAACAGCTATTCAAAATAAACATAGCTTCCATACTTTGTTTTACATAAGAACGTATTTCTGGGCACCTGGGTAGCTCAGTCAGTTAAGCATCCAACTCTTGATTTCGGCTCAGGTCATGATCTCACAGTTGTGAGACTAAGCTCTGCCTCAGGCTCTGCACTGGGTCACTGGGCATGGCGCCTGCTTAGGATTCTCTCTTTCCCTCTTCCTCTGTCCCTCCCCACAGATCAAAAAAAAAAACAAAAACAAAAACAAAAAAGAAAAACCTCATTTCTCCCAGCCCCAATCTCCCATCCTGATATAACTAAACCTATCATGTCTTACTGTACCTATATCCTTCTAGCTAATGAGCACACAGTGTCCTCAACTACATGGCTTCAATTTTACAGGTGTTTTTTTGTGTGTTTTTTTTTTGAGAGAGAGTGGGGGTGCAAGTGAGGAATGGGCAGAGAGAGAGATAGAATCCTCCAAGGGGCAGAGAGAGAGAGAGAGAGAGAGAAGTGGGGTTCACCTGAAGCAGGGCTCGTGCTCACCTGATATGGGAATAGAACTCACAAACTGTGAGATCGTGGCCTGAGCCAAAGTCAGATGCTTAATGACTGAGCTATCCAGGCACCAGGTTTTTAGTACTATAGACTCACAGTACCATTGTTGAATATCTTGTATTTAAAAATATGAATGAATGAGAAATAATTTTGCTGGCACTTCATGTTTGAAAAACTATTCAGACATTAAAGCATCCTCCTTGCCCACTTTTCCAGGGATGTTCACGTGAAGTTAAGCACATAGTAGCTGACACCAAAATTGTATTGAATCCAGTGCAATATCGTGGCACCAAGGCCAAAAGTAATATCTGAGGGAGCTTTGCATTACAGCTTTAAACAGTGGCCCAGGGAATAGCTTATTGCATAATCAGCCTTTCCTTGATGATCTCCATGCAGGACATGGATAGTTAGGCGGGAGAGAAAAATGAAAGCTTCCCCCTTGAACATTTTCTTTTTCCTGAGCCTCAAGAACGCAGTTCCTTCATTTTCCGTAAATTTAACTGGCAATGCATGATTAATGAATAATAAAGACCAAGGTTTTATTGGTGAGTGTTGTGTGTGAGTGTCTGCATTTGTGTTCAACTGAAATTCTCGTTTTCTGTTTTAACTATCATGTATGAGAGGTTTACTTTTTAACTTGTACAAATAGAGCACGGACAGAAAGAACCAGCTGCCTTTGGGTAGAAATACCTAGAAAAGTTTTCAGGTTTAAGACTTTCAATGATAATTTACTCTAATACTGAGTTCCTGCTATGGTGCCGATACTGAAGTAAGCTACAGATGATTAGTTCTCAACCATAGCTGCACTTTGGAATAACCTGGAATGATTTTTTTTAACGTTTATTTATTTTTGAGACAGAGAGAGGCAGAGCATGAACGGGGGAGGGTCAGAGAGAGGGAGACACAGAATCCGAAACAGGCTCCAGGCTCTGAGCTGTCAGCACAGAGCCCGACGCGGGGCTCGAACTCACGGACCGTGAGATCATGACCTGAGCCGAAGTCGGACGCTTAACCGACTGAGCCACCCAAGCGCCCCAGAATGATTTTTTAAAAAATGCAGGGCATGGGTGCATCCCCATGGATTAAGTGCAGCCTAAGCCTTAGAAAATTCACAATGTCCTCCCATGTCCTAAGGTGAGGCCCAGATTGAGAACCATTGAAAACAAAGAAACAGTCTTTGTAAACAGACAGACTCTTTGTTTGACTGGGACTCAACAGATTTCTCTCTCAAGCTGACTTCTCTTTCACCCCACACACTTTAAGCTCCATGAAGTCAGAGATTCGTTCTATTCTCTCAAAGCATCTGAGAGCCAAGTGCAGTGCTTACCTGAGTAAGTGTTCAGCCAACATTTATGTGAGGATGGCTTTTGAATTGACATCTCTCATCATATCCTTTCATCAAAAGTGGACCCGTATTCACAACGTTTAGTTATTTCCTCTTAAATATAATGTAGGACTATTAAAGACAAGGACCTTTGCTTATAGTACTACCACTCTATTTCAATTTACAGATACACGAACTGAAGTTCAGAGGGCATATATTTAATAAGTAGAAAGGAACTAAACCAGATCCAAACATTTTTGGTCTCTTGTTGTCACTGTACCATGCAACCACTAATGATCTTAGATTCTCTCTATGACTCAATGGTTTTGGAGATGTGACGGGATATCTGTCTGGATTAATGACAAGCAACCACTTTCACATTTCGTCATTTGGGGTTTGGGTTCTGGAGCGACCCAAGACTCCCCAGTCAGAGGCCTTTACTGAATTCTGTTCTAACGTTCCAGTTTTGCACCTGTTTAGGAAGTGGGGTAGACTGTTTGTCAGTATGTGCACATTCAGCCTTGAAGGAGTTAAATGTGTCAAAGTCAGGACAGTCCACTCTCTTTCCACAAGATTGTGAGGTTTAAACAGTAAATACCTCAATATTAGAGAACATTGATGTCTTCAAATAAGCTTTTGAGTTTCCCTTGCAGGATATATCTCAACTGCCAAAAATGAGACAGTGTGAAGAACAGAAACCAATGCAATGAGCAGCTTCGATGTTTCCCGTGATGGCCTGTCTGAGAGCAGAAAGATGAAAGTTACTCTCCTGAGCCCTGCAAGTACAAGGCTGTCCCAAATCCTTCCTGATAAGCATCAAACGGAGACAACCAGCTACAAGAAATTCCTCCAGCAACAGAATAAATATTGGCACGCCAAGAAATAATCTACTGATGGGGACAGAGGCTCTGAAAATCATCCTGTGACTAGTCAATCCCAAGTTCAGCGGCAAATCCTCATCTTGACACAATCAGGAAGATGTCAAAGTAAGTATATTTCTAGTCAATATAAAAGCAATTATCCCTGGTTTTTACCTCCTGTTGGCAGTTTTGCACCTCCCCATTCTTTCCGCCAGGATTGTTCTCGCTATATTTTTACTCTGGTGCTAGAGTTGATGTAACCAACAGAGTGAGCCACTGGCTATTTGCTGATCAGCCCATGGAGCACCCTAACGTTCAGGGACATGGTCCCCAATATGGTGGCCATACAGAAGTGTCTGTCTGTTGAGTGAAGCCTTGTGTGCAGCAGAAGGAGACAGAATAGGAGTACATACGCCCCAGCCCTAGGCCCAGCATCCTCCCTGTGTTGCGTGAATAATAATTTTGTTTTGCAAAATTCACAGATTGTTATGTGGATACAATATGATAGCCAAGTGGGAGCACTCTCAAGATTATAAAATTTTGTGGATATGAGTGCTTATTAATAGATAAGCTTTATAAAACAATTTTTATGAGAATTGTTGGTGTCATCGCTCTTTGAAATAGACCAGAATCCATTTTGTTTTCATGAACGCCTTGGTGTGAAAATAGCACGGGAGCCGGCTCACAAAAGTTCCGTTGGTACTTGTCATTCATTATTAAGGACTGTAACCTCTCATCCATTTCCCTTTGCTTTGCTGGCCTGTTCAAATTTTCGGACAAAATCAATTTTAGCAGTGAATGTGACCCACAAGCACAAATTACGCCACAGAACTAGCTTATCTCCTTGCCCCGGGCAACAATGAAAGCCAAATCACCCTTTGCTCAGGTAAATAAACAGCAGTTTAGTAATTTGGCCAGATCAAAATATATCTTGTTCCTTCCTGTACTGTGCTAACCCCAGCTGGCTCATGAGAAAAACTGGAATATTCTTTTTAAAATATTATCTTATTGGCTGTGAATAAGTGTTTATCTTCCTTCCACGTCCATCGTGGCTTGTGCTGTTTACCACCCACGTTTCCTAGTCTATGGATGAAGAGACACCAAATACACCATCCAGCAAGTAAGAGGCAGAAGGAAGGTAGTGCCTGAGCTTGTACCTTTCCCAGTATGGCATCTGCTCCTTGATGATAGTGCCCTGCTAAAATCACAGTAGTGCCGACCTCAGTGGTGACCGTGATGGGCGCTAAGACAGCAAGCATTTTCCTGTCACACATCATGATGAACCATATTCCATTGTACAGTGAACGCTGGCCATTTGCAGTGATGGAATGCCTTAGTTCGTCTCCTTTCTGCTCAGAATGTGATCTAGCGACAAAATAGGGCTGCACATTTTCAGGGAGGCACATGAAGACAGGCTAAGCAGAAACAAATGTCAGTGTTCGGTTACAGCTCAGAAGAAGCTTTCTCCATCCCAGGATCCTTAAGGATCTGTAAAAAATCTAATTTTTAAGTTATCCAGCTGTCCATAGTAGGAAACAGAGTGAGATTACTCAAAGTTTAGTAGGGACTACAACATGAAATATCAGATTGTATCACTGACCACAGAAAACACAAACCCTTCCATCAAAAATTTCAAAAGGTACGCTAACCAACTTTAATCTCACTATATGGATCTTGAAAATTCCATTCAACATGTTTTATATTCCCTCTGTCCTTTCTTCTTATAGCTTTTGAAACAGGTAACTCTCTCTCTCTCTCTCTCTCTCTCTCTCTCTCTCTCTCACTATCCCTCATTCTCTCTCTTTCTTTCCCTTTCTCTCTCCCCTCTTCATGAGGTGCTTCCTTGTGCCCAGGATCTTACAATGTCACCCACACAGTTTGTGTCAAAGTCTGACATAGCCATAGATCCAAAGGCTATTTTTTTCTATCTTTATTCATTTTGTAAAAACTACCAGCACATATATCCCAAATAATAACTCAGCTTACTAGAGTACCCAAGTAGTTCTGCTGACAGAAGTACATTTTGTTCATTAAAATTGTTACTAGTTATGCATAGCCATCTGCTGAACATCGGTGTATTCACTGATAATAAATGGTCAGTAATTCAAACAGTAATCGGACAAACGTTCATGATATTCGAGGGTAGATCCACTTTTCTACTGGATGATCAGTAATTCAAACAGTAATCAGGCAAATGTTCATGATATTCGAGGGTAAATCCACTTTTCTACTGGATGGCACCTTGTGTGGAATCATCTATCCTTCTTGAATCGTCCAGATGGAGCGTCACACTGGCTTTGCCTATATTATCTGGAAACTTGTCATTTTATCTGTGATCTACTCTAACTTTAATCTCCTTTGCTTTGCTGTGGACATTTACTTCTGCAGCTCAGTGCTCAGAGTAAACTCTATTTTTCCCGTAAGACATACAAAGATCTACGCTTGCATTTACTACCAACAGAGAAAGAAAGAAAGTCAACATTTAACAGCAAATGAGAGCATTTTACGAAGTTAACCTGAATAACCAGTAGAGGTCTCTGCTGCTCTATGTAAATGTTTCTTTAAGGCGAAGCAGAATGAAACAAAACAAAAAGCCTTTGAAAGAAGTGCCCTGGCCAAAATTGTAGTGTGGTCACCAAGTATGTATGAGAAGAGGGAAGTGTAGGTTCGAATGATAGGAAGAGAAGAATAAAAGTGAAGGGAGAGCTCATGCCAGATTTTAGGAGAGGGTGGCAGGTTCTGATGAAAGATGTGCCCGTACGCGCCCATAGACAAGGTGGGGACGGGGGAGCAAACGTAGCTGCATTTGGTGGGAGGACTTAAGTGAGGCTCAGAGTGAGGAATGTCCTTAGCTCAGAGAAGTCCAATGGAATGCATCAGAATAACGGGGAATCTGAGTTGGAAACAAACAACGTCAGATTAGCCAGAGAGTTGGCTGTGGGGATGCCCAGTGCCAGGTTTGTAGATCTCCAGCTACCAAGCTGGAGTTCAGCTACAGTAATTATGTCCCAAGGAATAGCAACATGAAACACGCAGGACAGCAATACCAAAGGAACTAGGGTATCAAGATGTTTCAAGGTAATAATCAGTCATATAGGAGCAAATCAGGGGCATCAGTATTTCCCTCATTCTATAGAAGTTAAGATGCTGCTACAGAAAGAAAAGGATGCATTCAATTATTAAAATTTCATGTAAAGATCAGAGGCACACTGGTAAAGAGTAAGAGTGACCAGAAACTGAACTATCTAAATATAAATTCCTTCTACATGAGAATAAGATTGAATTTAGAGTATGCAGAAAGTCTAAACATGCAAAGATGAGTTGTTCCAGGAAGACAGGTATACAGACCACTACAGGTGAACTTAAATCAGGTTTTAATAGTTCCTCTATGATTTCTCTTCAGTCTTAACTGTGGATTGGAATAATCCACAGATATTTAATTGGTATTAAAGGAGAGGAGGAGATAGGAGTGGGGAAAGGGAAGGGTTGAACTAGGATACAGATTCTAGGAAGTCTTGGCTAACCCAGTGGAGAACTCTGGAAAAAGGCGTCCATTAGAGTTGTCACACAACAAGCCACAATGGTCAGAACTTTGTCCTTCTCCTTTCCATTCAGTCAGCGTATGTGAATTGCCCAGTAGGGACACAACCCCAGGAGATCTTTTAGATAGAAAACTACAAGCCATTGTGTAAAAAGGGCAGTGCCATTTTCAGAAGACAGAGGACAGACCTGTAAATGGATTCAACCACTGAATTTGACAAGTAAGAGAATCTTGGTGAAAGAAATTATGCTAGGTTGGTAAAGTCCAAGTCAGGATAAAATGGGTTGTAGAAATACAGTGGAGACATAGGGAAAGAAGAGAATGGTTAACATTAGCGGACAATCCTTTTGGCACCCAACAACTTGTTAGAGTATGTGGGTCTCAATAGGCCAGCCAAAGAAACTTTGGCATCTGTTTAGAACATTGCCAACTGTCCTAATGGAGCAATCAACAATCAATGTCTTCCAAATTTTGTTTTGTTTTGTTCTGTTTTGTTTTGTTTTTTGGTGGGGTCGGGAGTGGGCATCATGGCGGAAAACAAATGGGCAGACAGCAAAAATAGTCTGTGTGGCTTCCGACTAGATGAGCCTCAGTTAACACTTCCTCAGTGAAACAAATTAATGAATTCAGTCTTTCCTTTTAAATGTCTCCAGTCTCCACTCAGTTTGAGCCGTTTTCCAAGGGAGGCACCACCAGCGAATTAGAAATGGAAGTGTTTATGAGCTTTAGTACAAGTGGTCAGAGAGCTTTCATCTCTCTACTCAGAATGTAGTGCCAGAAACACTACAGACACAGATTCTTGGTATTATACTTTGAAAACTTGATTTCATTTCTGCAGAAGAGCATTGCTATCTGTGTGGTTTAGACTCCATATAATAACAAAATGCTGTAGGATTCATCAGGCAATAGGATGTGACCAAAAGAATCTGAGATATTCACTGTAGCCTTAAATTATCATTATTCAGCCCTGACTGCGTGAAGAGACCTAATTGCTTGAGGCATCGGTTTCCTCATGCCTCATAACGTGGTTTTAGAATGGTTCCATAAAATGCCGATGAAGGTTTTTGAAAGTAGACCACATTTCATAATCTCATTGCAGGGTAGGATTTTTGTGAGCTTGCCTTGGAACTTAACCTCCACATACACATTATTTCTGTGCACACACCATATTCCAAATCCCAAATAACCAATTTACAAATAAACATTGTTAACCGAATACACGTAAGCTGTGTAGTTTACTTGTAAGTATATGCATTTTTGGAAATTTTTAATTAAGTTCCTGACCCTTTTATCCACAAGATGTCACTGTCTGCCACAATTTGTTTTACAATCCACAGCCTTGGTTACTTTTCCTCTTGGGCTTTAGGATAACATGCCCTAAGTTAAATAGACTTAAGAACATCTAGAACTAAACCCTCTGTTATCATTTATGTCTTCAGTAAAATCCCATGTAAAATTAGTGTATTTTAAAGGCAAATATGCGTATTTCATGATCATTCTAAACATTGTTTTTAACCTATCTACTGATATTTTAATGTAAAATGTTTCTGGTATATAACTTTATGATAGAATCCTAAGAAAATGATCGTATCAAACAAGGAGTAATATTCAAGAGGCTAAAAATAATTTTTGTTGTAGCATAACACATTACCTTCAAGGAAATCTGGACCAGATATTTCCTATATCTTGTGATGGGTCTAAAATGACAAGGCAGAAAGTTCTGGCTAAATGCAGATGGTCCTTTAATGTTTAACATCACCTGGGTGCTTAGAAAGGCATCTGACATTTCAATCTGTTTATGTAAGACTGAGGGATCTGCAGACTTGGCCTTTTCCTGGGATTGATACAACTTCTGTGCCTTTGTTTACAAGGCCCTTCTCATCATTTATGCCTCATTAGCACCAGAACTAAAGTGTACCGTCTCTTGTGGTTTAGGAACCTGCACTGCAATGGTGAAACCTCATTGGAATGGTTCACATTACCATGTACCCCAGAATGAAACTCGTAAACCCATGTAGTAATTGATATAATAAACTATTGCACTGTGTGACAATTCTATCTGTAAAGCATTCCCTTAGCATAGATTTGGTGGCTACTCTTAGAAAAAGGATCTTACTTCTAATTGCCTTGATAAACTCAGATTATCAATATAATCTGACTCCTAGAGTAAAGATTCAGCACATCCATCCCTGCGATTGCTAACTACTGTGATCAGATGCTGTGAAATGTTTGCTAATCATATGTGGAGAATTGGCAACTCAAGCATGACAATCGAATTAAAAATCTGTATTTTCAAATAAACATGTAGTATTTGGGGAAACCACAGGATGTCAGACTTCACACTGAAATAGCTCCGTGAGTTCAAAGTGGCATTTATTTACCTCACATTTCCCTGGATTTGAAGTTATAATAGGCAAGTAGTTTTATATTGTGTTATCTTCTGGAGGGCTATTAATTTCACCTGAGTTTAATTATATTTTTCAATGAATATATAGATAAATTGAAAAAGAACATAAATTTTGTATTCTGGTTTGATATGCCCACATACTTTCTCACTTACTTTTAGATGACTTTTCTATTAATGTTAGTATTTCTCCATTAAAGAAAATGAGTAAAACGAGCAAATAACCCCTCCTCACTCTTCACATGTGAAATCTGTTCTTTGACTCATTGCTTGTCTCAACACTAGGGTCATCCTAAAGAGAACTGAATTTCCCTATTGTTCCCAGTTCTTTCTGTTGTTCGTGCTCTTTGATCTTCCTTAATCCCATGTCCATAATTTGTTTGGGCTGAAGACCAAGAGATCTGATAGAGCAGGGACAATGGGGGATGCTGGACCCAAAAGGGGACTAGCTGTACCAGACCTCAGTGCAAATCGCTGTTCTGCCACCTCCCAGCTGAGTGACTTAAAAGCAGTTGTACATTCTCTCTTGACCTCAATTCCAAATTTTGTAAAATTAAAATAATATCAGCTGATTTCATGGAAGTTTCATAAAGCTGGCAGGGTAGGATTTTAGTATTGCCAGCTGATGGCCAGCGTTAAAGAGCTGTGGTAAGATTTTAGGAACAGCACGTTCATTTTTCCATCAGCTACCCTCTCAAATCCAGTCCAGAGAAGCTTTATCCACTGACCGTAGCCTTTACCAACAGGATGTTGTTGCTACTTGATAGGGACAGAGATGAAGCTGGAAGTAATCCATTTTCTAGGCCCAGCTCACTGAACCAGATAGAGAGTTGGGCATTAGCACAGTACCCTAGAGCGTGAGTTTGGCACACGGCTTGTTGCCTCATTGGCCCTGAGTCATCTTTCCTCCTGCTTCGGCACGTACTGCCTTTATTGTTTCGTTGCTCTTCCCCACGGGCAATCAGAATACCTTTGGTCAGTTCTTCTGCCAGGCTAACAGTAGGCTCAGATATTTTGTACCTGCCTAGCACTGCTGTCCATCTTGGTGTCATGGTGGGTTTGCACTGGGACGGCCAGATGTGTGCCAGTTAATGATCACCTTGATCCTCGGCGTCAGTCTGCAAGAAATAGGTAACATCTGTGGGGAATAGGGACATCCCCTATATCCTGAAAGAATTTAGACACCCACAGACAACAATGTCTGCATTTACATTTCTTAGAAATCTGAGGGGATCGTCTTCCCATTGACTTCCAGCTCTCATTTCTTATTATCTAATCTTGCTTCAAAAATTAGATCAAATGAATCTTGCTCCTCTGCATTCGTGAGGCAGACAGATTTCACTGTAATTATCAGCTAAGCAAATCTTACCCACTGATATGGAGAAAACTAGGAAGGTAGTGACCTTTTGTATGTGGCCCCACTTTCTTAGCTTGGAGCACTCAAGTCCCCTTTACGTGGTAAATCTAACTTCTCTTTAAGCACTACGGACCCTGTTTATCTCTGATTTGCCCCGTAAGGAGAGACTGAGACCGCAGGTGGATTTGCAGAGGCTATGGAGAGGTTTTTGGATGGCCAAAAATACAGCTATAATTCAAGATATTGTGAAAAGAGATAGAGATGTGTGTTGTAAATGGTGCTGTCCATCATTAATAGTTGATCCAAAAGATAAACCACAAAAGATTATTTAAGAGAGCATGAGCAGGCATGCTATTTGAATTATTTTAGTAAACCATATCTAACCCTGTGTAGAGTACAAACATAACATTAGAATATGACAGCATTATAACTTCTTTAGTATATTTCAGCCAAACATTTGATTGGAGAGATATATTTTAATTGTTCAAGGTTGCTGGCAGGGACAATATTTTTCTCCTACTTGTATCCCATTATGTTAACATGTGCTTTATGGCCAGACTGGGATTAATTTATTGATTTGGATTCACAGTTCTAATTTTAATTTATCACATTCCACTTCTTCATTTGTTGGGCTAATGACCCACAAACTATTAAGAAAAAATAGAAAAGAAAAAAGCTGTGAGGCTCCAAGACCAAGTATCCAGAGAAAGAATTCTTAATTCTTTATTATAATTGTTTGCAGCACTGTTTACTCATCTGCTTGGAGGGTTGGTCGTAGGAGCCCATTGTTTTTGCTTCCCTATGTGTGTTCAACGGTGGCAGAGCTCACCTCTGGCATTTTTATTTGTCTGATGAGCTAACGAAAAAAAACATGGAATTAAATTACTTGGATAAAGGAGCCCAGTGGGGAAATAGGCAAATGTTTCATGTCATTCAGAACTCAAATGAAAACCTTTATTTTCAAAATTTTTCAAGTTTTTATGAAAAGAAAGAATAGTGTTTTTTTGTTTTTGTATCTGAAATGCTTATTCTCTCTCCCTCTTTCCTGTCTCTTTTTCCCTGTGTCTCTGTTTCTTTCTATCTCTTGTCTAGATAGATGATAGGTTAGATAGACGGATAGATAGATAGATAGATAGATAGATAGATAGATAGATAGATAGATAATATATACATTCAGAGACTACCTAATTCCCTGGCAATCATCTGGCATGTGTCATCATTTAAATACAAACCAATCTTCCTTTAAAATTACACCCTTTGTAATTTGTAAAAAGTAGTCATCAACTTGCTAGCTTATCTTTAGTCACCAACTCAAGGTAGTTTTTATCATGCTGTAAAGATCATTAATCAACTCTTTGCATGTAAATTTCCATCTTTTGGGGGGCGGGGAAGAGTTTCACTTGTGTAAGGACTGCAGGAGTTAACCTTTTAATGGGTAAAGATGAAACGAGAATAAACTTTGGCCAATCAACAGCGAACAGTGACTTAAGGCTTCAAGTTAGAATTACATTCGTGGTACTGTAAAATAGTAACCTCACTGAGGATCAAAGTCATGCTTTTTTTCTCCCGCGCTTCTTTGTGACAAACACACGCCGTCAGCTCTGCTAGTGCATTTGTCTGCTGCAGTTCCACTTTATCAGGCTGGAGTAAAAAGAATTGATGTGTCTGGATAGATAAAGTGAATGGAAACTCAGGACTCATTCCAATATGCTGTGCTTTGATATATTTTGCAAACCTGAGAGCAGCTGGTGTAACACCAGTTACTGTTTGTATTTAAATATTGTACATTAGGGGACCTTTGAAAAGGTGTTTTATAATGTTCTTTTTTTTTTTCTTCTTAGCACCGATTGGCTTTCAGATTGTTCTTTTTTTTTCTTTAATTTCCTTATTGTGCTCCCAAATATTTTCAGAGCCTGCCTTTTCAGAAACTTTGTTCTTATTACCGAGACTGATAAAAACAAGCTTCTTGACCAGTACTAATGGAAATGTAATTTTAAATTGTGATACGTACCTGCCTTCACCATTCGTCCTCATCCTTTATAGTATTCGATGGGGGCTTTCATGAACTATAAGATTTATTTTCCAAAATCTCCTGTTTTCAAATTTCTAGTCTTTCTGATTGTGTTCCAAAGCAATACCAGATTTAGTATAACAAATGTGTCTTCTTTAACTTTAGACCAAGAGTCAATATTATTTGAGCCAAGCCAGTGTTAAAATGTAGATACTGATGCTAAAATTGCTAGTGTTTTATAGGTTCGCGTTACAGACAAGGTTAAGATTATAGCTTGGGGTGCGATGAGGCAAAAGAATAATTTTTGATAATGGATTGATTCCTAAGAATTAATCATCCCTATATTTTGTTCTTTCTTTCCTTGAAATCTTGTTTACACAGTCAAATGAAAATGAATTGTTGAGAATATTACTTAAATCAATGAAACCCCAAGTGTTCCCATCTCATTATTTAGATGCTTAAAGTAGTATTTCTTTTTGGTTCTGTTTTGATTTATGTCAGTAAATGCTCTGTTCTTTCATTCCGTGCTCTGATAAATGTAGTCAAAATCCTGAATTAGAATTATAGGGCAAGAGCATAATCATGAAACCTCTCAGTGGCATGGAACTCATACCCGATATTATGAACATTAAATGCATTAGAAGAGAGACATGGGCAGAGGCCATTGAGACAGGGAGGCATGAGGAATGAGTGGCAAAATGACCCGCAGATCTTTCTTTACCAATACATTTAGGAGGAACTAAATCAGCTACTGATAACTCTGCTGATTATGGGCTTTCTCAAGCTGCCTGTATGAAGAGCAGGAAGAGAAGATGAGCAGCTCTTATCCCCGAAGAGGAACTTGATCCTGATGGAAACATCCTAATGGAAAATGTGGGGCTTGGATGAGAGTTCGCGATGGAAGTGGCAGCTTGGCTATGCCGCGAGTCATTGAATATCATCCGTGTGCCTTCTCACGGGAAAATTTCAGACAGATTTTTTCATATGGAAGGAAAACCATATATCCTCAACCACATATCAATTAACATTTGTGTTTCGAATACAGTGGACTTTTTGAAAGCATGCGTGAGAAAAGGAAGGTATATTCACTGCTCTCCTCCCAAATAGACATGGCAGTACATTTGATTTTTGTTGCGGATGCGATTGCTAGACTATTTTAATCCAAAGGAACAAAAATGGCCTGAAAGAAAGCAGAAAAAGTCAAGTGGTGTGTAAGATATATCTGTGTAAAATAGGTACATTTTAATAGTGCATGTTCACATCAGCCATTTCAAACATGGAAACTAAATTTTATGAGCTTAATGAAATTTGAGAGGCGTCTTTCAATAACAAGAAAGTGTTCAGGATCAATATTTTTAAAAATTATACTCCTAAAAACTCTGACTTCCATAGATGGCCCTTAGTATGGGCAGGAGATAACAGAAGCACTGGGGTCCACTGGTTATGACAAAATATGACTAATACATTCATATATATCTGTACACTTGCCACTCAAACAAAATGACTCTAAATCTCAAAAGCAACCACAAAGGTCTTTCTTTGTTTGGAAGATTACTTGAAGAGCATCTCAATTCCTAGGTGTCTGTTAATAGGAAAAGTAACAGAGAGAGAGAGAGAAGCAAAATAAAGTGTCTTCAAATGCTATAAAAGACTGTGAGAATTTCACATTATTTAAGCACCAATAAAGTTGAGCTTATGAAGAGGCGAAATAGAGACTTTGGCCACTAATAGAAGTAAGGATGATTGAGAGCAGAAAGGAAAAGGAAGGGCAGAGCAAGAGAGGGTGTCATTTAGGATGTGCACAGTGGAGACACCATGTGGCCCTGCTTTCAGCAGCTCCAAATGTCATGCCATTGTTCAGTGTGCTCAAAATGCCATATATGCCTCGTGGTGTGTGCAGTGACATTTTCTAAGTTATATCAGCAGGAAAGGACGGTGTGTAGAGTGTCATGGGCCCTACAGGGTGTGATCCTGTGGAAGGCAAGTGCACACATACAGTGATGGCACCGAAACCCTATCTCAAGCGGATGTCAGCCAGTCCGTCTGCTGAACGCCTCCCTTGGTACGGTGAGGGTGCCATGAGAAATCCTCCGCGTTTGCTGAACTTCCTTCTCTGCAGCCAGCCAAAGCCAATTCCTTTGCCGTGCACATGGGTTAAATGATTCTGCATTTGCCAACTCTAATGGGTATGACCAAATGGCCAGAGCAGAATCTGCTTCAAGCCTCACTCAATGTGCAAACCACGGAGACAGGGTGATGGTATGTTAGAGCATGAAACTTCTGGACTGGGAATCAGGAGCACGGAGTCCTGGTCTGAACCCTTCCCCCGAGTTGCTGAGTGACTCTGGCATGCCATTTAATCTCTAAGAGTCTCAGTTTCTTTACCTGTAAAGTGAGAAGGGTAAGCTGATCTTCACGGTCAGCTTTTGGTTCTACAAGACCTGAGGACAAGGCATCTTAATTTCTCTCTTCTGGAACCTGATTTCTAGCAAAAGAATAATTGGGAATACCAAAATCTGCTATTGTTGATGAGAAATGATGAGGGTGATTTATTTGCCTTTGGAATAGGAAGATTTCAGACAGCCCTTTGAAATGGGAATCCTCAGAAGACAGTTTGAAACAGATGTTTCTTTGTAGCTTCTCCAAGAAGAATTTTTTTAAGTCTATTTACTTGAGAGAGAGAGAGAGAGAGAGAGAGAGAGAGCACGAGTGGGAGAGTGGCAGAAAGAGAGGGGTAGAGAGACTCTCAAGCAGGCTCCTCACCATCGGCGGAAAGCTCCACACAGCGCTCAAACCCACAAACCGCAAGATCATGACCTGAGCCACAATCAAGAGTCAGATGCGTAACCAACCAAGCCACCCAGGCTCCCCTCCAAGCAGAAATTTTGCATCCTCCCTCATATTTAAGTTTCATCAGAGCCCCATAAGGTGATGAAAGTCATTCCCATTTTACAGATGAGAGATCTGAAGCTCAGAGAATTGTACAGCTAATTGGTACCAGAATTTGGACAGTCTTCCAGATCCAAGTTTGGGTGATTTCTGCTACATTACAGCTGCTGGGAGGGAAAGAAAGACCTGTAGGGAGTGCCTGTGATGTGTCAGGTGCCATGCTGCATCATCATTCAATCCTTATTCTGAACGGAAGGCAAATGATTCTCCCCGGTATTTCAGGGGTTGAAACAGAAGGTGGCTAGCGATAGACCAAATCAGACCCAAAGCTTATTTTTGTAAATAAAGTTTTATTGGAATATTGTCATGCCCGTTCATTTCCATATTGTCTCTGACTGCTTTTAAGCTCTAACAGGTGAGTTGAGTAATTGTGACAGAGACAGGATGGCCCACAAAACCTCAAGTATTAATCTGGGTCCATACAGAAAAAGCTGTCTGGTTGTTGGATTAAATGAATTTGTGAGAACAAAAGACACAGGAAAAAAGTCACTAGGTTGGAAGCCTTTATCCAACTCGAAAACTTCAAAAGAGGAAAACTGATGAATAAAAAAGGCTATGAATTAGTGAGTGCACCTATTCCATTAATTTGACTGATGTCATCATGAGTCATGGCTCAAAACTGACTCCGAAAGCGATTTAAGAAAGAGTTCTAAAAATATTTTGAGTAATGGCAGTATTATTGGAATAACTGAACATGTCATTTATTACCTTTTTTGCATTTATTTATACTCATATTAATAATTATATGTATGATAAGTTTGTATTTATTACAAGTATGGTAAGTTTTCATTTGGTTATTATAAGTGAATGAGGAGACTTACTCTGAAGTACAACTAACATTTATTTGTGTAATTTCTGGTAGGTTATTTTTTTTCCTAATACATATCACTTTTAAGCTTCTTTTATCAGAATTATTCCTGGTAGGATGGGCTAGGCTAAAATGCGACACGAGAGGATAAATACACATGTGAGGTGTTGACATTCTTTTAATCTCCAAAAACTTTCTCATCACGGCCTGATGCATTTTCCATCGCTTATGAGAAAGCAAGAAGTAAAACAAAATCGTTAAGTGTAGGCCTTTGCAACCTTCTGCCAAGCCTCTCCGATTTCCATTGTGTTCCAAATCTACTTTCTTTTTCCTAAATTATTTTCTTGTCACTCACCAGGACCCAGAGCGCCCGTTCCAGAACTTGACCCGCATCTGCTTTCCATGTGTTTGACCTCTTCCCTTTACACTTGTTCTTTCAAAATGTATGAGGATTGTTTCACCTCCTCAGGGGTCTGTGAATGCCCAATGATCACAGGGTCTTCTCCATGGTTTTTACTTTCAGCTTCCCAAGCATACTTAGGAACAACCAGCAATTTTGTTGTGCTCGAAATGTGCCAGGCACTGCTGTAAGGGCCTCACACATGTTAATTTACTTACCCGTCATGATCGTCTGTGCATTGTCAGTTACTATTATTATCTGCATTTTCCTGATGAGGTGGCTGAGCACAGACGGATCGCTCAGTGAGCCGTCAATGACTTGCTGGGATCCGAACCTAGGTACTCTGGCTCCAGGGCGGCTGGCCTTGGTGGCACATGATAGTCTTTCTCTTCCTGTGCCCCCATTCTCACTTATTTAATCCATTCAACTGCCCTGTGAGGAAGGTGGATCAGACAAGCAAGTGGTTTGTTCCCTGACCGAGGGGTGAGGTGGTTTTGCCTGTGCCATAGCTAGAAAATGGTAGAGCTAGAATGACAACCGAAACCTTTCTCTCTAAAAGCATGTTCTTATCCCACAAAACCATTGTTCCCTTCTAGGAAATAACGAAACAAGCACGTTCTGCTTGAGATGATAATGCTTTATAAATTGTTAATATTTGGGGAACAATTGTATTCGATTAGGTGATAACTGGGGAAAAATGGCTGACCCGTAGGAGGACATTTCTAATACAGTCACACTGAGAACCATGTCAGACTAGTGGGGACAAAGTTTTTGGCAAAAGGCACGGGGGGGTGGGTGTCTCAAAACAAGGTAGAAGATGTGAGACTACCAGGACTTCTCTGTGCCAATGAGAAAATAGCTATAGATAATTCTGTTAGCCGCATTGCGGGCACGTTAAGAATTTGTGGAATCATCTATTTAGCATCCTGAAAGGGTACTGACATCCATCAGCTCAACTCAATCCCCAGATTGCCCGGGCAGTAATTAACTGAAGATGTACACAAAGTTACTGAAGAACTGGCTTGCTTAAAAGATACCAGCAGTGAATACCAGCTGACATCTACAAAAGCTGTCTGTGACTAATCAAAAGACTTTATCAGCAGCTTGCTATCACAATTTAGCAACGTGGGCATTGTATTGAGACCCAAATGATGTAATAATTATGTCTAGCAATGAAATAGAAGGGCAACTGGTGAGATTGAGGAAAAAGAAATCTCATTTCTTTTCTGCCTCAAAATAACTTTTGAAATAGACATAGTGCATTTCAAGCACCAAATAGATTCAGAACAAATGAGAAGATGGTTAAAGAAATTTTCCTTTTCAGTAAAAACCAACTAAAAAAGAAAAGAACAGCATATGGAGGGGAGAACCCGCTTGTCTGTGTGTAGATTTTCAACCTCGGTGTTTGAAACAGGTGGTTAACACAGAGTAATTTTGCAAATTCGGCGAAAGCTGAAAGTCCTGAAATAATCAGTTGTTGATGTTGATGTCCATGATAAAAGGCTGGAAGGGTAACCAATGTAGATGGCGCCATAAAATCTTTCAAACCAACAGATGGTACAAAACGTACTGTACCAATACAGTTTGGTCTCTTTTTTCCTCGAGGAAAGAAAAGCCAAATTTATGCTTAGTTTCAAGCAAGAAATATATTTCTGGTTTTGGAAAGATAGTGGCAGACTCAGTGATGTATGAAAAAAAGTTTGTGAAGAAGTCATCTGCAGGAGCCATTTCAAAAAATATCAGTTGGTTAACCGTCTGACTTCGGCTCAGGTCATGATCTCACGGTCCAGGAGTTCGAGTTCCGTGTCGGGCTCTGTGCTGACAGCTCAGATCCTGGAGCCTGCTTTGATTCTGTGTCTTCCTCTCTCTCTGCCCCTCCCCTGCTCACGCTCTCTCTCTCTCTCAAAAATAAATAAACATTAAAAAAATACCACTTACTGTGGGACTTCCATTATCATTCCACACCCAGGAAGAGATCTTTACCAAATGACTGACTTCCATGGCCTGTAGCACTATTGTCCTAATTACCTAGAAGAAAAAGAATCCTTCTCTCCAACGACCAACATCAATGCCTAAATGAAACTTTTTCTTTTATTTCATATTATTCTGTTTTCCCAAATTAAGAATTATACCCAAACTCAACATACATATTCACATTAAATGTCTCATAAGGGTGCCTGGGTGGCTCAGTTGTTTGAGTGTCTGACTCTTGATTTGGGCTCAGGTCATGACCCCAGGGTTTGGGATTGAGCCCCACGTCAGCCTCCATGCTGATCATGGAGCCTAAGATTCTCTCTTCCTGTGCCCTTCTCCCCCACTTGGCATGCGCTCTCCGTCTCTCTCTTAAAAAATTGTTTCACAAAACAAAGCTTATACTTTTTCTGTGTGACACGGTCTGATATTTTTAAACATCTATTGTAGTTTATTCTAATAAGCTATCTTCCATTGGAAAAATAAGTAGTTTTCACCTACTAAGTTGATTTAACCACTCATTAATGATTCTCCGTCACAGTTGAAACAGCAACTGGAGACATATCTTCTCAAGCCTATACAAATACATTTTCAGCTGCAGAAGTTGGGTGATGCAAAAACCAAGGTAAACAAGCAAGTTTGTCTTTTAAAAATAATCAGGCTTGGTTGTGATAACTTGAAGTACAATATTCCATTTTAATTGAGTTCATTTCAGGATATATATATATATATATATATATATATATATATATATATAATTTATTTACTTTTATTTATTTTTTTTAAATATTTTTTAATGTTTATTCATTTTTGAGAGACAGAGAGAGAGCATGAGTGGGGAAGGGGCAGAGAGAGGGAAACACAGAATCTGAAGCAGGCTCCAGGCTCTGAGCTGTCAGCACAGAGCCCGACGCGGGGCTCGAACCCACGAACTGTGAGATCACGACCTGAGCCGAAGTCGGATGCTCAATCGACTGAGCCATCCAGGAGCCCCTCAGGAGATATTTTTTAACTGAGGTACACATTATGTACAGAAACAAAATATTTTTTCTAGAAAGTGTTAGAAACTTCCTGAATATTTAGATCCTGAGAAGCTGTTTTTCAAAAATATCAGTTTGCCTTGCCATAAGAGAAGTATCGGATTCAAAGGATAAGAGACAGAGAAGCACAGGGAGACACAGACACACAAAGACACACACACACACACACACACACACACACACAACTCATACACACAGACACACCAATTGCCAGTATTAGCTGTTAATGTACGAAAGATTTTTTCCCCAAATTCTGTAAAATCTACCTCTTTTAAGAGCTCATAAAACAAATGTAACAATTCTGATCTCGAAATTTCTAAATTAATCTCAAAAGTTTTGGTTCATTCTAGATATTTCTTGAACAAAAGATGCCTTTGCTCTGACTTGTACATGAATAGTTCAGTAAGTAAGTAAGTACTTATTGATCTGGTTGGAAGATTGCCCTAACAGATGATGATTTTTCAGGGTCCAGAGTTATATTTTATGTATGTTTGTATCAGCATCACTGGGCACTGGGCCCTCTCACATACTAGCTACTCAACAGAAGTTTGTTGAATGGATGAATCTGTTCCACTTATCATCTTACCATCACCTGTATTCTACAAAACAACAGGGCAGCAAACTCATGGGTTGGTATTCAGGAAGATCATAAACCGTGGCCATCCCAACACTATAGATTTAGTTACTTGGTTAAGTTAATTACAATTTTTTTAAATTAGAACAACAAAATACCTGAGCACCTGGCTTTCTGACGTCATGCTCAGCTGTATCTACAGGATGTCCCTACAAAAGTCTTTGAAACTATTTTTTTTTCCTTTTTAAATCATTAAGAAAGATGCTGAATTGAAAAGTTTCATCACCTCATAGTATTATCATCAGAAAGGATTTCAAGAATAAAGATTTTCCTGGTAGATTCGGTGGACTCTCATGTATGGTTGTCCACATAATGGAGACGTTTAAGTCGCTATATTACAGATGATATAGATACATCCATAACAGCTGTTTCTTCGAACGATTAACACTTTTCAAGAGTACTACTATTCTCTGAATGTGTTGACCTTGTATTTGTAGCTCAGCATCTTTGAATATGTGGTCTTGTTGGTCAGTCATAAATTTCCTCTCAACTCCTGAACTTGATGACTTTCAATCTATTCTGCAATATTCAGCTCAGTTGTTACATCTTCCAAGAAGAGTGGTGTGTATTTGTCACCTGGATGGCTGCTGCTGCTTCCTCCTCCTCTTCCTCCTCCTCCTCCTCCTCCTCTTCCTCGGTACTGAAAGCATTCTGTAATTGTCTTTTGACTACTGTTGTGGCACTATTTGTGCAATATTCATTTTCCATCTTAGAGTCTAAGGATTTAAGACTTAAGGAACCTCAAGGTTGTAGCCCAATAAGATCCAGAAGTGTTTTGCACACAATAGATTTCCAGCCATTAAGCATTTATTCAACAAAGTTTTACTGAATGTTCAACCCTATTGGCAATGTTTACAGCACTGAGAATATCACTTTAAACAAGACAGATAAGGGCTCTGGCCTTAGCACTTACATTTATACATGAATATCTAGATTTGAAAAAAATGAATTCATTAATGAATTGTGGGGCTATTTAGAACAGTTTTCTTTGATTTTGGGATCTGGACTGACCTAGATTCAAATACTGGACCTGCCATTTATAAGCTGGGTGAAGCTGGAAACACTATTAAAATACGTGGAAACTAACAATAATACTTAACTTTACAACATTACTTGGAAAATTAACCATCATATAATTTGCTGGCACACATTTGTCACTTATTTATTGTGAATTTCCCTCCAAATCCAGGGGATGAGAAATACTCTCATAGTTATTCAGGACATATAAAAAGTAATAACTTGTTCGTGCTATAAACTACAAAGATATCAAATTTAGTTAGAATACTAATTTCTATAACTCAGATAAAGGAATATTTACCAAAAAATATTTACTGATTCACTGAAAAAGAAATTAGATTTTTATTTTTTCATGTAAATTCCTGGATGTGTTGTTTTGACATTTGTAATTTGTAATTTTTTAAATTAATTTAGGTTAACCCTAATAATTAAGATTAAGTCAATTTATTTACTCTTTGATGGATCTCAGGGGAAAAATAAGTGTTCTAGGTATTTAAAGCTTAATTAAATTCATGACATATAATTAATGCCATATTCTAATGAAGCCAACACCTCACTCTTCCATAGTTTTGCTCCTGTAATACTTAGAAAGCATCTCTAGAGAATGCTTTCAGTTTTCCTTTCCTGTTGGCAAAGGAAATACAATACATATTTTATTTTTCTTTCTCACAAACACCTCCGCCTTGGGTAATCGCATCAACCCCATTTCAAAGGAGAAGACCTACTCCTTCACTGATTCATTCAGGGTCAGAGCAGGGGAAACTGTCAGTTGTCCACCAAAATACACTCTCCCTTTGTCTTAGGGAGGATGTTTTTTCTCCTAGATTACATTTTCTAGCCTCACTTGCGGTTTAAGTGTGGGCATGTGATGGAGCTCTTGCCAATGGAGCATGAGTGCAAGAGATGTGTGCCGTTTCCAGCCCAGGGTCTTAGGATGGGCGTATCTCTTCCACCAGCTGGAATCGACAGCCTGCAGCAAGCCAGATTGACCAAGCCGACAACAGCAATGCATCACTCAATTAAGGAGCAAAACCAGCCATTTCACTTAAGTTCAAATTAAGAATTATTTACAGTGCCTCCTATATGCCAAGTACTATTCTAGGTGTTCAGAATACATCCACAAAATAAAACAGATGAAGAGCCTTTCCTTTATGTAGCTTTTATTCCAGTGTGGAAATACAGACAGCAAACAGGCAGGATGGTCAGTTAGGAAGCTACAAAGTATGATATAAGAAGAAAAGTGCTATGGGAAGAAGAAGCAGCACTGCACAGTGGGAATGGGCCGTGCCGCTGGGGGTGGGGTAGCTTTCTAGGGAAGGTGCCATTTGTGCAAAGGCTTTTCAAACCAATCACAGCAGGTACAGATACAAAACAACTGATAAGTATGTGCTGAAGATCAGCTCTAATGTAGACCACAGTAAATGTTTTTTACTTTTCTCTAGATGTGAGAGGTGGTGGCAATTTGGGAGGATTCATTGGCAATGGTCACATGATGGTCCTAGAGTCCTAAAACCTCTACTCTATGCTTATCTTAGGTCAAATAAGTAATTGTGACTGCTCTTAACAAATGAATACGCTCTTATTTCACATAAACTCTTCCCTTACTGCAACTACTGTACCTCTAGAAACAAGGACATGCTATTCAAAATGTTTGCACAGGTAGTCCTTACTAGATGCTGTAATTCCATCTCTGATATGAACATGCTATAAAACTCAGAGAGCTAAGCTGTCATCATGCTACATGTCATTAACATGATATATATCATGCTATATTCTGTATATATGTGTATACATACATATATATACACACATATATATGTATACGCTATATATAAGCATGATATATATACATATGATATATTCTCTCTGTATATGCTATATATATTAACATGTTATATATCATGCTGTCATTAACATGTATATCATGCTATATTATATATATATATGCATATGCTATATATAAGCATGTTATATGTCATGCTATATTCTCTCTATATGTGTGTATGCTATATATGTTAACATGTTTTATATCATGCTATATTTTCTCTCTATGTATATGATATATATATATTGACGTGCTATATATCATGCTATATTCTCTCTCTATATGTATATGCTATATATATATTAACATGTTATATATCATGCTATATTTTCTCTATATATGTATATATCATTTATGTTAACATGCTATATATCATGCTATATTCTCTATATATGTACATGCTGTATATATGTGTGTATATATGTATATATATATGTATATAAGCATGCTATATATTGTGCTGTCATTAACATGCTATATATCTGAGGAAAGAGCTCACCTATAGGGATTTAAATAATATAATATTTATTTTTCACACACATAACATTCTGAGGTAGTAAGTCCAGGCCAGCCAGTCTGCTTGGCTACAGGCCATCATTTGGAGACCCAGTCTTTTGTTCTGCACTACACATTCATGTGTGCAACCACTGTTAACCAGATCTTTTTAAGGTTAAGTTTTGAGTTTGAAGGTTAAGTTTGAAGGTTAAGGACAGGGACTCTTTTCTGAACAACTGGTGCCTGTGCTTTAGTGATTGCTATATACTTTGGATAGTATTCCATTTTGAAGTCCCTGTACAATATGATCAGGTCTGTCTTTGCAGCTTGATCTTGCATAACCACCCTTTCTCTGTGAACCTTGCCTCCTTCTTCTCCTTTCTATATTCCTCAGTTATACCTGCTTCCGTTTGGTTTGGGAGTTCACTATGTTCTTCCTTGCTTATGTCTTTTTCTCTGTCTAGCATTACATCCTTGTGATCCACTTCTTTGCGTGTCTAACTCCTACTTCTTCTGGGGACCTTATATTAGAGGACAGTTCCTTGGGAAATCATCCGTGACTCCATAGTTCTTCCTTCCTCTCATATAGGCTGAGTTCAGTCTTTTCTGAGAGACAGGAAGCTTCCTAAGGGCCTCCTAAAAGCTGTTTCTGTCTTGTTCCCTGTTTCACTGTTTTCTCCTCAACATGTTGAATTGTACACACAGTATATACGAGGCTCACAGCAAGTAATTGTTGAATGAATGAATGAATGAATGAATGAGAATGTCCCATGGTCAGAAGGAAGTATTTTCATAATATTTATACCTAATTTCTGAGATAATTGAGTTTATTTTGGCTTCTATATAACCAACAAAAATTACATCGATCGAATCAGCATTTAAGGAATATCTAACATTTGCCAAGCATTGTGTGATGTGGTGAGAAAGATACAATGATGAGCAAGGTAGGATCTATTCTTTACAGAAGCACCAATTTAAACATTTTAGAGCCTTCCTGACACTTGGCCTTGACTTAACCATGAATGAATACATGCTAGAAAATGGACAGTACAAAATCCATACCAGCGCAGACTTAGTAAAATTTAAAATAAAAATTTCTGAATGCACACTTAGGGTTTGTTATCCTGCTTTTTAGGAACTGATACCGAGTTAGTAACCCGGAATTAAACTTTATTTGGTTCTCAGGTGTCCATCTTATTAAGAGAGAGTGAAAATAGTGCTTTTTTTTTTTTTTTTTTTTTTACTTTTGATTCCACCATAGGTATAATGGTAACGGAGGGAGAGGCAGCTTAACATGATAGAATACACGTGGAGCCAAAAGTAAATGGCCTGCGTGAAAAATCTTTGCCCCCTTGACATCACTTTTCACATCCACACAATTATTAGATGAGACTAGATGAGCTTTAAGGTCTCGTGAGAACAGTCTTGCTTTTGATGATTCTTAGTGCCCAGGGCACAGAGAGATTGAACATACGATAATCCTCACAGTGCATTCTAGGTTGTTTATCCAAAAGCTAGGTTGTCTGTTTTGAGAATGCATTATATATTTGAAGTAAAAGTTATGTGCAGGCTGTAAAATTTCCAATTAGAATCCGAGCCTTTTCGTCTCCGCCAGGAAGCTTGTCTAGATGAAATCAAACTTCCATTTGTAATTAAATTTAGTAACTCCTTTACATACATATTTATGTAAATAATAAATTACAGAATTATTACTTTTCTTAATTTTCGAGAACCCTTACCCGTGCTTAAAATTTAGGTGTATCATTTTTAATGAGCATCCCTGCAAGGTTGTCACAAACCTCAGAAGAGGCACAAATTAAAATTAGCCGCCTCTAATAGGGTTTCTAATATCTTTACCTTAAAATGCACATGAACCCCTAACACTACAAATCTTAAACACGATTGTTACTAATTCATAGTTGTATTTTTAAGTAATGGGGTGCTTTGCTCCTTTTTTGCTTTTTTTTTTGTCTTTTTTTAGCTTATTCTGTCTCCCACTTTTTGTCCGACATGTTTTGTCTTATTTTGTCTCATCATGCATCTGTTTTCTTGTTGTTGTTGTTGTTTTCTTCCAGTTTATTGCTCTGGTGCTAGATTTTAATTTATATTTATTTTTTACTTCCAGGGTATTTATTGTATTTGTACCCCCTGACTCACAGGCCAGGATGGTGATTGTTATACAGTAGTTGACTTTTGAAAGAAATAAGACTGCTCAAGCAGCTAATACGGAAAGATGTATCACCAGCCTGAATAATTGTGACAACCATAGACAGTATCAGTGTCTGTTTGTTTGCACAATACCCTCCTGCATTAAGAAAGCCGTCCCAGCTGTCTTGGGCTCCGGAGTCACCCATTGCATCAGTTGACATTGCAGCAGATGTTATGGATTGATAACAGACTTCACTTCATTCACTCCACATCTAAGATTACCTCTGGAAAAAAAATCTAATACATTATAACCCTCCCAGCCATTTGTTAAAAAAAAAAAAAAGATCAGCAATTTATTCCCCTTTTTAGCATTAAATTGTTTTTCCCCCCTCTCTTTGAATGCACATACTATTTAAAAATGGCCATTTAACACATTCATTGCATGGTTTTCTGTATGCAGGGATATCAGCAGAGACAAGAATGTAATGATTTAATTGAATTAGGACCAGATCAGATTTAGGGTTGATGACTCATATTCCCATTATATAAGAAAGATGCTCTTTGCCTTTAATGATAGAGATATATGCTGCTTTCACAGGTTTGTTAGAAATAAGTGCTTCTTGGTTTCTGGAAAACTGAAAAAAAAGAGAGAGAGAGAGAGAGAGAGAGCTCAGTCTGGGATTTAAAAAGAAGTATAAAATCTGTATTAAGTTGAACAGATTTCTTAGCTAAGCAGCAGATTCTCCTCTTTAGTTTGGGAAATTTAAGGATTTCTGCAAACGTAACACAAATAGGATTGACCATTGCTTAAAGTCCACTCAATGAAACAGTCTGAAAAGTGGGCATTTCCTACACACAAAGAGATTTTATGGAAAAAAAAGTGGATAAAAATGAACAAAAAGCATACAGTGGGCTATTTTCTGATGTGAAAATGCTTTGTGCACGAACAGCGTGATTTTGTTGTTCAGGTTGCAGAGTAGCATGGGATTGAAGTGCATGTAAAAATTAAGTGTGGTGGGTCAGGGTGTGCCCATCAAGGACACCAGGTTTACTCTCAGTCTGGAGCTGGCATGCAGAGCTGAAGTCCGCACTCTACAACCAGGCAGAGCCACCATTTTTTTAAAATCCATTTCTCACCTCAAATTAGCTCCTCAGGGGCAACTGTTGGTGCGCGAGTCCAGCCTGTGCCCCATGCACCACCACCCAGAGGCAAGGTCAGCAAATCCAGACACAGCCAGAGGTGCTCAGAGTGTTGCCGCCAGCATAGGAAAGAACGGGGACGGGGAGTGGACACCATGCAACGAAGACATTTTTCATTGGAACGATCATTCCTTTTCCTGCTCTGGTGTGTAGCATTTTAAAGTTTGCAAAGTTATTTCGTGTTTGTTGTGTCATTTTGCTTTGCAGCCTTTGTCACGTGCAGAGGATGCACACCGGGCAGGTACTGGCCCCTTGTCTATGGGGGGAAACTGAGTCTCTGAGAGACTGGAAGACCAGTCTCTCAGCTGGCAAATAACAATGTCAGCCCACGTCTTCCAGTGCCAAATTGTGCATTCTTTCTACATTCTGGCTGGCTCTAAATGAGAGTGACGAGCATCATTTAAACAAAACGGATTCACTGTGTCTCCCATTCTATTGAGCCTGGATGAGAAACAGAGAAGGACTGTTCTAGGTGCTCTGTTTTCCTTTCTTTCTTTCTTCTCTCATAGAGGCTTAGCAAGGCATTGGCTGGGGTTCAGGCATCTCGGGGGCCAGGCTGCAAATGGGGAGAAGGGACCACCGCGAGCCCAGTTAGATGACGACAGTTTTGTCCACACACCACGCCAGGCTAAGCTGATGCAAGAGAATTTTGTGTTGGCCGCTGAGTTTAGAATCCACACTCAACACAAACGTTATACCATTAACAAGAGGTAACTTGTCCTGAGAGTCTGAAAGTGTGCAGGACAGATAAGCTTTTTGTTTATCTTATTGACATTGAGTCTTGGTCATGAGTTCCGAAACTCATGTGGATGGGTTGGGAGAGACATTATTCTGGTCATGCCAGCCATCAACTCTCCAGCTCCCCACCAAGAGGCAGATTGTTTTAAAACTAGAAAAGCACAGCCTAACCTTGCTGGGAGTATTTCAAGTTTCAAGGGCTGCTCTGGAAAAGAGTTGACCCCTAGCGTGGGAATCCAGCAGAACAGTGTAGGAACTGAGGAGGCAGATCAATCACAGCTTTGATTCCAAGAGGTACTGATCTGTAGGGAGTTAGATGAGGGGAACAGGAAATAGAGGCACAGGGGTAACAAAGTGGTCCTCATCAGAGCAGCCTAGGTAAAATGCAGAATTCTTTCCAGCCCTCTGGCTGAAAGAATGAGCAAGAGCCACAGGAATTCCAGATTTCCAATTAAGCTAGTTGTTATGGACTGAATGCCGTGTCTCCCAAAATTCATATGTGGAAACCCTACCCCACATTGTGATGATATTAGGAGGTGGGGCCCTGAGGAGGTAATTCGAGTTAGGGTGAGGTTATGAGGGTGCAGCCCTCAAGATGAAATTGGTGCCTTAGAAGAGTTACTATGGAACTGCCTCTCTCTCTCTCTGCTGCCTGCCATGGGAGGATACAAGGAGAATCTGGCAGTCTGAAACATGAAAGAGGGCCTTCCCAAGAACCCAACTATGCTGACCCATTGATCTAGGACTTCCAGACTCCAGAGCTGGGAGAGAGAAATGTCTGATGTTTAGAAGCCACTCCGTGTATGGTATTTTTGTTAGAACAGCCTGAACAAACTAGGACACCAGTCTAGACTTTCCCAATCCTAGATCCAGTAAGAGGCTGGCATGCCAAGTGGGAAAACACACAGAGGTAAAGTTGTTCGGAAAGAGCCAGCACTATGATCAGTAAGGGAAAACAGTGACCTCTCAGGATGAAGATTCCTGGGATTAGCCCTGTTTAAGGAAACCAGATTTACTAGGACCCCACAAGCAGCAAGAACAGGAATCATTATGTACTCCCAGTTGGGATAAGATTGCTTTAAAAATTAGGAGAATCTGCTAATAAACATGTCAGGCATCAAGCTGATCCAAGGCTCAGTACCCTACAAGCGTAAAAGGAATCCTAGGGTTTCTGCACTGCAAGCCAGAAAATATTTGCTGCCACATTTCATCACTTATATATCACCAATGCTTTCACATTTTAACATCTTTGAAATGAGAGTACATCTCAGAATCAGGGTATCTCACATTTATAATTTGTGTTGTTTTTACTTTCTTAGTAACAAAATATAATTGTGTTTGTTGCAATAGAAGATGTCTAAAATTTGATCAAGTGATTGTCAGGTGCCTGCTATTAAGGAAAGAACAAAAAAAGAAAAGAAGGAAGGAAGGAAAGGAAGGAAGGAAGAAGGAAAGAGGGAGAGATGGAGGGAGGAAGGAAGGGAGGGAGGGAGGGAGAGGGGAGAGAAGGAAGGGAGGAAAGAAAGAAAGAAAGAAAGAAAGAAAGAAAGAAAGAAAGAAAGAAAGAAAGAAAGAGAAAGAAAGAAAGAAAGAAAAAGAAACTAAAATATCAAAAAAAAAAAATCTCAGGTGACATACCTAGACCCAGTAGAGAAGAATCAAGGAACTCTTAGAACAATGGGTCTTAAACGAGAGACCCTGGTGAACCTTGGAGTGAAAATCAAATAAGAAGAGAAAGGATTTTGCTGAAAGAATGATGCAGTATTTGAGTAAGATGAGTGCCTATAAATAGTCTCTCAATCTATAATTTGTAGCCATAAGATTATTAGCATTGAAGAGCACATTTTATTTTAATTTCAATTATGCACAGCAAAGGAAAGGTACAAATTGGAGAGTGAGGGCAGACTAGAGACCCAGAATGTTGGTGTTAATAAGAGAATTATCTCAGTCCATTGACTCTGAAGGTGGGTGAAAGGTCAAGAGGCAGCACAGACACATTGTTTGAATACATCTCATAAAGGGAAGCTTTTATTTATTTTCTGATTCAGATCACTTTTATGCTTTATAAAATTATGTGTGTTCCTGAAAAGTCCTATGCCACATTGATAAAATGTTAAGGACTGTGAGATTGAATAAGGCCTGGGCAGACCTCTTTTGTAAAATGAGTCAACGTTCTCCATTTATCTATCCTATAAACTGGAGTTGTCAAGTTGATACACACCTACGCTTAAAATGGTAATGATGGCGATGATATAAAACCACTAATTAGCTCTAGGCCTGTGATCAGTCTTGTAGAGAACATACTCAAAGATAAAACCCTTGGCCTTAAGGAGTTGGCATAGTAAGACAGAGATAGAATAGAGTTTGCATTCTCAAGACACCAGATCTGGAATGCCCTGGACATCAAAGTGAAAATGTTTCCTGAGTTGGCATGATAGGAAGGCCCTAATGTTTTCCTTTCGTCATGAAAATCTAATGTTTAATCCTCCCAACTAAGTTCTAAGGTTTTCCATGATCTTCTTAGAAACACTGTGATCTTTTTTTCCTGCCCCCTCGCCAGCAAGTGATCAGTGACAGCAAAGAGAGTTTCACTTTCTGGGATTTTACAGCTACCTACAAAGTCTCTAGTCCCTTTAGGGAAAGGTCTCATCTTCCCAGCATATGAGTCATGTCTTGTCTTGCGTGTGATGCTATGATCATCCTGACTGCTGAGGAACTACAGGAGAGTTAATGCTGGTGCATTAAATTGCCCTCACGGTTTTTGTTGTTGTTTGTTCATTTTTACTCGGGAGAAGGCAGACACTTCTCGCTCTAGGAGAAACTGGAAGTAAGGATCCTCATTTCCACATTATAGCACTGAGGAAATGTTTTTCCAGTTAGTTCCTCCTCAATCTACACGGATCAAAACTGTTATACTTTCTATCATTTGATGCCATTCCACTGCCTGAGAAAGGTGAATGGCCTGCCCAGTACGGGGTGTGAGTGAGTTGGGAACAGTGCATAGACAAAGGAAAATTAAAACCTAGTTAAGGGTTTCCATGACCTAAGGTGGCTGGTAGATCCAACTGGAGTAGAATAAAGAGTCATATGGTAACTTTGACAAAAGGAATTCATAATGAGACCGATCAAATAGATACATTTACCTCCCCTGTCCCCCGCACACACACACTCACACACTCACACACACAAGTACTTCCTGGAAAAGTAAAGAGACATTTTCAAGTTGAAAAAGTCAGTAGAGACAGGTACCTGGGTGGTTCAGTAGATTGAGCATCCAACTGTTGGTTTCAGCTCAGGTCATGATATCATGATTCATGGGATTGAGCCCTGTGTCAGGCTTTGCATCAGGCTCCATGTTGACACTACAGAGCCTGCTTGGGATTCTGTCTCTCCTTGTCCCTTCCCCTGGTCATGCACATACATGCTCTTTCTCTCTCTCTTGCTCTTGTGCATACACACTCTCTCTCTCAAAATAAACTTTAAAAAAAGTCAGTAGAGGAAATGAAAAAAACATGATGCCTGTGAAGTTACGACATAAAGTAAAATAAATCTTCACAACACAAAGCAAACAAACAAGAGGCAAAAGAGAGGGGAAGTATATGGGAAAAAGGTAAGCGACTTGGAAGATAGAACCAGGAAGTGCAGCATAGGAGTGAGGGTTTCATAAAGAAAAGGAAGTGAACTACTGGAGTCAAAGTTATGATATGCCTTTAGCAAAATAAATAAATAAATAGATAGATAGATAGATAGATAGATAGATAGATAGATAGATAAATAAATAAATGGAACTAAAAGCATGGAAACAGCACTAATGCCGTTATAGGAGAGTAGTGAACAACCTGAAATTTTTCCTAAATGAAATATTATACAGGAGTCAGAATAAATGAACTAGAGCAACATAACAATTTAAGTAATACAAGCTATAGAAGCCACAGGTTTCTACATACATATGACATCCTTTTTACAAATGTGGAAAAACACAAAATTTTAAGTGTGTATATATATATATATATATATATATATATATATATATATATATATATATATATATTTTATGTATATATTTAAGATCATGCTGCCTTGAGGGGCGCCCAGGGGGCTCAGTTGGTTAAGTGTCCGACTTTGGCTCGGGTCATGATCTCACAGTTTGTGAGTTTGAGCCCTGCATTGGGCTCTGTGCTGACAGCTCAGGTCCTGGAGCCTGCTTTGGATTCTTTGCCTCCCTCTCCCTCTGCCCCTCCCCTGCTCGCTCTCTCTCTCTCTCTCTCTCTCTCAAAAATAAATACATGTTAAAAAATAGAAATTTAAAAATTTTTTTTAAAAAGATCATGCTGCCTTGGAGGGAGAGAAGAAGGGAGATTGGGTGGATAGAAGAATAATATTGTTAAAAACACATTAGCACCAAGATCTCAGCTTTTATTTTTCATAGTAGTTTTGCAAGTTCTTGTTGCTTTATTATTATTATTTTTTAAATAGACAACGTCAGCGTGCCATGAACCGAAGATAAAAATTAAGCCAATTTTCTGTAACCGAAGACTGATCCCCCCAAATTTTTAAATAAGGATTGGAATAGATTATATTGGGAAATATAAATGAGAAAAGACATATGGAGTGGCAGAATATGAAAAACCAGGAAATAGAATCCATTCTCAGAAGCATTAAATGGGACCAAGAAGACAATCACATATGATAATTACCACCACTCACCATGACAATGAAATCACAAATTTTTGTGCACCAAACAACAAAGGAAAATACATATGGAAAGTAATCCTAAAGAATGATGGAAACTTTAACTATAAAAGTATAGAGAAAGATTGTAATGTTTTTCTTTTCGAATGAACAGATTTAAAAAATGAGAGATTTAAATAATATTACCAGCAAGCTCAACATAATAAATATTTACATAGAAGACAATGTAACATGCCAAGAAAGAATAGGTATTCGTTTCTTAGAGCAAATGGAAGACTTGCAAGAATTGCTCATGTACTCAGCCTCCAAGAAAACTTAAATTCCACCAAGTAGAGTGTTTAAGAAAGACCCCACGTGGCATGAATGTAATCCCAGATACCAGAAATACACAACAAAAATAACTTAAAACTTCCTAACTGCTTGGATTTGAACCATCTCTTCGAAGTATCCCTGGACAAAGAGAAAATCACAAAATCACAGAATATTTTTCCAGAGAACATAATGGGAAAAGAACACTTCACACCAATCTTGGCATCGAACAAGGGCGTGCAAATAAATGAAGTCTGTGGCATGTCAGTGTCACCAGAGGAATTGATGTAAACGAAGTTCGGACATCAGTGAAGGGGTTGTTTAGTGACAGTTCTGTCACTTGGTATTGCTCAAGGAGGAATATTGTAGGGAAAGTTGTCAAGGACAAGTTCCAGGGAAAAACCCAGATTTTAAAGCCGTACTCAGAAGCGTTTGAAACAGCTCAAAAGAAGAAACATGAGAACTGTTGGACAAGAACCTGGAAGGCCTGAGGCCACCTTGGAAATGTGGGTGGGATGACAGGTCACAGTAAAATGTTAGATCCCAGGATTCTCGGAACGACAGAACACAGTTCATGTGCAAGGTTGTCTATCTCTCTGCATCTGCTGACTGCTATTTTTTCAAAGCCTCTGGAGCATGACCACCAGATAGGAGAATGTTCACAATCTTTTTCTTTCTCCTTTTTCCTTTTTTAATGAACAGTGGGGTGGAGGGTGTGGGGGAGCGGGGGACAATAACAAGAAACAGACAAGAGAATCTGCACCATGGGAGGTGGTGGAAGGAGGAGATGCTACCATTCCCCACCCCCACACACACACACTATACACACACACACACACATACATATATGTATATACACTATATACATATGTGTGTGTATATATATACATACATATACATATATATACATATATATACATATATATACATATACAAACATATATATGTATATATGTATATACATATACATATATGTATATATGTATATACATATACATATATGTATATATGTATATGTATATAGCCTTTCCCTTCATTTGCTGGAAGCTGCAGTGGAGGGACATTTGGAACAGAAACTCCACTTTGACTATTTCAATCTGTCACATGCTTCTTTTCTTGATACACCTGCAGCGAAGGTGTATTGTGGTGTCTGATAAAAGGTTGTTATTGGAACAAAAAAAAATGTGTTTTTCCCTTCCCATGTAATATATAATAAACCTGCTGTATGAAGTCTCAATGAACTCTCTCAATTGAGAAAAATACAGACAATTTTCATTATAAGTGAATGTCTCCAATTCATTCTTCGCTGTGGAAGGGAGACATGCGGCGGTAACTTACTGTGGGCCACATTTCATAAGATAGAATCTATTCCATTATTCTTGTGTATGTTTCATATGAAAAATGTTATGAAGTTTTCTCCCCTCACAAAAATACATATTCCCTTATCTCATTAAGCCCTATCTCACACAACACCTATTCCCCCTCTGTTGCCCAGCTCCCCGCTCCATCACTGGGGGTCTCCCCAGATTGCATTGCTATTTAAAAAGTATAAAAGAATCGCATGCATTTCCTCCCCACACAGGCCATTTATTCAGTTTAAAATCTCAGGCAAGTGTGGGTGCAATTCTGAGAAGGAAATGAACCTGGGTTTGGGTGATTGGTGAGATTTGGCATTATTTCCCAAATGCTCTGACTTCCTTTTTTACCTTGTCTGTGGAATGTAATATTTGTTTTCATCAGTTGTAGTATTTTAGCCTATGCTGGTCAGAGCTGCCTTCGTATAGTAAGCTGGATACTCACATGAGAAAAGTCACTCTGAGAGATTATTACAACCCTAAAGACCACATGTTGACCAATACATCCAACATTTTTATGCACTTGAATTTTGATTTCTGTTTGCATTAAAATTACTGCATGCATATTTGTGAAATCCGAAGTTTAAAATACATAAGCCAAAAATTACTGGTTTTCTCCTTCCTCCATCTTCTACCAGTAATTCACTCCGAGATGTTTACTGTTAAAGGTTTGGCATGAATCCTTCACACACACACATGCGTGAGTATGCACATGAATGTGTAAATATTCATGTGTGATTTATATACCTTTTCTTCTAATAAAATGATAAAGTAGTATTGTGCATGCTGGTCTGCAAATATAATTTCTGTTTATAATTTATGCATTTATATGTCATGACCTATAGATCTATTTCAGTTTTTAAAATAGCTATATAATTTTTTATTCAAGATCAAAACTACAATGAACATCTTTTATATAAATATTTAACTGTTGGATCAACAAATATATATATTTTTTAATTTGATAAAGTATGTATTTTGAAATGAGATAAAATTTCACGTTAAATATGTTTAAATGTGCTATAAATTTATAGCAACTTAAATTCTCTGTTACCTACTCTACTAGCATTATCAACGAGTAAAGCAAAATTCTATTCTTTATGACTCACCTAATATAGATTTCCTAGTGGCACAGGTGAAAGATGTGGACCGGCTCATTTTAATAAGACCTGAAACCCTGTTGAAGTGGATTTTTTTTTCATAGCTCTGCCCATTACTTACCTGCGCATATGACCGTGAACACATTATTTAATCTCAATGTCATATTGTTCTAGTGAAGGTTAAGAGCACATGTCCTAGAATTTCAAGAAATGTGAAGACAAACACACAGAGAATATAGTCAATTAAGAGTACAGCTGAAAAAAATGCATTTAACATACATGTAACATACACACCAACACACACATAGAAATGAGATAATACATTATAAATACGAGCAAGTGAGGCCAAACTCATCAGCGTCAGCTTGCATGCTAGAGAAACTACAATCTGTTTTCTCATTATTCGTGATACTTAAAGATTTCACACCTTATCTAACATATGTAGGCCATGGAGACACAAAGGAGTAAGTGATAAGATATATGTAAATGTCAGGGAATGTATAGTCCTTAATACAATTAAGAGGCTACAGCTGTGTCCATAACAAGTCAGGGTCATTTTCATGTGCAAAAGGCAGACATTACTGATTTATATAACAGCCCCCTAATGTATTAATGCCTATATTAACCTGGGAAACTTTGGCTCAGGAAGTAAGATTTAAGAAAAAGGCATATTTGCTCTAGGTGTACTATTAATTAGTGTCAGCAGTGTTGTGTTTTGTGGAAGAAATATATATGTATTTATCTATATAACAGCTTACAAACACACACATGTGTATGCATGTATATAAAATTGGAGCTATGCTACAATGCAAGAACATTTTTATGTCACTCTTAAGAATCTAGTTTAACCTCCAGAGACATAATTACGTGGTTTAACCACACTTATATTTTCATGCAAATATCAAAACAGGTTCTATCAATGTCAATCAGCTAATATCATTCTTACATTCTTATGTTTGTTTTGAAAAATTTTAAAGCCTGTGCAAAAGCATAAAGAAGTGCTTCCTTTGAGGGATCCCAAAATCATCAGTTTAGCTCTATCCTGTATAAGAAACTCAGTAGGCTTGGGAGATCACATAGCAAGCGTATCATCCTGCTGACTGAGTTACTGACAAAGGTTGCTCATCACCGAAAATCAGACATATTATAAACCAGTATGTGATAGGCAGCTAGTCAACAAATAGGTTGTGAATTTCTACACTTGAGGTCAAGGCAAATCTACTTCCTCAGCAGCTTCCTTGAGAAGCTCTGTTAATAATCTATATCAGGAAAACACTTTAATAAATATGTTAATGACAATAATAATAGTAAATGCTTTTGTAGCTCTTACTATGAGCCGGGCACAGTTTTGAGCGTTCTATGCACATTTATTAATTTAATCTTCCTGAAGTTTCTTACAAGTGAGGCAAGATGAGACAGAGAGGTTAAACAGTCTTCTCAGTGTCACACAGCAAGTAAGTGACAGTCTGGATTTAAACCCAAACTATCTGGCTACCATTCCTTGCTGTTATCCAGAACACTATATAATCTTTCTTCTATGCCTTGACACATAGGTAGATCCTTTTAACATGTAGGTATTAGCTAGCATCAATTTTTCAGAGAAGATAGACACACACTTGTTGGATAGAAACACGGTTTAACTGCTTTCCAAGAAAACAGTTCTGGCTAACGTTGAATGGCTTTTTTGTTTGCATCTCACCACTCATTAATTGGCTGCTTAAGACCATCTTTAATATAAAGATGGATTTCCTAACTTGGTTACTAACTTAAACATTAATAATTTTGTTTCTGATGAATCTATACATGATATCAGAATCTATATCTGTATTTAGAAAAATAAAACAGAAGCTTGGAAAACCCATAGTTTAATTTGTGCAGAAAATACTGTTGTAAAGAGGAAAATGCTTCATACAAAATATAACAGCAATTACTCGTATGCTTAGAAACAGGGTCCTCTTAGTTGTATAGACACAAATCTGGAACCATGAGGCTAATCTATGTTAATTTCCTAATGTACCCTGCAGATACTCCTATTAGATTCAAGACATTCAAGAATATCTTGAGAGTTAAGGTCACTCATATCATTATCACTTATCTTGGGAAGCTTCTTCAGAGTGTATTTTATTATGGCCCATCAAAGATTGATTATTGAACCATCAGAAAGGTGCCCTACCAATTAGCCAAATATTTCTCTCCAATCCATTTGCAGAATAACAAACAATAGAGAATCAATATGCTAGGCATTATGGGGAAACAGCAATGTCTTTCTTATCTTGTGGTCTTTGCTAGAGCACCAATTACAAGACTACTCCATGAGTATCCATTCAGTAAGTTGCCAAACTGCATTGTAAACAGAGGTATTTAAGATATGACCCTGAGTTTCAGAGTGTTTATAAGTTATTTGAAGAGACAAATTTAATGTATCCGAAATAATAGAAGGAAGAACTGAGTGGGAAAGAAAGAGAGTCAGAGGGAGGCATTTGGACTGCCTTCAGTAACACCAAGTCACGACCGAATCAGCAAATAGCACATTTCTGTAAGAATTCAGAAGGCCAAAATGCAAGGAATGTCCCCCCCCACCACCCAAGCTTCTTGTCTGAAATAAAGGAAACAGTGGCCAGATGTGTAGATTTGAGTTCTTGCCTCTTCCTCTTCTTGCAGAAATTAGACAAGAAAAACCAGAGTATAGTGACTGTGGGCTTAATCAGTGGCTCAGATCCTGTGACAGGCTTCATCCTAAGCCACCCCGTTAACTGTGGCACGCCTTGTTAATTGCTGTTCTCCTACATCCCAGCCCCATCCACCTGCCATATATGTCTTCAGGTTAGTTCTGAACTTTTGTCCTTTTCTCCTCATGCCATCAAAAAAAAAAAAAAAAAAAAAATAGGGACACCTGGGCGGCTCAGTCAGTTAAGTGTCCGAATTTTGGTTTCTTGGTTTCAGCTCAGGTCACGATCTCACGGTTTTGTGGGGTTGAGCCCCGCATCGGTCTCTATGCTGACAGTGCAGGACCTGTTTGGGATTCTTTTTCTCCCTTTCTGCCCTGTCCCACTCATGCTGTCTCTCTCTCTATAAAAAATAAATAAATAAATAAATAAATAAATAAATAAATAAATAACTTAAAAAAACTAAATGGTACTCACATGTTTACATATCCTAGGAAACAATCTTGTTCAAGGTCAATAGTCAAATGAAATCACTTACATCTCTCTCTTTCTTTCCCCAGCTTTATACTTGAGCCCCATGGGTTCTCTTTAGAGACTTTAGAGGAGTTATGTTTTTCCAGTTCTTGCTCTGACATAAATAACCATTCATCCATTCATAGACCCACATATAGGTATTCATGTATGTATATATATGAAAAGAGAGACAGTTTACCTGTTGGTGTGTGTGTGCAGAAGAGAGAGGGGAGAGGGAGAGCCAGAAAAGGGGAATTTTGGTGCCAGAGATGGGGGCAATTTAGTCATTTACCGGATAATTCTAACTCTATGTCTGGAATGGCTAAGTGGCTTTTATCAGAGCTATGTAATTCACTTGGATATCATTTCATTTTTTTTCATTCTTAGGCAAAGCCCAGTGATGAGGATGGTGAGAGGATTTTCTTCCCTGGGAGTTGTAAGAACACAATAAGGCCACCATCATGTCTATCTCTGTAGAAATTGTGTCCTAAAATAAGCGAGTACATTTAGAAAGAGCACGTTGCTTACAGAGTGTGTTAGACCTTTGTGTTTCAGTCAATAGCAGCCTAGAGATATCAATTTTATCTGTGTAAACAAGTTACACTGCTTGTCTCCCCCACCTTCCTTCCCTCTTGGCTGCCCCCGCACACCCATCCCCTCTCCAGTCTACACATCTACAGAAGACTCTGAGTGTGTCCTTTTGGGAGGATAGAAACTATGTTGCATTCATCCGTCTATGAAATCTTCCCAGCTTGAGATATAATTGATGTGTCATCAATATATGTTAAATCTTCTGTGGCCAAATGCAGACTCAGATAGCCACATACAGCGATGGTTTTGTGTGAAAATGCACTGCGAAGATCTTAGGAGTAAGTACAGGGTTTCGGAGGACAAAAGGGGTGGGGAGTCCCAAGATAACATATTCCACTGAGGACCTTCGTCCAGCAGAGTTTGACTCTTCACTTTGCCCTCTGGCCTTGTGTTTGCTGATCTCATATATTCTACACACACCATCTCTTCTAATGGTAACAGTTCTACTGCAGCTAGGAATTACTATCCACATTATACTAACAACAAAGTGCCCAGTGGGTGAATCGCGCTCAATAAAAAGCATCCCTCTTATCCAGCCGTTAAACAGTTTTGTATTTAATTCCAACTCAAGGTGATTTCTCTGCCCACTTAGGATATATCTCCAGTACTGTTGGTATTCTTTGCATTCCCATTCAGTGTTGAAAATATCTTTCCTCACAGTTCCAAGAGATTCCCCACAAAGAGGAAAATTGGCCTAATATCCCAGAGTTTTAAAGGCGTGCTTTCCTGTGACCCTTTATTGTGGCAGAGATAGTTCTTGGATACATGGATGGATGGAGAGAAATTTGAATATGTACAATATGGAAAGATGGAGAAAGATGCACAAAGATTTCTAGACAGTATGACTGTGGCTCGTGTTAGATGTGTGCTTCTGTTGTTCCTACATTCTCACATGACTGCTTTAATGCACACTCTCATGGTTTCCGTGGGTCAGAGAAGTAAAAGCTAAGGCAATGAGCAACCCCATGTCTCAACCTAGTCCATTTTTCTCCCTGTATGATTTACTTCAATTACTATTCCACGTCGCAAACTTCACAGAAACTCTGAATTCACCCCGGAAACACGAGAGTCTAGTTTTCTGTTTGAAACACAATCTAAATCCCGCAAATTCAGGAACATGCGATGTCCCCTTGGCTCTCATGTTTCACTCCTCTACTAAACCCAACTGAGGCAAATAATTTTTATATCACTTAAAGAGTTGCGTCTCTTCTTTATTTAACTCTGTCACATATTTCAGATGTGGAATTTAAGGAAAATTATTCCCTACCTACTAATAGCATAGAATATTTTTCAAAATTCACCATATAGATTTTAATTTGAGGCAAATATTCAGGGTGAGTCAGTGTGTCTGCTATTCAAATGCGTGCAGCATGTCATGGCCTTGTGATGTAGTATAAACCCCACATGTCACCCACTGGACTCTCCATTCCACTCTCCTCTCTTTTTCTTTGTAAGTAAAATTCTGTTGTATGTTTTCAAAATAATCCAAAGAAACTGCTATCTTTAATCAGAGATTACAGATTTATTAGGCCAAAGGCATGAAGAAAAACATTTCAGGTGTTACTTATCAACTGCAATTACTAATATTTTTTAAGTTAACGTATTTATTGTGAGAGAGAGAGAGAGAAAGAGAAAGAGCAACTGGGGGAGGGCCAGAGAGAGAGGGAGGCAGAGAATCCCAAGCAGGGTTCAAACTCACAAACCAGGAGATCATGACCTGAGCTAAAGTCAGACACTTAACTGACTGGGCCACCCAGGCACCCCTGCAATTACTAATTTTAAAGTTCATTCCATTAGGACATTTTAAGAGGCTTTGATGAATTCCATTATCAACTTCCTAACTTTTAGCTTTCTTTTTTTGTTAATGTCTATTTATTTTTGAGAGACAGAGGGAAACAAAGCACAGAATCCAAACCAGGATCTGGCCCTGAGCTGTCATCACAGAGCCCCACATGGGCCTTGAACCCATAAACCGTGAAAACATGACCTGAACCAAAGTCGGATGCTTAACAGACTGAGCCACCCAGGTTCCCCCTGGGTTTCTTAAGCTTTCTTAAGGGATAACTATTTATGTACAAAGGATTCTGCTATGGCAGGAATGAACAAAGCCATAAGTAAATACAATTCTTATATTTTCATATACCTGACTTCAAACTGGACCCGTAGGCCATTATTTAAATATATTTTTTAAATGCCCAGAAATAAACCAAAATTATACGGTCAGTTGATTTATGACGAAGAATATACAATGGGGAAAAACAGTCTCTTCAATAAATGATGCAGAGAAAATGAAACAGCTACATGCAAAAGAATGAAACTGGACCAATTTCTCACACCACACATAAAAATAAACTCAAGGTGGATTAAAGAGCTAAATGTAAAACGTGACACCATAAAACTTCTAGAAGAAAATATAGGCAGTGGTTTCTTTCACATCAGCTGTAGAAACATTTTTCCTAGGTATGTCTCCTGGGGCAAGGCAAACAAAAGCAAAAGTAAACCATTGGGACCACACCAAAATAACAAGTTTTTGCACAGAGAAGGAAACCATCAAGAAAACAAAAAGGCATCCTATAGAATGGGAGAAGATATTTGCAAATGACATCCCATAAAAGGTGAATATAAAAATATATAAAGAACTTATACAACTCACCACCAAAGATCATCATCATCATCATCATCGTCATCTGATTAAAGTGGGCAGAGGACCTGAATAGATATTTCTCCATAGAAGACAGATGGAGATGGCCAACAGATACATGGAAACATACGCATCATCTCTCATCACTAGGGAAAGACAATTCAAAACAACATGCAATGAAGTATCGCCTCAGAATGGTGAGAATACAGAAGACAAGAAATAACAAGTGTTGGTGAGGTTGTGGAAAGGGTGTGCTGTTGGTGGGAATGCAAATCGGTGCAGCCACTTTGGAAAACAGTATGGAGATTCCTCAAAAAATTAAATAGAAATACCATATGATCCAATAATTCCGCTATTAGGTATTTGTCCAAAGAAAACAGAAACAGTAATTTGAAAAGATATATGCACCCCTATGTTACAGCAGCAGTATTTACAGTAGCCAAGGTATGGAAACAACCCAAGTGTCCATCGATAAATGCATGGATAAAAATTAAAAAAAAAAAAAAAGACGTGGTATATACATTAAAGACATATAGGTATAGACAGGAAAGACAAATACCATATGATCACATCTATATGTGGAATTTTTAAAAAAACGAATAAACAAAACAAGAGTAGAAACAGACCCATGAATATAGAGAACAAACCGATGGTTGCCAGAAGAGAGGGGAGTGGAAGATACAGGCTTTCAGTTACGGAATGTGTAAGTCATGGGAATACAAGACACAGTATAGGGAGTGTAGTCAACGATACTGTGATAGCCTCGCGTGGTGGCAAATGGAGAAGCTGCTTTTGCAGAGAGCATGGCATAACATACAAGCTTGTTTATGTTGTGTACCTGAAACTAACGTTACATTGTGTGTCGACTCCACTTAAATAATAAATAAAACAAAAAAATTAAACAAAGTGCACTGTTTAAGTATTGGACAGGTGTGAGGAAAACATGCAACTGCTGAATCAATTTTCGTAGATTTTTACATACGAAGTAAGCTGACCACCTGTTATCGGTATTTCCTACATCATGGTCCACTTCCACTTTATTTTTTGCTTCATGTAGATTTATACGTAACAGACATAGTAATATTTGTGTGGCACCAGATTTACATAGTTGAGATTGCTTAATGATTTCCGATGAACATGATTAAATATATCATTATTTTCTGGAAAACTAAGAATTAAATTGTTTGAGCAAATTACCAATCTTCATCTTTTTAAAAGACAAACCTTAAAGCTTTGTGGGTTTTTTTTTTTAATTGTGACCTAGCTGAATATTGTGAAAAAAAAAGCATAACATTTTACGAGTTTTTAACATGGTTTCTATGATAAGATATTTATTTTCTTTCTGATGGTACAAGATAAAGTACATTTATTAATAGCATTCAACTTTACTTCTACATTTGAAAGTATGTAAACCTTAGTACATAACTGGAATTTCTTCTGTAACCCCTATAATGTTAGCTAAAGAGACTTGAATTTTCTATAACTGAGAAACCATTTTTAAGTTGTTGACTTTTCTTGTTTGCTATCTTATAATCTCACCTCCCTTCAAAAAACTTAATTTATCTTAGTGATTTGGCATAAAGCATAGCTATAAAAATATCATACAACTATTTTACATTGGTTTTTTTTCTCTCTAAAAAAATCTGGTTAATTTTAGTGCCATGAATATTGAGTACATTATAATAAAAAAAAAGTTAAGTATAACAAAACTATATACATTAATGTACCAATACTTAAGGAATGATATGTAATGAGAAGTGTATAAATCTCAGCAGGTATCAGGGACCAAATGCAATAACAAGAACAAGTAATATTCTGTCTTTAGAAAAGCTGATTATACTAAACATTTTAATCTGCCAATCAGTTTAGTCCTTTGTGTGATAAAACTGTCAGTAATCTAATATCTACTTAATTAGAGTGTTCTAGAAGTTTGTAAAAACTCTGATGATGGTGAGTACTGTATATATATGAAACATAATACTTGTCTGCTTTCACAGTCACTGAAGAATTATCTCTTCCCTAAAGACCTTCTGAACACTTATATTCATCCCCAGATATATGATGAATAATCCTTTCCTGATATTTACTTATTAGGATCTTCATTTTGTAACTTATATGTATTTCTGTTATTGACACACACCAAAAATTATATATCTGGACTTTTAATGTTTTACATACAGTTTTAAATCCTATAATTTTATCATTCCATCTTAATTTTTAATGTAAGTTCATTCTTGTATTCCATGAATATTTCTGGCATCTCTAATAATACTTCCATTCATTACCCACATACATAAAACACCCCACTTTGGGAGGCAGTGGGATGATTCAGAAATAGCTACTGTCACCTCAGAGTGTTACTGCCTGGTGAGGAAGACACACAGTCTGGATTAGGAAGGTAATAATACAATATGGACTAGATTTATGCTAACGTAGAGGAATATATGAAATATCCTGTATATTCAGAAGGGAATACAATTCCTTGTATTGAGGTAAGCAGGATATAAGTGGCTTTGACTTATAATCTGATAGAGAAGAACAAGAATTTGGTCGTATAGAAATATTTAAAAATCAGGTGTCAAACAGACAAAGCAGAAGTAGCCGTAAGCTTAGCCATTTAGCTACCAGAACAGCAAAGAATTTGTTTTGAGGATTAGGTCTTAGTAAAGGGAGAGTAAGGGGATAGCATGGGGTAACTCAGAATGGGTGAGATTCTAAAACTTCTTGAGTAGGAAGATAAGAAATCTCGATTTATTTGAAGCAAATAGCTCAGCAAATAGCTAAGAGTTAACTCTGTGTGCTTCTGCTGACTCTGTGGAGCTACCTGCTTCTTCAAGGGTAAAACTATAATTTTTTTCCCTTCCATGGGGTTTGCACAGAGCACTCATACACTTGGGGTCCAATAACTCTGACCTTCCTCCAGTGATGTGGCTAAAGTGTTGGGGATCTTAAGGATACCGAGCCCAGTGCTAGCTAGCACACAGCCTTAAACAATAATTGTCAGGTCAAACCTCCAGTGGTTGGTATGCCTGCCAAAGATTTATCTAAATACACCCAGCCACTTTGCCCTACAAGTTAGCTTAGAAATCTTGATAGAGCAGGCTCTCTGGAAGATTGTTATTTCCTTTCTGACATGCACAAAGCAGAATTTACTCTGAGAATGGCCTTTCACCTAGTATCTTGATATATCTACTTCTGAAACTAGGAAGTCACTGACATGTAGAAATATGTTTTTTTCCTTAACTGACACTTTGGCATTATTTAAGAATCAGAAGAGAACGACTTAAGTGGGCTTGTTCTTTATTTCTTATTTTATCTCTCCACCCATTCAGTGTTAAATGAGTGTCTATTATATACTAGATACCATGCAAGGTGACAGGAGTGCCAAAAAGAATATGCTGCTGGCCTCCAGTCTGCTAGATAGTACACAGGAGGAAATAGTTATGATAAATTACGAGAAGTGCCAAAACACATAGGAAATACTTGCTGAAAACCCAAGAAAGTAATTCCTACTTCTCGCTGCATAAGTTTTATACTTTATTGAATATCCATCCCATATCTTTTAATTTTTTTTCCTCTTTTTTTTTTCTTTTCTTGTTTTGTTAATGTTTATTATCTATTCCGAGAGAGAGAGAGAGAGAGAGAGAGAGCGCGCGAGCATGCGTGAGCCAGGGACGGACAGAGAGGAGAGGGAGAATCCCAAGGAACCTCCACTGTCAGCACAGAGCCCGATATGGGGCTCCACCTCACAAACCATGAGATCATGAGCTGAGCCAAAACTAAGAGTCAGATGCTTAACTGACTAAGCCCCCCAGGCACCCCTTTTCTTTTCTTTTTTAATGATAAGACTGATCAGGTCAAAGTAATTCATTTGTATAAACTCCCTAATCTCTGAGTTAGTAAGGCAACAGCATTATGCTTTATAACTATGCTGATTCAAAGCCTTTTCTGTTAAATTATAAGGTCAAGTAGGAAGGAAAAAAGACCTGTTTCCTGTACCCAACCCCCACTTTTCCTCTCCGTCAACGAGATCTTGCACACTGGGTGGTCTGTTGTCTTGGAGAAGTAAATTATGATGGGCATATGCATCAGACAAGTTTGGGTTTATTACCAGCCTACATTATGAATTCTGACTGCCAGCGTCTATACTCTTGGACACAGTAGTTTATAAAACTGTTACTATGCATTTATCTCTATGTTGAACTGTGACTATGCATCTGTTACTATGCAGGTTTCACATAACTCATTATTTTAATGTCTGAATCCTTATAATGTCTAATTTAGAACTGGTAGTCCTAAAGCAACAAGAATTTAAGTGACTTTCCCTAGGTCAAAAGGAGGTCTTCATGAAAGTGGAATTCAAACTCTTAATTCTTCTATCAGAAAATGAAGCGAAACTCTGAAAATTTCTAATACCTTCCCACATATGTATTTCCCTACATACAAGTTTTTTAATTTATTTATTTTATTAAACTGCAGGGAGAATTTGAATTAGGACTATAATCTTTTGCTTATTCCACTTGAGCGATCCCGAGAGTTGGCGAATTCCTAACATTAAATGATTTTTTTTTTCTCGTTGACTCTATTTGTGTGGGTCTAACACACCTTTCCACAGTTAAAAAGATAACAGAACTACAGAAGCTGACACACAGGCTTCGAGAGATCTTATCTCTCCTGTGGTAATATGATTCCGCCGTGTGACCACCACTCTGGGAACCTTACCTCAAACCCACATATCAACAAGATACTGGATCTTGAATAACAAATGAGGGAAATGAGAGTGAAAAGCAGAGAAGGCATTCTCTTCAATAATAGAAAATCGCTCCTCTGGAGAGGCCTGCCCTCCGTGAGCCCAGTAGTCCCCTACGGGCCATCCCCTTTAATTCTGAGAAAAGCTTTCGTTCACTGTTTCTCTCAGAAGTCAAGGTCACTTCAGAGAGACAATTTATGATCTCGTATTCTTCTGGCTACACCTTCTGGCTACTGCCTTGCAATCCTAGCCGAGTCATACTGTCACACAAAGGGTCCCCAGACCTTCCACTGTTTCACAATTCAGGGACTCTGTTCTCTCCTCTTGGCCCTTCTGTCTACTCTCTGACACTTTTCCTTGTAACTTCCTTTTCCTTCCTATTCTGAGAAGTTATGATTTAAGAGTATGGACTTACAGAAAAAGCACTTTATGCATGCAAAGTTTTACAATATTTCACTGAGATTTCTCAGACTGACCACCAATTTAAAAGAGCCAGGAATTCATGTGTGGGACGTATCCTCAAGTAAAAGCCACTTAAATCCAAATGGTGGGGTAAAAAAAAATAGTCCTCTATAGATTCTAGCTTGATAGTATACAGTTAACATTATCACATTTCTTTATTAACAACTTAGTCCTTCAATTAAATAATAAAATTAATTAGGTCTTTGAAGGGAAAGTGACTGTGGTATATAGATCAAAGCATTCAGACTTCCTGAGTTTTTCCAGGTGATAGAACTCCGATTTTCCAAACACATTCCATGTTTTCTATGGCAATCTAGCAATTTATTATCAAATAGTGTTAGTACATGTATGTTCTAATCCAGAATCAGTTTACTGAACATATCAGATTCCTGGACACACTATCATTGATCCAATTAAAACAAAGCTGGCTTTAGACACAAACCTGTATCATAAAAATGGGGCTTGGAGTATGGGGAACATTTCTGTTTATGGATAACATGTCTGTTCATGGACTGAAGTTCTAAGGAGACATCATTTCTGCCATGTTATATTGCATTGTTTTTTGAATCATTGAAGTAATTTGCAGTGTAAAAGACAACCATACTAAATAACATATATATTTTTTATGTGAGATCCTAGGAAAGTGCATGCAAGCACCCAATATGCAATGTCAAGGCAGCTAAAATAACAATGCATTTTCTTTCATTCTTTCTTTTTTTTAATTTTACAGAAAGAGAGAGAGAGAGAGAGAGAGACCAGGGGTTGGGGGAGAGGGGGAGAGAGAGAGAGCGAGAGAGAGAGAGAGAGGGAGTGAGAGAATCTTAAGCAGGATCCACCCTCAGGGCAGAGCCTGACACAGGGCTCGATCTCATGACCCTGGGATCATGACCTGTGCTGAAAGCTAGAGTCAGAGGCACAACCGACTCAGCCACCCAGGCGCCCCGGAACCATACATTTTTCTATGAAATTACTCCATCCATACAGAGAAAGCCTTTCTACTTACTAATCCTGGTAAATGGAATTCTTCCCCTTAAAATATGTGGCAATTTTTACACCTTCTTAAGGAACTACTGAAAAGTATCATCTTATCACTACTAGTTATGTAAGAGTGGGAAAAATCTGGCTAGAGAAACCAAAATCAGTGTCCTTAAGCCTTTATCCTTATGTTCTCTCCTCTTCTCTAATGACATAAATTTACGTAGCATCTGTTAGTTTTCGCTGAGAATGTGGAGGTAGCCGATATGCTTTAATAAAATACGATTCCCAAAAGGAAGTACTATAAAGGAATGTAAATCCAGTCAAGGCAGGAGTCAGTAAGTGAATCCCAGACCCATCACAGGCAAGGCATCGCCAACAGAGTGTGTTTGGCCGTGAACAAGGGAGGTTGCTTAAGATGCCAGGGCATTTGCAAAACATTTCCCAGTTGTGTCAAAGGGAAATGTAATAGACATTAAACTTTTTAATGGCAGTAAGTAAAAAATCCATTTTGTAAAAAATTTTTCATACCGTGTTTTCAATGCGACAGGTAGAGGAGCTTAAAAAAATAAGATGTGAAGTTGGAAAATGAAGTGATCATTTAAGAAGCCTTATAAAATACGATAGTATTTTAGACGTGTCATTTCCATTGAAGTGAAAATAAACATGAAACATATGGTTCAGGTTAAGAGGTCACAGGAAAACAAATTTAAAGTCTTAAGGCCAAAGTCTTCATGGAAAAAGGCTTGTTGAGTTCTGTTGAATTCAAAATCCTACTTAAAAGGTTTGAAGATCCAAAGGGGGCATTAGAGGCAGATTGCTCAGGTCACAAAACTCAGAAGAGAATGCTCCTACCGAAACATTCCCAAGGATGTTCCAGATACCTGGTCACCACCTGTATGTACATAGGGGAAGGCGTCATTTCCTCCCAGACCACTGGAATTATTGGTCTGCCAGTGCTGGTGGGGATCATCCTGGGAGTCAAATGCCTAGAGTATGGAAAGCAAAAGTAGCGTGGTGTAGTAGATGCCAGAGGACCAACCGTGCCTGCCTGCAGGCCATGGTTAATAAGAGTTTGGATTTTGTTCCAGTTGCAATGGGAGCCCACTCTGGGTGTCAGGCTGGGAGGGGTGTGTGGAGAACAACATGATTCAGTTTGCATTATAAGAGAATTGATATAAGGATCTCACAAACTGTGAGATCATGACCTGAGCCAAAGTCAGACAATTACCAGCTGAGCCACCCAGGTGCCCCAGTACCTTTTTTAGAGGTGCAGTGGGGAGAAGCCATTGGAATGGGACGGGTTTGCGAGTTAAATGACCACTTAGGAACCTGTTCTGTAGACCAGACCACCGACACTGGGTCCTCAGAATAGGTGACGGGAAGAAGGGGAGGGAAATGTAAGACTCAAAGCACAGGGATGACTTTTGGATTGGACATGGGGGGTGAGGGCACAAGAGGATACAGAGATCAATCCTAGATTGCAGCTTGAGTTTCTGCCTGGGCAGTAATGGCATTTATTGAGATGAGAGCCATGTTGGGTGAGTGCATAGGAGTGAGAACTAAAAATCAAGGAATGTATTTAGACGTGCTAGTCGGTAATGACTATGGATAATAAAAGGACAGCTAGTATTACCATGCACTTTACCATGTGCCAGTCTGAGTTTTAATCAGTTTAAATTAACATATTTGTACTTATGATAACTTTGCTACTAGTCCTATCCCCATTTTCCAGATGAGAAAACCGAAACCTAAGAAGGTCCAATGTCACACTGCCAGGGTGAGGTGAAACCGGTGAAACTGTGAGCTCTGACTCCAGAACCGTTGTTTTTAAATGTTTCGTGTATACCACCTCTCCATTTGTTGCATTATTTAGAGAAGTAAACAATGATAGGAATAATTTTGAAAGTCAGGAGAGAAGGCTGTACTGCAGACATAAATTTAGGGGCTGTAATTACGAGACCAGTTTCAGCGGAGCAGTGACAACACTGTGCGTTCTGGGGCGGAAAGACAAGGACGTAGAAGCTGTGATCCCGGAAACCAAAGAACCACTGAGGGAGAAAACCACGCCAAACAGCGTGCAGATAAGGATGTCATGGAGGGTTTCTTGGTAAATTGAAGATCTAATTTTATTTATTCATTCATTCATTCATTCATTCATTCATTCATTTATTATCTGTTTAAACAATGAAGGAGGCAAGTCCATCAGTTGAGAGAATGGGGTGAAAGAAAGGTAGGATGAGATGAGAGGTAAACCAGACTCTGTTTTGGCCCCACTCCCTTTAGGGATGCGATTTAAGAGATCATAGTTCTCTGAGATGTCGTAGCCGTGATACAGTCATAGTCCACACAGACACATACACACGTGCACACGCACATCCACAATATCACGGCATCTAAGGATGGTGAGAGGCACAGCATCGTGTAACATACCACAGAAAAGTCAAGAAAGTATTTTTTTTCAATATTTTTGTCTAGATGCTTATTTATTTTTTTTTAACATTTATTTATTTATGAGACAGAGAGAGACAGAGCATGAATGGGGGAGGGTCAGAGAGAGGGAGACACAGAATCTGAAACAGGCTCCAGGCTCTGAGCTGTCAGCACAGAGCCTGACTCGGGGCTCGAACTCACGGACCGCGAGATCATGACCTGAGCCTAAGTCGGCCGCTTAACCGACCGAGCCACCCAGGTGCCCCATGCTTATTTATATTTAAGAGAGAAAGTGTGAGTGGAGGAGGGGCAGAGAGAGGGGGAGACAGAGGATCCAAAGTAGGCTCTGCATTGACAGCAGAGAGCCCGATGCAGGGCTTGATCTCACGAACTGTGAGATCATGACCTGAGCCAAAGTCAGACAATTACCAGCTGAGCCACCCAGGTGCCCCAGTACCTTTTTTAGATAGCGTGAGTGGGAGAGAGGGAGGGGGGGGGGAGAGAGAGAGAGAGAGAGAGAGAGAGAGAGAGAGAGAGAGGATCTTAAGCAGGTTCCAGGCTCCATGGAGCCCCTCCAGGGCTTGATTCCGCAACCCTGGGACCATGACCTCAAACTGAAATCAAGAGTAGGACGTTCAACTGAATGAGCTACCCAGGTGCCTCTTGTACTTTAAAAAGGAGTGTTAGTAATTTTTAAACAATGCAACTCTGGAAAATCAGGTTTTTCCTGCATCATTGAGTACAGTATCACTGGCTGAAAATGAAAAGAGCTTTTCCATCATAGAGTCCTTTCTTTTACTTTCCTCTTCCCAAGTATTTATATCCAGTGGAACAGAATGGGTCCATTAACTCCTCAGGCTTTCCTGGAAAAGGCTTGCCTCAACTTCCCAGTGTCTTTCAAGAATCATTGTATCCCACATGCTCATTTTTTTCCCCTCCATGTTTTTATTTTCTAAACACATTAATTAGCTATCCTGGAAAACTATTATTTGCAAACATCTACTGGCACTATCCACCCTTCATCACCATATTAACAATTATAAAAGGCGTATATCAATTCTTACGATCTTACCACCTCCTATACGTCAAATTTAATTATCTTGGAAGCCTTGAGGCCACTACGCCTTTTTGTGTATCCATATAGCCATAGGTGGGCATGGAGAAACACAGCTATTATTTCTAAGTGGCAGTGTTCAGTTTAGTAATTGCCTGGTGTGTGTGTGTGTGTGTGTGTGTGTGTGTGTGTGAGTGAGAGAGAGAGAGAGAGAGAGAGAGAGAGAGAGAGAGAGAGAGAAACAGAGACAGAGGGAGAGACAGAGAGAGAGAGATCTGTGGTAAGAGATATTTTTTTTCTGATACTTCAACAATGCCATAATTGCACTTGAAAAACATACAGAGAGCTTATTACCTGGTTTTAAAAGAAAGCAAACAAACGACAAATTAGTTCTAATACTAGAAAAATTGACAGCTTAGAATGATGTACGTTCAAAGTATCTCCTCATTAATTCATCCCTTTATTTGTTCAAGAATATCTTTTAGATATTCAACAACATTCATATTTTCTTGAATAACTTTTATTATTTTAATGAATGAATAAGATACATATAATAATTCATTCTTTCAAGAATAGTTTGTGGAATACTTTTACGAGGCATTTATTTCCTGGGCAGGGTTTATGTACAATTTATATTTCCAAATGAATTGGATAAAAGCCCTGCCTCCAGATATTAACCAAAATGACTAGAGATCCTCAAAAATAACTTTAATAAAGGTCAAAATAGAAAACGCTTCTATGACCATGTCTTTTGTTTGTTTTCTGACATAACTTATGCAACTGGATGCTAAGAGCTGTCTTAGAGCATCCAGAAGAAATTTTAGTTGCTCTCATTTATTATTTTAGAGGAACAATCAATAAGTTGATCCTCCCAGACCTATTTTGCCTCTGGGGATAAAAAAACAGAAACTGGGCATTCCCTTGATTTTGGGATCTAGCCCACCCTACAGCTCCAATAACTGGGCTCCTGCCTTATCTTTAACCACTGATTTTCTCTTTGTCTTTTCATTTTTTTCTACAACCACCTAACTATGGATGAACCAAGCCACTTGTCGTTTCTTTCCTCATGTCTGTACCTCTGACCCCTTTTCAAAGAAACTTCTCAACCTTCCCACAGGTGTTACTGCTGACTGGTGACGTGGGCCCCTTAATGCTACTGTTCAACTGTTTCATTTTAGTTCTGGTTCAAAGTCCTCTGACATTTTCCTTATCATTGATGAAAACTCTGACCTCTCTCCTGAAGGCAGCTGGTGATCTCTTACCTCTTTCCCTCAGCCCAACCATCTTCCCTTGTACTAGAACCGCTCCAAATCCACCCCCACTGTTAATGATGAACTATAATAGAAAAAAAAAAACTATAATAAAGGGAACTCTGCTAAAATGTACCTCCCCACACATGCACAGGCTGTGATATTTCTCTTTATTCTTAGCTCTGCTCATCTGGGTGGAAGGTGTGTTCTTACTCCTGAAGTCTATTCATCTGCTTGAGTCTTTATTTCCTTTTGTCTCCTCTACAACATCTACTGTTTCCTCTCTACCAATTACTTTGCCTCCCCCCACCCAAGCCAAACCTGGATAAATACCTCTCACCTTTAAACCAAAGTGTCTTTTAAACCTGTCTCCCTTTTAGCTCTATCTCTGACTACTCTGTACATCTTTTATGTTTCAAACTTGTGACTTCTTTCCTGTGAATTACCACCTGACTTCTCTCTTCCCTCTCTAGAAGCACTGTGTCACTCCCTGCTTCCCAATTTTCCAGCCACCTGCACTAGCCCTATAACAATGAAATGATCAGTCTTTTTTGTATCCACTTCCTCAAATAGGCCGTGAACTATTAGAGAATGAGTCTTCACTCTTGTGTGCCCGTTTTCAGTCCAGGGCACAGCACAGAAGGAGTCAGGTTAGATTATTTTTAAATTTTCTCAAATGCCCAAGCGAAAACAAACCCCAACTTGCTCCCCTGGGGGTTGGTCCTATTTTCAACATTACATCAACCACCAAGGGAGATATTTATCAAGGGAAGCAGAAGTGACATCACCAGAGGGAATGTCCCAACTTTAAGTAAGGAGGAAAGTGAAGGGAAAGAGAAAACATGGTAAAAATTTGGTGCAAAACATCGTGCATCTGAGAAATGTGAAGGCTGTAATCAAGAATTAATTTCCAAGATAAAATGTTGGAAACATGAGAACTTAATCAAATAAGGCCCCTTAAACAGATAGAAACAGGTCAAGACCAACATGATGGCAATTGGATTACATTTGAGGTCCAGTTACCTCAACACAAGATTAAGCCTCAAGATTAAAACACAGTTGCCTCCCCATGTGTGGTTGTTATTACGCGTGGTGCCATTATCCACCTACTTTCTCCAACCAGACTATGAATTCTTATATTTCCTCATCTGTCCTATATCCGATCATCTATCAAATCCTGTGGATCTACCTCACTTCTAAATATTCCTTTTCTCCAGCCCATGCCGCCACTTGAATTCAGACGCATATTTTATGACCATATGACGACTTCTTCCCTAATTTCCTTCCTCAGCTAATTTTTTCCTCTGGTTCTAGAGAGGTCCTTTTGACACATACATACAATTGTGCTTAGAAAATTCCAGGAGCTCCCTAGAACCTCGTGTGTGTGTGTGTGTGTGTGTGTGTGTGTGTGTGTGTGTGTGTGTGAAATCCAAACTCTCCAGAGTGGCAAACAAGATCCTTCACAATTTGACCCTGCCGCTATTTGGACCTACCTCTTATCATTTCTCCGCAAGTACCAGGCTCCAAATTTTACTGAGACACTTTCTGTCTCCAAAATACAGGTACTCAAGCTTTCTTTTGTTCTTAATATTCTCTCTGCACAGAATGGCTTTTCTACCTTTATCTGTCTAGAGGGTTTTTGGGTTTTTTTTTTAATTATTTATTATTGAGAGAGAGCATGAACATGAGCAGGGGAGGGGCAGAGAGAGAGGGAGAGAGAGAGAGTCCCAAGCAGGCTCCACACTGTCAGCACACAGCCTGATGCAGGACTCGAGCCCACAGACCATGAGATCATGACCAGAATTGAAATCAAGAATTGGACACTTAACTAACTGAGCCACCCAGGTGCCCTTGTCCAGATTTTTAACTCCATATCAAAGTACTCCATTCAAGCTTACCACCTTCTTGAGGCCTAAGAGCCTAGTGACATGCTATATTCACTGTGTTGTCTCTTACATGGCTCCGTGACACCACTTAGCACACTGTATTTCACTGGCCTTTCCTGTCTGTCCCCCAGACCAGACCCCATGCCCTTTGATGTTGGGAACCCCCAACCAGTACCAGTCTATGTCTAATATGTGATTGCTATAAATTCTTCTTAAAGACAGAATGCAGGAAAGAATGAATGAATGTCTTGATTAACCTGATTCCACCTGCAGTAGGATTTCTTCCCCTCTTTCTACTCAGTGGCTGAAGTTTGATTCTCAGGTTTCTACCCAGAGATTGAGCCCATTCTCTCTGGTGTTTGACCTTTGTGGGGCTAACCATTTGTCTCTCTAGATTTCTGCCTATTGATTTCCTTTGGACTCTTCCCACCTCCGGAAAAGCTAATTTAATAGACAGCCTGTCTAAATGGGTGCCATACTTTCCCTATATTCAGTTCTCAGGCTAGACTTCCAAGTTCTTCTCACTTCACCCAACCCCAAGTAACTGCCCGTGTTTACTTCTCAGAGCTGAGTGACCCCCTGACCACCCCCTGTCACTACCACTGTTAGTTACGGTCATCACTTGAACTGATATTTTCACTCTACCGCTTTATAATTCTTTTGAATGGACAACAGTCCAAAGAAATAGCACTGCTTAGCACACTCCTTGGCACACTCCTTAGCTGCTTCCCTACTAATTCAGTGGGAAGAGAAGGAACTCTCTCATTTCTTCCCTGCATCCCCCTTCCCCCAAGATGTGAGGATTCTTTCTTTGACTACAAATACTCGCTTAGCCAGTTCTTGTGCCTTCTGTGATAATTTGTGGACTGACAGCCCGGAACACAAGATGGAAGGCTTTCCAAACTGTTCTCCTGGAAAAATGCCAAAACAGGGGGAGGGCAGTAGTCCATTAAAATAATATAGTGCTGTGCTATTTAGGCAATAGTATCAATGCTGTACAGGCAAGCTAAGTGGGTGTGAGGGTAGATAAACAAACTGGATCAAAAGTCAAACATATATTTATGGGTAGAATTTTTAAATAGATATCCATATTATTGTTTTTGCTCCTGAAAGTAACATGTGGAATTAATCATTTGAATTATTATGACTAAGAGGAGAATAATCGCAAATAGAGAGTAAGATATTTCTTAGATGACTTCCTTTAACCCCTTTTAGGAAGTTAAGAAAAAATATTTCATAGTTGCAATGTAATAGAGTACATCTGGTTGGGTAAATGTTAAATAATCAGGATTAAAAATCTGACATACACAATAGGCTGGTTCGACTTCTCAATTAATGGCTATAGATATCATATGTGGCCAACTATCTGAAGCATTAACACATGATATGAGATCCATTCACAGGAAACAAAATCTCTGGCCCTTATTTCTGATGGTAAGAGAAGCTGGAGGGATTTGTTATGCTGTGTGGATGCATTGTTTTGTTTTTTTTTTTTCTTAAGAACAAATAATTTAAAGAAATATTCTGGGAATCCCATATTTCAACTAATGGTGTGTGTGTGTGTGTGTGTGTGTGTGTATGTGTGTGTGTGTGTGCACGCGCGTGTGTGTGTATTTTTTGTAACATAAAAAGTTTCCAATACCATTGCTATGCCTGGTATTTGATCTAGTGATGAGTAGAGACTGAGTTTTTCCCTTCCTCTCTCTCTCACTTTTTCTTTTTATTTCTTTCCCTCTTTCTTTCTTTCCCTCTTTCTTTCTTTCTTTCTTTCTTTCTTTCTCTCTCTCTCTCTCTCTCTCTCTTTCTTTCTTTCTTTCTTTCTTTCTTTCTTTCTTTCTTTCTTTCTTTCTTTCATAAACTTTCTTCCATGCCATGAACTTTCTGGTAAGTATTTCGTGTCTTATATTTTAGGTAGGGATTTCCCCAGTCAAAGATAACTTAATTCCAGCATTTAGATTATATGGAAAGAAATTTCATCCCATAGTAGAAATAACTGAAAAATAATTCTGGCGTAGTCTTTTAAAGCAAATGTTCTATTTTTTTCTTTATCTGATGCCATTGCTCTCCTAAATTCTGGTATTACTCTGCTTAACTCTATTAAAACTGGCTTGTTTTACATACTCATTCATGAAATAGAATCACCCCACTTATAGAAAATAGGATATATCCATCAATAGGTACATATAGATTTTTCTTCCTGCAATATCAATAAGTAAATTAGCACTGTATTTTGATAAGTTTATCTAGGATACCTATCCATTTCTACAAATGCCACCAATCAAAATGCAAACTTCAATATTCATATGTGCTTAAAAAAACTTATATAAGCAAATTAGTATTAACTTTCTATCCAGAAAGCCTGATTTGAAAATACTTTTGCTTCTTTTCAAACTGTCCTCATGTGTTGTGGAATAACGAATTTCTGAGATCTTTTTTAAAAGAACAATGTGGAGGAGAATGAAGCATTGAAACGCTTGTTTTCAAATTAGAAAAAAAAAATGTTGGCTTTATAAATTAGAAGAAAATTATGTGTTTTTCTGAGTCTGAACTCTGTTCTAAATTTCTACCATAGATGTAGTTATAGAATTATGACTCAAGGTAAATGTTTGTCTCTTTCATAAGCTTTTTTTGGAAAATATCCAGTAAGGGGTTCCTTATTAATACAGAGAAGAAAGTGTGTGTTTGGAGAGGAGAGGTATTTGTTTCATGTAGCCCCAATTAGAAACTTAGGTAGAGCTGATCAAATTTTGAAATGACTTTGTTTGACAAACTTCCAACATGCTATCTATTAAGGAGAGTACAGTTTGATTTAATGTGTTTTTTAAAAATATGGACAATGGTGTCAAATCTAAATATTACCAAACATTAACTTTGCTTCAATGTTGTAAAAAAAAATGATGTCGATAAATAAGAAAAACAAAACTTTAATGTGGTGGGTGGATATCTCCATCCATCTTTCTTTGTTAAAGTTCCAAATACTATGACTACAGTAAAGAAAAATTCATTTACCAAAAGGGATTATTGTGGTAAGTCCCAAAGACATTAAACTTTGGTGAGAAAGAAGGAAGAAGGCACAGAATTGACTCTGTGGGTGAAAAGGGATAAAACTTCCTTTTTTTTTCCTGTGTAAGTGTTCAGTGACAAATTTTAAATGATGATTACTGTTCAAGAGGGTTCTGGTAATTTTTGCTCCCATACTTTGTCCCCTTAAACTGTAATTAACAATGACTTATCTTAAAACCTAGAATTATAATAGGATTCTTTTTTAAGTTTACTTATTTTTGTATTAAACTCTTTGAATCGCCACACATTTATTAGACCTATGTGAAAATAGATTAAATATGAAAAACTTTGCTAATACTCTTCATTAATAATTAAATTTAATGAAATTGATTTATGTAAATAAGTAAGAATTACAAATCGATTTTACATTTAGCAGCTGACTAGGTCTCATAAAACTTCAAAGTACATGGCAGATTCCTTAATTTAGGCAATGTGTCCTCATTTGAAATATGCTATTGCTTTTATCATCCCATGTGATCCATGACTTGACATCTGTGATGGATATAAGCAGTTATAAGTTGTGCAATCATTGTGTGTGTTTGGGGGTGGAGGGGTGCCTGTTGCAGCTGATTTCTCAATAAAAAATGTACGATTCATGTAACGCTCCCTATCAAACCTAAGTAGCATTTTTGGTTCATAACCCCAAACCGTGATACTCTGGTAACTTTGGTTTACTGTAAAACCATAAACAAAGAAATGTTGCTGTACTGTTATTTCAAATCACTCTTCAATGAACAGTTTGACCCAATTATTATTTCCAGAATGTGCTTACCTGACTTCCCAGCTAATAAGCACTAAATGCTTTTGTAGACACAAAATAGTTTATGGAGCACAGTTAGAAAGAACTCACAAGACAGAGTAAGGGCACAAAGAAGAGATATAAGTGTCTCCAAGAGAGGATTTTAATTCCATTTTGGGGGTACAGCATTTCAGACAACTGTGAGATTTGCAAGTGGAAATGTCAGGTCAGGAGTTGGATATACGGGTATAAGGTTCTGGAGAGTGACAGAGTGCGGTCAAATTGTGGGCCCAGGGAAGTGCATAAGGTTAGCCAGGGAACATGTAGATTGAGAAGAGAAACGATTATGGAATAATACCCTGGAAAACGCCAACATTTTAAGAGATTAAAAGGATCATTCATCCAACCAAGGAGCCTATCGCATGCTTTCATAATACAATTTAGTTCTCATCCATACGACTGACTAGATCTGAAATGAATGTTTTACAAGCCAGACTATAAATTTCATGAAGGGGATCATATGTGTCTGATCCAGGGCTATATTCTCAGTGCTATGAATCGTGTCTGGCATGTAGAAGAGCTTCCTACGTGTTTCTGAATTAATTAATGAATCTATAAATAAATGTATGAACGATGGATGAGTGAATGAATTGTAGAACAAAGTAACAATCACAATGAAGATGCTGAGGTGTCTGTAGAATATGAAACGTGAATCCCTAAGTGATTTGGACAAGAGAAGTTTTATTGACCTGTGAGGCATAAACTAATGATATGCAGAATTACTGTGTACTATGTGTAAATAGCAGATCAGTGTGCTTCCATCAATAATGTGTTAGAGTTGTTGATTTTAGAAGATTGAGAATATTTTCACCTCATCTAACAGTGGCCCATATGGCTGTTTTATAATATAACAAAATGGTTACATTTTATGCCTGAAATACGGATCCTACTAAAGTATGAGATGTAATTCTTACATGCTGTGGGGAACTGTATAAGTTAATAAGAAGAACCCAAAGGCTGGCAGTATCCTATCTTGCCAACAAATCCGTGTGGTTTGCCAATAAACCATTTTACAGATATGGAGAAAGAAACATATAAAGATGGGATGACGCTCAGAGGGCACACAACACTCGTGGCTGAGTGGGAATAGTTCACAATCATTTCCTGATCCCGAATCCAGTGTTCTCCCCACCATGTTATACCATTCCTAATAGACTGAAATAAAAAGGAATTCATTTTACCAGTACCCCTCTACAACTACATACTAGACCAGTGACACTTAATTTTTAAAGTATTCCATTTAAAATAAATAAATAATACACAAAGAAACAAACAAACATTCCATTTTCGTAGGTGCTTACAACATAATAGTTGAATAGAAAAAAAATGAAGAGAAACCTAGATACTTTCAGACATACTTGATGTAATCATAACTATCTACCCACAGGTACATAGTGACTTGTTATTTATTCATAGGATACAGCTATGTATCCTGTACCTATCTCCTCCTGTAATTTTTTGATTATTGACTTACAAATTTTACCTTCAATGGAGGAGAATTTTCTGTGATCATTGTCGTGAACGACTATCTCAATGACTTACTTCGCAAAGTTGTGATGTTGATATTTGGCAATGATATTTACATATTGTGAGTGTCTGAGTAGCAGAGGCAATGTTCTCTTTTCAAAATGTTATTTAAGGTACCTAGGTATGTGTTTATTGAACTTAAGGTGAACTGTGGTTTTGATTCAACTTTCCTATAGAATAGAAAAGTGGCCCCTACCTTCTTCTCATCATTCCCTCTTGCACCGTTGGGAAATTGTTAACTTTTCTTTTCCTCATGTGTCAGTCTTTTGAAAAACAGAAATGATGAATCCTTCCATGAATCTGCTGAGCGTGATTTTGTGGACAAAAGATCTTTATGGGGTTTATAGTGACGGAAGATGAATTCACATTGTTTGAAATGATTTGAAAATCAGTTTTCCTTCATGCTAATACAGTATGCTGTTATCATATGTTTACCACATTTATATTTAAGGACTATTAACAGGTCTAACATCTTGTTATTCTTTGTTATCCTTCATTCATCGAGCCTTCTCTTCTTCCTTCTTTTGGATTAAGTAACTAATATTTAGGATTTTGGTTTTTTCCAATTATCGGCTTAGGTTTTTGTTTTTTGTTTTTTGGGTTTTTTTCCTTTAGGGTTTGTACAGGGTTAACTTATCACAATCAGTCTTTAAGGATATTATACCATTTCATGTGTAATACAAGGTGCTTACAGCAATATACTTCCATTTCTCCTTCCTTTATTGTGTAATCGTCATACCTTTGACACATATGTTATATACTCCCATTAAATTGTCATTATATTTGTTACAAACAATCAGGTGACTTTTTTAAACAAAATTTTAATGTTTCTTTTTGAGAGAGAGAGAGAGAGACAGAGACAGAGCACAATCGGGGTAGGGGCAGAGAGAGAGGGAGACACAGAATCTGAAGCAGGCTCCAGGCTCTGAGCTGTCAGCACAGAGCCTGACATGGGGCTTGAACTCATGGACCACGAAATCATGACCTGAGCCAAAGTCAGACATTTAACCAACTGAGCCACCCAGGTGCCACAACAATCAGGTGACTTTTAAAGATTTAAACAAGGAGGAAAATGTATTAAATTTACCCACAGGTTGACCTTTTTTCCATTCCTGTGTCCCTCTGTACTGAATGTGTCTTCTATGCTGACTACTTCTAAGATTTTTCTCTTAATGGTTGGTTTCAAGCAATTGTCTCATGTCGTGTCTCTGTTTAGTTTCCTTCGTGTTTCCTGTGTTTGGAGTGTGTCGAGCTTCTTAGATTTGTGAACCTATCCTTTCCATTAAATTTGGAAAACTTTGGTCATTATTTCTTCAAATATGTTTTTCTGCTGCCGTTCTCTCTCCTCTCCTACACAGACTCCAAACACCCGTGTATTAAGTCACTTAAGATTGTCTACATTTTCCTAAGGTTGTGTTCATTTTTTAATCATGTTTTCTCTGTTTCACTTCATGCTCACAAACATTTCCTTCTGCAGTGTCTAATTTGCTGTTACTCCCATCTTTAATGGTTTCTGCCACTGCTATAACAACTTACCACTAACTCAGACTCTTAAAACAGCACAAATTTATAATCTCATGTTTTTGTATTTCTTAAATCCAACGTGGGTCCACTAGGCTGAAACCAGAGGTGTTGGCCAGTTGTTGGCGTTACTTCCCGAAGGATTCAGGAGACAAGTGGTTCCTTTGCCTTTTACAGCTTCTACAGACCCATCTACTTCTTCTCTTTTGGCCCCTTCTTCCTTGAAAGCCAGCAACATAGCAACCCTCCAGCCTGTCTGCCCTGTCACATCTGTCTTCCGATTTTCTTCTGCCTCCCTCTTCCCCGTCTAGGGACCGCTGTGATCTGATTGGACCCATCCAGATAATCTAGGGATCAGTTCCCCATGTCAGGGCCTTTAACTTAATCTCATGTGTAAAACCCTCTCTGTCATGAGGCAACAAATTCATAAGTTCTGGGGACTGAGATGTAGACATCTTTGGGGAGCCATTATTTTGCGTGCCACACCATCCAATGTATTTTGTAACCTGTAATTTTCACCTCTGCAAGTTCGATTTGGATCTTTTCAGTATCTCTTATATCTCTACTTAAACATGCTCAGTCTTTCCTCTGCCTTCTTAAACATATGAGACATAGTTATGATAACTATTGTAATGTCTTTATGATTATCATCTGTGTCATTCCTACTTCTGTGTCTATTGATTGACTTTCCCCCCGCCTCCCCCTAGCAGACCATATTGTCCTGTTTCCTTGAACACCTAGTAATTCTGACTGGGTGCCAGCAGCTGTGAATTTCATCTTGTTTGGTGCTAGATATTTCTGTATTCTTATACAAAAAAAATACTGAGCTTTGTCCTGGGAAACAAACGCATCATATGAAAATAGTTTGAATCTTTTCAGGCTCGCCTTGAACTATTTTTAGGTACCAGAGAAGCCCTACTCGAGGACTAAATTGTTCCCCTCTATGGAGGCAAGACCCTTCTGAGTACTCTAACCAATGTCCTTCGAATTATAAAGTCTGAATGACTGGAAGAAACATTGTGTTTTTCTTTTTAGTGTTTCTCTGCCCACCTTTGGATAGATGCCTCCCGGACTTGCACCAGTCCACCCTGGGCTGAAGGCCTCAGGGAGAGCTATGTTGCTATGTATGTCTCTTCCCACCCCTCTTGCAGGAAGACGACCAGGCTTGCCTGGTTCCTCCTTCCTGCACAGCAGCCTGGAAGCTCTGACCAAATAGTCACCTGGGGTAACCTTAGGGTTCACTTCATTTGCTTCCCCTCTCTCATGAATCATCACCTCGTGCTGCCCGATATCTATGTCTGAAAAAGCAGTTTTCATGTATTTTGTCTGTTTTTGTTTTTTTTGTTTGTTTGTTTCTTTGTTTTTGTTTTTGTTTTTTGTTTTTTTAGTTCTTTCAGGCTGACTGGTAAACTCCACCTCTGATATTGGATCTTGGCTGATAGCAGAAGTCCTTCTGTCTTTTCATTCCAGTATAAGGGAGCTTATTTTATTTTATTTTATTTTATTTTATTTTATATTTTATTTTATTTCATTTCATTTTATTTTATTTTATTTTATTTTATTTGTATTTTAGAGAGAAAGAGAAAGAGCATGAGCAGGGGAGGGGCACAGGGAGAGGGAGAGAGAGAATCCCAAGCAGGCTCCACACTTGGTGCAGAGCCTGACACAGGGCTCGATCCCAGGACGGTGGGATCATGACCTGATCCAAAATTGAGAGTTGGACACTCAACCGACTGAGCCCACCCAGGCGTTCCCGGAGCTCATTTTAAAGACATTTGACGTATCATATCATGGGAACCCTCTGAAGCAAAGGATAGCTGTGTATATACTATTTAGTGTCTTATGAAGATTTTAGCCCCCACATCATATACATTTAATAACTTCACATAGTGATACAGATTTATTGTTTTGTTAATTATAAATGCAAACTTAAAAGGACTGACCATCAGGGAGATGACGTGATGGAGAGCAATGTGTGGACTGGGAGTATTTATATTAGAAATATTTGGATGCTGTTACTTTAAAGAGAAGCAGTGCAGTTGACCTGTTTGGCACCCGGGAAACAGGCAGGAGGGGTGGTAGGCAGACCAGTGCCAGAGAGCTGGGAATTAGGACAGCTGCCCTTTTTGTTTAAGCTGCCGCTGGCCTTGCCAACACATGTGAGCCTCTCACAAATCATGCAAATTTCAGGTTCTTTATGATGCCACCTTTGATTCATGCAGGCAGTGTGAGGGAGAGAAAACACTTGTGCACGCATGCACACACACACACACACACACACACACACACACACACAACTGCAAGATTTGGCAAGGACTTTGCAGCTGCTAAATCATGTGAGAAGAGAGTATGGCTGCTCTCATGCCGCGTGGAGCCTGATGGCCCAAGGAGAGTGGATGCTTTACATTTCTTCTGCCAAAAGAAAGCAGCATTCGGGACACCTATAACCTAGGATGACCAGCTGTTCTACCCCATTGGAGAATCCTGGAAATCCTCTCCTAGGGGATGTCTTTCCCTGACCATGGCAACAGTCGTTGATTCTCCTCTTCCAAATGCCTTTAGCGCTTATAGTCTGTCCCACACAGCTTAAGACACAAGTGGCTTGTCTTTTTTTTTTTTTAATAGGTACTTCCTGTTGAGAAGTATTATCTCTTCAGTCAGACTGAGTCCTCCATCAGGACGGGACTTCTGTGTGACACATTTATGTTGCCCTGGCATCCCCAACCACCACCCTGATCGTTGTGTCCTTCATAAAGCTGTGTTCCAAAACCTTGTCCCCTTTTCCTAGAGGTGATCTGTGTATATGCTAGTGACCATTGCCTAATATTGTCGTCGTCATCCTCATCAGAACAGTTCAGATGCTGGGGTCAAGGAGAAGGAAGTGACAAGCAGCCACAAATAAGCAGCCTCTGACAGGTTTCACTGACACCAGGTCATAAATCAGATGGCAGTGAAGGCGAAACTCAGCCCAATTCCCACCCTCCCTCTCCATTCTTTTCTGCCGCCGCCGCCTCCGCCTTTACCAGATCAAGTGTTTTATTGCCACGGGTAGCACATAGTCTTTGTTAGGTGAGCGTCTGGGCTGCTTTCCTGCAGTGTCTGCACTTCAAGCAAGAGTTCAACACGAATCCAATTTAGAAAGGGTCAGAATAAGCCCATGTGACTTCATAGTTAATTCAGAATCTGCACAGTCAATGAATGCCCCCAAATAAAAGGAAGCAACTTGATTTGACTGAGGACAAGCCAGATAATCCACATAAAGGGAAACATTTGGAAGAAAACTATTACCGTCTCTCGAACTTGGAAAGGGGAGGAAAATCCCAGAAAGCACAAACGAACGAACACACACCCAAATAAAGGGGAGTTGTTGTTCAAGGGCTACAAAGTTTCAGTTATGCAAGATGGGTAAGTTCTAGAGGGCAGTCGTACAACACAGTGCCTGTCGTTACGAATGCTATAATGTGGAGGCATCTGGGTGGCTCAGTGGGTTGAGCGTCAGACTTTAGCTCAGGTCATGATTTCATGGTTCATGGATTTGAGCCCTGCGTCTGGCTGTGTGCTGGCAGCTCGGAGCCGGGAGTCTGCTTCGGATTCTGTGTCTCCCTGTCTTTCTCTCTGCCCCTCTTCCACTCGCACTCTGTCTCTCTCTGTCTCAAAATAAAGAAACATTTTTTAAAAACCTTTAAAAGATTGCTATATTGTGCACTTAAAAATTTGTTAAGGTAGATTTCATTTTAAGTGTTCTTACCAAACACACACACACACAAGAAAACACAGACACAGACACACACACACACACACACACACACACACACACGAGGCATAAGGAAACTTTTGAAGGTGATGGATAGATCTATTACCCGGACTGTCGTGATAGTTTCATCGATGTATGCATATGCCCAAATTCATCAAATTCTACACATTAACTATGTGCAAGTTTTTGCATATCATCTGTATCTTATTAAAACTATTTAATATGTGTGAGTATAAAGATTTATAACATCTGATCGTTTTAGTTTCAGAGAGCATGAGAGGCCTTTCCAAAAAACAATAATCACTGTAATAATAATAGTACTAACGAAAAATTGATCATTTGAAAGTATTAGTCTCTCTAGACTTCGCAGTATATTTACTTTTCCTTTTAGTCTTTCTTTCTTCTTCGATGTATAAATAAGGATTGAGTGAGAGCAGAGGGCAATACAAAAACACAGAATAAAAGGACGATAGCCCTTCTGTTTGTTGTACTCTTGTTGTCCTTTTCCACTCCAGTGTAATGATAGGGAAGGAGCTGCCCGTCTCTCTGGGAGTCTCAATTCAGTTTTCAAATTTACCCTGTCCAGGTTGGAGCTGAGCAGTCAGCGGTCAAGGTCTGGCTGCCACAGCACAGCCCTTGAAATTCACTCCAGGTCTCACTGATTGCTAATAGATTTTTTTTTTTAATTTCATTCATTTTAAAACCAATTGTTCTACAAAGGAACTGAGAATAATGGTCTTTGCTCATTCTTGATCAATAATAATAATAATGACAGAGCAAGCATTATTGAGGTTTTTAGAATGTAGTGCCTGCAACATGGCCCTAATGTTTTGGATTATACCAAAGCTCTTCATATATGCTCATTGCCTTTCAATACCATAAACATATGTAAACTTTTTTCAAAAAATTTTTTCTTTATTTTGAGATTGGTAGAGAAAGAGTCCCAAGCAGGCTCAAATTCACAAACTGTGAGATCATGACCAGAGCCAGAATCAAAAGTCAGACAAATAGCTGATTGAGTCACCCAGGCACCCACCCCCCCCCTTTTTTTTAAATATGTTAACTTTTTAATAGAAAACACTGATAAAAAACAAGGGAACAGATCATCATAGCTAAATATATTTGCTCTTATTTCCAAATTTAGGGTAATTTTAAACAATTTATCCCTATCGATCTGGGAATAAAATTTTATTTTATTTTTTATTTATTTTGGGGGGGAATAAAATTTTAGATTTCGGTCATCTTAATAAGCTGATATATATTTTCTGCCATTAAAAATAGTGGCATTTTAAGCTCTAGTCTGATAGTTGCATGACAAGATAGTATATATAATTAATTTAAATATCCCACTTAGGGGTGCCTGGGTGGCTCAGTTGGTTAAGCGTCCAACTTCGGCTCAGGTCATGATCTCGCGGTTCGTGAGTTCGAGCCCCACATTGTTCTCTCTGCTGACAGCTCGGAGCCTGGAACCTGCTTCAGATTCTGTGTCTCCCTCTCTCTCTGGCCCTCCTCCACTCGGGCTCTGTCTCTCTTTCCCTCAAAAATAAATAAACATTAAAAAATCAAAATAAATAAATATTCCACTTAGAAAACAATGCTTGATTCTGTATTGTCAATTTCAAGTTTTTATCTTACTCTTCATATAAAATCTAATGTGAGCGCCCTTCCCTCAGAAAACACTTCCTGTTTGGAAGTTTGGAAAAGCATAGTCATGTTCTATTCACACAACACCGTCAAGTAAAAGGATTTGCACTCTGACATGTGACCATACTCACAATTTTTACTGTATCTATTTGGTCCCAAATCATGATTAGGTGGTAATTTATAAACTTTCACCTGTTCTCAACAAATAAAGTGGCATCTGAAGGGGCACCAATCGTGCCTCTCGCTCGGAGCCCAGCAGGACTTTTCTCTGATGCTGGTTGTTGTGACTGCATGAGGAATAACTTCAAAGCCATTTTTCCCGCTTTTGTTGGAGCGATCACCTTATCAGTGGCTGGGAGATTTCTTCTCCTGAAGCATAGGTGTTCAATAATCAACAAAACGAAAAGTCATCTCACGTTTCTTCTCATATATGCAACATACATATGCGGAGGTGATTTTCCTTCTGCCCACCTGTGGTTTCACCCATCTGATCTGCAATGTAAAATATCTGCTGACACCAGTCAATCAGAGTCACCATCTCATCCTGGAGGCAAAAAGTCCACAGTACCATTCTGGAAAATCATTTACCCTCTAGATCGTTTTGCTTTCTGGAAACACAAACACACACACACACACTCATTAACTTACAGGTAGGTTTTTCAAGATTCTTGGAAATAACTCATGCCACTTTTTTGTTTTTTAATGGACCTACAGTTCTCTGTAGTTTTGATCTCTGCTTTGACTTTTACAACAAAGGGAAACAGTCTTTTGGGTTTCATTTTTATTTTCATTGTGGTAATAACATTTAACATGAGCTAACTACAGGCACGGTGTTGCATAGCAGATCTCTAGAACTTAGGATTGTGTGGAACTGGAACTTTATACCCGTTGAACACCAACTCTCATTTCTTCCAACCACCAGCCTCTGGCAACTACCATTGTATTCTTTGTTTGTAGGAGTTTAACTCTTTTAAAGATACCCCCGTGTAAGTGGAATTTCGCATTAGTCATCCTTTTGTGGCTTCTTTCGTTTAGCGTACTCTCCCTCCATCTCTTCTATGTTGGCGCCTGTGACAGGATTTCCTTCTTTTTCTGCGGCTGAATAAAATTCCATTGGATATATGCATTGCATTTTTCTTATCCGTTCATCCGTTGAGGGACATTTAGGTTGTTTACATATTTTGGCTCCTGTGAATAATGCTGTAGTGAATGTGGGAGTGCAAATACCTCTTCGGGTTCCTGATTTCAAGTCTTGGACACATACTCAGAGTACCGTGTAGTGGAAATAATTCCGTGTGCCTTCTCTGCAAAACCTCAATCGGTTTGCTAGAGAAACCATAGTTGTGTGCTGAGTTTATTTTAAATGAATAGTCTTAAGTGGTTATTTGGTTATTCTATGGGACAGTGAGCCAATAAAATAAAATGTTCATAATTCATTCCCCTATTTCTTATTTGTACGTGTGTGTGTGTGTGTGTGTGTGTGCATGTACACAAGTGTCGTACTCACATATTTGGTGGCCCCAGCATGGCAAATATTTATAGTTGACAATGGAACATATCACAGTGGTAATAGTAAAAAAATATTTAAGAAATATAAGCATAACAGGAATTCAAAAACATGTCCATTGAAGTGAAAGGTACCTTGTGCATAGCCTGATAGCTAGGGTTAATTAATGAATGGATCCTTTTACTTCATGAGAAACATTTAAATATATGAGTTATTAACAGGTTTCCTGAAGTGCCTGGGTAGCTCAATCAATTGAATGTCCACCTCTTGTTTTCAGCTCAGGTCACCAATCCCAGGGTTATAGGATCGAGCCCCAAGTCGGGCTCCACATTGAGCATGTAGCCTGCTTAAGAATCTTTCCTCTTTCTGTCTCTCTCTCTCTCTCTTCCTCTGCCCCTCTCCCCGGCTTGGGCCCTCTGTCTCTCTGTCTTTCTGAAATTAAAAAAAAGAAAGAAAGAAAAAAAGAGGTTTCTTCTTTAAATTGGCCTCTCAGATACACGTCTGTATCTTCACTGACTCCTGAGACCCTGTTATAATAATAGTAAAGGAACAAAGTAGATGTTGAAAATAACTGGAAAAAAATCTTCTGTAGCATCAGAACAACATGGGAAGATACACACACGCAGGCTCATGGCCACGCCCACACGCAAAGAAAAAGAACAAATGTAAGAGGGTCGGATGCTGTGAAAAAGGAGCTTGTAGAAATTAGGTCACCACACAGAAGCTTCAGATACAGATTTGGAAGATAAATGCGAGAAATTTAGAATGTGAAGCACAGTCTGAAAATACAAGATGAAAGGGAAGAGATACCAATGAGCTCTCCAGGAGACCCACCCCTACACGACTGGGAATTCTTAAGAAGCAGAGAAGATTCATGTAAAAAAAAATCTCCATAAAATAATAAATATTGCTGGAGCACAAAAGATACTTGAGAATTTGAATTGCAAGGTCCCACTGACTACCAATTTGGATGAACTGAACAGATCCGTAGCATGTTACTGTGAATCAACTGGTAGAGACCACTGTGAAGGTCAATGATATGCAGGGATACATCCTAATCTATTACCCAGGAAGATGAGAAAGAATGATGTCAGGAAAGGAAGCCTATATTCACATGTAACATAGAAAAACAGGTTAATTATAATATACAATACACCTCAAAATGGTAAGATGTTCACTTAAGTATCTGTGGCCAATTACCTCTATTGAAAACATCCACCTTTACCTAAAATAGTGGTTGACAGTTTACATCAAACTTTAAGTTGTAAGCACAACAAATCAATTCTTCTTATAATTCCTCATTAGGAAACACTAACATTTTCAAGCATACGCATTTTATTAAAAGTAGCGAAATCTAAGGGGCACCTGGGTGGCTCAGTTGGTTGAGCATCCAACATCAACCCAAGGCATGGTCTCACAGTTTGTGAGCTTGAGCCCCGCATCACTGGGCTTGCTGCTGTCTGCACAAGAGCCTGCTTCGGATCTTCTGTTCCCTTCTCTCTCTCTGTCCCTTCCCTGCTTGCCTGCTCACTCTCAAAAATAAATAAGACATTTAATAAATACATACATACATACATACATACATAAATAAATAAATGTAACAAAATTATTTTCAATTATATATGCTATATATATTATATAGTATGTATATGTATTATATTTAACAAATAGAACACTACATTAGGTAATAGCTTTTTTTTTTTAACGTTTATTTATTTTTGAGACAGAGACAGAGCATGAACGGGGGAGGGTCAGAGAGAGGCAGACACAGAATCTGAAACAGGCTCCAGGCTCCGAGCCATCAGCCCAGAGCCCGACGCGGGGCTCGAACTCACGGACCGCGAGATTGTGACCTGAGCCGAAGTCGGACGCCCAACCGACTGAGCCACCCAGGCGCCCCAGGTAACAGCTTTTAAAGTACATTCTGAAATTCAGTTTTTTCATCTGTAAAATTGGCAGAATGATACCTATATCATACGGTGACTTTTAGAAATAATTGCACTAATACACAAAGTGGGACAATGCCCAGCACAAAGTAATTGCTCGGCGAGCGTTAGGCACTATTGTTAGGACCCCAGAAAAGGAGGTTTAGAGGCTACAGTGGTGGTGAAGACTAGAACTTTAAAACACATAGACGAATAAAAACAGAACGCATGAAAACTGCTTGGTTACAAAGAGCAAGTCTGGGGATGGTGTAAGGCAGGGTGTTTTTACCATCTAATTCCTTTTCTACTATTCTCAACCATATTCATGTGTAGGTAACATTAATTCTTTGAACATGTGCTTCCGTTGTATACATTTACTTATTCTGGATGTCTCAGGTCGGCACGCTATAGGCAGTGGGTAAACATTTGCTGATGATTCGATTATGGAGAAGTAATCTGAAGAATCTTAACTACCTACCTCACTCTCACCGTTGACTCTCCATAGAAATTTCTACTGCACTTCAAGAGCCCAGATTAGCAAACTTTTCACACTGCACCAATAAGTTGATCATTTCTTCTTTACATCAGTGATCACAATGCTGAGTTAGAGATAAGAAAAATATTGCCGGTTCATTTCAAGCAACACGTTGTATTTTGCCTCGATTCAGAATCTAAGTCATCCTTCATTTTTCTCTATCTTTTAGAAATCTTTCTGAGAAAAATTTAAAAAAGCAAAAAAGGACATCGCGTGACTGGAAATGTGATCATCCTGGATTCTGCCAAATCCTGCCACCAGTTTCTGTGTTATCACTATGTCACTCACTAGTTTGCATATGATTTGGGGTATTAAGGGTAAGGCTCTTGCGATTACTTACCTAAAGGAATATAGTGAAACCAAGAACAGACTTCAGAGGGGGAAGAAGTGAACTAGAGTCTTGGCCTTAGCATCTACCAAAGAGATGTAAGAGTTAGCGTCTTCCCTTTTATTGGAGATGGGTGCAGAGAGGAGTAATTATATTTCCTGGAAACAGTCGTCATGGGTCTGCACTGAAAGAAGCATAGGCAAGGGAATTGGAAACTGTCAAGGACTACATCAACAGCAATATTTAGCCCGGACTTAAAAGAAGCAATGGCAACTATTATTCTGCTTGGGAAAGATACAGTAGTAATTGCCAGGCGCTAACAAACAAAATATGCCGTCTGTCATCTAATCTGTAGCAATGAGCAGTGTGCCACATCAGTAAGACTGAAAATGTGAAAGTTTTCATAAACTTGGTTAAGCGGCCAATGTGATACTTTGGCTACCCCTAATTATTCTTGGAGAGCAAACTAGAGGTCACATTCAATGAGTTTGGAAAGAAAACAGTAAGCATGAAGTACAGTTTATTAACCTATGCTTATTGACCCTGGAATTGTAAAGAAGGCTTAGAAAAATTCACCAAGGAATGTTGTATCTTTCTCACAATGTACATGTGTGTGAACAGAGCACATTAATGAAGTGCATCTTTAAAAACTGTGGTTCCGGGCTACTGTTTTTAGAGATAAAATAAACCGATCGTGGCAACATCCCTGATCACAATATATTCTAAGGGCCTTGTCTCGAAGAATAATTGTGAAGGACAAAATGAGAAAGAAACTGTGCTTGCAGAAAAAATAAAATCGCAGTTTGGTAACTGTGCCTCCACTGAAAAAAGGAAAATGCATTGCTGTATTTAACCTATATCTTAGATTATGTTCCTGAATGATACTCTCGCTTTTGCTGCAACATCCATCAAATCAAACTTTAACTATTTACAGTTCCTTCCACCCCCCGCCCCCTGAAATCACAATAAGGACTCTTTTCCTGGGGGTAGGAGAGAGAGGTGAGGCTGTAAAAGCTATCTTAAAATGAGCATTTTATTTATGCTGTTTTTATTGAACCTAGAAAAGGTTGGGAATGTTGAAAACTATTCAGGACCTCATGCCATCTGCCCTTATTTCGTATGTTCCCTCATATGAGTTGGAACAAAGGAGTGGGCTGGATGGAATTAAAGAATGTATATATATAAAAAAAAAAAAAAGAAAGTAGTGATCAAACAGTACTGATAAGGGAAGCCAGTGTGCTCCTGGGTGATGTGTGTATTCAACTCCAGGCTGACTCCTCTTATGCTAATACAGCCAATTTCCTCTTTTATTTCATTTCTGGAGCCTGAATCTGCGATCTCTGATAAGGTTCCCAAGGATACCGCCTTCACTCACAAACCAGGAGGGGGCAGGGGAGCGGGTGATGGAGATGTGTAACTCGGAGAGAGCACTAGTGGATGAATAATTTAAAGCTCCGCCCGGAGATTTGAGGCAAAATGCAGAGATAAGATACACCACAGGGTCTGCTCTGTTTATTCAGAGCTTCATCTTCCAATGACAGCTGACCTCCAAGGTCAAGGGTATGATGGGAAATGGAACCAACAGTGGGGAAAGGTACTGCACATCCCAGAAGAAAGTAATGATTTACTTTTGTGTCAAATGAAAAATTGATCTTTTTATTTAACTACTTTTTTGTTGCCGTCCATCCACAGAAAGCCTGTGACTGAAGAAACTTTGCATAAATGGCAGTTTGTCCCCGTGATGCGGAGACACTCCCCTGAGCTCTTCTGGGAGCTTGTCATATTTTAATACTTGGTTTCATCAGGAAATTTTTAAGGTCAGAATCAACTTGGATTGAGGACCAAAAGTGTATTTGACTTAGGACCTCGAGTGACAAACACAGTATCTGGATTCAAAGGCAATCTGATCTTTAGTTTCTCTTGGGCAAATGATACGTTTCCGAGGCTTCCTACCTTTTTAACTTGTACCCAAAGAGACTCCGCGTTTTCCCCTCATTACATTTTTCTGGAGCCTAACATAATCCCTTTTGTGGCAAAACACAACATTACATACGTTGAACCTAATCAAATCTTTCTGTTCTTACTAGTCGGCTGCCTAAATCCCTGAATCTAATAACTCCTTGCAGTTCAGAAAATTTGAAGCCATTTGTCCTGGCTGGACCCATGTTGTAAGTTTTAGGATCTTACAAATTCTGACAGTGAGACACGCACCCACGAAAGCCCTGCTCCCCGTTATCAAAACCGTCTGCTGGGTCGCTCCGATTTGTTTCAATAGAATACGACCATGACCTCTGCGGGGAGAGAGGCAATGTCAAATGTTTCCAAGGGCTGGTTTACATTTCCCTCACCGTCTTAAACTGCTGTTTCTGCTTTCCTCTGTTTGACTGTTACCCATGTTTTCATTCCTGAGCAATCATACCTTTTATCTTTTTTAGATAAACATGAAAACATACTAAGGTCACTGCTGGGTGAGAGGTAAGATGTGCGTGACTGCCACCCAGCCTTACCGAGCCTCTTCTCCCTCCTCCCTTCCTTGACAAACACCCTTTGGGGGTTCCAGTGGGGTGAGACCAGTTACAAGCGCGACTCACAGGCTGGCCACATCAAGTGCCCGTAAGGGTTGTCCCAGGAAGGGCTCCATTAGTGTGGCGCCAGCCTGCTTGGTTTTTAGCGTGCACTTTGCCCATGTCCCCCCTGTGTTCCCTTTTTTTTTGGGTCAACGTTCTTGTTTTTATATTTAGAATTTATCAAAGTGAAATGCAAGGTGCACTACATTTTATTGCTTCCTGGGTGCATTTTATGCATTTTTGCCAAGGCTTAAGGGAAAACCACCCCATTATTCTTGGCCTTTTCTTTTCTTTTCTTTTCTTTTCTTTTCTTTTCTTTTCTTTTCTTTTCTATTCTATTCTTTTCTTGTTTTTTAATGTCGGATACTTAACCACTGAGCCACCCAGGCGCCCCTGGCCTGGCCTTTTCTTTTTCTTCTTCCTTTGTTTTTTTGTTTGTTTGTTTTGTTTTTGTTTGTTGTTGTTTTTTGTTTGTTTTTGTTTTTGTTTTTGGCTTGTTTGTTTTGACTAGGAGGAACAACAATGGGAGAGCACAGACACAAACTGGAAAACCAGCTGAACTGATCTGCGGAGGCTCTGATCACAGTGGGCCTTGGCGACTAGAACAAAAAAGCCAAACACAGGACCCCTGTGTGGCTCAGTTGGTTGAGTGTCTGACTTCTGCTGGGGTCATGATCTCACAGCTCGTGGGTTCAAACCCTGTGTCGGGCTCTGTGCTGACAGCTCAGAGCCTGGAGCCTGTTTTGGATTCTGTGTCTCCCTCTCTCTCTGCCCCTCACCCACTCACACTCTGTCTCTCTCTGTCTCTCAAAAATAAATAAACGTTAAAAAACCTATGGAAAAAATTTATTAAAAAAAAAAAGCTAACCACGACCTTTTTACTGATGAGGGAATGTGGGCCTTCAAATTGACCCCATGCAATCCTCCTTCATTGACCTAGAAATCAGATATACACTGCAATTTTTGACACAAGGGATCATTTTTTTCTATTAATTTTTTTTTAATGTTTAATTCATTTTGGAGAGAGGGAGAGCGCATGAGTAGGGGAGTGGCAGAGAGAGAGGGGGAGACAGAAGCTCTGAAGCAGGCTGCGCACTGACAGCAGTGAGCCTGATGTAGGGCTGGAACTCACAGACCGCGAGATCATGACCGGAGCCAAAGTCGAACACTCAACCGACTGAGCCACCTGGGCGCCCCTTGAAGGATCATTTTTAAAACAATAAGGGATCACTTTGATAAGCTACTAGTGAGAAGAGTGAGTTGATTCTCCACTATGTGCCCCTTTCATAGGCACTGTGGTCGTATCCGCTTCTATATTTCAACAAGCTTCACATTATTATAATCATTTGCAATAAACCGATGAGAAAAGTGTCATTTTGTCAGATAATTTTTACCAAATTATGTGTCTGAGATGTAGAGCACAAGATGACAGTGGGCTAAATATCACATAGGTCCCCATGATACGTCATATTCATTTACTCTCAACAGTGACTTGGTTTTTAAAATTGCTGGCTTCTTAAGTGTATGTTTCTATTCTTCTTTGTTCCCAAACTATCATTGGGTGTGATTTCTTTTATTTTTCATCTTTAAAGGAGCTAGTGCTCAAATACAGAAGTTCAAGTTTTCAATTCAGTGTGATATTCAAATTGAAAGAGGACATCAAAAATAATAAATTTAGAAGCATAAATAGATGGAACTCTAAGAAAAAGAGGTTTTAGCCGAGACTCTGTTTCGAGTCAGTGTTTAGAAAGTAGATTTCCTGTCTAAAACAAAAATTAGGATTTAGCCCATTTTCATAAACATATATACTGATAATTATAACAAAGTAGACTTAGGGCAGACATTAAAGAGATCCTAGTATGAACTTTTTAACAGAAATCAGTGGCAAGGTCAGTACTAAAACCTTCACCTCTAACTAGCCAAGTGGTCTTTCTGGCCATTCTCAAATTACTTTTGTTAATATGATTTATTGAAAAACTGTCAATTGTCCCACCTCGGATCAGTAACAAGGCCAGAATTCACTCATGTTATTAGACCCTCCAAATCTCTGAGCTTCTGATTTCTCTTTTCTAGAAACAATTCTACTGTTCCATTCAAACCCTAACTGTTTAGGCCACATAATTCAGTGCACAGGCATGGGTATCTTAGATAAATTAACGGAGCGTTAAGCCTTTACCTTTCTGTTTTCCTTTCAAACTGTGTTAGTTCAAAAATAACGTATTTGAACAATCAAAAAAGTTAATGTCGCCAATGACTGTGAGTGCCATCATATGTAAACGGGCAGATGAGAGGAAAATGCGGGAAATTACCTTGCAGAACTTACGAACAGACATCTGTGCTTACCTATAGGTACTTACTAATGCAAAATAATTAAACAGAAATAAATGAAAGGAAAATGAATTTAAAATGGCAACAGATATTGTTACAGAGAAGGCATTGAAGTTACGTCAGCACGGATGAACTAAATTCAAAATATTCTCAGTGAGAATTTAAACCCCTAGAGAATATTTAGTTTGATGTATTTAAAATCTGAAGTCCCCAAGGCTCTGAGAAATTAAGGGACTTGCCCGAGATAGCACAGCTGGTTTCCCTCAGAGTTGGAAACTGAACTCATGTCCCCTCACTCTCTAGTGCAAATGTAGACAAAGTCTCTATGTGGACCTTTCCCTGTATTCCAAGGTCTGCTTGAAAGTAGAAATGGATATTTCCCCTGCAATTTTTCCTGCAAAGGCCTTTTGCTGCAGTGACTTTTCAACATTCATGATAATCTGTGCATGCCTTAGTTTATCATAATCTCTCTTCTCTAGCCCCAAGTCAATGATCCTCAAGTAGGAAAATATATAACTTTTAGTCTTAACAAAGACGTTTCCCTATAACTTGGTCTTATAAGGTCTTTGAATTTATCTGTGGATATATCTTTTTAATTTAAAATTTAAGTTAATTTTGGATAGATCTTAATTAAAACAGACAGACAAACACCAATCAAAATAAATCAAATGAGCATCAAGCCTGTATTCTCCTTTGGTGTAGAGTTTGTTAATATCTATACATCATTATATGTCTCTGAGTTCTGACATGCTTTGGATATAGATTCAGATTTACTTAGGACCATCAGTTACTGTAGAGAAGATCCTTGGGCATCAAAAGAAACCTCATTTGTAGGTTTCTTGGAGGCATTTTACTGAGTTTAATGGTACAAAGCACTTCATTCCACCTATGGGAATATTGGCAGTAGGGTGTTTAGTCATTAAATTAAGGAGAACCACATTCCTCTCAGCTCTTTCCTGTGGAAATGAATCTGGCCGTCTGTGCCATACCCTGTTTTGCTTCCCTTGGGTGAATTAATCCATACATAAAACCAAATCTGTGGGGGTGGTTTCCCTCTTATCTCTACTGTTTGGATTTTGTTTCAGATTTGGGAAATTGGTTTGATCTAAGAGTTTAGCTGTCAAGGTCACTCTTTTTTCTACAGTACTCAACGTTGCTGAAACATCAATCAGAGTACGTAGGTTGTTTAAAATCTATAGTTCATTATTGATATTAATGCATTTTGATCACTTGTTATATGTTAACATTGTAGAATATTACTTGCATATAGTTTTATGAAATATTATTCCACACACAATTTAGGACTGAGTTTATGTCTTAGTTCATTTTTGACAAACCTAAAAAAAATAGTCTGGGACAGTTTTATTCTTTGTAAACTTCATCTAGTTTTTACATTTAGATTTACTTGTATGGTATGTGTTAGTGAAAACATTGATCTTAGAAGTCAATGAATCTGGGAAAGTAGGTATTACATTTAATGTCTGGGGTTTTTTGCATATGTACACTCAGTTGAACTATTCCACGTACAGCCCATTTCTTTCTCTCTCTCGCAGAAAGAAAAAAATTCACATCGACATCTAAACTAAACATTTTTTTCTGTCAGATGTGATTACTTTCATTCTTTAGTACTTTTGTGATATCCATCTAGAAAGAAGACAGAGACTAGCAGGTGTTCATAGCTTTATTACTTAAAATCCAAAAAATAATTATACTTCCTCTAAACATAAATGCACATTATATTTTGCAGAAATAAGTGTTCGTAAGTTAAAATCAAGCTAGTAACTAAAACTGTAGCCTGCCATGAGCAGATGTTTCCATTTTTTTTCTTTATGTCTGGAAGGACACGACTTTAAAAAAATGTTTTTAATTTACTTTAAAAAAAAAAGCATGTACGTTAGAACCACTGTTCATTAAACAGTATGAAAAGTTTTCCTTCATCTAGTTACGGATGAATGTAAGAAAACAACACGTCGACATGTCTTCACTCTGCCCTTAGTAGAGTTTTATTCTCTTCATCATACTATTTCAAAGTTTGTGAATCACATGACTCTCTTCCTGTTTCTCCAACAGAAAATGTGTTCGTGCTGGTTGAGGCTGACCAGCTGGATGTGTATTTGTGAGCAGTTCTGTCAGCTCTTAATTGGGAAATAATAATCCCCTGGGTCTGTGTGGGGTATGTGGATAGGACTCATGTTTCATATTCACCCACCTACCCAAACTGTCACCTGCATTTCACACTCACATTTGGATGGCGTGGGGTTTTACCCGAGAAAGATTCACGATAAGTAGGTGATACAATGATCAGAAGTGGAGCTTGCGTCTTATAAAATAGTTTGCTCATCAATAAGGAAAAACACATAAGAGATTTGGAAAACTGATTTCAAATTTATTAAATAGGGTTTATTGAGTATAAATTAAATAGGGCTTTGTTTTTGAGTATTTTAAGTGTCTTTCCAAAACCACTCATACAAAAACCATAAGATATTTTATAAGGTGGTATCAGGGTTTGGGACTAAAAAGAAAGTTTAGATTTGCTAAATTTACAATCTAAGCTTTTCAGGGAAGACATCCATAAAGGGAGTTGTCATTGAAACGGTAAATACTACCTTGGACATACACTCAGAAAATATCACTGTTTTATCTTGAAAATTACAGATAATTTCATGTAACAACTGTCCTCACAAAAATGAAACTATTTTAGTAATATCTTCCCAAACCTTGATATATTTCTGTCTACTTGTGCCTTAAACCAGTTAACTTTGGTGAGAACAGAAAACGTGGAAGTTCCTACTTAGGTGTTTATGAATAATGAAATGAAAATCAAAACAATAGAGTAGATAATTAGAAAATATTTTCCTATGAAAATTCTAAAAGATAATTTTTGAAGCACTGAAATGTCATGTATTGACAAATAGAATAATTTTCATTTTTTTCCCTTTTTTAAAAACAGCTGTGAAGGGGAAATAAAGTGAGGTCACATGGATCACCTTGCATTTTGCATAAGAAAACAGCAAAGGGAGGAAGTTGTTAACCCATTCACTAAAGCAATGCAACTTTATTCAACATGTTTTATTTGACATGCTAAATTATAGAATTAGACAAATAATTAAAAGAAGAGAAGGAGATAGCACGTTAAAGACCAAACATTTAAACCACAGAATGTGAGTGCCTAATTCAGGATTTTGTTTAAATGTTATTGATCATAAGATTCTGAACTGAGATAAAGGGCATAAAATGCTAGATATTAAAAAGAACACTAATAATAAGAAAATGTCGGCCAATATTACTTTCCTCCTTTTTCTCTGTACCAGTGATTTTTTTTTTTACACACCCCAATGCCTTATTGAGTCGGTGTCATATCCTGTGTAACGGCATGATACATTTTTTTTTATTTGGTTCCACGGGATGCAAGACTGACATTCTGATTTTATAGAGAAGATATGGACTCATAACAAAGGGCTCAAAATTAGGGTGTTTTTCCCCCTATCAGTATTGCAATTACAGATGACACTCAGTTTGCAGAACAAAATTATCTGTAGTTTAATTTGATTCTGTAACATGTTTAGAGGCTGGAATTTAAGTTCACTGATAAAGTAACTCATTGTGGAGGAAGCTTCAAGAGACGGAGAGACAGATAAAATACCCGGGGCAATATCAATACGGAGCAGGTACAGATGTCATGGGTCTCAGGGTGGAACAGGTGCAGGGACGGAACTATTTTCAAGTCTCTTATGCTTGGGTTCACACTCCCCTACCTAACATGGCGTTGGCCACATTTTCTTGCTGATGTGGTGATATGTTTGTGTTTGTTCAGAGTGAACTTTTATGACACCACCTTATGGTAATGGTGTAGCACATTATTCTCCACTACTGATTATGGAAAGATAGCACAAATGGGTGAGAAAGCAGGGTGGAATTTGAGTGGCTCAGTAATATATCCTAATTGAATAGCCAACCTCTGACCCTCAGGAAGGTCAAGGAAGGGCAAAGTAGACCATCTACCTAAGCATGAAGGCTCCTTAGACCCTGAGCAGAAAAGCCCTTGGCACTGAGAGTCCTCAAAGAGCAGGTGAATGTTCAGAAAACAAGGGGTGAAGATGATGAAGGCATCATCAAATAAACCACCGCCTTCCTTATTTTTAAGTTTATTTATTTATTTTTGAGAGAGAGAGTAGGAGGGGCAGAGAGAGAGAAAGAGAGAAAGAGAGAGAGAATCCCAAGTAGTCTCCCCACTGCCAGCAAAGAGCCAGATATGGGGCTTGATCTCATGAACCAAGATATCATGATCTGAACCAAAATCAAGAGTCGGATATTTAACCAACTGAGCCACCCAGGCGCCCCTCTTTTTTTTTTTTCTGTCTAGATTCTAGCCTTCAGGACTCTAGGAAATTCACACTCAACTTGTCTCTTGGAATAAACTAAATTCAACTGTTACCAAGAAGAAAACAGCACTCTTAGAGCCATAGTGAATCTTCCTTTGATTGCTGTTTTGTTGTTCTTGTTGTTGTGTTTTTCTGCCTCCTAAAACCACTTGACATTTGCCCAACAGTGTAAAGCATTGAGATGTGGTCACAGTAACACTTATCCCATCATTATCATTTTCAAAAAATCTTTGTAAGACCCAGAAAGGTGATACAACAATTCCCATTTAGGGAAGGCAAGCAGGCAGGCAACAGAGATTTAGAAAATGAGGTCATTTCTCACAAGGCGCCTTCTCATTTCTCAGCTCTGTCCTTGACCATACCTTCCTCGCTGTCTCTATTTTCTGCCTCGGAGATCTTTACCTCTTCCAAGCTCAGTTCTGATTTTCAGTACCACTCATCTGCCAGTCAATAGTAAGATTCCTTTTTTTTTAAGTTTATTTATTTATTTTGAGGAGAGAAAGAGAGTGAGGGAGGGGCAGAGAGAGAGAGAGAGAGAGAGAGAGAGAATGCCAAGCACGAGCCCAATGGGGGGCTTCATGATCGTGAGATCATGACTGGAGCCCAGATCAACAGTCAGACGCTGAACTGACTGAGCCACCCCGGCACTGCAATAGCAAGATTCTTTTGACCACACATTTAATTACTTAACCTGTCATATAAGTATGCTATGCAGACAGCAAGCGTATTCAAACAAGTGTGTCTTATATAATTTGTATCTTCATCAGGACCTCGCAAACAGTGGGTACTTAATTTAAGTACTAGTGAACACCTGCTCGTTGCTCTACTCGATGGTCATCATAAAATAAACGTGGGCTGAAGGGGTTTCACTAGAAACGTCTACTAAATAGGATTTGTAACTGCAGAAGTTACCACGTCTCTCATACAGTGAGGGAGTATACTCAGACACCAAAGGAGGTGAAGCTATTTTTCCCAGTATTAACCAAGTTTAGGGGAATGTTTAAAAAAAAATTAACACTTAAAGACTGTAGAAAAACTATCTTATGGATTCGTTCTTGAGAAATAAGACATCCAGTGGTGCCTGGGTGGTTCTGTCGGTTAAGCATCCGACTCTTGATTTCTGCTCAGGTCATGATCTAGGGGTTCCCAAGTTCAAGCCCCACATTGGGCTCTGCACTGACAGCACAGAGCCTGCTTGATATTCTCTGTCTCCCTCTCTCTCTGCCCCTCCTCCCTTGCTCTGTCTTTCTCAAAATAAGTAGTTACACACTTTAAAAAAAGAAAGAAGGCATCCACATTCAAATACATTTGAAACTTGAATAAAAAAAAAAAGATGGGCCTTCGGGCTTTGTAAAAATGCAACTTACCACATAACGAGGTAGGTGTTTAATATCCGCCAGCTTTCATGACCATCTTCCTTACTATATGTGCTTCAACCAGTTTTCTTTTACTTACATGATTTTTCTCTACCTTCCACATGTTTTTCCCTAATTCGTCACTAATTCGTCACTGAAATTCAGCACAAGACCCACCTCATCCAACTAACCTCTTTTCTCCCACGTAGCTCATAGTAAACATTTTCTCACTTTGCATTCCCACAGCACTGATTAGTATTTATGTTGTATTTGTTTCATTCTGCCTCTATGTTCAGTGTGCATCTCCTCGACAATACTGCCTACTTCCCCAGAGATTCCCGTTCATTTTTATTCCTAAAGACTTGGGTCGCTGGGAAGGCTGGAGTAGACACTTTACAAACGCTTGATGGATTAATGCATGTGCGAATGAATGAACCAGGAAGGAACCACCAGATACAAGAATATTTGCATGGAGAAAAAACTGTAAAGAACCAAGTTGCAGCAGTGAGTGTTATTAATTATCTCAGGACTGACTGGGTTGCATTAAGACAAGGAGGCTGGTGTGTGTTAGGATCTGGTACAGGATTGTTTCCTGATTCAACGTATGCATCAGCAAACGAGGAAGGAGACTCTGCTTAATTTGGGATGAAGTATTGAAAGGGACATTGCTGGATGTCTGAAGATAGGGAAATCCTGCTCTATGAACTCGCAAACGCTTTAGTTTGCTAAAAAGGCTTAGTGTTGTGGAGAAAGGGATGGAGAAGGGAACCACTTCCACTTATATCTGGGGAGGGAAGTATACAAACAAAATGATTTTCAGTCAAACGGAAGAGTTTTATGCTCTCTCTTGTCGTGAATCCATTCAAAAGCGAGAGACCATTGCAAATTATTTCTATTCCAACTAACTACCCAACACAACCAATGCATGTTTCTTTTGTCAGAGAAAAGCATAAAATTTAGCAAAAATAAAACAGAGCGTTAGATGTAAGAGTTGTTTGTGTTTGCTATGAGAAGGAAACAAAGCTAACAGTTCATATCAGTAAGCTTCAGTATCTCCATTGTTTGTTAGTACAGGTTAAATTCTAAAGCCATGACCCTGTTACTATACATTTATAATTAAAACATGATACTAACGAACCAATGCCAAATTTGCAAAGTTAAACAGTGAACAGATACAAAAGGTAAAGTGCTTAAATGGATAAGTGTGTTCTGAGCAATGGTGATTGACACAGTCACAGCAGAATTTGTATTTTTAGTTGGTGGGTCAAGTGGAGATCACTACCGTTCTCCCCACGAGTGGAAGCAAGTTGTACTTGTGGTTTGACACCTACTCCTGCCAGATGTCTGAGAACTCAGTGCGAACTCAGGAAAGGAGCTCCCTTCAGCGAAGCTCTGGGATCTCAGTGGTGGGTAGGGGTCACTGGGAGGATCGGGACAGGGGACCAAGCAAGAAAATCTCCAAAGTCAGGGCCGGGGAAGGTTTTCTTTGGAGTGGGTGCTCCTGAACAAACTGTGGCTTTTATAATTGAGCAGTCCACACTCAGGGAAGGAAGCGCTTACATTTTTGTGACTCCTCAAAGCAATGTCTCATCATGTAGTCATATCCATTTCATTCCAGAGGAGAGTAATTGAATCTACATTTCCATCCTGTGTTTTCTTCCCCTGCCCTGCACCTAGCAGGAGGATGGCTAATATCTCAATATCGGAAGATCTAAGTATCTATCTATCTACCTACTTATATATAACTGTATATTTATTTGTTTATATTTATATATTTATACGTATAAAATCAGAACATATTCATGGGGGAGTAAAGCTCAACATCTACCGTCCTAAGTCAAGATCACCGTTATCTTTTGAACACAGCATGCTGGCAGTACTGGTGAACCTTATTAGCTAAAACAAATTTCATTTCAATATAGATATTGAACAGATGAGTCCAGTGTTAGTTTAGTATACGAAAGACTATTCCAGTTTCCATTTAAATAGAAAAAAAATTTTGAGAAAGTCCACTTTTGAGCTATTAGTGAAGGAACATCAAAGTCCAAAAATTCTGCATTTGGAGTTAATGTATAAAACAGTTTTAATTTCTCAGAGCCACACCAATTCCTCTTCTAGCTCACGTGCAGCATCCTCTTATTTGGGTCCAGATTTTGTAAGGAAATTAAAGTGCCATGCTGGGAATAGGCCATATCAGGAGAAATAGATTCAATGAATGTCTCCAGATAAAAAACAATTAAGGATATTAAATTGTTTAAAGTAGATCAAAGGGAGTTAAAATAGAAGGGATAAAGAAAAACAATATTCCCAAGGACAAATAATTTGGGAGTGAGTCATGATAGCCCTGGAGGGAGGAAAGTGGGTGGTTCCATGATAAAACAGCTTGATATTGCCAAAACCCAAATGAATTTGCTGCAAACCATTCCAAATAAGTTCGAAATCCGACCTTGATGCTGTTTATTTCTCATGATATCCCAGAGTAGATGGGTGCTGTTATCTCTCTCTCTCTCTCTCCCCACCCATCCATCTCCCTCGTTTTCTCCCCCTTCCCCCACCCCGCCACACGCAGTGTTTCTAAGATAAAAGGAAGTTGAAAGTCATTCAGAAAGTTAGTGGAAAAAATGGGACTAGAATTCATGTCACTGTTGACACTAATCTATGCCTAAACTTAGAAAAGCTGAGGAGAACTTTGTTATTAGCAGTAGATACAAGTTCTATTGTTAGTCACATAACCACATGAAACCACATGAAATTACACATTATGGAATATTCAGAGATTACTTGTCAATTATAAAGACCAGTCGACTGTTGATCAACTGTCTCCATTTGTATCTGAAGTTCTCTATGACTACCAACAGTACATTAGTGGCCACCGCTGCTCTTATTATCTGTGAGGGGATCTCTGCTGGGCAATGACCCAATTACACAAACGAGTGGCTATTGCCCATAGGAAGCCGTGTGAAAAAGGACAGCGTGAGAATCAAGAATGGTCCCTTGGGTCCTGATCCGGTAGGCAGGGTGCTACCCAGGAAGTGTCTCGTTCCCAGTCACTTCTCTCCCTGATCAGGAGGCCCTACATGCACCTTGCACTGTGGCCCCAAGGCGTGATATCTGCTCCATGGAGCTCTTGCCCCCCCACAGCCAGGGCATCTTGTGCTATGGAAGTCTTCCATGAACCCCACTGGTGTTAGGGTTGGTTGAATGTTGATGTTTCAGTGAAGCTGAAGGGAATTCTAGACAATTGGGCTTTGTGGTCACATGCCCTGGGAGGGGTTGGGGGAGAGGAATGGCTACTTATTCAGTACCATAGAGCACATTTGTGTGGCTGGTCACCATATGATGAGTTACCGGGAAAATAGCTGTCTTTTAGATCTAAACAGTGTAATTTAAGAGAAGAGGCACGATGACTTTAGAATTTATGTTTTCACATACTCATACCTTCTGAAGAAAGATTTCTTTGTATGGAGGATATCATGGATATAATCAGTGTGCGCATCGGTGGTAGAAACGCCTAGCAAGTACTTTGAGGGAAATATGTCCTAATCGCCGTAAAAGTTTCAACTTTGCTCTAAAAAGCAGCCTTGGATCTTCCAGAATGTGCATGTGTTTAGCAAATATGTTTCTGTTTTTGTTTTTTTTTCCAACCACAACTTATTTGGCAATTCTCTCATACTGGTACTTAAAATTTTACACTTAATTTAAAATTATACACTTAATACACCTAAATTAAATTATACACTTAATATAAAATTATACACTTAATAAAATTTTACAATTAATTAAGAGAACTTAATTCTCTCAAGGTGAATATTTCCTCCAAATCACTTAGGAAGAAATTGAAGCTTTAGAATATACAGCTAGTTCATGGAAAAACCAGGATTTAAAGTTTATGTATTTATTTTGTGAGAGAGAGAGAGCGTGAGCAAGGGAGGAGCAGAGAGATGAGGGAGACAGAGAATCCCAAGCAGGCTCCACACTGTCAGCACAGAGCCAGACATGGGCTCAGTCCCAGGACTGTGAGGTCAAAACTTGAGCCGAAACCAAGAATCGGATGCTTAACCAGCTGACCAACCCAGATGCCCTGAAAAAAAATAGGATTTGAGCCCAGCTCCATTTTATTTCTTAAGGTGAGCTATGGTAGGTAGGCGACACTTTAAGGAATCGTAACAGAAATGCCAGATTAAGCCATTCTTGTGTTCTTGTACGAAATAAATGCCCCTTGCAGTAATCTGAAGTCACGGGGTGCACTCGTACTTCTCCACTCTCTACTTGTTCTTAGTCACGTGCCTCGCCATCCATACTTTCTCCCCTGTCTTTTGCTCAACACACCTTTCCCCAGCTGTCTTGAAAGGTATTCACATTCAGCCGCTCTCCGCCTCAGCCACTGGCATTCTTGACCCGTTGGCCACCGTGGACATAACTGTAGATCTAGATGCATGATATCCTTTGGGTTGGTGCCGAGGATGAAATCCCGGAGAGTCAAGCTTTGGGGTTTGAAAATAGGTGCACACTTGATCCCCCCGTAGGTGGCCTCAGGTCCCAGAATGCTCACTAACGCCCGAGGGCCAGTAGTGGCTTGTAATCTTTCTTACTGATCAACTTCAGTTTACACTTTATGCCCTCTTGCAGGAGATGGATTGATCAAATCCATGCAGCCATTTGGCTCCATTCTTGCATAAATTTAGTTTCTGATTTCACTGACTGCTTTCCTAATGTTCGGAGCTTTCGCAACAAAAACTTCAAAAAGGTGTCCTCGTGTCTTTGTTATCTCTAATCTCTAAGAGAGAGCCTGACCCGAGAGCTTGCTTGGTAGATTTTGGTGACTGAATATATCAAGTCGTGAGCCATCTACCTTCAGTCCCTGGACTGGTGTGGAATCTTAACGGAACCTTGAACTTGAGGGTTCTTGAATTCCGTACTCCTTCCCAATGTGCGTACTTACAAACTGAATCAGTGGGTCTATTCATATGTGCAAGCATCCACCCCAGGGTTCAAGGTTTTCTCCTGAAAAGCAACACACCTCAACCCCTTTCTGTGGTCTCCTGACTGACAGCCTCATGAACCCACAAGGAGAGAGCCCCACTTCCTATTTTAAGGAAGGATCCCCTTTTCCGAGGTATTTTACTGAACTGGAATCTTTACAGATGCAAAAGGTTCAAGTGCTATTTTTTGACAATTTTTTTTTAAATATATATGTAAAAGTACTCCTGAGGATCTCAGGATATATCAATATGTTTATTAACATGAATCGGGTATAAAGTCTTTGGGAAAAGGACCAGAAGGTAGAGGGGTAATAACGAGAGGGGGAAAGGGAAGGAAAGTGGAGGTCTGAACCAGAAGTCACTAAATGGCAAACATTAAATGGCATGTGTAGAATAGGGCAAAGTGGGGAAAAGTTAGATACTGCTGGAAAGTAGACAGTGCTGAACATTGATTTCTATCGTTGCCATCACCGCCATTATCACTCTGCTGTTGCTATGAGTGCTTCTGTCACTGCTGCGGCAGCTGGCTACCGTGACCGCCTGCGTACTTCTCAGTGCTGTATTCCTTTTCTCATGTGATGCTCGTGATACATGGGTTATTAGCTGCGTTTTACAAAGGAGGTCTCTGGAGCTCTCCTGCAGTCACAAAACTAGTGAGCTATCTGGCTGGAACTTGAATCTAGGTTTGTCTTAAAAGTGAGGGCTCTTTCTACTATGCCAGGAAAATTACACAGGTGATAGATATTTTTACCCCAGTTTTGACTTTGTCAGTTCTTTCCCCCTCCACTTTGCCAAAACACAGCACCACTCAGGGGTGCCTGGGTGGCTCAGTTGGTTAAGCATCCGACTCTTGATTTTTGGCTCCGGGTGTGACATCATGGTTCGTGAGGTCAAGGCCCGTGTCAGGCAACACAGAGCCTGCTTGGGATTCTCTCTCTCTCCCTCTCTCTGCCTCTCTCCTGCTCTCTCTCTTATATATATACATACATATATATATATATATACACACACACTCTCATATATATATATATATATATATATATATATATATATATATATGGCACTGCTCTTTTGGATTTTTCTCCCCCCAGGGGCTAATGGTCTTTTTAATTTCACCTTCCGTGTTATCAAAACTTAACTTCAGAGGATATGAAATCACTTTTATTCTGTGCATGCCTCAAAAACACTGTAGTCCATGTGTATATTCAGATAATGAATGAACAAGTAGGAAGAACATGGGATTTAGAGTTGTCAGACTTTGGTTAAAAAAATTTTAGGGGCACCTAACCTGGGCGGCTCAGTCTATTAAGCATACAACTGTGGCCCAGGTCATGATCTCACAGTTCATGAGTTCGAGCCCTGTGTCAGGCTCTGTGCTGACAGCTCAGAGCCTAGAACCTGCTTCTGATACTGTGTCTCCCTCTCTCTCTGCCCCTCCTCCGCTCACTCTGTCTCCCTTTCTCTCTCTCAAAAATAAACGAACATTAAACAATTTTTTTTCAACGTTTATTTATTTTTGGGACAGAGAGAGACAGAGCATGAACGGGGGAGGGGCAGAGAGAGAGGGAGACACAGAATCGGAAACAGGCTCCAGGCTCTGAGCCATCAGCCCAGAGCCTGACGCGGGGCTCGAACTCAAGGACCGCGAGATCGTGACCTGGCTGAAGTCGGACGCTTAACCGACTGCGCCACCCAGGCGCCCCTAAACAATTTTTTAAAAATTCTAAACCTCATGTTATTTCAGGTAAAAGTCTCCCTAGCCCCAGCTTCCGTGCTTGTACAGTGGGGCCAAATGGGTTTGCTCTGCCTGCCACATGGGAGATTGTAAGGAAAAAATGAAATCACATATATGGAAGCGATCCTTAACTGGACAGGGCTCTGCAATGTGATTTTGCATGGGCTTCTTTAAAATGTAATGACTATGGGTTGAAAGGCTTTCACTCTGTTTACCGAATTTCAGCCACTAATGAAGAGCTAAGGAAAGTATCTTAGGTCAAAGGGGTCCCTTCTGATACTTGGAGGGAGAGCAAGTAGCTGTTTGCCTCCTCTGGGTCTGCAGAAGCACGACTACTAATTAGGGGAACGAGAATGCCTGGAGCAGGGACTTCGGCAGCTGCCATGTCCCAGCACTCACCCTCTGCCAGGTCAAAATGAGGGTGAGCCCAGGGTGGCCCTCGCTGTTGCATATGGCCGCTGTCCCGAGGGTCAGCATGTCAGTGCCCTGCTCCTTGGAGAAACCCGGCAAGAACACATCTGGACAGAGCACTCTAACTGTGGAGGGGAACAGAGCTACAGGTCGGCTGTAGACACTGTTAGAAGGGGTGCTCGCAACACGGATACGTGAAAAGTGACTTTCAGAAGCATTTATATTTAAAGGCTCCTCATTTTGGGGCCTCTGCGCAGTGGACGACCGTGATTTAGGCCATTAAAAAAAAATGCAACTCATTTTCTTTGAATAAAGAGTATTTAGAACCATCCACAGGATAGAGTCTGCCTGTGTTTTGGCTGAGGCCACTCACTCCGCAGAGACCCAGACATGCCCTTGTGACCATGGGCATTAGTGCATGTCTTATGCACACAGGGTGAGCAGCGGGCTCCAAAAAAGGCGATAGTGTAATAAGCAGCATAACAATAAACAAAAATAACAACAACAGGGGCACCTGGGTGGCTCAGTCAGTTGGGCATCCGACTTCAGGTCAGGTCATGATCTCACGGGTTGTGGGTTCGAGCCCCATGTCAGGCCCTGTGCTAACAGCTCAGAGCCTGGAGCCTGCTTTGGATTCTGTGTCTCCCTCTCTCTGCCCATCCCCCGCTCACACTCTGTCTCTGTCTCTCAAAAAGTAAATAAATTTGAAAAAAATAAAAAAAATTGTAACAACAAAGTGTTTCTGAAAACACACAAGATAAGTAAGTGTGAGCGCAATATCCCAGTGGCAATTTCACCAATATACTGTGTGGGTTATAAGAGCATGGGTCTCAATTGTAATCTGTGAACACAGTCATATGCCAACGAAGGAATTTCTGCACAGGAATTCCAGAGATTTGTTGTTCACATTCTTGGCCCAGAATCAAAATAAAGAAAGATAGGTCTTTGTGAAAATAATATAAATAAAAAACCACTAAATATTGGAATTCTAATTTTTTTAAGTTTCCTCCCCTGTTCATTGTCCCAACCAATTATCCGCTGTAACCTCCTTGAGACCAGTGTCCATTTGAGACAGAATATTTGTATCCAGAATCATCTGGCTCTCCCCGCCTCCCCACATAAATTAAATCATGGCACCTTGTTACTCTTTACAACGTTTTGCAGGGTTGCTTTTTACATTTGGTTGTGTGATTACTCAGAGACCCTATCTGTACTGGATGGCATAAGCCATAATACCAGGAACTCACATCTGTTCTCTCTCATCACTGTATCCAAAGTGCCTAACGCAGCTCCTGGTACATGGCAGATTTTCAATGACTGTTTTCTTGAATGAGTGATACATGAATGAACCCATGCATGACTGTAGACATTCAGGATTTATTGAATTGAGTTGGAAATTTAGTATCACCTCTTTCTGTTTAACACTTTCATGTAATCATCTTTCTTTGCCATTTCACAGAAATATCCATTGTGTGAAAGAGTTATGTCACATAAACATGGCAATATTCTTCTACATGCTGGCAAGAGAGATTTCCACTGCTCTGAGACAGCCTTCTCACGTTCACATGTGTCGGAAACATTGCTAGCTTTCTACCTAGAGCCATCTCCATCCTCTAGTAAGACAATGATGATTTTGTTTGAAGAGGCAAGGAACTACATTCTTTAAAGCACTGAGATTATGTAGTAGCCAAAAGTGTCCATACAGCACAGTCGTGTCCAACGAGATGGTGGCCAGAAGTGCACGGGAAGGCCATCCCTCCAGAAAAGAGGAGACAAAGTCTTGTTCAAAGAAACCTCACCAGTCATTTTCTCTTGTTCTTTTGTCCTACTTGAAACATGGACTCTGGTCTTGGACACAGGGCAGCACGAGGGCAAACAATTACATATTAGGAAATTCAGAGGAGAAGGAAAGGAAAGAGCGTGGGCGTTGGATGCTGTCAATGAGCATCCCTCTTTGAACATGTCAAAGTACCATCTTTGGACCACTGCCTCTGCTGTCCTTATTTGTGTCAGAAATAAATGCCTTTATCTTTAAATAAATCTCTTCCTCTTGACGCAACTATTCTTGGGCCTTACGTAGCTAAAGGAATGAATAGAATAATTAATATCGTAGACGTTTTAAAATTTGGCGCACAAACATGACATTTCAAGCAATCCCATTGATTAGCACACAAGAGTAACAAAATTCTTTCCATTTACCATAAATAATTCAGCTGATGCATTTTGGTGAAACTTCCTAGTGTTTTCTTAAGATTTTTATCTAATTTAGAAACATGCCTCTATCTCTTAAAAATATTTTCTTTCCGGGGCACCTGGGTGGCTCAGTTGGTTGAGCGTCTGACTTCGGCTCAGGTGATGATCTCACAGTTCATGAGTTCGAGCCCCACTTCAGGCTCTGTGCTGACAGCTCAGAGCCTGGAGCCTGCTTCAGATTCTGTGTCTTCCTCTCTCTCTGCTGCTCCCCGAATCATGCTCACTCTCTCTCTCTCTTGTTCTCTCTCTCAAAAATAAATATTTTAAAAAATATATATTTTCTTTCCAATCTCTTCAACTGCATATCAAGGTGGAATTTTTCATGTAATTGGCAGATTTTTTACTTTTTAGATCGTTTAACCGCGGGATGCAGAAATATATATACAAATTATGCACTGAGTGTATTGAGTTGGTAGAAATCGACACCTTTATTCGAAAGTAAATGTGCGTATCTGCACTGTGCTCCACAGATGGAGAAGTTACAATGGAAGAGAAATATGTGTACCTTTATAACGCTATAAATCTCTTTATTATGACTCTGGCTTTCCATCAATAACTTGCATTTATATGGAGAAACTTTTAGACTCTTGAGATAACAAAATCTGGATCAGAAATGAAAGGGAAAACATAGACACTATTCTTATCAGAAAAAAGGATAAGCACAGCTACAAACAGTGCACAATCAGATTAGCAGTTTTTTCTAGGAAATAAATGAAAACGCCTGTAAAACAGTGGAAACTTGGGGCAAATCACTGCATCGCCCACTCTCATTTCCCGGTCCTACTGACCCGATCAGATGCCTCTCCCCTCTCCCACACTCTAGCACGTCTCAACATCTCTGCTGACTTTTTCACAAACGGAAGAATCAAGTTGTTTACTGGCACCAGAAGCGTCCCCGGCAGGGCCTGGCACCCATTGTTCAGGCTTTCAAATGTGCAGAACTGATGTTCGCTGTATACATCAGCGGTGAGAAAGTCATGAAGGGTCATGAAGCTATGAATCCTGAAATCAGAGCAGACTTGGATGGATCGTCCTACAGAAGAAGAAAAGGCAGGCCCAGCGTTATAAACTTGGTGTTGCGCTCCCTGGCTCCAAAGTTCTCCCTCCTTCTCCACATTCAGTTCTTCCTTCTAGTCACTTAAAACTTTGCCTTTACTCCTGTCTGGCATGTCGAGTCTGTGTCACCATAGGACTTCTGCTTTCCAGGAATGGTGAACAGGGTAACGTACTCCACTCGTTGAACATCTACTATGTTCCACATACTCCATAGTCATGATTTCCAGCCCTCATGAGCTTTCACGGTAGATTTCTTAGTTTTCCACAGACCCACAACAGATTACCACAATGTCAGCAACTTAGAACCACACATATTTATTACCCTACGGTTTCCATGGGTCAAGAGTCCAGGCAACCTTTCACTGAGCTCACTGCGCAGGGTCTCACAAGACCACAGGGAAGGCGTGGGTCAGGCTGCTGTCACAGCATCGCTGTTTGCTTCTTCAAGGCCTGAGGAGAGTATTTTTCTACTCAGGAAAGACCCAGTCCCTGTTTTAAGGTCTTTCACCTGATTAAGTCTGGCCCACCTTGGATGATCTCCTTTTTTAATAACTCCAAATTAACTAATTCGGGACCTTGATTCATCTGCAAAATCCTTTCGTCTTTACCGTAAATGTAGCCTAATTACAGAGTAATGCCCATCATATTCACAGCCCTCTCCTATCCCATACACGCTCAAAGGGAGGGGATTATACAGTTTTCCAGGTGATGGGAATTTGGAATTCTGTCTGCCACCATCCACCTTCTCAACCCCAAGATGTACATACAAAATATATTCAGCCTCTCCCAAGTTAACCTATGAAGGACATCTCCTCAGGCGGAGTCCCCCTCCTTCTAAGGAGGCATTTGTCCCCCACATATTAGTAGTAGTAGTTTTTCTTTCTTTTTTGAAAGTGTATTGATTTGAGAGAGAGAGAGAGAGAGAGAGGAGGGACAGAGAAAGAGGGAGAGAGAGAATTCCCAGCAGGCTTTGCACTGTCAGCACAGAGCCCACCACAGGCTCAATCTCATGAATTGTGAGATCGTGACCTGAGCCCAAATCAAGAGTTGGACGCTTAACTGACTGAGCCACCCTGCTGCTTCCAGTAGTATTTTCAACGTACAAATCAAAGATATGAAATCCAGCAAAAGATGAGCATCTCAGCACTCAGAACTCTAAAGTCATCAAACCCTAAATTTACAAGTAAATTCTTACCATAGTCTCAAGGTATCACTGCACACACTCTTACTTTTCTCATTTGTGATCATTGTTGCCCTTTACAAACACTCCAGAAGGAAACATAAAGCCAGTGTCTATAAGAGAAGATAGAAATGGCTTGCTAACTACTGGTAATTCGTTATAATTATTTGAATGAATAAGTAGATGTATTTTAAAGTAGATGTATTTTAAAATACTTCAATATCTATAAAGATTTTAATATATTTTAAATGGTCTGTAACTTTGAGAATCTTACAAAAACTTATTTCTTAGTCTACACGCTTCTTCAAGTAATCCCAGCAGCAGCTTTAATCAAAATACTACCCCTAGATGTATAAACACTGCATGAATTCAGCTGCAGGTTAAGAAGGAAGGACAGTTCTTAAAGTATATCTCTGTTCGTATAATCAACTTGCATGGGACTGGCATTCAGATGTATTTTGATTCATTAGTGCTAACCTGGGCAAATGATCATCATGGTTGTTATTTTGGGGGCCCTCAGCACTGAGGGTCATCTCAGTTGGGCCACAGAAAATTCCAGGGCCTCAGTCACTTCACCCCATCTGTTTGAAAAGCAGACATGAGAAGTTTTGTTAAATGCATGAAAACCTCCGAAGGGAATAATGGGACATACTACAGACACCCTTTTTGATTATCATCTTCTGAGATGTTATTTATGTGAGCTAATGTAGCATTCAGTATGTCTAAATAAAAAGCTTATTTCAAAATATAGGACGTGCATATGTTAATGCAACCATTTTTATCACATCTCACACTTTTGTATACAAGGTAGGAATTTCTTCCTTGCACATGGAGAGACAGACTTTCAGTTGTAATTGAAAAACCAAGGACTGATTTCACACTGATTGACCTTATGTGCTCTATCATAGAATTTTACATGAACAAAAACGGATGTCTAAATGCATTGTAATGAACAAAAGTGGCATTGATAGCAATTTCTCAATCTACGTATTTGGGAATATCATTGATAAAGCTCTTGTTAGTTTTAACTATTTGAATGCCAGTTTACTTTTAAGGCTATTTCTTCTTAAAAAAATTTTTTTTAATGTTTATTTATTTTTGAGACAGAGAGAGACAGAGCATGAGTGGGGGAGGGTCAGAGAGAGAGGGAGACACAGAATCTGAAACAGGCTCCAGGCTCTGAGCTGTCAGCACAGAGCCCGATGTGGGGCTTGAACCCACGAACCGTGAGATCATGACCTGAGCCGAAGTCGGAAGCTCAACCGACTGAGCCAGCCAAGCGCCCCTTTTAAGGCTATTTCTGAATGGTATGAGTGTGTGTATACATAGATCCATATATGTTGATATCACTGTACAGATATATTCTGAATACCTTGAATCCAATACATACTTATCCCTGAGTATTTTGGTTTGTGAACTCACATTTCTACTTTTCTACTATTTTAGTGTGCTTAATCATTACTACTAACCTTCTGTAGCCATTTCGATGAACTTGAAATTCTAAAATTTTCTGTCCTTCATTCTTCTCTTTTATAAAAAGGTTGGAGGATAGCCTATTAAATAGGAAGCAATACAGATAGGCTTCTCCAAGATGCTGCTGTCCAAAATTATGATCATATGACTTTTAAAATATTTTTTATTTAGAGTCAGGGCTGTCCCCTCTTTTCTGGCTGCCAGACCAGGAAATCACCCGTGTCTGTCCATTACACAGAGCAGGAAAGTAAGAAATAGCATTTCCAAGGGTAGCGATGAAGCCTTTTAGGGCAGGAATTATGTCCCTGTAAGCTGGTGCAGAAAATATTTGGTGTACTTTGTAAAGAAATAATTTAGATGATGGATGAGACAGCTCTGTTAGGAATTTGTGTCCTTAGAAGATGGGGCCACAGAAGGACAAGATGTGAAGCTTCACTGCCATTGTTGCTCTTCTGGAAAACACTGGCTCCCTGCTAGTAACAAAGACAGGGTCCCAAAGCCTTTCCTGAATGAGCGTTAACTTTCTGCTGACTGTTTTTCTTTATGGTGATGATTATAATGATCATTTTTGATGTTGTTATTGTTAGGGATTTCTGTCCAGAGACATTTCTATGAGACCACTGCTGCCTTTTGATGTCCCCACCTCTTCTTCATGTGAGTTTAATCAAAAGCTGAGAACTTTCTAGTTACTCAAACAGTGCGAATCACTCCATAGGCTTGTTGTTTCAACAATTTTACCTGAAAATACCTGTAGATTGGTTTCCACTGCCTAGTTTGTTCCCTAATTAGCAGGATCCTCCTGCAGGCAAACATCTGCACAGCCTTACCTGCCGGCCCAGGCACGTGAGACGAGAAAAGCCAAGGTGTACTTTGCAAAAAGACCCTGAACACACTCTTTTTTTTTTTTTAAATTGTTTTCACAACCACATATGCAGATTTGATATCTATTGAAAGTGAAAAGTGGGATCAAGCGTTCTCACATACTTCTTCCTGGAAAGTCAAAGGCAACCCAAATGCATTTCCCGAAAATCATTTAAAATATTAATAAAAAAATCAACTACAGATTTGAAGACATGAGTGGATGTTTCCCATTTGACAGCTTATCAGTGAGTTGTCGTTTAAAAAAATTTTTTTTCACCCTGGGAGTGTAACTCGGTGATGATAGCCATGTATAATTCATAAAGGAAAATAGATTTAAATAAGCCTGCTCAGTAGCTTCGTGTGAAAATGCAAAGAGCTTGCTCTTTTCACTGTGACTGTCGCCACTTTTCCCCAGCCAGGCTCCCCCATTCCACATTGTATTTACTTTTTGTATTTTGGATCATAATATAATTTGTTTCCAAATGTATATTTAAAGAAGGCAACTTTGAATGACACAAGAACAGCAAATGTAACACACAAACAGTAAATGAAAAGTAGGGTGGTATTTTCATGTAAATCACATTTTATAAATATTTAAATTACTTTCTTTTGCAGAATAAAAGTGTATGAATACACTTTACATTGAAGCTACGAATTATGCTGAAGGAGTTTTACCTTGTAGAGTATTGTTCACAACAATGTCTATTAAATTTTTTCTGTTCTTACATCATTCTTCAAGACTTTTTCCTGACTGAGGTCTTGAGAAGGCCAGAGATAATCCATCTGAACTTGATAAAACTGTCATCACAGTCAACAACTAAACGATCTTTTATTCATCCTCAAAATTTTAAAATTTGATACAGGGTGAATATCAAAGCCACCTTTTATTTGGAAGAGTAATTCTAAAATCTATGACTTCAAAAAATGCAATAGAATCTTACTAATTCTGAACTTGCTAATTTAGATTTTGCAATACTTCAAAGGTGATGAGTATACATTAGAGAGAAAAAAAGGCAATTATAGTTTAAAAGGAAGAGGACCAAGGCATCAAACCTGAGCGTTTTCAGTCCAAGGGAATGAAAGGGTGGTAAAAGAAAATTGTCATGTATTTTGTGTTTATTCCACATCAGGAATTGTGATAGGTTTAGGATAGTATTTCTATGTACACTTAAATGTTTATGGAATAAATGATATCTTCCAAATTTTTCATGATGAAACTACAGCCCAGAGAGGTTGACTAATTTTTCATTGGTCATTTGGCTAAAAGTGGAAACTGATCCCAATCTAGGTCTGATGACGAGGAAATATATGCTTCGAATTTAAAACTATCTTAATATGCTTTCAGTGTTTGTTTTAAACTAAGAAGTCTCCTGTGTGAAAGGACTTTTGTGTGGTAGCATTTTGTTAATTGATGTAGATCTATTTTGAATTATCATTTTCCATCACCCAAATCTACACTTATATTTTGGTTGGTAATACAAAATGTACTTGAAAGAAATGAAGTTTCTACTCTATTGAAGATGTATCTTGAAAATTAATTTAAGAAGCAGGATAGTTATCAAAAAAGTTTCATGTGCCATAATTCTAAATAAATTCTGCAACAATTACCTAAAATTAGGTAATTCTGCATCCAATTTGAAAACACAAACAACAAAAGAGAATTTTATCTGAGCATGTGTGATTATCATTTTCCTATCTCTAAGGCTCAGATGATAATTTATACTAAATAAGAAGACAAATAAATGTCTTTTGTTATATCATTATGCAATAGAACTCATCATAAAGCCTCAGGGGAAAAATAAAGCCTTGGGAATAGTTGGTTTTCAAACACTTCTTCAAAAAAAAATAAATCTTGAAAACTTTGTCCTTCCCCAAATAGTTTGTTTTGTTTTGTTTTCTTTTGTTTTACTTATTGAGATATTAAGGTTTGGAAAAGGTATTGTATTAATAACAAAACCACAATTTTCCATGTTTTTTCCTACAAAACCAGGCATCAAACTCGGTGAATTTGAATTTGAATTGGTGTTTGAAAATGACAATATAATAAACTTCTTTGATAAACCATGACTAATTATCATTAGATTTCAAGCCCAGATAAAAATAATTTTTCAGGAAACCAACTGTGATTATGGATATAATAGGTTCTAAGTTGCCAAGGGAACTATTTTCACTTTTGTTGAAAACCTTTGCAGGGTTTGCATTTGCATGGTAGTTTTCCATGTGAAAGTGTTGTTTTGTTTTGTTTTGTTTTGATTAGTAGATCTGTGCTGCTTTATATTTAACAATTTGCTAACTTTCTAGTCAACAGTGGTATGTGCTGAGATAGGAGAAGCTAAACAGTATTATGTCAAAGACTCAAATAATAGTGGCTTAAATAAAATAAAGGTTTCTTTCTTTTTCTCTCACATATATTTTGAGCTCATGTGGCAACTCTGCTCGGCAAAAGTCCTCATGAGCCCAGACTCCTTTCTTGTTGTTTCACCGTTTTTAGAAAATCACCTTCATTTTCAAGATCCATGGTGCTCATTACCAGGTCTACTTGCCAGCCAGAGAGAAGGCGAAAAGGGAAGGAAGTGTCTTTCCACTTCTTTGACAGTTGTAACTTGGAAGTTGTAGTTTTTCCTCCGTCTCACGTCCTATTGGCCAGAACTTAGTCACGTGCCCCACATAGCTGCAAAGATGTCTGGGAAATATAGTCTTTACCGGAATATCCCTGTGCCCTGAAAATTCCATTATTAACTCAGAAGCGATGAATGTATAATTTACCTGTCTCTACCATATACAGTCTTCATAATGAAAAAATCTCAATTAACACTCTTAAAATGAACATACACTGCATATTATATTACAGCGGTATCACAATTGTAGGTTCAGAAAAAAATTCATTCATGACATTTTTTTACCTGTGTGTGTGTGTGTGTGTGTGTGTGTTAATAGACTAATTTTTAGAGCAGTTTTAGGTTCACAGCAAATTGAGTGGAAGGTACAGAGATTTCCCATATACTCTGCCCTCACATTTGTATTTCCCATTATCATGTCGTGTCGTTATATATTTGTCTAAACCATACAATGGACAATACTAGGAGTGAACCCTAATGTACATGATGAACTTTGAATGACAACATGGTATCAGTGTAGGTTCATCAGTTGTAACAAATACACTGCTCTGGTGTAGGATGTTGGTAATGACAGCATTATTTTCAAATTAAGTAAGGTTACTTAATTTGCCAATCTATTGCCTTTCGGCTCCAAATAAACTCTTCCTTGCCCTGCTTGTGGTTTCTAATTGTTTCTCCCCTGCCAGTTGGCATCAGAAAGCTTTTTCAGTGGGGGCACTAAAGGGAACCTGGTGGAGGAAGGGTTATTCTTCCTGGTTCCAGTGTGAACACTCCCTCAGCAGCGCATGGCAGCCAGTAGTGCATGATATCCCCTTGAGTACAATCTTCCCTGACCCCCAGAGGGAGGATTCCAAGTGTACTTTTCCCACTGACAGATTCTAAGTGAGGTTCATGTGGCCACCTCTCAATGGCTGACTTCCCCCTGGCACCTGAAAGGGCAGATTGCTAGTGATCCCTGATCGTATGGAAACCAAGCAGACTTCTCCTTGATCTGCTGGGCCACAGCCATGCTCTCTCTCCAGTGAGGAATGGATCTCAGCTCTGGGTCCAGGGTCCTATTCCAGATGGGTTCCTTCCTTGGGTGGTCTATTTCAGACTTAGGGGTAGAATCTGCTATTCGTATGTTCTTGGGTTATCTTTACTTCTTAGTATCCCAAACTCTGTTATTCCAAACATCTGGTGTAGTTAATAAATTTGTATATTACACATTCCTTGTTGAATTTACTGAACAGATTCTGCTTCCTAATTAGATACAATGAGGAAAGCCCATCATAGTAACACAATCAAAAGTGTTTCACCATATCCTTTGTGACATGTAAAAGGCAATGGGGAAAATGGGGCATTTCTCACATCCTCCTGTGTCGTTTTTGAGGTCGATGATTAATGTTGATGCTCAGGTATCCTGAGGATTTGTCAGAAGAACATGCTATATGTATCAAGCAAGGCAGCAATGAATTGGTTATGTATTAAAACTTTGCGTGCCTGAAAGTGTTGAGAATTGGTGGGAACAGAATTTGTGTGGGTGTTTAAAAATACAGTTGTTGTGCTTTGATATTGTTCCTTCTTTATCAAGATCAGATAAAAAGCAAGCCTTTAGAGTTCCTCCAGAAATTGTGTTTCTTCTCCTACATGATGCCGTTTACACTTTTAGGAAAGACTATTCACATGACATGTAAGAGAAACGTGCATTTTGGTAGGAAACTACACTGTTTTCTGATGACTTCATAGCGATGCGTTGTCCCAGATAGGTTTGCCAGCCCTTCTGTATGTCCCTAGCCCAGAAGGGATCTTTGAAAGCTGTAGCTCTGGAAATGAAGTCAGATATAAGACAGAAATTTGCTAACTGAGCTTTTAATTGAAGTGAAATACCAAGAAATATTATGGTATTAATTTTGTCCCCAAAGTATCACTTGGCCTAAGAGAATGAGAACAGATGTGTGTGTGTGTGTGTGTGTGTGTGTGTGTATTTTTGTTAACTGGCAAAGCAATTTTTACTTCAATTTTATGTATATTTCTAAAACTGTCATCTGAATGAGACTTTGGAAATACTAGAAGTATGCTGCAAGAGTTGCTAAAACATAGAGAATGACACAATGTTCTACCTTCAGTGACTACTCTTTCATAGGTCTTTTGCATAATGAATCATTACTTATTTATATTCTTATTTTTCCATATTTCGGACCAGCTGTCTTGAGGTTCTTAAAGGTTTCTTTTAGCAGTTGCTAGTAGACCAAATTGTCTATGGAAGAACATTATGTAAATTTAAGAAAATATCAACTTCCATCAGAACTGTGTATCAGTAACAGAGGGTTAAATCAAATGAATTTTGGTGATGAGAGTAGGTCTTATGTGGAAATTTGGGCATATTTATATTTTTCCCAGTAGGAACTTTTTCTTTTTAAATTTTCAAATATCACACATTATCACTTAAGTATTAATTTATTTTATTTTATTTTACTTTTAAAATGTTTATTTATTTATTTTGAGGGCGGGGGCAGAGAGGGAGAGAGAGAATCCGAAGCAGGCTCCTTGCTGTCAGCACAGAGCCCGATGGGGGGCTCAAATCCATGAACCGTGAAATCATGACCTGTGTGGAGCTAAAGAACAGGACACTTAACCCACTGAACCCCAAATATTAATTTCTTTTCAATGCAATGTTCTTTTCTCTGCCATTTGTTTCTCTCCTAAAGTAGATATCAAAGTATCTTGTGAAATTATTTCTCTTGCTTATATTTGACCTTAGTCATTGAAGTTAATAAGAAACATGGGCATATGAAGGAACTGTGTAAGGAATCCTCGGAAGCCGCTTCAAGTAAAAACACAAAGGGAGAATTCTAAAAGGGTTGTCTCCAACTCACTATATAATTTCCAGTATCTTTGGAGTATTGTTGCCTAGGTGACTTATTTTTACACACCACTCCTCTTCGTCTTATGATCAGTAACTTCTCAACGTGTAGTTGTAGAGTGAATGAAAATGGTCCAGATTTATGGATAGATCTTCCTCGACTTACAATGGGGGGTTATGTCCGGATAAACCCATACCACACTGAAAATACCAGAAGTCAAAAATGCGTGCAATACACGGAACCTACTGAACATTGCGGCTTAGCCTTGCCTACCTTCAATGTGTTCAGAGCCCCTAGAGCAGTCTCCAATTGGGCAAAATCATCTAACACAAAGCTGGACACAACTTGGTAATAAAGTGTAGTCTACCTCATGTAACATACTGAATATTGTATTGAAAGTGAAGAACAGAATGGTTTTAGGAGTACAGAATGGTCATCAGTGGATTGGTTATTGATCCTCAAAATCACGTGGCAGACCAGGAATTGGGTCTGCCACTGGCCAGCATCACCAGACATTATGTACTGCATGTCCCTAGCCTAGGAAGAGATCAAAATTCAAATATGGTTTCTACTGAAATGTAATGCTTTCTCACCATAATAAAACTGACAAATCCTAAGTCAAAGCATCATCAATCTGTGTACTGTTTTAAAAATAGAGTTCTTAGGGCACCTGGGTGGCTCAGTCTGTTGGGCATCTGACTTCGACTAAGGTCATGATCTCTCGGTTTGTGGGTTAGACTCTCCCCCTCAGTCTCTGTGCTGACAGCTCGGAGCCTGGAACCTGCTTTGAATTCTGTGTCTCCCTCTCTCTCTGCCCCTCCCCTGCTCATTCTCTTTCTCTCTCTCTCTCTCTTTTTCAAAAAGAATAAACATCAACAATAAATAAATAAATAAATAAATAAATAGATAGATAAATAAATAAATAAATAAATAAATAAAGTTCTAGACCACCTCCTAAATTCAGAACTTCAAAAGTCTGAGTCAAAACCAAACCTTGAGACAGTCTTCATTTGCAAAAGTATCAAAATGGCTTATGTTGACATCTAAAATTTAAATCAACAGCACTGCAAAATTCCGATGAATAGTTAGCACTGAGTGCACAAAAATAATTCCTGGCAAATGGCAAAATTTAGATGCAGTGCTCTGCTGTCTGTCCTCACAACTCCTGTTCATTTCTGCTTCCTGCTGTCTCCCCGTATTTCTTGCATGTGATGAAAACAAAACCATCACAAAATCCTAAACTGTTAATATGACACTGGATCTGGAATAATAACACCAATGTTTTACTTTATAAACTCAAATATTCCCAAAACAGCAACTGAGATCAGAACAGAAATAGACATGGTATACATGCATTTTTGATGTGAGTAGTAATAAGTGATTAGTTAAACTGTCTATTTCAATAGACTCACAAATATAGCTCAGCATGCAGACTTAAGGCCTAAACAGCAGGAGATAAACACATGTAGCCCAAGTAAAAACAAAAAAAGTGTATTAGATCGAGCTTTCAAGAATACCAAATTATATGCAGGGTGTTTTTGTTGTTGTTGTTGTTGTTGTTGTTGTAATTTGAATGGATTCCAAGTTTTCTAGAAGAAAGCATTTGCTTACATATTAAGCAATATATAACAGAAAAACAGAAGGAAAACAAATACCAATGTTTTTTCTTCTTAAAGAAAAGCATTCAAACTGTTTTAACCAATGGATATACATGAAGATGTTCCATTCAGTTATAGGTTTGATTCTGCTTTATAAAAGTTCTTTTAATATAAGAGAGTCATTGTGAGTCAAAGTGTTAATATATACAATACATACATACATACCTTTTATATATGCTTTTAAGTTTTTATTTTAACCTGTTTTTTTCTTTTTTTAGTTTTGAAGCTTTTTTTGGCAGATCGTAGTTCGTTGAAAAGTCTGACATCACTGAATCCAAAGTTTAATTTTTTTTTTATGTTTATTGTTTTTGAGAGAGAGAGAGAGAGAGAGAGAGAAAGAGAGCACAAGCTGGGGAGGGGCAGAGAGAAAGGGAGACACAGAATCCGAAGCAGGTTCCGGGCTCCGAGCTGTCAGCACAGAGCCTGACACAGGGCTCGAAATCACGGAGGGCAAGATCATGACCTGAGCCAAAGTTGGATGCTTAACCCACTGAGCCACCCAGATGCCCCATTGGGTCCAAAGTTTAAATGGAAAGTTATTTCTGTGCCAGAGGACCCCTACAGCTGATTAGCAGGAACTTTGAGGAAATCAATCTCAGATTAATTCAATTTTTATTTCAGTTTTGTGGATTACTTTCCATGCATTGTAAATCTGTATTCACGTAGAATAATATAAATGTGTGTTCCACACAAGAAGTCATCACTTTAAGGAACCCTAATTCTACTCATAGAAAAATATGGAACACAATCTTTCTTATAAGATCTCATTTCTCTTGATAGTCTGCTAAAAACAAATAACAATGCAACATTGAAAATCAGTGCCTATAAAATGCCAACAGATGCATAACACACAAAAGAAAAAAATAGGAATTAATCCTACATAATAAGGAAAATGGTGGATAAAAAGAATACTGAACTTTGGACTTTGGGCGCCTGGATGGCTCAGTCATTTGAGCGAATGACTCTTGATCTGAGCTCAGGTCTTGACCTCAGGATCCTGAGTTCAGGCTCCATCTTGGGCTCTAGGCTGGGCGTGGGGCCTACTTAAAAAAATTACTGAACTTGTACCATTTTTCTAGGGTAATCCTATCGAAATCTATGAGAAACACAGACTAATAGATACATGGTATCTAGACATCGGCTCTTGGAAGGCACTGGAAAAGAAGAAAAAATATAATACTATTATATTTTTATGAAAATTGCTGAAAAGTAAGGCAATTTAAAATTGTTTTAATGTTTATTTTTGAGAGACAGAGAGAGACAGAGTGCAGGTGAGCAAGAGGCAGAGGGAGAGGGAGACACAGAATCAGAAACAGGCTCTAGGCTGTCAGCACAGAGCCTGACGCGGGGCTCAAACTCACAGACTGCGAGATCATGACCTGAGCTGAAGTCAGGTGCTTAACCGAATGAGCCACCCAGGCGCCCCAAAAGTGAGACAATTTAACTTGGTAATAAATTCAAACCTAAGGAACCTGGGTGGGACTTCCACTGAAATCTATCTAGAAGATGGAAGTGTTCTTATATGGACAGAATAAACACTGAGGGCAGCAAAGTGATGGAAAAATATAAAATATGCCTTGTCACACTGAACCGAAGGGGAGAATATCTCTGCCCGGCCTGATTCGTCTTTTTCACTTTATACGTTTATTAAACATATACAGCCTTCCTATTAATCTGGATAACTTTCATCAATCTGATCATGGCTTTGTTGTGAATCAGTATCAGTACAACTCTGTTTTAGTAATGCTGTGGAAAAAAGAATGGCCGAACCACCGAATTTTTAAATCAGTGGCAATCCATGATTGGTCATTTAGAGTCAACCTTAAGAACTTAAGATATTAATTCAAAAACATTAGTAAGCATTCATTGCCTACAAATCTATTCATCCAACACACCCTCCCTCAAGCCTTGAGACAAAACAGTAAAACTCAACCTGAAGAGGAAAGATAATTAAAAAATGACTTTTGTTTGCTTACCGTATATCTTGAATTGTTAAAATCGACAACAAAATAAAGTCATTGTATTTTATTCTCCATTTAAGAGTCAGGACAAGTTGTCAATCTTCATTTAGCCCCAGGCAACGCGAGTGGAGCGTGGCTGAACATGCAGCAACTCACGTTGCCACTGGATGGCGATGACAGCCTGTGTCTCTAACACACTCCCTGTGCCCTTGATGCGTTGGAGTGCCACAACTCTTTTCGCAGGACATCAAAGTGCAGAAATGCACCGGGTGCCTCTCCAACAGCTCACATTCCTTTTCAATCTCTTGCCTTTGGCCCACTCCATCCTAAGGCAGCCAAGAAGTAAGGCTTCCTTACTTGCAATCACTTTTAACGAACTTCATGGTTTTCAACACAATGCCAAGGTTGCAAAAGGTGGGGGGGGGAGGGGGAAGGAGGTAAGAGGGAAATACACATACAGGACCAGATTCCCTTCTGCCACTGAATGGCTAAGCTTTCAGAGGACCACAATTTCTAGAATATTCCTGTTATTTAATTGCTTTCTGCCATATAACAAAAATATCCCTGACTTTCTTCAGCATTTTATGTTCTAAATTACTTTTTCTTATCCCTCTCTCTCTCTCTCTCTCTCTCACACACACACACACTCCAACATGCATCCATGTCTCAAATAATTGTAGGTGGGGCAATTGACTGATGACAGTTTAATTTTCCAGAGTGAACTGCTTTTTTTTTTTAAATGTTTATTTATTTTTGAGAAAGAGAGACAGAGTGTGATCAGGGGAGGAGCAGAGAGAGAGACACACACACAATCTGAAGCAGGCTCCAGGCTATCGGTGTAGAGCCTGACATGGGGCTTGAACTCAAGAGCCATGCGATCAGGACCTGAGCTGAAGTCGGATGCTCATCCAAGAGAGCCACCTGGGTGCCCCAAGGAGTGAACTGCTTTTAAGTTGACAATGAGGGAAAAAATTACTTTGGAAAAAAGCTTTTAGGTATAGGTATGCTGACAACATTCCTAGGAAAAAAAAATTGTAGAGTTAAAATACGTAAATATTGAATTGTCATTAATTTAAAGATTAATGATAATTATAAAGGAGTTAGAGATTATCATAGCTTGACACAATGAATTAATTTTGGGGGAGTGGGTTTCTTTGTGTTTTTTGTTTTTGTGGTTTTTTTTAGGCAAGGAGGAATTTTAAATGCATTTACCTGAGTAAGGACCTTTGCTTCTGAATAGCTTTGCTGGGTTATAAGGAGGGACAAAGACCTCAGATTACTTTTCTGATGAGTGGTTTAAGATGATTGTTGTATGGAAACTAATTTGACAATAAATTTCATATAGTAAAAAATAAAAAATAAATAAATAAATAAATAAATAAAGATGATTGTATCAGTGAAGTTAAAATAAAGAGGGATGGATTCTTTTATAAATAAATACAATGAAACAACACAGATAAATATAATTACCTTTATTTCAGAAAACATACATGTTGATTCCTAGGTATTCCTATTTTTAAATTCTAAGAAACTTGGCTTATGCCATGTTGTGTAGTAAATAAAGCTTAAACCTTAAACTGTACAATTAACATCTATGGGAGGTATTAGAGAAATTTATATTAAAGAAATTTAATATATGTTTTTATTTTTTAAGGCTACTTTTATAACCCTTTGATGGAAGCTGAAATGGTTGGAAATATTATAGGATAGCAATAACAACAACAGAAAACCCACCAGCGTGGGAATTCCGGAGCATTTTGTAATACGGTTTAAACTTTGCAAGCACCAGAAAAATAAATTTTTAAGTACTAAATTTCCAATTAAGTTTTCTTTTAATGTTTCTTAACACAGTAACTGAGTAAGGAAATAGTATTCAATGATAGGAGTAAGGATATAAAAGGGACTTGAATCTCTATTAAAATAAGATACTTCTAATTTTGTAGGAATAAATTTTGTCTCAATGGAGAGATATATTTTGTGTAGGCAGTGTAAGAATATATTTGTGGACCTGCAAAAATCAAAACTAAAGATAGTTTCTTATATTTATATCTTGTGTCCTTCCCATAAACACACCAGATATATGGACTAGATATCTGTAATCTAGTCCATAGTTAGGAAGCAACTAAAAAAAAACCAAGCACATTTGAGAAAAGAAATATTTAAGAACCAGGGAAGGACAGGCTTCTGTCTTTTCACAGATCCGTCAGATTCTCACATGAAACTATGGCACAATTCAGTAGCATTTGAAGATAATCTAAACAAATTTACTTTGTGCTCTCAGATAACCAGACTCTAAAATAACCAGTTTCGGAAATTTGTTTCTCCTTCGCGACACAGCCAGATTGAAATGAATAGAGATGAAGAACTTGAAATGTGCTTTAATCTTCCATTCGTTTTAAAAGTTGTACCAACTAGACTTCGTATGAAGTAAGATACATTTGCAGTATTTCACATACATATACAGATAATTCAAGCTAATATAATTCCCCTTGCGACTAGCATCCACTCTTTTGACTGTATATACTAATCATCGATCAAAAAACTTGAATAACACCTTAGTGTTCCACTTTTTGTATTTTTTTTTTTTTATTATGGAGTCTTACGTTTCAATTTCAGTCATTTAGGGGAAAGTTAGCCAAGGTCTTTTGTATAAGAATTTTAAGGAAAGGAAATGGAAAGTAAAATCCTGACAAATTATGTATTAGTATCTATTTACCTTCTATCTGAGATGTAACTTTAACATTTCTGAGATAAAAATAGCTCCCGATTCCAATGGGAACAACTATCAGTGAAACATTATAGGCAAGAATTTCTTCCTCATTTTTGAAACTTGGTTAGCTGTAAAAGACAGAGTGAAGGGTAATTTGAATTTGTGTGTGCATACATGCATTCACACAGACCAGAGGAGACACGGGTCTTCTGGGACCATCTAATTCAGAGCACGGTTTTATAGTTTGGTATTGAAAAGTGAGAGATGATGCTATGCAAACATATCTAAATTTTGCACAAGATGGCATTTCCCCATACCTGTGTGTATGTCAATTAATACACAATGAGGAATGTCAGTTGCACGTAATATAAGTCATTTAGGACTAGAATATTAACATTTATCCTAAGTGGGGACTGTGTGGCTCGTCTACACACACCTTCACCTCCCCCGTAAAAGAAGATAGTACACGACTCTTATATCCTAAGGCCTTAAAAACAAATGCAGTGCTCAATTCAGTAGTTCATGTACTAAAATTAGAATGTTAAGATACTAGTGTGGTTCCTAAGCAAGGATGTACACACATTCATGAAGTGTCTCATATCTTTAAATATGATGCAGTTAAAAAAAAGGTCTTCCAGTCTGTCAGTAGCCTGTAAAAGTTTTCAGATAGAAAAAAAATACACTTCTCAAAATCAGTCACACCTGTGAGCAAATATTTTTTCATCAAATCTGTACATTGTGAATATATGCACATTAGAACAGAAATAGCCATGAGATGATTAACTTCAACTTATTATTCCCAGAAGTCCATGATGATGGATAAATAGGAAGATGATTGATAGATAATCTTAGGTACAAAGGCAAGGCAAGGGGACAACTTATTACATGAAAGGTGAACCAACAATTTTTATTGGAAAAAAAAGACAGATGTTAGCCATATAATAAAATCCTTAGACTTCTGGCTCTAAACTATGCTTAAATTCAATATATATAAATATAAAAACTTGGGAAAGGTATTGAAGTTGTTGTTGGCTTCAGGTTTTGTAATTCTATGTGATTGTTCCAAACACCTAAACTTTAAAGAATAAATATTTCATTTTTTCAACTTACACCTGAAGAGGAGAAAGAGAAGGAAGGTTAACATTCACCGAAGGCTATCTGGTACCTGAGCCTCTTTACATGTATTATTGATTTGGATTTAGACAGGTTCCTAAGCTTATTGAAATACAAATTAGAATCATCTTGCAATATTTCCAAATTGCTGTTGAAATTATGGGAACTGTTCAAATTAGAAATCAATTCTTAGGGACTGAATATTTTATAAAGCAAAAACGTTTTGTTTCCTGAAAATAAAAACAAAAAGAGTGCAATTTAGATTTGCCCCACAGTCTTGCTCTCCTGCACTCGGTGTGTGTTACAACGGCATTGGTTGTCAGCGAGGTAAGGGAATTGTGCCAGATAATGTTTTCGAAAGTGCTTTAAGAACAGAGAAGAAAGCAGGAGTTTGGATTTTTTTTTAAATTGTACAGAGTGTTTTATGTATTTAAATATCAACTATTTAAGAGGTCAAAGTAAGAGTTTAAATTCTGATGGGAGTAAGTGATAAAAGTCGGGCATACTCTTAACAGTATTTCACAAATGGCTCTTGTCATGCTTTTAGATCTTTGAGCCCTCCTTCCCCAGTCTTCATGGTCCTCTAGGCATTGCCAAAGGGAAATTCTCAGTCCAGTTAAACGTACAGATTCCAGAATGGCCTGCGTTCTTACCTTGCCTTCTTAATACTTATTTCACTTGGTTAATATTTGTTCTCAGCTATTTCCTCATTCCCTGTGTTGAATCAAGTCTTCCCAAAGGTTCACTTTCTCTAGATGTCTCCAAACTGCATAAACAAAAATGTTTCTAACTAAGCTCATTAAAAATTTCGCAGAAATCCTGTCATGATTTTAAGAATTGTCAACAATTCAGACATGAGCACCGGTAGACAAGACCTGCCAAAGGGAGAGCCCGGCTCTTCACTCCATTTTCTTGTATCGCTTGTAAGTTGATAGTCACTGATAAAATACTAAGATGCCAGGAAGCATATCAAGCATTTGAGGCAATGGAATGAACTGCCTAGAGATTGGCAACAGAAGGATAGTTGCAAGTAAGGTGTTGTGTGACTGGAAAAGAGTATCACAATGTATGCCTAATTTTTTTTCCCCTAATCAGGGTTCTTATGCATAGATCAATTAAGTGAGACTAAAATGCCAACAAAATAATAATAAAAACAAGAATTGCAGATACTAACTTGCAGACAAATTTCTAGACTCTTTCTAAATAGAAATGACCCAATTTAAGGATTTGTGTTTGTGTGTGGTTTAAGGACATTTAATAGAAAATTTTGTTAATTTTTTGTTGTTGTTTCATGGGCAATTTCAGATTCTGTATTTTAAACATAAAAATGGGATTTTTTTTTTCAATCAAATGGGGATAGCAGGGGCACCTGGGTGGCTCAGTTGTTTAGGCGTCCAACTTGGGTTTGATCCCAATGTCAGGCTCTGTGCTGACAGCTCTGAGCCTGGAGCCTGCTTTGGATTCTGTGTTTCTGTCTCTCTCTGCCCCTCCCCTGTTATGCTTGCTCTCTCTCTCTTTCTCTCTCTCCCCCCCTCTCAAAAATAACAAACATTTAAAAAAATAGGGATAGAAATAAGGAATATAATGGAAAAAACAAGGACAAGTTTATACAATGAGAATAAAATCTGGTTTAAGAAAAAGGTTACTGTAAATAAAAGTTTGGGGTAGATTGAATCTGTTCTCTTTGGGTGGCATTTTTCTCCAATTATTTATTATTACTTACTGTTTACCTTAGGTCAGAATGTTTAAGTTCATATATGGTCACTTCCTAAATTTGTATCTACAAGGACTAAACATCATCATAGCTGAATACTATAATACTACTATTTCGCCTGCTACATAGAATAGCAAGCTCAAGATTATATCGATGCTTCTTTTCTATTGACATAATTTAGGCCAGCTAGTAGTTCTTTTGGATTACCTTAAGTTGACATGAATGTATCCCCGTTTCTCCTACCAATATTCTTGCCCAACATATTAACTTCAGTGGCATAACAGATTAAGCCAGACTAATATTTTTCTTAGTTAAGCAGAAATCTTAATATTGTCATCATATCCTCGGTGACCAAGAACACTTGATTTTATTAGCCATATAAGAATGGAAGAGTATCCAAAACAGCCATGTTGGATATTTCAAAAACTAAATCGTGTGGAAAGCAGAGTTTGTATGAGGGATTCCACTTATCCTGTGGTCACAGCCTCTTTTCCTTTGAGATAGCACTTTATTGGTGGACTTTGTGGTGCATGTTTACAAATATGCCTTGGAGTATAGTTATTTCTGTGCTGTTCATGTCCCACATTTCCATATCCTTCCACCAAACCCCAATAAAAACTTTCTTGGGCTAAAGTATCTGTTTTCAGGATTATATTTCTTAGTTTCTAATACAGTTTCTTATAGACATATAATCAGCACACAGCAATTATTTACTGAGCGCTTATGATAAGCCAGTCACTATGCTTAGCCCAGTATAGGAAAAGGTATAGGAAAGAACCACACGGGAAAAACTTTTTATTACATTGCATATAAAAAACCTGGAAAGGTATTTTACAATGGATCAAGCATTCAGATTTTATACTTAGATCTGGGTTCAAATCCTGCTTCAACTCCTGTGAGTTATGTGGTCCTATCACATCATTGTTTCTCTTTCTGTTAATTCATTAGTAAAAAGATGGGTAACACTTACCTAGGAGGTTTATTGCAAATGCCAAATCATATTATTTTTTTTAAATATGAAATTTATTGTCAAATTGGTTTCCATACAACACCCAGTGCTCATTCCAACAGGTGCCCTCCTCAATGCCCATCACCCACTTTCCCCTCCCTCCCACCCCCCATCAGCCCTCGTTTATTCTCAGTTTTTAAGAGTCTCTTATGGTTTACCTCCTTCCCTCTCTGTAACCTTTTTTTTCCCCCTTCCACTCCCCCATGGTCTTCTGTTAAGTTTCTCAGGATCCACATAAGAGTGAAAAACATATGGTATCTGTCTTTCTCTGTAGGACTTATTCACTTAGCATAACACTGTCCAATTCCATCCACGTTGCTACCAAAGGCCATATTTCATTCTTTCTCATTGCCACGTAGTATTCCATTGTGTATATAAACCACAATTTCTTTATCCGTTCATCAGTGGATGGACATTTAGGCTCTTTCCATCATTTGGCTATTGTTGAAAGTGCTGCTAGAAACTTTGGGGTACAAGTGCCCCTATGCATCAGCACTCCTGTATCCCTTGGGTAAATTCCTAGCAGTGCTATTGCTGGGTCATAGGGGAGATCTATTTTTAATTTTTTGAGGAACCTCCACACTGTTTTCCAGAGCGGCTGCACCAGTTTGCATTCCCACCAACAGTGCCAGAGGGTTCCCGTTTCTCCACATCCTCGCCAGCATCTAGAGTCTCCTGATTTGTTCATTTTGGCCATTCTGACTGGTGTGAGGTAATATCTGAGTGTGGTTTTGATTTGTATTTCCCTGATGAGGAGCGACGTTGAGCATCTTTTCATGCGCCTGTTGGCCATCTGGATGCCTTCTTTAGAGAAGTGTCTATTCATGTGTTCTGCCCATTTCTTCACTGGATTACCAAGTCACATTATTAAGGTCAACCTCTTAATGTGATGTTGGGAGATATACACCTTACAGTATAAGGAAGTTATATATTATTTAATATCTGTTAAATTGTGTCATTTTTTTCTGTAATGCAGTTGTTATGCACTCTCTTAGGACTGTCTGTATGACAGCTATTGGATAAAATATTTGTGGCATATCATTGTTTTATTAATGAAAACTATACCACATATCTACTTATTGATTTTGGTAAGAGAAACTTTTCTGGGTTCCTTCTGAGGAATATTTCAATATTTAATTTTGCACTTTGTGAATTTTGCTGTTTATGCCTAAAAGTTCAGTGATCACTCCAGAAGCAGAAATATTGTGACTTATATTTTCAGCTTTTCTAAGATATTTTTATTTTATAAATTTTATCACTTGTTTTGCTTTAATTCATTTTAAAGCATAAGGTAAGGATCTGATTTAAGAGCTATTTTCCAAGAAGCCAGCTATCCCAGAGTTATTTGATGACTATGGCATCTGCTCATATAAAGTTCAGAACATATTCATGATCATACACTAAAGGTTTATATCTACTAGAAATAGGAGTTACATTGTTACTTAGATCATTCTTGGTATTACTTATGTTAATACTTATGTTACTAGTATATATACAGACTCAGCATTTCAGCGTGAGCATCTGTGGTGTGGCTTCTCGTGTAAATATTAAGCAAATACACTTTAAACTAATAACAAAATACAACACAGTAATTTCTGATTCAAATACCTCATTCTTTAATGTTCATATTATGCGTCTTTACCCTGCTTACGTATATTTTTAAGTAAAAATTTCAAGGAATGTACCCGTGTGCAGTTTGTGTTTTGAACTCTGTGTATTTAAGCGTGGAAGTCACTCTGTTTTCCCAGCCAATTAACTACTTTGTGCTTTGGTCAAAGCATTTTTGGACCACAGTATTTTTCTCTCAAAACTTTGTTCTCATTGTTACATTATATCCTGGCACTCTTGACTTGAATGGAATCTGAGATCTGTGTGACTTCTTTTAGTTTTTGCCCAAATAGTTGTGGAATTTTTCATTTAAATCTTGAAATTCAAAAACTTTGCCAAGTTTGTTCTAAATCACTTTATCTGTGCTTGTTGTGGGAGAGGGGTACTTAGTGAACCCTTTGTCTTCTATGCACAGGTAATGTCTTTCTGGTGTTTTGTTTTATTTGTGCTAAATTCATAGAAAATGTTCTCTGAGCTGTCCGCTTAGGGCCCCACATGGGGCTCGAACTCACAAACTGTGAGATCATGACCAGAGCCGAAGTCGGACACTTAACCGACCGAGCCCTCCGGGCACCCACGAAGTCTTCTCTTTTAATGAATGATGGTTTACTTCATTTGTCTTAGTTCATTCCCAATGGGAATATTTTATTTTTGTTCTTTGCTCTATAGCACCCATCAGTATTATTTTCTTTATTTTTAGAAGGCTGTTGTCCTTATCAGTGGTTTCATTTTCTGCCATGTCAATTATGTTCTTTCCTACAGCTGAAGGCAACTTTAATTTTTCCATCGTGGTATCTTCTTGTCTCTCATAGTTTTTCTGTATCTTTGCCAGCGACATTTACATTTCAACATTTGCCCTCTTCTCTCATTTTTTCCCATTTTATGTTTACTTGACGTATTTGTGACAAATATTCTTTCTTGAGTAAAAATGGCTTTCAGTGGCTCAAGGTCGGTGTTGTTGTTGTCGTTGCTGTTGTTGTTTTTAATGAGGTAAACTCTTTTACGCTGTTGACATTTACAAAGGGCATTATTCCCTTTGATGGATATTGCTTTCTACGTTAGTGTTTTAAGAATCTCCTAATTAGTTTATCTGCTCTCTGTGGCGAGATGTATCTGCCCCAGTCAAATTTCAGGGTTATGCAAACATTTAAATAGCTTGGTTCCACAGAAGTTATGGCAGAACACTACTCTGTGTCTCTTGTCCTCCATTCTAAGTATTAGCAGATAAGTTAGTTCCTAGGGAATTTAAAGTATTCTGTAAATTCTCAGAACAGATTATTTTCAGGATTTTGCAATAGTTTTCTAATTCCTGCTGCCTCCTTTATATCCAAGGGCACAATGCTCCTTGAGACCATCCATTTTCAGTCCTGTACAAGGGAAAGTCATAGACTTTTGCACAGTGGAGAGATAATGGCAAAGTCGGGAGAAGGTGGTCCTGACAACACTGAAATGAGAACCAAGAGTTGAGAGGGTCCTCAGACCTTCTCATTGGCACCTTGGTTTGCAGTCTTTGTTGGATGCTATTTTTGTGGATAAACTCTTTCTGTCTGTATTAGAGCATTCTTACTTCAGATATGAAGAATAGATTAGCTACTAATCATTAAGTAACCGGCCTCTATAATATTTCAATCCTTAGATTTAAAAATATTTTATCAGTGTTGGCTTCATTTGCTGTAGTGATGTATTTTTCTGTATCTCCATGGGTATACCAAACGTCTGGCACAAGTAGGTAGCTATGATCAGAAAGTTACACCATTACTTTCTAACACAAATTTCAGTCTTTAGTGATTGTTGGTAATACTCTTTACTGCCTGTGGATACATTTGCTTTAATAATGAAGATTTATCATGATATTAGAAACTCAAAAAGGTAAATTTTCATGCCATCCCCCTCTAGAAGATTTCACATGAATTGAATAGCTGATGATATGCCTTTAAAAAAAAACGGGAAAATAATTTTTCTTGAACTTCGGAGAAGCATAACTTCAAAGAAAAGTAGACTTTTGTTTTAAAATTCATATTTTTACGATTATGGAGCAAATTTTGTGCAACTATATAGAAAAATATGAAATTCCAATTTAGAATTCCATCATGAAACTACACCATTCTAATTTCTCCATGCCACGGTTTGTTAATATTCCACAAAGTCCCAGGATGCAACTATAAGACTGCATTCAAATCTATGAACATGAGGCAGTCATGCTCAGCAGAGTATAACAATAATTATAATAGAGATTAAATAAAAATAATTAGAAAAAGTTCATCTAGTTTTGATGTATTAATTATTCTGACCCTGTTCTATTCAGAGTCTAATTATCTGGTTCAGTGAAAATGCCAAGATTTCTACGACTCATAAAAATTACATTCAAGTAATTATGTCAGCAAACTAAACAGTATTCATTTACCATGCCTTTTTATGCACACATTTGAATATGCTTTTTTAACTGTTTTTGCTCTTTGTTCCTATTCATGGGAAATAATACCTGTAGAGAAATTTGAAAGTCAGTTGCCCTCCGAGCATAGTGTGCAAGTCTCGCCAATATTCTTCTTTTGTGAGACTGCTGTAAGTCTCATATAACCTTTGTTTAAAAAACATGAATTAAAGTTCACTCTTCAGTTGTTTCAAAGAAATCTTTAAAACCTGTAGCTGTAGTAAAAAAAAAAAGTTTAAAGCAGTAATACAAAGCATCTCTTAAAAAGTTTCTTACCTTGGGTAGCTCAAAAGCTGACTCAAATAGGTCTCCGTAGTTATTTCTGGTACCCATTTTTCCTTCAGAGACATATTATGGCATCCTATTAAAAAGTCCAGATTTAGAAAAAATTAGCTGTATGTATAATATCTCTAACTCATCGGTAAAGTGATAACGTAGCTAAAGATTCAAAATCACTCGGCACTTGTAAGCCACCAGACTTTTTTTTTTTTTACATTATTATAGCATAATTAGGAATTTCTTAATGCTGGCAGGTAACTTCATGTGACAAGGACACAGAGTTGCACCGGTGAGGAATTAGGTATCTATCACATCTATTATAATCTCTCTTACCACTTGTAGTAAAATATTTGATGGACACGTTAAGCAAAAATTTGTTGCCTGAAATATTGGGATTATTGGTTTACTTCTGTTTTATTCTTTGCATGTACAGACGAACATCTACAGTTGAAAATGTAACTTTCAATTATATTCATATTGGGAAGAATATATCAACAGTTAAGGTTTGGACTCTTTCCTTGGTGTTCTAGTAATAAAATATATCTATACAGACAAATACGTATATAGTTACAGCCCGTTTGTTAGAAGGGGAAATATGCCTTCCTTGGTTCCTGGTTTATCTCTCAGATACTGCACACTAATTGCAAACTTCATCCAAGATTGGGAGGGACAGAAGAATCAAGTTGTGCCACTGAAATGGATGGAGTTGAAATGAGACAAATACTTTAGAGAAAATTTGCATAAAATGCACCCACAGCCAAGGCAAGCAGGCAGGTCTCTATCCTGGCTGTCAGGGCTCTCTATTCATTAAACAGATGTCATGCAGATGAAATTGAAGGGATGCTGGTGACCACAGAGCTGGTGGTGAAGACACGTGGTCCCAATGACACAATTCCTTTGTGCTTTACATGCCCATAGAATTGACCCTGCGAGGAAGTCTACAGTAGAACTTTTTCCACTTCTGAGCATACATTGAGATGTTTGTTAAAACATAATGAAATGTCCTGAGAAATGAAACACTCCACAGAGAAAACATCCTTCTTGGAATTTGTCAGCTGCATTTAGTTTCCATAAGGCGCCTCCGCATATCAGACATTGAAAATCAAGCAGTAACATTTTATAAGTAGCAGTCTGCATCCCGAATGAGAAGCTAATTTTTTTTCACACATGTACAGAGCATGTCATTTCCCCCCAATTCTAAAATAATGGAAGCGTGAGGAATACTAATTTTTGTGTGTTTGGATATATAGAACGTCTCATTTTGGCACCTGTTAAGCAGTCCCCCTGAGCCCACACAGTGGTCTTATTTCCTATTGCTGAAATATAATAAAGAAGATACTAATAGGAAGACAACACTTATAATTCGCCATCTAAATACAATGGCCTTAACAGGCAAGTCAGTGAAAAGGATTTTACAGTGGCTTCAGCGGAGGGATAACTCATCTCACCTGGTTTGGGTAAATAATCTTGCCATATCCCGTGTCCTCTTTATCCCACCAGGATGAACAGAATTCCCCAAGATTGTCTTTAGGGCACTCCCCGCTACACCTCAATCAGCAGCTCCCATTGTGGGATATCTCAGAGAAATTTCTGTTGGCACTGGAAGGAGGCCCCTGGGACACCCCATCTCCATTGAATTTGTCAGTTGTATTCCAATCCTGTCAGTGGCTCCCTGCCCCCATGGAACCTGACCTAAAGGATAGAACCTTTCTCAGGCACCTGCTTAACCCTGAGTTCTAGATGCATCTTTTGCCCCCTTTTCTTCACTTTTGGTGAAACGCTGCCATTTTGGAGTGAGAGACATTGTTGTAACAGTCAAGTGTAGTAATTAGGACTTCCTAGTCAGACTACTTGCTTTAAAACCTTTTCCTGAAAGACTCAATGATCTCGAGCATATTACTGAACTCTGACTGTCTGTAATGTGGGGAAACAATGGCTCCTACCTGATAGGTTGTTTGAGATTAAATAAGTAAATATATGTGAACCTTTAGGAAGTGTTTGGCAAATAGTTGGTACTACTTAACCCTTGGCTATAAAATGACAATACTGTCTCACACCAAGAGGAGATTATTAATGGTTATTATCATTCCCTGCTCAGTGATTTATCTATTAAACCATGCCCTCACTGTCTGACGTGGCTCTTGGTTCTCAAAAAAATAATCTAGAAGGTCACATTTTTTCCCTGTATCAAATGTGTGGTGTTTGCAAATGAAAAGTATTTTGGATTTCAGATCATTATTGTTATTACATGTTTGAAACCTTATTGAGATATTCAATGGGATTTTTGTTTCAGGCTATGTCCACCCTTTATCCAAGGCAAGGGATGGCATTGGCTCAAGTCTGAAAGACGTCTAGTCGGTACAAAGAAATATGCAAAACAAAAATAATCCCGTTTTAAAAATTATAATTTTTAGGGCCGCCTGGGTGGCTCAGTTGGATAAGTGTCCGAGTTTGGGTCAGGTCATGATCTCACGGTTCTTCGACTTTGAGCCCCACGTCGGGCTCTGTGCTGACAGCTCAGAGCCTGGAGCCTGCTTCGGATTCTGTGTCTCCCTCTTTCTCTGCCTCTCCACTGCTCATGTCTGTCTCTCTCTCTCTCTCTGTCTCTCTCTGTCAAAAATAAATAAATATTTTAAAAATTTTTAATTGAAACAGAAAACTTATGCTTTTATATATAAATTTGTCCAACTTGGATTGACAGAGAAAAGGGAGTTTTCATAGCTACCAATAAAGCAGGAACTTCCCTTTCCTGAAGTCTGTCAACCTGAATTGTATAGATATTTTGGGGGCTTTCTCTTGTAGGATCTCAATCAATCTTACTCCTTTATAGAATAGATGTTCCCTTCATCCTGCAGGCAATGAAACTGATATTCAGAAAGGAGAGAGAAATCTGTGCCGTGTCAGAGAACTAGTAAGTGAATAGTAAGTAACAGCACCAAGATTTGAATTCATGGTTTATAACCAAATGCCTGTCAAAGGATAAATGGATTAAAAAAAAAAAGATGTGGTTTATATACACAATGGAATATTATTCAGCTATGAGAAAGGAGGATATTCTGTCATTTGGGACAACACGTATGGATCTCAAGCACATTATGCCAAGTGAATTGAATCAGACAGACAAAGACACGTACTTCGTGATATCACTTATATGTGGAATCTGGCATAGTCACACCTGTACAAAACAAAAACAAAACAGTAGCACAGTGGTTACCAGGGAATGGGAGGGAGTAAGACTGGTGGTGTTTAAGGGTACAGACTCGTAGTGAGTATGAAATAAGCCATAGATATCTAATGCACAGTAGATTGAATCCGGACAATAACTCCATAGCATAAATATGGAATGCAGAAAAATACCATTACAATGGAAGCCATATGACAACATGTAAATGTAGCAAACTAACACACTACACACCTCAAATTGACACGGTGTCACCTGCCCAATGTATCTAATAAAAGTACTTGTGTTTTCTAATGCTCACTGACGTTTCCTATACCATAACCATGCACTATTTCCCTTCTATTCAATATCTATTTATTTTCCATTCTGTGCATTCTTCATCTGGTCATCAAATACCCACATATATGTATTTTAGAATTTTGGAATTTAGTCAGGCAGTGCACCATACTGCAATTATGAAGCTTCCTTTCTGTCTTTCATGATACAATGAATTTACAAGTTTGGTTTTTTTAATGGTCAGAATCATATCACATAAGGCCCTTTTCTTCTATCCCTTGTAAGAATGGAAGTCTAAAAGGTTTTATTGATATAATGTACTATGGTTGGTATACTCAGGCCACAGGGAAGTGATTTTGGGGTCAGAATGGATTTGCTGCCCCAAGATTTAGACTGTGGAAGCTCGACAGAGCTCAGTATGTATTGACTTATTTACTTTGACTGTATTAGCTACTGTCCAGAGGGCGCCCATGGCATGATCCTTGTGCATCTGCGTGGATATAGATTCCTGAAGAAATGCGTGTTCCAAGGGAAACTCAAAATGGTAATGCGGGAGAAATAAAAAGTAGTGTGTAAAAACTCTGAACATCGTTATCTTTAAGTTTTTGTTTACTTATTGAGAGAGAGATAGAGAGTGAGGGAGGGGCAGAGAGAGAGGGAGACAGAGAATCCCAAGCAAACTCTGCATTGTCAGCACAGAGCCCAATGCGGGGCTCGAACCCATGAACTGTGAGATCGTGACCTGAGCCAAAGTCGGACACTTAACCAACTGAGCCATCCAGGTGCCCCTGAACATCATTATTTTTAAGGAATTTTTGATTGTTATTATTAAAGGCCAAACGTTTCAAGAATTAGAAGCCATATTAAATTTTTGCATAGAAAAAATAACTTGAATCTGTGTCTAAGTCTTATGTAAGTTTTAATAATGTCTGTAAAGGAGGGCAGAAGAAAACCAAGATAAAAGTATAACTAACAGTAACACAGTTTGGTTATCCCAAAATAATTAGCAGGAGTAGATGAATTAATTTAAACTTTTACAGATCACTGTTCTAACATAAAGGTAACCATCTGGCTCATCTAGAAAGAAGTAATTCATTTTGCTCAGCTTTCTGGCAAATAAGGGTTGGAGAAAACCTAAACTACTTTGTATAAAAAGTACAGCTTAAAAATTGGGGTATTTCCAGACAATTCATACAGAGGAACAAGTATCAGGAACAACAGAAAGAACGTAATAGTAGAGGTGTAATTTGCATCGATGAAGAGAACACTGTAACATTTTATTACTAGAATATTCTGTTCCAGAATCTCTAGAAGCACTGACTGTCTCATCTTTGAAAACTCCAGTGAGTACACTTCATATATGATTAAATACGTATATTCAGAGTCCTACTTCTATTGTGCTTAGGATATATCTTTTCATATTGGGATGATGAAATATCTCTCTTGAGAAAAAATGAAAAGGTAAAGCAAAGACTCTTTCAGGAAGATTATTAGAGGAGAGATTTTGTTCGAGTTCTCATGGTAAATGCTATGTCTTCTTTATCTGAACACATTTAATTCTAAAGGTAAATGGATATTTGTCAATAAAGAAATACAGAATTTTCAATTTGTTGAAGTGTTGGAAGCAGCGAAATAACAAAGAATAAAGGTATCTGAAGTTAAAAACTCCTGGATTTATTAATTGAAGCCACGAGAGAACAGAAAGGTGAAACTAGGAGGGAATGGAGGCTTTGAGGCGTTAAATTTTACCATGGCATCTTATGAAATCCTAGACTTTCAACTTTCTCTACATCTTAGATCCCTAACCTAAAAATATTAATGTACGTACCAGATGGCATTTAAGTTCCCTTCATGCTTTTTATTATAAAAGTATATTGCATTAATGTTTTTGACACACCTTTAAAACCATATTTTAAAAATTCTCAGTGCGGAGAGAACAATGTCACTCTATTATGATAGGTGAAATCTGTAAGCTAGTTTAGGCAAAATGATCCTTCCTCATGTTCCGAAGAAATGCTTTTCGATTTCGTAAAATACTGTATCATCTTAAAATGTTTTTGTGGATATTTCCTTTATGAGCAGAATTATTTTTTTTCAGGAATGTGTAGGGGATTGATGAGCCACAGATATCAATTTCTCTCTGAATATAATCTCTTAATTATGTCTTGCTTTCAGCTTAACCCTAATGAGGGAGAGGTTAACTTAGAAAGCTGGGAACTGATTGCAAAGTAGAAATTAATGCTTTAATGCATTTTGAGGTTGTAGGACCTTTTTCAGCTGGGAAAAAATACACGGACTCCCAACTTAACTAGGCCTTTTGCCACATGAGGTGCCTTAACTGTTTGAGTACATTAGCTCAGTGTATTAACTCAATGATCCTTGGTTTTTATCTGTTACAAAACTTCGTGTACCTGGAATATCAGCAAATAACTAATACCTGTATTACTTGAAATGTTTAAAGTTATACATCCTTCTCTTACTCTGTTCCAGATAAACTACTGGAATGATTTCATCTTGTACATATATGAAAGGAAATGAAATATACACCTTTGGTCTATTTTTTTTAATATTAAAAACATTAAATGCACGGAAAACTTAAGTAGTAAATACTAGCACTCACCCAAGCACACATTGCCTCACTTAACAAATGGAAACATTTTGCCATATTTGCTAATTTTTTTTTCTCTTAAAAAATCAAGTCATAAAAGATCCAATTTAAGCATTGTCATCCTCCCATCCTTCCTTCCTTCCTCCCAGATACAACCATGATATTGAGTGGATGTTTTTCTTTCCTATCTACCTTCTTACACTTTTGTTTCATGGGCATGCATACACTGAATATGGTGGTTTGATTTCCCCTTTTTTAAAGTTTGTTTGTTTGTCCTGAGAGAGAGAGAGAGAGCATGAGCAGGAGAGGGACAGAGATAGAAGGAGAGAGAGCATCCCAAGCAGGCTCTGCACTTTCAGTGCAGAGCATGACATGGGGCTCAGTCTCATGAACCGTGAGATCATGACCTGAGCTGAAACCAAGAGTCGGATGCTTACCCAACTGAGCCACCCAGGCACCCCAGTGTTTTGATTTTTTAAAATACTGACACAAAGGATGCCATATTATATGGATATTTTCATAACTTGCTTTTTATTCCACATAATATTCTGGAGATGCATACCTGTCGATTAATGTAACACAGGATTCCTTACTTTTAACTGCTTTATTATAGTATAAGGATAAAACAGGCTTTTTTCCTTCCCCTGTTGATATAACTTGCTGTTTTTCCTCTGTAGTTGTTCTCTTCTTTGCAATGTGTATTCATTTTTGAGAGACAGAGAGAGACAGAGCATGAGGGAGGGGGGAGCAGAGACGAGGAGACACAGAATCTCAAGCAGGCTCCAGGCTCTGAGCTGTCAGCACAGAACCTGATGCGAGGCCCGAACTCACTGACTGAGAGATGATGACCCTCACAAACTGCGAGATCATGACCTGAGCCAAAGTTGGGTGCTTAACCCACTGAGCCACCCAGGTGCCCCTCTACAGAAAAACTCTCTAGTTTTTCTTGATTACAAACAATGTTCTGTACACATCCTAGCACATTTCTCATTGTGTACGTGTGTGTGTCATGTCCATGCAGAGGTTGTTGTAGGTTATGGACTTGGTAATAAAATTTCTGAGCGCTATAGTACCTCTTCTGTTTTTACTGAGTATTGTCAAATTTGTTGCCAAAATGGTCAACTAATTTCCATTCCCACTAGCAGTTTATGAGAGATCCACTTGGTGTTATCAAACTTCACTTGTCTATCTATCTACCATCTATTTACCCATGTATAAATGATGTTTTATTCTTTTGTTAATTTGTTTCTAGAAAATTAAGTTTAAACATATATTCATATATTGGCCATTGGATCACTTCTCTGTACCGGGCCCACTGAGCAGGAGATATTGAATATAGATGTAAAAGAGTAAGGGAGAAAGCCATGAAGGTATCTGTCAAACTTCCGCAGGCAGGGAGGAAAACATATACGAATGTCTTCACGGAGAGTATTTGGGAAGAGAAATCTGTAACCAGAGAGCAATTAGCAAGTGAATTCAGAGGTAAAAGATGATAAGGAGTGTACCTGGGGAAAGGCTTTGTAGACAATTGCAATGATTTTGGCTTTTATTTGAGTGAAATGGGAAGTCATTAGATGATTTTGAGTAAAACAGCGGCATGAATAATTTATTGCCACCAAAATCACTCTGGACAGACAGTGATAAAGAGCAGAATCGGGTGGATGAGTTGGTTGGGCATCTGACTTCGGCTCAGGTCATGATCTCACAGCTGGTGAGTTCGAGCTCCAAGTCGAGCTCTGTGCTGACAGCTCAGATTTTGTGTCCCTCTCTCTCTACCCCTCCCCTGCTCACACTCTGTCTCTCTCTCCTTCAAAAATGAATACACGTTAAAAAAGAGGCTGAATCAAAGGAACTCGTGATGGGGATATCACAGACAGTTAGGCAAGAGATAATAGTGGGTTGGATGAGGCAACAGAAGTGGTAAGAATTTGAATATATTTTAAGATAGACCCAAAAGATGTATTGATGCATGAGATTTTGTCTGTTAGTGAAAAGGGTGAGTCAAGAATGATTCAGGCTATTTGGGTTGAGACATAACAAGAACAGAGGTGCTATGTACTGATATGCTTCCTGAATGCTAGGCATTTCAAAGAATTTTAATATGTCAACCCAAATAATTATGGTTATAGTTGATTAAATGTTTGTAGTGGAGTCAGAAAATGTCTGAGCTTTGAGTAGAGATATGAAATGAGACCTCCAAAGGAAGAGCCAACAGTTTCAGGAGAATTTCTGTATATGGCAGTGGGACATCACCCACCTGTCCCAAAGAACTATTAGGAAAACACGGGGTGGGTGGGAGGTGGAAGCTTAATGTGTTTGAAGTCATTGGAGAGCAGCTAAGGAAATGAAGACTTGAGGGGCCAAGATTCCAAATGGTGGTGACCCCATTCCCAGTACCAGTTGTCATTTCAAGACATTTTATGTTTCCAGAGCAAACTCTGATACTTGGAGAAACTGGGCCAAAATCACAAAGAAGCTCAGTCTGAGAAGAGCATCTATCAGCTCATTGCTAGAGGAATAAATGTTTGAGTTTCAGGACAAGAGAAACACTGCAGGCATTCAGCTGGACTGCACGGTGCTCTTCTAAAGGAAGAAGGGGTGAAATGGAAGTAGAATAGCTCTTAGAAGGATTGAGGCCCCTCTTTAAATCACCTTCATCTCTACTAGACTAAGTTGATTCGGGATTGCTAGTTCCCTTGGTCTATATGCACAAAGTAAAGGTAAATCTTCTCTAGGAGAAGGTAATGTGATCCTAGATCTCATATTCCCTCTCTAAATTGTAATATGTAATGGCCAATATTCACTTAAAAATAATAAGGCATAATAGAAAAACAATACCTGAATGAAAGCAGAGACAAAAGGCAAAAGAAGAAACACCTAGGAATCCGGATAATAGATTTATCAGATGCAGACAGTGAAAGGACAGGGATTAATAGGTTTAAGAACTTCAGTGATAAGACAGGGAATTTAATTAACTATTAAAAATAAGCAAATAGAAATTCTAGAACGGAGAAGTCAGTAACTGGAATTAACCTAACAACAGAAGAGTCTGAGTTGTTAAACATGTATCCATGTGGAAGCATAGGAAAGCCAGGAAATATCAAAGAAATAGATCAAAGTAAGACAAGGGGACATGACAAAAAATTTAAACGGACTATTACACGTACAACTGGAGTCGTAAGAAGAAAGGAGAAAGAAAACAGGATGGGGAAACATTTGAATTCTATGAATTGAAAATTGCAATGAATTTTCTAAAATCAACAAAAGATATTGACAGATAATCTTGAAAGTTGCCATACATCAGGGCGCCTGGGTAGCTCAGTGGGTTAAGTGTCCGACTCCAGCCCAGGTCATGATCTCACAGTTTGTGAGTTTGAGCCTGACGTCGGGCTCTGTGTTGACAGCTCAGAGCCTGGAGACTGCTTCGGATTCTGTGTCTTTCTCTTTCTCTGTCCCTCCCCGACTCACTCTTGCTCTCGCTCTCTCTCAAAAATAAACATAGAAAAAAAAGAAAGTTGTAATACATCAAGCAGGTCTAAAGAAAAGCACAATTAGATGCATTAAAATCTAGCACAAATTTAAAAAAAATTAAAAGCAACCAAAAAACAATTTTTATTTTTACTTCAAATAAGTAACAATAGGATTAAGCACTGATTTTCAAACAAATTCATAAGACAGGCAATGGACTCATATCTTTGCAGCGAAGGGAAAATATAATTCCCAACCTAGAATTCTATATCTAGCAAAAGTGCCTTGCTAAAAATAAAGGTGAAATAAAGACTTTTTCAGACAAACAGAAGCTGAGAGAATTTGTCACCAGCAGATCTGTGTGTGTTAAAGAAAACTTTTCAGGTAGGAAGGAAAATAGGTAAAAAGCCCAAGGACTCAGAGAAGAATGAACTACCTGTGGTGTAAGTATGTGAGTAAAGCTAACAAGTGATGATGCTATAAAACAATAACTGTAGTATATTCTGGAAATGTAGTGTATTTAGTGGAAACTAGAATATATGAACACTAAAGCAGAAACAAGACAATAATAGAATTAGTGTTCTAAGGTTCTTGAAATCTGTGGAAATTAGTAAAAATACAAATTTGTGTTACCTGAGTAGATCCAGAATCCACATTTTAATCTCTAGGATCTCCATGGATACATCTGTGAAACAGATAAAAGTAATGAATTATGAGATAGAAAAGTGGAATAGCAAAAAAATAATGGCACAAAAGTAAGAAAGTTAGGGAAAACAACAAAATGTGAGGAAAATGCAAAATGACAATATAGCAGATGCAAAGCTAAGTATGTACATAATTAAATGTAATGAACTAAATATTATAATTAAATGGCAAAGATTGGGGCCCTTGGGTGGCCCAGTTGGTTAAGCTTCTGACTCTTGACTTTGCTCAGGTCATGATCTCATGGTTTGTGAGATCGAGCCCCGTGTTGGGCTCTGCACTGACAATGTGGAGCAGGCTTGGGATTCTTTCTCCCTCTCTCTCTCTGCCTCTCCCCTGCTCATGTTCTTATTCTCTCTCTCTCTCTCTCTCTCAAATAAATAAATAAATAAACTTAAAAAAAAATGGCAAAGATTTTTTGTGCTGGCTTTACAAAAAAAAAAGAAAAATTACTGCTTATGAGACACAAATCTAAATTACCAGGATGCACTAAGGTTAAAAATAAAGGACAAAAATACATACAATATAAACAAAAACCAAGAGGAATCTAGTATAGCAATACTAATATCAGAAGTAGGCTGTAAACCAACAACCATTACTGGAGACAGAGAAGCACTTTATAATCATAAGTACTATTACGTTAAAAATTATATTCCAAAAGGAACTTATAATTTATATGCATTAATTGCACAGCCTCAAAATATGTAAAGCAAAACTAAAATTTTTAAAAGAAATTAACAAAGGCACCATGTACTTAATTGAGAGTTTGTAGTTGTGGATAGATGTTGAAAATATAAAAAATGCTTTTTAATTTTATTAAAATGGTAACATATTTTTCTTCACCTCTGTTTATGATAACTTAAGTTGATCTGTGATTATTTGAATAAATTTGCATTCCTGGAATAAATCCAGCCTAGCCATATGTTCACGTTGTATTATGATTTTTTGAGTTTTGTTTCTGTTTTTGCATGTTTGCTGAATTAGAGTTGCTAATTTTTCATTAGGGATTTTTAAACTGTATTCATGAGAATCTATAAGTTTATTTCTTTTTTTTTAATTTTTTAATGTTTATTTGTTATTGAGAGACAGAGAGAGACAGGGCATGAGCACAGGAGGGACAGAGAGAGGGGGACACACAGAATCTGATGCAGGTTCCAGGCTCTGAGCTGTCGGTACAGAGCCCCACGCGGGGCTCAAACTAACAAACCAAGAGATCATGACCTGAGGGGAAGTCGGTCGCTTAACTGACTGAGCCACCCAGGTGCCCCAATAAGCTTATTTCTTCTTATATTTCAATTAGGTTTCATTAATAAGGTTTTGCTTATTTCATAAAAGGACTTGGAATAATTATCTGGTAAAAATTTGTATATGATTGGTATTATTAATTACTTAAATAAATTAACCTTTACAGAATTTGCCAGTGAAGCTATCTGAGCATGGAGACTTATTTTCTTCACATTTTGTGGTCTCACTTTTTTTCATAAAAATTCAATTTCCTTAATGTCTACTTCAAATTTCCTACTTCTTTTGCATTCATGTTGTTAAACAGTATTCCTCATCTAAGTTTTAAAATGTATTAGCATAAAATTGTGTGCTTTTCATGTCTATTTATTCCGGGTTTGTTTGTTTGTTTGTTTTTTTAGTTTATTTATTTATTTTTGAGATTGAGAGAGCACAAGCTGGGGAGGGACAGAGAGGGAGAGAGGGAGACACAGAATGGGAAACAGGCTCCAGGCTCCGAGCTGTCAGCACAGAGCCCAATGTGGGCTCAAACCTAAGCCAAAGTAGGACACTCAACCAACTGAGCCACCCAGGTGCCCCAGGTCTCTTTATTCTTGATAGGAGAAATTTGTATTTTTTGTCTTATGTTCCTCATCGGTCTTGTTAGAAGGTTTTTAATTTTACTAATATTTTCCAAATCATCAGTTTTTGCTTTATTATTTTACTCTGTTGTTTGTTTTGCATTTCATTGATTCCTTCTCTCTTCTGTAAGATTTCTTTTCTTCTGCTTATTTTATATTGGTAATTTTTTTTCTACTTTCTTAGCTTAGAAACTTAAGAGTATGGGTTTGAAGCCTTCCTTCTTTTCTACTAGCAGCATGTAAAGATGTTAGGTTTTCTTCTTTTTTTTTTTTTTTTCTTTTAGAGTACAAGCAGAGAGAGAGCATGAGAGAATCCCAATCAGGCTCTGTGCTATCAGCACAGAGCCCAACGCAGGGCTTGATCTCACAAACAGTGAGATCCTGACCTGAGTCACACGCTTAAAGGACTGAGCCACCCAGGTGTCCCTCCCACCCTTGCTTTTTAAAGTAGGTTTCCCACCCAGCATGGAACCCAACACAGGCCTTGAACTCATGACCCTGAGATCCAGACTTGAGTGGAGATCGAGTCAGATCCTTAATCTACTGAGCCACCAAGGCACCCTGTTAAGTTTTCTTCTGCACTCCTCTTAACCTGCATTCTTCACGTTTGGATATGGTATATTTTCATCATCATTCCATGCAAAACATTTTCTAATTTCACTTGTAATTTCCTTTATAACTCATGCATTATTTAAAAGCAGTTTATTCACCTTCCAATATTTGAAGACTTTTTTATATACCTCTTCATTATTGCTTTATTTTTTTAAATTAAAGTAGAATTAACACACAGTGTTATACTAGTTTCAGGTGTATAATATGATTGTACAATTCTGAACATTACTCCCTCCTCATTACAAAAAGTGTACTCTTAATTCTTTTTTATCTATTTCACCCTTTCCCCCACCCACTTTTCCTCTGGCAACCACTGATTTGTTCTCTGTATCTAAGGGTCTGTTTTGTTGTTGTTGTTGTTGTTGTTCTTTCTTTTATTCTTTGTTCGTTTGTTTTGTTTCCTAAATACCGCATATGAGTGAAGTAATATGGTGTTTGTCTTTCAGTTTGACTTATTTCACTTAGTATTAAACCCTCTAGGTCCATCCAAGTTGTTGCAAATGGCAAGATCTCATTCTCTGTTATGGCTGAGTCATATGTCGTGTGTGTGTGTGTGTGTGTGTGTGTGTATGTGTGTGTGTATGACAAATCTTTATCCATTCATCTATGGATGGACACTTGGGTTGGTTCTACATCTAGGTTATTGTAAGTAATATTGAAATAAAAATAGGGGTGCATATATGTTTTCAAATTACTATCTTTATTTTCTTTCGGTAAATACCCGGTAGTACAATTACTGTATCATATGGTAATTCTATTTTTAATTTTTTGAGGAACCTCCATACTGTTTTCACCAGTGGCTGCACCAATTTGACTCTCACCAACCAAAAAAACTCCTACAAGAAAACATAGGCAGTAATGTCTTTAACATTGGCTTTAGAAACATTTTTCTAGATATGTGTTCTCAGGCAAGGAAAACAAAAAACGAAGTTAAACCAAAATAAAAAGCTTTTGCACAACAAAGGAAACCATCAACAAAATGACAAGTAAACCTGCTGTGTAGGAGAAGATAATTGCAAATGATATATCCTATAAGGGGGTAATATCCATTATTTCTTCCTTATTGAATTTCATTGCAGTTGGATAACATTATCTGTAAGCATAGAATCCTTGGGAATTTATGATAATTTGTGTTGTGGTACATCATATGGTCTAAATCAGTGAACATTTCATCTGCATCAGAAATAATATTCAGCAGTGTTTTGGTTTATATTTAAGAAATTTTATTTAGCTCAAGGTGATTAATAAATGTGATTCAGATATTCCATATCCTTACTGATTATCTCATTCTACAAATTACTGAAATAAGAGTAATTTAATTCTTCGAATATAGGTTTATTTCTCATATTTTGCTTTATATATTGTTTAGCAAAATAATTACTGTTATTATTCATTTCCATATTTATAATTATTAGGGAAATAAATTATCATGTTACTATAATCTCTTCATCTCATATTACATCTTAATATTTTTTATGAAACACTCTTTAGTTTTCTTATCTTGCTGTTTGTATATTATAACTTTTCCATTCAATCTATCTGTGACTTTATATTTGAAACGAATTTCTTTTACAAGTCATATAGCTAAATCTTGTTCGTTTTTAAAAAAATTTCATTTCACAGTCTGCCTTGTAATGGCAGTTTTTATTTCATGCATATTTATTAATTATTGACATATTTTACCTCAAACTACCAATTAATTATTTTCCTGTCTGTTTTTCCCCCTCTGTCCTTCTATTCTTACCTCCCTCTGAGTTAATGGCAAAAAAATTTTTTCACTGTAAATAATGTGTTATCTTTCATTTTTTAAAGATTCTGTTTCTAAGTAATCTCTACACCCAACATGGGGCTCATACTCGCCACCCCAGGACCAAGAGTTGCACATCCTACTGACTGAGCCAGAGAGGCCCCATGTATTACCTTTTTAATCACACCATTTTGCATTATTTTTTACTGGTTTTTAAGTTATTATAATCCTTGCAACGTCCCTGCTCAACTTAACACTAGGATTTGAAATTCTATCATTTCACATAAAAAATAAGACCCTTAAACTGTTGTACCATTTACCGTCTCTTTTGTCCTATGGTTATCAAAATATGTTATATTTAAGTGTGTTATAAAACTACCATAAAGTGTTATGATTCCTGCTTAAATGGTACCATGTACTACAAAACTTAAGAGAAGAAAAAATATGTGGTCTTTTTTATTAACCCACATACGTACCATTTTTGGTGTTCCTCATTCCTTTTATAGCTTAGAATTTCACCTTGTGCCATATCCCTTCAGTCTGAAGAATTAACTCCTTTTAGCATTTCTTGAACTGGGTGAAGCAATATATTCTTTCATTTTTCATCCATATCCAGAAATTGCTATTTTGCCTTTAATTTGTGAGGTAATTTCACTGGGTATAGAATTTCCAGTTAACATTTTTAGCATGTAAAAAATGTTGATCCATTGAATTCTGTCTTGCATTTTTTTCTACCATTGATTGCCTAGAAGTAATTTTTTTTCTGGGTGCTTTTGAGGCATTTTCTTTATCTTTGATTTTTAGTAATTTTGCCAGAATATATCTAAGAGTAGTTGTGTTTCCATTTATCTTACTTTCAGTTTACTTTGCTGAGATTCCTCTTATGTGCCATCATTATGATATATGATTTTCATATTCCAAGCATAGTTTTAGAAGCTACAAAGAACATTTCTTTTAATTTCAACAGTTGTTTCATCTTGGGGTCTATTTCTATTGACTATATATTTCTCCTGACTCAGGTGACTTCTGCCTGCTTATTTGAATGTCTAGAAAATTTTATCATGTACAGAACATTGTAGCTCATACATCACAGAGACTCTGGATTCTGCTTTATTCCTTTTCAGAATGCTGATTTTTATTCTAGCAGGCAGAATACAAAAATTTGCGTTCAGATTCCAAACTCTATTTCCCCTGTTCGTACTCAAATTTCAAACTCTGTTCCCCCTGTTTGGAGCAACAGTTAATATCTCTGCTCAGATTTTTTGTGTTTTGTTTTGTTTGTTTCTGTTTTTGTTTGTTTGTTTATTTGTTTGTTTTGAATTTTTTCCAACTTTGAACATTTCTTGGCCTTGCATTCTCCCCATGTGTGTACAATTCAGCTTATAGTTTATATGGAGATTTTGGAGTTACTTTCTCTGTGTCTCCCTCTTTTCCATGTTTACACACACACACACACACACACACACACACACACACACACGCATACACACTGTTAGCTCTGAATTCTGTTCTTAAATTCCATAAGTCAGTAAGAATGCAGCTTTCTGATTTTGATCATTCAGTTAAGGTCTAAGAGTACTTTGAGGTAGAAAGAATATTAACTAAAATATTTCTCAATATGTTTTTTCTTTAGTTAATCATCTCTGCTCTCTGTGTCTCTAAATAACTGATATTAATATATTTTCTAGAACTTTCCATTGCTGTCTGTAAGATATCCACACAAAGGTTAGTCAGATACAAGTTACTCTGCCATTACCAGAAATTGAATCTCTATAGTCTATGGTAGCTTACACTTTCTGGTGGGGTCTTCTCTGAGAGTGGCTGTATACCAAGCCCACAATGACCCTTCTTTTATTCCTGGTGAATTACACAAAGGAAAGGCTGATGTCTCATTGTAAAACTATGTATGTATCTATTAAAATAGCAAGAATGGAACCTATCTGAGATCTGCTCTGTGGGTAGAAGTTAAACTTATATCTCAATAGGATGAACAAACACAAGGGTAGCCAGTGGAGAATAGCCTAGAGGGTGCTCTGTTAACTGAAGGATTTGTTGATTCAGTCAGTGACCTTAAGCTGGGACTAATTTTTTTATTCCATAAAATGCGAGACGTTAATACATACTTTTACCCAAAGGATACTAGGTAAAGATTTTTGTTAGGTCTTAAATGTTTGAACTGCTTTAAGAAAGAGACTATGTAAATAGAAGATGTGTCTTAAAAGAGAAATCATTTGATTCAGTTTTCTAAACAACTCCCATAATGCCCCTTCTACTGATGCATAACTAGTATTTAATGATAATAGTATTTGCATTTTAAATTACTTTGTGTGCACTGGATATTTGCTCTGATCACAAGAAGTATATTGCCTTGGGTTATGCTGCAGTCATAATTAACTTTTGCTTAAAAGTACTATATGATCTCAGAAAATAAAGAAACCTTGTTAGCAGTGCCATATTTATTTTTCATCCAACAGCAGAAAATTAATACATAATTTTCTCTTGGTTTCTTTTGATATTTTCTACCATTGCCTTAAACCAAAGATTATATTTTCTTCAGTTATATGTTATTAATTATTAAATTAAAGACAGAGTATTTCTGTGACCATAAACACAGAGAATTTGAGAGGCCTGTTGGAATTAATCTATTTCTTATCGCTCCATAACAACGTAAGAATTAGAGTTTACAGTTAGAGTAACAGGTCCCAGTTTACATTGCTGCTTCTTTTTTCCTGAATAACTTTTGTTTGGCTGACTGTTTTGGTTGTTTGGCTAAATGTTTATTTATTTTGAGAGAGAGAGAGAGAGAGAGAGAGCGTGCAGGGGGAGGGGCAGAGAGAGAGGGAGAGAGAGAATACTAAGCACCATGCAGAGCTTGATATCACACACTGGGAGATCATGACCTGAACTGAAATCCAGAGTCCCATGCTCAACCAACTGAGCCACCCACACACACCATAAGTAATTTTTAATAGTATTTCATTACATTAGCAATATGTTTTCTGTATGAACAATACGTCTTTTTCAGTTACAAATTGTAACCAAAAGTGTCCCCGTTCACAATATCTTGCAAATCCATTTGTGATATTAATGTTCATGAAGTAAAACTGCCTGTTGTATTTGTATTCATGATTGGATTCTGTAAAGAGGCACTCTTTCTTTATCAGAATTACCTAAGTATCATAACACCAAAAGTAAGCTAGAATTATAAAGTAGATATGCTTAAATAAATATGAAGTAATTTTATGTGTATTAAAAAATAAAGTTACTTAAAGAGAGAAATTACTTAATAATGAGAATATTAATATCTGGCAAAATTTTAAAGAATGTATCATTTAAAATCAATGAAGAAATAGGCATATGTCAACCACTTTCTTCAGAATATCAAGATAAACTAAGCCAGTGCAGCTCAATCTGTAATTTCTACATGGTTAATGTGCCAACTACTATAAATTCACATCCTAACCTGGAGCAGGAGAGTATCATAGACAATATTCCTTAGATTTTTAAAATTACTTTGGGTGTGCTTTATATTTCCTTCGAACAGAAACATGTGCCCTTAGATCAGCAGTGTTGCTATGGCTTTAGTCTTGAAGCAATCAGATATCATTTAAGATAAAAATGTTAAACCAGTTACATTGTGTGGCATGCCACACAGTTGTCAAGTTGTCTCTTCCTTTAGAAAGTGACACACAGTATCTGTTTTTCTATAATTAATATTTTGCCAAAAGAAAAAGGACTGGACACATCAGCATCTCGGAAAAATCACTGCATCTTTTCCCAAACATAAACACTCTATTTTGGGTAGGGTCATGAAGCATACCTCTTGTGGATCTTTGGGGAGAAGGTACAAATATATCTGGACTGACGATCATATTGGGGGAAGTAAAATTAAAGACTAAGTCACAATCACAGGCTTTTTGTGAGTTTTTTCATTGCCAATGGTTAGACAAAATTTCTACATACTTAGGTCACAATTACTTTATTTCAATTAAATTTAAAAGCTATTACTAAGCACTTTTGTTTTGAAAGTCACTGTGCTGGGCACAATTAGAGAACCAAAAGCTAGCTAACGTCTGTCCTCTGGGAGTTTACATCCTTTAATTCCAGTGAAGGAATAAGCCAGAAGTTGATAAGAGCCAGGAAAAAGGTACAAAGGGCTTTCTGAGGTAAAAAGTAAGCTTTCTGAGAAGGAAGTGAATGTATCTGTAAGGACACTGGAAAAGTAATTTAGATCTGTATTTGGAAAGGTGTTGCTAAAATTTGGAAGGAATTCATAGTTCGGAGGATTTATTAAACAATGTTTGAGCTAAGAATTGACACCATATGTTCCTGGTTAAATTTCAATATTCAGTCTCAATGGTTTTAATGTTAACTAATTTCTGTCACTGAGGCGTTTTAGCCGGATGGTATTCAATGACTGATTCTAGACCTATAAAATTCATAGCAAAAGTATGCTATATTATCAACTGAAATGTTAACAATAGGAAGCATTCATTTAAGCTGAATGGAAAAAATGTTAAATACATTTTTTGGTCCAGTGGCTACACTAATAATAACAGATAATCAGTGAGTACGACAGCAAGGATTAAAAAAAAAATCGCACAAGGTCTGTAATCTTTTATCTGAGATATAAACCCAGCTTTTCAGTCTCTTATAATCTAAGACCATCCCATTGAACTCACAGTGGAGTATCATTTCTACTTCTATCAGTGATTTTCGTACTATACTGAAACAAATCCTGCAAATATCTATAATTCATTTTGTTATCCGTGACCTAGAAACTCCCAGGCAGAATATCATCATTACTTAGAAGTTTGTAACAAAATGTGACGTGATTATTAGTATTAATTATAGAGCTGGCACCTGAATGATTTTCTGCATCATTTATGTGTGCTTTGAACAATCTTCTTTCCATAGCATACTGATTCCTCACAATATAAGCTAACTCTCATGTGAAAAGCATTTGTCAAATTATCTTGGGAAATTTAACATTAAATACAATTTTTAGCTTCACAATCAAAATTTTAGTTATTGCACGCTGTAAATTTTCAATAAGGGAAAATATATGTAATGTTTTACTAACTTGTCTAAGCTCATGATTTGTTTCTGCGTGTGTAAAAATATGTATACCTATCTAAATGTAAAAATATTCAGCGGAAATCTTTTCAACCGCATGTTACATACCGGTAAAGAGAAATCTGTTATATGTTCTCAAGAATTCAGTGGTATAGAATTTTGATTGTAATCAAATGATACTAGTCCTGCCCTAAGCTGGGTTTGTTGCTCTTCTGCTTAGCTAGAATGGTCTTTGAAGGAAGCATGTAGCTACAATTTATGGCGGATGAGGGGCTTGTGACAAAAATTAGGGTTAGTGAAAGCAAACAATCCGACTTCACTATTTTACTTCCTGGTTTCCCATCTTTCCTTAGAAAATTCAGTAAAGATATTATCCTCCTTTGTTTTTAAATTTTATTTATTTATTTTGGGGGGAGGTGGTGGTCAGGGAGAGGAGAGAGCTGTCAGCACAGAGCCTGATGCAGTGCTTGATCTTAGAAACCATGAGACCATGACCTGAGCCGAAATCAAGAGTCTGAAGCTGAACTGACTGAGCCACCCAGGCGGCCAGATATTGTCCTCCTTTTATGCAAATGGTTAAAAAATACGCAAATGGTTAAAAATACATTGGTGGATGTTATTAGTTTTCCATTTGGATCAACTGGAGAGGTTTTAAAAATATCAATAACCAGGCCATACCCATGCCGAATATTCAAATAGTCAGGGTCTGTAGGCACAGGCCCCAACACTTTTTTTTTCAGAGAGAGAGAGAGAGAGAGAGAGAGAGAGAAAGAGAGAGAGAGAGAGAACATGAGCAGAGGAGAGGGGCAAAAGGAGAGGGAGAGAGAATCTTAAGCAGGGTCCACACTCAGCACGGAGCCTGACGGGAGGCTCGATCCCAATAGCTCGATCATGATGACCTGAGCTGAGATCAAGAGTCGGACATTCAACAGACTGACCCACCTAGGCACCCCAAGCTTTTTAAAAATGTTTTTTAATCTCTTCTCTCTTTCAGTGAATCAAGTGATAAAAATGTACAGTCAGGGTTGAGAGGTACTGGGGTAAATATACCTGGCATCTGAGTGACAAAGGCACTATTCCATGCTTGTTACTGTTATATTCATCACCGGTTTTCCAATGAGACACATGTATGAAGGAAGCTCCTTCCAGTGCTCCTGGAATTACAATCATGCAAGAACCCTAATTACAATCATGTGTCTTTGACATGCTTGGACTGTATGATCTTATGTGTGAGGTAAAGAGAAACAGGCATTACTGTACAGAACTTTGTACTAGAGAAATGGTGTCTTTCACACATGAAGGACTACATAATGGTTAAAAGCCAGGGTCTTTAGGTCAGCTGGACACTTGACATTGTGTTGCCATGAAAAAGTTAATCCTCTGTTTCTTTTGCTTGTTTTTTTTTTCCTCTTTAAATAAAGATGAAAACAGTACTTACTTCGTATGTTAGAGATGAGTTTTCATACGAAGCATTTAGTAACCAGTACGTTGTACCTGTTTTAATCATCATCACATTAGCAAATAAATGTATACGCATGGAGAGATTCAAACATTATCTTCTTCCTAACAAAGTGGAGAGTCACCAGTGTGTTATCCAAAACTGCCTCCTCTCTAGGTTTATTCACAATAATAGTTACTCTCCTGAACAGACGAGAAGAGAATTCTAAGTTCGAGCCTCATGCAACGTTTATGATTTTTCATTACAATCCAAAAGAAAAAAAAAATCAAGACCATATAATACTGAGCTACAATCATGCCTGGTACATCGAATGCCCATTCCTACCTCTGTGTTCATGCTCATATCTCTGTCCACCCACATCTACCTGTGTAGATCCTAGTGACTATTCAACATCTGCATGAATTCCCTGCTTCCTTCAGGAAGACCTTGCCCTGCCTGTACTACACTATCCACGCTCTGGCTCTCGTAGCATTTGGATTGTGTTTATACTATGTCTCAAATCAGTTCATAATATAAAATTTAAGCAATATGCAAGAGAATAGACATGACTATTTCCCAGTCTGACTGAAAGAGAAGGTTATCTAAACATATTTTTAGAATATTCAAGCCTCGTTTCAACCAAAGCCCATAACAATATTGTAAGTCAGAGATGTGTAAGTTATGTGAATGGTATTTCTCCCCTTTCCCGAGGAAAATGGCTCTTGCTGATATATTAGGGCAAAAATAGTCAAGAAGAATTTAAACAAATTATTCAAAATTGAACAGCGAATAGTTTAGGGACCCCATTATGGTTGCCACAAGTTATTACCCAAGCTGGACAAAAAAAGAAAGTGTTTGGAAAGTTTGAAAAGAGTTTTGAGCACTCTGCCCTTATGGGTTTCCCTAACACCAACATTGGGAGTATCTGTGGGGTTTCGATGGATCACATGGCCCCGACGGAGCTGAGACTAGTTTTGCTGCTTCCCAGGGACAACGATGGGTGCGATGTCTTTGGCTGAAAATTTTTTGTTATCCATACAAATTTCTATGACTTTGTAATCCGTTATGCATCATAAGAACATGGCAGAAACTGACTGTGTGAACTCTATAACTACATTTAATCATGTGTTCTACTAGAAACCTGGGTTATTTCATATTGTAATAACAATGACTTGATTCACAGGTTTTCTTTTGGGAGGCCAGCCCTAAACAAAAGGGTCATGTTAGCTTTCTCTACATAATGCCATGATACCACCTTTAACTGAAATTCTCGTTCTTGGAGTCACAAAAGCATTGGATTGCAAAACTGGGTCATTGTCTCCAGGAGCTACCATTATGATACCTGCACAGGGTAAATATAGAGAACGATAGGATTCTTGGCAAAACTTCCAGGAAGAAACATGTTCATGGGTAATACATATCAGAGAAAGGGCAGGAAGGATGTATGATTATCAGGCTGGTAACTTTACAGGTAAGGACTAAGTGGCAGATTAACTCTCCGTATCAACACACATGAAAAAAGGTCATGATTTGCCTTTCTTCACGCTTTAAACTCATCACAAATATATTTTTTAAATGAGAACCAAGATTGCTTCTGTCCTTTAAATTCTGAGGTATGTGAAATTGAATATTTCTATGAAATCTAAATTTGCAGTGATCATTCTAATAAAATAGAAGATACATTTAGTTTCTCAATTTAAAGCAGTAAGTAGTAATACAATGGCTAAGTAGTGAATATTTTAATTATTCTTCCTTGCTACACTAAGGGAATAGACATTAGACATGACCTTGGGATCATGGAATAGTCCAAATTCAAAGGCAAAGGTTGAATCTTTTTTTTTTATGAGGTAGTATTAGGACATACAGTTTTAATTACTTTTTTTTTCCATGTTCATTCCATTTTGTTAGATTCTTACGGAGAGAAGCATGTTTACAAATATTACTCAGTAGTCTATTCTATAACATATGATTCATGAATGTCACTTCAGTTTTTCTCATAGTGCCTTGCCTTTTCCTTAACTAACTTTGAAGAATTACAATGATGACTCCGTAATCGAGACTTAAAAAGAAAGAACACCAAAGTCATCAGGCAGTGGTTGAAAAATGCAAAAAACTTTATGCACAAACTTATATATAAATGTCTGTAAAGAGCATAATCTTGGGCAATTTGGATAGCCTAAGAGGAAAGAGTTGCCATTTCTTATATTTATGAATTTTTAGTTTTAACTTATATATAGATCTTTTTCCACATAGGGATGGGAAGAAAATTTGAATGCAAGATTTTTGCGTAGATGTCATTTGAAAGAAGCTGGGATTCTTTCCCATGATGGACTGACATGTTTAGTCACTGATACACATGTAAACCTTTTCCCCTCCATAGTGGGATTCTCAGTCTCCCCTTCATTTCTAACTGTTGCTGTTTGTATTCCATATTACATTCTCTAATTTCCTTTTATCTTTTCTTTATTTTGCAATGTCTCAGTACGTGTCTCTTTAAGACAAGTTAATTTAGCCAATTACTCCAGTTTGGTTGAAGATAAAATCTTTAATTTATCCAGGCCTCCTTTATTCTTTCTAGGATACTCTTTTCATTAATTTCACGAAGCATTCTAATTCTCCAGTTTAGGGAAAAGCTAATTTCTCTATATACATGCACGTGCACACACACACAAGCTCAGATGCAAACCAGTACATGCGGATGCTTTGGAACTGATTTCTCTCTCTCCTTTTTCTAGATGATCTTTATTTATTTATTTATTTATTTATTTATTTATTTATTTATTTATCTATTGCATTTTCAAGGTATTTGAAATAGTAATAGATTTCAAATTGATTATATATATTATAGATTATGTTATCCTCAAACTGTTTTAATTTATGTTTAAGTGAAATGGACTTTAATATCCTCCCTTGAGAAAATATTTTGCCAGAATAAAGTATAAGAATGCCTGGAGGAATGTCTGGGAAATTGTTGAGAAAGGCCAAAAGTGCAAGACCCAACAGCTAGAGGCATTTGAAAATTAAAGTGTCTTTTTTTTCATTTGTCCATTTATTAAAACATTGCACAGATGAGTTCCTGTTTTAGGCATAGGGCAGATCAAAGATGCCGTCCTGATTTTCAAGTTGGGGAAGAGAGAGGAAATCCATGACACGATGTGATACGTGCTAAATGAATACATATAAGAAAGTGATCAGCTCTATCTGGGGCAAGTTTCCAAAAGGAGGGATGTTTTGAGGGAGGTTTTGAAGATGCTAGGAACATCTTGAAAGTGCCTGTTTTATTGATTTTATACTTATGATGTGTCATCTAAGGAAATCACTACTACAGGCATTTCCTGTATAACTCACCGTGTGTAAATGTCCTTACCCCTTTATGTGTGTGAACTTCTGCCTCTAGTTCAGATGACCCGGAAGACATTGCCTCCGTTTCAGGTTCTAGGTAATTTGCTCCTAAGTATGCGCTGTCTCCTGCTTTCATGTGTAAATAGGTTTGTTGTTCATTCTTGTGTAAAGCAGAGCATGAAGGTGATACGCCCAAAATATAACTATATTGATTCAGATCATAAGAAGATCATGACCACAGAAAGTGTATTAAAAATGACTAAGTATTTCAATATTTGATTTTCTTTTAAATCTGTGGGTTCCAGTATTTGTACACCTCCTCCACCTCCCTGGCTTGCTTCTTTCCTCACTCAGGTGCATTTGTGCCCTCCTGTCTCAGAGCCCTGTGCTTGAAAGTCCCAATGAACTGTCAGCACTTTTTTCTCTGCCTTAGGCTTTATTTTCCAGAGAGCCAAGGTCAACACAATTGGTGCCTTAGGATAGGGCTTTGGAGTTAGGTTACTCAGCTCTCTGGAAACAAAAACTGCTGGCATTAAGTGGTATCATAATTACCGAAGCATCCACCTGTGGTTAATGGTGATGTGCAGGTGGAGGGCAAGAGAACTTAATAATTTGGGGAGCCATGATATTTATTAGCATTGTGAAATGAAGAAATCATTTATGTCAACAGTACAGACCTTAACTATTAGGTTAAAAGAGTCAGGGAAGATACTTTCCAAAGCAACACACACTCAGAAACCTAGAAGACACTACATTTGCAGGCTTGGTAGGTAGTTTTTCTATGAGAAATTTAGGGCATTGAAAGAGTGGGGCACTGAGACATGGGATGGGGCAATGGGTGGATGGACCTACCAGCGCAGAACCCCAAACTTTCAGCCCTTGTCAATTGTCATAGGGTATACTTCAGTTGCCTCTTACCTGGAGGCAATGTGATGATCTCACACACGAAAGGTGTGGCAATAAGATACTTACTCCCCTAGAGATGTGCTCCCATCACCACACGTTGTCTATAGGCCATACCCAAAGTCAGGTCTCAGCATGGTTTCAAAAGGGGAAATCAAAGCCTTGCTCCAGGCAGAAATAACCTATATTGGAAAAGAAATGTCAGTGCCTAGCTATGTAAGAGCAAGAAACCAGAAATTATGTATGGGTTTGGACCTTGAAACTATTAGTCTGGAACATAAGACTAGATAGACTCAGAATCTCATGAATCAAGATTTAATGTTTTAGAAAGGACAGGAGTGGGCCCTAATGATTTGTTTTGTTAGCTCCCCAAAGTCCGGTTTTATGATGGCCAGAAGTAAGTGAAGTGGAAATATAAGAACTTTCTTGGAAAAAATGTTAGGAAATCAGAAAATTCTAGTACATGAGGATGTTATTCTTTTGAACGTATAGTTCAAAAATGCACCACATGACCAAGTTCCCCAAGAGTAGATCAAGAATCTTCTGTCCACCAGGAAGTAAAAGTATGTACCATTGGCAGTGGAGATAGGTACCAGAGTCTTTGAGAGTTTGGGAGACTGTCCTCTCTAGGGTGAGGTTTTTGGTAGGGAATTCCGCCATTGACCTGGCCTCTCTAGTCTCTCTGGGCAAGATGGGATTCTGGAATGGCATAGCTCAGGTAGGAGCAATGAATCACCAGCTCAGGACCCAGATGGAGCTCATCATCACCATAAGCAGTAGGGCCAAAGTGGCAAACAGGACCTTGACCCACAGAGATCTCTCCCAACAGCCAACAGATTATGGCATTCTCATGAGAGTGAGACTGACAAGCAGCTGAACAGGATGCTGTATATTTTCTCTTTTGTATTTTTATTTCTTTATTGAGAGAGAAAGCACGTGTGTGTGCTCATGAACAGGGGAGGGGCAGAGAGAGAGTGAGAGAGAGAGAATCCCAAGCAGGCTCCACACTGTGTCATTCAGAGCCCAATGCAGGGATTGATCCCATGAACTATGAGATCATGACCTGAGCCAAAACAAAAAGTTGGATGCTTAACCGACTGAGCCACCCAGCTGCCCCAGGATGCTATATGTTTTATGCAATTAGAAAAATAAGTCAGGAGCATGTTAGCAGAAGCCTAATGACAACTAGTGCAATGAAAAGCCAGAGCTATTTACCCAGTTTCCAAATCTCAGCTGTGCCAGATACCCAGGTGCACTGATGGAAGGGGAAGCTTATCTACCTTGAGCAGTGACTTTGAGCAGATTACCTCTGCAATTCCATAGCAAGAATTTATGGTAAATATTCCTCCAGTTTTTCCTCTGAAGAACCATATGGCTAGTTGCTAAGATCACTGTGTACTGGAGAATAGGAAATATTGAGATTTTTAAAAGAATGCTAGGTATGGGGTTCTAGATGACACTGATGCCCAGAGACTGAAAATGCCACCATGGTTCACCAGTTAGAATGGGGATGAAGATCAAGTGATAAACGCAGTTCTGGTCTGAGGTCATTTCACAGGTCTATGGGCTCACCTTGTGGTTACTTCCCCAGGGAGCTGATGCACTGGAAGGGCATAGATGGGTATGAGAAGTATGAATGGGCACATGTGGGGTGAAAGCCTTCCAGACCTTCTCATTTTCCCTCTTCCTTGTCTCTTCTTTCTCATGGTCCACAACTTATCTGTGCCGATTTTCCTTTCCATTCCTACACTTTCCTGCGACGTCCCAAGAGACAACACGATATTCAGTTGCCTCAGAAGGCGACAAGGAGCTGAATGACACATTTTCAACATTTGAGCAAGCTAGCTCTCCATAGGGTAAATTTTGACAGTGAGAAATGGAAGACCAGAAGAAATTGAATAGATACATTTCCCCTCCTTTTGTCCTTCATGGGGTGTTCTGTGTGTGAAATCTCCTCGCAAACCTTTCACAAAAGAAGTCCTACCTGCCAAGCAAACATATGTTCTGAACAGAGTTGTATCTATTCATGGCTTGTGTTAAAGGAGCTCTCATCACAGTAGTGAATGACATCCCAATGCCTTTTATCTTTATCTTGCCTCCACCTTTCTCCTGTCTCTCACCAGCTGAGCTTGGACTTTCCAAATAACATCAATACTTTTATGTGTGCTTTAGGCTCTAATATTATTAAGACGTTGTATGAGTATTTGAAGAACAGTTAACTAAACTACTTTTTGGCCAACATGTGGGTTTTGCTTTTGTTGTTTTAAGTTCACATATTCTGTTCTGTGGGGTAAAAGTTGTAGAGCATGAAAAATACAGATTCAGCTTTTTTTTTTTTTTTGTCAATTTGACACAGATTATATTATAATCAGCCAAAGTGGACAAAACATCATAAAAATCCATGTTAAAATGTCATTCATTTGTTCTGGTCTGTCATTCAGTTCTTTTGGAGATCGTTTAGATGGGCAGGTTGAATCAGAATTCATGTCCTTGCCTCCTCCTTTGTCATTTTCTCTTGAATTTCAGTCAATGCTGACAAAGCAATGTATCAATTCCTTCCTCTTCCAGCGATGCCACTTCCTCTCCTCTGTCTCAGTTACTGTCTGGGTTATCAGGTAACCTAAGATAATAAAAAATTAGCTCACTCATAGTTCATACACAAAGTGATTTGTGTGCTAGGTTTAAAAAGGGCGGGTGAGCTGACAGAGATATCAGGTTGTGAGATACGTGTTGGTGGCTACTGTCGTTGGCCAGACAGGTTAGTGGCAACCAGGAGAGAGCTGGTGAGGCAGAACGGCACTTTTCTGAAGACCGGGAGACCACTCTGCTTCAGGGTGGCCCTCAACAATCCTCAGTGGTCCTCTTTGTTCCCATTTCTCCTTGCAAACTGGCTGGGGACTGGGAGGCTAGGATAACCCAAGGTTGTAATACCTTCCAGGGCCAGGGATAGAGTGTGGGATAGAGAGTTAGGTGACGAAATTACAGCAAAGAATAATTGAGGGAAATAACTCTCCAAAATCAGTCTGTGGGAGAGACAGTGCTATTCACTGAATCTCATTCTTTTAAACAAAATATTTATTTATTTTTGAGAGAGAGAGGTGAGGGGCAGAGAGGGAGGGAGAGAATCCCAAGCAGGCTCCATTCTGTCATGCAGAGCCCGATGCGGGGTTCGATCTCAGGAACTGGAAGATCATGACCTGAGCCATGAATCCAACGCTTAGCCAACTGAGTCACCCAGGCACCCCTAAATCTCATTTTCTTTTTGTGAAGGAACACAGCTAGACCTTCCTGTGCTTTCCTAGCATTCAGTGATGGAGTTCCATTCGTGTGGGAGAAAGGGACATATGTCCCTTTCAGGCCAGATCCCTAAAATCTTCCACACAGTATAAAATCAAAGACCTCAAGGTCCTAAGGCATGATGTCCCTCCCTACAACAAACATGCTGTTAGACTGTCTCAGAGCCAAAAATAGTTCTCTATTGTATGAATCTACTAAGATTTGGGGATCATTGATTGTAATCATTGATTGTAGGATAGGGTGGCCTATCCTGTGTGATACAGCATTCTGAGCCTCTTCTCTCTCTTAAATATTTGTGATGAAAATGAACATTAGTTTTATTCCCTGAAGGTAGGAATTAGAGCCAAAGAGACACCAAATTCATAAAACCTGGAGAACTGTAGAAAAAAGGATTTCTCTCTTTATGCCAATAATACATTGTGGTTACTACTCTCTTAAAGTCAAAGAGGAGAAACATGTTTATTTCTTTTAATAGAAAATGAGAGTCCTGAATCCACGCCATAAAAGTTGATTCTGGTGACCGAAATGGATGTACTAAACTCAGACTCTTAAAAATGTGACATATGAGAATCATTTTTCCCAAGAAAGTGTCATCACTGGAGGCTTACATATAGAGAACTATTTGCATGCTCCATTTTCTTATCACCAATTATTTTATTAATTACTATATACTAATAAGCATAAACATAAACGAGTAGGGATTTCAAATGGGACCCATTAACTACCTCTGGATTGATTATGCAATGTCATTTTACAATATGCACATTATACATGACCAAATATTTCTTTTTGCAATTTTATGTTAATTATTAAACCTAGAATTAACCATTATGAATAATTATTAACATATTCTATTCATTGCTACTATCATTCATATTTTTATAACAGGGACTACATTCCAGAAAGGAAAACCTCATTACATTCAAATATCATTTGTATGCTTTGGGCTTTAACCATTTAAAATATCAGAGAAATAACTAACATATTCAAGGGCAATTTTAAAACTGCCCTAATGAAAATAATGACAAAAACAAAATTTCCATTATTTGTTCTGTCTCTATCTTTGTGTTTTTTTTTCAGACATTACTTTCTCAATATAGACATTATAAAAATAAACACAGTGATTATTGTTTTGTAAATGATGTTGAACAATAATTTACGATAACATTATGTAATAAGGTAGTTTTGTTCGATTGTCAATCTATGATTTGTTCCATCAGAGAAAATGCTACTCTGAATTTCTTTTCTGAACAATAAGGCAAAATTGTTCAGTGTAGAGAAAGACAAAGGGATATTAGAGAACACAAATATATCTTGTTGGAGTTTACCAGAGCCAGGAACATGAGCAGAGTCAAGCCCATGCTTTATGAAGCATACAGGTTGAAGGAAAAAAGAGATATTTAGTTTGGAAAATCTTTTGATCTGGAAAACATTTGGAAAAAATAATCAATTTGGAAACCAAATAGCTGTCAGCATTGTTTCATAGAAAACAAGTATCCATAGACATAATTATGAGTGGTGAAAAGTAGTTGTAGATGGGAACTTTTGGACTTAATATAAACAAAAAATAAAATAAAACCAATATGTCTTAAATGGAATGAGATACCACCGAGGTAGCAAGTTGCATTCACTGAGGATAATTAAGGAGATCACAATTTGTGAGAGGTGCTGTGGATATATGTGTAGTTTGCTTGCAAAATTGGACTCGATGAATGCTAGGGTCCCTTCTACTTCTTACATCCCATGATTTTAAAAGCCAGAACATCTACATTTTGCTTTTGATTACATAGAATGAAGATTAAGGGTTTTATGAGAGTAGCACTGAATTGGCCAGAGATAGAAAACTTATCAAGTACTTACAGATTTGCTGTTACCAGATTTCAGAATGGTCGGCACCAAGATACATGATATGTAATATTTATTAAAAAATAAGTGTTTTTTAGGGGCGCCTGGGTGTCTCAGTTAGTTGAGTGTCCAACGTGGACTCAGGTCATGATCTTGTGGTTCATGAGTTCGAGCCCTGTGTCGGGCTCTGTACTAACAGCTCAGAGCCTGGAGCCTGCTTCGGATTCTGTGTCTCTCCCTCTCTCAGCACCTCCCCTGCTCACGGTCTCTCACTCTCTCTCTCTCTCTCTCTCTCTCTCTCTCTCTCTTAAAAAAAATAGTAATAATTTTTACTTTATTTTATTTTATTAAAAAATAAATTATTTATTGTGTTACAACACTGAAAATGAAAAATAAATATTTTTGGTTCTTATTTTCCCTGCCTGATCCCAAGAAAAGATACAGGAAGCATGGTGGACAGATAAAGCATCTACAGACCAATCAGAATTCAATACATAGTCAGTCACACAGCTAGCTTTGCCCCAGTAGAAATCGATCATTCAGTTACGCATGGATTTTTCTTTATTCTCAGTAAAACGGGGAGTACCATGAAATACTGGTTTTCTGTACTCTTCCACATGATCTTGGCAAAGAACCGAAGGAACAGAAGTATGCTGCTTTCTTCCCTCTCCAGTGAAGCTGTGATTGCCCAGCTTCTGGGAGTGTGGCCACTGGACAGCCTTCAGCTGTCAGCCTCTTCTGCGATGGCCTGTCCGTATTCATTTTTTTTTTTAATTTTTTTAACGTTTATTTATTTTTGAGACAGAGAGAGACAGAGCATGAACGGGGGAGGGTCAGAGAGAGGGAGACACAGAATCTGAAGCAGGCTCCAGGCTCTAAGCTGTCAGCACAGAGCCCGATGCGGGGCTCGAACTCACGGACCTTGAGAGATCGTGACCTGAGCCGAAGTCGGCCGCCCAACTGACTGAGCCACCCAGGCGCCCCACGTATTCATTTTTTGATGGAGGAGGGGTTATAAAGGCCATTTGGTTCCACATTTAGTTCCAAATTTAGTTTAGATCCTGGGGATCAACTAAAGTCAGGGTTTTTCAAGTTCGGCACAATTCACATTTGGGGCCGGATAATTCTTTCTCAGGGGCTGTCCTGTGCATTATATGATATTTACCATCATGCTCGCTAGATCCCCACCTCACACTCCATCGTGAAAAGATCTCCCAATTAGCAATCCTTCCCCTGACCCCACATGGAGGTATTGATTCCAGAGACACTCCACAATAAACACCTCAAACAGATAGCCTGTTACAGATTCACAGAAAAAAAGAGAAAGTGCTATTTAAAACCAACATTGACCGAAGGCGCTAGTTTTTTAAGAAGCTGCCTTAATTGGGCAAGTCTATTTTTGGCTCCTTGCAGCGGCTGTAAAAAGTGGCAGTCAAACCTGCAGTAAGTCGACGATGCTTTAGCCAATTACCTTAAGGGGTCTGTAGATATGTGAAGAGAGAAGCAGAGGGAAATTTGGGGGCTAGACTGAACTCTGCACAATTTAAGAAGGAGGAGGTTAAAAACGAGTTTTTGGTCCCCCGCAAACAATAGCCTAGTCAGGAGAAACATGGTGATGGGCAAGATTGGGAGAGGCTGGGGCCTGTGGAAAATTTTGTCCAAGTAGGAATTAGGGGGGAACGTTGATTAGCTTATTGGTGTTATCATGACACAAATGTGTGTTTTCTCTCCTGCAACCTTCAGCAAAATCTGCTACTCCCACAAGTGCACATTTTTGCTCCAAGATTATTAATGTTGGCTTAGGAAAAGAAAAGAGTTTGAAAAAATGCACATATATGTATGTATTTACCTTATTAGTAACACCTCATAAAACGTTGTTCTATTGCTGGTACAAAATAACTTTCAAATATTTCTAGCCTCAGATCATCCCTTTCCTGCAGTTACCAGTTGCTGGCCCTGAGGTGTATTTTCATGTAGTTAGTTCCATGCTTTATCTTTCATCTCTAGCCAAACCTTCCTTCGTTAATCGCTGTGGTTTTATGTGTGGGGTAGACTGTCGTTGGGGTTCTTCTTTTACTCATTTTTAAAAAAATTTCCTAATTGGGGGAGGTGTGGCTTAGAGATGGGATTACTCTTCTCTGAACTGCTTCCAGGCCATCTGGGGCTTAGAGGCCTCAAATTGAATTCAGCATCCAGGTGTGATATTCTCAGAATTTCGGAGAGCGTGTCAGTCTGTAATGAGATGAGGCATGTCTTCATTTCTGTCACTTAACAGAACTTCTGTGGGTAAGTATCACTTGGCTAATGAGCACTGTCCCCTTTATTCTCAATGTAGTTTTGAGTCAAAAAGTGGACATGAGCAAGCTGATGTGTCTATTAATCGCAAATAGTTCTTTCGTAAAGGATCTTTTCTTTTTCTGTTCAATAGTCCAGTTGTCTATTGTTGTGTGAAAAACAGCCCCCTATAAATGATCATTCTGCCCATGATTTCTGGGTCAGAGTTGGAAGGGAGCTTGGTCAGGTAGCTCATCACCAATCTTGAGCTAGGGCAGGCAGTGCTGGGCAATCCATTCTGAACACAGTCTCTTGGTCTATCTCTGTCTTTCCTGGGATTGTTATTCTCTGATCTTCTCCAAATGTCTCCGTTTTCTCAGGCTCACTTCCAGAAAGGGGCTGGATCACTTTTAGCGAATAACAAATTCTACAGAACTCCAGGGAAAGAACAATTTAGATGCTTACCGTCCTGGCCAAGATAGTGTGGTCATGGAGGAAGGAGCTTCAAGAACACAGCAAATCCCACGTTGACCTCACCATTGGAAGAGAGGAGTAATTTCTTGCGAAGGGGGAGGTGCATTATGCCTGTAATGTGCCTTTACAAACTGAAAATTTAGGATTTTGTTAAATAAATATAATTGATCCAATTCTATTCCACACAAGTGGCCGTAACAGAAAAGGGACGTAAAGTTATACATATAGATGGCCAATAAAGCTATATATGAGTGATGTTCCTCATGTGCATGAGATGATGTCAGAAAAATATTTTTGCCTCATTTGATCACTTTGTCACCTTTAAATTGTTCTATAGATTTCGTTCTGCTCACTTCCTGCCTGATCACTTCCTGTACATTTACTTTCCAAGTCTAAACCCTTCTATTCTACGGAGGATGGAGTTCAATAATGAAAGTCAGAGCCTTAGGCCCTAAGATATGGGGATCTACAACTGAGCTATGCATAAAGTGCAGGGTCACAAGATACTGATCTGTGTCCAAAACAGAAACAAAACATTCTTCCCATCTGGGGAAACTGCAAAGACATCCTTGAAAATCAGGGAACCCAAGCCGGTGCTACAACCAGCTGTAGGTCCAATCACATCATACGTGACTACATACATCAGACTGATAATTTGACGTGAGCACTGGTCAGACACAGATACATTCCCCAGTGCTACAGACAAAGCAAATATATGGCATAGAATCTAGGTCATACACGAGGGCATTTTTAGGGAGTATCAGTAAAGCAAATACTAGGAAGGTATCCTGTAACAACTAAAGACAAAGAAATTTAAAGACTTTACGACATATCTGCTTGAACGGTGTGCTTAAGCAATAGACTAGCCACAGCTGAAGAGAGACGGTGTAAGTTTAAAGATTGTTTTAAGGCGGGGTGCCTGGGTGGCTCAGTGGTTTAAGCTTCCAACTTTTGATTTTGGCTCAGGTCACGATCTCACAGCTCGTAGGATTGAGTCCCACATCAGGCTCCACAATGGCAGTGCAGAACCTGCTTGGGATTTGCTCTCTCCCTCTCTCTCTCTCTCTCTCTCTCTCTCTCTCTCTGCCTCTACCCTGCTCTCTCTCTCAAAATAAATAAACATTTTTTGAAAAAAGATTGTTTTTTTTAATTTTTTAATGTTTTTTTATTTGTGAGAGGTTGACAGAATGTGAGCAGGGGAGAAGCAGAGAGAGAGAAGAAGGAGGCACAGAATCCAAAGCAGGCTCCAGGCTCTGAGCTATCAGCGCAGAGCCCGACGCGGGGCTCCAACTCACAAACTGTCAGATCATAGATGCTTAACCAACTGAGCTACCCAGATGCCCCCGAACGAAGACTGTTTTAAGGCAAATGACTCCTCCTCATTTTCCGTATCTGAAATTAGAAATAAATTCGTTAGTTGAAGGCTGCTCCAAAGCCCAGTAGGGTCAGTATAAACCAACACCCAGCTAGAACAAAGAGTAGAAATTCAAAGGCAGAGAGAAAAGTTTTAACAGTTGAAGAAAGAAAACGGATTACGTGTCTAAAAATATATATAACAGGCTGAGAACAAGTTAGTGTCCGCAAAAATTAGAATCATGGTTTCAAAGTGCTCAGGGAAAATAATGGTATTATGATTTTCTGAGAATTTTATATGAACTGTCATTCAGATTTAAAGAGAAAATAGAGTAGTGTTTACTTCCTACACCAACTTTTTATTTTGAACAATTTCAAAATTTCAGAAAAGTCTCAAAGAAGTGCGATGAACATGGTCTATGGATTACCGAGAATCACAACACAGTTTTCAACATTTTTTTTTTCCTTTTGCTGAATTGATTCATCTACTTATGTCCATACAGACTTTTTCTCCTGAGTTCTTGGAATCTCTCCCAGACTCCAGAACACTTCACTCCTAACTACTTCTGCGTATGCGTATTTTTTCCAGTAACAAAGATACTCTCCTTCAAAACCATTAAACCATGATTGCACTCCAGATCATTAACATTGACATAATACAGTCTGATACATGTCCTGTACAGTCCATACTTGAGCTCTCGTTGTGTAAGAATGCCTGTGTATATTCAAGATCATCCAAAGTCCCATAAAGAAGTGTGCATAATATTTGGTGGTTCTGTTTCGTTTCAGTTTTCTTAGATTCGTTGATATGTTTTGTCTTTCTTGTCTTTGACATTCAGAAGAGTCCAGTCTGGTTTATTTGTATGGTGTCACTCGATATGGATTTGCCCCTTCATGAAAATGTGTCAATTCATTGAGAACGTTCTCATTCTTTTATACAGGTCCAGGATTCTCAATTGTGTGTGTGTGTTAACATTGTTGCTGTAGCATTGCTTATTCATTTAGATTTCTTTTTTTTTTCTTTTTTTAATCTATTGCACATAAATTACTGAGTTCTTTATTTTCTTTCTTTGTTCCTATTTGTATCTTCTTTGTATCTCCTTTTTTTCTGCAGAGATAGCACTGGTCCTAGCACAACCAATATATTTACTCATTTATTAGCACAGTCCTATAACACACAAACTTTGGGGGATTTCTACTTCCCAAACACTGTAAAATGAAAGCCTACCAGAAAAAGAAGAAGAAGAAGAAGAAGAAGAAGAAGAAGAAGAAGAAGAAGAAGAAAAGGAAAGATATTGTGAGGTTTAAAGATTTTTTTTAATGTTTATTTTTAACAGAAAGAGAGACAGACAGACAGAAAGACAGACAGAGCGTGAGTTGGGGAGGGTCAGAGAGAGAGGGAGACACAGAATATGAAACAGACTCCAGGCTCTGAGCTGTCAGCACAGAGCCCGACGTAGGGCTCAAACTCACGGACCGCGAGATCGTGACCTGAGCCAAAGTCGGGTGCTCAACCGACTGAGCCACCCAGGCACCCCAATGAGGTTTATTTGTAATACTTTAGTCCCCCAAATATAGCCCACTTAGGGTGTTCAGAAAGAGTGATGCAGTCAAAGTTACTTGGATTTCTGTGTTTTTGTGTGTGTGTATGTTGCTATGTTATCTATTTGATATGTAGTTAATAGTTTATCTAGACATTCAATTTAAACCATCACAAAAGTAGAATTTAATTTCTGAAATGGAAAGTATTTCAAAAGTAAAGCTTTATAAAACAATCCCTTTCTTAGTTAAATGCTACTTTACTATATGTATATATATGGGTGTGTGTGTATATATATATATATCAAAATATATTATATGCACATATATGTATATATACACATACATGTGTAAACATATGCATCTAGAGATCCATATTATTTTAGGTATTTCGATATTACTACTAATAATGTCACCATGAACAGTCTTGTGTGATTTTTTTTTCCATATTATTGGAGGTACATTTTCACAGTATGCTTCAGAAAGCGATATATGTCCTGGGTCCCCTGCGTGGCTCAGTCAGTTAAGCTCAGCTCAGGTCATGATCTCACAATTCATGGGTTCCAGCCCTGTGTTGGGCTCTGTGCTGACAGCTCAGAGCCTGGAGCCTGCTTCAGATTCTGTGTCTCCCTCTCTCTCTGCCTCTCCCCAACATGTGCACTCTCTCTCTCTCTCTCTCTCTCTCTCTCTCTCTCTCTCTGTCTCTCTCAATAATAAATAAATAAAGTTTAAAAGAAAAGTTTGCTAACTCCTGCTTTAGAACTATGATACAATGCTACAGATTTTGCATTATACTTTTGTTAATACTTCAAAAATACTTCTTAATTTCTACCATCTGAACCCTTTTTATTTATTTATTTTTGCTTTCAATTTATTTTATTGGTAATATTCTATTTTTTAATATGAAATGTTTTGTCAAATTGGTTTCCATACAACACTCAGTGCTCATCCCAAAAGGTGTCCTCCTCAATACTCATCACACACCCCCTCCTCCCTCCCACCCCCCATAAACCCTCAGTTTGTTCTCAGTTTTTAAGAGTCTCTTATGCTTTGGCTCTCTCCCTCTCTAACCTCTGGTTTTTATTTTTCTTCCCCTCCCCCATGGACTTCTGTTAAGTTTCTCAGGATCCACATAAGAGTGAAAACATATGGTATCTGTCTTTCTCTGTATGACTTATTTCACTTAGCATAACACTCTCCAGTTCCATTCACAATTGCATCAAGAAGCATAAAATACTAGGAATAAACGTAACCAAAGATGTAAAAGATCTGTATGCTGAAAACTATAGAAAGCTTATGAAGGAAACTGAAGAAGATATAAAGAAATGGAAAAACATTCCGTGCTCATGGGTTGGAAGAATAAATATTGTTAAAATGTCAATACTACCCAAAGCTATCTACACATTCAACCCAATCCCAATCAAAATTGCACCAGCATTCTTCTCAAAGCTAGAACAAGCAATCCTAAAATTTGTATAGAACCACAAAAGGCCCCAAATAGCCAAAGTAATTTTGAAGAAGACCAAAGCAGGAGGCATCACAATCCCAGACTTTAGCCTCTACTACAAAGCTGTCATCATCAAGACAGCATGGTATTGGCACAAAAACAGACACATAGACCAATGGAATAGAATAGAAAACCCAGAACTAGACCCACAAAAGTATGGCCAACTCATCTTTGACAAAGCAGGAAAGAATATCCAATGGAAAAAAGACAGTCTCTTTAACAAATGGTGCTGGGAGAACTGGACAGCAACATGCAGAAGGATGAAACTAGACCACTTTCTTACACCATTCACAAAAACAAACTCAAAATGGATAAAGGACCTGAATGTGAGCCAGGAAACCATCAAAACCCTAGAGGAGAAAGCAGGAGAAAACCTCTCTGACCTCAGCCGCAGCAATTTCTTACTTGACACATCCCCAAGGGCAAGGGCATTAAAAGCAAAAATGAACTACTGGGACCTTATGAAGATAAAAAGCTTCTGCACAGCAAAGGAAACAATCACCAAAACTAAATAAAAGGCAATCAATGGATTGGGAAAAGATATTTGCAAATGACATATAGGACAAAGGGCTAGTATCCAAAATCTATAAAGAGCTCCCCAAACTCCACACCCAGAAAACAAATAATCCAGTGAAGAAATGGGCAGAACACATGAATAGACACTTCTCTAAAGAAGACATCCAGATGGCCAATAGGCACATGAAAAGATGCTCAACGTCGTTAATCATCAGGGAAATACAAATCAAAACCACACTCACGCCAGTCAGAGTGGCTAAAATGAACAAATCAGGAGGCTATAGATGCTGGCGAGGATGTGGAGAAACGGGAACCCTCTTGCACTGTTGGTGGGAATGCAAATTGGTGCAGCCACTCTGGAAAGTAGTGTGGAGGTTCCTCAAAAAATTAAAAATAGACCTACCGTATGACCCAGCAATAGCACTGCTAGGAATTTACCCAAGGGATACAGGAGTGCTGATGCATAGGGGCATTTGTACCCCAATGTTTATAGCAGCACTCTCAACAGTAGCCAAATTATGGGAAGAACCTAAATGTCCATCAACTGACGAATGGATAAAGAAATTGTGGTTTGTATACACAATGAAATACTACGTGGCAATGGGAAAGAATGAAATATGGCCTTTTGTAGCAACGTGGATGAACCCTTTTTAAATTATCCATTACTTGTCTGTTGGCATGGAATCATATCATTTATTTAGTCTTCCCTCTTTGTTAAATATTTGGTTATTTTCATGTCTTGACTTGTACAAAATAGTCAATGAGCACCTTAAGTCATATAGGAGACTCTTTGCTACCCATCTGATACATATATCCATCAACTATATATATACATATATGTGTTTTTCCGATGGCTTACATCTCTTGATCTGTTTTGCTCTGCACAGCATTTGAATTACCTTCCGGTGCTAGCAGAAAGTGTTGGAACTCAGAATTTTACCTCTAGATCCCTACAATTAGATATTAGGTTTTAATTTTTTATTAAGTGAGCTAAAATGAAACCTAAGTATTCGCTTGGCATATATTTGATTAATAAAACTCTTGAAAATTTTTCATGTATTTCCTTAACATTTGCATTTGCTGATATGTTAATGGTCCAGTTGCTTACTTTGTCAGGTTTTATAGATTTGTATTTTCTTCTGTGAATCCAAGCTAATGGGAAGAATAAGAAGGGAAGACATTCCTTAATCCAGGGTTCATAAGAGAATCAATTTGGATACTGGAAGCTAGAGAAAACTAGTCCAAATGAGCTCAAAATCTGTTAAACCTATTCTGTTTCAGAAATTGTGCTAGCCACTGAAGTCTAAGAATGAGCCATACTCAGCCTTTTCCTCCAGGAGTTAAATTATCTGATAATTTAGGAACTAATGATGATATATGAAGATTTTGGAACTTCCAGGGTGAAAATACATAGTTAACCACTGTACCTTTGTCGTTGTTGTGTTTCTGGATCATCTTCAACATTAAATTTTGCCTACAAATGATTTTGTTAGTGTATGAAATCTAGTTTGTCAGTGATTTTGTTAGTGTATGATATTTAGTAGATTAGAATATAGTAACTAGATATTATTTCACATTGGCACTTAAGACAATATTTTGAATCCTGTCTGGCAAGGGGGCGAAAGCCCTGCTTTAGGCAGTAAGAATTGGCAATGTGCCCCAACCAAAATACTGAAAATGAAACATTGGTAAGTTTTTAGTTTTGCCTGTATAAAATCTACACTGCCTTGTGAATGATTCATTTTTCATCATAAACTGTTTCCTCTTCATACACTTGTTGGTATTGTTTTGAGTTTTAGGTGCCCATAATGAGTTATTAGTGACAAAGGCAATCTTTGAAATTCATTCAGGCCACCAAATTTTGCAAGTTATTTGCCCCTCTTCAGCAGGGTGCAGAACTGCCCCTACAAGCTTCCAAAAGCTGACAAGGGTCATCTCTTCCCTTCCATGCATTCAGTAATGCCATGTTCGTGACTTGAAATAAACCACAGTGGGAGTGTTTATACGATGGGAATTGGCAAATGCTGTCAATCGGAGCTTCCTTCCTACTCCCACACAGGGAATGAATTGTTAAACATTTATAAGCATGCTGCTGCTCCCAGTCTGAAATTTCTAACCAATCCCTTATAAATGGGCACCATAGAACCAAAAAGTCATAATTTCCCTCTAAATTATATGAGAATTGCTCTCTCAACCTAAACGAGCATCCATCACAAACTTGGAATCAGCAACACCCTACATTTCCCCGTAAACACCCGCAAGCTGACCTGTAGATGGTAATAAGCATAAGCGTGATGAGGAAGGAAGGTCTGATGCAGAGACAGAGAGAGGGGGAGAAAGGAAGTCTCCTGACAACTATATGTAACATCATATCTTGATGTACTGTCATCAGATCCTAAATCATCAGATAATTTATTCCTAGAGAACAGTGATGGGATTTCCTATATCCCAGGGCTGAGCGCACTTTCTGCAAGAGTAGGTTTAATAAATATGGACCTGATTTGAATTAAAGGTTTTCCCACCTCTCCCACCTAAAACGATTCCCATTTTAACCCTCATTAAGACCTCTCTTTCGTTATGCAGCCTCCCCACGTTCTGTTTTCTGAAAATAGAATATATAGTTGCATGTCAGATATGTCTTTACATCTTTAATTAATAAGATATGAATTAAGTTTTCATATTTCATAATTTTCATATTTTGCATTAAAATTTTTTAATTTGCAGGTATAGTGTAACCAATACAAAATTAATCTATCTAAGGACATGTTTGATCTGACATGTTTAAGTAACAGCATAGTGAATTGCTGGCCTATTGTGTAAGTATAAAAATACTCCATTTTAGAAACCAGGTGGAAGTGATTCTCACTTTCTCTTTCTCTTCTTCTCTTTCACTTTTCTTTTTTAACAAAATGGGTACAACATTTCCTTTATAAGCATATAAATCAGTGTCCATTTTTAAACATTTTAAAAGATAGTTAGACAAAGAATGTAATACAACAAGTATTCTTACTGTTGACAAAATTTGTATCCTGACCAAACTTTAGTCAAGGCTCCAGAACCTTCTCCTACACCCCTCTGTGTACTCCCTTGTAAAACCTAGTTTTAGTAAGATTCTACATTCTATATCAGATTCTATAGTGAGGTCTCTTTTCCCCTATTGCAATAATCCCGAGTAAATTGGTTTCACCACTTTCCCATCTAGCTTTGGTTTTTCTTTGACATAATCCACCTTTAATATTTTTCCATGTCTTCACGGTACTACTCCCCAACTTATTTCCTTCATGATACTCTTCAGCATGTATAATTTTCTTCTTAACGTATTTGCTTTTGTGCTTTTTGGGCCTGGGCTTTTGGGCCAAACAGCCTGGGCTGTTTGGTCACGTTCCTATGGCCTCCTCGGTGTCTATCCCTCACTAGGGGCACTTAGAGGGTATTCATCATATCATCACCTTATTAGCGCCACTGGAATTGACGTATTCCCTTTGTTTCTTGCACCACTGCCCTCTTGCAGACTGGCATTTCTTGCTGGAACACTCCAATAGCGTCTTCAAAGGTTTGTCTTCATGGCAGTCTGTCCCCAACCTCCAAACTGTCCCCTCTCCATTTGCCTCTAGAGAAGAGCCCCTTACAGACGTATTTGAACACTCTGCATCAGTTTAAATATGTATTTGAACCCTCTGCATCAGTTATGCTGTCTTCTTTGACATTTGTGATTTGCTTTATTTGAGTCTTCTTTCTTTTTTCTTAGATACTTTACTAAAGGTTTGTCAATTTTGTGGGTGTTCACAAAACCAAATCCTCGGTTTCACTGATTTTTTTTCTATTATTTTTCCTATTCTCTATTAGGTTTATTTATGCTCTAATCTCTATTATTTTCCTTCCTCTGTCAAATTGGGGGTTTGCTTTTTCTTCTTTCTCTAGTTTCTTGCAGTGTAGTCTTACGGTATTTCTTGAAATCTTTCTTCTTTTTTAACATAGGCATTTATTGCTATAAACTTCCCTCATATTATTGCTTTTGCCGCATCCCGTATGTGTGGGTATGTTGTGTGTTCCTTTCAATTGTTTTCTCAAGCTGTTTTCCAATTTCCCTTTTGATTTCTTTTTTGACCCACTAGTCATTAAACAGTGTGTTATCAAATTTCCACATATTTGTGACTTTTCCAGTTTTCTTTCTGCTACTGATTTCTAGTTCCATTCCTTTCCAGCTAGAAAACATATTTGGTATGATTTCAGTCTTTTTACATTTCTTGGGCTTATACTGTCACCTACCATGACTCTTGGAGAATGTTCCTCATGCACTCGTGAAGGAAGTATGTTTTGCTGCTGCTGGGTGGAATATTCTGTTAGGTCCATTTGACCTGTAGTGTTCTAGACCTCTGTTTCCTCACTGATGTCCTGTCTGGATGTTTTGAACGTTATTGAAATCTTCTACTATCACTGTGTTGTTTGTCTATTTCTCCTTCAGTTTTGTCAGTGTTTGCCTCATATATTTAGGTGCTGATGTTGGGTGCAGATATAATTTATAATTGTTATATCTTCTTCTCCACTCATGTTATTGATGTTACACATTATATACTTTTTTGTGGTCTGTACCATTAACATATTTTTATTGTTATGGTTATTTTTATACTTTTGTCTTTTATCTTCTACACCAGAATTAAAATTACAAATTTTTTACACCATTAGTACAGTCTCCCCCTAGGCACCTGGTATATGCTGGGTTGCGACAGTGCTTCAAACCAGTGAAGACAAAAGTTAGTCCCTTGGGCAGACCCTAAAAATCAGAATGTTGGATGTACAATCCAGTCCACTCTTTTACTCCTCAGGGGAAAAGCAAAGAGTTGTAAGGTTTCTCCCAATGATATAACACTGTTTCCTGGGGAGAGAGTACCATGATTTTTTTTTAACCACCATCCACGTGGTGGGTTTTGTACTCTACTTGGGGTGCAAACCTTCTTAACTGTTTTTTGGGTTTGTCGTAAAAGGAATTGATTTGTGTATTGACGACGTTGGTTCCTCCATGGGAGGAAGGAAGGCCTGGGACTTCCTATTCTGTCATCTTGTTGATATCACTCCCTGAAGGAACTGATTGGTATGAGGCTATCATTGATGGGTTCCTTTTTATTAGGGTCTAAAGGAAAATGAAATAGCTACCATGTAGGCAATGGGATTTAAACTAAAAACAGGATCATCCAAAGAATCCATAAATCTGCCAACTCTAAATTATCCTACTGATACATGGAGTTGGGTTTTTTACTTTAAAACCATCCTTCACTAATGTCTATATAAAGTCTATACCAGGGCTGTTTTGTTGGTGCTGTTGTTGTTTGTCCCCCCTGCCCCCACCCCGGCCCCTTAAAGCAAACAGAAAATAGTACTGTTGTTAGGATATGCAGAAGCTAAAATGGCACTGATTTCAAGATTCTACAGAATTTTGTTGGTGATATTTGTGTTTGGGTATCTTGACGTTGGTTTTCTCATGGGAAATACTAGCTCTCAGATTAGACGGGGAAAACATGGGAGATCACCTCCCTTAATTGCAAATAGAAACTTCCACTCATTCCAATGTTCTTCACAACCCAAGTTCCCAGAAGGAGACCTTTCTTTAAGTTTCCTGCCAAAAACAATTAAAGCCTATATTCCAGGAAAGGAGAGTTAATAATACCTCAGCAATCAAACTTTCTTTCCTTATGAGAAAAGAAAAAGTGCCAGGAAGATTGTGTGTGGAAATAATAGAAATGAAATAAATGAGGTACGAAGATTTGGGGGGTGCTCTTCAAGTGAACAGTGAGTGAATCCTTCTCTGAGAAATCTCTGCCTGATTCTTTAGAGACCCCATAGTCTTTCACCCAAATCCTTAGAAATGAGCAAGATGGTCTGTTAATGCATAGAGTCTGCTAGAATGGACATACCTCGTTAGAAAAGAAAACACAGGGGTAAATTGCAAGGCAGGGAGATCTGCTCCAACAGCAAAACTCACTCTCAAAGGTGAAGGATCTTAGAAAATACCTGGTACTACCTCCTTATCCCAAAGATGAGAAAATTGAGGCCCTGAACTATAGGTCCTATGAATACAGGGATCGGGCCTTTTGCATGTTTTTAATCCTACATACACAGAGACAATTAAATTCACTTTGCATTTAAGTTTGGTGTGTACCTATCTTAAATGCATTGTGGTAATATAGCCAACCCCAAGGGTATCAAAATTGTTGGGATTATAGTCAAAACAAAAATGTGAATACAACCTTGCTTGAGCAGCTCATGTAAACTTTCTGAAACTCAACTTCCTCATCTGCAAAATAGAAATGTAAGAATGCCCATCCTGAAGGACTATTGTGAGAATAAAAAAGTACGAGCATGCGTAATCTAAACTGATAAATACAACACTAACATTCATGATTACTGTCACCGTTATAAATATTAACGAGTAGATATGTTGAACGCTGAAAACATTCACGGGATTCATGGCATTCTGTGGCTAGAAGTTATTTGAGGATGTATCTAGTCCCTTCACCTGTCACATGTGAAGCAATGTGGAATGCCTTATCCACCACCATGTGGATGGTGAAAGAAAGGTCTCTAGTCAGTATTTTATTGAGATTTACTCTATGCCAGCCTCTTCCTTTAAACGCGTTACCTCTTTTGATGCCTACAGGATTTCTATAAGAGAAGTGAATCAGGACAGTTCTCATTTTACAGATGATACATCCAAGGGGGGCGAGGTTGACAAAAGTTCCTGTGGCTCCAGAGGGGCTGAGATTCAAACTTGGCAGGCGGCATGCGATCTCCCCAATCTGTGCTCCTGATCTTTTTTCATCAGCCCGTAACACTCAGGGCCTGTGGACCCTTTTGTACCTCTGAATCAGCTCTCAGCTGCTACTCAGTCATACAGAGTTGTGTTTCCTGGTTTCCTTTAAAAGCACGCAGACAAACGAACCCTGACTCTTTGAGACCACCGCATCTCTGAGGTTTGGGAGGACCTCACAATTGCGTTTTCATTGTTCTCTCTCTCACTTGAAACTGTTTCAAGTCACAGGCTCGTTTTTCCTGATTTTACAATGTCCTTTGCCTCCAACCACAGAAGAGTGGGATTGTAGTCTTCCAGTTACACATTTGTTGTCTAAGTATCTTCCCAGTCGCTAGGGTTTCTCTCCTCTTCTTCCCCTGCACCGATAGGAATCTAGTTGTAATAAAGGAATCACAGAATTGGGTAGTTTCAAGCGCTCTAAACCTTCTCCAGCTTGGAAAAGGAGACTCCACAGGAGGCTGCCTCCAACTGGGGCTTTCCTGTGGAAAGCTACGGTGTTCTTTGACAAGCACAGCCACTTGACAATGCAGGGACTTGTATACATGGGCCACTCCTCTCAACCTCTCCTCACCAGAGGAAAGCCCTGAGCACAGCCTTCTCTTTGGTGTGAAAAGGGGCTCCAGAGACAGACAGCAGTAGCTGGTTTATGGATTCTGATGAGTATCAGTAACAGCAGGATCAGAAAAAAGATAGAGGTGGAGTTATCAGAGCAGGGGTATAGGGAGTATACACCAGCACTGGCATTCCCTTATCAAATAATCATACATAATTAAATTGGAAAAGGGAAAAAGCCTTTTAAAAAAAAAAGCACAAAAAGCATTATTTTGGAGTCTGGTAGAATGTAAGGAAGCTATGCCATCCCCAGAAGCTCAGACAGAGCTAAATTATGTTTCAGATTAATGTATCGGTCAGTTCAAAGGTTAGGCAAACAGCTGTTTCTCAAGGAGGCACACTACAAAGCGTAACTGTTCATTGGAAGGCCTGCCATGGTCTCGGTGGATTCCCAGAGGAGTCAGTGTTATTTGTTTCTGATTGGGAGATATCCCAAACTGACTCCACACTACTGATGACCTCTATTGCTAGGGCATGAGGGTGAAACTCTGGAGCCGGTGCGACTTTACCAGTCTCTGGGAAAAAAAAAAAAAAAGGAAAAGAAAAAAAACCACCCACACATAACAACATGTCTTTAGTGACTCAAAGATCAGCCACAGCTCTGCAGCCTGGTTTGGGGAAAGAATGCTGGAGAGTCAAGAGGTCCACTCGCTCATTTCTGCAAAAATGTAAAGTAACTAAAAATAGTAAGCTATTCAAGAATGTGGTTTGGAGTAGTCAGGTTTGATTTGATGCAAAACTCTGTAACTGGTAGTAAAAAAGGGCATGGAGTGAGTTACATTTGTATTCAATAGTTACCATCATTCTCCTAATGCATTTAAGATACTTGATTGAATAACTCTTCTTATGAAACTGCCAATTGTAAATGAAAAGCAAAATAAAGATCTGAGAGAAAGAAACAGAGAAGAGGCAACCCTTTGGAGTTGCAGATTTGGACACAGTATATATCGCAAAGTGCTTACACTTAAAGCAAAAAGTATTAAACTTCAGGTATCGGAACCGTAAAGAGTTAGCTTCTTGAAGGGGTCCTGAGAGCTGTTTAGGGATTCTTCCATGGTGATTTCAAGCATCTTCCAAGAACATGATTCAATTTCCCCCCCCCTCGGATATTCATTATTTACTCACTGCAAGATACCTACCAGTAGTTATTAATTTATCTTTATCCCTCTTTATCACAAGAAGTTTCAAGGTCTTTTTGGATTTTGTATGATACATAAGTTCTCGATTGTTTTGAGGTTAATAAAAATCCGCAAACACTGTATTCCATTCCCGCAAGGTCATTGAACATTCAAAACTAAAATCAACTAAATAAAATGAAATTCTGGAGTGCTTATTAGAAACAGGGCACCTTGGGGCGCCTGGGTGGCTCAGTCGGTTGGGCATCCGACTTCGGCTCAGGTCATGACCTCGCGGTCTGTGAGTTTGAGCCCCGCATCGGGCTCTGTGCTGACAGCTCAGAGCCTGGAGCCTGTTTCGGATTCTGTGTCTCCCTCTCTCTCTGACCCTCCCCTGCTCATGCTCTGTCTCTGTCTGTCTCAAAAATAAATAAATGTTAAAAAAAAAAAAAAAAAAGAAAGAAACAGGGCACCTTGAGATTGAGGGCAATAAAGGAGAAAATTTCTTAATAAGAGGACATGACCTCTACCTAGAAAAGGCCTAGCGTAAAACTGCCTGGGGGGGGGGTGGGGCATGGGGTACGTACCTCAGCTATTTATTTGTCCATATGTCAAATATGTATTCAGTAGGGTGCTCGTTAATTTATTCCACAAATATGTCCACCTTCTGTCTTATAATGAGAATGTCCAAATATATCCTTAGCGGTTATGAAATAATTATATAATTCTTGGGTGGTGATATCAGTGTGAAGATGACAGAAGAAGCAGTTCTGGAGGAATGAGATGGGCACTTGGGGAAAATGCGGAGCAGGTAAGGGAACTTCTTGGCTAAGAATATGTCAGATTGAGTTTATGTAAATGAGAGAACAGCGGTGCTCTGACAGAAGTAAGGATGTGTGGCGGGAGACCAGCCTGATGCAATACGACTACTGAATTACACAACGTTATGTTCGAGCAGCATTTTCATGGGGCAGAAAAAGACAAGAGTTCTGTACCTGAGAAAGTGAAGAGACATACAGCCGGTGGGAGAGTCAGAAGTTGATGACTTCACCAGAGAATCAGCAAGAGATCGTGAATAAAAGGGTTTTTGAACAGCAAAAATGGACTGGTTCAATTTCAAAAGCTTACATTGACAATGAAATGGGTTCATTTTATCAGCTGTACCTTCAAGTGTATATGTAAAGAAGGCCCACGATTGAGGTTACCTGGGTCCGAGAATTGTCACCGGGGAAGATGAATAGATTGTGTCGGCCGGGGTGTCAGCCAGGGCTGTGGCCAAGTTGACATCAGGTGGCACAAGGCAGGAAGGGAGAAAACTAAAACCAGAAGAGAACCTCAAATCCTAGATACATTCATTGGGGCCATGTGACCCAAAGGGCCAGTCAAGAGCATGTTCAGCGGGACTAGCAGAAGAAATAAGCAACGAGGGGGTGCAATACGCCGTAACAGAAGTGACACCTTTGTGGGCCCTCAGCCACTTCAGCCATTGTTCTACCATCTGTACAATGAGGCTACTCTACAGATCAAATGAGATATTTAATGTAGATATCTATGTAAGTCTTTATGTTAAAATTGATATCAAATTTGTATAGCGAGAGATTTATATAATGTTTGTATATATTATACACTACATACATGTTTCTCTCATTCTGCTTCTAGCATGATGCATTAAAAATACCGTGTGCTCCGTCAGTTAAGCATCCAACTCTTGGTTTCATCTCAGGTCATGATCTCTCAGTCAGTGAGTTCCAGTCCCGTATCAGGCTCCATCCACACTGACGGCCCTGAGCCTGCTTGGGATTCTGTCTCCCCTGTCTCTGGCCCCCTCTGCGCCCTCTCTCTCTCTCTCTCTCTCTCTCAAAAATAAATATATAAACTTTTTAAAAATCTTTAAAAATACTGTGTGCTTAGTAAGTATTATTCAAATTATTTGAATTCATAAATCGTATCTGGAATGGGGGAACGTTGTATTTTGAGATCTTGTGGTACAATTACACATTGTATTGAATTGCATGAGCTGTATTCTGTCCATGGGTGACCAGTGTCAAAGAGTGATAAGTGTCCCTGGAGGAGAAGACTGAGCTCAAGCTTTCAGAAAGTTCATCAGAGATGTTGCTCAAGGATGTAACAGACAGCAAACTATGAATCAGGTGCTGAATTAAGGTGAGAGGAAGCTGATGGGGGTCATGAGCCTTCACTTTTGATTCTGAACCTCTCCAGCACATGGAATGTGCCCTATTCATCTTTATATCCACAGTACCTAGGCAGAAAAAGTCCTTTTGCGTTGGTGCCTTTATTAAATTACAAGAGGGATGCCATATAATTTGGTGGTGTACTTCAAATGAGGAGACACATGGTTGTAGAAGAAGCATGTGAGAACCAAGAGCAAAATCTCTCCTCAATCCATCATTCATTCACAGATATTTATGGAATATCTAATAACGTGCGACACCCTTTTTGGGGGACCATGGATATGAAAATGAACAAGACTGACAAAATCCTTGCTGTCACAGAGCTTAATTGGACCAGAGAAGACACACACTATACAACAAGTTGAAGAAAATAGGGAAAGGTGAAATCTCCATGGTGAAGGTTGTAGAGCATACTCAATCATCTGAGCAAAGTCCACTTTAAGGAAGGACGAGAAGCTGGAATGAGAACACAGCAGAGGAAGGTTAAGAAAAATAGGCTTGGACACCAATGATGATGTACTGGTTTCCACGGGCATAATCACTTAGTCTCGTGTTACATCAACCAACTGATATGGACAAACTGAAATGGATTGATCGATAATTCTCAATTTTCTAAGGGCCTGAAAAATGCACGTTCCAGGACGCATCCCAGAAATGGGGATTCACTAGCTTCAGATGAGAGGGAGAAGTAAGTGACAGTGAATGAACATTCAAGGTGAGTCTCAGCAGTTAGTTCCCAGACCTCAGTGTGAGAAATGAGAATTCTACTGAAAAATTTTAAGTAGATAGTTAGAAGGACAACTTCAAGTATGGGTAGGATACTAAGGATGAAGAAAATCAAGTTGATGCATTTTAGTGCCAGACCTGGGCTGAAATTAGCACTTGTGTCAAAGTGGATTTACAAGTTCCACTTAAGGCAAGGTCTTAACACATCCTATTTGTAAGATGCCAGAGGAAAAATACATTCAGATAAATTGACTGACGGTACTACTTACAGAATGTATTTTAGGAAGAGGAATGAAAAGGAGCAGAAAGTCTGGTTCTCCCCTGTTTTATATATTTTAAAGTTTCTCTAGATTAAAAGGAAGAAAAGTCTCACTTTATATTTAATTTCCATTTACTACAGAAGTTTGCAATGTTTGTAGTATATTTAACCTTAACGATATGATTTCTGTTTTCTAAAACTTAGAAAGTCCAAGTAGAAAAAACAAAATTGTGAATAGATGATATATCTCATATATTGTAGGAAATACATACCTATTTTCTAAACTCTAAAAATAACTGGATATTTTTAGGAAAAAAGAGAAGCGTCTTTTCACTTCAATATTACATTTTTCAAAAATAAGACAGTATTCAGATTAAGTTATTGGCATAATTAGTTTTAAACATTTTTTTGAATTTGTGACACCTCCCAATCTTTCTGTATTAAAGCATAAGAGAGAAGAGAAATATGCTATTATTTTAAACCGAAGCAATTAGGGAAGTATTATGCAGTTACAGGTTCTATCTCCTTTAAATGGGTTGTGCACTGGCTATCAACTCTGAATCCTTACCAGGCTCTTGAAGACATTAATGATTAACCGAAGGAGGCACAGGAGGAAACAACATGGTGCCTCCAGTAGGGAGTCAGAACCCTCTACTCATTTTCATGGAACATGTTGTTAAGTTTCAGAAATCTTGATGGTCTTCCAAACTATGCCCCATGTTTCTTTCATGAATCTAAATGCAAGTAAAAACATTGTGTTCTTGCCTCCCTAGGGATTTGGCCAAATTCTTGAGAAGGAAAATCATGATTCAGTATTTGGAAAGTGAAAAGGAAAATGAAGAAAAGAAAAGAAACGAAAAAGAAATTGTGTGGCATCACCCTGTTGCTTTTTTTGGACCAACTCTGGCTTTCTAATTCTGTAGGACCGTGGCTTGTTCCCAGTGGGGGAGACCAAGAGATGTGGAGGTTTTCAGCTTAGGAACTGTTAAGATGTTGCACATCATTTATAGAACCCCTTAGACTGAGAAAGATGTGTGCTATTGAGAGTTAACCAGTCTGGCAGTAATGTCTATATTTTAATATTCAGATAGGCAATGATCTAGCAGAAAATGGCTTTCAGTATGACACAAAAGTCAAAGAGGAAGTAATTATCACAATCATGGAACAGGTTTTTGGACAAGGTAAAGGGTGAAGGCCAGTGCATGCTCTATGTTCTGACATCTCTTGAGCAACTTACTGTTGGTTATAGGACATCATGGGAAAAAATTAAGATATGATTAAACTATTCTATAGCATAGGTTTAAAGGAACTATTTTCAAAACCATACTTAACATATATGCTGTAGCTGATTCCATAATCTATTTACGGACTTCTAAAAGTACTTGTTTAGTTATGCTATTTATGAAGTAAATCTGATTTTTTTTTTCTTGCCGTTAAGTTATTTAGTGGTTAAGAGTACATCCTCCAGGGGCACCTGGGTGGCTCGGTTCGTTGAGTATCGGACTCTCAGTTTCAGCTCAGGTCATAATCTAGTGGTTGGTGAGTTCAAGCCCCACATTGGGCTCGTGCCGACAGTGCAGAGCCTGCCTGGGATTCTCTTTCTCTCTCCCTCTCCCTCTGTCTCTCTGTCTCTCTGTCTCTCTCTGTCTGTCTCTCTCTCCCCTATTCGTGCTCTCTCTCTCTCTCTCTCTCTCTCTCAAAAATAAATACACTTAAAACAATTATATTATAATCTCACAAACTCTCAGCCTCGTGCTTAGCGGACCCTTAACGAGTACATTTCCAGTTAACGAAATGTCAATTTTCTTCAGAATGAGAATCCAGGTTTTGACTAGAGAACACTGTGATGAACACAGCAATATCATCATTATACACTCTTCCTAAACCACGGGCCTTAATCTCAGTCTAAATCGGGAAAGGCTGATCCACATGGGTACAGAATAAAGTTTCTTTCTTTAGCAGTGGGAGAAAAAGGTATATACTGTGGGCAAAACTTTTACGGTTGACAATACGTTCCTTTCTTCCTCTTACCAGTTCTTACCTGTTCGCTGTTTCTCTCTCAGCCCTTTCTGCTCACGTTTGCCACGGAAAGGGTGCTGGTTCTCGCTTTTCAAGGAACGAGAGGGTGCACACGTTCTCGGGGTGAACTCTTAACTGTGGAGAATGGCACTAGGGGCTTGTCCTGCTGTCACTGTGGCTTCAGCAACTCTCTGCAAAGGTCTGAAGACAAAGCCAACTCCACAGCCTATCTCCCATCCAAATCCTGGGGGTTAACACTTGTTATGTGCCCTTCCTGTCAAACCAGCCAGAAGAATGGGCAGGGCCAGTCAGTGGGGACAAAACCAGCAACTGGGGACAAAGGCCCAAGTTCCTCATCCTCATGAGCAGCAATGATGATATTTTAAGTTTGATTTCAAAACACTGGTGGCTTGTACCTTCATCTGTGTGAAAATAAGAGGGAGAAGACCCACGTAAGTCAGACGTCGAAGGCAGCCTCCACGTGATTTGCACACGTTTGCAAATGCGAGTCAGGATCACAACCAGAATTAAAGTAAATTCAGTTAGGGGCATCTGGGTGGCTCAGTCTGTTAAGCATCCGACTTCAGCTCAGGTTATGATCTCATGGTTCATGAGTTCGAGCCCCTCATCGGGCTCTTTGCTGACAGCCCAGAGCCTGGAGCCTGCCTCGGATTCTGTGTCTCCCTCTCTCTCTCTGCCTCTCCCAGGCTCGTACTCTCTCATTCTCTCTCTCAAAAATAAATAAACATTAGGGGGGAAAAAAGGAAATTTAGTTAAATGTTATTTCTGACTTCAACCCTAAACATGAAACCATGAACAGTCAGAAGAGAATGAGCAACGTATTCGGTAATTCGATAATTTTTTAACTCTTGACATGGCATAGGAAAGACGGATTAATTTATTTTAATGGGGTTCTTATTTTATTTTTTAAATAGCTAGATAACTCAGTGGAGCAATTAACATTCTGAAACAACAAATGATCGTGTTACTGCCGGGTCCTGACTTAGACTGTGAAGTCTCCAAGGTAGAAAGGCTTTGAGCCCGTAGTGAAACTCCATTCTCTTGTACTTAGCTTTGGGGCCTCAGAAGCTAGCATGTCTGGTGCCCCGCTGTTTGGAAATGACCCCATGGCAGAAGTGGAAGATGAAGTTACAGCAGGAGAGACTGAGAATCTCGGAGGATTTGTCTGAGATGCAGGGATTCTTGCCTGTGAGTGACAATTTCCAAAGAAGGCTTCCCTGGTCGTATTGAACAATTGTGACTGTTTAGGCCTTTGGCCCCGAGATGGTGATGATGGTCTCTGCACTGAGCGTGTTGATTCTGGATGGCAACCCTGGAAAATTTTAGAAGCAGGGAAACGTCACATGTCTTGAAAGACATAACTCAGACATGCAAAATACATTTTCTCTGTCATTCCTCTTTCTCTGTCTCTCTGTCTCTCTGTCTCTCTGTCTCTCTCTCTCTCTCTCTCTCTCTCACACACACACACACACACACACACACACACACTTTCTTCCCCCCTGGGGAAGAATCATGCATCGCCTAAAATAGAATTGTATCTCCTATATTTTTTCAAAATATCTGTTTCCCGTAGTTATCATATAAGAGAAATACAATACAATATACAAGAGAAATAGTATGGAATGTTGACTTTCTAGCCACCTAAATTTGTGTTTCTCTGAGCCAATGAGTTATAATAAAAGACTTGCAAAGCCAGTGGTGTCTCCATGTTGCAAGTTATCATTCTGAAAGTACTATTGCCAGGTGATTTTAATCTTTAACGTTGGGGACATTAACTCCTGGTGCACCATTGCCCTTCTAATGAAAATACTCACTTGCAATTGTAAGCCTAAAATAAACTCAGAATGAGACCTGCATCAGAGAAGCTGGCCTCTCTTGCCTAAACGGGCAGTGGGGTGGGTAGAGGGAGAATGTACAGCTACTTTGCCGTATGGGCTCTTGTCTAAGTGCACCCTCCACTGTGACACGGGATGAGAACTTGACCTTGGGGCCCAACGAGCCCCTGAAATCTGATCAGCTACAGGCCAATCCGCAGGAAGCTGTCATCACCTCACAGAGTTTGCAAAACTTAAAAGGGAACCACTTTCACTTTCAGGATTTTTATCGACTCTCAGCACTGTCTCATACCAAAGCACTGCAGCTTCCCGTTTGGATGAATTTGGATCGTTTGTGGTCTTTTGTTTGTTTTGTTTTGTTTTTTGTCTTGCCCCATCTTTGATATCTCTACAAAACTCTGCTGTCGTGTGTTCTGGGCACCCAGACGCTGGAAAGTTTCGTGAGTGAAGATAAGATCTCCAGCATGTACTTTCGTTCTGGCTCTCTTTTCCTTTTTTACTAATCCGCTTCACTTCTGCTGCTGATTACAAGGCCAGAGCCACACCCTTAGTTTTGCCAGGGATTCAGGGAAGCGCTTGACTGCAATGCGCTTGTGAATCGCTTGGTAAATGAGTACATGCACTGAGCACACAGAAATAATACCTTCCTTGTGGACACTCAGCTGAGTCAGGGTTTCCCAAGCAGCCATCTGCACCTGAGGACGACAAACCTTTATTCCATAATGACCACACTGTCTGACGTCATTTCTTCCTTTAAGGGGATTTATTTTGAGCGGGACAAGAATTGGCTTTGTCTGTACTGAGTAAAGTTGCTGAGAAAGAAGTTGAAATTCTATGAATATTGATTTCAGTGCAGTCTTTTTATTTATTTTTTTTAATTTTTTTTTCAACGTTTATTTATTTTTGGGACAGAGAGAGACAGAGCATGAACAGGGGAGGGGCAGAGAGAGAGGGAGACACAGAATCGGAAACAGGCTCCAGGCTCTGAGCCATCAGCCCAGAGCCCGACGCGGGGCTCGAACTCACGGACCGCGAGATTGTGACCTGGCTGAAGTCGGACGCTTAACCGACTGCGCCACCCAGGGGCCCCTCAGTGCAGTCTTTTTAAATGCCCAGTTTTAAAAAAAAAATGTTTCCAGCAAAATAATATTCTTTCTTCGTGTCGCAGTGTAAATTTTAACTGTGAAGTATATATGTTTATACCAAACCCTTAAAGAAGTTAGCACTGTGGATTTTTGAATTTCAAACTACACAGAAAAGAAACTCCTCAGGGAGTTTTAAAAGAGTTGACCCTTATTCTGGCTGTTTTTAAATAGCTACACCCACATGAGACCAGCGTGGAATAAGACAATAAGTTCTTGACTTGGAGCCTTTCCATGACTGGTGTGAGATTCAAGTAAAACAATGGTTGTGGGATGCCGAGCACTGGGTTTGGAATATTAGATGCTCAATATACATGCAGAGTGTGACCTTGAATGGTTTGAGGCCCCAGACACAAAGAACATATAATTGAGATTATTACCATAAAATAAGTCTCAAACACCAGAGATAGAGCAACCAAAATGAAAAGTGTAATCTACTTCGTTTAATAACTAATTGTCTTGAATATATTTTTCTTTTGATGGCGATATTTCCCCAGCTCACTTAGAAAGCAGAGGTGCTACAATGATATGAATCTTCAAATGTGGGTCTTGAAAAGGAAAAAGAAGGCAGAGAAGGAGAAGAAAGACGAGAGGGAGGGGGAGGAAAAGAAGGGAGAGTGATCACAGGAGAGTGATTAACTATGTATTATGCTACACACTGAAAATGGATAGTACTACTGCATGGCAATTAAAAAAAGGAAAAATGAGAGTAAGATGCCTGGGTTCAAGCCCTGCACTAATGTAATAGCTTTGTGGCCTCAGACAAGTGACTCAATGCCTCAGGCTACAGTTTCCTCTTCTTCACAAAATGGGGATAATCACAGAGCCTTCCATCTAGGACTGTAGTGAGGATCAAATGAGATAACAAGCCTGATGCATGTAAGCAGCACCTGCTTTGGTTAGTAATAAAGATGAGCTATCAATATATATTACCTCTAGAGCTTATAACAAACTTTGAAGGTAGGCACATTGATCCACTTTTCCAAAGATAAGTAAATTTCTCAATGTAGGAAAGCTGGGAATAAAAAAAAATTAATGTTTATTTATTTTTGAGACAGAGACAGAACACAAATGGGGGAGGGGCAGAGAGAGAAGGAAACACAGAATCCAAAGCGGGCTCCAGACTCCAAGCTGTCAGCACAGAACCCGATGTGGGGCTTGGACTCACAAACTGAGAGATAATGACCTGAGCCCAAGTCAGATGCTTAACTGACTGAGCCACCCAGGAGCCCTAGGAAAGCTGAGAAATACAGGCTAACTCCACGGTCCGTGCTCCTATCTCCATACCTTCCTCTTTATGGCAAGCTATGGAGAATCTCTGAATGGCCTACAGACTACTGTCTTTTAATACTTATGACTTAATAGCAACATATGTACATTTTCAGTTCTCAAAGTTATTAACATAATGGTTTAGGGTATGTGTACTTTACAGATAGAACTTTGATGCCAAATTCAGATAAAGACATTACAAAGAAAAAATAAACTACAGACCAATACCTCTGGTGAATGTTGATGTAAAAATCCTCAAAAAATACTAGCAAATGAAATTCAATAGCATACTAAAAGGATCATACATCAGGGCAAAATGGAATTTATTCCTGCAAGGATGGTTCAATGCATGAAATTTGTCAATACGATACACCACATGATCGTCTCAGTAGATGTAGAAAAAGCATTCGATAAAACCAAATGCTCTTTAATGATAAAACACTCAACCAAACAAGAAATAGAAGGAAAGTACCTTAAATAATAAAACCCATATATGAAAATTCCACAGCTAACATCATATTCAACGTTAAAAACAATGAAAGCTTTAACTCTCAGATGAGGAATAAAACAAGGATGTTCTCTCTTGCCACTTACTTTCAACATAATATTAGAAGTCCAACCCAGAGCCATTGGACAAGAAAAAGAAAGAAAAGACATCCAAACTGAAAGAAAGGTGCCATGATTCCTATATGTAGAAAAGTCTAAAAATTCTAAAACAATATGTAACCTGTTAGAGCTCATAAATTAAGAAAGCTGCAGTATACAAAATCAACATACCAAATTAGTTGTGTTTCTCTACACTAACAATTAACAGTATGAAAAGGAAATTTTAAAAAATAACATCTGAAATAATAAGATACTTAGGAATGAATTTAACCAAGGAAGTGAAAGATTTTCACACTGAGAATTACAAAATGCTTTTGAAGAAACTACAGAGGATTCGGATAAATAGAGACATCCCATGTTCATGAATTGGAAGACTCAATCTTGTCAAAGTGTCCATACTGCCCAAAGCGATCTACAGATTCAATGTAAACCCTCTCAAAATCCCTATGGCACTTGTGTGTGTGTGTGTGTTTGTTTTTGTTTTTGTTTGGGTTTTTGGGGGGCAGGAAAAGAAAAAAAATAAATTCATATGTAATCTCAAGGAACCTGAATATTCAAAACAATCCTGAGAAAGATGAATGGATCTGGAGGCCTCATAGTTCCTGATTTCCAAACATGTTAAAGAGCTACCATAATCAAAACAGTGTGGTACTGGCATAAAGACAGACATATAGGTTAATGTGACAAGAGACCCCAGAAATAAACCTATGCAAATACAATCAACTGATCTTCCACAAGGCTTCCAAGAATGCACAGTGATGAAAGGCCCATCTTTTCCACAAATTAACTCCAAAGGGACTGAAGACTTTAATGTAAGACCTATACTATAAAACTGCTGGAAGAAAAGATAAGGGAAGAGCTTCATGATATTGGGTTTAGTAGTGATTTCTTGGATCTGAAACTAAGAGCATAGGCATTAAAATGGAAGTCGATAAATAAGATGGCATCAAACTCAAAATCTGCTCACCATAGAACACAATCAACAGAGTGTAAGGCAAACTACAGAATGGGAGAAAATATTTACAAATCATATAAAGGATTAACCTTAATATCTCAACAAGAAAAAAAATAATCCAACTAAAAGATAGACAAAAGAGTTGAATAGACATTTCTTCATATAAGATATACAGTGGCCAAAAAGCATATGAAAAGATACTGATCACCACTAATCATTTGACAACTGTAAATCAAAACCACAATGAAGCATCACCTCATGTCCACTATCCCAAAACAGAACAAGAAAAGAAAGAAAGAAAGAAAGAAAGAAAGAAAGAAAGAAAGAAAGAAAGAAAGAAAGAAAGAAGTTAGGGAGAGAGGGAGGGACAGTGGGAGGGAGGAAGGAAGGAAAGAAGGAAGGAAGGAAGGAAGGAAGGAAGGAAGGAAGGAAGGAAGAAAAGAAGCATTGGTAAGGATGTAGAATGCTTGTACACTATTAGTAAAATTGTAAAATGTGCAATTGCTGTGGAAAACAGCATGGAGTTTCTCCCCAAATTAAAAATAAAATAACCACATGATTCAGTAATTTCTTCTGAAGAATTAAAGCAGAATCTCAAAGAGATACTTACACATCCATGTTCATTGCAGTATTAGTCAAAATAGCAAAAAGGTGAATGGAACACAAATGTCCATCAACAGATGGATGGATAAACAAAATGTGGTATATGCATTCAATGAAATATTATTTAGCCTTAAAAAAAGAAATCCTATTGGGTCTCCTGAGTGGCTCAGTTGGTTAAGTGTCTGACCTCGGCTCAGGTCATGATCTCATGGTTCGTGGATTCAAGCCCTGCTCCAACTCTCTACTGATAGCTCAGAGCCTGGAGCCTGCTTCAGATTCTGTGTCTCCTTCTCTCTCTGGCCCTCCCCCATTCACACTCTGCCCCCCACCCTCAAAAATAAATGAACATTAAAAAAATTAAAAACAAAAAGAAATCCTGTCACATGCTACAATATAGATGAAACTTGAGGACATTATGCTAAGTGAAATAAGCTAGTCACAAAAAGACAAATACTGTGTGGCCCCACTTACATGTGTTACTTAAAGCAGTCAAATTCTTAGAAACAGAAAGTAGAATGGTGGTTGCCAAGGGGTAGGAGGAAAAGGAAATGGGGAGTTGTTCGATGGTTAAAGAGTTTCAGTTTTGCAAGATGAAAAGTTCTAGAGTTCTGTTGCACAATGTGAGCATAGCTAACACTAACACTACTTAATTCGACACTTAAAAATGATAAATTTTATATTACGTATTTTTTATGTTATGCACCACTTAAGATGATAAATTTTGTTATGTGTTTTTACTAGAGGTAATATTCATTCATTAATATAAATGTTAAGTATGGAATGTTGAAGAAAAATGTGGGGGGAAAAGGATTTTAATTTGGCTACTTACTGGTCATTGAATGAAAGTTCACAAATAAGATAGTTTCAAGATTAACATCAAAAAATAGCTTTAGTTCAGTTCTATCCCACTGAACATGTATTAAACACTTTTTATTATACAGTAAAACACATGTGATAGGTATGTAACAAATATTTCAGTAGATAAATCTTTAGTACATGTATTTTAAAGTGATGTTTTCTCATCATTATAAATTATAGGAAAATTTCTCCATAGAAACATCTACTTTGTTAGAATATCCCCCCAATTCTAAAGGTTGTTAGCCCTGTAGGTCATTTTCAGAATTAAGCTGACTTTATTTGGGAGAAAGCTAGTATGAATCCATGAATTAATTCACGTGATAGGGGAGGTCTACATGTTGTATCGCTTGGGAAAATTGAATTGCATGGTGCTTCGCGAAGGGAAAACCTTGAGGAGGGAGAAAAGAATAAGTAGGAATTGAAAAATCAAAGATGGGAAGTGAGAAAAGAGAAAAAGGAAGAATGAAAGAAGAGGTGACATGATAAAGGAGGAGAGTAAATGACAGGATAAGTTTAGATTAGAGGAAAATTACCTAGGAGTTGAATATCAGACAATAGAGAGGACATTGATATTATTTTAAAGGTATCTCCATTGAGCTGAATCAGAGACAGGAAATTAATGCATTTAGAGACTATGAGGTGCTTCTTGTAGTTCCCATAAAATTGGTTTGCTATGACCCAGATTAGTGTTCTCTAGGCCTGTCCACAAATGGAGAGATGAAGGAACTCGAGCTACTACAACTTCTAGAGAAGTAAATAGAATATAAATGATTTCAGCTAGCAAAACATGGTTTTGAAATACGAAAATATAGAAATGAAGACTAAAGACTAACATATCTCTTACAATATTTACGTACATGGTTGAGACTATTCCAAAATCATCCACAAAGAACTCTCTCCATGCTCCAAGCTGTAGGAGACATTTTGAGAGACACGTAAAGGGCATATATGGTCCTTGCCTCCTGAAAGCTCACAGCCTCCCTCAGAAGAGAACTTACATAAAAGGAAAACTTTGAGAGCCATTCACAAAAGTATTACTGGGGCCTTACTGAAAGTAACCATGATCTATAGGTGCAGACAGCCAAGAAGGGAAGGCTAATCTAGGAGCAGTGATGGGAAAAGACAGAGACTGGAGATTATTAAGGATTGGATAAGAGAAAAGAAATGGAGGGCCCTAGAAGGAGAGGATGCTGTACAATGGTTTGACAGGTTATTCACATTTTTCTGAATAAAGGAAATGTTGGCAGGGGCAAAGAAGAAGGAATCATAAAGCTGGGCTAATATTGCAAATGGGGCCTAGAACAGGTCTCAAAGGTAGAAGGCTGAAGGATGGAAATATAGGAGTGAGGATGGCTGAAATTTTTCATCTGGAAGATACAGGCTAGGATTCTTGGTGACACACTGAAATCATTGAAAAAGAAAACAAGAAGATTGGTTATAATGGTAGCCCTTTGTCTTGTGCGTATATATATGTCAAAGTCATAACGCACTATTTGACCAATTTCTACCACCTTAGGAGATGGTTTCTCTCTCTAACTCTCTCTCTCCTCTCTCTCTCTCCCTCTCCCTCTCCCTCTCTCTCCTTTCTTCTGTTCTTCCATAAGAGAGAGGTACATGGACTTTAGTAAGAACTCCAGTTCCTTTTAAAAATAATCTTTCTTTGAGGCCTATGTTGTCCCTCCAGACTCTTACACTTTGTCCAGGAAGTTTCTGGGAAATGGAGATGAGTACCTGGCCTCTGAACTCTGAGCTGGTCAGGGGTGCTCCCTTCCTTAGGTTAGGGAAGTCCAACATAAGTCAGAAGTATTCCAGGAAAAAAAAATTTTTCTTTAAACTGTGATCACAACCTCACGGAAAGATCTATATAGTAAAATAAACTGCAGAAAAATAGGAAAGGAAAAGAAAATTCTTGGATGAAGAGGTGAGGAGGAGAAAAAGTAACATTTTTGGTGGTGTTTTCAGAAACATTTGACCAACAACATTAAATCTGTATTGAGCATAGGTACTTGGGTTGTTAAATTGTTTTGATCACCTGCATAGCTATTGAATTTACTCTTTCTCTGAGCGTGTCTATAAGACATTATCCCAGCGCTCACCTCTGCTCTCACTCACTTACTCTCTTTGCCCTGAGCAAAATTTACTTGTCAACGCTGGTTTTCTTAGGGCTTGTAAGGCACCATGGTTTGCTTAAGTAGCCAACAGGAACTTCCTGACAGGACCCTCAGCCTTCCTGAGTCACGGGACCCATCTGACAGTGGAAACACGTTGTGCTGTAGTTTGATTATAAAAGGCTGATACAGATATGGATATGGTTATAGATAGAGATGATAGAGATAGAAGCAGCTTTTGACATATATACACGCAAGACAAAGGGCTACTTGGCACAGGTCAACATTCTTTTTTTTTTCCTTCCTCTTTTTCCTTGTTATTAGTAGGGGTAGGTGTTAAAGTTGACCAAGGGAACATGATCCTGCCAAAGGATTAGCAGAGAAAGTCTCCAGAGGTTCAAGGAACAACATTTCCAAAGTTTAACTTTATCCAATGACAGAAATAAATTAAATTATCTTCGGAGGCTCCCTAGTAATGTGTAAGGAACTATCACTAAAGAGAAAATATCTTGCAGTGTTAAATAATGAAAGTCTGACTAGATCGAGGCAAAAATCTCCATAGTATTTATAAGATTAGGAAAGACGCTAACATATTCAACATATTCATTTATTGTTTTATTCCACTCACACTTAGGGAACATCTACTTTTTTTCCAGGCACTATGCGAGGCATGAGCTGAAGAATGTTGTTCTCATGGGGCTTGCATTCTAGTGCAGAGAGACACATAATTTTTAAAAAATATGAAAACACATCCAGTACTTATGTGGGAAAGGCTTTGGACAAAAATAAACCAGAGAAGAGAATAAGCAAGCTGGGGAGGGGGTCATCTTAGAGAGGGTGTCAGGAAAAGCTTCCCTTAGAAGACAATATGTAAACAAAGAGCCGAAGGAAGTGAGCTCATGTTTATAAGTCACACTCACATAATATATTGGCACTGTTTCACTGGGCCATCAAAACCATGGGTCCCATAATGGATTCCGCCCCAGGCTAATTCTTGTATAAAATGTACTGGCATATTAGCTGATCTGTTGGTAGCCTGGGGTTTCGCTATGGAATATATTGATGGGCAACTTATCAAACCTTTGTGCCTCAGTTTCCTCACTGTAAAATAAGGATAAAAAGACTACCTAGCTCATTGGACTGTGTGCGGATAATGGCATTGTTCCATGCAAAGTGCTTAGAACAGTGTCTGGTATATAAAAAGGGCTATAGACGTATTAATTATGTCAGTATTGCTATTGTTATTTTATTAACAGAGGAATAAACTAGGAAAAGCTAAAACATCTCTTAGCATACACTTCCTGTTGAAGGCATGATAAACTTTTCAGAGATAAAAATGAAGAGTTGTTAATTTTTATAAAGTTTCAGATGTTTGACCCTTTTCCACTGCATATAGTTTAGTGTCTGATTCTGGATTTATGAAATGGATAAGGTAAATGTAATAACAATTGTTTGGAGTGGAATGGAGTCTCAAACATCAGTGGCGTGCTGTGAAGCAAGTGTTGCTTGGGGCAAAGATTTTAGTCCTTATTTCTAATGTAATCATCTTGGGCGGTCCCCCTTTTTTTTTTTCTAACTTGGTAAAACTAAACTCTTTTAATCATCATAGAACAACATCAAATTCTATATGACATATGAATCTGGGAAAGAAAGGAATCACTGAACTAGTATTCACTGACATACAGAGAATAAATGGAAGGAAACCAGATTCAATTATCTAGTTGCCTGGTGTATTTACAAAGTGGAATTTGACACAAATTCTACTGTTAACTCTCAATACTCTGAAAAACCAAATGAGATATCTTTAACAGAATTATTGCCTTGTCTGATGGGCTGTGTGTCCACAAGTAAAGGATCCCAATGTTAAAAGGGAACTACTGTAGTTACTGAGAGATGAAAGTCTGGATTGGTCTATCAGCAAAACTCTTATCTTGAGCCTTACAGTTTTCTCCCCTTAGCGAATGCCAAGGCCCCCAACCTCCATTATATTTTTTAAAGTTTCAGTGAAGTTGAGATGTCCAAAACCAGAATAAGTTGATGCTTACTTTCAATTATTTGAGAACACAGAGAGTTGTTCCTTAAACAAACAAAAAGGTTTAAGTGTATTTTCAACGACTGGAACCAAGAAAGTAACAATGCGTGTTTCTAGTTCTTTCCAATGTCCTTTCTGCCACATTCCAAGTTCATTTGTACCACAGTAGCAACTTACTGTTTTTCTCCGTATCATCAAACATTTAGCCTCACAGGGTTATTAATCACGCTTTGCACTTAGACTGGCTGAGTTTGAAAAGGCATTGCTTTGAATTCTATAAACAGTCATTAATCCTTAAAAATTTTTCAGAAAGCTATGTGCTGTGTAATCATTTTACTCAAATTATTGAATTTATAGAATTATCATAGGCTTTCCATTTTTCAGAGGATCCATGATATTTAATGGTTGCCTAGATTTGAAAATAGCGGTAGGTTTGATACAGTGAAATTGTGTATGTTCTTGCCACTTGGCCTAAAGCTAGACACCCTTTGTCTTGCTGTTGCTTTGAGGTCATTTTGGTCATTAACCTTCCCTGCCCTTGGGGTAGGTCCTCAAGGTACCCCACTGCCCTCTGTGAGTTAAGTGTACCAGCATCTGCACATGTGATACCGTTTGCTTATGTAATTATATATTTTTTCAGACGAGGCCATAAGATCGAACACCATCATGTGTTCCACTTGTCATTGCTTTTCTAATCCCTTGTATGATGCTCGTAGTAAACAATGTGTATTAATGAAAATAATATGGCTCTGAAGTTCCAAGTGAAATGCAGCCTCTCTCATGAACTAATTGTGTGACCTTAGGCAAATCCATTGAACTTCCTAGTGCTCAGGATGTGTGTGTGTGTGTGTGTGTGTGTGTGTGTGCGCGCGTGTTGTCATTGTTGTGTCTGTTTGTTGTTTGGTTGGTTTTTTTGGCTAAAAATAAAAATGCTACCAGTAGTTTGGGAGCAATTTTTTTATGTATCAAGTGTTGTTAATGAGCAATGTAGTAGCTCACTAAATCATATAAAAATCCTTTGATTATTCATTATCTGTAATGTATAGTTGGAAGAACTAAAAGGCCAGAGGGATTAAATAGCTGTGTTATGAGTAAAGCTAGCAAGGACAGAATTGGGAATTCGAATCCGGGTACTCAGTCTCAAGGACCCAGACTCTTAGTTATTTCATTATATGCATCCTAGGCCCTTAAATGATTCCTCAGTTTTGTTCCCAAATCAATGTTGGATAACAGTAAAATTTAAAAAAAAAAACAAACACTTTTCCAATGATTGTATCTGGATACAAAACCTACCTCAACATTTTCTGTCTTATATAGTTATTAGTCTTAAACTGGCTGATATTTAACATTCTTATTTGTAAAAGAGTCCTATAATAATATTTACCTTGTGCTTATCCAGTATTCAAATAAACTAGTGTCCATGATGTGCAAGCATCTAATAAATGAAATTATTTAAGTGTTGGAGTAATAAAAACGATACGTATGCTCATGTGATTTGATTTAAATAAAACAATGAAAAATACCAAAATATGTTTTTCTAAAGTAGCCTATAATTGGGAGGATAAAGGTGCTCATTTTTAGCCAGAATTGTTCAAAGATCTACAAAGAGAGTAAATCTTAAACATTCTCTTCAAAAGAAAAAAAATTACAACTATGTGAAGTGATACATTCTAACTAAACTCACTGTGCAGACCATTTCCATATATATATATATATAGAGAGAGAGAGAGAGAAATATCAAATTATTATGTAGTACACCTTAAACTAATACAATGTTATATGTCAGTTATATCTCACTAAACCTGGGAAAAATCTACAGTGGCTGAATTATTTGGAAAATTATAGATTTTCCTGTTGTTTTGGGGCAACACTTTGCCCCAAGTCAATAGCTTAGTCTGGGTTAAAATGCAGACATTGCTAGCAGCAATAAAAAAGAAAACCAACTCTGTTTTATTTGATTAGGCAGGTAATAATACCCCTAGTTTACAGAGAAGGCAACGGGAGGCCTATGTAACCATGGTCACAATGCAGAGCCAGGATTTGAAAATGGATCTGATTCAAACCCTCTGCGCTCCTTGCTGTTTCATTACTTTGAAAAGCATGGGTTTAGGTAACATATACACTTCTCTACCAGGCTCACATGACTTGACCTAGCTTCTGTTCATGGAACTCAACTCCAGGAAGCTCATTAATTCACTCAACACATTATTTATGGTGCGCACGATTGAGAGGGATATGCTGCATGGACATCACAATCTCTGGAATTAATTTTAAGCATATCGACAAAAATTACTTTTGTTTCCACTAGTTTCCAAGGATAGAGAATTTACCACAAAAATTTTAGTTTTCTAGGATTACAGTTTACTCATCTCCCCACCCCACCCCACCCCCACCCCCCAATTAGCAGACCTGGTTGAATAAACTTGGTTTTCAGACTGACTAGATTAAGCAGGCCAGGAGGCAGAATCCTCTCAGAGAGAGAAAGAAGAAAAACCTTGTTAAATGGGCACTCAGCCAGTCTTGGGGAATGAACACAGCATTTTCCGAGTCTTTGGAATATTAAGAACAGGTCATAAGTAAAAGAAAATAGGAAATAAGGACCGGAGGTTGAGAAGCCTGGAGTCAGTTCAGACTGTCTGAATCACTTATGTTGTGGTGGTGATTTGAGCTGACAAAATGTTATTGGAGGGATCACTCTCCTCAACACTGTTTGCTTTGGGAAGTCAGGCAGAGATTTATTATGGCTGAAAGCCTTTACAGCTGTCGGATGTAAGTGCTGGGTTAAGAGAGTTGAAAATATCAGCTGAAATTAATAGCACGAGTTGTGATTCTGAATATCTGCAACAATTGCAATGGGAAAAAAAAAAAGCCAGAGATCACAGTTTTATTCTACATCTGTGATTGTATTTGGTGCAAAAAAATGATGACCTATGCAGGGAAAGGGACATTTTTATGTCCACTCAATATAATCCAGATCTCTGAAGTGCTGATATACAGGACTGACAATTAATGGGATGGCATTTTGACATAAGTAAAGACATGAGACTCAACAGCTAGCTTGATAGAAGGAAACTGCAAGTCATATCTTTTGAAAGAATGTTCATCCTGAAGGGTAACAACCACTACGATTCATGAATATCTGTAAAGATGCCAAGAAAAATACATTCGGGAGATGAAGATAAACGGATTATAGGTAGGTATAGATCACATAGATAGATAGGTATGTTAAATGGCTAATTATTATTTTTATATCTGTGTCTCTATACGTGCCGTATATAATTATATTTATCTTTCTATCTGATTTGGAAAATGTAAGCTTGATCAAACACTAAGGAAAGATGGGAACAGTGGCACACATCTTAAAGAGTTAAACAGACTTTTGTGATGGAGCACGACTCATAGCTAATGCTTATGATGAAACTCTTCAGTATGGGAATAGATTATAGAGTGGTTTCTGAACTTATGTGGCTGGAATCCCTTTCTCGGGAAGAATGTCATTGGTTTGTTTCCTCTGAACACACTCTGAGAAATAGTGTTTCTGAGTGGAATGTATATGTTGAGAAGTTCTTTCATTGCTTGTCCTAGGTAACTATACTTAACGGGTACAGAACTCACAATACGGATGCAAAATAGCATTGAATGAATCGATACGTCTAATAAATAAGTCATATCTATGTTCCCATCGCTGTGAGGGTCATACAACCTGTTCTCAACTAAAGGATCTATCTATTCAAATATAAACGAATGCCAACATGTCCTGTAGGCTCTGTTATGCTAATTTTAACGTTGACAGGCTGATGCCAATGACCTAAACCACGATCTTGCTACTGTTGCCTCGTGTGTCATCTGACCAGTTATCATTAAAACGTGTTAAAAATGTGGAGAGAGGGAGTAATGGGTATTTTGACTGGACAGACACTTGATTTCATCAAGTCAGTTATGTTTCTGTGAAAATAGGCCTGTCATAGGATAATGAACCATCTTCTCCTCTATTCTGCCTTTATCTCATGTTTACCTTGGTTACACTTGTCATTTTTTCACTTTTCACAAATTGAATTCAGTTCGGAAATAGGTTAACAAAGTAATGACGTAAAGTATGAAAATCTCACTGAAAGAAGCAGAATCGTTAACACGACTGATTATTCATAAATCATAACTTTACAAAATGAGAGTCCTATCACTCTGCTTCCATTGCTTCAAAACCCCTGTGCCTTCTGAGTGGTCTTCAGATAAAGCCATGCATTGTCTGCTCTTCTCCAGTCTCTCTAGACTCAACCAACACCTCCCTCACGGTACTTCACCCAATCTTTTTTCACACTCTTTGCATTTCAGAGTGAACCCTTCTCTTACTTTCTCGACCATTCCATGTGATTTGTCCTTGCTGTTACTGCGACCAAAATGACCCTCATGCACCCAGACGACAGCTTCCAGTACTCTGCCACCAACATTCACCCTCCTATTGCGTTGAAGAGATGACACCAACTGACACATGAAGAGACAGGGCACCTGGCTTGAAGATAAAAGCAGAACGAGGTTCCACCTGCGACTCAGTGCAGGACAAGGGAGCATGTTCTTGAGTGTTACAAATGGCTGTTTGCTATAGTACAGTGGCTTCTGTGCTATATCTCAGCAATTTTATGTAGCATCGTGTTCTAGATGAATGATCCTTCCCCTCAAAGTCCTGTGAAACCCGTATTTCCAGTACCTCAGATTGTGCCTATATTTGGAGATAAGGCCTTTGAAGAGGTAAATAAGTTAAAAGGAGGTCATATGGATGGGCCTTAATCCAATATGACGGGTGTCCTCATAATAACAGGACACTGGGACACAGGCAAGCACAGAGGAAATGCCATGTGGAGACTCAGTGAGAAGATAGCCGTCTATAAGCCAAGGAGAGAGACCTCAGGAGAAACAACCCTGTCCACATCTTGATCTTGGACTTCAGCCTCCAGATGGTGAGAAATAAATGTCTGTTGTTTGAGACCCCCTAGGTACTTGATTATGGAAGTCCTAGCATATATAAAATATGTCCTTATTTAATAGGATTCTCCAATTTAAGTTTTTTTATGCCCCCACGTAAGGAAAGCAAAGCTCTGTATTCTATGTCCAGTCACTAGTGTTTACTCCACTCTGTTCTAAGGAGATAGTGATAGATATTTCCATGCAGGATATTTTGTTCACTCTGGAGACACTAAAATTGGTTCTGAAGAGGAGTAGACTTTGTAGACTAAGGGCTGCTACCTTAAGGTCTTCCATATGAGAATGGAAGGCATAAAACATGAACCAGCTTAAAGATTACATAAGATTGATCAAGAGGTTAGGGCAATGCAGTGGGCTTTAGAGTTACTTATTGGGTATCCATTTGGTGAAAAACACTGGGTATAGGTTCTGCGTGAAATAAAAAGGCAAATATGACATCATCCCAGCCATACAAAGTTCACTATCCCACATGGGAAAGAAATGTGTGATAGCACTCTCTCAGACAATTTGGGGGTCATCTCATTCAACAAGGGCCACTTCAGTCTGACTGAAATGGATCTTAATTTCTCAGCCAGAAAGGTCTCTGTTTTCTAAATTCCTGAATATAAGAGTGAGGAGAAAATTTGCCTTTTTTTTTGGTCTTAAATAATGGAAACCACCTCCTTTCAAATATGGAAGCAAAACATGTGCTGGATTTTTATTAGAATGCTGCCTTTGAAAACTGAGATACTTTGGGGAGTTAGTTGGTAACTTTAAAGAATTTTCTTAGTATTTACAATATACCAAATGCTACTTGAAATCCCTTATATACATTTTCATTTAATATTCCCAACATCTGAAGAATTTGCTTCTGTTGAGTCCTGCATTACAGATAAGGAAAGAGAGATTTGAGGGATTTGGGTAGCTTGTCAAAGATCACATAACTGCTAAGTAGCGGAGACAGGCATCAACAGTAACTGATAGAAAGACCCCTTAGGTATCACACTATAGTACCACATTCATTGTTATAATTTGTAATGCAAATAAGCCCTTTTCCAAAATTGGGTGTCTAAGTAACCAAGGGACTCTTAAACAGAGATGTTTCACGTAAATATTCATTTAGTCTTTGGCACAAAATAAGAGTGGAAACTATTTTCAGACAAAGCAAGGCAAAATAGGCACTTTCAGATTGATTTCCTAATCAAATTATCACTGCAGTACTAACAGCCATGTAACGGGGAATACTTCCTATCAACGTGACTTCATGTTTAAGCTCCATATCAACATTCTTAGGACAAACATAGCCCTTAAAGTTAATAGATTAAATGCTTGGGGGAATTTCTCCATACTTCATGTGTAGAGAGATGATGCTATTTTTTTGTATGTACTCATGGCTCATGGATATTGGCCAGCCTCCAATGAGAGTCACATTCAGAACACATTGAAAAACACAACCAAATATTGTTTTCATTATACCAGGTTAGTTTTAAAAAAATTGAGAACAGAATACAATTGATATCTAAAGTACTAATAAAATGATGTACCAAAGTAGTTTCTAGTTCTAGTGGCACTGTGCTCCTATATTAACATACAAGAAAGATATTCTTGTCTTTAACCAGACCCAATGCCCACACTCCTCAAAAATATGCATTTTGCACTATTTCTTTTTTCACTCTATAGATATTGACTTGAACTCAAGCACAATGATCCATGTAAGGTTCCTTTATTAAAATAGGAAAGATGATTCATATCATATTTGAGAAATAAAATTCTATGTCTGTTAGGAATTTCAAATTCATGGCTAACAAAATGCGAAATGTGACGTGAGAAATTAATAATGATCTAGCTTACTAGATCAATGTTGGCAGTGGTATAGAGCTTAGTACCTTCATTAAAAAAAACACACAACAATAACAGAGTATCCCAAGTTACTTTGTCTTGTGTTTGCTGCTTAAAAGAGCTAATTCATGGAAAGCACTTATCAAAGTGCTGAAAACATTGGAGGAGTCAAAGTTAAACACTGGTTTTTGTTGTTGTTGTTTTGGGGTTTTTTTTTTTTGGTAATTTAAATTCAAGTTAGTTGACAGACAGTGTAGTATTGGTTTCTGGAGTAGAACACAGTGATTCATCTTTTACATGTGACACCCAGTGCTCATCCCCAGGAAGCGCCCCCCTTAATGCCCATCACCCATTTAACCCATCCCCCAACACACTTTCCCTCTAGCAACCTTCAGTTTGTTCTCTGTACTTAAGAGTCTCTTATGGTTTGCCTCCCTCTGTGTTTTTATTTTATTTTTCCTTCCTTTCCCCTAAGCTCATCTGTTGTGTTTCTCAAATCCCACACGAGTGAAACTATGTGATATCTGTCTTTCTGTGACTGACTTATTTCACTTAGCATGATACACTCTACTTCCATCTACGTTGTTGCAAATGGCAAGATTTCATTATTTTTCATCACCGAGTAGTATTCCATTGTATCTATATGTACCACATCTTCTTTATCCATTCAGCAGTCAATGGGCATTTGGGATGTTTTCATAATTTGGCCATTGTTTATAATGCTGCCATAAACACTGGGGGGCATGTGCCCCTTTTTGTATCCTTTGGATAAATACCTAGTAGGGCAATTGCTGGGTTGTAGGGTAGTTCTGTTGTTATTATGGGACAAGAATTCTTATAGAAAATGATTTTAATATTACTCCTATGAGGAATAATGGCACTAAAATGTCATGCTGTGGAACTTTCTATGAGTTTCTCACTGGCTTTCATAATTTTCAAAAAGTGACATTATATATATCCTATATTGGATAGACAACCTTGGGCTTTGAAGATTTGGTATTTCTAATCGGCATCATTAGCATAAAGTAACCATCCCAACCAGATACCTTATTACAGTATAATCAGTGAAACACAAAAGAACTGAATGCATGTTCTCCATAGAAAAATACATGTTCAATGGGAAAAAAATAAAATTTGTCCAAATGCTTAATTTTTTAGTTCAAATTTTATCAGTATTGAGTCCAAGGGACTTTTCAAAAAAAGAGGAAAAAAAAAAAGAAAAGAAAAAAGAAGTGCAAATCTGTTTCTCAATTGGCCTGTTTATTCAGATTTTATTTTTCATATGAGGAATCTTTATTTTAATTTTTAAACTATTCTCACCATTATCTTTAAGAAAATGACAAAGGAGAGTGTATATGTAAATTGGACCTAAAAGTGTAAAAGCAAGTCTGTATTAATTCGTTTTGAGTGTAAAACTAGCTTGCAAAACATGAATAATATAGGCATGAGACATGGATAATAACTGACAGGGATAAATATGAAGTTTCATACAGGCTGGTGACTGATACCCCGTGGGGGTGGCTTTTATCTTAGAATGAACAGCTCTTCAAGGTTGGTTTTGCATTTCCCAGATGATTAGTGATAAGGAGTCTCCTGTCATGTGTTTGTTGACCATCTGTATGTCTTCTTCGAAAAGAAGAATGTCTATTCAGATCCTCTCCCCTATTTTTAAATTGTATTGGTTTTGTTGTTGTTGTTGTTGTTGTTGCTGTTGTTGTTTTTGCTAGTGAATTGTAGGAGTTCTTTATGTATTTGGGATATTAGCCCCTTATCAGATATATGATTTGTAAATATTTTCTCCCATTCAGTAACTTGTCTTTTCATTTAGTGAATGGTTTCCTTTGCTGTGTAACTTTTTAGTTTGATGTAGTCCCCTGGTTTATTTTTGCTTTTGTCACCTTGGATTATGGTGTCAAATCCAAAAAAATCATCATCAAGACAGACGTCAAGGAGCTTACCACCTACGTTTTCTTCTACGTGTTTATGGTTTCACACCTTACGTTCAAGTCTTGAATCCATTTGGAGTTAATTTTTGTGTATGGTGTAACATAGAGGTCCAATTTTATTCTTTTGCATGTGGCTGCCCAATTTTCCCAATCCCATTTATTGAAGAGACTGTCTTTTCTCCATCATATATTCTCGCCTCCTTTGTCAGAAACAAATTGGCCTTATACGTGTGGGTTTATTTCTGGACCCTCTATTCTTTCCCGTAGATCTATGTTTGCTTTATGCCAGTACCATACTGTTTTGATTACTATAGCTTGGTAATATAGTTTGAAATGTTTAGGCCTCTAGATGTGTGCCAAACCTAAAGCCTGTCCTTTAGGCCAAAGCTCTAGAACAAACAAATGGGCCTCTTTCAGAGAAGGAGTGGGAGTGTGCCTCAGGTTGCTGCCTGTGCAGTGTGCCCTGGGGTGGTAGCCAGCTAAGAAGGATCTCTTCACCCTTTACAGTCTCATGAGACCCAGGACCACAAGGCCCCATGCCACCAGAGCCCAGCGATCAAGGGGCATCCCCTGGGCAGGAGCTGCCAAGACCGGGGACACCAGATGCTTGTAAATCTCCCCTCCGGAAGGTAGTAGCACCTTGCAGCCTGGCAGCGGGAAGAGCGGGGGAAGATAGCGCCCGCCCACCGGGACTCTGGAGCGGATTACAGGCAGCCCCCTAGACGCGTCTTCAATCAGAAGCCTCTCCAACAGGCTGCAGCTGCGATCGGAAGCAAACAGGCCTCCTTCCCAGGAAGACTGAGCTCCTGAGTCTGTTGCTTCTTGTCGTGCCGGCGGACGTGGTGGCTGTTTCAGAACCCTTTTGGGGTTGGCTCTAGCTCTTGGGGACCCACGAGCCTAAGCCCCCTCCCCTGCCACCGGGCGTGTGTATAAGGAAAGAAAGAAGAAAAGGAAAGGAAACAACACCGGAGGAGGAACCCTGGCGCCCCCAGGAGCAAGGAGCAGGGAAGCGTGAAGGTGGCACCTGCTAGGCCTCCACCTCGGGGAGCGTCCAGCAGGCTCCCTGGCGGGTGCGGACGAATCCGATGTCCTGCCCGCGGGCCGAGGCCCCACAGCCGCACCCGCCTCTCCTGCCGTGGCCTCCACCGTCTCCAGGTGAGTCCTCCCGCCAGTGGGGCTGGGCGCCGGAGCCCCAGTGGTTCTCAGAGCTAGGTGTTTAGGGGGTTCGAGCCTCAGGCGCAGGTCTTGGAAGTCGGGGGTGCCCGATGTGGGGTTGCTCAGGGGGCAGCCCCAGGTTTTGAGCTCCAGGACGGTGAGTCCCACGGAGAAGGGGTTTGGCGACACCGTGTCCCAGGTTCTCCTGTCTCCTTCCATGGGCGCCTTCTCCCTTCCGCTCCGTTCCCAGGGGCTCGGCTCTCACCAGGCAGTTTGGGGGTTGTTTTTGTTTGTTTTGTTTTGTTTCCAGAGGAAGTTGCCGCATATGCAGCTGTGAGTTACGTGTTGGGGGAAGGTGGTGAGCTCAGGGTCTCCTTATGTTGCCGTCGTCTAGTGGGACCTCCTACGACCTTTAATTTCTGCTTTGGTGTTTTGGGGTTTGGGGTTTTCCTGGTTTGGGGGCAGTGAAGAGTTTGCGTGTATATCTGGGTTAAGGTTATCTGGTCTTTCTCCTGGCTTCTAAATAGAATAAATTTAGGAAGACGTTCTGTAGTTTGAGATGGCATTACCTTTTCTGCTGGTTATTTTGGGGTTTTGTTTACTTGCATGATGCTTTCTTTTTCAGCTTAAATCTCAAAAATCTCATACAATCCCTTCGATTGTTTCCATGATTAAGGTTAACATCGTGACATCTAACAGTATGGGCTAGTGTTGCCTGTTTGCTTTTTTGGGTTTTTTTTTTTTTAGCTGTATTTCTTTTGCGTGACTCATTTTGCTCAACGAATGTGTTTGGGATGTTTATCTCATTGTGTGTTGCTGTAGATCATTCTTAATCTGAATATTCTGTTGTGTAACTACACCACAGTTTATCAAGTCTTCTACTGAATGACTCTTGAGTAGTTTACATTCTATGGCTTTTAAGGATATGCATTCTTAATGTTAGGAAGAGTACCACTAGGAATATTATAGTCTGCCTTGTGGTACGTATACGTTTGGGTTTATATTTATTAGGTGTAACCTAAGAATGTGATGGCTGGGTCTGGGCAATTTTAGTAGGCACTGAGATAGTCTTCCAGCAGTGTGTTGAGTGTTTCCAATTCATTCATATGCTCTATAACACTTAGCAATTTGTCTTTTTCTAAACTTTAGCCCCTCTGTTGAGTGTTGTTATATTTTACTGTGTTTTTCATTAGCATTGCTCTGATTGGTAGTCAAGGTGAGCAACTTTCATGCATATGTTTTCATTGCCTTTACAAGTCTTTGGCCCAGTGTACTATTGCATTTTCTGTGCTTCCCATAGTGATTTGTAAGGGTTCTTTATATATTATGGATATGAGTCTTTTGTTGGTTCAGCTTATATATTACAAATGTCTTCTCACACTCAGGGTTTGCCTTTATATTATTTTTATGTTTTAACAAATAAAAGCTCTTCATTTTGAAATAGTCCAGTTTATAATTTTCTTTGTTAGTGTTTTTTTTTTCCTTTTTAAGAATTGTTTGCCTAGACCAAGATAGCGAGGCTGTTGTTCTGCAGTTTTGCTAATGCATTATTTTTTCATTGCACTTAAATCTGCAATTCACTGATTTTTGTTGATAGGGTGAGAGGAGAACTAATTGAGTTTTGTTTATAGGGTGAGGTAGGGATTCAGCTTTCTTTTGTCTCCTGATGTCCCATTGTGACGAGGGAAAGTCTTGAGATGCCCTGGGAGATACCTGCCCCTGGTATCTGGTATCACCTCCTCCCCTAGAGTATATGAACAATTATAAGTATGATGGATTTTATTCTTGATTAGGTTATGGTGTAGCACAAAGGTAAATATTCCAGATGTCATTAAGGCCCCAATTCAGTTACTTTGATTTAATTAAAAGGGAGATTATCCTAAATGGATCTGATCTAATCAGATGAGCCCTTCCAAGGGACTTGGCCCTTTTTGAAGGGAGATATTGAAAGCATGAGAGAATGCTCTCGCTGGCTTTGAAGGCCTGAACTGCCATTTTGGAGAGGGGCCCATATGTATAAGAACAGCAGATGGTCTCTATCAGCTGAGGGCCTGAGTTCAACAACCACAAGGAAATGAATTCCAGCAATGACCATGTGTGCCTAGAAGAGGCCCCAGAGCCTCCAGCCCTGACCAGCACATCCAGGTGAGGGCCTGAGCAGCCAGGGCCAGCTAACCTCTACCTGCACCCACGGAAATGGTGAGTAAAAAATTTGGATTGTTTTAAACCAGTAAATGTGTGATAATTTCTTAAGGCACCGTAGAAAACTAATGCACTTGTTCATGCGAAACTGCTTATTGAAAAATGCGCCATTTTTTCCCCACTGCATTCTAGCAATGCTTACCCATATAGAAGTGTCTGTCTGTTTCAGGATTCACTGTTGAGTTCCATTGGCCAGTTAGTCAATGCTCGTGCTGATGTCGTGTTATCTTTCTCGAGTAAGTCTTGGTGTCTGGCAGTTTGAAATCTTTTAGGCTTGGGGTTAGGCTGTAGCATTTCCTTGGCAATTCTTGGTCCTTTGCGTTTCTGTATGAATTTTAGAATAAGCTGGAATTTTTAAAAGAAAGAAATGCTAGAAATGTCATTGGTATTGCATCGAATCTACATAAATGCCTGTAATTCAGTCTTTTACCCACAATTTCATATTTTATGTAGTATAAATTGATTTCATACCATAAGCAAGAATGCAATAAATATATTTCTATTCCCTTCATATTCCTGCCTTAATTTCACAACCTAATTTCACTACATAAAAATATTTTTCTTACTCTTTACATATTTACATACATCCTTCAAATTTTTCATCCCTAATTCGTACCATTCATCTCCTTGTTGTAAAGGATGATGAAATCAGTGTGTTTACCCTATTTTCCACTTTCCTTATGTCTTTCCTCAAAACTTTTATGTTATTTCTGCATTATTACGGACTATGACCGAAACATTCTGTTCTTTACTCATAAACAAGCTATTTGTTTTAGATTGCCCTACAGTAAAATAAATTCCATGACCTTGCCATTTCTTCGAGAAGAGCTTTTCCGGTCGTTTTTTGGTTAGTCGAATTTTATCCTCTGTTAGTTTGTTCTGGTGTTATTTTTCCTTTTAGGGAAGACTTACACATTATGGATTTTAATTGTTTTTCATTTCATTGCTTTTTTTGTTTTTTTTTAATATGAAATTTATTGTCAGATTGGTTTCCATACAACACCCAGTGCTCATCCCAACAGGTGCCCTCCTCCATGCCCATCACCCACTCATTTTATTGCTTTTTGATTGTAGTCACAGTTGGACTATTTGTAAAATTCTTGGTGCGCCCTTCCTTTCTCTGCAAACTTCGTGTGCTAGCTCCTCCATCTGCTGGGATTTACTTTTACTCCGGAGAAATCTGAGGCCAGAGCAATTCTTGCTCCTTCTGGTCAGCACTCTTCAAGTAACTTTTCCCTGTTGTCTTTGTTGAGCTTTGCAGCTGTACTCATATATTTCCGATGGTGATGTGGTTGTCTTCGACATTTATTATTACATCAGGATTTGGCATTTCTGGCATTCCTTGCTACTTTGGGGTTAGTACCCAAGTTGAGAATGCAGAAATACGACTGTACTCTATAACTTCTAAGCCAAGAAGTGTCTATGCTACAGTGCTTCTTTGCTTTGTTCTAATGGGTTATAAATGTGTCTTCACAGATATTTTATATATATATGTATATATGTGTGTGTGTGTAAAATTAATATGTATTATCATATATAATATATAATCAATATATTGTATATTATTAATATATAATATTACATATTATATATAATATTTCCTCTAGTAGGCTTACAACTTTACACTTGAATCAGCAAAATAGCACCCCATGGTTAGTTAAGTCAGAGAATGTTCTATACCATTCACAAAACCTCTTATTTAGATATTACCTTTTTCTTTGGGTAATAATAAAACAACAACAGCTTCGACAATAATACCAACAGCAGCAGCAGACAACAAGTGTTAAGTAATTACTGTGTACAGAACAATATATCAATGGTTTTATATGGATTGCCATATTGAATCTTCATAACAGCTCTGTGCTCAGGTGAATGCTAAGGTCTCGTGAAGTAAAGAAACTTGAGATACGTTACTCAGTTGGCAAGTGATGGAGTGTGATGTGACCCTGTGCCTTCTGACTTCAGAGTTTTTACTGTCTTTGCGTGGGTACTGCTCAGCTGGCAGCAGTTTCTTTCTTTCTTTTATTTTTTTAATGTTTATTTATTTTTGAGAGAGAGAGACAGAGTGCAAGCGGGAGACGGGCAGAGAGAGAGGGAGACACAGAACCTGAAGCAGGTTCCAGGCTCTGAGCTGTCAGCAGAGACGTGGGGCTCGAACCCACTAACTGTGAGATCATGACCTAAGCCGAAGTCAGACGCTCAACCTACTGAGCCACCCAAGCGCTCTGTGGTGTGCAGTTTCTTCATGTCAGCTTTGTAGAAGCTTTTTATTTCAATGTAGTCCCATTTGTTTGTTTTGTCAAATCCAAAATATCATTGTCAAGACCCATGTCAAGGAGCCTACCACTTACGTTTTCTTCTATGAGTTTTATGGTCTCAGGTCTCACATGCAGATCTTTAACCTATTTTGAGTTGTATTTTGTTGGTGTAGGGTAGTGGTCCAGTTTCATTCTTTTGCATGTGGCTATCGAAACCAAAATGAGATACACTTCATACCCGTTAGAATGGCTGTTACCAAAAAGACAAGAAACAGCAAGTGTTGGTGAGGATGTGGAGAAAAGGGTGGGTGGGAATGTAAACTAGTACAGCTACTATAGAAAACAGTATGGAGGCTTCTAAAAAAAGTAAAAGGAGAAAAGTATGACTCAGCAATTCTACTTCTTGGTATTTATCTGAAGAAAATGAAATACTAAGTCAAGAAGATATCTGTATCCCCCATGTTGGTTGCAGCATTATTTAAGATAGCAAAGATATGAAAACAACCTAAATGTTTATTGATGGATAAATGGGCACACTCACACACACACACACACACACACACACACACACACACACACAGTACACAGTGGACTATTATTCAGCCGTAAAGAAGGAAATACTAATATTTGTGACTACATGGATGGCGTTTGAGGGCATCATGCTAAGTACAAGAAGTCCAAGAAAGACAAATACTGTATGATCTCATATATGAGATCTATTTTTTAAAAAATCCCATAGATACAGAGAACAGATTTGTGGTTGCCAGAGGTGAAGAGGGTCAAAAAGTACACACACACAAAAAAAAAAAAGAAAGAAAGGAAAACCTTTTCTAAGTATTCCTAAGATACCTATTTTCCAGAGTACCCATTTTCTGTTAAGTATTCTTAGCAGAGTTCAGAGCTCAAAGGATGAAGCCAAGAGCTACTAAAAGCAGTAACTGAAGGATTGTATCCATAGACCAGTAACAAATCATAGACTAGGGAGCCACTCTCAATGAAGAGAACCAGTTTCTAATCAAAGAGCATTCCTGATATTCCCTATGCTGGGGAACCTGACATCTATCTGACAGGATTACGGACTAGTAATTGTAGTATGCTGCTGGTTTTTCCTTGTTGTGAATAGATATGTTTGTTATGGTTATCTATCTCCTTCTTACCTTTGTACTTGAGTATGTGACACCAGATAGCTTGTCCTTTTTTTTTTTAATTTTTAAAAGTTTATTTATTTTTGAGAGAGAGAGAGAGTATGAGCAGGGGAGGGGCAGAGAGAGAAGGAGACACAGAATCCAAAGCAGGCTCCAGGCTCTGAGCTGTCAGCACAGAGCCAGACATGGGGATTGAACTCACGAACCTTGAGATCATGACCTGAACCAAAGTTGGACGCTGAGCTGACTGAGCCACTCAGGCTCCCCCTGCCTTTTTTTTTCAAAGGACAGATTTTAAACACAACCTACCCCCCCCCCTTTTGTGCCTGGGTGGCTCAGTTGGTTAAGTGTCAGACTCTTGGTTTCAGCTAAGGTCATGATCTTGGATTATGTGAGTTCAAGCCCCTTGTCGGGCTCTGTGCTGGCAGCATGGAGGCTGCTTGGGATTCTCTCTGCCTCTCTCTCTGCCTTTCCCTCACTCACTCTGTCTCTCTCAAAATAAATAAACTTAAAAAAACAAAACACATCCCCCTCACATAGCAGAATGAGATATCTAGTTCCTGAGAGATGTTTGCTGGCCTAGATGCTTAGTTTGATGAAATAAATAAGGCCATTCAAAATGAGTATATAGGAATGTGTAAAATGGACATTTGCTGTATTTGCCTACATAGTGTCTATTCCTCCTGCTCATGGAATAGTGCCCTGGTTTGTCTTTGGTGTACTAATCTGCCTTCTCTTGGAGGCTATAAGGTATTGATGAGGCCAACTGTCTCCCTTCCCATCTCCCTTCCCCAGGCCCATAGGGAAGAGGAATGTTGGCAGGGAAGCTGACCAATGAGCTTACTCTCCCCAGCCAGCTCCCCATCTTGTTCCAGGATGGTCAGAGACAGTCTAAGGTAATGCAGTCCTAGCGTGTTAGTGAAATTTTTTGGAAAGGGATGCCATTTCCACCTAAAAATTATTTTATGGCTGAATATTATAATCGCTTTAAACAAACATCATTTCCTTTGCCAACCTCAAGAGCAGTAAGAACCTATTTTAAATGGAAGGATTTGGGAAGGAGTTGCAATGACTGGTGTATCTGTTGAAAGTGGGGTATATATATGGTGGAACTTGAGGTCCTGTAATCCTGTTTGAGAAGCTGTTCATATAGTCTCAGATCTTAGGCTTGTGACAGGAAGTAGCCACACTGCCTTTGCAGGCTCTGCTTTGGGTAAAGCTCAGTTATGATGATTGTAATTCACCGGTAGAGAAGTGACACAAAAGGAACAATGAACAATCGCGTATTTCCCCATTTCCTCAGAAAAGTCACTTTTCTCCAGTCATGCTCCAGATCCAAAATATACAATTTTTATTGCCATCCTATTTGTTTTCTCAAATGTTCACAGGTAAGGGTTGCACCCTTGCAGATGTGCGTGCTCACCCCTGTTTGCCCATTCCACGGGTTTAAGCAGCATTTGTAAAATTGAGTCCCCACCGCATGTGAAACAGTGATCTGCCAGAGATACAAAACATGAATGAGACACATCAAAGGATTTAACTGTACCCTGATAAGTTGCATGCATTCTAGATGCTATGATCATGAAATACTTAGGTAGCACCTTCTAGTATTCTCTGATTACTTGATTCTCTTGTTCCCATATTATAAAGTCAAGAATCTCCACAGTATTCTAGTCCAAGTCAAAAATATATGAGGAGCTCAGCAAATACTCACTTGATTCATGGCATGTTCCGTTAGGCAAACTTTGTTTTCCCAAAGACGCTGAGAGATAGTCTATGACTAATACGTCTTGATTTCACAGAATTCCTATAATAGCTATCTACAGTCTCCATTTTCTTCCAAAGATTAATCTGCTTTGGATGGGAATTTTTGATAAAGATAGATCTATCACAATCTATAAAAAGAACTCGAATTATATCAAATCGTGGTGCCACAGTTACTGTGGGAAGTACTAGCTCTGCGAGAAAGCATGATCTTAAAACAACTTTTAAACAATTTGTTGCTTACTCTCCTGCTTTATGAGGAACAACTTCAGATTTATCATGCTTAATTGGGCCTCAGGGAAACATTTACTATTTTCAACATGATATAACGCAGGAAACCTCCCCACACACATCTCACGAAGACAAAATGTATCCTTTGAGATTGTAGATTTGGAGTGAACCATAACTGATGTGTGTTATGAAAATAGCCTATTATTTATAGTCAGATGGATTTATTTCAAGATAGCCTGACTTCCTACATGTGACCCATCATTCCAAGATAAAGTCACTTGTCAATTATCAGCCCTGATAGTAATAATGTGTATGTACACGCTGCCTCAAGGACCGCAGACGTTTTCATATAGTATGTGTCACTTTATGGAACATTTAAATATACTGCATAAAATATGGATCCCCTGGAAATAACTTATGCTTGGTTTTGGAGGACGTTTGGCGATGGAAAGAGTAGTTTTGTAGACCTACTATGTACCCAGTACTTTCTCATGCTGTCTTGTGTGGAAAGTATAAGATTCAGAACCAGACCATCAGCTTTTTGACCTGCCTTTGTCACTCCCAAGCCCAGTTATTTGGGTGGGTCACCGAATCTCTCCCGCCTCCTGGAACTCCAGGAATAAAATGGAGATATTTGTACTTCATGCATAGGATTTTTCGTGAGATAGTGGGAATTAATGTATGTGAAATAGGTAGAAAATGCTTGTCACAGAGTAAGCAATATGCAACTGCTAACAGAATTTTTCACAACAGTCTCGCATCATGATATGCATCATCTGCGTTTTACACATTGAAGGGAACAAGTCTGACAGTAAGTTACTAGGAAAAAGTAGCCTTTAAAACCCGAACCCAGATATTCTCATTTCGTCTCCAGTAGTTGTGTTTTTTTTTTTAATTTTTAAAAAATTTTTATTTATTTTTGAGAGAGAGACAGAGTATGAACAGGGCAGGGACAGAGAGAGGTTGGGAGACACAGAATCCGAAGCAGGCTCCAGGCTCTGAGCTGTCAGCATAGAGCCCGACCCGGGGCTGGAACTCATGAACCACAAGATCATGACCTGAGCTGAAATCAGATGCTCTATTAACTGAGCCACCCAGGAGTCCCAGTTGTGGTCGTTGCTCTTGTTAATGAAATAAAAGAGGTTCCATTTTACTATGAAACCTGATTTTGCTGATTTTGCACCATGCCAAAAAAATAAATAAAATAATAAAATAAAATAAAATAAAATAAAATAAAATAAAATAAGAGATAACCAAGGGGAAGTCTTGACTTGTTTCCTACACTTATGTTTTTCTATAGTATTTTCTATACTTTCTGGTTTTAGCCCTCCCCTTGGAACACTTTTGTTTGTAACAATTTTATTGTACTCTTGTTTTGCTTTTTTTTTCTTTTTTACTTCCGTTTCCCCAGTGTTAAGCAAAATACCTGGTTATATAAAGGGTATGAAATGAATGCACCCATTTTAGATTTTTGATTCTGTGTTAGTCACTTTCCCTTTCCTTTTGTGAAAGTGATTCTATTTACTGGTGGTAACACCCACACGTGGACCATTTATTTAATTCAGGTGATTCTACCATACTATGAGGAACAAACAAATTGAGTACCCATGGACAGGGGTAGTGTTGTTGATTGCAAAATGTTACCAATATACAGAGATGGGTAGAATTGTTTCAAGTCAGGCTACATTCTATTCTGAGATAAAGAGGTGCTTAACTCTTCCCTGCCTTCTTCATAAAGCTGTGTTTTATTCTTAATGAATATCTAGATTGCATTTCCAGATCCTTGAATGCAAACTGAAGCATATGTTCATGCAATTAATTAAAGATTAATCGAGATTTTAATGTCCTAATATATCTACATGAACTCTTAAGTACATTTTAGTCATTCTTTTTTAAGTGAAAGCACATTCATGAGAAATATTCCCACCTAGATATTTCAATCTTTCTTTTTATTTTACATTATCTTATGTGTCTTTTTCAAATATGAAAAAGACTGTTATAAGAATCGGAACTGTGTGGGAATCCAAATAACAGTAAATAAAAGTTTAATGAGCCATTGCTAATTATTCTTATGTCAAGATGGCTTTTCCAAGGGTTGGTGAATAGTTTCATAACATGGACTGAGTCCGTGCATATTTTAAATTGCATGTGAAACTTGGGGGAATTAGTAACACGTTCAAGGTGGTTTTACTCCATGTTATGAAACAAAGCTCTTTATTTGCCTTTAAAGGTGAAAAAGGAAAGAAGGGGAACAGAAAGGTATGAACATGCTATTGTACAGGAAACAGGGCAAGAAGGATTACTTTACATTCCTCTTGTCTGAAATTATCTATTTCCATTCTATAGCATCTTTGTTTGTCGTTCCCCTGGTTATGTGGTTACACATAGGCTGGCTTTGTTTCCGTATCCAAAACTGTTATCATGTTACCTTTAAAATTTGGCATACAGCAACAGAAGGGGTCAACAGTGCCACCTTCCTCATGGTTTGTATGACTTCATTAGTGAAATAGAACTGTGGGAACCAATTTCCTAGGCGACTCTGAAGTCATTATGAGCAGAAAGGGGACTTTCGTCTCTACTGAAGTAAATAGTTTTAATGCGGTTTGACATTTGAATACATTTAAAGCTTAGGAAGTATTTGGTGGGTTCTTTTGACAGGCTAATGTCAAGATACTTGGAATGTTGAGAAGTACCCCATTTTATAACACATGTTTCATTTCATATGCAAAATCGACGGTGTCTCTAATTTAGGTATGAAAATCAGAAAATTAGATTTTTAAAATAATGTCTAACCTTTAGGACATGACAATCTTGAAACAAATTACAAGGCAATTTCTGTTATTCTTAGACAAAGGTAGACAGAGAGTTAGATGAATAAAATGGAGCGCTTTCTTAGGGAAAATAAAAACTTTTTTTTTGAAACCTTACAAAGAATCAACTGTGAAATTCTGTCGTCTTATGTTCTATGGTTATGGGGATGGGTTGTCATCACAAAGGAAAAATTACCCAAATAAAATTATTCTACCTTAGCCGCTCGACTTTAAAAATATTAAAACAATTCATAAGAATTTTGGTTTTCGTTTATTTTTTTTCTTGAACTTTAAAGCTTGTATGTAAATATACACAATCATCTTCAAATTCAGAAGAGTTTAAGTACCAAAGTCTTCTCCTTGGCACATAGATGCTATCAATACGCAGAAATGAGTCTGTTCTCGTTTATTGCTTTTGCCCGGAAAGTAAGCATATAGGCCACAGTATTTCAGTCTAATTGAAGGCCATATCATTCATGCCGCAAACCACCCCCCCCCTTTCTGTGGAAAGAATTGCATGAAAAATAACTCTGTTCTGCGCCAGATGGTGGGAGCCCAGAAATGAGAAATGGGAGCCGAAGAGGACAGATCAGGTCAGCTGGACCGCCTCCCCCTGCCAGCCCAGTATCCTGAGGGTGACTTGAGGGTCCCCTTCTATCCTGAGTTCAGTAACCATGCTTACCCAGCCCAGGGGCTCTATGTTGCTTTTTAATATCTCACAGACCCTGACATCTTGATTTTGTTTTTACTTATTACCATTTTGCAAAGCTGTTTCTTACAACTCCATGATGTTATTTTAACTATTAAGTATTTCTCCTACCACATGTCACCCAATCTACTTTCCTCTGGTGTTGTCGTGGTCCCCAGTGCTAAGGACATACTCTATCTTTGCAAAGCATGGCAAGGAATTTGGAGGCTCCTGCGTACACAGTACACAGTACAATATGGAATGGATTGTAACTGTTTTATAATGGCTAATTTAATGATAGTGGGCATGCTGTCATATAAACTCGGTGGTGGTCACATAGGTACTGACTGCTTGCAAGCCCTTATTTTTAGGGTGTATTCATTTCCAAGGGCTACTGTAAAGAACTACTATAAACTGGGTGGCTCAAAACAGCTCAGATGTATTCTGTGTCGGTTTTGGAAGCCAGAGGTTAGAAATCAAGGCATTGGTAGGGTTGGTTCCTCCTGGAGTCTCTGAAGAACCTTTTTCTTGCTTCTCTTCTAGGTTTTGGTAGGTTCTGGAAATCCTTGGGTTGTGGGCACATTACCACCATCTCTGACTCTGTCTTCATATGGCATTCTCCCCTGTGTGTTTGTGTCTCTATGTCCAAATGTCCTCTGTATGAGAACAGCCGTCATGCTGGGTTGAGGGCTAACCCTACTCTGATATGACCCCATCTTAACTTGATCACATCTGTAAACTCCCTGTAACCAAATAAGGTTGCATTCACATGGTTTGAGTAGAGGTGAATTTGGGGTGGAGGGAGGATCTATTTAACTCAGTACACATGAGTTGGCATTTTTTTTCTCTAAAGGGCCAAATAGTAAACATTTGTAGGCTTTACAGAACATACAGTCACAGCCACTTTAACCTGCCACTGTCAATACAAGCATGACTGTGTTCCGATAAAACTATTCAATCTCATGAAATACTGTTCTTTTGGTTTTCTTTCTCAACCGTTTAAAACAACCATTCTTGTCTCGTGGGCCATATAAAAACCGGTAGTAGGCCCGATTCGGTCCTCAGGCCCATAGTTCACCAACTCCTGCTTCATGGTCTTATTGATGTACTTGACTCCTCATTTAACATGAAGAGTGGTCATCTGCTATATGTGAAGGAGTCATGGCAGCCACTCTGTGATACGCTGCCTTTTTTTCTGTTTCACATTTGTTGACTGTTACATTTTTGTTAAAATGAAACAAACACACTCTTTAGAAAATCAACAGCTTGAAACGTGAAATGCACATTCCTTTCCTCATTCTTGTTCATTCTGGGTTTCTGCCCCCGGGAGAAACTGCTTCAGTTATTTCCAGTTGCTTTGTTTCCATCAATAGTTAGGTCCATATTTCAAAAAGGCATACTTTCCCAACAATTGCTGTCTTTCAGTTTTTGCCATCAACTAATGTCTTACTAAAAAACAAGTATTTAGATTTCTTAAACTCCCTTCCTCTGCCTTCTGCCATTTACCAATGCTCTCCACTCCTCCATTTTCCCAAAATAACAATTTTGGGTTAAATCAACATTCTTTTCTTGCGTGATCATAATCATGTAAACATTATTCAAAGCTGAGTCACCAAAATGTTGAGACTATATTTCCTTTCTTTTTGTTTTGTTGTGTGTATGTGTGTGACTAATATCCTCATATTTCCGCTCGTTCAGCTTTTAATCAGTAATTAGTTATTAATCATCCGGTCATTAATTCATCCCCAAATTTTCTCAAAAGACTGCGTAAACCGTCTCACTATAGACAAATACAAAGCACGTGTCTCTGTCCCATTTCTGTGCCTGGAGGCCACCCTTCCTGTTGCCTCAACTCACCCCCATTTCCTGCTCTGTGATGGGCCTGTTGCATGGCTAGTGCACTGGGATATCTCTCACCTCGTCACTGAGAACTTTGCCACTTTCTGCCGGGGTTGAAACACGTGTCTTTTCACAATCTTGTTTAAATGGGTCATACCACTCAGTTGCCCCCTGAGAAAGGAGATATCAGTGATAAATTTGCTGAAGTGTTTTTCACCTCCAAACCAAATATACTAAAACTGAATTATACTAAATAGATAATTTGATTGTACAGTGAATTCTAAGTTAGAAATAACATTAACTATAATTGTGAAGACACATCTTTTTCTAACTTCTGACTTTGAGGATTGCTGTTGATAAGTGTGAAACTGTTCTGATACCTGCTTTTTGGTATTTTTTTAAACACTTTTGGAGCTTTATAAATCTTGTCTTTAAGCCTGAAGTTTTGGAATTTCAAAAGATATGTTTCGGTGAGAGTCCTTTCTCCCCCCCACCCCCCCCCCCCGCCTTGGTGTTGGCGATTACTTGGTGCTGTTTGCTTGCTGAAAGTTCGTGTCATTTTGCTCTGAGAAGTGTTATTGTGGATATATTATATACATAATACGTGTGTGTATAAATATATAGATAAATAATATATGTATGTAATATATAAAGCGTATTTAATGTAGGTTATAAGATAGAGCTTACGTATATAAATATGTATAATATAGTTTATATGTAGACAACACATAAGTGTAATGGATAGTGCTGTAGAAGGTGCACACACTGAGTTCATGTTATTCTATTCTCCACTTTGCTTCCTCTGCCTGGAACTTCTGTCACTTCTTTTATTTTGTTATTCTATCACACTTATAAATATGAGTCAGATATTTTGCATTCTGAATTGATTTCATACTGTCTTCTCTCTCTTGTTTTCCCTGATTTTTTTTTTTGTTTATTCTTCTTTCTTGCAGAAGTCTTCAGTGTTATTTTTACTTTCAAACCCTTCATTTGTGGTTCATTTTCTGCTTCCATATTGTTACTCTCCATGCATTCTTTCCTGTTCTTTGAATAGTTCTTTTTTTTGTTTGTTTTGTTTTACAAAACTCTGTTTTTTCCTCATGGATACATTGTCTGTTCTCTTTCTGAGGATGCTATAGTTTCTTGTATTTTCTTCTGCTCCCCTTCCCCCCCCCCCCTCCATGCTTCCTCTGAGTTCTGTTGTTCTATTTATTTTGGCTTCTGCTTTTTGTGCCCGGGGGTTTCTGCTCATTGGAAGTTCTGTGCATGATTTGGAGTCCATTAAATACAGATATGTTGTTTTCTTGGGGAGTGCTTCCAAGATATGGTTTTCCAAGATCTTTTCTTTTAAGCAGTCAAATACCCTCTAGGTAATTATCTAATTTGGTGGATATAACCTTAGATCCCAACATTCTAATAGCTATGCGGAAGGGCGGAAGGCAGCCTGACTTTCACTTAATGTTCTGCCTGCTGCCATTAAAAGGAGGTTCTTTCCACCTTCAACATGCCATCCATTCTCCTTTCCAGAGATTCCTCAGCTGACACCGAGTGTCACCTTTAGTGGGAGACATAAACATTTATTTAAAGTATAGACTCTGTTGAGTCACGTACATATTCTGTTATTTTTGTCCCCCTTGAATTATTTCAGCATCAGGCTTATTCTAGGCTATAGGTTGTTTTTCAAATTGCCTTTAATGGTAATGGGGTCATGTAATTTGTTTTAGCTCAAGACTGTTGACTTGTGGGCATATATATTTTATCTTATTTAGTCCTATTTCAGTCAGTATATTGTATCAATCTCAGTCTCCTAGATAAGGATTAAATTTTAATGTATAAAGAGCATATTTTCAACATCTACTACTAATTACTACTAATAAAATAATAATAATAATAATAATACTCTTAGTGGAGTAAAGTTCATTACTACTTTTTTTTTCTGACTGAAAGTATCAAAAGAGAAGCATAAATGCCGAAACTGCCCTAAGAGAAATGTGTATAAAATAGTCCTGTTCTTTCTCAAGTCTTCTTCCAAACATCTTTCCTTTATACTCTTCTCTTTCTAAAAATCTGAAGCCCAAGGAAGACCAAAGATGTTATGTCAGAAGACATATCACCCATCACTGTCTTCTAGACATCAGACAGACTCATCTTGTATAGACAAAGACTAATGGCCAGGTTCATCATCCATTGGGTTGATCTACAGAAACTTCAGGAATTTCTTCTTTATGTGCCCAAGGACATCTCATAAAAAAATGACACTTGGCTGATTTCACTTCTTATAACAGAGAAAACAAGAGCTGTACTCAGATAAAGCAATACATTTGATTCTAAGGAAGGGTTAGGTTCTACTTGGTTTATGGAGTTGTGTGGGTGCTCTGTCCACACACCATTTGATTTAGTCATCTCTGATCATTTTTCTTTTAACTTTCAAATATAATGATGGAGTTAAGACCTTGAATCTGAAAATAATAATGTAACTACTATGTTAATTGGATCACCAGCTGTTTTGATTTAATTTGTTTCTTCTTGGGCATGAATTGAAACTATATGATGTGACGTAGGACATGACCATGTAGGGTGTGAAGCTAAGATATGAAGAGTATCGTAGAAAAAGAGGTTTTCTTCGAAGTAGAAGAAACTCTGGATTATCAAGTCAGCCCTAAATTAACAAATGAGTAACATGAGATGCTCAGAAGCACAGACACACTTAGATGTGGACCTATATTTGAAGCTCTGGAATCCCGGGTTAACATCCTAGCAAATGTAATTCATTCTAATTACGATTCCTTCTTTACATGTAGGAGGAGCTCTTGCTGAGATAGTCTCACAAACTACTAGAGGACTACCTAAACTAAACTGAAAGAGACCCAATATTCCCTCTGCTGCTTATAGTCCAGGCAGTGTATTTCTTAAGACCTTTAAGACTGTTAACACCAACAAAGTAGTGTTTATGTGTTTATTGCAATAAAATAATTAACTCAAGTAACTGCTACTAAATAATTCCCTTTATGATTTGAAATATATGATCCCTACCACTTTACTAGGAAGATCTTGAATGTTTAAAGTCACTTAGATTCTAGATTTCATATTTTATATTTGAGTATAAATTTATATTTATAAAATGCCCTGAAGTAGATGCCATCAGCATTCCCTACCCCACCCCCATCATAAATCTGGGAATTCTGAGTTCAGAACAGTTTAAACTTTTCCCCTGAAGATTATAGCGCTTGCAAATGGCCAGCCTGAAACTCTATTCCAGGTGTTCTCTTATTTATTTATTTATTTTATTTATTTTTAATTTTTTAATTTACATCCAAGTTAGTATATAGTGCAATAATGATTTCAGGAGTACAGTCCAGTGATTCATCCCCTACATATAACACCCAGTGCTCATCCCAACGAGTGCCCTCCTGGATGCCCATCACCCATCTAACCCACCCCCCACCCAAAACCCCTCCAGCAACCCTCAGTTTGTTCTCTGTATTTAAGAGTCTCTTCTGGTTTGTCCCCCTCACTGTTTCTTATGTTTGCTTCCCTTCCTCTGTTCCAGAAGTCCTGATAAATTATGGGTAAATGTTATAGAAAAGTTGGGGATGAGGTGGAATTGATATTGAATCCAGGTTAGGTTTTACTATATTCCAAATTCCAGTCTGTGTTCCTAAACAGGAGCTTTGAGCTTGAGCAAAATAGTTGAGAAAAGCAGAGAGTGGAGACTTCGATAAGATTGTAAAATTTATCTTTGTTTCAATAATGAAACGTAATGGCTATGAATTTGAGCTTTTTCTCTTTATTCTTAAAATATATAATACCCAATGTCCTCGACATGCTAATAACAATCATTAAATTTCCAAATTAACACTAATAAATAGCTTACAAAATGAGAAGCAAAATTAATGAATATCATCATCATAATTCTTCACCAAAAGACGGGGCTTTCCATTTCTTTCATTACATGTGTTATCCTTTTGTTTATGAAACACTCTCCATGTATTTGAAATGATACAGGATGTGAGGGTAGGTATTAATGTCCTTATTTTTTAATAAAAATAATTGAAGCTTAAGAGATTAAATGATTCGTCCATTATCAAAGGATTTAAAGTGGCAAAGTCAAGACTATGAACTCCTGACACTGTTTCCATAATGATTTCATTTTTAATTACAAAGTAATTACAAAGGATCTTATTTTTATTCATTGCTCTCAAAAAACCCGGAATGACAATAATACAAAGCAGAAAGTGAATGCCCCTTCCTCATGACACTTGGCTTTTCAGTGTCACCCTGAGAAATGATCACTGTTTATTCCTTAGCCCATCTATTCTGAATCGTAACTGTACTCTTCCCGTTAGTCCCACTTTCTTGAAATAACCGTTTTACCTCTTCTGTCTTCTGCTCCAGTTATTTTTCTAGTGACTTTCATGACTCTCCATTGCAAGATACTTCTCTATCTTGCATAATCAACCATTTTAAAAATGTTGATTGATTTCCCATTTTGAAAGGTGAAGAATGCAACATTTTTACCCGTTATGTCTTTTTCCAGGTTCTAATTTCTGTCAGTCATATTTTAAAATAAAAAAACATGCCTCTCAAAAATGAATAAATGTTAAAAAATTTTTTTAAAAAAAAGGAGGGGCATCTGGATGGCTCAGTTTGTTAAGCGTCAGACTTCGGCTCAGGTCATGATCTTGCAATCTGTGAGTTCGAGCCCCACATCAGGCTCTGATGAGCTGACAGCTGACAGCTCCGAGCCTGGAGCCTGCTTCAGATTCTGTGTCTCCCTCTCTCCCTCCCCTACCCCACTTGTGCTTGCTCTCTCTCTCTCTCTGTCTCTCTCTCTCAAAAATACATAAATGTTAATAAGAAAATAAAATTAAAATAAAAAACATCCTGGGGTGCCTGGGTGGCTCAGTCAGTTGAGCATCCAACTCCGGTTCAAGTCATGATGTTGCAGTTGGTGAATTCCGGCCCCATGTCGGGCTCTATGCTAACAGCTTAGAACCTGGAGCCTGCTTTGGATTCTGTGTCTCCCTCTGTGTCTCTGCCCCTGCCCACCTGTGCTCCATCTCTCCCAAAAATAAGTAAAATGTCAAAAAAAATTTTAAATAAAATTCCTTTTGGCTAGCATTATGGTTGTGCATATAATATACTTAAGATATTGTAACTTTCCACTATGCAAAGTGAAATATTGTGGTATCCTTTTTTTCCACCTATCATTTTTCCTTCATCCCATCTCCCAACTTTTGTTTGATTCACCATGACTTGCACATTATCAGGCTTTGTAGCATGTACATCCCTACCACCACCCCAATTACCGCTTCTGTGCATTGTGGAAATTGACTCTAACAGTTGAAAAAGAATGGCAGGTCTTTACATATTATATACTGTGAAATCAAGATGTGTATTTGGGGCCATGGAAGTGACATAATCTTATTCTATTAAAACACAACTTTACAAAACACAAGCACACATTTACAGAGTTTCATGAGACGTTTGAAGACATGTCCCCTATGGATATACCCCTATATCTATAAGGGCTACATCTAGTGCCTTTGATGAGAATTCTGATGCCAGTCTGATCATTCCTTTGTAAGCAAAAATTCATTCCTTTGAAAGCTTTTAGTGATTTTTTTTCCCTTTTTTCCTTTATATTTGATGCTCTGGAGTTTCACCAAGGTTATTCTGAGTGTAGGCTACCTACTTACTCTTAGCTCATTGCTCCTTATGGTATACTGACGTCCTTTCTGGCTAGAGAATTGTGTATGTATGTACAAGTTTGGAAGGTGGGTGTAGAAACCTGACGGAGGCTGTTTAATGCATGCCACAGAAGCAGTGTTACAATAAGACCTGAGGACAGATCTCCAAAATTTGGAATCTCAAGACACTGCTTTATACTTATTTCATTAATATTTTCATATGAAATCACATTAGTCGAAGGTGTATCAGTATGAAATGAAAATATAATGCTAACATTTTAAAATAGCTTTTTCTTTAAAGGCAAATAAACATATCTACATGCAGTCAATTATGATTTCTGCTTTTGTTCATTTGATCCGTATTATTTTTTCTAGAGGGTGCTGCTATACTTCTGTAATATGTGATATCATGTTAGTTTGGATATAACTGTTCTATTTAACAAAGTGAACATAAAAAACAAACCATAATTCACCTACTTAAATTTACTCTCATAGAGAAAGAATTTAGGAAACATTTCTTTCCTTGAGTAGTCTTTGATAATACTATATTTTTAACTTTTTAAATTGTTCTTTCTTTTTTTTTTTTTTTATTTGCAAGAGAGATAGAATGTATGAGTAGAGGAGAGGAGGAGAGGGAGAGAGAGAGAATCTTAAGTAGGCTTCATCCCCAGCACAGAGCCTGACGTGGGGTTCGATCCCACAACCCTGGGTTCATTACCAAGTCAGAATCAAGAGTCTGGTGCTCAGTCAACTGAGCCACCCAGGCACCCCCAAATACTGTATTTTTAGAAGTATTTTTGTTACCATTGTTATTAGTTAATCCCATGTTCTGAAAACTAATCATGAACAGAACACATTATTTTAGATCTGAGATCTTTAATTTCACAGTAAAGTCAGGCTGGTAAATGGATAATAGTTAATTATTTCAAGTTGGTAAGGAAATCATCTTACTACATCAGGTTCAAGGCATGTCAACCCATTCTTTGTGGATCTTTTTATCTGGGATAGTTCAACAGCCCTGGATACCTGTTCTAAGGAACTGTCAGTAAATAGTACACCTCACAGCTGGGAGTATAATCTGGTGTGATTTACATGCTGGAATCACAAGCAAACTGGATTGAGTGTCCTCTAACCTTTAAACAGTTACTTCTAATGGTTAATAAAATGTTTGGCACTATCGAAATGAGTAAATTATATTCCTATCATAGATTCTTTTTTTTAATTTTCAAAGCCAAAAAATAGTTTAAGCTATGAATAACTTTGAAATACATGAAAAATTTTATAGGATAGCTGTTTAAGTTTTTAAATTATTACTCAGCATTTGTAGTGTGTACTCTATTTGCTTAAAGACAACCATAAGACTCTGCCCAATCCTGACAGTTTCATATGTATATATATGGAAAGAGAAACAAAGGATATGTAAAAATAAAATACAACTTTATGTGTGTATCAAAGTAAATAATGTATTGTATTTACATAACAGATATGGTATAGATAGTATTGATGGATACAGAACATTATATATATATATGTATATATACAGAGAGAATATATATACTATCTAGAGAGAACATATTATATAATTACTAGAAAAATGTGCCAAAGTGTTAACAGTTAATATCTTTAATTAGTAAAATCAAGTGAATTTTATTATTTCAATTGGAGCTTTCTGTGTCTTCTAAGATTTGAACACGTGTTACTTATTTTTAATTTTTTTCAACATTTATTTATTTTTGGGACAGAGAGACAGAGCATGAACAGGGGAGGAGCAGAGAGAGAGGGAGACACAGAATCGGAAACAGGCTCCAGGCTCCGAGCCATCAGCCCAGAGCCTGACGCGGGGCTCGAACCCACGGACCGAGAGATCGTGACCTGGCTGAAGTCGGACGCTTAACCGACTGCGCCACCCAGGCGCCCCTCACGTGTTACTTTTTAAAGTAGATTCCACACACGCTTGCAGGTGTGCACGCGCGTGCTCTCTCTCTCTCTCTCTCTCTCTCTCTCTCTCTCTCTCTCTCTCTCTCTCTCTCTCTCTCTCTCTCTCTGTCACACACACACACACAGTATAGATTCTTTGTTCAAAAAACAACTTTTTGAAATATCAAATACCCCTTTTCACAGATCAGTCTGATTGTTTGCATAAACAGATTAGAAGCATGTGGAATTAATTTTCATAGAAATGCATTTCGACTCAAACATTTTTAAAGAACAGAGTCTTCAGGAATTTTTTACAGTTTAATTTTATCCCCCAAACAACATTTGGCTACCTAATTATAATGTATTTTGAGTACAGTAGGTGATTTGGAAGAACTGTATTTAAAGAAATAGGCAGCTTTGAAAGGCTATAACATTTTAATACTCTGAAATCCTTACATGATTTTCCGTGAACATTTGAATATAATCACTAGTCACATTTAATTAGCCCACAGTAGTTAAAAATACGGAAGTAAGTACCAATGAAAGTGAGAAAACGCCACTGTTCTGTAATTACTAAATGATTTCAATTGCTGTTAGAATAATCAGGTGTTTTTAAAGTTATTCATAGTTTTAAGCGTCTCTAAGATACCTGTTACACGCAGCATTTACTGAAAACACGTTTTAACTCTGGCCATCTATGAGTTGCAGCGCCTGGTTCATCGAAGGATGCAGAAGTAAAGCCACACACACGGAGTCTGTCACCGTGACTGCGTGGTATTCCTGTGTCTGCTGCTTTGCGTGGCTTCTCGGATTGAGAAAAAAGTTAAACCTAAAAATTCATTTACGGGCTGAGGCTTTGACAAAGGTAGCAGATTAGTCTTAATGTTTTTCATTTGTTATGACAAAAATGAAAAACTACATTTATATTGGATGACAAATCATGATATGAAGAAAATAATTTTTGAAAATGTTTTCTTGCACATGAATTTTTAAACGTATGTTTCTAAGCAAAGCAATTTTTAAATAAAATTGAACATTGGTACAGGACCACTCTAGATGTTTCACTTCGAGCCGACCGTTTGGAAAGCTGATTATCTTAGCAAACGCCATTGTTCTTACTTTCAATATTGCCTTCTTGCCATCCTAGCTTTTCACTAATTTAGCTTAAATTCCTTCTGTGTGGTATGTCTTGCCACCTGTAACTGCCTTCTACTCTATGCCACTTTTTTACCCTCTATTTTATTGAAATTCCCTTTTTCTTTAACTCGTCATCTCCATAGTTTCTAGGAATTAAGTTTTTTTGAAATATAGTTCTAAGAAACAAAGCATGCAACATTAAATTGAAGGCATTATGCTAAAATCGTAGTATTTAAATTTCTTCGTGAAAAGCCTGTCTTCCGTACTCCCATTTTTCTGTGAGCTTTTTGCCTTGTTCTTCCGGGTACAACTTATGGCTGGGAATTCAAAGACTTAAAATAAGATGCCCCTCTGTGACTTGGGATTGATATTCTTGTTATACCTAAGATTTATGTTTTATCTGAGTAAGACTATTTGTTAGTGATGATATGGCTACCTTGCTAGAAAGAAGTAGAGAGAGCTGTTTAAATCTGTGTCTACATCCATGTATTTTTAGAGTATCCATCAGAATACATGAAATGAAACCAACAATAGTACCACCAAATAAAACAGTGAAAACCCATCAAAACTGAGCAAATGTAAGAAAGATAGCTTCTAAAATGTAAAATACAAAAATAGGATTTGAGGAATTTGTTATTTGATGTCATTCAATTACCTACAGATTTATAAGTTTAGCTTTTAAAAATATAGCCTTTGGGCCCCCTGGGTAGCTCAGTCGGTTAAGCGACTGACTCTTGATTTGACTCAGGTCACGATACTACGGTTCATGGGATTGAGCCCTGTGTCGGGCTCTATGCTAACAGAGCAGAGCCTGCTTGGGATTTTCTCTCTCCTTCTCTCTCTCTGCTCCTCCCTTGCTGACATGCACACACACACACTCTCTCTCTCAAAGTAATAAGCATTTCTAAAAAAAATAAGAATACAAATATAGCCATTGAATGCCAATCAAGTGTTAGGCTCTAAGTGTATTTTTACACCCCCTAGCTTTCACCCTTTGTGTGGTACAGGTACCATTAGTTGTAAAGTGAACTAATTTAGGCTTAGGCTTTTTAATACCTTTATGAAACTTGTACAGCTGGTTGCTCTTAGAAAACATGAGAAATTATTTACTTAGGTAAAAAGTAGGAATCTCTTGCAGATTACTAAAAAGTACTAAATATTAGCAAGAACATTAGAAGGGCTTTAAGATCAACCTTACTTTATACTTTGGCATGTTTCTTGCCTTCTTTAAAAGTATGTATCACACTGGGTGTTGTATGGAAACCAATTTGACAATAAATTTCATATTAAAAAAAACTATCATAAACAGGTGCCATTTAAACACCTGTAATCCAATAATATATAAAAAGAAGGATATCAGACAATATTTTTGGAAAGTTAATGCCCCATTTGATGAAATAATAGACATATATAATAAATACTTTCTTATAGTGACATATCAGAAAGACTAGAAACCCCGTATGAATTGTGTGTATTCTGGAACCATGGGCATCAATCCACTGATTAACATTATGAAGTCCCTTAATTTGGAGTTGATTTGTATATATCACTACAGAGGTGGGAGCAGTGGTTCAGGATTCACATCCCTGAATGATGAAAGAAAAATGTGTAATAGGTGTTCTATTTATTTGGTGGGAAACTGGCTAAAAGGGAGTGATGCCAATGCAAGGAGCTGTCTCTCTAATCGTAGAATTCTGTATTTAGAAATAAAATTTTCATCTATAATCGACCTCATTAACATCATTCAGAACACAATTATTTGTCCCTAATGAGCGTCTGCCATGTACTAGTCGTTTGTCACATTTAAGCGAAACAGTAAATAATGTCAAATATCAAGGCATGTACCTATATATGCAAATATACGTATAGTTGTGTATGTTTATGTGATTGTGTTTAAAAAATCTTTTTGAATACATCCATGCATCATATTGGGTATGTTTGTGCTTATATGTCAGTCTTTTACTCTGTATTAACTGTCTATTGGAACTTAAAAAATGGGTATTTATTCCCAGAAGTGAAACTGCTAGAACATATGGTCGTTATATTTTTTAAATTTTTGAGCAACCTCCGTTCTGTCTTCCGTCATGGCTGTACCAATTGACATTCCTACTGACAATGACGAGGGCTCCTTTTTCTCCACATCCTTTCCACTCTTGTCATCTCTTGTCTTTTGGATGATGGCCATTCTAACAGGTGTGAGGGATATTTCATTGTGGATTTAATTTGGTTTACCCTCATGATTAGCACTGTTGAGCATCTTTTCATGCATCTTGACCTTTTGTATATCTTCTTTGGAAGAATGTCTATTTAGATCCTTTGCTCATTTTCTAGTGATTTTTTTTTGGTTTGTTTTGTTTGCTGTTTGGTCGTAGGAGTACTTTACATATTTTGGATATTGATCTCTTATCAAATATGTAGTTTGCAAATATTTTTCCCCCATTCGGTAGGTTGTCTTTTCACTTTGTTGATGGTTCCTTTTGTTGTGCAGAAGCTATCATATAATCCTGCAACTCCACTTCTGTGAATATATCCAAAGGAAATGAAAACACTAACTCAAAAAGATATCTGCACCCCCATGTTTATAGCCCCCATTATTTACAATAGCCAAGACAGGGAAACAAACTAAGTGCCCATCATTAAATAAATGGAGAAAGAAGGTGTGGTACATATACAATGGAATTTATTCAGTCACAAAAAAATAAGTAAATTTTACCATTTGTGAAAACATGGATGGACCTTGAGGACATTGTGCTAAGTGAAATAAGTCAGACAGAGAAAGGCAAATACTGTAGCATCTCACTTACGTGTGGAACCTAAAGCAAGCAAACAAACTCAGTAAAAACAATCAGACTTGTGGGGGCACCTGGGTGGCTCAGTCGGTTAAGTGTCGGACTTGAGCTCAGGTCATGATCTCATGGTTCCTGAGTTCCAGCCCTGTGTCGGGCTCTGTGCTGACAGCTCAGAGCCTGCAGCCCGCTTCCGATTCTGTGTCTCCCTCTCTCTCTGCCCCTCCCCCGCTCATGCTCTGTCTCTCTCTGTCTCTCAAAAATAAATAAATGTTAAAAAAATTGCTAAAAAAAAGAGAGTAAATCCAGTTTTCATAAGAAGGAGAATTTTTTTTTCTATTTTTCTTCCTTTTTATTGTATCTATATGAGAAGATGAATGTTAGCTGAACCTATTGTGGGAATCACTTCACATCATTTATAGTGTATGTAAATCAAACCATCATGCCATGCACCTTAAACTTAAAAAGAAACAATAGATTAAAAAGTTATTAACTATAACAGCATATGTTTAAAATGAGTATTTATTATCTCCCAGTTTTGAGAGTCAAGAATCTGGGAATGACTTAACCATGTGGTTATGGCTCAGGTCTCTCATGGGGTTGTAGCCAAGCTGTTGGCTGGAACTTCAGTCTCCTAAGACTTAACTGGAATTGAGAGTTTTGGTGCCAAGCTCACTCACTTGGTTCTTGGAAGGCCTGAGTTTTTTGCCAAATAGTCCTCTCTATAGGGCCCTTGACATAGTAGCCGGCTTACCACAGCAAGGGTATCCATGAAACAGAAGCAGAGAACCTCCAAAATGGAAGCCACAATGTCTCAGAAGTGACATTCTATCACATCTACCGTAGGCTATTGGTCACACAGAGCACCTCTGGCAAAGTGTGGGACGTGGCCACCCAGGGGTGTGAATACCAAGAGGTGGGATTGATTGGGAGCCATCTGGGAGGCCAGCTACCACATACTCTGAGCATGGACACCCCAAGACCAGTGGTCATATGCTGTACGACTATGTTCTCAATTTCTAGCAACAGTTCTGGGCATAATAAAGAAGTGCTTCCTCTCTGCCTCCCTCCCTGATAACACAAACATATGTTTCTACTGTAGAATCTTAAATAGGCTCTCAGGAAAAGCTTAGCTAATTCCCCAATTTTTAAAAACGCGCGCAACTGAAGTAGGAAAGGTGAGGTAAGCAGTAAAGTGTCACATAGCTCTTCAGGAACATAATCGGTGTTTCTTGACTGTGTCCCAACATGTTTTCACAGTAGCATGCTGACATTTATTATTTTTAATAATAAATTTTTGTTTTTATTATTTATTTTTATTTTATTATTTATTATTAATTGTGCTTAATCCTAATAAGTCTTACATTCATGTGATATTTAATCAGGACAAATGCCTGAAATAATGGTTGACTGATTCCCTGAAGAGCTTTTAACTCTTACAATTCTGGTATCTGGTCTTCTTTGTTTTAATCTTGGTTCATTCTGATAGCCATCTGAGTGGGCAGATAGGACCCAGCTCTGCCTTTGCCCTCCTATTTTTTACATTGCCACTAGGGTTTGCCTCCTAAAACTCAAATTTGACCTGGTAAATTACATCCTCAGTTTTCGCAATGGACTCACCAGGTTATATACTCAGTACTAAATAATACTACAGTATAGGTAAATCTTCAGATCAAAGTCTTTGGTATTTATTTATATAGGGAAAGGGGGAGAGAGAGGTGTCCAGAAAAAGAAAAGTGTGAGAGAGAACACATGTGTTTTTTTAAGGGACTCTACATGGAATACTCCTGTAGAGCTGAGAGATAGATTTCAATAGATGGTTCAGAAAGGCCCATTGTTTGAACAGAAAAACCACAGAGCAGGATGCATTCTCCTAGAGAAAGTATAAAAAGCAGTTACGGGTAATGCAAAAATGATTTTTTTTTGTAAAAACTTATCTTAATAGTTATTACAGTTAATATTCCAAAGACAAGTGTCTGCATTTTATAGCAGGTCCAAGGAAGCACCAAGAATGTGAAATACTTCTCTGTTTTTTAAGCCACAGTGAATTTAAAGCATTTTATGCTATGAGAATATACATGTCTGCATACATGTGTCAATATTGCTAATATGCATATGTGTGTGTGCATATCTATCTGTGCATATAAGCTGATTTCCTTGGATAGGGCTTCTGTGAGAAAGAATGTGTGGAAAAAAATCCACTAACAAATTAGATACATGCTTGGAGATTGTTTTCTACCAGTTCTGAGTGGAGAGGGTTAACAGGTGGGACAGCCTTGAGGCTGGTATAGCCAGGATGCCATTACAGTAAATGAGGTAATACTGTTTTGCCGAGACTGGGTAAAGGGTAGCTTAGAAAGGATGAACTCAAGCTGGAGGCAGATCTAAATTAATTAACTCCAGATAGTCAGAGATTCTACTGTGAGAAAGCAGTGGCTGAAGCCAGGACTCAAATTGTACTTTATCATGTTGGGAGAAGAGCAAAAGAATACATATCTTGCTGTGATGCAGTTTGGTCAGGCAGCGATATTAGATAACTCTGGGTCAAATATAATTTATAATTAGTTATAATTGCTTGAAAGCCCCTCTAATTAGAAATTTTAAATTGGCAATAAGTCCACAAGCATTAAAATAGTTGCAAGGTTTGCTTAAAATGGATAAGAAATGTTTGAAATAATCAAGCAGAGTGATCACTATTATATTCCTTTTACAAAGCTTTGTATTAATAATTACTTTTTGGCTTCTTTGGACTTTCTAAAGTATGAATGAATGGACTATCTCTTAGATCTATGGTGGGGGAGCAAATAACTCTTAGATTCTCAGAGTATTAACTCTTTCTATACTTTACATGAAGTGAAAAAAATAGGAATTTCAAAACTTATCTGTTCTATCAACAAACATACTTTCCATTCTGGGAATGGCTTTGCAGAGCTATGAAAAGCTGTTCTCATGACAGAAGTCATAGAGAAGTGAATAATACACTTATCCAGAGGAAGAGATTGATCAGACATTGACTCAACAAATTTATAAATTCTTTTCCTGTTGAGTCCCTAATGTGTGGTTTGAGCCTCTCATGCACATTTCCTCACCATTGGTGTTCAATAAAGTAGTGAACTCACTCATGCAATTTAACTTTCACTACTGCAAGCTATATATAAATAGTTCTAGAAAAAGCCATATCAATACATTAGTTAGAAAGAACTACAAACGCATCTATCCAAATGGGTCTGGCCCTCAGTTGATTCCTGGAAGCCCTTTATTTCTCCAAACCGTACCTGACCTCCTCACGTTGGCGCTCCATGGCGGTAATGCCACGTTTTCTACACAATGTTTAAATCCTTGAATTTACCTTTAGCCTTTTCTTGCCTCTTGTAAGTGAGATTCAAGCCCTGTCGTGTAAACACTCAACTTTTCTCCTTTCAAATTATCCCAGCAAAAGAAGGCATTCAGCTGACAAGCTTAGCCCTCAAACAAATCCACAGGAACTGGAAGAGATTGGTAATTCTGATGGAATCATGATGACTGATAATTAAGTTTTGCTTATGTTCAGCTTTCTGTAGCTTCAAAAATGATTGAAAATACCTGGACAAAAGTGATGAGAAGAACTAGTTGTACTGACACATTCCTAAGTTGGGCTGCAGGTTTGGTAACCATGTAAGAAAACATTTTACAAATAGATGGCAAATGTCTTCTTCCCACTAGGGTTCAGTATACAGACCGGATGCTCAATCTTAGTGCAGGCACCCAACCAGAAGTGAGACCATGCCAGCCTGAGGAGGCCTCTCTGGTAACTTTGTGGGCATCGGGCACCAGGCAACAATCGGGATTATGGCTGGACACAGCAGTGGTGGAATTCAGGAAGATACCACAAGGTGTACGATGAGCAGCTGAAGTCTCAGTATAAGAACTCATTAAAGATTTCATTAGAAGGGTGTTGATCAACCCCCTCCCCCCAAACACAAACACCACAATCCTCCCTGACTGACTGACTGACCCAGTGAATGTCCTCCCTCCTTTCCTTCCTTCTGGGCAAGGTGCCTTGCACAATTTATATTCAATAAACATTGGTTGACTTGAAGGTATACTCAAGATACTTAAGTTCAACCAAAGAATTTTATCCCTTTCCATTTTTTAGACCTTTATTTGTATATTTAGTAGAATAGGAAGATCTGACATTATTTGTTATAATTTAAAATTGGTGTGCAAATGTTAAAAAAATAAAATTGTCCCTTTTTTTTTAAAAAGTGAGATAACAAACAAAATAGGTATTTGTGTTATCAAAATGAGAAAGTATTGTGTCGTTGTTCTAAAGCTTGATGTTTTGTCAAAGTCACCCGCAGCTGGTCAGTAGCTAAGCTCCTTCTTGCTTCAGAAGCACTGTGCAGAGTCAGGCTGCCATTAAACACCAAAGGCTGAATTCAGCTTAACAGAAAAGACGAAGTGGTGACCGAGGGTGGAGTTATCTCCTAAATTGGTGTAACTGAAACTCTCTAGTATTCCCAGAGTGTGCCTTCTGTCTCCCTTAATAGACTAAACATATGTGTCTTTTCAATCACTTAGGAAAAGATGTTATGAAATAACTATAGTCATAAATGGGCCATAGATGGTTTTAACATAATATCATAATCCATTCATAATTTCTAATTGACTTTCAAATGCATCACAGCTAGCTAAGATATTTATTTTTAATGACATTATCCAGCAAAGGTCATAGAAGAAATCATGGATAGTTTCTGTTCAATGTTACAAAAATAACATTATGGTCATCTATTTGGTTTTCCAAAGAATAATAATGTGTTTCTCCCTCTAATTTAAAGTTTTTGCTTGCATTACATTCTTATTAGCTAAATGAAAGGAGAATGCTATTTTTCAATAGAATTGCATGCCATTTTCATTTTGAAGTGATGTTATTTTCCTTCTCTACGGTGGCATTATTTGTTCTAGACTGACAATCATTTATTATGATCAGAGTCCCCCTTGGGTGTGGTGGCGGGGTCTCATTTTGCATGTCTGCAAAATATCACTATCATCATTAGGTTAGATTCTGTCCAATGAAACAGAGCAGTGCATTTAAAAGAAAAAGATAAAACATTTGCTCTTTGGCTGACTAGATTGGTTGCTTTATTTTGGTGATCTGTTTGGTCTGTATACTTCATTTCATAGCTCTCTCTTAAGAAATTTTACTTGCGATATTGGAGTTAGATTTTTGTCCGGTAATGACCTATATTTTAATAATTGTAGGATGTATTTTTACACTTATTTAATAACATCTTTTAATAGTTGAATGTTCAAACACGTAAAAACACAGATACTACAGTCTCTAAACTAAGGCAGTGTTCTTTACTAGGCTTGAGTTGCGTGACTCTTGAGAGTCTAATGAAAAGCCACAGATAACCCCTCGGTGTTGTTGGGACACAATCCAAAGCCCCCTTTCAGTGCTAGGAAGAAATTACAGTGGTGTTATGATAAATCTTTTGCATGTTTATTTGCTTCTGGTTGAGAAAGCAGAGTTTTCTGCTTCTCTTAATCCTTTACTTGCTGATGAGGGTCCAGGTCATTCCTCAGAACAGGACCCACAGGACATCCTTCAGCCCATCACCAGATCCTGGGTGCATCTTTACACTCAGGAGAAAAAGCCACAGGTATTAAAGCAACTCATCAAATATAGTCATTTCTGACTGTGACTTTTATGATAGCTGACATGAAAAAGAGGAGGAAAGAGACAGGGAAGAGTTGAGAGCAACTTTCTGGAGTAGAGAAGGGTTTCTGGTTTTACAAAGATTCCTAGAATCCCCCTCCCCCTGCCTGCACACACACACACACACACAAAAGCCTATCTTACAATTCACAAAAATGTGGGATTAATTCTCTCTGTCTCCACAAGTGTCTATTATTTGAGATAGAAAGTATCAGTGCTTCTTTTTCTGGTACCTGGCATAATGTTGCTTGGGCTATATAATATGGATAAATTACAGAATCTCGTTTGCCCAAGAAGAATGTTTTGGAAGAAACTCTTAAGAAAATGTCCTTATCAAAAGAAGGGAGATATTAATCCATTCTCATCGTTAACTACCAACTCCACTCAAATATTATATGTTCGATGTGATAAACAATCAAAAGGCCAGAATTGGAACACTTGATATCCTTCTTTATTCCCCTTCCCCAAAGTGGTTTTGCCAGGACAAAAGTAATACATGCAGTTTCAACATCACTGATCATTTTACCTGGTCTCCACTTTCAAACATATTAGCTGTACTTGTCTCAACAAAGACTTAGTGAAAGGGATTCTGTCCTGAAATGATTATATTTCATAGTCATATGCCTCTTTCACTTATCTCTACCTTTTTCATTTAGCCACAAATATTTTTTGAGATTCACCAGCACTCTTAGTCTACAGATTCTCTTTTACCAAAACACTAATCGTTATTTCTTTTCCTGAAACTTTTAATATCTCTCTATTTTTTTCACTTGACATTTTAATATCATACTGTCTTCTATCAACTTCCAAATCCATTCAAATAATTACCTAAGTACTCTGGTCCCAGGTTATATTTTAATTTTCTAGATGTTTAGTGTGTGTGTGTGTGTGTGTGTGTGTGTGTGTGTGTGTGTGTGTGAATTTTCTCATTGCTTGCTGATGTTTTAAATACAAGAAAACATCACATTTGCTTAAGCCACCTGGGGCTCTCCCTTCACGGGCAGATGAACATCCCCTACATCCCAAGTCATAGTTCTTACGTATCCTCAGTTCTGCTGTGTTTCCCTGCCAGTTTCCATGAAAATCCAAATGCATCATGAAAACTATTATTTTTGCAACCTAAGTAATTTGAGGAGGTAACAAATGACCATTTCTCATCTTTCTGGCTGGTAACTGGCTCTGCTTTACTTGTGGTTTTTCTTTCTCTGTTCCAGGCCTCCCTCCTGCTTCTCCTCTCCCTCCTGAACTTTGCCCTTTTCCAAAAATCAAGAACCTCTACAAAATCTGCCCTCCTTCAAATCTCAGCTGCTTTGCAAATGGAGGTCACTCCCATGGGGCTGCCTGTTCTCCCCTGTGCTTCTCTGGAGATTCAGATTCTTAGATGGTGGTGGTAAAGTTGATAAAATATGGGTTTTCAAAACCTAAGAATGACATAAATGCAAGGGGCATTTATGGAAGAATATCATTGTAACACATATTTGTTTATTACTTGCAAAGCAATGGGGTTGCATGCTCCATTTCGGCCCTCAAGTGACTTATAGACTAGCTGAGGCTTAACTTTGCCAGTGTCACATATTAATGAGAATAAATACGTTTTAAGTTCTTATAAGATAGGAAAAGCTAAGAGTCACTATTTGATTTAGAGCTCATCAATTACTTGCATATATGCCTATTGAATTTATCTGATGCTACCTGTTCATGTAATGTATTAATGTCTTAAGTAGAGATCTTTTTAAGTAAATAAATAATTGACTAGGACAGTTATATACTGACACATATATATCTATATATCTACTTATATACACACATATACACATACATACATAGATGTATGTCAAGTTAATTAAACAGTGTTTTAAAGATGATTAACTTGTCATCCCACATCCACATTCCAAGAAATGGACTCCCAATTTTTTTTAACAGATTTCTTTATCCAAAGGTAATAAGTTACTGAAATCTAGACCCACCATAGCTATTTCTGATAGGAACACAAATAAATAACTTCTTCACTTAAAAATATGATCTTGTTAGAACATTTCATTTCTGTATTTTAATCTCTGATTCACTATCCTGCTGTGTTTTGATTACAAGTATTTTTATCTAGATGTAAGATAAAAATATTTTTTTAATCCAGTAAAATATTTTCAAGGGATTTGTGCTAAAGATAAGTAATGGCTAAAGAGAGGAATAATAAATGCTCTGAGATAGAAACAGGTTTTTTAACAGAACTTCATGAAGTAAATATTTTATACTTAATTACACTCTGTCTCAGGTATGTGCCACACAAGGAAAACAGAAGTGTAGCTGAAGTCTTGTGTTCTTCAGAAAAGTTGCTTAAACCTGTGTACCCTTGAGCTTAACAAAAAGAACGTTAGACTCACAGCAAAGATGAAAAAATAGGGCGCGGAATTTGCTTGTGTGTGATTATCTAGCTTGGTCTATAATGTCACATTAATTTTAATTACCCAATTCTCTAAATTCTTTTTGTTTGTTTTATTGTTTGAGAGAGGGAGAGACAGAGTGACAAGTAGGGCAGGAGCAGAGAGAGAGACACACACACAGAATCCGAAGCAGTCTCCAGGCTCTGAGCTCTCAGCACAGAGCCCGACGCGGGGCTCAAACCCACAAAGATCATGACCTGAGCTGAAGTCAGACGCTCAACCTACTGAGCCACCCAGGCGCCCCTCTAAATTCTTTAATATGTAGAGGTCATCCAAGTAAAATAACCAAAAGGAAAAGCTTCTTTGAGAGAAAAACTGTGAAAGCATTATTTCAAGACAAACTGCAGGCAAGACCCACGAGAAATCCAATATATAAAGAAAATGAGTAGTAAAATGAGATGAACAGTGAGTGACATAAACTGGAGATTATCAAGCTGATATGTGTTAATTTTATCCTTCGCTCTGTGCAATACTGTTTCACTCAACAGAGTTGTTTCCTGTTTACAGTTGCTTTTTAAAAAATTAGTCATCTGTATATATATATAGTCATGTGTATTAGTCATATATATATATTAGTCATATATATATATTAGTCATATATATATATTCAAAGCAGGCTATAGTGAGCATATAAATGTGTTTTGACACATACAATGATTATTTGATAAATTTGGGAATGTGCATTTTCTGAACTAGGAAATATGGAATAATTTTGCAAATAGTGTTTCTACGCAAAACAGAATATTCAACCTTCATAAATCTGTGATACGCAGGAAAGCAGATCACATCACGTATACTATATTTTCATCCCACCAGAATATATACTGCTCCCACTTCCGGTAAAGTTAGCTGTTGCAGTTTTGTGGGTAAATCGTGAAATTTATGATAAACTAAATGCATAAATATTAGATATTTAAGTATATCAACTAGTCAAGGTCCAACTACTTTTTAACGAATTCTTTGGGAACCTGGGTGGCTCAGTTGGATAAGCGTCCAACTCTTGATTTCTTTCCAGGTCATGATCTCATGGTTTGTGGAATTGAGCCCAGGGTCCTACTGCACACTGACAATGTGGAGCCTGCTTGGGATTCTCTCTCACCTCTCTCTCTCTCTGCTTCTCTCTCTCTCTCTCTCTCAAATAGAAATTATTTTAAAAAGAAAGTTTTTAAAGAAGTCTGTGAAATTCTAGCCTGAGATTTGCTTATAGGAAAACAATAAAGCAACTACTTATAACGAAAAGGACCAAAAAATATAAACAGTAAAAAATAAGATGGAATACTTTGGGGTTAAATATTTAATTTTTGCCTAGGCAATGATTGTTAAATTTCTTAGTTTTTCCTTTACTTGAAAGCTGAAGCTGAATATCCAAAGAAGTTAGGAGACACTTCTGTGATTATAAAGTTACAATTGAAGGGGCTGCTGGGTGGCTCAGTGGTTAAATGTCTGATTTCAGCTCAGGTCATGATCTCAGGGTTCATGAGTTCGAGTCCTGCATCAGGCTCTTCTCTGCTCTCAGCACAGAGCCTGCTTTGGATCCTTTGTCCCCCCGTCTTTCTGCTCCTCCTCTGTTCATTTGTCCCAAAGTTAATTATTTGTCTCAAAATAAATAAATGAACTTAAAAAAAAAAGTTACAACTGAAAACTCTGAGGAGATGTTTCAAGTGTAGAAACCCTCAGTCCAACATGAAGCACTTTGGAAGTTTGATGGCTTGCAGTGAGATTCTGGTTATTTTCTTTGTAAAATATGACACAAGGGACATACTTTAATTCAAAGGTAAAATTAATAAAGAATCTTCCTTGGGAGTGACTGAATATGTGTAAAAAATTTATATTGCAAATAACAAAAATTAGTTGCTTTTTTATTATCAAAGTGGCAATAATTTAAAAATCTGGTTGCTGAGAATGTGGAGAAATGTTCAGACAGAATAGAATAAGTATAGATAAGTAATGCCAAATATTTATTTTACAAGAGTAATGAATAGTAAGAACAAAGGCTTGGAGCTGTGATAAGGAATTGTATGTCCCAGGTAAAATCAGCATGGTTGGAAATCAGGATTTTTATAAGAGCATGATGATAAGCACTATGCAACAGAATGCAACTGAGAGAACACCAGAGACTATAAAACATTATAACTTATTTCATAAGCAATTTACAGCTTTTTTAAAACTGGTGAATGGATTACTTGGTAAAATTGTGTCTTTGGAAGATTTTTCTAAAAAATGAATTGTTAGTGACATCCCAAGGATCGAATTGGACAAAGCTTAGGAGACTTTTGCAGTTGGCCAAAGGTGAGGTATAAGAATCAAGTGGACTGAATGTCAGTGAAAATGGGGAAAAAAAGGGACAAATAGGAGAGATCGGTACAAATAGAATCCTTCGCAGCTGGTGGTTAATGGGATACATAACTGAAACTAAATTATAATGAAAAACATATCAGATTTGTTTTGATGTGTTCATGCCAAGTAATGGAGCTCAGTGGTAGGGAACTCAAAAGCATGAGTCTGCCATTTGCATGAGGGAGCATTAGTAGAGTCCCTGAAAATTTGTCTTGACTGAAGTTTTTCGGACCATTGATGATCAAATTATGAACTGACAAAAATTTCACATCAATATGAAATTATCTATCTCTCTATCTATGTATGTATCTACCTACCTACCTATCTTTCTATCCATCTTACTCTAGCACAGATAAATCTACTCACCATAATGTCAAATTACTTGCCTTTTCTGATTATAGTGAAATACTTTTGAATCATTTAAAAATGCAGCATGTCGACATATGTTGCATATGTACATAAGTGAACTATTAAAGTAGTTATTTTCAGACTTTATTAATGATTCTGAAAAATTTCATATTTAAAACACAATGGAACTCTAAGGAGAATCTTGGTACTCTGATTTCTGTAATGAGATTACCTTCATCGAACTATTTTGTAGCACCGAGGTAGTTGAGACAAAAAGGTTTTCCCCTTACTTTGTAATGTAGGCATTTATTAAAATAAGTTTCTAGCTAATAAAGTATAAGTGTTAACGTCAACATTTCTCTCATCCCTCTGTTCTCAAAGCACGTAACATACTATTTTGTAAACTTTTGGTTTCATGTATTTCCCCAGATTGCGTGGAAAAAAAATAATCAGTCCTGGCTATTTCTCTGTCATTATTTATGAAACGTATAATCCTTTCACCGAGGAATTAAGTGGGGAAAGCTACTTTACACCACTAGTAGATAAAAGGAGCCGAGTAGGAATTGGTATTATTCATTATCAAGTTTTTGTTGTTGTTGTGGTCTGGTCTTTCTCTGAACCTGGCCTTGCTCTTACTTTACTGAAATCGTATACCAACAACAGGGAGATGGCTGATATGGGAGAGGCTAAAAAGTTCAGTCTGCTGGGAGAGGGATTCATTTCAGCCCATCAGTGCGGTTATTCTGCTAAGTGGTGACATAATCCCAAATTCACATTCCCAAGAGATTGGCTCTCGGGATCTCTCCCATTTGCTGACTTTACTGCAAAAGAATGCCAGCTTCTGCCGTAATTGAGGAAAAAGGTTTTCAGGCCAGATTATCATTTCTGAAATGGATCACATAACATATCTAAAAGTGTTCGTATAAACCCAACCTTCTGCCCAGAGATTGTCTTCTTTCAAGTAAATAAATAGATTTTGTTATATCCTATTTTGTAAGGGCACCATATATTGGGCTTGTCTTTTTAATTCCAATAATCCTGGTTTTCTAAAAGAAAACACTGTAGGCAAAAGAGCATCCTGGATTGATATTTAACACAGAGGAAAAAAAAGAGAAAAAACTGGAAACGATCTATGTGGGTATTACTAAGTATTCTGTAGTCACTAACAAAATGGGCTAAGGCTCCATATATACTCCATTACGTTAGAAAGACTACATGACATATTAAATGAATAAATCAAACTGAACTAGAAGATGTAGAATGTTGACCTGTCTTTGGGACAAATGATATATGCATGCATGTACATACATGCAAATATTGACATATATGTGAATCATCTACATATGCTACATTTCACATATATGTGTGTATGTATATGGTTACTTCTGAAGGACCCAGAGTAGGTTTTATTTCCTAACCTTTTGAAATATTTAATTATTTCAGCCTGACATACAATTTTTAAATAAAAGGGAATGAAAAAGTATTATTTCTATATTGTCTCCCATAAACTAAAATTTCTTGATGTACATACTAAGACATACATTTAATGCATTATATGTTCTATGTTAACGTTACCCAATTTTGATGCATATTTAATACATTTTGCTAAAGACTGTGTGCATTCAATGTGTACCTCTAAACCACTAAGTAATGTTAGCAACAAACAGAAGCCAGCATACTGAAGGCCAGGTAATGACAGGAAATGCTTGATAGGAAGCTCCAGAAAGGAGGTTTAAGACTAGGCAAGGTTCGACTGTATCTTTCAGATATTTGCAGTGGGTGAAAACCCAGAACACATTTGGTCAAGTTCTCTATTTCAAGATAAACTTTGCCCATATGTTTTTGATTCATTTACATGTAATTCACTGAACTGACATTCTGAATGAGTTATTCGATGCATAAGGAGATTTTTGTGCCATAATTATATGTGATACATATAATGCATAATAATTTAGAGCAGAACTTGTATTTTTTCATGTTACAGATTCTAAGCACATGTTCCTTCCTGATGATTCACTGTGCTTGAACCGAGGTGTTGAGTGACTCATTGAGTCAACCAACCCTTGAGATTTATATTATTGCATTGTACTTTTAAAAAAAAAAAGCAGTTTTTCTGTGCCTTAGATTCCGTGATTGTCAAATTAGCATGATAATCTTTATTAAAAATTACCGTGGTCCTTTAGCTGAACCTATAAGATGAATTAACATGGCTTGCAAATAACAATTAGTTCCTAGAATTTATAACTTTTTTTTCAGTGTGATAGTACAGTTTAAATATGCACTTGGAAATATAGTATAACACTAGTTCCCCCCATTATCTTCTTCAAACTAAAGATAGACTTGCTAAAAATTTCATGATCTATGACCTCTCAGAAAGTTTATGGATCTTCAGTTTACTCTTAGTTGTTGTAGTGGCTAAAAAATGACATGAAATTTCACGTTTTATTCATATTTCTCACTAGCCCTCCAAGCCTCACCAGTGCAGCCTCCTTGGGGAAATAAAATCACTTTCAGATTTGTATTTGGATATCAAGAAGCAGTTTCTCTGAGATGAATCCACTAGAAAGTTCCTGAAATCATTAAATGGTGGCAAAACAGAAAAAGACACCTACACAAATGCAAAAAGCCTCAAACTAGACTATAAGTAAATTATCATATATCAAATAAACTTGATAAATGTGAATTGTAGGTCAAAATATTATTTATTAGTCGGTTTTCAAAGGACTGGTTTCTAATGGCTAATGGCAGAAAAACTATCTTGAAATAATTTCAGTGTTAACATGGTATTGGAAAGCCTATAAATATTAGAGTCTGAAGATATCGGTGTTATGAATTGGAAACTAAATCACTCACATAACTATCTCAAGGTTACATGTTAGATTTAAAGCAGAGGCTATATGCTCACCCTTTCACTTGAAAAAAAAGATACTTTAAATAAATTGAGATACCCGAAGACTCGTGCAGCTGAGTTAACAGTCTGGGTATTATTCCTCAAAATGCATGTGGGAGACAGGACTTTTGGGCACACAGGGCATTTATGGGAAGTTACCTGTTTCTGTCCCCTTGTTAACTGCCTGCTGTCAGGTCAGTGCAGTTCGAGGAACATGAAATTCATATCCTTACATCTTCATGATGAGAAGGAAAAAGAGATGTCTCTCTCTCATGAGATATCCTGGGAGAAGGGTTCTCTGATGGACCAAGCCTGAGTCACGCTCCTTGCCTTCAATCACCATGACCAGTGAGGTGGTTAGTCTCACCCGCCCGGTAAGGATTATTGCTAAAGCACGGTAAAAAATCAGTTCCTAGGGATTATTTCAGTTATTATGATACTTCCGTAAGTTGGATGGATAAAAAATTAATTGAAAAAAGTAAATGCATACATGCATACATACTTTAAGAATTGTTTAAAGCTGACACGTATATCTCCATTCAGCAATCCTTAATTTCCAGAGTTTTCATAGTCCCATTTTACAAAAAGCTCAAAATTTTGCCCAGACTGTCCATTGCTGCCCCATCAGGTCTCTCTAGAACTAACTTGACCAAAGAATTTCTAGGTTGAATAAGAAGAAAGAGTCCAAACAGAAGTAAAATTCTGAGAAATGTAGCATTGTCTAAATCACCTGATGCTTTGCAAAGGAGTAATTTCACTTTAAATAGGATGGTTGCCGAGGGTCTATTTCCTGGCAATTTGGAAAGATTTGCACTACGCTGATAGCCCATTATGTGGTAACTGTGTTTTGTTAGATAGTCATTTATTTTAATGCAAGTTTGCTTTATCCTGCCAGTTTGTTGACTGTTCCTTGCTGAATACCTCTGTAATCTAAACTTTAAAGAAGGATTAAGCTTCATGGTATTTACCTAACTAAGCATTGTCATTGTGTTATCCTCTTACATATTTGTTACCTGGAAAAAAGAAAAAAAAAAACCTTTCTTTTTTTTATGGGCTTCCCTGTTACTTTTGCTTGAAAGCCTCTGTGGGTCTTTAAAATTTTATTGTTTTGTTTTATGTTCTGAGACTGTCATTTAAATAGAAGCAAGAGTTAAGTTAGATTAGTGCTTTTAATAATACTTTTTGTTTTTGCTATTGCACGTACACGTAAATAACAGAAGAAACACATTTCATCATTCTTTTACCCTGAATTACCATGGAGACCAACAACAACAACAACAACAACAAAATAGTTACAACTCAGCTGGCCACATTTGGATCACACCTTTTTAGAAATCCTGTTGATTTTCAAAACCCCTTTGAAAATAACCGACACTTTTAAAAACCCTTATTGTTGAAGTATAGTTGGTATACATTGTTCTGTTAGTTTCAGGTGCACAACATGGTACTTCGACAATTCTGTACATTACATAATGCTCACTACTATAAAGGTTGCTTCCATCTGTTATCGTACAGTGTCGTTGCAACATTACTGAATATTTCCCCTATGCTGTACTTTTCATCTCTATAACTTATTCATTTTATAACTGGAGTTTTGTACCTCTTAATCCCCTTCACCTATTTCACCCAACCCTTCCTCCCCCCACCCTCTCTAGCAGCTACCAGTGTGTTCTTTGTGTTTATGAGTCTTTCAGGTTTTGCTTGTTTGTTCATTGGACTCCGTATGGAAGCGATCATATGGTGTTTGCCTTTGTCTGACTTATTTTGCTTAGCATAATACCCTCTGGGCCCATCCCTGTTGTCACTGTCACACATGGCAAGACCTCATTCTTTTTTATGACTGAGTGATATTCCACTGCATGTATACACCACATCTTCTTTATCCATTTATCTATGGATGGACACATGGTTGCTCCATATCTCAGCTATCGTTATACTGCAATAAACATAGCGGTGCCTATATCTTTCCAAATTAGTGTTTCTGTTTTCTTTGGGTAAATACCTGGAGGTGGAATTACTGGATCAGATGGTATTTCTATTATTAATTTTTCGAGGAAACTCCATACTGTTTTCCACTAATTAGTGGCTGCACTAATTTCCATTCCCACCAAGAGTGCATTAGGGTTCCCTTTTCTCTACATCCTTGCCAACACTTGTTATTTCTTGCCTTTTGATACTAGGTATTCTGACTGATGTGAAGTGATACCTTATTGTGGTTTTGATTTGTATTTCCCTGATGATCAGTGATGTTGAACATGTTTTTGTGTCTGTTGGCCATCGGTATGTCTTCTTGGGAAAAATGTCTATGCAGAAAATAACCTGCACCTCTAATGGAAAACCTGTTTACGTCTTCTGCATGGCTCTTATTCCCTCAAGGTAAATAGAATGCAATCTGTGTCCTGGGAATATTTTAATCTTAATTGTTTATTAGTCAGAGGAGACAAGAGAGACCAAAAATGTTTGACAGAGAGAGAAAGAGGGAAATATAGTTTTATTTTGAGTAATTGCCTTAAGAAATTTCATTCGCCACTTGTGAAATCCTAAATGCACTGGTTTTCACTTCTTATAAGATTTTTTTTTTCTTTTTTAGCAATCTCTACACCTAGCGTGGGACTTGAACTCATGACCCTGAGATCAAGAGTCACATATTCTTTCTACTGAGCCAGCTAGGCACACCAGTTTTTCACTTTTTTAAAAAAAATCAACTTTTCTTATCATATTACATCATTTCCATTTCCATTTCCATATCTTCCTTAAAATTTTTTTCCTGACAGAAACTGTATTTCTTCAGTGAAGTCTGGGCCTTCAATAGCTTCATGGGGGTATCATGACTGGTTTTAGCTAGTTTATGAGACCTCTCCCTTCCAGGTGTTGGTTCAGGAGGAAGCAAGTAACCTAATTCTGGGCAGTGATATATTTAAGGAGACCTGTTGAGAAATGAAACTTTCTTAGAAAGAAAAGAGGAAAAAAAAAAGACTCAGAGGAGAAATAGATCTGTGTCTCTGAACTTCACATGTGAGGGTGTGATCCTTCAAATTGGTGCAGCCACTTTCCCACCATGAGGCTACATGAATGAGGACAAAAGTCAACTTATTGCTAGAGTTAGTAGAAAAAAAAATAGATGAAAAAACTCTGGCTTTTTGAGTGGTACATACGGAATCGACATACTTACAGGCTTCCTGTTACATAGAATAATATAATGTAGTTTATTTAAGTCACAGAAGCCAGAGATTTCTGCTATAAGCAGCTAAGCACATCTGAACTAATATTCTTTATCGTTTGTATGACATGCTACAGATAGACCTATGGAGATAGGTCTGTCACTCCAGAGCTTTCTAAAATCTGAGGGATAGGCAGAGAGAGAGAGAGAGAGGAAAAGCAGGGAAAAGAAAAATTGTACAGAGGTAAGACAACACCCATGTAATTTGTAAACCCTGGATATCATCAGTGCATAAAAAAAAGTATGTGGAGATAAACTTCATTTTTGAAGGGGGAGAAAATCTTAGCTCTAACACAGTATTTAGGAAGGTAAGAAACCTCATTATGTTCTCCCAGGAAGAGTAATGCTACATTACACACACCTTTTAAACCAAGCGTATAACATTCCACACACTTTTTAAACCAAGTGAAGTGATGGTAGCTCTCTCTCTCTTTTTAATGTTGGTCTATTTTTGAGAGAGAGAGAGAGAAAGAGAATATGCACACGTGAGTGGGGGAGGGTTAGCGAGAGGGGGAGAGAAAAGAATCCCAAATACGGTCTACCCATGCTCAGTGCAGAGCCCAATGTAGGGCTTGATCTCTCAAACTGAGATCATGGCCTGGACTGAGGTCAAATGTCAGTTGTTTAACTGACTGAATCACCCAGGTGCCCCTAAGAGTTTTCTCTTGAGTAGGGGTGGCCCTTACTGGTTGTGAGGACAGGTGACTGGAGGAACACGTGTGTCAGAAAGAACTATATAAACCAGTGTACTTCATCTTGAAAAAAGGTGACTCCCATATTACTAACTGAGATTGAGCTAGAGAGGTAGGTACGCATCAGGCTGTGGAGAACATTATAGGATATGCAAATAAATGCTATAATGAGGTGAAGTGTAAGAAGAGTAGTAAATAAATCAATGGTTTGCCTAAAATTGTGAACCTTTGCAATTTATATATAGAACACATTATTTGATTTATTGATGAAGTGATTCGTCTATCAAAACAAAACTAAAGACATATTTGGGGATTCAGTGGTTTCAATTTTAGGAATACAGTTTAAGGAAATAATATGAGATATGGTAGAACTATGTACAAGGATGCTTATCACAGGGTTATTTATAAATATCAGTATGAAGAGGAAGTAATCAGAGCATCCAACAAAAGTGGAAAAGTTACTAAATCATGGACCATTCTTACAATTGAATATTAGGGAACGATTACAATTACTTATTTGCAGAATATTTGATGTCATGAAAAAGTGTTCATAATAAAAAGTTTAGGTTGAAAGGAAAACATCAGGCAAAAATAAGTACAAAATACAAAGATACAATCCCAGTTTGGAAATACAGGAGGCAAGAGGGAAGGTATTTATATGTATATGTACAATTCTCCCCACTCCCACATACATGCACACATACACAATTTCTAAAATGGGAGCAGTTCAGTATATCAATAATGTTTATTCTAAGTTAATGGGCAATAGGCAATTTTCTTGGGCATAGGTAAATATGGATTGCTTTTATATAATAATAATATATAAATAAAAATACAAAAACTATATTGTATTTACCTTTCTCTGACTTACTTCACTTGGCATTATACTCTTTAGATCCATCATGTTGTTTCAAATGGCAAGATTTTATTCTTTTTTATGACTGAGTAATATTCTGTTATATACACACATATGTATGTATGTATACATACCACTTCTTCTTTATCCATGCATCTATGGCATGGACACTTGGGTTGCATCCTTATCTTGGATATTATGAATAATGCTGCAATAAACATAGAGATGCACGTACCTTTTTAAATTAGCATTTTCATTTTCTTTGGGTAAATACCCAGTAGTAGAATTACTGGAACATACGGTAATTCTATTTTTTAATATTTTGAGGAACTTCCATACTGTTTTCCAGTGTTTGCACCTGTTAACATTCCTATCAATAATGCATGAGGGTTCCCTTTTTTCTATATCCTCACCAAAACTTATTGTTTCTAGTGTTTTTTTTTTTTATTTTATCCATTGTGACAGGTTTGAAGAGATATCTCATTGTTGTTTTGATTTGTATTTCTTTAATGATGAGTGATGCGAACATGGGTGTCTGTTGGCCATCTGTATGTATTCTTTGGAGAAATGTCTGTTCATGTCTTCTGCTCATTTTTTAGTTGGGTTATTTTGTGTGTATGTGTGTTTGTTGTATAGGTTCTTTGTATATTGTGTATATTAATCCCTTATTGGATATATCATTCACAAATATCTTCTCCCATTCAGTAGCTTGTCTTTTTGTAGAATTTAAGGAATAAAACACACAGACAAAGAGAAAAATAGACCCAAACAACCAGGCTCTTAAATATAGAGAACAAACCAACAAGACTGGAGGGGAAGTGGTGGAGAAATGGGTGAAATAGGTGAAGGGGATTAAGAGGACACTTCTGTGATGAGCATTGAATAATGCATAGAATTGTTGGATCACTGTATTGTACACCTGAAACTAATATAACACTGTATGTTAGTTATACTGTGATTGAAATAAATTTAAAGACAGAAAGAAAGAAAAGAAAAGAAAGGCATCTCTTAAAAAATATAGAAACTAGAAGTAGCTCAAAATTAAAATTTAAGAAAAAGGATTTTATAGATAGTAGTAGAATATGACCAAGGAGAAAATACTGTATTCTGAGTAAATGAGCGATATTATGGCACCAACCATTAATATAGATCACATATAGAAATGCCTTCAAGCAAAAGGAAAGCAATATGTATTTTGTGTTTAAATAATTAACTCACAGTGAAACCAGATAAAGATATTACCTCTCTCTGGGGTTCTTTCTTGCTTAATAGCTCAACACATTGCTAGTCGTGATGCTGACAAGGGTGGCTAGGGTAAAACAAGTTGGGATAATTCTGTAGACTCTCCATGTTATGAGAATGGGCTGTTGAGAGACGGGGAAAGAGAGAAAGGCAGAGGAGAGGGGAGGGGGGAAGGAGAGAAGAGAATGTGTGATATGTAAGGGAGGTAATGTCTCCAGTGGCAGTGGGTAACTACTCCTGGTAAAAACTGACACATTGCTAAAGGAAAGGAAGTAAAGCACAGATCTCGGGCCATGCATCCTGCTTCTTTCCTTTCACAAAAACCACAATACACACCCTCATTAACTCCTGTCTGTGCGAATAAGAAGGATGATAGCATGAAGAATAACTATCTAGCTTGAAATCTTCACTGTAGATTTTAGGTCAGAAAAAAATGGGGTAAGTTTTTCCAAGTCACAAAATTATTTAGTGACAACAAGAGTCTAAGATCCTTGGGCTGGGCTCTGATGCCCAATACATTTTTCATTCCACTAAACCGTCATCATACTTGATACTTAAGGAAAGCTTCCACCTTACCCCATGGTAACTGTCACACAAAAACATGCTTGATTGGTTTTGTATGTTAGTTTTATGTAAATAAGTAAATAACAGAAAGCCCACTGAATGGGGTCTAGGAACTTCCTGTACTCAAGTACTATTTTCATTGATTATCATTGTGGTCTTGCGTTTGTTGCTTAACCTTGCTGTGTCTCAGTTTCTTATCTGCAAAATAAAGAGAATGCATTGAATGTTCTCTGATGTATTTGAAGATATTCAACAGACACCCTGCAGAATTGCATAACCAGTGAAAACAACATAGTTCCGACAAAGGTATAATCTTTACTGATATCTTGCTCCATCTTCCCTGAAGCCCTAAATAAGTAACTTGAGATATTGAAACTAAACAGTAGCGGAACAACTATTGCATATCCGTGATCATTTACAGTAAGTGAAAATTATAAGTGAATTTAGGGAGGTTTCACGAATTGAAATGTAGAAGACTCTTCAGTTGTTTTCATCGGGAAATGTACACAGAGGAAATGGGGAAGGAGGGCGGTTTACCTACGGAAGGGAGAGCAAGCACATGTAAAGAATTTTTTAGAGAAGCCTCACTGTATGTAATTATTTCCGAGAGACTTTTGGGAGGTCATTTCTTTGATAATCAAGGTGTGAATCAAAAAGGGAATAAGGAAGATAGTGGGATGCTAACTTACCAAAAGGGACTTCTCTGTTATAATCTGTAGGGAGACACTACCCTATGCTAAAGAGAGTTAATTCATTCTGAAATTCACTGTGCAAGTGAATGTAAGCCCACTCCTCAAAAATTGGGGGAAATGGTAAACCAAGGGTTTCATGAAACTTTCCAAATACAGCTTTGTTTGACAGTAGAAACAATGATGAGGATGATAATAGAATCTATTTGATAAGGTTATTGTAAGGATTAAATGAATTAATACAGGTTAATTAGTTAATTTGTTAAATTGTTATCTTTGTCATTCCTGTTGTTGTTTGCAATATTATTTGGTCTGAAATATATCTAGATTGATCTAACTTTCTGGTAAAATTAATTATAATTTGCTGGTAAAGAAATGTCTTCTGTAACTTTTCAATTATGTGTTTTTTTACTGAGTTTTTAAGAGAACGATCCACTTTGTCCACCAAAAAAAATCAACTTTTTTAAAGTGAAACATGCAGGAAGCTTCTTGTTTGCTGTAGCAAAAGCATTATAACTATATTTTTCTGCCGACCAAGATATACTAAAAGTCAAACTACTAATTTTTCAGTTCCGGCCTTTAATGCCTGACTTTCTATCTAAGAGATAACCTGGTCTTTATAGTGTATTTTGTAAGAGGGGAGAGCATTGAAGTCATCTCAAATCCAAGCTTGATACCTAAACACCTTCCTACATAACTGAATTTTAACTTCTAAGAATCAAATTCTATTTGCAAGTACCTAAGAAATATGAATCATCTCTCAGTTCACTGAATGACACAAAACTTGAGATCTTTGAGATACAATATTCAAGCAATAACAAGTCACTTTCACATTTTAGAAAGCAGCCACCCCACTAAAACCAAGTAGAGGGAGAAACCCCATCACTTCCCTTTGGTTTTCAGCATGAAATCCATCCCACATAATGTCTTCTAGGTCCTAAGTAAAATTCTAGCTAATTTCCTACACGAAATAAAAATTTCAGGGAGTAATTTCTAGTTTTTTTTAATAGTTTGTTGTGCTGTTAGACTTTTATTAACTGAAACTAGGAAAATTTTTCTTCGCTACTTGGTAAAACAAGAAGCATATTTCAAAATTTATACATTCAGAAGTTCTTTGATCTAAAGAGCTTTCAAACCTTTACCTTGAGTAAACTTTAAAAAGTATCATTTTAAAACTCTTAAATATTTATTAGGGGAAAGGGGAAGCAAAGCAATAATTGTAGAGTTTATAAATAGGTTAGACTCTGATATAAGGGCTTAGTTGTATCATTTATTTGATAGATGTTCCTGGTTTAAACTTTATTGGCTATAATACATACGAATTATTTTAAGAGTAAATGGTGTTTCAAAATCTCTTTATATAGCTCTGGAAAATTGATGTTTTTACTTTTAAAAATAACTGATGAAAGTGGGACACTTTTTTTTTATTTCTATGTTTCATCTTTTCCTTTAAAAAAATTTTTTTTAACACTCATTTTTGAGAGACAGAGAGACAGAGTGTGAGCGGGGGAGGGGCAGAGAGCGAGCGAGACACAGAATCCGAAGCAGGCTCCAGGCTCGGAGCCGTCAGCACAGAGCCCGACGTGGGGCTCAAACTCACGGACTGCGAGATCGTGACCTGAGCCGAAGTTGGACGCTTAACTGACTGAGCCACCTAGGCGCCCTATCTTTCTCTTTCAATAATGCTCTAAGCCACCACTCTACATTGTATTTACCCTAATTCTGTCTTTGTATTACAGAATTTGTATGTGTTCTGTGTCATCTATATAATCAACATGGTTGTGTCACTGACAAAGAAAGACTTAATTACATTAACTATCTGTCACAAGTCCTTGAGTAGGTAGGGCTGTTGTACAGAATCTGTAGGGCTCATCTGTAGGGCTGGTGTCACTAATAAATACTAAACATCCTTTGTGATGCAGCCCAACAAGCCCCCCGTTTAGACTGGACTAGGACAAAAAGTCAAATCGATCTGAGCTGAGTCTGTTTACCTACCAGAGAGATAACAGCTGCAGTTTTCCTGTTACTTATTTATATTTATCCTATACTTCAGATTTATGTATTTAAAGGCCAACCAATGCACTTTCGAGGCTAACCAATGCCTTTAAATAATTTTACAGAATTCGAGAGCTGGCAGAGAATCTAGTAATCATCTAACCCTACATAAGAAGAAAATGTAGCCTGTGGAGAAAAAAATGGCGTGCTCAAGGTCTCAGTGAATTAGTAACACAGCTGAAATAAGTTCATCTTATGTGAAATTTCGAATATTTGCACTGCTTCTAAATTCAATGGAATGTTTAAATGTGTAATCTAAAAGTATAGTATGTTGTTTTTATAGGTACCAAAAATGAACCCGAACTACTCACAGTTCACTGAAAATGACCCCTTTTTTGACATTTGAAATATATTTACCGCTCCATCTGTAGATGTTAGTTTGTTTTAAAGGATAAGTAGGATATTAGAATGTAAGCTACAAATTCCCTTCCTTTTATTTTATTTTATTTTAAAGAGAGAGAGCGTGGAACTGATGCAGGGCTTGATCTCACCAGCCTGGGATCATGACCTGGGCCTAAATCAAGAGTCCCATGCTCAACCGACTGAGCCTCCTCGGCAGCCCCCACACTTGTTAAGTCATAAGAAGAAGGACAAAATTTAAACTCTGTAGCCTAAAAATGTTCTCTGTGAACTACTTGAACTTCACTTTTTTGTTTAATGAACGGCTGGTTTTAGAATTCTAGAGTGATAAAATTTTAGGACAATATGATAGTATCAGCTATTTAGCTTAAGAAAAGAATTTGAAAGCCAGCAGAGAATTTATTCTGAAACGAAGAGGTAGCTATAATACCCTTGAGCTGTTTAAGTCTTTTCGTGCTTATCCTTGGGAAGACCACTCTGGTAGAGGTAGGAGGAATTGCTTCAATGACGGTGGAAGTTTATTGGAAGCAAGGGTCCTGCCCTGCCAGGCAGTAAATCTGTAAAGAAACTTACAAATATCTCTTACTTGTGAAGCTTACATTTAATCAGGGGGAAACGGACTACAGCAATAAACATCATAAGTAAGTATATAATATGGTAGGAGAACAAATAAGTACAGTGGACAAATATCATACACAGCAAAGAGAATTTAAGTTCTTGGCATAAAGGACAGGTTCCAGGTTTAAATAAGATGTTCAAAGTTAGTTTCACTGAAAATGGGTAGGCTGTGTGTGGAGTATTTGGAGCACAGACATGACATGCTCTTTCTCTTGTTTTAAAAGGATCATTCAAGGCGCTCTGTCAAAACCACAGTTTGGGAGTGGGGGGAGACTGGAAACAGGGAGGTGGGTTAGGAGATTCTTGCCCTAAGTCGTGTAAGACAGGACGGGAGGACTGACCACACGGTGGTTAAGGTGGTAAGAAGCACTTACGTTGTGGATGTTTTCTGAATATAAAGCCAACACGATAGTCTGACAGACTGGATGAGAAGGTGAGAGAAAAAGAGGAGTGAGGGTTGTTTCCCAGGCTTTTGCTAGAGACAACTGGAAAGATGGGTGTTTTCAGCAATTGATTAGGGAAAGCTGTGGATGAAACAGGTTTGGCTAGTTTCAGAAGGAAGAAGACAAGTTCAGCTTTGGATTTGTTGAGTTCACTGTGCCTATTAGATATCTACGTGGAACTATGGAGTCCAGTTTGGAAGAGAGATCTGGTCCGGAGATAGAAATTTGAGAACCCAGATGCTATTTGAAGCCACAGAACTGGACAAGATCGCCACAAAAGCCAATGAAGGCCAAGAAGAAGAAAGAGGCAAGGAGCAAAGCCAGAGAAAGGAAGGAACCAGCCAAGAGATTTGAGAAACATTAAGTAAGGTGGGAAAAAGACTAGGAGAATCGGTGTTCTTGGAAGTCAAGGGAAGAAAATGGGTCAAGGACATGTGATTGAGCAATTGTTTCCAGTGATGCTAAGAGGTTGAATAAAATGAGAACTGAGCATTGTATTTTGGCAAAGAAGAAATCATCAACAGGGCAGTAACACAGACACATCACATTTGGTCTGGGCACTCCAAAGTGGTTCCCATTGCCATTAATACGCTCATTTGGGTACACTTATTTGGGGGAAGAGGGATTGGAAACCCTAAATCAAGTGATGGAGGACTGCATTATGCGACTTAAGATTATTATGGGAGACGGGTTGGAAATTTTATTTGCCTGGTGTCAGATTTGAGAAAAAATGTTTTGTGTCCGGATAAGGTGCACATTTGGCATTGGTTCAGCTGGGGTAATGCTACATATTAAGATGGAGACCGCGTGAGCAGGAAGATATGGAGGAATGATTTAGAGACGGTGGCTTCAGTTTTGAGGAACTGGCAGACCTCCAAGTGAGCTCATATAAATTGAACCTCAACAGGGATAGATTTGTGATGGAAATTGGAAGTCAGAACAAAGAAATGAGAGTCAAAGCAGAGGAACACTATGCTGAGTACAAAGCAATGGTTGAGAATAAATAGCATCTCATGGTAAACAATGTGTAAAGTGGGAAGTAAGGAGACCAAGAATGATTAGGTTGACAGGAAGGAAACCAGGGCAGTAGTGTCCCGTAAGGCATTGGAGGAGATTTTCAAAAGGGTTATTTCTGAAACCACTCAGTGCCCTCAAGAATTTGGTTCTCCTTCATGGGTGAGGATGTACGATTCCTTACACTTAGATCCAACCCGGTAAATCTCCGAAACTTTTCCTTTCCTCCAATCTGAACTTGCTTTTGCTTTGTTTTATTAATCTTAGTGTGTAGTTTCTTACATGTCACCTAATATCTGGTGTCTGTTTCTTTCACAAGCCAATGTAAACTGAATTTTCAAGTGGACTGTATTCATTGTCAATCTAGGCTCCCCAAATGCCTTCTCCTTAACTTCCTCAGTCCCACAGTCACAACCTTTTAGGGAAGTCCCTTGTGGCCTCAGCCAAAATTTCCAGAACTTCAACTTGGATGGGATACCTAGACCCATTGTTTTCGGACAGTGTGATATCAAACTAGTTAAGAGCCAAAAAGTCACCATTATATTTGGTAACCAGAGGATCATTGGTGCATTTTATAAGAACACTGTCCAACAGCTGCTTTGATGAGAATCTAGGCTATATTGTGTTGAAACACAATACGTCCATAGACGTAGTGGAGGAGACAGCTCTTAAAATTAGAAGAGCAAGATCATAGAGATATTCAGTGAATTTTTTGAAGTGTATAAAAAGGAGGAAGAAAGGTTTTTTTTTTTTTTTCTTTTGTTTTGGGGAAGGACTTTCTGACTTTGGCAAACTGAGGAAAAGGAGCCTGTATGAAGGGAATAGTTAAAAAATTGGAGAGGGGTACCTGGATGGCTCAATCGGTTAAGCATCCAACTTCAACTCGGGTCATGATCTTGCAGTTCATGGGTTGAACCCTGCATTGGGCTTTGTGCTGACAGCTCAGGGCCTGGAGCCTGCTTCGGATTCTGTGTCTCCCTCTCTGTCTTAGTACCCCTCCCCTGCTCGCTCTCTCTCAAAAATAAAACTTTAAAAATATTTTTTTAAAAACTGGAGAGAAAGGGTATTTATGAATTAAGAATGTGGGAAGGGAGTACTAATTCAAGTTAGAGAATTGACAATATCTGACTAAATAGGAGCTAAATCACATCCCTCATCATTTGTAAATGACATCGCATGAAGTAAATCAAATGTAATATGTAACATTAGTTGCTGTTTATAGGAAAAGACATTGAGAATTTCTTTTTATTTTATGCTTTATGAGTAGTAGATGTCAGAACGTGTTGATGTGAACGATTTCTCCATGGCTTCACAAAGCTGTAGTTGAAGTGATTTCCTCATTGCTCTGTAATTCCCTTATATAAAGTTGGTCCCTTCCATTTACTTTGTACACTTCCACTTATTCAGCAGTAATGAGTGTTTAAGTCAATATATTTCTCTCAAAAGAGTTTATAAATAAATAAATGTCTCATTTTCCAGTGATCTTTCCAGGGGAAGTGTACCACCCTCTGTCTGCCATGAACATTTTATCATTACCATTTTCTTTATGCCATTCAAGTCACCTTTCTCGATATTTCCTCCACTCCAACCCAAAATTCTTATACTATGGCCTGAATATTTGTGTTCCCTCCAAAATTATATGGTAAATTCTCGTGCTATGTGGGATAGTATTTGGAGATAGAGCCTTGACGAAGTGAGTAGGTCATGAGGGCGGAGCCCTCATGAATGGGGCTAGTGCTTTCAAGAAAAGGACCCAGGAGAGTTCCCTCACACTTAAATGGAGATACAGTAAAAAAGATGGCTGCCCGTGAACCAGGAAGAGGACTCTCACCAGACACCCAGTCTGCCAGCACAGTGGTCTTGGACTTCCCAGCCTCCAGGACTGTGAGAAAGAAATGTTTCTTGTTTAAGTTGCCCAGCCTATGGTATTTTTGGTATAGCAGCTTGGACAAACTAAGACAACTGACAACTTTGCTTCATGTTTTGTGGAAAGAAAGATAAGCAGGAGTCAGCAGACAAGACCCGTTCATCCTCTCATGTCCAAAATTCACACTCTTACCTGTGGCTGCTCCTATTTTCCCCTTTTGGTTTGTGGGTGATCTAGAATCCACATGAGCTTCTCAAAGATTTAGCTCCTTAAGATTATCATCTTTTTTACCTGCCTTTGTATCTTCTTCCTTTGTACCAGACCACTGGACTTAACATTTCAAATAGTCTGTACTTTTCCAATTAAAACCAAAAACAAACTCTCTGAGCTCAATCTTCATCTCAAGCTACCAGTCTATGTCTATGCTTTCTCCATAGATTAGGATATCTTGAGTTGCAGTTCAGTAACCCAACTCAGAATGGTTGTAAACCATGGAGAACATAAATTGCCTCATGTAATTGTAAAATTCCAAAGGGTATATGGGCTTCATGTGTAGTTTGCTGCTGTGGCTCAACAGCACCATCAAAGACTTAAGTGCTTTCTTTCTTTCTATTATTATTTCAGCATTCTAACTTCCCACATGTTAACACAATGGCTTTTCAGCCACTATGTGGGTTACTTTCTTCCTGATTTTGTCTGTCAGAGATAGGAAACAAAGAGCATTTTTTTATTTACTAACTATAGCAGAATGGAGATGGTTTCTTTCCCATGAATTAAAATTGTGTCATATGATTATTCCTGCACCAACTTCTGTGGTCAGAGGGATGGACTAAACTGGTAAGATTATGCCATTCAGAATCTACTCTGGAATTAGAAGTGACATCAAGCCCATTGAAAACACATGACTAGGAAATGTCTGGTCTAACTTTAAGGGAAAATAGAAAATCAATTATGGGAGTAGCCAAAAAACGTTCATCATACCTTCAGTCAAACTGTTCAGAGAAGTTGTTCGTACACTCTTTCCTATAGTCCATTAACTACTCAACACATTTCCATTGTACTATTAAATGAATTCAACATAGTGTCTGCTTCCACTACTCTTTGGAATTACCTTCACTGGTATCTCAGTTACTTTCATGTTGCCAAATCCAACTTTTTCAGTCCTCATTTTACTGGGCCTCTAAGTCACTTTCAGTGCTTTGAACACTCCCTTATTCAAACATTCTTTCCTTTTGACTTCCATAATTCACCCTCTCCTGACTTCCAACCTACCAATATACCCATTTGTTTTCAGTCTCTATCATATTTTCCTGCTGTAAATAGTCAGGTTGCTTGGATGATGTAGCTACACATATCTGCACAGTAAATTGTCTTGAAACAAAGATGTTTAAATACCAAACATTTATTACCTCACAGTTTCCGTGAATCAGAAACCCAGGTGCAGCTCAGTTGGAAACTTCTGGTCCAAGGTCTCCCATGGAGTTACAGTTAGTCTCTTGGCTAGGGCTGTGATCTTATCCGAAGGCTCAATTGGGGGAGGATCCTCTTACAAGCTCATTTTTGTGATTGAGAATTTAGTCATTCACAGACTGCTGGCTGGAGGTCTCCCTTAGTTATCTGTCACCGTGGGCCTCTCCACAGGGTTCCTAATAACTTGGACACACTAGAAAGCAACCCCAGACAAGGAAGATAGAAGTCAGAGCATTGTATAACCTAGTCTTAGAGGTAATATCCCGTGATTCTTCCTGTGTTCCATTTGTTGGCACCATGTCCAGCCCACACTTAAGGGGAGAGGCTTCTACAAGGATGTGAACACTAGGGGACAGGGTCATTAGGTGCCTTCTTGGAAGTTGCCTAGCTTACTATGGCTTGGGGTTTTGTCTTTTTCTAATTCCATCTTTTTTGCTTTGGTAATGCCCTATATTGTCCTAGTTATCATGTTACCTGTATTCCATAGCTCTCAAATTTATACTGCCACATCAGGCCTCTCTTCAGACCTTTATAATCTCTCTATTTGACATTTCCATGTAGCTTTATCCCAAGCTCTCAACATTAACATGGTACAAATGAAATGTTTTATTTTCATTTCCTTAGACTCCAAATATTCTCTTTTTTCTGCTAAGCTTTTCGACCTTGGTAAATGGCACCTCTGATCACTCAGTTTCTCAAGCCAGGCACTAGAACGTTTTTCTTGACCTTTACCTCCCTCACTTACCACATCATTCTATCCCTACAGTCTATCAACTGTCACTTCAAAATTACAGTTTCCTGGATGCCTCAAAGATCCCCTCCCTATGTTTGCTTTTGTTTTTGCTCTGTTGCAACCCATTCTCAGTAACAAAATAGATTAATCATTTAATAATGTAAATAAGAGCTAATCCCATGTTTTTTAAATCCTTCAAAGGCTTCTCATTGCTCTGCACAATCCTGCTTGATCTGGTTTTTGCCTGCTTCACCAACCTTGTTTCAGGCAGCATTCTTTCCTTCTGAATTCTCACCACACCTGGTCTCTTTTTGGTTCCCAGCTTTCCCTCTGGTTGGAAGACTTCTTCCACAGCTCTGCCTCAGTGAGCTCTACCCCGTTCAACCACAGACATGTCTTCCAGGACCACTCCACTCAATCGCACACATATTCTTAAAGCTCAGTCCTTTTTCTTCATGGCACTTGTAATTTGTAAGCTCCAAGTGAAAGAGGCTACGTCCATTTTGTTATCTACCTGTCAATGCCTAGAGAGCACCATTTGAACACACAACACTCCGTAGATAACTTCTGGAGTAAGCTTCTCACTGTAGAATACACCCCAAAATCACAATAACGTTTTCTCTGCTGTTTCTTATTTTACCAACTCGAGTTGTACTTGTTCTTAATTTAGTCCTTTAGTGTTGTGTCTAAATATGTGTGTTGCCTTTCTTCTTTCTTTCTAGTTAGCCTTTTTTGGGGAAGCGTGCTGGGGAAAATTCCTAAAGACAGATTATAACATATTCATCCTTAGTGAAGTTAAGAGGAGGACCTTTATAATAATGACACCTAGATTGCCTTTGCCTGAGGAACATGTAAGGTTGAGTATTCAGGTGGCATTCATTTAAGGTCTCTTTTTGAGAATCTTTCTGGACGTTGGGGGCCAGAGGCTGGGACTTGTTTTCTCTTGGAGACATGGTCTGCTTTAGGTTTTCTCACTAGTCATACACTGGTTGCACATGTACCATAAAAGAAAGCCATGGAAAGACCCACTGACACCCACATTGAGATTGCAATCTTCCAGCTGATGTTTCTGTTCAGAGCTTTTGTGAACTTGAGAGAAGAACTAATAATCGTGGAATGAATCACTGTACCTGTGACATTCTAGTTAAAGTCGAACGGTGTGGATAAAATGTACCGCTTTGGTGTGAAGAGACTGAACAACACTTAATAAATAATAAAACCACAGAATACACACAAATTGAAGTGAAAAACGTTAACCTTTTGCTGCCCAGGAAAACTTTCTGGTAAATGGGAGGTGGGATGTGGGTGGGGAGATGGCTTGTGGAGTGTTAGGTAAAGTACAACGTGAAAACATGCCCCGAATCTTCTGCAGAAGAAGTACTTCTCCTCATGTCTTTAGGAAAGGGGTTGGCTAAATCATTTTACCCTTTTCATATTTTTTATTTTTATTGATTTTTAATTTTTGTTGTAGAGAGAGAGGGAGAGTGTGTGAGTGGAGGAGAGGAGCACAGGGAGAGGGAGAAAGAATCTCAGGCAGGCTCATGCTCAGCACAGAGTCCGGCGTGGGGCTTGATTCCACGACCCTGGGATCATGAACTGAGCCAAAACGGAGAGTCAGACACTCACCTGACTGAGCCTCCCAGGCATCCCCATTTTACCCTATTTTTAGTCTTCTCTTGAATATTTTTATTCTAAAAGACAATATATTTCCTCCACAGGTCTCATAGTTACTTATTTCAAGCTCTGTCTTCTCTCAACGAACGAAAATTCACTGACTCCAATCAGTGCAATTCGAAGGTTATGTTGTTTACTTAATGTTAATTCTGTGAATGAATAATTTTAAACAGATATTTGGGAATATGAGTGGGGGGGGGGAGAGATAAGTATGGAAAGCATGGGGAGGAAAGAGCTGGATTTAAGTATATGGAAAAAGACCATATGAGCCAGAATGTGTCAATAGTGGAGATGAAGAGAGAGAAAAAGACATCAAATGATATGCTTCCTACTATTGTATATCATGGTAAAATATATATGGTATATTTTATAATATATTCCAAAAACATGCTTGTCCACATCCTTTTTTCTATATGTCTTTTTACACATATTTTCCTAATGTACATAAATCCCCATCAGAGCAAGGGAGAAATTTCCATCCATTGCTGTGAAAAATCAGCCGCTTTTGATTTGGAGTGGGGCTCCAACTAATGGGGAAAGTAGAAGGGTTTGAAGCTGTCCATACGATTACTGCAGCTCTTTTGATTGTTTTCTTTTGATTTCGATGATAAGTTATTTCTTTTAACTGGATTCTGCTTGATCTGATCTCAGTTCCTGAGTTTGGAGGACGAGTGACTTGTGCTCCTGGTCTTTGCCCTTGTGTCCCGCCAGATTTAAATTCACATCAACCGTCTGTGATGATTTGATGTCATTTGCAAATTATCAGCAGTCTACATAAAATCAATGTCAAAGACTACTTATATCACAGCAGTGATTATCTGATTGAGCTGGTATTTAAATTTGTATTTAAATATGTAAATTGTTTTTAACTGACTGCAGTTCTTTACGTATTTTCATAAGATACTTTTAGAACCATTTAGGAAGTTGATGAAAACTTCTGCTTGGTGTTTAATAGCATCCTCTTTAATGATAGAAGCGCATATATTAATACAACAGTACAGTGAGTTACCTCCAATTGACCACCGGTTCTGTCCTACAGAATCTGGGTTAAAGCAGAGCCAAACTCAGTAGAGAGTTACCTTTGTATTAACTTTGGGGAAATATTCTATTAGCAAGACAATAAACAAATTTCAACAAGGTTATAGAGAGGGAAGCTCGAAACCTTTTAAAATTATACTCATGCAAGTTATTTTGTAAGTTGAAACAAATATTTTGCAAAAAAATTCTACTTATGCAAATTTATGTTAGGAAAATACTCAAAATGTGTAAAAAGTCACGTACACAAATATACACATTATGCAATTTTTCGAATATCAGACAAATAGGTATAACTTCTAATAGGTAAAAGTAAGCTTTTTGCCAATCCTCTCCGTGGATAAATACTCACAATTTAAATACAATAGATATGATGTACCAATAGGAAAACTGTTTAAGATATAATGTTAAGTAAAAATGAATATGAAAATGTATGCATGTTTTGAGTACATATTTGAAATTATGAGAGAAAAAGCACTCAAAGGAAATAAAGATAAAAACTGATCTTTTAAAATAAAGGGTATCTGGGGTGCCTGGGTGGCTCAGTCGGTTGAGTGTCCGACATCGACTCAGGTGATGATCTCACGGCTTGTAAATTCAAGCCCTGCTTCGGGCTCTGTGCTGATGGCTCGGAGCCTGCAGCCTGCTTTCGATTCTGTGTCTCCCTCTCTCTCTGCCCCTAACCCACTCGCATTCTGTCTCTGTCTCTCTCAAAAATAAATAAACATTAAGAAAAAAATTAAAATAAAGGGTATCATGGTATTTTCTGTTTCTAAAGTGATCTGTAATCTGGTTTATTTCATCATTCAAGTGAATTAAGGAAGTAGTTTATGGAGAGCCCTACTATTTATAGGATATGAATTATAATTCATTTTATCTTGTAAGGACTGGATGAAATGATTATTATAGTCATCTTAAACAGTAATAAAATTTGTGCCAAAATTCTGAAAGAGATCCTTTGAGGATCACACAGTAAATAGACGAGCAAGACATCGGGGCACCTGGGTGGCTTAGTTGGGTAAGCGTCCGACTCTTGATTTTGACTCTGGTCATAATCTCGTGGTTCATGGGATCCAGCCCCGCTCTGGGCTGACAGCTGTGGAGGCTGCTTGGGATCCTCTCTCTCTGTGCCCCTCCCTTGCTCTCTTTCTGTCTCAAAATAAATACATAAACATAAAAAAAAAGACATGAACCAGAGACAGTGTTTCTAACCATTGGTCATTCTCCACAATGCTGAACACAAATGAATAAACTAAACTCAGGTATTTTTAAGTGCCTGCTTGGTGGTTAATATTCTTGACATTAATTTGTGTGCTAACGGTTTGCTTAATGTATAATAACCAAAGGAACCCTACTAAGGGCTAATCATTTGAGAAACAATTCTGATCTCTTCTGGGTTTTTTTGTGTGTTTTGTTCTGTTTTAATAGAGCAAAACTTATCATGTAAGAAACATAGAGAAAACCAAAGCCACAAATGAGGGCATGTGACAAAAACTAACAACTTATGTAAGTTAAGTTACTGGGAAATTTAACGTAAGCCATGACGATATGCATTATCTGATTAAAGTTTAGCCAACTAAATGCAGTTTTGACTAATAGGCGGTAGGACTCCTGAGTTGGCGGAAGGAAGGGAAATAATATGCTAGCATGTATGTTATTGTGTTAGCAGTTCTTTTGAATATTTGATTTTGACCTTGACCAGAAATGACATCCTATCACCAGCATTCTTTGACATTCCCTCGTAGCTGCTTAGGCTACTGACAATAGCAGGCACAATTTCTGAATTCCTTCGGACAGTATCATGGCCTTTCGCCTTTTGGCTTAACTTATCATAAGTATAACTTAAAACTTATGTTTGGGTAATGTGTTTAAATTTGTCTTAACTTTACATGGTTTTTTTGTTTGTTTCCTGAAAAAAAGAAGTCAAATACAATTTGTTTTTGTGTTTTTGTTACACAATAAACACAAAAACAGAAAACCGTCCCAAATGATTGTGTCATTTGTTGAATGATTATACGGTGAGGACCGTCGCAAACCAGATCAGGAAATGGGCTTTTGCCAGTCACCCCAGAAACACGTGTACGTGTCCTCCTCCTAAGCTCTTCTCAACTTTCATTGTGACCCTCTGCTTGCATCTTCAATAGATTTATCCACCAAGGGCTTAGCTAAGATTCCAATACTTTAACTTTCCATTTTGCTTTTAAATACGTTTTTAAAGATCTCTTTTGATCTTCAGATTTCTCCTTTATCCCTTTCTTTTTCTCATGAACCATCTGCTGGCCCTTTCATCTGCGGGATTTTCCAGAGTATGTTGCAACCAGCAGTCTCCATGCTGTGAAAACACTGTTGGTACAACTGAGCGGGTCCCCTTGTCCTCTGTGTCCTCCAAATTGGCACGTGGGTCCAGAGGCTTGATGGCACGCAAATTCACGTTTTATGAAACTTACAGGTGTTTGCTTTCACACGTGGGCACAAAGGATCTGCTTTTCTTTTTAATTTCTTTTAAACTTCTTTAGTTTTGAGAGAGAGAGAGGGTGTGTGTGAGCATGGGAGGAACAGAGGGAGAGGGAGACACAGAACCTGAAGCAGGCTCCAGGCTCTGAGCTGCCAGCACAGAGGCCGATGTGGGGCTTGAACTCACGAACTGCCATGATGTGAGCTGAAGTGGGTCAATCAACCGACTGAGCCACCCAGGCGCCCCAAAGGGCCTGCTTTTCTGATGTCAGCAGCAGTTTGTGCTCAGGGCACTGGTTCTTACGTCTGTGTCTCTTCAGTCACTTTGATTGTCTGAAATTATTTTCCAGTGTTACCCCAAGTTAATGAATATTGCTAAAATTTGGTTTGTGCCCTCTATGTTGTCAGTTCTCTTGGGATATAAAATTTGTGGTTCTCTTCTGTTCTTAAATAAATTACGCTTTTTTTTTCTGGTATAAACTTTTGCTGCCAAAAAGTAGAATGATTGTCTCCTTTTGTTTTTTCCCTTATAAAACACTTGCTATTTTTGCCTAGATTCTCAGATGTTAAACTCTCAAAAGTTCAATGATTCACTAGAATATGCTCTTCTGTTGGTCATTTTTGCTCAATATTCTGAGCCTTTGGGGGTATTTTCAAAGGAAAGTTTTCTTTAATTACAGCTTTAGGTATTTATTCCATTCTTTTATGTTGGTTATCTTTTTTCAAATCGTTTTTTTTTAACTGGTAGATCTTTTTCCACCTCTTTAAATTTTCCACAGGCTCCTTTCAATTCTTTTTTCGTTTCACTTTTATTTTTTGTTTTCATCTTTTATTTCAGATATTAACTGTGTGTTCATTTGATCTTTTGTTCTTTCTAGTTTAGACTTTCTGCAATTATTTTCCTTAACTTTTAGGTGTTCTCATGTAATTTCTGATATCGACTATTTCTCATTTATTCTTTCATGTGCTTTATCATTTTTAATATTGTTTAGCTTATTTTGAAATAGTAGGTTATACTTTTTTGGTTTTTTGTTTTAGATTACATATATATATATATTTTTTTTTTCCAAGTTAGTTAACACTCAGCATAGTCTTGGCTTCAGGAGTAGAACACAGTGATTCATCTCTTACATATGACACTCTGTGCTTGTCCTGAAAAGTGCCCTCCTTGATGCCCATCACCCATTTAACCCACCCCCAATGCACACATGCACTCCTTCCCCCTCCAGCAACCTCAGTTTGTTCTCTGTATTTAAGAGTCTCTGATGGTTTGCCTCCCTCTCTGTTTTTATCTTATTTTTCCTTCCCTCCCCCTGTGTTCATTTGTTGAGTTTCTCAAATTTGACTTATGAGTGAGATCATAGGTATCTGTCTTTGTGTGACTGAGTTATTTTCCTTAGCATAATACCCTCCAGTTCCAACCACGTTGTTGCAAATGGCAAGATTTCATTCTTTTCCTTTGCTGAGTCGTATTCCATTGTATGTATATACCACATCTTCTTAATCCATTCATCAGTCCATGGACATTTGGGTTCTTTCCACAGTTTGGCTATTGTTAATAGCACTGCTTTAAACATTGGGATGCACATGCCCCTTTGAATCAGCATTTTTGTATCCTTTGGATAAATACCTAGTAGTGCATTTGCTGGGTCGTAGGGTAGTTCTATTTTTAATTTTTTGAGGAAACTCCATTCCGTTTTCCAGAGTGGCTGCACTAGTTTGCATTCCCACTGACAGTGCAACGGGGTTCCCCTTTCTCTATATCCTCATCAACATCTGTTGTTTCCTGAGTTTTTAATTTTAGCCACTCTGACAGATGTGAGGTGGTACCTCATTGTGGTTTTGGTTTGTATTTCCCTGATGATGATGTTGAGTGTCTTTTGATGTGTCTGATGGCCATCTGGATGTCTTCTTTGGAAAAGTGTCTATTCATGTCTATTCTGCCCATTTCTTCACTGGATTATTTGTTTTTTGGGTGTGGAGTTTGATAAGTTCTTTATAGACTTTGGATACTAACCCTTTTTCTGATATGTCATTTGCAAATATCTTCTCCCATTCTGTCAGTTGCCTTTTAGTTTTGTTGATTCTTTGCTTTGCTGTGCAGAAGCTTCTTATCTTCATAAGGTCCCAATAGTTCAATTTTGCTTTTTTTCCCCTTGTCTCTGAAGATGTATCAAGTAAGTTACTGCTGTGATGTACGTCAAAGAAGTCGTTGCCTGTTTTCTCCTGTAGGATGATAATGGTTTCCTGTCTCACCTTTAGGTCTTTCATCCATTTTGCATTTATTTTTGTGTATTTAAGAAAGTGGTCCAGTTTCATTCTTCTGTATGTTGCTGTCCAGTTCTCCCAGCACGATTTGCCAAAGAGACTGTCTTTTTTTCCACTGGATACTCTTTCCTGCTTCATTGAAGATTAGTTGGCCATATATTTGTGGGTCCATTTCTGGGTTCCCTATTCTATTCCTTTGATCTCTGTGTGTGTTTTTGTGCCAATACCATGCTGTCTTGATGATTATGGTTTTGTAATATAAAGTCCAGGAATGCCTCCGGCTTTGCTTTTCTTTTTCAAGACTGCTTTGGCTATTTGTGGTCTTTTGGTTCCATACAAATTTTAGGATTATTTGTGGATTAGGATTACCTAGCTCTGTGAAGAATGCTGGTGTTATTTTGATAGGGATTACATTGAATGTGTAGATTGCTTTGGGTAGTATTGACATTTTAAAAATATTTGTTCTTACAATCCATGAGCATGGAATATTTTTCATGGAATAAGCATGGAATATGCTTAGTTTCATTGATCTGTTCTGTTGTTGTTGTTGTTGTTGTTGTTGTTGTTTGGATTCTATATTGTTTATTTCTGCTCTACTCTTTATTATTTCCCTTCTTCTGCTGGCTTTGGGCTTTATTCACTGCTCATTTTCTAGCTCCTTTAGGTGTAAGGTTAGGTTGTGTATTTGGGAACTTTGTTGCTTCTTAAGATAGGCCTGGATTGCAATGTATTTTCCTCTTAGGACTACCTTTGCTGCATCCCATTTGTGTCTTCTTCAATTTCTTTCATAAGTTGTCTGTAGTTTTCAGCATACAGATCTTTTACGTCTTTGGTTAGGTTTGTTCCTAAGTATTTTATAGTTCTTGGTGCAATTGTAAATGGGATCAATTCCTTGATATCTCTTTCTGTTGCTTCATTATTGGTGTATAGAAATGCAATGGATTTCTGTACATTGGTATCCTGCGACTTTGATAAGTTCATGTATCAGCTCTAGCAGTTTTTTGGTGGAGTCTTTTGGGTTTTCCATGTAGAGTATCATGCCATTTGTGAAGAGTGATAGTTTGACTTCTCCTTTGCCAATTTGGATGCATTTTATTTCATTTTGTTGTCTGATTACTGAGGTTGGGACTTCCAAGACTATGTTGAACAACAGGGGTGAGAGTGGACATCCTTCTCATGTTCGTGATCTTAGGGGGGAAAGCTCTCAGTTTTTCCACATTGAGGATGATATTAGCTGTGGTCCTTTCATATATGGCTTTTATGATGTTAAGCTACGTTCCTTCTATCCTGACTTTCTTGAGGATTTTTATCAAGAAAGGACACTGTATTTTGTCGATTGCTTTTTCTGCATTTACTGACAGGATCATATGGTGTTTATCCTTTCTGATATTAATGTGGTGTGTTATGTTGATTGATTTGTGAATATTGAATCAGCCCTTCAGTCCAGGAATGAATCCCACTTGATCATGGTGAATAATTCTTTTAATGTACTGTTGAATTCAGTTTACTACTATCTTGTTGAGAATTTTGCATCCAGGTTCATCACGGATATTGGCCTGTAATTCTCCTTTTGAGTGGGGTCTTTGTCTGGTTCTGGAATCCAGGTAATTCTGGCTTCATAGAATGAGTTTGGGAGCTTTCCTTCCATTTCTATTTTTTGGAAAAGTTTGAGAAGAATAGGTCTTTAACTCTGTTTAAATGACTGGAGACCATGTGGCTCTGGACTCCTATTTATTGGGAGATTTAAAAAAAATTTTTTTAACTTTATTTATTTTGAGAGAGAAAGAGAGAGACATACTGTGAGAGGGGGAGGGGCAGAGGGAAAAGGAGGCACAGAATCTGAAGCAGGCTCCAGGCTCCAGGCTCCAAGCTGTCAGCACAGAGCCCGATGCAGTGCTTGAACCCATGAACCACAAGATCATTACCTGAGTCGAAGTCAGATGCTTAACTGACTGAGCCACCCAGGTGTCCCATGTTGGGAGATTTTTGATAATCGATTCAGTTTCTTCGCTGGTTATGGGTCTGTTCAAATTTTCTATTTCTTCCCATTTGAGTTTTGGTAGTGTGTGAATGTCTAGGAATTTTCTATTTCTTCCAGATTGTCCAATTTGTTGGCATTTAATTTTTCATAGTATTCTAATTGTTTGTATTTCTGTGGTGTTGGTTGTGATCTCTCCTCTTTCATTCATGATTTCATTACCTATTTGGGTCCTCTCTCTTTTCTTTTTGAGAAGTCTGGCTAGGAGTTTATCAATTTTATTTATTCTTTAAAAAAAACCAGCTCTCAGTTTCATTGATCTGTTCTACTGTTTTTGTTGTTGTTTGTTTGTTTGTTTGTTTGGGGGAATCTGTATCATTTATTTCTGCTCTAATCTTTATTATTTCCCTTATTCTGCTGGCTTTGGACTTTATTTACTGCTCATTTTCTAGCCCCTTCAGGTGTAAGTTTAGGTTGTATATTTGGAAACTTTCTTGCTTCTTGAGATAGGCCTGAGTTGCAATGCATTTTCCTCTTAGGACTGCTTTTGCTGCAATCCCAAAGGGTTTGGACTGTCATATTTTCATTTTCATTTGCTTCCATGTATTTTTAAATTTATTCTTTAATTTCTTGGTTAACCCATTCATTCTTTAGTAGGATGTTCTTTCACCTCCATGTATTTGGATGCTTTCCAAATTATTTCTTGTGGTTGATTTCAAGTTTCATAGCATTGTGATCTGAAAATATGCATGATATGATCTCAATCTTTTCGTACCTGTTGAGGGCTGTTTTGTGACCCAGTGTGTAATCTGTTTTGGAGAATGTTCCTTATGCACTTGAGAATAACATATATTCTGCTCCTTTAGGTTGAATTTTTCTGAATATATCTGTTAAGTCCATCTGGTCCAACGTTTCATCCAGAGCTGTTAGTTCCTTACTGATTTTCTGATTAGTTGATCTGCCCATTGTTGTAAGTGGATTGTTGAAGTCTTCTACAATTACAGTAATATTATCAATGTTTGCTTGTGTTTGAGATTAATTGATTTATATATTTGGGTGTTCTACATTGGGGGCATAAATATTTAGAGTTGTTAGCTCTTTTTGTTGGATAGACCCCTTAATTATGATGCAATGCCCTTCTTCATCTGTTGTTACGGTCTTTGATTAAAATCTAGTTTTTCTGATATAAGTAGGGCTACTCTGGCTTTCTTTTGATGTCTATTAGCATGATAGATGATTCTCCACCCCCTCACTTTCAATCTGCAAATGTCCTCAGGTCTAAAATGAGTCTCTTATAGGCAGCATATAGATGGATCTTGGTGGTTTTTTTTTTTTGTTTTTTGTTTTGTGTGTGTGTGTGCTTTTTTATCCATTCTGATACCCTATGTCTATGGATTGGGGCATTTAATCTATTTACATTCATAGTGATTATTGAAAGATGAATTTAGCACTGTTGTGTTATCTGGAGATTTCATGTTTGTTGTGATGTCTCTGGTCCTTTATAGTCTTTGCTGCTCTGCACTCACAGAGTCTTTAGGATCTCTTGCAGAACTTGTTCAGTGGTCATGAACTCCTTTAGTTTTTGCTTGTCTGGGAAAGTCTTTATCTCTCCTTCTATTCTGAATGATATCCTTGCTGGATAAAGGATTCTTGGCTGCATATTTTTTCCTATTCAGCACATAGAATATTTCCTGCCACTCCCTTCTGGCCTGCTGAGGTTCATTGGACAGGTCTGCTACGAACCTTATGCATCTACCCTTGCAGGTTAAGGCCCGTTTGTCCCTGACTTCTTTCAGAATCATCTCTTTATCTTTGTATTTTGCCAGTTTTGCTATATGTCATGGTGTTGAGGTGTTTTTGTTGATTTTGAAGGGTGTTCTCTGCCTCTTGGGCTTGGATGTCTGTTTCCTTCCCCAGGTTAGGGAAGTTCTCAGCTATAATTTGTTCAAATAAACCTTGTGCCCTTTTTTCCTGCCCTTCTTCTTCTGGAACTTCTATGATATGGATATTGTTTCATTTCATGGAATCACTTAGTTCTCTAATTCTCCCCTCGTGATCTAGTAATTTCCTTTCCTTCTTTTTTTTCAGTGTCATTATTTTCCATAATTTTATCTTCTATTTCACCTACTCTCTTTTTCCTCTGCTTCTTCCATCCTCGCTGTTACTATGCCTAGTTTATTTTGCATCTCTGTTATAGCATTTTTTAATTGATCGTGACTAGTTCTTAGGTCTTTGAACTCTGCAGCATGAGTTTCTCTGGTGTCTTCTATGCTTTTTTCAAGATCAGCTATTAGTCTTATGACCTTTACTCTAAATTCTTGTTTGGGTCTATTGTTTATATCTGTTTTGAGCAGTTCTCTGGCTGTGATTTCTTCCTGAACTTTCTTTTAGGGAGAATTCCTCCATTTTGTCATTTTGGCTGTTTCGGTCTTTTGTGTGTTTTAAAAGCTCATTATGTGTCCTGCACCCTAGAGTGCTACTGTATTAAAAACAGCTCATCCACTGTCCCAGGCTTGGCACTCAGGAAATGTTGTTGGTGTATGTTGTGTGCACTCTGTTACTGTGTTTTGGCTGCTCTGTCCCACCGGTCAGTCCTCCTCAGAGCTCATCCTGGCTTGTCGTGGTGGGGTGTTTGGAACTTCAACCAGGTGGGCTTTGATTTGTTTTTGAAGTAAGCCCGGAGAAAAAAAGGAAAAGAGGGAACCTATAAAAAGAGAAAATTAAAGGGAAGAAAAACTCAGTCCTGCTAAGCTGTCTCCCCCCAACCATGGATATCCTTCTGCCACTCTGCAGATTGATTTCCTGTGTGTTCCAAGTAATCTGACCTCACTACAGCTGTGTTGGAGGGACAAGGAAAACCTAGGTCCTTTTACTTCTCCACCATCTTAACTCCTTTCAAGTAGGTTATGGTTTTGGTCGTTTTTATGAGCATATCTTTCTCCATTGTTTTTTTAGGATGATAGTTTGCTGCAAATTCTATCTTTAAAGCAACTCCATATGAGATTTGGCCTTAATATTTCTTCCTTGTCATTCCAAGTGAAATTAGTTTCCTTGGACTTTGTACAGGGAGATGTAGTCTAATATGGGGTATCTAATTTCACAGAGATCCATTTCTGTTGTTTTTATGTAGTGCTCTAAAGTTCATAGCTTAGTGTCTCACTTTTGGAGATCTCCTGTGTCTTTTCTATATCTCACTTTTATCTGGACCATTTATTTCTTTTTTCTTCATTATTCCAGTTCTGCTTGATTTTGATCCTTCCTCCAGAAGTCTGTCCTCCGTGTGGAGTTACATTCTGCAAGAGCACATTGTCTGGTTACCTTCCAGAGTTCGTGGTGGCTAGATTTCTCATGCCATTTTAGACCTTGCAACATACTCATTGCACTCACCCTCCATCAGGTTGGGCAAAATTCTCCTCATTTCAGCTGTGGACATCAAGTTGGCCCACTGTGGTTTCAAGAAATAACTCTTGGCGCTTTGGAATTTCTCCTATTCTAAGGTACATTCCCCTGTGCTTTCCTCTATCTTTTCCTTCACAGACTTTGAAACTTGATGTCTGTGGCTGTTGGTAGTTTGTCCCAACCAGTGTGCAGTTCATAGGACACCGTATTATTCTAATTTTATTTGAAATGTCATCCATAGGCTTTTGGATTTGCATCCCAGTCGCTCATTGTGATTCTTTGTGGGGCTCCAGGGAGATTCAGATCTATGCAGTCATCATCAGTGCCTTTCCAAAATATCTTTTTACTTTTGCAATTCTTTTAAGAAGAAGAAGGATGGAAATTGATATAAAACAATGGTATTTTAATAAAATTCAGAATTCTTGAAAAAAACTCATTTTCCAATGTATGCTACTTTTCTCTTTGGCCTGGAGTCCCCAGCAGATGGTTCAACACTCAGACCACACGGGCTCTTTTACATTGATAATGTTAGAGAAAATAGCGGTTAAGGTGCCACATACTCTTATAACTTTTCTTGAACGATCTTGCCTAAGGGCAATAAATACTCATGTGAAAGGCTATATAGTGTTCACAGTGAAAATGTTATTTGCCATAAATAGGTCTTTGATAAATCTGTTATCAGTAGATAAATCCTGTGGCTCTAATGACCATACTACATTAATGTATATGTATTGAAGGAGTATATTCCTTAAATGTTATCGGTGGTTCTGGACAACTAACTCAATAATAAACGTAAGTGGAAAGTAGGCGTGGCTTCTACTGACAAAGTCAATGACAGTTTAGGAATGGAATGCAAATTTCTAAATTCCCTTTTACCAGGAGGCACATTTCATCCACTGTGTTTATCTTCTGAATTTTATTTTGATTGTATATATTCCTAATATTCTCCTTTACCTTCAAAAAACACTTCATTTCCGGGGCATTTGGGTGGCTCATTTGGTTAAGGATAAGACTCTTGACTTCACAGTTCAGTTCATGGGATTGAGCTCTGCTGGTTCCTCTCTATGGTGAGCTGGGAGCCTGCTTGGGATTCTCTCTCTGCTCCTCCCCTGCTTGCTCTCGTGCGCGTGCTCGCTCTCCGTCTCAAAATAAATAAACTTAAACAAACAAACAAAATCCCCTTCATTTCCGACACCCCTGGTCACTAAACGTGTGGATGTTTTTCCCCACAGCAAACAGTTCTCCATGACACCAGTTGGGTGTCCTACAATTTAAGTTGATTCTGACATTATCTGCCTGGAAATAATGTCAGATTTCACACATTAAGGACAGAGCCCTTCAGATGCTAATCACAAGTACTAGTCCCCAGGTTATGCACAACTTCTGACCAGTTTGGCTACAAATCAGAGGTTCCCATGACCTCCCTCTGGGGTTCAGTTAATTTACCAGAGCAGCTCATAGAATTCAGGAAGCCTCTGACTTACCAGATTAGTGTTCATTATGAAAGGACATAAGTCAGGTACAACCATAAGAAAGAGATACATAGGGCAACGTATGGCAAAAAGGTGCAGAACTTTCATCCTTCTCTGGTGTGCCACTCTCCCGGTGCTTCCATGTGTTCGTCAACCTGGAAACTCCTGAACCCAGTCCTCTTGTCTTTTAATGGAGGCTTTATTAGAGAGACACGGCCAATGAAACACCATTGGACATTGGCAGTTGATTCAGCCTCCAGCCCCTCTTCCTTCCCCAGAGGTCAGGGCAGGGTTAAAAGTTCCAACACACTAATCACCTGGTTGGTTCTCTTGGCAATCAGCCCCTATCCTTAGGTAGGATCTAAAAGTCATCTTGTTACCATAAAAAAAAGACACCAATATGCTCTCCTCACTTAGGAAATGCCGAAGGTTTTAGAAGCTCTGTGCCAGAAACAAGACCAAATATGTAATTATTATAAATCACACTATTGTACTATATACACACATTATAATATATACAGTGGTATTGTTAGAATGTCTGTCTGTGTGTGTGTGTGTGTGTGTGTGTGTGTGTGAGAGAGAGAGAGAGAGAGAGAGATCATGGACTAGAAATGATGGTGCTAATAATAAATATTTCTCATTTCTTACAAATGATTCACCAATTCATGGATCCTTAATAACACAACCTTAGTATTCCATTTTGTCCCAGACAAACTATTGTAATAGGTTTTTAATCGGTCTTCCTGCTTCTCCTCTGTAATACATTTTCACAAAGCACTAACCCTTTTGAAACTTGAATCAGGACTGGAGATTCCACTGCTTTTAAAAAAAAAAAAAACCCTTCAATGAGATGGCATTGCATGCAGAATGATATACAATTTTTTTGAATGACCCCAAAGATCCCACAACCTATAGACTGCTATACCTCCATGGATCTATGCCTTTAAATGTGCTCTTGTTCATCCAGAATATCCTAAACATATCAAGCTCATTTGCATCTCTAAACCTTTGCACTCAACTGGTCTCTCTTCCTAGAGTGCTACAGTTCTCTCTGGATCAGTGTTATCTCTCCAAAGAAAGCTGGATGACCACCCTCCTAAAATTCTTCTACTCCAGTCACTCTGATACATTTTTCTTCATAGAATTTTCCACTGTCATACATTATCTACGTATTTGTGGTGATGATGATGATGATGATGATGATGATGATGATGATGATGATTTGCTTCTTATAAGCTTCATGGGACTGGGATACTTGTCATTTTTCTATTTCACTGGTTCCCAGTGACTAGGTTAGTGCCCACCACACCGTATTAATACTTAATGAACAAATGAGTAAATCTGGGTTTGCATTATGACCATCAACCTGTAAGATGGATAATTGCATGTCAAGATTGGTTGAAAGGATAATTTAAATTGAAAATGGAAATCAAGGTCAAAAGTAAATGGGAGGAATAGTTTAGTTTGGATCAAGAGCTCAAGGGGAGCATTCTGGATAATTCTCAAGGTGTTTTGTTTTGTTTTGCTTTAAATTTATTTGATGCTTTTTGTAACTGACAGCAGGCCATGATGTCAGTGACACTGTTGCTTCCAAGTTTTGTTAACCTCCCTTGGTTTGACGTTGTTACAAAATAGGAAGAAAGGAAATACAAGAATAGGGAGTAATTGAGAAGAAGAGAACATGGAAGCACCTGGAATATAAAAGTGGTGAGAGAGAAACTGAGGCCAACGGGAGGGGGGTGCACACTCCTTTGCAATTTACCATTTGCCTCATGTTTGGTTGTTCATCTGATGAAATAAGGTTAAAACTGAATTTTTCTGTAACTGACCTTCCTAGGGAGAGGTCTCAGTGCACTTAGTTACTGTTGTTAATCAACTTCATTTTTTTCCTAAGTCATCATATTTTCTGACTTAAAATTTTCTCAGGCTTTCAATGCACAAAGGAGTTTTTTGAACTAAATAGACAAGAAGTGTGGGAGTGCACATGGCTAATTTAAGTACAGTACATGGAATTTTATCATTCTCGTTTTTCTCGAGCTAATAATATCAGGGCACAATGCAGGAACTCTGCGTTGACCTCAGAAATATTCATATTTTTTGAAACCTAGGGGGAAATACCTGTGTAAGAGAATTGCTATCCAAATATAATTGCCAACTTAACATAGGCAATTGTTGAACTTTCCAGTTGTAGCAAAGTATATTTTTAAAGCAGCAATTTCTTCTTTTTTATGCACAGAGTAAATGTGTAGGTCGTGCTCACATAATGTTCAATGAAAATTCTAATCAATTAAAATAATGATAAGAAAATAATGGTCTATCTGACTTTTGAACTTCTTTAAGAACTGTAACAGGTAAATAGATTAGCGTTTAACTAAAATTAAATCAACTGTTTAATATTAACTCGAATTAAATGATCTTGAGAAATTGTATGACTTTACAAAATGCCTTCTGAAAAGCAAGGCATGTGATGAATTGATAAGATTGCTAGCATGATGGGTTAATGCACTAGATGGCACTAATTGTATGCCTTTTATGTATTATAAAATCAAATCTAGTGTGAAAAAGAAAGTACCTCACACTTGAAATGTTTTTATCAGGTATACTTTATGAAATTTCTTTGATACGTTATTTGTAATTTCTCATTATGGCTTTTCAGATCATGAGGAAAAAAAGAATTAATTATAGCCACTTTGATATTAAGCGAATTTCAAATTGAAAAATATAATTCCCAGATTTTTTTTAACCTAAAGAAACTAATTTACTCCAGGCAAGATGCAAAAGTATTCTAGTACAGAAGGATTAAGCGATTCAATTCAAGTGAAAAGTTCTATACCAATTACATGGTTTTCCATGAACTTTACTTATCAAAAAGATTAAAGCCTCAGAAAATAAATAAATTCTTCAGATTTTCTAAACAAAGTCTAAACCTTAAAGCATAAAAGAAATTCTGTGCTCTGCAAAATTCTTTCCTTGTGGTTTTTAAGTACACAAATGGGAAAAGGGGAAGGGAATGAAATCGGGTTATTTAGGGAACAAAGCAAGACTGTAACTAAGATAATTTTCAAAATAAGCAATTTCCAATTAAGTTACCTGCCATTTAAAGGCAAACTTAATAAGTATTATTACAATGAAAAATAAGGCAAAATCATTAATACAATTAATGCACATCTACTTCAAAATACATAAAATATTGACATTATGGTCACCCCAGTTAATTATGAATCTGTTGAGCTTATTTTCATTTTGATATGAGTAATTTAAAATTTTTGGTCAAACAGAAACACTATCTGTTGAGAGTGCAGTTTTCCTTGCCTGATTTGGACATTGTCATCATGTGTATGAATTACTCATGGCAGTCGCTGTGTCAGTTACTTCATTGTAGGGGTCTTTATGGAATTTCCTACATCTCTGGTCATTGAAAAGTTCATAAATTAATTAGTTGAGAAAAACTGAACACATGTAATAGGACGGAATATTAACACTCATAATAGTTAACAAAATACACACACACACGTATACACACACACATACATATATGTATACACACACACACACACACACACACACATACACACACATAAATGTCCATGACTAAATTGGATGGTGTTTCCCCAACCTTTTCTTATTGGGCATTGGTAAAACCTATAGATCCATAGAGAAGTTTTAAAAGCTTGTTCCACATAAAACCTTTCTTTCTTTCTCCCTTTCCTTTTATTTTCTTATTTTCTCTTTCTTTCTTTCTTTCTTTCTTTCTTTCTTTCTTTCTTTCTTTCTTTCTTTCTTTTGTTCTCTCTCTCTCTCTCTCTCTCTCTTTTTCGTTTTAGGTAGGGCGATGGTGGTGATAATGGTGGCAGTAGTTGTGGACAGGAAGGGACGACATAGTGGAGATGATGGCTGAAGGGGACGGTGATGGACACAGTCAATGGGAGTGATACAGATGGCCGTAACTCATATACTTCACCAGGATCTCTTTGGATCAGAAATCTCCGCTGATAATGCTTCTCTGACTCCCATTGATGTTGCTTCACATCCATCCACGCTCATTCCTGTAGGACTGATCATTTTTAAAACACTCAAAATAAATAAGTGCAAAGAATTATCCCTCTTTTGATCTTCCTAACTCTCTCACTTGCTTTCTTGTTCTTTCTTTGTAAGTACAATGTTCAATCTTTTAGAAAGTACCAATTTTTATTATGAGTTTTTTAAAATTTGTTTGTTTGTTTGTTTGTTTATTTTGAGAGAGAGAGTTGGGGAAGGGGCAGAGAGAGACAGATAGCGCCCAGCAGGCTCTGCCCTGCCAACACAGAGCCCTATGCGGGGCTTGAACCCACGAACCATGAGATCATGACCTGAGCTGAAACCGAGAGTTGGATGTATAACCAACTGAGCCACCGAGGTGCCCCTAAATGGTTTTTTATGTAGCTACTAATGAGTCTGTGAAAATACAGGATTTTCATCCCATCACTGAAAATGTTCTCTACAAAATTTATTCTTTTATGAGTTACAGAAATGATGGAAGAAGTTTCAAAAGGTACTCTAGGTTTGAATGGTACCTAGAAAATCCCTCCAATACTCAGAAAACAATATGCTGTAAGTGTTTCCTTTCTCACACTTTATATCAGGTTCTCCCTCCTTCCATAGTGCTACAGTAAGTTGAGCCTGACTTTCCAAAATGTACAGTAGAGCCTTGTAGTATATCGATATTTCTTCTATAATTTAGAGATTATTAAGTTTATTTGTATTCTTTCAGAAATAAACATCACTTTTGAGGGAATATAAGCTCATTTATGTGAATTTGAAAGCATTTAAGTGTAAGAAAATAGAAAAAATATACTAATATGGTTTTATAGATTGCTTAAATAACTCAAATTTTTTTGCATTTTGAAACATATACAGTTACATTATTCAAATCAATTCATAAAATTAGGATTTACAAATCAAATAAATGGTTTGGCCATTCATATTGCTAAGGGATTCTTTGTTATTTAACAAAGGCCTTTAATTTTTATTTAATGTTTCCTTTTTTTTTAGTTTTTTTTATTAACTTGTTTTATTTTTTTTTTAATTTACATCCAAATTAGCATATAGTGCAACAATGATTTCAGGAGTAGATTCCTTACTGCCCCTGCCCCATTTAGCCCATCCCCGCTCCCACAACCCCTTCAGTAACCCTCAGTTTGTTCTCCATATTTATGAATCTCTTCTGTTTTGTCCCCCTCCCTGTTTTTATATCATTTTTGTTTCCCTTCCCTTATGTTCATCTGTTTTGTCTCTTAAAGTCCTCATAGGGGTGAAGTCTTACGATTTTTGTCTTTCTCTGACTAATTTCACTTAGCATAATACCCTCCAGTTTCATCCACATAGTTGCAAATGGCAAGATTTCCTTCTTTTTGATTGCCAAGTAATACTCCATTGTATATATATACCACATCTTCTTTGTGCATTCATCCATCGATGGACATTTGGGCTCTTTCCATACTTTGACTATTGTTGATCTTGCTGCTATAAACATGGGGGTGCATGTGTCCCTTCGAAACAGCACACCTGTATCCCGTGGATGAATGCCTAGTAGTGCAATTGCTGGGTCATAGGGTAGTTCTATTTTTAGTTTTTTGAGGAATCTCCATACTGTTTTCCAGAGTGACTGCACCAGCTTGCATTCCCATAATGTTTACTTATTTTTGAGAGAGAGTGTGTAAGCAGGGGAGGGACAGAGAGAGAGGGAGACACACAATCTGAAGCAGACTCCAGGCTCCGTGCTGTCACCACAGAGCCCGACACAGGCCTTGAAGTCACGAACAATGAGATCATGACCTGAGCAGAAGTCTGATGCTCAACCCACTGAGCCACCCAGGCGCCCCAATAAAGGCCTTTAATTTTTAATGATTTGGGCACTTTTTCATGCATAGCACCATTAGGGAAATAATGGAACATGCACATGATTTTAGTTTTTAAAAAAATTGTATGTTAGGTTAATATTCAATTTATTATTAGAGAGACATCAATTCACAGGAACACAGATGGACTTTCACAGGTTTAGGGTGAAAGCCAAGGGCCAAATAGTATGGATCTTTTTCCATAATAATATTTGTATGGGAAATTCCTTCTTCCAGTTCAGGGTGGAAGAGATACCTCTCCCTAACTGCCAGTTTTGGTGTCAAGAATGCATTTTACCATTCCTTTGCACGGAACTGTAAGAAGGAGACCTCCAGGGGCAGCTGCGTGGCTCAGTTGGTTGAGCATACCACTCTTGATTTCGGCTCCGGTCATGATCTCACGGTTCCTGTGTTCGAGCCCTGGGTGGGGCCCCGTGCTGTCAGTACAGAGCGTGCTTGCAATTTTCTCCCTCTTTCTCTGCCCCTTCTGTGTGCGTGTTCTCTCTCTCAAAATAAATAAACTTAAGGAAAAAAAAAAAGAATGGGACCCCCATTCCTTGGCAGATGTCTCAGCCCTTCATCGATGCTGGCTGGGCCTCTGACTGTCCTGAGGAAGGAAGAAATTGAGGCAGTGTAGTGAAAGATGGGGCGAGTCTTCAGGGGCCAGCGTAGGAAGTGGATGGGACCTGAAGAGAAGATCCCGGCCTACATTCTAGGCAGTTCTTTCTGAGGCTGACTTTCACTTGCTTACTTTAAGAATAATGCAAAAACGGGCGCCTGGGTGGCGCAGTTGGTTAAGCGTCCGACTTCAGCCAGGTCACAATCTCGTGGTCCGTGAGTTCGAGCCCGGCGTCAGGCTCTGGGCTGATGGCTCGGAGCCTGGAGCCTGTTTCCGATTCTGTGTCTCCCTCTCTCTCTGACCCTCCCCCGTTCATGCTCTGTCTCTCTCTGTCCCAAAAATAAATAAACGTTGAAAAAAAAAAAAGAATAATGCAAAAACATAAAAAAAAATTTTTTTAAAAAGGCTCCGCTCTTCTTTTGTTATAAAAATTTATCTAGCTCTTGTTGCATAAAACCAAAAACAGTTACCTTAATTTACTGTCTAGTGAGTGAGAAGCCCTAGATTTTTCCTTTTGACTCCACCTCCATCTTTTTACAATATCTGTATGAGTTAGAACTTAATCATTGTTTACGGTTGAGAGATGTAAATGCTTACTGAAGGAATGTGAAATGAATCCTTTTATACCCAAATGTCCAAAGGGGATGTGGCTAAAGGTGGGGCTTCTGGAATGGGATGCGGTTGCATGTTGGAGCTCGGGATGCTGAATATAAAACTGGAATAATAGCCGTAGTGAGTTTTGGCAACAAGGATTACAGAGTAACTTAAGACTTGACTTTTCATTTTTTAGTAGCAACTCACACACATGCGCACACACACACACGCGCGTCTGCATACTACCCTGGTAGGAAAAAGAGAATTGAGGTAAATAAGATGGGAACTGAAATAGGAAAAAAAAAATGCCCCAGGTAGCAATAGAGCTTAGCCGTGCCTCATATATCAAAACCACGTGATTTATTAAAAATAAGCTCACATTCTAAAATCTTGGGTTCCTCTCAATGGAAAGATACAGCTCAGATGAAAATCACCATGCCTTTTGATGTTGTTGACTGACCTCACAGGGTAGTAGTAGGGGTAGCAGTGTTTGAAGACACAAAAATTTAAAAATCACACCTGAAAAACGCTAAAATGTCAGCACTGAATAAACTCTGAATTCCTTATTAGTTCCTCAAAACTTATTCTTAGAACTGGCTCAAGTCCAAAAAAAGCTAGGTACAATGTCGTACAGTTCCTAAGCCACACTGTCAAATTAAAAGAAAATCACATATGAAAAGTTAGTTATTTAAAATTATTTTGGTCAGCAATCAAGTGCATATCATGCATAAATAACACATCGATGGAACTATGAAAAAGTCTATAGTTATTTTTATGATCTTTGCTTTCATGCCACTGAGAAATTCTAAGATCTTCAGAAATATTTAATAATAATTCATTTAAAAGCTAGGAAATCACCAAAACTGCAAAAATGTTACCTCTGAATGCTTGCACTAACACAAAATTAATATGGAAGCATTGCTGTGTAGTCAGTGAAACCTATTATAGGTGAAGATTTTATAATTAGCAGATTAATCATATAGAAACCATAACTGCTTAAGTACATCTTAATTGTTGACAGTCTATTGTTTTTCTTAAAGTTGTCTAAATCTTCATCTTATAGTTTGAAATTTTATTATTGACATGCTTAGCAAACTCTCTTCATAGATGATCCAAAGATAACTTTAAGCTAGTTCACATCCAGCTTACTACACATTTCAAATGAGTAGGGTCAGATTACCAAGAACTTGGTTGTTTGCAGTATGAGTAGAAAGAATGAGTCAGAATTAATAAGAAGCTGAATGGTTCTGGGTGGACACTCGGCAAGAGAAAATCAAAAGGTGAAAGAGCTTCTGATTTCCATAGGATATGCAGACCTGCCCTACAAAGGTGGAAGAATGATTATTCAATCTCTGATTGACAGCAAACTGGCTATTTCATTATTCAGCTCATTAATCAAGGTTTCCTCAACTCCCTTTCCAACTCTTCACTGTGTTAATTCAGTGAGAGAACATAGTAGCATTTCTTGTGCAATTATTTTGCGTGATGAAATTGGGCTTCCACTATATATAATTGCTAAATAGGATTCATTGAAGTGAGATATGATTTGGAAATATAAGAAAAATGATTTCAGAAGAGTAGTAATAACAGGGAGGAGGAGGAAGAGAGGAGGAGGAGGAGGAGGAGGAAGAGAAAAAGAAGAAGAAGAAGAAAACGTAAAAATCTTCACATGTAATGTATCAACCTAGTACAGTAAATATATATGTCTACATATATATATATATATGCATTAAAATGGCCAGTATTAATATTTATTAATATATGGTGATGGAGATTTAACAACACATATTTCTTCTTATACTTTTTTTATTGTCGAAGTTTTTTACAATACACATGTATCATTTATGTACCCAGAAAAAAATCACTGTAATTGTGAAATCATAAAATGTTGCTAGTATAATTTAATATTTTCATCATCTTAATTTTAATACATCTTAAATACTCATTGTTTTGAGTTGTACCTATTTTGTCATAACAGTATCACAATATTGTATATTTGCTGCTGTGATTTGCATTTGAAAAATCACTCAATTAAAAGCATTGCTGATTGCTATAGTGTTATTAGAAGTGTCATATTAGATTTCATGAGTAGATAATGTATCTAGTTGGAAGAAAAGACATCTGCTATTTAAAAATTTTCTTTCCTGGAAATAGAAGAGAAGGAAGAAAGATACACCTCATAGCTGAACTGCAACTTATACTTTAGAGTCTGGTTCAGATACGTTAGTATTAAATTATGTATGGCCTGAAAGTTATTTTTTTCATGTGTTATTTATCTTTCCTTCTCATACAAAATATATTTTTTAAGCAGTTACCATATTCAGATCACCTCCAGAGAGTTGTGTGAAGCAATGTGTCAATTAAGTGACTAATATTTGGTTTTTTCCCCACTATTTTATTTTTATGCATTTGTCATACAAAATAAATTATGCAAAAGGATGATTCCTCCTCCCCTGTCTTTCTCTCCTTCACTTCTTCCATTGAAAACGCCTCTGGAAGTGAGGCGATTTAAGTAGAAATACCTTGTAGAATAGATGGAAACATGCATACCTCATCATCTCTTTCATGGATTACTAAAATCAAAACAAAACAAAACAAAACAAAAATGTCCTCATTGCTTCCACTTGCTTCCCTGGGGTTGTTCATTCTTGGTATAGCAGCCAGAGTGGTGGAGCAAATCTGTCTCATGTTCTTTTTTTTTTTTTTTTTTTGTAAATAAAGTTTTCTTAGAACACAGTCATATTCATGTCTTTATGTTTTGTCTGTAGCTGCTTTCATGTAATAGTGGCAGAGCTAATTATTTCCCACAGAGACCAAAAGGACCACAGAGCCTGAATATTTCCTATCTGGCCCTTTACAGAAAATGGTTTTCAATTCCCGTCCTCAGCAGTAAGTCATGATCGAGTTTGTTGTGTGCTCAAAACTCTGCATATGGCTCCCCATGCCCCTCAGAGTAAAAGCTCAAACCCTTGCAATGGCCAGTTAGGTCCTACGTGGGCTGTTTTGCCTTAAATCTCTAAGCTCATGTTGTGGATTTCCCTCCCTTCCTCTACTCTACTTACCAAGACCTTCGTGAATACATTAAGCAAACTCTTGCTTCTTGCTGTAGGGTCCTTTTCTTAACTGTTCCTTCTCCATGGAATGTTTTCTACTTAAATTTCTACAGCTAACATCCTCACCTCTGCCAGGTGTTTACTCCAGTGTCACTTTCTGAATGAGAACTACCCTGTACACATGTTTTTTAACCATTCCCCTTCCCCATCTCCCCTTTCAGAATGCCTGACCATGCTTGATGTTTTCCTCCATAGCACTTATCCCTTTCTCACCTACCATATGAATTTACTTGTGTTTACTTATAAATGTATCTGTTCATTATCTGTCTCTTCCCACTAAATGTAAGGTCCTTTTCACTTTTTTGTGTATCAAGATATCTCAAATGGCTTGAATAGTACCTGACACATGGTAGGCACCCAATACAAACATGAAGAATAAATAATAATAACAATAATAATAATAATAATAATAATAATAAATCTGCACACACAGGGTAGAAATCAGAAATATTTTCTGATCCTGACTCTGCCATTAACTAATTCTGCCATCTTGGGAGAATAAAAAGACATTGCAGAGCACTAGTTTCCTTAAGTAAAATGTGGTGATTTGAAAAGTTTCAGGCACTTAAATTCATTAATTTTCTGATCGCCAGTATAATATAAATGTACTAAGTGCATTTCTGAACTTCTGGATGTGTTTTACAGAGAATAGAATTATAATGAGACAAATATTCCAAATGAAGCCATTGTCTTAAGTGTACAATATTATTTCTGGATGTGTAATGAAAACAAGTCATGTGTTTGTTCCAGTTAACGTGTGTTTGGAAACTGATCATTTCTATTGATGAGGAAAAACAAATGTTTATTTGGGGGAAAGGAGGATAGCCAAATATATATTTCTTCAAATATTTCTATAGGCTACATAGAAATGTACCTTGTTTCATTTACTGTTAGTTTGCCTTTGGTAGGATGATTAGATGTTTTATATAAAGTTTTGTAAATTCTTTGGAAAATACACTGTTTTCAGGCAAAGTCATTAATCTGTAAATTTGTATATTCTAAATTACATACTTATTTTAGATCTTAATTAAAAACAACAAAATACAGGCTCTTTGTTCATTGTTCAAATCGGTACACATTTATTACACCAGGATTTCTTCATGATGTCAATTATGACATGGCTATTTTGTTCACTTAGTAAGTTTTTGCTAAGGGTTCGTTGTGTGTAAAGCACAGTGTTTTGTTCTGGGAACAAAATAGTGAGCTTATCTGTGTAATAAAATATATAGATTAGGGGTGCCTGGGTGGCCCAGTCGGTTAAGCGTCCGACTTCAACTCAGGTCATGATCTCATGGTTCATGAGTTTGAGCCCCACACTGGGCTCTGTGCTGACAGCCCAGAGCCTGGAGCCTGCTTCATATTCTGTGTCTCTCCCTCTCTCTCTCTCTCTGTCTCTCTGTCTCTCTCTCAAAAATAAATAAACATTAAAATATATAGATTATCTGTTGGTCTAACAGGGAAGTCTAGCACATAGGTAATGCTTTTAGCTTACTCCTTACTTAGGGGTCTTTATAATATTTCAAATAATAAATACTGTCATTAAGCAGTAGATACCATAGGAATAGCCTAGGTGTGTTTCTAATTATCAAGATGAACATATTCTGGCCAAGATATTCAGTACAAATACTCAAAGGTCATATATTTAATTGGTGCTGAACAAAGAACTAGAATATAGAACTTCTATGGTCAGGTCAGTAGAAATCTATCCCATCTCCTTGAGGAACTAGGTATTGAGTATGAAATCTGTGGATAAATAGATGTGTGTGTCCTCTCCCAAACTCCATGTGCAAAGAATCATACATTATACATATAGTAAGCTTATTTTTTATTAGTTATTCTCCACAACTTTGTTTTCACTCTTCCTTGCAGATTTGGTAAATGTCTGTCCTATAATTCTGCTATTTACTTCTGACTTAGAATGTTCAGTTGACTCATAGTCAAAATGTAAATATGGCCTTCAGAGGAGCACATTTTCTATGTAGGTCCCAGATTACATTGTGAAAAGGCCATTTAAAAAAGTGATGTTATTAAAAGCATGGCAATGATGATAAGCCTCATTGCTTTTGTGATGGAGAGAAATTTGACATGTTTGCTGTTAATGGTATAGACCAACCTGAGTAGGAACAGCAATGGGCCCCGAATTAGAGATTTATGGACATCCCTATCACATTGCAAGCTTTAAAAATTCCCCCGTGTCACTGCTAGAAACTTATTGCAATCAAAGTAGTTTCTGGTAAACTGTTGGAAGCAGTTAATTCCTCAGAAGTTTCTGCTAAAAATAGCATTTGAATTCATTCTCCTGGCAGAATCTTCCGTTCCTTAACCCCATTCCCCCACCTTCCTGCCATTTTATAGTTTTGTTACTCCCCCTGGTTCATTTCTTCTCCCCATTTAAAACACACACAAACACACACACACGCACGCACGCATGCTAAAGAACACTATCAAGACACATAAGGCCTAGATACCTAACAATGAATCTCTTAAAAAAAATCTATAGTTTCCTTCAACTTTATGTGAACGGTTGTAGAGTGTGATTATCTACATATTGCTGTCATCTGAACAGAATTCCAAAATACTTAGTTTTTTTTTTTTTTTGAAAAAACGCCATTTGGCAAAACCCGTTTACTCATGAAAAGTAATTGTGGTCAGACATATTTAGCTTATATGACTGGCATTCATCTTGAAGTTCTGTAAATATTTATAGTGAATTTAAATGCATGTAAATACTGTATACCGTTTCAGCAATTTAATGGGATTCATTTATAGGACATGAAAAAAAAATGGACTTAGCTGCCACAGTTCAAAGAACGGAAGATATTTTTTCATTTATTTCCAAATGTGTATGTTTCAGAATAGTGAAGTCCACATGGAAAGAGACTGTGTGCTTGCGTCTTTGCAGAATGTGCTTTAGATACACAGTCTCAGATGTAGGTGTTTGAATGGGATACAAAATTAGGAATTTGGAATCTGTGTTGAAACAACTTTCCTGTCCTTGGCATTTTAATGAAAAAAAAAAAAAAAAAGAATATTGAGGTTGGGGACCATGATAATTGTCCTATTTTTCACTTAATTTTGCCTGTGTTATGAAAGCAGTCCTCAAGATTCTATTCATACACATAGACACAAATCAACATACAAGTATAAAAATGTATATATTCTTGAAAAAGATTGTGATAAACCTTTGATCAACAATCTAATACTTTAGTTTGAAAATTAATTAAAATTAATCAAAGTAAATTGTATTTGGTTCACGTAAGAGAACATGTTAACATGAGCTTTGCAGTCCTGGTTTTTTCGTTTGGTGCTATTTCTCTCCATACGAACATCAGAAAGTACACATTTTAGTTAAGAAGATATTATTTACATAATTGAGAAATATGTAACAGAGCTATCAAAATTGAGTATGTTACCTCATCTAGCAACAAGATAAAGATTTTTTTTTAATACAGGGCTTTTAAACTAATCTGGTGCTTTTATTTATAATATACGGTTAATCCTTATAAGAAAACACATAATTAGTGTGATTACACTCAATTCGCGGATGAGAAACAGGAGACCTAAGTAGATTAAATAGTTTGTTGAAGATCTCACATCTAAAAAATAGTAATGTAACTACAAATTCTGATTTTTAAGTTTTGTGCCCATGTCTGCTTCTGCCCGACAACTTGATATTCCAGAGCATTTCAAGAGAAAGATTTGGGGGGACTATAAAGGTAAAAATGAGATGAACAGTTACTACGATGAAGTTCAGAAAGTGTTGTTGAAAAATGTCCTAGAAGCCAGGTCTCGTTCTGGTACTGTCTCTAAATCAGATGCAGGGAGTGTGACATCAAAAATGCTCAAAATCCATAGGAAAGCAAATACATTTACATTTACAATTAATAATAGTAATGCAATGTGCGAAGTGTTACATTAGCATCATATTTGAAGTACAGAAATACGAGAAAGTAGAAACCAATTTGGCTGGTGAAATTTAGGGGAAATAAGCTGGGACGCTGAGGCTCTAGAATTTTCTGTACAATGCCTAATTTTTTAAATTAAGGTGGGATCTATAGCCATAGTATTAATGTGGTCAATTAAGTTCTACTTAAATAGAGTATTCTTCAATAAATTAACCAGGTACATCCTAAGGTCTAGAAATTGAATTTTAGTAGCCTGTATCCAGAATCTTTGATACACTTTTTTGGTAAAGTCAAAACATTTCTTTATGGAAATGAATCGAAATTCCCCTTGCAACGCCTCTAATATTGTTTTTCACATTCAAAAAAGTCCTGTTCTTTGCAAGAATGGGGTGTGTATGTGTGTGAAAACGCAATGAAAAGAATGATAGAATTTCTTTCTAATCTAAACTTTGTTCCGATACCTACCATTCTCCATTAGCAAATAAATTACTTTCATTTTTAGAGTAGGTAGTCGGCATGTTTATAAGCTATGACCTGAAACTCAATTGAAAATCTTCGTTTTCTAGTGCTTGGATCCATGTCTACAAAAGGCAAGGCTAAGTTTCGGTGGCTTTTCAGCATAGGAGGGGGTTCCAGAGGGCACGGTGGGTGGCTGCTAATATTTGCTAACATGCACAAGATGGGTTCTGCTCTTGTCCATGGCTCCAGACATCCAAAACACTGCATTTTCTCTGTCAACCCTATTGTGCCAAGCCAGTACTGCAAGCCACTATTTATTTTACAAAGTTGATAATGACTGGAGTCACGGGGAGTGCTTTCTAGTGATAAATACCCTTGAAAAATGCCATTTCCCCAGTTGCCATTTTTGTCTTCTCGGTATTACATAATAGCAAGCATATTGTGAGGAAAGGAAATGGCTAGGTGTTTGTAATATATGTCACTCACTGTTTCCATTCCCATCACGGCGTGGAATGTTTAATTTCTAAACTCTAAGTGCCTAATGACTACTGGTTATTTTCTCTTCTCTACAAACATTACCTGTTCACTTGCAGTTCATGGAATTCTGCCATATAATAAACAGTACCATTTGAACCCCCCCTCAGGGTATTCTCCCTTTCTTGGATGAACAGATAAGTTCTGAGTTACTTTTCCACTTAAATATAATATGATTTCATTAGGATGCCGGCACTGCCAAATTTGGGTTTACAAACTTCTTTCATTGTCATTAGCATTCTGTAGTAATTCCTTGTATCGAGGTATGTCTTCCCTTCCCTCACCAACAAAATACAATCAGAGTTACTAGTTGAAGTACTATTTGACAGGATGTTGCATTAACATAATGAACAACTGCTCTCAGGAAAGAGAGCTTGTAAACAAGACAGAGGGGAAATTAAGAATAGTAGGACCAGGAAGTTTATATCTAGATTTTTAATGCTGCCCTTGTATGCACTAGTCTTATACTTCATCAGCTATGCCCACATATCTCATTTCATAACTTAAATGTGTGCTAAATGTTGTGAGTAAATAGGCATTTCAATTTCAGTGACTTTCAATGGAAAAACGTTTTCTGATTTTAGAAATTCCAACTTTGCGCCTTCACTAAAGGAGACACTTCCTTAATGTTGATCATTTCTGTTGACATTGTTACTTTGCGTTGTAAAATTCTCCCTGTGTGACATTCTCTGCACATGAAAAAATCTTGTTCTATATCAAATTGTTAAAAACTGAAGTACTTAATGTGTATTGTTAGGTATAAAATTAAACAGTTTTACAGTGGGACTTGTTCTTCTGTTCCTCTGGGTGTGGCTAGTTGAGAGGATGATATTTAGGCCACATCTACTGTAATAAAATGGAAACATATTCCTAAATCTATTGATGAGAAAACAACATTCCCGGAGAAACAAGCTAATAGCTCCCAAGTTGAAATGCAGTGATTTATCCAAGGTGGTCCACAAAAGCCACCCAAAGGCATCTGTCTTCTTTGTGACTATAGACGTAACAAAAGTGGTGAGCAAAGCAGGAGAAGAAAAAGTTCAAATTAAATCTGAACTAAGGTATATAGGAAAATATAGTATCTAGGATAAATATAATCATTACAAGCTTTTTTAAAAATGCAGTTTGTTTGTTTAATTTGGAGAGAAAGAGCAGAGGAGTGGCAGAGAGAGAAAAGGAGAGAGAGGATTCCAAGCAGGCTCCACACTGTCAGCACAGAGCCCGACTTGAGGCTTGAACCCATGAACCAGGAAATCGTGACCTGAGCTGAAACCAGGAGTCAAGTGCTTAACCGACTGAGCCACCCAGATGCCCCTCAGTAGAAGCTTTAACCTAGAACTACCTAGTGGCTTAATAAATAAAATAGGGGTTTGCTTTAAAAAGGAAGACTCTCTGTTTTACTTAGAAATGAAACAAATACACATCTACTCCCTCAATGCAAATGGCTTTCATCAATGTAGCTCTTCCTTGTTTAGACCAAAGTTTCTGCCCTAAGTCAGAGGCACATCCTTCTTTCACTCCTCACTTTCCGGAGATTTCCTCATCACTAGCTATAGCCACTGACAAAAGATAAAGTCTAAATAGAGATAACTTAAAAACTGATTGAATAAAACTAAGAATGTGCTCTTGTTAAAGGAGCTATTTGATAAACAGATCACAAGGAATGTTCACCACAGGAAGTAGCTGGAAGGGCTTTTTTAGTTCATTATCTGATATTGAGTCTGAAAGGATTAATGCAGTCTTTTTGGTATGTCATGTACATTTTTGATTGCAGTGATTAGAAGCAAGATTAAATGACCTCACACAAAGCAATAGGAAGAATACATTGAGTTTGCCCTCTGATTTACATTTCAACTGTTGTTGAGGTTTCAATGCTTTAAGTATGGTATGGCTATCTTATAAATACGTTTTAGTTGTCTGAACCCTTTGGAACCATTGTCAGAAACATGTACTAATATATTGCTAGCATTTTGAATATTTTACTTTGATATAGTCAACATTGTAATTCTCTTGGCATAAAAGAGTTTTGTATTAAAAATGATTTAGTAGCAAAATGTATAAATTGAGATTTTTGCGAAGGAAACAAATTGCTTGGCATTATGTTCTTTAAAGGCATTTTGAGATACGATGTGGAAAGGATACTGATTGAAACTTTAAAAATGTGTGAAAATAATTTTTACAGAAAATGTTATTCACTCTAGTATATTATCATTTGAGCGGGAATAAAATTATTAGAATACTGAACCCTATAACAAAATATCAATAACGTGCCGTATTGTTTTTTGTTATGTAGTTCGAGTTCCACCAAACAGACTTCCAAATACATATATATGTACAAATGAATTGATCTACCTTTTAATATGGTTGGCCGTGTTTTGTGACACTTTTTTCTTTGGGATTTAGGGAAATAAGGTTCAGTCCATGTTATAGGGAAACCCTATCTTAATTAAGTTCTACAGTTTTTTATGTGTATTCAGAAGCAAATATGTACCTTAATAAATGTGTGCATTGGCAGTATTTGGTATCATTGGGATTGAGGAAAGGGGGTCATGATGAGTTGGATACAAGCAAAGCCATATTTTTGGATCCATGGTGGATGGCAGCACCTTTTTTTTCTGGGAAAGGGAAGATTAGCAAAGAGAAAGTTTGGGGGCTGGTGGTGAGAAAAAGCAAGGATTTCATTTGGGATATGCTGAGTCAAACACCTGCTGTCTTTAGACAAGGTTCTCTGGAAGTGGAGGCTGAGATGAGATTCTTATGAAAATGCTTTTTTAAGGAAGAATTTTTTTTGAGAAGTCTCTAAAAAAGCGAGAGATGGATAGGAAAGGGGAAGCAGGTGAGCAGGGATGTGGTTTCAGTTAGAGTTGAGTTTCAGCAGAATCCCCTAAGGAACTTTGAAGCATGATTTATGCCCCAGAGTAGGCACTGAGAAAAGGAGGCCGGACCAGTCAGTCCATGACTGCAGGCTGTCCTATGGGAGATGCTTAACCTCCAAAGCCTGGTGGCCTCCAACAGCTGAGATCAATTCCCTAGAGAATGGTGGAACTTTTCTGCCACCCAAGACCTGACATTCCCAACTATCAGGTTAGAAAGAAAAACCACAGGAAGGAAAAAACACCTTCAGACCTTATGACTTTATTATTGATCAGTAATAAATCAAAATTGTGATTGTTCTTACAAAATTGTAGTCTATCTATACAATGACAATATTCATCTCTAAGAAGGAATATATCAAAAATTTATGAAAGAAATAATACAACGTCCACGTAAAGCCTTAAAATACTGAAAAGTTAGAAGTACTTTCGAACTCATTCAGTGTGGCCAGCATTACCCCAACATAAAAATAGAAAAAGACATTACAAGAAAGAAATGTACTATCATGCAATTTGATGCAATAATTCTAAACAGTATCTCAGCAAATGAAACCCAATATGTGAAAATGCCTAAATCTGGTTTATTCCAGGAATGTGAGGTTGGATTAACATTTGAAATTCAAATAACTTACTACATTGAAACTAAAAGAGGAAACCAATAGGAAAAATCACTTGTCAATATCCAACATCCATCCATTCCTTATAAATGCTCTCAGCAAACTAGGAAGAGTGAAGGACTTCTTGAACTTGTTAAAACATACCTACAGAAGTCTTACAGCTATAGTAACGTGCAGTTTTCCGTGAAAGAAATTGAAGATGCTATAAGGAAATGGAAAAGCATTCTATGCTCACAGATTACCCTTAACAGTGTTGTGGAAGCAGTCACTAGTTCCTGTGAAAGGACCTGAGCCAGAAGGGAGGCTGGGAAGCTGAGCCAAACTGGGGTCAACAGCTTGTTTCTCTTTTCCTTCTCTTACCCTCAATTTGGGAAAATGGAGATGTTCTCTCCTTTGTATCCCGGGGGATCTAAATGAAAAAACACAAGAACAGAACTTCAGAACACACCTTTTTGACCCATCAAAGGCTTAAAACAAATCCAAGAACACAATTCACTTTCACCACCCCTGGTTTTCAGAAAGCGTATATGCTGGGATACCCATTAGAACCATTTTTTATAAAGGTTACCACAAACCGCACGTTTTGGGGTAGGAAAGGTGAATGCCAGTATGGGGATTAAGAAAAAAAAGTTAGGGAGGGAGCCAAACCATAAGAGACTCTTAAAAACTGAGAATAAACTGAGGGTTGATGGGGGGGGGGGGAGGGAAGGAAAAGTGGGTGATGGGCATGGAGGAGGGCACCTGTTGGGATGAGCACTGGGTGCTGTATAGAAACCAATTTGACAATAAATTTCATATTAAAAAATAAAAAAAAAGAAAGAACATACATTGTTAAAATGTCTATATGACCCAAAGCAATCTACATATGTAGTGCATCCTTATCAAAATACCAATAGCATTTTTCACAGAGCTGGAGCAAACAATCCTAAAAATTGTATCGAACCACAAAAGGCCCTCAATAGCCAAAGCGACTTTGAAAAAGAAAAGCAAAGCTGGAGGCATTCCAGACTTCAAGCTATATTACAAAGCTGTAGTGATCGAGACAGTATGGTACTGGCACGAAAACACATAGGTCAATGGAATAGAAGAGAAAATCCAGAAATGAAACCATAACTGTATGGTCAATTAATCTCCAACAAAGTGGGAAGAATATGCAATGTGAAAAAGACAGTCTCTTCAACAAATGGTGTTGGGAAAACTAAATAACAACATGCAAGTGAATGAAACCAGGCCACTTTCTTACATCATACACAAAAATAAATTCAAAATGGATGAAAGGCCTAAATGTGAGACAGGAAACCATCATAGTCTTAGAGGAGAACACAGGCAGTAACTCTTTGACATCAGCCATAGCAGCTTCTTACAAAATATGTCTCTTGATGCAAGGGAAACAAAAGCAAAAATAAACTATTGGGACTTCATCAAAATAAAAAACGTCTGCACAGTGAAGGAAACAGTCAACAAAACTAAAAGGCCACCTACAGAATGGGAAAAGATATTTGCAAATAACATATCTGATTAAGGGTTAGTATCCAAAATACATAAAGAACTTCTCAAACTTAATATCCCAAACACAAATAATTCAGTTAAAAAAATGAGCAGAAGAGATGAATAGACATTTGCTCAAAGAAGATATCCAGATGGCTAACAGACACATGAAAAGATGTTCAACATCACTCATCATCAAGGAAATACAGACCAGAACTACAGTGAGAAATCACCTGACACCGGTTGGAATGGCTAAAATTAACAACATAGGAAACAACAGGTCATGACAAGGATGCAGAGAAAGGGGAGCTCTCTTACACTGTTGATGGGAGTACAAACTGGTGCAACCACTTTGGAAAAACAGTATGGTGGTACCTCAAAAAGGTAAAAATAGAACTACCCTATGATCCAGCAGTTGCACTTAAATATTTGCCCAAAGGGTACAAAAACACTAATTTGTAGGGATACATGCACCTTGATGTCTATAGCAGCATTATCAACAAAGCCAAATTATGGAAAGAGGCCAAATGTTCACTGACTGAGGAATAGATAAAGACGTGGCATATATACATGTGTGTGTGTGTGTGTGTATATATACACACACACACACACACACACACACACATGTATATATATAAACACATATACATGTGGTATATATATAAATATATTTATATTTATATACACATACACACAATGGAATATTTCTCAACCATAAAAAAGAATGATACTTTGCCATTTGTAATGACATGGGTGGAGTTAGAGGGTATTATGCTAAGTGAAATAAGTCACACAGAGATTTAACTCATACGTGGAATGTAAGAAACTAAACAAATGAACATGAGGGGAATAAAGAGAGGCAGAGCAAGAAACAGACTCTTAATGATAGAGAACAAACTGATGGTTACTGGAGGGGAGGGGAGCGTGGAGATGGGTTAAATAGGTGATGGGAATTAAGGAGGGCACTTGTGATGAGCACTGGGTGTTATATGTAAGTGATAAATCACTAAATTCTACACCTGAAACTAATAGTATACTAGTAGTTACTAAAGGGAATTTAAATTAAAACTTTAAAAAAAGATAAAATTTTCTACAAATTGATTCATAGTTTTAAAACCTAGCAAAGAATTTTTGTAGAAATTGGCTAGCAGAGTTTACAGTTTATATAGACATACAAATAATCTACAATAGCCAAAACAATTTTGAAAAGAAAAGGTCAGAGGACTAGAACTATCTGATTTTAAGACTTACTTTAAATCTGGAGTATTTAAGACAGTGTGGTATTAGTATCACGTAAAAAAGTAAGTCAATGTAACTCAACAGAAAGTTTATTGACCCAATGAACTTTTAATAAAGATGCAAAGACAATTCAAAGGAGAGATGGTAGTCTTTTCAGAAAATGGTGCTGGAGCAATGGATATCCTGTGTGACAGAGAAAGAAGAAAAGGAAGGAAATTGGAGGGGAGAGATAAATTCAACATCTATTTATGCATATTTGACACAATATACAAAAATTAACTCATAATGGGTCATAGTCCTAAATTAAAGCATAAAATCTAAAGTATCTAGAATAAAACATTGGGCCTAGTGGCTAGGCCGATTTCTTAAATATGACATCAAATGCATGATTTAATTGGTGTATTAGATAATCAAAGTGTAAAACCTCTGCTCTTTGTAGAATAATCTTAAGTGAGTAAAGAACCAAGCCGCATGCCAGGAGAACACATTTGCAAAGCATATGTCTGATAAAGGACTTGCGTCCATAGTGTATAAATACATAAAGTCAAAATCCAATATAAGAACACTATAAACTCGAAGAAGTGTGCTAACATTTGAACAGACACTTCACCAAAGAAAATACCGAAGAAGATTACAAATGAGCACGAGAAAAGATGCTGAACGTTGCAGGTCACTGGGGAAATGCAAAGTAAAACAGTGAGGTTTAGTTACGTAGCTAGAGTGGCTAAAATTTAAAATAATAACCATACCAAATTTTGGCAGGAACAAGAACTTATCTACACACTGTGAGTGGAATACAAAATGCTACAAACAGTTTGGCTATTTCTTAAAAAATATTAACATATATTTACCTATGATCTAGTCACTTCACTCCTACGTGTTTACCCTAGAGACCATATCCGTATAAGTTCTCTTAAACAAAAGTTCATAGCAGATTTATGGTAATAGCCAAAAAGTGGGAGAACCAAATGTCACCAGTAGGTGAAAGGATTAAAAACCATTGTGTTCATCCACACAATAAAACCATATCCTTCAATAAGAAATGAACTATTCCCACATGTCACAACATGTAGGAATAGGTAATCCTAAGGTAATTATGCTGAGTGAGAGAAGCCATAAAAGAGGGTACATATGGGATGATTTTATTTATATAAGATGTTAGAAAATGCAATTTATGGTGATCAACAGATCAGTGTTTGACCGGGAAGGGGATATTCCAAAGGGCATGAGGGAACCATTGGGAGCGGTGGATATGTTCCCCATCTTGATGTAGTATGGTTTCATAGGGGTACCATTTGTCATGAAAAATTTACCAATGTTTTGCTTTAAGTAGGTGCAACTCATTCTGTATGTCCGTTATACCTCAATGCTAAATACCATATAGCCACTATATTTATAATGAATCTAAAATCTAAAGGGTTTCTGTATTATTTCTAAAACAGAGCCAACACAAGAGAGAGAGGAATTGGGCTAATTTGAGCACATAGGTGCTTTAGGTAAAACATTTGTTTATCAGAGACCATAGATTTCTGTCCCTGATTGCTTTATCTAGTTTCCGTTTGTAGTAACTAATAGGAAAAAACTCTAAAATGCATCAATTCGTTTTTGGAAGAAAACGTAACACATGAAAAGCAGAGGCTCTGGGGGCATCAAAACTGCATATAAATTCAGGCTGCACCACTTGATAAGTGTGTAACTGTGCTCAGTTTACTTATTCTTTTTAACCTGAGTTTTCTCATCAGTAAACTATCTTAATTACATGACTTTGTAATCTATAAAGCTAGCTTCAAGCTCTGAGCGCGCATACGTGCGCCATCTACAAAACGTTAGAATTTGCCACTTTAAATTTGCCAGGTGACATATTCACCCTTACCATCCCCCTCCTGGGCTGTGTTGAGAAGATTAATCAGGGAGTGTTGGAGAGAAGAATTAGGTGCTGGAGGCTTGAGGGTTGAAATGAGAGTTATATAGGTTCGGGCAGGGGGACGAGAAGAAAAGTCTTTGGAGGCAAAGGCATTTTGGCAGAGATACGAATGCAGTGAGGGAGGAAGCCAGGGGAAAACCCGGGAAGAAAGCTTTTAAGGCAGAAAAAATAAATACAAAAACACTGAGGTGCATATAAGCTGTGCTTTTTGACCCAGGAGCTTGAGCATGGAGTGAGTGACAGGATGTGGGAAACATAGCAGGTGCTAGATCACATTGGACCTTGTAACACTTTAGTAAAGCATGTACAAGTTTTACTTAGCGTTTAATTCTAGGGACGTAGGTAAGCCGTAAGAAGTCTTATGCAGGACAGTGATCTGATTTTTATGTTTGGAAGTACACTGCAGCTGTTGTGTGGGAGATAAATTATTAGAATGTCAAGAACCTGACCAGGGGGACCAAGTTCTCTTGTGGGTCTCCCGACCAAGCAGAGTCTCTTTCTCACTGCAAAGTTTACAACTTCTCCAGGGTACAGAAAAATGTACAGAACTTACTCTGAGAAGTTAATTCACCTTCCTATAAAAGTTTTAATCTTATTCTTTTCTGCTAATCGGCACTTGAAGATATTTCTTTGCAAATTAGATGTGTGCATTATTTTAAAAATTGGCATTTTTATAACATGGTATGCTTCAAAATTCTAAAAGAATACATATGTTTTAAACAAGCACCTAAATAAAGTGGGGGGGGGGACCTGAAGCATTTGATAAACAAACCAAAGCAATAACCATACAAGCCACTTTTATTTATTTATTTTAAGTTTATTTATTTTGAGAGAGAGAGACAGAGTGAGAGCACGAGTGGGGGAGGGGCAGAGTGAGAATCCCAAGCAGATCCCAGGGAGCCCCACACAGGGCTCGAACTCACGAACAGTGAGATCATGACCTGAGCTGAAATCAGAAGTTGGACATTTAACTGAGTGAGCCACCCAGGCACTGCATTTACAGGCGATTTTTAAAAGAATAAATGGCATACAGTATTATATTAGTTTCTGGTGTACAGCGTAGAGATTTGATATCTATATACATTATGAAATGGTCACCAGAATAAGTCTGGTTACCATCAGTCACCATACAGAGGTGTTACAATTATTACTGACTATACTCTGTATGATGTACATCTCCATGCCTCGCTTCTTTTATAACTGTTAGATTGTATCTCTTAATCCCCTTCACTCATTTCATCCATCTCCCCAACCCATCTCCTCTGACAACCACAGAAGACTGTGTTCTATATCTATGAGTCTGTTTCTGTTTTGTTTGTCCATTTGTTTTGTTTTTTAGATTCCACATATTAGTGAAATCATACAGTATTTGTCTTTTTCTGACTTACTTCACTTGGCATAATACCCCAGAGGTCCATGTATGTTGTCACAAATGGCAAGATCCCATTCTTTTTTAGGGCTGAGTAATATTCCATTGAATGTGTATACCACATCTCTATCAATTCATCTGTCACTGCACATTTAGGTTACGTTCATATCTTGGCTGTTGTAAATAATGCTGCATTTTTAGGGCCGGATGTGTCTTTTCCAATTAGTGTTTTTGTCCTCTTGAGATAAATACCTAGAAGTGGAATTGTGGGATCATACGGTAATTCTATTTTCAATTTTTTTTAGGAACCTCCAGCCTGTTTTCCGCAGAGGCCGTACCAATTTACATTTCCAGCAGCACATTCCCTTTTCTCCACATCCTCACCAACGCTTGCTATGTCTTGTCTTTTTGATTCCAGATGATATATCTCACTGTGGCCTTGATTTGCATTTCCCTGATGGTCACGTACGTTGAGCATGCTTTGACATGCCTGTTGGCCATTTGTGTGTCTTCTTTAGAAAAATATCCATTCAGTTCCTCTGCCCCTTTTAAAAAATCAGATTATGTTTTCGTACGGAAGTGTATGAGTTCTTCATACATTTTGGATGCTAACCCCTGATGAAATACATCATTTGTAAATATCTTTTCCTGTTCGGTAGGTTGCCTTTTTATTTAATCGATGGTTTTCTTCACTATGCGGAAGCATTTTAGTTTGATGTGGTCCTATCTGTTTATTTTTGCCTTTGTTTCCCTTGCCCAAGGTGGTAGATTCAAAATAATATTCTAAGACTGATGTCAAGGAGCTTGCTGTCGTATTTTCTTCTGGGAGTTTTATGGTTTCAGATCTTCTATTAAGATCATTCATGTATTTTAAGTTTATTTTTGTGTATGTGTAAGAAAGTGGTCCAGTTTCATTCTTTTGCATGGAGCCGTGCAGCCTTCCTGGCACCATTTGTTGAAGAGACGGTTTTGTCCACACTGTATATACTTGCCTCCTTTGTCATAGATTAATGGACCACGTAAGGGTGGGTTTATTTCTGGGCTCTCTGTTGGGTTCCGTTGATCTATGTGTCTTTTTGTGCCAGTGCCATGTTGTACTGATTACTACAGTTTTGTGGTATAGTTTGAAACCTGGGATACTCACCATTTTTAAGTTCAATTCATTATTAGCACTTTCTCCAAAATACTGTGCATAATAGAATAATCTTTATCAAATATAAAAAAAATTCCATTACTGATCTCTAATTCCCTTCCCATATAATCTTCACACTTCTAATTCTGACTAATCCTCAATTTCTATAATTTTTTATGGATATTTTAAACTCCAATTTCTTAAGGGCTTACCTACAAATAATATTATATAATATATATTTGTGTATATGATTCTAGTTATTTATTTTCACAGACTTCTTGATTTCTCCACCACCATTCAACCAAAATCCTCTCTATTGTAATTTAAATCTCATTACTAGTCATTCAGACATCAGCAAACCATTCGTTATTTTGGCTCTTGCTCTCATAGGAAATTGATATATTCATAAATACCTTGTTTTAGCCTTCATTTATTGTTACAAATATCCCAATTTCTCCCTATCTTATATGTATCCCATGCATTTTAGTTGTCTAGGTTACTGTCCTGTGATATTTTGCATTCTTTAAAAGTTGCCTTAGGGCAACTTTATGCTATCTCCTGTCAAAGGGAGATCTTTTCATGTTTGCATTGCGAATGCACAAACAACAAAATACAGTATCTTATTGCAATATGACTACATATTTGTTGCTTGTGGCTCCTTTGGTTTTTATTTATTTATTTATTTTATTTCCCCAGTTGAATATTAAGTTTAAACTCTTTTTATTCAGTTGGTGGACCTCTTGGACTTCCTCATTTAAGTTTTAAATCCCTTTTTTCTATTTTTTTGTTGTTTGTCTTTTTGCTCTATTCTCTGAGGACTCTTTCAAAATTATTGTTCAGTTGTTTCACTGAATTTGAGTTTTTAATGTCTGCTAGGAGAGGGGTTTTTTAAAATTATTTTTTAGTCACTAGAAGTCTCCTGTTTTTTTAGCATTCTGTTCTGCTTTTGTAGATATAATATATCCTCTTCTGAATAACATTTTTCTAAGAAATTTATCTCCCATTATAGTTTCTGTTTTCTTCCTACGCTTTCTGTTTATTCGCTATTGCCTCTAGTTTCAAGTTAGCTTTCTTCAGAAAACTAGCATTTCTATTTTATCCTCTCATAATTCAGAATGCGAAGGATTAACTTGGAAGATGCCCTCAGCATAGGGATGGCTTTTGACTGTGAACTGTGCTCTAGGGATCACTGACTGGAACATTTGATCACACAACATCTGATGTTGATGGCTTTGGGTTTCTTCCACTTAGGCAGGTCATGTTCTCCAAAAATGACTCTTTGAATCACCAGTCATTTCTGGCCGCAAGCATATTAGGAACTCAGAGGAATAAGAGAACTGGGAGCCTCAGATATGACAGGATATGTCACCCCTATTTCACTAGGGTCCCTCTACCCTTACCTGAGCTCTTGTCCTGTCTTGAGAGCATATTTCCTTTGTGAGAATAGAAGTAGTTTTCAACTTCACAGAAATGTGGTAAGGACATGGGTAATTCGCGTGCTTCCTAAATAGAACATCAAAGAAACTTCTTTATTTGAAGCTCCCTCTTATTCATTCTGCCTTCCAGAGGTAAGTAGCACTATATTATTCAGACATGTGGGGATTTTGAGATATAAATGGGTTTAGATCACGGCTTTTTCACACTGAAGGCATAGCATTCAATTCTCTTGGGTCTTTTAGGTTCTTGACTTCTCTTCTGTCTGTATTCCAGTTTCGAAAATCCCTTTTCAAGCCTCCTTGTTCTTGTGGATTTATGTCATTAAAAAAAAAAATCATTGTCATTGGGAGATAAGACTAGTGCTGCCCCCCTCCACAGATGTTCATGTCTTAATTCCCAGAACCTAGGACTCTGTTACAGGCCAAAAGGGACTTTGCAAATATTACTAAAGTTAATGGCCTGAGAGGGGCGATTACCCTGGATTATCCAGGCTGGCACAGACTAGCCACATGATTCTTTGAAAGCAGAGAGCCCTTCCAGACTGTAACGAGAGGGAGATCTGATGACAGAGGAAGGGTTAGAGAGGGAGAAAGGGGCAGAAATTAGGAAGTTGGGACAGACTCTAGAAGCTAAAGATGCAAAGGAAAAGGACTCTCCCCTAGAGCCTCAACAGAGTAATACAGCCCTGCTGACAGCTTGATTTTACTCCGTGAGGATGGTGTTGGACTCCTGAGAGGCATATACTGTAAGATAATAAAGCCATATCACCGTGAGCCACCGAACGTGTCGTCATTTGTTACAGCAGCAAGCCCTAACTAGTACAGTATTGTCTTATTGAGGTTTGGGGAGGAGACAAGTGTAGATTCACATGTTCAGTCTTCCGTCTTACTGGAAACACTTATGGTTAGTAAAAATTTTAATTATTTAGGAATAGGAAATAGATTCACATGGTTTGAATCCAGAATGTTCTAAAGTATACATACACATGAAGAGTTTCCTTAATGCTTTTATCTCCTCTCTTTGGGGATGACAGATGTTGGAAGGATATGTGTATCCTTCCAGAGACGTTCCGTGCCAACACAAATAGAGATAGCCTATGCAATAGACTCATTTTTTCACATGTATGATACATATTTCTCTGCCCTTTGCTATTTTTACTTAAGAGTAGAGTGTCCTCAGTCTTTTTTTTCCATATGAGTATATGATTTGATGAGTATATCAGATCATCCTATTGTTGGCCATGAATTCTGTTACAAATCTCTTAGGATTTTAATGGTGACACAAATGATAATAAATGATATATGTTCCAAGATGCACATGAGACAAATCCTGAGAAATGGAATTGCTGGATTAAAAGGTAAGCAGATACGTGATTTTGATGGAGACAAGCTTTACAGAAGTATGTATCCATTTCTACATAAAATAATAATAATACAGTATGAAATGAAGCAAGTTGAAAGTAAATATATTGAGGTATGAATGTAGGAAGGGCAGGGATTTCTCCTCCAAATTCTGTTACTCTTGAACCATTGGGAGATCATGGTTAAAATATCAAAGATCACCATAGTTGCAGGGTGAATGCGATATACCGCTTGGGTAGTAAACTTGAAAGATTCATCGCAGACTGCAGTAAGCAAAGTCAGTAGAGGCTCAGCTATGTGAGGGATGATGAAAGCAACTGCATATTAAATTCTCAGGCATTATGCAGCAGCCTGTGTCAAGGCCTGAGCATTCTTGGCTGTGCTGTCTCTGAGGAAGGTCAGTGTGGCAGGAACGAGGGTGAACAAAACAGTGCAGAGAGGGACAAGGTCAGGGTAGAGAGATGAACCATTTCAAGGAAGTTGGGCTTTATCTTAACAGTCGAGGGAAACTTTAGCAAGTTTTGTTTGCTTGTTTGTTTCCTCTTTCATTCTTTTTTTTAAACCGGAGATCTTTTTTTCTTTAATTAGGAGAAAATGTGAATTTGGACCTACTAACTAAATTCCAAAATCCTAACCAAACTGATTTTTGGCATGAGAATGAAGCAAATATAGAATCACTTAAAGTAAGAAATTTTGTTTCACTTCAGTAAACCTATATCCATTGATATCTGTGGAGGGTACAACAAATAGAATAGAGACATTTAGAAAAAGGTGCAGAAGAGAAAGAATTGGGGGAAATGTGTGGATTGAAAGTTAGCGAACATAGTCATTGTCAATGTTGAAGGCTTAGTGTCTTACTGAGGAAATAATTATGATCTTCTTCTGGACTAAAAGAAGGATCTGATGTAAGACTTCAGTTCTTATTTTCCTTAAATGGCCAGTCCCTGCTGCCAGTCCTATGTAGGAAATACTCCCAAATGCCAGCACTGGGGAGGCAACATTCCCCTTTTTCCCTCAGAGTCTCTGCTCCTAATCTGTGCTTCTGAGGCATCACTTTGAATCCACGTTACCTTTACTTAGTACGCACACGTATTGGCATATTCAGTTAAAAACAATTTTCAACACTCACTAATTTTCATGACTTTCTAGAAAAATAGAAGCAGTGGCATTGTTTGCTTATTTTCACCTTATAACAATTTCTGTCTTATACATTGGCAACTATGTAAAAATGAAATAAAATTATTAGGGTTACCTAAAATTCATTACCCATTTGTACTTCAGCGTTTGCTTCTATCTGTCGGGATGACTTTCTATGGCTCTCTTTAAAATCTGCCAAAAAAAACACATATATTTCCCCACAGTTAAAGCATCAAAGCTCCCACACAGAAACCCATTCCCATGGAACCCAAATAAAAACATAAAGAAGACTGTTGGTAGACTAAATACATTTCAAGCCTTCTCCAGGTTTCTATTTAAACATGAACTTATTTTCACTCGGTTGACTCTCTTTGTATGACGCCCCGGTGCATGGACCAGGATGTGCTTTTATGGCTTTGCAATAGCAATGATGACAGCTAAGATTAAACAGGCTCCCATTAGATCCAACAGTGCCAGCAGAGGCACATTACACAGATTATTTTATTGGAATACCAACCAATGAACACTCACAGAGTTGTGCTTTGTACATAATGGGCACTTAATAATTGCTTTTTGCATGATGACTGAACGATCCCTAAATTTGTCATACATTCCATGGTCTGGACGTATGGAGGCCCAGGAGGAGAACTGAGAAATGTAAAACTCAACCCTGTACTTTAGTGTTTATTTTGTCCTAATTTTCAAACTTTCATTTGAGTAGACTCTGGCCACTTACGGTTTTGAGTAACAAAAAATTATTGAGCAAAAATGGTACTACATTAACTCGCATACCAAGTTTTTATTACATTTTTAACAATTAAGATGTTAAATTGCATTTGCCTTCCCGTGTTCTCTCTTGCTTTTTTTTTTTTTTTTTAATGTTTGTTTATTTTTGAGAGAGAGGGAGAGACAGAGCGTGAACAGGGGAGGGGCAGACAGATAGGGAGACAGAATCAGACAGGCTCCAGGCTCTGAGTCGTCAGCACAGAGCCCGACGCAGGGCTCGAACTCATGAGCTGTGAGATCATGACCTGAGCCAAAGTTGGATGCTTACCCGACTGAGCCACCCAGGCACCCCATTTTTTTTAAGATAGACTTTGCTTAAGAGGCAATTTAAGGTACTGTGATGAATATAACCCTTAAGGTGAAGAAAATGACAAGAATGTTGAACACATAAGTGATAACTTAAAGTCACGGTAAGGAATTCCTGAAACAAATGTTTGAGAAAGAACTTATTTCTTATTTTCACTTTTTCCTTAATTCTAGGACTTTAAAGTGTGGCTTAATTTATAGGTTGTGTGTGGACTTTAGGAATGAGAAATGGTCTCATTGCCTCTGTGAAATAAAAATCACATGACAGTCGCTAACGCATAGTTCAATAATCATATGTGGACAATGACACTGAGGATGGGAATGATAATATTACTTCGGGTACAACGTGGAGAATAGTGAGTTCCAGGAAATGGAGGACGCTGCTGAGGCTGGGTTGTGTTGGTGTCTCTTCACTAAAAGCAAAGCAGGTTACATACGTACTTCTGATACATTTTAGGACATTCCACTTAGTACAGAGACACAGAACCACAGAGTCCCAGAAACAGAGAGAGGTCCTTCCAGGGGAACTATCGAGTGGTACCTCGCATTGGTATCTCCTTTGATTGTGTGTAATTCATGGCAGATATATAGAAATTGTTGAGGAAGTTTCTAATGCTCGACATGGCAAATGCTGCATCAACACAGACCAAGCTATGAAGAAATCTGCAATTGCAGTGGTAAGGCCTAGTTCATTGCAAGCCCCAGGGTAACACCTACAGTTGCAGAAATCCCTGACTATACTGGGTATAGGGCTATGCCTGGAATTCATTCAAGGAAACCTGACATTTCTCATATTTTGATGTCCCCAAAGGACGTCAGTGTGTTTGTTTGTTTGTTTGTTTGTTTGTTTGTTTTACAATCACAACAACTGTGTGTCTGTGGAAGGTGGCATAAAATTTAATATTTTTAATTTTTTTAATATTTTTAATTTATTTTTGAGAGAGAGAGAACGAGCAGGGAAGGGGTAGAGAGAGAGGGAGACACAGAATCTGAAGCAGTTTCTAGGCTCTGAGCTGTCAGCACAGAGTCCAGCATGGGGCTCAAACTCACAGACCGTGAGATCATGACCTGAGCTGAAGTTGGAAGCTTGACCGACTGAGCCACCCAGGCACCCTTAAAATTTAAGTTTTAATCTGGAATTTATAAGGCACGTTTTAAAAGTAGATTAATTTAGTAAAAATATATAATGTAGTTTAAATCTGGCTTTCTACCCGAGATATCCCATCCAAACCTTTCATTCTACCCAAAATTACAGCTCTAACTTTAAGAACTTTTTGGTTTGGCACTCATGGCTCTTTGACTTTCCACCCACTTATACTCAAATTCCAACAGTCCAGTGGCAATAGTGAAGGTAGACCTTTGGTCGAGTACAGCTACAAAGCTTACTTGGTCGTTCTCCAAATGTTACTCTATAATACAATCCAGAGCTTTGCTCGTGTCTTTCATTCACTCAGAATAGCTATTTAATGTTGATGCTTTTCTACCAGCCACTGGCCTGGGCCCTTTGAGTTGAAGCTTATATTCTAGAGGGAATAGATCGATAACACCATATAGAAATATATTAAGAATGTACATAAATACATAAGGATGTAATGAAATCCGATATAGAGAACAATTAAGCAGGGAAGGGGGATGAGAAATGCCAGAGTAATTAAATTTTAAATGGAATAATCAGGCCAGAGATTTCTGAAAGGTTACAGTTGGTCAAAGACTTGAAGTAGGCAAAGGAGAACCACCTGGGTAGGCAGGCGAAGAACGTTTTATGCCCAGGAATGACGGAGAAGCATGGCTGCCGTGTTTGCAACAAACAGGGCCCTGCTCTGTGTGTCCCATTACCTCTTGGGCTACATTGATTCCTATCCTCTGCAGTCCTTGCACTCCAGGTAACGGAGACATATAGAGTAGGGCCTTGTGGTCCCTGGCAAAGACTTTGGCTTTTACTGTGCCAAATATGAGCATCTTTATTTAAAGAGCATTGGAGAATTTTAAATTAAGCGATAATATTGTCTCACTTAAGCTTTTAAAAAGGGTTATTTCAGATAATTATATCGAGAAGAGACTTCAAAGCGACAAAGGTGGAAGCAAAGAGCTCAAGTGGTAGACAGAGGAGAGGTGATGGTGATTTGGACCAGGAAACTAGCCATGGGGATGGTGGAAAGAAGTCAGATTGCATAGGTTTGTATACGAAGTATAATCCAGAGTCTCTGTGTGGACCCAATTCTCCCTCTCTGCTGGTTTCAGTAAAAGCTTCCTCCACATGAACAAATAGCAGTTGAATATTCCATTCCATGGAATCCATCGTGGGAAGGATGAGATCTCTACTTTAAGTTAGAAAATGTCATGGGCAGATGGAATTGACCCAGGGTCCGTCATATGGGGCTCTCTTCTGCTAGGGTGTCCGAAGTACCATAGGATGTAAATCCCTGAATTCCTGAATCTTCGTGTGTCAGCCAACCTTATAGAGATATCACTGGTAAAACTCATTTCTTTTGGTAGGCACCTTTCAAAGATTACTTGGACCACTTTTCTACTCTGTCGCCACATAACAGCCTATAAATTTTCCAGCTTACAGGCCTCGGAGGGACCAATTAAATAGATATTTCCAAATGTAATTTTATAAAGAAATTGGCCAAGGAGTAGCAGCGCTCTCTATTTCATCCTGCTCCTCTTCTGCTTATGAAAGAAAAGCTATTTCATGTGATAGAGGAAGAATATCAAAGACTAGACCAAAACTGTGACTGCAAATAAGTTGTATAGTTCATTCATATGCTAATCTTCACTGAAATGGTTGAGATGTAAAAATCTAAACTCAGTTCCTATTCTGTAGCATATCTACGTCTTCTTCACTAAGGTGTTACCAGCACCAAGCCCTGTGCCTGGCACATCAGAGCAAAGCAATAAATCCTTACTGAATGAATACATGAATCTCACCACACGGGAAAATGATGAAGTCTCAATTCGCTTCTTTGTATGCCACTCTTTGGCAGAGGCCGTAACTTACAGATGCCGGTGAGTGGGGGTCATGGGGGGACGGATGTATCACCTTCTTGTTTAAAAGTCATCAGTAGCATTGAAAGGATGATTTCACATTGCTATCAGTTTTTTCATCCGTAGAAAATTGTTTGCTTCACAAAGGCAATATGTTTCTTAGATCCCTATGTCTTATATCCCTTACATGAAATAAATTTCTTGGCTTTGTTCCTTTGATATATCATTTTATAGCAATTAAGAATTATTTTGCATCCATTAGTTTTAAACATAGATACTTCCTTCAAGGAGATTAAAAACCAGTATTTGGGGACAAGGAACAAATACAAGTAAAATTATATATAAAATTGATAGAATATTGCAGAAGAAAGAACAAAAGGGTCACAGATAGACCATGGTATTCCATATACACTTGTCTGCTGTTTGGGAAGGAGGACGTAGAAACACCGCTAGAAACATAAGGTACTTGTCATGGGTTGAATTGTGTCTCCTGCCCCCAACTCAGTTAATACATTGAAGTGCTAAAGGCCTGTTCTTCAGAATGTAACTATGTTGGGGGATAGGGTCTTCACAGAAGTAATGAGGATAAAATGAGATCATTAGGGTGGGCCCTAATCCTATATGGCTAATGGCCTTCTAAGAAGAGGAGGTTTGGACACAGACACATGTAGCAGAAGAATGCCGTGTGAACATGAGGACGGCCAAGGAGAGAAGCTTTGGAGGAAACCAACCCCTGCCGACACCTTGATGTTGGACTTCTGCTATATAGCTCCTAGACCTGTGAGAAAATACATTTCTGTTGTTTAAGCCACCCAATCTGTAGTATTTGGTTATGACAGTTCTAGCACAGTAATGCAGTATGAATACAAAATAGGTCTCATCCAGGAGAAACAATAGCAGCAAAGAAGTAGCAAGGCATAAATGGTCCTGTGAACTTGCATTTTTCCACAAAACTATGCTTAATTCAGACAGCCATAGAGGATTGGATGCACCACAGAAAGGGCTCTGAGAAAGAGACCCCACACTCATAACTGGTCAGAAAAAAAATAAACTATAGGGAAGAGAGGGAAAGTCATATGTTGGCCCTCTGTGACAGTGAGATTGTCTGGGTTTCAATGTCCAGTGGGAGATTTCAGCCAGTTGTGTTGAACTAAACCAGACCTTCCAAGCAAGCTCTTTGTTCTTTGTTGTTCCTCACTTATGTATGGAAAGTCCCACAGTTCAGTCAGCTGACCACCTGGAAAACATAGGTTTTATATATCACTAACAAATTAGTCATATTATAATATAAATATGAAAGTTATAAATATAATTATAAAAGTAATATATTACTTTATTAAATAGATATGTGTATTAAATACACATTTCTATTAATATAAATACAAAAATAATAATTAGTTACCGAGCATTTTTCTTACTAAATATAAAGAATACCAATTGCTTCAGTGCATTTATCGAAAGAATGGCTATTATTTTTTAGGGTAATGAAAATATTCACTTGTAAGTCATGATTTATAAGTTGGAGCTTGAGTAAATGTGTATATATATACAATATACAGTAATAAAAATAAATACATGTATATATTTCCTGTGATTCATCAATTTAGGTAAGGTAACACCTTGCATTTGTAAGTCATCTGCAAGCTGTGTATGTATGTCACAAGTAAAGGCAAAACAGAAACGTGAGTGAGATGGGTATTTTATTTCTACCCTGTTGCCTCCAATGACTGGTCTAGGTCACTCAGGAAACCACCTCGTTTGAGGAGGATCAGAAGCTGGAAGTCCCTTGGGAATTCAGTCCTATCTGTGTCCACTCTAAAGGGAGACTGGAAAACACGATTTTGCACTTGCACATTGCTGAGTAAGTAGGTCAGCATCTAGCCCTGGCTCAGCATTTGGCAATCCACCGGCCAGAAGTTCTCATGCAGCTTGGCTGCTTCCTGCCATTAGCTGGTGTGGATTTCACAATTCCCTGCTTCAACAGGGCAGCCTCTGAGCCCTGGATCTCGGTGACACAGCCACCTCAAGCTGTAGGGTTTTTCCACTTGAAGCTTATGAACCTAGCATGGGAGGCAGAACTCACTACATTTCTCATGGGGACATTTTGACTTAAAGTGGCACATTGGCCGATAGTGTGGGTATATATACCTAAGGACTTTAGGCAAACATAGTACATGACATTAAAATAATGTTCATCTGATGTCCAGCTAGTAAAGGGAACAGAGCAAGGTGTTTATGTTGCATAAGCAGGTGAATGCCGAAGTAGAATTAATTTGAAAAGGGCCAGTGCTTATTCAATTAGTTGCCACTCATTTCAAATATGGCTAATGAAGAAAATAGGGGGATACCTAAAAAGCTGTATAATTTTGGCAAGACAACAATAGAAAAACATTTGCATGATTAATGATGTTGATTGATTGTAACCTGTGTTCAGAGGACGAGAACTTTTGGTTATGGTGTATGACTTTCTCTCCGTGTTGCTGGATTCATATTGCTAGTATTTTAGGTATCTTTATATCTGTGTTCATGTGTTGGTATTTGATCATTTTGTAGTAATGACGTTGTCAGGTTTGGAATCAGAGTCCTTACCTCATGAAGTAAGTTGGAACATACTGTTCCATGTCTGTTTTCTGAGAGTACATGTAAGAGTGGTAATATTTCCTAGCTCAATATTTGCTAGAGTTCACCAATCAAGCCATTTGCATCTATGAATTTCTTTGTAAGACTTTCATCTATGAATTCAATTTTTTTCTTTTTTCGTTTTGAATTAAATTTCTTGGATACATATAGCACTATTGAAATTTTGCAATTTCCTTGTCTTTGTTTTAGTATGATATGCTTTTCAAGGAGTTTGTTCTTTTACCCAACCTGTTATAATCATTGACATTAAGATCTTCATAAAACCTGTGTGATGTGTAATGGCATCCCCTCTCTCGTTCCTGGTATTATATTACCTTTCCTTTTCTTGATTAGTCTTCCCAACGATTTACCAACTTTACTAATCTTTTTAAAAGAACCAAGTTTTGATTTAGACATCTTCTAGGTTGTTTGTTTTCCATTCCATAATTTCTATTTTTATCTTCACCATTTGTTTTCTTCTATGCATTTTGAAGTTCATTTGCTGTGCCTTCCCTAGTTTCTTTAAGTGGGAGCTGTAATCATTGATTTCAACTTTTCTTCTTTTCCAACAGGTGCTTTTAAACCAAAGATTGTGCTCCAATGACCAATTTAGCTGCTTCCTATCACTTTTGATAGGTTTTATTTTCATGATCATTAAGTTCAAAATATTTTCTAATTTCTTTCATGTTGTCTTCACTGACCGATAAATCATTTAGAAATAGGTAGCTTAATTTCTTTCTTTTGTTGTGTTAAATCTGCTGTCAATCTATCCAATGAACTTTTGAGGTGACATATACTCTTTTATAATTCTAGGATTTCAATTTTATTTCCATTTTAAGTTTTCTGGATCTCTTCTAAAGTTCTCCACATCATCCACTATAACAATGTCTCTTACTTTGGACTTGTTAACAGATTTATCATAGTTATTTAAAAGTTCTTGCCCACTAACTTCTACATAATGATTGTTTGTTAGTCTCCTGACAACGTGTGCCGTATTTTCTGTTTTCTTCATGGCTATTAATGTTGGGTTGTATATTGGACTATATGAATGATACGTTGTAAATTCTGTTGTATTTCTCTGAGGCGTGCTGAGTTTTTCTCTAGCATGCAATTGAATTATTGGCAGGTCACCTTGATCTTGTGAAGTCCTGATTTCAGGCTTTGTTGAGGTTAGTCTATATATATTTTACTTTTATTCCTAGGGCAGCCCTTCATCCTGGGACATAGTTTTTACCCCCAATGTGCAGTCCTTCTTGGGTTTTAATAAAAAGTCAGAGGTGTTTACCAAGTCCCTCTGACTTGGCAGGATTTAAACTATAATCTTTGTCTCCTCATCCTGTCATGGATGACACATGAAATCTCTATTTGGCTCCATCAGCCTTCTAAGTTATCATGTTCCCCATTTCCAGGTGCTATGGAAGTCCTACGTTCAACTTTCTGAATCCTAAGACCTAAATGACTTCAGTTTTATGTTTCATTTCTAATTTCTCTATGGCTCACAGACTAAAACATGCTCTCAAGCCAACTAATCTTTGACAAAGCAGGAAAGAGTATCCAGTGGAAAAAAGACAGTCTCTTTAGCAAATGATGCTGGGAGAGCTGGACAGCAACATGCAGAAGAATGAAACTTGACCACTTTCTTACACCATACACAAAAATAAATTCAAAGTAGATTAAAGACCTAAATGTGAGACAGGAAATCATGAAAATCCTAGAAGAGAAAACAGGCAACAACCACTTAGACCTCAGCTGTAGCAACTTCTTACTTGACATGTTTCCGAAGGCAAGGGAAATAAAACCAAAAATGAACTATTGGGACCTCATCAAGATAAAAAGCTTCTTGACAGCCAAGAAAACAATCAACAAAACTAAAAGGCAACCAACGGAATAAGGAAGATATTTCCAAATGACATAACGGATAAAGGGTTAGTTAGTATCCAAAATCTATAAATAACTTACCAAAATTAACACCCAAAAAACAAATAATCCAGTGAAGAAATGGGCCAAACACATAAATAGACATCTAAAAGACAAATAGACAAATGAAAAGATTCTCAACATTGCTCATCATCAGGGAAATACAAATCAAAACCACAATGAGATATCACCTCATACTGGTCAGAGTGGCTAAAATTAACTCAGGAAACAACAGATGTTGGTAAGGATGTGGAGAAAGGGGAACCCTCTTGCACTGTTGGTGGAAATGCAAACTGGTATAGCCACTCTGGAAAACAGTGTGGAGGTTCCTCAAAAAATTAAAAATAGAATTACCCTGTGACCCAACAATAGCACTTGTAGGAGTCTATCCAAAGGATACAGGAGTGCTGATTTGTAGGGACACATGTACCCCAATGTTTATAGCAGTGCTATCAGCAATAGCCAAATTATGGAAAGAGTCCAAATGCCCATCATTGATTAATGGATAAAGAATATATGGGGTGTGTGTGTGTGTGTGTGTGTGTGTGTGTGTGTGTGTGTATCCTTATTTATATATGCACACACACACTAACACAATGGAATACTACCTGGAGTTGAAAAAGAATGAAATCTTGCCATTTGCAACAACATGGATGGATGGAACTGGAGGGTATTATGCTAAATGAAATAAGTCAGTCAAAAAAGACAGGTATCATATGTTTTCACTCATATGTGGAATTTTAGAAATTTAACAGAAGACAAGGGGGAAGGGAAGGAAAAAAATAGTTACAAACAGAGAGGGAGGCAAACCATAAAAGACTCTTAAATACAGAGAACAAACTGAGGGTTTATTGGGGCAGGGTCCAGTGGGGCGGGGAAAATGGGTGATGGGCATTGAGGAGGGCACTTGTTGGGATGAGCACTGGGTGTTTTATATAAGTAATGGATCATGGAAATCTACTCCCGAAGCCAAGAGCACACTGTATACACTATATGTTAGCTAACTTGAGAATAAGTTATATTAAAAAAATAATAATAAATCAAAAAACCATATTAAAAGAGAAAAAAGTCATTAAAATTTTGTTTAAAAACTTACTTATTTTGGGTTATATATACTCAGCAATCTTTTCAAGAATGCTATGGTCTACATGTGTTCCCACAAAGATTACACTGAGATCCTAACCTTCAAAGTTGATGGTACTAGGAGTTGGGCCTTTGGAAAGCAATTAGGTCATGAGAGTGGATGCTTCATGAATGGAGATAATGCCCTGATAAAAGAGGTTCCAGAAAGATCCCTAGCCTTTCTACCAAGTGAGAGCCCAGCAAGAAGGTACTAGCTATTAATTGGAAAGAGGGTCCTTGCCAGAATGCAATGAAACTGGTGCCATGATCTTAGATTTCCAGCCTCCAATACTGTGAGAAATAAATTTCTATTATTATAAGCCACCCAGTCTGTGATATTTCCTTAGAGCAGCCTGAATGGACTAACATAAAGGAAATCTGATAAAAATCTCCAGGCTGCATCCATTTTGTGTCTCACTCTAATAAAATCATATTTTAGCAATGGCCTAAAGGCAGTAACTCACAGAGTGGTAAGATATATAGCTTTTAACATTTATTTTTTTTTTGAGAGAGAGATAGAGAAAGAGAGAACGGGAGCACATGTGCACAGGGGAGGAGCAGAGAGAGAGGGGGGAGAGAGAATCCCAAGCAGGCTCCATGCTGTCAGCACAGAGCCTGTCATAGAACTCGATCCCAGAAACTGTGACATCATGACTTGAGCCCAAATCAAGAGTCAGATGCTTAACTGACTGAGTCACCCAGGCACCCTAGAGTGGTAATGTTTTAAGAAAGTATAAGGAAGGAGTGTTCAGTAGGAAGCAGTGATGATTTCAAAGTTGTTCAAATTCCTATTCCATTGAAACAAAATCCTAATTATTGGGTACTTGTAATAGAAACTGACCAAGGAATTATAGAGTCTATATATCAAATTGCTTTCAGTATATTATGTGAATAAGAAAGTCGTTTGAGTAGTTTAAAATGAATAGGAGAATCCCTAGTTTATCTCCTCATAGACTATATTACACTTTTGAGGAATGTTTTCAAAAATAAGTTCTGAGGAGCATGATTTCCTTAAATTAGTAGAACTTAATATATACTAAGAATTTATTATGTTCTAGACATCATTCTAATATTTGTAACATTAACCCATCTCACCCTCAAAAACAAGCTTTTGAAGCACATAACTTTATGTACTTTATTCGTAACTTTACATACTTTATTGTAACATTACAAGGGAAGAATGTTAAGTCACAGAGCAATTGAATGAAGAACCACGAAGAAACTAGCAAATGGCGGAGCAAAGCCTTGAGCTCATGCAGTCTGGCTCCAGAGCCTGATTTCTTGAAACCACTGTAAAAATTCACTTTTAGGGGCACCTGGGTGGCTCAGTCAGTTAAGCGACTGACTTTGGCTCAGGTCACGATCTCACAGTTTGTGAGTTCCAGCCCCGTGTCGGGCTCTGTGCTGACAGCTGGGAGCCTGGAGCCTGCTTCGGATTCTTTGTCTCCCTCTCTCTCTCTGCCCCTCCCCTGCTCACACACTGTCTCTCTCTCTCTCAAAAAAAAAAAAAAATTAATAAGTAAACATTTAAAAAATTCACTTTTATTCCAGTAAGAAATGCCCCTCTATAAAATTTGGAAAATATTTGATCTAATAAATGGACCAAACTGTAGGACTTTTCAGAACCTTTAATGTGTTTTTCTGTTTTCTCAAACGTTATGTTAATTTGTTTATAAATCTAGTGGGTGTAGTAAGCAAGCACATGAACAAAAACAGGCCTCATTTGTAGCACTTGCTCAATTTTATACCAAGACTGATTTTAAGCTACCACTGTCTTGCAGGAGGTGTTGTTGTTGTTGTTCCTCTTCTTCTTCCTCTCCTCCTCCTCCTCTTCCTTATCCTTCTTCTTCCTTTTTTTTTTTTTTTTTTTTTGACTTTTGAATATTTACCAGTTGGCTTCCTGGTATGAACCATGACTTTCCTAAAAGACATTGGTAAGATATGAAGAAACAATCTGCCTCTCTATCTCTCTCTCTCCTTCCTTCTTTGAATCCCTGCTCACTCGTCATCTTTTCTAAGTAAATTCTGACGTTCGAAATAGAACACTAATTGACAGTGAAAAACTTAGATGTTTGGGTCTTAAAAATATGCTTTAAGAAAGAAAAAGTCAGAACTGATGAAACAAGGCACTACAGTTTAATCAGTTAAAGATCAAAAAAAGATGATTTTAAACCCCCATAAGATTGTGGCAAAAGGAATTAATTAAAATATTTTATTTAGTGATAAAAAATGCTATAATTGCCACATATATTGAATAGAGATGAAGTGGATGAATTCCTCTGGGCTTCTTGGTGGTAATCTCCAAGAGATAATAAATTGTTGCCTACTTTGTAAGTTATACAGTAAAACCTCCAAGGAAATATGCATTTATCGTTGTTTTACCAAGTTGACTGATGGAATAATTCCTCAGCTAGATTTGAGGGAAAGAAGTGATGAATATTTCTCGTTGTTTTAGATTATTTTATTTAAAGGGATAAATAAGAGAAATCCTGTTGCCCATATTACCATGCTAAAACTCATTTTTACTGTTCAGCTCAGTGTCCGTTTGGAAGAAAATCATCACTTAGAGTAAATGGCACCCATTGGAACAAGTGCACTCCTCAGAGTCTGGGATCTTTGTGTCGGTGTGACCACTTTGCTAGTGAAAACTTTCTCAAGATTCCTTCTCTGTCTCCCATATTCATTTCAGAGAACATACACCTTTAAAATTTGTAAGTATCGTAATGTCAGTTGCACAAGTAAAGGTGTGGTGTTTAACTGTTACTCACTTAGAAAGCTATATCTGATTCATCCTTTCAGGATGAAGGATTCTTTCTGCAAGTGGTTGATATTTATACCAAAAGCAGCCAGACAATGATATACTGTTGTTGTTTTTTTTAAATTTAATGAGCATTTTCCAGTCTGTTCATGGTTTCTTACATTCTGTTAAAACTGATTACAGCAATATGAGCTCTCCCGATTTCTCTGTTGTGCTAAAATACGTCGCAACTGTGTATTGATGAAAATCCATTCCCTGACAGCACTACTTTCCAAAGTGCATTCCTAATGATAAGAAATATCAAAAGGTGTTAAAAAAAAAAAACAAACCTGAAAAATAAATGGTATCATCGTCATGTATTATTGGAAACAACAGAATATTACATCTCACTTGGAGTTTCTTAATGAAAATTAGCATATTAAAAACTTTTATAAACCGACATTTCCCAAGTTGTATCTCTTTTGGAAGGAGCCTTCATTAGCAACGTGATGAAATTTTTCACAAAACAGCTTGGGGATGTTAAGGTTTTAAAAGCTTTCAAATTTTCTTTTTTTTTTAATGTTTATTTTTGAAGGACAGAGAGAGTGTGAGTGGGGGAGGGGCAGAGGGGGAGAGAGAGAGAGAGAGAGAGAGAGAGAGAGAGAGAGGCAGGCACAGAATCTGGAATCTGAAGCAGGCTCTAGGCTCTGAGTTGTCAGCACAGAGCCCGATGCAGGGCTAGAACTCACAAACCATGAGATCATGACCTGAGCCGAAGCTGGACGCTCAACCGACTGAGCCACCCAGGCGCCCCAAAGCTTTCAAATTTTCTATATGAGTTAAAAGCAACTATATTAAAATATGTATTCCAGAAATAAAATATAAAAAAAAACATAAAACACAACACAAAACTGCATTTGTTTCAAAATAGTAGGTTATCTATTACAAGTATTGTTCCAACTTTAATGAAATCAGCATTGATGTTTTCGAAAAGTTTATTAAAGTTCACATGACGCTTGAGAATTACTGCCCGCAATCAGTTTAGGTACCTTATCTGAATACTTGAGACACAGTAAGAAAAAAGGAATTTGACATTTACTGATGACACACTGTATGCCCAGCACTATTATAGGCATTTTATATTATTCTTACTAAAATCAACAAGCCCAGGCACTTCCTGGGGTCAGTCATTGTTTAGACATTCTGTGAACCCCAAGGCAGAAGATGACATGGCTACTGTACCCCCCCCCAAATACTTACCCTGTCACAGGGGTACACATTATAAAATGAGAAGTGCCATGAGGAGTACAAAGTACTTGGCTTGCTAAGCTAAAAAGAGGAAGAAATTATTTAAGGCCGGCGTGTGTTATATTTGATACACATAAGATGAGGGAATATATGACGTTGCACATCTTCTCATGCACTTACTGGCCATCTGTATATCTTATGTGGTGTTTTTTCAGATCTTTTGCCCATTTTTAACTCAGGCTATTCATTTTCTTATTGTTGTGTTTTAAGAGTTTTTTTATTATATTTGTCTTTTATCAGATGTCAATATTTTCTCCCAGTTTGTGGTTCATCTTCTTGTTCCCTTGACATTATCTTTCATGAAGCAGAAGTTTTTAATTGTAATGAAACCCTCTTACCATTTGTTTCTTTCATGGATTGTGCCTTTGGTGTTGTATCTAAAAGGTCATCCCCATACCCAAAGCTATCTTCTAGGAGTGTTATAGTTTTGTGTTTTACATTTAAGTCTACGATCCACTCTGAGTTCATTTTCGTGAAGAGTATAAGCTCTGTGTCTGGATTCATTTTTCTGAAGGTAGATATCCATCTAGTGCCATTTATTGAAAAGATCATCTTCATTCCTTTGTATTGCCTTTGTTTCCTTATTAAAGATCAGTTGACTCTGTTTATGTGAGTTTATATCTGGGCCCTCTGTTGTGTTTCATTTATCTATTTGTCCATTCTTTCACCAATACCATGCTGTCTTGATTACTGTAGGTTCATAATAAGTCTTAAAGTCAGGTAAGTGCCAGTCTTCCAACTCTGTTCTTGTTTTTTTATATATATTGAGTTGGCTATTCTGAGTCATTTACCTCCCTGTAAACTTTAGGCTGTGCACTGCCCACACATGATTCTATTTTCATTGCTAGTTTAATTCCACTGTGGTCTGAGAGCTGACATTGTATGACTTCTATTCTTTTAGTTGTTAAGTTGTGTCTGATGGCCCAGAATGTGGTCTGCCTTGGTGAATGTTTCATGTAAACTTGAAAATAATGTGTTATTTGCTGTTGTTGGTTGAAGTAGCCTATAGATACCCACTGTATCCAGTTAATTATGGTGCTGTTGAGTCCAACTATGTCTTTACTCATTTTCTCCCTGCTGGATCTGTCCACTGCTGATAGAGGGATGCTCAAGTGTCCAACTATAATAGTGGACTCATCTATTTCTTCTTGCACCTCTCTGTTTTTGCCTCATGTACTTTGGCTTTCTATTCTTACGTGTATACACATTAAGGATTTTTATGTCTTCTTGGAGTAATGACCCCTTTATCATTACCTGATGCCCCACTTTCTGGCTGCCAACTTTCCTCGCTCTGAAGTCTGTTCTGTCTGAAATAAGACAGCTGCTCTTGTTTTCTTTTTGTTAATTTTACCTAGTATATCTTTCTTCATCCCTTAGCTTTTCATCTGTAAGTAACTTTATATTTAAAGTGAGGGTTTTTTTTTTCATGTTAGCAGTGGGGAAAATGTTCACGTGAAATATGTTAAGTGTAAACAATTATGTTTGTGGTGTGGCTTCTTAATCTTTTTCAAAACAGCCAGCATTTTATAATCTTTTGTTATTGGCATTTAAAAAATATTAAAAAAATAAAAATATTTAAGCATTTATTTATTAAAAATTTAAGTTAAAAAAATAACAGGGTCAGGGTGCCTGGGTGGCTCAGTCAGTTAAGCATGGGACTTTGGCTCAGGTCCTGATCTCATCATTTCCTTTTCCCAAGTTGAAGCCCTGCTTGGGGTTCTGTGCTGACATCTCAGAGTCTGGAGCCTGTTTCAGATTCTGTGTCTCCCTGTCTGTCTCTGCCCCTCCCCTGCTCATGCACTGACTCTCTCAGATCATTAAACATTTAAAAAAAAATTAAAAAAATAATAACAGGGTCACCTGGGTGCCTCAGTTGATTAAGCATTTGACTTTGGCTCAGGTCATGATCTCACAGTTTGTAAGTTCAGGCCCCATATTGGGCTCTCTACTGACACCACAGGCCTGCTTAAAATTCTCTCTCTCTCCCTTTCCCTCTGCGCTTTCCCCACGTATGCACTCTCTCTCTCAAAAAAAAAAAAAAATAATAATAATAATAACAAAGTGAGTTTTTTGTACACAGCATATATTGGGGTCTTGATTTTTTGTCCACTGTGACAATGTCTGGCTTAGAAGTGATGTATTGAGACCATTGGCATTTAAAGTAATTATTGATACAGTTGGATTAATACCTATATTTGTTACTATTTCCTTTTTTAAAAATATTTTATTTATTTTTAAGAGAGAGAGAGAGACAGACAGACAGACAGACCGTGAGCATGGGAGGGCAGAGAGAGAGGGAGACACAGAATCCGAATCAGGCTCCAGGCTCTGAGCTGTCAGTACAGAGCCCAATGGGGGGCTGGAACTCACCAACCGCGAGATCATGACCTGAGACTAAGTCGGATGCTTAACCAACTGAGCCCCCCAGGCGCCGCTATTGGTTGCTATTTCTCATTTGTTGGCCTTATTCTTTGTTGCTATTTTTGTTTTTCACACATTTTCTGCCTTTTGGGATTTCAGTTTAGCATTTTACATGATCCCATTTTTTTTCTTATTTTTTAACATATCAAATAAGCTTTTTAAAAACGTTTTTTACTGGTTGCCCTAGATTTGGCAATATATCCCAGTCCACTTTCAAATGACACTATACCTCTTCACAGGTAATGCAGATGCCTTACAATAACAAAGTTTTCCTAATTTCCCCACTCATGTCTTGCATCATTGCTGTCATTCACTTCCCTTATAACACGTTACATATATATATATATATACATATATATATATATATAGCGCACATACACGCATGTATATGTACAGAAAGCATACATAATTAATATATGTTGCTAGTATTATTTGATCAAACTGTTACCTGTTAGCTTGATTAAACACAAGATAATAATGCTTTTATTTTATCTTCACTTATTCCTTCTTCAGTGCTTTTCCTTTCATTATGTAGGTCTGAGTTTCTGCCCTTTATCATTTTCCTTCTCTCTGAAGAACTTATTTTAACATTTCTTGCAAGGCAGGTCTACTGGCAACAATTTCCATCAATTTTTGTTCCTTTGAAAACATGTTTCTCCTCCTTTATTGAAGGATAGTTTTGCAGGGTGTAGAATTCTAGGTTGGCGTGTCTTTTCTCTCAACACTGGAACTGTTTTGCTTCATTCTGTCTTTACTTGCTTGGCCTCTGAGGAGAAGTCAGATGTACTTCTCATCTTGGCTCCTCTATAGGCAAGGTTCCCATCCCCTCTGGCTTTTTTTCAAGATTTTTCTTTATATTTGATTTTCTGAAGTTTGAATAGTATATGCCTAGGTGTAGCTGCTCTTAGCATGTTTCCTGCTTGGCGTTTTCTTGGACCTTCCTGGTTCTTTGGTTTTGTGTCTGACATTAGTGTGGGGGATATTCCTTCAGTCATCGTTGCTTCCAATATTATTTGTTCCTTTGTCTCCTTCTTCTTCCTTTGGTTTCATTATGTATATGTTGTACCTCTTGTGGCTTTCCAACAGTTCTTGGATATTCTGTTTGTTTGTCTGTTTTAGTCTTTTGCTTTTCAGTTGTGGAAGTTTCTATTGTCATATATCAAGCTCAGGGATGCTTTCCTCCACGGTGTCCAGTGTCCCAATAAGCCCATCAAAGCAGTCCTCATTTCTATTTCAGTGTTTTGGTTTTTTTATCTCTAGCATTTCTTTTTGAGTCTTTCTTAGATTTCCATATCCGTTTTTATGTTATCCATCTGTTTTTTGCTGTCATCTACTTGTCCCATTAAAATTCTTAGCATATCAATCATAGAGTTTTATTTTTATTTTTGTTTTTTATTTTATTTTTTTGTTTTAGGGAAAAGCATAAGCAGGGGAGAGGGACAGAGGGAGAGAGAGAATTAAACAGGCTTCATGCTCAGCATGGAGCCCAACTCAGGGCTCCATCGCATGATCCTGGATCATGACCTGAGCCAAAATCAACAGTTGGAGGCTCAAATGACTGAGCCACCCAGGGTCCCCTCAATCATAGACATTTACTTTAAAAAATTTTGTAAACATTTATTCATTTTTGAGAGAGTGTGATCAGGGGAGAGGCAGAGAGAGAGTGAGACACAGAATATGAAGCAGGTTCCAGGCTCTGAGCTGTCAGCACAGAGCTTGATGCAGGGCTCAAAGTCACAGACTGTGAGATTAAGACCTGAGCTGAAGTTGGATGCTTAACTAAGCCAGCCAGGTGCCCCTCAATCATAGACTTTTAAAATGGTAATTGTTACATACATATGGCAGTATATCTGACCCTATTTTTGATGTTTGTTCAGTCTCTTCAGACTGCTTTTTTTTGCCTTTTAATATGCCTGATAATTCTTTGCCAAAAGACATATGTGATATGCTGGACAAAAAGGCTGTAGCAACTAGGTTTTTAATAATGTAGAGGTGAGGTGTGGGGAGTAGAAGTGTTCTGTACTATATAGTCCACTGACTAGGTGTAGTCTTTGGTGAGCCCACACTCCTGGACTACGAACTTGACAGTGCTTCTCAGTTGTTTTTTTCCCTTTATGTGGGACAGAATGGCTGGAAAGGTTTAGAGTGCTTTACTTTCCTTCCCTCATGTACGCTCGGTGTGGGTAAAATAATTTCTTCTGAGGACAGACCTTGCGAAGAGCAGATCCTCTGGCATATTTCATGTCGTTACTCCTCCCCTCTTCCCACTCGAAGCATGAGAGAGCTTTTCCCCAGTCTTCTGTGAGAACCTGGTCAAGAACTTGTATTGTCAAATTCATACAAGTGAGGGGGATCCCCAGTGACTGGATTCAGCCTTTCACCTGCTGTTAGGCTGGAGGAGAGGCCTGCAAGCTGCCTGAATGCTTAACCAGAAACCAAAGTCATTATTCAGCATCTTTGCATGTGCTTCCTTATCTGCCATCTGTACATTTTTTTTTCATGGGCAAGTGTCTTTTCAAATCTTGTCTCCATTTTTTATTGAATTATTTGCTTTCTTGTTATTGAATCTTGACATTCTTATATATTATGAATACAAACCCTTTACCAGATAGATCCTTTGCAAATATTTCCTACCAGTCTGTAGCTTGTCTTCTTATTCTTTAATGGGATCTTTTAAAGAGGGGTTTGCATTTCAATGAAAGTGCCGCAGATAAGACAGCGTGGTGTTGGTGTAAAGATAGGCAAATAAATCAGTGGAACAGAATAGGGAGTCCAGAAATGGACCCACAATTATTTGGAACACTAATTATTAACACAGGTACAAAAACAACCTAAACATAGAAAAATAACATATTTTTTATTTTTAATTTTTTTACTTTAATTTTGTTAATTTTTTTAAAAATTTAGCATTAATTAACTGTCATGGCTCAAGGAATTAATGATGTAATTATATTCATAATAAAAATTTAATTGTGATACTCAAAAATATAGTTTTCTTAATTATAGATTAGATTATATATTAATATATAGATTATATATTAAATAAATTATATATAAATTATTATATATAAATTATATAAATTATATTTATATAAATATAAATATATAAGTTAATATAAATTATTAAATAAATTAATATATAATAGATTATATATTAAATTAAAATTTTAATTGTGATACTCAAAAATATAGTTTTCGTAATTATAGATTAGATTATAGATTAATATATAGATTATATATTAAATAAATTATGTATATAAATTATATAAATTACAAAATATAAATTATATTTATATAAATATAAATATATAAATCAATATAAATTATTAAATAAATTAATAAATATATAAGATTATATATTAAATTAAAATTGTTATTGTGATACTCAAAAATATAGTTTTCGTAATTATAGATTAGATTATAGATTAACTATAGATTAGATTAGAGATGGAAGGAAACTCCTAGGTTACTTAGCCCGATGTCTTTATGTTTAGATGTTGGAACTAAATCCAGAAAGTTGAATCAACATACCTAGAGTCCTGTGATCTACCCAGCTAGACACATACCATTTTAATTGTTACACTTGATTGTTTTGAGAAAACACAGATAACTTTTGACTCCATTACTACTGAATTCTCTGTTCAATGACTCCATCTTGGGCGGTTATTGATCAAAGTGGTTTTGGTGTTGATTCCAGCCCTACCAGTGAATAATCATTTCATTCTGGGTACTGTTTCTTGCTCCTCACTCTTATTCTGTAAAATAAAAATAATGCATGGTTAGACTTTGCTTTTCACAAGCACTGTGAGAGTTAATATAATTAACCCCATGTGTGTTGTGGTTATTTCCAGGAAGGCACCTTGGTTTTGTAGAAAGAGAGCTAGGAGAAAACAAGCAGGAGAAAAGCAGACTTTTATTCAATTTTTAAATCTTCCATAAACTGCCCAAAGTGATTGGTCATGTCTGTTTTCCTTCTATCAAGCAAAGAGGTTTCTTCTTCTAATTTGCTTAATCAGTCAAAAATAGACTTTGGATAGCATGTTGGGTGGAATTTTTTAATCTCTTTCCTAATTTTTTTTACACTTATTTATTGTTGATAGAGACAGAGCACAAGTGGGGGAGGGGCAGAGAGAGAAGGGGTCACAGAATCTGAAGCAGGCTCCAGGCTCCGAGCTGTCAGCACAGAGCCCGACACAGGACTCGAACTCCCAAACTGTGAGATCATGACCTGAGCTGAAGTTGGACGCTTAACCAACTGAGCCACTCAGGTGCCCTTTAATCTCTTTTCTAAACCAAAAAAAAAAAAAAAAAGACGCTTTGTAGCAGAGATAGAATATCTGTTTCCTGAGCTTTAAGTTCATTTTAGCTCCCAATATCTCCCCTATGCAGTCACTGACTTTATGTTTGTTTTTCTCATTTTATAACTTATGATTTTACAGTAATATAGTTAAGTCCTGTAGAAATAGGGACAGCACATCGTTGTAAGTGATGAATTGGAAAAGAAAAGATTCAGGTTTATTCTATATTAAGACGAGTCTTTCAATTATATAGTTTCTTGTAAATGAGTCATGGATGGTTACTAGGAAATTTTGATATCTTTTGCCATTTGAAAAAATTATCTTGAAAGAAGAGATTGGCACTTATTAAGAAGGGGTCCTTCACTTCAGCCACATTCTATTGAGCATTTCTTTTTTCTTTTTTTAATTTGTTTTTACATTTATTTATTTTTTGAGAGACATAGAGAGAGCACAAGTTGAGGAGGGGCAGAGAGAGAAGGAGACACAGAATCCGAAGCAGTCTCCAGGCTCTGAGCTGTGAGCACAGAGCCTGATGCAGGGCTCAAATTCAGGAGCTGTGAGATCATGACCTGAGCCGAAGTTGGATGCTCAACCGACTGAGCCACCCAGGCGCCCCTAAAAAATTTTTTTTTAATGTTTATTTATTTTTGAGAGAGAGAAAGAGAGAGGAGAGAGACAGACTGTGAGCAGGGGAGGGGCAGAGAGAGAGGGAGACACAGAATCCGAAGCAGGGTCCAGGCTTCGAGCTGTCAGCACAGAGCCTGATGCGGGGCTCAAACTCAAACTGTGAGATCATGATGAGCCGAAGTCAGACGCCCAACCGACTGAGCCACCCAGGCGCCCCATATTGAGCATTTCTTGTATATATCACACATAAAGGAAGTAAGTACTTCAAATTGAGGGCATGAGCAGCTGACCTGCCATGGACTGGGATAGCATTTTGTCGGAGATGTTCATGTGCTAAAGAGGAAAAAATATGTCCACAGTGTCCGCAGATTGCAAAGATACGTCCTGAAATATAATTCTATCTGAGAAGCTAATTCTTACATGGAAAAACTTTGACTAGATCTCCCCATGAACTTTCAAGGAAAAAAAGAAAAAACGTGTTAGGAAAAGAGACAAACTGTAGTTCATGAGGGGGAAAAATACAAGAGATAATCCCGTGTAACTTTTATTCATTGCTAAGCATTTGCCACACTTGTGTTTAATTCTCAGAGCAACCTAGTAAGGTAGGTGATATTATTTCCACTTTACAGATGAAGGACTCAGAGACTTTCAGTATACCTGTAAAGTGTAGTATCTTACCTTAATACTGAGATCTAACTAAATCCCAAGTACCCCTCGATGCTCATGTCACATTGCCTTCTTCCAAAGTAAGGTAGCTTTGTTATGAATATCTTTAAATACATACTCCATAGCTGTAGTCCGATATCAAAAGTGCTAACTTACGTGGAATTAGAAGGCTTAAGCGGTAAAATTTCTTTTTATATGTATGTTGCTTGCATTTGTGATATTTCTAAAACTTCTCTGAGATGTAGGATGTGTGACTCACGGGTTTGGGGAGCCAGGATGGAACATTGGTGAATACAGTTTTTATGAGGCCTCTGTCAAGTACCCTGGGAAAAAAGTACTCTGATAAAATCACTTTATCCCACCCTCAGACATTTTTGTCTCCTTACTAGGCATTCTCTGGACAGATTTTGTAGTAGCCAGTACTTCAGTTATTAATATTCAAAAAGTAAATAAATAAAATAAAAAGAATTTTTTAATCTAAGCACTCCAGGCAAATTTGTTTTACAATAAGTTAATTTTATATTAAAGTAATTGATGTTTATAATTAGTCGTGTAATAAATTAACTGGAGATTTGTGAAATTTGAAACATCTGTTTACTGGAAAACTAGGATGTTGAAATGTGTTATAATACAATCAAATTCAATACATTTTTAAATGTCTGACTGTCAGCAAACTCAAAACTTCCAATAGCTTTTTTCCTGGCCCTGCCCTTTATTATTTAGATCATTTTCTATATTTCCGCTTTATGTCTGGCCTTTCATGCCGTGAGAGTAAATTTTTATGAATATTTCCTTGTTTCATTTGTGTGGTGGAGAGGCAAAGCCATGCTGCTTTGGGATACACCGAAGCAAGAGAGAGGAAATCTCTCCGTAAGTTTCCGGAAGTGGGAAAATACACCGGAAACTAATTAAGCTTCATTAAAGCAAAGCCTTGGTCTTGGATCCTAGCACCTGGAATGGTCCTTGGCCCAAACCAGCTCAATAGCTGGTTCCTATTGGGCTGTCCTTAAAGTATATAAATTATGCTTTCTGGAGATCTGTGTTCGCATGGTTCAAAGGATTCTTCTATATCTAATCTTGGAAAAGTATTATTTTTCTTTGGAACATTTTCTGGTTGGTGGACTTCAACAACTTTTACCCCTACTCCAGTAAAAAAATGTCATAAATAAATAACATTATTAAATTATTGTTTAATTTCCATTACCAGGGAACATTCTAAGCAATTTCTGGTACCATAAAAGGAAAAAGGTGGTATCTAACGTAATGATAATCTAAGCTATGTAGCACTTTTAAGACTAAGGTAAAAATATCTAGATGTACATATATATATATATATATATACACACATATATATATATATATATATACACATACATATATTTACATACATCTATGTTTCACGTATATACACATATATGTACCTGTATTTAGTAATATAGATGCAGTAAAGTTATGAATATTTTATTTTTCCTCTTTTTGCATTTATTAATTTTTTTCTTTTAGTGAACTATTTTTGAGAAATAAAACCCAAAAAGTAAAAATAAAAATAAAAAAATTAAAGCGCAAAACTCAGCAAAACTACAAGATGCTACAGTTCAGGCAGCAACTAGTATATGCTTTCTCCTTGGCTCATTTATGTTTTCTTATATCTTAACTACTTACAGGAGATGCTCTGTGGGAAAGAAATGCATGCATTTTGTGACTTGACTATTGAATATCCAACGACAAGAGTTTCTAAAGTACTTGCGTTTTTATCTCTTTCCTGCATCTCTTTTTTTCCTTACATCTCTCTTACTTTTTTCACATGTGTGAATGACAGAAATAAGTACATGGAAGGTATTGCATCACCTACAGATATGCTCACTCACCTACCTGTGAGTAAATACATAGGAAAAACACGTTTGTCACTCATGTGTTGCATTCATACTTAAACCATGTAAAATTGCACTCTTTGTGAATTAAAATGGTCAGATACTGACAAGTTCATGCGATTCAACTCATATATCACAAATTTCTTTCCACTGATGTTCTGTGGCATTAAAACATTTCCTCTTTTTCTTTTAAATTTTTTAAATGTTTATTTTTGAGACAGAGGCAGGATGCGATCAGGGGAGGGGCAGAGAGAGAGAGGGAGACGCAGAATCTGAAGCAGGCTTCAGGCTCTGAGCTGCCAGCACAGAGCCCGACGAGGAGCTCAAACCCATGAACCGCGAGATCGTGACCTATGTTGAAGTCAGACGCTCAACCACCTGAGCCACCCAGGCACCCCTAAAACAATTCTTCTTTTTTATGGGTAATGAAACTATATTCAGCATATGCAGAACTGTTCAGAATTCTAAAGCTGATTAGTGTTCTATTTTCTGGTTTGGTTGACTTGATCAGTTAAGGCATTATACTACCGACCCAGTTCATTTCTCCAAAAAATATCTGCAAAGGTAGGGTATTAATTACGAGTGGGAACGAGAAAAGAGGTCTGGATCTTTCCTTGTCCACCCAGGGCTTATTTCTCTTGTAACAGCCTTTTGATCTGTCACCTTCCTAGTATTTCCAAAATATACTTCACCTCCCTCCATTTGCTGCAATCTCAGCCCCTCCATCCACTCTTTATTGTCTATTAGAGAAGGAGAGTTCAGAGAAAAGAAGGGTTGTCAAGTGATCCATAACTTTGTACATTGTTTTTAAGTTTATTCACTTGTTCTGAGAGAGTGTGCATGCACACAGTGGTGGGGGGGGCAGGGCGGGGGCAGAGAGAGAGGAAGAGAGAGAATCCCAAGCAGGATCCTCACTCCACACTGAGGCCAGTGTACCAACCGTGAGATCATGACCTGAGCTGAAATCAAGAGGAGCCACCCACGTGCCCCAACTGTATACATTTTTAAGAGATTTATTTTTAAACCAAATTAAAAATTTTGGATGAAGTTATTTTTATAAGGATAAACGAAATTCTTAAGACATTTTCATTGTAGCATTTATCTTTTATGTCTCAAAGTATTTTCTACAAATTATGCACCTTGATTATGTTATGCAAAGCATATGATGTCAGTCAGACCTCTCTTATTCATGCACACAGTACCCGGTAATTTGCCTTTGCTGTACCCGTCACATTTGGAATTAAATACTTACTTGGGGGTGCCTGGGTGCCTCAGTCGGTTAAGTGTCCAACTTTGGCTCAGGTCATGATCTCACAGATTATGAGTTCGAGCCCTGCATGGGGCCCTGTGCTCACAGCTCAGAGCCTGGAGCCTCCATTGGATTCTGTGTCTCCCTCTCTCTCTCTGCCCCTCCCCTGCTCACATTCTCTCTGTCTCTCTCTCTCTCTCTCTCTCTCTCAAAAATAAATAAAAATTAAAAAAAAAATGTAAATACTTGTGAAATTATTTTCAATTATATGCTGAGAGAAAATACATATTCATTAACATACTTAATTTATTAATTATGAATTGTTGTTTATTGCTGTAGGCATAGAAACTGTCACGGTGCCAGGCACATAGTAGGTGCCTTTTCTTTCTGAGCAAGTGTCTGAATGATTGCAATGGTATGGAATAAATAAAAATGCAAAAGCCACGTGATTGTCTATAAACAGGAGGTAGACTCAAAATGGCCATGTGGTTTAGACACTTCCTTTGGTGTTAGGAAAACTGCTCTATAAACTTCACCTCTGCCATCCGTCAGTCTGGTCATACTGGGCATGATACTAAATGTATATTAGCCATATATTTCTTTCTTTTAAAAAAAAATAAGTAATCTCTATGCCCAATGTGGGACTCAAACATATGACCCTGAGATCAAGAATCACATACTCTACCGTGTGACCCAGCGAGGCATCCCCCAAATTCTTTTTGGTAAAATGTGCAAAATAATAGTTCCTATATCCTGGGATCATTAGGAGAGTGAAATTAGATCACGAACAAGGTCAGATTTCTTGAGCTGGTAAAAATCAGAAAAGAAGATACACAAATGGTTAATAATTAAGTGAGAAAGGTTTAAACCTAACTCATGATTAAAGAATACAACTTAAAGCAACAAAATGCCATTTTTGCTTATCAGATTGGCACAGATTAAAATGATTGATAGTATCTAGTGCTGGTAAGGATGTGGTGAAATGTTTACGCTCATTTGCCTTTGGTGGCAACATAAATTAGTGCAACATTTAAGAGAAATTTGCCTTTCTTTTAGTATGTAAAGTTTTTAATCCAGTGACTCAGCAATGATACCTCTACGTGCTTATTCTATAAGTCTGTTCACGCAAAACACAGATGATGCATGTGTCAGTTTATGTATAGTAGCATTTCATAAAATGAACGGAGAAAACTAGAAACAAACAGTTTTCCCTATTTTTTGAATTCTTAAGAAAAGCTCACGAATGGAACCCATTTCCCCTTATATGTGTTGAAGGGATAGGATTATGGAATGAGAGCAGCGTTTTTGCTAAATGTCACGTACATACAAATTCTTTTTCAAATGTCCTATAGCTCTTTCTTATTACAGGTCATTTATGTATTGTAGGTAATTTCGGTCTTGTAGGTAATAATTTTTATTGTTTATTTTGAACTTTTTCAGATCCTAAAATCCATCCTTTTTATAGACATTGTGTAAAACCGGAAAACTGTCCCAGGCTCATTTCAGTTTTAGTAGAGGACGTGCGTCAGATGTCCTTCCCTAGTGTGAACAAAAAATTTCATAAGTAAAGCATATGCTCCAATAATCCTAGAAGGAGACCTGCAAGTCAATGCGACCTCCTCCCTCACCCGGGTAAAAGTTAAAGGAAAACACAGATGAATCATACATTTCTGTATAATCTGTGCTTTTGTCAAAAGGTTGCCATGACTCATTTATGACTTTCCATAGTTTTAAAAGCAGTGTTTTTAACCATAGAAAATCTACTTCATGGTCCTATTATGATGACACTTGAGTCAATAACAGACTTTCGTTCATGCATGAATGTTTTTGTAGAAATAAAACTAAGTACAGTTGCCCCTTGCTATAATTCTACCAAACAGAACCCTGCACAAAGGAAGAGATTATAAAATCAAGCGACTGCTGTAACCACACAATGTTGAGTGTTATACATGCTGTTGGTTGCCGCAGACATTACTGCGTTTAAACCCCACAACTTCCTATAAGATCAACCTCAGACCAAAGGTCAAGTAGCTACAGAGGCCAAAAGACTAGAATTTGAATCCCAATCCATAGGGTTCCAAATTTCACCAAAATGAGCAAATTACCATGTTACCCTTACTTATTTCAGTTCAGTCTCTATTCATTTATTAGCCAGTCCCATAGTTTTGGAGACTAGATCTTTGGGACAGTATTAAGTGAAGTAAATGCTTTGTTGCTCAGTAATAAGCAGGAAGCACTGGTATTGAGAAAGGAATCGTATTCATCGGTGATTCTCAAGTATTATTTTAACCAGTGGTTTTATTGTTCTCCCACATAAGTTCGAAGGCAGCAGAAATAAAGTCAGTCCTCTGGATTGTCAGCACCTGTAATAGTAATCGACACGTGAATAAGCGACTATTCTCGGTTCGGCGGTATTCTCTTAAAATCATTCTTCTCTGGAAGGATTGCTTTAAATGAATTAACTTTTACTTGCCCATGAAGAGAGGTCAGCTTGCTTCCACAGCTCAAAATATGTCAGGAGTTTAAGTCCTTAAGAGGTCATTTTTATTCGCTTCACCTTTCCTTTGAGGATTCTTTTGAGCTGGCTGCTTTATTCCAGCTCCCAACGATTTTCACTCTGTGTTAAAAGAATAGTCTTGTTTAAAACAAAAGGGTGCTGCAGAAACTTCAAGATAACGAAGCTGTTTCTACTACTTACGTCTCTGCGTCTCTTTAAAAGCAGCGGGAACTCATACACATTGGGAGGAATTGAAGATGACATCCAGTCTCTTAGCATGAGTTACATTTCTTGTTTCATAGCATTTATTTAGAAGTCATGCTATTATTTTCTTTAAATTTTGTAACCTGGAAGTCCTGGCAAAAGAAAAATGTATCCCCAACACAAGTAATGCCGCATTGGAACTACACAGGGAAAAACTTAAACCTTTCTGTTGTCCCAGGAGATGCTCCGCTCTGTCATCTTAGTTTACGAATGTTCTTCCTGTCCCTGTCGTGTTGTCTTTCATAAGTGACTGCATTCGAGAGAGGAAATTGGGTGTGGGTTCTTTAGGCGCTTCCTATCTTTAATAAGCTCTGTAGATCCCTTCTGTTTTGTTTTTTTTTTTTTTATTGCTCCAAACACTGTAGAATCTGAGTTCCTGCTTGGCAAGAAAAAAAGTAAATAAGTTTAGCATAAAACATCTGAAATGAATTGCAGCCCTGTGACCTGAGCGGATCGTGTTCTTAAAATGCATGCCTGGCTCCATAGTGAGAAGCTGACTTTCACCCGGCTTGCTCTCTGGAGTTCGTGTACTGAGAACTTCATCTTGAGGGTTTGAATACTCTGTCTTTGATGACACTTAGGGCCCCAAATTCTCATACTGAGATTTCTAACACTGATTTAGCTGTGATAATGGGAAAACAAATAAATTATTAGATCGTCCCGACACTTCTCTTGACATCTGGTCACATCTTTACGAGTTACTGTTCATAGACGGAAATTTTCGCAAATGAAAACAAGCAGTGTGGTAAAGGCAGGTGTCCCACATCGCAATCTGGAACTCTTTGAGAGGCATTTTCTTGAGTTACCACGTTAGTGAAGTTAAGTTAGGTTCTGTAACAAGACTTCAGTGAGGATGTAGTCATCTCATGTGCCACTCCACAACAGCCATTATCAAGTGGAAATTCCTTAGCTTAGTAAAATATAAAGTACTCACATCGAGTAAGAGTCTTAAGAAAGCCAATCTGATTCATGATGAAGCTAAATAAAATATGAAGTGTCTTGAAATTGAAATTTGTATTTTTCTTCTAAAATAGGGCAAATGATTTTAACTTAATGAGAGAAGAAAATTAAAAATATATGTCTGTCCTATTTACCAGTTCCTTCACTCATTTTCCACCTCTTTCTTCTCCCTTTTGAATTCAGGCATTTCTCAAGCATCTGTCCATGGCTCCCCTCTTTGCCTTTGCCCCTTGGAAGGCTCTATGAAATGTTGCACCTCTGCACCTTTGCTCTTTGGATCCACATTTCTGAATGTTTACGGGATATGGATTAAAATTGAACTCATAATCCGCACTACAAATTATGGCACTAATGTTACTTTTCAGAACCAGTCTTAATGGTCATTACTCATTAACCAGCAACTATTTCTCAGCACTTTTCCTGCATTCTCTCACTTAATTCTAACCACAAGCAGTAAAAGATACATTATGGCTCCTGATGTACAGAGATGGAAACTGAAACTTAAGGAAGGTTAAGGTCAAGCCACTCCAAAGCGACTCCACTAATGGGAGACAGAGCTGGGGCTCCACCTTTTGGACTCCATGTGTTCTGAGTCCAAAGCCTGTGGTCCGCTACTAGGCTGTTGCAAATCACCTTCTTCGCCCAGATTTGAAGGCTGAGGCGTGTCTTTAATGTTTTTGTCCCCTTTAACTCATGCAATTATTTATCTTGCCAATCTACAAATGAAAAATACAAATGTTGAGCCCCGTAAGAGTAATCTGTGGCATATCATATATATCATAGGTGACATATATGATGTTCTTTATTTGTATAAATGCTCCTAGCACCTCGTATAGTCCTGAGAAGTAGGTTGACAATCAAATGTGTTTGTTGAGTAAATAAAAGGCATTTAAATTCTACCTCAAAACAGATTTCCTACATCGATCTCTTTCATACATTCCCTGTAACTTCCAAATTTCAGCCCTTTCAACACCTTGACCTTGGTTTTTCCAAGGGTCTTCCCTGTTCTTCTAGTTGCAACCACCCCCCGGTGTTGGTCACAACACATTTCTCCTTGAGCGAACTTTCAAGGTACAAAGTTGTTAATACCGGCTCAAAATCCCAGTACCTGCAGAATAAAAATCTTTCACCCAGCATTTATGGGCTCTAAAAATAATATCATTTGATTTTCCCATTATCCCAGGTGAGCTAGGACACAAGATTATGGCTTCTAAACTCAGGATCCATTTTTGTCTGACGTGTTCCTCCATATCTGTGAATCAGAGCCTTGCTTCCTCAGCATGATAAAATTTTACTGAATCATCAGGGCTCAGCTTTTCTGTAAGAATGCCTGGTTTCTCCAACAGAAATGAATGAACGTCCACAATGTATACTGCACCTCTCCTGAATAGAACTTCATCCTTAATGATTTTAGTATTTTAGTATTAATATGTATTAGTGTATATAACATATATATGTCATGTGTGTATATAAGTTTATATATTAGACAAAGCCCCTTGGAATCATGCTCAGTTTCGGTCTCGTTTTTGTATGTTCCACAGAATGTTGATCATATTAGTTACAATAAACGCTGAGTGGAGAAATAAATGAGTGAATCGATGGGTGGATAGATAGAGCTGAGTGAATAAGTTTTTACTGGAATAGAGCATTCAGTGGGTCTAAATGTTTACCAGGGCTTGACTCCCCAAAGAAAAGAAAAACACATAAAGAGAAACACGGTGGCATTTATTGTTCACTCAGCAGGTAACGGCTTCTACCACATGATAGGGACTCTGCTGAATATTCTGTTATCATGTCCATTCTCATTTACAAGTATATCTTGCCGAGCAGCACACTTTTGCACACTTGAGACACAAAGGAGCAGTAAACGGTGGGCTGGGTAACCTGCCACTTCACGGCTCTATCAAAGCAATATATTTAACTCCTCGTGCTAAAAATGCAAACAAACCTTTAACTTCCAAGATCAATTACACCTACAGAGCAAGCCTTGCTGGCAACAGCATTCTGTCTTGTCAAGGACTCCTTATCATCCAGGAAGAATAAACACTCTAATTACTTTTTTTTAAACTTTTTTGTTTATTTTCTAATGGGATCGTTCATTACTTTCTGGAATTCAAATCAACATCAGATTTATAGTTAGAGGCTATTGAAATATTGATTTGGTTAAAGAAATGTCAAGCTTGGCAGGTAAGCTGTCTTTCTGCCAGAAAATGTTTTTGCCTTAGTAAACTTGTTTAAAAAGGCTGATAGAATGTAATGAGCAAGCAATTTGCATCTATATGAGGCCAGGAGAGAAGTTTTTAAAATTTAGAGGCCCCTTACGACTCCTCTGATGCCAAATTCCTGGAATTAAGGTAACAAACCTGAACCACAGTATACAAGTCCTAATTATTAAAGAGTCTGAGGTTCATTTTCTGTTTCTTCAGGCCCATGCTACACTTTTAAAGGGGCTCTAAATTGCACAAGGGTGTCATTATCAGGATAGAGAGTGTTGCTGGAGTTAGATACAGATTCTACATGGTTCTGCAATTTCTGCCTGATAAACAACACATCCTGCCATCTTTCTGTATATCTGTTTAATAGTCTTTAATTTAATTAAGGATGATAGACCTTCCCTGCTTATCTCTCATTGTTGTAGTAAGAAGAATGACTATTTAAAAAAAATTTTTTTTTAATTTTTTTCAACGTTTTTTATTTATTTTTGGGATAGAGAGAGACAGAGCATGAACGGGGAAGGGGCAGAGAGAGAGGGAGACCCAGAATCGGAAACAGGCTCCAGGCTCCGAGCCATCAGCCCAGAGCCCGACGCGGGGCTCGAACTCACGGACCGCGAGATCGTGACCTGGCTGAAGTCGGACGCTCAACCGACTGCGCCACCCAGGCACCCCTAAAAAATTTTTTTAATGTGTATTTATTTTTGAGAGAGAGAGAGAGAGAGAGAGAGAGAAACAGAGCACGAGCAGGGGAGGGGCAGAGAAAGAGGGAGACACAGAATCTGAAGCAGGCTCCAGGCTCTGAGCTGTCAACACAGAGCTCGACTCAGTGCTCAGTCCCATGAGCCATGAGATCATGATCTGAGCCGAAGTTGGACGCTGAACCAACTGAGCCACCCAAGCGCCCCATGACTGTATTTTTTAAAAAATATATCATCCATCCTCTGTATTTTTTTTTTACATTTGTTTATTTTTGAGAGACAGAGAGAGACAGAGCATGAGCAGGGGAGGGGCAGACAGAGAGGGAGACACGGAACCTGAAGCAGGCTCCAGGCTCTGAGCTGTCAGCACAGAGCCCGAAGCGGGGCTCAAACTTGTGAACTGTGAGATCACGACCTGAGCCGAAGTCAGACGCTCAACTGACTGAGCCACCCAGGTGCCCCATGTACTTTTAAAAAAGTTTTTTTTTTCCCCTTGGGAAATCATTATAGTAAATCCCATATATATATGTTTCTCTGCAGAAAAAAAAAATTACTATATTTCCAATGAGCTAATCAGGAAAACATAAGGAGTTTTTTGTTTGTTTGTTTGTTTGTTTGTTTTAACATGATAAAGTGAGAGAAGACAGTGATATGAATGGGAAAAAAACATGAGTACCTTCATCGTGCTTATCTGTGAAGAGTATTTCAGCAAGTCAGAAATTATTTTCTACTCTATCACTTTAGGTAAATCTTATTATAGGAAGATCTCTTTCTACTCTCTAAAGATAAACACTGTGTACATTTACCATTCACAGCCAATTCTCTCCCTTATCCTGGGTGAATGAGAATAAGCTACCGGAAACCAAAAAAGGGGGTTCTGTGTATAACCACCCCACCCCGTCCTGTCCGTATAAAGGAACAGAGAATTTGTTGTGCTTACCCGTTCATGCATTAGGAGAAGGAAGATCCTAGAAAAACAACTGCTTCCCTAGCCTTTCCCCAGAAGAGGCTTCTCTGTCACATGGGCAGGAGGGGCCAGGACCTAAACCACACTGAGCTGGTGACACTAAGTTCTCTGCTATTGACAGAACTGAGAAGGTAATCAGTTCCAAAGTGGCATGCAGCAAATTTTGTCCCAGTTTCAGTGGAGAAAATCATAACAAATCAGCTTTAGTGATTATGGCTGCTGTATTCTACTCTTATTCCTTGACTAGGGTTTGCAAAGCAGTGGTTTAAGTCCAGACAGTATATCAACCTCATTTTCTTTCTTTCTTTTTTTTTTTTTTAATTCGGGGAGGCGAGTTCCTTAGCAAGCTCTTCTGAACAAGCCCTGCATGCTCTCTGTCTTATACACCTCAATCTGATGATTCAAAAAAGAAACCTTTTAATCTCACTTCACTGATCAGCTAAGATGTTTTAAAGTTTAAGCCATGAGTAAAAAATAATGTGCTGTCTGGAAGAGCACAGCTTTAGTCTTCGATGGCCAAGACTCTAGAATTCGTGCTGGAAAAAGGAGCCCTGTGCTTCTGTTTCTGCCCACGGTTTTCAGATTAAGAATGGTGTCTGTAGACTTCATGCAGCAACCTTCATTGCTCATCAAGAGGACTCAGGACCAAGTCTCCAGGCAGTGCAGTGTAAGTACGGCACCCGGTCCTTTCACACTCTAGCAGATATTTTCCCCGCTGGGTTATCACTTTGAAAATTCTGATTTCCCATCTGCTGTTCAATCCAGAATACCGTTTTTGCAAAACTAAAATGGCAGTTGAATTTCCTTTCTCCCTTATTTTTGTGGAATTCTTCCCCAAATTTGAAATATGCCCTCTGAGAGAAATCATGAATCAACAGACCCCACAGTGTTCAAATGCATTCAGTTGACTCCGAGGACCTCGCGGTAGGATTAGGATTTAGTAGGAGGGTCTCGATACGTCCATTTACAGAAACAAGCATTCATAGGAGGAAAATGAGTTCGTGGTCCCAGGATCCTGATTGGATTGTCTGAAAATCCGGGCACCCCAGTGAGGCATTGTCTGTTTTCTACTCATGATCTCCACCAAGGTTGGATGAGCTCTACGTCTAAATGTATAGGCTTAACTCCTTCCTGTTCTTAGAGAAGTGGTGGAAAAGACAGTCATGGTTCGAATCGGCTACTGCTGACAGAGAAAGTTAAGTTGATTTCTTCTTAAATTAGCATGTTTGGTTTTGTTTCGATTGTTAGAGACAGAAAAAAAATGCTATGAGAATCCTAGTGTGAGGTCATATGAAGCTCTTTGTACATTAGAGAATGCAGTACAGATACAAAGAGATCATTGACTCCCCTAAATGGACTGGAGTAGTTGTGCCTCCGTTGGGTTTTAGACTTGGTGTATCCGCTCTTCAGATGGAAGTTCAGACACGGTGCTGCCCTCCTTCCTGGACACATTCCTGGACTTGGTTGCTACAGGTCAGGGTTCAGCTCTGCTGCACATGTTCTCCTGCTCACGTACAGGCTGATGAGCTATTTCATTTCTTTGGAGTTTGGGCCGTTATCTGGCTTCAAACATCGAAATCTGCAATTTACCAAATTCACATGACCACTGCTTTGACACTAAGCAGTTGGCTGTCTAAAACCGGGAATAATGCCATGAAATCATGACTTATTACTTGCAATTTTAAAAATCTTTTGATGTGGAAATATTTGATGAGACGACACACTTATTAAAAGACTTGAAAAAAGGTAGTGTGGGTTAGAGTCTGACCGTTCTAGATTCCCTCATTTGGGTATACTTGAACGTAACTTATGCATAAGGGGACTGGGCTTAGACCAGCATAGATAGTATCAGCCAACTCTGTATGCTTGGACATGTGCCCCTTTTTGGACCCTTGCCTTGACCATAACATGAGGGTTTGGAGCAGGTGATCCCCGTCAGTCTGCCCAGCTCAGATTTTCATCACTCCTGACCAAAAATAGTATGTCCTGTGCCAATCAGATTTAGAAATGGAAAAGTCACTGCATTATATTAGACTCTTTGCCCCACCAACCCAGCATGCTAATGTTCTCTTCCTTCTGTCCCCAGCCTCTAACACAGCACTGTGTAGAAAGCTATTGATGGAAATATGAATTGATTGATTTATATAATTAATTAATTAATTACATAATTAATTAATGATCCCATAATAAGCATTTCAGACTGATCCAGTCTTCGTTGTTGTAAAATAGGGATTTAAAAAACCACCTTATTATCACATCTTTACAGTATCTCAATCTGAATTCGTGAACCAGAGGTGAATTTCCACTGACTCAGGTACAAATTTTGAGAAGAGAGAGAAAAAAAAAAATAGGTTGTACATAGAGAATTTTATTTTTTTTTGGTTGTGGTTTATACTCTCTGCAGCTGATATTCTTAACTTACAAAAAATATTTTTAAAAAAACATGAAAATCATTTTAAGTCTCGCAAAATAACTTGGTTAAAGGGTGAAAACCTTCTCTGAGCATGGCAGGCTCTCCAAGCAAATGTCTTTACTTTGTTTCTGTTCGTCAGTTACCCCACCACAGACCGTGAAACAGTATCTAACTTGTTACAGGAGTGGTTAAGATGTAGACCCAGAGGCTATGTCCTAGAATCACTTAAACTCATTTAAATCACACATCACATGTCTGCATGCAAGTGTCAGAGTGAGCTTCTGCCCTCCCTCCGTGTCCCTTTCTGCTGCTGGACAAAGTCGTTTCAACTTTCCCAGGCTGCCACATTCACTGAGTTCTCCCTACGAAGTTGTTAAAGCATGTCAAGTTGAACCAAGTTCCTCTGTGACTATTTATGACTCTATTTAACACATTTTTGTGTCAACAGACTCCCTAAGAATAACCATTTTGTCCAATAGAGGTACAAGCCTTTAAAACAAGTAACAAATTCAGTTTCCGGAAGCATCATTTCAAACTGTAATAGTCCAGTAAGACACTGTACTTACAAAACCACTTAAAGTTTTAAAAACTGCTTATTATTCTAAGAAAATATCAGCTCTGTTTGATTTCCATCACAGTACCAAGGAAAGGAAAAATGGGGCTTTCAAAAGAAGTGAAACTAATTTTTAAATGATTAAGGACATTGAGGAGGGCACCTGTTGGGATGAGTGCTGGGTGTTGTATACAAACCAATCTGACAATAAATTTCATATTTAAAAAAGTATAAAAAAATTTTAAAAAGAATAAAATAAATAAATAAGGGGTCGTTAGGCAGTGTTTGACAATCAGGGGCAATCATTACTGAGAGTAAATTGAGTAATACTTCTGATAAAATTAATAAATGAACATTTTAGGATTTCTAAAGATTTCTATAAAACCAGTTGTCTACTCTCCTTAGGATAATTTCTGGGGGAAAAAAATCTGGACAGTGAATTATCCAGAAAAAAAAAATCCTTTGTGTTTATATGATAGCCAATTCTATGTAAATTTTGGGTTGATCCTTCCCAGATCTTTGCACTCCCCACGACATAATTTTTCTTCATTAAAGCCGCAGTGGAGTGATTCATTTAGGGAAGATAAAAGCAGGCCCGAAGGGTCAGAATAATGACATAGTGGAAAGTGTCAGCTGCTGTCCCCTGCTATTTTCAGAGTTTAGCGAAGACCATTTCCTGGTTTAGTTCTGCCCACAGATCTCCCATAGAAATTCAGAACAACTGATGAGCCCTTTTAGTGTCTCAGAAAGAGGCTGTGTCCCCAGAGAGTGGTTCCATTGAATTGTTTGATTTCTACATCTTCCTCTTCAAAATGCTTGAGTTCTTGGCCAAGGTTAAATCACCTCATTTTTGTTATGGGAACAAGTCTCCAAAATAGATTCATCTTCGACTGATAACAGAAAAGAATGGAAACACTTTTCTGGTGGAAACAGTTCAAATAAATAAATGTGAAGACAGACTTTAGGGCTGTGAGTTATAATAGTTTCACTTGCATAAAAACGTTAAGGCCAAATGTATAACCTTAAATAGGAAGAACATTCTTCCTTACGAAAGTCAGCAATTCAAGGGTTAGAGATTACTACCTAAGTGAAGGGAAGAAACAGAAAATTTAACCCCTTAGACGTATTTGCTAAGTTTCCATTGAGTCTGGGCAAAAATCTTCACTATTTAGCTTAAAAAGAGGCTGTATGGACACTATTCAGACTGAACTGGGTATGAGAGTCATTTACCCACCACATGGTCACAAAGCCCACCAAGGTTTGAACCCGGGTCATTTACTAGGGGAAGGGAGCTCCCCTTACGCCCTGCATGGCCCTGCTGTTGCACACATTAAATGAGAACACCCCAGAATAGACTGGGATAGCCCTTCAGTTTTAAAGGAAGATTGGTTCATGTTTCAACATAATTATTTCAAACTACAGTGTGCTACTGGATTTTTTTTTTATTTTAAAAAGATCATTTAAATACTTTGGTGAATGGCCAAATGTACCAGGTACAAAGTCTGCTTCACGGTAACTAGATTTCTTGTGATTTAAAAAGAGAGAGATGTAGGACAGAGGTACGCATGTGCAGGAATGCATTTTAACTGAGAGGCCAGTTTCAGACATTTGTATCAGCAGCTAGTCAATTCAAATGTTTGTGGTAAAAGACAGTGTCTTGAAGGTCTCAAGATGACTTTCATTACCCTTTCCCGTTCTTGGTCACTTACTAGTTTCTGAAATCCTTGCGTATGTTTTGAGTCTACTCAAAGTTAAGCTCTGTGTAGACCTTGGGAGGTAAATCAGTTCAGCTATTTTGAGTTACACAAAGGAGGAGTAATAAGGTGTGTGTGTGTGTGTGTGTGTGTGTGTGTGTGTGTGTGTGTGTTTCTCTCCTCATTTATTTTACACTTAGGCATAGTAAGAATGACCGCAATTTTTAAATAGATACTTGTTTACCTAAAGGAAGAAATAAAAAGCTTAATCTGGGGGAAAAAAGATTGGTTTAAAACAATATTAGAAAAAGTGAAGCATCTGAGTGCAAATATTTAAAATCTTTAGAGCTAAGATTTGTACCACATGTAAAATAAGAAAACAAAAATGATCCACTACATTTCTCTGACACAGTTATGAATGATAAATTAGTTACATTCACATATAAATATAAAAATATGTCATCGTATATAACAATTATATTTCAATATTATAAATTATGTTGTAGATCTCAGATTCACATGTTGCCCTTTTGAGATATGAAAACAGGGAGATAACATAGTAATTTTGAATCTAGTATATATTACAGAATCATTTTTTGATAGGATGTATCATGCTTATGAAGTCTGTTACATCAATTCTTGGTGGTTTATGTGGATTTTTTATGTAGAATGAAGTGAGATTTCTCTGTCTGCTTGACCCCAAATAATCATATAGCCAGAGACTACTGTCTGGGGCTAAAAACCACCCCACCACAAGGCAAAACCTCCATCAACCCTGCTTTAGTGTGAAAAGATTAATAAATATATAACTCAAAAGACCGGCCTACATTTCAGTAGTAACTGTGGAAGCCTAAGGAGGCCTATCAACAACCAAGACTAGGAAAGTAAATATTGAAAAGGTACGGACGGCATTGGAAAACACAGTAAGAACCTACTTCTCATAAGTTTGCTGTAAATTTCCAGTAAACTCTTGTGTTTGTATTTTAGAAATACATTTGCATCTTCCTGTGCAGGCACCCCTGTGGAAAAGAAAAATCCAGGAAGATAAGGTTCTAGATAATCTATAACATGCTTAAGCGGATATCCTTGCCACAGAGGTTGGAATCTTTCCTGTATGATTACTAATTTGAAAATACTGAAATTCCAATTGGCCTTAATGGCTGAGAAAAAGAAACTGTGTAAGAATGAAACACTAAGGCTGACTCTCATATTAGTTTGTTGGCCAAGCTTCAGTGGGTGACTGCTAAAAGCATTTAGAATACTGACTTGGAAAATTTTTTAATTGTGAACCCTCTGAATTTTATCTATGTAATGCCCAGTTCCTGAATTCTTGGAAACATGTGACAAGGTCACTGAGATTTTAGGCTATTATCTAAAATAATTTGAAATGCAACCGTCCAATAATTTCAAAGTAAGTTAGAATCTAGACTCATAATAAGACTTTTTTTTTCATCTTCCCTTCCTCCCTTCCTCCCTTCCTTCCTTCCTTCCTTCCTCCCTCCCTCCCTCCCTCTCTCCCTTCCCTCCTTCTTTCCTTCCTTCCTTCCTTCCTTCCTTCCTTCCTTCCTTCCTTCCTCCCTCCCTCCCTCCCTCCCTCCCTCCCTCTCTCCCTTGCTCTCTCCCTCCCTTCCTTCCTCCCTCCCTCCCTCCCTCCCTCTCTCCCTCTCTCCCTTCCCTCCTTCTGTCCTTCCTTCCTTCCTTTCTTCCTTCCTTCCTTCCTCCCTCCCTCCCTCCCTCGCTTCCTTCCTTCCTCCCTCCCTCCCTCCCTTGCTCTCTTCCTTCCTTCCTCCCTCCCTCTCTCCCTTCCTTCCTTCCTTCCTTCTTTCCTCACTCCCTCCCTTGCCCTCTCCCTTGCTTCCTTCCTCCCTCCCTCCCTCCCTCTCTCCCTTCCTTCCTTCCTTCTTTCCTCACTCCCTCCCTTGCCCTCTCCCTTGCTTCCTTCCTCCCTCCCTCCCTCCCTTCCTTTTTCTTTTCTTTCTCTTCTTTCTTTCTTTTCTTTCTTTCTTTCTTTCTTTCTTTCTTTCTTTCTTTCTTTCTGTCATTTGTGGATCTGAATTATGCAGGATTTTGTAAAATATCCTGTTGCCAAGACAGTAAAATCTTCACCACACTTGAGATGTATTTCTTCGTTAAATATTTTGAAACATTCTTTATGGGTCACCAAATTCTCCAAATATCTGAATAGAGCATAAAATTCTTATTATCAGAAATTTGTGGATGCTCCATAACCATAGAGTTTGGATCATGTAGTTCCTCAGGCTCCTCTTGATACAAATCCCTCCGGTTCCAAAGTCACTTGCTAGTAATCAATGTAGCTTTCACTTGATAAAGAATCACGCAGGGCCGGACTGCTATGCTTGGAGGAGATTAAAGACACGACCCGCAATTGCTATATTTAGAGGTGAAAAACAGGCTGCTAAAAATATCTAGTGATTTGCAAGGTCACTTATCTGAAGATGGTTAAGAAATAAAAATATGTTTCAAATGTTTGGAAGAAAAAGAGAGACATGCAAGTGATTTCTTTTAGTCATACATTTCTTCCTTTCTTCCCACCTTCCTTTTCAGAGGAAAAGGAACTGCTTCCAAACCTTTGAAGAATAAAACATATTTATGTTTCTTGGCAGTGGTCTCAAAAGCTAATGGATAGATGATTCTCTGGATTGGCTGATACTTTTAAACATAATTTTTACTTTACATTGTTTGATCTCAAAACAGATGAGCTCTGTTAAAATGATCGCCTTCTCTTTTAATCAGGGAGGTAGCTTACAAACGGCATTCTAGTGCCAGAACCTCTTCTCCCCTAAAAATATAATGCACTGAAACGTACTTAAAAAATGAAATTGTAGTTGTTAAAAGGCGATTAGATAATAGGGACTACTATTGACCTTTGAAGGGAAATTTCCTTTTAAATACCAATATGGTTGTGAAAACATCAAGTAAATTACAGTCACATGGCATTTGAAGAAACATGGTCAAACATACTATTTAACCAACTGATTTTTGAAACAGTGAAGGAGATGATAGAATAGAACATAAACAAAATATACAGGATTTTGGCTGAAAGCTTGCCATCTTGTCTGTCAGATACTGAAATATATTTTAGAACAATTCATCTTCATTACCAGTTTCTCTGTGTTTCTCTTTTGTCATACTAAGTTATACCCAGGGGAAATAGTGGGTTGAGATTTTTTCTTTATCTGCAAACTAGGAGAGTAGTAACATAATGTATTGTTTTACAAAAACAAAAATTGGTACTCTGGAAGCTTTTTGTAATAATTCAGTTATTTGAATTTAAGATTATTTTAACATATTCAGATTCCCTGAGGATATTTTCAAATTATTTCAAAGCTATTTTAAAATTACAGCCCTGTAGGGGCGCCTGGGTGGCTCTGTCGGTTAAGCGTCCGACTTCGCTTCAGGTCATGATCTCATGGTTCGTGAGTTCAAGCCCCACGTCCGGCTCTTCAGATTCTGGGTCTCCCTTCTTCTCTGCCCCTCCCCAGGTTGAGCTCGCTCTCGCTGTCTCTTCTCTCTCAAAACTAAATTTAAAAAGACAGTAAAAAGTTTTAATTACAGCCTTGTAACTCATAAACATGCTGTAAACTAGTGAGAAAACTTCACTTACGATGCAAGATTTCTCACTCATTCAGCACATCAGAGTATTTGATAGCACCTCCCCTGTGGTCATCTATAGTACACTTTGGATTGTGGCTGTCGACTTGACGTATCCCTATTCCCACAATATATCATGTGACTCGTGAATTAAAACTGCCTTATTATCTTTTAAGGTCTTAAGTGATTTCCATTTAATATATTCTTCCGAAGTAATATTTGTTTTGATCGAACAAACATACTGGTATATTTATTCAAATAATACTGCATTTAGCAACAATACAAACATTGCAAAGATTCATGGAATGTCAGAGCTCCAGTGGATCGCCTGTGCTGGATTCTTTTCCTGACAATAATTCAAATAATAGAATGTTAAAACTTGTTGCAGATTTTATTTTAGGAAAATATAATCATAGCGTGTTGTTGTTCTTTTTTAGGCTAAAAACTTTGAGACTGATTCTTGGCAGTGTAACTGTTTCTATGTCTGAAGCAAATATGAAGTACTCCTTGTAGCTCCGGGATTTAGGTCTAGCCGAGTAGGCTGTCTAAGTATGAAGACAGTCACCAGAGGCATTCTGGTAATTATAAATATCAATAGACATTTGTTAATTTTCTTCATGGTGCCTGATATTTGCCTATGCAAAAAATGCAGAGCAAGCCAGGTTAATTCAAAGAGGTAACGAGAGCAATAAAGAAACTATATGCACTTCAACATCAGAACAGCATTGCTTTCAAAGAGGAGAGCAAGAGTTATTGAATAGCCACGCTCTGTGTGTCACTTAAAGCCAAATAAAGCTGAGAATGAAGGCAGATGCACTTGATGGTCCCGCTGCAAGGCAGGAAGTGGAAACAGGGTTGAGATTGTTACAAAGCAAAGCTGTGTGTGTCTTTCACCTCTCACTTTGAGGCCTGAGTGGTGAAATGCCACAACTTTTAGAAAACTTCCCTTCCAGGGCAATTGACTGAAAAAAAAAACAAAACAAAACAAAACAAAACAAAAAAACAACCTGGCAGCTAGGTAGGGGTTCCTGTGCACAGCGTTGTATACAGAAAGAATCCGATAAATAAAATTCCTGATCTTGCCAAAAACAATACTCTTTAACCTGGCCTGAACGGATAAGCAACACCAACACACACACACACACACACACACACACACACACACACACACACACACACTTCTAGAATAAGTCATTTAAAAGGAAAGAAATGAGATGCTTTTTTTCAAATTCTGATTGCTGAAGAACTACATTCTTAAATGTTTCTTTCAAAAATTCAGATATAACATGAGCAAATAACAGCCTTCAAAATACAGTCGGCAACAGAAAACTTGAAGAGGCAAGTTGAATTGCTGCTTCCTTGATTTAAAAAAAAATGCTGCTGCTATTTGAGGAAGTGGTCCGAGAGAGAGGGAAGGATTTGACAAAAAGAAAGATGTTCTGGAATATACTGCTTTTTCTTCTTGAATTACTCTTAGCTTTTTTTCCTTCATTGACTCATTTGAGGTCATGCTCAACATAGAGTCAACTGTGTGAAGGAACCCAAGCGACTGTTATAAACATCAAAAAATCTTAGATAATGAACTACATTCAAGATAAGCTACAGAGAGGGGCGCCTGGGTGGCTCAGTCCGTTGGGTGTCTGAGTTTGGCTCAGGTCATGATCTCACAGTTCATGGGTTCGAGCCCCTCATCGGGCTCTGTGCTGGCAGCTCAGAGCATGGAACCTGCTTTGGATTCTGTGTTTCCCTCTCTATCTGCTACTCCCCTGCTTGCATTCTGTCTCTCTCTGTCTCTCAAAAATAATTTTTTTAAAAAAGATAAGCTACAGATTATCTCACACAAGTGGCTAGTTTATCAAATAGTCTACCATCAGCCTCCCCAATATTTATGAAGGTGGAGTTTTCACCAAATCTAATTGTGGGGATCACTTTATTTTCCCTCTGTCCTCATCCACAGACATGCTTTTTAGAATGTTACATCAATTCCTAGAGAATTGGGATTGCGGTTACTCCGATTACATTATTTTCTATTCTTGAAGCTTGATGTCTTGGTTAGAGGACCTGAGCATACTTTCTATCTTAATCTGTTTCTTCATCCTAAAATGAGAGAGGAGGGGATATCCCCTGGAATGGTCATCAACAGACATTAAAGAATCACAAGGTCAGAATTAGCTCTTTGTTATTTTTGTCCCTACTAAAGCATTAGTACTGAGCCGATATTCATTGAAGCAAATCATGGATCCCTTTCTCAGTGCTGGATTATCACCCACCATTTTCACTGATCGCTACGATTAGATAATTTCATTGCGTTGGGTAGGTGTCTCTTTCCTTCAGCCCTTCTCCAGATAGGTTCTTTTTAATACTAAAAGAGCAAGAATTTCCACTAGAGAATTAGCCTTAGGTAAAATGTGCATGAAAGCCTGTGTTTCCCTTCTGCTCTGACTTCGCACTGACTACGAATGCTGTAACATCTTGATAACAATTTTTGGGTGTTACTTTAATGAGCATAGCATGCTTTCTTTGCATATTAACATATAAAAGATTTAATAAGTGGTTGGGAACTCATACTCTGTCTCTCTGGGGTTAGTAAACAGCTACCGTATCGAATTGTCTGAACCTGGGGAAATCACAGTAGCTCAGATTTTGATGGATTTGATGTTGGTCTACATAGTAGAGATTATATTCAATACCTCCTTGAGCCTAGAAACCCACTTGCTCTCCCCCAAAAAGGGATATTGTTGGTTAGGCAGGATACATACCTTTCAAAAAGATTATTTTGTGGGAAACGCACTCAGGCAGTAGTCTATTTTTTTTTTAACTAGTGTGCCAAAAATATCTGAGTACTGTGTAGAAGTCTCACATACAGCAAAATCTATATATGGTAATGAATCTACAGGTCTTATCACAGCACCTTCATGGATTATTGTGTATGGAAATTTTTGGGTGGCTTCAGCCTATGTAGGGCCTCATTGATTCATAAATATATTGCTGGGAGAATACAAACTTGGTGGCCATATATTCAAAGAGATATTTGGTGCCCCAGACCTGTTACAGCTCCAAGCAAAACAGAAGAAGGGGAAGGGTAGGTTTGCTCTAGACAGGAAAGGGTAGGTAATGTTGAAAGACCAGGGTGGAGACAAATATGTCTGTGTTTCCCTTCGATGAAGTGAATAATAGTTACTAATAAGAACTTACACTTACGTCGCTTTTACAATGAGCCAGGCACTCTTCTAGGTGCTTCAGCAAGTAGGAACTTTGCTAATGCTCACGATGGGAAGTGAGGACTATTATTACTCCTATTTCACAGATGAAGAAACTGAAATAAAGTTCAAGTAACTTCAGTTCAAGTAACTAAGAGACAGAATGAGCCTGTGGATTCCCAGCCTTGCACAGCCAGCAAGAGGCAGAAACCTGATTCAAATCCAGTTCAGTGCTTCCAAGTGTCTTCCCAATTTACCATCTTTCAAATAGGCACAGCTCACAGACTATGAGCCCATAACATTCCCATTTTATACTGGTCGTGTTTTAGTCTTTTCAGTAAAACACAAGAAGACTTTTCCCCAAATTTCTACATCTCTGAATCACCCCCCCTTTTTTTGCAAATCAGTGGCCACAGTCATTTATGTTTCTAGTTATTTTGCAAAGTGAAAGGATGTTTTTGTGTTTTTTTATTTTTTATTTTTATTTTTTTAATGTTTTAAATTTTGTTTTAATTTTTAATTTTGATTTTAAGTGTTTATTTAATTTTGAGAGAGAGTGAGAGCAGAGGAGGGGCAGAGAGAAGGGGAGAGAGAGAATCCCAAGAGGCACAGAGCCCAACGTGGGGCTCAATCCCAAGAACCGTGAGATCAGGACCTGAGCCAAAATCAAGAGTCTGGTGCTTAATCGACTGAACCACCGAGGCACCCCTGAAAGGATAGTTTTAGAACCCGACTTAAAATAAATATAATCTGTACTCATTGAGTGAAATTTGGAAAGTGTAAAGGTGTCGTTGACTAGGAGTGGGCCACGACATTGTGTCCCTCCGTCCCTTACACCGCTAATTGTTAATAGTTTGGAATGGATCCCTAAAAAGCTTTTACCATTAATTAATTTATGATCATGGCAAACATGTAGCATGTACTGCTTTTTTATTTAGCATTAAATCATAAAACAAAATTCCGCATGGTTTAAAAACCTCTTCGAATGTCTGGCTATACATGGAATCCATCCCGTTGATTCATTCAGTAAGAATTCAGTACTTTGTTAGCTAATGTTCTCAAAGGCAGAAATGCAGCTGGGAAGACATGTTTGTACACATGGAGTTGAATCTCCAGGGAGCCCGACTGACAATAAGCATTCCACTAAATGAAAGCTTTTTAATAATAGGTGTCTCCCTTCTAACCACTCTTAGAAGGGTTTAACTTTTAAGAAATTTGTTTTCTCTGGCCAAAGGGAGTAGCAGAAAATTATACAGTTTACCAGTCCAGTGCTGGGCAATAAAATTGAAGAGTATATTTGTGTTTGTTTTTGTTTGAAACTTTTTTTCACTAGCAGGGGGTGCTTTCCAACTTAAAATAAATTGTGGTAATGATAACAAATTTAAAGATTATCCTAAAGTTTCTACTGACTGCCTGTGGCTTTTAGAGTACAAATGTTTATGCTCATACCTAGTCAAGATTAAAAGGAAACTCATTTTAAACCACATCTATGCATCATTTAATGCTGTCACATTTTTCACTTTTAATGTTCCATGTTACTAAAATATTTTGGTCCTAGGATGTATCTTTTTATGGTGCATCGCCTAACTTCTGCCTAAACTCTGAGCACTGTTCCCCGAACATATTTTATATTTTTTATAAGACTGGATTGCACTGAATTACACTGAATAATATAATTAAAACTAAGCTCTATTTTAAAAGGCTAAGATAGCAAAAAGAATATCAGAATTTAGTTACCATTTAATGAAGAGCCACAGTTTGTTTCTGATTCTTTCAGAAATTCAGTAAATGTAAATAATTTATTAAATTATCCAATTATGCATACATCCGGCCAACAAAGAGATATTTATTGCATTGGATATCCACAATAATTTAATTTTATGCAACAGAAAAAAGGTGTACATGGTTCATTTTTCATATATACTTGAATAAAATTACTGAAATAAGAAAATTTTAGGCAAGAAATTGTCATACCGATAATGAAAATTACTTCATTATAGTCTTCATAAAAAGTGAGTAACTGAATTGCATTGATGTCTATTTAATCAAGACTCTATGTTAGTTACGTATAATGAGCGAGCATTTATATAACAAATTTGTTGAATGTACTGCTGATTTTAATTATTTTTTTCATTTTAACTAGTGATGTTTGTGTTTATCCTCCCATGAAAATATGCATCTTAAATAAAATCCCCAGTGTGTATATATATCCGATTACATGATGAAGGTGCCTGGTTCAACATGTTCTTTCTCAGTGGATTTGGGTATAGGCTAGCTCCACAAAGGGGTTGAATGTTTGTTACACACGCACACACATACCCACACACACACATTCCCATCCCCATCTACGTATTCTAACAACCTTTTCCAAATCACTTTAATATCTTGTTTATATCTATATTTGTATAAATGTGTCCTCGGATTATGATTTCAGACACAGGTGTTGTTATCCATGTACGTGGATAGAGGTGTGGTTATATTCAACTTTTATATGACTTATTGGTTGGCAACCTTGTACACTTTGCTCAGAGAAGCCACTCCATATCCACATCGCATGCCAGTTCATTGTTATCAACTCACCATCAACTCACAATTATGCCCGCACCGCTCTTACCCTCCTTCCTGTGTTGCCCTTCTTCTGTCCGTGTAGGAGTGTGTTATCTGTGGGTCCCTAGATCAGCAGCATCAGCATTACCTGGAAGCCTCATAGAAGCAGGACCTCAAGCCCCCCACAAGCCTTCTGGCACAGAATCCGTGTTTGCACAATAACCTCAAGCCAATTGTTCTGCATATCCCATGTTAATAATCATCGTCTCTGTCACCGCTGTCTGTCTTTTGCCAGTACTTTGCCCAGGGGAGCCATGTTAGCATAGACATATCCTACCTGCGTGTAAGCACACTCCGCAGTTCCATTGCCCTTAGCGTTAAGAAGAAATCACCCGTGGAGCTCATAAAGCAGATCACAGACAGAACTGAGGGTCACAACGCGGGAAATTTGGACGCTGGTGGGACCTTGCAGGGATTTGGGTTGAACTGGAGCCTGATTCTCCATACACAGCATACTACGTGTTCCGCGCTCCCGAAGCTATCAACCAATGGAATGAGGTTTTATGGATAACCTACGATGGAGTGTTCGTTACTTCTGCATCTTGCCATAGCAGCTAGTGTCTGTTGCCATTCAGGCTTGTTCAGGTTCCTTGCCTATCACGGAAGAGTTGGTGTTGCATTCCGGTGCCAACTTTTGAACAGCTTCCATTTGCTTATGCTTCCACGGGATTTCCCGTAGGAGGTTAGTGGTTCAAGAACTTTAAGAAGATCATGAAGGAAATGAAAGCATCCAGGAAGAGATCTGTGCTTCCTTTCTTGGTCCTTTTTCCCCTCTGGCCTCCGTTGAATTCTCTATGCTTACTCGGCCCACTTCTTTGAGATGAACTCTTTCAAATCCCTATTAGAAGCCAATAAACTAAATAAAAGCCAGCTAACTCTTTAGAGTTTATAAGTGCTTTCATCTCCTTGAGCTTTTGAAATGCCCTACTGTTATTACCCCTGTTTTAAGATGAGGAAGCTGAAGTTCGGACAGAAGGGACTGTAATGAAGAGGCCAGGGAGAGAGTTGGCCTCATGTCTTTGACTCCAGATGCTTTACTCTTTCCTACTGAACCGGCTACCTCTCAGAAAAACTCCCTACTAACAATGGCTGTTTGCATCTTACGTGAAATGAAATGACCTGTTGCTTCCCCTGAGCCATTTGCATTTTCACCCTTGGTTTTAACTATAGATTTAAAGGTTTGTGAAGAACGTCCCCCATTAGAGACAACATGGGAGTTTATAGCAAGACACTCTCTTTCCAGGTCTTTCCATCATACCACCTAAGCTTGCTGGCTGTAGCCCAGCAAGGTCAAACACCATCACTACGTGGTGAGGGGAGCTACTAGGCACAGTTTACAGGAATAAGGATACAGTCTCCAAGGGATGTGATTGTGTACACCTGTGAAATGAGATATTCCAAGTTGTTTTTGTTGTTGTTATTTTTTGTTTGTTTGTTTTTGAGAGAGAGAGAGTGGGTGGGGGGAGGGAAGGAGATTGAGAGAGAGAATCTGAAGCCAGCTCCATCCGTAGCATCGATCCCGATGGGGGGGCTCAATCTCACAACCCTGAGATCATGACCTGAGCCGAAATCAAGAGTCAGGCACTTAACTAACTGAGCCACCCAGGTGCCCCTGAGATATGCCAAGTTTCATCCAGGTTATCATGACTTTTTTCACCAACTTGTCCTATTAGAAGCACCAAGAAATGGCAAGGTCTGGTATACCATGTAATAAAACCTGTGTCCTATTTAAGAGCTGAGATGCAAAATATTTATGTGTTCTATATAATCTCTTACTAGATTGGACTCACCAATATGAAGAAAATTTGTAGAAGTCATGTATTTAATTTAATAATATCAAGAACATAGCACTGTGACAATAGCATTTCACATTCTCATATAATGTGTTTTTGGTGCATCTTCAATAGCTGTGTAAATGTCATCAGAAGTTAGAGGGATTTTGTTTAAAGTGCCCACACATCATTACATCACCAAATGACAAAAGAATTCATGAGGGAAAATTTTGTTAGTGCTCTGTAGGAGTAAAATCTGTATTCCTATTGAACAACCAATATCATATTATCCTACTAAAGGTATGACTTTAGTAAATGACCATGACCTTCAGCTATAGTACAGACTTCATGACACACATTTACTTGTAATAACTTCCTTTCTGGGAATATGTGTTCCTGCTAATCTATATTTTTCCAACAATGTGACTGCAATAGAAGTTTAATTTTATTTTCTGAAGGCACATCAAATGAGTTTAGGAGTGAAGAACAAAATGGCTAGGTAGATCAGTACATAGGGCGGCAGATAAAATATGCTAGGTAGAAAAACAAAAGAAGAAAACACATATATCATTCATATATGAAAATACAGAATCAGGTTAGCTAGCAATGTTACCACATGTAAAGATAGTCCCATGGAATACAAATTAAATGTGTTTATAAACTTGGATTAGCAAAAGTAATCTGAATGAATTATTTTAAATTACTTAGTTTGGTAGCTTTTTCAATGGAAATTAGTCTGTGTGGGTCTAGAACATTCCCTTCCAACTGGTAAGAACTACAGTACAATGTAGCTACAACTTAGTTGCTGATTAAAATAAGACCATAGCATTGTTACTAACGTATATCTACCTTTATTTTTAAGTAGAACAAAACTACTAAAATTCTTTAATTGATTTCAAATCATTTGTGATATCATGTAACATAGAGCCTCTTATTTTTCATGCTTTTATACATATTTTTACAAATGATTTGGCAGTAAAATTACAGGTTCCATTTGAGCACAGAGGTGTAGGGGAATGGAGAAAACACAAGATTAATCACTATATAAAACTTGTGTCCATTACATAAAATCTAGAGATACTGAAGTTTTCCCCTCCGATATTAGATATAAGCTGAAAATAACTTCAGATATAGACACAGATGTGTCAGAAAACAGGACATATGGCTGTTCAGTTAGAAAAGATTTCAAATGGTAAATATTTTGTAAAGGAAAACATGTTTGTGGGAACGGAGTGTATTGCCCTGTAATCTGGGTAGCAGTTGATTTGAGAACACTTTTTCACTTTCTGATTTGCTAGAAGCCTCTCTCCTCCCCACTTTCCACCGGCCAAGGTTTCTCTTTGTGTTGTAGCCCTCCTTTCTTTGAATTCCTTTGAGGTACTTAGGTGGTTAAAAAATGATGCTCATTGCATTATATTCAAAATAAAAATTTTAATGATTTCTTTTCTTTTTACATCCCTAGAGAAAAAGGGAAGCAAGAAGGGAAGGAAGGGAAACTGCTTTGTTAGATGCATCCATGCTGTAATTGTCTCTACTCTTTATCTGCTCCTTAGATACCTGTTCCAGTACGGAAAGTGTTTCTTAGATGTATTCTTGAGAGGTTGATTGTACCCAGTCACCCCCAAATACCATTTGAATATTAATTTGACATATGAATCCGTTCTTTATTTGAACAGAAAAGTAATATTTGAAATTTAAAGCAAGACTTTGTGACTGGGACTATATATTTGTGATTCATCGGGAAGGAGTACAAAGCAAAGGAATCTCCTAACCTTCCCTGACACACACTCTCTCTCTCTCCCTCTCTCTCTCTCTCTCTCTCTCTCACTCACTCATTCAGTCATACACATACATTTGTTTTCAGGTTTTCACAGTTTTTAATGGAATAATAGCCATTAGAGATATTACAGTATTGTCAGAGGTCTTACAGTAGGATTTTTCAGGGGTGCCTGGGTGGCTCAGTTGGTTAGGCATCTGACTTAGGTCATGATTTCATGATTTGAGCCCCACATCGGGCTTCCTGCTGTCAGCACAGAGCCCTCTTCAGATTCTCTGTCCTCCTCTCTCTCTGCGCCAGCCCCAATCCCATCTATCTCTCAAAAAAAAAAAAAAAAAAAGGAAATTTCACCCGCAATTTTTTCTTCCATGCAACTGTAGAATTTGGTATTCTGGTTCAAGCATTTAAATGTACATGTGAGATGCTTTTTTCATTCATGTATTCATTTACTCACTAATTCTTGCATGCATTTAGGACCTCTAGGCTCTACTGAGAATTATACAAAGTCTTTTAAGTACAAAATTGAACTACATAAATCCCTATTCATTTTTCCTTTAGAAGATTTTGAAATGAATCATAAATAAAGGAAGTAATATGTTAAATATGTAGTAAGTGCTAGAGGAGTACAAAGTGTGCTATCTTTACATTACAGTGTGGCCTGTAGAGCACACATGGGCTTAGCAACTGGGACATGATGCAGTCTACACTTCTCTCCAGATGAGTTCCCTTATCTGTAAAAATAGAGATTACGACTCCTATCTCTCAAAGTTAAATCTGGATCAAATTAGAGCAAGTATCTAACACATAGAGTAGGTATTCAATAAATGTTCATTTTTCTCTGTCACCCTCCCCACCACTGCCTTGCACATGTGTTTTATTTATTTATTTATTTATTTATTTATTTATTTATTTGGAGAAGGAGAGAGAGCGTGAGGGTGAGCGACTGAGTTGGGGAGGGGCAAAGAGAGAGAGAGACAGAGACTCCCAAGCAGACTCCACACATCATGCAGAGCCCGGCTCAGGACTCCATCCCATTCCCCCGGGATCATGACCTGAGCCAAAATCAAGAGTCGAATGCTCAACCAACTGAGCCACTCAGGAGCCCCAAACATACGATGTTTCATCCAACGGTGACTGGTTGACTACCTTATTTCAAGTGCTTGGCCAGAAAATGGAGTTTTATCTGAAAAAAAAAAAATGTGAATGGTTCAAGACAAAGCAGCTCCTTTTCGCAAAATCTCAGCAAAAGAGATTTCCAACAAAATGAAAACTGACTCCAGGTATGGCATGGCATGTATTGTGATTAATGACAATCTCAAATAATTTATTAGCTACACACCTTCTTTCTCTTTCACAACTGCTGTGAGCTCAAAATGCTGTTGTAGCCATGAGCACATGGGTTGTTGCCTGTGGAAAAAAATTCTCCACAAGAATCTAAGAGCTGCTGGACACCTGGGTGGCTCAGTCAGTTAAGTGTCTGACTCTTGATTTTGGCTCAGGTCATGATCCCAGAGTCATGAGATTGAGCCCTGCATCGGGCTCTATGCTGAGTGTGGAATATACTTAAGATTCTCTCTTTCTCTCTCTCTCTCTCTCTCTGTCTCAAATAAATAAATAAATAAATAAATAAATAAATAAATAAATAAATAATAAATTTAAAAAGTAATTTAAAAAAAGAACCTAATGGGTCTGACATCTGGGGGCTACCTGAAGACCAATCAATTGGTTACTCAATGTATGTTTCACAATTTAAGTCGGACAGATTTTGTGGCTTATGAGTGGGATTGTGGAAAGAAGGGAGAGATTTTAAAATACATATATATTAAAGGATGCAACTTGATTCTCGGGCTCAGTGTAACAGAATTTCTCAGATATTGTCCTGAAATGTCTTCAGTCACATCTTGCCAGTTTCCTTGACAAGGGGCCTTCACTTATTATAACTTGTGAATAAAATGTGGGAGGTCAGGAGAGGGTGAGGTCATTTGTGGAAGCTGAAACTCTTCTACTCTCCTTGGAAATCACATTAGGTGGGGTGCACATACACACTACTGGACAGGGGGCTTTTATTTCTAGGTGATAGTAAATGGTATTTACAACAATCCAAATATTGACTTGAAGACCTGTGATCAGGGTGATTACCGTTGCCCGGATGGTAGATAATAGTCTTATCCCAATTTTGGTAATTCTAGTCAAGGAAGAGTTCTTTGTTATGAATCAGAATCTTGCCTCTTCCTTGGTTATTCCCCTCCAGTTACGTTTCTGGTAGTTCTTATGACTTTCTGGAGTTTGCTGTCTTCTTGACCTTGTTCAGTTTTTCCTACATAAGGACTCACTTGGCGTCTACCCATGACTGAGGTTGATCTTCCCCAGACGAAGTCCTAGAGTTTGTGGTGAACACACTACTAACACATGATTTGACTGGCATGGAGTAGAGTGTCCACACACTTTAATTATTTAGTCAATCCAAGGTAAAGATAGCTAACAAATAGCAGTACTATGATGTCATAGACTTGTTTGAGCCCATGCTCAACCCAAATCCCTACATGTGTTTTGTTTGTTACATGTGCCATTAATTTTTATCTTTTCAGTGAGAGGCTGACAGTTATTCAATCAGATGTCCATTCTTACAGCTGTTTAGTTCATTTTATACTCAGATCCTGTCAAGCAAGTCAAATTCTTCTCACATTCGTATTTTAATATCTATCTGTAAGCAAACCCACTTTTATTTGAATTTTTAAGGAATATGTTATTTTTCCTAGCCATTGTATTTTAGAAATTTTAAGTTGAAGGGTTAATATCTTTCTGAAGGAAAGAAAGTAATGTGATCTATAGAAATCTCAGGTCTTACAAACTTGGAAAGATTTGATATTTTAATGTTTCAATGTTTCCGGGTGTTTGGGGTTCAGTAAAAAAACCTCAGTCATACTTTGCCCAAAGCAAGTCTTAAATTTCTAATTATGTGTAATAAATCCAGGCATATTTAATCCATATATTTCATGATTCATTTACACTTCAATCACTACGTTGTTGTTTTTGAAGAACCATTTGATGTCTATAAGCCCTTTGAGCCTTTAAAATATGCTTATAAAACCAATCCCTCCCCATATACATACACGCACACGTACACATCATTTGAAAATAAATCATTGTGTTTTGTCCAGGATTAAAAAAAAAAGTCACATGCGTATACTCAGGGTGTGGCTTTAACCTTTGTATTACATTTGGCTACATACTGTACTCAGCTAAAAATCATTCCTATCTGAACTCTTTGTTCAAAAAACGCATTAAGGTTTAAATGTTTTAAATTACTGTTTCAGAGACTCCTATGGCTCATATGGCTAACCATAGACCCCCCACCCCCCAAAAAAAGTGTTGAAGGTCTAGAAGAGATTTTAGTCGTACATCAGCTTCCCTACAGGAACACTGCAAAGCCCATTCCTCTCCTTATCTTTTTCTCTGAAATTTAGGGCAAAAATATCCAACTGCCTACTTTTCACTTCTCCCCATGGGTGCCCAAATTCAGGAAGCCCAGACTGAGATATCTTTTACTTCCAACATCTCTGTTACCCACCCACACTCCCGCACCACCCCCAAAACATCCTTTTTTTTCCTTTCCAGGTTTCTAACCCTGTCAATGCTATTAGGTAGCCACCCAGTTGTCCACCTGAAAACTTGGCAGAATTATGAGACGGTGGAGGAGAATGTTTACATTGTATTCTGGACATTACCCACACGGCAAAATCTTGGGATTCCCAACTCCTAAGTCCTTCTACAACCCACCCAATTTGCTTTACCCCTCAACTCAAATTCAAACTTTCATGGCTGAAATGCCTTCCTAGAATTCAACACAGGAATCAGATTAAAGAGAACCAGTAAGTATCTTCCCAACCCTTAGAGTGTCATCACTCATATAATCATAAACTAGAAGGTACATTAGGTAGATTCTGGATGAACAGTGTTATTTTCTGGAAGAACAAAGTTACCTAGGGCTAGCACTGATTCCTCTTCTCCCATCTTTTCCTAGCCATACATGAGAAAATACTGTTACTTCATCAACTTTGTCAGAAAGGTATACTGTGATGACAGTTCTAACCAGGTTGTGTTTTAGGACCTTGCTTCAGTATGACCTAGACATTAGAATTGTGAGTAACTTCCAACAGACCAAATTGCGCAGCCAGCTGAAGAGACCTAAGGCACCGTTGGGTTGTGGCCACTTAAGATGACCTTGAGCATATCCCTTTTGGGGGAGTAATTGTTGTCTTAGCCACCCTCTTTAAAAGATGTAGAGTACCCCACAAGTGATAGCATTTGAGACTCGAAGGCATTATGAATCAGTCCTTTTATTTTTCCTTCCCTCACCTCCCATGATGAGAAACATGGAGTCTCCTGATATTGTGAAACACCAAGAAGAAAAGAGGACACTGAAAAGGGGCAAGAAAGTTTGACCAAAAAAAAAAATCCACTAGTCAATTGATCTTAAGACTTTAAGACCCAACTGTCTCATCTGCCTAATCAGAATTTTAAAATTCGCTCTGGCCATTTCACAATGAATCCACTGACCAGTGGCAATGCATATCATTTTCAGAAACTGTTTAAACATAATAATTCACAATCCTACCTGGGATTCCTCCTGAGAATCAGTGATTACAGATGAGTATAAAATGGACAGACACAGGGATTTCAATGCCCACATTAATGGGCCTCACTCCACTTTGGAAGATGAGAAAGATAAGAGCAATTTCAGAACTTGTCTGTTGCACAGAATGTCTTCATATAACATCAGTCTTTCCTTCATACTCATGAAGGTATTAACTGGAGATTTGGAAAATACGCACTTAGTTGAACATGTAGCCTTTTTTGGTATGTAGATACATTAATGAAGTTTCCCAGGAAACTGATTATTTCTCACTAACCTCTGGCCTTTGTAAAAATAGACAAAAATGATTCGAAAAGTGATGAATGAACTCTTGCATTTTCAGTCATTGTTACCCGTTTCCTACCTTTAAGTACCATCAAAACAAGGCACCAATTTAGGGATTGGAGTTAGTAAAAACAAAACAAAATGAAACAAAACCCAAGTTTTATTTTCTCTACTTTTTAGGAATTCCTTTTCAGAGCAAAAACAGATGAAAATATATGCTTATCTTTAAAAAAGTAACGGCAGTTAAAGTCATTCTCTGTGTTATCCTCATTTAAAACTACAAGGTTATTTGATTCTCACAACTGTTATCATGTCTTTGTGTCATTTTTGTAATACACTTTTTAGTACCATCCAGAAAAATCTGGTTTTGTTTCTTTGTTTACCTCTGCAACATCAATGGGAAGAGAAGTCTTCTCCCAGTATGATAATCCAGTCCTGGAATCATGTGGCAGGCAAAATTTCTTCTTTTTTTTCAGTGGCATAAACCATGTTAATCATAGAATTCTATTTGGAACAGTTGACTATGGACTCGATGTTTCATGCTGCTGAAACAAACCACAGCGAAGCTTTTTAAAAACTGTCTTTGTGTCTCATAGCTGGAAATTGGGAATCAGAGCTCTGACCTTCAGGAACCACAGGTTCAGAAACTTATGCTGGCCACAGACATCACTTTCCCCATTTTATATCCTTCTGTCCTGGATATCCCCAGGACCAGTCCCTGGGGACTCTCTGGGGGAACCCCTGATGGCATCTTCACCCAAGAGGTTTAGGGCAGCCCCTTGAGTCACACGGGAATATCCCAAGGAGCTCTCACGAAGAGGAGTATGAAGAAGGGTTGGTTATTCTGATATTCAAGCTTTGTCTTGACCTAGTTAGCACTTCACTTCAAATTCTATCTTCCTGGATCCAAGGAGACTCAAAGACATTGGACTCTGCTATTTTAAATCGGTTGCACTCATCAAATCTTATAGGTGATGCAACCTCCACTCACACATCTGGTTCCCTCCAGAGTTTTGGAGAACAATGAGTACTGGAGAAAGATCCCTAGACACAACCTCCAGGAAACAGAAAGCACACTGGGAGGCTAACAGCTCAGGGACCCTGACCCTAATAATATGTGTATTTTAGTTAGGAAGGGAGTAAATTTAACCTATATCTTACAAGCAAGTAAATTAGTCTCTAGGATTAGTTGATTTAAGAATACATGAAAATTGGGACACCTGGGTGGCTCAGTCGGTTTGAGTGTCCGACTTCGGCTCAGGTCATGATCTCATAGCTAGTGAGTTCGAGCCCTGCTTTGGGGCTCTGTGCTGACAGCTCAGAGCCTGGAGCCTGCTTTAGATTCTGTGTCTCCTTCTCTCTCTCTCTGCCCCTCCCCTGCTCACGCTGTGTCTCTCTCTGCCTCTGAAAAATCATAAATAAACTTTAAAAAGAATACATGAAAATTTATAGAGTAAACTGATATTCCCCTACGTGAAAATTTCAACTTCATTATAGAGCTTAAGAAAAATACGTGCTTCAGATGCCACTCATCTCACTTCTTTTTCAATTTTTTTTATTAGAGTATAATTGACATACAATGTTACATTAGTGTCATGTATACAACAGAGTGATTCAACTTCCCTACCCATTAGGCTATGCTCACCACAAGTGTAGCTGCTGTCTCACTTCTAATTTAAACGATCATGTAACATCGTTCAAGTCATGGTATTTTGAGAATGAAATGAAGGGCTAATAATAATTGCGTAGGAAAATGGATATAAACCAGGACTTCCCCTCCCCCCAATTGGAATGTATGGTTCCTCTAATTCTACCTGATGGAGAAAAGAGAATGGAGTCTTTGCGGGGAGGAGTAGCTAGAGGAAAACTAACATTCTGTCATGCGATCCAGTATGTGTGCCTTAAGAATAGAATCATACTGGTCTATAAAATGTGTTAAGAAAATGATCTCATGGGAGATAGTGGTTTTGTTATATTCAGGGGAAAAAATAGTATTTTCGATACAATTGCATTTGTTTCTACTAGTTTCTCTCTTTCACCTACTTATTTTTAGATCTTTATCCTTTACTGCTTCGTTGTAAGTAACTTGAATACTGTTGTTGCTTTTGTTTTGTTTTGTTTTGTTTTGTTTTGTTTTGTTTTGAAGCGTGGTAAGGAACTTTTAGAAGGTAGATTCCATATCTCTAGCTTAACACCTGTAAACCAGAATCTCTGAAAGCGGGGCCCAAGTATTTCCTGTTTTAAACAAATATCTCCAGTGACTCTTACGCCATAAAGCTGAAGAACCACCACCCCTGAAACACTACTTTGTAGAGGAAAGCGTTTAATCTTCGCTGTCAGGCAGAAGGCGATGCACAACTCAGCTCTGCCCTGTCCTGGCTACTTGATCTTGGGAAAGTGGATCAGTCTGAGCCTTGGGTTGAATATCTGTGAAACTGCCCTGAAATTTACCAGGGTTGCCACAGCCATGACCTATTGTCTGTAAATGAAGCTCAGACACAGGGTGGGCAATTGGCAAATACTACTCCCCTCCCCCGGCACCCAGCCTTCTTGTTTCCTTGAGAACAGAGGGAGCAGCTCATCTGAGTTTTAGGTAAGCCATTGTGGTGCCCCCAGCCCAGTGCCCACACTTATTCTAGTACTGCCAACATACTTTGGACAGGGCAGGTACCTAAAAAAGAGTATTTGGGGAGAAAGGGAAGTTTTTGGTTCAGTGGAAGGTGTTTGTTGTTGGTATTTAACTGTAACTCCTTCATACAGTAAAAGACAGTCATTTCTCATCATTTGTGGTAGTTAGGTTCCTTAAAGTCTCCAGGAACACTGATTTAGAGAATATCAAACCATTGCTTCTAGAGGAAATGCAGGATGAGGTTCCTGTGCGCCTCTGGTCACACATCTTCTTCAACCAATCAACACATACCTGTTTTACGTGTTTTTCTGTTTAAAGACATCATGATATATATTATTGATTCCTTAACATAACTCACAGCCAACAACACTGTAATTCATGCCTGAATCAAGTTTATCTAACATGTGTTTCCTCTATAAGGCTCATCACAGCCTCCATGTACTTTGGAACACTGGAAAGCACTTCAGCTCTACAAACAAAAGGTGCAAAAATAAGAAAAACTGTGGCCCAAGCAGACCCCACAAAGGGCATTTGTTTACAGTCTAAGAGCTGAAATAAGAAGGCAGAGCGTCCCCTCATTCAACTTCAGGTGGGAGCATGCACATCCAGGAAGTCAAAATTTTTGCTGCTCTGCACGTGTCCTTGAATGACCATGAAAGCCCTATGAGTATTGATTTGGGGTTACAAATGATTTGTGGTGAGTAGGCACATTTGCAAATCTGGAATCCATGAGTAATGAGGATTGACTGTAGGTTGTTGTCCTTAACTCTGATACACATCTTTATTCACAGCTGGGTTACCCCAGTAGATTCCAAGTGGTATTCAAGAGGTGGATTTAAATGAAGAGCAAATGAGTGCAGGAAATGTAGATAAAAGATGACTTCTCAAACTGTTTTCCCACCAGCAACGTATGAGTGATATGTGTCCTCAGCATCCTCCTCTACACTGGTACCATCCCTCTTTTAGTCATTCTGATAGATGTGTAATGATATCTCACTGTGATTTTAATTTGCATTTCCCTAATGGTTATTGGACAGTCAGATAATATAATAGTTATAGTACTAGCATAGCAGTAGCTCTTTTGAACACTTAAACATACAACTACCATGTGACCCAGTGATTGCACCCTTCAGCATTTATTGCAGGAAAATGAAAACTTTGGTTCATGGATGTGTGGGTATTATTTATAATTGTCCCAAACTGGTCCCTCAATGTGTGACTGGTGAAAACAAATACATAAATAAAACGTGCTATGACCTACCACTACTACCTACTACTGAGCAATAAAAAGGAACAACTATTGATATGCACAACAGCCTGAATGAGTCTCTAGAAAGTTATGCTGAGTGAACAAAGCCAACTTCAAAAGGTTACATACTACATGATTCCATTTGGTATGTCATTTTTGAAATGAGAAAATTATAGAAATGGAGAACAGGTTAGTTGCCTTTTAAGGGGGTGGTAGGAACAGGAGGCAAGTGGGTGTGCCACAAAAGGGCATGGTGAGGAATCCTTGCCCTGATGGAAACATTCTGTCCCTTGACTGTACCAATGGCGATATCCGGGTTGTGATATTGTACTATAGTTTGGGGAGATGTTACCATTGGGCAGAAAATAGATAAAGGGTACATGGGAACTCTCTATAGCGTTTCTTTTAATTATGTGAATTTATAATTGCCTCAAAGTAAGAAGCTTAATGAAAAATAATAAAGCGAAGGAACAAAAAGATGACTTTTTCTTTCCACATTGTCAGTTGATTCTCTGAACTGATTCCTGTTCCTCAAGCCATTTCACAAGCTCGTACGTATCCTTTAAAGAGACGAAAGAGAGATTAATTAGGTGTGAGTTCATATGATACAACATTTTAAAAGGTAACTTATTGAAAATATACACTGCACACAATTTATTGAAAGTAATAAAACTTCAATAGGGAAAATATTGAAGATCTACCAAGCATTTAGTCACCATACTATCAAGTACTTAATCACCTAACTTTCACTTCAAACAAGTTTTTATACGAAATAAAACATATACAATACAGTGGATACTCCTATTGCAGTTGGACCTTTGCAAATGAGGAAACTGAGGCTTAACTCCTATGAAGAAGTATGGATGACATTGCTAACACTGCAGGATTGATTTGGACTACGTTGACTATTGATGGCACTTTGGGACCAAAAAGACAAGAGCAGATGTGCAACAGGATGATGTGTTATTATTGCTGGTCTACTTCCTGTGCAAATCAGAATGCCTGAGGCATGAACAAAGTCTTTTTTTTTTTAATTTACTGTTTATTTATTTTTACGGGCTCTGTGCTGACAGCAAAGAGCCTGACATGGGGCTCGAATTCACAAACGTTGAGATCGTGACCTAAGCTGAAGTCAGACGCTTAACCAAGTGAGCCACCCAGGCGCCCCTGAACAAAGTCTTAATATGACATATAACATACTAGTGTATTTCATTCTCTCAATACACACACACACACACACACACACACACACACACACACGATTTTGCAGTATATAAGGAAGGGGCTGACAATAACTAGGTAGAGATACATAAAGTAGGATTTTGTTCTGAAAGGGAAGAGAATGTGTCTCCTCAGGTCGGGTCCTGTATGTTTTCTAAAGCTGCCATGACAAAGTACCACACACTCGATGGCTTAACGAGCAGAGGCTTATTATCTCATGGTTTTGGAGACTGGAAGTCTGAGACTAGGAATCTCTTCCTTCTGCGAGCTGTGAGGGAGAATCTTTTCCATTTCTCTCCCCCCTACTTGCTGCTCACTTTCTGGCAATAAGATTATCGGCAACTCTTAGCTTGTAGAAGCATCACCCTGATCTCTGCCTCTGTCTTCTTATGGTGTCCTCCCATGAGCATGTCAGTGTCCAAATTTCTCCTTCTTAAAAGTACACCATTAATATTGGGTTAGGGGTCCACCCTGTTCCATGAAGTATCTGACCTTGTGACATCTGCGGCAGTCCGATTTTTAAATAAGGTCACATTCTGGGGTAGTGGAGGTTAAGACTACAACCTATGAGTTGGGAGGGCAGTGCACAATTCAACACGTAACAGAGTCTCTGGCCCATTCTTAACCAGTAGATGTGATGGACAAAGCTGTCATCAGGTTATCACATGAACTATCACCAAGTGGTAAAGGTAGAAAATTGTGCTAAAAAAAAAGCAGTCATTTTAATAGGCATATTTTTTGGCCTCATTTTATCTAAACCAAGTCATTTTAAGTCAAAATTCTGAATATGCTGTATTTGCAAAATGCTTGCGATCAATCGTAACTCATGTGCATTAATAATAGAAGAAAATCAAACATTTTCTAAAAGTTACTTCCTCTCTAAATGGTTTAAAAGTGCCAATGTACATGTTTCCAACTCTTTAAATGCAGTTAGATTTACTTCTCCAAAATTAATAGATCGTTTGATCTGAAATAAGTTTGAAACAAACGCTATAATTCAAATCGAAAGTTATTGAAATGGGAATATCATTAGAACTGCCTCCCAAACCATTTATTTTAGAGAAGCCAACTATATTAAGAAATAAAAAACAAACATCAGAGTGTTTGTTAATGGTCACTACTGCCCCTCCTGAGCACACTTTTTCATTGTGTACATGTTAAGATTTATGGGAGGGTTATAGGCCCGCACTCAAGCTGACTGGTCTTTTTATTGCCCAGAACAATAATAAATTGAGCTAAACTACCTGTCAGTTGTGTAAAACTGTGTAGACCAGTAAGTTGATTGACTGCAGGGTTTTTTCCCCAACTTTTGAAGCAGATATGCTGACATCCTGTATACATATCCTGAGAAGATTATTCAAAGTGCAGATTAATGTCATACCCCACACATTCAAACCTCTTCTGACTTGGGTTCTTTTGCTCTCTCACTGATGTGCACATCAAAGCCATTCCGCAGTGGTGGTGATGGAACTTTGGTGCTTAGGAAAGATGGATGAACATTTCTGCAGAATACTACTGTTTAGCCATGAAAAGACCAAAAATGGGTGGGTGGCTTCAAATGTACGTAGGGGGAAAAACAAATTCTAAGAAATCAGAAAGTTTGGTACCCATTTGGAAAGACATGAGCTATTTTTAGATGTAAAGAGGATGTGGTGATGAACATGAAGCCTAAAGCCAGGTAAATCCAAATGCAGCACTTTTCAATGTCAAGATGCAGGGTTACACATTACCATTCTACCAAAATATGAGTAAGTAAAAGACATGAGTTTCCATTTTTAATCCAAAAATAGCTTTCGAAACAATAGCTTTCAAATATAAATGGAAGATACTGTATATTATCAGGGAGGTAAAGTGACGTTTAAGTTGTATGGATATGTATGTAAAATGTTAAAAACAGCCTCCTAAGAGAATTATGTGTTTTAGATGTTGGGAGTAGGTAACTCCCAAATGTCAGTGACAAAGCTGTCATGCAGCTAGAATTATTCGGTTTTGAGTCTTCATAGTTTCTGAATAGTCCATCAACATCTAACTATCCACTCCTCACAGATGAGGTTCTGGGACTGTTGACTCAAGTCAAGTATTTTCCTGAAAATCCCACAGATAAATTTGAGAAATTCTATACCAGGGCTATGGCCGTAGCCTGGCAATGGCTCATTCCCAACCTGTCTCCTCGGACCTTTGACTCTCTCCTCCTCTCCCATCTACTAACTGATGTAAGGTCACATCCCCACCCCGCGACCATTCATGTTCATTGTAGGCAGGTGCCAGTTGACAAAATTACAAATTAAGAGTTATTTCATACACTTCTAGATGAAAGCAAAATAAAAAAAGAAATGAAAGGAGACCATTTGACAGTTTAGCATGAGACAGACCTGTATTTGAGGTTACAAATATTGCTTAACTTCCCCGAGCCTTTGTTTCCTGTTTGTATATAATATTACCATGATTCTGTAAACATGTGATTATTACTGTTAATGACACCACTATGGCTGTGATGAAAGTCACAAATCATAGGTTAGAAGTTACAAAAAGGCAAAGCAACAGTAACAGTTTACCTGGTTCTCTTCAGATGAGAGAAAATCCCTTATGGCAGAAAATGGTTTGTCAAATCTAAGCACTGCTTTGACCATGGCTCTCATCGAGGGTGAACTTTTTTCTTCCTAGCCACTTCACTTACGAAGCTAGAGAGTCCACATATTCAATATATTTCATTAAATGTGCCTGCAGTTTTCATTTATAAACCTCTCCAGCTACTTTTTTACTAAGGAATTAGAGGTGAAAAATCCTTTGTCTTTTGCATTGTCATTTTCGGTTTAATATCCCCCCAGTGAATCTTCTCTCTGAAGCATTTAGAAAAGTTAATAAGAAAATGCACCAAGTAGCATGCTTGTTGTATAGAGACCAGGCTTACCTTCAAAATATCTACCCTGAGGGGACTACATCTCTTTTAGTCAAAAATGTCTAATCTCGGCTTTCCCTTCTCCGTTGGATCTAGAGTAGAAAGAATCATTTTCCATTACTATTTATAAAAGGTATCTTGTATCTTCTCTCTGATGATTTTGTTAAGACTGAACCTAGGTAAGTCTTCTCTGCTGACCCCAATGTGTGCAGACACTGTTGATCTAATTTTTCAACTCAAGGAGCTTACATCTCTCTCTCTCTCTCTCTCTCTCTCTCTCTCTCTCTCTCTCTGTCTCTCTCTCTGTCTCTCAATCACTCACTCACTCACTCACTCACTCAAATTTTGTCTTTCACACTTCACAGTAGGGAGATGTGTGAGCCCATCACTTTCAAAGAAAAGTGCTACATTTGTAAATAATCCCTACCACATTCCTTATTGGGATATTGGCCTGGCATCCAAGACTTTGAGACACTAAGATTATCGTTCACTTAAAGCCGTCACTTGTTTTGCATTCTTTCTGCTAGGACGCAGAGAATTACCTGAATCCCTGTCCTCCCATAGCAAAAGGAGTATGGGTCAAAATATTAAATGTATTTCCCTTTGGGGAAAGACACTGAATGGAAAGGGAAGCATTTTGATACAGGACTCTGCTTTCCCATTTTATTACCGTCCTGAGAAAGCCAAGGCACCTGGGTGGTTCAGTCAGATAAATATTCAACTTTAGCTCAGGTCATGATCTTACGGTTCGTGGGGTCAAGCCCCACATCGGGCTCTGTGCTGGCATCTCAGAGCCTGGAGCCTGCTTTGGATTCTGTGTCTCCCTCCCTCTGCCCCTCCCCTGCTTATCTCCCTCTCTTTCTCTCTCTCTCTCTCTCTCTCTCTCTCTCTCTCTCTCTCTCCCTCAAAACTAAATAAACATGCAAAAAAAAAAACTTTCCTGAGAAAGCCAACAGACCTTTTATTTTATAGCAAAACCATGTAATTCAAAAAACGTATGAACTGAAAAAGGTGTAAGGAAAAACTTCAGAATTAAAACCTGAGACCAAAGGGAAAAAAATCCCATTAGAGAAAAAATTATGCTAACGATAACAAAGAAAAGCAAGAACAAAATCTCATCATTATGCAAGGGTGCTAAATAATATGACACAGACTACAGATCGACTGCTGGTCCTTGAGAGTGGAGTTCACAACGATTCCATTTTGAGGCCAGCTGAATAGTTCTTAACTACTTTTCTCAGGTGGAAAACCCTGCAGAGGTTTCTTCTAAGATACCTGTCCAGCTCAATGGGAATGTTTTGTTTCTTTCTGAAAAATTCAGTACGCTCATTTAAATGAACAAATCCCCAGTTCATAGGACAGCAGAAACATGGGGAAATTATTCCTAAGCAAACTTATCATTGCTGCGATTAATCTTTAAATATTGCCATCCATCTACTTCGTTCCATCTGTGCGTACCAGATGAAGAATAATTTCTTGGCGAATGCTGCCACACAATTGTGGACAGATGGGTCAGTTTATGAGCCACCATTTTACTGACAATGGAAGTTCCTGAACAGAGGAGCCCTGATTCGACAAATGGTACAAGAGAGTCCAGGGCACTGTCCCAGAATTTAACTATGTTAAGTGAGAATTCCTGCTTGAGCATAGATTGGATGGAATTGGTTACTGGACTCAGGTACCACCCAGAGATTCTGATGTGTGGCATTGTCACACTTTTAGTAAGTAAATCGCTCAGTCATTTGAGAGAAAATGATACCCTCTCTGCTATATTAGAAACCGGGTTTTCACATGTTTTTTTTGTGAATTTGTCTCAGAATACTTTTGTAAAGTTGACACCAATTTGTCATACTACCACGCTCAGATGCCTTTATTTTCCTTGCCCACCTCTTCCTGTAAATTGGCCTGTTGAGTAAAAGACCCCATTATCTAGATACTCTGGTGCCTTTGTTTACCTCAGAATAGATAGTGCTAGTTTATAAACCCCTTTGACAGTCTTTCCTGGGACATTCTGTATAAAGTGCAAAGAGTTGTCATTTGCATTTTCTACTGTTGGTGTGAGGTGATATGTCCAGGTATTGAGTTTACAGTGGTAATATGAACTAAGTTCTTTTCTAAACTCGAGGGAGACACTCAATCATGAAGTGGCACAGTGACTCCGGTGGAATAAAACAGAGTTATCAGGATACTCTGTCTGGGGCATTCTAATGACTCTGTTGGTGACAGCTTGTCTACTGCCTGGTGGCATTAATAAAGAGCACTTTTTCTGGGGAAATTGTTATGCTGGCTTTGCTGTCATGTGATCTGACAGGGCATATGCCCTGTCAAATTGAGTCACTTTGCATTTCACTACAGACAAGCGTCTCTTGCAAAATGGCACCTGGCAGTGTCACTGCACCAATACTGGTTTATTCTCAAGAGAAACCTTTAACCAGGTGAAATAGACAATTGCATCCACCATACACAGAAAATCGAAACCAGCTCACTTACCTATTTCAGCTGAAATATTCCTAATTCCCCAATCTCAAAGCACATGTGTTTACAAGCAGTAGTACTGAAATACCTCTTCAGGATGTAGTTAATAATATCGGGAGTAAGTTCACATACATAATCCTCAGTAGAATGAAAGGGTGGCCTCATCCAGAAATTGTGAGTGTAAAGGGAGAGATTAGGCTCTCTCCAACCCTATCTTTATGTTGTGTTTTTTTTTCATTCCACATCCTCCAGGACATGTAGTATGGTCTCTAAAAGCCCTAGTTGTTTCCAAAGCGGGCACTCTCTGCCTTTTTGTTGGTAAGGGAAAAACACAAGATAAAACGAAACAAAACAAAAAAAACCACCATTGCTTTGTCAAGGTCTGCCAACCACCCATTCATCATGCAAGTCTGAACTTTGGTAATATATGGCTGTGGAGACATGATGGGTGTGGGATCGGGGATTTAGGAAGGATTCTCAGGAACAACGAACTCAAACAGGCTTCTGTTTAAATGGAACAACACTAGACTTCGTTTGATTTAGAATTAGTGACCCAGTTCAATCTTATCTGAAGTTCAAAACAGCTTATTTCATTTGTTTTTGACAATTGTACATTTTGTTATCCTATAAGGTTAATGAGAGGAAGTCAAGGTTATAATGAGAACTACAAAAGGGAAATACCACACTAAAGTCTGTTTTTTGTGGTGATGTGACCTAAAGAAAAAGCCCTTAGATTCTGACTTCTCATAAAAAGCCCATGCTTAATAACACTCACGATAGTGGTGGTTGTGAGAAAAGCTAATCTCAGAAGACTTTCTGCATAGTTTTTTGTATCAGAGAGATTGGTTGCTTTAGATAAACTACTCGGCGAGTATACATTGAAATTCTTACTCAAATACTCTGAAAAATAGCCCAGAGTAATTAAATCCTGTGTATATCATATGGCACTCTCCTGCCATTGGTCACACAGAAAAAGGGAATGAGAGAGAGAGGAGAAGAGAAAATAAAAGCCGAGAAACACTCTGGTTATAGAAGCTCATTCATTTAGCTCATTTACTTAGTTAAGTAACCAAAATGTTTACTGTGACTCATGAATGCGGTTAATTTGAAAGCCAGCAGATTAGTACGTAATGTCTGTCCAATTAAACCCAGAAGCCCAGTTCACAAGCAGCTGACATGTCATTGAGGGAGCAAAGCCGAAAGCCACCAGAAGGCGGTCTTTTCCCGGGTTTATAGCAGAAGTGGGAGAAACACAAGATTGCCAGCAGCACATAATGAAGTTCCTGCAGAATGTTCGGCAGAAAGATAGGGTTTCTACCCTTGAGTGACTACCTCTGGGTGGGAAAATTTTTCTGCATTTTCAAAAATTATGCAATAAAAATATATTAGGAAAAAAAAAACAGGGAAGAGAGTATATAAATTTGCCCTGATAGGCCGAGAGACATACTCACTTTATTCCCCTTTCCTCATAGCTCATCTCTTTCGTTGTTTGGCTGAAAACAAACTGTTCACAAGCTGCTGTACATCCTCAGCACCACCAGGATACCACAACCGGGAAGAGCGACAGGAATAGGGAATCCTCTGAAAGATCCCCTTTACTGGGGCAAAAGTTGGCTGCACTGTCCTGATATCACTTATACGATTCCTTAAACTCCTGCACAATCCTCTTACATATAAAAGGAGAATCGTTCCGAAGTTTGCTCCTCTGTGACGAACTAAACCATCCTTTCACCTGCTAAAATGAGAGAATGCATTGAGGGCAGTGGTAAAGTGGATTATCTATTAATCTAATGGATCAAGGTGTATATGGATACATGACATATTCTGTATTTGTGAGCAAACTCTAAAATTAATTGAAGGTACAATGGAGGAGAGTAAGGACAAGCAAAGAAAGAAGTATCAATTTGTACCATACTTAAAAAACAAATCCAAGAGGTATAAATCACCAGTCACCAAGTCAACCAATTCAGCCTCCTATTAATTTGGAAATAAAAAATTGAATGTTGGCTGAGCTATCCAATTCCAAGGATTAACTTAAAAGTAAACCATTCCTAGATATATCAAGTGTATTCCAAGCGAGTTTATGGGCTTCTTATTTTCAAGAGGGCAAAATCCATTTGAGAACTTAGATCCTACATACTCCTTCTTACTTTGGTTTATTTTTAGTAGAGTGTTGGACCAGATTCAAAGTTATTTCAGGAGCATATCAGAGAAAATTTGCCTAAAGAAGAGTTTGTGCCAAGTAGTCGTTAATTAAAGCAAACTGAACGAAAGCAAAAGCTCTAGTAGATAATTCTTTTAGTTGATTTGCAATTTCTTATAACCACTTTTATTTTTCATACTACCTGTTTCTCTGAGCCAAGAGCCATAAGTTTAAGCCAATTTATTTTCATCATTTGGTGTATCTGTCATTATCGTAATTTTTTCATCTGAAATATAGCTCTCTAAATTTTGGTGTTCTTATGTATATATAAATATGAATATATTTGAATGAAGTGATACACGTACACACACACACACACACACACACACTAGCACTTAGCTCAAAAGAACATAAAATCACATAACTTAGGAGTAGTAATGTTACAGCATTTTGTCCCCAGTTGACATCTTAATGCGGTTCTGTTTTCAAAATAAGGTGGGGAAACATACGTTGTAATAATTTTCAGTTCAATTCCAAACCCGCTAGAATGATGAGAGTTTCGTTAGAGCTTGATGTGTTGAAAGCGACAGTCTATAGATAGAAGCAAATTTCGTCACAAATGTATAGGAAGCAAAGGGAGACTGAATGAAGTGAAAACCCAGCAGTTGTGAGACATGCCATTCTTTCCTGAGTCAGGTCATTCTGGTCCGAACACACACGCACACACACACACACACACACACACACATGCATGCACGCACACACACACGCACAGAAAGGACGGTGTGTGGGAGATACATCCCCTTGTCCTTTGTGGCATCTGCTGACAGGATGGTTTAAAAATCTGCTGTTGCACAAATATTTTAGGAGGTGACTCTTAGGCATGATTAGGCACTTACTGTGGACCAGACAAAATATAAGAGACTAAGAGAAAAATGCTGCCATTTCATAGAGTGTACAAAATTACAAAAACGTTCCAATGTTATGTCATGAAAACTACGGAGTGTTTATATGAAGTTTAAAAAGTAATAGCAAAACCACTCACCCTTATCCTGAGTTCACTGGAAAAATTTTTGCAAAGAATAGAAATCTCCACAAACATGAGATGAACACAGGAAGCAAGTAAATACAACATGTTTTATGGGTAAGGTGAGATACAATGTGGAAAGTTATGGGAATACTGGGGACACTGAGTACCTGCGCAGATGTTTGAAACTTTTAACACGCTTTTTGTGTAAGTGCTGTTGTGACTCTCAGGTCCCACCCATTTTTCAGTCTGGATCACACTACACAGGAGGAAACTATACTCTTACTTGGCTCCCTGCTTAGAAAACACGTTGTCAGTGTAGGAAAGTGCCGAGCTAATATTTAATAATATTTAAAATTTAAATAGGTAATGCTATCTAATAAAACTCATAGTGTTTTGAAATCGGACAGTCTGAAGTGAATAAAGTGCTCCTATGGAATGCGTAAGGGGCCAGTATGATCGTCGCAAGAGTGGACGGAATTAAGGTACAGGAAGGGTGTACCTGTTAATGACAATGTTAAGAGGCACAGGAAGCAGAGGGAGATGTCAGAGGACAGGAAGTAGAAAGCAATTACGGTGACTCCTCCTCTCATTAGGAGTCAAGCAATGCTCTTGCTGGAGTGTCTTCAGCTGTTTTTTGCAGAGCTGTGGTGATTCTCTCAACTTCTGTTCCCAAGGAAATAGTTACCTTTCCCCCAAGTCATGCAGGACCTACCTACTCAGACTCTCAGCCATAGCTGCACCTCTCATTTGTAATTTAGAAGAGGCTTGCAGTTTCTGTGTGCCTACCCTGTAGGTCCACGAGAAGGCTCAACTCTGACTTGCAAGAGAATCCATTAATTCTCCAAATGAATTACCTACCCCTAGCTTGATGCTTGGAGTCAATGTCCTTCTGTGCATTTAAGAGCTTGAGTTCCCTGTATAGGGGGTTTCCGAAATCCCTGAGACAGGTCACACACTTATTTTAGTAATGGTCATCCAAGGCTCTGAGAATTCAGATCCTTGCCACATGGATCCCCGACCACTTTGTGCATATTCCAAGCCACAGCACCAAGATGGAAGTGGACTTTTGAACACCAGGATTCGTTGGGATTTTTCTGGTCAGATAATTTTTCTCTTTGGAGGTGAAGAATATGCAAAGGAATTAAATTGAGCAAAGGTGTTAAATGAAAGGAAAGGAAACCAGAAAACAGTGTTAAGTAAGACAGAATCATGATATGAAATGCTGGATCACAGATGTGAAGACCCAGAGCCGAATGCAGCATTTCCTTCATTTTACAGTGCGCACTAATGTCGACGTGAATTGTACTTTCTATCACGCCGAAAGTATTTATATTCGGGATTCTCCAGGAAAAGAAAAGAAAATTAATCAAATAGTATACTGTGAGAGCTGGAAACATCTCCTGGAACCCTCCACCTGGAAGTATACATACCGACTGGAGATAAAATGGAGATATAGATCTGATCATGTCAGATGCGAATATACAATAATAAGATACAATGCACTATTGGAACTGTGCATACAGTTTCAGAACTGAGACCGAGACCTCCACTTTTAGGTACCACTACTCTCAATGTTAATGTTTCCAGCCCAGGACTTCTGTCTTCCAAAGGGAAAAAGGGATCCCGGAGAGGGTTTCGAAGAGAGAAATATGTAACCATCAAGTTCTGCAAGATGAGTCCAATGACACTGACCCAAATTCCTTCTTAGTCAGTGTTCTTTAGGTGGATCATACAGTAGAATGTTGACACATTGGAACTCTGAAGTATCTAATGAATGAGCACCAGAAGCAAGGTCAGAAGTAGTAGTAGTATTATTTTCTACAACGCATTGACAACAATGTGCAATCTCTATCCTAGGTCACATAAACATTTTTTTTTTCCTGTGTAGATAGTGTTGTGGTTTGTCTTTGAGTGGTGTCTCTATTTCTGGAGAAATTTTATGTAGTGGTACACGGGAATATTTTTGTGACCTCTGGAATTATTTATATTTCGTTTGTTAATACTGAAGCGTCCAAAAAAGCGCTGTTAGGTCTAGTGGTCCCAGTAACACCGTTATTCTACTTCACATAATCCATGCTGCATCCCATGAATAAAATACCGACTTGTTTTCAGGTTATGCAATGTGTGAGTAGATTACAATGCTATATTGCTTACGCATGCATGAACTTGGCTTTTTCTCCCTTTTTGTTCTTTTTCGGCTCCACCCATTTTCTTCTTTGAAATCATTGCCTCCTTAATCGAGCAAAGTAAGAATACTTATATAAGTAGGGCATTGCTGCTGACACCACGCTGTTTTCGATTCCTCTGGTATGCTCTGAATAACAGAATGTACTCCCTAAGCCGAGAGAGTGTCCCTGCATCATGGTTTAGGTCCTGCCCATGCACCACCACCCCCAGGAGTTTGCACGTATTTCATGTTAAAGCTGCCTCCTTCCATAAAGAGTCCAGCTTCTCCAGAAGTGGACACTGAGTGCTGTTCTGTGCCTTTGCCATCTCGCCTTTCTAGGATGAAGGTGAAAAAAAAAAAACAGCCTCGTGAAGACAGACACACAGACCAGCTGGTGGCACCAAGGCTAATATAGTTTAAGAATTAGTCCTGATTAGAATTAGACAGTCTCAAGTTTGAACCCTGCTTGTCAGCTCTGTGACCATGGGCAAGCTATTTTATCTCCCTGCACGTCAGTTTCTTCATTTGCAAAATGCAGGTGACATCAAGACCTGTCTCAGTGTTTCTTGGGAGAATCTGGCGAGTTAGCACAGCAAACAACACATAATTGGCTCTCGGCAGTCGCGCAGTGCTGGGGTGGGATGGGCACCGGGATGGGTGGATTGCCAGGAAGCAAGATAGGGGTCCCCCTCCCTTAAAGGCATTTAGAGATTACCTCTGCTGGCTGCTCGGGAAGGGCTGGTCGTAGAGTATTATCCGATATGGGAAGGAGCATGAGAACCACATTGAAACACTTTTACCTCCTTTTGTTGAGAAAGAAGCCATTGGCCCTTTGCATTAAACTGAGTCGAGGTGAAGTGGCCAGGATTACTCAAGGTGCAATATTATCGGTACCCTCGAAGCATCAGAATCCACGCGTGCGTGCTGCTAATCCATCTTTTCTCACTGCCTCTTACTTGCAGACCCCTTCTCTACCATTCAGCCGTACACGATAGCTGGGAAGATAAATGAACTCAAAAGAAGCAGAGAACAATACTGCAGTTTTTAAATCTGTCACATTTCTTCCCCCACTTCAAATTTGACTTGACAACTACATTTATTTCACCTCGCAATTGCTACAGGTTAATAATATTGTTTTATCAGGGAACATTTATCTTGAGGAAGAAAGTTATCCTAATGCAGCAGATAACTTATCCAAGGACAAATAGAAAGGGGGCTGTGTCTTGAGGGTAATGCTAATGCCTGGCGTGCTATAAAAATAAATGAAATCTGATTAACGCTATTGGGAAGAAGAATAAGTCATAGTTCCTGTGAAATATTATTTTGCTGATTGGAACCATTTCCATTTTTTGTCAGTTCAAAACATTGTATTAAAGATGATGAGAGATGACTTTAACTGTGACAGAGATCTCAAGTCCTGTGATTAAAAGTGGTTGTTATAGGCTTGTAATCCTGCGGGTTTAGTCTAAAGTATTTTCTCCATAAATTGAAAGAGAAACACACTAAGAATTCAGAAGATTTTAATTAACGTTGTTCAAAAAAAAATTAATGAGAGTTTTAAAGGCTGGTACACTAAGTGTTTTTGATAATGAATTCAATTTATGGAAGAAATTTGCTAGCCAGTTTTGGGGATGCCAAAACAGCCTTCATCTGCACAATGTATATTTTCGTGGAAGCATTATTATTAATTACCCCGCTTTTACTAATTCACAAAAGTGAGTCCATATTCAGCTCCATTCCGATACATTCCGATAATATTAAACCAAGCATCTAAAAAGTGGCAACAAAGGCTTTTTAAAGGAGAAAAACAGACCACAAAGGGTCAGACAGGATTCTCGGGACCGTGAAACAAATGTCTTTTCAAAAATAGCTCGTTGGTGTAGAGAGTGAAAGCAGCCTGGGTCAGAAGCGAAGAGAGAACGCACAAGAGCATAATTTATTTTGGATCGGACAGCCGAAACACATCCAGTGTAAAAACCGCTCTTTCTCGTTTTTCCGTGAGCGTGCCTGCAGCACTGTGTGGCATCCTCCACCTCTGCAAGGCCAAAAGTCAGCAGTGCGGAGCACAGTGTGAGAGCCAGCACTGCGCAAAGAAAGCAGGCGATGCAGGGGTGGTTTCAGTAGTAAGTCAACCCACTAACAATGATAATGGCTTGTGTGTATGCAGGCCCTTTCTTTATGAAGCCCAGTGTGTTTTTAAAACACGATTCTGTTCATTCAAAATGCACCCCTATGATTAGGAAGGGCACAGGTTTAATTAACTCTGTTTTATGGATGAGGAAACTCACAGTATCCTGGATTGATAGGTAAATATTACAATGGGCCCCATTCGCTGTCCTTTTCTGTTGCCTGGTTAGGCCCTGGTAAGGCAACTGTAGGTCTCAACTGATCACCAAAGAGACCGGAAAAGGGGCCGGTGACGGGCGAACCAAGAGGGCGATTACAGTGACCTCAGTTGTGCATTGCGGTACCAGCCTATCTTCTGCTGAATTTCCAAGGCAATATTCCAGTGTAAAAGTCCCAATCCCAAAGACTATGCTGTTAAAAAACAAAAATAACAAACAAACAAATGGGGCACCTGGGTGGCTCAGTCCATGAAGCGTCCAACTCTTGATCTCAGCTCAGGTCAGGATCCCAAGGTCATGGGACTGAGCCCTGTGTCGGGCGTGAAGCCTGCCTCAGGTTCTATCCTTCTGCCTCTGACCCTCTTCCCTACTCATGCTCTCTCTCTCCAACACACAAAACAAAGAACCAAGATGTCAGTAACTGGGTTGTTTTAGGTCCACCCAAGCTTTGGCGTACCCAAATCACCATGGAATGGCTCTAATGTATTTTTATAAAACTTTGAGTGTTTAGTCATCAGAAAGGTGGTACACACTTGTTGAAAACTAGTCATTCAGTTTATTAGGAGTTAATTCTTCAACTGGCCCTGAAGTTTTTTAAGAAAGTGGGAAAGGAATGAGATAAGTTCAAAAGAGACAGAAAGGCAGAAAACCTGCCAACTAGCTTTTTTCCCCTCACTCTCAGGGAATCTGCAGTCTTGGTCCATTCAGCCGATGCTTTGTTTTGGGCCAGCCATTAAATAAGACCCCGCTGTGCGGGGAGGAGATTAATGCTTTTGTTGTTGTTAGTTTGTTTTGTTTTGCTGTGGGTGTGTTTCACTTACAGAATGGCATCCTCTCTGAAACTTCCGTTGGAAATACACAGTTTGTGATTATATTACCATGGGTGTGTGGGGTGCAGAGAGAGTCACAGTGTAGCCCTAAGTTGATCACTCCTTTTATTTATTTGTTATTCTTCATTATTTTATTACATAAGTTGGAGGTGTGCAACATTTTACTTTGACATGTGTATACATTACAAAGTGATCACCCCCAAAAGTCGAGTTACCATTCATCTAAGTTGAACACTCCTTATAAATATGAGAAGGTGAAGAAAGACAGTATCCAGATCGTGAACCAGATAGCTCCCCCAGCACCAAGTCATGAGGTAATTTTCGTAGTTGGTTTTTCAAACCAACTCATTTATTCATTCGCTTTTATACAACAAATACTTGTTGAGTATCTGTCATGTGGAAGGCAATATTCTAGGAGCAGCCAATATCATAGGCATGTCTCTGCTCTTATGGACTTGATAGTCTGCTTTGTAAGATGGCATCTTGCCAGCGGAACGATTCATATGCCCAGAAGCAACTCTCCTTCTGAATATGTGCAATGGCATATCCTTTGCACACTTACTTTTAATACATTGGTTTTACAACAAAGTTAGTATACTAGGTCTTCAGTTCCGAGCAGTGTTAAAGAAATGCTCCAGTGAATGGTGCCTTCCATTTTATAGTCTCTTGTGAAGACAGTCAGTATGGCATTGGCATTGGCAAAAGTGAATTTACCAGTGAATACATGGTCACTCCTATTTTTAAGTGACAACCTTTCGGTTCTGTAAAAATGTAAAATTGTTCTATCAAACTACCTGAGATCAAGCTCTGTACATTCTTACATCATCTCACTATGGCGGTGCTCTTGGAGGAAGATGCTGATGTTGCAAGAAAAAGTCCCACTGGAACCCTCCCACCAAGGTCCCCCACAAGTGTCCTCACTATTGCTCACTGGAGGGCTGTTGTAGAAGTCCTTTTAGGTCATTATAAGAAATCTCCTGTTTTTAGGTAGAAGTTTGGAAGGAAACATTATTTTCTGCAACAATTTAAGAGAAAACACAAATGCAGATTGGGAGAGGAGTAATAGATCAGTCATGGACTAATCAGGAAACAGAATCCACTTGGGAGTTTAAAATAGCGACAAGCATAGGCTGTGGGGGAGTGGGTGGTGGGAAAGCTAAGAATGAACAGGAAAAGTGAGGCAGCCCATTGCTTATCAAAGTGAGTAATGACTTGCCTCCAGGCTGGAAGGATAGAAGAAGGTTATGTTAGTGGAGCCCGGGAAGTCCATGGCTCCCCTGGGGAACTGGAGCCATGGCAGAACTGGCAGGCCAAAGCTAGAGTCACAGATGAAACATCGCCACAGTCACATCGTCACTGGAAGCGGAGATGGAGAGAACTATAAGCCCAGCATTCTCCGTCGACCCCAGCGCCAATATCCCGCCAGATACTCCCGGTTGGAAGTCAGTAGAAGCATGAGAATCCAGCCTGAGAGGGGTCTACACAGAAGAGCTGAGGAAAGGTTGAGTCATGGGTGTGAGACCAGACTGCCCAGCGCTGCCCCAGAAAAGTTAAGAGAAAAGACTCCTGCTTGTTGAATAGAGACATCTACAGACAGCTGGGAAAAGCAACTGACATCACCTTAAAAATATATATTTTTAAAAAGGAATGAAATTTGTCTTAAAGAATGATGAAAATACGCATTTGAAAGTGAAAAATATGACCTATGAAAATAAAACCACACAAAATTACCTGGGGAGGCTAGTGTCTGAAAACAAGACAGAGGTGTAAAAGCATCGCAGTTCCTTAGACCCAAAATAACCATACATAAATTTATTTTATTTTTAATCTTTTAGAATGTTTATTTATTTTTGAGAGAGAGAGAGAGAGAGAGAGAGAGAGAGAGCACGAGCAAGGGAGGGGCAGAGAGAGAGGGAGACACAGAATCTGAAGCTGGCTCCAGGCTCTGAGCTGTCAGCACGGAGCCTAATGTGGGGCTTGAACCCATGAACCATGCCTTCATGACCTGAGCCGAATTTGGACGCCCAACCAACTGAGCCACCAGGCATCCCTTTATTTTTTTTAAATTTTATTTATTTATTTTGAGAGAGAAAGAGAGAGCATGTGCAGGGAGGAGGGTCAGAGTAAGGGGGAGAGAGAATCCCAAGCAGGCTCTGCACTGTCAGAGCTGGACCCAGGGATCCATCTCACGAAACGTGAGATCATGACCTGAGCTGAAATCAAGAGTCAGAGGCTTAACCAACTGAGCCACCCCGGCGCCCTAAAACCATGCATAAATTTTAAAAGATCGGTTACAAGATAAACATAATCAAACTCCTCCCTGTATTACATTTATTAATTTTTTTCACTTATAAAAAAATGAAGTGGATAAAAGTGGAGATGAAAACACTACCCAAATCTTTATGGGAGGAATGAAAACAACTTTTAATAAAGGCTACTACATCTGTTGTTTCCGGATGGCGATACTCCATATAATTAATACATTTTCTTCATTTGTGAAGAATGTTAATAAAACTCTGTAGTAAAATTCCACTAATGGTATTATTTTTTATTTGAAATTTTGTTTGTACCCTTATGTAATTTTGTTTGGAATCACCTGCAATTTAAAAAGGGAATAGCTAACTTATGCTTATAAATATCAAAGTGATAAAGTGTATTAACATAAAATGGTAAGGGGCGCCTTGCCAATTTGATGGAATATTATGAACTATGGATATTTATAACAGCGAATCCTTATATGTTACAGAGTCAGAAAAAGCAAGAAACCAAATTATGTCGTTAAAGTATACCCACATATGTATAAAAACAAATATGCGACATGAAAAGACAAAATATTTCAAATATATGAATCATTTTTAATATTATTAATGTCATTAAAGGCAAGGCAGTTTGTTTTCTTCTACTTTCCAAAATTAGCCTAAGGGTATGTACTATTTTGGGGCGCCTGGGTCAGTCGGATAAGCGTCTGACTTCGGCTCAGGTCATGATCTCGCGGTTTGTGAGTTCGACTGTAACAGCCCAGAGCCTGGAGCCTGCTTCAGATTCTGTGTCTCCTCCTCTCTCAGCCCCTCCCCTGCTCATGCTCTGTCTCTCAATAATAAATAAATGTTAAAAAAAAATTAAGAATATGTAGTATTTTATGATTTAAATAGATTTGGGACAAATTCTTAATAGGTTAAATGTGTGGAGTCCGTAATGTGATTTGGCCGTGTTCGTAATCATCTGACATGAATGAACTCATTTGATCCTCTCAACAAATTTACAAGGAGCATATTCCCTTCACCCCATTATGCAAATAATAAAACAGAAACCTAGAAAGCGTTGGCACCTTGCAGATGATCACACAGTTACGGAGTGGCAGATCCAGGGTTTGGGCCCAAGGGAGCTGACTCCGGAACTCAATAAACAGTGGCATAGTACCTCCTCAATCAAGAAGGTGGCATGCAGATTGAAGAATTTTAGTTCTTAAAAAGTTCTGTGGATCACAGGTTCTCATCCTTGCCTGTGATAACTTGATGGGCTATGGAAAGTCGTTTGATAAGTGCTCACATTATTTCTCTGATGCAAAGTGAGTCTTTTCAAGCACCGTTTGTTTAACATTAGAGCTCAGTGGTTTTCCCCTGTCCAGGCAGGTGTGCTTCTATAGCCTCCTGCTTGTCCTTGAGCTCTGAGGAGCTATCACCCTTGTTTCCTGGAAGTTGAGGTATTTGTGTGTTCAGACTGTGAAATCAGAGACAGTCGGTTTCTATGGGAACCAGCTTTACTTAATCCAAAAGGGCAGCGAAGAGGAATTTGTAAATGTTATGGAGGGAAGAACTATCCTCAGTTTGAAACACTGTTTCTTTTACCTCCTTTTTTTTTTTTTAATTTCACTTTCAGAAAGTTCTCCTTTTAATCCTCTGCATTTGAAGGAACTGCAACATCTTTACCTGAGCGATTTAGCAAACTTTTTTGTTATCTGTCTTCACAATGTCTAAAACCAAGGAGCGCTGTCTTTTCACAGATTACAGGGCGACACGTGCTTGTGTTTTCCTCAGCCCCAGAAGTGGGCATCGCAGTTTTGGAATATATACATTAGATTACTTTCACAATGGTCTTGAATCTTTGGGTAAACACGGGGAGAAGGGATGGAGATTGGCAATTGGAAAAGCTGGTGTTATTAGTCTGTTTTTTCTCTCTGGGTATCTGGGTTTTCTCGGCAGCTCAAATTGGATTGTAATTCAAAAATTAAGGGAAGAACACCATTGCATCATATTTTAACCCCAAATTGTATATTTCTATTCACTGTTGGGTCTTTAAACTATATGAGAGCAGTATTTTCTTTTAACCTACCTTGGAGAAATCTTTAAAAAGTTTTAAAGTAAATGATATTATCTTCTGTAGAAAGCAGTGCCTGACAAAGTATCTCAGGATTACTAGGAATTATACTTTCGGTACACCTTATTATGAAAATACTTAATATGTTGAAAAATAATGTCTTGTGTGCATGCTGTCAACACACACAAAAAAAACATGAAGGATTTATCATAATCCAGTCAGTTCCTGAAATGAAGGGGGTTGGTGGCTAGATGTGAATACTTTCAAAAGGTTTATTGCAGGGATCAAAAATATCATTAACAATATGAAAGTAATGTTTTTCAAGGAACACTCTTTTCCAGTCATCCTTTCTCTAAACTCTTTGCAGCTTGGCATAATGATGTTTAAGAGAAGAGTCATGCAGATGACTTCATCATGGCATGAAATCAGGGTATAAATTATTTTATCATAAGATGGAATTAAAGAGAAGACTAGAAATGTATCAGCTTATCAATAAATAGGACTGGGTGTGAAACTTTCAATATAGAGGCATACATAAATGTAAGATTACACAAACAAGACAAAACAGGACATCTTTATTACCTTCTACGCACAGAGGACCATAACTTAAGGCTTCTAGTAACCTTAGAGAATTGAATGTCCCCTGACTTAAAACCTCCCAAATCTCTATTTCTGTGATAACGTTTTGTAATTGTCGAAAAGGACTAGTCAATTCCTCTACTCTACGGTGAGCCCATCCCTAAACCCTCAATAGTTGTACATATTTCCTACAACGTCTACCTCTTGAAGATTAAAAAAGGGCTCTAAAGGACACCTGGATTCACTATGAAGCAGATTTCAGTGTGTTCCATCCTTTTTGGACCCTTTCCCAAGGGATTTTAATTACTAAAGTGCCCCAAGCATGTTTGCTTTTCCATGATTGGTTTTCAAAAGAGTAGCACTGTCCTTTACTGTCCTTTGAGAGACAGAATGACAGTGACAGTGCTTTTCATCATTTGAGAACTTCAAACAGTACAACCTAGTTTTCAGGTCCAAGCGTATGCTGGTATTACTTATTGCAAAAATGCTTTCCAAGCTTTGCGCAGTGGCAGTGTCGTAGCCAATGAGGTTTATCCGAGAAGCGATTACTTGCTAATTAAAAACTTTTCCCAATACCCTGCCATGACGACTTGAAAAATGCTTTCCAACGTATAGTCATAGCACAGAAATGGGCACCTGCTAAAAAAAATTGTAAAAGTCAACTAATACAGAAAGAATAATCATCTCAGAAGGTTAAGAAATTTTTCTTCAAATAATAAAGGTCACCAGTGTAAGTAACCTACCCACAAAAAGATTCAAATTGATATCACACAGGACGCTTAAATTATGTCATCGTGACTAATTCTAGATTTTCTTAACTTGTTGCATTTGTTTTAGTGTTCTTATTTTGTGCATTTGTATTCCTAGATTGTATACATTTTTAATTAGCATTGCTATCTGGCTACCTTTAATATGGTCTATGGCTATCCTTCTAATTATCTTCTTACAACCATTATCAGCCTTTTAAATTTTCTCTGATGTCAGTTTGAAAAGTGACAATACATTTAGGGTTAACTATTATTTCAGCCATTTTGATTACACACTTTGCCTTCTGACCTTCTGAAAATCACCTGACCCTTACTTAAGACCTTTGCATAATTACCTATCCAATTTTCTTATCTCCCTCTTCCTTTATATGCTTTTTTCTTCCCTTAAAGTTACTGAGCGCAGTATAGTTGTGGTCATTGCCAAAGTCATGGCGACCTTGTTAGGACTCTCCCCAAAGTCCTCACAAGATAACCAAATTAATGACTTAATGCTTTATCTTAGTGTCCAGTCATTCCTAAATCTACTGTTATGCCATTTTTGTTCTTTAACAAAGTGTTAATTAACTTGACCAACTTTTCCTTTTATTCATCATTTAGGACAGAATAAGAACCGCACGAAGTGTTTAATTCATATACTTCATTATGTAGACAGTTCATTTACATGAGCATGATCATTTTTCTATCCCATGAACGTATTTACTACATTCAGAATCTCTCCACTTTTTCTAAGGAACATAGTCACATTTGCATTAAAAAAAAAGTTGAAGTCCACAACAGTAGACTGTATGATTGTTAAGATTTTTTTCGGATATGCCATTTATACTCATGATACCTGGAAGACTTTCTGAAGCTAATCTCTAAGCTGATGGTTCTAAAAGTATGGTCCTCTGACATCTGGGGATCTCTGAGACGCTTGCAAAGGTCCTCAAACTCAAAGAAAAACTCATAATAGCCAGATATTACTTGCCTTTGGACTCTTTCGACATTTGCAGGAATGAAGAAAAGCAGTGGTAGTAACTGCTATGCCTCGTCCTGTGTTAAATTGTACTAGGAGACATTGCATTCCTTTAAGATCGTCCATAGAAATTTTCCCAAAAAATCAATAAAGGGATTCCGCACCTCAAGAAAACTCTAACGGTATCTTTTGCCAATGATAAAATCTGAGCTTTCCAGTAAAACTTAGAATTTTGAAAAACTTGCATTGGCCACCATAAGCCTCACAGAGTTCCAATCAAGCTTATAATTCTCTCATGTAATAATAATAATTAATGTGATTTTGTCAGTGTTGTAGGCACTTGGCAGATCTGCATAATTCAGTGAAACAATATTTTCCAAATGACCCAATGTTTGATATTATAAACTCACATGGTAAAAGTTCCATTCAAAGGGTAAGATAGACCAAAACATTTTAATGTGACAGATATGATTTCGTCATCCACATTGTTACTAATGTTTAAGAAACTGCCATTTGTCTAGTTTGGATGTTCATTCAAAGAAGAATATGTACAATTATCTGAAGGTTATCTATTCAACTGTTTCTCCCTTTTTCGATTACATATCTCTGTGCAGCTGGGTTTTCTTCATATATTTCAATCAAAACGACATATATCCCAGTAGACTGAACATAGAAGTAAGTATCAGAATTCACGTTTTATGAACACATTATATATGTCATATGTAATGATATAAACCACATACATATAAGTTTAATAATTTTTAAGTGTGTAGAGGGGGTCTTGGGGGGCAGGGGGGAGAAGAAAAAAAAGAGTTGAAAACTGCCACTCTCAACATTGGTTTGCCCGAGTCTGAGTTCTGAGCTCTTTCATTCCTGGGTAGTCTCATGTAGTTCTGTGGTTCTCAATGGCATCTTTGATTGGATAACTCACAAGTTCATATATCCAACCCTGGCTTCACTCTTTAACTCCAGACGTAAATGTACCACTGCCAGCGAGCATTTCCGCTTGAACACCTGACAGGCATCGTGAAATTAATGTTGTCGAAACCTAACGCCTGCTGTTCCACTCTAAACCCATTCCTTTCCCGACCATCTCTATTGCAGTAACTGGTAACTCCAAGTCTCAACTGCTATGACAAAAACCTTGTCTTCACCCTTGACTCCTCTCTTCTCTCATTCAGTTAGTCCAACTCAGCAGGCTTATCAACTCATCTGTGTTCACATTACATTCTAGATCTGTTTAGTTCTTACCGCCTCTGCTTCTACTGCCCTGGCTAAGACCACATCATCTCATATGTAGATCATTTCAGTTCATCTCTAAACTGAACTCCCTTTCTACATGCTTGCCTCCTCGATCATTCAGGATAAGCTCTGTTATATTACATCACCAAACATTGCCAAATCCAAACGTTGCCAAATGTTTGGTGTTCTCTCTCTCCCTGTACATATACATATATATATATATACATATATATATATATGTATATATATATATGTATATATACACACACACACATACATATACATATATAACATGTATATGTATATGTGTATATATATGTATATACATATATGTATATATATGATGTATGAAATATGATATATATTAAGTATATGTAAATATACATAATTTATAGATCCCACAATATATGTAGATCTCCAAGTAAGAATATAGAGAGAGATCTCTAGTGGATTTCACAACCTAGATTAAATTCTCTAGCAGAGTAGTGACAGGCATGGCTTCTGCTCACAAATCACTAGCCAGAACTGGTCATATGACACTGTCCAACCACACTGAGGCCAGGATGAACCATCCTTACAATGCCTGGAAGGCAGAGACCCATAAATATTAAGTGACTGGCATGAGAATAAAAAGTTCCTAATTTACAGGCAGGAAAGGAAAGATGAATTTTCTTTGACCACAAACAAGTAATCTCTAAGTGGTTTTAAACTTTGTCCAATAAATTCATCTATAGTGAAGTGGGTTTTTTTTGTCCCAGAAATGCTTTATCTTTTGAAGGCATAGTTTATAAATAGGCATAAAGCAGAATAATCTTTAAAAATGTGTAGTGTTACATAAATGCAGCTAAAAATATGAAAAACAAGCCATCTTATTTTTCAGAACTTATAGTTAATTTAAGATTTTGTAATTATGTGGTAATTACATGGTATCACAATCTTTGATAGATTTCATGCTTAATATATATACATATTTTTCATATATTTCATGCTATGTATATGCATATGTGTAAATATATTTCATATATTTATATGAAGCCAAAGGAATATATAACCATAAAATCTACCCATTTTAAGTGTACAGTTTGATGATTTTTAGTAAATTTGCGCATTTGGGCAACGACCAGCACAGTCCAGTGTTCGAACACTTCTATAACCTTACAAAGTTTCACATGACCTTCTAGTCATTCTCTGCTCCTACCCTGAGCCCTAGGCAGTCACGGATCTACTCTCTCTTTCTATAATATTACTTTCTCTAGGAAGTTAGAATTCTTGGCATTCCCTATGCCTATCAACAAAAAGATGGATCCCTAAAACTTATAAACATATATCTCAAAGGAACAGGACATAGTTGTCCTCAACAGCATCTGAAGGCAAAATATGGAGAAATTGGTCTACCCAGGTGGAATCTTATTTAAACATGGAAAGAGCTTCTTAACCTAGGGAAATATTTTTTTTAAGCCTTACATAAGGTAACTAAGAAACTCATATGGAAAAAAAAAAACTCAGTTATATTTCAGGAAAGGCTACAAAATAATTGTATCGGAAATCAGAGTGCCCTTAAATTTTTTATATTCGTTGTATAATATCCACCATCATGCAAGTTTTATAGCTGAAAATCAAAGTGAATGAAATTTAAGATGTTCACCTTTCATTACCCTAAAATATCTCCCACACTATTCTGACCACAGAGCCTGAATATAGTTCCTTTAGAATAAAAAAAATTCTTTGAGCTTCACATAGTATAAAGTTAGGTTATTAATGTCTCCTCTTAAAAAATTATACTTTCTTAGATGACAGATGTATGGCCTATATATTCCTTCAGGTGGATAATCATTGCATCAGTACAAACAGCAGATATCCACAGGACATACGAACTGCTCTCGCCATCTGATAATATGCTTTAGAGAACATAGCACAAAGAGGAAAAAAGTTCTTTCTTTAAAATAAAGTTAGCATAATCTGTAAGATTGTGGTCAATTACTGACATTTGTACCGTGAATTTATTTACAATGAGGACAAGGACGGGACTGAAGTCTTCTGGGAGAGTTAGTTGACTGTTGATCGATTATTTCCATCATCATAAATTTTGTAGCACCTCATTTATCTTAGTAGATTTTTTATTATCCTTTTCCTCTCTCCCCTTTTTTTTTTGTTGAAAAATGAGATCATTTCTAGAAGAGATGACAATTGAGTTGTGTAGCCAATGGGTTGGTAAACTTTTCGTCAAATGACAATAGTCAAGGAGCCAGCACATGTGAGACACTGGATGAAGACATTCAACTATGATTGAAGAGTCATCTTTCTTAAAGCTGACACATTCGTGGTGAGGTAGTGCCAAGACAAATGCAAGCGGAACTATAGCCTGGAAATACTTAAACATATTATTTGAATTCTCAGAAGTATCATTTTTACTTAAAGTAAACATTGGCATGCAAAGCCAATAGTCTGAGTAATCCGGTCTTGAAGTGTAACTTTATTTGTTATGGGGATTTGCTCAGGGAAGAGAAGGGGAAAAAAATAAACCCAGCCCTTCTTCTTCCAGTGCAGAGAGAAAAGCGTTGTTTCTGCAACACTGGAGACATTATTTGAGGCCATGTAAGTGACACTGCCTCAAGCTACTTTAACAATTCCCAACTAAAATTTGATTTAATTGTTTTTAGTAAAGTGTTCCTTTGGCACAGGCCCCCAGAATGATTATTGTCTCTCTCTAGTAGCAGATGGATACTAAGCTCTACCAGTGAGAATCCCACACTATAACCAAGTAGCTGGGTCGGAATAGCTCTGAACCCAAAGCAAGGAGCTCTCTTAAATCCCTGATGAATCTCCTCTCTTGAAGAAGGTGGCGTTGATGAGCAAATTGTATAATCCAAGCGTCACCAGTTTAAGATCCATCGTTTAAGAGTTCTATGGGCCCTCTGTACTTACAAATGCCATGGTTCGTGAATGTGTATATATCTTTACTGTTCCGGGGTGAAGCATCCATAATTTTAATGAGATCTGCAGAAAGATCTATAACCTGTAGTTGTTTTTATAGGAAGCACTTGTACACCTCTACCCTTGTTTTGGCTGGAGCCCGCCCCCATATCGTGGCTCTCTGTTGCCAAGGTCACTGATTTGTGCATTTGCCTGCCCTCCAGCCCTTGGCTCCCCATCTCCAGGTTCCGCACTCCCATTACACTCCCAGCTGCCCCACTGTAACAAGAACAGCCGGACATGGAGGTTTATTTTTCCATTGTAGCTGTTTTCAGGCATTCCTGAAAATCCTCTCTCTTTGTTTTTTATGAACTGTATTCTTTTAACAATTCTTCAAGCTTACTTTGATTTGAAATTTCCCAATTGGGAATAACTGCTCTTAAATTTGCTACCTGGGTATGGTTGGTTTCTTTCTTCCTTCCCCCTTCCTTCCTTCCTTCCTTCCTTCCTTCCTTCCTTCCTTCGGAAAAGACAGAGCATGAGTGGGGAGGGGCAGGGGGAGAGGGAGACAGAGAATCTCAAGCAGGCTCCACACTCAGCGCAAAGCCTGCTGTGGGGCTCGATCTCATAACCATGACATCGTGACCTGAGCCAAAACCATGAGTCAGATGCTTAACCAACTAAGCCACCCAGGTGCCCCTGGTTCCAACTTTCTAAATACTCCTTGTCAGTCTCTTTTGATGGTTTCACATCACCTCTCTAACCGTTCAACTTCAAAGTATATCAGAGTTCAGTCCTTAGGCATTTCTCCTTTCTGTCTGTAGTTTATCTCTACATATCTCCTCCATACTCATGGTTTTAAGTACCTTCTGTGTGATGCTGACCAGAAAATTAGACTTCCAGCCCAGACCTCCACCCCGAACTGCAGAATTAAGACCCCATTGACTATTGACAGTATCTCTTGGATGTCCGACAAGCACCTCAAACTTAGTCCCATTTGTCTCAATATATGTAATTCAGTTCTTCTCCCTGTTCTGGCCCAAACACTTTGCATTGATGATTCTCTCTCTCTCATCCAGATTCAACCCAGCAACAAATCATTTCGTTGGATGTTCAGAATACAGCTGAAATCTGACCTTTCCTTACCACCTCCATCACAAAGAGCCCATTTCAGACTCTTACCATTTCATGCCTGGATTGTTGTAGCGGTCTTTAACTAGTCTCTCTGTTTCCAGTCTTGTCCTCTTTAGTTCAGTTTCAACAGAGCAGCCAAAGTAAACTAATTAAAATGTAAGTCACACCACTTCACCATCCTGTGTTGTAAATTTTTTAAGTTAATCAATTTTATTTTGAAGGAGAGAGAGAGAGTGCGAGCAGGGGAGGGGCAGAGAGAGGGAGGAGAGAGAGTATCCCAAGCAGGCTCCGTGCTGCCAGGACAGAGCTCACTGTGGGGCTCAAAGTCATGTACCACGAGATCATGACCTGAGCCTGAATCAAGAGTTGGATGCTTAACCGACTGAGCCACCCAGGTGGCCCCACACCTCTGTTTGAAACACCTCCATGACTTCCCATCGCTCTCAGTAGAAAAGCCAGTCATTTGCAGGACCTGTGAGGCCCCACATGAAGTGACCCTGCCCTTGCTTCTCGGACCACCCCTCCACCCCTCTCCCCTTCACTCACAATTTCAGCGATTATTTAAATGTTCAAAATGGGGCAAAATTTTAATGCTTTTATAATATTTTATTCTAAAGGTAGAATATTCTGGTATTAGTTGCAAAGATCCGATGACAGCATCCACCTTTCCCAGCATTCAAACAAAACACATTTGTTCACCACTATATAACAAGCACTTCCATAGAACACACTTCCTTCTCTATAGTAGCCAACAGCAGAGGTAGATTAGAGCTGGTCAGTGCCTCCAAGGTTGGAAGAACCCTGACGGTAGGGCCTTCCAGGATCGCTCTTTTCCATTATGCATATTACCATTGGCACAGCTCTTGGGGGTCACCCAGCCACACATATCATGGACACTTTTTTGTGGATGGAGCCCACAGATGATAGATAGAATAAAACAAGTCCTTCCAGCTCCCATTTTCTATGGGCTCCTTTAGTAGAACATGTCTGCTGCTATAACAAAAATAACACAGACTGGGTGGCTGATGAAAAACAGAAATGGGTTTCTCACGGTTCTGTAGGTTAAAAGTCCAAGATCAGAGTGCCAGCATAGTTGAGTCCTGATGAATACCCTCTTCCAGGCTGCAGACTGTGGATTTCTCATTGTATCATCATATGATGGAGAGCAGACAGAGGATACGAGCTCTTTGGTGACCCTTACAAGGGCACTGATCCCATTCATGAAGGATTATGACCCTCATGACCTCACTGACTCCTAAGTTTTCTTTTGAAGGCTCCACCTTCTAATACCATCATATGGTGGGGATCAGGGTTTCAACCTGTGAGTTTTGGGGGAAGCAAACATTCAGTTCATAAACAAAGTGTCACGTCAGAGAGTAACTTCTTCTGATACTGTGCAATAGAAATCTTGACTGGCATGTTTGTTTTATCACTACCCAACACTGAAATAAATATGAAGCAATTTTAGTATTGACTCTAGACGAGAGGCACAATGACGTAGTAGCCAGAGAGCTGTGCTAAGAGTCCAAAAAATCTTGGTTGATCCCAGCTACAACTTACTGGATGGTCTCAAGGAGTTACCTTTCCTTTCTGGGGATCAGTGTTCTCATCAATTCTTTGTCATAAAATACAAAAGGGAAGGTGTACACAATAATGCTTCATAAACTATAAATCCTGATATAAAGGCTAGGCAGAACTGAATCCATTTTATTGCACGTTTTCTTAAAAGCCCCATAGTTTTTAAAAACGATGTTTTCAAACATTAGTTATAGTATACTAGATGACATATTTTTGCACACTTGCTCATGTCATCCACGAAAAGACCCTACATTACAATCTATTTTCAAACAGGAAAACAAGGTAGAACATCTTGTTCTTGTTCATTCCTGATAACTAATGAGCACTCCCCTTTAATCTAATCGCAAGTTATCTTTTCAATTATCATTTTGCATTGTTTGCCTGAAATTGACATAAAGCTTACCAATCTGTCTTTTCTTCTTGTAAAACTTTGTGTTAGTCAACGTATAGCTATCTGGTACTTTTTGCATTGCCCATTATTTCCTAAAAATTATTAAAGATTATTCTGGGAGAGCCTGGTTGCCTCAGTCAGTCGAATGCCTGACTCTTGATTTTGGCTCCGGTCATGATCCCAGGATTGTGGGATCGAGCCCCACGTCGGGCTCTGTGCTGAGCGTGGAGCCTGCTTCTCTCTCCGTCTGCCTCTCTCCCTGGCTCATGTGCTCTCTCTCTCGCTCGCTCTCTCAAAAAGATTATTCTGCAAATATATTTGCAAGTTTTTTAAATACATTAAATTTTATCAAAGGGAGGGCATTTTTATTATTTGAGATTTTAATCTGGTATCAATACAGGGTAGGCTAACAGCTATGACGAACAACCCCCCAAATTGCAATGGCTTAACGTAGTCAACATTTATGTAGATTCCAATGTAAATGTTTATAGGCAGGTGGTTCTCCCGAAGTCTTTCCCTCAAAAGGTGACTGGAGGGTCCAGCTCCTTCCATCCAGTGGCTCTTTTGTGTCCTTGAGACCTCAAAGATTCTGCTGGATTTCTTGCCTCTGGTTTGTTGTCGAAAGAATGAAGAGAAAGCAAACCTAGGATGGCGTAAGAGATTTTGGGAGCCCACGCGGAAAAATCTGTGAGCAGCACATGTCCCACCTTGAATCGCCTAGAACTAGTTGTGTGGCTGGCAAATGCCACCTTCCTTTATGCCAGGAGCCAACGTGAAATGGTCATGTGCACTTAGCAAGGCCTCCGTCGTGAATCTCTTCCTTGTTAAAGTTGTTCTATCTCTTCAAATGAAATACCGTCTTCTGATGAAGAAGGAAGTAAATATGGGAATTGAATAGTCATACTTGCACAAACCTGCAATGATTCTTCCCTCAATCAAAATATTTTGAAATAAGTCCTTGGGTTGACATTTTCACGTTTCTGAGTTTCAGTGTATTCTGGTTATGGCCCTTTCTGATACAGTTCTTACAGGGTTTTGCCTTTGTACCAAAGGGTGTGTGTCTTCCATACGTGTTCTTGAAGACTGGGTTCTCTGTGCAGTCGCAAGCGTTCCTGTCCATTTATTTTCATCTCTGTGCTTTATTAGTGCTACTACAGAGATATTCTTAAGGTCAAGCTCACTTCCACGTTTCAAACTATTGTTTCCTTGTGTTCACAGTCTAGTCTGCTGTAGCAAATACTTTGTTTTTCTTTAGCCTCTCCAAAAGTCCTTCCTGGTCCTGACAGGATATGCTGTCCCTTGACTATAAATCATATGACCGTTAGCTGTAAATACACAACACGCACATATCGTTTGTCACACCATCTGTACTCCCAGCAGGTTTGTTGTTGTTGTTGTTTTTTATGTATGCTGTATATTCAGTGTTCCCCATTCCTGTGTAGGTCAGCATTGCCATCTGTGATTCTTCATGGCTGGGAACTTCTGTAGAAGATCTCCATCCTCCATGGGGATAAAAGCACAGCTCTTGAAAACCCATAGGTCCTTTCATATGCAGGCTCATGTCTGTGTCCCTGACGTTTCCTTCCAGGTTGCTGGGACTTCAAAGTTAGAGGCAGCCTTCAGGCAATGTAATTATTTAGAATGCATTTCATTGAGGTCAAAAAGTTCCCCCTACTAAGCAATACATCATCACCCTCAATATATATCTTGTAAGGTACGGTGAAGCCCTTTCCTTAGAGAAAAGTTATAAATAAAGAGATTGGTTTTTTTTTTCTGTAATCTTTTAAAAGCAAAACAACAGTGGTGAAAAGTGTTCTGTGCCCTAAAAAAAAAAATAATAATGAATTTGAGAGTTGTCGAATTTTAATGACTGATTTTAAATTGAGCTGTTGCTCAGAAGTAGGGCAACAGGACTGAAATTTCTGACTTCTTTTGTTTTCCCAGGTGTTAGCAATCCCTCCCGGCTTAAATGGCTCTGTGTTTACTCCATCCGTTGGATCGTTAATAATGACAGTAAATAAAACCCAACCTAGGAAGCTGGTTCCTTTAATCTGACAGGTACTCAAAAAGCAGTCACGCCTCAAAATGAAGAAATACCTGCAGCGAAAACTGCCTAAATTTCCCCTCTAATAACTGAGCTATTTAGCAGTAAAATCCAGTTTTATTTAAATGTGTGGGAAGAGCCTTGGCAGAGAGGACTACATCCCCAAGCCCCTGCAGCCCTCGTCATTGTCTGTACGACTCACCCTCACTCTACCTTGGTGCACCACAGGTAGACTTTCCCTGGAAAATGTGGTACTGAAACGTTCCTTTTGCGTGCTGTCTGGTCTTTCCACGTGAACTCATTTTACCTTGATTTTCTTTAAACAGTGCTTAACACAAGACATGGATTTTAGGAAAAATAGGAAAAAAAAAACTAATTAGCAAGAAAAATGACTCATAATCCCACCATGCAGAGAAAAGTAAAGTTATCAATTTAGTATGGGCTGTAATAACATGGTTCTTTGTGTATCATTCCAAATGCATTTCACAAATATGCAATTTGTTCACCAAATGGGAATAGTCTATAAATATTTTCCCATTTTTATTAAGAAATAAAAAGAACTGTAGATTATAATAGCCAAATAAACACAAATTGCCTCATTCAAATGTAGAACATCGTCGGTACTGATGAATCAACATGAATGCCTTTTCCCAGCCCCAGCCCCTGCATCGTCAAGGAATTTGGCATTTCTTTTTCCTTTGTTGTATTATTTCCTCTGTTTTACTAAAGATATATGAGTATCTACATAATATATTGGTCTGCTTTTGCTTGTATTTAAACTTCATAAAGATGATGCTATGGAATGAATTGTGTCTCTCCAAATTCATATGTTGAAGCCCTACCACAGTGTGACCAGAGGTAGAATCTTTTGAGTTCACAAAATTAGGGCCTTAATCCAATTGGACTGTAGCCATATAGAAGAGAGGGGAATCTCTCTCTCTATCTCTCTGTCTCTATCTCCTTTTCCTTCTCTCTCTCTCTCTCTGTCTCTCTGTCTCTCTGTCTCTCTCTGCCCTGTGAGAGCACAGCATGAAGACAACAAACTGCAAGCCAGTAGGAGCGTTCTCCCCAGGAACCAATTCAGTAGCTGGCACCTTGACCTTGGACTTTCCAGCCTCCAGTATTGGGAGAGAATAAATTTCTGTGTTTAAGCCACCCAGTCTATGGTATTTTGTTATGGGAGCCTTTATAGACTAAGGCAAATGACATGACTTTTTAGTGTTATTTGTAGCTTGTTTCTTCACTCAACACTATGGCTCCAATGCCATGCGTGTTGACTATAGCTATGGCTCCGTGTTGATGTCTGTAGAGAATTCTGTTAATTGACTATTCACGATCTATTTTTGCATCTTTATGTTGATGCGTGTAGAAAAGTTGCAGTTTTCTGCTATTATAAACATTTTATAAGTGTTCCCATTAACCCCCATCTTTACCAGCACTTGGTATTGTTAAATTTTGGTCTTGGCAATCTAGTTGGACTGACATGGTGTCTCATTGCCATATTTATTTGCACTTTTCAGGCTACTGAGAGACTGAATTTTTACACTGGTTTATGGGTTGCCTTGCAATGCTTTTTCTGGAAATATCTGCATACATATTTTGCTATTTTTCTACAAGTTTTTTGCTTATTACTTATTGACTACCATGATTTGCTACATTTTTTGTTATCTTCTGGGATTATGTGATCAAAAGATCTTCCCCTGGTTTGTGGCTTCCCTTTTTACTCTCTATATGCTGTCTCTAAACAAAAGCTTTGAAATGTTATGCAGTCAAATCTATCAATGTATCTTTTGTACTTTCCAATTTTGTTTGATATTTTTAAAATATTCCCTACTGGGAAGGTATAGAAATATTTTATGGTATCTGCCACTTACAGATGGAAAATTGGTTTTCCCAGAACCATGTATTTTTCCTAGTACTTTTTAAATTCATTTTTATTTTATTTATTTATTTATTTATTTATTTATTTATTTATTTATGTATTTATTTTTGTTTTAGAGAGAGAGAGTGAGCAGGGGACAGAGGCAGAGGGAGAGAGACAGAGAATCTTAAGCAGGCTCCACGCTCGGTGTGGAGCACGGAGCCCGACGCAGGGTTTGATCCCACCATCCTGGGATCATGACCCGAGCCGCAATCGAGAGTTGGATGACTGAGCCAAAGTCACCCCTTTACCACTACTTTTTAATGCCATCCCTGACACATATCTGACCTATCTATTAATCTATCTATTACCTATGTACCTATCATCTATCTGTGTTTTACATTGTTTCAGGAGTCTAATTTTCTCACTCTCTCTTGAAAGCACAGTAAAATAAAATAATAAAGTTTGATATGAACCTTGACATTTCATAGCACAGCTCTCCCTTGTTCTTCAGATATCTTAGTTATTTTTTGTTCTTTGCTCTTCCATCTATATTTGATTTATTTTTGAATTATTTTATTTAAAAAATTTTTAATGTTTATTTATCTTTGAGGGCAAGAGAGAGAGAGAGAGAGAGAGAGAGACAGACAGACAGACAGAGTGGGGCAGAGAGGGAGACCCAGAATCCAAAGCAGGCTCCAGGCTCTGAGGTGTCAGCACAGAGCCCGAGTGGGGGTGGAACCCACGAACCAGGAGATCATGACCTGTGCTGATGTTGGACGCTTAACCAACTGAGCCACCCAGGCACTCCTCTTCCATCTATAGCTTGTCAGTGAATGAGCTTGTCAGGACCTGGGTGGGGAGGAGACATGTTTTGGAATTTATACTGGGATTGCATTGAAACTGTGAGTCAGTTTGGGGAAGGACTGACATATTTATTACATTGAATATTGAGCTCAAAGGAGTTGTATGAGATATTTTAATGAAAGAAGCCAAATCACACATACTCTGACCCTGTTTTCACAAAAGAAAGAAAAGTAGCCCTAACGTGTGTGTGTGTGTGTGTGTGTGTTTCTTTCTGGGAATCACTGCCTGACAAGTAGGATTTCCCAGCCCCACTATGTGATTCTAAAGACTTTCCAGTTCCCAACCCAGGAAACCTCGGGTTGTAGGGATCCCCCATGTCAGGGAGAGGGAAAAGGCTCTCTAGTGGCAAGGTTCTGTTTTGGTCTTTTACCTTTCCATCCAAACAAAGAGATCCTGAAGGATGCCACCTGTGGCCCGAAAAGCAGCTTTAGGTAGAAACATCCCTCTCTTTTCTGGGCCCAAAGCAGATGGCAGCTTTCATTCTTCCGTAATGAAGGATATTGATCTCCGTTCATTTCCCCTGACAATAACCACTTTCTGAGGGTGCTGAATTTCTGCTTGCACATAATAAATGCTCAATAAATATTTATTGAAGAAAGTAATATGGCTCAAAGTATGCAAAATGTAGCAGACATTCCTTAAAAATCCCTGGCACATGGATGAGTTTACTCTGCATGCCGACAACAAGTACTCAATAAATATTTATTGAAATAAATACAGAAGAAAGTATTCTCATCTACACAAGCTGTAAGAGATAATGCTTAAAAATCTGTGGTATGTCGATACCTCAGTTTCAATGTTAATGGAGATTTTACCTTTTTTTTTTTCTTTCTGACATTTCTTTCAGTTTTTGTGACGGAAAAAACACATCATCACCTTTCATCAAAATCTCTCATCTTCACTATATCGAACTCCTTAAGAATGATATACCTTAATCTGAAAGTGTAATACGCATCCTGTTTTACTTTATTTGAGCTTTGATGTGTTTCCTACATTAACATAAGTAGCGTTTCTTGCCTTGATACTTCCCAAACACAAACTGCCTTCTCAAGTTATAGAACTTCTTCTTAAAGTTATTTTTTAGAGTTAAATCCACGTTTTACTTAATTTCTTGTTTCAAATTTTTATTTAGATTCTAACTTAGCATGTAGTGTAACATTGGTGTCATGAGTAGAAGTTAGTGATTCATCACTTACATACAACACCCAGTGCTCATCACAAGGGCCCTCCTTCATACCCATCACCCATTTAGCCCACCCCTGCCCATCTCCCTCCAACAACCTTCAGTTTGTTCTTTATAGTTAAGGGTCTCTGGGGGCACCGGGGTGGCTCATTCCATTAAGCGTCCATCTCTTGGTCTCAGCTCAGGTCATGATCTCACAGTTCACGGGTTCGAGGCCCATATGGGGCTCTGCTGACAGCATGTAGCCTGCTTGGCATTCTGTCTCCCTCTGTTTCTTCCCCTCCCCCCACTCATGCACATGCACTTGCTTGCTGTCTCGCCCTCTCTCTCAAAATAAATAAATAAATAAATAAATAAATAAACTTAAAAAAAAAGAGTCTCTTGTGGTTTGCTTCCCTCTTTTTTTCCCCCTTCCCCTACGTTCATCTGTTTTGTTTCTTAAATTCCACGTAAGATTTATGATAGTACCAGAGATGTTTCTCGAATGCCCTACAGAATGCAACTTCATTAAGGGCTAATTTGGGCTCAGAAACACCACCTCCCCGACACCATCCTCCAAAAGTAGCATCAAGTGGAAACTCTCTGAATACCCAGTGTTTCATCTCACTGAGCAGTAGACGGAAGAACATTGCTGCTGCTCCGATGATTTTAGGTAGAAAATCAGCTTAACCCATGTGTTTTGATGAAATTTTAATTGTAGTCAATTTGGTGATAGGTGAAACAATTGTAATTAGAGTTTTCTGTGACACCAAGTGGTACCTACTTCCTCTCTATTGTTATATAATTGTTAGATAATGTTATTATTTTCCAGATGGTTGAGCCTCGCTGCAGACCTTCCAAGGGTGGGACAAAAAGACACGAACCTTCAACAGTGGCCTGTGGGTCTTACTTATACTAACATGAGAATATCATTGCCCAGCGCTCATTGCATAAAACCCTAAGTTGAAACTATAATATTTGCTAAGTAAATACTTAAGTAAAAAAAACAATCTGGACACTCTTACTTCTTAGTTTTCATTTATGGTAATGAATATGTGATTAAAAACACATTAGGAGATTAGAGAAATAATTTCTTAAATATTTCTTGATTATTATGAGTTTGCTTTCCTGTAATCTAAATTTTCCAGGTGAATGTATGCTTTTTTTTTAAGTTCAATACCTATTTTGGATGGAACTGTGAGATGGGAAATAGATTGAGAATATGATTTTAACTCCAGTCAAACCACGGAAAATGTAGAATTTAGGACAATCCAATAACCATTATTAAACATTATCTGAATTACTTCATTTTCATTTTCAGTTGAATTATATCTTCTTTCCATTTCCTTTAGTTTTTCTTTCTAGCAACCTTCAAAACTTACTTGATAGCAACTCTTATTTTAACAATAGCTTGATTTTTACTGCTGTCATAATTCTGAAGAAAGGAAACTGTAAATATAAAGGTTTAAAAGATTATTAATGAATTTCTTTTACATAGATTAGTCATAGAGCCAGGATCATAGTCAGATTCCAGATATACTCAAATATATGTGGAATATCCAAAGCAAAGATAATATTTTTGTATTGCCTTTAATTAGCGTGCTTGTGTGTGTGTGTGTGTGTGTGTGCGCGCGCGTGTGTGTGTATTTGTGGGAAGCATAGAGAGCTATTAGTATGAATCCAAATAGAAGAAAATCAATCCAATTTGAATCCAAATAGAAGAAAATCTTAATCTATTCAACATCCAAATATGTATAGAACACATACTGTGTTCCCCTGCTTTAGTGGGAAAGACTGAAAATAAATTTATATTTTAAAAATACAGTGTGGCAAGTGCCACATTGGAGACTGGAAAACAAAAGAAGACCAGATGGAAAGGGTACCAGTAAAACCACATTTCATATATCCAAACTCATTTCAAGACTAACATTGATCACTGGATTCATGACAATAGCCACACTTGGGAAGACATTGCCAGTGGGAAGTGGTGATACAGGTCAAGTAAACCTGGTAACTGCAAGTTGTGTTTTCCTAATTTCAGACATATTTTTTAAAAGACTTTTGCAGTGGGGGGTCTGGGCAAGGTGGGGGAAACATTCCCAGTAACAAGTCAGGTGCCCATCCTTTCAACCACATTAAACAGAGTAGAGTTTGAATCGGTCAGAAGGTGTCCAGGGGACCTCTGAGTTGATTAAAAAAAAAAAAAAAAAAAGATTAAAAAACTGGTAGAAATAGTTTTGTCCCCTTAAGGTGGTTTTTTTCATGACTCCCAGTAATAGAAATTTTCTGTAGTTGTTAAAGAATCATTAAAAAGCCGTTTCTTCATCAATTAAAATCTTGCTGCCAGATTGTATGACATTTTGTGAACCAGCTTTAATTTGTTTTGCATTGTTCCGGGAGGTGAGATGAGATTACAAGGACTTGTGTGCAGTCGAGGGATGTATTTTACTCTTACTTCTCATGGTCCCTTTCTGGTAATTCAAATATAACGGCATGATCTTGATTAGTTGAGCTTTCTACCTCAGCATTTTCAGATGGTACTTCATAAAATTTTCCCTACAATTAAAAATGCAATTAAAATGGATTATCTAAATCAAAGTCAATCTTTAATTACTGCATACTATCTAGATCCTTATTTCACGATAGAACAGATAAAATTCTAACAATTGTGGCGCTAATGCTTTCATTATTAAAAACATAATATTACCAGTCTTTTGAGGCTCATCTCATTTCCTATCAGGTCCTTTTTTAGGTTGTCATCGAGAAGTCCGCTTCCTTTAACAACCATGCCTACTCAGTCCCGAGCAGGTCTTGATATGCTTCGCCTAAGAAAAATTAAATGATAACCAACTTCACCTAATTAATCCAAGTCCATCGTGTAAAAGGAGTGAATGCCTCAATACTGAACTTGCCCTAGTTCTTTTTTGCTTTTACTTGTTTTCCCCAGTGTTAGCTATTGCAAAAAAAATTTTTTTTCAGAAAATTTTTAAAAAGAAAGGAAATGTTTGGTGATCATACTTGCTATGACATCACATCTTTACTTGCTAAGTTTTGCATTGTTTTCTAAACCGTGTCGATGTGCATGCATCATTTCCCACGTACGCTTTGCCTTCGAATTTTTTTCAGGGGCATTAAAAGCGGACGGTGCAGGGGCGCCTGGGTGGCTCAGTCGATTAAGCATCCGACTTCGGCTCAGGTCATGATCTCTCGGTCCGTGAGTTCGAGCCCCGCGTCAGGCTCTGTGCCGACAGCTCAGAGCCTGGAGCCTGTTTCAGAGTCTGTGTCTCCCTCTCTCTCTGACCCTCCCCCGTTCATGCTGTCTCTCCTTGTCTCAAAAATAAATAAACGTTAAAAAAAAATTAAAAAGAAAAAGTGGACGGTGCAGTGAAAACTCTCAGAGTTGAAAACTCAAAAGCCCTAGTTTCAGCGTTTCATACCATGTACTGGTTGTGTGACCTTGGAAAAGTTCTCCAAGCTGTGTGGTTGTCTATTTCCTCGTCTGTGATGAGAGGCTGACAAAAGTACATACGTGAAGGCTTTGTGGTAAAACTAAGAAATGGTGGGTATAAAGTTCCTGTTACATAGTAGGTGCTCAGAAAAGAGTGGCTATTTCTATTATATCAGAAATAGTTTCCATGTTACTATGCAACCTTTCTGACTATAAAGATAACATCTTAAGCTAGGAGTCTATACATATTATACAATCAAAAAATCTTAATTGGTGGAATCCAAACTTGAATATGTTGGTATTTTTCCAATCTTGCATTATTTGCATATCTAACAGTAGTTACCACTATTTGAAGGCATCTCACCGATACCTGATGGTAAGTACATATAATCCTAAAATGTTTTTATACAACACCTAATAAGATATGGTATTACATCAGTCTTTTTATAAAATCAGTTAAACTAAAATAGCCTTCATCTTCTGACCACGTAAACTCCATGAAAACATTGATTCAGATTGACTTATTAACATATCAAAGTAAATAGTCAAGAAATTAGATATTGCCATTGCATTTAACAAAAGACCAAATGCTTTTGAAGAGCAGAGAAACAATTTCTAGACCCACGTATCAGTGGAAACCCTAACTGTTCCGTGACACAGAGAAGGCTTACTTAGCAATATGGAAATTCTGAAACATCCTGTTATGTTGAGGATGAAAAATGTAGTAACCTGTGGGTGACATAACTTGAGTAAAAAACTAAATGAGGAAGTACCCGGAAGATATTGAGAGAATTGATCTAGTTCAGCGTGGGGTGAGAATGACATAGTGTATATGTATATTTTCAAAGGTGAACATATTGATGTGGCAAAGACCAAGCTGGACGTGCAGAGGAAACTGTTGACAGTGAAGCTAAGAACAACAATTAGGATTTATCAGTGCTAGAATTACGCAGCCTACAAAATGATAATTGGGTCAAGTTTATGATGCCATTACATTTATGGGTAGCCATTCTCTAGATCAAAGAGTTAATAGCATCTTCTCCACACTGCAATTCTCTATAGACAGCTTCAACTTGAGTTAAAGAAATAAGTGTAACATCATTGTTATTCTTTTTATTGTGGAAGAAAAATAGGTTCTCTAAGGATTACTGCCTTTTGTATCATGATGAAGCTTAAAGAAAATGAACAGCTCTTTCAAAATGTCTTACAGATTGACATTTTCGTTCTCATGCTTCCCTTGGAGATTAAATATTATAAAAATCCAATAGCCAGATGTATTTTATAATGTCACCAAATGCAGTCTAAATATCAAATTCAATGTTAGGTCTTTTGAATTCATGGAACAAGTCCAGATGCAATATTCTTTTGCCAGAAAGAACAGCCAATAATCAATAAGACAGTATAAAACTATAGGGCCTCTGAGTACATGGGTAATACGTAATACCTAAAAATATAAAAAAGACTGTTTTGTTTTATATATGTTATAAGCATACAGCATTATAATTTGACATGTGAAGTGTAGTTTATATACTACCAAATGATTACCCCCCAAAAGTCTACTTACCATCCATCGACCTTACAGTTGACCCCTTCTTTTCAAAAAGACTCAATTTGATTCTTTTAAAATAATCAATTTGGGGAAGACAAAGACATTTTATAAATTACAAAAATGTTTGAGTAGTAGTTAATGCATAAATTTCTAATTTCTAATTCAATTTCAGAGGAAATTAATGCACAAATTATAATGTGCTGCCTATGTTATAGGAGACATACCCTTGATTTCTAAAATGAAAACACACATATGTACTTGTTGAAATGACCCAAACGTAGTTCATCATTGTTTTCTTTGGTTACTTTTTGTGATCTGAGTTTGTTTATTCTGTCGCCTACCATATCTTAAGTCAGTGTTTCTGGAAGGATCTTTTTTGTTATACTTTTTCTTTCTACATAGGAGTATTTTTTTTATTAGTAAGATTTTATTTGAAAAGTTTTACATAGTCAAACATTGACAGTTTCATTAAAATTAGTATGCTTTTCTATCAGGACTCCTTGGAGTCAATAGGCTTAGTCAACAGGCTAAGAGGAAGAGTGAGTGACTCTTCCCCAAATCTGTTATTTTATTTTATTAGTGTGAACTAACATAGAATATAATGACAAAAAATAACGGGGTGCCTGGCTGGCTCAGTCGGTAAAGCATACAACTGCTGATCTCAGGATTGTAGGTTTGAGCCCCACGCTGGCTGTAGAGATTACTTAAAAATAAAATCTTCAAAAACAAAAACATGCCACAAAATGAATTCCTAATTTATGTAAAGCTTTCCACTCAGGATGCCCAAGCTGTAAGCACGATGTGTTTTGAGTACCGATCGATCGATCATACAGGCAAGACCTAAAGATGTCCGAGTCTTTCATAAGCAGCGCCCTCTGTCTGCATCTGCTCAATAGGCGCCTTCTAATTTCTCATACTGGTGGTTCAGTTCACTGATTCTCCTTACCTGTTTTGATGATCACATTTAGGTCTTCACAGAAAGAGAAAAGAGCCTTCTGTTGATTTGTTTCCTTGTTTGCTTATTTTAGTGAAGTCAGAATTTTCTATAATAAGGTTTACATGTAACGGAACCTTGGATGGCCTCCTCTGAGTTTCGTTATTCACTTTACTGCTCACCTGACCAGGATGCATATTTCTTTGTTGAGGATTCAGGTCAGGCGCTACCCAGCATTCCTTAGCAAACTACCCCAGCCGAGACCTACTGTGGACACATACAGCCATTTTGGAAGATGTGGTCAATCCCTTCTCTCTCATGAAGCTAAAATGAGATTGGAGCTTTTCTAAAGCCATTGTTACTGGGAAACTGATTTTTTCATTAAAGAGTTATAGAATCCAATATATTTTAAAAGGAAATGCTATCTCTTAAGATAAATACAGCCTGGCTTGGCATAGGTAGTGCAAAATATTCTCCTCTGCTGCTTCCAACACTTTTAAAGCTTCAATTCTGATGGACGCTGGCCGTAGATAGAAATTAAATTTCTCATTTAATTATTTATTTATTTATTTTTAAGTAAGCGCTACACGCAACGTGGGGCTTAAACTCACGACCTTGAGATCAGGAGTTGCATGCCCTACCGACTGAGCCAGCCAGCCACCTCAAATGTAATTTTATTTTGTTTTGTTAAATAAGCTCTTCTAAGCTGAATTTTAAATGATGCTGTTGGGTGGGCCATTCTAAGAAGAGACCGAGTGTTTCCCAGAACTTGTTTCTAACGATCTTTCAGCTTATGTTACAATACCCTTATTCTAGATTTAGATTATTTCCTGGCATTTACCCTGCAATTCCTGAGACTGTTTTAAGCCTCATTAAAAAATGTACACCCAGGCAAGAAGAAATGATGTCATTACCTGGCCCTTCAGATACCACCCACTGTGATTTCAGATTGCTGTGCCCTGGCTTTGCTTTTGCTCCCGTCACTGCTGCTCCACTCGTTAGCATCAGGCTCCAGGAAGGCAGACCTTCAGTTCTGACCAGTGCCCTCCCAACCTGTTGCATTTGCCCCAAGCATATTGGTTTGTTGTAGAAAAAGAAAAAAATTTCAAGCTAACGTTACTCTTCAGGAAAGCTTAACTTCTTCATCACTTGTGCTACGATGAGAAGAGGAAGTTGTTTCAATATTTGCCTTTTGATATTTTATGATTCGGTTCCCTGCAGAACACCCCTACCACAGACTTCCCCGTAAATAAGGTGACCATAAAATGTATTATCCAAATGGGAGGACTTTGGAGAATGAATGGGATGTCAGTGATGTTTATACCTGGACAAAGCCAGGACTCTGTCAGGCACCTTGGGACTTATCATCAGCCTACTTTAATACATAGGTAGTAAATACCAGAGTCACAAAGTCCTAGTCAGCGAACAAGGGCTGTGGCACTCAGTATAAATTCATGTCCTAAATAAAGATACATGGGGAGCTCAGAGAAAATTTAAGTAGGAACACATTGGGTTTATGTGAGTATCCCAAGTATTTGCCTTACTGTCCATCTGACCCTAACTCATCTTCCTGATGTACCTCCTTACTCATACTTTGTTTTTGTCACACTCATGGAGGTCTCCAGTTGAAAGACAGGTCGAAGCACTTGTACTGGGATGCATAGAATAGAATAGAATAGAATAGAATAGAATGCACACGTTTCTCACAATCTGAAGTGAGATCTAATAGTAGACCTATTGAGTTCTGGGGGACTCCGGCAGTCTATTGCTACCTGTAACTTGACTCATGTCTTTGACAGATGCCAAAGACTGGCTTAATCTGAATTAATAGTAGCGTGTTTCCTCATAACTGGGGAATAAGTGGCTGAGAACCATAAGCTGAGAGCGTTACCAACCTTTTGAATTTTACTGCCTTTACCCACGTAAAGGAAATAAGGCAATCTACTCTCAGATACTTTATTTGACTGGTAAAAACATGGTCTTTCATTTGCTTCCCAAGCAAGCCTCCATCCGTCATAAGCTCATCACCATTCCTGCTGGTTGTTCCATTGGAAATGTGGTTTGCCTGAGGCTGCATGATGCATATTGCATCTAGATTGGATCTAGAAGGAAAAACTTTATCCTCTTGTATGCATCTTTCTGATAACAAAAACCTTTGTTTCAAATTTTCTCTCTCTCCATGAAAGCTTTCCCCCACACCCCGCTACAGTTGTGAAATACGAAGTTCTGATACATCAGATCAGATGGATCTTTGGCAGAGATAAAAACCGCAAAGTTATATGCCTAAATAAAGGAACCTGAGAGAGGCAGAACGTATGAATGGTCATGTGTTTGCACTAGACATAAATGTATCCCAGTTGATGTGCTGGATTTGGAAAATCTGAATGAAGTACGATAGAGTAGGTGGAACAATTTCTTTTCTTCTGGTCAGGTATGATATGCGCCCCTGACTGCTGTTGGCTTTTCGCTCTCATAGATTGGGGTGAATGTGAAGTCGCTTTGCCCCAGTTATTGTTCTGAATTCAATTTTCAGGCCTATGTTAATTATTAGAAAATCAAAATAGCACTTAAAATACAGTAATCACATCATGTTTCCCTCCATCCCAATTTTGAACTGAACTGGTTGGCACTATTCAGATCAAGGTCAACTGCAGTTTTTGGAATAGTAGAACATATCCTCAGAGTGCTGCACATCATCTCCATCTTTAGAATGAGACAGCCACTCCCCTTTATTTTCTGTCTGTACAGGTTTTAGTGGGCTTTTGAAGACATTCATGGTTTCACGTGTCCAGACGTGGCCTTTAATGGAAAATCGCTTTTTCTCACCATCATTGTTTTTTAAGCAAAATACAAAATCCCTTAAAACTTTTATTGTATTCCATGTAATTTAGTGATTTGCACATTGCCTGAAATCAAGAATATGCGAACTCGTCAGGTTCCTCTATTTGAAATCCTAGGTAGGTACCTGTGCTTGAAAAGGAGGGGGGAAATGCAATATTATGGCTGTGCATTTCAGAAAACAGGTAATGAAATGGGAGGATTCTGAAAGATGTCTTTATCATCCCACATTAAGTCCTAAGTGACATTGAACCTCTTTAATCTGGATGTACTCGTGAAAAATGATCTATAAATTGGATTTTTAGAAAAATGATTTAATCTTCTCAGCAAAATCAGTGTTTTAAAGGCTCATCAAATGAATATCCTTGGAAAACAAATACTCACCCCTTACTTTATTGGTCTTATGTACTGTTTATAACTCTAGGTTGCTTATGTGAAATATATCTCTTCCTTGTCAACACTTCTGTCTAGGGAAGCTCACCAAGTCTCATGGCATTAAATCACATCATCCTATTGTTGACGCCTGGAGTTAGAGTCCCTGAATTCTACCCTGACTAACAGTGTTTGTTTATTACTACCTTCGTGCCTACTGAACTTCACAGATCTCACATGTTGAAGTGGGAGTTTCCATATCATTCCCAGAGGAACACTGTCCATCTGGTTGCCCAGGAAAAACCTGGGAGATAGTTGTGATTTCTTCTTTTGTCTCTTACTTCTCTCTTGGACTGGTACAATAGCCTCCTGGCTGGTCTGCCGAATGTTCCTGTCCTTTTCTTACTGTGTATTCTTCACCTGTCAGCAAAGGCACACTTCTTGATACATAGAAAAATCATATTGCCCCCGTGTTAAAATGAAAGAACAAAAGGCCTACTTGTTAACAAATGCAGCCAATAAACAGGAAAATACAGACACTGTGTTAAAACTTTGGTGGTTACCACTAAATCTATCTAAATGTCCATTGAAATTGTTTCAGAGAACAGAGTATCAGTGCTATCATCTTGATAAGCTAAATGTGCATATGGTAGATAGATATAGACATGAGTAGAGTTGTGATGGAGATACTGGAATAATATTTCTACAGATGGAAAAGAAATGAGAGAGAACTAATATATTCATCTTTCATTGAAAGACTTCACTTGACACTATGGAATCATCATGTACCATTTCTCACAAACAGAAACTTGAAGAAATGGAAATTCTACGACAGTGAGAAGAAAATTACAAGATGATTCTAAAGTATTTTTTTGTGCCAAAACCTAATGAATGGCTCAAACAATGAAGACCCAGGAAAGGGACAAAAGTCTGTCTGAAAGGGCTGCTGTTGGCCAAATCTAGGAAATATGAGTATAACAATGACAATAAGGAGTTGTAACCTGTTAATTAAAATAAGAACACATGATCCTAAGCTGACAATGAGTAAACAAACGTAAACGTATACATGTATTGGTACATAGACCAGATAAGGGAGACAGGAAAGCTCTTTTCTACAGTAGAATGCCAGTTAATAAGTGTAGAAGGAATAAAATGAGTCACCATTTTTATGAGGAATAAAATAAAAGTCACCATTTTTAAATCATTATAGCAATAACTGATCCATAGAGCATATGTAAAAATTAGCTGCATACTAAGAGAGAAAGTCACTTGTAATTCTAATAAGAACATTTGTATCAACCGTATCTAATTTGAGTACAATAATAAGTTTAGAAGTTAATGAGAATATTAGAGATGCAATTTTTTAAAAAAGAAGTAATACCAGTATATAGAAGAGGAGAGGAGAGGAAAGGAGAGGAGGCAGGAAGGCAGAAAGCAAGCAAGGAAGCAAGCAAGAAAGAAAGAAAGAAAAAGAGAAAGAAAACAAAGAAGATATAAAAGGAAGGAAGGGAAGATTCCATTTGACTTATTTATAATGTTTTTATTTATAGTGGCATAATTTTACCTAATTTGAGTGAAGTGTACAAAATTCATCTCCCTTTATGTCTCTTTACCTTACACTATTTTTATATAAGTGTCTTAAATATCTTCTCTACATTAATTTAGAACCATATCAGTGTGATAATTTTTGCTTCAGTTGCCAAATATATTTGTAAAACTCAAGAGAAGAAGAAAAGATGGTATATTTACCTGTATTTTTGCTTGCTGTGTTCTTTCTTCCTTTCTGATGTCCCAAATCACCTTCTTTTACTTACTTATCTATATTATTTTTTTGGAGAACTTCCTTCAGCCATTCTAGGGTAAGTTTCTGGTGACATAGTCTCTTCTTTTCCTTTATGTGAGAGAGTCTTGATTTTTCCATTTATTCCTGAAGGAATTACTGGATTCATTACTGGATACAGGATTCTGACTTGACTCTTCTTTTCTTTCAATATTTGAAAAATGCTGTCACTTTTCTATGGTCTTTATGATTTCCTTATCAGAAATCCTCTGTCATTTGAATTGTTTTTCCTGTATAGATAAGGTTTTGTTTCTCTCTGGTTGCTTTCAAGATTTCTTCTTTGTAGTTTAAAATTTTTCAACTCTGACGTTTCTTGTGGTGGATTTCTTTAGGTTTATCTTGTTTGGGGTTTGTGTGAGTTTTTCTTGAATCTGTGATCTTATATATCTTGCCAAAAATCAAGACATTTTCAACCATTATTCTTCACGTACATGTCTATATTTGCCCTTTATCTCCTTCCAGGAGTCCATTGAAATGGGTGGTAGATATTTTGTTACAGTTCCCCGGGTCCCTAAGGCTTTCTCAGTTGTTTTTTTTTCCAGTCTATTTTCTCTTTGTTATTCCTATTAAGTTCTCTTATTCTATCTTCTAGTTCAATCCTTCTTTCCTCTGTCTCTTCCAGTCTGCTGCTGAGCCCTTCCAGTTTTTATTCTAGTTATTTTACTTTACAGAAATTACCTTTAGCTCTTAATACTTCCAATTCATTGCTCAGATTTTCTATGTCTTTGCTGAGATGATCTCTCTTTTTCTTTGTTTCAAATGTGTTTGTAATTACTCATTGAAGCAATCTCATGATTGCTGCCCTAGCATCTTTTGCAGATAATTCTAACATCCCTGTCATCCTGATGTTGACATCCATTGGTTGTCTTCTTTGTCTCCATTTGAAACCTTTTTGGTTCTTGGTACAATGAGTGATTGCTTTTTGATATCTGAGAATTTTACATACTATGTCCTGAGAAGCTGGATTTCATTTAAGCCTTCTGTTTCTGCTGGCTTCCTTTGACATCGCTCCATTTGTGCAAGGGAGGGGTACTGCCTCATTACTGCCAGCTGTGGGTGTAAGTACAGGTCCTCACTCCTCCCGAGTTAACACTACGTCACTGCTGGGCACAACAGAGGTCCCAGCTCCCCAGTAGGCCTCCACTCTCTGTCCGGTAGAAGTGTCTTGTTACTGCTTCCTGCAGAGTCTCCCCTGACTCAAGGTAGGAGGGTCGTTACTACCCGGTAGGGATCAAAGATTCAGCTCCCTACTTACCCTTCTCTGACTGTACCTGCTGTACCTGCTGGGGCAGGGGACTTGAGGCAACTACGTGGATAGGGTGAACTTCTGGGCTTCCCATTCAGCCTTTCCTAGTGAGGTGGGGAGGGGCCACAGGTGCTCTCTACGGTGTTGCCTTGAGTAGGAGAGTTGCTCTCAGCAGTTATCTCACTTGCTAGGCTGCCTCTTTCCTGGCCCTTTGGATAAGGAGTAATTTTTGTTGGAGCTTTGCACCTGTATCTATTGGTGTTTCTGGGTTTCTGGCTGCAGCTGTTTTGAGGGAAAAGAAAACCCAGGGAACTCGCTACTGTGTTCTTCCTTGTGTATCAAGATTTTAAGCTTCCTTCATTCCTCTGCCCTTCAGAATATTCTTCCGTTTGTTTCATGTATTACGTCCAGAGTTTTCAGTTATACTTAGTGGCAGGAATAGAAAAAAATATATTCAGTCCATATTTCTGGAGCTAGGAAAGCGTACATTTCTTGAAGGGCATATGTCTTTAAAACGATGAATACATTTACCTGGTGACAGTATTATGATAGTAAGTATTTTTTTAAATAAGATATATTTTGTTGATTCGTATTTCATAATGATTCTAAACCTCATCATAGAATACTTCAACTGAGAAAACTTGCGGATTTATGTAATCTAATTTTATCACTCTGAATTTTTTTTTTGCTTCTCTAATAGCAGCGATATCATTTTCTACATTCATTTATTCGTTCAATTTATTTAGTTATTACTATTCTTGGTACCTGGAATATATCAATGAGATAATAATTCCTACACTAAGGAGCTTATGTGTGTGGAGGGGTTGGATAGGACAGACAATAAAAAGTAAAGCTAATAAAGAGATGTGTTTCACCTATTTTTGTAGGTAATATACTATGGAATTTGTGAAAAAGAGTATGCAACGTAGGGAGAATCTGAAGTACAGGGATAGATTGCAATTTTATTTTATTTTTATTTTATTTTATTTTATGTTAATTTATTTTGAGAGAGAATGCATACGCAAGTGGGGGAGGCACAGAGAGGGAAGGAGAGACAAAATCCCAAGCAGGCTCCACACTGCCAGCACAGAGCCTGCCTGGGGCTCCAGCTCCTAAACTGCAAGATCATGACCTGAGCCAAAATCAAGACTCGGACACTTAGTGAGCCATCCAGGTGCCCCTATGTTATTTTACTTAAACAAATTTTTTTAACATTTATTTATTTTTGAGAGAAACAGAGCATGAGTGGGAGAGGGGCAGAGAGAGAGGGAGACCCAGAATCAAAAGCAGGCTCCAGGCTCTGAGCTGTCAGCCCAGAGCCCAACGTGGGGCTTGAACTCATGAGTGGTGAGGTCATGACCTGAGCTGAAGTCGGATGCCCAACCAACCGAGCCACCCAGGCGCCCTGATTTTATTTTATTTTTAAATGTTTGTTTATTTTTGAGAGAGAGAAAGCACGTGAGTGGGAGAGGGGCAGAGAGAGGGGGTACAGAGGATCCAAAGTGGGCTCTATGCTGACAGCAGTGGCAGTGAGTCTGATGTGGGGCTTGAATTCATGAACCGTGAGATTATGACCTGAGTCAAAGTCAACACTCAACCGACTGAGCGACCCAGGTGCCTGGATAGATTGCAATTTTAAATAGTGGAGTCACATTGGGATTTGTTGAGAATATAAGATTTGACTAAGAGCTGGAGGAAGGAATGAGAGTTAGCAAAGGAAGATTGAAGAAAGAACATTAGAGCAGAAGAAACAGCTTTGCCCTCTATGCTGAAAATGGAAGCCAGGACAGTGTCTTGAGCACAGGACTGACAGCCCCCGCTCTACGTTTTCCACAGGCTCGTTCTGGCTAGACTGTTGAGAATAGACTCTTCTGAGAGGAGACCAGTTAGGGAGGCTGTTGCAGAAATCCAGGTGAGATATTACGGTAACTGAAACCAGAGTAGTATCAATGAAAGTGGTGAGCAGTGGTCATTAGGTTTGGGATATATCTTGAAATTAGACCTGACAGGACTTTCAGACCAATTACATATGCAGTGTGAGGGAAAGAGAGTTATCAAGGATGACTCCAAGAGTTTGGGTTGGAACCATCTAGAAGAATGGAGATGCTGTCAACTGACAAGCTGGCGGCAAGAGGGTTTGTATCTGGAAATCAGGGGTTCCATGTCAAATGTGTTGCATTTCAGATGACCACGAGACATGCAAATGAAGACACTGCCAGGCTGCCGGAGAAGGGAGACTGGAATTTGAGGGTCTATGGGCTGGGCCCTGGGGTGTGCTGAATCTACAAAGTAAGGGAAGAAGTGGAAAAGATGGGACTAGAGAGGTAGGAGGAAAGCCCACGTAAGTGTGGCAAGCCAAGTAAAGGAGTGGAAGCCAACCAGAAGCCAGGTAAAGAAGGCACAGCCGTGAGGAGGAAGTGATACACTGTGGTCAGTGCTGCTGGCGGCTCCAGGAAAGTGAGAAGGAAGAATCGGTCATTGAATTTAGCATCGTGGAGGTCATCCAACCTTGACAATAGCAGTTTGGTTGCACCGGTGCCAGGGTAGGAGAGTGATTTAAATATGTTTAGGAGGGAAAGGGCAAAGATGAATTGGATTCAATAAGTATAGGCAGTGCTTTCTAGGGGAGCAAAGGAGAGGAAAAGAAATGAGTAGTCGCTAGTACAGGAAAGATAATTGTGTGTGTGTGTGTGTGTGTTTGATAAAAGAGATGAGACAGTATTTTTGTATTGTTATGTAAATGATAGAGCAGAGGCAAAATGACATGTAGGAGATAAAGGGGAAGTTGCTGAGTGATGTCCCTCACTAGGAAAAAGGAGATGTTTTGTAGTGCCGAAAGAGAGCTATTGGATTTGACCAAAAGTACAGCTAGCTATGATAACAGACAAAAAATGCAAAGTGTTTGAGTATAGATGGTGGTAGGTAGATATATGTGTTAATGGGGGTGTCTGGAAGCTGTCTTCTTATGTTTTAATTATCTCAGAAAAGTGAAAAGCAGGGACACTGGCCGAGAGTAAAGAGGAGAGAAGAGGTGTTAGGTGTTTGGAGAGAAGAATGAAAAAGACATTTGGAGAATGAGAGAATAATTAACTAGAGACTCAGAAGAAAATTATCAAGACAGTATAAATGACTCTCTTGGGGTTCAAAATCATGAATTTAAATGAGTCCAGGCAACATGGTTGATTTCGTTTCTGAACAGCTATTAATTGCCAAAAAATTTTAATGAGTTAAATTCTGCCTCACCTATTTTCCCTACTTCTGTTCTCTGCAGATACACAGGAAATGTTTAATTCACTTTTTTTTCTTTCATTTCAGCCCAGCAAATAGTTGGAAATCATTATTATGAGCCTTCCCCTGCCTATTCTTTCCTAGACTAAACTTAAATTTCCTTCTCCGGCATGTATACATATTCAGACCCTTCAGTTCCCTGAAGATATGCTTCTCATTACTAAAATATATCCTAAGATGTAGATCACACTAACTATCTACACCTCCTCATTCATATTGGGCATAAGCACCTGATCTTTCTAGTCTTGGAACGACTATTTGGTTAAGCTGAACACTGTATGTGTAAATATGACAAATTACTTTGCATATAATGGTAGTGTTGTATGCCACAATTTTCTGTGCTTTGGTCCAAGGAAATGATCAAGTTACTCCTACAAATCAAAGCCATTGGAACTTCATCAGGAGACAGTGGAGAGTATATTCTGTGTATCAAGGGAACTGGGTCCCTACGCCAGCTCAGTTCAGTCCGGTAAATGGCTTTGAGCAAGTGACCTTTCTCCTCTGAGGCTCTGTTTCCTCATTCCTGTGACTCCTGTCACCAGATGTCACCATGATCGCTCTGCACTGTGCATTTTCCACTGTTTTCTTGGTCCCTTCACCTCCGTCGTGTTGATGCCACTAGAACAGGACATGTCAAACTCAACTAACTCTAGGAGAGTTGGTTCTTTTCTCAGCTTGGAGATGTCCTCATGCTCCCCCTTTCCCCATAGCATGTCTATCTGGATATGACAGGTGCAAAAATAGTTTTAGTTTCTAGAGTGCCTACTTTCATATCATGGGTGAATTTGAATCTGTCCTCAGATGGCTTACACCAACTTTTGGAAACTTTCTTTATTACAGCTTGTCAAAATACATGACTACACTTCTGCAGAAATTAGTTTCGTTCTGCATGTTTCTTCTTTAGCAGTAAGCATCAAATGTAACCCAGGAGCGAAGAAGCGATTGATATGTAGACATTGATGGATAGTTTCAATAATACTCAAATAATATTTCTAAGTTTTAAAAATAAACAACATGTCTAATACTCACTATCCTAACATGATTCTTATCCAAGACCAGTAAGATGTGCTGGCTATTTTACGAATAATGGAAGTAGGACTTTATTTTGCTGCAGTCTGCTGACGTATATTTGACATAATTACAAAATAAAGTTCTCAGTGTCATTGTTTTTAAAATATACTCAGATAAAAGAGAAGAGATGAATCAACAACATGGGGTAAGAATAATCCCTGTGGTTAGAATATAGCCCGTTTGGCATCTGTCAGCCCCTATACTCCCCCAGTACATAGATTGAAATCCCCTTGGACTTTGGAATTACATGTGTCTGTTGTGTTACTGAATGGGGGACTGGTGCCTTAGTAATCCTAGTACAACAGTTATGTATATCCTGTCTCTGTCTGCATCATTGACACTACAACGACCATTTGTGTTTCAATAGTGTTATTTGTTTTGTTTTGTTTTGTTTTAGCTGAGATACGTGACCAGCAAAGGTAGTTGGATCTCCAAGTTCCCTTTACTATGGGAATATTTAGAAGTGTCATAGATTCTTTCCATCAGAATACTTGCAATGTTTAGATCATTGTGAGTTTTAACCATGATAGTCCAAGCATAGAAAAGCTTTTCTTGACTTGTTATAGCCTAAGTTTCATTTATTCACTAATTCAATCTTTGGTGGTTGTTTTTTTGTTTGTTTGTTTTTGTTTTTGTGTTGGCTGGCTTCAGCAGTCTCTCCAAGTAGATAGAATATTTTTGGTCTTTCTTATATTCCCAAATATCAAAATTTGGTGCTTTTGATAATCCTAGCTTATTTGATTTCTGAGTATTCAACAGAAAGTCTTTAATGAATTGAGGGAAAGTGTAATTGCAAAGGATTCAAAAGGTGAAAACTCAGGTGTATACACAAGTATAATAAAAGTAGACCTCTGGGTTTACAAAAGTTGGTCATTTAGTTTGTTGGAAACAGTAATTTATAGATCTGTTTTTGTTTTAACTCAGTGCCCTGTATAAGAAGAAAAATCATTTTCAGAGGCAAATATCACATAAATAACTATTTAAAAAGTATTTTTTTATAGACCCACCTCTATCTACACAAAAAGAGCTAATTTCCTGTGAAATTTTTGTATCATTGATAGCTAATGTGGGCTTCAAGGAAAAATTAAAGTATTAAAACAAGCAAAACTTCCTATGTTTCACTGAAAATACCTCTTAAGGGACTTGCCCTGCTAGAACCAGAGCCTCTTATGGAATGACACTTTCCTACTCATTATGTGTTGCTAACACCGGCCCAAAGATTCTTTATCAGAGTAATCGGGCTTTTGCAAGATATGATGCAGGCTTAAAATCTGCTAATACGGGTAAGGAGAAAGTGTAGAATATAGCTTTGCTCTATACTGCAAATGGGAAAATAAATGTGTTTACCATTTGTGGAGGAAACTTGGCAAACCTACCAAAAGCAATTAGTTAGGATATGCTAAGACCCATGAATTCCACATCTAGGAATAATATCTCAAGGAATATTTTGGAAAGTTAGCAAAGCTAACACATCCATGAGTTTTCATCATGCTGTAGTTTACATCCGCATAATTTTCTAAACTTTCTGTTGGTAAGGAACTATTTACATGAATTATATTATATCCATATAAATGAATACCGACCAACTGTTAAGACTACTGAACTGTAAATTTCCAGCTCTTCAAGGATATCTAATATGCATCATAAACCTACAGGATTAAAAGAGAATTTTTCACTCAAGCCCCTACAATTCTGTTCTTCTAGTTTTTTTTTCCTTTTAGTAACACTGCCATATTCCTAGCTGTTAAAGGTAAATATCTATAGTTCTGCTGTCTGATACTCTGCTATTAAGCTCTTGAAGTATGGCTGATCCAAATTACGACGTTTATAAGTATGAGCATATAATGTATATATGTGTATACATGTGTTTACCTATACAGTGTGTATATATAGATATGTGTATATATACAACATACACATATATTTATAGAGGCATACCATGGGATATCATTCAGCTTTAAAAAACCAATTCTGCCATACATGACAATATGGATGAACCTGGAGGACATTACGCTGAGTGCAACAAGCCAGTCACAGAAAGACAAATACTGTACGATTCCACTTACATGAAGAATGTGAATAGCCACCCTCAGAGAAACAGCGTAGAATGGTGGATGCCAAAAGCTGGGGCAGAGGGGATGGTTTGCTAAATCAACAGGCGTAAATGTCAGTTAAGCAAGGTGAGTAAGTTCTCGAGATCTCCTGTACAACACTGAACCTATGGTTGACAACATGGCACACTTAAAATTTTGGCACAGCGGATCTCACGTTGAATGTTCTTATCACAACGACAAAAGAGAAAAGTAACTCACGACTCGTATCTTTTATTTAAACTGCAATTTGTACTGACTTGGCACGCTGTACGATAGATTCCGTGAAACAGGTCCTCACACAGTAATACTAATTAGAGGCAATGTCATTTTGATCTGATGCTTTGTCACCTGGCAACATGCTTATTTCAGACATTGCCGGTTACTCTAAGTATTACCGTACACAGTTACTGCATCTAATGGGGCAGATCAAGTTCAGTTTGCAAAAGCATGGTATTTCAGTGTTTGCCATCAGTATGAGAAGTAGAGAAATGATTTTAAAAGGTGTGCTATCGTTGGGAAAATACATAATTCCGCCTTTATAGCCCTGAGAGAAATGTCTCAAAGTCACCACAAAAGGAAGGTAATATTGAACAGGAGCTAGGACATTTTGAACTCAGAGTAAACTGAAATTCTTTACCTCACAAATAAGCTAGTGGTCCAAGACTCCTAACATCAAATAATTTTTCAAATGAGGAATAACAGTGAATATTCATTTGAAAATAAAGACAGAATTTAAGCAGGTAGGATTTAATTAACCAAACTGGAACATGGCCAGAACCTCTTCAGCTAACATCTCTGCTCATTAATAGATAACATTATTCCTGCCCTGCTAAACCCGATGTCAGGAACAGAAAACATCCTTGCTTCCCTTCCTCATTGGTAAATATCCAAAACTAAATAGGATATTAAAATGCACACATTTCAAATGAAAAATGTTTCTCTGTAAGAGAGGTGTAGCCACTTTCCCACTGGTAAACTGTTCGCTGTGGGGATGTATCAGCACTAAAATATGAAACCAAGTAATATAATGACTACTGCTAATACTACGGTGGACTTGTCATGTTTCATCTACTGAGCACCTGTCCCCTTCCCTTCTTCTCCAAGTTGCATCCCACTTTTGAAGGAACTGCCTCCTGCCTGGTCCTTCCAATAACGTGATTCTGGTGGAAACTGTGTCCCTGCCCACAGTGACAATCCAGCAGTGGATGTAGAATCCACGCTAGGTTATTTCCCAGGATATTTCAAAATGCGTGTATCAGGAGAGTGACCTTTTATTCTCTGATAGGGAATTTGGGAAGCTGTGGCCCCAGGTACCTGCTGGTACATATTCGAGGTTCATGCAGCAGTCGGTCTCAGAGGATGATGCAGACACAAAGGATGAGCTGAGAAAACATCCCGGGAGACAGCCAGGATGGGAATTGAAGGTGGGATCCCAGTCCCTAGAGTCTCCAGAATTCATTTCTACCTTCCCAGATTTGGTGGTTTAGTTATTCCCATAATCCTGCTAGCTGTCCCCAGTAGCTCCACACACTCACACACCCTGTCTCTGTTTAAGTTCATTCATGTTGTCAGTTGCAATAAAAAGGTCTGTGTCACCTACAAAGCACACAGGAGCTATATAAATAGGTAACGATAAATTCATTTCTATTTTTCAACATAAACGACATGCTGGCTCAAGAGAGAGGCCGTATGATCGTTGTGCCGCAGGATTTCATGGAAAACCACCACTCAATTTTATTTCACAGAACAGTCACCCCTTCTAGCCCTATTTGAGTTAACATCAAAGGCCTTCTAAAAGAATGTAAATATGATGTCTTTATTCAGCAGTTTTCCTAAGTTTAAGCAGATCAGACCAAGACTTTTGATGAATTCTTATGATGTTTGCATGTCCTTTCACATGAGAAAACAGAGTTTATCTGAACATATTTCGGTGAAAGGGTTATTGGGTGACCCTAAGATTTGCAACAACAATAAAACTGTCTAGCATTTGCAAATAGATTAATATCTGGCAGGGGCATCTGGGTGGCTCAGTCAGTTAAGCGTCTGACCTTTGGTTTCAGCTCGGGTCTTGATCTCATGGTTCGTGGGATCGAGCCCCACGTCGGGCTCTCAGTGCTAACAGTGGGGAACCTGCTTGGGATTCTCTCTCCCTCTTTCTCTGCCCCTCCCCCACTCATGAATGCTCTCTCTCAGAATAAAAAAATAAATTTGAACGAACAAAAAAAGAAAATAGATTCATACCTTGGGAATTCTCAAACACTTACCTATTACCTATGAGTAGATGGGTTCACTACCACAAAATTATTTAAAGTAAGTTAGGATATATCGGTTGCAGGCAGACATCATTCATGTATTTAGTAAATATTTCTTCCATACCTTCTATATGCCAGACATTGTGAGAGGCACTGAAATTACAGGGCTAAGTCCCCCTGCTACTGATGTTTAGGGTATCACGGTCCCATAGAAATACAGTGAGAGCCACAAACTCAAGCTACATCTGTCCCGGTAGATTTTTTTAGAAAGAGATTTTAAAAAGTTGTAAGAAATTAATTTTAACAAAAGATTTCCTTTAACACAGTTTATTTAAAATATTATCATTTCAACACGTAAATAAAATTTTAAAATATTAGTGAGATACTTTATATCTTTTCACACTAACTACTTAAAACCCATCATGTAATTTATACTTGGGGCACCTTCGATTTAGACTAGCCATATTTCAAATGCCCACCAGCCACACATGGCTGATGGCTGTCATACTAGGCATCAGAGTTCTGTAGACCAAAAAGAGATAATGTTTTATTGAGGGCCAGAATCAACAGCCTTACATGATATAGTACTGTGATGATCCCCATTTTATCAATAAGGTAGTTGAGCAACAAGAATTTAACTTGTCTAAGGTCACACAGCGTTCGAGTGCTTCAGTGGTCTATTTCTACACAGCAAACCACCCCAAAACTTGGTTGCTTAAGACAATGATTTATTATTTCATCCTGTCTTATGGGTTGACCTGGCTCAGCTGAGAGGTCCCTTACAGCTGGGGCTGGAGTCATGTAAGGGCCCAACTGGATGGAGAAGCATGTTAGCTGCCTCAGTCACATGTGCGGTGCCTCGGCTGGGATGGCTACAAAAGCTGGGTTCTTGACAGGTTTCTCTCTCTCCCCCTCCATGTGGCTTTCTGTTGGGCTTGTTTAGGCTTCCATATAGCATGGAAGTCTCATGGTGGTTGAGTTGTTAGAGAGTGCCTGGTTTCCCCAGAGAAGATATCCCAAGGGTTCTGCGTGGGAGCTGCAAGATTTCTTAGGATTTAGTCTCAGAAGTCACTTCTGTCACATTTTGTTGCTCAAAAAGTTGAGTCTCCGGGCTAGCGCAGATCAGCGGGAGGGGACATGCACCCTGGGAACCTGGTAGAACGGTTTATGGACAATCTGTCTTTGGAGATGCATTTCTATAGTAAGTAGTAGGGTAAGAATTTAAACCAGTGTCAGAAACCATCTATTTAAGGGGAGCCTGGGTGGCTCAGTCGGTTAAGCATCTGACTTGGGCTCAGGTCATGACCTTCCTATTTGTGAATTCGAGCCCTGCGTCGGGCTCGGAGCCTGGAGCCTGCTTCGGGTTCTGTGTCTCCCTCTCTCTTTGCCCCTCCCCTGCTCTTGCTCTGTCTCTCTATCTGTATCTCAAAAAAAATGATAAACATTAAAATTTTTTTAAAAATAAACCATATACTTAATAACTGTGGTATGTTGCTTTTCATCCTAATATCTTACATATTTTTGCATTCCCCAACACCTGTTTTTCCCAGGTTGCATTCCCCAACAGTGTTTTTAAAAAGTTTCCTTTTTTTTCCTGAAAAATAGCCAATTGCATGGATAGACCACAATACCTAATATTGTGCCTAGAACATAACATGTGCTCCATGATGCTTGCAAACTAAAGGACTAGATGCTGGTTTGTACAATCTGTTTATCTTTGTCTACAGTGTCTGAGATTTTCATTGTGAGAACAGTGCAACAAAAATACCTAAGTCCTCAAGACCTTCAAATCACATAATAGTGTACTACAGGGAACATTATAAGCTTTTTTTTAAGTTTATTTATTTTGAGAGAGAGAGAGAGAGCAGGGGAAAAGGAGAGGAGAGAGAGAATCCCAAGCAGGTTCCATGCTGCAAGCACAGAGCCTGATGCAGGGCTCGAACTCACGAACCATGAGATCATGGCCTGAGCCCAAGTCAAGAGTTGGATGCTTAACTGACTGAGCCACCCAGGCATCCCTAACATTGTAAGTTTTTATGCTGCTTGAAATCAATACTCGGGTCTTAGTCTTCTTGGATTGCTCTTTACTGAGTAGAGGAGTATGTATTTAGTGCGTGCTTGATAAATATGTAGAATTTTGAAAGATATAAAAAGAAGTCTAACAGAATCCTACAGTCAAGGAAGCCTGGGAAGTATGGGTACAGACTTTCAGGCTATTGTGGTGGCAGAGTTTAGCTTGATGTCGATGGTGTTTAACAGCAACAGATATCAACATACTAAGTTACCTGTCCTACTGTGCAAATATGTTTTGAAATATATTCTGGCTACCCAGCCAGCAGCTTGAGATTGTAAAGCATACATAGTATGTGGCATGTGCTTTGGCACTTGAATTCTAAACACCCGTACAATTTGTCCTGCCAAAGGTGCTACTGTTGGCCAGAAACCTTCTATTCATCTGACAGTGAACTAGAGGGAATTGGGGCTATGTTATCTTCTTCCAATGTTTAACAAAAACTACCACCCATGTTAAATCATTATCACTATAAAATATTTATAGGCAGAAGACATGTAGATCCTTTGAAGACTTCATTACGAAGAAAACACAATAGTGTTTAATAGACACAAATGGCTACTTTGTATCGATTGCCTACAGCAATAAGGAAAAACTTGACTGAAAAATTCCCGTTTCCCTAATTATTATCACTCTGTGCTGACCGGGGCTTCTCCCAGATCTTGTTAGACACATTTCCACACTGGGGTTTAATGCTGGAGCAAGACATGAAGACCTTCCTCTTTCTTTTTAAGGCAATCTGAACTTTTCATAATGATTTTGAGAAAAAGATTAGCTAACAGACCAAGATACATTTTTGTGCAGGACCTCGTATGGTGCGGTGTTGTTACTCATCTAGTTTCACTGGGGAGTATGGAATCTCTTCACACAGATAAATTCCAACGATTTAAGGTAATCACCTTATCTATGAATATTACATCTCTCTTATGGCATGACTGAGAAGCCCTGCATTTTTACTTCTAAAACACTAAGAACAGTGTGTGGCACATGATTAATTCTTAATAAATGTTGGAAATTATTGTGATTATTACCATCTACATCATTAAATCATGTCTTTAAAGAGGCTTAGATGATTTTCTGTACAACTGTTTGTTTTAATATAGGCATATTAGTATTATTCATTATATTTTCTTCCTTAAGGACTGTCTTTAAGTTAGTGCTGGTGAATTACATTTTAATTACATACCTGCAGATATTTATCCTAAGTTTCCATTCTCCAAAATGTAAAGAAGGAGCATTTCCATCATGGTCATTCTTAGTTTGCACTGTTGCCTGGAAATAAGCTTTGTATCTAAAGTACACGGGCTTGGGGCGCCTGGGTGGCTCAGTTGGTTAAGCGTCCGACTTTGGCTCAGGTCATGATCTCATAGCTAGTGAGTTCGAGCCCCGCGTTGGGCTCTGTGCTGACAGCTCGGGGCCTGGAGCCTGCTTCTGCTTCTGTGTCTCCCTCTCTCTCTGCCCCTAACCCACTCGCATTCTGTCTCTGTCTCTCTCAAAAATAAATAAACATTAAAAAATAAAAAATAAAAAATAAATAAAGTACACAGGCTTGACATACCAAAAAAAATCATAAATAGGTTTTGATGGGTCTTTGCAAAGCTATAACCAATTATTGATCTGAAATCCTGCTTAGCCACAACAGAATACTCTGTCATCAGTTACATTGGGGGGTCTAACCTGTAGATAGAAGACATGAAAAACCCGAGTTAATGACTTTTTCAACTGGCCAAATGATATCCCTGGGGGCGAAATGTAATCCTGACTGTCAGTAATTTCCAGTTGTTGCTGCCACACTCCCGCTTCTGGGGGGGCGGGGGGGGGGGCGCAGGGCTTCCCACTGCTGAGCCAACAAGCTACTGGAGACCATCACTTAGCTTCCAAAATAAAAGACCGATACAAGCCATTTTTTCTCTCTCTCTTCCAAATACTACTGATCTTCCTATTTCCATGGTAACCGACTCCTGCTGGCATGATCAAGAAAAAACTGATTTGGGATTTTAATTAATTGCTTAGAAATGGAAATGTAACAGGGACTGGCAGTTCAACTAAGAACATTTTGCAAAGTGAATAAAAATAGAGTTTCTGAAATACTTGAAATTGTTTCAGTGGCTATAGCACATCTTTTGCAGACACCTTAATTTATTCCATTCTCCAAAATAAATCTGCCAAATGTACTAAGCCATTTTGTCAACACAAATCATTTTGGCAAATACTTTAATCCCTCTTCTAAACAAAATGCATTGTAATTTAAAAAATCTAACCCATCGGTGTGAACCCACTGGGTTCCATCTGAAAATACTTCTGAGATATTAGTAGATCATGTTTAAAGGAGCTGTCATCTCCTGTTGGTGAAGGAGGCCCCCTATTCCTGTTGCCCTGCTTACAAGTAAATTCCCTGAATTTCACCCACCACAGAAGTGGCTCCTACCATTTGTAGACAAGGAAGCTGTAAGGTAATCTTTTTGCACGCAGGTTAGGAGCATGGGCTCTGGAGCCAGGTGGAACAGGTTCAAATCTTGGCTCCTTCTTACTAGCTGTATTACTGGGGGTAAGTTTCTTAATCAGTCAGCACCTCCGATTCCTCATCTGTAAAATGAGTAACCACTTATAAGATTGCTGTGAGAATTACATGCATTAATAAATGGAAAGTCCGGAATGGTACCTAGAAGATAGTAAAGACTTCATAAATGCAAGTTACTTTTATTAATATTTTATATTAATATATTTTAATCTATATGTAAACTCGATTTTGGATTCCTATAATACTTGGTCTTACATGTTCCCTGTAGAACTATAATACACGAAGAATTGGTTAAAAATCATTTTCTGTTACAAGGTCTGAGCTGTCTTTTCTTTAGAGAAATATTAATTCCTGCTATAAGCTACACAAAGCAAAAAAAAAGTCATCTCATGCCAAATAAATGACTATTAAAGATTTCAAAGTGAAATTTTCTCCAGTAAAGAGGAGTGATGTGATTCCAAGGTATTTCTGGGATAAGTACCACTCTTGCTTGATTTGCAAGTGTTTTCATTCTGTAAAAACACTATATTCTCACAGGCACCAAGGAAACAAGAATAGTAATTTAACAAATATTATTTATCATGGTCAGCTGATAGAATATTCTGATTGACCGCTCTTGTGAATGTAGAATTGGCCTAGATCACACTATATTAACATATTTTTTTAAATGTATACAATATGCTCTATGTCAAAGATAGTTTAATACACTCAAAATTACCTGAAGGAACAGTTCCAATTGAATACAGCCTTTCTCCCTCGTTAGTTGAGGATCTTGATCAAGAGTCCCGTGTGCCAGTTATTCCATATGTTACTATTATCATCATCACTGAACAACAACAGGAACAAATTTATATGGAACTAGACACTGTAAGGAAAAAACCATGTTGCGCTCACAATTAAAAGGAACGTGGGATCCCTTTTCTGTAGAAGTGTTCACAAATACGACAAGCAACTGAAGCAAGGTGAACAAAATTGGTTAAGAGTTAAATGTAGGTCAGTTATAGAACTAACCATCACTCAAGTATTGGCTTCTTCCTTCAGGCCATCTCTTGGGGTAAATTCTGTTAATTAGTGAATCTGCGGTGTGTTCCCCCAGCGTCTTGTACTTGCAATTCTGTGACATTCATCACACTTGTAATTGCTCATCTGACATAGATCTTTCTTGCTGAAGCATCTCTGTGAAGCTGGGGAAAATACTGTCTAGTTCATGTCTGCATCCTGACTGTAATTCATGGATGAGAGTAGGGGTTGAATAAATTTTAATGTAAAAATTGACATTGAATGATTGACCAGTTTCCAAAGCCTTCCTGGGAACATATGTGTGGCTACTAATTATGCAGCATCTCACTAGAAGATGAGCTCTATGTATCTCCATGTATATCAGCTTCTAGAATAGAACCTGTGCATAGTAGGTACTTACAATACTTGGTGAACGAATGAATAAATGAATGAGCATGAGACATATGAAAATACTGTCAATATTAGAAAATTTAATCCCAGGCTATGAGTAAGAAATAATGCATCATACCTGAGATAAAAGGTAAATTTCTTGGGGCCCCTGGGTGGCTCAGTCGGTTGAGTGTCCGACTTCAGCTCAGATCATGATCTCGTGGTTTGTAAATTGGAGTCCCCTGTCAGACTCTGGGCTGACAGCTCAGAGCCTGGAGCCTGCTTGGATTCTGTGTCTGCCTCTGTCTCTGCCCCTCCCCTATTCATGCTCTGTTCTGTCTCTCAAAAATGAATAAACGTTAAAAACAATTTTTTAAGTAAATTTCTTATCTTCTGCCATTGTATCCATATTATAATTAGTTCCTTTTATTCATAAATGTATGGTCTAAGGACATATTCTAGGTCATTCATGCTAGCCTGGATATCAGATTGCTCTTATAAATGTCCCCTAAGAAATACCTCTTTCCATGGGTAAGATGACTATATGGTTGAACAATTATATTATCGACTTGAACTGCTAATCTTAGGAGCACGAAGCAACGGAGAAAGAGGCAAGAATGGAAAATCTCCAAATAATTCTGGCATTGAGGAAGGCATAAAACTCCCGGGTGTAGGAATGATGGTTCTTCTAACCTCAATTTAAAAAAAAAATTACTTATTGATGAAATAGTGTACATGGTATGTATTCTCTTTTCTGCTTACCTTAAAAAGTGTTATTGAAATATAAATTAACATACACTAAACCACCCATGTTTAAAGCATACAATCCGAAGTCCTGATGGAGATACACACCCATGAAACTGTCATCAAAATCAAGATAATGAATATAGCCATTACTCGAAAAGTTTCCTCCTGCCCCCTCCCATCATCCCCAGGCAACCACTGGCTTGCTTTCTGTCATTATCAATTATTTTGAATTTTCTTTCATGCAGTTGTATTTTTTTGAGCTGCTTCCATGTTATTTTATGCATCAAGTGTTCATTTCATTCCTTTTTACTACTAAGTAGAATTTAACTGTATAGACATACATCAATATGTACATTTATCTGTTGGTGAACATTTGAGTGTATTCTGATTTGGGCCATTGCAAGTAAAGCTGCTGTGAACTTATTCATGTATGAGCCTGGTTGGACACATACTTTCATTTCCTTTGGGTAAATACTAAGGACTGGGCTACATCATAAGTCCATGTTTATATTTTAAGAAACCACCAAAGTGTTTTTCCAAGGGTATTGTACCATTTCTTAGATACTACTGGGTTCTTTCAGAAGCACCGGAATATAAAAGTGTTTTCAGATCATAAAACTGAAATAAATACATAAAATCTTAATTGCACATTTAAAATCACATAATATATTACTTTAAAAACTGTTTTCCCAAGGTTTTCTGTGTTCACTTTCTAATGTTACTTAGTCTATCTGTCAGGCACAAGAGGAAGACAAAAATGCATTTTAATGAACCATGTAACTAATTTTTTTATTAAATTCCCAAACAAAAGTTTGATGGAGCACATTCACATTGTTGGGAAATGGGTGTTTGAACTTCTTTGAGTTGTCCAATCACCATAATAATCCGCTCTATTCTGTGTATCGTAGGCTCCCTCCATTATGAAATGACGTAGAAGGACTCTGAGTAAATTTTGGCAACACAGAAATGCAGCACATAAGAATTGAATGATTTAATTTGGTAAATTGATAATACATGAAGACTATCAGATGAATTTAAAGTGCAGCACGCTGAGGTGAACTAAGCGTTTGAAAGAACTACAGTTATCGGTGATATTTAGTCTTGTAATGTAGATGCTTCACCTCTATCGTCAGGGGGTAGAGAACATATCTCAGGAAGAGTTTCAAAGCAAACCCCTAACACACACTGTGATAATAGTCGTAGTTCGTAATAGGTGCACCAAAATTTAGAAAGACCCAACTCAGACCCCATCCGAGGCCCCAACCTCCAGTCAACTGATAGAAAATAGAAAATTGAGAAGCTCCAAGGTGACTTGGCCTTGAACACTGGTGATGATTCATTTCACTTGCAAAGCAGGCTTGTTGACTGGGCAGGAGTCCAGCTCAAGTTGTTCATCTTCATCTTTTTTGGGTTTTTTTGAGGGGGGGGGGGTTGGGGGTCACTGCAAGAAAGTGAGCAGTGATAACAATTAATGTCAAAAGATGTTGCATCTTCAAAGCAATGAAGCTACACCTGAAAGAGTACTTCCCTAGCAAAGCGAAGAAAAACACCAAAATATATACCACGATTTTTGTATGGGTTTCACCTCCCTGTGAAAGAAGTTAAATGAGGGCAAAGCAAAATGAAATAGAGCTTTAGATTCTTGAAGTGAAAGAAGACAGCTCCTGGAAAGAACAGAAAGTCAAATTCCCAGCAGCACCTCAGTGTGGACCACCACTTCAGGCAGAACAACAGAACCTTGTTAACTAGATACAAGATGTAGACTATGCTCGTACTCAGCTCTGTTTTTTCCCACTTGACAAAAACAAATGCAGATAATAATGACATTACCAGCCAATGCAATTGGAAAGGAACTAATGGGGGGAAATGTGGACAAGGCGAATGAGACTTGTCCACATTTAAAATATTCTGGAAGGTAACGTCAACAGCGTCAATGTTTTCAATAGTAGTCATTTTTATGTTTTCAGTGTTATGGCTGATAAGTCAATTTTCCCAACACACCCAGAACTTTAAAAAGAAAACAGGGTCCGTACTCTTAGTTGAAGTATTTATAGAATAAGAAATCAAGTGGCAAATATTAAGGAAATAGAAACTAAACAATAAGCTGATGGTTGCAAAAAAAAAGTGTGTGGGGGGGGGGAATGAGAGATATCGGAAAATGACAAGAAAAAGCCTTTGCATACATAATTTTTTTTTTTTTTTGAAAGAGAGAGTGTGTTCAGGGGAGGGGCAGAGAGAGAGGGAGAGAGAATCCTAAGCAGGCTCAACGCCCAGCACGGAGCCTGATGCGGGGCCCCACCTCACGACTGTGAGATCATGACCCGAGCCGAAATCAGGAGTCGAACACCTAATCGACCGAGCCACCCAGGCGCCCCTGCATGAAACTATTTTTCAAGGTATATATTTTGATAAGAACCATTTATAAAAGCTCACATACATTAAATATATATCACTGTGTTTGTTTTTATACATGCCTATATCTGTCTGGGCTGCGCTTACTTAATTTCTACTCCAGTTTTGTCACACTATTTGTCCTAATCCACGACGAGCCTACAGGTAGTGTCATAATCGTGAAGATTAAGGATGTGCTTTTATTCTGTATTTCCCTCCCCTTATACCCTCACATAAGTTTTGGTTTCACTGTGATCTTCCACCTGATAAATCTCTGGGTCTCTGAACTTTGTTTTACCTTCTTGGCTTCTACCTGAAGTGTGCGTAGAGGTGTGTGTGGAGGTAGGAGGTGGGGGGAGCGCAGGGGTGCCGGGGCGGAAGGGAGGGGGCGCTAATAATTTTAGATGCTACCTGCGTGCCAGGCCCTGTGATACATTGGACACCATCGGACTATGGAAGCTGCTTAAAAATGCGTGAAAGGACGGAAGTTTTCTCTTTTGACCCGAACTCTCTGTTTCATCTATTGCAATCACAGGAACCTAACTGTGGCTTCAGAACTCAAATACTATACATTTTCTACTAAAAAGACCCGTGTGGCATGAAGACATTTTCTTTGTTGTGCTTTTTCTTCTGTTGATTCCATCTTATCCCCCTAAATATATATTTGGAAAGTCAAAAGGAGGAGCGTTCATTCCACATGACCTTTATCCCACCGGGAGAGGAGGCTGGCCCGCTCAGAAACAGTTCAGGACTAAGGGTCTGAGTGCTATGTGGAGGCATTTCTCAGGATCCAGTCTGCAACCTTGATCTGTCTCATCTGTTTCCTCTCTTTGCATTGGCTCACCATAAAACAAATGTTTGATAAAGTTGAAGTCAGTGAAAGTGGCTGCTTGGTGGATTGTGTTGGAAACCTCCGATTTCCATTCCAGACCATTCCTAGAGCTCTCGCTATTTATTTCTCTCGCAATATAACCTTCCAACTTATGCAGAAGTATCTCTTGTGCTCTGGGTTACTGACTCTATGATTAGCAATAATTTTAAATTGGAATACCTCTTGACATGGCTTTCAGAAGTCTGCATTATTCGAAGTTTAGTTTGGTCTTTAAGATTTAAAACATATAGGAAGAACTTGGCTCTACCTGGAGTTAATAACTAAAAATTCCATATAGTCCTACACGATATACATGTATTAATCTCCCTGAGAAAGATGAAACTAATTTAAGAACTTCCCACATATTGAGAACAGTTCACAGAAACTTACCAGCTGCTTCTTTATGTAAGATAGGATCTAGGGGTTCAGCGTATGTGCAGAATGCCAATTAAAACACTGCATACCTTGAGGGCATTAATATGGAGCAAAAGAGAATGACTGATGGGAAGGTCGAAACAAACTCAGAGAAAGAAAAGTAGTGCCTGATAAAGAATAACCTGCATTATCTTCTGCAACAACCCTCCAACTTGGAGAAAATCACTGTATAAATAGGGATGCTGTTAGCTGAGCTCTTATCCAGCTCTCGAGTTTCTGTGATAGTCAACTCCTGAAAATGAGCGAAGTGACTTAGGAAAGCAGGCACTTGCTCTCTTCCTACTGGGACAGTCGATCCAGGTCTCCTGGTTCTTGCAGGCAATGAGACACAGAGCCAGTGGATTGACAGGAGTGGAGCGGCCAAGTGTTCTAACTGGAGCCGGAGTTCACCTTCCAGTTAAAAGTTCAGTAGCCACAGAAGACACTGGCATTCTTAAGACGCATTAAATGTGTCTACGTTTAGTTTTTTTTTTTCCTGAAATAATTACAAATTTATATGGCCTATGATAGTTACATTTATGTTTTATGAAGTTGTACACATCAGCACTTGAATTTCTGGAAAATAACCGCCTCTACTTAAGCAATCAGTTCTTTGTTAATACAGCTGAAAACAGTGGGTGGGCCCTTTCTTTTTTTCAGGTGAGAAAAAGCAGGCTGAGAAAGGAACACCTCACATTGCTTCTGTTTGTTTGAGGCTTTTATCCTCAGGGCTGCGTTCTCTTGGCTGGACGTACCTGTTGATCACACTGCTTAACTGCAATTATTCCAGACAGCTTTTTGGCTCCCAGTGTTGTTTCATAGGCTTCATAAATCATACAAATTATTACCGCAATAGAAAACTATAATTACCCACAAACCCTGACATGCCAAAATGTGTATTAATTAGATAAGGTAATAAATACTTTACTGCACGTAGCTATAATTATTACCTCAAAAATGACATATATACATATACCATCTTGATATTATGCAGCAAATGATTCAATATAATGTTGGTTCATAAGATAATTGTTATCTAATTTGATTAATTAGTAAATGCTCTTTTTTGCAAGGTGTTTCAAATATGAGAAATGATGTAGAATGGTTAAGTTTCAAGTTAATATTATGATCAAACGAGATCCAAGCTGTAATTTGTGGAGGGATTTCCTGGGGGGATAATTTATAAAAGTTTACAAATTCTTAGTTCTAAATTCGGGTTTATGTAGAAAGTCTCAAGAATGATGATTACATACGAAATTTTGTTCAGTTCATTTCTATAACAGTATCAAATAACTTACTCATTATTTGAAAAATGTGAAGAAAACCTGCTGGTAGACGCAAGCATAATGTTTCAAGTGCTTTGTATGCACTCGTTTAGTGTGAAATTTCCACGTAGGAAGAAATTCCAGAGTAGATTTGGAAGAACGCACTTGATTAAGGAACATGCATATAAACGCTCAGTGCATAATATAGTGTTCTGACACACTTCAGTGATATGTGAGTTCAGCTGTAGGATAGGATGAGATAGAGTAGTGCAACCGTCGTCCAGTCTCTGCTACATCCTGGTTTATTCAACCCAACCTCTTGGGTTCCAACTCAGGCTCTTCAATATGCAGAAAAAATGGCTTTTAATCTTCACGTTCTACATATTGTGTATAATATCTTTACTTGCATCTCAGTGGATACCTGTAACACGTTACATCACAATAATTTTCAGGCTAAAGAACATAGAAGAACATTAAGGTTTGTGGAAGGGAGACATAAGTCAACTCAACTAGTGCTGGGTTAAATCCATTTCAAAAAACGTTAACATCAGTGGCTTTCCATTTAGATAGGGTTATTCTCAAAAAACCTTTAATATGAAGAAATGATAATACAAACTATTTTATATTTTCCTATCTAGATAATTATTTCCATGATTATTTATTTATTGTAGTTGTATGAGTTCAAAGATAATTGGCTCATCTGTCCTCATTTTATTATTATTGAGAAATGAGTAGGGTTGTCATATTAGACGAAAATCACATTGCAGGTAACACATGAGCTATTCCACTGTAGAGTGTCCTCGAAAACACAGAGACTCTCTTATGGAGACTGTTGAAGGAGGATAGCTGTGCCACAAATTTTTTTCTGTATCTAGTCTATTTCTCAATGTCTGCCATTGCACAAAATGTATGTTAGGCATTGAACACATACATGCTAAATAAATGAATGCACCCAAATGACACTTACCCAGGAGGAGAGGAATTCATTAAGTGACATTGTACTTTATCTGGAAAATGGTATCATCCTAACACAGTGACATTGGGAAAATACAAATAACTCAATGATGCTGCTAATTCAGGATGGAAAACAGTGCAGTAAAGTGTTATGGGAAGAATGAGGAAAGAGCCATTTAAAGAAGAGTTTACTCTAAACACTGAAATTTTGGTTCATGTTTTGGGGATTAATTTGTTCAAAAGCTCTTGGAGATGTTGCAGAGAAGGAAGATACTATTAATACAGGAATCAAAACTGTGTTAGTGTTACAGCAGAATATTTTAGTATATTCTATATATGCTAATAACTGTGTTAGCTATTTTACTATTAACTATAAATATTCGTGTATTAACAAGAAAGTGTAGCATATATAAATATGAGCATACTTATGCTTTTCATATACTTTTCAAGAGGCCAGGATACAGGCATAAGCCCACGCTGGGGTGGAGTTTCTCCTGTTAGAACATCCTGCAGTTATTATCACACTGGCTGTGATGGGAAGAGGAACCCAGAAGTAAACCATTAAGACAAAGCTATTTTTTTTCATTTTTTTTAATGTTTATTTTTGAGAGAGAGAGGGCACAGGCAGGGGAGGGGCAGAGAGAGGGGGAGACTTAGAATCCGAAGCAGGCTCCGGGCTCTGGGCCGTCAGCCCAGAGCCCGACGCGGGGCTCGAACTCACGAGCTGTGAGATCATGACCTGAGCGGAAGTCGGACGCCCAACCCACTGAGCCACCCAGGCGCCCCAAGACAAAGCTACTGATGGTTCCAACCTCTGTGTCTGAGATTAGGCAGGCTAGGATAGTCATAGCAGTCCCCCTACTGAAAACAGACAGGATGCTGGATAAAATATATTTTTAAAATCTTTCTTTAGAAGTATTGGAAAGTGATCAGAACACTAAAAACTCACCAGGCCAGAATTTGAGAACAATCAGTAACCTAGAGGGGTAAGTAGAGTACTGAGGTATGTGTTCATTCGAGAAAGCTGGAACTTGAAGGCAAGAGGAAGAGAAGGAAATCTCTACAACCACACAGTGTTCATAGTTTAATAGAAGGCATCCACCCCTTCATTACACTGGATCTCGAAAAAAGCTGCGATGTCATGAAAAAAAAATATAGCAGGCAGAAGTATGCCGCACTGTTCATAGTTGGACACCTACAGGTTTTCTTGAGCTGAGCAGAGTAGGAGAAAAAGGTGAAGGTGGTGAGGGGAACAGCTACCTATTCTGTATAAAGGAGACTCACCGTTTAGCATCATGTGCACTCACGTGACTCATGGTGAATCATGTTTGGAAGTCTCCACGTTCACACCTTTCAGTACACCTACTTACTGTCCTAGGAAAAATAATGTATTCAACCCATCAATCAATCAGTCAACCACTTGCTCTACAGATAGCTATGATATACCTGTAGTACACAAAGCAAGGAAGTCCCTCTTCTTACTCTCCAGATGACTGCTGACTTTCCAGCATTTAAGCCCAATTGTTCAAGAAATGGCAAGACTTACAACAACTTATAGATCGAGTACATACAGATCTCCTCCCCTTACTACTGAGAGGTGTTGCATCTTTCTTAATTGAGTGAGACCCACCTTACTTAATAATAGGGGCCCCGATCTCACAACTACCATGGTTTCTATACATTAGGTTAGATATTTGTGGGGGCTGATGGAGAATCTAGACATAGCCATAAATTTCACAGAATTCAAGTCCCCCAAGAAATGGTAAACCTCCCAAACACATGTATTGTCAGGAAGTCGTTTAGGTGCTGGGCAGAATTGGGGCTTATAACTGAACAAAGACTTTGGCATAAGCTCAACACAGGACTCAAGAAACCAGAACAAGTGCAATTGAGAAATCTAAGAGATCAAGGATTTCATCTTGACATCGCAGAGATTTCATCATTAAACATGTATTGGTTGAGCATCTAATCTCTTTCAGATACAGTGCTAGACAACCAGTAATTATGACAGAAGACAAGAAAGAGTATTTTCCCCGCCAGAACTGCCTATTCAGAAGAGACTTATGTAACTCGTGTTTGCTTCACTCTACTTCAGAGTTAATTATAGACACAATGTCATTGAAATGAAATAATTATTCAGTAGGTGCCAATTTTTGTTCACTGCTTCATCCTCCACACCTATAATGCTCTTCAATGCATAGAAAATAATACATATTTGGGAAAAGAGTGAATGAATTAAAGAAACGAAAGAATAAAAGTAGTATCCTTCAGACAATGGCCTCTCCCTATAAACCTTTCAAAACTGTAAGAATATGCTGGGAATATGTAAAACAGAACACTGTCCTTACTTAAATCTGATCGGATGATGGCTGATACTGTAGTTCTTTATTGTTTTATGCTGTTAACTCTTCATGGTTATGTCCTTCATAATGTAATAACTGGAAATTGATGAAATGATTCATGATCCTGATTCAGGAAACGATTCTGATTAAGTGTACCTAATGTTTGTTTCTTTTGGGGTAAAATTAAAGCAGCAAGAGAGGGACAGAAAAAGGAGAGACACAGGTTGTCATCCAGTTTTATGTGAATGGAAAGGTTTGTTAGTAAGGAGTTTCTGGATGCAATTTCAGCAAGCAAGGATTTGGTGGAGAGATTAGATCGGTTACAAATTGCTAAATCTGATGGCTTAGATAAAAATTTTACCAGAGGCTTTAAAAGAAGTAGAACATGTTTTGGGGAGAAGCAATTGCCTTCTGGAAAGTGAACATAGTATATATTTTTCAAAGCAAATTAAATGTGGAGAGATTGTGCAACGAGATCCCCAATTAGTATGAAATGATTGCATTTTCAGCTAGAACGGGCAAATCATCTTTATTCAGCAGTCAGGCTTATTTGTTTACGCCCCTTTCCCTTCATACCTCAACACAGGGCTTGTAGCAAAATACAAAATGTATATTTCTTAAATATTGACTAGAGAAAAGCAAAGCATATTATTCCTGGAAAAGCCTATTCAAGGTATTTTGTAAATGGAAAAACAACAAACACATGTATATGTGTGTGCGTGTACGTAGATACATAGACCCAAGTAAATATCCTACCCTTTCTTTTATAAGCAACCATGCACTCTGCTAAATCATTGCTATGCAAAAGATCTAGCCTTTAAAAGTCCTAATGTTTTTGTTTGATTTTTGCTTTTCTTTTTTATCTCTTCTGTTCTTGGCTTGGAAATAATCGTTAGGTGATCTCTCACCTCACTCATTAACCTGTGTGGGAATAACCGGACTATATTTCTTCAGACCTCTCTGAACAAGCTTTCAACAGCATTGTTTGGTTTGGAAATTTTTCCAAATGTAAAAATAATGATCACATTTTAGAAAGACAGTCTCTTCTTGGATTCTTGTTAGGGTGTGTGTTTACGTGTGTGTGCGTGTACGTGTGTATGTGTGTGTGTTGTCTGATGAATGGGAAAGCAGGAAGGAGATTTTTAGTAAAGGTCCAAAATTTATCTCTGCCTGAAGTGGCTCACATTGCAAAACCATTTAGAATAAAATGTCATTCAAATTGGGCAGTTTGTCCTCAACTCATAAGAATGTCTTGAATCTTCCTGAAGTTGGGAAAAACTTTATATCATACTCTTGAACTTCAGCTCTGGTGGTAAAAGGGCATTTATTGACATGAAAAATGCCATTAACCTTTACTTTTAGAAATCTTTTTAAAAGCTATAGTAGTGATGAGGAATCCTCTGAGACTTTTCATCTAATAAAAAAAAGGATTAAATATGGCTTCTTCTTTTAATGTTTATTTATTTTGAGAGAGAGAGAGAGAGTGTACATGTGAGCACACAGATGGGGAAAGAGCAGAGAGAGGGGGAGAGAATCCCAAGCAGACTCCACTCTTTCAGTGCAGAGCCCAATGTGGGACTCAATCCCATGACCATGAGATCATGACCTGAACCCAAATCAAGAGTCAGATGCTCAACCTCCTGAGCCACGTAGCTGCTCCAAGTGGGTCTTCTTGTAATTAAAAACAACTAATTGACAGTATCAGAGAATTTATTTATTTATTTATTTATTTATTTATTTATTTATTATTTTTAATATGAAATTTATTGTCAGATTGGTTTCCATACAACACCCAGTGCTCATCCCAACAGGTGCCCTCCTCAATGCCCATCACCCACTTTCCCTTCCCTCTAACCCCCCACCAACCCTCAGTTTATTCTCAGTATTTAAGAGTCTTTTGTGGTTTTCCTCATTCCTTCTCTGTAACTTTTCTCTCTCCTTCTCCTCCCGCCTGGTCTTCTGTTGAGTTTCTCAGAATCCAGATATGAGTGAAAACATATGGTATCTGTCTTTCTCCGCCGAGAGTATCCGAATTTACGCAGTGATTGTAATTTAAGAAAGTATATTAAGTATATTAAATGCACTAAGGAGACATTCATCCTTAGTCGGTATTGGTGTCCTTTTCTGGCTGAAGCCCTTGGGCCAATAACTTAAAGTGCTATTTTGCCACTCCTAATTTTGTGATCCATAAATAGCCTGTATGCACTGAAAGCTTACATGCACTCAAGTCATCTCCATGCGCACGGTGAAATTCAACAATGCAACGGAAAAACTTAAATACCCCCCAATTTTTTTAAAAAATGTAAATACATTTTGAAAAAAAAATAAAGGCATTTCACTCTGCTCTCCAACTTATTTAAGCGCAGACCAGGTTGAGTGATACACTCACCCATATCACTCAGCACAGCGCCACTAGTAAGTTGCAGTGGAAATGCTGAAAGTAACAACACGAAAGCCAACTACGTTTTTTTCAAGAACTTTTTTTCTTCTTCCTCAGTATTTAAGGTCATTGGAAAAATAAAACTGGGGAGTTGGGATGAGAATAAAGTGTACATCAGGATGGTCTGTCTCATTTGTGTTTGAATCATCCAACCCTTTTTTTACTAACAGAGAAAAATCACTACTCAGGCTCAGATATGGTATCATCACGTCAGTTTGGGTTTTCCCCACAATTTAATTAGAAACTGAAGGGACTTGATCATTTAAGTCATTGGCTCTTGTGCAGACCAGTAGTATTAGCTGTGCCAAAATAGAAAATATGTAGAATTTGTTCCTTATGTACATAATGCTGACAAAATGCCCAACCAAGAGAGGCATGCCTACTTTTCAGAAGTGGCTACATATCCCGGAGATGCCCAAAGGACTCTTTGGTGGAAGGAGCTGAAAGCAATCAGCCAAGACCGATCAGAGTACTTGTAAATGCTTCCATTTCTTTTCACACACAGCTTCCTACTTCTGCTGCATTGGGACTATGGGTCACAATAGATATGAGAAACCAGAGCACAGATTATTAAGGGAAAGGTGAGACTAAAAAAGTTCATTGAAATAGTTACGGCAGAGCTCATTAGGTGAAGAGCCAGGAGGGCATCAGGGAGTCCAGGTAAACACAGGCAAAGAGTAATAAAACTGGATGATTCAGTTACGTGCCAGATGGGCTGCTAGAGCATATCAAAATTTCTGGCCTAGCCATGAAGCTTCTTATATGCTTCCTGCTGAGACAAAAACCAATTGCAGGAACTGTCCCGCAATTGAGTGCCAGGCATCCCCCTTGTGGAGGTGTTAAGAGGATTAATCAAGTTTGACTAAGGGTTGTGAGTCTAAATTTAGGTGAGAAAATTACAATCTCTCATTCCCTTTGCATGCTCTACGAAGGATGATCGGAAACAAGCTGATTTCACAAGTTAGATCTGCAGGGCTAAGGAACAGTTTTCCAAAAGATGTTGTGGTGTGGTTACTTCTCCCATTGAATCCAAATGGCACTCCAGAACAGCTCTATCTATAGTATTCCGCATCTATGCTCCGTGTATCTTCTCTGGAGAGAAATCAGCTGAGAAAATCCCCGTGTGCAGACCACAGACCGTGCTTCTGCTGCCTGAGTTGATAGTGAGCTTTTCCTCGACAGTAGTTAGAGGCTGAGCAGAGGTAGCCACAGTGGGAAGTCACTTAGCCAGTTTTACTGTGGCGGTCTCAATACCCTTTCCAATCTAGTTGCAAATAGGAAAAGTTGGACTTTTGCAAAATCAGCAGGAGAGAGTCCCACCTACGGGTGAGGCAAATTGAAATTTAGATTGTGAAAGAGATGCCTTGAGCATCAATCAGAAATGTTTTTAGAGAAAGTGTGAATAAGGAACACTTGAGGCTGGAGGATGCCTCATTTGTGTCCGGCCCTTTTGGCAAGAACTGTTACATGTTCCGAAATCAGGTCATGGGAGTTGGTGGTAGTGTCTAATATGGAATGGGGTTTGGGGGATACAGCGCCCTCAGGAACAGGAAGAATATTTATAGACTTAATAAGGATTCATAATTTGATCTGGGTTTTATATTACCTTTCAGCAAAGAGCTCGAATATCTATCATAATAATGATCTTTTCTTTTTTACTCACAACATCCTTTTGAAGTACAGGAAGGTCCACTAAAACTACACTGGTTTTAAAAAAAGAGAGAAATAAAAACCCAAGTCATTTAATAATTTACTCACACTGGCACAAGGGATCGGGACTGGCTGGTTGATAGTTTGGTGCTATGGGTCAGGAGGAAGGACCCCAAGTCTGAAGAGAACAAGTGTCCCAGAGGCAAAATGGTGCCCCACTTCCTAACCTTTGTGGCTGTAATCTGTGCATCCATTTGTCTTTAATGTCATTTCCTATTAAAACATTATGCATAGCTCTAGCTCTCCACTTGAAAATATCTTTTTAAAATCCGCTTGTAATCAATCAGTACTTTGATTTAAAACACGATGGCACTAGAAACTCATCAATGGATGCCAAAACCAGTAGGTTAAAATTTGGTGAGAGAGAAGATGTTTACATAACCTCAAGGTGTCTTCTCACCAATTACTTATTAGCTACCAAGGGGGAACTAGTGATGATAAAGTTGAGGAACCTTGTGGATACCATCTTAACTAAATGACGAAAAATAAAAGCATCAGTAATGGTATAAAGCAACATCAGGTTCTTGGTATGGTGCGCTGAGAGGGACATCAGAGCACATCGGTGGCATTCCTGCCAAAACAAACCAAAACACAAAAGCGTAATTTGAAACTTAGCACGAGGAAACATCAGATAAACCCAAGTCGAGGAAAATTCTATAAAATAACTGATTTTCATTCTTCAGAAATATCAGAGCAGTGAAAGACATAGGGCTGATTCATGAGACTAGGAAGTCTCATGAACCTAAGTGCAATATTTGATCCTGGAACGAATCCTATATCAGGTTTCACTGGGACGATTGAAGAATTTGAATGCAGACTGTGGGTTAGATAATAAATTGTATTAATGTGAAATTTCTTGATTTGAATAATCATACAGTGGTTATATTAGAGAGCATTCTAGTTTTTAGGAAATACGTGCTAAAGTAGTTGGGGATAAAAGGGCATGATGTCACCTTCCTCTTTCTCTTAAATGGTTCATAAAAATAAAGAAGAGATGGGGAGGGGATGCGGAGGCCAATGGGCACTAAGTGTAAATAATCAGTCAGTCTAGGTATTTATTTGTTGAATGTCTCAAGTTGAGGAAATCTGTATGAGAAAGACTTGAAACACTGTACAGTAATTCCCCACTCCCTATTGTATGTCAGAAACTTCCGGGCACAGGAGACATATCATTGAACAAACAAAAGAGCTACTCAGGGTTTGAAAATGTTTACTTACCTGTTTTCCAAAGGATATTCTTAATATTGAGGTCTCCATTTAAAGTGAACTATAACGTAGGGCAGAGAGCAGAGCTCTTTTTCTTGAAGGCAGTACCCTTATTTCTCAAATGCCAAAAGTAAGCAAGTAGCCGAATCAATAGAACACACGGATGTCTTTACTTTATGGCTGTTCATCTCTTGGCCCAGGTTCTCTGTGTCAAGTAACAGTTCGTGTTTTATATTTTCTCCCCTCACTAAGAAGGATTAGTTTGATTGTTAAAGTTTGTAAGTGCTGTTTGGCCATGGCTCCTATCATGTCCTCAATCTTGAGGCTATGTTGTACTCAAGCAGAGGGAAGGACCGTATAAATTTATATGCCCCTTCTTCCATCAGCACAATTCTCTCTCTCTCTCCCTCTCTCTCTCTCTCTCTCTCTCTCTCTCTCTCTCTCTATATATATATATATATATATATATATATATATATAATCTGAAGTAATTTAGAGAAGTGGTGATTTCTGGATCGTTCAAAAAAGAATTGAAAAAATAATTTCTTACCACAAATAAAAGATTGTAGACATGATTTTCTGTCAAGTTCATACACTCACCGGTCATAAATGGCCTTTATTTAACATCTAATTTTGAAACTGCCTCGTGAGATCAACGATCATTTGTTATAAGACAATAAGATAAAAGTTTAGATAATGAGCGAACTTGATATGTTCACGTGAACTTGATATATCAAGTATGTGAACTTGATATCATCATTTTATAACTAAAATACTGTTTAGTATTCTGTAATTATTTTTAAATTGTCTAAACACACACAGGTATGTATGTATGTATGGTTTTTACCAAACGCCAGTAAAGTAGCAAGTTGCATTCAGTGTATAATATGAGAAACCATGTGATTTTTAAACTGATCTCTCACACAAAACATTCCAAGCAATGACTGTAAACGTAGACGATGTAGGTAGAGGAGCGTTCCGGCCATACTTGCACCATTGGCATATCCCTCTGTCAAAAGATTTGTAATTAGCGTCAGCAATGATATGCATAATAATTAGTGTCATCATTCAGCAAATACTCATCGAGTGTCCTGTAAATGACATGGACTTTCCTAGAGGCAGGGCATACCACAAAACGTTTAAGGTCTACCACTCTCACGGGCAGAATTCAGAGAAACCATTTGCTGTGTGTTTTTGTTATACAACAAATATTCTTAAAGTGATTAATATGAACAAGGTACTATTCTAAATCTTTATCGAGTTCAAATTTGTCATCTTCAAAAAAATTCTAGGAGGCATGCCACTTTCATTTTACAGATGAATAGAGTGAGGTAAAGGGAGACTAATAACTTCTCCAAGGTCATATAGGCTAGCAAATAGCAGAATCGGAATTCGAACCAGGCAGCCCAAGTCCAGATTTCATTCTCGAATCACCACACGATGTTGCCTTTAATGACGATGAAGATGAGGCTGACGATCACCCCGTCATTGTTGTCATTAGTGTTTACTAAAAGCCAGTTTCTACGCACTGTGCTGAGCACTTCATACACCTTTAGCTCATTAACACTCCCAGGACGTTTATGAAGCAGGTTTACAAATGTGAAGACTGTTATGGCTGAAAGCCTAAATAATGAATCCAGGAACCCACACTTTGTAAATAGCGGATCTGGAGCTGGAACCTTGGTCAGTCTTTTTCATTTTTTTAAACAAACCACCAGAGACAATGGTTCAAGGGAATGAGCCGTAGTGTGAATGAAGCACGTGACTCAGTGCCTTGCACAAAGTAGAGGCTGAAAAACAGTTGCTTCATGGATGGATACGAACGGCGTTTGACAATTTCAGAGCGATGCTGGCACACGTTAACCTCACTCTTCTCGTTCTGACCTTCTAAAGGACTTACTGTATATGCCGCATCATACAGCATCCCTTATTAGAGCATCTTATTCTTTAAATACTTCGATGGCAATGTTACATGACCAGTTTGCCTTAACTGGAGTGGTTGTCTTATGCATCTTTTTACCTCCTAAATGCTTAGCATAGCATTAGAATTCACGCCGAGTTTAGTCTACATTGCACAAATACTCGCGGACTGATGGAACTCTGAGTTCTGGATCATAAAAGATTCTTCATTCTTGAATCCTTAATTTTTGAATTGTTCCCAGAAAGTGGTAATGTAACCATCTTCCTGCTAACCTGAAAGAGTTAACTGCCTTCTGTGAAGAAACACTGAGCTACGAGTAGAATTTTACTCACCTTGACTCACCACTGAGTCAGGCAATCAATCTTACTTGATTCCTGTTTCAGATTCTCATCACAGATAGTTCTCTCTCCCTCTCCCTCTCCCTCTCCCTCTCCCTCTCCCTCTCCCTCTCCCTCTCCCTGTCCCTCCTTCCTTTCCTCTATCCCTCCTTGCATCTTTTACATTTTGCTTGTCTTTCTCCCTGTTTTTTTAACAGACTGAGAAAAACCTGCAGAGTTGATCATCAGACAGGTTTTATAAAAGCAGTGGCCTTTAATCCTGAATTCCAGAAAGAATTTGATCCAGCTGTGAATTCCAAAGGGGGGAAGGAGTGTTTCAGGGGACAAAATCTAAAGAGTAGAGCAAAAGTAAAAGACAGGTATGACAACTTTGCCACAAGTCCGTTATGTTGGCCCGACCGTGGGAAAAGGAGGAGAAAAATGTGCTACCAAGACAGTAAGTTTATCAAAGAAGTAGATAGTGTAGTTTGGAGAAAGCATCCCTTCCTTCCTTTTCTTATCTTCATCTCTCAGGCTCTCCCCTAATTCGTGAGGTCCATCATTTGGTTTTCTATTTCCAACACATTACACAGACATCAAAACGCTTAGGAAAAGCTGAAGAGAACATGAATGACCCAAGGGAATTAAATGGAAGGTCGAGAACAAATTTCTAATAATTGCACCATCAAGTTCTCTGTTTCCATAGGTAAGAGAGCGAAGACACGTAAACAACTAAATTTTCTCTACACAGAGATGTTATTCAGGAAAAAAAAAAGAAAGAAATGGTAACCATTCAGGTAAGATGGGATACCAGTATGTATCAGTGTTGAGAAAATAAGTTGAGTTGTTTGACGCTGCAAAGCTGTTGGTACTTTGGGCTAGACTGTGACAATAACAATAAAACATTTGCCTTAATTTGGTAACGGTGATGGTGAAGCAGCATTTTATGTTTTACTATCTCATTGAATCGTCACCTAACGGTATGGGGTAGGTACCGTATTACTCTCCTCTTACAAAAGAGAAACCTGAGGCAGAGAGATGAAATGATGCGCCCAAGGTACAGCTAGTACGTGGGAGATTAGAAACTGGAATCCTAGCAGTCTGATTCTGAAATCTGTGAGCGTGCACCTTCCTAAACACACATTCCCAACTGCATGCGTCATAATCACACATCGTATGCCATAATGACTACCCACTGAGTGCGTCACGGGGCTTCGCTGCTTTTGTTCCCATTTTCATTCTTTTTTTAAAAAGTTTTCATTCTTTTTTTAAAAAAAACTTTTTACTGTTTATTTATTTTTGAGAGAGAGAGAGACAGAGCAAGAGCAGGGGAGGGGCAGAGAGAGGGGGAGACGCAGAATCCGAAGCAGGCTCCAGGCTCTGAGCTGTCAGCACAGAGCCCGTCGCGGGGCTCGAACCCACGAACGTGAGATCGTGACCTGAGCCGAAGTCAGACAACTTAACTGACTGAGCCTCCCAGGTGCCCGATGGCAATTTTCATTCTAACTTAGATTTCAACAAGTCTGTTTTAATCAAGTTTGATCAAAAAGAAGATGCCAGAAGTCCACTTAACTTAAACCATCCCCCTTTGCCTCTAGCTGTCATCACGCGGGAATCACTGAGGTATTCTAGACAGCCCTAGCTCTTTCAACTGGCTCTTCACTGCCAGTGAAGTGAATGAGGAAAGCAATGAGGGGAATTTTCCAGAAAAATTAGGGTCTGTGACAGGCTTTATTTTAGAGATAAATCAGGAAAGTCTAATGCACAAAAGACATTTGAGTAGTATCTCGATGCCAAACCTTTACTGAGTTCTGGAAGAATAAATATATCTCTTCGACATACTGGCTGAAGCTAATCTGTTTTGGAATTCAGTGCTGTATCCTAGAAATAGGAATTCGGTATGTCATATGTATGTATTTATTTATTCAGTCTTATAATCAATATTGCACTTACTTTTGAACGATGCTAAAGCTAGAATTAGAAAGAAGTCTGAGACCCTGCCTGGACAAGGGTTATGGGTTTGTTGGGGGCAGAGATGGAGGAATCAGAGAGCAGGAAGACACAGGAGAAGAAACAAGTTACCGGACCATAAATTATGAGTGAAAAGCCCGGGGGCATCCCAAGGGTCTGTTGAATTAGGGGAGAAAGTTCTTAATTATGGCAAAAACGAGGAAGGGGAGAGAGAGATCTGCGAAGATTTTACACAGGGGTAAATTCTGTGTGAAGATTTGAAAATGAGTAGGAGTTCGCCAAGACCAAGGGTGGGGAGATGCAGCTTGGCTTCTAGTTACTCAACAAATTAATTCAAAATTCCGTTCACACTGTATATGGAAGTTAATATTTGTGGGATGCTTATTTTTGAATAGTATTTGTTGAATACATACTATCGGTAATATTAGTTGAGTAAATAATATTGACGATTTATTCTTTTTGGGGGGAGGGAGAGAGAGAGAGACAGAGCACGGGCAGGGGAGGGGCAGAGAGAGAGAGAGAGAGGGAGAGAGACAGAATCAGAAGTGCATTCCAGGCTCTGAGCTGTCAGCACAGAGCCCAGCGCAGGGCACAAAGTCACGAACCGTGAGGTCATGACCTGAACTGAAGTCGGACGCTTAACCAACTGAGCCACCCAGGCACGCAGACAGTGTATTCTTTCTGCCTCAATTATGCCACCTCTCTGTTATCTCAGTTGGCATTCAATCTACTTTTGACACCCTCATAACAATCAGACCAACCACCTTAAGGAAAAAAAATATATATCGTAAATACTTGTAGATTATTAGGGTGTACATCCAGTGAAATTCCTACCATCATAATAGTGGGTTATGCGCCCCATACATTGTTTGTTAATGGTCAAGTAATCATCTTATCTATCATATACAAAACAATGCATTGTTTATCAAGTCAAATCTCTCCAGCTTGGCCCCATGAACTCTGTTTCTTACCACAGGAATGAGAGGTAGACCAAGGAGAGCAACCACAAGTGGATGGCAGGAAATTTTAAATCTCAAGAGAGTACAAGTACAAAGCACACTTTATTCACAAGCACTACATGCTTTATTCAACCCTACCTTCTTTTACCTTCTATTCTAATGAGTGAGTGGAACGTTAGCTGGCAAAAGAAATAAACAATAAAATTGTGCAGTATGTTGGAAACCAATAAGTTCTATGGAAGCAAATAGAGAGGAATAATAGTGAATGGAGTGCCAGGTTACAAAAAGGGGATACGGAGGCACCTGGGTGGCTCAGTCGGTTGGGCGTCCGACTTCGGCTCAGGTCATGATCTCACCGTTTGTGGGTTCGAGCCCCGCGTCGGGCTCTGTGCTGACAGCTCAGAGCCTGGAGCCTGTTTCGGATTCTGTGTCTCCCTCTCTCTGACCCTCCCCTGTTCATGCTCTGTCTCTGTCTCAAAAATAAAAAATAAACAGTAAAAAAAATGTAAAAAAATAAAATAAAAAGTTCATTGAGGAAGAAGGAATGATCAACTGGGTAACATGCTACTGAATTGGCAGGAAAGGTGGGAGCTGAAGATAATGCTTCGCTTAGAAACGTGGCCGTGACTGGTGACCTTGACTTGAACAGTTCCGTGGAGAGGTATAGGGGAAAGCCAACTTCAAGAGATAAGAGTTGCGGACCATCAGCGTAAACTGCATTTCTAGACATTTTCGCTGCAACAGAAAGCAAAGAAATAAGGTAGTGACTGGTACGGCAAAGGAGGGACCAAAGAGCATTTTTCTTTTAATGGGAGAAATAAGTAGAGACGTTGTAAGTAGCTCTGTTATAAAGTAGAACCTGCAGGCACCCGGCAGAAACTTGGACAGTAGACCAGAGGCTGGATTTCCAAATATGTCTGAGTAAACCTGACATATACTATGTGTAACCACTTAATATTGTTCCTTTAATACCCCTCTAAATTTTTCTGCTGATTAAAATGTTTTTAGGGTTTGGGGCGCCTGGGTGGCTCAGTCGGTTAAGCGTCTGACTTTGGCTTGGGTCATGATCTCACGGGTTCATGAGTTCCAGCCCCACATAGGGCTCTGTGCGGACAGCTCAGAGCCTGGATCCTGCTTCGGATTCTGTGTCTCCTTCTCTCTCTGCCCCTCTCCCACTCACGCTCTCTCTCTCTCTCTCTCTCTCTCAAAAATAAATAAACGTTTTAAAAATTTTTAATGAATAAAATTAACAAAAATGTTTTTAGGGTTTAAGTAAATGATAGTCACCCTTATGTATTTTTTCCTTGATCAAATACATTTATTTGCCATTCAATAGCAAATTTCACGTGGTTGGTAATGTACAGAATGTCTGCACTGGGGATAGACAGAGACCTGAATATAATAATAATTAAAAATTCAATTTCTTATCTTCAGTATCTTATAGTTTTATTGGAGAGATCAATGCACCATCCTGAAATAATATGAAGTGATAAGACTACTTTAACATTTATCGAGCACCTAAATGTGTGATAAACATTGTAAAAGCACTCCAAATCCATTATCTATATAGGACTTTCTCAACCTCAGCACTGTTGACGTTTTCAGGGGGATAATTGTCTGTTTGGGGTGGGACTGCCCTGTCGTTTGTGAGATGTGTAGGGCCGTGCATGTCTTCTACCCACTAGATGCCAAGTAGCCATCTCTCTTCTTCCAGTTGTGACCGATAAAAATGTCTCCAGACATTGCCAAATATCTCATCAGGGGTAAAACTCTCATCCTGTTTGAGGGCCACTGATCTGTGTTAAATTGCATAAACTTCTAAGGAAGATACTCTAATTACCTTCCATTTTATAGATTTAAAAACAAAAAAACTAGAGGGGCACCTGGGTGGCTCAGTGAGTTGAACATCCGACTTCGGCTCAGGTCATGATCTCATGGTTTGTGGGTTCAAACCCAGCATCGGGCTCTGTGCTGACAGCTCAGAACCTGGAGCCTGGTTTAGACTCTGTGTGTCCCTCTTTCTCTGTCCCTCTCCTGCTGGCTCTCTCTCTCTCTCTCTCAAAAATAAATTTAAAAAAATTTTTAAAAACCTAAAAAATTCAACTTAACAACATTGGTACTCAATTATTTCATAACACCAATCAAATGTGTATATGCTAACGGGACTAAGTAAAAAGTTCAAGTCATGCTTGTATGCAGGTTCAAAGTTTCCTACCAATTCTCTCTATAACTAAAAAAATTTGAAAACACAGCTGTGTGGTCGGTAGAGATCCCTTGCATTAAATGGGAAAAGAACAAACTTACGGATCTGTAGAAGTAATAGCATTAGACACTCAGCACATTCTAATCAATAATGTATCTCTACTCCTCAACAATAAATGGATTTAATCTGGTGGTATTTAATGAATCATCTCTTTATCAAAAAATATTTATTGAACATATAGGAGCTCCTGTATGTGAATCCCTGCTCTGTGACCTACGGGGACAAGATGCATAAATTATAAGACATATTTTTAAGGAAAGGCAAATGGTGTTAGGCAAAAATAAATATGCTATCACAAGATAGCACTCGATTAATCACCATTTGAGTAATGAAGAAAACAACAGATATGAGTTTCCAAAGAAGAAATATTTGAGAGTCAGTCTGAGAAGTTTTCTCCGAAGAGCCATGGCTTGAGTTACATATTGAATCATTAAAAGACATGGGTAGGAAGAAATCTCTGGAATAGTGATTGAGTGAACAAAGAGAGTGAAGTGAGAAAATTCTAGGGTAATTTGGAGAAGAATGGGCAAAAACCTAGGGCAGAGTGGAGGATGAATACACAAGATTCATGAGAAAGGAGGTTGGGAAGGTGGAGGTAGACTGCGTTGTGCTCAGGGATAGACGGAAGAATTTTGTCTCTACCTTTCAGGAGTAATACGAGATTTGGGGGAACAAGATAACACAAGGATTGTAGCTCTTCAATTAAACCGGCAACTGTGGTGTAGAACCTATCACAGTGGGGGACTCAGAAGACATGAGGGGTGATGTAAAATAAAACCCACAATTAAGATGTTTAACTTAGGCAGTGGTAACAGTGAATAAACCATGGTCACGCAAAGAGTGTGTGTAAAATGAAGTGGATTAAGGATATGTTATTTCAGCAATTATGGTGGCGTTGATTCTGATTCATACCCAGTAGAACTGATGACGGTTACCAAATCACGAAGGTAGCCCCGGTGATCAGATTAGCAACAGCAGAGTCGTGCCATCAGATTTGCTTCAGAGTTGGCTGCCTTGATGTTACCATGCTGGCTGGCTTGCTTGTTTGCTTTCTTTTCCTTTCTTTTTTTTGTATTTCAGCGGTGTGGCCTGAGGTGCTCTGTATCTTGGTCTGCCATAGAAGATCTCCTAAAAGCAACCTCAGTGTTATCAGCTTAACTCTGCTCTAGGGGCTATGACTCTTACAGTTATTATCTATACAAGGAACAGGAAGAGGCCATATTGAAACCATTATGCGATTCAAAGAATCCACTAGCATAGTGAGGTAGCCTAAACTCACCAAATGGTACCTGTGAATCAGCCTGAGGGGTCGAGATAATGTTCTCCATTCTCTACAGTGCTGTTCCTCCTCATCTCCCTGTCAGGTTTATGTTTGTCTCTGCCCAAACTTGATTCTTCCCTTTAAGGACGGTTGAGGAGCTAGATGAGATCAGTCAGTCAGCACCGAAACATCTGAATAGCTCTGGGGAGGAGAAATGTAAGAATAAGGAATATGGGAACTTGACTGATACTCCCCAGGTCTTCATAGATGATAATGGAAAGTGAGTTTGCAGAATTTAGTGACATGTTACACTCAAAACCATGATTCAGATGCTGATGAGATTAGCAATGTCTGGAATAACTTTCTACGTGGGTTAAATTAGAGAAGACGCGCGTTATTCCAGAAGCTCAGGAAAATCCCTCAGGCCACCCAAATAAATGTCCCATCTGCTTACTGATGCCTGAAATTACACAGTAAGAGTTTCATTTCTTAGCCCCAAGCGTTTGATTCCTGTTAAAATGCAAATCTCCTGGGCATGGCAGTATTGTAAGTTGCTGCTATATCCCAGGGGGAAAAATGATTTTCAGAGACTTTCTTTAAAACAGATTTGGACAAGGAGAGAGTATGAGGCCACTGGACCCTGGAAACAGGTGGAACAGTAAAACCTTAATGGATAGGGGCCGGGGAGGGGTGAGAAAAGGGAATGCAAAGAGGAGAAGAATGCAAAATGCAACAGGGAGCACATAAAAAGACCTTACTAACTTTTCTGGAGCTGAGAGTTGATGTTGCTACTGGAGAACGCACTTACTTTACTATTTTATAGCCTCTGTATCCAGGTGTTGTAGAACTCCGTATAGGTAGCAAATGTGTAGCTAGGGTAGGGGGAGACACTCTTCTAACCTCATAAGGATGATGGATTGTGATATCTCTTCACCAGTTTGGGTTGTAGCACATGGAAATCACCCTGACCCAACCCACCCCCTTATGTTATTGATTTCCAGTGTTTCTCTTTTAAACATAGCTATGCAGATCTAGAACTTTTCTTGGTAAATATTATACATTTCTCATCAGGTGTATTATACACAGAAATGTCCCAGGTTTCCCTTAACCACCCTCTGAAACAGCGTCACTCCTTCCCTCCAGGTGGAGCTGGTCATTCACATCATATCACTAAACCCTTGAAGACAGCTCTTATGTAAACTGCATAGATTGTTCATGCAAAAGTAGTTACCAACACACCCTTTGGCCGCCTTTGAGTTTGTAAAAAATGCTTTCTTTTGAAAGAAGTTTAGACTTGCTTAGGTTGAAATCAATGATAAAGCATCTACAAGGCCCTGAAGAGGGCTTAGCATGGTTTTGAAAGAAAATTATGTTTCCATCCTTAATTTAAAAGTTGGTTTCTCCCAAAACTCTCTGACAAAACAAGAAACCCCTTTACGTGTAACTGAATTAAAGGAAATTCTTTTTATTGAGAAAAAATATTTTCATAATCATCTGTTTTTTTTTTCCATTTAGACTTACAAAGTTCAGATTTGCTTAAATTTACTAATATCAGTGTACCTTATCTATTTAGATTCAGTTCAGGCAAATCATGAGAATTGAGAAAAGAACAGCAAATATGTTTACTTTTTATTCCATATTATAGCCAAATTCTCACCGAATTGTCTCTAATTTTAAAAAATTATGATAGTTTACTGGTATTTCTTTTACACAGAAAGAAGTGACCAGTTCAGGCAGGAGTTGATATCCTGTCATACCAATTTCAACAACTTAAATTGATGTTGTATCTCAAAGCATCTGAATTCTGAAGATTTGGAGAGCCTCCAGTTTATTCTCTTTATTTAAACAGATGAAAACTGAGCCAGGGAGGTTGAGCGATGCACCCAAAGACTTCCACTGGAGCGACTCCTTGATGTGGTTTCCTAATTCCCTACCCAGCAAGCATTTCTTCACAGCATTCTGCCCTATTGAAAATGGTAAATATCCTTAAGATTTTTTAGGCTTTGGTGATTTTTGAAACATCCACATACTTAAACTTTTATGAAACTCAGAGAGAAACTAGTGAAGATTCCTAGGTAGAACAATCCAGAGCGAAGAATGGAATTTCCAATTTGTATTAATTGCTCAGGACATGAGGGTCCGAAGAGGTCTATTTCATACAGCTAGTCAGTCAATGGAAAAGTTGAAACTAGCACCGTAAACTTCTGCTTAATCACCTCAGCCATGTGGCCTCTTCAGATGCAAAATAGGCAGAGAACAATGTGTTCTTATAGAGATGGGGGATTGGTGGCACCAGGTTCCAGTCATAGGAAACCATGGCTGCGGTTCACAGGTAGGGAACTCTTGTGAGTGGGTGGGTAGCCATGAGCAGACATGTTCCCTAAAATAGCGAAAGAGTCTTGTTCAGATTGCGGCTATGCAGTCATAGTTGTTGAATGTGAACCCATAGTAAATCCCCAAAAAAGCGGGCGGTGAAAAAACCAACCAACCAACCAAACAACAACAACAACAACAACAAAACAACCAGAAAAGCACTCAACATGCCTTGGGCATGAAATAAATCAGAGTTTCGTGCAAACACCAAAAATCTTCAGACTGTTAATATGCATTTCTAAGCAGGTGGCTCTTTTGCTGTGTACAGAAGATGCAAAATCAGCACTTTGTGTGAACTCTAGTCCTATTTTAAGGGCATATAATCCTTTATCTTTTAAGTACTAGAGTATCTTTTTCCCAAGAAAACAGATTTTTTTCATGAATAAATAATCAGGTCACAATCATCTTTATATGCTCTAGCCCTGTCTTATTTGTACCAGAATGCCTACGTACAGTAGATTCTTTAAAAAAAAAAAAAAACAAAACTTGTTAAATACCTAAGGAAGTGGTCACATGGCCAAGAGTAATTCAACACAGATAATTATTTGAAAAAATGAAAATTTCTGCAAATGATGAAGACTGATGAGAGGAAAAAAGAAGACAAAAAGAGAAATAAAAAAGAAGGTTATCTGTGGATAAAATCTGTCCCAGAATTAATCAGCGCAAATGTATACCAAAAGAAGTCACCCACCTTTAGACATTTCTCAATAAATATGCCTCAAGTGTCTACTTTGTGAGAGACAGATGTCAAATGACATCCTTTGTGAAGCCTCAATGAATGAGGTGGGATGATAGAAACAGTAATAAGATGGTTTGATAAACCACAAACACAGAAATCAGAACAATCTGGATTAAAATCTTGCCCTTTCTGTTTACTATCTACATAACCTTAAGCTACTTATTTAAAGCTTCTACGGATCAGTTTAACATCTAAAAACTGAGGATGGTACTTAAGTGTAAGATTGTTGTGGGAGCTAAACAGAATAAAGCACAGGAAGCAGCTAGAAAAATGCCTCGTGTGGTGAGTATTTACTACTCCCCTTTCGTCATTTTCCTCATCTGAAGTTACCTGGACAATAATTAAATTTAAGTGATAGCAGCGACAACAACATAAAACAATATTAATAAAAATGGGCAAAGGACCTGAACAGACATTTTTCCAGAGAAGACATACAAATGGCCAACACACATATGACAAGGCACTCAGCCTCACTCATCATCAGGAAGATGCAAATCAAAACCACAATGAGATACCACCTCACACCTGTTAGGATGGCTTTTTTTAAAAAAGACAACAGAGAAGTGTTTGTTGGTGAGGATGTGGAGAAAAGTGAACTCTCCTGCACTTTTGATGGAAATGTAGGTAGGAACAACCACTGTGGAAAACAGTATGGAGGTGTAGGGGCCAAGGGCAGGCTGCCCCCAAGGGGGGTTACTTTGTATGAACATCATTTTGAGTTAAAAGCAATCAAAACCCAGCAGATTCAGAAAAAATCTCTTTACCTCCCCCTCACCTGCCTGATTTTACCAGGAAGAGAGCTATTAACAGAGATTCCTCTTTAGGTCAGAAACTTATTTACATAATAAGGTGTCCTTTGTTTTCCAAACATCTCCTTTCACCTTCTCGCTAATGGTCTTTCTTTCTGTCTTTTGTATTTTCAGACCCATTCCCCTCTCCTTAGCTCATATGAGCATCATGTCAGTGGACTGTCTTTGGAATTTCCATCTCCTTGTGGATTCCCCTTACAAATGCTATTAAATTTGATTTTCATGGGGTGCCTGGGTGGTTCTGTCAGTTGAGCATCTGACTGTTGATTTTGGCTCAAGTCATGATCCCAGGGTTGTGGGATCAAGCCCTGTGTTGGACTCTGCACTGAACTTGAAGCCTGTATGAGATTCATTCTCTCTCTCTCTCTCTCTCTCTCTTTCTTTCTTTCTCTCCCTCTCCTTCTACCCTTCTCCCCTACTTGTATGCACTCTCTCTCTCAGAAAATAATTAAATAACAATAAAAATTTTATTTTCTCCTGTTTATCTGTGTCATGTCAATTTGATTCTTAGTCCAGCTAGAAGGGCCGTGAAGGGCAGAGAAAATTCTTAATCCTCAACAACATTCTTCAAAAAGTTGAACATAGAACTACCATATGATCCAGCGATTCCACTTTAGATATCTCTCCAAATGAATCAAAATCAGTTTCTTGAAGCGATATCTGCACTTTCATATTTATTGTAGCATTAATATGGAAATAACCTAATGTCTGCCAACAGATGAATGAAGAAATAAAATGATATATGTATACATATACATATATATACACATATACATATATATATATGTGTGTGTGAATATTATTCTTCCATTAAAAAGGTCATCCTGCTATTGGCAGCAACATGGATAAAACTGGGAGATAATTATGTTAAGTAAAATAAGCCAGATAGAGAAAGACAAATACTGTATGGTGTCGCTTATATGTGAAATCTGGAAAAAGAAAAATGTGCAAATCACAGAGACAGAAAATAGAATGGTGGTGGTGGGTGTCAGAAGCTGGGGTGGGGGAAATGGACAGACGTTGGTCAAATGGTCCAAACTTTCAAATTTTCAGTATGAGATGAATAAGTTCTGAGGATATAATGTAAAGCATGGTGACTTTAGTTACTAACACTCTATTGTACACTTGACATTTGCTAAGAGACTATATCTAAAAGTGTTATCAGCACCCCCCCCACACACACACATACACAAAACACACATGACAATTATGTGAGGTGATGGATATGTTAATTAGCTTGATCATGGTAATCATTTCATAATGTATGTGTATATCTGACCACCATGTTGTATCCTTTAAATGTACACAATTTTATTTGTCAGTTGTATTTCAGGAGAGCTGAGAAAAAAATAAACAAAGGAGACGCATGGCTGTCGTGTGTCCCAAATAGAAGAGTTTACACAGGAATGAAGGCTCTATCAGATAGATTTAGATATTCTGACTCTGCTTCTATCTCAGTTCTCTTGTTCATAGAAGGTAGTTGGATACTACAGTGCTGTTCCAGGAAAGCTCAGTCCTGTATGAGGTACACTTGCACTGCCTGAATGGAGGTGATGCCAAGCACAGCCTGAAATGTTGCCAACTGGTGCCTTCTCACCAGATTACTGGGGACCTGCTTTTCCACCCGTTGCCACCCAGCTGCTGATAGCAAATCAGTGGAGTTGGGCAGAGATGGGCTAACTGTTCATCCATCCTGTTTGTCGCTTTTCCTAGGCACTAGCTACACTATATTGCCCAGCCTTTCTTACAGCTAAATGTGGCGACACAAATGTGTGCTGACCTATTTTTAACTCATGAAGCAGTTGGGGCCCTCTAGCCCCACAGAAGCTTTCCTGAGTCTCCATGTTGTTTTTCCTTCGGCCAACTGATGCACATGACTATGGCCACTTTGAAAACCACAAGGAGAAGGAGCCTGGATCCTGAAATACTGAATAAAGAGCTAGCTGTCCAATAGTCTAGACATGAACAAGAAGTGACAGCTAGCTGTGACCCTCCACAAACTTAGAAGGGAACTATTTCCCTTGGTCATTCCTCAGAGGCATGTGGTGAACCAGCTATTTGAGCAAACAAGACCTGGCTCCTTTGATGAATTTGACAAGGGAGACGAAGGAGCACTGCCTTAGGTTGTCTCTCACCAGTGTTCACATGGACAGGACGGGCAACGGGCAGCAACAACACAGTGATCTGAAGATGCCGGAAGTACTTCCAGTCTGTAAATGCCACCTCAATTCCTACCCAGTAGACCTTTAACTTCCCATGTTGAGACTGTAAGAGAAGGAGATAAATATCTCAACAAAACTGTTCTTGCATTTTCTTCCCTGTACTTCGGAGGCACCGAATATATACTTCTTGAGTTAAAGAGATGACTAAGGAGGACTCTCCCAAAGCTGCCTCATTGTGTACCCCCTGAAATAGAAAGCAACACTATTTTTATTCACAAACTAATACTGAGCTGCTGACATCTGTGACCTCCAGGGATAATAAAGCTTCCGTGGTGGGGGATTAACACCACGGGACATTCCAGGTGTGGCAGAGTTTAATGGGCAGTGCCGATGGTTCTGTCTATCCAAGAGGCATCAGGTTGTAGGGGAGGAAAAATAATTTTCCCTTTACCCTTCTAGGTTGTTGGCTGGACCCCCTTTAATAAAAAGCAGATTAGCAAGAGACAAACGAACAGAAATTTAATAACATTTGTACCTCCTGTATGCATGGGAGATACCAGGAAAACAGTAACTGCCTGAAATGGCCCAAACCACCAACCTTAAATACCATCTCCAGCTAAAGACCAAAGAAGACGGGGCGTGGGACAGCCAGTTATGGGAGGCTATCAGGCAAAGCACGGTAAACAAGAGTAAGGTTGGCGTGCAGATTTCGGTCTTTGGCTTCCCCATTGATAAGAGTTTCTTAGAGATTTAGTCATTTTTCACTTCCTGGTACAGAGAGGTAGATACCCTTCCAAATGAATATTTCCTTTCTGAATGTAAGTGTCTCATAAAAATGTAACTTCGACTCAGTGTTCAGAGTTTTTCTTATGTCTGTCGTCTCCTAAAAATAATCAGTCTAAAAGAATCCTTATACCTTATATTCTGGAGTGGCGTATTCTGTTCCCCTTCATGGTACAAAGAAGATAAAATCTCAGAAGGAAGGATGCTCAAGGAACGCGCTGACAGAAGAGAGAGTTGCTAAGAGTGAAGGTGAATTCCTCTTTTAAAATTTACCTCCAAATGGTCCTACGAGCACAGTGCTGGAAGTGGTAAACATATGATCTGGTAAACCAGATCAAATAAGCCCCGCATTTGGATAGCACAGTACTGAATTGAGACTCTAATATATCAATTAATGCTGTTAACAATATTGCACATAATTTGTATTGAAAGCAAAAAAATGATAAAGGAATTTCCTTAGGAATGTGTGTTAGACAGAATTCTTTGATCTTACATTCTAAATCCAGGGCTTTAGAATTTAAATTTATTTCCTTCCCCATTCTAGAAAATGAATGGAGAACACTCCAACAAATGATAATGTGGGATTGATGAACTTATAAATATCAGGTTTTCAGTTTCCTTGGAAGAACAATAGTACAAATGCAAAAGTATTGATATTCAAAGAAAATGATGAATGCTTTGCTTCCAGATACTTATTTATGGATTGGAAACATACAGTTGCTTTTTTCCCTGCATCCTTTCCAGTTAGAGCAAGTTCTCAACACACTAAATGCAATAGGTCACTCTTCAAAATTGACTCGTTTCCACATTAGCAACAAGTCCTTGAGCCAAGGAAATTCTCTAAGCTGGTCAATTTGTTCTCAGAACCAATTCTAAAATGAATCGGTTGGAAGCACAGATGTACAAGATTCAAACACTGAGCTGAATCCAAAAACGTTACAACAATCGCTTTCATTTTGCCAGATTCAGCTGACCGCTTTTGATGACTTCTATGCTTCTCCCCGGAACTTGTGACCAGCTCTGACTCTAATATGTCACGATGACGGTCGATAATTAGCGTTCTGCTACCGAATGGCACCAAACGCCTTGAATTTCCATGATTAAATACCGTGGGTGAGGTCTGAGAGCTGCTATTCCATTCAGACATCAGCCTGATTGGATCCCTGCCTGCTTCTCCAGCTGCGTCTTTTCCTTCCTCCTGAGATCCCTTTTGTAGCCCCCATTCTCCAGGTGTTACATTGTGCTTTCCGGATAGGTCTTGCTTTCTCTGCTTTCTCTTCTGTGTCTTTGTTCCCGCTATTACCTCTGCTTACCTAGAGCACCCTTTATTTTCCTTCATTTTGCTAATTCCTATTAGTCCTTGAAAATTTCCCCAGAACGTCTTCTCGGGGAAACCTTTGAGCAGACAGCATAGAAGTTTATCGCCTGCCATAATTCTGTCACAGCACCCATCGCAACATGTAGTAATTACTTATTGGTTTCACTGTGAACTCCTAAGGTACCGATGGGGCTCATTTAAATCTTCTTGAGTGAATTAATGAATGATGGCAGAAAGCCAAATTTTAAATTAGTCTAAAGTAGCATCGTAAACTCCGTGATAAATTGAAACGAAATTGTTGGACTGAAATATGCCTCTTCCACATTGTGGAACCCTTGAAGGACACCCACCTAGCCCAGCACCCAGAATGTAGAATGCCAAAATGTTCAGTGAATGAAATGTAATCACATATTTCGTTAGATGTAGCATCACTAGTATTACCAGCAGTGGTAGAGAAGATGAGCCCATTCTCCCCACACCCCACCCTACCCCTGTGTCTAGTACATTAATACATCAGTTCTTCTCAGATTGCATTCCACGTCCCCTTTGGCAAATACACATCTACAAATCTTATAGCAGGGAGTGGTTTTGATTTTTGACCTGCTACCCTCATTGAAAGCTTCTTGAAGGAGAAATGCTTAATCATCCTTAAGAAGTAGAATTAGGAAGTGTTGCATCATGTTAATTTCTGTGCAGTTGTTGAATACATTCATGTATTTATCTAACCCGTTGTCTGTCGACCGTTCAGCACTAAGCTGCATAGAACTAAAATTGTAAATAAGACACACAGTGTGTTTCATCATGGAGTTTATATGTCAAAAGATCATAAAGAAAAATGATTACACCTTCCAAATACAGCTGAGAGCTATAAAGAGAAGTGAAAATGTTTACCCAAACTATGGAATCGCTCTACTTCTAATGTCTAACCAATGGTCTATCACTGAGGGGAATTTGGACAAGAATGAGGCAAGAAAACTAATCACAGAGCTATTTGAGCGTGATAGGAATGACTGGGTTCTCTATACATTCAGAAGGTAGAATAAACAGGCTTAAATAAGGATCTAAGTAAGGGAAATAAAAGTGCAAGATGACACCTACATTTCTAATTTGAGTAAACCATAGCACTAGTGGTCATTGAAATGGGGAAAAAATGAGAAGTGTAGTTAGCAGGGAGGAGAGTTGATGAGTTCAGTTTTGCATGTGTTAACCTACATACCTGTGGAACATCTGTGTGGAGATAATTCAATGTGCAGCTGGGTATATGGGTGTAAAAGGGTTATAGTTGGTAGTCACCTACTTAAGGAAAACAATTGAAGCCATAAAGGTGAACGTGATCTCCTGGGGGAGTGCGAGGGAAAAAAATGGCCTGGGATATAATCTGGAAATATTTACGCATAAAATACGAACATAGAAACAGGGAACGAAGCTGTTTCATCAGAGAAGCCAGGAAGTAACAGTGGGATTAGGAGACTGTGGTGTAAAGCAAAATAAGAAAGAAACGTGTTTCAAGAAGAAATGTCGTTTGAGAACTACAGCTTGATAAATGCTGAAGACAGTTCATTGGCCTCAGCAACAACGAGGATGTTGACGATGTTGGCAAAAAAACTAACGGAATAGTAGAATCATTGGAGGAAAACAAATCTTGCCAGAAAGAGATTAAATCTGCTGGGGAGACAAGATTTAATTTAAAGCTATTTAAAGAATTTTAAAACGGAGAGACATTAACGTAACCAGCATTAGTATGTTAGTAGGGAAAAGCATTTCTCATCATATATGGGAGTGACAACATAACCTTGTAGGTAAAGCACAGGGTTTGATTTCAAATCTTAGCTCTTTGCATACTAGCCATCTGTGTTACTTTGACACATTGTTTTGAGAGCTTCAGCCTTCCCGTTTACAAAATAGACACATAAATGCTAGCTGTGCATGGGCTCTGGAAAAATTAAGCCCATAACATAATTCCTAGGAAAAGTAGGGCCCGAAGAAGGTGAATGAATACAAATTATTAATGTAAACAGGTCTCAGGCAGCAGTCTAAAAGCAGACAAGAATTAAAAAGTTGCCTGGGACATGGGGAGCTGACTGGGTAAGCAGAGGAGAAAGATGAACCATTAGAGAAATCCTGGTGGGGGCCTGGGTGGCTCAGTCGTTTAGGTGTCCAACTTCGGCTCAGTTCATGATATCGTGGTTTGGGAGTTTGAGCCCCGCATTGGGCTCTGTGCTGACAGCTCAGAGCACGGAGCCTTCTTCGGATTCTGTGTCTCCCTCTCTTTCTACCCCTCCCCTGTTTGTTCTCTCTCTCTCTGTCTCTCTCTCTCTCTCTGTCTCTCACTCTCGCTCTCAAAAATAAACATTAATCCTTGCCTGGGATGAAGATTTTAGACTTTATTTAAAGAGGAAGTGAATGCACACAGACTGATAGGATAGAAAGCTCCTTCCCACTGGTTATAAATCTCTTTGAAGGCAGGAAATTTGAAGGATGTAGCAACAAAACTATCATCTTGATCATCACCACCACTGTCATTGTCAGCACAGCTCATATTCTTCAGTGCTTTCCATGTGCCAGGCAAAGAGCCAAGACTTTGTAGCATTGTCTCATGCAATCCTCAACCCAATCCAGTGAAGAAGGTGTTACTATTGTCCTTGCTTTAACGATAAGAAAACAGGCTTAGAGCAGCACTGATTTCATTCAAAGGGCACACAATCAGTGAGGAGGAGACCCCGAATGAGGCAAGTGCCATAGGATGTTGCTTCAAGGAAGGGGTATCCCAGGAACATGGAGTTAAAAATGCATTACACAAATCATAGGACTAATTCTCCCAATATCCCTAAAACCAGTGGTATTTTATCTGTCTGAAATCTGAAACAGAGGGGAAAAAACTGCACCCAGACAAGGAATGAAAAAACAATGAGTAGCAGAGTCAGGCAATGGCTGCTACCTTTTTACTTCTGGGTGTTTTTGTTTTTGTTTTTAAAACACAGATCTTTTTTTTTTTTATGTTTATTTATTTCTGAGACAGAGAGAGACAGAGCATGAGTGGAGGAGGGGCAGAGAGAGAGGGAGACACAGAACCCGAGGCAGGCTCCAGGCTCCGAGCTGTCAGCACAGAGCCTGACATGGGGCTTGAACCCACGGACCAAGAGATCAAGACGTGAGCTGAAGTCGGATGTTTGACTGATCCACCCAGACACCCCATGAATATCTTATTTTAGTACAGTACATTTGTCACACATAATGAAGCAATACTGATACACTGTCATTAATTGAAATCCATAGTTTATTCAGGTTTCCTTAGGTGTTTTTTTTTTTACTAATATTGTTTTTGTGTTCCACAGTCCCATCCAAGATACCACATAACATTTGGTTATTATTTCTCCATAACCTCATCTGGTTGTGGCACTCTCTCTAGCTTTCTCCTCATTGTGGGAGTTTTATTTTCAGCGTTGTTTTGTATTCTGAGACTATGGGATGCTCCAGGCTCACTTTGTGTATTTCATGCCCCAGTCCTGGCTTCCGTCATTTCTCCAGCAAGCCCTCGTTCTTTTTACTGGAGAATGGAATTAGAAACCCCCATCCAGGCGGTAGGTCTGCTTGTTGCGACTACAGTGTCATTGCCTTTAGGCCCTCTGAGCTCTCAGAGCAAGGAAATATATGCATCTATGGTAATATGTGCATATACACATATCTCATTAACACACACAATTTTTTTTCTATATGTGGTCGTCTGTATCTACACTAAGCTAAATGCATGTGCCTACTGATCCATCACCGCATGGATTATTCTAGACTTCTCCCCTTGCTAATCTGTAATCTCTCACTCCAACAGCAAGAAATTTAGCTTCCACCACATTACCCTCCCTTTACTTGATTATTCAACTGTAGTATACACATACAGTATACTGTTTCAGAAGCGTTGATCCATTGGGAAGGAAATTTATCAACTAGAGTGCAGTAGTTACCTACAGTTCCTTTGACCTTACTGTTACACACTCCACTCATTCCCAGAGTTACTTAGGTCACTACCTTCCCCTCTACCTCTTCAGCGACGTTGTTTCATGCATTTCTTTGTTTGTTTCATACATTTCTACAAGACCAGTGCTCTATCTGTTTCATACATTTCCAACATGGCTAGAGTCATTTGTAACGTTCTGCAGCTTATCCTGCAATCTCCTGACCTTTTGAACAGTTTTTTAAATTAGTGTGCATTAAGGCTCTCTCTTTTTGTGGTAAAGTTCTATGAGTTTCGACAAACATATTGTCATGTATTGGCCATTACAATATCACGCAAAATGGTTTCACCACTTTAAAATATCTCCTGTGCCTCACCTCTCAATCCACCTACCCAAGAACCCCTGAAAACTGTTCATCTGTATCATCTTTACAGTTTTGCCTTTTCCAGAATATCATATAAATAGAAACACATAGCCTTTGCAGACTGGTTTCTTTCATTTAGCAACATGCCTTTGCAATTCATCCAGTATGCCTCAGTTTGTTTATACAACCGTATATTAAGAGCTGTTTTGGTTGCTTCCAGTTTGGGGCAGTTATGAATGAAGCCGCTATAAACATTTGCAGGCATGTTTTTGCGTGGACGTAAGTTTTCAAATCAGTTGGTTAAATACTTAGGAGCAGGATTCCTGGATCATATGATAAGACCATGTTTAGCTTTGTCAAAAGTTGTCAAACTCTCTTTCAATGTGGTTTTACCCCTTTGCATTCCTGTAAGCAGTGAATGAAACTTCCTGTCCCTCTGCGTCCCTGCCAGCAGTTGGTATGGACATTGTGGCCGGAGGGGTTAAGAGTTGGCTCTTCTAATAGAGGTGTAATGGTGTGTCGTTCTTGTAACATGCATTTCTCAAATGGCAAATGATGTTAAGTATCATTTCATATGCTGATTTACCATCGGTACAGATGATACAGTCTTTGGCAAGGTATTATCTGTTTCGATCTTTTTGGTTTGTTTTCTAATTGTTGAATTTTATAAGTTCTTTGTTTATTTTGGATACAAGTCCTTCATCAGACAGGAGTTTTACTGAAGTTTCTAATTTTAAAAGTCCAATTTACCGTTGTTGGTTTTTTTTTCTTTTCACGGATTGTGCCTCTTGTATCATATGTTAAAAAACGCATTTCCCAGCCCAAGATCACATAGATTTTCTTCTACGATTTCTTCTAGAGGTTTTATAGTTTGGCATTTTACATTTAAGCCTTTGATATATTTTTATTTAAGCTTTCAAAAGTGCAAGGTCTATATCTAGGTTCCTTTATTTATATATGGATACCTAATTGTTCTAGCACCATTTCCTGAAAATATTATCCTTTCCCTAGTGAATTGCATTTACTCCTTTGTCAAAGATCATTTGACAATGTTTGGGTAAGTATGTTCATGGGCTCTCCATTGATCTGTGTGTCTATTCTTTCCCCAATACTACACTATCTTGATTAATGTTGGTTAATAGTAAGTCTTGAAGTTGGATAGTGTGAGTCCTCCAACTTTAATTTTCTTCATATTGTTTTGGCTATTCTAGCATTTTTTCCTTTTAATGTAAACTTTAGAGCCAACTTGCTGATATCTCAATAGGTTGCTAGTATTTTTATTAGAATTACATTGAATACACAGATCACACTGGAAAGAATTAATGTCTTAACAATATTGAATCTTCCGATTCTTGAACATGGCATCTTTCCACTTATCTGGACTTTTTTACTTCTGTCATGAGTGTTTTGCAATTTCTTCATACAGATCTTGTGTGTATTTTGTTAGATTTATACCAAGGTACTCCATTTTTTTTTTTTTTTTGGTGCTAAATAGAATTTAAAATTGTAATTGTTAAAAAATAAATAAATAAATAAATAAATAATAAAATTATAATTGTTCACTGCTGGTATATAGGAAATCAATTGCTTATGTATCATAACTTTACCCTGCAGCCTTTCTGTATTCACTTATTAAGTCCAACAACCTTTTGTAGATTCTTGGGGATTTCTTTCGCATAGACAATCCCGTCATCTGTGAATGAAGACATTTTATTTCTTCCTTTATATTTTGTGTACATTTCTTTTGCTTTATTTTTATTGCACTAGCTTGGGCTTCCAGCATAATGTTGTTCAGGAATGGTGAGAGAGAACATCCTTGCCTTTTTCTTTATCATAAAGGGAAATCATCTCACTATGAAGTAGGACGTTAGCTACAGGATTTTTGTAGATGTCTTTTTCAAGCTGAGAAGCAAAGTTTCACTTTAGTTTTCTGAGACTTTTTAATCATTAATATGTGTTGGATTTTGTCAAATGGTCTTTTTAGCAGCAATTGATGTAATCGTATGATTTTTGTTCTGTAACCTGTTGATATGATAGATTACACTGATTGATGTTCAAATATTTAACCAATCTTGTACATCTGGAATAAATTCTATTTGATCGCATATATACATATATGTATATACATGTGTACATATATGTATACATATACATATATATTTTTACATCACTGGATTCAACTTGCTAATATTTTATTAAGGATTTGCATCTATATTCATGAGAGATATTAGTCTATTTTCTTGGTTAGTTTGGCTGAAGGTATATCGGGTTTAACAGCAATTTTTTAAAAGTCATGTTTTAAAGATCTTTTCAAAGAATCAATTTCTGGGTTCTTTGGTTTTCTTTATTTTTTTTTTTCTGTTTTCAATTTCATTTATTTGTGCTCTAATTTTATTATATCTTTTCTTCTCCCCACTTTAGGCCTTCTTCCTCTAGTTTCCCCAGGTGAGAGATAGGGCTATTGATTTTTTAAATCTTTCTTCTTTTCTTCTATGAATATTTAATACCATAATCTCCCCCTAAGCAGTGCTGTCACTGCATTCACAAATTTTGCTGTTTTGTATTCATTTTTATTTAGTTCAAAATATTTTAAAATCTCTCTTGAGACTATTTGTTTGATCCATGGGTTATTCAGAAGTGTGCTTTTAAAATTTTTAGATATTTAAGAGTTCCTATCTATCTTTCTGCTATTGATGACTAGCTTAACTCCATTGTAGTATGAGAACATACTTCATATAATCTTATATTTTATTAATGTTATTAAGGACTGCTATGTCCCAGAATATGGTCTCTCTGGGTGAATGTTCCATGTGAGCTTGAGAAGAACGTGTTTCTGATGTTTGGGGATGGAGTCATATCCATGGCAATTAGATCAAGTGATTGATCATCTACAACCTTCCTGATTTTCTGCCTTTTTGATCTGTCAGTTTTTGAAAGAGATGAGTTGAAGTCTCCAACTATAAGAATGGCTTTGTCTATTTCTTCTGGTAGTTCTTGTTAGGTGTGTGCAGACTTAAGATGGTATGTTGTCTTGAAAAATTGACACCTCAGTTAACTAGGTAATCTCCTCTTCTATCCCTGATCGTTTGAAGTCAGCTTTGTTGGCAAGTGACATAGCTACTCCAGCTTCCTTTTGATTACACCGGTGTTGGCCTGATTTATCTTTCTCCTCTTTACATGTAACCTAAGTCTTTTTTAATCTCAAGTCAGTGGGTCTTAATTTTTTAACTCACTCTAATAATCTTTGTCTTGCGACTGGTATATTTAGACCATCCGTATTTAAAGTTATTATTATTACAGTTGGATTAATAACCTGTCATGTTTGTGTCTATTTTCTACATGTTGTATTTGTTCTTTGTTTTTTTTTTCCCCCTCTTTCTCAGTCTTCCTTGGTTTAATTGAGCATTTATATGACTCTATCTCATCTCCTTTCTTATGGAATCAAATATATTTTTGAATGAATTTAGTGATTGCTCTAGAGTTTACAATTCACCATTTTATTTAAATCAAAGTCCACCTTTGGACAGCACTACACCGTTTCATGTGTAGAGTCAGTAACTTACCACAGACTCTTCCAAGTTCGCCATTCCCATCCCTTTCAACGCCCATTTCACTTATCCACATGCTATAATCACACAATACGTTGTCACTAGTGTAACTTTAAGGAATTGTCATTTACTTCAGTTAAGAATAAAAAAGGATGATGCTTTATTTTGCCTTTCTTTATCCTTTCTCTATGCTCTTCTTTTACTTATACGGATCTAAGTTTCTTACCCAAATTATTTCCTTTTGCCTAAAGAACTTTGCCTAAAGAACTTAAGTGAGAAAAATGTGTCACCACGTGATGTTGTTATCTAGTTACAATTATTATTATCTTTCCACCTCCAACAGACTCTAATTTCCACAAAGTAAGACCATAATTTGTGTATCTAAATCACAGTGTCAAGCACAATGTCTGACACAACTCAGTAAATATCAGTTGAACTGAATTATTCCTGCATAGGAATATTAATAAATTTATATATACAAACAAGCTTCTTAATAGCATATACGTTTAATTATCACTTTGTGCATCATAATTATTGCATTAATAGATCATTAGTATCATTTTAATTTGCTGAATGGCCCTCATGGAAAAGAAGAGCTTGTGGTATTTGTCCAGTTGGAGGGTTGGACTGGAAACTAAGAGTAAGCATGACTAGTAGTAATTCTTTACATTTGCCTACTATTTGTAATTTTGTGAATGGTTTCACACACATTATCCCATTAAGGTCCCATAGAAGCCATTTGCTTTTTCTCTCTCTCATAAGTATTTTTTATTAGATGATCTACTTCTTTTCCTCTATAAATTTCAGCCTTTATTGCCACATGGAAAAAAAATGCAGAAGTCTCCTGATTTCATGGTAACTAGGGAATTCTTGTTATAATGGGGGGGGGGGAATTAGCCCCACATAAATTCTCCCTCCAAACATTAGAAATGATATGGATAATTACTGCTATCATTTTAAAATATTTAAATTAAAATTTATAATTGAATTACAAAATTTTTGATTAAAAAATTGTTATCTGTTGCGTGAGAATGTTGCATGGGATTTGATATTCCCTTGCAGGGCTTACCCATCTCTTGGTTCTCTGTGGAGTAAAAAGCCTCATCCATGAACAAATTTAATAATCCATGATATAAGTAAGTGCCTACAAAGCTAGTATTAAAATATATTTTGTAGCAATTTCTAAATAATGACCATGACCTAGAGATAATTACCTTTTTAAGTTCCTCAAGAAAATTCTGTCTTCTTCAAAATGCACAATTGGTACTAAAAGACACCATAATTTGTTGTTGTTGTTGTTATTGTTTTTAATCTAGTAATTTAGGTGTCATTGTAAGTTCAAAGTTTCTGGAAGGTTGAAGATTGTGCTTCTTTGTTTTTTTTTTTTTTTAATATATGAAATTTATTGTCAAATTGGTTTCCATACAACACCCAGTGCTCATCCCAAAAGGTGCCCTCCTCAAAACCCATCAGCCACCCTCTCCTCCCTCCCACCCCCCATCAACCCTCAGTTTGTTCTCAGTTTTTAACAGTCTCTTATGCTTTGGCTCTCTCCCACTCTAACCTCTTTTTTTTTTTTCCTTCCCCTCCCCCATGGGTTCCTGTTAAGTTTCTCAGGATCCACATAAGAGTGAAACCATATGGTATCTGTCTTTCTCTGTGTGGCTTATTTCACTTAGCATCACACTCTCCAGTTCCATCCACGTTGCTACAAAAGGCCATATTTCATTTTTTCTCATTGCCACGTAGTACTCCATTGTGTATATAAACCACAATTTCTTTACCCATTCATCAGTTGATGGACATTTAGGCTCTTTCCATAATTTGGCTATTGTTGAGAGTGCTGCTATGAACATTGGGGTACAAGTACCCCTATGCATCAGTACTCCTGTATCACTTGGATAAATTCCTAGCAGTGCTATTGCTGGGTCATAGGGTAAGTCTATTTTTAATTTTCTGAGGAACCTCCACACTGCTTTCCAGAGCGGCTGCACCAATTTGCATTCCCACCAACAGTGCAAGAGGGTTCCCGTTTCTCCACATCCTCTCCAGCATCTATAGTCTCCTGATTTGTTCATTTTGGCCACTCTGACTGGCGTGAGGTGATACCTGAGTGTGGTTTTGATTTGTATTTCCCTGATAAGGAGTGACGCTGAACATCTTTTCATGTGCCTGTTGGCCATCCGGATGTCTTCTTTAGAGAAGTGTCTATTCATGTTTTCTGCCCATTTCTTCACTGGGTTATTTGTTTTTTGGGTGTGGAGTTTGGTGAGCTCTTTATAGATTTTGGATACTAGCCCTTTGTCCGATATGTCATTTGCAAATATCTTTTCCCATTCCGTTGGTTGCCTTTTAGTTTTGTTGGTTGTTTCCTTTGCTGTGCAGAAGCTTTTTATCTTCATAAGGTCCCAGTAATTCACTTTTGCTTTTAATTCCCTTGCCTTTGGGGATGTGTCGAGTAAGAGATTGCTACGGCTGAGGTCAGAGAGGTCTTTTCCTGCTTTCTCCTCTAGGGTTTCGATGGTTTCCTATCTCACATTCAGGTCCTTTATCCATTTTGAGTTTATTTTTGTGAATGGTGTGAGAAAGTGGTCTAGTTTCAACCTTCTGCATGTTGCTGTCCAGTTCTCCCAGCACCACTTGTTAAAGAGACTGTCTTTTTTCCATTGGATGTTCTTTCCTGCTTTGTCAAAGATGAGTTGGCCATACGTTTGTGGGTCTAGTTCTGGGGTTTCTATTCTATTCCATTGGTCTATGTGTCTGTTTTTGTGCCAATACCATGCTGTCTTGATGATGACAGCTTTGTAGTAGAGGCTAAAGTCTGGGATTGTGATGCCTCCTGCTTTGGTCTTCTTCTTCAAAATTGCTTTGGCTATTCGGGGCCTTTTGTGGTTCCATATGAATTTTAGGATTGCTTGTTCTAGTTTTGAGAAGAATGCTGGTGCAATTTTGATTGGGATTGCATTGAATGTGTAGATAGCTTTGGGTAGTATTGACATTTTGACAATATTTATTCTTCCAATCCATGAGCAGGGAATGTCTTTCCATTTCTTTAAATCTTCTTCAATTACCTTCATAAGCTTTCTATAGTTTTCAGCATACAGATCCTTTACATCTTTGGTTAGATTTATTCCTAGGTATTTTATGCTTCTTGGTGCAATTGTGAATGGGATCAGTTTCTTTATTTGTCTTTCTGTTGCTTCATTGTTAGTGTATAAGAATGCAACTGATTTCTGTGCATTGATTTTGTATCCTGCAACTTTGCTGAATTCATGTATCAGGTCTAGCAGACTTTTGGTGGAGTCTATCGGATTTTCCATGTATAATATCATGTCATCTGCAAAAAGCAAAAGCTTGACTTCATCTTTGCCAATTTTGATGCCTTTGATTTCCTTTTGTTGTCTGCTTGCTGATGCTAGAACTTCCAGCACTGTGTTAAACAACAGTGGTGAGAGTGGGCATCCCTGTCGTGTTCCTGATCTCAGGGAAAAAGCTCTCAGTTTTTCCCCGTTGAGGATGATATTAGCTGTGGGCTTTTCATAAATGGCTTTTATGATCTTTAAGTATGTTCCTTCTATCCCGGCTTTCTCAAGGGTTTTTATTAAGAAAGGGTGCTGGATTTTGTCAAAGGCCTTTTCTGCATCGATTGACAGGATCATATGGTTCTTCTCTTTTTTTTTGTTGATGTGATGTATCACGTTGATTGATTTCCGAATGTTGAACCAGCCCTGCATCCCAGGAATGAATCCCACTTGATCATGGTGAATAATTCTTTTTATATGCCGTTGAATTCGATTTGCTAGTATCTTATTGAGAATTTTTGCATCCATATTCATCAGGGATATTGGCCTGTAGTTCTCTTTTTTTACTGGGTCTCTGTCTGGTTTAGGAATTAAAGTAATACAGGCTTCATAGAATGACTCTGGAAGTTTTCCTTCCCTTTCTATTTCTTGGAATAGCTTGAGAAGGATAGGTATTATCTCTGCTTTAAACGTCTGGTAGAACTCCCCTGGGAAGCCATCTGGTCCTGGACTCTTATTTGTTGGGAGATGTTTGATAACCGATTCAATTTCTTCGCTGGTTATGGGTCTGTTCAAGCTTTCTATTTCCTCCTGATTGAGTTTTGGAAGAGTGTGGGTGTTCAGGAATTTGTCCATTTCTTCCAGGTTGTCCAATTTGTTGGCATATAATTTTTCATAGTATTCCCTGATAATTGTTTGTATCTCTGAGGGATTGGTTGTAATAATTCCATTTTCATTCACGATTTTATCTATTTGGGTCATCTCCCTTTTCTTTTTGAGAAGCCTGGCTAGAGGTTTGTCAATTTTGTTTATTTTTTCAAAAAACCAACTCTTGGTTTCGTTGATCTGCTCTACAGTTTTTTTAGATTCTATATGTTTATTTCTGCTCTGATCTTTATTATTTCTCTTCTTCTGCTGGGTTTAGGCTGCCTTTGCTGTTCTGCTTCTATTTCCTTTAGGTGTGCCGTTAGATTTTGTACTTGGGATTTTTCTTGTTTCTTGAGATAGGCCTGGATTGCAATGTATTTTCCTCTCAGGACTGCCTTCGCTGCGTCCCAAAGCGTTTGGATTGTTGTATTTTCATTTTCGTTTGTTTCCATATATTTTTTTATTTCTTCTCTAATTGCCTGGTTGACCCACTCATTCGTTAGTAGGGTGTTCTTTAACCTCCATGCTTTTGGAGGTTTTCCAGACTTTTTCCTGTGGTTGATTTCAAGCTTCATAGCATTGTGGTCTGAAAGTATGCATGGTATAATTTCAATTCTTGTAAACTTATGAAGGGCTGTTTTGTGACCCAGTGTATGATCTATCTTGGAGAATGTTCCATGTGCACTCGAGAAGAAAGTATATTCTGTTGCTTTGGGATGCAGAGTTCTAAATATATCTGTCAAGTCCATCTGATCCAATGTCTCATTCAGGGCCCTTGTTTCTTTATTGACCGTGTGTCTAGATGATCTATCCATTTCTGTAAGTGGGGTGTTAAAGTCCCCTGCAATTACCACATTCTTCTCAATAAGGTTGCTTATGTTTATGAGTAATTGTTTTATATATTTGGGGGCTCCGGTATTCGGTGCATAGACATTTATAATTGTTAGCTCTTCCTGATGGATAGACCCTGTAACTATTATATAATGTCCTTCTTCATCTCTTGTTACAGCCTTTAATTTAAAGTCTAGTTTGTCTGATATAAGTATGGCTACTCCAGCTTTCTTTTGGCTTCCAGTAGCATGATAAATAGTTGTCCATCCCCTCACTCTCAATCTAAAGGTGTCCTCAGATCTAAAATGAGTCTCTTGTAGACAGCAAATAGATGGGTCTTGTTTTTTTATCCATTATGATACCCTATGTCTTTTGGTTGGCGCATTTACTCCATTTACATTCAGTGTTATTATAGAAAGATACGGGTTTAGAGTCATTGTGATGTCGGTAGGTTTTATGCTTGTAGTGATGTCTCTGGTACTTTGTCTCACAGGGTCCCCCTTAGGATCTCTTGTAGGGCTGGTTTAGTGGTGACAAATTCCTTCAGTTTTTGTTTGTTTGGGAAGACCTTTATCTCTCCTTCTATTCTAAATGACAGACTTGCTGGATAAAGGATTCTCGGCTGCATATTTTTTCTGTTTAGCACACTGAAGATATCGTGCCAATTCTTTCTGGCCTGACAAGTTTCAAAAGAGAGATCAGTCACGAGTCTTATAGGTCTCCCTTTATATGGGAGGGCACGTTTACCCCTTGGTGCTTTCAGAATTTTCTCTTTATCCTTGTATTTTGCCAGTTTCACTATGATATGTCGTGCAGAAGATCGATTCAAGTTACGTCTGAAGGGAGTTCTCTGTGCCTCTTGGATTTCAATGCCTTTTTCCTTCCCCAGTTCAGGAAAGTTCTCCGCTATTATTTCTTCAAGTACCCCTTCAGCACCTTTCCCTCTCTCTTCCTCTTCTGGGATACCAATTATGCGTATATTATTTCTTTTTAGTGTATCACTTAGTTCTCTAATTTTCCCCTCATACTCCTGGATTTTTTTATCTCTCTTTTTCTCAGCTTCCTCTTTTTCCATAACTTTATCTTCTAGTTCACCTATTCTCTCCTCTGCCTCTTCAATCCGAGCCGTGGTGGTTTCCATTTTGTTTTGCATTTCGTTTAAAGCGTTTTTCAGCTCCTGGTGACTGTTCCTTAGTCCCTTGATCTCTGTAGCAAGAGATTCTCTGCTGTCCTCTATACTGTTTTCAAGCCCAGCGATTAATTTTATGACTATTATTCTAAATTCACTTTCTGTTAGATTATTTAAATCCTTTTTGATCAGCTCATTAGCTGTTGTTATTTCCTGGAGATTCTTCTGAGGGGAATTCTTCCGCTTGGTCATTTTGGATAGTCCCTGGTGTGGTGAGGACCTGCAGGGCACTTCCCCTGTGCTGTGGTGTGTAACTGGAGTTGGTGGGCGGGGCCGCAGTCCGACCTGATGTCTGCCCCCAGCCCACCGCTGGGGCCACAGTCAGACTGGTGTGTGCCTTCTCTTCCCCTCTCCTAGGGGCGGGATTCACTGTGGGGTGGCGTGGCCCGTCTGGGCTACTTGCACACTGCCAGGCTTGTGGTGCTGGGGATCTGGCGTATTAGCTGGCTGGGTAGGCAAGGTGCACGGGGGCAGGAGGGGCAGGCTTAGCTCTCTTCTCCTTAGGTGATCCACTTCAGGAGGGGCCCTGTGGCAGCGGGAGGGAGTCAGATCCGCTGCCGGAGGGTTGGCTCCGCAGAAGCACAGAGTTGGGTGTTTGCGCGGAGCGAGCAAGTTCCCTGGCAGGAACTGGTTCCCTTTGGGATTTTGGCTGGGGGATGGGCGGGGGAGATGGCGCTGGCAAGCGCCTTGGTTCCCCACCAGACTGAGCTCTGTCGTCCGGGGGCTCAGCACCTCTCCCTCCCTTTGTCCTCCAGCCTTCCCGCTTTCCGAGCAGAGCTGTTCACTTAGGACCTCCCAGACGCTACGTCGCGCTTGCTGTCGGAACACAGTCCGTCAGGCCAGCCAGACTGGGGGGCTCCGCTTGGCCGGCGGGCCGCCCCTCCGCCCCGGCTCCCTCCCGCCAGTCCGTGGAGCGCGCACCGCCTCGCCGCCCTTCCTACCCTCTTCCGTGGGCCTCTCGTCTGCGCTTGGCTCCGGCGACTCCGTTCTGCTAGTCTTCTGGCGGTTTTCTGGGTTATTTAGGCAGGTGTGGGTGGAATCTAAGTGATCAGCAGGATGCGGTGAGCCCAGCGTCCTCCTACGCCGCCATCTTCCGGAATTCTCCTACATTCCTTTACTTTGAAACAAAATTGAATATAAATCTGAAGCAATAAATTTTCTTCTTAGAGTTTCATACACAAAAGTCCAATAAAAAGCAGGTAAGTGGAACTGTGTGGTGAGAGTGTTGAGACCCTTTGCTTTTGCTGCTCTGAGGGAGGTGATCTAGAAACCTCAGGATTCTGTAAAATGGTGTGAAAATCATCTGAGTCAAGATTGTGCTTCTTTGGATGACCGTCATCTCTGGTGGTATCCTGGATCCAGCCAAACTTAGGCTGAACAAGCAAGGAGATTTTTACTTTGTTATAGCCATGAAGCATATTAATGATGCTTTAGTATTGAAAACAGTAAACACTGGTGATAACAGTCAAGAATAACCCAAAAATTAAAGGGAGATTTCAAAAGGTAACTAATCCTATGGTCAATATCTTTCTAATATGTTAACTAGAAGGAGAAAAAAAAATCTCGAGTAAACCCAAGAGATGATTGCAAATGAGGAGATTACATACTCAAGACTGGAAAGTTAAAAACAGAAAAATGCAGATGGATCTTGAGAGTTTAAGATGTAAAAGAAAATCAAATGAATGAGATTTAATTTAGATAGACAAAATGCCTTTATTTAAGAAGAATAATGCCAACGGGATTTATAAATCAAGTGAATACCAATTAGAAGCCCAAATAGAAGAGAAAACCCACAGCAAAGTAGAGTTTCAATGTCAAAGGATGTAACTAAAGATTTATAATTTGGAAAAATTCCACTTTTTTTCTTTTTTTTACATAACAGAGCCGACCATCTTTGAAACAGGTTTTTATTCTTTATGTAAAAGGTAAAACCTTCACATTTGGAAGGAGTACACTAACCTAATATACTCACTCAGGGTCCAGAATAATTCAGTGTAGTTCAATCAACATGCATTAAAGATTATTGTGTGCCACGCTTCGGGCTAGACACCAGGGGTTAAAGATTAATCAGATATGATCATTTCCCTTGAGGATTTTAGAGTCTAGTTAGGAAATCTGAAAGATAATCAGATAACCCCAATATGTTATTGTAAATATCAGTTATATTACATACACTAAGTGATGTCAGAGTTCAGAGGACATACCAAAGGTGGGGCAACAGTGATTCTAAATGTTAGATTGGCTCACCTGGATCAAATATACCTCCTTAACATTTCAAGGGTTCCCTTACTTCCAGGCTTTATGAAACAAAGATTGTTGACAAGAGTTATGAATAAATAACAAACACAAAAGCGATCGATGAAATACATCCAAAGACTAACTACAGAGATATTTTAACTAGGAATAGACAACAAACTTCACAAATTGTTTTCTCTTGTGTTAGTACAAAGTCTGTTTTAAATTGCTAGGCACATTTAGGTATGAAATAGCAAATGAAGGAAATTCCTGAATTCCTTCCTTTACATATAAACTTAGGGCTTCTTCATGTGGCCAAGATGAAGTAATTAAGACTGGATTTACCCTCAACAGAAAACAGCTTAAAAATGGAAGGGGTATATGAATAATAGTTTTCAAAGCACTGGAACTCAGGCAGTCCGAATGACTAGAAACAAGCAAAGTAATCATAAATGGCTGCTCCAGCTCACTGCCTTGATAGTTCCCTAGATGAGCAGAAACCCAGGAGTATCCTGGTTGTCTCCTTGAGTTACAGAGAATGTTTAGGGCATATTTCACAATAATTACTTTTCCCTTCCTCTTGCTAGAGCCACAGGCATAGATTATCATCATGAAAGCCTAGTGTGGTTCCTGGGTTTCTAGAGGTGAAACTCACAAAAGTGAGGGTCCCCTGCACCTTTTAAGATCACATCCTGAAAATCTTTCTCACTCTCAAGCTAGTAGGTTGTCAGATTTTCATTTGCCATCTAGAAGTTTGTCAAAATTATCATTTTATTGTTCCTGCCATTATGTGGCTACGTTATATGGCAAATTATCATTTGCCATCGAGGAATTTGTCAAAATTGCCATTTAATTGTTCCTACCATTATATGGCTACAGTGGCTTCTGCTACCAGTACACAGATCCCCACTGTGATGCCCTGGCTTCACCTGACACTCCAGATTTCCAAGTGGCAGTTTGTCCAGAAACCTCAATTCTCTGATGGCTCTAAGAAAAGTCCTTGATTTGCAGTTTACTCAGCTTTTTCTTGTGTTAAGTATGGGAGTGACGCTCCCAAACTTTCTAATTATCAGAGCTAAAAACATCAAGTCAGAAATAAACATTGAAAATAAAATGTATAGGGGCACCTGGGTGGCTCAGTCGGTTGGGTGTCCGATTTCCACTTCCGCTCCTGTCATGATCTCATGGTTAGTGAATTTGAGCCCTGTGTTGGGCTCTGTGATGACAGCTCAGAGCCTGGAGCCTGCTTCCGATTGTGTGTCTCCCTCTCTGTCTCTGCCCCTCCCGCACTTGTGCTCTCTGTCTCTCAAAAATAAATAATCCCATTAAACATTTAGAAACTGAAATATAAAAATAAGTTAATAAAATTTATAAAATAAAAAATATGAAATAATTGGGGTAAATTTGACAAGTATTGACAAACTATATACTAAAAACAATAAAATGTTGCTATATACAATTAAAGAACACTGAAATCTTAGAAGAGATACATCATATTCATATGCCAGAAGATGCAATGTTGTTTAGATTTCACTTCTCAACAAATGGATCCAGAAATCCAATGCAATTCTAATTAAAAAAAAAACAAACAAACAGAAGGGTTTCTTGTAAAAGAAACTGACAAGCAAATTTTAAAATTTATAAGATGATTTTAGTAACTTAGAATAGCCAAAACAACAAGTTTGTAGATGAACAAAGTTGGAGGAATAGCATTACTTAATTTTAAAACGTATTTAAAAGCTACTGAAATCAAGATACTGTGCTGCTGGTGGTAAGACAGAGTGCTAGATCAGGGAACAGAGTATGAGGTATGGCAGAGAGCCCAGAAATAGACCCATACATAGAGGAGAAAGTGATTTTTGACAACGACATAAAAAGCAATTCAGTGAAGAAAGAATAGTCTCTTAATAAATGTTTCGGAATGATTGAATATCCTTGTGCAAAATAAAATCAACAAAAACATTTGAATCCATATCTTGAACCATCTATGAAAATTAACTCAAAATGGATCATAGATCTCAATTTAAAACCAAAAACTAAACCTCTAGGAGAAAATGTTTGTGACTTATGTTAAGAAGCAAAGATCTCTTAGATAAGACACAAAAAAAAACCCTCTATTTTTGGATTGAGTGAGGAAAATTATCCCTGAACTTAGTGCCACATGGAAAACTTCTTTGTAACCTTGCCAAGAACACTTTACTGCATGGTATGTGGTTACAAGAGAAAGAAAAAAGCAATCACTGGTTTTTAGTATTTCCTATCTTATAGAAAGGTATTCGTTTATGTAAACACAAACTCTCAAACACAAGAAAGCATAGTTTACAGAAAATATGCACTATCAACTAGATCAAATGGCCATTTGAAAACAGACCTAGCACGATTTTGATACAAAATATGAATAATTAGCTTTTTGCTTTAATTCAATACTTTAACACTCCAATGAAGAGGAGAGAAATACAGAGATTACACCAGCTGTGGAGTTCTTATATCTCCTTTGCTTTAGATGATACTTATCTTGTTTGGGACGTATGATGTGCTGGTCTTCTGATAAGTCAACTGACCCTGCAATGATACCCTAGTTAATTAATGAAACATTAATCTGGGTGTTGCTGTCAGGATATTTTATAAATGCAATTGATGTTTATTGACTTTAAGTGAGGCAAATTATCTTAGATACTCTGGGTGGGCCTGGCTAAATCAGTTGGAAGCCGCAAGAACTGTCCTGAGATTTCCCTGAAGAAGAATAAATTCCAATTATGGCTGTCAGTTTCAGCCCCTGCCTGGGGTTCCAGCCCATCCCTCCTGACTGCCTGCCCTATGGGCTTTGGACTTACCTAGCCAACCCTACATTAGCATAAACCAATTCCTTGCAATAAACCCTGTTTTTTTTTCTTAAGAAGAAAAATCATGCTTTTTTTTTTGTATTGTGGTAAAGGATACATAATGTGAAATTTACCATTTCAACTCGTTTTGTGTACATTTTGATGGCGTCAAGCACATTCACAATGTTGTGTAACCATTACCACTTTCCATCTCCAGAACATTCTCGTCATCCCAAACAGAAACTCTGCATCCATTAGACACTAACTCCCCACCACCCCCTCCCCAGCCTCTGCAACCTCTGCTCTACATTCTTCTCTCTGAAGTGTGACTACTGTAGGTATTGCATATACCTGTAATCATGTAGTATTTGTCCTTTGGTGTCTGCCTTATTTCACTTAGCATGATGAGATAAATTTAATGCATATCTCCTACTGGTTCCACTTCTCAGATACAACCCTAACTCATTCCTGTAGAATACCCATAAATAGACTAATTTGTTGAAGACACAGCTTTCCCTGACCAGCCCATCCTATAAAGCAGTTTGTAGGAAGAATCAATGCCTCCCTGTTTGCCTCTCCATGTGCCTTATACATATTCTTTTATAACAGTTGTCAGTTGGCATATTTCTCTTCCCATTTGACTGTGAGCTTTTTGACTGATTAGTAGTCATCCTTACTCTTCCAGCATCTGGCAAATTCTTACTGAAAATGATTTAATTAATGAATTAATAAACACAAATTTATATATTAAATAAGTGACTCAACACATCAATATCTTCTCTCTCATGGGGGATTTGACTTGTATGTTTTGCAAAGACTTGTCTTTGTATACAGCCTCCAAGATAATTGTTTGTTCCTATTTGGGACAACCATAATCTGTTTAAAAAGATCACTCAAAATTCAAATCGTCTATGATACTTGGCTACAGTTACTTAACGATTCTGAGCCACAGCACATAGTGTTCTCAAAACACCTGTGTTAGTATTCACTCCAAATATACACACACAACCCCACACATTGCCAAGGACTTGCTACAACATAAATTCTGGAACATTCCTGTATTGATTCCAGGTCACTGTGTAAGTCTTACTTTGCTAGTGGTAAATTCTGTCTTTGAACTCTGCCGCAACAACTCGATCTGAAGTCTTCAAAAACATTTAGACAGTAGTTTTGAAAATGGAATAGCCCAGAGGCATTTTATGCCACCCAATAAACATGCTTCTTTTTAGACTTTTTATTTAACATTTGGAAGATGACCCATAAGGCACACCATAGAGCCACAACGCAGGAGCTAAACAGCAGCTTTGTTTGCTGGAGCTAAGACTGCCCATCAGTAAATGTTTGTGCTCCTGAGTCTAGCCACAGTTGAGATATTCCATTTTGTGTATTGATTTAAACGAGAAAACCTTTGACACAGGGTACAGACCACCTTACTTTATCAAGTTGACGTCTAGAGAAAAGTAGGAGGAAAATTTTATTTGTGATTATTTTGCCTTTCTATGCCTCTTCTTTTTTAAAAAAAAAAAAAGTTTATTTATTTATTTTAGGGGAGGAAGGGCAGAGAGAGAAAGGGAGAGAATCCCAAGCAGGCTCTGAGCCGTCAGCACAGAGTCTGACACGGGGCTCGAACCCATGAAGCCTGAGATCATGACCTGAGCCCAAATCAAGAGTAGAACGCTTCACCAGCTGAGCTGCCCAGCTGCCCCCATGCCTCTTCTTAAGAACTAATAATAAGGAAAATACAAGTGTTTACTGCGTGGCCTAATGGCGTTGCAAAGAAAGGCAACAGCAATGTAAACCTCTTATACTTTATTCCATTTCTCTTTCACTCAAGCCCCATTCTTTCCCTGTGTGTATGTGTGTGTGTGTGTGTGTGTGTGTGTGAGAGAGAGAGAGAGAGAGAGAGAGAGAGAGAGAGAGAGAGTGCATGCACATGCGTGTGTGTGATTGCTGTGGCTTTACTGAATTGAGACACTTTCACAAATTCTCTGAAGTGAATAGCCACATGGCAATCAATAGGGATGTTTTACGTTGTATTTTGAAAAGTAAAAATCCAGCAGAGTACATTTCTTACAGACCTTAGCTAAGAAAAGGTGGTCAAATCTCCTTTGGTCAATACTGTCACATGTGAAAATCTCTACATTACTGTAATTGCCTACCTGCTCTTAACAGCAAAAATACCCAGAGTCATAAGCCCTGGGCATCTCAAAAGGATATCTACACAGACCATGTTACATTTTATAATTAAATTTGGCCCTATTGCCTTTCAAAATAATTTACAACTTTATTTATTTGAACTCATCCTAGCACACTGTTAAAAATGCTGTCCTTTTCACTTGTTCCTGTCATAATAATGACAGTTATCCCATGGAGATTCATCTGGTTTATATCCTCCTTCTTTCTTTCTTTCTTTCTTTCTTTCTTTCTTTCTTTCTTTCTTCCTTCCTTCCTTCCTTCCTTCCTTCCTTCCTTCCTTCCTTCCTTTCCTTCTTCCTTTCTTTCTTTCTTTCTTTCTTTCTTTCTTTCTTTCTTTCTTTCTATGAAAATCTACAAAACCTCAGGTTAACATTTTGGTTGTGTTTTTTGGTGTGGGGATTCCTTTGTATAACAATAGGGATTTTTTTTTTGGATTAACACCAGGAAAAGACTCATAGGTATCTATAATCTAAAGTTGATGATGTTATAAATGGCCAAGTCCCTAGCTTCCTGAGTGCTGTATAATTCTTAATTCTTACAGTTTCCAGAGAGGTTAGTTGCACATCCTGAATGTCCTAACATTTGTGTTCTGATCTATGCAGCAGAAATGGAAAACTATGTTTCTACTTTAAAGGGTGTGCATTGGCAGCTTGTCAGTGTTTGAACTGAGAAAACGTACTATCCAGTTACCACACCAGGCAATCCACCAAGAATCCAGGACAAGTTGGTATCATTGTGCCATTAGCGGACGGGGCCATTTTGTTCAGTGGCGAACTGAAGAAAGGGAATGGTAAGATCTCTGTCCTCCGGCCTTATCAGTTCAAGTCAGAAAGCCATATATCAAAAGTCGAGGGTGCCTTCAAATATTTCATTATCAAAGAATGACTTTGGAACACAGAGTAAATTGACTTGCTACCGAATTCCTATCTGTAACCTTCCATTTAAATAGGTCTCCCTGTGATAGCAATGACAACAAATAGCAACAATTTGCCCTTTCTGATATCATTTCTTTTTTATTTTTTATATTTCTCTTCTCCGATCTTTCTCCCCTTTGCCCAGGCAGTTCTGCGGCATGCACACACTTCTTTTTTAGCCCTTTATCACACAGTCATTGTGATAAACACATAGCAAGTATCTCCAGTGGACATAACGCTTTCCTGGACGCTACAAATACATAACTGAAGATAGAGAGGATTTCACCCTTGACTCCTAGGAACTTGGCTCATAACTAAAGATTCCAGATAAAAATTCGTTAATAGAAGCAGAAGCAACAGGATATATTCCGAGCACGGATCAGCTTCATGCTAGCATGCTTGATGGTCAGAGCACCGTGATGGACAAATAATTGGAAGAACTCTCAGTGGGGAGAAAGTCCCTTCTACTTGATAAGTTGGTATCCTCCTCGACTCATTACATAACAGACATTGACCTTGATTCTGTAAGATATGCCAAGAAGAAAAGCCCTCAACAAGCTTCCCCACTGCATCACATTAATTAGTCCTAAATTTCCAAATGGTTGATAAATCCTTGGTGACTAGATATCACAACAAATATTTCTGGGGGCCAGCGAGTAACAATGTACTGAACACCTTGAAGTTGTAGGATGGGAGCTGGGGAGACTTGCCACACTGAATGAAATTTGAATAACTGTGCTCTATTCCAGTCATTTCACCTGTCATAAATTTGGCACAGCCATTTCTATGTGTGTGTGTGCGCACGCGCACACACACACACACACACACACACACACATGTCCACAGATGTATTAAAAAATAAATTGCATGTATTTGAAGAAGGTAAGGGGATTGGATATTTATAATGCGGATCATATATAACTCAGTCGGAGAAGACCCCATTGAAAATGTGAATTGTGAGCAATAGTTTAAAATGATGGATAGACCACAGTCTTCTAGAGAGGATGAGGGAAATGGTTCCAGGTACTTCTTCTTCATTTCCTTCTTTATCAGTGGAGTTTTTCAATCAACCTAATCTAGCAGAACATTTCTCCTAGGCTACTGAGATATATTTGCAGGAAACAACTTTCCCCTCACTTAAAGAAATAGGTTTAACTCCTTCATTCCTAGCATTCTCTAATTCAGGGGAGAAAGCGAGTTTTCCATAAGGTATTTAAAGGAGGAAAGAGAGATGAATCTATGTGGAAAATTCGATGAAGGGGTGGAAAATTGCATGTGCCATATAAGTCCTACTACATATAGATCTGTTCCTCCATGGAAAACTGGAAATTTCATTAAAAAAGGGTACCTGCAAAGTCAGCAGCAATTCTTAACAATGTCTTTCCTGCTGCTGACATCATAGATTTTTACTCCAATAATAAGGGATAATTTGGACCCATTCTCCTTTTCATTTAATGCTGTTCCTCTCCAATTGCCTTTCTCCACTGCTCTTCCTACATGAGAGGTGACTGCATTACTTGTGGAATATGATGAATCACTTCAACAAGAAATACGTGGCATCTGGTTAAGGCTCTTTCTAGCATATAAATTAAGCTTGAATGACAGTTTGGTCAAAAATTGCCTTTGAAAGTGGTCTCTGTGTGGCAGGTAAAATCAAGTATTATCATTATATCGGCAGGAACCTTTTCCATGCTAGCTGATGTCTGTCACCTTTATTAGAGAGAAGTGGGTCACTCCTCCACCCCCCTGAAAATAATTGATGGGGTGAAAAGAGAGATCTGGGCGAGGAAAAGGGAGAGATGTATTCAAAAACTGTGCGGGAGGGAGGAATACTAAGAAAAAAGGAGTAATGGTAATGCCGAATGATTCTGCAACAAATACTTACACGGCTACAAAATCCTATCGCAAGAGACAAGCAAAATAAAGTATGGCCATTCAGTTATTTAGACAGACTGGCAAATATTTCTCCCCTCCCTACCCCAAAATTCCACAGTGGAATGAAGAGATGCTAGACAAAAGGTAATTTGCATCTCAAATTTGTGTGATTTCTTTTTTTTTTTTTTTTTTCTGAGTGGGAAGATTTCTCTTTCCCTTCAATTTCTGTCTCATTAAAAAGATAGAGTCTAATCTATCAAGATTTCACTTCCGGAAATATCTTCACTTTGTTTACTTTATGATTTTTAAACATTTATCGGTGGCAATAATAATGACTCCTCTGTCAGGAAATTCAGTGCATTTCATGGAGAAGCCTGCAAAGGAACAAAAACATCAAACAAGGGAAGATTCTCCAACATTCCACATGATGGCAGAAGATCTTTTCCTTATTAAGTAGTCAAAGCTTACGATTTTGTATTATTCTATTAAATATAGCAAGATAAGTAATCTCTCCTATTCTCTAAGCCATTTTAGAGTAATTTGTTCTCAGGACAAACCAGAAGGGACGAGGTGTTTTCCTGTGTGAAAAACAAACAACCTGGGGGGAAAAATACCAGAGCCATCTTCCTAGAGTTTTCCTAAATAATGTCGAGATTACACAAAGTGTCTTTCAAAATCACATTGAAAATGGGATCTTCTCGACTACATTTTCCAAATGTCAGGATCATTTTTGTCTGTTTAGGTTGTTAAACACAAGAGACGAATCCTGTGAATGCATTTACGTGACACACTGCTTCGTACCGTCTTCCTTGCAGATGGAGAGCTTCGGCATTGCCCCCCTTTTCAGAGAATCTTCCCCTGATTTACAGTGTGGCTCTTGTCCACTCAGAGCCTCAGGAAAGCGGTGGGCCTCTTGCACCCAAACTGGATTTCTGGGCAGAACTAATCCAACAATTCGGTCAGCCCTATGAGAAAGTGACGTTTCCTCTGTCACCGCAAGGATTTGGAACACTTGGGCTATAAAGTTGAGTTTCTCTACAATTTATAAGGATGCCCCTCTCTTAGGCCTTTAAAACTACCGAGGTCACTGTCTGTGGTGATGAGGATGGTGGGTTGAAGAAATGTACAGTAGTTTCACCAGCTCTATACCTTCCTAAGCTTCTTAAGTTCAAGTTACGGTCTGTTCTAATGGAGGCATGCAATGTCTACTCTGCAAAGCACTGATCGTTACAAAAGTAACGTGTACAACATGATCTACCTACCTAAGTGTGATAGTCACGATATATTAAATGAGCAAATCTCAGCTGGGCAATGATTTACACTGATGATTTCATTTAACTGTGGGAAGGAACCAGCCCAGGAAAATAATACCTTCCTTTTTAAATATTGCCTTTAGAGTGTTTAGAATGTATTTTTGTGTCTACTATAGCATTTTATTTCCAAATACACCTTATACAATAGCTGTTAGAGTCATTTTACAAAGTGTGTAGCATTTTACAAGTTATGAGATCGGAAGTGAACCTTTCCTAAGATTATAGGGCTAACATCTTATAAAAGGGTAGGAACTGAAATCAGGAGTTCTAGAGTGGAAGAAGATGCAAATCTTGACTGTCCATAGTAAGTTATCTAAATGTTGATTTTAGTTTTCTAAGCATTTGGCCAAGTTTCTCTTCAGGCGACCTCACCCTGGGGATCAGGTACTCCATAGTCAGCTTGCTCCTTGGTGGCAATGCACTCTCAGAATAATAAAATCCAATGTCCGTACTATCAGGAACATGGAGACCAGCGACCGTCCCCAAAGAATGGGCTCATCTCTTTCTGGCTGGTTCATTTTCTCCTTCACTCTCCTAAAACTCTACAGGATGTTTATTATCTGGATTGTCCTCATGGTAATACGAGTACATACATAGGTCCAAACTCACCAAGTTTTATACATTAATCATGTGCAGTTTTTATAGACCAATTATACCTCAATAAAGCTGGAGGGGGGGAGCCTTTGAAACTTTTAATTTAATTTTTCAATACTTTTATTTAAATATCTAGAAAAATATGAAAATATAGACACATTAAAACATTGAAAAAAAAGACCATACAAAGTTTGTGATATGAGACCAGTCAAAATGCATAACTCCGGGGAGAGAGTTGCTCTCTGCTCGAATATTTGTTTGACGTCACAGAGATGTCAATGTCACCCAAACATCAATCTCGTTGTCAATCTTACTGTCGATCTTATTGAAATGACATAAAAGCATGAAACCAATCTCAGTGGGTCCTCCAGGAACTGCTGAGGGGTCCTAAATTACTGAAGAGGTGACCATTTTCAACACTTCACTATCAAATAGAATTGATGGCATGATCTTGCCGTCAGTGCACAGGATAGATAAAAAGCTCTGAAAAACACAATACCCAGTGACTAGATGAGAACAAAGTTATGAATACTTATTAAGTGATTATTTCCTAATAGAAACTATCAGTTTATTTGGCTCGGCTACTATGTTGATCTACATTAGCAAAGTCTTAATAAAGTGCTAACATAATGAATTATATGGAGGCAGCATGATTAATATTAATGTCAATAGATCTGAATAATACTGAAATTTCAAAAAGGATACGTCTCCTGTATGTTCCTAAAAGCAGTATAAGTGGCAGGAGAGGATAATCCCACTTACTACTTTTGTATTTATACATAAAAAGAGAAGTTAAGAATTCATACAAGTAATTTGAACAAGCCCTATCTCCCCAAACACTTTCTGGTTTTGTTAACTGAATAACTCCCTATGGTGTTTCTTATATACTCCTAGACTTTTAAAGCTAGAGATCCTTTAAAGATGCTTCAATTACCAGCCCAACCAAGATTTTCTGTTGAGGAAAATATGAGAATCACTGAGACTTGCTCAGTATCTCACAGAATGTTAATAACAGAAAGGAGGCTAGCATTCAAATTTTTCTGTCCACCATTAAATTATTTTATCACTAGATTATTTCACACACATTTCCAAGTGTGTGACCTAGTGATTGTTTGTCAGTATATCATATTGACATACTAGATTCATGGAACTCAGAAAATTTTATGGCTAGTCAAGAAATTATTGCCAAGAAAACAGTGCACCACTAGACCTCAGGTTTCTGTCTGCAATATTAAAATTTGGATATTTCTTCCAGACTCTAATTCTCCAGGAAAAATTAAAAAAAAAATAGAAGGCAAGCAAGGTGAAAGACAGAAGTATATGGCAATTTTTCTTTTCATCCACAGTTGATGAGAAAGACAATGTATGCGTGGAAATACAGGAGACTGTTCCTCCATCATTACCCCTGAGATTATAGAATTTAATGTAAGAATTTATGGAAGGGTTTTAGTTAGGCTATAAACAGACCTCAAGGAAGATGCTCAGGTTCATGTCTCCCAGCAGCTCATACTCCCAACAATTCTGTATAGATGTCCCGCTTTACAGGTGAAGAAAGTGAATCAGACGATCTCTCAGGTACTGAGTTGAGTGGAAGGAAAGCCATGTGTCTAATCACACAATATCATGTTCTGTTTCCTAAACCAGCATGCGTCAGTATAAGAGTCCCTCTGATGGTGTTTTCTTGGTCTGATTTTAAGTACGATGTCATAAATATTTGAAATAGTTTTTAGTTTGAGTTAATTATCTACCTCCTTAATTAAAATTAGAGATCTAGGGACTTCTGGGTTGCTCAGTCGGTTAAGCATCCAGCTTTGGCTCAGGCCACGATCTCACGGTTTGAGGGTTCGAGCCCCGTGTCAGGCTCTGTGCTGACAGCTCGGAGCCTGGAGCCTGCATTAGGTGCTGTGTCTCCTTCTCTGTCTGTCTGTCTCTCTCTCTCTCTCTTTCTCAAAATTGAATACACATTTATTTTTTTTTAAATTAGGGGTTTATACTAACACCCTGATAAATTATAAGATGCTCCTTGTGCCAATCATCTCTCCCTTTGTCTCCCACACCACCACACCATTCAAATGTTGCTGTCATATGAATTTATTATTAGAATACAGAGTGCACGTAGAGGCAAATCTACAGTCCTGTGATAACTTAAACTGTGTGCTTTGGGACTTTTGCTATCTCTGCTCCTTTTCTTTAGGCCTGTTGACCCAAATTGTGTATTCTAGATACTTTGGGGTTTGATGTATGTGGGTAATAACTGGTTCTGGCTTTTTAAACATTCTTTACCCAAATCTAGTGTTTTTAAATGCGAATTTCCCTAAAGAATACAATAAGGCACTTCATTTTAAGTAGTTTTTAAACAGTGTTTCCAATAGGATTTATTTCCCTGTCTAGAAGACTAGAAAACTTGAGAGGGAATTTGAATTAAAAAACTTTTATCCTTCATTTTGTAGGTCTTTGCATAAAGCAAAGTACAATTGTATCATTCTTGACAGTGGTCACTACTTTTTTTTTTTTAATCTCAGATTATGGTTACAAATTTGGGTTGGTATTTCATTGTACTCTTTCTGTTGGCACCTAGATTTTTTTTATTATTCATCACTTTCATATAACACCTAGTGCTCAACCCAACAAGTGCCCTTCGTAATGCTCATCACCCATTCCCCGACCCCCCACTTCCCCACCCCCTATCAACCCTCAGTTTGTTTTCTATATTTAAGAGTCTCTGGGGCTCCTAAGTGGCTCAGTCGGTTAAATGTCAGACTTCAGCTCAGGTCATGATCTCAAGGTTTGTGGGTTCAAGCCCTGCGTCGGGCTATGTGCTGACAGCTCAGAGCCTGGAGCCTGCTTTGGATTCTGTGTCTCCCTCTCTCTGCCCCTCGCACTCTGTCTCTGTCTCTCTCAAAAATTAAATGTAAAACATTAAGAAAAAAATTTTTTTAAAAGAGCCTCTTCTGGTTTGTCTCCCTCTCTGTTTTTATCTTATTTTTCCTTCCCTTCCCCTATGATCATCTGTTAAGTTTCTCAAATTCCATATATAAGTGAAATCATGTGATATTTGTCTTTCTTTGACTTACTTCGCTTAGCATAATACCCTCCAGTTCCATCCACGTTGTTGCAAATGGCAAGATTTCATTCTTTTTCATCGCCGAATAGTATCCATTGTATGTATATTCCACATCTTCTTAATCCATTCATCAGCTGATGGACATTTGGGCTCTTTCCATAATTTGGCGATTGTTGAGAGTGAGGGGGCACATGCACCTCAGTGTTTATAGCATTACTATCAACAATGGCACGTAGATCTTTTTAATGTAATTTAAGAGACACTGATTCTGAGGTACAGTGGAATACAGAAGGAAAGTTAAGGAGGCTAAGGAAGGGGAGGGGAAGGAAGGGGAAGGAAGGGGAAGGAAGGGGATGGAAATGGAAGAAAGGGGAAGAAAAGGAAGGGAAAGGAAAGGGAGGGGAGGGGAGGGGAGGGGAGGGAAGGGAAGGGAAGGGAAGAAGAGGAAAATATTTTAAGATATAGAATTTTGCTTTTAGGGTTACTTGGTATATTGTCCCTAAATACATTATATGCCAAATATCTTTCAAGAAATTTGTCAATATTTTGGTGTTTTCATTTCAAACTAAAGAAAAAAAACTAAAAAAAAATGTTTATTGCCAGCATTGGAAGCAGCAGCCTTTTTAAATATTTTGAGAATATATTTTTCCATGCCATACATCTGAACAAAACTCTTGTGCATGATCATAAAATTAATGACTTCTATAGCCCATAGGCTCTTGACCTGGAAGGGACCTTGAAACCATGCAGAACTCCTATCTTTAATATCCATATTAAAGATAATACAGCTAAGGAATCATGCATGTAAGTGCTTTTACAGTCTCCCCAAATAACTTTCTTTCAATCTAATTTGGTTTATATGAATAAAGAGATGTTCCTGTCAACAAACTATTAATTTCAGTAGAAGTCAATAGAATGTATATCTTTAGCATGAAAGGGGCATCTGATTTAACTCTCTTGACTTGCAGAACTGAAATATGATATGTTAAATAACATATCCAAAATTGTATGGAATTTAAAAAAAAGGTCTCTTGATTTCCATTGGGTACTTTTCCCCTTATTCTACATATACATTGGAAATGGGATTTATAAAGTGGATGCATTTGATGGCTGTTGAGTTCTGCATCTCTGAATATAGTGACATCTTTCTTATTTCTCCAGCATATATTGTATACTCATGAACCACCCATGTTTTTTCTCAGTTATCTTTTTATGGCTGTGCCCTGTCTTTCAAACTAGAATATGAGTCTTTCTGTGTAAGCATGGGGTATTAAATCAACTTAAATTACCTGTAGTGACTGACACAATACTTTGTACATAAAGATGCTTAAAATGAATTTTAGTGATTAAGAACTTGATAAAACGTTGTTACATATGATATTGAATTTAGAAGAAGATATTCAATTCTCAAAACATTTAGATTTCATACCCTTTAAAAATACTAAAATGACTCTAAGGAATTGAATTTAAAAAGTGATTTCCCTTAGCAGTCGTTTTCCAAAAATAAAAAAAATTCTCTCCTGTGATCGAAATTAATAGTCGCTATATTTCTAAGTATTTTGATTAACATTTATCTGCAATAGGAAATGATGGGTTACATGAGAAGATAAATGGTATAAAGTAACTGCAATCTAGAATTCTAATAGGATACCCTTTCAGTCTAAGACTTTCCAAATGATAATTTACCCCTTGTAAGCAATATTTAAGAAAACCAATTTAATTAAAATATTTTACACTCTGGATATTCTCAGAGGAATTGTAAGTGGAATTCACCATTCTCAGTAAAAGGCCCAGAAGACTTTGTTTTTAGAAATTATTTTTGTTTTTTGTTTTTTATAATTATTTCTCTTCCCTTAAACTAAGATGGCAGCCATCACTCTCTGGTGTCGGTGTAGTTACCCGTAGACATATATTTCCCCTCTTTATCCTAAGATGCAATTAGGTAGTCACGTTTGTTAGAATTGTGTGTAGAGCTTATAGAAATAGGTCCTGAAACCTGAGGGCTTTCTGTTAAGTAGTAAATAAATTTTAATGCCTGGACTTTGTGAATTAGATTTGGCTACTCGGTAACCAGTTTTAACTAAATTTATCATTCTTCTCTGTGTTCCAGATGTCAGGGGTTGATGAATTACCAACTTTTAGAGTAACTGAACTATAACTTTATCTGATTCCCAGTGGGTTTTTTTTAAAGATTTATTTATTTTTGAGAGAGAGAGGAGCAGAGAGAGGGGGAAACAGAGGATCTGAAGTGGGCTCTGTGCTCACAGCGGAGAGCCCAACATGGTGCTTGAACTCATGAACCTTGACATCGTCACCTGAGCTGAAGGCTGACGCTTAACCGACTAAGCCACCCAGGTGTCCCCAGTTCCCAGTGTTTTAACCTAAGTAAATTCTACTACCTGCCTCATAAAATATTTGTCTCTATTATAAAAGTCTTTGTTTTATGTGTATTTCTGACGCTGGTTATGTTAGTTAAATAGAGACTTACTAACGTTGATCCCTATTCCTTCGTGAGTGTGGGTATGTCATCATGGGTCTTGGCTGATTGCCAGTGATTCCAACCACTCTCCAGCCCAGATTGTGATCACCTTTACAAAACTGCCCTATCAGTGCTGCCCGATTTCCGGTAACACACTTTTCTTCACCTCTCCCAAACTCTCCAGATTCTCAATTCCCTTCATCCCATGAGCCCTACCTCCCTATTTTATCATAAGTTGTAGTACTGTGACCATCAGCTTAATCATGTCCTCAACTCTACTCTTATACTGGTCGGTTGGTAAAGGGCTGATAGAATGGTTTTGATTTTTTGGTGGGTTTTTTTTGGAGGGGGAGGATTTATACATTTATTGTCAATATATTATATATGGTGCAAGGTATGGATCAAAGTTCGCTTTTTTTGCACCTGTATGGACAAGTCTAATTCTTGGCTGTCTACTCTGCCCAGTGGTCAAGCAGTCTGTCAAAATATCAGGACCATGGTAGTCAGGTTTCAATGATTGTAACAGCATTCCCCAAGCCAAAGTAGTGATTCTCTTCTCACGTAGGTAATCCCAATAAGCTTGTTTTGAAGTGTTGCCTTTAATTATTAGCCCCCGGGCTGGATGTTCCAAAGCTGTTTATATATTAAGTCCTTAGTAATGCTGACACTGCAGCCTCCCCTTGGAAAGCACCAGCAACTTCTCTCCTCATCATTCCTCTAGATGCAAGTATTGAAACTTGTGTCAAGAGAAGGGAGTGTGGGAATTTGAGCTGTGGGGCAATGTGTATGTTCTTTCAATTCCTCCTGCGTTCAGGAGGAAGTAAAGGTGGATATTCAGGTGGAGTTGAGGAATGGGAAGGAAATTTGGGACAGCATCATTTACCATGTAGTAGACTGTGTTAGAATCTCAAATAGCATTTAGAGATGCGTTTGCTTTGGGAAATCACTCACAACGAAGCTCTGAAGGTCATAGTTTCTAATGAAAAGCCAATTCGATTCCATTAATAATGTTTTTATGAATATTAATATGTGCATACGTTGCAACTTACTATTTATCTATTAAGCACGCATTAGCATGTATACTTAATAAGTCACTCTCAAATTTGGTTAATTAAGGGATTATTAAATAGAAAGCAAACCTAGAAAAATTTATTTAATACTAAATATAAATTCAAAACGTATGTAACAAATAATATACCAAAAATACATAGTCCTTTGCTCTGCTGCAAATTCCAGTTCCAAGGAGACCTTTAAGTGACTTGACAAAGGGTACCTATAACTAATAAGCTGCTGGGACTGATAGCCACACTTCCACACCAATTTTGTTGTCCTTCCAATTGAAGGTAATTATTAATTGTTAAAACCCAATGTGTTGGGGCACCTGGATGGCTGAGTTGGTTAAGCGTCAGACTTCGGCTCAGGTCATGATCTCATGGTTCCTGAGTTCAAACCCTACACTGGCTCTGTGCTGAGACCTTGGAGCCTGGAACCTGCCTTGGATTCTGTGTTTCCCTTTCTCTCTTCCCTTCCCCCACTTGCGCTCTGTCTTTCTCTCTCTCTCTCAAAAATAAACAAACATAAAAAAAATAAAACAACATGACAACAACAACAAAGACACAACGTGTCGAAATGACCATACCTAATGCTTAGGATTGCAAAGATTGATAAAAATCTATCTCCATCCTTAATTAGTTCAGCAGGAGATAAAAGGAGGGTACACATAAATATAGATTATACATGGTAGGGCCATAAATGGAACGAAGTCCAATGAATGGGAGGAGACGCAAAGGAAGAGAAAGAGAAAGGAGAAACTAAAAGCAAGATCTCTTCTGGTTGAGCCAACCAGTAAAAACCTCTTGGGAAGGGAATCACTTGAGGTAAGGCTTGCAAGTGGGAATTTGAAAGCTGAGGGTAGAAAAGGGAAAAGAATGAGAAAAATACCTCTGCTGGAGGGAAAAACTTGCAAAGATGAGGAGGCAAGAGAGTCAAAAGGCAAGGCGCCCCGTTTCCCTTTGCTCCCCACCCCCCCTCACCTCCGTCTGCAACATCACTTCCAACAAGCCATGTTCTGTTCCCTGGAAGGCTACAGTGGATCTGTGGCACGGGGCACTTCCTCCATCCGTCATCTGCACCCTGACAGAGCATCATCCTCGCAGGCACCATTCCATTGCAATCCATTTGTGGCTCACGGAGAAAAAAAATCCAAACTTTGGTGGTTGTGTCATCAGCATCATGAGAGACAAGCTTTGCGTACCATTTCAATACTTTTCTTTTTTTTTACTTTTCTTGAAATAAAGGTGGAGAGAGCTTTAATAAAAGTAACCCGGACCCCAACCCTCATAACATTAGCGTATACGGCCTGGCTACTTTCCAGCTTCTCCATGATAGAAAAAAAAAAAAAAAAAAACACCCTCCAATTTAATAACTAAATTAATTTTTTCCTGCCACAACAGCATGTGCAATTATTAAAGTCAGAAAGATCTTGGCAGCCTCTTCCACTGGTAAATAGAACGTTGCATTCCATCATATGATTAATTAATGTTCCTGATTCGGGGAGATATGAAATCGCTTTACATTCCTTGTGTTATTGAATAACCTATCGTGCATTACTGCTCAGGCCCTTTTTACATCCATGCAGTTAAATCGCAAGTAATAAGCCACAAAAGCCTAACTTTATGCTGAAGCGTTGTGGGAGTTATAGAAAACAGAACTTGGGGATGTGTGTGGAGAGGGGAGGTAAGAAACAGAGCCAGGAGAAAAGAAAGGAAAAGAAAGAGGAAGACAAATTTGTATTAGTCAGGCATTTCTTTTACTTCTTGTTTGCCATCTTATTTAGTGATTTTTCTTAATGTTTACTTGTTTATTTTTGAGAGAGAGAGCACACCCAAGCAGGGGAGGGGCAGAGAGAGGGAGGGAGACACAGAATCTGAAGCAGGCTCTAGGCTCTGAACTGTTAGAACAGAGCCTGAGGCAAGGCTTGAACCCACGAACCGTGAGAGCATGATCTGAGTCGAAGTCTGATGCTTAACTGACTGAGCCACCCAGGCGCCCCTTATTTAGTGACTTTTTAATGGCCGGTTTCCTTATTCACAAGTTAGGAATGATAAAAATAAACATACTAACAGTCACGAAATCTGCCTGTGTGATCCTTGGATGTTATAACGGACTGGCCCCTGTATCGACTGTCAGGAAATGGTTGTCCTTGGGTTTCACACCGCGTAAGCAGCTCTCCAGGTTCAATGGCATGCTTTGAAGGATCCAAAGGGGAGACGTTATGGAACACTGTGCCTTTGTTTCTCATTTATAGCATATTCTGCACCCAATAAGTAAGAGAGACATTGTACTTTCTAGCAAGTTGTCTCAGATATTGCCAAACAGACCAGAAAAAGACATATTTATACCATACTTCCTGCTCTGCTTTTTTTCCTTGAAGTTGAGTATTGAATTATTATAATTATTCATTTCCTCCCAAAAGGAGCAAATCTCTTGCTCACAGGTAACTAACAAAATAATCCACTCCAATAGAAAATTACCACGTTTTCTGAGAAACCCATTCTCTATATCACCGAGTTGGGATTTCATGCCTTCAAACTACCTGTGGGACCCTAAGGGCACATCAGGACATTCACCAGCAAGATGGGGCCCCCCAGTGAAGAGCTCTTCAGGTCCAGAAACCAGTCTCATCCTGTCCACCTTTCCCTACAGAAGGTCAGCAGAGAAAGAAATTCAAGGAGAATGACAAATCGGGCCACAAACAGAAACTGGAAAAAAAAAATCCAGAAATTGCCAGGAAATAATAACCAACATGTATAATGTTTAATAAAGAAAATGCGTTTGTGTATTTTTAAACCACTTTCCTAGTCTGTCTCCAATATAATATGTATCGTGGAATCATTTTAAGTTGTTTTTTTTTTTGTTTTTTTTACCAAATAGAGATGCTTTTATACGGAAGGAAATACCCATATATAAGTAATATGAAAGAAATAGACACTGATACTCTGGAATAATTCAGGAATCTGCTGAAAAGATTTTGAGAATTCCACTTTGACAAAACCTCAACATTTAGACCCTTAATGTTGCTTTCCCGTTAAACTCCTGGAATAGTGACGAAGATTATTGAATTGAGCTAAGGTAATTGGTAACAGTCATGGAAGGGAAAAATGATTCTGGGGAAAAGAAAATGACAGTTTCAGTGTTTCCTCTTCAAGACTTAGCTAAGTTATGCCCAGTGAAAGCACGGACTCTTGTAACCACATGGGCTTTACTGAAATATTATGTTTCTCAATTCTCGAGTACACTCTGCTTTCTGCCGTCATTTCCATGTAGTCCCTATGTATTTTGTTTGTCTTTCTCTCTAGATGCGGAGTTTAGCCCTATTTCTGTACCTTCTGAAATCTCCAGTGTATTTTTATCACTCAGGAAATGTTAATTAAAGATAGAAGTCAAAATATAATCTAGAAATTAGTATTCCTTTTCTCCTACTTTTAACATTTCCATGGATTTTCAAATGTCAGTCAAAGCTGGAAATGCCTACAGCACTATCGAGGGCTGGGGCAGGAATAGGAGTTTTACTTTACATTCAAACCCAGAATTGCTGTGTGGTGTGGGCAGATCGGAAGCTCTTCTTGACTCACTTTTCTCTCTGTAAAGTAGTTTTTACTTCTCAGGAAAGCTGGAAATGGAAACATGATGCTAGATGAGATCGGTTCATTTCTTAGGGAAATAAGGTCTTCTCAAGATTCAAGGCTCACGAAACTGTTAACGATTGCAGAAAATATTGTACTTAGGACTTTCTTCCGTTGCCACCAAAAAGGACTTTAAAATAAAATCATAGGCTGTCAAATAATTAAAATCCAAAATGAAGAAACTGAATAAGTCTAAGTCCACATTTGAGAAGCCGTTGGTTATTTTTCTCCTCTGGAAAAATGCCCTCAACTTTAAATATACAGTGTCAGTATTAATGAAGGGCATCAAATCATCATGCAACTTATTATGGGTCAAATGCGGTTCTGAAAATAAAGTGTCGTTACACAGAATCAGTCACACTAGTAGTATGAATACTTGGGTTCGGATATAGTTCCCGATGAACGAAAAAGTTCAGTGTTCACTGAGAAAATAATAAAAAAATAAAAGCCCACCGGGGAAAATTCTGTTCGCTTTAGTATGCAGAAAGCCCATGCTCGGAGTAACTTCACCTGCCAGTTGTGATTAATTTGCTATTTCTTACAATGTCTCACTTTGATTATTAATGATAATGATTTGATTTATGAGTTCTGTTCGCTGAATATTCTCAATTTCCAAAGATGTACTCTTTGGGTGGGGGGGGGGGGAGAAAGAGAGAAAAGAAAAAGGCTATTGGGGAGATAGTTACTCAGGTAATGGAATGTGGCATCGTTTACCTCTAGATGCTGGTTCAAATCTATCTCCCCACGTCTTCCTAAGGTGTGCAGGGAAATCGAAAGGCCAGAGCACAGATATTGTATATAATGAATGAGAGAGGGATATCATGATCCTACCTCTGTTCTGAGGTTTTGTCTCTCTCTGTGTTGTGAGAGTGGAGGACATTGGACATTCGGGACCAGGGCTTCTGGGTTTTAAAGCTTTTCTCTGTGCAGAATTATGACATGGAAACCCTGCGACATGAATTGCATATTAGCATATTGTCATTCATGCATATATTAAGAAGCTGAGATTTTTAAGGCTGTATGAAAAGATGCTAGTTTCCAGAATAGAATTATAGGGAATTAAGGCAATTAGAACTCGGAGGGCCAGTGCGCAGTGTTGTTAGAATATCATATTCTTTCCCGGCTGACCTCGTTGATCGTAGAAAAGAAAATCCAGTAGAAATTAATTTGGTGCTCTTCATAAACGCAAAAATAACTCAGGAATAATTGATGTTTAAAGGTTGGAAATTACACAGGCTCTCATCTTCCTTGAGAAGTGTCTTCTAGGAAAATAAGTGTAGGGGAGAAAAATAATGTAATCGTGGTTACCCAGATCATACCCTCCACTGGGAGTCTGAGGACCTGACAAGATTTCAGAGCCTCCAGCCCCAGTGAACTACCCCCCCTAAGTTTCTTGGTACAAGTATTAATAATGGCTAATCTTGTTATTATCAAGAGCTTTCCATGGTGTCTACACCTCAGGCATGAGATCGCATTTGGTCCTCACCGCAAAACAATGAGACAGTTGGTATTTTCCCCATTTACAGATGAGGAAAGTAAGGTTCAGACCAAGGCAATCTGACCCCACGGTACTAACGTGGCATCTCCCCGCCGCTTTTTCCTTTTCACTGACGCGGCTACAGACCCCACAGGTAACACCATGCTTTGTCCTCAATGAATTCCATCTCCCGCCGACCAGAGGGAAAACCTGGAGCTGGAATTCGCTCAGAATAAAGGTGGCAGCTCTTAGCAGTGGGTGGGAAACAGAGAGCAGCCGTGACTCCCGTGGTTTTTACCGAGTCCTCCCGCGCTTCCAAAATCCTAGAGCAGGATCCTGGATGTCTAGAACCTTTCGAGAATCTCCTCTCAGACCCACAGCTGGAAGTTTGGTACCCAGAGCCAGTTTCCTTTAACAGACAAAACCTCGGGGGTAAAAACTGGCAGACCAGCATTGACAACGCCTTCAATAACAGGTACCTTCCAGCGGCAGGTAGCAAATCCTCCTGAGAAGGATTCACATCATCCTGAGTTTTCTGCCTGTGGGACTTGAGGTAGCTTAGCTCTCCGTGTTCATCACAGGGAAGATGACCTGGCTGAGATGTGTAGCAGGGCACCTCTGTCTCTACGTAAGCTGTGTACCTAGCAGCCCCACTCTTGGTGCGGCCATGTGCGTGTCTGTGATGTAAGTGAACTAGACTTGTGATTCTCTGGACTCTTGTGATGCACGGCCAATGAGGGCTTGGACATTTGCTGGTGTCTTTGTGTTCAGATTGACCTTTTACCAGGCACTGTCCTAACCCTCTCCTGCGTCCCTTATATTGACCCTGTTGAGTACACGGGTGCCACTTTATGAATGTTCTGCCAACGGTGAGTGAACTAGTTTCAGATACCACGGCCAATAAATATGACTTTGTTCATTTCCAGAGCGGCAGGGGAATCCAGCCCTTCTGAATCCCACGTCAGGACTTCCCCACTCTGCCTCAGGGCTTTGCCAGGGGCTCATTAGTCAGCGGGGAATTCATATGCTGAGTCAAATTCTCCAAAACTAGAGGAAGACAAGACACATATAATAATTTATTATCTCTATGAGAAGAGATGAAGAATATATACCTATTATATATTTATATTCTACATATACATCTAGGTATGCTTAAATTAACTTAAGCCCAAATAGACTTACTTTTTTCCTCCCATCAAAGACAAAAGTACATGTAAGTGCTTTTTAGACTCTGCCCTAGCCAGCGTTACAAATAGAGTAGATAGATATCTTCAGGGAACATTTTAAAGGACTCCAGGAACACCCCTGTTTTAGATGCGTTTTCTCCATTTACAACACAGGTGTAGGTTACCTTGGGTCGGAGACAGTCCCTCAGATCCGGTGGCCCCGAAGTCCTTGGAGCACGCAGGCAGCATGCAGGGAAGTGCAGGAAACGTAGAGAACGCTTCGCGCCTCCAGGCTTCAAGAAGGTCTGGAACCCTGGTCGGGATACAGCAGTCATTTCGGCAGCCCGGCCGGATGGCTCCATTCTTCATAGACCTTCTCTCTCTGCCTGCTGCCAGACCCCATTACCCTGTTGTGTATGGAAGGACTGCCCTCCCCTCAGGGCTGTCATGCTGGGCCCCGCAGAGATGAAATAAGGCAACTTGGGGGCTGGGGGCCGATCCCTGAGGGCTAAAGGCTGCGGGGTCACGGGGCCCACACGCACACCCAACCGCTCCAGCCAAATTTGTTCCTCAGGGGGCTGTGTGGAACAAGCTTGCAAGCTAACAGTTTTCGCTTTCCAGTTAGAATTAGGTTCACTGACACGTCATAGGAAACCCAAAAGAAAGATTGCTCAAAGCTCTGAATATCTGGGGCGCCTGGGTGGCTCAGTCGGTTAAGCATCTGACTTCAGCTAGGGTCATGATCTCACGAATGGTGAGTTCGAGCCCCACATCGGGCTCTGTGCTGATAGCTCAGAGCCCGGCGCCTGCTTCGGATTCTGTGTCTCCTTCTCTCTCCGCCCCTCCCAGACTCACGCTGTCTTTCTTTCTCCAGACTAAATAAACATTAAAAAAAAACGCCCTGTGAATTTCCTACTTCAGATCCCTTTTGTTCCCAGCAATAGAGTAGAGGAAGGAGTGTTTTTTGAATACATGCCCCCCACTCCTGTCCCCTCTATGGAGACATCCCTGGGTATCTTGCACACGTCTGCTTATATCTCATAAGTGGCACAGAGTCATCTTGTTGCAAAGGAGGCTGAGACACGTAGTCTTTTGTCGGGCCCAAAACGAGGATTCCCCACCAAGGAAAAATGTTTAGTTCTGCAGAGAGCTAGCTGACTTTGATATATCCGTATAGCCCTTACTCTCCCCTAATTCACTCCCAGTTGGCTACTCAATTTCTCATATAATTCAGAATAAAATATTGAAGAAAATAACTTGTGCAACTCAAATTTTACTTTTCAGATGCATTGAACTAAGCAAACTGCAAGCACATGGACCTTAACTCAGTTTATCTGATTAGTTAGCCATTCCTTTAGCTATCTTCTGAAACAGTGGGCCACAAGATAGAAAAAGTAAGGGACCACCAAAGGTTGACAATCAAATGGGGGCTCAGAAAAGCGGTTAGCAATATCAGGGTGTCCAACAAGAGGCAACCCCCGATTGGTCTCTGAACCCTAAAATGAGGACCATTATGTCAATTGGTTTATTGGGGCGACAGTCAAAGTCGATAATACCTAAGGTAGTGAAGCACCAAACACATTCTTGGATCTGAATCTGAAACTGTAGCTGAGATACGGTTAATTGTGGATGAAGCCAATTTCGTCATCAGAATTTCGATCTTTCACACACGATTCTCTAGTTTTGTCCCCTCCTTTATCTCTTTTGTAGGTGACACATTCCAGTGCCTCTGGCCGCCGGAAGTCCCCCCCAGATCTGCCAGGGCAGTTCCATAACTCTGGGCTTCAAATTTACCACTCGCCAGTTTCCATACCAACCACTCTAGATCTCCTGCTGTAGGGAGTTTTATCAAGATGAAAGAGGGAGGGATACATTTCCTTACAGTAAAATGGCCATTACAGAGATTTTTTTCTTTTTTTCCTGGAGTGGGTGCATTTCGATTTTAACTAAAACAAGTTCTTTGAGCCAGAAGAGGTATATTTTCAGGTATAATTTCAGGCATCGATAAGATAAGGGGGATACTTGCAATAAAGTACATTTTCAACACCCTTTAAATTTCCCCTTATAGGCATCCATTTTCTTTCAACTTTATTAAGGTGTGTATTTACTATAGGAAATTTTCAAATGTTTAACATACACATTTCAGTGAGTTTGGACCTGTGTATGCACCCGTGTTACCATTACCACAAACAAGGTAGACACATCCTTCACCTCTAAAACGTGGCTTGTGTTTCCTTTGCTTTTTTTTTAAATTTTGTCTATTATTATTATTTTTTTAATTTTAAAAATGCCACCCTTTGCTTTCATTTTCCGGAGTCCTCAACAGACTATGTAGGTGTTCTCTCAAAAAAAAAAAAAAAAATCTGTTGGAAAGGATATCAAGAGAGGAAAAAGGTAGGGACTGTGCTTGGCTCCTTCTATTTTCTGGTTTTTACATCTCCAGATATATGTAGAAATAATTTTGGCAAACTGCCTAATCATGCCAGTCAAAGGAAGACAATTAAGCTTTGTAATTTAAAAATATATATGTTGCTCAAGGGCGCCTGGATGGCTCAGTCGGTTAAGCGTCTGACTCTTGATTTCGGCTCAGGTCATGATCTCATGGTTCGTGAGATGGATGGTTCATGATGGGCTTAGCGCTGACAGCACAGAGCCTGCTTGGGTTTCTCTCTCTCCTTCTCTCTGCCCCTCCCCAACATATGCTCGCTCGCTCTCTCTCTCTCTCTCTCAAGACAAATAACATTTAAAAAAATATATTGCTCATCTTCAAAGTTCCATTATGTCATTTATATCATATTCTGAATCCTCCCATCGTTCCCAATCCTGGGATCACTTAGTTTCATTTAGCAGCTCAAGAAGCAACCATTAAGACTCTAGGAACATAATCTCAGGTAGAGATATAGAGGGTTTCTGGGCTCAGCGTAAGAGGACCAAGGAGGGTCCACACCTGTGCTTTTTCCTTTAGATAAAGTCCCTTACAGATTTCATTACTGTATTTGACATTTCTAACAGCCATCATAAAATTATTTTTTATAAAATTAGATGAAAGTGCCCATGTTTGAAGTCCAATTTCACAGGCATTTAGGTTTGTTGCAAAAATGCTAAGAATGAGGCTGACAGAACAATGTTCCTTCTATAGTGAACTTCTGCCTCGCTTTGGTGGGAAGCCAGGTGCCCCCTTGCTGTGTTCCCCCATCTCCATCACTGCACCTTTGACCTCCTCACGGGAAATTAACACGATCTAGTCAGGGGGGCAGGAGGGACTGAGGACCCAGGAAGACCACTCCTAAATTGCTAAAAAGGAACGTTTGTCACATTTTTGTTCAAGTCATCGTATATCTCTAAAAAAACAATGGGTTTTGCTGTATCGGAACACGAAGTGTGGAGAAAACAACATACCAGCTACTTTATGAGACGTGGATTCTATTTCTTGTCCAATCATAAATGGATGAAAAACCCCCACAAAGTACAGATTTTTTTTTCTATCTGTTGAAGTGAAATCAAAGGGAGTTTTTGAAGGCAAGTTCTCATTGCTGTTTACTGGGAACCAGACTCTCGTTATACTTAATGGATGTTCTATGCCAAGTTCCCCAACCCCTGGGGGTGAAAATTTCCCCTAAAAAACCTGGAAGGAATTCAAGGCTGCTAAAGTCTTGAATAAAACTTTACTTAATGTGTATTGTACATTTTTATTACCCTGAGATGATATGTTATAATTACCTTCTTAAATCATGTGAAAAAAACTTAAGCACATTATTAGCGAATGATAATATTCCCAAACCAAACCAGTTTGGTGCTGGCCTCTCCAGAGAAGAGAATAGTGGATAGAAAACAGGCCAACAAAGTGGTAAACATGTTAAAAGTAGGGACATATATCAGGTGCCCTGATTCTACCAAAGACCACAAGACTTAAAAGAAACAAATTAACATCTGTTGAAGCTCTACAGTACAAAGACAGAAATCCTTTTGAACTGTGCAAGAAATTATACCATATGATTTTTGGATGTGCCCTAAGTAATCAGCCAAAACAGAAATACACGTTTCCTAGAATAAAGTAAATAGAGAAAAATCATCTGGGAAGAAGACTTGTATCAGCTTCTTAGAAGACAAGTGTAACCACTAACCTAGTTGAAATGGGCAGAGGCAGTTTCTTGAGATGTCTGGAAACAGTAGAGGTGGAAGTTAATTTTCATCCTTCCCTTCACCTTGCCTGAGTTCAACCACACCTAAAGATTAGAAACCACTCTAAGAAGGAACTGCCTTAAGAATTCTTATGTTCCAATACGCGTGATGAAAATCGTGGAGCTGGAAATCAAGGTACGTAGTCTGTTGCTGCCGTTTTGGAGGAAGGCTGGAAGAACGATCAGTGTCTTCTTTCTTTCCTGGCATCCTGCAGGCTGGTAGGTACCCACGGTGCATAAGCAGGCTGAGGCAGGTTCTCCCCAGGAGTCTCCACCGGGGAGTTCTGGAAAGGGCTTGCATCCACCTGGAGGTAAGGGATCTGTAGGTGGAGGCTGGCTCCTCCATCACTTGATTGAAGATCAAAACAGATTTTGTTTTGGCAAATGTCTCTTAGAAATCAAAACCTCAGAGCATTTGAAAATTATCCTTCAGCCGTATATCAGGGGAAATGGATTGGACATCCTTTCGCAGGAACTTGCAGTATTACATTTTGGCGGGAAGAGAGGGACGTGGCTGATAATGCTAATTGGTTACCCAGGAACCTAGAGTGGAGGGGGGAGATTTACATGAAGGCGGAAGAGAAAAAAAGGCTTGTACATTTTTGCCCTTGTTAAGGCTAAGAGGCTGTTATGCATATCTGGGTATTAGAAATAAGAATAAAATACACTAGTCATCTCCACATTTTGTTTGTTTCTCCCAACTTTTACAATCTGGTATAATGGAAGAGACACTGAGGCTAGGAACAGTGACTGATGAATGGGAATGGCATGTCCCACATGAGAAAGTATAGTTTTTATTGTAAGTATGGTATAAATATTAGACGTTTTCTAATGGTTCACATATAAAAGAAGTTGATATGACAATTTATGAGTCCCTTGAAAAAACATAGAAAATTGGGAAAATTGTGTTCATAAATATTCCTGCCCTATTTCAGGAGATAATAGGAAATATTCCCTCTTCGTGATCTTTCCTTTATTCCTTGAAACTTGTGATCAATTCAGGTTGGTCACAACTAGCCCCTAAGGTCATCAAAAGAGATAATATCTGATGCTTATCTCTGCAGTAAAGTCAGTGCTTTAATCTCTCAGAAATAGGCAATAAAATATGCTATTATCATAAGCTCACATCTAAACTGTCAATAATTCAGAGGCTTGAGCAATCATCTGGACAGCTAAAAAGTCAATTTAGACAATTCTACAACCACATTTTGTACTGAATTTATTAGATAACTCTGCTTTGCCAATGTAGACAGGATCCAAGTTCATCTAAAAGTTCTCTAGGGAGAATGAAATACCTAAAGCCAGCCCCAAACTGTGATCATTAAGACCTTGCACAAATTCACTAAAAACCAAGTACACAAATCTCAGTTTTAGATGACATTACTAGAATAGTTGATCGGGGAATCCTATAACCTTCCTGAACTTCAAGTTTGGCAAAATTGTAGTCAATGTCTTTCAAAGTCGCGAGACAATTGGATATCGGCAAAATGGAAATAAACAAACAGGATTCTAGTCTGAGTTCTTTCTGAGATGAGACATGTAAATGGAAAAGGTCAAATCACCCATTCTCAGATAAAGTAATAAATCAAGCAGATGTGGAAACCCTTCCCTCTGTTCTGATCGCATGGAAATGCAGAATACAGTTTTAGGAATAAATACAAAATCCATGCACACCTATTTGAAACACATACTTTGGCTTGCAAGCAGAAAAGGAAATACATCAGTAAACTGGAGCCCAAGTTTTGTGGCCTCGGGTGTGGCTGAGATGATGGAGTGGAAGTTTTTGTAACCATAGCCGTAGGTTCAAAAGGAGATATGGTATTGAACAACACGAGTCTGGGTTCCAGCAACTCACTGTGGTTGTTTGCAAACTGGAATTTAGAATATCCCCGAGCAGGATTCCTAGATCACAGCCAATACAAAGATCCTACCACTGACCAGGAGTAGAAATAGTGCCCAAACCACTTGAAAGCCAAAAATGTGTGTCATTATAGTGTGAGGGGCTGAGATGCATTCTCTTGAATCCATCAAATTCTTCTTGTTATAGACCATGATTCTATGTTGAAATATAACATTAAAACTTATTTTGAGGCCTATGAATTTTGCATGTCTTAGACAGAGATAACTGTGAAACTAACTCCCAAAGCAAGGCTGTACAAATTGTATCCAGTGGGAAATAATTGCCATGGAAAGTGAGCTCAAAAAGAGCCATTAGAAAACATAAGAGAGCTTTTGGTTTCCTGGACCCAATTTCAATGTGTGTGGAGAAAAGGGGATTGCCCAACCAACATGGAATGCTCTGGACACCTACTGGGTGTCCTACAATTCAACTTAATTCTGATCCTGTCTACCTGAAGATAGCATCAGATCCCACAGGGTACAGGCTCAGTGCCACAAGACTGCCCCCCACCCACCTTCAGAGGCCAACCGGTCACAAGCCTGGGTTACCTGAACTTCTGATGGACTATAAATCAATTTCCCACAACCCCTTTTCCTTGGGTTTGCTTAATTTGTTAAAGTATGTCATAGAACCCAGAAAACACATTTTACATTCTAGATTACTGGTTTATTATGAAAGGCTATAGCTGAGGAACAGACACATGGAAGAAATGCATAGGACCAGGTATGGAGAAACGGCATGGAGCTTCCATTTTGTCTCCAGGGCCACTACTGTCCCCAAATCCTCAGGTGTTCAGCAGTCCGGAAGCTCTCCAAATGTCTCCTTTTGGGTTTCTATAGGGGCGTCTTTACATAGGCAAGATTGATTAAATCACTGGCCATCGGTGATTGAACTCCATCTTCCAGCCTCTCTCCCTTGGCAGGAGGTGGGGATGGTGAGGGGATGGGGAACTGACAGTTCCAACCTTCCAGTCACAGGGTGAGCTCTCCTGAGAACCAACCCCACACTGGGCAGAGTCCAAAAGTCACCTCATTAACATAACAATAAGCATATAGCTCTCATCACTTAAGAAATTTCTGTGGCTTTAAGAGCTCCCTGCCAGGAACAATGACGAAGACAAATATACATTTATTATAAATCGCAGGAAAATCCTAGCATTTTAGGTTTGCTGAAGCTATCAGTTTCTGAGAAATATCTATACAAAATAGCTCGCTGTGACTGGTTTTCTAATTTCTCCTTTTAATTGTCCCCATCTTTACTTCATGTATATGTACTTCGTGTATATTGATACTACGTTATCAGAGTCATTAAAAATTCTCAATTATTTTGTTATCAAAAAGGTATTTGTTTTCTAGTCAATAATTACTTAATCTTACTCAAATTATGCTTCTAATGAAAAAAATTTATTGTTACCAGTACATCACTTTTCTTTGGGTTATATCTTTATTAATCTCTTTACCTTCGCTTGTTCAGTCTCCTCATATTAGGATATTATTTATACAGACCATTCGACTGAACTTTGCTTTTTAATCCAGTGTGACATCTTTGTCTCTCCACTGGAGAATTCAGTCTTATATTTACATGGATATCTATTACTAACCTACTTAATTAATTCTACCATAATTTTATTTTGGTATTTTCGACCAGGCAGGTTTTTTTTTTTTCCTCCTAGCTTCCCATCTATTGGATTAATATTTTTTTCCTCATTTTGTTTTCCTTCTTAGTAATACTCAGACTGTGTCATTTTGTTTGTTTCTTGTTGATGGTTACTCTTTGTACTTTTCTGTACTATGAAAATATCTCAAAGATATCATTAATTCACCCATCTCTCTGGTAGTTAATTTTATTGCATTTACCTGCTGGGCCAAGGGATGCCTCAATAGCTGGTAAAACATTATTTGTGGCAGTGTTTGTGTGGTGTTTCTGGAAGAGATTAACACTTGAATCAATAGACCCAGAATTGATGTGCTCTCACCAGCATGGGTGGGCATCACCCAATCCACTGAGAGAGAGAGCCCTAATAGAAAAAGGAAAAAAAAATGCAGAAGGGAAATGTCCTTTCTCTTTGCGCCAGGCATCTGTCTTCTCAGTCCTGGAGTATCAGAGCCCCTGATACTCAGGACTTCAGACTGGGACTAAATTACGCCATCAGCTTTTCTGGGTCTCCAGCTTGCAGATGGCATATGTGGGGCTCCTTGGCCTCCATAATCATGATGCGACGACTCCCATAATCTCTCTTTCTGTCTGTCCTGTTGGTGCTGTTTCTCTAAAGAACCTGACTCATTTACCATCTATCACTTTTCTCATATATGAAATTAAAAAGTTGTTCTAAAATCTCTTTCATCTCTAGATGCCTCCTTTTCAAAGAGAGGGAGAAAAAAAGACCAGATCAGTGGTCTTTTTGTTGTTCTCTCTTGTTTCCAATGTGTATTTATTTATTTTGGGAGAGCAAGCACAAACACACAAAAGGAGGGGCAGAGACAGAGAGAGAGGGAGAGAGAGAATCCCAAGCAGGCTCTGTGCTGCCCTGTAGAGCCCAACGCAGGCTCAATCCCATAAATTGTGAGATCGTGACCTGAACTGAAATCAAGAGGCAGACACTCAACTGACTGAGCCAGCAGTTACCCGTGGATCAATGGTCTTAAAGTAGCTTTATCCAGAGTTTTCGAGTTTCATTATTTCCTTGAGCACTTCAGGAGATAAAGGAGAGCCCAGAGAATAGGACCATGGTCTTCCCTCTGCCTCTAGAGTCGTTCCACCCTCAGTCTTCATTAGTGAGGTTCTGTCCACATAGACAGCTTCTTCAAAAAATTTCGAAAAGGAAACAAAAGAAACAGAATGAAATTTGAAATCCATGAGAAAGATAAATTACAAAAAATAATTCATTAGGAAAGTTAAGATAATTCACTGCTTGTTGCCCAACTGTATTCAAGATGGTCCAACAGTAAAATCCATAAAGTAAAATCTACAGAGCTTTGCAGGTATTTCTCACTTTTCATAACTTTTGTTATTTTTCCCAATGGAAGTATATATGGTGTACTTTTGTGGGGTTTTTGTTGTTGTTGTTGTTGTTGTTGTTGTTTTTGTGGCTGTATAAAATGTTGAGTAAAAAACAAAAACAAAACAAACAAAAAAAAAAAAAAAGAGAGAGAGAGAGAAAAGAACCAGTATCTTCAACAGCAATTTTCATAAATATTCAGTACCGTGGGATATTTTCTTATACATCTACCAAGAAAAAATGGGATTAATTGGAATAAAAGAAAACTTGGAAAATATGTGATAGATGTTTCCAAAAATGTGAAAAGTTATGTTTATAAGGAATTAATTAGAGTGGCTTCAGAAAATAATACCGTAACAAATGAATAGCCTACTCTAGGTTGTGAATACGAAGAACTTTCTAGCAATGATCACTGTCGAAAAATTTAATGGGTTCTCATTTACCATAGTTTTATTCATCACTAGAGCCATCTGAGCATCAGAATCGCTGGGCTCCTCTAGACAGGTATCCCATCCTCAGGGATAGGCTAAAATAGATGAAACGAAAACTCACCTCCAGTGCTACAGTGCTATCCGTTACAAATTAAACATCTGGAGACCATATGTATTGCATTAATTTGGTTCACAAATTTAAGTCATTTTAAGAATGAGGCACAAGCTTGATAAACTCTCCAGCCCCTCAAGATTCACACATAACCTTGCCCACCACAGAAGAGCTCTTATGACTTCAGAGCAACTAAAATCAAATTTATTAAGCTTTCTTCTGGGAGTCTTCATGTGACAAAGTTAATATTATCTTTTATGTGGTTAGGCTTCTCTTGCTTCTCTCTCTTCCATACAGCGCACCCACCCCCCCCCCCGCCCCATTTTAACATCTGTCGTTTGGGTATATGCAAATAGATGGTAAAATTTTAAAGAAATGCAGGGGGATAAGAAGCACACCATGCAAGCCAGTGATGCTCTCAACATTGGAAACCACACATATCGTGGAGAAGCAGAGAGATTCCCAAGGTGCTGGCAGTATTCTAATTCTCAGTCTGGATGGTGTACACATAGTTTTATTTTATAATCTTTTTAAGACTTTGAACATAAGTATTATGCCCCTTTCTATATGCTCCTACATCTCTTAATTAAGTTTTTAAAAAATGATTCAAGTAAGATGGTCTAAAGGCCAGATCCCCTAAACAAAGCAAATTGGGAAAGTCTCCACAATCCCAAATGATTAGACAGTTTCCAAGATTGGAAAATCAGGCTACTTTACATACTCAAATTTAATCCTTACCTCTTGTGTCATGCCACTTTAGTGTTGTTAAAATATTGGCCAACTTATATTTTAGTAACCTGCTGTCTTGGTAATACACTAATATACAATATGGAAAGTTCCAATTTGGTGACTGAAATCCTTTTGACTTAACTGCATGGAATATGGAGAATAAAACAATTATTATTTATGGCTTATGTGTTGAAAGCAGCCAATAGCTATAGGCAGGATTAAGTAATTAGAGGTTGGAAAAGCAGCTGCAAAGATATTTTAAATATATCATAATTCAAGAATCCTTACATTATAATCGAATGTTTGGTATAATAATCTGAAATTATTTTCACGTCTGGGTAAAGAACATGCACTGGAAAGTGTAATTAAAAAAAATGCAGTGGATAGGAAGATAACAGAAAGAAACCTTGGGAAAGTATAATCATGTCTTACAAATGCGTATTTAAGACGCCGTCAAGAATAATGAATTAAGGATAATCAAACATGTTATAGAAATATATTTACGTGATGATAATTTCATTTCATTTATTTTCAAATATCATACCCAAGGATTACAGTGCATTTTTCTATCGCCATTTAGCTCTGTAACAAAGCATTTCCCTTTTTTTCTGTTATGAACCTGCTAAACTGAGTCAAAGAGGAGAAGATTGTCTACCTATTTCACAGAATAGAAAATAGTGCTTACAACAGGAACAGTGTATGTAACTACACTAACACGGGGCGTGGAATGTATGCCTAGATAGCTTCCGTGAGTCCCCAAAGTAGCAAACGTGCCATTCAACTGACAGAGGCCTCGAGATGATAACAAAGGAAACTATCTAGTGTTCACAGTACAAATCACAAAGTGTAGACAACCCACTGCCGCCGGAGACATCACAGGTGGCTGCAGTAAGAGTAGACATGATAATCCAAGGCCTGGCCACCAAACACAACCATGGCCAGCCCATGATGGGAGGAAAATACAGTCCTCTCTTCCCTCCCGGAGATAACCAAGAAGAACCAGAAATAAGGGAAATTAGTCACTCATAGGGACAAATATGGAAATAGGAGGTGACTGAATTACTACCATGATGACTATTTCTTTGTTTTTCTGAGCGGAAAATGAAGTTCTGTAATAGGAAACATCTGTGGCCTAAAACCATGTTTACTCACAGAAAAAAAAAAAAAAAGACCCCAGTGTTTCTCTTTCCCCTTCTTATCAAAATTCTTGCTATTTTTTATCATGTTTTCCCTGTACGCAATTTTATTTGCAATAATGAATCCCCTTACTCCTGCTGTTGGGTCCTCTGCATTCTCTCTCATCCACCATAAATTAGCATTTACAAGGACAGAAAACTATCCATTTGCTATTTTCTCCAGCACTTTGTCATGGACAATAAGCGCAGAGGCCCAACATTCCTCTTATAAATGGGAGATTTACAACTTCTTAAACATTATTCAGCATCTTCTTGCTTATGTATAAAAAGAAGCAAAAGAATATTTTTAAAGTCTCTTGTTAAAAAAATAATCAGAAAATGCCAGAACCTACTTATGGAACAGATATAGATCTATAAACAATGATCTCCAAAGCATATTCTTTCAGCTTGGGGATGGGTTCCAGTATTGAAATGAACTTAATAAAATAGACTTTGCGAAGACCAGGAATGCATAGAACTCATATAGGCCTCTTAATGTCTAAGAACAACCCGCAACTGATGATCTCTAGGTGGGTATGGGTTTGTGAGATATTAAATCATACAAATACTGTCTGGGTTTTTTTGTTTTTTTCTTAATTTTTTTTTTTTACATTTGTTTTTGATAGAGACAGAGCACAAGTGGGGGAGGGGCAGAGAGAGAAGGAGACACAGAATCCGAAGCAGGCTCCAGGTTCCCAGCTGTCAGCATAGAGCCCGAGGCAAGGCTTGAACTCACAAACCATGAGATCATGACCTGAGCCAAAGGCAGACGCTTCAACGCCTGAGCCACCCAGGCACCCCAATACTGTCTGTTTGATTAAGAAAATTTAAACCAAAAAGACTGAGAAAAAAGAAAAGATGAAACCCAGATACTTTTTTTTTAATGTTTATTTTTGTAAGACAGAGGGTGCGGGGAGAGACAGAGAGAGAGGGAGACAGAGGATCCAAAGTGGGCTCTGTGCTGACAGCAGAGAGCCGGGTTCGGACTCACAGATCACAAGACCATGACCTGAACCGAAGTCGGATGCCTAACCGACTGAACTACTCAGGTGCCCTGAAACCCAGATACTATTAAGGATAATCAGGTATGACATAGAAAAAGGACAACCACACTGGAGAAATTACCTACTAACCTAAAGGAGAAATGCCTGGGAAGAAGTATGAAAAGAATGCCTTGTCCAGTGCTCAGAGCTCTGGCCATTAACAGAGAGACTGTGGCTACACAGGCCTTTTATCCTGTGAGCCATAGAGACTGAAATCATGATGTCAGACAGTAGACACCATCAGCATCTTCTATGGTAGTTAGAAGGAAGTTCTCCAAAGGCAATAGAAAATCATGGGAAGGACATAAAGAAAAATCAGTCCTGGATCCCAGCCATAACAGCCTTTGGAACCGGGAGAGGAGTTAAGGAAAGACCATATGTGAGTTTAGGGAGAGAAGAATGTAAAAACCATGTGACTAGTCTAAAAGGCGAACCCAAAAGCAGATAGGACAGGATTCTAGAATCAGATATGTGGCTAGCTAACAATGCCTAGACCTAGTCTCCATCCACCATTCATTCCAGAATCTTCTAGAAACAATTTTGCAAAGGTGAAAATGAGATCATCTCATACCTCGTTTCCTACTTGGGATTATTATGAAGTTTCTAGGAAACTTGAGATGCCACGGAAAATAAAAAAGGAGAAATAGAGAGTCTGGTTTTAAAATATTATGCCACTTTACCTGATAATCCTAAATCGAATTTACCTTGAAATTCCATAATTAGATATAAAAAAAGCAACCTTCCAAATGCATGTGTATGAGATGATACTATTTTATGTTTCCGAGTGTCTTTAGGTTTTACTAAATGGTTTTACGTGCAGCATCTCATTTTTACCAATGGTGTATAAGTTAAATAGGACAGATATTAATAGCTCTAGTTTAGAGTTGAAAATGCTAAGATCAGGCAATTTAAGTTACTATCTCAAGGCTACACAGCTGGAAATGGACAGAGCTGAGACTGCACACCTTTTCCACGTACTTCAAATTTATTTTTTTCATACTATGTGTCCCTGACTTATGGCAATTCCATTACTACAAGTAGGCTATTCCTGTTCTGAAGGCAGGGACGTATCTGGGAATAGAATTTGATTCCTAATAGTGCTCCAGAAGAGAGAGAGAACTTTTGAAGGTCAACTCAAAGAACTCAGTGGATGACACCAGCATCTCTACTTATCCACTGTAGGTCTAAACATCTCCTTAGATATTTGGATTACTACCCACTGAAAATACAGATTATCACCAACAAAAAATAAATCCGAGGAGACTTCCAGGGGTGAAGACAAAGTTCTGATATGAGTGGGTTCTGTCACTTTAAGATTATAAGGCTCTACTTTGAAAGTAGTGTAGGTCTTGTGAATTTACCTATGAAATCGCCTCTTCCACTTTGGCCAAAGCCATGGGTTTATTTTGGAGCTATGCAAGGTGCTCATCTCAGACCACACCTGTTAGCTGACCACGCCTACCCAACAACTTCCCTGGTCCTACCTGTTCTATTGAAGCAAATGGATTTCAATTTTTCTTTTTGTGGAATCATGATATATTACTTCACACTTGGTTAAATTACTAAAAGTCCAGCTTTCATAAAGAATATAGCATCCCTAATTTCAGAAGCAGTCAGTGGGAACATTAATAAGATCCCATAAAAGACATTTGAAGAGATATCAGTGAGTGATTGTGGCTTATACAAGTTCAACAGTTGAAAGCATCAAGAGTCATACTTCAGCCAAAATTCCTGTATTTTTAAGGCCTGGTAGTATGAAGAGTAATGCAGCTAAGAATGTTCTCAATATTTATTTATCTATCTATCTATCTATTTATTTATCTGTTTATTTATTTATTTATCTATATATTTATTTAACAACAACTTATGGTAACCAAAATAGTAAACACACACATACACATAGCTAGTATAAAAAATCAACCCCATGATATTTTCTATTCTGTTTTCTTTATTGGAAAGGAAAAGTTCTGGTTATAACTAAGTTGACTTCATGACTCGCTAATGTGTCCCGAACCACACTGTTGAAAAAAATAGAAACTGAAAAGGACTGTTAATGACCAAGCTCCTTATATCTCGTTTCCATATCTTATTCATCATACCTATCTCCATCGTCCTGCCCCGGACATGTGTTCACTTCTGCTACACTTGTCACATCTTTTGAAACCATGCTCACTCTGATTTGGTCTCCCTCTGTACACGTGCCACGAATCTAAGACCACTTCCTTTCATCCAAAGGCAGACAATGAGGTTAGAGTACAGGCAGGGAGAAAGAACTGAGATCTGAATTACAGGTGCACCTCTGAAAAAGAAAACCTGATGAAGGAAAAACAAAGGCACCAAACATAGCCAACTACTTGATTATTTGGCTCCTTTTCTCCTTTATGTTCTCCTCCTTCATCTTTCACAACAAATGAGCAAACTTTTATTATAAATTACTCTGTTGCCTATGACTTCTTCTTATCTACTGAGGATTTTACAAATGCCCCCTACTTAAGGTAAACTTATAACCACGAGGTCTGTCTCATATCTTCACTTCTGTAGATGTGGATACTTGGCTTCCAGGAGGTTAAATAACTTTCCAGTGATGAAATAGACAGGATGTTATGGAAGCTGTTAACCTAGGATATTAATGGACAAATAAGAATTGTTTAGAAGTTCATTACATAATGCACAGTTCAAGAACATGAGCAGTCCAGATACAACATTATAAACTAGCATGTATTAAGCCAGTAAACAACAGTGAAGCATCCATCATTACTTAAAAAGCTATTAGACCCTTAATCCTTGTGCTATTGCACAATTTAATCACTGCATGACATTATTTTAACAACTCTAGGTACAAGATAAACAATCTTAAATAATCTCCTAATGAGAAACTAAAGCACATGTTTATTTTAACTATGGTACAAGAATTTGAAGTAACAACTATTTATTTTGAGCCTAGCAGTGACCAACTTAAACTTAATTTTAGTCATTCGTAAAAAGAGGAACTGAGCAGTGGGGAGAAATACTCTGTTTTACACTCCCCCCGCCCGCCTTGTTCTTCCTAGGAGCTTTCAGAATGTTGAAAATATGGGCAGCAAAAACATCAAGAACTAGAAATGAATCCAAGATGATTTAAGGACTATGAAGGAATTCAAGGAATCTTAAGGCAAGGACAGAAGGATCTATACTTTCCTAGATCTGTAGATGAGACATATTTTTTTAAAATAATCATTATGAAATATAGGATTAATGACAATTATGGGAGTCACTCAAAATAATGCCTTCAGCCCTTTTTCATGTAAAAGGACTTTCCAGATATAGTGATATTTGAGAAAATCTAATGGGTCATTGTAGTGAAAAATGGAAGTTAGAAACAGGACAATGAGAAAAGGGTCCTAGTTAGAGCTACATTGGCAAATGAAATGAAAGCAAATGATGACTGAGAAAGTCTTTGGGTCGATTCATGTGTGCTGTAAGGAGGAGGGTGGCAATTTTTCATTTGCACTTTTTTAAATGCCTTAATTGCCTTAAAATGATGTACATTAGACATGTGTAAAGACATGTCATACTTTGCATATGTAATACATTACGTGTGTAATGCAGTATCTTGAGCGTTAGCTCAAGTGACCACATGAAGAGAAAAGCCTCTTTCACCCATAAATTCTCAATCCGCATATAAATGTAAACTGACCTGAAGGGAAATAGGTGATATAACCAATTCCTTGGTGAAGTTTTCTTCTGGTGACAGGGGACGAAACAATGCAATTCCCTCTATTTTCTAGCATGTGAGATTTCTAAAATTATGTTTGCACACGATTGAAATTTCCCACACCATTGCGATTACAACTTATAATTTCTTATGTCATTTGTCTTCAGCTATATATATCTTGTGCCTGATACAGTCCTCAGATGAGTAAAATATCCGCAAGGACACAGAAGTTCGTTTGTTTTCGGACACTTGGTTTTAGAATCCCCAAAGTACTGACGCCTGGACCTCAGTACTGCTCCCACAGAAAGATTCTGTTACCTACTTTTGTATACGTGTTTCACTAAGAAGCAAACAAACAAACAAAAAGAACATCAAACATCAAACATCAAACCAAACCAGAAGAGCTGAAGAAAGGATATACTGAGACTATGGATAAACCTACCCACTGAAATAATGATAATTAAAGAAATTATGTAAAGGATTCATTTCTCAAACTAACATTCTTTTCACTCACACAAAAAGATAATGATTGCAAACTGGTTTTCTGATCATGCCATCTCATCCAGTTTCTACTTCGGGTGTTTTCTAACTCCACTTTGAAGGAACATCTGTGTTTTACATGTTGGACTGAGACAATCTGCCTAGAGTGACAGGGCTTGCCAATTATTGTTAAAAATAAAAATAAACATAAAAAATTATAATAATGATATGATTTCCAATTGTCAGATTTTTTTCTCCTTAGTTTTTCTTCAACTTTTGGCAATACATGTGCACCAGACTCCAGTATAAATGAATCTAGCTTAACACAGGTATACATTTAGTTATTTTAAATGAATTGTGTCAGTATTTCATTCTTCTCTCCCCACAGCACCAGGGTCTAGATAATATGCTTTGTGTGAAATGTAGAGCAGGCATTAAAACCCCCAAATTCAGTTCTTTTTCTAGTGTTTTGTCTTGCAGGTCCAAAAGCCATGGTACAATTTTTGAGATACTAAGAAGAAAGTATTTCACAGTATTTCTAAAGTTATCGTTGAAAAAATGCATAGATCTAAGCAGAAATTAGGTTAAATAATGCTTTTTACCATCCAGAATATTGAAAATCTTAGGATGGAATTCTTTTTTAATATTTTGAAGTTAATTATACAAAATAAACTATAAAAAGAAATGAGTTTAGCAGTCAACAAAGATGCACAGAGCGTTTTCATTGAAGTCCTTATCTAGACCAAGCTTACTAAGCTTATTATTAAGACAGAAAAGTAGGGAGGGGCTAATATAGCAAGGGAAATCAAGACACCTACAGGTTTAGAATAATCTGGTATGTCTGCAAATTAATAATTCTTAAGTAGCGATTATTTCTCTATTTTCTACCCTACTTAAACAAAAATTTTTTTAATGTTTATTTATTTCTGAGAAAGAGAGAGACAGCGTGCGAACAGGGGAGGGGCAGAGAGAGAGGGAGACACAGAATCGGAAGCCGGCTCCAGGCCCTGAGCCGTCAGCATAGAGCCTGACGCGGGGCTCGAACTCATGAGGCTTTAAGCCATGAGATCATGACCTGAGCCAAAATTGGCCGCTTAACCAACTGAGCAACCCAGGAACCCCTACCCTACTTTCTAACATCGAAGTTAATCTTCTTGAGTCCTTAGTCAATAACTTCTCATCACTTTCATGTGAAGACAAAAATGGAAAAGTCATAATATTTAGGGTGAATTATAAGGCAGTTTGTGACAAGAAGTGGTCACCCAGAGCCCAACCTATGTACAGAGGGGGGGAATGAATCAACATCATGGGACACCTGCGAACAGGTAAGTTGCGGCACATCGTTGGGAAGATTCCCTCCTTAGACCGCTTAGTAAGGAAAATCATTCTCTTACAGATACTAATGATTGCTGGAAATAATTGTGCGTAGTACCTGCCTTGTGTTCATGGCTTCAGCCCATCCTTTAACTAAACTTAGGAGATAAATAGGATTATTAAACCAATTCTTTGACTAGCAAAATTACAAAACTGGAATTCAACCACAGGTCTGTCACATTGGCCTCTAAAACACTGTACTTTGCTACATCTCTTTTGAGACAGAAATGTAAAGAAACGTTTTAAGATAACATAAAGAGTGCAAGGTAAATAATCTGAGAAACCACTGTTTAAACCCTGGGAAATATGGCAGGACTAATGAAAAATCATGGATTAAAAAAAAAAAGAAAGAGGCCAGTGAAAATCTATGGGTATTTTATCAGAGAAGGAAATGTGATAAGTATTTTTTCCTATCAAACTCTCTAACACTAGAATAGTTATTTAAATGTCTTTCTGGGAAAAGGCCCTTACATGGCAGACATTTCCAATTGGTACAGTTATCCGAGTAGTATCTTCTAAGAATATCAATCCACATAGAAGAGAACATAAGCGTCTCAACCCCTGAGCAAAACCCAAATAACTTTAAAATAAAATGAATGTAAAATATGCATATATATTTTGAAAGCCTGGATTACCTATGATTTTAGTAAGAGACTCTATGTCATCAGTGTTTCTAACTGCATTACCAAATATGTAAGAGATTATAGATAATTTCCGGCTCACAGTACAATTCTTTGAAATTAACCCACAAATTGGTTGAACCTCTTATTTATATTTTATCAAACCCATCTTTCTGACGTAGGCATTTCTTTTCTTGGGATTCTTACAAAGATAGTTATCGCGCACAGAGTACGCTCTAGCCTTTGGTGGTTTTAATCTCAGGGTAACATCTTTGTGTTTAGTACATTTCTTTTCTTTCATCTAATCATGTATGTGCTAAGATGTTAAAACTGAAGTCTTCCGACATATCAGTCATAGGGGCTAGCCAGCGTGTCAAATCCTTTAAGGTTTCGCGTTCAGCTTTCCCAAGAAAATTTAAAAATGAGGAAATATCATATCCAATCCCAGTGAGTGAAACTTATCGTTGGGTCCATGGCAGAATATACTTTCTAAAAATTATAGTTGGAAGTGGGTGTATTGTCTACCGAGAGGCAGGAAAGAGACAGCAACTTTATTACAGATTGTCCTGTAAATTTACAGTACAATTCATACTTCATTTTAAATGCCATCCAAGGACAACATTTCTTGGATATTGGGCTCTCTCACGAAGGATTTTGGATTAACATGTCTATAAGCCATAAAATTTACTTAGAGTACAGTCTTCTGGAAAATAGCCTGGTTCATGTATTTGAGTGAGGGAAGCTAACGCGTGTATTGTATTTGCTCTCTTCATAATGTAGTTCTCTGGAGAGCTAGCAAAGTTTCCCCATATTGATGAAAATTTCACTTAACTGGAAAACAACCATCAAGGCAGCAAATGCATTTACGGAGCTAAAGCCTCAGAGGTGCTTAAAGAGAGCAACTGTGTAATTCATGGGCGATTCACCTCTTTGAAGAGACTCATAACAGTGCTCCAGACTTTCTTAACAGACAGCTCATTACTATAGGCTGTCTATGCAGATTGTAAACTTACTACAGGCCCTCAGGGGAGGGTTTTTCTGTTTTCTGTCTCTGGTACTAACCTAGTATAACTTGCCATATAACTGCCCTCTTGCCAGTAATGTTAATGATGGTGATTATTAGTAATAACTCTGAGTAATGAGGTTTTCTTCCTTGTACTCAAAATAATTGTTCCATGTAAATCCACAGCAATTTTTACGGTACGTTAAAGATTAGTAACATTAGAAACTTGGCAAATCTTACTTATAGAGGCATTTTACCTAATGATCTAATCCATCAGTTCCCAAGGCTTAAGAGTCCTGAGACTCACGTAGTTCTGAGGGATCTCCCTTCTTTTCATAGTGGTACTGAGAAACAACTTAGTCACTACACTACATTTTTAGGAGCTTTCTAAAAGAATGCCTTGGAAAGACGTAAGCTCTGGTTTAAGCAAGGAAGGCCGTGAGTCCAGAAATACGTCGAATTTGCGGGAGTTTTGTCCCATAGGGTCACTGGTATCTATCTTAAGTTTCAGAAAGAAGTTTTCGGATGGTTTGATTTCTAAAGCGATTCAAGATTAATTTTAAACCACAAGGAACTTGGCAGCCAATTTATCGATCGTGGGGACTAAAGTCTGAGAGTGCCAACAAGGAGTTAGAAATACTAGCTATGCTATTCCTTTTCTCCATCTCATCACTTCTCTGTCTCAGAATCTCTGAAAGGGAGAACACAGGTAGGGAGAAAGTTACTCATTCATCGGTACTGGTCTTTATCCCGTTTTTCTCGTTTGATAGTCAATCCATCCCGAGGAAGACAGAGGACCACTGTTTTCAATGAAGAGGGAGGGAAAAGGAGAGGACAGATGTACAACTTGGTTCACTTGTCTTTCTTCTACACTGTGCTATTTGCAAATAAGGACCGGGCTGCCCAGAGATAAGAAGTCAAGTTCACCTCCTCCTAGGTTTCTTCTTTGTCCAAAAGGAAGTCTCCATCATTGTCACTCTCTCTGGAGCCTTAGATCAATCAGAGCTTTTTAAGACATAGGGAGGTGGTTTGGGTGATAGTCGATGAGTTTTCCTACCTCATCAAGGAGGCTTCAGAACAAACAACAGTGTAAAGAGAGACCAGGAATCCATTGGTAATTCTACCTCTGTTGTAGATGGATTTGCCACACATCCTGAGACTTCTTTCTAGGTGTTTGTGCTTGTCTATTCTTATTCCAACATTATCTCATTTTATTCATTACAGTATTATAGCAAGTCTTGATATTCAGGAGGAAAAAGGCATCCTTAATTTTTATTCCTCTTGAAGGATGTCCTAGCCATTGACCGTATGAATTCACTCACCTCATTAAATGTCGTAAAATCTCCTCTCAGTCGTTTTACTGAACTTGTAAATTAATTTGGTTGGAATACCTATCTTTGTGATTTGGAATGTTCTCATTAATGAACATGGCATGTATTTATTTCCAGTATATAGTTAATTCAGAAAGCAGTTTGATTTGCTTGATGTGTTCTAATATTGTTTTGTTTTCTACTTTATGCATTTCTAGTCTTATTTTTTTTAATTCCTTTAGTCTACAGTCTATAGATTCATCTGATGAATTTCTCTAATTGACCATATTCATATTTAATCTCTTAAATCTATTTAAAGTTATATAATTGCCTTTAAGGATAACTGACTACATCCAGTAAGTTTTGTTAAATATTACTTCCCTAATCATTTAGTAAAATCTGTTTTATAAATTCCATTAAGATTTCCTTTGAACTCAAGTTACGTAGGAATGCATCATTTCCCTCCTAAATATCCAAGGTATTCTTCTCTTTGGATTGTTACTTTCACATTTATTTTCATTATAACCAGGTAGATTCAGTTTCTTATTGTAAGGATGTATCGTCTTCCTCTGTCTTCCTATACCTACAACGCTGCATACTCTGTTTATGTGGGCAGCAGTGTTTTTCAGTTTCCCTAAACCAGGAAAGGCTACCTTAGCCCCCAACTTGAAACCCAAAAACAGGTTTCTGTCCTCTTTCTTCTATCGAAACCTCTTAGTTTTTGTCATCCCATTGGAGCAGTACTTAAAAATAGCACAGTACACTAGAACAAGAAAAACCAATTTGGTAAAGTCTTGGCCTCAGTCCCACTCATCATTTTGTTTTCTAGTTCCATCTATGATCCGGGGAAATGGTTAACTTTTTAGTCACCTGGCTGTGGCATTTGTCATTTTTCTTTTAGGAAATACTTTAACTACAACCGCTAGGTATTTGGAGTCTAAGTAGGTGCGTCAAATGATGAATTTAGCATATTGTCTGGAAAGCCTACCTGTTGAGTCATTACTGCACCAACCATCTGAGTTAGATGTTCTTATTCCTTTGGGTAGAGAAACAATCCTACAAGAGTTATAAAACCTGCTAACCAGACGTGATTAAACCCCTTAAAGAGGACGCAGTCACTCCCAAAAACATTTTTATGTAAGTGTTTCAAATGATTTTTAATTTTGACAGGTAAAAAAATTCTTTAAAAAAATTTTTTTAATTAAAAAAAATACTTCTCGAATTTCTGAAACTGTAGCTTGGCACAGCCAGTGAAATACCGAGATTAAAAGTCTGTTCTAGCCTTCCAAACCCTTTCCTAGGCTTGCGTAAACATTTACAAACATACATATGCAACATTATTTTTTTTAAATGGCTCTTTATTTATGTAATGTACTGCAACCTGTTTTTCTTAATATATTGTGAATATTCCTTGGGGCACATTGATCTAACTTCTTTTTAATAGCTGCATGCCATTCCGTAGACTAGGATATAAAATGTTATAAATCATTTTGTTGATGGATACGTGGGATTTTATAAGGTTTTAGGAAATTGTATTTAATATTATTAGATAATAAATAAATAATAAATCTATGTATATTAAATGAAATCTCTGTAGCCTTCTCATTGCCTGTAATTTGAACCTCGTTTGCTTTCTTTACTATGCCATGTCTAGTCTTCTTTAAAGTGCATATATTCAAGAGAGATCAAGGAAAATAATAAAAAACAGCATGCCTCAGAATAATGTATGATTATGTCTCAAAATCTTTCTACCTAGAATTGAAGAAGCTTTCTGAATTCTAATTTCTGCAAGAATTGCATTTTAGTTGTATTATGAATTGGGTTTCAGTACAGGAGAGTTTTCTAGGAATGATTATTTTTCATGACTGGTCAAATCTGACCATTCTGAATTTATTGGGAAATGCTGTATGGGTCTCTGGGTCATGCAGTCCAAATTTCCCATTTCATTTCACGAGGCAGTATATGCTCTGGAGGCAGGGTAGCAAAAGATTCCAACTACTGATCTGAAGAAAGGGGAAAGTATCTCACTTGAACATACAATTAAAAACATCCTTCTGAAGGCTAAATGTGGGCAAAAACTGATTAACTGAAAAATAATGTCTTAGATGTGAATTCCTTGTGTCCTTGACCTTCATTACTTAATGTTACCATTTTCTTGAGTCCCTTTGTAAGAGTCACCAAAAGTACTGCTGGTAGAAGCATGCGCAGAAAAGGATCCCAGGTTTCAAAAATAATTTTTCTACAGCAATGGCCATATTTCACGAGCAGCCACCCTAAGCTTTACATGTGAGTTTTAGCTCACAACGTGAGCCAAGAAACAGAAGAGTGTCAGAAGGAGAAGATAAATCAATGCTAGACGTCCAACGTCACCAGTGCAAGCAATAAGATACACCATTGATAGTGAATTGAAAAAGCAATAATATAAAATCAGAGAGGGTATCAGTTCTTTAATTTAGTTGAGCTATAATTATGTAATGAGAACATTGGCTCCTTTGAAACAATTTGAAAACAGTGCTGGGCCTTCTGTCACTTGGACCAATGGATCCATTCATTCCAAGACTTGATTTCCTGTTCCGTTTAGCATACCATTAGTTACAGGTAATTGTTGAGAGGATACTCTGTTACAAAAGCTACAGAACTCTCAAGCATTTCTGTGCAGGATAGGTGCCCTGAATAAAGGATCCTGTTTCCCTGGTGTCCTTCATTATGTTTGTCTCTTCACACAATTGTGTGATTGTATACTGCTAAATACTTATTTGGTGGTAATGGTGCATTTCAAATTAGTGACTCAAATAACAAGAACGGAGGAAGAAAAGAGGAGAGAGTATGATCTTTGCCGAGTTATCCACCTGCAAGTTTCAGCTGAGTCAATCGGGGAACAGAATCCCATGGTAATAATTTCAAGAGCTTTTGCAATGACTGGGTGAAGCAATTCTGTGAAGAAAATATTTGAAGAAAAAAATTTAGAGACTCTAAAACTTAAATTCTATTTACCTAGACCTGCGGTTGCTGTCTTCCCAGCTCTGCAACCTTGTTTCTTACTCCTTTTCTACATTCAGTTCTTTGAATTGTGCGAGCAAGCAAGAGCCTCGTCAAGCTTTTTTACAAAGAGGAAGTGTCATCTCCTGGATTGGCATCTCTTTAAATTGTGTCTTCCAGTTTAAATAGAAACGAAAGGACGCTTTCCCACAATAATGTTGAGTAGATGCGGCAGGATTACCCCTTCCCATGTGTTAGCTTCCACGCATCATACAGATGGAGCAGTAGGAAATGTGTGCTTCTTATGTTTGCGCTTTTTTTTTAATTAATACCCTGCATTTAATTATGTAGATTGTTCTATAATTAGCAGACACTATGCAATTTGGTTAAACAGCATGAATTAAATATTGCCTTAAACAAGTGGGTCTTGGGTATTGAAATATTTTTCATATACTTTGGTGAAATTTTATCTGAAGTCTATATGAATGAATTCCTCTGAGGAAAGCAACTAAAGTTAAAAGCATGAACTATGTAGGGGCGCCTGGGTGGCTCAGTCAGTTAAACGTCTGCCTCTGGATTTTGGCTCGGGTCCTGATCTCACTGTTCGTGAGGTCAAGCTTCACATCGGGCTCTGCACTGGCAGTACAGAGCCTGCTTAGGTTTCTCTCTCTTTCTCCCTTCCTCTGCCCCTCCCTGGCTCTCTCCCTCTCCTTCCACCCCCGCCCCCGCAAAATAACTAAACTACAAAAAAGCATTAGCTATGTAGTTTATAATTTACAGAGTCGCCTAGCAGCTAAATGATTGAGAACAGAACATATACTTCCTTTAGCCCTTCAATATCTTGAAAATACCAGTAGGACTGTGAGAGCCAGAAAAGAAATATATGAAACTCTAAAAGATTTTCAGACCACTCTATGAATAACATAAATAAACATCCTGCGTGAAAATTGAAGGGTAACTACAAAAAAAAAAAAAAAAAAGCATGTCTTCATTTGCGGAAAGCAAGACATGGAAGTGATTTCATCGAATAGAGTTGATTGATTCATTATCTTTGACCAGCATCATGATAAATGTGTCTGTCAGTCAAATCTCAAACCTTCCAAACCTCAGCGTATGCTCTATTCAGTTCAACTTAACAGCACTCACCTGTCTGACAGATAGTATAGCAGCATTGGCTTCACCAGCTTAAACGCTAGGAACGATTTTGTAAAGTATCGAATAGTCTATCCCTGGTAATATGTGAACACGGCGCTGCAATTATTCATTTGATTTAACCCATTCCCATTTACATCAAAGGTTGAAATGCCTTTCTGTGTATTAGCAAGCTGCTCTGCAAGAAAAGAATTACCAAAAGGCAGAGTTTTTATTTCCTCGCCTCGGTCTGTCTGCAAAGATATGGGAGTGAGTCATGCATAGGAAACTTATTTATACTTGCATGCCATACAGAGTTTCCCCAAATGTACTCATCTGCAAATGTTTTTCCCAGCATTGCGAACAATGACCTTGGCCAGAACAATGGTGCATCTGGGTCCTCAAATTCAGTCACCTGAAGAAGAAATAATGTTATAAATTGCCCGGTGATGAACTTCTTGACTGAAAATCAAGAAACTTAATAAAAAAATATCACTGTGTTTCCAGAGCAGTTGGAAAAGAGAATATTTATATGAAATCCAGACTGAAGTCAGATTTTTCTACTGGAAAATGTATTTTTGCATCAGCAAACTCAATAATTCAAACTTAATAGTAAAGGGATAGAGAAATGGATGCGAAATTGGCAGAAAGTTGGCCTACCACCTCTCAAGTGCAGTGCCGTGAGCCATAATTCTCCGGGGTCAAGCATCTGTGAATAAGAATTGCATCAGAATAGCTAAATGATGGGCCCATGTCTCCTTAAAGAAGAGTGAAGGGGAAAAGATGTATCTGAAGTTGTGCTCTGCGTTAATTGTCAGTAATATGACAAAAGTGTCGACATTCCTCACATATGAGAGTAGAACACACTCTCACAACCAGAAATTGTAAATAGGCCGTCAGCAGAAATAAGCCTCCGCATCTACTCTGTTACAAAGTTCCTAGGTTACTCTGGGAAAACAGCAGTTTGGAGTTCTTCTAGTCGGTAAACAAAAGGGGCTGGGCTAGATGACTTCTAACACCCCTAAAACATTAAGATTGTTGTTCTGTGAATTACCAGAGTAGGATCCTAAGAAACACCAAATATTATGGAGAGCAAAACTACCTTAAAAAAATTACATAATAAAATAAATTACTATTCATTAAATACTGTATGCATTGTACCCTTTACAAAGAATGTAGCTAGTATTCTTTCTGTTAAAAAAAAAAAAAAAAAAACCCTGGGGCGCCTGGGTGGCGCAGTCGGTTGAGCGTCCGACTTCAGCCAGGTCACGATCTCGCGGTCCGTGAGTTCGAGCCCCGCGTCGGGCTCTGGGCTGATGGCTCAGAGCCTGGAGCCTGCTTCCGATTCTGGGTCTCCCTCTCTCTCTGCCCCTCCCCCGTTCATGCTCTGTCTCTCTCTGTCCCAAAAATAAATAAAACGTTGAAAAAAAAATTAAAAAAAAAAACCTGAAAATACCCTCATTTATTTTATACTTGGATTTAACTTTATTTACAACCTGTGGTCTTTAAAATAAGAGAGAGGCAGAGACAGAAAGGGAGAGAGAGAGAGGTCCTAAAGAAGAGAAACTCATGACACTGACACTCTTTAAGTAGCATCATGTCATGTAAGTTCTGGACTAATTTATAGTATGGACCATAAGAAACACACACAAAGACTGGTCATTTTTTTCAGAAAAGACAGTTTTTATGACCCATCTTCCTGACACAGAGAAATTTTTCTACTGCAAGTATTAGCTAAGGCCGTAGGGTTCAAGAGAACAAAAATGACTTCAGTGAAATTTTTCCAATTGCTTTGAGGACATAGCAATATTTCATCACTTTGGAAGCAATTGTTTTTCTGAATTAGGTGATGACAAAAATATAATTTTTCTGTAGAAATGCCACATCCTATTTGCATTACTGAAAAGTGTGCAAGGTCCCCATTAACCAGCATTACGAGTTCAGGTCCGGAGTGAAAGGGCTTCCTTGGTGGTCTGTGTGCTTCTAACAAGACTCCATTTTAAAGGGAAGGCTTAGACAAAAGGGCCGTTAGCTAATTGTTTTTAATTAAGAATCAAATTTATTCCTAAGAGGGGGGTATACTTTTATCGTAATTCAAGGGCAGGCTAACTGTGAACCAGGTAGGAAATGCAGGATTAGAGAATCTATCTCTCAGTTCTGTGATCTGATGTGTCCAGGATTTGTCTCATCATTCCTGTACCTACGATCGATTGAGTAGAGCTGAGCTTGCACGTAAACATCCATCGTTCCTGCCTTCACCCAACCGGCCATTACTAGACCACTAGTGGAATTCTCTTAAAGTGACCAAAGTCCTTTTCCGTCTTTAAGCAGACGTCCCTAAATGAAGAATATTTTTTCCAGCTGTGCAAAACTACGTGGTGCATTTTACATTCTACAAGTACAAAAAAACGTGGTATATATAGGCCACTGACCGAAGGACTATCATTAGCTGTCATTTTACTTATTGTCAATGGGCCATTTAGAATTAGTCCAAACAAATCCTGGAAAAGTGATGGAAAAATAAAAATTGTCTTTCTGGTATTTTTGAAACCTTACAGCTTGAGAAGAAATTCATAGTTAAGAGTCTTATACACAGGACCCCAGAATGAGAAATCAGTATTCCCTCCCAAACTCTAGCAGAAACTAAATGAAAATTCTGAATCCGTTTATCCAAACTAAATGGTAGCGACCAGTGCCTTTCAGAAATGTTTACAATTGGCCCTCCTTTTGGACTCTTTAGTGATTGATTTGAGATTCGACAGTAGCTAAACACTATGCTATTAGCAAACCTGGTCTGCGTTTCGACCAACCTCCGCAGGGCTGCAGTCACAGGGATATAGCATCTTTAAAAGTTAACCAGGAACTTCATGAAGCTGAGGAAATAACTCAACTCGAAAGCATTTGGTGCTGAAAGCCAGGGTCTATGAAACAGGCTCTTCCAAGGAGATACCTCAACACTGTTGATAAACTAGAAGAAGGTTTCTGGAAATTTGAGACCTCACGTACTTGTGGTAAGTTGACGGTCAAGAAGTTGCTAAATAATCAAATCTGTCACCAAAAAGATAGAAACTAAAAGTAGTTTGGTTCCATAATTGCTTGCTTTCCTGGTCGAACGCTATGATCATAATGACCGTATGATGAGTTAAGTTAGGTCTCTGCAGTTTGATTTGTACTGGATGGAATGCCCCTCCCCCAACTCTGCTGGAAAACCAGGATCATCGTTACAGTCGTCTTCACAGCAGTCCAAGCGCACATCACATGTCTGTAGCATATTGTAGTTTATTTCATTTAATCCTCATAGTAGTCCTGGGCGAGAACACAGGCAAGGCGTAGTAGAAAAAGAAACAAGGTTGAGGGGAAATGCATAAGGCCTGCGTTTGAATCCATGGATTGTCTTTGTAAATTTGAGGAAATGATCTAGGCTTTGTAAGCCTCCGTATCCTAATAGTTAAACTGTAATAAATAATATTCACCTTATGGAGTTGCTGTGGCCACTGGCGTGTAGGATGTAGAAATTTGTCATTGTTCACATTTCATGAGTGACCAAGTTCAGATTTAGAAAATTAGGTGACTTGTGTCAGATCACACAACTAAATGACAGGACTAGACAGGAATTCAGGAATCCGAGAATTCCACCTTTTACGTTCAGTTCGCAGTAGAGCTCTCATACCCAAATAAACCAAATAACCTCTGAGAGTAAGAGTTACTCTTCCAGACTCTAGCAGACTCTCCTTTGTCACAAGTCCTGTAGTACAATCTGTGTACCTTTGGGGGACCTATTAGCACTTGTATAATAAGTGATAGGTGAAATGATAAATGTTCAGCTACATAGATGGATATATAGACAGTATGAAAGAGTTCTTCTTTATTTAAATATACAGCAAGTCCCTCAAAGACGAAGAATCAGACTTACATTTATAATGTGTCTGCTCAGTATTTTTGTGATGCTTTCCTTTTAATGCTTACTTTCTCGTGAGTTTTTCTATCTATAGAGGGTAATTTAAAATTAGGATTTTGACATAGATCTTTTTTTTTAATTTTTCAGATGAGAATGATGTGGATATGGTCCACAGGTGGCATAAAATTGTCCATTCAATATCGCCAAGGAAATAGAAACTGTAGTGCATTTCACTACAAATTGTAATGACTCAGACTCCCCAATGTGGAGGGTTCCTCCCAGTGTCTGATGTGTCTTTCCATAATAACGCGCACCAAACAGGATGAATGATGGCCTCGGAAAAGAAAAGCACTCTCACTCATGAGAAACCTTTTACTGTCATGTCTTTGGATTGATTTAAATTCTTCAGGCCCAGAGACGAGTATTAACCCTAAGCATGATGTGTAGTCTGAACGTCTTCTTGTTTTAAATTTGGCATCAGCTCTTGGTTCCCCTAAAGTTCAATCATTTGACTCATCCTAATTTTTTTTTTACGTAAATCAATATCAAAAGACTTTAATAGACCTTTGGTCCATAGGTAAATCATGCAGAGTAAATTTTACAGATGATTATATAAGATTTCTTCACAGTCGTTCTTAACTACTCATTGCATTTTATCATTGAAGCCAAAAAGTTATCCCTGAGGCTTAGTGAAAGATTATTTTTTTTTATTTTGTGTTTGCCCCAGTTCAAGTTCTGCTTGAATATCCAAAACAGCTAATTAGCCTTCTCCTCATAATAATTACCAAAAAATGTGAAGGTAATTATTAAAGTAACCTTAAGCTGCTATATTTTAAGCTGCTGTTCAGCATCCAGTATAATTACCCCAATTCTTACTGAATTGCCACAAATATATCTGCAACCTGTTCATGCACCTGTATAATCATCTCCAAGCTAAAAAGACTTTCTTGAGCTAAACTTCACTCAGGTTCAACATATGCACCCAGGTTCAATGTAATTCAGAAGGGAGGGAAGTTTTCCTGTTTGCTACTTTTTCGGGGGTCGGGGGGTGGGGTAGGGATCGTATTTAGGTTCTTATTGCTTTTGTTTTGCTGTAAGTGTTACTTTCTGAATACACTAATCGAATTTGCACTTTAAAAACAATAATCCCTCTCACCCATTTCTAATAAGTCGCTCTTCTGTGGATTAGTGGGATACATGTTGCCACATCAACATAAAAGTTAGGAAACGTGCACGCAATTTAGATGAAACTGAACATTTCTTGAAGTGGCTAGACTTTAACTTGTCGTGTGATTAGTAATGCCAGGATCAACCTGCCTTGATGCGTGAAGGGATTTTTGTTTTCACAAAGAATGTTTATTTCCTGGTTTGTTTGTTTTTTTTCTCTTTTATTCTACCGGTCGACAAGATGCTAAATAGCTGTCTTTTTCACAAAGTATAGGGTTTTGCCTTGCCTTTAACTTTTCCATAGCTCCTTATTCCCATATTCAGATGAGCTTCTGGGGTCTCGTCATTGTTCCTCTGGTATGATGGTCTCGCGCTTTCCTGGTCTTTGCTTCTGTTGAGTCGCTACAGAGAAGACACTCTCCCGTTCACCAGGGCCCCCTTGAAATCGCTCTACTGCATTCCTTAGCACAACACAGACTTTATCGTTCCATTCTTTGATATTCTGTATTCTTTTCGTCTTTCGCATGTTTCCCTTGTCTCTCCAACTACAGCATAAGAATTTGAGGGTGAAAACTTTGTCTTTCGCTTCTTCTGTATCACTCAGATGGCCCTAGCACATGCTACACATACAATGTATGTCCAATAAATAGAGTATTTCATGCCCGAGGAGAGGATTCAACAAGAACAATGGCATGTTTATTACTTAATCTCAAGAGTATCAAGCATAACGACCTGTTTTACTTAGACACAGTGCCGCAGAAAGCCAGGTAAATCCATAAAGTTCCTGCTTTTGTCTCTTACGTATGTATTTACATGAAAACATTTTTACATATGTAAAAAGACGGAAGAATTGCTGGAGTTTATTTATCTAAAAGATAAAACTGGGGGAACAATATTTGCTATGATTTTCCAGACTGCTTGCTTGTGCTTAAGGGCATTTCTACCCAGCTTTTGAAAACAAGGCATTCTATTTCTGTTAGTGACAACAGGTCTAAACACAGCAAGAAGAAAAAAAAAAAAAAACCAAAAACTGTGTAACTCATGTTAATGAATCAATTAGTATGTGTATGATGGATGCCGTCTCAATTTTACAGGCAGCTACCTGTCCCGTCCAGAACCCTATCAATCTGTTACCATTCATCATGAGTCAACGGTAACACAACAGGGAAAGGGATATTCGAGACCATAAGTCAATTCTGACTACTGCGGCTTCGCATCTGTTTGCTTCATTTTGTAGTAGTTGATACTCGTGTCCTTTTATGACTGCGTTACTTTAGAGACGGCGTGGCTGGAAGAGAAATGTGGCCCCCTCCCTGCAAACCTCAGACTCTCATGTGTGATCAAAAGCTCAGGCCAACGTTGGCGCCTACCCCCGATACACACTTTGTAGGCAAACTGATTTGTTCACAAAGCCTTATCATCCGGGCGTTTCTTCCCCTTTCCAAAAACATGGGCGAATATGCGTGGGACATAAATTCACGTGGGCAGTAGTGACCCAGGATGTAGCAATATGTATCATGATTCCCATTCAGTGTTGAAAGAACTTCTAACAGCAAGGAAAAGCTTTATATGCAAGTACAAACAAGGAGGCCACTGGGGCACCTAGGTAGCCCAGTCGGTGAAGCGTCCGACGTGGGCTCAGGTTATGATTTCACGGTTCACTGGGTGAATGCCGTGTGAAAATCTGGCTTGATGGGGTAAAGCTGGTTCTCTGTCCACGGGGAAAAAGGCTTTCTACCTGCCTGCACTGAACTCAAAAGGTAGCATGAGTGTCCCTGTGTGCCCCAGGACCCCCACATCCTGAGGGGAGACTAGTGTCCCCTCTAGCTCATACTGCCTTCAAGTACTTTTAGAGAGAAGTGATTTCTGTGGAATGGGCTAGTGAACCTAATATAATGAGGAGGCGTGTTTCAAACTGGAGTATCCGGTGCTCCCAGCACATGGTATCCAGAAGGATGCAATGACTATGAAGGGAACAGAAGCCTCTCGATGACAGGATGCAACCTGAATGCAGTAAGTGGGAGAGACGAGTTGTCATCTTACCACACGTGAGTTGCCCTTGATGCGAGAACTGTGAACAGCTCCCAGAACGGTGCCTGACACAAATGTGCAGTAGAGTTGTCATGACCAAATCAGCGGTCTGATACGTTTATCAGCTGGTGCCTGCCGAGGACCGGGACCGTGCTTTCCTGGAAGCCATCATGGCGAAAGAGGGGGAAATGTAGTTTGGAGTTCAGGCAGCAAGAATCCTAGTTCTTTTGGTTGATAAATACGAGCTCTTGGACAATTTACTTATTGATGCTGTTCAGCACTTACTTTTTTCTACAACTACATAGTGGGAGTATAAGAATGTTTACATCACACAGTTGCTGTGAGAATCAAATGAGTATAGGAATGTAGAAACTACCTGGCATGATGCCCAGTTAGATGTTGCTGGGGTTGCATCCCTACCCCCTCTACTTGAGTCTGCCCTCCAAGGAAGCTGTGCTGAGCCAGGCGTTGGACTTACCTGCCTGCCTTCCTGGATTTGTCAACGAACCTCCTGTTGCTGTTCCTCCATTTCTTTGTGTTGTCTTTCTGCCAGTCCACCTCCCCGCATTGTTTTTTTATCCCAAACATATTTAATACATGCCTTCTCGGCACCAAGGTCTGTACTGGGCAAAGGAATAGATTGTCCTCATGGACTGTGTCGCCTAATGGCCCTGGAAACCCTGAGATGAACTTCCGTCCGTTTGGCCGTGTCTTCAGCTATCGTTTTTCTGCCACTACCTGCCGCTACCTGTCATCTGCCAGACCACGTCCCACTCACCCTGCCTGTCTTTCCACCCGGGGCCTGTTTGAGCCTAAGTCATGTGTGTGCCTAAAAATGGCGGCCTCGTTCTCTCTCTCCCATCCATTGCAGTGTACGTGACTCCACAGCATCCGTCCTTCAGGCACCCTGTACGAGTTTTGTCACCAAACAGTCTCGAAGGAGGTATTATTTTTTTGTAATTCTCAGATGGCTCTCCAAGATTTTCTGCCTTAATCTCCAGGACTGTGAGTACAAAGAGATGCATCACTCTTACGATCATGTTACCTGATACAGCAAGAGGAAGTTTCAGATCCATTTGAGGCTGCCAATCAGCTGACTTTGAGTTGAGCAAAAGGGAAGTTACCTGGATGGGTCTAATGTAATCATAGGGACCCTTTAAAAGCGGAAAGTTTTCTCAAGCTGCTGATAGAAATCAGAGATTTTAAGTATGAGAAGAAATGCAACTGACCCCCAGGAGCAGAAAACAGGCCTGCTGGTAGCCAGCAAGAAAACAGGGACCTTAGTCCTAGAACCACAAGGAATTAAATCCAACCAACAACTTGAATGGGCTTGAAACAGAACCCTTCCTCAGAGCCTCCAGGTAAGAGATCAGGCTGACATCTTGAATTTATCCTTGTGAGGCCCTAAGCAGAGATCCCATCTAAGCTTGACTCAACTTCTGACCTACAGAACTATGAGATTGTAAGCAGGTTGAAGATATTAAGTTTGTGGTGATTGGTCACGCAGCAATAGAAAACGAACACAGAAGTGTCCCCTCCTCTCCTAATTTAAGATATTCTGTTTATCACTGGTTTTCAACCATTGGATTTTGTCTCTTGGCACAGTTCTTTTTTTTTTTTTTTCCTGCTTATAGTTTACTGAGCTTCCTTTATTTATGGATGTATAGGTTTTTTTAATCAAATTTAACTTTTTTCCATCATTTCTTCAATATTGTTTTCTATCCCCTTATCTCTTTCTTCTCCTTTTAATACTCTAATTATACATATATTTGGCCACTTGATGCTACCCCAAAACTCACTGATGAGTTGTTTTTCAGGCTTTGTTTGTCCCTCCTGTATTACATTTAAAATAAAACTAGATGGTATATATTACTTCGTCATCAAGTCGACTACTTTCTTCTGTAGTGTCTACCCTACTAATAATCCCATCCAGTTTTTTTTTTATCCCAGACATTTAATTTTTCATCTTTAGATGTTAAATATGCATCTTTTTTATATCTTTCTTGTCTCTTTATTATACCCTTTCCTTCCTCCATCTTCCTGAACATGTGAAGTACATTTATAATTGCTGTTTTAATATCCTGGTCTGCTGATTGTCCTCTCTTTTATCTTTGGCTTTGTTCCTATTCATTGTTTTTTTTTTTCTTCTCCAGGTTATCGGTTATATTTTCTACTTTTATGCATACTTGTTCATTTTTTATTGGGTGCTAGGAATTGTGAATTTTACATTGTTGGATCCTGGGTTTTTGTTTTTCAGTTGCTTTGGGGCTTTTTGCAGTGATACAGTTCTATTACTTGGAATTAGTTTGATTCTTTCCAAGACCGCTTTTAAGCTGTACTTTTAAACTGTACTGTAAAAAGTCCAACCTTTAGTCTGGGGCTACTTGGGCACCGCTACTAAGGCAGTACCCTTCTGAGGACACTATGCAATCTTCCAGCGTGTTAGGAGATCTTCTTCTTGTGTCCAGCAGGAATACAAAATATTACCAACCCTGTCTCCAGTGATGGTCTCAACTATTTCTTTGTAGTGATTCTTTCCCTACTCCTCAACTCAGTGAGACCACCAGATGCTCTTTGGGTTTCCCTCCCTGATCTACCTGCTGGAAACTCTCCTCCTGACATGAGTTGAAATACGGATAGGGCTCATCTTGTTTATTTTCCTTCTTCTGGGGATCAGTGTTCTGTGCCGCTTATTTTCCAACAAGTGAAACTCATTGTTTCACAGATTCTTCCTGGTTTTCTACTTATGTAATGCATGAAGGTAAATTGGAACCCTGTCATCTGATCATGGCACCAAGTGGAAGTTGTTGGCACCCAGTGTTCATGAACTCAAGGACCATATACCCAAAAACCTATAGAGGCCCAGCAAGTAATTCAAATGACATAAGGGATTCCAGTGGACAAAAGCAGGGCTCTGGCCAATAATTTGCACTTCAAAAACAAAGTCTGGGGCCAAAAAATCTTATGTCCTGCAGTCTAGCAGGCCACCATTTTTGTGCATTTGGTTCTGAACCCTTTCTCTTTCCATCTCATCTCTGAGTGTAAATCAAAACTATTAGAAACTCCTCTCTTGCAAACCTCTTGTAGGATATGGATGTGTAGTGTGCATTACATTCAGTACATTAACTTTTAAGGATGTTTGCATTTTCCACCACAACTATAACTATGCAGTATCTCTTTTCAGAAAAATTGAGAATTTCAGCCAAAATCTGAGGGAGGTCTCTATGGGAGATGGCTTATGTGAGTGGAATGGGGGATGAGAAGAAAAAAGAGTTGAAAAATGGACAAAAACCCCACTAACAGGCTCTCAAAATGACACCTGTTGTATCCTGAACAGTTGAATCAGAAGTGCAGTGGCTGAATGCTGAGCGTTATGAGAACACAAGCAGTGATACTTGTAATTACTTTTCAGAAGATCACTGCAGTCTTCCAGCTAACTGGTGGATCTAATCAAGTCTCAATGCCTAGAACATAGATGTGAATTCACAGGTTCTCAATACATGTGTATAGTTAGTGTATATTCACAAATTTGTTTAAAAACACAGTGCCTACAACATACTTTCAGTAACATGTCAAATGGTGATATAAAAACCCTGTGCCTTGAAAAAGTAGTCATTAAACACACACACACACAAGGAAGTGGATAACTGTTGTTCACAAGCATCCTTAAAATTTGGTCTAATATTTTTATGCATACAGTAACCAAACCACAAAATGGCAGTCTGGGTGCGTATCATCTAGCTGCCTGTTCCTGTCTGAGATCACAGCAATAGCGACAACAAAGCCAGGACTGAAGGTAGGACTTCATGTTCAGTGGAGTCATCCACTCACTCAACTTCTAGAGGAATAAAAAGACACTCGGTAAAATCATCTGCGAAACGTACCTAGAATGGTAGGTTGGATCAGTCGAATTCTGCGAACTAGAAAGGTATTTTACATATCAGGAACTTTGCAGGGGATTTTGAGGAAATAATAATACTGTCCAGTTTCCCCACCACCACCCCGGAACACGAGAAACTTGAGGTTTTGCATACTTCAACCTAAAAGAATAAATTTGTGAGAGAAAGGCAGTTCTCAAATAAGAATACCTGAGAAAACATATGATCCAACAGATAAAATGATCAGTAACCACTGAATTCTCACTATGAGAATCTATGTGTCTAATAAGTGCTCTACATCCCATTGTTTCCACATAAAGGTTGCTCGATGCAAATGGCAAAAAAAAAAAGCATTCATTTCAATAGCTGTATGCAAATTATTTTTTTAAAACCACCAAGTGAAAATAAAGCCAAAGCCTTCTCAGACCTAAAACAAAGTTAATTGTAGTCCAATAGTCATGATTTTAACCCAGCCGAGACCTTCTCCAGGGCTAATCTTAGGAGAAGTTGAGAGTACTTGTTGTGACTTAAGAGCCATCAAATACACGAGGCGTTCTAACACATTCTTAACAAGCTCGTCATATAATTTCCTACAGTCCACCAATTGGGAAATCATGTTAGTTGGCCAGTATGATGTGTATCTTAAAGGTCAGGTATTTATTGAAAGTGTTAAAGACTGGATAATGACGCAGGAGTTACGATGAGTTGTTTTAATTAGATTTCAGAGATAGGGATACCCCCATTTCCTTCATCCATTCAGTAACGAAGCCCTGTTGATCCTTTCATGAATCCTTTCTTTCTTTTTGGCTGTTTTTGGCTCCACTCCCATTACAAACGCTCTAGTTTAGACCTTCATCATTTCTCATCTGGATTATTACAACAGTTTCCTAAAGCCTTACTACACCCCAATCCTTTTTTGTCCCACAAGTGTATTATGATACGATGCTTCTTCATTTAAAATCTCTTTAATGACTGCCTAATACAAATGGATAAAGTGCAGATGTTTAATGAGGTCTCTAAGGCCCTGAGTAACAGGCAGCTGACTACCTTTCTCAACTCATCGCTCACCCCTGGCCAAATGCTCTAGCCAAAACCCAGAATCCCCAGAATAGCACCTGTCAGCTTACCTCCTTAGTTACGCACGTGCCATTTCTCTATGAAAAATTCTCCATAGCTCCCCACATACCACACTTCCCCCTGGCCCATTAGTCCTTTGACAGAGTGGTTAACTCCTACTTATCCTTCAAGACCCATCATAGATCTCTCGTCTTTGATTCCTCCCTGATAATGTCCAGGGCACCCCAATGCTATGGGAAATTATCTTCCTACACCCATAGCCTTTGGCACATAATCCGGTAAGAGTAAACATAGTAATCATGTCTCACAACAGGACCCTTGAGTAGTATAAGCTATTTGAGGGTAGGATTGTGTATTTATCTTTATCTTTCCTAGGGACTCATATTGTGCCTTCTGCTCAATTCATTTTTTGAGTGGATGAATGAAAGTGTTGGGAGAAGTAATTTTGACAATAAAAAAAAAATACAACACTTCTATATTTTTTAAAAAAGGTTTCTGTATTTATTTTTATTTTAGAGAGAGAGAGAAAGAGAAAGCAAGCAGGGAGAGGGGCAGAGGGAGAGAGAGAATGTTAAGCAGGTTCCACCCTTAATGTGGAACCCAACATGGGGCTCGATCCCACAATCCTGGGATCATGACTTCAGCCAAAATCAAGAGTCAGACGCTCAACCAAATGAACCACCCAGGCACCCCTTAGATACTATGTGCCAAGTACAATGGCAAATTGTATTTGTTTTATCTTGACCACAGCTTGCCTACAGATTCATTCATTCATTCATTCATTCATTCATTCACTCATTCATTCATTCATTCATTCATTCTTCAAATAGTTACTGAGAAACTATCACTATCAGGCTTTTTTCTGTATCCATCAGGATCTGGCAGGAAATTGAATGTAAACTCAAACTGAGTTTTCTAGAGAGAATTTAATGGACATAGTAATTTACCAAAGTGTGAGCACAGTGAAGATATAAACAACAAGGGGTAGTGTAGCATCTCTATTCCTACACCTTTATAAGTAATCCCCAGGGGCGCCTGGGTGGCGCAGTCGGTTAAGCGTCCGACTTCAGTCAGGTCACGATCTCGCGGTCCGTGAGTTCGAGCCCCGCATCGGGCTCTGGGCTGATGGCTCGGAGCCTGGAGCCTGTTTCCGATTCTGTGTCTCCCTCTCTCTCTGCCCCTCCCCCGTTCATGCTCTGTCTCTCTCTGTCCCAAAAATAAATAAAAAACGTTGAAAAAAAAATTTAATAAGTAATCCCTGTGTTCATACATTCCCTTTGAGTTGTCAAGATTTGGATGTACCATCTGTCTGCTGGTGAGACAAACTGATGCAAACATACATCCAGAATTCCATCTGGAAGACTAGCCTCTGCCACCCAGGCCACCATCATCAGTCGTGGCCCCTCTCCCATCTCCCTGCTTGTTGCCCTCTCCATCTAGTGTCCCACAGAGCCACAGACAGGTGTGTTTAAATGCTGATCAGATCTTGCCACCTTTTCTGATTAAAGCTCTCCAAGAGATCGCCATCCCATTTGAAGCAAATTTCAAATGCCTTTCAATGGCTCCAGGGACCCTACAAAGTTTGGCCAGTGCAGTTTTCTCTTACTTTGTCTCTGTCACTCTCTATCCTAGCCTTCCTGATGTTGGTGTGAAAATGCCTGCCCCCCCCTACTGCTTCCAGGCTTTTCATGGAATGACCCCCTTAAGATCTTGACACAATTCATTGCCTCCATTCCTTTGGGTCTCTGCTCTGCTGTCTCACCTCCTCAGACAAGCCTTCTCTGACCACTCTCTAGAATAGCTGCCCCTCCCTCATTCTCTTTTTCCTTGACCTGTTGAGTTAGTTAGTTTATTTAATTATTTATTATCACTTGTGGCACTTAACTACTAAATAAAAAATACTTTATTATGTATTCTTTATTTGGCTTGTGTTTATTTCTAGTCTCTCTGACGGGAATACAGTCTCCCAGAGAGTGGGGTCTTTATCAGAACTATTCACGGCTATACCCAAAATAACAAAGCTTGTGGCACATAGTAGGCATTCTGTTTGAAATACTGTTAGGGGAAAAGCACTTGTATCATTAATAAGGTATCCGGGATGCAAAGTATGAGGTTTAACATAATAGGTATTGAATAAATGGTAACTTTTATTATTATACATAAAACTAAAGATAAAAGCAATATAATATCCTAGAACATGCTCTTCTGTAGCTCTTACTTATGTATGTTCTGAGAATAGGAGTTAATATAACTCTCAAATTCCTATTTTGAAACCCACATCTAAGATTTAAAATAAATTTTGTCAACTATAAATGAAAATCAACAGTATTTTTATTGATACATCTGTGTATGTGTCTGTCCGTACACATGCACATGTAGATGTATTCTCACAGCATTTGAAATTAATAGATGCTCAATAAATGGTAGTTACTACAATAATTTCTTTAGATGAATTTAGAGAATATTAGCAATATGACAGCAAATATAAATATTACCAGGTCAAATTTTATGGCTTAATGAAAAAGCTAAGTACTACTATTAACTGAATATTTACCACATTTTTATTCCTAGGAATAATGAGATGTTAAGCATTTTAAAATGCTAATAATAGTGGTTTCACTTTTTGTTATTTTTTGGTAAAGCACAAAGAATACTGGCTCGGCATTCCTATTTAATTCTTATGGATTCAATACATTTGAAGTTTTAAACGACATATCTGAACTTTTTAACAGGCTCCATTTGCCAAATTTGCAATGGTTTAACTTGCTTGTAATAAATACCGTATCTTACGTAAGGAAACAAAAAATACGCGTTGTGTTAAAAGACTGTAGTTGGGCTTATACCTACTAGCAATGAACAGAACATAACAAAATACCTAATCATAAACTCAGTGGGCTTATATTTTTAAGTCTCTGTACAACTTACAAGAAACGCTTTATGTCATGTGTTCAAATTAAATGTGATCATTCATTCATTCATAACCATTCAGTGATAAATGCACCCCTTTTTAAGAAGCATTTTCTTCTCTAAAATTTTGAAATGTAAAAAATGATCTTTCTCTTTTTTCCAGGCAACTTAAACAAGGCAATAAATTAAAAAATCAATATAAGTCAATTTGCAACATATGCCCTTGGAAGAGTTAGGTAGGAATATAAAATCAAATAAATATAAGTCAATTAGATTCAATATTGTTAAAAGGGGACTACAGATATAACTATTGCACTCGTCTGCTAAGGAAATCTCTCTAAGTGCAGGGGATATTTTTATAGCCAATAAAAATGCATTCTACCAAATGGAGAAGGGATCCCTCCAGCATACACTTTCAAAATCCCATGCCTCTATTTTTGTCAATGGCCCTTTAATTGTATACTACCATTGTTGAAAAACTATGTACAGTACGCTGAAAATTCTGCCATCTGCCTTTAGAAATGCTCCAGAATATCCTTCAAAGATCAATAAATTATTCATTTCCTGAAGTTGTGCATGGGAGCTTCACAGTCCTCAAATAGCGTGTAATAAATTATTCAGGGTACACCTTACACACACGGCATTTGTAAAGAGACTCTGCAGGTGCTATATTCCTCATACAGAAAACGTGGTTTCACTGACGGATATGTTTTGACATCCTTCTGGGTGGTTACAAAACTCTACATGATCTAGAATTTACTTTGCATCCAAATCGATAGGTCTTATATTGGACCCAATTTCGGTACACCAAAAAACTGTCCTCCAGCACCATTTAATCTTCATTTTGGAAAAGGCCAGGATATAGAAACCATTTTGCTTTGTGTCCTTTTCAGATTGAGCCCAGTTCTACCATGTATTTATGCGTTTGATGGCAGAAGCTTACCCTTTGCTTTTCATTTTTTTCCATGTAAATTGAAATTATTTTTCGGATATGACAGGAAGGGTTGTCTTTGGATTTGATTTGACTCTAACCATGTCATGACTCCTCTGGAATATTTCAACAAAAGTGGGTCCTCTGAGGGCCACTCCACCTCTTTTTCTGTCCCCAAAGCTAGGAAGGCTTTTCCAGTTAGAGACTCCTGGGTGTCTGTCCAGGCTAAGTTGCCACAGTAAAAGTATATCAATAATAGTAGTAAGACTTCAACTACCAAATATCAAATTTAGGTGCATAGAGGCTGTCTTCCAGCAACGTTTCATTGCACTGTAGATACTCGGTGACTTCAGAAAAGCAACCGGTTTTTACAATAGTGTGAGAAACATCAGGGTACTCAGTGTGGCACAAGCGTGAGGCATAAACTCACAAGCCTGCCATAAAGCCTAACCTGAACTTCACTTTCTAAACGTGTTTAATTCCCGCATTTGAGTCAATGTGGGATGTGCCTTTTGTCCTTCTGGATTCCAAAGAGGAAAATCACCCTGCTGTGTCAGTATTGACTATAACAGCTCATTCATTTAACCTACGTCCCAACAATTCGGATCCCAAGTATGTGCCCAAACAAGACGTCTATATATTCACCAAAAGACATGTATAAGAATGTTGGCAGTGGTTTTATTAGTGATAGCCAGAAATTAAGAATGAATAACTCAGTAGAATGAATACATAAATTGTGTTATGTTCGTGCAGTGGAATATTATCCAGCAGTGGGAATTAACACAACAACACGGATTGATCACAATATTAGCCCAAAGAAACCAGACACAAAAAATGCATACTACGTAACTCATTTAGATATGGATTTCAAACACAAATGTGCGGTATCAGAAATCAGGTCCTGATTATCCTGTGAAGGGAACAGTGACTGACTGGCAAGGAGAAAGAAGAGTCTTCCAGAATTGCAGTAAATTCTATTCCTTCATCTGGGTGCAGGTCCCACAGCTTGTTCACGGTTATAAAAAATTCATCGAGCTGTATGTGCCCTTATGATGCGTCCACTTTTCTGTACGTAAGTCGTACCTCAATAACAGGTTCTAAAAACAAAACGTCAAAAAAAGATCCAAATGCAAACAAACCGTGTCAACTAAAAGAATGAACGTTTCCCCAAGTTCTCAGCTCACTGGCAATGCAGGAACTAACACTCCACGAATTCGCAGACAAATAGCACGTCTACCCTTCATGTCACCAGTGTGAAACTTGATCTCATCGGAGGTCCCACGCCTTTTATTCAGAACAGATGAGCGTTCGGAACAGATTAGATGAGTCGCGTTGGTTCATACAAGGCTTGGTGCATGGGCTTTGGACGCCTCATACCTGTGCAGGCCGTCACGCAGAGAGGAACCGAGATCGTTTGGAGGAAACGTCCTGACCCAGCTTCTATGTGCTGCGGTTCTTGCACCCTCGTATCTCACACAAGAAGAAAAGACTCGAAGAGACGAGAATCCCACCCGACGCTTCCTTCATTAAAGGTCATGACACTGAGATCTGTGCGGTGATGAAGACTGGGCGTGGAGGGATTTCCCATTCCTGTGATCTTCGCAGACCTCGTAGCTCCTCTGCAGTGATGTTATCACCCGGACTTCGTCAGAGTGATTCACGCCAATCAGTAAGGGACGAAAGTGAATTGCCACCGAAATGCACAGTCATTGACCTCATGGCTTTTGGATCCGCCCTCCCCCGCTCCGCCCCACCAAGGGAACTCAGTGATGATTCTCCTTCTCATTGAATTAGCGCCCCATAGAAGTCTGGTTCTTTCATCTCCTCCCCACTGTCTACCCTCCACTCACACAGGATTTCAATTTAGAGGTGATCAAGAAAGCAACAGCTAGTTTCAGGGAATAATTGTCTCTTTTGATGTGATCTGTTTTACATAAAAATGAAGAAAGATGCACATTTATGGAGAAGCACTTGCCATTCCAAAGCATTTACAATCAGCAGGCGGTTGGCCTCCTGTGCTTCTCTGTAAGGAAAATTCGTCTTCCTCCATCACCACCTCCTTCTCCACCTCCCCCCACCCCCCCCTTTTTTTTGGTATAAAAGACTAAACCCAAAGGACCTAGACAAAACTTGGCTAGCAAGTTGCTGATAGGGCTGTCTAGGATGAGGAGCCAGTTTTATGGAGCTGTTTGAGTTGGGGGGGGGTCCGTCTCCTGATCTTCCTTAAAAAGACGATATACTACAGCGCAGTGCGGTAATATATGTGGCTTTATCCATCCCTCTCTCCGTCTGATTTCTTTGACATACGAAATCATAACGCTTTCCCTCCATTTATTGTGGGGGCAGACACAAAATTGCGTACAAAATTTAGTACACCTTGGTCCACCGGGCTGTATGCGCTGAACTTTACCAAAAGAAATACATTGATCTTTTCCCTCCTTTGCCATTTCCCCATACCAAGGAAATTGGGAGCAGGAAAAAGCTTGGTGCACCAAATAAAGAAAAGGCATTGCATACTTAAAGGACTGTACTTTAAATATCACACTTTATCAAATGGAAAATCTACACAATGCAAATAGAGAAGGATACATTTGGAAATTTTATGGAATACAACAAGCAACCCGGATCTTCCGGTGCTGGTATTTCTGCTCATGGCATTTAGCAACTCGGACTTTTACATGATGCTGGAGTCAAAATCAACATGCAGTGAACTTCTATTGTGTCAAAAACTAGAAAACAACGGTAGTCACTCCTGGTGAATCCCAAACTTGAAAATAGATACATAGCATTTGAAGACCAAAATAAATAAATAAATAAATAACTCCTCTAACTTTTGTTGGTGCTTTTTCTGCTAGGGTGGCAGTGGCGGTTGAAAATGACATGAAAGGAGAAAGTCCCACATCACAGTCCTCGTCTCTGCAGGTGGCTTTGCCTTCTGTTTCACATCTGTCTTTCAGTCCTTGAAAGAGCGTAAAGCCTTGAAAAATAAAATAGGAAAGAAAATCGAGATGCCTAGCTTTTTTTTGAGAGAGAGAGAGAACAAATGGAGGAGAGGGACAGAGAGACAGAGGGAAAATCTCAAGTAGGCTTCACATTAGGTGCATAGCCCGACAAGGGGCTCACTCCCACAACCCTGGTATCACATCCTGAGCCAAAATCCAGAGACAGAGGCTCAACCAACCGAGCCACCCAGGTGCCCTGAAAATGAATGACTCTTGGTTCACATAAATGGAAAATGTAAATTCAGAGATTAGATCTCTTTATTCTCATCCTTTAAATATTGTGGGTTGTTTTTTTTTTCTTGACTAATTTAAATCATCTTATAATTGGATTATTATTTTCTTAATTTGGGAGAGATAGCTGCCACATCTTGGTGGGTGTGTACCTGAGAACACTGGAGCCAAGAGATGCTTCTCAGTAAATGGTTTCTGTGTTCAAATGGGTTTGGAAGGCTCTGAACTCTATATAGTAGTCTCAGGAGTTAAGGGCACAATTGCATGATAAAGACCAAGAAATCATGCGATAAAGCTACCTGTTTAACTGTATTTAACCCAGCCTCTTTCTAATACGTCTGATTACAAAACCTATTTCTCGAGAAACACTTACTAAGAAGTGGTGTTCTTTTTTTTTTAATTTTTTTAATATTTATTTATTTTTAAGACAGAGAGAGACAGAGCATGAACGGGGGAGGGGCAGAGAGAGACAGGGAGACACAGAATCGGAAGCAGGCTCCAGGCTCTGAGCCATCAGCCCAGAGCCTGACGCGGGGCTCGAACTCACGGACCGCGAGATCGTGACCTGAGCTGAAGTCGGACGCTTAACCGACTGCGCCACCCAGGCACCCCAAGAAGTGGTGTTCTTCAGAATACCCTTTGGAAACTCTAGTGTAAACATGGTGAGTCAAATGAGTAGTACATTGTAATAAAAATAGAAATCATTTAATTCTATTTTATATTTCTTTGAGTCAGACATCTTATACTCCTGAATGTGAAAATGATATAAATCCTTTGAAAATAAAAATTGTGTCTTAAATCCCTAGTGCCTGCCACGGGGTTTGATATTTAATAGATATTTAAGTAAGTGTTTGTGGGTGGATATTTACATAATTATACCATGATAGACCCCAAATGTCTCACTGCCTAGAATGCCCTGCTCCCCATCTTTCTCGGCCCATCTGGATATTAGTCAGAAATCAAATACTGTACTGAGAAGTACTTCTTCAGTGAAGTCCCCCTACTTTGGGATAGATCTCCCTTCCTGTGTTTCCCCGGCACTGTGAGGTATCTTTCATCATGCACGTTGCCATATTGTATTGCCAAGGCCCATACACCTCTTTGTCTCCACCATGACAAGCATCAGTTCCTTAAAGGCGTATTGACCTTACGCCTTTTAGTTTCCATCTGGTGCCCTCACAACCCTCCTCCATTTCCTTTGGCCTCTGCTCTGAGCCCAGATGAGGCTCACCTTTGCAGACTGCACAGCTGGGTCCCTGGGCTAGCGCTTCGACCACGGGAGGCACAAGAAGCAAGTAAGAGAATAAAAAGAAGTTGTAGCCAGTGTATTTTTGCTCTGTTTTCACCATACTTTGGGACTTAGTTCTGGTAACTACAGCTCCTGCAGGGTGGTCCCTTCTCCACAGTTCTCTTTGTAAAGAGTTCGGGTAAGTATTTTCTCCCCTCACCCCTCTAAATCTTGTGTGGTAATGCTTTCCTTGTTACTAGTCACAGGGCCCTCAACATCTTCTCTTAAACCTACTCACCAATGTAAATAGTGTTTTAAGGGATGCCTGGGTGGCTCAGTCCATTGAACGTCTGACTCTTGGCTTGGGTTCAGGTCATGATACCGTGGTTGGTGACTTTGAGCCCCACATTGGGCTCCGCGCTGCCGGTGTGGACGGAGCCCGTGTGGGACTTTCTCTCTCTCTCCCTCTCCCTCTCTCTTTACCTCTCCCCTGCTCACTTGCTCTGTCTCTCTCAAAAGAAGCGAATAAACTTAAAAAAAAATAGGGCTTTAAGTCTCTGTGGTTGAACAATCCAAATGGGGTTCTGTTGCCTGACACAGACCGGTCTAATACACACTGTATTCACTGGAACCCAGTTTCTAGAGAAGTACTTGGCATATCATAAGTGTACTTAAAAAGAACAGGAAAAAAACCTATGCTGCATTAAATGAGAATGAATTCTTTATTGTTATTATTAAATAAATTAAGCCAAATAACAAAAATTAAGAGGCCAAATAAAGCTCAAAACTTTGGAGGCATTTTAAATACACACACACACACACACACACACACACACACACCACACAGAATATACATTCTTCATTATTCTTTGTCTTCAGACATGAGATATATTATAAGGAGTAGTTTCATGAAGCCACCTGATGCTGGTTAAACAATTAGTATCACTGCTTTTATCTCTAAATTGTGCCAAGGATCAATAGGGAAACTAATCAATACCTAAAATAAGAAAGAGGTCATAGCCAGAAGCCAGAACCTAAAACAAGTTCCTTGAAGTTTCTGATGGTCCTACAGAGTTTTATTAATCAAGCATCTAAGAGAAATTAGTTTAGCAGATTTTAGCAAGTTTAATATTATGTTAAGATAGGGAAGTTTAGGGGTGCCTGGGTGGCTCAGTCGGTTAAGCGTCCGACTTCGGCTCAGGTCATGATCTCGCGGTCCCTGAGTTCGAGCCCCGCATCGGGCTCTGGGTTGATGGCTCAGAGCCTGGAGCCTGCTTCCGATTCTGTGTCTCCCTGTCTCTCTCTGCCCCTCCCCCGTTCATGCTCTGTCTCTGTCCCAAAAATAAATAAAACGTTAAAAAAAATTAAAAAATAAATAAAATAAAATAAAATAAAAAAGATAGGGAACTTTATTAAAGATTATTTACTCCAGTGAATCTCAACACTATGACTTCAATGCACCTTTTAATAATAAATGTCTTGGTGTAGCTGGGTGGCTCAGTTGGTTAAGCATCAACTTAATTCAGCTCAGGTCGTGATCTCACAATTCAGAAGTTCGAGCCCTGCATCGAGCTCTGTGCTGACAGTGCAGAGCCTGCTTGGGATTCTCTTTTTCCCTCTCTCTGCCCCTCCCTCCTCCCTCTCTCCCTCTCTTCCTCTCTCTCTGTGTGTGTTCCTCTCTCTCTCTTTGTCTCTCTCTCTCAAAAAGAAATAAATAAACATTTAAAAATTAATAAATGTCTTAAAATTCATATATAGTATAATGTATCCGCATGCCAGTTCCAAATATCTATATAATAATATAATAAGCTGACTATAACATTAACAGTTAAATAAAGAAAAACAATGTGTAATAAAATATATTTCAGGGGCACCTGGGTGGAACCCCGAAGAGTCGGTTAAGTGACCGACTCTTGATCTCGGCTGAGGTCACGATACCATGATTTATGAGATTGAGCCCCCCCATCAGGCTCTGTGCTGACAGCGCAGAGCCTGCCTGAGATTCTCTGTCTCCCTCTCTCTCTGTCCCTCCGCTGCTCTCACTCTCTCTCTTAAAATAAATAAACTTACAAATATGTATATATGTCAATGTATCAATGCTAGAGAATGACACTATAGAGGGCTACAAGTCCTTGGATCTTTGTGTAGCATCATATGCAAGACTCATGCAGATGTGCTGTGACAGCACCTCAAATACCTAAGTGGCATAGCCTTTGGTAATATGACCTTTTTTTCTCTGAGAAACAGACGTTTACATTGTGAATTGCATCAGCTCTGTTTTCTGCTCCTCAGACTCTTCCTTGGTGTGTGCTTTGTCCTTGAAAACAGGAATTTGAAATGTTCACCTTAGACTTAGTAAGAACCCACTGTTTCATTTTATCTTCTTTCTATGCAACAGATTACCCACAGTGGGCGAAGGGGAGTGGAAGGTACAGGCTTTCAGTTATGGGAATAAAAGGCACAGCATAAGGAATATACTCACTGATATTGTAATCGTGATATATGGGGTTAGATGGTAGGTACACTTGGGGTGAACATATCGTCATGTATAAGCTTGCCTAATCACTATGTTGTACACGTGAAACTAATGTAACATTCTATGTCAACTCTACTCAGAGGAGAAAAAAATAATCAAAACATAATAAAAATGAAAAAGAAAAATTACCCCCAACCCTAGTGGTGTGAAACAACCATCTTGACGTACAGAATGAGGGCTCATACAATCCTCTCCACCAAAAACAATGCTAAACTGGACAAAATTATCCGGTCCTTAGGAAATTAACCAAATTATACAACAAATTGAGCAGTATGTATGCAGGAAAAACCACTGGACCTCAGGTGAAACTAGTGAGTATCTCTAAGACCAATTTTGTCCTGTCCCTTAATTGGGTCAACATGTTATTTCTACTGGGGAGAGACAAACCCTGAAAACCAGGAGCTTTGCTGCCGGAGGAGGCCAAATTGACGTGGAGCAGAATGTGGACAGATCCAGTGCCCTGGGCATTGTCGGAGAGGGTAATGAATGAGGAATGTCAAGGTCTCAGCAAGTGTGACGTTTGAGACCTGGTTGGGGAAACTCTCAGATTGACAGGATACCTAGGAATTTAGCAGTGAAAGCTGGATAATCAAACAACAACAAAGGGCCCTGATAAGCTCCCGCATATTCCTGGTGGTCTGGAAGCCTGCCCACATGCATAGGCGTTGCACGTACACTCAGGAGGGACTGGTTCCTAGACATCCACACAAATCAAGTAGAGAGAAGGAAATAATGAAGATTAAAGGGAGGGAAATAAATTGGAAGGGGAAAAACCACCCAAACAGTCCATGAAACCAAAAGTTAATTTTTTTGAAAGATGAGAAAAATTGACAAAGATTCAGCTTGACAGACCAGGCTCAAAAGGGAGAAGACTCAAATGAACAAAATCAGGAACGAAAGGGAAGAAATCAGGACTAACATTACAGAAGTTGGAAGATTTATAATATAATACTATGAACAACTGTATGTGAATAAATGTATCAATTTAGGTGAGATCAATAAATTCCTAGAAATATGAAAATTAATAAAACTGACTCAAGAAGAAACAGATAATCTCAATCACATGGTTCATGAGTTCGAGCCCCACATCGGGCTCTGCGCTGACAGTGCGGAGTTTGCTTGTGATTCTCTCCCTTTCCCTCTCTCTCTGCCCCTCCTTCTCTCCCTCTCACTCAAAATAAAAAAAAAAACTTTTAAAAATTTTTAAAAAAGAGAAAAAACAGTTAATCTGAATAAGCTGAGAAGGGGTAAAAAAATTAAATTAGAATGGAAAACCTACCCCCAAGAAAAGCCCAGTCCTCAATGACGTCATTGGTAAAATCTACCAATTTAAAGAATAATAGCAGTATTTCAGAAACTCTTTCAGAAAAATAGAACATGTTAAAACATTTCCCACCTCATTCTATGTGGCAAGTGCTATCCTGCTACTAAAGCCAGAGAGAGAGACACACAAAAAGTAAAAACTGCAGAACAATAATCCCTCATGAACACAGATGTAAAAAATCATCAATGTAATATTAACAAACTAAATATATATAAAGCAACATATATAAAGCATTATAGAGGTGGAATCTATCCCAGGAATCCAAGGCTAATTTAACATGCAAAAATTAATTTAGTATGTTTTACAACATTAATAGAATAAGGGACCAATATCACACAATCATTTCAACAGACAAAGAAAAACTATTTGACGGTTTCCAACACCAATTCCAGGGAAACCAAAACAAAACAGCAACACCCAAATCTAAAAAAACAAAAAAACAAAAAAAAACCCTAGGGATATAAAGGAACTTTTTCAGTCTCCTAAAAGAAATCTATGAAAACTTATAGCTGTTTCTAAAGAAACAGAACCAATAGAACACACATACACACACAGAAAGATTTATTTTAAAGAACTGGCCAATACAGCTGGCAAGTGGAAATTCAGGACAGTTCATCAGGCTAGAAACTCAAGCAGGATTTCTGTGACAGTTTTGAGCAAGAGTTCATTCTTTGGGCCACCTCAGCGGTGGCTCTCCAGACCTCAAGATCAAAGGAGCGCTAGTCCCATATGGGTGAACCTAAAAACATTATTTTACATGAAAGAAGCCATAGACAAAAGACTCCATGTTGTATGATTTCATTAATATGAAATGCACAGAAAATGTAAATCTATAAAGACAGCAAGTCGGTGATTGGTTGTCTTTGCCTGGGGTGGGCGGGGGGGGGGGGGGAGACAAGATTTTACTGCCAGTGGCCTGAAGGATCTTTATGAGGTGATGGAAATGTTCTAAAATAGGGGTGTGGCGATGGCTGCACAACTCTTAAATTTACTAAAATGTGTTGAATTGTACGTCTTAAATGGATGCGTATGGCATATAGATTCTACTACAGTAAAGCTATTTTTCAGAAGCATTTTAAAAGGAAACATGTCATTCACTCATAACGTGAGTGGGTGGTTATTGATTGCTTGGGTCTCTTGGGAAGTTGTTGTCAGACGTCCCCTGGGGCCGCAGGGATCTGAAACCCCAATGGAACCAAATGACCAAGATGGAATACTCACTCACCTGGCTGGCAGTTGATTCCAGCCGTTCACTTGGAGCTGTGACCCTGAGCATCTCCATATGGCTTGGACTTCTCAGGGTGTGGCAACTAGTTTCTGTGGAAGAATATCCCAAGGGGAAGAGGCTAAAGCAGAAGCCATCAGATAGCTTCTAACCTAACCTTGGAAGTCACACAGCATCACTTGTACCTACTCTATGGATTACAAGAGAATCCCAAGCAGAGAATCCTTCTCCTCAAGGTCAGAGTAGTCAACAATGGTATATACCTATTTATACATTCATCATTTCTTTTCCTCAAACTGCAACACTCTTGATTCTTTAAGTGCTCCTCTCAAGCTTTCTTAACCACGGTGGACTGGTTAGAGACGTGCGGAGATGAATATGTGCTAAGGAGAAACTGAAATAAAAGGGAAAAACAACTAGATGGCTTTCTCAAAATTGGTGGTGGAAAAGATGCAATTAAACATGTGTTTCCCAAGGAGGATGCCCCGAAGTTTAAGCAATGCACCCATTTCATAATGGAAATTTTCCATTTGGAAACCGAAGGTGTGGCATTGTTAGGGTGGAAGGGTGTGGTCAGGCATTGTGGGAGTAAGTCTGAGTCTCAAAAGTATTGAGCTTCAAAGTTACAGGGCTGCCGCTGGTTCACACCCCTCTTCACCTGATCATAAAACATTTCCTCAGATGACAGAAAGAATTAGAGCAATGATTATGAGCTTCCTAAATACCGTTTTCAACACTAACTAATGTTTTACAGTCTTGGTTATGATTGACATTATTCTCGCCCTTACTGGAGTTCGTTCCCATAACCAGGTAGTGTCTCCTTACAGGTTAATGTTGAATCCGTATCCTAGACATGGAGAGGAAGGAGAGAAATAAAGAGTCATTTTGTGATGAAGTGAGTGGGTGCCCCCATACAAACGGGCTCACAATTAACACAATTTGCATGAAAAAGGAATGGAGAGCTCTTGTTGGGATGAGCACTGGGTGTTGTATGGAAGCGATGAACCACGGGAATCTACCCCCAAAACCAAGAGCACACTGTATACAGTGTATGTTAGCCAATTCGACAATTCACCTTGCCCATCCATTTGCTCATTCCTTTCCCTCATCCTTGAAAGAATTCTTGATAGGAGAACACGACGAAAGTGAGTACAACTAGGTTCCAGAGGTAAGAAGTACAAAGGAATCCCTAAAATTCCCAAGAGAATCTTCCTTGAGTTACATAGACCAGCTGTAACTTTCTGAAAATTCAAGCTCTAAATATGTGTAATAATAAAGGCCATCTACAGAACGTTCGTAAGATCGCTGAGATTGGGGTGGTCCTCCGCTTGACCTCTGATTACTTTATTCCTGGCATCTGTTCCACAAAGCTTTCTGTGAAAACAGTTTCTTTGGTATCTTCAACTATATAACTAAGTAAAGAAATATAGCTCACAGTTTAAAAATCATATAACCTGGGTATGTCCCAGACTAGCTTTAAGCTCAGTATGGTTGTCAAAGAGCTTGTCTCCTCATGACCTTATGTACCAGTATAGTATTTATTAAATCACAATGAATATAATTATAATATAAAACTTCAAGCACATGAGGCCAAAAGCTTGATCTCTGGAAGAGATACCAACAGGGATTGCATTTTAAGAGAGGCTTATTTTCTCAGGACGTCTGGACTTCAAGCAAGGGTGTGTAGGGTGGGCTTTTGAGTGGAATAACGAAGATCAAACAGCTCCTGCTTTTTGATCTGGCACTTTACAGGTGTGCCACGACATAGTCCACACCACTCTACAGCATTCCCTACAGGTATCATCATCTCAGTAAAGTAAACAGTATTTTACTCACTCTCGAGTTTATATACCGCTGAAGATTTACTGCCAGCTTGATTTATGAACTTCCTTTGCTACATTCTGATATCAGTAGAATGCGTGACCTTCATTTCTTTCCATTCAAACTTTTCCTGAACGTGAAAGTGAACTGTGTTAGATAAAAATGTATGTGATATTCTCTTTGGTTTTTTGCGTGTTGTTTAAAGAGTTTATTTATTTACTGATTTCTGAGTAACCTCCAACCCAAAATGGGGCTCGAACTCCCAACCCTGACACGGAGAGTCATGCGCTCTACTGACTAAGCCAGCCAGGTGCCCCTAGGATAATCTCTTTGAATTGAAATCTAGGTTAACAGAGTTGGGGAGAGAGGATCATCAAATGAAAAACACTGCAGTTCTGAGAAAGGAATTCTCCCTGGAACTGTATCACTTGCTAGTTGTATTACCTTGGATAAGTCATTAAACTTTGGGAGTCCTCAGATTACTTATGGTAATATTAGAAAAATACTGCCTGCATGACCATGTGCACATATAGTAAATAATATATGTTAAACTGCTTTGGAAAGAACAAAACAATATACAAAAATATAGTAAACCTTGCAGTATTTTAGTAACCTTGTCAAAGACTATAAACAAATTTCTCAAATGGATTTCCTCTTCTTAGACTTCTTGCTTACTGTCTTGCTGCATATAGGAAGGCATAGACAACACTGAAAGAAAGATATACGTCTTTGCTTCCCTTTCTTGATCATGCCCCACATCCTATAAACACTTCCCCCCCAACTCCAAGGTTACCTATATCCTCATAATACTTCATCCCTGATTGCACAGATATTCTATTTTAAAGATCACTGACATTGAAATAAAAACTCTATGTAAGCTGGAAGCTATAATTTGAGGTCTCTGAGACAGGGAGTCTCAAAGAGCCAACCATTATTATAAAGTTGTTGTGCATACTTTTACATGTTTAATTCATTCATATTCACATATAAGCATATTCATGTATAAGCTATTTTATATGTTTTAAAAATTGCTTAATTGATATCATACTCTCTGTATCATCATGGAATTTTTGCTGCTTATATTTTCTTTCTCCAGTTGAGGTATAAACTCTAGTTTAATAATTTTAACTGATACACAATTGTATGACTATGCTAATTTTTAAAATTAATTTCCCTTCTAATTGGGATTTTACTATTATAAACAATGCTGCATTAAGCACCATTGCTTATGTCTCCTTTTGCACCCGAGTGGGAGACTCTCTGCTAAATTTCAGGGTCAGAGTCAATTTGCACAGTCAACCACATTAAATATCAACAAATGGTTCTGAAATAGGATGACACCAACTTCCACTATAACTAGCTGAGTGTCTCTGTTCCCCATTTCCACCCAAAACTTGGTGGTTTTATACCACAATTTTATCTTTTCCCTTTACCAATATATATGTTATATACAACTGGGTGCATAAAACACATATGCAATTATAAATAAACATTTATGTGCCCACACACAAATTAAGGAACTGAACTCCACATTTCTCTCTTTTTCACCTTCTGCTGCACTATTCTGCAATCTGGCTTAATCATTCATTCTCTTACCTTTTTTTTGTTTAATTTCCCTACATATTTATAAATAATACATCGTTTAATTGGGTTGTTTTCAAACGGCATATAAATGGTAGGTAACAGTTTACATTCTTTTATAGCTGGCTTCTTTTCCTTAACATTGTATTTTAAATTTATGCATGTTATTGAATATGGCTTTATGTTATTTATTTTCACTGCTCTATGATATCTCACTCATAAACAGTATTTAACTATGGTTTTGTTTTGTGTTTTTTTTTTAATTTGAGAGAGAGAGCAAAGAGAAAGAGAGAAAGAGAGAGAGAGAGAGAGAGAGAGAGAGCATCTTAAGCAGGCTCCACATTCAGCATGGAGCCCAATGCAGCTCAATTCCATGACCATGGGATCATGACCTGAGCTGAAATCAAGAGTCAGTCACTCAACCAACTGAGCCTGTCAGGTGCCCCATTAACCACCGTATTGTTAATTGAAATTAGCTTCAGTCTAATTTTTTATGTTGATTTTTTTGCTCACTTTTTCCCTTGTAATTTGTCATTGTCATAATGATCCTGAGGAGTTCTTTATCTTATGGAAGATAGCCTCTGAAAAAGGTCACTGCTAGTGCTATCCTAACCTGTTTTCAAATGCTGCTGTGTACATCAAGAAGTGGAGTCTGTCTTCTCTCTCCTAGAATCTAGGCTGGCCTTGTGACTTACTTTGATCAGTGGCATGCAATGGAAACTGTGCTAGTCCCAGGTCTCAGTTTTAAGAGGCCTGACAGTTTCCACTTTCCCTCTTGACTTCATTTCATGCTTCTTCTTGAAAGATAGTTTAGCTGGGTATAGAAATATAAGCTTAAATTTATTTTCTTTCAAGACTTTGAGGATACTACTTCACTATCTTTTGGCTTTATTGTTAGTATGAGAAGTAAGTTATTCCTCTAACTACCACTCCTTAATGTAATCCCTTTCCTACCCCCAGTCCTGGATTGAGTTTCACTATGTTCTGTCTAGGTGAGAATTTCTTGTATTTACTTAATTTTATGTATTTGCCACATATAAATTTATTTATGTAACTATTTATATGTGCATGTATATACATATGCTTGTATGTATGGGGATTTGCTTGACTTCTTTAAACTGTGACTCATCATTTATGGAAAATTCTTATACCATTATCTAAGAAAAAATCATCTACTTTAGTTTCTCTCTGCTCTCCTTTGAGGATTTTGATTAAATCTCTTGTAGAACTTTTCTCCTTACACTTCATATCCCATAATATCTCACTATGTCTTTTTTTCTTTGTGTGTCTCCATGCTACATTTGAATAATATCTTCTTAACGTAGATTCAAATTCATTGATTCTATCTTTGGCTATGTTTAATGGGGCATTAATCCCATCCATTGAGGTTTTCATTTCAATTATTAAATTTTTATTTCTAGAAAATCTGTTTGGTTGTTTTTCAAATATGCTGTCACTTTATAGTTGCTTATTACATACAGATATTTTCAGTGTGTCTTAGAGTTTTTTAGACATAGTAAGAATAGTTGTTTTACAATCTTTATTTGATATTTCCAACATGTGACATCTTTGCAGGTCAATGGAGCTCTCTGTCTTGTTTTGTTTTCTTAACTTGATGAGTCATTGTCATGGTTTCAGATGTCCTTGTATATATACTTATATTTATTGATTGTGTGCTCTCACTGTCCTTGAAAAATTACTTGGGAGGTTTCTATGAAACCTACAATGAAAGTAAATGCCTTCTTCCATAAGTGGCTTAACTTTTCTTTCGTTAGGCACATAAGAACTTTACCAATCAGGGAAAAATGTAAACTAAATTTATAGTTGAATTTTTTGTGACCACTCAGGTGAGACAAATTTGGATTGAAAATGTGCACAAGGATCAGGAAGTGTTATTTTTTCCTTCTGTTATGTTCAATACAAAAATGACTTTCTTTGTGACCCCTGAGATTAGATATATTTCTGACTCATCTGTTACCCAAATTTGTAGCTATACGGTGGGTTCCAGCCATATGACAAGAATCTCCTAGTAGTTCTGGAGTTTAACTTATTCATTCCATACCCATAAGGTCCATCTTTTCCAAAATTATCAAATGATTTAAGGAGTGAGGCAACTTGAGGGCTCTGTTTACATCTCTGGATTCCTCTAGATTTTGACCCAGTAATTTCTTACTACATGGATTTTAAGATTAAAAAAATATTTGTATCTACCATTTGTAATTATTTTCAGTGGCAAGGTTTGTCCAAATAACCTAGTGTGCTGCATTTTAGGAAACAGAAATCCAATCATCAATTTTTTCAATTTCATTTAATATATTTTTCATATCCATATGTTCAATCTGATATCTTTTCAGATCTGTTTGGAAAAAGGTTAGATCTTTTGTTTATGATATTTTATTTTCAAACCTTTCTTTTATTTCTTTATGAAGCTAAACAAAATTATTGTACATTATTATAAATATTCAAATATTCAAAATTATATATACATATATATATATATATATGTTCTCATTTCAATGTCTGAAATATTTGCAGATCTAATAGTTAAGATTTTTGTTCCTACTGACACTCACAAAATCTTATTTTGATGTGTACTTAGTAATTTTTCCAATGGGAGCTAGTTTCCTTGGAATTTTATCAGAAGTAATTTGAGGCCTAGTTTAAAATATATTTCACTGGAGAGACTTGTGTTTACTTCTTCCAGGCCCTTGGGATGATTCCAACCTGGCCATACTAAATTGAATTTTCAGCCTGCTATTTTATGGGTCACGCAAATAGTGTGAATTTCACCCACAGCTATGACTATGGGCTTACAATTGGCAAATTTCAGGGGAGAATTTTTCTGCTCTTGTCTGGGCAGTGGTTAATCCACATACCTCTTCTTTAATGGGTACATTTTTCTTGTTTACCCTATGAGCTCATCACACATCACACATTATAGGTCCTTATTTAATGGAGGGGTTTCTGATTTCAGCTCCTACCTTGTCTTGGACACAGGCTTTCTCTTCTCTCATCCACACACATGACTCCTTAAAACTCAGTGCAAAGCCCACCATAAATCAACATATCTTTCTTTTTTTTTAATTTTTTTTTTAATTTTTGAAAGAGAGAGAGTGGGAGAGGGACACAGAGAGAGAGAGAGTGAGAGAGAGAAGCCTAAGCAGGCTTCACACCCATCGCAGGGCCTTACGCGAGCTCAATCTCACAACTGTGAGATCATAGCCTGAGCTGAAATTAAGAGTCAGAGTCAGACACTTAACCAACTGAGTCACCCAGACACCCTGACATATCTTTCAAGCCAAATCCAACTCCACATTGCTTTACTTTTGGAGGACTGTGCTTTCTCTTTTTATCTACGATTACCTCTATTACTTCCTTTTTCCTCATTCATGCTATACAAAAAGATGTTTCATAGACTTTATCTTTTATTTTTATATGTGTTATGCTAGGACGTGTTTCTCTACACACCAGGGGCATGTATTCTGGGAAAATGGAACTCATCATATATACCCTCCCTGTCCGATTACCTTCTTTACCCTGCCTGATCCTCCTCGGTGCTCTATTTATCTCCCACTCATCATGCTTGTGTAGATTCTGTACTCAATATATGTTTGCTGAAGGAAATTATTGCGGAATGGTAAAAGAAAATATGCTATCTTTTTTTCAAATGGATAATACTTTACCAGGAAAAGATTAATATATGAAAAACAACTTTTTTTACTAGTTTTTCATTTTTAACTTTATATATATTATTCATTTGCAAAATGACAACTCAATTATGTTGTGAATTATACAACATACTCTGCTATTTTGTGTGTTTTAACATGAAGTTGCATATGACCTTAAAATTTAACTTGCAAACATTATAAATTTATATCTGGGTTCTTTAATTTATTATACTCTTTCCAGTCTAACTTTGATCAACATAATTATTAGATAGTATTATGGGTTTAAGCAAGAGCTGCTTCCAAAATCTAAATGATTTGGGGGGGGGGGATGAATGGTAGAAAACTGGGTGAGATACACTGACTTAACAGTATTAATCTCAGGTTAAACCCCAAATTTGCTATCTGAAGCAGCCTTTAAATATTAACTAACATGTAACTTATGCCCAGTCAAGTCCATGCATTGCATTATTTTACTAAGACCTAAGTATGCATGGAGATTTTCCAATATAATACCTACATCTCAGACAAAATTCAGGGTGGTGAGAGTAATGTATAACAGCATCCCCTCTTCATTTAGAAACCTAAAGGAATCATGATCAATGGCTTCAACTCCCTGGAATAAATGAGGAACAACAGAATGCCTACCTTGGGAAATTGGATGAGTTGTGTATTACAGAAGATATCATGGAATCATTACAGGGGTTTCTGAGTGTGTTATATCCAGAAAATTGTGAGGATCTAAAGCAAGGGACTTGGGATGTACTGCCACAGATACCCTTTCCAAGGTTATCAAAACCCTCCAATCAGCATATCTTAATTCAGCACTCACAATCTATATTTATATAAACTCGAGAACTTTTTTCAAGTAATTAGAGCCTAAGAATAAAATATCTCAATGTAGTTGTTTGAAAAGGACAAGTTAAGTGGAATTATGTTACAATAAAAGCTTCTAAATGGAAATTAGGTGAGCCAGGGTGACTCTAGCTAATTATTATGTTTCCCTACTCTTGGTTGGGACATAGGTGCTGCCTTGCTAACCATTTTCTAAGATAAGCAACATATTACTTCCCAGAGCCCAGAGACCATATGAATATGAATTCAGTGCTAAGCAGGACATTTCAAGTTCTTACAGTTTGCATTAGTGGGGTCACTACTTGATGACATTCTAATGGGAACTAGCTCAAGATCTGGTTTGTTGTTCCCCGAAACCTTAATCTTTCAGACAGATGTATTTGTCTCTCTGTGATCCAAAACAAAAACAAAATGAAAGCTTCTACACCATCATCTCTCCTTCAGAAGCCAAAAAAAAAAAAAAAAAGAAAGAAAGAAAGAAAGAAAGAAAGAAAGAAAGAAAGAAAGAGAATGAGAGAGAGCAGGCTTATAAAAACAGGGATATTTTAAGACAGTGGTATTTGATTTTTCCTGCCTAAGTGAGAATTTCCTGTCGAGAGAGTTGACAAAGTGGGTTTGAGACAGCTTTCCTGTAATTAATTTTCTTTGTGTGTGAATTTAATACTGATGCAAAGGTGTTACTCATTTGACAACTCCAAGGTTTAATGTCTAACCATCCAACGGGAAAGGAAGAACACGACTTCCCAGAATTCCTCATTAATTAGCTTCAATCCTCACTCCATGATACTCATCCACTCATCTAAAACTGCTAATTGTTATCAATTGAATGATTTTCAGAATGCAATCAATACCTCGGAAGAATACAACTCATTTTGCATTGCTTGTTGAACATCTCAGTGACAAGAAATGTTCGTATTTATGACTCCGGGCCAGATCTGAACGTCTAGCTAAACAGAATGGCATCATCATGTAGCGCAGAAAGCATTGAACTTGAAATAACAATGACTGGATTCTTGTTCTACCTGATTGTGGATAAAATAAATAACCTGAGGGCTATGAGTCTTAATTTCTTCAGTGACAAAATACAGATGAAGTCAAAGTCTTTCCTAGTGAAGAAAGGAAGAAAGAAAGAAAGAAAGAAAGAAAGAAAGAAAGAAAGAAAGAAAGAAAGAAAGAAAGAAAGAAAGAGAAATTATTATTTCCAAGACACTAGTCCAACTCTATGGTTTTACTTGATAGTCTGAGATTAAAAGCAATATATTTTGGAGTATTAGAGCTATTGTGTTACAATATATCTCCAATTTAGTCTTTAAGAGTGGAAGAAAAAGTAAAAAACGTTTAATTATCTACATTTATTTTATTTTCTCCCTGTGCTCGATGCTTGGCTCTTACAGTGAAAATGAATGAGATATTTGAGAATCTAAAGGGTTTTGGATGAGTGAACACTGAGTGACTGAAGCTCTCAGGAAAGAATTTAAAAAATCTCGAAGTCATGCAGCCATGTTATATAAACATTATTTTGAAGCAGACCATCCTATCCATAGCACCGGCACCACGATTGCATTAAGTGAAATTTTATCCAAAAATTGAGAAGGTGTTCTGACTTTGTCTATTCTTCTGTTTTTTCTCACAAACCTTAAGGGGAAACCACAGTAGCGTAGACGAATGTGTCCAAGAGAAGCCCAGCTAGACCAAGAACACTTTCAGTCAACTTTACCGAAACTGCCATCCTGGTCTCCAGGGGATTCCTAGGGAAAACATCGCAGGTGACATGAATTTTTCTAGATGTTCATCTCTTTGAACTCCAGGGAAATTTCCTCTTCTTTCATATTTTACTTCCTTTTTAAAGAAAAGATGGTAGGTAAGACGAAAGGGGCATAGTCACATCTCTTTCTAACTTCTGAAATCCCAAAGACTCTTTCTCCACCAGCCTATTATAGTTGTCATGAAAATGCATTTACTTATCTTTTATGCATGCCTCCCCTGCCCCCCCAAGTAAAATAAAGTTTGTATTTATTTTTCTGGAAATATCCAAAGTGGCCCTGGCTAAGCTTCAAATCTATTTTTCTATATGCTGTGGCTTTAAATTTTGCTGTCTGTACTCAGCAAAAGGAGATAACTGGAGTAAGCCCAACAATAGCTGAACTTGAAAAAAAATGCAAGGGCAACTGACTGTCTAAAAGTCAAATTAAGATTTTTATTCGATGAATTGTAAAACCCCTTTGATGGTGCTAGTAAGGTTTCTGGTACTTAGATTTCACATATTTTGAAATAATTGCTCCGAATTATTTGTTTTACCCCAGCCTTAAATAAGAAAAGCAGCTCATTTCTATGTGCCTGCTGTGCTACACAGAGCGTAAGAGCTCATCCTTACATGATACGTACTTCTGAAAACGTATTGTCTCCTACTTGTTTCACAGACACAACAGTCCTTGGGTGGAGAAGTAGACATGTCTTCACCTATGTTTTAAGGAAATGATTTGTTATGAATGTTCACGATTAAACTTACCTGCCCAGAAAAGGCCTTGGAAGGTCATCTTCTCCATTTGCCATCTTTACCATACAGACATTTAAACCACCTCAGAAAAATGTGTTTAAATCATTTTTTCTTTAAGGAACGTGGCTGCTTCCCTGAGAACTAGTCCAATGTCTCCCTCAACTCATCTTCCTATATCAAACTTGCATCCTTCCAGCCATCTTTATACTCATTTGTTCTTACATAAAAGAAAGTAACCCAAGTTTTTATTTTTATGCCTTTTAAAATTAAAATAGTTATATATGATATAGAGATAGAAAGAGAGAGAGAGAGATAATAGATGATAGATAGATTAATACATGTCCCAATATCTAAAGGAAAATCATGTGCCCATATCTAAAGCAAAATTGTTCAGTAAAAGCAAACACACAAACAGGGTGTACGATCACAGTATTTGACTTCCCCTTTCAGCTTTAAAACACCCTAGCAGGGTTGTTTCAGGCAAGTGTCCCTATCCCTCCGGATCTCCATTTCTTTGTCTGTGGAATGAGGAATTTCTTTCTCTGCTTACCCATTCCTTGTCCACAAGAGAGCAACGTCTCTGGGTTCCTGTGCTGCTCTACCTCTTGTCTGGAAGAGAACCAAGCAATACGGTGCTCGAGTTGTCTTGTGAGACCTGCACTTTTTACTTTTAGACCTGGTGGGTTTTGTTACGATAACTTTTTCTTTGGGATCCACCAAATAGAAACCGTGAGTTTGCACGGGATTTCATTTTGCTGTGACATGGAATTGAGTCTTTGTGGGGCATTTAATACAATATGTCTTTAGGCAGTAATGGTGGATTTTCAAAAATAAATACACATTGTTCAAGAAACGTAGGAGCGGGGGGTGCCTGGGTGTCTCAGTCAGTTGAGCCCCCGACTCTTGATTTCAGCTCAGGTCATGATCTCACGGTTCATCAGATCAAGCTTGGCATCAGGCTCTGCACTGACCGTGTGGAGCCTGCTTGGGATTCTCTCTCTCCCTTCCCTCTCTCACTCTGCCTCTCCTTCTCAAAATAAATAAATAAACATTAAAGAAAGAAAAGAAATTGAGGAGTAGCCCTTACCATGGAAACTTAGTGTGCATTTCTGTCTGTAACTTTAAAAAAACAGAGCCTTCTACTCTGGACACTGTTAGTTTGTTTTTCATTGAAAAGTAAAATAAAATTGTATGTTATTTTCCCCTAAGGAACCATTCATACCTACATGGCCGAGATTCCTGGTCTTTATTTGTTTACTATCTTACAACAATTGAAAATGGGTAACCAGATTTAAAAAAAAAATCAAAGGATTAGGTGGTAAATTGTGGAGCAACTAGCCGGTGAAAGAGAGCGGACTTCTCGCTGGCTTTGCAAAGTCACTTTTTGGTAAGGGCGATCGGAAACATGTCATCAGAAGGGCATGGTGTAAAAGTCACTGCAGTGGACGCTTAGCCTGCTGGCAAAGGACTAGAAGAGAGTGCAAAAACAAGGAAGTGGTTTGTGTGTTGGAGTAGTAAAAAAAATGATGATTTCTATTTCTTCTGTATCCTCACTTCGTTGCTACATTCATATGCCAAATTAACAGCAAGAAAGAATGCCCTTTTAAATTTAAAGACATCTGGGGCACCTGGGTGGCGCAGTCGGTTAAGCGTCTGACTTCAGCCAGGTCACGATCTCGCGGTCTGTGAGTTCGAACCCCGCGTCGGGCTCTGGGCTGATGGCTCAGAGCCTGGAGCCTGTTTCTGATTCTGTGTCTCCCTCTCTCTCTGCCCCTCGCCCATTCATGCTCTGTCTCTCTCTGTCCCAAAAATAAATAAACGTTGAAGAAAAAAATTTAAAAAAAAATAATAATAATAAAAATAAATAAATAAATTTAAAGACATCTTCTAACGACAGAAATGTTTGCACATCATTTCTTCTTTTCACTCTTAAAAACTGGGGCTGAGTCAGCTGTTATTGGCCCCACTGAATAAATTAAATCCAAGAACATTCTCGCAGAGTCACAAGACTGTATGCAAGGTTGCTTGGACCCCCACACACTACTTGCCAACGATCCCTGAAATGGGAACACTCATGTCTCTAACCAGCTGTACTGCCCTCCAGTTTGGATTCTTCAACCCTGGTTAGCACCATGTCCCTTTTTGCTGTGTAATTTATTAAAATATTGTCTTCACCCGTGCACGTTCATTCTTCTTGTCACCTCGACACGGTTTGAGGGTTTCAAGGAGACGTGAAACAAACACACGAAAGCCGCGACATTCCTGGTCTGTGGCTGGGAGAAAGCTCTAGGAAGTTGCTTTGACTCCAGCTGAAGTGACTTCTGTGTGTGAGAGGCCACGTGGAGGTCTGTGTGAGTCACCGGGCCGAGGGACAAAAGGGTCAGTGATTGTTCACACCTTCCCCAAGCTCGTTGCTGGCCTCACAGCGGCCATCCCGGTCTTCACTAAAAGAACCAAACCGACCGCAGAGGGGACGTTGACGTCAATGATTTTAAAATGACGTCAAATCACCACCACCACTGCCCCCCCGACATGCCCATCCATGCCCATTTTTTCATCTGCAGGATACTCTGACCCACAAAGGCTAAACGGATTGTTGTCCTAACCTGTCCAGAAGTATTTTTGTACGGGCCTACTCTATAGAAATGTCTATTAGTAGGTAGGAATATATGTGCACAGATCCCTTCCCCTGTCCCCACTAAAATTGCCCTGGATTTCTGCTGTATCTGAAATGTGGCAACCTGGCCTCGTTTTCTTGTTGCATTTGATTTGCCCCAGAGGTGTTCTGGCAGCTGACTCTGATTTCAGAAATTAAACTCAAAATTTTCTCCGTCCCACGTCTGTTCTCACTTGGTATTAGCATCCACCTTCCACAACTGTCCTGTGGTCATTGATTGCCTAGTTAAGGTTCTTCTCTTAGGGGCTTCTCTGTGTTATTTTTCAGCTTTTTGTGCTTCAAGTCCTAGGAAAGCTTTACAGAGTAGACTTTACTGAAAATCCACAGACTAGAGAGAAAGTTCGACTGTGAGTTAGCCATCAGACTGAGTTTTCTCGTTCCACCGTGGATGAAAATGTAAAGGCACCTTCGTTAGTTTGGGGGATGACGAGTTTCAATCCAGTCAATGTTAAGCAGCTAGTGTTCTGGAAAATGAACCTTAGGAAATTTTTCTCACCATCGTGAGCTGAGCTAACCTGATACGCTGTGGGAAAGGACAGCATATTACTCTGGGCAAATGAGAAGCACACAGAAAATAAAATTGTTAGGTTTTGCTTGGAATTGAAAATTGTTGAAGGTTGAAGACTTTAATGTAGGGAGTTTATCAACAGCAGCAGAATCAGTGGTTTTATCAGACCAGCAGTAAGGTCTGCAAAAAGGCACTTCCTGCTGATGAAATTATATAGCTAGAGATTTGGGTCCAGATTTTATACTCAGGAAACCCTTAAAAACTTGTTTGCTGCTGTCATGCTGGGAGAATTAATAGATTAGACATTTACCACTAAAATTTTTGAAGGAAGCCCTCCCCCTCCAAATACATCATTTTCTAAAAGAGCAGGGCGTCCGTCAATTTCATAATAAAATATGGAACACGTCATTTTATATGAAGGCCATTTGCAGCAGCTTCTGAAACAATGTTTCACATGAGGGAGACACCTCGTAAATGTGTGGACCGCACCTTTATGTTAAACTTGACTTTTTACCTGTAAAAGGAGAAGAGAGTAAATGACTATGAGTAAAACTCAGATTGGAGACAATGGTTCCTGTTACATGTGTTTGGTGTTTATTAATACAGCATAGAATCATGTAGACTTCCATACTGAAATCTGTTCAAATTGTTTTGTACATGTTAAGGAACAAATGACAGATAATTTAGAGATTTCAATTTTATCCCTTCAGAGGGTTAATTTGGTTTTTACACGTTTTGTTGACGCCAATGAAAATATATATTACATATTTAATATTACATATTAAATATTTATTGAGAAATTGCTACATATTGAAATCGGGGGGAAATAAGAGATTGCTGAAAGAGTACGAACTTTCACCTATAAGATGAATATGGTCTGAGGATCTAATGTATAGCATGGTGACTGTGGTTAATAAAGAAAAGTGTGTAAGGCGGGGAAAAGGAAAATGATCAGACTTGTTTTAAAGAATGCACTAAATTCAGTGGCCGACTCTTGTGCCTACTGGACATTTGCGGTGTATATTAAGCGCTTGTGAAATCACGGAGGTGAGCGCATTTCCCGTAGTTCAGTTATATCAGAACTGAGTCCCAGCCCTCAAAAATATCAGAATATTCTAGAAGAGACAGAGATATAAAGCTATAATCATAATGTTGTATGCTGCATTTATGTTACAAATATGCCCAAAATGTTAAGGAGTTTCCGTGGAAATGCTCAGACGAGGACGTTTCACTCAGCCAAAGGACATCCCGAAAGGACACGATTCTTAAATAGATCTTGAAGGAATCGCTATAGGAAACAAACTTATCCCAGACAAAGGGAAGGCACAGGGAACAAGACATTCAAAACGGCAAATAGAAGGGTTGGACTAGACAGTTTGTACAAGTACGATGAGAGATTTGGTTAGCATGGTGTGCTGACACCAGAATATTAAACGCTCTCTGTGAGTCTAAATTTTACGCTCAAATCAGTTAGAAACAAGTAAAGGATTTAAAACAGAAGCGCAAACGTCTAATAGAAATTTTGGCTAAAAACAGTATGGAAGATAAATTGAAGGGAAGCTAAACTGAGTCTGGAAAAATAGAGTGAGATGCTCTGTGATGCGATCCTCCGATGAATTTGATAACTTTGAACCATTTATTCTTAGCGGTATCCAACCCCTACGAGACAAGGAAATTCACGAACCAGAATCTAACTTGAGCCGTGTGCTAGCTTAAGACATTTGCTGGCTTGGGTAGTTGGTGTGGCTTGACCATGTGTGCAACCTACCTCAAACACCTGACTCTCCCCATGGCTCAACCATGAACCACTGAATATATTCATTGCAGATACGTCTGGGGAGATTTAAAAAAATCATCATTTATCTCTAGAAACTACTAACTGGATGTAAAATACTTCATCCTCATTAAAATACTCATTTTGGCAAGAGGAATTTGCAAATATTTCTTCCTCGCCAAGGAATATCCATTGTTCTAACTTCAGATGTTCTATAAACATCAAATTATTTACTGCGAAAGTGCTTCTGTGATTACTTAAGGTGGTTGGAATACTGCCTTATAGAACTTGTGCCACTCACCTCTCTAATGTCATCCTGTATAAAACTGTTGATTGAACTTTATGCTATCTAGTCAGGCAAAGAGATTAAAATCTGTTTTCTGCACATTAGCTGTATAATCTCCGTCCAATTATTTAAACTCTCAATGCCTTAGTTTCCTTAACACTAAAATTAATGTAACAAATGCCTAGCAGATTTTATGTAAGGATTCACTGAGATACCCTATGTAAGTTACTTAGCACCGCCACCAATAAATACTCAGTAAGCACCCAATTAAGTAAGTCTTAGTTTTTATTAGCTTTGGACAGTAGAATTTTGCTTAGAAAAAATTCATTTAAAAAAAAAAGCTGTTTTTATAGCGAGGAATTGACCAAGAATTAGTGCCCAGTGAGAAATACTGACTTAGAGAAAAATTAGAAATCTTACCTAAGATTAGCTTCACACGTGTTTTACCTTTGAAGAAATCACCTCGTTGGAGAAAACCGACAATCAAATCCTTGAGGATGTAAATATCTGAATTCAGGTGATTCATGAATTGTTAAGAGCATAACTATTACTCAAGAAATATGAACATCTTCTTTAATATCCCTAATAAGTAGTAAGAATAATGCAATTCACTCTAAGAAAGAAAGACAAAAATAAATAGAAAGAAAAAGAGAAATAATTCTCTAAGGTTCAAATTGAGCTCCTTGACAGAAATCACTTAAAGAATTTAATTCTGCAGTCAATGATTTTTAAAGTATTTCTATACCTTATTTTTCGATACCTATGATATTTCAATTAATATTTAATGAAAATGTATGTAAACCATGAATTCAGAATACATTTAATATAAAATAGCTTACATTTTCACCATTTAAATGTGAGGGATTACTGTAAACATACTCAAACATACAAAAATGTATTTATTTCCTTTCTGTTTAATTATGAAAATTCTCAGGCAAATACAGTAGAACAAACCTAATCAACATAAATAATTTCTCTATAAGAGAAAGAGATTCTAGTTTTAAAACATTAACGCCTGTTTAGCTCCCTTGGTTTTTTATTTCTAAACTATAATTATTGCACATATGCAGTACACAGAATTACTTTTTAATTAATTAATATTAATTATTATATTATATATAATAATATATATTTGTATATTATATATTATATTATTATATATTAATATTATATATTAATTATATTAATTTATTATTATATATTATATATTAGTATACATATTATATATTATATATTAATTTAATATCATATTAATTATACATAACATATATAATTAATTATATATATTAATATTGTATTATATATTAATATATTATATATTAATTAATATTAGTTTAATTAATTAATAATTAATTTGCAAGACATGCAAATAAATAGCAGTGGCCTTGTCAGAAGTGAAGGGCAACATAGTTAACCAAGTTCCAGACTTGAAAGAAAAGCTTCCCAACAGGAAATTTAATATAATGAGGAATTGCATTTTAATAAATATGGAGAGCAGTTTTCTATGGAAGCAGATTTATTTGTGCACCTGCGCAGGATCACTTGTTTACGATAATTTACAGTACATTTGCCAAAAGCTGCATCATAGGAATGCGGTTCTACTCCACGCCTCTCTACGAGGTTTCAAAGTGATACTCAAACAGGACTGCCATTCCTATTCCACATACGCACTAAATGACACCTACAACAAAAATAAACAGAAGCGACTTTCCCTAAGTTGCAGACTTCTCCAGGCTGCGCAGGAAACACAGACAATGTTAGCTCCTTCTGCCCAATAGATGGAACACAGTGGTGTCCCCGCGTCTGAGACCATCTGAGAGTCAAATGCCTATTGTTTTGCAGGCAGGGATCCAGAATTGTTCAGAAGCTGCCACTTTTGCACCCACAACTTCAATGGCAGGTACTGTTACATGGCTCTTCCAAATCTCTCCTAAGTACTGAGAATGTCTTTTGTTATCGCTAAGATGTTGCTTGTTACATAAAGCACGTCCTCTTGAAAATAAAAATTCACTTGAGCAAAGGAAAAGTTCTCCGCAATCTCTCTCTTGGGAGTTGGGTGGAGAGCAGGAATCACCAAATGAGCCTGGATACTTCCCAAGCCCAAGTATCTGGGAAGAAGCCTGCTTCCGTTATCGTTCAGAGCAACCAGCATTTCAAGGACAGCTGACGGTTTAGAAACGCGTTTCCATTTTCAAGACGTGGAAATCAACTCCTCATTAGCTTGCTGTTTGTGGAGAAGTGAAAGTTAGAATTATCACTTTGAATTAATGGCTCTCCCTATGTGCCGACACAGACCAAGTCTGTGTAAAAATCAAGCCTCATTCATAACAGCTTCGAGAGTTGGGCGCTGAACTGATCAGATTGGGAGAGCGTTGAGAATCCGTCATTGACTTCGTTAACAAAGAATCCAGCAAGATTTAATTCTTCTTTTACCTTTTAAAATTAAAAAAAAAAAAAAGCCATGAGCAAATAAGTGATGCTACTTTTTTCAATGTCAGAGATTCAATTAATGTTTTGGAGAGAATTTTCACTACGTGATTATTGTGGAAGGTGCGGGAAGGAAGGAATACTTTTATGTTTTGGAAAGACCCGTGGTGCTTCGTGTTATGACCACTCCTGTCTCATCTGTTTGCACATTGTGGGTTTCTGTTCCCCAGCTACTCATCCAACATGACAATACCTAGTGGGTATAGGCAAAAATCAAAAACTCTCCTCCTTTGACCAGATAATAGTCTCTTTTTTAACAGATTATGAGAAAATCTGAATATGTCAGGATAGGCATAAAGAATTTTATAGCTGAAGAAGACCTATTTTCCGTGGTACGTACCTTTTTCTTGCAACTGAAAAACTGGAAAAGGTGAACACAATTCTTACTCATAAATATTCATCATTATGTTTTCCCATGACTTATTCTTTCTTGTGAAATAGACATACTACTGACTACAAAATCCCATAGCCCTTGTCAGATCTATCACTTTCACAAAGGACAAATGAGAGATAGGCTTAAAAAAAAAAAGGAATTATCAGATAGTGACCAAAAAATTGATTTTCCCCCCCTCCTGGAAACAGCTGATTTTAGAGCTATGCAGTTTCCTGTTCTGGAGCTGATGAGGTCACTATCACCTCACCAGCAAAGGAAGTGAAACTCTTTTCAGTGGTTTTGTTGCTTTGGATGCTATCCAGTGGAGCAAGAAACACATTAAATTTGATGCGGGACAGATAAGGAAAGGACAACTTTGTAAATACTCTGACTTAAAAACACGTTTCTTTACAGACACATTCTGTCATATATTTGGGGTCCAAAATACATGTTTAATCATTTGGCACATTAGGTATGATAGGGTTAAGTACTGTATGAATCTTATAATTTTCAAGGTTAAACTACACTGTATCCCTTTTTATTGACACATTGGTTATTTGGCAAGGTCTAATTTCCTATTTATAATAAATAAGAGATTTGTTTTACTATTCTTGGACTTAGCTCTGAACATATATTTTGGTCAAGCCCTAATAAATATTTTAATCAAAATACATGTTTTTTTACCCCTAACTAAAAAACATTTCTAATGAATTTGTAGCTATTGGAAGCAACATCATTGAAAAATGTAATTTACTTTAGATGTGTAGTATAATACCCAAACACCATGAAAACAGGAAATTACAAGTATCTAAATAATTTTTTAATATGCGTCCACATTTATATCTGAAAGGACTGGACTGTATGTTTTATGTTGTTGAGTTTCTGATGTATCTATTTTAAATTAAACGTGGTGTACTGAGAGGTGGGAAAAAATGCATAATTGTCCATGTTTACTATTTTGCATCATGTTTACCAGTGCTGCTTTATCAGCGGTGTGAGAATTTAGTGGCAAAGGACAGCCAGGTTAGAATATTGAGTATCATTTTGTGGTTGTCCACACCATAATTTCATTTCAACTCATGAAGCCTGTGCGACTTTGCAGTTAGTTTAAGAAGTGTTAGGAATGTGAACATCATCGTCTGTTGCATTTTAAGTACAAGACGATGTAATAAAATAAGATTAAGTACTCTTAAATAAAAACTCTATGAAAGTGGAACTGTACAAGAGAAAAAGCACTTCTGGAAGTTGGACTTTAACCGTAAGCTTTCTCTAGGTCTCTCTTTTCTGCCATCCACACTGTTAGAAATAAAGCAACATAGAAATAACATCAGTGTTATTAACCGTTAAATAGTGAACCCTCATGAGCCAGCACTACACAGGGTCTTTAAATGTATTTCCTATTTAGAAGGGAAACCCACTGCCTTTCACACACACATAATTTGGTTCAAAGGTTTTAGGTGGAAGGAGAAACAGCCACAAGACTTGTCTAAGCTTATTCACATCACTGAGAAAAATCCACCTGACAGATTGATCTTGGAATGTCTGGAAAAGTAAAACACCAAGTGATAGGAGCAGTTGATTGGTCACATTTTTACCATAAGTGTGTGGACATGCTGAGAGCCAGCCTCTTAGAGGTCTTTCTTCAATTCAGGCCTCTTCAATTTACATGGTTGATTTTGGGGTGCCTGGGTGGCTTTGTCGGTTAAGCATCTGACTTCGGCTCAGGTCATGATCTCGTGGTTTGAGTTCGAGCCCTGTGTCGGGCTCCGTGCTGACAGCTCAGAGCCTGGAGCCTGCTTCTGATTCTGTGCCTCCCTCCCTCTCTACCCCTCCCCTGCCCATGCTCTGTGTCTTTCCATCTCTCAATAATAAATAAATGTTAAAAAAATTTTTTTTACATGGTTGATTTCTAGTCTCCCGTAAACCAACCTCACGACAAAGTGCTTCCTTTATTGAAATGGATTGTTTGGGGTTTTTTTGAGCCAATCTTAGGATACACAAGTATGTGACAATAAAAGGGATATAGGAGCGCCTAGAACAAGTTCACTTTGACATTTGCATTCTTTATTCTCTATGTAAGTTTTGCAATGTGGATCCTAGATATTATTCATTTTTAATTTAAGTGTGAAAGTGTAAGTAATTCACATTATGGCTTATGCAAATATCTGAAGGACAGTGTCAACCTACAAGATGGGTCTTCTTTCCTTTACACTATGTATGAAAACTTGAATGTGTGCAGATTACAGAGTCTGTTTCATGACTTATCAGATCCTTGATCAATTACAACATAACCTCATTGCTCTTCTCATTCCCGGAGATTTGCTTATGAGCAAACTGAGGTAAGGAAGCCAGTCTTTCAGGTTCATAAAGTTTCATCAAAGTAAGTGTTCTGTGTAGTTTCTTGCCAGGTGATCACAGCTTTTTATTTTCTTTTAACCTCTGTAGAAATTTAACAGTTACATTTCCTTTAGAGATTTTGTTTTTCTAAATTGAGAATTCGGGAGTTTTATTTTTAAAGCAAAAACAGCACCTTGAGATAAATGACTTATATGAATATGTACGCTGAGGATACGTTTCGTAACATAAAAGTATGTACAAGCATTATTTGGTTAATACTTTAGATTTTGTGCAAGATCTAATGACTCCAGTAGCATAGGATGTTACCTTCATTGAAATAAATAAAAATGGGTGACATTTTAATACGTGTTTACATACTTTTGTGAATTCTTAAAAGTGTGTGAAATTTTTGTGCTGGAAACAATGTATTAATTCATATTTCCTAAATGTTGCCCATTACACCAGATCACATCTGATTTACATGAGAGAATAGGCTGTTGCTCTCTAAAACCATTTTGGAAACATTTTTGTTACAGTAACTCTGTATTGCTTTCACTTAAATAGATAACAGTCTAGATTTGTGACATTGAGAAAACCCACTATATGTCCCCATCTCTCAAAAGGGAAACACCACTAGACCTTAAGGACCGCTGCATTTACTGCCTTAGTACATGCTTCTTCATTCATTTTTACATTTAAGGTAAGTAGATGGCCCCTCTCTTGCAACACCCACACGGTGCCACAAGAATAAACACATCTGCGATGTATGAATGTGATGCTACTCTGCTTTATAAACATCAATTGTGAGCAGGAAGACTCATAGGAGTCTTGCTGAAAGTAATAGTATGAACCTGGGCATGTCATTTTTCTCCTCTGGGCCCAGATTTCCTCACATTATGAATAATCCAGCTGGATGGGAATCCCAAGCATCAGATTGGTGGCTGGTGGACTGACTAATCAACAAAGATGCTCTCCATGGTTGAATGGGAAGAGTACTCCCTGGGCTTGAACTCCTGTTGAACCCTTCCTATTTTCTTACCTGCCAACTCCCATGTAGACCTGCCAGCTTGCCTGGCATTTGCTTTGTGATCCCTCTACCAGAATGACATTTCCGGACATCCCCAGCCCGAACACTCCCAAGACTCTTAGGGCATCAAAGCTAATTTCCAGACTAGAATCTTATCCTACATGGTTATGTGAGAAAGAGCTTCTGTATAGACTGAACATGTGGACATTTGGCACCTTAAAAATTCATTCCCAGTATTAGGAAAGGAAGAACTCTATATCCAATTAAATGAAAGAAACTATACAAATGATGAAAACCGTCTCTAACCTTCAGTTTCCAAAAAGCTGGACTTGCTGTGGTGGTGAATCTGCTCATTAATTTGAGAAACAGGAAGCATTTGCAAATATCAACAAATATATTTGACTTTACGGGAAAGCAAACCTACAGTAAGCTTAGTTCATAAGAATGTTGTCAATGATAGGAAAATTATAATGATGACTGATTTCAACCTGTAAAAAGGGGATAAGCAGATTATTCTATCACAACTTATCATAGGCTGAGTCTCATTTCAGAAAAATTGTCTTTCAGTGAACAACTTACTATGAAGAGAAATTTGAGTGAATCAACAGTACAATGGAGAAAGCAAGATAAAAGTATTCATGTTAATTTTATGACAAATAGTGGAGATGACTGATAGGTTATACTTGTTTTAAAAGCGATATAATTTATCATCAGTGAATGTTGACAAAACAGCTTCAAAATTGCATCAAATGAAGGCATGTTGTGAAGGCATTCAGCCAGGAATTTCCTGACTTTGGCCCCTAGATGACCTCATACCTTAAATGGTTAAAACAAACTAAAAAGAATTTAAATCTTACATGTTTATGATGCCATTCCCACTTTATTTATTTTTGGTTAGCTCAGAGTAACATAATAAAAACCAGGTAATTCTACTGAGGGGCAATTGCAATACGTTGAAATGTTCACATTGGAAATACTTAGATACTCTTCAGTTTTTATTCCTTTTTCATATGCTATTGTTGTCAATTTAAAGTGTAAGAGAACTCACAAAGATAGAGCCACAGGTTAAAAATGTCATAAACTGCCTTTTTCCTAAATTCCTATGAACATTGCCAGTTGAACATCATATCATAAAAGACTTCCTTACCTTCATCTGTTAAAGAATTATTTAAAATTAGAGGAAAAAAATCAAGTGAAAATATACATCTTTTTTCATTGGTTTTTGTAAGAATGGTCATGGTACTGTAGTTCTTCGTCATCAACAGTTGTCCGAGCATAGATAACACAAAAGCGGGTATTCCTTGATGTATCTGGTATATAGAAAAGGAAAAAAAAAAGTCTCCATGTGATAGCTTCTCTTGCATCTGGAGGTTTATAAATCTCTTGGCAACATTCACACACATTTAGACTGACAATAAACAATAGTAGGATTCAACAGAAAAAAAAATTCAACATTCTATTTCCTAGTCTTTAATGAAATACTCAGTGAATTTCACACACACAAAAGGCTATGATCTTTCAACAACTTCATCTGAAACCATTTGAAAATCGAAGGTGTTGAGAAATTATTTTGTTGAAAGCATATTTATACAGTTCTAAATTCCCTTGAGCCTTATTTTAAGAAGAGATCAGATTCATCTTACCAAAGAGGAACTATTCCAAGAATTAGGAAAGTCAAGTTTATATCATTTCACCCTGTAATGTAGCCTTAATCTTCTCCATTTGCATTTCAAACCTTCTCAGTCTCAAAGGAAAAAAAAAAAAAGAAAAGTAAACATATCTTGTTTATACCTTCCTGCTGTTTTCAATTTCAGTGTATCTAGTCACAAAAAAAAAAAAAAAAAAAAAAAGATCATCACTTTTAGCATTAACATTTATGGTTAAGGACCTAAGGCCATTGATCCGCATACATTGACATTCGGAAGGCCCACAGCCAATCTTTAATACATGAACAGTAACATCAGGACCAGGTCTAAAGTACTAAACAGATGAAGCCCAAGATACCACTTGCCCTACTTTCAGAGCAGCCACGATGCATTTATAAATCATTTTCAGAGAACCCTGCCGGTTTCCACCAGCTAAAGAGGAACCCCAGGCATGTCACAATGCTGCAGATTAGTGCCATAACAAAACGAAAGAAGGGCATGATTCAAATGTGGGCTACTGTTATGGCAGAGTACATTTATGTCTCTGCTTTTGCTTTAGTTTGATGCCCTACGTAGAAAGGGCAGTTCGTAAATTCTAAAGATACTACAGCTTTAAATTTTCATTTTTAATACATAATCCAAAAAACAAAAAGAAAAAAAAAAGAAAGAGAGAAAGAAAAAGAGAGAGACTCCACTGCTGTCTTTCTTAGAGTTCCTAGAGTGGATACAAGGAGAATTTGACAAAATCTTTTCTATTCTGTACTCTCTAGGACAGTACTTTATAAATGGCTTTCAATATGTAGCCTCATGTAATTTTCTGAACTGTTCTCAGAGGTGGGCCATGGGTCTCAGTTCCAATTTGGAACAAACCAGATATTTTGGTACTAAGCTCTTTACAAAACCCAACGCAGACTTTTTGTAATAAATGGTCCTCTCTGATTAATTCTAAGTATAAGTGGTTGTTTAAGCAACCTGTGGAATGGGAGAAGATATTTGCAAATAACATATCGGGTAAGGGGCTAGTATCCAAAATCTATAAAGAACTTATCAAATTCAACATCCAAAAAATAAATAATCCACTTAAGAAATGAGCAGAAGATATGAACAGACATTTCTCAAAACAAGACATCCAGATGGCTCACAGACACATGAAAAAATGCTCAACATCGCTCATCATCAGGGAAAAACAAATCAAAACAACAATGAGATACCACCTCACACCTGTCAGAATGGCTAAAATTAACAACTCAGGAAACAGCAGATGTTGGTGAGGATGAAAAGAAAGGGGAACACTATTACACCGTTGGTGGGAGTGCAAACTGGTGCAGCCACTCTGGAAAGCAGTATGGAGGTTCCTCAAAAAGTTAAAAATAGAACTACCCTATGACCCAGCAATTGCATCACTAGATATTTATCCAAAGAATACAAAAATACTGGTTCAAATGGACACATGCACCCCAATGTTTATAGTAGCACTATCAAAAATAGCCAAATTATGGAAGGAGCCTAAATATCCATCGACTGATGAATGGATAAAGAAGATGTGTGTGTGCGCGCACGCGCGCGCACACAGTGGAATATTACTCAGCCATCAAAAAGAATGAAATCTTGCCATTTGCAATGACAGGATGGAACTTGAGGGTATTATATGAAGCGAAATAAGTCCGTCAAAGAAAGACAAATATCATATGATTTCACTCTTATATAAAACTTAAGAAACAAAACAGATTAACATAGGGAAAGGGAAGGAAAAATGAAATAAGATAAAAACAGGGAGGGAGGCAAACCATACAAGACTCTTAACTATAGAGAACAAAGAAACCATCCAGAGGGTTGCTGGAGGAGTGTTGGTGGGGGATGGGCTAAATGGATGATGGCCATGAGGGAGGGCACATGTTGGCATGACCACTGGCTGTTATAGGTAAGTGATGAATCGCTAAATTCTACTCCTGAAACCAATACTACACTATATGTTAACTTGAATTTAAATAAAAACTTGGAAGAAAAAAGGTTACGTAAATAAAATACCAGACTGTTGAAAATTCTATTTTCACTGATTTGTTAAATGCCTTTTTGTACAGAAATTAATTGACCTCTGTCTATTCTCCATTTTCCTGACTGAGTAGAGTCCCATTTCTCTCATTCATTTTTAACATTCTTGAGATTTCCCACTATGTCTATGTATCTTATGTATAGATTGCTTTCTCCTGAAGTTTTATTTCTCCTTTGTCAGTGATTTCCAAGTCGGTACCATAGAGCTCTTTTCAATTCCAGTTTATCTAGTCAGACACCACAAATATTTTTTCAAAATTACTTTTGTGCAGGATCAGTTGTGGGGAATTGACCAGAGACTGAATATTCCTCTGTTTCTTTTACATATTGAGATGCATATATACTATATGAGTTTAAGAAGGATTTGTGAAAAGAAAGTGAGAAAAGGAGAAAGAGATGGAGGGAGGAGTGTGGGAGGAGAAGAAGAGGATGTAGAAGGAGGAGGGGGTGGAGGAGAAGGGGACAATGACGACAATGGGGCAGGAAGAGGGAAACAAGGAAGGAAGGACTGAAGGAAGGAATGAAGGAAAGCTAAAAAAAAAAATCAAAACCAAAACATACTGTCCTAGACCATGAGAGTGTTAATATTAAGGAGAAATTTGAACTTGGAATCAGGAAGCATTAGTTCTGAAGTCTTCACGAGATGACAGATGTGGTCATCTCAGACCATCTCAGACATTTTCAGTCAAAAAAATGGAATAAAGTGTTCCTAGTAGTGGATCCTGTCCCATGAAGTTTTGGTGACCTGTCTGACACTTTAGGAATACAGATAAGCTCTGAATATCTTAAAGATACACTAGATAAGCTTTTCCTCCTCGGGTGACTGGGCTTTCCCAAAGGAAAAGTCTGTGCAGGACTTAAAAGACTGTCCACCTTCTTGGAAGCCTTCCAAAGCCTTCTATAATGCAAATGTTGCTAACACAAGTCTTTCCCACACCCATATCTCTGGCACGCTTATAGAAATTCCAAAGAATGTTCATTTTTAAAATATAATCTTCCACCAAGGATAGCAGTGAGAGGCATCACCTAAAAGCATGAACCATGTTCAACCATGAACAATTTTTTGCTACCCTCCACCTGCCCAGGGACATCTAACAGTGTCTGAAGATTAGTATCTCATGGGTAGAGGCCAGAAATATCGCTGATAAATATCCTACTTGCACAGAATAGTCCGCCCAAACAAAGAATCATCCCAACACAAATATCGATAGTGCTAAGATTGAGAAACTCTTAAGAGCACAGAACTGTGAACCTCAATGCGTGAGTCACTGCTTGGAGTCCTTCACATAATTCTGTGTTCTCCCACATCTGAGCTTTGCATTAAACTTATAAAAGATTTCTGCTGAGGTCATCATTGTTTGTAGATGGAGCTATATGAGTCAGAATAAATAAGGATACATCTATTTTCCAGGGAGAAATTAGGAAATTAAGGTGAAAGTATGGAAGCAAAATGCCATTGGTCCCGATGGCCATGTTATTAGGTTTTGCACACTTTCTAACTTTAGTTAAAATGAATATTAAAACAGGCTTTTTGACATTCTTCTTTGACATGCCTTTTTAAAAATGTTTCTGGGTTTTACCTATGTGATTAAATTGATCGAGCTTTCCTAATTTCATTGATATGCAGTATCCCGTTGTATGAATACACTCCAGTCTATTTTTCTGTGCCACTGCTGTGCATATTTGAGTTGTTTCCAGTTTTCTACTGCTGAAGAAGTTCTGCTATAAACTTTCGTTTGTGTCTTCAAGCACACTTAAGAAGAAAAATTGGGTTATATTCAAGTTTATTAATAATGTCAGAAGATTTTTCCAAAAAAATGTACTTTACATGCCCACCAACAGATCAAGCATTCTAGTCATCCACACCTTCACCAGAATTTGATATTGTCTGACTTTTAATTTTTTTAATTTAAATAAACTGATTTTGGGTTTAATTATCATTGCTTTGACGACTAACTAGAGTGAGTTTCCCCCCCTGTAGTAACTAGCCACTCTTGATTGGTTCTTTTTTTGATTCCTATGTTTACTCTTATCCTCCTGGGTTTTCACGTTTCCATCTGGGATCTTTTTTCCTTTCCTGAAGAAAGATAGAGATACAAGCAGATACAAATAGAGACATATGTGCAGGCTTCCTGGAAATGATTTCTCTGATTCTCTTCTCCGTTTCTAAAGAATATTTACACTGCATATGGAATTCTGTGTTAGCAGTTATTAATTTCATCATTTTAAGTATTTATTCCATTTTCTTGTGGCTTCAGGCATTGAAATTGAAATGTCAGCTATCAGGATAAGTAGTCCTTCTCTGAAGATAGTAGGTCTTTTTCGTCTTTAGGCTTTAAAGATTTCTCTTCTTGTGTTTGGTTTTGAAGCTCAGTTATCAACCAAATACATACTTAGGATTATTGTATCTTGATCCAGGAAAAGGTAGGTTACTGGGCATAAACGGAGATACTTCATGATAAAGACTACATTTTCTGTTACTGACATAATGATTCCCGACTCTGTGTGATTGGTTTCTGCATGATATTCCTTTTTTCCACCCTTTTGCTCTTTGTGAATTTTGTTTTTATTTTTATTTAAACTTTGTTTCCTGCAGGCAAGACATGATTGAGTCTTGTTTTTCGGGTTTGTTTGTTTATTGTTTTGTTTTTCATTCAGTCTGATATTCTCCGCCCTAAATTTGGAGAGTCTAGACCATTTTCTGATAATGTGATTGTGGAAATGTTTGACGTGGAGGCTACCTTTTTCTATGTGTTTTCTATTTGCCTCATTTATTCTTCACTCCTTCCCTGCCTTCTTTCAAATTGAGTGGGGGTTTTTTTTAGTATTTAGTTTTATCTACTATGGTGGAATGAATAAAAGCCCTCCAAAGATGCCCGCACCCCATCCCCAGGACTCACTAATATGCCACATGACATAGTAGACATGACTTTGCGGATGCGAGTAAATGAAGGGAATTAAGATGGGGAGATGCTCCTGGATTATCCAAATGGGCCCCGTAGAGTCACAAGGTTTCTTATGAGAGAGAGGCAGGAGGATTAGAGCTGGTAGTCATAGATGTGATGCTTGAAGCAAGATGTTGGAGGGAGAAGAGGAAGGAGCCCCAAGCGAGGAATGCAGTCAGTCACCGGAAGCTGAAAACTCGAGGAAACAGATTCCCCCTCCCAGAACTTCTCAAAGGAACCGGTCCTGCCAGAACCTTGACTTTATCTCAGCAATACTCATTTTGGGCTTCTGACTCCCAGACCTAAAAAAGAATACATTTGTGTTACTCTAAACCACTAAGTCTGTAGTAACGTGTTACAGGGGCAATCTGAAATGAACACAGATGTGGGTGCCTGGAAGGGAGACGCGGCCATAACCCATACCTAAACATTTGGAAGTGTCTTTGGAATTGGATAACCCGCGAAGGTTGAAGGGATTTGGAGGCACATGATATAGAAGAAGCCTAGATTGACTTGAACAGAAGGTTAGTCGAAATATGGATGCTAAAGTCTGTCGGTGAGGTCTCAGAAGGACGTGAAAACTGCTATCATCTTAGAGAATACCTAACTCATTGTAGACTGCTGATAGAAGTAAATGTTAAAGCACTGCTCCTGAGGGCTCAGAAGGAAATGAGAAACATGTCCAGGGAAACTGGAAGAAAGAGGGTGCTTGTTATACATTTCAGAAACCTTAGCTGAATTGTGTCCTGTAGTTGTGTGGAAAGCCAACAACTATCAAGCAATGAATTTTGAAATTTAGCTGGATGATATTTCCAAACCTAATGTTGAAGGCGTAGACTGGTTTCTTCCTGCTGCCTATAGAAAAATGTGAGAGGAAAGCAAAAAAAAAAAAAAAAAAATTGAGGGGAGCACCTTTAAACAAGAAGAAGCCAGAACTTGGGGTGTCTGGGTGGTTCAGTCTGTTAAGCATCCAACTTCGGCTCAGGTCATCATCTCACGGTCTGTGGGTTAGAGCCCCGCATCGGGCTCTGGGCTGACAGCTCAGAGCCTGGAGCCTGCTTCAGATTCTGTGTCTCCCTCTCTCTCTCTCTCTGCCCCTCTCCTGTTTGCACTCTTTCTTTCAAAAATAAATAAACATTAAAAAAATTTTTTTAAAGAAGCCAGGACTTGATGATTTGGGAAATTCTCAGCCTTCCAGTTTATAAAAGATTCTAAATTAGGAGATTTGCTATAAAAAATGCATGCTCTGGTGAGAAAGCCAGGAGTGTGGCTGAATAACTTTTGCTGGTGCCTTGACTCTGCTTAAAAGGTCAGAATATTCGGTCACACAAAGGCATGAGATTTAAGAGATCAGGCATGTCTGATGGAGCCCTTCAGCCATCTCAGCAGAAGCTGAGAGTAGAGATGGGATTACCCAGGAAAGATCGGTGGGGGATCCTCTTATGTATTAAGAGTGAATTTCTGTGACACACACAGGAGACCCACAAGGGTTGGCGAATGTATGTCAGTGGACACCCTGCCAGCATACATTGAAAGAGACAGAAAGAAGACACAATGAAAACGAAAACTCAGACTCCCTAAGTTCTACAGGCAGGAAACAAGCTGATAAAACTACTCCATGTCTAACACACTGTACCTTTCATTCCGAAGTGAAGGATGGCTCCAAGAGTGGGGCTGTGGGCCTGGAGGGTAGATCCTCGGACTACGGAAGATAATTCCCAGGTCTTGAAATCTAATGGGGTATTCCCAGTCGGGTTTCAAAATTGCTTGTGACCAGTGAGTGACTCCCTTTCTCCCTTAATTTGCTCCCTTTTGGAATCAGAATGTCTGTAACTGTTATCCTATGCCTAGCCCAGGACTGTATTTAGGGGGCAGCCAACTCATTTTCTAGTGTCACAGGTCACAGGTGGATAGAAGCTTTGTGCTGGAATGGATGACACCCAAAGTCTTACCATCGCTAATCTAGACGATTTCGATGATGAGATTTGGGACTTTTGAGCTGATGAGACCCAGATGAGATTTAGGGCTTGAGTTAATACTGCAGTGGATTGAGAGTTTTAGGGACGTTGGATTAGATGGCTGTATTTTGCTTGTCGGGATGGACCGAATTTGGAGGAGGAACCATAGAGATCGTGGACTGTAGTAAGCTGAATAATATAATGTATTACAGCAGCAAGAATAGTAAATGAAGGCGCCTACCCTGTTGGATTATTGACTATAACTCTTTTAATGTTGGATTATTGACTATAACTCTTTTAATGTTTTAGTGGTGGTTGTCAAATTTATAATATGTGTCTTCCAAAAATATGTTGTTACTTCTCATCACACATCAGAACCTCAGGGGCCCCTGGGTGGCTCAGTCGATTAAGCATCCGACTCTTGGTTTCGGCTCAGGTCAGGATCTCACAGCTTTGTGCGTTCGAGCCCCACATCAGGTTCAGCACTGGCAGCATGGAGCCTGCTTGGGATTCTCTCTCTCCTTCTCTCTGCCCCTCCCCAACTCACACTCTGTCTCTCTCAAAATAAATAATAAATAAGCTTAAAAATTTTTTCTAATTTGTTTTTTTTAATTAAAAAATTTTTTTTGTAGTTTATTTATCCTGAGAGAGACAGAGACCGTGGGAATGGGGGACGGGCAGAGAGAGAGAGTCCCACACAAGCTCTGGGTGCTGCCAGCCACAGAGCCCAATGTGGGGCTCGAACTCATGAAGCCACGATCACGACCTGAGCCGAGACTGAGTCAGACACTTAACCGACTGGGCCACCCGGGCGCCCCTAAAACTTCATTTTCGATAAATAATTCTTGGCTGACAGTTTCTTTCAGTTGGTTTCAGCATTTTAAAGGAGCTGTTCTGGTGCTTTCTTGCTCATGAACTTCAGGTAGCAACACTGTAGTCATTTTCAGCTCGTTGCTCTGTGTGTATAACCTGGCCAGTTAGACATCTTCTCAATCACCTCAATCACCATCTTTACCCTCCTTTCCAAACTTTTAAACACCCACACTTCCTCCAATTTTGACCATTCCTTATGAATATGATAGAGCCATTGTGTATTTTAGTACTTGGGTGTGTATTATTTTTATTCCTCATGCCTCTAGTGTTGTTATTTGAAGAAGCCAGTATCTATCTAGACTTACCAGAATATATCGCTTCTCAGCCCTTTGGCTAAGATCGAGTGTGGACTTACCTGAATATTTCTCAGTTCGTTTGCTTTTTATTCCCTCTTGCATCACGGGTGCTGCATTTGGGATTATTTCCCTTCTGCTAGAAATAAATGGGAATTTTCTCTAGTGAGGTTTGTTTGTAGCAGACTCTCTCTCTCTCTCTCTCTCTCGTTTTCATGTGTTTTAAAAGTTTCAGTTTGCCCTTTTTCTTGGAATATATTCCCCAGTTTTCAGTTATTTATTCTCAGAACATCGCACATTATATTTACTTCCTTCTGTCTTTCTCTATTTCTTTCGAGAACTCAATTGCTGTTGCAATTGTCACTTCTCTAAAGCTAATCTATCATTTGTCCCTGCTTGCTTTTAACATCTTTTTTTTTCTTTGCCTTTGGTGTCCAGAATTTTACTTTGATGCATCTGGCTGTATTTTTAGTTTTTAATCTGGCCTAAGATTCAGTGGTATCTTTGTCCCAGTGCCCTGGTGAGAGAATCTGAGCCTGGAACGTGTATTAAGTAGTCATGCTTTAATTGCGAGACAACACCCCAGAATAGAAAGACGCCTGGGTGGCTCAGTCTGTTGTTCCCACCTCTTGATTTCGGCTTAGGTCATGATCTCAGGGTCATGGGATCCCACACTGCATCAGGCTCTGTGCTGATAGCATGGAGCCTGCTTGGGATTCTCTCTCTGCCCATCCCCCACTCGTGCATGGACATGTTCTCTCTCTCAAAATAGATAAATAATCATTATAAATAAATAAATAAATAAATAAATAAATAAATAAGGGAAAACATAGTGAAGCAGGGAAGGGTGGGAAGCAATACAAGATGATGGGTCACTATTCTAGAGATGAATTCATTTGATGTTGCAACATGAGACAGCCAGTCAGTCATACAGCAGGTGTGGCTGCTGAACTACTCAGGATATCTCCAGAACAGCTCTCCCCCCCAAAAAACAGAGCCTCAGAGAAGTCCATGGAGGGAAGTGGGGACAAAGCATAATTGTAAAGATTACTCCTGTTTCCTATATTGGATTGGTCAAAGTTTGCAAAATTCTCAACCATTATGACTTAAAATACTGCCTCTGTCTTACTTTTTTTTCCCTCTCTTCTCCTGGAATACCAATAAAAAGTTGTGTTATATCTCTCTTTCATAGTTCCCTCTTTTCCTCACTGCTGCATTCTGGATAATCTCCTTAACTCTGACTTCCTGTTCACTCTTTTTCTCTTTACTAAAATAATTTTCTATCAGATATTTTCATGAGGTTTTTTATATCAGTTACTATATTTTTCGTTCCTTGAAGTCCTGTTTGGTTCTTTGTAAGATCTGCTTGGACATTGTTCATACTCCTAATTTTTACTAATGCAGGTTGGAACTAATATAGCCAATCCCCTTTTGATTTTTTACTTACATTATGTATATTTAGTTTATATTATGGAATTATGGAATTCTCATATTCTGACATCTTTCTGCATATAACTTTTCTCTTCGTTTTATTGTTGCCTCTCACATATGGTGCCTTTGAGGGAGTTGGATAGAAGGAGGTCATAAGTTTTGCCTGAAAAGTCCATGTTTCTCTGAATTTATCTATAAATTCTTTGAGGCTTGAGATGAAGTTGTATGTTTCTGCAGAGCAGATTGCACTTTTCCAAGGAACCTGGGACACTATAAACCCAAGATCATTTGAGGCTTTTTGTTTTGGGTCTTTTTTTTTTTTTTTTTGGATCAACAAACTATCGTATACATCTATGTTGGAAACCTGTGGTGTGGGTGGTGCCTTGTAGTCATGAGTTATTATTTTTTTTAATGTTTGTTTTTGAGAGAGAGAGACAGAGTGTGAGCGGGGAAGGGGCAGAGAGAGAGAGAGGGAGACACAGAATCCGAAGCAGGCTCCAGGCTCTGAGCTGTTGGCGCAGAGCCTGACGCGGGGCTCAAACTCCCCAACCTCCTGATTGTGACCTGAGCCGAAGTCGGACGCTTAACCGACTGAGCCACCCAGGCGCCCCTTAAGAATCATGAATTCTTAAGATTTTTTTCCATCCTAGCCCACATTTCAAGACAGTGCTCTTCATTTCAGAACTAGTGGTGAAGAGAGTGTTAGGTTTATTTCTAGTTTAGTACATTGGGAGTAGACCCTTTGAGTGTTAACTTTAGGAGGATTCTTTTTAACTTTTCCCCACTGAAAGGGCCCTGAGTTTTGTCTCATGTCCCCCAACCTCCCAAACAACCATTAAAACTAAAATTTCAGTTTACCTGTGACCTCAAGTTATAAGCCATCTACAGTGTTTGTCTTTTGACTGGAGTGTTCTGTACTTTCTTGTCAAATGATTGAGATGCTTCAAGAAAAATTTTAAAATATTGCTTCAGCATGTTTTCAACAAGATAAGCAAGCACATCGGGCTCCTAGAATGCTTCATCCCAGGAATTGGAACCACATATCTATAACTGGAACTACACACACACACACACACACACACACACACACACACCTCACTATATATATTGCATATATATCACTACGTGTGTGTGTGTGTGTGTGTGTGTGCGCGTGCATGCAGGTGAGGGTATACCATTTCAAGTATAAGAATAAGGATATCTCTTAGATTCTGTAAGAGGAATTACTAGCCCAGTGTTTCTACCACTGAGGTCATCATGGTATTTAGAAAACATTTGTGTCTTTCCTAAGTCAGTATAGAACAATGAGGCTTGAAATGGGCAAGTTACTCTTTTAAAGGTGAAGAAAAAGAACATGTTGGAAAAAGCCAAGGTGGTAAAATGGAAAATCCCAGCGTGACCTCCAGACACGCTCATATCCACCCAACGAGAAACCATTGTTCACCTGCAAATTACATTTTCTCAACTTGCTTAATGATTCCCCATGAACAAACTACCACAACCTAATGTTGCAATGGCCCAGCTGACTCCCGCATTGCATCCGAGTGAGTCATTCCTGCATAATGCAGGTAAAGGGTTTGAAGTTAAAACGCCATGACCGACAACAGCTCAAAACGAGTTTAATTACTAGAATCTATTTACCCTAGAGATGCTCCCCCAATGTCTTTAAAGTAAATGAAGTTGCTTTTCCAACTCTGTATCTATACCCAGGAAAATTAACAGAGTATTTGAGATGGCGCTTTATAACCAATGCTTAGCAAAGAAGCCATTGTAAAACTATCCTAATATAACCTATTAACTCTTAGTAATCTCTCTGTCTTGTATTTCATGAAAATGTGAACCCCCCAAAGTAATCATGTGTAAAATACCATTTAAATAATTTTATTGTCGGTACTAATGTAACAAACCTAAAATCTACTGTACCTCAGTGGATAATGAAGTTCCCCCAGATTAATTGGGTTATTTTATTATAATGTACACACCTCAAAAAGAAATGTCATGGATGCAATAAAAATCATTGCACAGAAATAGGAATCAAATACTTCCCAGGAGATATTAATGTCAGCACAGGTGTGTGGAATGTACAAGCTCACTTCGCTTGCTAAATTTAAATCTTGGGGAAACTATCGCAAACCCTTCAGAATGTGCCCCACTTTCACTACAGACTTGGTGAATTTATAGCTAGCCAGTGGCATGACTGGAGGATGAATTCAGTCTAGTCATTGCTTAGAATGTTGACGGAAAACCTCCTTAAGTACATTTTTACGTGAAGCAAACAGAACGAGAGCACTAACTCTTATCCAGAAATCACTCTTGGAAAATCACTACTTTCATGAAAATTCATGGAACCAAAGAACATTGAAAGGACTCGGAAATGATCTAACCAACCTACTTGCTTCATTTTATAGATGAGAAGACAAAAGGGCAAAAAGGTTGAAGTTCTTGCCCAGAGTCGAGCAGTTAGTTATTAACAGTACTGAAATTAAAGTTCAAATTGTCTGACTATCTGGCACCTGTTATTAATTCTTTCATTTTCAGACATAGCAAAGGCACTAAGTCATGTGATTTCACATCCTCCTCAGTCACTCTTTGGAATGCTGTGTGTCCTTTCTACTTAAAATGTGGAGATGATGGTCCTGTTTTTTTAAATTCTAGTACCCAGTTGGCATTAGTGTTACGATTAGGGTCTCAGCCTTTTCTTTCATTTCATTTCCTTCTCTAGTGCCAATATCTATAAACAAAGACCCTCATTTATAAGATTTCAAAGCTGAAGAGTCCTCTGCTGCTAAATGATCAGGCTCCAGTCTACACATCCTTGAGAAAAGAAGCGGGGCTCTTTCTGCTTACAAACGTGAAATAAAGCACATCCGGAAATTTTCTTTATATTCATGTAAAAATGCTTGTGAAGTGTTTTCCCCTTCCTACCATGTCTATCCTGCCTCATCTGAAATCTGGCTCAAATGAGCAAATTCTTATATTCTTAGATTCAGCTTGTACTAAAGTTTCACTTGCCCTATCAGAACATAATACTCTATTGACTGATTTTACACTCTGTTTTTGCACACAGTGAACCACAAAATACTGAATTTCCTTGTGAATAATGATTAGAAAAATTAGCAAAATTTAAATGCACACTGACAATGACAGTAGTCATTTTCTTATAACCACAGCTGTGGTTAGCTTTCTTCTACCCAACTTCACTTCTTAAACATTATGTAAAGTCAATAAAGGTGTCTTTAAATATAACAATGTGTAATTTAATATGTAATTTGATATTGTGTGCCATCATTCAGAAACATGCTTAGCAAGGAAAGTTAAGTAAAACAATTTAGACCCAATGAATAAAACGTCAGGATAACTGGCATTAAAAAAAAAAAAAAACTAAACCATTACAATGATAGAAAGACCATGAAATTTTAAGGCAAAGACTATTATTTGGTCCTAGAATCTCAACTCTGGAAGCAATTGGTCAGGGGCTGAGATGAGTTTCCCAGGGCTGTCAAACCCAGCCAATGAATCTGTATTTCTAAATTTTTTACATTCTTTACTTTTAGAATTTTGATTTCATTTTGTATAGCTTTTTTATGTTTCTAGGAGAGCCTCCGTCTTTCCATTCATTGTGATCGTTTTTCTTTAATTCCTGTATGCTAACCCCATCATCTTGATGTTCTTGAGTCTATTTCTTTTGACTGATTTTTCTCTTGAATATGGATTGTGTTTTCCTGTTTCTCCACCTGTCTAATAATCTTAATTTCATGCTGGAAATTGCGCAGGATACTTTTTAGGAACTCTGAATTCTAGGGACTCTGTCAATTCCTCAGAAAAGTGTTAATTTTTGATCTTGCATGCAATTAAATCTCTGGCTGATCACTATGTACTTGTGGAAGAGTGGCTTTGACTTTGTCCTGATGGCTTTGTATGGTTTTGTTCATCTTCTAACAGGAGTCGCTTAGTCCTGAGACAGTCTTAATTCTTCAGACATGGCTCTTTTGGCATTTCAGTGCTTCGTGAGGTATTTACTAAGCCAGTCTAAGTCGGTAAGACTCAGATTCCGAGCTCAGTCTCCCCGTGGTGGGCAAAAGCTGAGATCTCTGCTCAGTTATTTCAGTCTTCCCAGCTGTTGTAGTTCATTCGTGTCCCTGCATTCTCTTCATGGATACACAGTGGCAGCCAAAGATTCGCTGAGGATTTTGATGCAGATTTTGGAGTGCCTGCCCCCTGTGTTTCTCTTCTATTTAAGATTTCCTCCCTTTATTTTCACACATGTATAGGTGTCTTGAACTCCACCCTCCAGACGTCTCAAATCAGTAAGATTGCACTTGCTGATTGAGTCCCACATGCTACAGCTTAAGGAATGGAGGGTGCCTTCAGGAAAAAAAGCTCTATACATATGTTCTCTCTCATGGCTTTACTCTTTTAAGAGTTGAATCCCCTCCAGTTTCTGCTTGCCTTGGGTCTCTTTCCAATACCTTGAAATCCATTTTTTTTAAGTTTATTTTATTTATTTTGAGAGAGAGAGAGCATGAGCAGGGGATGGGCAGAGAGAGGGAGAGAAAGAATCCCAAGCAGACTCTGTGCTGTCAGTGTGGAGCCTGACATGGGGCTCGATCCCCTGAACCACGAGATTATGACCTGAGTTAAAACCAGGACACTGACCCTTAACCGACTGAGCCACCCAGGTGCCCCTCCAATACCTTCACATGGTTGTGTTTCTTCTATTTATTTTTTTAAGAGTTTTAAATTTATACCTATACACTGGTTACTTCTTTGCAAGCATTTACACCCTTATCTTTTCTGGACTTCTCTTGAATAAGAAATAAACTTTAATGTGTTTTAATCCACTATCTTTGGGTCTCTGTTACTATGAAGCCAAACCTAATCTTAACAGACACAGCGACGATCAGAATACACTGCCTGAGAAATGGAATTATCAGTCTCAGGATGAACCTGAGACAGGAGGCAGAGCGGGTTCCACGGGAAGACAGCTGCTTCAAATGCCATTTGCCGAAACTGCAAAACACAACCAGCAGACAGAGAAAAAATGGCACAGTTTTGCCACCTTTGGTAGTAAAGGTTCTTTAAAGTATCCCATAAATTGAAAACAAACAAACAAACAAATCTAAGTAGGACACTAGGGAGAGCTTCCTTTTTTTACACGTTCAATGATCATAAATTCCAAATTTAAAAGACTTCCAACACATAAAATATGAGGTCCCAAAGCCATATGATCTAGTCTGACTGTCCATGCCACCCGGTCATCAGCTAGAAAAACATCCTCGCTATCCCTATACGCCATTCAGAATGCAAGGTGACTTTTTGGTTATATTGCCTTTTTGTCCTTTCAGATTGGATTTACTTTTGTTTTCACTTCCCATTAGTGGAATGACTACACACAGTGACTTGCTCTCAATTACACGTGCAGATATGCTGATAGATACTCACACATAGAACATCATTGCCTAGGATTCCCATCTAAGACCAGAAACAGAAGCCCGGACATAGAAAATGATCAAAAACCATTGGCTGATGCTACGTTTCTAGCACAAGGACAGAGCTTCTTGGAGGTCTCCCCTCTTACTTGCCTTCCTTTTCTGGCCAGACATCAGAAGATAGGGAAACAGGAGGCAACTTCGGTGAACTGGATGATGTTGTCATGGGTGGAAGCCACAGGTGGTGAGAGAGAAAACATGACACCCAGTTGCTTTCAGCTACTCAACTGCTTCTCTAATCCATTACTAAATAAAAACTAATTTGAGCTGATTATATGCAATCAAGTTTGTTTGTTTTCTGAATAGGTTCAGTCCCTGCTGGAGTTCGGGAAAGCTCTCTTTATCAAATTGAAATCTCTTCATGGAAGAATAATACTATTTATTGTTGTTGTTGTTACTGTCCCCAGGGAGTTGACAGATGCGGGACTGTATTTCCCATTACACAATATTTTCCCTATCTTAATCTCTCTTATATGTTATTGTTCTGTGGTCCCCTAACCTTCTGCCACCATTACCACTTTGTACTAAGGAAAGCCAGCAACAGGGTTCTGTACTGGGCAATGTTTATTGACATCTTGCTACCCACCCATAACACAGTCACCATGGAGCCAGAACATGTCTCTCTTTCTCTCTCTCCCCACACATACACTCCACCTGCCTATACTACCCCCCCAACACACACACACACACACACCATAACATCGGAGGGCTTTTTAAATCTTTTTATTTCTGTCCCTGGAATTGGAAAACAAAGTCCTTGGTTTATCAGGTTGTGTAAAATATTTCCCAAACCATCACAACGCGTACTTGTTATGTACTCGTTATCATCAGCTCCGTGGCTCTCCCTGTCCACACCTTCTGCAGCCTGACGGGTTAGCATCTCTGCGTGCTCTGTGCTGTAGATTCAGTTACGTCTGAATCATAAGCAGAGCCTGCAATAACCTGGCGAGGCACTCCTTCCATCCGTACGCCGGAGTTCTCTGCTCTCCCCACCCCTTGAGGCACCACCACCGTTCCCTGCTTCCCTGAAGAGCCTTTGACATCAGCTTCTGGTCTTGGAAAGATGACAATTTAGAGACTCGGGTTGCTGTCGCGAGAGCGCACAAGAACACCAGCTAGGAAAGCAACATTGCTTTCTGTGCAGGTTGTAAACGCCACTCTTCCCAATTCTCATGTTAGGTGTGCTGTAATCTAAGGAGCATGCTTGTCTCTGAAATGTAAATCTTCACTTAGACTTTCTAAGCAAGTTTTCAATCCTGGAGAATTAATGTCCTGCACATCTTCTGCAACTCACTGAGGAGGTGTGAACTTTATATATCGAGGCTATTGACTCCCCCTAACAGTAGGATATGATCTTTGAAACATTTATTTCCAAAAGAAAGCATCTCCTCAAATTGTTTCCTTCATACGAATGTCTGGATTGCTCCTTTGAAAAAAATGGAAGTCATCTGAGAGGGAGTTGGCTAGAGTCTGAAGAGGATGTTTTTTCCCTGTCACATGTGGACACCAGACTGGCTAACTTAGGGTCTTCAGAAATCTGTCAAGTCTGAGTAAGAAATATAAGAAAATATTAAAATGCCTCCACGGGGTTGAAGTGTCTGTCTGTGCAGGTTTAAAGGAATGTAAATTCTTTTAAAAAAAGTTTTTTGTTTTTTGTTTTTTTTTTATTTTGAGAGAGAGCAGGCAAAGAGAGAGGAAGGGAGACAGGAGAATCCTAAGCAGGCTCCATACCATCAGCACAGAGCCTGAGGCAGGACTTGAACTCGCAAACTGTGAGATCATGACCTGAGCTGAAATTAAGAGTCAGACCCTTAACCGACTGAGCCACCCAGGCACCCCAAGAATGTAAGTTCTTTTTAATTGCTTGGAAACTTTAAGGGAAAAAAAAAGACCTTCTTCTGGAACAATTCCTTTCTGGGATGGAATGGCTGGGTGGCTCAGTTGGTTAAGGGTCTGAATCTTGATTTCAGCTCAGGTCATGATCTCGGGGTTGTGGGATTGAGCCCCAAACTGGGCTCTGCACTGAGCAAGCAAGGAGCCTGTTTGGGATTCAATCTCCGCTCCTCTCTCTGGCCCTTCCCCTGCTGTGCTCATTCTCTCTCTCAAAATAAATAAGTATTTTTAAAAAAACCAAAAACTGCTTAGAATAAAAAAAAAAAACCACCCTCTCACCAGTTGACTGAGAACCAGTGATAATCATCACATTGCCTTTCTTCAAACATTAACCCCTTAACACCTCAAGGGCCTTTCAACCAGCTGAAGACAAAGCAATGGAAACCACACACTTGCTTTGTTGACTTGCAGGTGTGTGTCTAACGCATTCTTTCTCAGACTAGGGTATTTGGAACACCTATATTAGAATTCCCCAAGATCTTCCTTTTTTAGTGGATTACTGGGCTATTTTTCAGAGCTACTGAATCAGAATCTTTGAGTTAGGAGCTCTGAAATCTGTATTTTTAATAAGTAATCATATAGTTCTTACAAAACACCAAACTTGAAGAGGCAGGTCAAGAAATATGGCAAAAAGAGAGGCCTGCCAATATTAAGCATATATTAAATATATAACATTAAATATATTAAATTATATTTATTATTACATTATTATTAAATATATTAATATATATCAAGTATCAAACATATGTCAGATATATATATATATATATATATATATATATATATATATATATATATGAAATGGAAGCAAAATGAAATTTAGCTGGGACTTTCCAGATAAAAGCATATGTAATAAAAAATCAACTATATTATGTTTTGTTTTGTTTGTTTGTTTGTTTTAATATGAAATTTATTGTCAAATTGGTTTCCATACAACACCCAGTGCTCATCCCAACAGGTGCCCTCCTCAATACCCATCACCCACCCTTCCCTCCCTCCTACCCCCCATCAACCCTGTTTATTCTCAGTTTTTAAGAGTCTCTTATGGTTTGGCTCCCTCCCTGTCTAACTTTTTTTTTCCTTCCCCTCCCCCATGGTCTTCTGTTAAGTTTCTCAGGATCCACATAAGAGTGAAAACATATGGTATCTGTCTTTCTCTGTAGGACTTATTTCACTTAACATAACACTCTCCAGTTCCATCCACGTTGCTACCAAAGGCCAGATTTCATTCTTTCTCATCGCCAACTAGTATTCTATTGTGTATATAAGCCACAATTTCTTTTTCCATTCGTCAGTTGATGGACATTTAGGCTCTTTCCATCATTTGGCTATTGTTGAAAGTGCTACTATAAACATTGGGGTACAAGTGCCCCTGTGCATCAGCACTCCTGTATCCCTTGGGTAAATTCCTAGCAATGCTATTGCTGGGTCATAGGGTAGATCTATATTACATTTTTTCAGGTACCCAAGTTCTGTCTCTCTTCAGCATGCCTGTTAAATTAATATCGAAAATAAAAAAAAAATAAAATAAAACAAACGTGCAAATTGAAGCACAGTAGACCCTTGCATTCTCATGTTCAAAGTTAGTTATTAGTGATTGCTTTTTTTTTTCTTAAGACCACAGAAAGCAGAAGTGGGAATGAGCCTGGAAATATCAATATTCTTTGGGATTTTATACTTCTTTTCATCTTCAAAGTGCCTTACAAAATTCTCTAATTAGGCTCACACGCTCTGGCTCCTAGTTGTATCTCTAATCATAAGACAGCATACCTGCTCTTCGTTCCTTAGCTCTGATAAACGTGCCATTCTTAATAATTACTAAATTAAAGGGGAAAAAAGTGTTTGTAATAATTTCTACTTAATTAAAACAAATCTGGACATTTCCTTAAATGTAAGTCCAATTGCCTGGACCCTAATCTATATTAGCAAAGTTTGGTCATTATTTATTCAGCACACAGATAAGTTTTAATTGTAGAATTATCTAGAATTAAACGTAGTGGTTAAACAGTTGCATTTCTGACCAACCTAAAATATTACTCTAAAGGATTTCATTTTGTTTCCTTGAAAAATTTTTAGTTTTACATATCTTTACTGTTTTAAAAATCACTTTTTAGCTGGCTGTGCTTTTTAATAAACTTTTAGGTGTATGTGAGATAGGTTAGTCTTTAAATTGAGAACTAAACATGAAGATCAGGAAGTCTATATTTTATTTTCATTTCTGGCACTAACTAGTTATACGATTTCAGATAAGTCATTTATCATTTCTGGATGTTGGTTTCCTCCTCTGTAAATTAGAGATGGGTCTTCCAGCTCTGTGACCCTAAGAGTAACTGTATGCCTCTCAGCATGTCTAGCCACGCACGGGTGTTCAAGAAGCCTGTCTAGCATGTTCTGTTAACATCAGGTGCGTGTAGAGCTTGAGCATCAGAAGAAGCTACCTGGTCACCAGGCATTTTATCCCTCAGCTATAATATGGCCAATTAAATAGCAGTAGAACTAGCCAAAAATAGAAGCATCTGAACCTAAGTCTTTTAAGCGTGTCTTTGGCTTGAACCCACGTTGTATGGACAAAGACTATCGAGTCACCCAAATAATGTCTATGGAGTCACTGGAAAATGTTACCTTTACTTTTTTCCCTCCATCCCTAACCGAGGCCTTCTTCAGAATTCAAGTCCCTTTCTCTTGTTTCGCCTGCTGTGGAAAAGTATGAAAATAAATTGCCATTTGAAGCTTTATTAATTACTCACACCTTGAGTGAAGGTGATGTCATGTCCTTTTCCGAGAGCATGTGTTGGGTTGAGATGAGGAGGAAGGTGAAAGCTTTGGTCTGGGGAGAGCGTGGGTGTCGGGAAGGGACATGATCTCCATCAAACTGGAAGAAAGAATGAGAGAGTGAATGATGAGAATGGAGGATGCACACATGGTCGTCTCAGAAGCAGAAAGCCCTGCCTGCCCATGTGATGCAGCAAACCGTAGCGATGGCCTGGTCATGAGGACCTATTCTTGTAAACAGGATTCCCTGCATTTGCAACCTCCTGGGGGCATATTCCTTTCAGGTGTAGACTGTGAACCACAAATATAAAAAATAAAAGATATGGGCCACCTGGGTGGCTCAGTCAGTTGAGCGTCTGACTTTGGCTCAGGTCATGATCTCACCGTTTGTGGTTCGGGCCCTGCGTCGGGCTCTGTGCTGACAGCTCAGAGTCTGGAGCCTGCTTCCAATTCTGTGTCTCCCTCTCTCTCTGGCCCTCCCCTGCTCACACTCTGTCTCACTCTCTCTCTCAAAAATAAATAAACATTAAAAAAAATTTTTAAATAAAAGATAAAAAGAGACAGACAGACAGACAAAGACAAGAAAGAAAAGCAAAATTGAGTTCAACAAGTCAAAGGTCCCCATGAGTTCCATGACTACGTGAGTCCATGCATGTGTGCTGGTGGCCCAGGACCAGGAAGGGTTAACAGAAGTAAAACGGTCTCGCTTCAAAGTGGGTGGAAAGGCAAAGAACATAAGGATCACATCTGCCTCTTAATAAACATTTAATGTGATATCTGGATAGATAATTGTGTTTTCTGTGGATGCTGTGAATTCTCCCTTTGATAGGATCTATTTCCTTGGGTACCTTGGTTTAGAGATGATCCAAAGAAATACTGGTAATAACCTCAGAAGCAAAAAAGGAATCCAAAATATTCTGATTTGATAGTTTACTCCTAGTGGACTCTTTTTTAATGTTTATTTATTTTATAAGAGAGAGACAGAGACAGCATGAGCGGGGTAGGGGCAGAGAGAGAGGAAGACACAGAATCTGAAGCGGACTCCAGGCTCTGAGCTGTCAGCACAGAGCCTGATGCAGGACTCGAACCCACAAACTACGAGATCACGACTTGAGGAGCTGAAGTTGGATGCTTAACCGAATCAGCCACCTGGTCGCCCTGTCACAGTGGACTCTTGAGAAGGAACACCACTGTGATGGATTCACATTTTAACTAAATAAAGCATGTGCCTTTTCTCTCAGCACAATGTTCTGTTAGGAATTGGTACCATTGCTTTGGTCAGACACCCCTCCACGGCAGTTTGACAATCATGAAACCCAGTCTGTAAGCAATGAGGACTTTAGGGTAAGCATATTCTTTTTTTTTTCAATATATGAAATTTATTGTCAAATTGGTTTCCATATAACACCCAGTGCTCATCCCAAAAGGTGCCCTCCTCAATACCCATCACCCACCTCTCCTCCCTCCCACCCCCCATCAATAGGGTAAGCATGTTCAACAAAGAAAGACCCAGCATGCCCACTCTAATTTGAATTTAAGATAAAGAACAAATATATTTTTTAGTATCACTATATCTCATGCACTGTTTGAGCCATACTTCCACTTGGTTTCTCTGAAATTCAGGTTTCGCAGAGCATCTTGAATTTAATATGGCGACTTTAGGTGGTTTTCAGCAGAACTATTTCAGCCTAATCTTGATGGTTTGAACTGAAATATGGAGACACACTTTGTTCCTTTTTCACATTATCCTGTTATCAAAAAGAACAGGAGACCGACTCATTCCCGCAGGTTTGCAATTAAAATACCGAGTGTGTGACCATGTGCGGCCATAGCCTTTGGCCCAATTTTATCATTTTAAATAACCATTTCTAAACAAGGGGAGAGTGCTTGCAAATTACGGAAGACTTGCATAATCCGCATAACGTCAGGATTGAATCCAGATTAAATAAGTGAGAGTCAACGATTCACTGGTGCTTTGTTAGTCACTACATGAGTGTAATTGTGTAATACGTCTCTGTATTTTTCACTCCTGCCTGTCTTTAGGAGACACAATGCATTGTTTTCCCTGTGTGACATGCTCTCTGCTCCAACACGGTTTCAGACCCAGTCACAGCCCCGGCTGGTCTCACAGGCCCTGAGAACCCCACCTGGAACCCTGAAAGTGGCCAGGTACTCGTCGCCTGAATGACAGTTGACCCTTGAACAACGCAGTTTTGAAAAACCTTGTTCGTGCACAGGTTTTTTTTTTCCACAGTAGAGTTCTATAAATTTATTTTGTCTCCCTTATGATCTTCTTAATAATATCTTTTCTTTTATATACTGTATGAGGCATATATACATAAAACATACAGAATACATTTCACTCAACTGTTTATGTGATCAGCAAGGCTTCCGGTCAACAGTAGGCTATCAGTAGTTAAGTTCTGGGGGAGTCCAAAGTTACAGGTGGATTTTCAACTGCACAGGGCTTGGTGCACCTAAAAGGTCAACTACACACTCTGTGCAACATCAGTAGGGCCTTTTGGCAGATGAGATTGACTCATTCAGTTCCACTCAAGCATCTTTGGTTTCCTACCTTCTAAGCACAATGTACGAGTAAGGAAAGAAAATAGTCAAATAGGAAATAAAAAAGCATAAATCTTTCTGAAGGAGTCTTCACTAGTCTTCTACAGCCCCTGATTCTCATATGCCCCATCAGTCTCAGTAGATAACTCCCTTTCAGCATCAGAGAGAAGAGGCGATGCCTCTTCAGATCCTAAGCCCAGGGAAAGGGCTGATTCTGTTGAGGCAAGTCCTGTCCTTCCATACCTGCCCTTGTTCTGTCTTCCTCCTCTCTCTTCGGATCTCTACTCTTTTGTTTATCCCCACGCTGTTTTCATCTTCAACCTCCCTCTCTTCTGTCTACTGCACCACCACTGGTATGCATTCTCAAGTGTCTCCTCTATCAGAAAAATGGAAATAAAAATCTTGCCCTTGGACCCTGTTGTTTCCAGCTGTCTCTCTCTTTCCCTTCCTTTAAAAGGGGTCTTCAAACACATCTTCAGTCCCGCACGCTCCTTAGCCTCTATAAACACCGACTTCTGCCCCTGCTTCTCTCCCAGAATTTCCCAATAATCACCCAGTTGTCCAATCTAGCAGACTTTTTTGTTTCATTCCTTATTTAATAAGACCTTTCTGCAACCTTGGACACTCACTTTTTGGGGTTCATGACACTGCTTTCTCCTTAACTTTATCCCACATCTCTTGCTGTTTCTCCTCGGGTTCTTTTGTTGGCTTACCTTCCACAAAGCTTGCCTTAAATTTGTGTCATTTCCAAGTGTTTCCTTCTGAACTCCCATCTCATAGTAATGAGCACCTTATCCCTGCGTGATTTCAATTCTTCCCATTGCGTCAACCACCATGTGTGTTTTAGAGCAGAAACTGTGAACTCAAGCTGAGTCAAAAGCCAAGCTCTGCTCCTCCTCCGTGGGGCTGTAGAAGGGAAATCACCAACTGTTCCTCCCCACACCAAAAACTATTGTCAGTACCCTGCAGCCGCAAACCACTGGGGATAACACTACCATTCATTACAACAACCACACAGACTACTGGGAACAGCAAGGTGTCTGAATAAGAGGATGCTAGGAAGAACCTAATACAGGATCTGGGTATCAGTTGGGTGATTGTGGGCGGGTCTAAGGAAGAGGGCAAATGGTCTAGACAGGGTGTTGTGGACAATAACCAAGCAAACAAATAAATGTAAAAAGCCAAATGTGCAAGCTGCCAAAAGTGTCGGTCTTTCAGATACACGCTACAAGGTGCAGTCGCTTCTCTGAAGTTTGTCTGACTTCATCCGCACAACCCAGTCCAGAAATGAGCTTGCCAATCTACCACAGTCATTTCTCCATCAAGAGTTCCAGTATCTCTCTGTTGAGTCTTTCCTGGAGTATCTTACTCCTCTGGCTTCCTTGTTTCCCCATAAAATGAAAAATCACAACAATTCAGTGAAGCCATATTCAATGGAAACAAACTTCAGAAAGGGTCTGCAATATTAATTAGAATGTAACTTAAAATGTCCCCAGTACCCACGCTATGCTCTATTCAGATAACATGGCTGCCGATGAGGTTAAGATGCCTCTGCCTTATATTTTTGGATCAATCATAAAATTTGGGTCAGTGATAAATCAAGTATGGGATCAGGTATCTAATTTGAATGTCATTGTAAATATATATTTCTTAATTGAAGAATTAATACTCCGCAGAATTTAAATGTTTGCTCCTTGGTGACTGTTGAATCCAAACCCTCTTTCCACAATTGAAAATATAGGATCTTAAAAACAGTCCATTTCTTTTCTTTTTTAATTCAAGTTAGCACATAGTGAAAAAGAGTCTGTTTCCATAACAGTCTCTTTGTAATATTTATTGGGTCTAAAATCATAAATGGTTAGTCCAATCTAGTAAAGATGATTTCACTGACAGTCTCAATCATTTGCTTATCAAACATTCAGTTATAATAGAAGTAATATTTATTTGCCCGTTTGCTAGATGCTACGTGCTATGTTAAGCATTTTACATAAATTATCACATTTAATCCCAACAGTAATCCCATGACGAGGGTAACATTATTCTTCAGGTTTTATATAGATGAGGAAACTTGATTTAGCAAATTTAAGGAACTTGTCCAAGGTCACACAGCTTGTAATTCACACTTGCTTTCCTTAGTCCAGAGTCTGAGCTATGGAAGGGAAAATTCTATCACCACGAGAACCTGTAATTCCTGAGGCCACATGGACATGAGTATCTTTAAGTAGCTCTGAATTATTTCCTTAGGCGTTTCCCTCACATTCTCCATTCATTTCATCACACGTTTTTGGTGATCTGTTTCCTGAAAGACCCTGTACCAAGTGACTCCGACTAGGAACCACCCAGAGAAGTGAAATTGGGGAGCAGTTCTCAGAGTCTTAGCTCATGGCTCGAAGCTAAAGCAGGAAGACTTCTGTGGTGTATCCTCCTTCTGGGTCAGGTGTCCCAGTAACAGGGGGAAATAATCGAAGGCAGCGTTGCACCCTACACTCTGTGTGCACGTAACCCTTAGACATCTCGGCTAACTGCCATTTGACGTTACTACAAAGAGAGAAGGGCAGAAGGAGCTTGTAGCCAGAGCTGAACGCAGTGGCCAAATATTTCAAAGAGAACTTCTCTGCTTCACAAAATAACCATCACGCTTAGTTATTTTTTGGAAGAGTGGGTCCATCAGTATATTTTTTCCCTTCGGGCACTAGGAAAATTGGCCCTGGATTTTGCTTCCTGTTGTAATAAGGATCCAGGCTTTGTGCTCCTGGACAGTTTTTTGTTTTTTGTTTGTTGCTTTTTTTCGTTTTTTCAAAATGGTTTCCAGACTCCATTTTCCATTTAGTACACTCTGTCCTGTTTTCCATACGCTTTCATGTTGAACAATGTTACAAACCTTTCTTTAGTCCCACATAATTGCTAAATAAATGGCCAACCGTGAATATCAGCAGCAGACTGTATTTACTTCCTTCCAAGCTGTTTTTCTTGCATTTTTTAAAAATGGTGAAATTCAGAATAGGATCATGTTCTGTTACAGACAAGCTCCTAGATTACATCCAGATAGAGTATCCATCATTCCCAATTAAATAATTTTATTTCTGAGTACAAGAGAGGAATGGGAAAAACCACTTACCGAGCACTCAGTGTTGACGATGAGTACCATTGATTGTCTCCCTGCCCTGTGCCAGAAATTAAGATAGAGACTTTGCTTATCTCGTAACTCCTTACAACATCTCCATAAAGTGAATATTGTTCCCATTTCACAGATGATAAACTAAAGCCCAGAGATGCTACACAGAGTGAATGACAAATGTTATTCACTAATAAAAACTCAGATTACATCCCAATATTACTTTAACAAACTTAATTGGTACTGTAAATCTGAGACATCCCCATTGTTTCCAAGTCCTAATTAAAAAAAAAAAAAGGCATCTAAAATTGGCCACATACAGCACTAGTCATAGAATGTAAACTTAATCATTAATTTAACCATACACATCGTTTAGTTTTGCTACATAGTTATTGCTCTAAAAAGAATCACAGATGCCCCAGGGGGAAAAAGAAAAGCCCCTCTTGCCACTTGTCATTTCTGCTGCCAGGTTGCCAGACGGAAGTGTCTGTTAAAACTCTGACTTCGGGGGCACCTGAGTGGCTCCATCAGTTAAGCGTCCCACTCTTGGTTTCGGTTCAGGTCACAGTCTCACAGTTTGTGAGATCAAGCCCTGCATCAGGCTCTGCGCTGACAGCGAGGGCCCTGCTTGGGATTTTTCTCTCTCCCCCTCTCTTTCTGCCCCTCCCCGGCTCATGCTCTCTAAATAAATAAATAAACAAACAAACTCTAAAAATAAACAAACAAAAACCTCTGACTTTATGGGGTGCCTGGGTCGCTCAGTCATTTAAGCATCTGACTCTTGATTTCAGCTCAGGTCATGATTTCATGGTTCATGAGTTCGAACCCTGCATCAGGATCCTTGCTAACCGTGCAGAGCCTGCTTGGGATTCTCGATCACCGTCTCTCTCTTCCCCTTCCCAGCGCCCCCCTCCCCCAATAAATAATTTAAAAAAAAAAAAAAAAACCTCTGACTTTGGGGTGAATTTTTACCCCTTGACTCCTATGTACCACTTCTCCTCAGTGAGACACTGCAAAGGGCAGATGCAAAAATTACCTTTAATTTGGAGCCACTGACAGGCAAGTTACAGGGATAGATGAGGATATCATAGGAAACAGAATCCATATCAGTCATTCGGAAATAAAATTAGATGTGTGAGCAATATGTCATTTTCCCCCTGAGTTTACCTCTTTTTAACCTCATTCTCCCTTCTTTGACTGGCTTCTTAAGTTCCCCTGCTTCCCTCAAAATCCACCCAGAATTCCCCTTCTCAGTTCTCTTGGCAATGAAGAAGAAAGAATTTTCCTGCCCAGGTTCCTTAGGACTTTGCCTCAAGTGAAGAATGGAAAAGAGACTTGCCTTTTGCAGGCGCCCAGTGCCTAAGGAATAATGTTCTCTGGAGATCCTTTCAGAAGCGTTTGTTAGTTCTTCCGTTAACTAGCAGTTACTAGTACTCTCTGCCTGCTCCTGGCCTTAGTTCATTCAGTTAGTAAAACCGTTTGCTGATTCATTTTCTTCTCTTTTTTAGTTACTTCACGTTTCTGCCACAGGTGCCGAATTAAACCCGTCCTAAACCTGAATTAAATATGTCTTATTCCACCCACCATACCTTCCTACAAGCCATGCTATGCCCACAGCCAACTGATATTTAACACACACACACACACACACACACATACACACACACACTTCTATTGAATATCCAGGAGGTAATAGCTACAGCTGTTAACTATAAAGGAAAATTCATGGTACACATGAAGTTATTTACTTGTGTTACTTTAGAGCATTTTCTGACAGAGAATATGAGAATTCTTTCATATACTACCATGCTTCAAGAATAGATATTCATCTCCAGGAAAATGGCTCTCTTGAGTTATTTATTTGAGAATAATAATAATAGAATCCTGGAAACTTCTAGAAGCTGGAAAATGACTTGCAGTAGCAGCAGGGACCTGCCCAAGTTGTTCTCTTTTCCTCCTTTCAAACCTTTACATATGTGTTCATTTAGTCCTGCTAAGTGAATTTTTTATTTAAAATGAAATGCTCTAGGGCGCCTGGGTGGCTCAATCGGTTGAGCGTCTGACTTCGACTCAGGTCGTGATCTCACGGTTTGTGAGTCCAAGCCCCACGTCATGCTCTGTGCTGACAGCTCAGAGCCTGGAGCCTGCTTCAGATTCTGGGTCTCCCTCTCTCTGCCCCTCCCCACTCATGCTCTGTCGCTCTCTCTCTCTCTCTCTCTCTCTCTCTCAAAAATAAATAAACATTACAATTTTTAAAAATTTTAAAAAATGTCCTCTAATGATAATGCATAACCAAATGATTAAAATAAGGAGGTCTTCCTTCTTCCCTTCCTTCTTTCTTTCCTTCCTTCCTTCCTTCCTTCATTCCTACTTCATTTCTTTCTATTACTGAAAACTCATGATAGAAAGACATTTTAAAATTTACCAGCAGAATTGAATTGGTCATTCTAATCATCCACTCAATACCTGTGAATTCATAAAAAAATGGTCATACACATTAACTGTATTCATTTGGGTAGCAATAAAAAAAGCAATTCTAGGATATTTCAAAGCTGTATCTATCAATTCCATTTACAATAAATAGAGATTTCCTTCTTCATGTTGCCTTCTTGATAAGTCAGTAAAAACTGCCCCATAATCAACTGAATGGATCGTAATGATACTTAAATTTAAGAAATTTGCTATCATTCATTTCGTTTTTTTTTTTTTTTCTGAAATGCTGTATTCTCTGAAGAATGAAGATAGGCAATTCATCTTTACCACTGAGGTTGTCGGAATGTGTATTTTTGGAATATAAAGACATACTTTTCATGCTATGATAAAACACACATACTCTGGGGTTGTTCCAAAGCCAAAACAGTGCTGCCAACAGATAGTAAAATTCTCTGGGGATTCATCTGTGAGAAACTGAGGTCAAACTTTGAACTTGGTGTTGCGGACAAGTGACAACGAAAATGTAACTCATTACACATTGTCAAGTGTGGAGCTAGAACCTTAGAAGCATATCTAGAAATGTCAACTACATATGTGGGAAATGAAATGCATGTATAGCAATTTGTAGAAATAGAAAATTATCTCTGATTATTCTTATTTAAAGCAGATTGTTCTGAAACTGTAATTGACTTTATGATTTTGCACATCTGAGCTTTATTTTCCTGCTTACCATTTAAGTAAACAATACATGTATCTTTTTAAACTACCAATTAGCATCTCAGTACATGAACAAATATCCCTCCTTTGACCAATCAAATATAGACATAAATCTTTGACACGATTTGACTGAAAGCACGTTACATAGAAAGGTCTTGAAACACCCACACATGTGTAGGAAATAGAAGTAGTATGGGTTTGGAGAGATCAGTTTAACTATTTTCCAATAGGATGCAAACGAACCTTTTCGTCCCTTTTGTAAGAGCGTCAAGAGGCTATTTTTCACCTCGTTGGTTTCCTCAATAATGTAAGCTTCTTGTAAGTTGCCTGTGAAACAATCAAATGGAGGTTGTAATCTCGGTGTCCACTCCCAAGCTGGTTTACAATGATACTCACTTGCCCTTAAAACGGGGACTTGTTTTTTTCATCTCACCATGTGTGCAGTTAGTTACTTTCAAGAAATTATAAAAAACTTAATTCATAACAGTAAAACACAAAAATTAAACAGCAAAACAAAAACGCCAATACAATCAAGAAATTAAAAAAAAAACCTTATCTTTTATTTTTAAGAATTATTCTTAAAGAGTTTTAAAATTTGAAAGCCATTGAAACAGGGCCCCGGTCGGATCCAATATATTATTTTCCAAAAAGGTGTTTAATGGGCCTCTACAGGGACATTTCCTAAATCCTAAACATAGCAATAATAGAGACGACTCTCATTAATAGATAATGACTAATGCTTTAAGCCACGCAAACTATTTCTGGGGTTCCCCACAACCCTGTGAGGTGATACGATTTATCTCCATTTTCTAGTTGAAGGAAGCAAGACCTACTGAATTTAAATGTCTGGCTCAAAATCATACAACTAGAAAAGGGCAGAGCAGTGGTCTGAAGTCTGCTCAGCACAGCTCCAATAGTCTTAACACATTCCATGTTGCTTCCGGTGGCCCTGAGGCAGAGTGTTCCTGGTCGTCACAGATCAATAATGATTATCTGCAATGAACAAGCTGGAAAAAGGGAAAACATATTGCTGGCTTGCAAATTTGGTTGCCACCATTTAATGTCTTTCATTTCCCTATTCCAAAGACTGTATTATTTCCTAACAAAACTGAAAAAAAAAAGGAATATATCTTGTGAGTGTATCACGCGTTTGGTTAATAAAATGCCTAACTAGAGTTGATGAATTTATCCCTCTAGGCATGTCAACATTCTATATTTGAAAAGTATAAAATGTACAACGGGGCCATTTTTTGCCATCTTTTAAAATAATCAAAACTTGCCTCACGACTTGGAATTTAAAACTCATTTTCAATCATTGGTTGACAGAGTCTTTATGTCAATTAGATACAGATGCCTAACCTCTGACTCCGTTGGAATTTATTTTACATCACAAGTTCCACCTCTCTCAAAAGAATACTCTCTTAAATTCCTTTTGCTACAAGAGATGAGACACACTGCTAAAGAAAATGAAAATAAAGGTACGTCCTTTCCAGTAAAGGACAATGAGCGTCTTTCCACAAATAACCAAAGAGGAGGTCAGACACTAAATTCCTGCCGTGGCCACCCTCTTGGTAATCCTCCAAAATTTGTAGGGTAGGCGTAGATCCTTGCTAAGGCTAGGTCCCGCTCAATAAACATTAAAGACTCGCTCCTGATTTTTCCCTCTCCCCAACACAGTCAAGTACACATCCGAGTATTACATTTTGTCCTGAGACTCATGTGGACATAAACTATAAGGAAGAGAGTATGGGGAAATTTTGAGCCAGGTTCTGTATCCCTGGCAGAAGCAATACATAATTATTGAGTGGATGCTCTGAAAAGCTGTTCAAGCTCACGCTTTGGTAATAGAATGGAAGTGATGATCACTATACCTGGTAACAGTAAGAAAGAAAACGAAGATTCATAGTTATTTCTGGTCCCTGTTGTCTTCTTTGGTGAGTAAACAGTGTTTAGTCAGGTGCCAAATTCAAGCTATCCACGTATTTTAGTTGGCTAAGCTAATTTCAAAAAAATTTGAATAAGCCACCAATATTTTTAAAAAAGAACATCTTACACAAAAATATCTGTATCCTAGTTCTTTTGAAAAATCAAACCTCTATATCCTGTCACCAGAAATTCTCCCTGGAGCAAAGTGAGACTCATTCATTTCTACAAATGCTTAAATGTGCACAGCATTCTTATAAGAGATGAGTAAAACACTTAAGAAAGGCCAAAGATAAGATCATTTTCTCATTTCCTGTTTTGTGCTTTTTTTTTTTTTTGGCTTGTTTGTTTTTCTTTCTAAGTTGCGACTGGAGGAGGACAGGTAGGGAAAGCTGAAAAGGAGGCAGGAGACGAGTTACCAGCAAGGTCAGTTCGATTGTTCTCTCATTAATAAGAACATCTTTTGAAGCAGTTACGCACATTGCGTTTTATGCGTCTGCCTAGTGATACTCCAGGGTACCCATTCGATAGAAAGTTCCTTACCTTCTACAGAGTCTCACTTGGTGACAATGCAAGCGTATTTCCAAACTAGAAAATAATCTTTCAGTACATCCACCAATATGTGTTGCCATATAAGTGCTCAAAACGGACAGCAACAGCAAAATTAATGCAGAAAGGGACAAAGAAGTGTTTTGGGTTATACAGCAGACTGTGTATGTACCTACGTCAAACTGCTTTCGCTGGTTAACGGTGCTTTAGCTTTTAGGAAATGGGTGTCATTGTTTAAATGTCCTGTAATAAATCATCTCTGTGAAATCAGACTAGGATTGCAGTTAAAGCACAACTTTCAAGTTTGTTAGATGATGGTAATTGTACCCATGCCAAAATCCCATGGTACTCTGGGGGAAGAGACTATGTGTTAAGGTAGATTAAAATCACTATACATTGATTACTGATTTTGAAGTGATAATAAGTGTCAAAAACTGAGTCATTAAAAATGGATCTTTATGACCAGGCAAATATGTCTGTAGGTACCTGTCTCAGAGTCGCAGGTTCAAGTTCCCCTTAACCTTTAACCGAGTGGTTTTTTACCTGTGGTTCATGGATCCCCTGGACGTTCACAGAAGAGCTTTATGAGGTCAGACCACGAAGCCCTAAAATGGAAAACAAAACTTGGTGTGTATGAGCTTTTGATGTTTTGGGGTGTGTGTGTGTGTGTGTGTGTGTGTGTGTGTGTTAGGAAGAGGACCTATAATTTTAATCCATTGCACAAACCCCATTATAATTCACTAATAAACATTGAGAGGAAAATAACAACTATAATTTGGGTCATTTGTTTAATAAGGTTAACCAACGAGTCAGTTGTAACTTGGATCATTATTCACTTATGTCAATGGGCGAAATGACAGCCAACGTTTAATCAGGCAGCTACGAGAGCGCGCGCTGTCCCATCGGCAGCTTGGCATTCATGGCTCAGCTGCCTACAAAAGGAGTTGAGTTTAGAGCCGTGATGTCAGGTGACCCTTGCATTTAATAACTGTGACAGCGGACAGAAGGACTCTGTTTGCTCTTTCTGCCAACAGTTTGAGGGGCATCAGAATGGAAAGGGTGTCAGGTGGAAGGCTATTGACGAGAAAGCAGGAGGGAGTTCTTGTGGAGACATTTCACACATTGTGAATGCTTTGTGAGACTTGATTTAACAGAATACATTTCTGCAACACTAAATGCATTTTGTACAGCAGCAAGCTTTCCTTAACAAATCCGTATGTTTCAAAAAAAAAAACAGATGAATTGTATACCATGCTTCAGGGAAGAAAACTTTAATGATCCAGAGCAAACAATAACTTTTCCCTTTACCCTCTAAAAGTACATTTTGTGAATTCTGTACTATCTAACGTTAGATTGATCGCATATCCTGTGATGTTCTTTTTCCTCTAGAGGCAAGGAATGGAAAGAGGGGGAAAAAAACCACATTCACTTTGAGGCTTTTCCTTCAAATTGTCAGTTGATAAACATAATTTCTCTGTATTTTTGCTTCACTGATCGGAAAGGCTGTTCGTTAATGGCCTTTTATTACAAACTTCCTTTAGTACGCAGCCCAGCAATTAGGCATGGGCACGCTCCGTGACCCCTCGTTGCCTCGCCACCGGCTTTGATCAGAACTTTGCTCAGTGACACACATCTAATAACCAGGAGGGGCATGAACTGAACCATCAACACCTTGATTTATTCCTCAACTCACATCCTTGGCCAAATAGGGGTGTAATTCGCTGCTATGCCAATTGCCAGTATCACCTTGTGTTCGGGCTGAGGCAAAAACAAAACAAAACAAAATGGAAAAACAAAACAGGCATGCCTCGCTACAAACATAAGCATGAGGACAGCTCAGCAGGAATTGCAGCCTCCGTGACCACCTGGTGCGGTCGCTTAGAAGCAAAGAAATGTTGCCATCAGTTTTGTCGCTTTGCTTTGCCTTCAGTGAAGTTTCTTTCTCTCTCTCTCTCTCTCTCTTTTTTTTTTTTTTTAAATTTAGTACAATAGAACCAAAAAGAGAAAGGACTTTTGGGAAGAGTGCCGTAACTGACAAGCAGGATTCTTCTCCGGTAACATTCCAAGCTGTATAGTCCAAAATCATGAACATTCGATTCGGCATGTTCTTAACACGGGAAAGAGTTGAGAAATGATCACCAAACTTTTTTTTTTTTTTTAATCTTCACTAATGGATAGGAGAAAACAAAATGGCCGTGACTTACAGCACCTGCCCCAACACTGCAACCCCAAGAGTAGCATAAAACAAACCAACTAAAATTCCCATAACCGAAAGTTCTGCATCAGTGGTCCCAAACTGTAAGGTTTCACGAATCACCTGGGGATCTTGTTACCATGCAGATTCCAGTTTGAAAGGGCTAAGGTGGGGCCAGAGTTTCAGCATTTCTAACAGGGACTCCCTGCCTCAATCCCCCCCCACTCTCCCCCCACCCTACTTCCACCCTACCTCCACCCTACCCCACACCCCACACCCACACACACCTCCCCCACCCCACCCTTCCCCACCCACCCCGGCCCCCAGGTGAGGCCAATGCTTCTGGTCCTTGAACCACTCACTCTTTGACTGGCAAAGTGCTAAGTAACTCAGAGAGTAACCATTTTTTAGCCTGATTAATCCTCAATGTAGTCTGTGTGTCACTTCATTTTGCATTTAAAGATATTCTGGACTCCTGCCCACCGGATTAGAAGCATAATAAAGCATTTAGAATGAGCTCTGAAGAAGGTTATCAAATACTCTTCCTTAGAGACATTTAGTAAGATTCCATGATAATTTATAAAGATGTGTTTTTGTTATTATTGTAGAAAATGTGGAAGATACAAAAACGGTAACCAGGTCAACAAAAATCACCCATAATCTCATTTTCCAGAGATGGAGTCTTAACATAATGATGTATATTTCTCATTAGAATCAAAGGTACGTACACATTTGAGACCTAATTCTTTTGTTTGATTCTTTAATAAAGTTTAAATTTTATTAAACATTATTGCTGTTTTATTCATTTTTCTCCTGAAAAATGAGATTTAGTATTCTGGTCATTTGGGGGTACTATAATTTATGAAATGATTTCCTTTCATACAACATGTATGTTGCTTCTGAAATTTCCTTATTTAAAATATCACAGAAACATAGTAATGACATTTTTAAAATATCTGTCACTGTAACAACTTGTTACAATTTTGTGTGTTATGTGTATTATGTATTGTAGTCTTACAATAAAGTAAGCTAGGGAAAAGGTTATTAAGAAAATTATAAAGAAGAGAAAATACATTTACGATACTGTACTGTGTTTACTTTAAAAATCTCAGTATAGGGGCTCCTGGGTGGCCCAGTTGGTTGAGAGTCTGACTCTTGATTTCAGCTTACGTCATGATCTCACCCTTTATGAGATCGAACCCCCTGTCTGGTTCTATACTGACAGCCCAGAGCCTGCCTGGGATTGTCTCTCTCCTTCTCTCTCTGCCCCTCTCTAACTCATGCTCTCTCTCTCGAAATAAATAAATAAACTTAAAAAAAATCCCAGTATAAGTGGATGCACAGAGTTCAAACCTGTGCTGTTTAAGAAGTTACTGTACATCAAAATAGCTGATATTAGACAGGATTCTGTTGGCCTCGAATGATTAAAATACAATTCAGACTAGCTTTAAGAAGAGTGGTGGTGAAATTTATTGACTCCCATAGCTAGGATAATAAGTGTATCATCCGTCTGAGCCACATGACTTTCATTTAGATCAAATAACTATTTTTCTAAATTACTTTTGATTATTTTGAATTCCACAATTTCTCATACACATTCAAACATTGTGACTGCTAGTATTTGGGCTCTGTTTGCAAAAAACTAAAAAGACATCTGTAAAAGTTAAACGACAAAAGTTTTGGGGCACCTGGGTGGCTCAGTCGGTTAAGCGTCTGACTCTTGATTTCAGCTCACGGTTCATGGGTTCAAGCCCCACATCCAGCTCCAAGCTGACATTGCTGAACCTGCTTGGGATTCTCTCCTCTCTCTGTCCCTCCCCTGCTCCAGCTCTGTGTGTCTCTCTCAAAATAAATAAAATTAAAAAAAAAAAAAAGCTCTATGTCAATGTCATGTGTTTTAAATAAAAGTTACTTCCAAAATTATTTTCAGTTTTAATCCCACTTATAGATGGAGGTTCGTTTTATTTATGGCACCAAATCAGATATTATTATAAATGATATCCTAAATTCAATGGAAAATTTCAACACTAAAGATCAAGTTTTTGTTTTTAAGGTGATACAAATACAGATTTGGATGGAGTGTAGAATCATGGTAACAGTGATGCTCTTATTAATAGGAAATCTATAGGCCAATGATATTCTACCAAATGAAATGTAAGCTGTTTTTCTTAAAAATGACAAATACATTTATATCCTACGGTGGGTTTTTTTGTTTGTTTTGGTTTTTTGTTTGTTTGTTTTCTGATGAAGCTGATTTTGAACACACACACACGTACACAATTTAGGATGGGTGTGAACCCTGCATCCTTTTTGTTGCCACCATGATAGGATTCTCAGAAGGTTTACGTCTCTGAAGGACCGTTTTATAAATCAACGGAAGTGCTCCGCAATGACATTGAACCTTTGGTAAACGAGTCATCGAAATTCTCGTTGCATTTGGTTCGAAATCAGTTGGAAATCTTTAAGAAATAGAGCAACAAAATAATTCACCTTCTGAAGATTTTGCCAACTACAATTATTGACAACAACGTTTGTAAATAGGGATATGATGATTTGAGAACAAAATTGTGTGTGCTATTTACCTTTGAGGTGTTACAATTCTGCTTTGCAATGCCTCAACGTGAAGATGATATCTTCAGGTGATTTTCCTTTTTTGTACCAAATAAATATATATTCTATACCAAGACAGAATGAAATTGAGAAACCCTAGTATTGTGTGGCTTTTAATTTTGTGAAACATTTAAATATAAATAAGGACAACTTATTCGATGAGTTTTGATTTCTAAAAATATGATCTTATTTATGTGTGTGGTGTTTGTGTGTGTTAGAGAGAGAGAGAGAAAGAGAGAGAGAGAGAGAAATCTTTATTTCTTCAAGGAAACACGAAATGTGTTAACCAGGGCTCCTTCTGGGTAGTGGAACAGAAGAGTCTGAGAAGGAACCTCACTTTTTTTTAATGTTTATTTATTTGTTTTGAGATGGGGGAGCAGAGAGGGAGGGAGAGAGAGAATCCCAAGCAGGCTCCATGCCCGAAGCCCAACACGGGGCTTGATCTCACAACTGTGGGTTCATGACTTGAGCTGAAATCAAGAGTCTGACCCCTAATTGACTGAGCCACCCAGGCGCCCCAGGAACATAATTTTTATTTTGCATCTTACTATCTGAAAATTGTATCTTGAGCATGGATTGCTTTTATGATAATCAAACTTTTTGTGAATCTAAGAACATAGATAAAGGCAGTGCCTTGAAACACATTAGTCCACCCCCCTTCATGGGTATTAGAAGGAACTTTAGAAATCTTTAAAACTCCAAGTTCATAATTCTAATGGTGATGATTTTGAGAACGGCGCCTGGCCAGAGAAAGAGAAGTCTAGACATTGGTTCAGGTTTTAGGTAACGTCAAAGCCACCATTCTAGTTAACAAAGACAAACACATCTTGTTCAGAGGGCTGGGGTTTTCTGTGATAATTTATTTTGTTTCCGTGTCAGCCAGACCCAGTCACAAAATCCAAGTAATTTCCCATGGAAAAAAAGGAACATATTAATCTTGGAAGTAGATAATTGACTATTTTAAGGCTGGAGAATTAATAGCTGTTACCTTCGTATATTTCACCACCGGTGTAATCTCCAAGGAAAGAATGAGCAGAGTAGTTACATTTGTTGAACTTACCTTGGCAGCGAAGAGCACTTTTTCTGGCAGTGATCATGTACTTAGCTGATAAAGGAAAAAATATGTTTGAGAGACCACATGTGAGCGTTAGGAGACATTATTTTCCTGGAAATCTTCTTGGTCCCAAAGAAACTGCTAATTGCCATCCAAACGGCAACCCAAGCTTTTCTGCAAGACATTTTAGATCTATAGATAAATACAGACATAGATGCAAATAAAGATCTCTTGCAATATTTAGGCATTCGATACTAAGTAACTAGATTATGCAACAGACAATTACCTGATTTTTTTTTTTTTTCTCACACCAGATGGCTTAGCATCACGATACAACCATAATTTCTTTCAGGATCCAAAGTTTTGTGTCTGCAAGGGCATAATTCTAGATCAAGTGTTTGGTCTCAGAAGAAAGTTAAAGTTAATCTCGTCTATCCATACACTCAACTCTAAGAGAATGCATTGTTTTCCCAGCTTTAAGAGGTATCAGGTCTCTCTGTGACACCATCCCAGACCATTTTAGTCAGAAACAGGTGAAGCAGAGAATGTTATAAAATAGCCATACTGGATGAATTTCATGAGCCATTGACAACCATGACATAATCCAAAACTATTTTACAAAACGTTTACATTTCTCCAGAATTAGTTTCATGAGTTCAGGGGGTTTCTACTGGGAAAGTTGCTGAGGATGGGTCATGAACTTTGAATAATGTCAAGAGCTTGACCTCTAAATGTGGTTACCAGGTTGGCATTCTGACATGCTCTCCTTTGCTTCGTCACTACGGAAAGGAACAAATAAAGGTAAAATGTCATGACACCTAAACTCAAGGCAAGCATCCATGTGAAATAAAACAAGACAATATGCAAAATTATTTTATCCTCTCGTGTGCCCGGACTCAAGTCAGCTATAGTTCCTTTTTCCCTTTTGAAGTCGAAGTCAGACATTTAGCTAAATATGGTCTTTTCTCTCTTCTCAAGAACAGGTGTCCCCCAGGGCAGGCATGTACTTACTCTCGTTTTATCACAGTTCTCTTCTGTAACAGAGAACATACGTGACCAAGGGAAGACTCCACTTAGAATGTATGTGTCCTCCAGAGGGGAGATTTTTGTACAGCTGCTTCCGCCGGGCCATGGGAAGAGTGGATACGGAGAGGAGAATGAAGTTCTGAGCTAACATGCCACCAGGAAGGATAGGACTTGGGATGGTGCGGTAAGAGGAATTCTAAGACGGCCTTCAAGATTTGTGCCCCTGATATGCCCACCCTGTGAACCTCCTGCCATGCAGCTTGGGCAGGACCTATGAGCAAGATGATAGATAAGATGATAGATAACTCCTGCGTTAGAGCACCCAGAGAAACAGAACCAAAAAGAGAGATTATAATATGTAAATAACATGGATAGAGATACAGATGATTGGAATTGGCTCACGTGGCCGTGGAGGTTGAGAAGTCCCCAACCTGCCACCTGCAGGGGAAGGAGGAAAGCCAGCATCACGCAGCCTGAGTCAGAAAGCTTCAGAATCAAGGGTGTTAATGATCTAAGTCCCAGAGTCCAAAGGCCTGAGAACCAGGAGGTCTGAGGTCTGAGGGGCAGGAGAAGATGAACATCCCAGCTCTAGAAAAAGAGAATTTCGCCTTGCCTTGCCTTTTTTGTCTATTTAGATGCTCAATGGCTTGGATGATGCCCACCCACATTGGTGAAGGCAGATCTTCACTTAGTCTACCCATTCCAATGCTACTCCAGAAATGCTCCCAAAGGCACACCCAGAAATAATGTTTTACCAGCTCTCTGGGGATCCCTTGGCCCAGTCAAATTGACACATAAAATTAACCATCATAATTTTCACGATCCGTGTGTTATATGGCGAAGGGAAAGGGTCTTTTCGGGTATAATTAAAATCCCCAAGCAGTTGATTTTGTGTTAATCAAAAGGGAGATTATCTTGGGTGGGCCTGACCTAAGCAGGGGAGACTTTTAAAAGAGGATCTATAGGGCCAGTATAGAAGGAGTCAGAAAGATCTGAATTAGCAGAGATGCTGCCCTGAATAACCAGGAGCAGCCACACGGCAGGGATGACGGGTGAACTCTAATTGCTGAGTATCAGTCTTCAAGTCACAAGAAATTGAATTTTGCCAGCCATTAGGCATGGAAGAGGAGTCTAAGCTCCACATATTCCACATTCCCAGGCTGCTACCCTGATTTCCCAGTCGTGAGACACTGTGGAGAGGATCTTGCTAAGCTGAACCCAGACTCCTGGCCAGTGGAAACCCTGAAACAATACCTCTGTGGTTCAAGCTGCTGCAATGGTGGTTCCGTGTGATGCAGCTACGAGTAGCAAACAAATCCAGAGGGAATAAATGACGAGCACTACAGGCAAAAAGTTGATCCAGCTGGGACCTGAGTCCTTCCAATCCGTACCCCTTCCCTGCCTTTCCCCCGCCGGAGCCATTATATTCTTCTCTATGGAGAGGAAGGGAGTATGCATTCTACCCATTTATGTGACACAATAAATTCTGTAGATACGATTTTAAAATACGAACCGATGTGTTTCTGGTCTCTCCATTCTGGCCAAGGCATCCTGGACTTTCTGTCGCCGGGAAGGACAGAAGAGAAGTCAGTTCTCAGCTCGTAAGTGTCAATCTGGGCGTTCAAAAACTCAGGGCAGGAACAGAAATGTGAGAGTGAGTATTTTGAATTTTAAACAATCCCAAATGTTGTTTTATTATAAAAGCTGAAGCTTGTGCTGTAAATAAGAGATGTGGGAACTATAGTTGGTGGTGGAAGAGCCAGTTTATCTGCCCTGGCCATGGTAATTATTCCATGATCTGAGGCGCTACAAAGTCAGCAAGGTGCCGTCTGGTGAACTGCCTGAGAAAGTTCTATGATCCGCCCCCTCCCGCAGTGGGTCCTCTGCCTCAGAGAAGCAAACAGTAGGCTTCCCAAGAGGTCTGGGAACAAGCTGAAATCCGGCTGCCCTTCAGTTCCCAGGAGGGTCTGTGAAGGAAGCGGGTGTGGAGGGGAACACCGTCTCCCAGAGACTCTCCCCACCCGTGTGGTGTAGCCACGGAAGAACAGAGACAAGCATGGAGTCTGTGAGGCGACAGAACGCGGGGGAGGGAGGAGGGGTCCTCATGCTTCCTGAAGCTCTGGGATGATGCTGGAGAGCTTTCAAACTTCTCACGAACCAAGAAAGACGGGACGGGTTGGAATAAAAGGACTTACTGAGCCTTTGCTCCAGGTGACCTCCAATGCCTCTTCCAGGTCTAGTTTCTCAAAGCGTAATTAACATACACTGTTCTGTTAGTTTCAGGTGTGCAACATATCGATTCAACAATTCTGTGTATGGCTTAGTGCTCACCGCAATGAGTTGTCACCTTCTGTCACCACACAATGTTCTTGTGAGATTATCGACCGTATTCCTTTTACTGTACTTTTCATTTCCGGGACATACTTGCTTTAAAATTGTAAGTCCGTACCTCTTTTTAAACATTTTAAAAAATATTTATTTATGTATGGGAGAGCGCAAGCAGGGGAGGGGCCGAGAGAGGGGAACAGAGGATCTGAAGCCGGCTCTGTGCTGACAGGCTGACAGCAGTGAGCCCAATGTGGGGCTCGAACTCGCCAACTGCGAGATCCTGACCTGAGCCGAAGTCGGACACTCAACTGACTGAGCCACCCAGGTGCCCCAGAAGTTTGTACTTCTTAATCCCTTTATCTGTTCCACCCATTCCCCTACCCATATTCCCTCTGGCAGCTACCAGTTTGTTCTCTGTATTTAAGAGTCTGCTTTTTTGTGTTGTTGTTGTTGTTGTTGTTGCTCATTTGTTTTGTTTCTTAGATTCCACATATAAATGAAATAATATGGTATTTGTCTTTCTCTGACTGACTTATTTCACTTAGCCATATACCCCCTAGGTCCATCCATATTGTTGCAAATGGCAAGATCTCGTTCTTTCTTACGGCTGAGTAATATTCCATTGTGTCTATCCACCACATCTTCTTTATCCATTCACCTGTTGATGGACACTTGGGCTGCTTCCCTCTCTTGGCTCTTGCAAATAATGCTGCTAGAAACATCAAGGTGCATGTGTCTTTTTGGATTAGTGTTTTCGTTTTCTTTGGGTAAGTCCCTGATAGTGGGATTAATGGATCGTATAGTACGGTACTGGCACAACTAAATAGATCAGTGGGATAGAATAGAACCCAGAAACAAACCCATGTTTATAAGGTCAATTAATCTAAAACCAAAGAGGCAAAAATATACAATGGGGAAAAGACAGTCTCTTCAATAAATGACACTGAGCACGCTGGACAGTTCCCGATCTAATAATACTCCATGACTTTATAATAGATGCCCTCAGCAAGGTCTAGGGATGAACCCAAAAGTTAAAGTTAGGTGACTGGGACAGATAGCAGCTCATCTTCTTCAATTATACAGCATGTGTCACCTGCCGTGACAGTGAACAGTCTCAGCTGTTCATCCCCTGCCCTAAGCATACGGTGGAAATTTGAGACACTGGAGATTTCCTTCTTCACGTGCCCTGTGTTTAGTTTTCCTTTGTACTCCCATCCACTGGATTGGGACATTCCTGAGCTGGCAGCTTGGGCCCTCGCTTCTTTCCTTCCGCAACTGACTTCTAGGAACGGACCAGTTCCCCAACCCTTTGGCAGCGCAGGGAACCACATAAAGATAACCTCTGGGCACAGGGTACCTTCCCGTTTTGGTAGCAGTTGCTAACGTGCATATCCTTTCAGTGGCGGTGTGGATTCGCGCTCTGTGGCAGGCGTTAGCAATGCAGATTCCCTCTAACTTGTTAACACAGTGGCCTGAATCCCAAAAGATGCGGTCGGCCTTTTGTGAAGCAATGTGCAAGCATCACATCGCACCTTTAAAACTTCCTATGCTCTGCTATTACGTGATTAGCAGAGTCCGCGGAAGCTGGAGTTTTACCTGGATCGCATTCTTCTAGGACATCCCAAATCAGGCTTCGCAGGTGGTTCTGAAACGGTGACGGTTCCTCAATCCCCACCGGTCAGTAACCTGCCCAGTGTGGAGTGCCACAGTGCTCTGATACAGAACGTTGCCCCACGTAGTATATATAGCATGCACAAGCACCCTAGAATATGGTTTATAGCATCTTTATTGATACTATGAATGACAGATATTAACTACCTATTATAATAGAAGAATATTATAAAACTGGGCAAAGTTAGATATTTCCCTGGCTGTATTTTTCTTTTCATGTACACAATAGAGTGCTGTGCTGTTTTGGACTACTTAGGAGGTTAATGTTGAACAGGCTTGAAAGATGCTTTTCCAGATTTGAGCAGTGCAGTGAGGATGGGCAGAAGAAGATATGTAGGCTGATAGTATCCTCTTTGCCCTTCAACAATGTGTTGAGAACATCTTCAGTGTAGATATTATCACTTATTTCCATATATATCAAGCACCGCCCTCAACTCTTCCAAACCTCTTTAGCTCCTTTTTGTACAGCCTTTATGGCCCTTAGAAATTCCATGTAAGTAGTAGAGATATTATTACATTCCATCTAAGTAGTAGAGATATTATTTTCGTTACCTGATTTGCCGCAACTTAAGGGCAATGACATTGAACTTCTCATTTATGATCACTCCGCAGTGTCTAGCAAAGATATATTTGCTATATATTTCTGGCTGGATAAATAGTTTTGAATGAATGAGTGAGTGAGTGAGTGAATGAATGAATGAAACTCAATGTAAACCAGAACTACCCAGTGGGCTTTACCCTGGCTGTCACTATTCTTCACTAAATGTGCCTTTGGCCAGCCCCATATCTGAACGCCCGATGTCAAACATGGATCGGATTCAAACTTACAATTATAAAACAAATATGCCCCGGAAATGAAAGGTACAGTAAAGGGAATACGGTCAATAATATCACAAGAACATTGTGTGGTGACAGACAGTGACAACTTATTGCGGTGAGCGCTAAGTCATACACAGAATTGTTGAATCTGACCAAACACATTAAGGATGCTGAAGACGAATGTTCCCGGCGACTATTTGGTAGGTTGGATGTGTGTTAGGTCCTCCTCTGCCATCTTGTACATGGTCTACCAATGACCCCTTTCAGCGTGGAAGAATTACATTACATCATCTGTAGGCCCGTAAAACAAACTCTAAGGTGTGTGGTTAAAATCTTACCAGAAGTAAGTTGGTGTCATCAAAGTTAAGTCCAAAGCAGAAGACAGGTAGAAATTTCTGACAGGGAGTGGCAGACCAAACTCGCAACTGGCGCCTTCCCCGGCAAATTGTCGTGAGGCTGTCATCTCTGACGTATACTATGAATGCACACCCAGGTGCCTTTCAATCCCCTTCAAATTTGGGGCTGCCTCTTCCTGCTCTTTCTCTTTAATATTTGGCTTACGCCCCTATGTCTACAGAGAAAGCCAGGATCAAATGATGGTTGTCTTGCTTTTTTATATATTGAGGCAGGTGGTCAAGGAAAATCTCGTGAGTGCCTTCTAGATGACAGACATGTGCCAGGTGCTGAGAAAACAGCAAACGGACCGATGCCATCCTTTCTTGGAGTCACTGCAGATCCACACAGGCTGAATACACAGCAAATCTCTGAGATTCTTAAAGGAAACTAGCATTCACAGTTTTGTTTGTCTGTTTGTTTGTTTGTTTGTTTTAATGAAAAATTTATTTCAGGTCCAAAAGGTGAGTGACAACATCGTAATTCCAACAGAGGATGTGAAAGGTTTGGGTCGAATCTTGAAATGGCGAATAAAAGGACTCCATTCTCTAGCACTGTTTGATGGTTATAGTTGAAATGCCCCTTACAAATTTGGTTTGACCTTTCAAAATTAATTGACATACAAGCCTTGGAAGAAACTCAGGAGCAGCGAGATCCTCAGGACAGTGAGAGTTTGGGTTTTTTTCCTTCTGAACGTACTATGTGATATTAGGACACAAAATGAGTGGTGTTTCTAGCTATTGAAAACCGCTTTTATCTATCTTTTATCTGCCAATGGACCAGAAGGGTTTTTCAGTCTCACGCAATCTGTGATTCAGGAACAAATTACACAACAGCTTCGTTGCAGAATATTTTTAAATGAGTCGTGTTCGTGTGCTAGAACTTTTAGGAAATGGTCATTGTATTTTTTCCCCTTGTTATTGCTGCTGTTTTCATGTATTCTCGTCCCTCCTCATCGTGTTCTCTATCTTTTCCTTTGTCTCTGTTTTGAAATAATTTTCAATCCTTCTTTAGATCTTCAGCAGAATCACCAGATCTCATCATGGAGGCAACACGTGGGAAATGTGCACGGGTCTGATCCAGAAGAGGCATAATTCATTGCCTCTAACATTTGACAGTCTAGAACCGAGTCGCATGGCCTAACGGGAAGCAAAGGAGCCTCGAGCATGTTCTAGACATATGCCCGGTGCTTCCGTTTCACATCAAAATGAGGTAAAATGGATTTTGGTAGGCAACTGTAGTCCCCAACTCAACCACCATGCTTACGGTTTCTTATGATATTTCCGGTATCTTACTAAGAAGACCAGTTAAGAAGATAAAAACAAAGAGAAACTCTTTTTTAAGTGATAACATAATAAAATAGGTTTTACATGACAAATATATTTCATTAACCTACTGGAAATTGTAATCTTACATGGGATTAGGTTGAGACACAGACCCAAAACTGAATTACTTAAGAGTGGATATAATCAATGTTAATTTCTTCCCCTCGATGTTGGTTAAAAAACCTTGAATGTTTCTCCCAAACCAATAGCTATATGATCTAAAATTGAGGGCAAGAAAAGTATGCAAACCTCTAGTGTCTCATTTTGTCTATTCTTCAATGCAGATTTTTATGCTCACAAGTAATATTACGTCACTGAGCTCAACAATTCTGGCAAAGGAGTCAACTTCCTTTATTGCTGTAACTTTCTCCTTCCGGCCACCTTCACCAAATCTACAAAGTGGTATGAGCACAGAGAAATGACGGTGTCATTTTCAAGGCACTGGACATCAATTTTGCTTTCCAGATAAGCACTATATGAACCTACCGGAACAGGGCGGTGTTTTCAATGCCCATGTGTGACAGAAGCCAAAAGGTTTTAAAGCAAACACACAAACGTGTCATCTAATAGTCCATCAGCCAGCCCTTGCCACACCGATAAACCTTTTATCTCTCTTTCCCAGAGTTTAATCAGCAGCTTGGTTTGCATGTTTCTTGTGTCACTGCAGCAACGAACCTAACGGGGATTCTTTATGCCCTGAGAAATCAACTCATTTGAGCCTAAATGAAACATTTCACTGCCTTGTTTTATCTCCCTCTCTATTCACATTAACATAATAGCTTTTAATTGGATTGTATTTGTGATTAGAGTCAGCAAAGGTGGCATTCTCTCAGAGGAAATTGACCGCGAGGCAAATGTCTGAGACTCCATCTGGGGGACCGTTCTCAGCTCTTGCCCAGGGAAAGATGCTGCAGGAAACCCAGCCTCGGGAGTCACCGGACAACTCGCTTTCCCTGACAACTCCCGGTGCAAGTCTGCTCTGCTTCTCATAAAGACTTACAGGCTCAAGTATCTGAAATACTCTATTAGTATTCAAATGCGCGTTCTCAAAAATAGTGTATTGACAAAAGGATGCTATAAGTGAGTGAATTGTGATATAACCCCAGGTGGAGGGGGCCTCCACCCAAAGCTGACACCCGAAGCTGAATCTGAAAATCAAATGACTGGCATGTATGATATATAGATACATAGGAAATACACCTTTGTATCAGAAAAACATTATAAATGAAATTACAACTAACCGAGTAAATACATTTGTAATTTATGTCACCACTCCAGGGCTACTATCCTTAATATACAAATTCCAACAAATTAATTGAAAAAAATACCAATGGCACATATGGATAAATGATACAAAAGGGAATTTGCTAAAGAGGTACAAATGTCCACTTAGCATATGAAAACAAATACTCTTCGGGACTGGAAGACATTTAAATTAAGACAACATTTCTTACCTTGCAAATAAATGAACAAATAAATCAGGTGTTTAATGCTTCCAGAGAACAAAGTATAAATACTTTTCAACATCCAACATACTTCCAAAAATTCTAGCAATTGGACCAAACCAGGAAACGTGAGGGATGGACATTGGAAAGGAAGTGGTAAAACTGTGTGCACATTTCTGTATATATTTATGTATGTAGAGAATTCTGAAGAATCCACCCAAAACTATTAGAGCTAATAAATCAGCGAGGTTACAATGCAAGATCAATGTACAGAAATCAACTGTATTTCTATATACTATCAATGAACAATCTGAAAACAAAAAGAAAACAGCTCGATTTATAATAGCAACAACAAGAATTAGGTACTTGGAAATAGATTTAACAAAAGAAGTGCAAGATTTTCATATCGTAAACTATAAAATACTGCTGAAAGAAACTTAAAAAGACCTACGTAAGTTGAAAGACACCCTGTTTTCACAGATTTGAAAATGTACTATTGTTGAAGTGGCCATGCTCCTCCAAATGGATGTACAGATTCAGTGGAATCCATGTCAAAATTTGAGATATTGTAGAAGTTGACATGCCGATTCTAAAATTCATATGGAAATTCAAGGAACCCAGGTGGCCAAAATAAATAATTTTAAAAGAAAAATACAATGGGGAACTCACACTTCCTTATTCCCAACTTTACCACACTGCTAAAATTTTCAAGACAGTGTTTTACTGGCGTAAAAGATTAGCATATAGATCAATGGAGTAGACTTGGGAGTTCAGAAATAAGCCCTTACTTTGATACTCGATTTATTTTTGACAAGAGAATGCACACAAGGCCAGATGGTATATCACATTTTAAGAGTACTATTTCTAGGTTATTCCCCAATGTCAGTGCAAAATGCTCCTCCCTTTGATCTGAGTAACAACAATAAAACCCATCTCAGAAATCAACTCAAGCATATAGATACCTATTGCCCACCCCACCCCACCCCCAACCCCAGCATCACATCAGACACACATAGAATAATCCCTTGGAGACAATCATCACAAAAGGAAAAACTAGGAATGGCTAAATCACTTCCGTCCCATTGAAAGATTCAAAGCCAACCTGTAACAAATTTAGAAGCCCAATAGTTGCCAAAGGTAGACCATGAAGTTCAATGCATCACTTTTATTTTTTGAATGTATTCACTTGCTTATTTCACACAAATGCACATTCTAGACCTACTATGTATCAGATGTTATGCTAGACACTGTGAATGGAAAGAATATTTCACACAAATGCACATTCTAGATCTCCAGCAAACACATAGTTTAGTCAGGGCCAGGAAATTCATTCACCTGCTGGTTTCCACCTAGATCAAGAACCAGATGTTGTGCTTATTTTTTAGGATCTGAAAACATTTAGAACATAGTCCTGCATATAAGGAATACACAGCCCTCTGTAAGAGGGGATGAACAGATAGGTAGAAAAATTAGGTAAATTGAAATATGATAGATGATAGATAGATAGAAAATAAGTAAAATAAAACTGTACACATGCAATATAAAACATCTTTACGGGGTTTGGTATAGTCACAAAGGTTGGCATGGTGAATTCTAGGGAGGAAGAAGAGGTTCAAGGAGTCTGAACTTAATTCCATAGGCAATAGTAAGTCTCCAACCCAGAAAGGGCAATTTCATTTTGCTCTGGCCCCTGGTCCAGAGAAAATAAATACCATTGACTTGATGTCACTACAAGTGTAAGCGACATTATTTCTATCCTGTAAAAAAATAATAGCAGCTATTAGAAAGATTTTTCCTAAGCTTTATTTGCAGTTGTAAACTAAACAGATACTTGTAAAAAATGGCCACTTAAAATGTTAATTTTATGAATGTTTACAATAATCAAAGTCAAAGGATTAACAAGCCTAAGGGGAAGGTGATGGAGAAAGAATGGAAAATTAATTCAGGGTCTTACAAAGTATGAACGAATCCTATGTATTTACAAAATAATAACAATAGTTAAGCCCATGAATATAAGATACTTGTGTTTTTATTACATTTTTCAAAAAAAAAAATTGCAAGTTAGGAAGTGTACTATAAAAAGGCAAGAGTCAGACTATGAATCAATGTCTCCCACTTAGCCAAAGCCAGATGGGAGTTTTCCACTGGGGGTCCCCTCTTTCTGCTTTCTCACCAAAGGCTCTCTAGATTTCCCTGGATGATTTTCGCCGCATAAGACAATATCCCTGCGGTTTCAAAAGAATGCCATTTCAACTTGTTTCTGGCAGAATCTAGTCTCTCTATACGTTATTTGCGATTTGAGGATTCTCCAAAAAGCCTAATTTGTGATTCTCAGGTCTTCTGATCCTGCGTGTTGAATTCACAGAAGTCCTTCCGATACCTACTGCGCAGGTAGGTTCAGTAACCATAGCAGTGGCTGTGTCCTTACCAAACACCATGCATCCATTTCCTGAGGATGCCATGCCCAGCCAGCCCCACAAAGAGCAGCTTCTACAAAAGCAAATTCTTCATGCCTGAAACGTAGAAAAATGGAAGCAGTTCTGATGGTCATGATAGGATTTCCTAAATAGTCTAAAGACGACACCCCATTTCCTAAAAACGTGATATAATTAAAGAAACAAGAACATGTCTGCTGAGACCCACAACTCAAGGGCCCGTCTACATTGAGAAAAGACCACTGTTACAGAGATGGCGGTAATTGCCGCCATCTTCCTGAACGTCCATTACTTCCTTGGTGCTCAGGGAAGCACATTCCATACGTCTCGGGTAATTTCATTCACTCCTTACAACAACTCTTCAGGAATCCATCGCTCTCTTCATTTTACAGAAAAGGGAACAGGTTCGCAGCCTTACGTGACCTGCCTAAAGTTGCCCAGTTGGAAGGCAGAGAAGAGGCTCAAGCCTCCACCCATCAGACTCCAAAACAAGTTTTCAGAGAGTTCAGATGAGTTCTGTGTGACTTGTTTTTTGGTATCCTTATACTTGCCTCACTCAGCCTGAACTTTATCCTCCGAAAGAATAGCTGAAGAGCAGAATCACTACACTCCAGTTCTTCTAAGAAGCACCAAGGGAACTTCAGTGTCCTTCCGCTGTATTGTCACTACATGGTGGCAGAGTCTGGACCCACAATACTTGCCACGGCCGCTCTCAACATTCTAGTATCTAGAACTTTAAACTTGGTCATAAACTGAAAGAGAGGGGCTGCCTGCGAGCTCAGTAAGACCATGCAGTATGTTCTAGGTAATGTTTTCTGCATGCTTATGGAATGACACTAACTCCAGAGCCAAGGGTAGTGACGCGTGCCTGTCACCACTGCTGTTTCCCAAGGGCCTTGAGAACCAGGCCCACAAGTGTGAAAAGTCTCTGGTAAGTTCGGCATACGTGTGTGTCATTGGGAGTCTTCTCCCTACTGGTCTTAGCTCCACCTCCCAGACCAGTTTCCTTTTCTACCTGACAGTGTAGCAACAATTTCAAAACTGGTTTAACTGTCATGTCACATTGGTGTTTTATTTTTCTATAAAGATTTCTCCTTCAGGAAAACAGCCTTCGTCAACAACAACCGGCCTGTCTGTAAAAACAAACAAACAAACAAACAAAAAACAGCAAGCTTAAATTTTTCCTGCCATTTGGCTTTCTCTTCTCTCAGGTAAACGTTGTTCCCAACACATGGCCACTCTGTCCCTGACAAACTGGGGTTTGCCTTTACGATGCTACCTTTCACAGAAGAAGAAAAAAGAAAGAAAAGCAAGAGGAATGGAGGAAGTAAGGGTATTGCTGGAGAGGTGACACCCTCCTAAGGCTGCATCTCAGAGACCCATTGGGCTTTCTTCCAGCAGGTAGTCAGCCACTCCCTAAATCTCCCAATCTGTGAGTCTTAGAGGTTTTTTTTATTTTTTTTTAATATTTATTCATTTTTGAGAGAGCATGAGCAGGGGAGTGGCAAAGAGAGAGGGACAGAGAGAGTATCCCAAGCACCCTCCATGCTGTCAGCACAGAGCCTGACGTGGGGCTCGAACTCACGAGCCATGAGATCATGACCTGAGCTGAAGTCAGACGCTCAACCGACTGAGCCACCCAGGTGCCCCTCTTAGATGCTCCATCACATTGAAAATTGGACACATGTCTACCCCTTCTGCCCATTCACGAATTTTCCACTGGAAAATAACTACTTGAAACTAATAGGAAAACTCAAGCCCGTGGAAGCTTTTTCTAGGTCAGGTTTTTGTTCTTGCTGTAAAGCAAAATATAAAAATGTAAAATCCAAGGTTTGACCTCTGAATCTTTTTCATCACATGGATCTTAAGTTTTAACAACTTACCCTTGAGATGCTGTCCTTGTTTTTCTGTCCCTTGTTTCCTATCATTTTTGATGCCAAAGCTTTTTGTAGCCTTTTCTGAAAATTACTTTTTTGTGATTAAAATACAATTTTCAAAGACTTCCAAACCACCACTTGGTTTATTTTGGCAAAAACAAAAAACAAAAAAAAAAAAACCTCCCACCTCCCGAATGTTGCTGATAAATCAACAAGACTGGAATTAGAGCTCTTTCTCTATAAGAGTACATGGCTTTCCAGGTAATGTCTTGGGCTTCTGTAACTCGGGTGGGAATAAAAGTCAGACAGGGATCCAGGCTAAATGAGCTTTTTAAAAAGTGTTTCTTGAGTGGTAGTACACTTTGACAACAAATGCCAAGAAAATAGGCTTCTCGTGTCTAATCAATCTTTCCCAAATGCTTCATCAAATGGGATCTTGGCGAACAGGTTTAAGCAATGAATATCACCGGAAATCTAAGTGAGTAAATATGCTCTTACCAATGGTTTTAAAAAGAAAGCCAGGTGAATTTCCAACAAGATGTCTCCCCCCCTCGCCCCCCCCTCCCCCCCCCCCCCAGTGAGGGAGTGTTTACAAGTCTCCATCCAGGTTTGTGTCCAGGCAGGCGCTCTGATTGGAGGTGTACATCCAGAGACGCTTCCAGAACTTAACAGAAAACACTATCCTGGTTGCTGTTTGTATGTTTGCTTGTTTTCATTTTTCTGACTAAAGATTGCTACTGAGGCACTTGAAAGAAGCATAGAGTGTCATTGGTGGTACTGCACATCTTGGAGGTAAGAATGTGAGTACCCCGAGACGTTGTATCACTCTCGTCCCATTTGTTTCTTTGATCCTTACAGGACACCACTCGCTGATACCACACATCATATTTCCAGTTCACTGAGTGGCGCACTATTCTCCAAAATGATGTCTGCACACTTCCAGGCAAGCACAAGATGATAACAGAACCAAAATGTGTTGAGCACCTCATATATGCCCAGCTGTGTGTCAAGCGCATACATACATTTTACCATTTAATCCTTGTAATATCCGTGAGAGAGAAATATCATTAATCCCATTGACAATTGAGGAGACCGGGAGCTAAGTCACTCAAACAGAATCCGAGTCATCAGGTGTTAGAGCCTTAGCCTGTGTGTTCTCCATCCATGCAGTTTCCATCTTCTGTGACTCTGCAGTCTTGTGGAAGAAATAAGACATTGCTACCCAAAAGGCTGGCCAAAACTTCCCCCAACACACACACACACACACACACACACACACACAGACAGAATAGCACAACTAAATAATATATTGAAAGGGAAATATCGCATTACTATTATTACTAAGAGTTTTGAGCAATTCAAGAGGAGAAAATTTTAAAACCTAGTGAAGGACATCTTTAAAAGGGGAGAAGAAATGGAATTGGTTTGGTCTGGCAGGTGGGATTGGAAGATCAGGAGGGTTTCCAGGGTCGTACAGAGGACCTTGAGCTCATGTTGACATTATACAATGTGTACGCTTCCATTTAATCAACAGCTTCAGTAGCAAGAAGTCATGCTTTCTGTGGATGCAAATGGCGAGGTGAAATGCAGTTCCCCGTGTGGAATCTCATCGAAGTGTATTAACTTTGACCCTGGAGTTCCATTTCTAGAAATCTTTACCCAAGACAAAAGAAGAGATTCAGGAAAAAAAATGAACTCATTCAAAACATGTGTATTAATTGAGCATCCCTGTGTGCTGGCTTTCCAGGTAATGTCTTGGACCCTATGACATAGCAGCAAACCGCACCAGGAAGTTGCTCTCGGACTTTCGAAGAGTCTTTCCTGAAGCATTACTTACAAGACCACCACCACCACCAGCTGGTTCCAAACTACATGTCCAATAACAGGGGGGTGTTTAAATAAACCGTATCATGTCCATAGGACTAAACCCTAAGCAGCCATGAAAAATCATGTTTTCAAGTATATTTAAGAGCACCAAGAGATATTCCCAGTAATGCATCACAAACAAACAAACAAATCTTTCCCCCTGGGGCTAAGTAGCTTGCCAGGTCAAATTTTAGGCTTCTCTAATTCCGCTGGGAATAAAAATCTAAGAGAGATTCAGGCCAAGTAGGTTTTTCAGTCGGTCCTGCTTGCATTATGATCCCCAGTTTTCAAAATACGTATGATAGTATTCCAATTCTAAATGCCTATTTATAGTGATAGCTAAATGAGCGTAGTTATTCCTGGTGGCAGCATTACATTTAATTTTTATTTTCTTATTTATATGTCTATGTTTTCTAAAAAATGTGCAATGTTTTCTGACCAAAAAAAAATTTTTTTAAATAAAAGAACAGAGATGAGTACTGAATAATGTATGGAATTGTTGAATCGTTATATTGCACGCCTGAAATTAACCTAACACTGTCTGTTAATTACACTTCACTTAAACAAAAAAAGAGGAAGGACAAAGAAAGAACAGGAATTAAGACAATCTCACCCACACAATTTGTTGCCCTTCCTTCAAATGGCATCAGAATAACAAATTGTGACATTTCCTTACACTGGAGATCTCCCCCAAGTGTCTCCCAAGCGTCTTCAGAGGTACAGCTCCTGTTTGTGGAATAGATGCCTTTACCATAGAAGTACAACGGAATTATTTTAGATGGTAAGATTCAGTTAATTCCATTTCTCGCTCAGTTGGTCTCCTATCCAGAAACTGGATCTGCCAGTTGTACCTCTCAGAGAGCCTGAAGTGAATCAGCCCATCCAGGTTTTATGGTTCCACGTCCATCATGTCTGGGCAGTTCCATCTTGAGAGACAAACAGCCTTTCGGCGAATTTACAAGGTGGATTGCAAGAACTTTGCAAAGTTCAGGAAACCACAAGTCACATAAGAAAGAAGACTAAGGTTGCCGGCTTCCTAAAATTTCTTCTGAAAAACAAAGTGACTAATAGTGAAGATATTTCTGTAAAGACACTCAACACAAAGTAAGCATTTAATAACATTCGTTTCTATCCCCCTTCCTTATCTGTTTTCATCATATCTTAAGACAACATGCATTCACAAACTTTCATAACTAAGTCAGATTGTCAGAAACGTTGCCACTGTGATAATATGGTTGCGGAAAGTTTAGGCCATGAAAGGTTGGGATTTTTTTTTTCCTTTTTAATGACCTAATAGTCAACACTCTTGGAATACATCACATATATGGAAGGACACGATAATTGGTAAGAGTTTGTGTTTATAGTTGACAAATGATTTCTTTTTCCATTAAAAGAAGAAAATCTACGCTAAGGATGTGTGGGGGCAGGCATGATTACGTCAGGTTACTCATTCCAATGAGGGTGAGAAGTCTTGCTTCAAAAGGAATTTCATTATGCCTTGTCCCCTTTTCATATTCAAACATGGGAGTCAGGATTGAAACCCTGGATTTTTCGGATGTCTGCATTCTAAAAGATTTTGTTTATGTTAAGGCTTAGGTCACTTTAATAGGTATGTTTTAAGGAAAACATTACCTTTGTATGACCTCTGGGATTTGAAGGTGAAAACTCAGTCACTGGAAAAAAAAGTTGTCGTGGATGAAATCTCCAACCTTAAAGACCGTCATCCTGTGACTGTCTTCCTACAGCAATAAAAAACATTGAACCACAGCTGGGGCAAAGTAGGTTCTGATGGATCATGATTCTTAACTAGAGAAACACAGACTGGCTAAAAACAAAACAAAACAAAACAAAACAGAAAACCCATGGTAAAGGAAAATAAACTAGCAGAATTTTCTAGAAGCAGCAAAACATTTTCAGGAAGCAGGTTCTAACCTCCCCCCACCCCATTCTTAAATTGTTATTATAAGCTAAGCATTTTACCTCCAGAGGGAAGAATAAATTTCTGCTGGTTATCATATATCAGAATTACACAGGACATCATCTGTTAATGATCATTTATTCCTAGCTACTTGAAGAATAATACCCAGTAATTATAGCAAATGTAAGTCAAATAGTAATAGCATACTTTACATAGTATAGTAATTATAAGTTATGTCCATGCATCTGGGACAAGGGTCTTTTATGCTCGGTATTAAATCTGAACTGCAATTTATTCGTAATACCACGGCTAGGATTGAAGAAAGGAAGCTTGCCTGTAGAAAGGAGACCTGTCCCCCGTTTACATTTCCAATAAGTCATTTGAAGAAAACTGCTCTTTGCATGCCTTGCTAAACCCAATTACCACCAAGACATCATAAACAAATATTCATTGCATTTACAGCTGGTTCTTTATTGCACAATGCAAAATGTATTGTTAAAATTTAAACCATTTAAAGGGAGTAAGCGCCCAGATTTCTGCATTCATTTAAAATTTAATTGAAAAAAAACTCAAGCATGTGTTGCAATATTTTCTTATTTGGAGACTGCTGCTAAATGAACAATCATATAATACGCTCAAGTCTAGCAAAAGTCAGATAGAAATGTTTGATATTTCATAATGCACGAACCTATCAGTTCACTTAAGTGAAGCGAGATTAAATAAAAGTTTTATAAAAAATTCTAAGATAAGATGGAACCATTACAAATAACAATAACTTAGGGCGCCCGGGTGGCTGAGTCGGTTGGGCCTCCGACTTTGGCTCAGGTCATGATCTCCCACACTCCGTGAGTTCGAGCCCTATGTCAGTCTCTGTCCTGACCGCTCAGAGCCTGGAGCCCGTTTTGGATTCTGTGTCTCCCTCTCCCTATGCCCCTCCCCCATGCATACACACGCACGGTCTCTGGATCTCAAAAAATAGGTAAACATTTCAAAAATTAAAAAATATAACAATAACTTGATTCATTAAAAGAAAATAAAAGATTCCTCATGGCTCTGCCTTAGGCTTATCCAACAGCTCCAGCCACGCTGAAAGAATCCCCCTCTAGGCCTTCTGTCCTACAATGAAATTGCTCTTTGGTGACAGAAACCCAGCACTCAGGTTTTATGTTAAATCCTCTTCCTTAATTCTTCCTCCAAGAAGCCTTCCATGCCCCCTCTCCAATCATCTTATGTTACGCCCCACTGATGGCCTCCATTAACATCCTTTGCCTTTCTCTGATTGTCATTTGTATCGTATTTCATTGCAACTGCTTGTTTATTTCTCTACTAATCTCTTCTCATGGGGGGCGCGGGCGGGAGCATTGTTCCAGCTCAAGGCCAAACGCCAAACGTCTGGTACCTACCACAGTGACTGGCATGGAGCATGAGCCCAGTAGACATTTGTTTTGTTAATGAATGACCCTAGGTCTGCGGTCTCCTGTTGCTGTCCAGAGAAAAGCTTTGGAGATGGGGTGGGGAGGGCAAGGTTGCCGGCAGCGGCCAGGGAATATCAGGCAGTGTGCTGGGAAGAAGTCTACCCAGGTCCCATTAAGTTTGATCGTTTAATCCGTAAGCAGGTTTCTTTTTCACCCTGTCTCCATTCCCTGTCCTTTGCTTGCCTGATTTTATGTATCAGAGCTTCTCACATGCTAATGTTTATTAATGAAATTCCATGAAGGGCATTTGCCATGCTTATTTGCTCACAGAAACTTTTGTTCTGAGAGCGCCTACTAAGATATATGTGGTGCCCAGGAAACGTAATGGGAGAGCTATCCTGAGTAACTCTTTCTGTGGTGTTATATTTAGCTCTGCATCTATAACATGAGAATAAAACTTGTCTGCAATGATCTGATAGGAACAATACAGATGTTATTATGAATCAAAGCATCTACTGATCTCGCTGATCTGTTGCATGATAAGGACTTGCGTGACACCGCACAGGAGGGAGGGATTTCTTGACTAAAAAAGGAAAAGGCTCCACATAGAAACATCTCTGTGCATCATGAATTTTAATTCTTCTACAGATTTCCAGACTCTCATTTGTTTATCATCCAATAGTATTTATTAAGCAAGTGCTTCATATATCTGTGTTTAATATTAATAGATAGTCTTCAAATGAATACTTAAATCAATACATGATGATGATCTTTAACAATTCATGTCTTTCTCATTGTGTTTAAGACCAAACCTCCCAGGGGCGCCTGGGTGGCTCAGTCTGTTAAGCGTCCGACTACGGCTCAGGCCATGATCTCATGGTTCGTGAGTTCAAGCCCCACATTGGGCTCTGTGCTGACAGCTCAGAGCCTGGAGCCTGCTTCAGATTCTGTCTCCCTTTCTCTCTCTGCCTGTCCCCTACATGTGTTCTCTCTTTCTCTTTCAAAAATAAGTAAAAACATTTTAAAAATTAAAAAAAAAAAGACCACCTCCCAACAGAAGGTGCAACCAAATGCAGAATGCACTTGAGAAGACTTCCATACTCCATTGTTCCCAGTTTTATGCCTACCTTACTGATGTGCTCTATGCAATACAAGTCAGGATGAGATTTCATCGATTTGTTTCTTTGTTTTCCATTAAGATTTGTCTTTCTGGGATAACTTTGATATTAAGACAACTGAACCAATATCACTGTGAGAAGCCAACTTCTAGCATTTCGGGCAGAAGGGAGACAACAAAGGGCCAGCTGCGCAATGCCATTATGTCCAGGAATGAAAGGAATAACAACCATAAAATTAACTACAAGCCTGTAATATTATTAAGTAATTTCGTAGAGTCGAACAAAACTCTCATAGTTTACGTTAATATGATGACTTTGTGTTTCACAATATTTCTGTTATCCTCTGTGTATGAGGAGACTGGGAAAGACATTTAGGAATTTTTTAACCAAAGAACTGTTGCTATTTACTGATGGCAAGGACATAAGCATTTTGACAGTTGAGGTGAACTATAGTCAGACTAAAATTTTGGAAAACAGATCTGAAAAGAAAGAAAGAAAAGAGACGAGGGGCTTCCCATGAGTCCTCCACTTCAATGACCCAAACTCCTAAGATGAAACAACATTAAGTCAAAAGGGTAGAGCCAATGATTTTTATATGGTTACTTTTAAACTTAGCCTGAACTTGACATGGAAACATCACGTTTTCCCTGAAACTAGGGAAAGATTCTAATATACCTACCTAAATCAGTACCCTTGCGAGTAGCCAACTTCTAGCGTGCTAGGCAGCCCAAGATGGACTCATATCGTTAGTATAATCTCGAGAGTGGCATCCATCATCTTTACCTTACTCCATGTGTTAGCAGCGAGTCACAGATCCTTCTCACACTCAATGGTAGAGGATCGTATGAGCACATGAACACCAGGACCAGGGCGGGTGGGGCCACTATAAAGTCTGTCCACTACAGCCACTAACAACCTGTGAATTGTACACCATTTAGCAGCTACTACTAGCAAAGAATGGATTCTTTTCATCGGCACCAGCTGGGAAAACCCGAAGGAAAGACTCAGACTGGCCCAGCTGACGTCAGAGGTCCATCACTGGACCGTCAACTGCAGCCAAAGATGCACGGCTCCTAAGTTATTGAGTAAGACAAGTAGGAAAAAAGGTGGATCCAAGAAATGGGGGTTAGGGTTAGGGTTAGGGTTAGGCTTACCCGAAGAGTGGCCCATCCAGCTTTCCAAATCCTAGCTATTCCAAATTGGGTGGCCACTGTTCTATAAAACCTGATCCATGATATTGCTTTGTAGTCTTTCATACTTGGAAGTCTGGCTTTCCTCCCAATTTCAGTCAGACTGAGGGAAGAGATAAAGACATACCCTTTTTGGGTGGCCCTGGGTGGCTCAGTCGGTTAAGCATCCCACTCTTTGATTTCAGCTCAGCTCATGATCTCACGGTTTATAAGTTTGAGCCCCACATTGGGCTCTGTGCTGACAGTGCAGCCTGCTTGGGATTCTCTCTCTCCCCCTCTCTCTCTGCCCCTCCCCTGCCCCCTCTCTCTCTTTCTCTCCCTCTCTTTCTCTCAAGATAAATAAACATTTTTTTAAAAAGAAAGAACTACCCCTTTACTCACAAGGACTGCCAGATACATCACAGTTTTTAGCCTTGAGATATGGAGGTAAATATTTTAAATCTCACAACATCTGAAATAATTCTTCTGTAGCCAAATAAAATAAAATACCTTAGAGAGGAAGCTCAGGGTATATTCCTTCTACTATTTGCGATAGTTCCACAATGTCTATGCTCTCTTCTTAACAACCTATTAAGGCTTATCCATACTACAATGAAATCATGCTACAGAGGTAAAAACTCGAATTAAGAAACACTGCTTAAATTACTCACATTTTCAACATGTCAGATGCAAATTGCGAGACTAAAATTCAGAAATTTTTTAGTAACATATTTTACCTGCCTGGCTTAACTGAGCCTGTATAGAAGTAGATAAATAATACTGTACATTTAATAAATAGGGGTCAGGAGAAGGTACTCATAAATATAATTAAAATAGAAACCCACCACTGAGAAACCAGTCTAGAACTTCCCTCTATATTTGAAAACAATACCGTAGTCTCGAGCTCTTAATGATTTTTAGTTCATAGTATTTATTTTTAGAAGACTAAGGCTACAGAAGCCTCTCTTCCTAATCTCAATATTTTCAATTTCCACATCTAACACATGAAAAGCACTAACACGCAATCTGACTGAGCTTTTACCGATGACCGAAAATGCTCCCACCGTGGCACATTCAAAATTAAAAAGGCGTTGGCTCGTTTGATAAAGAAGTACGAAATATTTAGCTATGTGATGCAAACTTTAAGAGACAATAACAAAATAAGGATAGTGAAGAATTTCCAGAAACGCTCTTTTTGTGTGTTTGGGATGTTAAAGCCGGAAAGCAAATTGCCAAAGAAGAACAGAAACATAAATTAGTTCAAGAGACAGCTAAGACATCTTTATGGAAAGAGAAAATGGATGGATCCAGCCTTCGAGCATGGAGGTGGAGTTAAAGGGCACGAGTTTGTCTTCTATCAGGCAATCCTTAAAGCCAGTGAATGGTAATGCCTCTAAAAAATGTCACTTTTCAGGATATCCTTTTTTATATGCATTTCCCAAGCGGAGGTGAAGTGGGAGGGCAGCCCTTTATTGGGGCATCCAGTCTATCAGCTAAAACTAGACGTCCCGGAGCCAGGATCTCAAATACTACATGACTGACCTAACCCCTAAGGTTTCCGTATTGACAGTGGCATAGAGTTAACACTGTTATTTGGCGGCCTTTTTTTGTTTGTTTTGTTTTGTTGGGGGGGGGGGGGGTGTGTGTGTGTGTGTTGTTTGTTTGTTTTGGTTTTGGTTTTGGTTTCTGATGGGATCTTAAAAACAAGTCATGTTTTGAATGTAGTTAATTCCAAGGAACATTTCACCTTTATTGATTGAAGCATATTCTAAACATCTTTATGATGCACACAGGCATAAATTCTTAGGTTATGTATGGAGTTACCAGGCAGTTTACAAAAACAGTACTTTGGGGAAAAACAAAGCAATCCTCTGATTTGCGTATCGGGAACATACAGTTCTTGTCTACTTCCTGAAGGCTATGTCATCCCTGAGAGATCTTGACAAACTTTTGGTTAATGACGACTTCAGACACTTCCCAATCCCCAGTCTCCCAAATGCTGTGAAACTGATTACGGTCCTCTTTTAAACCAAGAATCAGTGACGCTCAACTGTTTCATAAATAAGATACCGAAAAACTGTGGCACGGAAGGTGGCACGGAAAAATAGTGATGGGCCGAGACTTTGCAGCCCAACTACAGAAATCTGGCTGGCAAATAACCGCTCTTTCAGTCTTTGTTTTTCTCTGTAGAGTGAATTTAAAGATAGTACCTACCATCTGTGGGCGTTCTCTGAAATGATGTGTATTGAGTACCTAACCCATAGGAAACCTCGATAAGACTGTTACAGTGATTACTGTGTCCCACGTATTATTTGACTAAAAGTGTTCCATTTTTTGTCTCTTTTAGTCCCCAGAGCAATCCGTTCTCTTCACAGACCTAGGAGACAGGCTCTGCAAGGGTCAGACATGTGCAGAAGGTCCCAGGGATAAGCAGCAGAACCAAAAGTGAAGCTCCAATCTGTGTGCCTTCAGCCTGTTGTCTCTCCCTCAGCAAGATGGGAGGACTGGAGTCTCCTTGTCTCCCCAAAGACCGAAGATATAGTATTCCAAAGAAAAGGGGGAAGAGAATCCTCCAAGTATCTTCTGATAGACCATCTTAAAGCTAAATCTGGTGCTTACATGGAGCAGAGAAAATTCTGACCAGCAAAATAACCTCCTTTCCAGCTCTTTAACATGACCTGCTTTTTTTTTTTTTTTGTAGGAAATTTAATCATGCATCTGTTCATTCATTCATTTAACAATTGTTAAGTATCTATTATGTACTCAACCTGGACAACACTCCACGTGGGTGCCAGCCACCTAATGGAGGAGGGTGGCTGGCTTGTATATTAAGCAGAGGCATAAATCCCCAAGTGATGTGAGAAACAGAGAAGCTTTGAAAGAGATGTAATTCAATCAAATTAGGAAGCAGAGTAGCAGTTCCATTAGAGAGGTGGGTGCCATCTGATAAATTCTTTGGACAAGTCAGTCAGTGGGGGAAAAATTCAAGAGCCATGAGAGAAAGCACGATAGAAATTCAGAGTTTCTCAACCAGGATCATCAGCGTGTTGATATTAGAAATACAAAGAGAAGAGTGATGGATTATTTAAAGAAATAGCTCCTTCTTCAAGTCTTATGCAACAACAGTTTACCAGTCAATAAATTGGCAAGACCATCCCCTAAAAAAAAAAATGGGTGTTTCCACATTGCTCTACCAGATGGAAAAAGATTATAGTTAGAGAATCAGAAGTCTGTTCCTAAAATCTTTAGTGTATATACGTCCTTTGTATTTTGAGAAGAGGAGTGAATTTCTCTCAGCACATGAAGTGCTATATATTTTAGCCATTGGACAATCCTCAGTGTGTACCTTGAATTGTACTGATTTATAATCTTTAGCTCTATTTTGCTGTAGCACATTTTCCCCACGGATTTTCATGGTGACCGGCTGTGCAAGAGTCATCGAGTAATCATGATAACAAAATACAAGGTCATACACAAAAACCTGGCTCTCTCCTTTACCTTCTCATTTTCCAGCAGCTCTGGTTGCTGAAGTCTCTCAAGTCATTCCTCAAGCCAGGACATCTGTGGGCTTTCCACTGAACTGTAACAGCGGAGCATGATGTAGACTGGAGACTGCCAACGGTCTCAAAACCATAAGAAAAGGAAACTCACACCACGCAGTTCCCTTCTCCCTGTGTCAACCTGCCTCCTGGATCTGCCTGCTTTGGGTTTCCTTCCATTGCCCTCACATAGTTATTTCTTTATGTTTTATCCAGAATATATAGTTATCGGCAAGAAAAGTTAATCCAACTGGAGCTTGACTATAAACAAAAACAAAATTCCACACTTGAAGGTCCGAAACTCAAAGTTGTACTTACTAATACCATTTTTTAAGAAGCACTTTGAGCCTATTGAAGTGAAGACTCCCCTGATATCTTCTTTTGTAATGAAATTGAAAAATCTTGGTCTACTACAGAGAATTTCCATACAAAGTCCACAGATCTTCCACACTGGAGAATCATTGTGCAATTTCAACTGATTTGTTTTACAAACCCGATCCCTAACAACTTTGGGTGACCATAGCTTTGGCTAATTCAGGCATTGTGAAAGAGTCTTAAACCACATCTGTTACAAATATCTTGCAAGGATAAACCAGAATTCAGGGAGTTCCGATCATCTCATTTGCCAAAGATGCTTCCCCGTAAAGGTTAAGAAGTTGAGTATACAGAAATATCTATCATCCAGAGGAGGTCTTGAGATAGTGAAACATGCTTCTACATGTGTACTTCATACAGTTGGCAATCTGAGATGGACACGTTTGAGTTCGGGATTAAGAATTGGGAGATACTCGCTTCCCCGCCTTTTGCCCAAGATCAGGTGTGATCTCTGTTCTTATCAGTTTAATATCTGATTCGTCCTCTATTGAGGACAATGTATTAAACGGATTTTGGAGCAGGGAGACAGAACAGGGGCTTGCTCCAGTCGCTCTACGCATGGACCTGGTGTTACTTCCAGGAACGGTGTGCACCACCCCCAAGGGCACCAGTATCCCTGCAAATGGCAAGCTGCTTCTGGCCTTTGAAGCCATCCCGTGGAGCCATGCCCAGAGGAGGAGGCCCACTGGTTTCCTCGCGGTCCTGCAGCAGAGGCCGGGCAGGAAGCCAAGTAGCCAAGCTCTAGTGTGCCCATGAGCACCTAAGGCCTACCTTCTGCGTGGGACCGCACGTGTCCACCGTCACATGTCAGCTGACCTGTGTGTTTGTGGCCACCAGACTCAGTCTCACCACATCGCGTCTGCTACAGGAAAGTCCCGGCCTCCCCCTCTCTCCTGGTGTCTCCATCTCTCCCCTGTGTCACCCTCTTGCCCCCCCCCAGGAAGAATTAGAAGATAGACGTTGGAAAGCAGATGACCGAGGAAGAAACAATTAAGTCTATTGGTCAGGCCATCCCTTTGTTGCTAGTTTAAGAGACTTCAACCAGTCTCAGTTTAGACTTCTTTTAGTTATTATAGCATGTAGTATAGGATTATAGTATCTAGACATTTGTCATTTCTCTTATCAGAAATATGACCCATACATAAAATTGTATCTCTTTTTCTGAAACAAACCTCCCTTTAATTCCTCATCATTCATAAAGCCCTAGTACAACAGTACACATTCTTTCTGCCATTAGACTCAAGTATCCTATTTATTGCTACAAATAGATCTATGATCTAATAAAGACAGATGCACTAATATTTTTTTGCATGCAGGAGGTATGTTGAAACACCTATTTCTCCCTCTTAAGTAATAGAAACTGGCATTTGAGAAACTTTAAAATTAAAACTTAATGAATCCAATTAAAGTACTCAAGGTCATCTTAAAAAGATAAAAGGAATTCCAAGCCAGCACGACTAGATAGTAAAAGGATTGCATCTCTGAGTACACTCATGAGGAGAATGTGTAGACACAAGGGCTCGGCTCCTGAACCAGAGGAAAAGGAATCCCAGAAGCAAAGCTTAGCAATGTCCATGCAAACAGGACGAAGCTTTAGGCAAAGAAAAGTTAGGATTTAATTTCAGGAAAGACTATATTTTAGAAAGCTCACTTGGTCAGCCCAAGGCCATACCTAGTAAGATCACCCTGATGTCAAGTACATCTCTACTGCAAAGATGGGTATATCAGAAAATCTCATTCATTCATTCACTCATTCATTTGTTTAACCAGCTTCTACTGAGTGCCCACAAAATGCTGACACTGAACACGAGTCGGATAAAATGATGGCGAGCGAAACAGACAGGACTCACACTCATTTGCTTTCACTGTGATAGGAATGATAAGCAATGATTGAATAAGCTAGAACATAATCACAAGTAGTGATAAGCTCTATAAAGAAAATGTTTAGGAGATTGTAAAAAATAGTAGTAAGAAATGGGATCGGGGAGGTTTGGACACATACCCGAAGATCATACTATTCTAATTTTTTTTTTAATGTTTACTTATGTTTGAGGTGGGGAGGGGCAGGGAGGAAGGCACAGAATCTGAAGCAGGCTCGAGGCTCTGAGCTGTCAACACAGAGCCTGATGCAGGGCTCAAACTCACGAATCACGAGATCATGGTCTGAGCTGAAGTGGGACACCTAACCGACCGAGCCCCCCAGGCGCCCCAAGATCATAGCATTCTGAATTGATGGGCAGGCATGTGATCCCATGCATTCTGATCCCAGAGCCCATCTTTCTAAATCACATAACATGTCAGCAGAGCAAACATGCAGAGAATACAACTCTAACCTGTTTTTAGTTAGATCTTTTATTTTCAAATTGATCCTTGCTATCAGGCCGGCTTTACAGAGTGGCCCGGTCTCTGCTCCTGTGCCATCACCATTGACCCTCATCATTCATTTAAATGTTCTTTCCCACAAGCAAATCTTGAAATCCAGGATCAGAATCTTCTGCTATGGCCATGCCCGTTCTTGACCCAGGGGCTCGACACCAGAATATAAAAGTCCATATTGAAGGGCTCAGATTCAAAGCGTTTTTTCAATAGTGCATTTATCTCTGTGTTCTGATACCAACATTGTAAAGGCTGGGGGAAGGCCCGTTTACACGGGAAACAAGTGAAAACAGTGTGTTCCAACAACAACAACAAAAAAAAACGCAACGGAATCCATTGCTTCTCCTTCCACGTGTAGAATTTTGATCCTAAAATAATTCTTTGAAAAACTCAAAGGGAACGAAGCCCATTACGTTTCTAAAAAAAGGACAATCCTTTCTAGATTCACTGAAGTCTGATGTATGACAAGCTTTGTTTCAAACACGCTTTTAAAAACATGATGTAAGTCTGACAAGTCAGACTTTGTAACTTGGCAAAGGCAAAGTTTCTGAAATGTATTTATGTATGTGTTGGGTGTAAACTGTTATTGTACTGGAAAGTTCTTGAAAGGGATTTTTATAAGTCTCATCTTGTCTCTCTCAAGTGGCTGTTAAAAATAGAGAGTTTATTGGCAACTATTTTTCCTTGTGTTAGAGAAGGATTAGCTTAATCCTGGTGAAATATCTTAACACTTCACTATATCCAATTTTATACAACTAAACTTTCATTATGCATAATACTAAAATAACTGCCCGTCTCCTAAGTGATTCAGAAGTTATACATTTGCCAGGTTTGTTTTTATAGACCTGTGAAACTTAAACACTATTCTCTAAATGAGGCCATGTTTTGCTTTCCTACCTACACCTGAATCATTTTAATTTTGGAGTAATATTTATCTTTTTTATTTTTTTCTACAAAATGTTAGAAGCTTCCTCTGTGTATTGCATCCGGCATGATAGGATTAGTCAAGCAAATGTTGGGATCTTCACTATGGTGCACAGTTTACAAAGCTATTTGAGCTCGTCCTTTTAAAACAGCCCCATTCAGATGTAGGACATTTGTGTATATGACCCGATAGCCCTTCTCCTTTCCAATTATAAAAAGTCCAGTTAGGACATTTTTCCCCTCTCACCCCCACATTCGGAGCCAGTCCAAAGCTACGTTAAACAGGCAATATGTGTCCTAATTCCCCATCAACACATATAACGTCTCTTGTGTTTTTCTTCTCTGGTGTTTCCTCTTTTTTCTCCTCATTTAAAAACCCCTACTGTCCTTTCAGGAACAAAACCTGATATCAAGAAATAATCTGACTTTGTTTCTGCTAGAAAAATTTGCATTCCCTCTCATAGGTGTATTTGTCTTCTAAATCTTATCTCTACTCTTCAAATGAAAGAATGTGCCCCTTGTTAAAGAATTTCAGAGGGTTGTTTGTCACTCATGTAAAGGCATGCACCTTGTAGCTGCATGATCTGGACCATGGAGCATCCAAGGTCAGTGACGGAGAAAGAGAGAAATGGAGGAGTCACGCCGGCTCTTTCTTGCCTTAGAGTCATTTCTTCCTTTGCCAGTCCGTTGGCCAGGACAAGTCAGGTGCCTCAACCCAACTACCAGGGAAGTGATGAAATGTGGCTCTTTGGCTGAGCAAAAAACGATCTTGGCTTCTTTCCTTACCCTTTGCTCTCCTCTTCCTACACAGAAAACACACGCGTCTCCCCACAATAGATAATCCCAACTCCTGGCCGGTCCCTGCACAGGACTCAAAGTCTAGATGGTGCCCAGTGGTGTCTTCATCAAAATTAGATACGACTCTTTGTGATCCGGAGATGCATGAACTAAAATGGACACATTTTCCCCACATACTCACACCCAAAAAGCTACAGTGCAATGATGACAGGATCACCTCGAGGGACATTCCCGTCCAGAAGGGGGAAGACCCGAAGACAGGAAGCAGCCATGATCCCGTGGCACTTCTGAAATGCCGATGGTGGCAGTCTTGCCCTGTGAGAGCTGAATACACCTCAGTTCTGTCCCTTGCTGCACCCCAGCCACCCTGGGGGGCTTCCTTCTCGTCCATTTTCCAACTTGGCCACGTACGAAGTGACCTTTAGAGGACAGGCCCTCTTTGAGGACTGTTCAGCTTTTCAGCTCAGTTCCAACGTCAGGGATTTTGATGACACAGAGTTGAGCGTTATTTTTTCCATGTTCAGTTACCTTGGTACTTCACTTCCCTCCAGGACCAAGTTGGTTCCTGATCTTAGTCTGGAAGCATTTGGCTTCTAGAAAAAGATAGTTGGTGGGCACGGATGATCTTCCACAGTTAGGTATAAATTAGATCCTCCCAGGAGTCCTGAGATGGAAGTATTGCCACTTTGACTTTTGACAGATGGAGAATTGGGAAGATACTTCGGGAAGCAAAGCATCCTTCCTAGAATGCCTCCAAATAGGCACAGAGGTAATGCTCGCGTTGCCAGTATGACATTACGTGGGCATATTGATGTGTCCAAGTGGTCTGACTGGGCCAACCCTGGAGACAATGGAACATAAAATTTGGAAATTGGACTCCTTCCAAACAACTCAAGACTTGCAGTCACTACATGTAGGTCGTGTATACTATTTTTGTATCTTTCGCGCCACAGGCATTAGGCTTTGGGTTAGTTGTGCGCTTTTAACCCAACCACTAAGATGTTCTGTTGGATCGGATGGGTGCCTGTCTCTGTATTCACCAGGAGAGGCCGGACACAACTTATTTGTTATAACACTGAGTCTCGCATTGTGCGATCAAAACTTAGGAAGTACCTTTGCTGATTATGAGAAACATAACATTAAAAAAAAAACAACAACTTCATTTCTTTTTTGTCCCTATGGCTTAATTCTGCAAGGGCACAATTGGATGTGGCAACTATCTACTTGTTCTGATTTCTCATCATGAGTTTTAAACAGCTCATGCTGTGGGGACTGACATTTCCAGGTCACAGTCAAAAGGCATAGCCAAGGCTTTCGGTCATGTCTAATTCTACTTTGTAATGTGCTACCTTTCCTCAGAGCATAATTTTGTTTTAGAAATGAATTACATTAAAGACACCTCAGAAGCACCGATTTAAATCCTGCCCTGCCAACCATCTTGGGGGGATTTGGTTACATCACTGAATTGCTTAACTAAAACCTCCACTTGATTCCAGTGAATTTTAAAGTAATACAACTCTTTGAAAAGTTCCCCCTTCCTCTCCTTCTCTCCCTCCTCTTTCCCTCCCTCTTCTTCTTCCTCCTCCTTATTAGCATGTTTTTTAAGAGACTGAGAGCAAGCAGGGGAGAAGGACAGAGGGAGAGAGAGACAGACAGAATCTTAAGCAGACTCCACGCTCAGCACAGAGCCCAACATGGGGCTTGATCCCACGACCCTGGGATCATGACCTGAGCCGAAATCAAGAGTCAGACGCTCAACCGACAGAGCCACCGAGGCACCCCAGTCCTCCTCCTTATTATTTTTTTTAATGAGATTGATACCCAAGATCTCAGAACATTTCCGGATGTAGACTGTCTCTGACTTGGGCCCTACCCCCACATAAATTGTGGCAGGGCTGGGATTAGGACAAGATGAGCCCAGAACTCCACTGAGGCCCATGACTTAAAAGGATGCCCAAAATAGTCATCAAGATTAGCAATATTTAAATGCAATATATTAAAAAACATAAATGAATGCAAATAATCCCCGATGAATAAGATGTCACATTTTAGAATGAAGACGCATTGTTATTTGTTTTATTCTCCTGCGTTCTTGTGGGAAGGGAACAACCATTTCCGATCGGCCTGGGCCCACAGTGAGAGAGGCCACAGTGATCCTAGCCGTGGGATGATAAGGCGTGACAGATGGCAGAGAGATGGGGCAACACGAGGCTTTCTATAGTCAGGAGAGCTTATGTTCCTGTTTCTTCTGGGTTCACAATATGACAGGGGGGGGTTCACAGTACGAGAGGGTGTTTTCATAAAGGCATGTGGGGTGTGCCTATTTCCCCTCCTCCTCAGACTGCAGCCCTGAGCGGTGACCTTGGCAGAGCCTCAGCTGGTGCCTTTAGTCCTCGTCCTGTCTTCAGCTTCTCCAGCTTCCAAAGAGCTGTTCCCCTAATCGAGTCTGTGGCTCCTTTCAGCCAAGGTTCAGATGATTCCACGCTGTGCAGGCAGATGCTTAGCAAGGACTCCAAGGAATCTAGAACCTGGGGCCAGAGGAATTCACGGCTAAAGCCGGATCAAAATTAGTGAGTATCGTGAAACTCGACATGACCGAATTTCCATTTTCTCGCTGAGCACATCACATTCTAAACTGCCGCGGGCCACACTGGAGAGCTGCCTCCCACGGACCACATGGCTTCCCTGGGACAGTGTGTTCTCGGGGCTGAGTGCCCATCGACTTACAATGAGCTTCCGGGGGGCAGCTCTGTACCTTGAAGGCAGGCTGTGCTGATCTGGGCAAACTGTCTGTTCGATGCCAACAGAATCTGGAAAAATGCAAATAAACAAGTAAATAAATAAAAAAATCATCAAATAGGTAGCTGGTTTACTGTAGAAAATTTTTTAAAAAACAGACGTTTTTGCATGTGGATCAGCTATTTGGATATTTCCATTATGGGTATCCTTTAACAGAATGTATAAAGTGATGTGTAACAATGCTTCAGAGCTGTTACTTTTGAATTTTTTTCTTTGATACATTTCATTTGCAGTCTTGTAAAATTCTCTGACTTGGTCCTCTTTTGGAGCATTCTACTTTGCTAGGTTCCATAAATGATTTTTTTGAATGTTTATTCATTTATTTTAAGAGAGAGAGAGAGTCAGCAGGGGAGGAGCAGAGAGAGAGAGGGGGGAGAGAGGATCCCCAGCAGGCTCCATGCTGTCAGTGCAGAGCCCGATGCGGGGCCTGAACCCACGAACCGTGAGATCATAACCTGAGCCAAAATCAAGCCAAAATCAGACGCTTCACTGACTGAGCCCCCCAGGCGCCCCAATGATTTCTTTTAACTTTGGAGAGAAAGGCGGTTGTGTATCCAGTGGTCTTGTTCATTCTTCCCATTTCACTTAATGTGTATCTCTCAAAATAAAGGAACGCGACTTGAAATATACCTCTACAGAGAGAAATGCTCATAGTAAACATCCACCTTGTTTCATGCGTCAGTTGGATGGCAGTTGGTTGGCAGTTGGTGAAGATAACTATTTAGTAGTAACATATGTTACTACCAGCGACTGGTTCAAGAGTTGCTTCACCAGAACCAGCCCCCCCCCCCCCCCCCAGTTTCCGGAGTACACCCTTTCCTCAAGGAGGAGGCTGTGAGCCAGTAAAGAATCCTAGTAATTGACCTCGGTCTATACATCAAGTCTAAATAGACACGGAGTAAATTGCATAGCATTTGGTAAAACAAGTTACTCACTGTTCCTCTTTCAACCCATAATGACTGTAATTCAATTAGGCTTATTGGCTGTTATTCAATATGATGCTACTGTAAAATTGTTCCTTTGCAATACAAACTTTAGAGTTAAAGAGCCTGCTTTTCTTCTGAAAGCGCATAAGCTCTCTTGCACTGGAACAGGATTGCATTATATTTAAAAACTTTTTCCACTGTTTACTTTATCACTGGGGTCAGATAAAGGAGCCAGAGTCAAAATTAGTCTCTTGCTCTGGGATGGGGGAGAGAAACCCCAGTGGAAATCAACGGTGGATTTATTTGTATTTCCATAGTGCAGAAATTACAGGAACATTAGCAATGTTGGAAGAAAAAGCATGGGAGAAGGGTAATGTCCATAATCTTATTATTGTGATTATTATTATTCCTAAAAGATGCTACAAATAATCTGGGATATTCTGTACAGGGTATTTAAAATAGTCTACGGATCATGAATATTTTCAATTAATTTCAAAATTTTTCACCATATGACAGAATACTGCCCGTGCTAAGCCTACCATAAGGAATGTATGAATAGTTTTCCTTATCTACCCACAAAAAAAAAAAATGCCTGGATATACAGCTGACTTTTAAATTTAAAAAAATGTTTTACAGGTTTGAGGAATTTTCATGCAACTTAAAAAAGAATCCAATCTGAGTAGATATGAACCAGAGGATGGGCTTGAGTTATTATCTCTGTGATGAGTTACTAAAACTCTCTCTGTCTTGTGTGTCAAGAGGGCTTTTTGTGAGGAGTAAATGAGTTTGTACATACAGTACTTGGAAGAGTCCCTGGGGCATCATTGCAAGTCTCAAAACAAAAACATAGCTACTTTACTTAGACCAACGCCACTCTCGTCGTCATCATGTGAAATAATATAGAACTCATGACTGCCACTCCTTCCACCAACCAGTTGATGCTCTGAGAATACCATTTGGTCTTCCCTACATTAGAGTTATACCCCTTTGGACACACACACACACACACACACACCTAATTTACATAATCTGAGGAAGTAAGGATGATGACTATACCATTTGTGACCCTTACTGTGCATAGCACCCACGAGAAGTTGAAGAAATACTTTATGAAGTTTTGATTTGACAACATTGGGGCCAACCCTCATGATTCATACCACTATAGGATCTAAACATTCATATCTAGACCTAAATTAATATAAGATATTTGGAATACTAAAAAATATAAGTCATTGTGTGTCTTCTGAAATTGCTTAGAAAATGTCCAAATGCCTCCCGTGTTACTCTTATTCCTGAGCAGCGGAAGCTGGAACTTGTTATTTTCGTTCAGGTGTTCTGATATTCATATTACTTGGATTTCTCTAATGTTATCTGGTTGACTTAGCTCAAGGTCACTTATTCTGAAATCACCATGAAGTCATATGGAATGGAATTTGACACTGAACAAAAGAGGCCAGTTTAACTTTCCCTTGACATTTGCACTTTGTATACAAGCATCTTTTAGATTTACCATCATGGAGAAAATCAGTCAACTTCATATTGTCAGGTTTCTTAGTATGTCAGACTTCTTGTTAAAAGTGATAAATTCAATTAGTTTGTTGAATTTACAGAACGTCAATCAACTTGACATGTTTCTTTTCCCTCACCACAGTAAATAAACTAACCAGTTTTCTTTTCCCCCTCTTCCCTTCTGCTCCCCACCAACCAATATCACCAGGCGTAGTATGAGCTTTGGAAAAACTTATTCATTACCAACCATTTACCAATTCATTTATCATATCAAATATTTTCAAAGTTGTGTATTTCATAGTACACTAACTATTGAAACAATGGTAATCCACAATACTGTCCCAAAAGGCTACTACTGCATTTATATGTAAAAGAATATTTATCCATGGAAATTACAAAGAATATATCTGAAAGTGAAGTTCAATAGCAAAGTGAAATGAAATATTACACAATATTCCTTGAATATGCATATCTTATAAAGTGATCTGCCTTAAGAAGTGATATACGGGGGGTACCTGGGTGGCTCAGTCCGTTGGGCATCCGACTCTTGACCTCAGCTCAGGTGTTGATCTCAGGGTCTTGGGTTCAAGCCCCACTTTGGGCTCTGTGCTGGGAAGGAGCCTTCTGAGAGAGAGAGAGAGAGAGAGAGAGAGAGAAGGGGAGCCTGGATGGCTGGTTGGTTAAGTGGCCGACTTAGGCTCAGGTCATGATCTCATGGTTCGTGAGTTCGAGCCCTGCATCAGGCTCTGTGCTGTGCTGAGAGCTCGGAGCCTGGAGCCTGCTTCAGATTCTGTGTCTCCCTCTCTCTCTGCCCCTCCCCTGCTCACACTCTATCTCTCTCTCTCAAAAATAAACATTAAAAAAATATTTTAAAGAAATGGTATAAGGAAAATATCGTTACAACCGATGTATAAAGTATTTTTAAAGTTGCGTATTTCACTAACTATTGAAACCATGGTAACCCACAATACTGCCACAAAACAGACGATGCAAGTATTAGGGGAGGGAAACGAGACCTTTATTTGAGGTCATCTGCCAGTTATCTCATGGCTATATGGTCCTTTAAGGGTGGTTCCGGAGCTCTAAATCTCTTCCGGGCACTTTGGATCAACTCTTAAGTTTATCCAAGGATGGACTGAAGTTGGGGAAAGGGATGATGTGCTCGCAAAATAAGCCCCTAACTGACCCTTGACTGGCCTGTGTAGCGAACAACTGTGGGTCAAACCCTCCGCTTGTCAGGGCTCTTTGTTGCGACTATTTGGAAGGCGGGCCCCGCTGTGCTCTCCACCCAGAGCAGGAAACACGGGCACACCACCGGCTGGATGTACGAATGCCCGGGCACTGCCTAGAAAATCAGATGATTCTTTAGTTAACCGATGCAAAACCGTTCCCTTTTGTGACAGCTGACAGTCTTACATACCCCCAGATACCAGCCAAATCCTACGCCTCACTGTTTTCTAAGGGGTGCTGTGCTGTCACAGACCTCAGGGGAGTCCAGCACTTCTGAGTGTTCACCCCAACCCCGACCACCGGCCCCAGGCCACTTGCCACCACTCGTGTCTTACTCATCCATCTGCCTCCTGCGGGGGAGGGGGAGGCGTTTCTCTTCCCATCAGTGGGTGGTCCTTCCCCCGTCTGCCCTTCGTCATTGTAATGGGGAACCTCCAAGGTGCTTTCGTTGTGCTCTCTTTCTGCCCAAGTAACAGGGAATTGTTGGGCTTCACATCTTGGGTGGCTCAGTAAGTCTGAGATGAGGCTTAAGAATTGGCGTGAAATGCTGCTGCTGGCTGTGGGAACCACAGTTTCAGAACCGCTATCTAAGCCTACTGAAACTGACTTACCTCCTGGGGCTGGGTAGGGATGCTGCCTTCCCTTATATGGTGACCTGAGACTTGAACAAAATTGAGGTTCCGTAGGAAGGAAGAAGAGAGGGAGGGGCTCTTTGGCATTTACTCCTGCATTAAAGTATGACAAACAGGTGAATGGCCCCAGGAGATCTTGATCAAAAGACACAACTCTCCATGAATGAAGTAGACTGGACCACAAAAAATCCACGCCCAAATCTCTAACAAGAATCTCTGGGATATTTAGATATTCAAGCAGGCACCCACATTGCCTTGGAGTAGAGAATTCTCTCCTCCTCATGCTGACTCTGAGACTACTGGGGGCCCTAGGCCACTTAATTTAAACTCCCAGCTGCTTAGGGTCTATGGGATATGTACTGAGGCCATACAAAATTTGTTTCTACCTCGAGTGCTATTGTCAGGCTTGAGGGTACGATTCTCCTAATCTCTGATCCCATCCTGGGGGCCCATGAGAATTCAGACCACTCTATGTAAAACACACTAAACACAGTTCTGTTTCATTCTGGGGTCCTCCTGGTCTCCTGGTCCTCATCCAAAAAGGTTACAAAGATCCTTTCTGCTTTCGGATCCTCAAACTTATCATGGCGTGACAGTTAATTTTTGTGTCAAGTTGACTGGGCTTAAGGACGCCCAAACTGCTGGTAAAACATTGTTTCTGGGCATTTCTGTGAGGGTTTCCAGAAGAGATGAGCGTTTGAAGTGGTGAACTAAGGAAGGAAGATCTGTCCTTGCCAATGTGGGTGGACATCGTCATCCCGTCCACTGAGGGCCCAAATAGAACAAAAAAGGCAGAGGAGGGGAAAATTCACTTTCTCTCTTCTTGAGGTGGAGTATCTGTCTTTCCTGTCCTGGGACACCAGAGCTCCTGGTTCTTGGAGAATTATACCATTGGCATATATCAGCCTCTGTAGTCATGTGAGAACCAATTCTCATAATCCACTCTCATCTATCTATCTATCTATCTTTCTATCTATCTTATTGATTCTGTTTCTCTGGAGGACCCTAACTAACACACATGGAATTCTAGTATTTACTCCTTTGCCCATCATGAACTTGGCTGAGCAGTGAGGTACAGGCACAAAAGCCCATATGAAAAGCCAGGCATCTATCTCAATCCTTTTTCCTCTGGACAGACTCCCCTTCTTCCCTACCTGGGAATCTTTAACCATTCTGAAAGAAGAAAAACTACTCTTCTAATTATTTTCCTTTTGTGGCCAGATTTCCATTTTGAAACTTGAAATACAATAATTTCCATTTTTTTATTCTCTGATGTTCTGTGTAGGAAAATTTCCTATAGGCAATAGGATACAGAGGAAAATAGCACAAACATAAAATAGATTTATTAAAAATAAAGAAACTATGCCACAATAATAAAATTGAAAATCATAACCTATGCCCTGTCCCCAATCAACTATCCTTTGAATATGCCATACTTTGTGTTATATATTTGAGAGAGCACTGAGCATAGAATTATGTATTCACCGGGGCGCCTGGGTGGCTTAGTCGGTTGAGCGTCTGACTTCAGCTCAGGTCATGATCTCACGGCCGTGAGTTCAAGCCCCATGTCGGGCTCTGTGCTGACAGCTCAGAGCCTGGAGCTTGCTTTGGATTCTGGGCCTCCCTCTCTCTCTGCCCCTAACCCACTCTCATTCTGTCTTTGTCTCTCTCAAAAATAAATAAATATTAAACAAAAAGAATTATGTATTCACCAGTGGAAAAACTATGTTAAGGAGAAACTTGACTGATCTTACAAAATTATCACTGTTTTCTACCATAACAATGTTTTTTTCCAACATATCCTGATCCTTCAGCTTTCGGAAAGACTCCTAGAGCCCAGAGATAGAGCGCTTTTTCTCCTTGAGTAGCGGTAATTCACAGTGAAGAGGAAGATTTGGGTGCTTCTCCGAATGAGTTGTATTATAGGTTCTGATAGAGGGTACTGGCGACGGATGGGAATTTAGAAGGAATTTTTATGAATTTTGATGAAGTGAAGCCAGAGACCTTTGTAGCAGCTTAGCATATGTTTTAGTTTTAGGTGGTCATTTCCTTGATTGATTAATGATGATAATGATTTAAATATGCCAGGAGCATACACACTTGTCATCCACAGCATTCTATAAAAATTTTTATAGTTCTAAGTAATAACATCAGTAATTGATTAGAACATTTAGACTGTGAGCTAACTGGACTGGTTACACAGGTAAGTTAAATGAGATAATATACATTAAAATACACTGCAAATATGTAAATATAAACTATATTTATATAGTTTATATATTTTTATATATATTATATACATATAATTATATGTTAATATAAACTATTAACAATGCCGTAGCCCATGAAAACCTGTTCTCATTTCTCCAATTTAAGATTAGAAATTGGGACCTTCTAGTTCAAATGAAAATTCAGGTTAGTGAATAAATATGGCCAACAGACACATGGAAAGATGCTCGACACCACTAATTATCAGGGAAATACAAATCTAAACCACAATGATATACCAACTCTCACCAGTCAGAATGGCTGTATCATACCAGGAAACACTAAGCGTTGGCAAAGATGTACAGAAAAGAGAACACTCATGCACTGTTGGTGGGAATGTAAACTGGTACAGCCACTTTGAAAAACAGTTTGGAGTTTCCTCAAAAAATTCAAAATAGAACAATATATGACCCAACAATTTCATTTCTGGGTATTTATCCAAAGAAAAAAAAACACTAATTAAAAAAAATATATATATATATAGCACTATGTTTATATTGCAGCATTATTTACAATAGCCAACATATGGAAGCAACCCAAGTGTCCATTCACAGATGAATGGATAAAGTTGTACACACACACACACACACGCGCGCACACACACACACACGCCCACACCGAATGGAATATTACTCAGCCATAAAAAAAAAAACAAAATCTTGTCATTTGCAGCAACATGCATGAACCAAGAGGAGATTATGCTAGTTGAAATAAAGCTGACAGAAGACAAAAACCGTATATTTCCACCTATCTGTGGAATCCTAACAACAAAACAAATGAACAAAGAAAAGCAGACACAGATTCATAAATACAGAGAACAAGCAGGTGATTGCTAGAAGGTGGGCTGTGGGTGAAATAGGTAAACAGGATTAAGAGGTAACAACTTTCAGTTACAAAGTAGATAAGACACAGGGGATGAAAAGCACAGCACAAGATACATAGTCATTAATGCTGCAATAACTTGGTACCGTGACAGATGGCAACTACACTTACTCTGGTGGGTATTGCATAGTGAATAGAACTGCCAAACCACTATGTTGGACACCTGAAACTAATAGAACACTGTATGTCAACTCATTTACAAAAGAAAGAAAACGTAGGTAAGGGGCATTGCCTCAAACTGTATTCTGGATTACCATTGTTTAAATAGCGTACTGTGAATTATACAACTTTAAAAATCTTCTGTACAACAGTTGAAAAGGTATTTTCCATATACCATTTCTTTTCTTTTCTTTTTTCCTTTTCTTTTCTTTTCTTTTCTTTTCTTTTTTTTCTAAATAGGCTTCATGCCCATGCAGAGCCCAGTGTGGGGCTTGAACCCAAGACCCTGAGATCAGACCTGAGCTGAGATCAAGAGTCGAATGCCCGACGAACTGAGCCCCCCGGGCTCCCCCTGTATACTATTTCTTAAGGAGGATCACTTTATAAGAGATGCACACTCATGGAATATTGCATAATACTTCATTTCACTTTGCTATTGAACTTCACTTTCAGATACATTCTTTGTAATTGCCATGGATAAATATCCTTTTACATATAAATGCTACTAACTGCTTCATAACTAAGTAAAGGCAGAGGAAATTATGTAGGTTGTTCTTTAAAGTCACATGAACTTGGGGCACCTGGGGGGCTCAGTTGGTTGAGTGTCCAACTTCTGCTCAGGTCCTGATCTCACGGTTCGTGAGCTCAAGCCCCACGTTAGGCTCGCTGCTGTCACCGCAGAGACCACATCGGACCCTCTCTCTGCCCCTCCCCTGTTTGCACTCTCTCAAAAACAAACATTAAGTAAATAAACATTAAACATCAAAAATTAAAAAAAAAAGTCCTTAAACTTGGACTTTAATAACTACCATAGGCCATGAGTCGTTAGAAAAATGTCTCTACTCACATCATTTAGAGAACGGTTTTGTGCAACGGGCAGTTTCAGACATCAGCAAGCATCACAGGTACAAGGCTTACACATCTCTTTTAATGTCAATGCTTCATCAAGAGCTCTCCACTTTCACTGCAATTCAGGTGTAGGGCAGCAAAGTGGAGACCCAAGGCAATTAATGAAATCACTGTCACTTCCACACAAATAATTGTCCATCAAAATGCCAACATTTTCAAAAGCCAGAAAAATGATAACCCTGACTCAACTATATGGACAATTGTGACAATTCTTAACCTGATTTTTTTGTGTGCTCTTAATTTTTATTTTTACATTGAGATATACAAATACTTAAGCCAAAATACTCTTTTTGGTTGACACTTCATTTTTTATTTTTATTTTTAAATTTACATCCAAGTTAGTTAGCATATAGTGCTATAATGATTTTAGGAGTAGATTCCAGTGATTCATCCCCTGTGTATAACACCCAGTGCTCATCCCAACAAGTGACCTCCCTGATGCCCCTTACCCATTTAGCCCATCCCCCCCCACAACCCCTCCAGCGACCCTCAGTTTGTTATCTATATTTAAGGGTCTTTTGTGCTTTGTACCCTTCCCTGTTTTTGTATTATTTTTGTTTCCCTTCCCTTAGGTTCATTCTGCTTTGTATCTTTAATTCCTTATATGAATGAAGTCATATGATATTTGTCTTTCTCTGACTGGCTAATTCCGCTTAGCATAATACCCTCTAGTTCCATGCATGTAGTTGCAAATTTTTAACATAAAAGATGCTGGGTGATGCTAAATAAGTCATCAGGAGTTATTGAATGACAGTGTCTTTGAAAACAGAAGATCCCCAACTACCTTCATTAACCCATCAAAAATGTCCAGGTTTTCCACAGCCAAAAGACATGTGGGAAAATGTTTCAAAACACAAAACAGAAGAAGGAGAAGGAGAAGAAGGAGGAGGAGGAAGAGGAGGAGGGGGGAGGGCAAGGAGGGGGATGGAGGAGGAGGGGAGGAGGAGTGGGAGGAAGAAGAAGGCAAGTATAGTAAAACCTTGGCTTGCGAGCATAATTTGTTCTGGAAACATGCTTGTAACCCAAAGCACTTGCATATAAAAGCAGATTTCTCCATAAGAAATCGTGGAAACTTAGGTGATCTGTTCCACAACCCAAACATATTCATATAAAAGTGATTACAAGTACTGTCATATAATCCAAAATAAGGAGGAAAAGGCAAAATATAAAGAAAAATAAACAAATGAACCTGCACTTACCTATGAAAACCTGATGGCTGAGGTGAGGGAGACAAAAGAGAGGAGGGTTATTATGTAGAACAGCTTTCACTCTAACAGAATCACTGCTATCGATTGGCTCAATGGAATCTTTTTCTGCATGGGGGCCATTGTATCCACTCACATGGATGTTGACTACAGTCCAGTGTTCATAAACTCTTGTCATGTACCGTATTTAATGTAACTGGCAATAAGGCAGCAGAGGAAAGGGTCTCTATGGGCAGGCCTACCTAGAAGGAGGGATAAGCTCACTCTTGTATGGAAAAGGAAAGGACTGACCGCAGGTTCCTTTGAAGAGACAAAAAATACCCTAGTACCAGTTGTGGGCACCTTCCAAAATTCTGAAAAATCATTGATTTCTGCCAAACTCCGTGGCCTGAGACCAGCATCCAAGCATGGGAGATGATCATCCACAATCCCACACTGAGAGAGAGAGAGAGGGAGGGAGAACCATTGGCTCAGTTGTGATCATGTGAAGTTCATTGCCACATACTACTCATATTGCAAGACATTGCTCATTTGTCAAGTTAAAATTTATTAGAAATGTTGGCTCATGTTTGCTCAACTCTCAGAACAACTTACTTGCAATCCAAGGTTTTACTGTGTATGCATTTACTACCTTCCTTCCACTACTCATTTTAAAACACCGTTCCCCACCCCTATAAATTCACTACAGAAGGGCCAAGTGATTATTTTATTTATTTCTGGACCTGAAATATCCAATGTGATTTCAAACAATGTATTCATTAAAAAAAAACTACATTACGGCAAATGTTTCACAATGCTTTGCTATATCGGTTACCAAAAGTGATAGATCACTCTTGTTGTATGAGGGCATGGGCTCAGAGTTATTTATTTTCATTCCAGAGGTTTGGCATTTGAAGTCATTGTAATATATTTTTAAAATAACATAGAGGCCAAAGATAAAGAAAATTTAACTAGCCATAAAGGCCAAAATCACTTAGAAATATAAAAAAATAGATGCTAAAATTTTCTTTGGTTTAAAAAACTGGTTTTATACCAAGAGCTTGCTTTTAATATTTTATTTTTGGGATAAACTTTCAAGTTGTTTTAGACACTTAAATATTGGAAAATCCTATCAACATACTCTAGCAACTGCCCCTACGTTTGTAGAAAATAATTCACCGAACGGAATTTGTGAACATCCTTCTAAATGGAATGTTTTCTGTGACAGCTAGTAAAACAGAAAAGAAAGAAAGAAGTCTCACAGTCGTGAGATCAAGCCCTGTGTCAGGATCTGCAATGGGGGAGAAGCCTGCTTAGTATTCTCTCTCTCCCTCCCTCTCTGCCCCCTCCACAGCTCTCGTTTTTTCTCTCTCTCTCAAGAAAGAAAGAAAAAAACATATTTGATGGACAGGTACAGCGTTTTTTGTGGCCTCAAGACACTCCATTACGATAACATAGTTTCGCAAACAAGCTTTATCCCCAACACACCCTCTTCTAAACATAATCTTTTGTTTCAGCCTTACCCTATCTTTAACATTCCCATGCATTATCCTTCTTAAACAGCTATCCTCTATTATAACTGTTCAGTCATCGCTGAATCTCTCTAGCCCACCACTCCCCTCCATAAATGCTCACCATCTGATCATCTAGAAATGCAGAAATACAATGCAGGCCGCATAGGTAATTTCAAATTTCCAGTAGCCACTTAGGTTCCAACTCAATTTGGAAGCTGAATTATCACTGGAAATCTTTTTAAGTTTACTTATTTATTTTGAGAGAGAGAGGGAGAGGGGAGGTGCAGAGAAGGAGAGAGAGAGAAAATCCCAACCAACCTCCACACTGCCAGTGCAGTGTGGCTTAATCTCACAAACACAGGGCTTCATGTGTTTGTGGCCCTAAGACACAGGGCTTACGCTCACAAACTTTGAGATCGTGACGTCAGCCGAGATCAAGAGTTGGACACTTAACCAGCTGAGCCACCCAGGTGCCCCTCATTGGAAATCTTTGATGTGGGTTTAGATGCCATGAAATTTACAGATGCAAAAACTGAATCATACATACTCTAAGAAGTCCCAATAACTAAAAAGCAGAAGTTTTAAATGTAAATTTCAGTGTGAAAAATTAAAATTAAAGGTTCCGTTTCTCCCACAGGCCACATGCGGGAGTGATATCCAGGACTATAACGTACATACTATTCACATATTACCACCCACTGTGCGTGCAGGAGTGAGGGGGATAGACACACGTGCTGTTAAACTTGAGCACAGACACACACATATATGTGCATGCGGCACATATGATGGTCAGTGATAACAACCGTCTATGCTGAAGTTAAAGAGCTCTACACAGCAGATTGCCCGAGCCGGCAACCAACAATCCCTAACACGCCTGCCTGTAGGCACCTGTAGGTTCCCACCAAGAACCTAGCCTACGTGCCTTCTTTTGAATCGGGGCTAAGCCTGTGGTGGCTCCCATCATGAGAATGTAGCAGATAGGATTCTATACGACTTTTTAGCCTCATCATCTTTAAAAGCAGCTTTCATTTTTGTTTTCTCAGAAACCAGCCACCATGTGAAGAATCTCACATTAGACTAGTTGATGATGAACGACCACAGAGAGAAAGAAGCCACATGAAGAACCAAGGAAAACCCACCGATGACCAGCACCATATGAGTCCACGTTGGGTCCCGTGGTCCCGTCTGATCTCTTCCGGGAGACTAAGGGAGGAAAGGGCTAACCATCTCAGCCAGACTGCAGATGGCACGCCCTCCTAGCGGATGCCTCGAGCACTGTGGGACACTCAAGCCACCCTGGCTGGGCCTTTTTCAAAAGCTTACCTCAAAAAAATCATTGGCAAATTAAATAGGTATCATTTTAAGCCAGTCATGTAGTCGTGTTTGTATAGAACAAAGAACTCATGCGGAAATTGACACATACAAGCAACGTGTTCCTGTAACAAAACCTAAAACCTGTGCGTAGAAAGAGTCTGGAAAAACAGCAAGGAGACTATTCAGTGGAACCTGGAAAGGTAGTAAGGAGACTGCTTTGGAAGCTGAAGAAAAACCCAGAAGCCAGCTAAGTAGTGGCAGAAAATTTAGCGAAACTGCTACCTGTAGTAACTCACAAGATGGAAAAAAGCACCTCAAAACGTGTAGATCTGGCTAAGGAGATTCCAGGAAGAAATGTGGAAGGTCCCAGTTGTCTCCTTTTAACTACGTATAAGGTCTTGCAAGAGAGAAATAAGCGAAAAAAAAGAACCTGTCTAGTTTTTTTTCATCAAAATTTAATGGAAATATAGAGTGCCCGGGGTCGTCTCTCCAGTTAGCCAAAAATCTTCAAAGTAACAAGTGGCTTTAAGGAAACAAACAAATACAAGACTGCCAGGAGCACTTGGCTTCAGGGTCAACACTAATTCAAGGATGCAGCTGGAAGGCCTTTGGTAAAGACCAGATTGACACAAGTCAGCAAGTCAAAGATTCTCTCATCTGGACAAAAAGGCATCTAAGATTCTTAAGGGTAGTATCTCACACCATCTCACTCAAAGGCCAAAGTAGAGAAGGGCCAGTCTTGAAGAGGTTTGTAATAACGGCTTTTCCCTAATGGATTTGACTATAATCTGTTACATAGGAAATCCACAATATTTTAGAGGACATTTTAGCCGATAAACTAGGTAATTCCAAGGTTCAATAAAAGACTAGCAAAGAATTGAGATTTGTGTGCATGACTATTTTCAAGTACCAAATTATCATATAACATAAAATCACACGACCAAATGTAGAAGCATAGTACAAATGTGTTTTTTCTTCTGGCTCTTATAAGTAATTCAACTTAATATGAGCAATGGATGCATGCGGACTCAGCGTCTGACTTCAGCTCAGGTCATGAGCTCATGGCTCATGAGTTCAAGCCCCATGTGGGGCTCTGTGCTGACAGCTCAGAGCCTGGAGCCTGCTTCGGATTCTGTGTCTCCCTCTCTCTCTCTCTGCCCCTCCCCTGCTCATATTCTGTCTCTCTCTCCCTCTCAAGAATAAACATTAAAAAAATGAACACTTAATTTATCCAAAGCAACTGTTTTAGTAATCCCATACTAACAAGTTCATTCCCCTGTTTCTCCCTCTGACTGCCATAACTTGCCCTGGAAGAGACAAATCATCATTTAGATCAGTAAAGATTTATACCGAGGAAACAGAAAGTGAAAAGTTGATAGAAAGGTCAGCCATTGTGAACATTACCCGTTGAACTACCTGTGGTTTACACTCGACAGTGTCCAAACAGGGCTGGAATGTTAACGCCTGTATCACGATCCCCTATCTGTCATCCATTTGACTTAAGCATACTGACTTTAAGTTATATCGTCAGCTTTACTAAAAAATAAATAAGCCAAAAGTGCCAATGACGGTGTCTAAGAAAGAATGGCATTTTTATTTCTGTGACAATTCGTTTTCACGTAATCTCATCATTGCAGCTACGAAACGGCATTCCAAAGTTTCCGAGGTATAGACATGCCTTCTCTGCTTTCACTTGCTGGTATACTCGCCCCCACGTTAAACGACTTACAAGGTGTTTCCTTTCAATTCTTGGTATCCGCAAATAAACACGGCAGGCGGGGAAATAAACACGGTGGAAGCATTGAATGCTCTTTTGGATTCAGTAACTGGAGGCCCCATTTTCTGTCCCACTTTTAGACATCCTCCCCCAACTGTCAGTTTGGTGCAGCCTACGTAAACGTAGGAAAGTTTGTGTGTCGGGGAGGAGTGTGCGTATGTGTGCGCGCAGGCCCATGCACACGTGTGTAGAAAGAGAAAAGTGGCTGGGGGGAATGAAGAAAAAACAGTTTCTATTCTGATGGCCGCTGTGCTTTACTTCTTATTTTTCAGCGTTTCCACACCATATCGGAACCAAATCAGCCCCAATTCTAGCAATTCTTCTCCACTAACAATGTCCTTAGGGCACATTAAAGTGCCAAGATTGGTTACATTCCTTTCGGTGCGAGGCCACTCTTGTTCCCTTATTAGAATCTGTTGCTTGTCAGCAGGCATTTAGTAACCTAATTGGAACACCCTCTCCTTCTAAATCAACTAAAAATTCTCAGCTTATATTTCAATTCCATTTCTAGGCAAGCCTCCGCTAGCCCCTGGTTTCCTCCTCTTCTAGGAATACATGATTGTTTTCTTTCCGAAGCATGAGGCCGACATTATAGCTTGCCCCTCGGGGAAGGATAATTTGCTCATTGTGGATTAGTTGCCTTCAGCAGGTAAGTCTCACCTGGGTCACATCCTTTAAGGGTATATCCATGGACAGAGCTGCCTGAAAACTTTCACTGGAATGTACAAAACTCTGCCCTGGCTTGTCTTGCTCTATGATGCATTTTCTTTCCTGGGCTAATTTTCTCTCAAAAAGCTAATGCCATTATAACTGGATCAGTAACTTGTTGCATTTTATTCCATGCTGTTTTGGTTTTCTGTGCTGCCCATCAGACAAGCTGTACCTAGAGGAATGTGGACTGGCATTCTGGAAATTTCTGACTCCACTGTTGCACAAAACCTCTGAAAGAAGTTTCGCTTAACCTGCCCAGCCTCATTTCTACGTTAAACTGGATAATTAGTAAATATATGTGTATCGTGCTGTATGTAGGAGGAGTGCTCTCAATGCCACATGCATAGTGTGCCCCGAAAATAAGAAATTTGGGCTGTCTGGCCAAAAAACATAAAACGTTTCATATCCTACAATCTGCCCAGTTTACTATTCTAGGAGAAGCTTGTAAAGAATCGTGTTATGTCTTAGCACATTTTGGCCCTGAAAAATAATGTCTCCCAACCAAAATATCACCAGGAAACCGGTGTTACCATAAATGAGCCTCTTCGTGCAATTCACGGATTGCACGAATTACGTACGTGTGCATTTTGGCGGGGGGTGGGGAAGCAGTCATAGCTTTTATCATTTTCTCAAATGAGACAGACTCTTCAAAAACATAGTAATAACTGGTGCTCTAGGTTAACTGATATTTTGGAAGCTATTGAAAATGCAGACGGTAGTTCAAATAATTAAAGGGGCACCTGAGTGGCTCAGTCGGTTGAGCGTCCGACTTCAGCTCAGGTCATGATCTCACAGTTCGTGAGTCCAAGCCCCACATCAGGCTCACTGCGGTCAGCACAGAGCCCACTTCAGATCCTCTGTCCCCCTCTCTCACTGCCTCTTCCCCATGTACGCTCTCTCAAAATAAAAATTAAAAATTAAAAAAAAATTATTTAATGGTACCGGTTTTCTTCTTCTTTTCTTAAATTATCTCACATGACTATCTTTGGCTTTTCCTTTATATTAATTTCCCATACACATCCATCACTCCATTACTCGTGATTCTATAGCATCCATTATTCAAATGAATCTGATGTGCTGTGCTCTTTAAAGCTCACTAAATGTGATGGTCCCTACCTGCTAGGTAGTGAAAAGGAACATAGAAGTGAAAAATAGTCTACAACTACAGACTCTTTGCTGCTTGAATTAGGAGTAGTTTGTGAATGATAGGGGAATACAAATAGAGTAGTTTCTGGCAGGAAAGTATTTTGCGATAAATTAAAACTAAGTATGTGAAGAAGCAAACCTTGAAAACGCACAGGCCAATAAATTAGAAGTAATTTAGTAGGTTCGCCTAAATTAGTCAGATTAACTAAACTAATTCCTAAATTCGTTAATACTTTTCATAAAAGTTTTATTTCATAATGTGTTTATAACCCCTAACATCACAACATGTCTTTTTTGTGCTTGGATGTATCATCATGTTTATTGGGTAGTTATGAAAATCCCATTATAAATCATGTAACCAAGCTATTTATTTTTCAAACGAGGAGGCAAACTCATTTCAACTGTAATTTTGTGATTGCTGTTTCCTTAGAGGAATATTTACAATTCTTTAAAGGAATAATAACCAGAAAAATATTCTTTTCCAAGAGTTACCATCCAAGATGTCCTCCAATGACCTCCGTCTCCTTGAATACAAACAGTTGCAGAAGGAGGTCACAGTGGGAGAAGAGCTTCATGGGTTGTTGCTGACTTTGAAGACAGAAGAAGAAGGACATGAGGCAAAGAATTTGGGTGGCTGTAGAATCGGGGAGGGGTCACCCGCCAGTGAACAAGAAATAGGGAACGTTAGTCCTGTGAGTGCAAGAAACCGAATTTGCCAACAAATTGCCAACTGTTGTCCCCTCCAGTCTTCAAAAAGGAAGACATGATTCCTGCTGACACCTTGATCTTAGGGACCCAGGTGAGACTTCTGACCTACAGAGCTGTAAAGATAAATTTGTGTTGTCTTCGGCGACTGGATCTGTGGCAATTTATTGTAACAGTAATAAGAAACTGATGCAGGTGTGTTTTGCATGTGGAAGGGATGTGAATTATGGAGTACTAGATGGGAGACTGGTTGGTGACCAGCCTCCAAGATGGTCCCCAGCGATTGCTGCCTCCTGGTATTCATACCCTCGTGTAAGCCCCTTCCCGAGTGGACCAGAGATCGTCTGTGTGGCCAACAAAGTGATGGTACGGTACTGTACTATTGATTGATTTATTGCTTCTCAACTCCAAATTCACTTTTTTGTTGTTGTTGTTTTTTGTGCCTGTTTGATGAAATGCATACCTACCGCTCTTGAGACATTCTTCCTTTGCCGCCTGGCACTATGTTAAGCTTTGTCAATAGAGGGCACTGTAGAGACTTTTCGGGAGGAAAGATTTTCTCTCCCTGGTTGTGTGGGACTCACCTGTCAGGTTCCTGAAGCCCCTGGGGTTCTCTAGCTGCCATCTCCTACAGTAAGGCCACCTCCTCTAGCATCAATTTTCTCAAGAGCAGGCGACTTCTGACCGTCTCTAGTGAGACGTAGCCCAGTAAGAGCGTTACCCAGAAACTTTGGGGGTAGATTTGCACGGCTTTGCAGATCTCTCTGACATTCAGTGAGCCTTGGTCACACCTTCTGCAGCTAGGTGTGTATCTCAGCTCTGAGGAAGGGTCTTTTCCTTGAGGGTTTTCTTCGTCCCGGAGGGAATGGTTGTTCCTTATTTCACGTATTCCTATATTCTTTAGAGTTTTTACTTCGTAGCTAATCCCCTTATTATCCTGGTCCGGTATCATGGTTAGTGGATTCTCTACGTTAAACTTTCCCTATTCAAGGTCCTGTGTATTTCCTCTTTCCTGGCTGGACCCCGACCCAATCACTTCTGCATCTGGTTGTAAAAGTCACTGTAGCTTCTGTCTTGTCACGCGTTCTCTCATCGTATGCTTTGGGGAAAGCCGACTGCCACGATCTGAGCAGCAATTGGAGAGGCCCGTGTAGTGGAGAGCTGAAGCTTCTGGCCAACAGCCATCTGAGGGGGCTTCAACCTGGGTGCGCCAGCCCAGTCGAGCCTCCAGATGGGACTGCAGCCCTGGCTGACAGAACTGCAACTACTTGAGAAACCCTGACAGACAGCCCCCCAGCTAACGGCTTGCAGATTCCTGGCTTCAGATACTAAGAAAGATAATAAAAGTTTGTGGTCTTAAGTCACTAAGTTTGGGGATAATATGTAGCAATAGACACCTAATACACTTGTCTTAAGGCTTATTTTATAGTTTTTAATGTTTATTTATTTATTTTTGAGAGAAAGAGAGAGAGAGTCCCAAGCAGGCTCCACACTGTCAGCACAGAGCCGAGAGTGAGGCTTGAACTCGTGAACTGTGAGATCATGACCTGAGCCGAAGTCAAGAGTTGGACACTTAACTGAACCACCCAGGCGTTCCAAGCTTATTTTAAATATAAAGAAAATTATTTTTAATCAACATATAATGAAATATCTTTGTAATCAAGAATTTTTTTTTAATTTTTTTTTTGAGAGAGGGAGAAAGAGAGCATGAGCAGGGAAGGGGCAGAGAGAGGGAGACACAGAATCCAAAGCAGTCTCTAGGCTCTGAGCTGTCATCACAGAACCTGATGTGGGGCTCAAACCAATGAGCCATGAGATCATGACCTGAGCCAAAGTCGGAGGCTTAACCACCTGAGCCACTCAGGCACCCCTGTAATCATGGATTTTGATCAGTCCATAGACTGATCATTCCACCACATGCTGGAAGTGACTCAGGGAGTATATGTAACATCCGTTCTGTCAGAAAGCTCCCGAAGGGTGACCAGAGGCAGCTATTTCACGCCGCTCAGCTTCAGTCTCTCAAAATATGACCAATACCATCTACTTCAAACTGAATTAAGTGGGTGAATCGATGCAAAGGATTTATAGTAAGTGCTGGGCAAAGGGCAGACACTATTAGAATTAATAAAACTCTAATCCACATAGAGTACTGGAACCATTCACAACGGTTTATTTAAAACTAATTTAATCTGAAGCATGTATTTTTATGGACTCATCTTCCAAGCATGCTATGTCAGAACCTCTTGGCTATATTGCATTAACTGCTCCTTTATAATTTTCGCCAGACTATAAGCTTCAGGAAGGCAGATATTATGTTCCTCCTACTCACAATTCTAGCCTCAACGGCTAGAATAATATCTGAACTATAACAGTCAAAGAATAATACCTGCTAAATAAATGATGACTCTAACTCATACAATAATATCCCCACAGAAATTTTTGTTAAAACCATCTTTGCGAGTGTTGAACTACACTTAAAATATCCTAACTTTTTAAATAGTATTGATATTAAGTATTTGAGATACCATCAGACTATTCAATTAATACCAAACAGGGCTCCAAGTAAACTTTAGAATCTTCATGGAAATAAAATGCAAGAACACTACATCCTTTACCAAAATTTCAGATATCTTCCCACTAAATCAATAGTTTAAGAGATTTCCTTGGTACACTGCTTATATTTTATCATCCTTCACCCCTTAATAACAAGCCTGGACCTTTTTTTTTTTGCCAATAATTTTCATTGCAACAATTACTAGTATTCTAGGACAATACTCCTTTTTTGGTTGACAATCTCTCTCTTCACTGCTGGTTGTACAACGGGTGGCTCATGATGTCACCTCTTTCATCCTATGAAGTGAGTACATTCAGAGTCAAGGACAACGTGTTCCATATTTACAATAAAATTATGTCTTCCTCATTAAAAGGCAAATCCTTCATTTCAAAAACGTGAAGAATTCTTAAAATAGTATGCCAGATGGCTAAATTTACGTGCTGAAGAAAGCCTAATTCAGGAATACTTTCTGGCACCAGTCCCGAAACATTTTCATTTGATTATGGGTTGAAAATATTTTCATTCATCTGAGACTCTTGCCTCTCTGTATGTTGTTCTGAGATAGGCAAACTCATGTTGGTAGACAAATTGGCCTCAAAAAACAGGGCACTCTGTTTAAATGATCTATTTTTGTTGACCTGTTGGAAAGGTGGCCTCACGCTGGATGACACGTGTCCAGGTAGCAAGGTCACATACGTCCATAGTAAAATGCACAGAGGTAGTGTTCTGCTTCACACTGAATGGTGATCACTGAACTACAACAGGAAGCTATCATCTACAAGGGGCTGTAAAGGTAAGGACCAATTTCGTACAACTCGGCTATGCCTTGATACATTTCACTGCTCTTTGCTTTTCTGTTTTGTTTTGGCCGTGTTTCTTTTTCTTGTTTTCTTTTTTCTAATCTTTCAATGGTGCATTTCCTCCTAGCTTTAGGTTGAAAATAATTGCTAAAGGAAGTTTCTCTTTTCACTAGTCATTACCATAGGTTCGTGAATTATTTCAGATCATGCTTGGGCTTTTTTAAAAAGTCATTTTCCTTCCCCTCCCCCCTGGTCTTCTGTTAAGTTTCTCAGGATCCACATAAGAGTGAAAACATATGGTATCTGTCTTTCTCTGTATGACTTATTTCACTTAGCATAACACTCTCCAGTTCTATCCACGTTGCTACAAAAAGTGAGAGAGGGAGGGAACCAAACCATAAGAGACTCTTAAAAACTGAGAACAAACTGAGGGTGGATGGGGGGTGGGAGGGAGGAAAGGGTGGGTGATGGGCATCGAGGAGGGCACCTGTTGGGAAGAGCACTGGGTGTTGTATGGAAACCAATTGGACAATAAATTTCATATTAATAAAAATATAATTAAAAAATTTTTAAAAATCCATTTCCCACCCCCCATTTTTGTGTGTGTGAATTGGGGCTTCTTCAGCTATTCCACTGGCTGGCGCTCTTCCCATGTAAGCCCATCCACTCACGCGACACCTTCGCTATTGCAGTAAGCCGGAAAGTGTCAAGTGTGTGTGTTTGAGACTCATCTCGAGCTGAACTACAGTTTGCACATCTGTACACCTGTGTAATAGCAAGTATCCCACCTTATTTCACCGGGCTGCACTAAGAATTACATGAGATGCCGCACGTGACAAGGTTCCATGAGCTGCAATGCGTTCTAAAGCTATGCGGTGTAATTGTGCTCCGCTAACCTACTTAATGTTTGCTGTCTTTCCTCGAATTGCATCTTTATGCACAAAGATCCTCTACCCAGCCGGTTGCAGTAGATTCCTCTTTAAAGACCCACTCAGACTCGACTCTCTCCCAGAACTCTTCTATGAGACCGTTCACTGGGTCTTCGAGCTTGGAACTTCTAACTCCGAACTTCTGTAACTTACCTCTCCCTTGACATCACTGCTGATCATCCTCTCTCCCGCCTTCCCCTCCAAGCCTCTTGTCCTGGGATGCTCCTTTGTGGTACATGAAAATATTGAAAACTGACTTCAGTAACTTAAGCCTTTTACACGTAAAGTTTATATTAAAATATTTATATTAAAACCTTCACTTGGGATTTTTTAAGTTAAAATTTAAGTGTTTGTTTCTCAGACTTTCTCTATTTCGACTCAAAATGAATACCTCCCTCTAGCCTCTGTGACCAGAAAAGAATGAAATTTGTCATACAACTGATTAACTGAATTATCTCTCTAAAAAAATAGTTCTCGGCAAAACTCAAGCGACAAACCCCAGGTCAACTTTGGATGCAGATTCTGTTTAAAACAATGCTTGTCGATTAATTTTTTCCCCCGGGTACTTGGGGATATTTTTCAAGCCCAACATTTGGCTTAACAGTAAGAGGGTGTCTGGCTTACTCTGCCCATTTTCAGCATCATCTCATCTAGAGGTCCACTGAGACAAAGAGTAAAGAGAGATGGAGGAAAGCACAGTTTGCTAAAGTGTGATAATATCTTCCCAAGACTCGTGTGTTTATCAGCTTTAAAAATTATGTGAGAATGGATGTAGGTATAACAACATTAAAACATCAAGACATGCCTGCTGAAATATTCACTGTCCTCCAAGAATCTATTTTGTAGCCAAGGAAAAATACGTTAGAATTTTTTTTTATGTCCTTCATAACCATCTTATGAAAAAATATGTTGATTTTGACGTTCCAGCATTGAATGGGCGTGGTGCCTGGGCGGCTCAGTCGGTTAAGCTTTGGACTTTGGCTCAGGTCATGATCTCATGGCTCGTGAGTTCCAGCTCCACACTGGGCTCTGTGCTGACAGCTTGGAGCTGGGAGCCTGCTTCAGATTCTGTGTGTGTGTTTCTCTCTCTCTCTCTCTCTCTCTCTCTCTCAAAAATAAATAAACATTAAAAAAAAAGAATTGAATAGGCAACCTGTATCTCACATTCTTGGAATACAACTTTTGCTAAGCAAAATATTATGCAAGGAAATTTTTTCATGGTAATTTACCTATCTGCTTCCCAAGTTGTATGTTCTCAAAATACTTCATTAAACATAAGTTTTAATAAAGTACCTTGTCTAAGTTTGCACAATCCAAGCAAACTTCATAAAACACTTTGCAAAACTTTGTTTAATTAAACACAATACCACACCTTCGCTTTAAACGTAATGATCATAATTTCTTGCAGACAGTTTTTAATGAGTTTGCACTTCGCTATACCCCTCATATATTTTCCTCTCCTTCCAGGCACAGGTGATGAAATTGTGATCAACATTATGAAATTGGATCACAATTATTTCTTTAATCAAAACAAACCAAGCCTTATGCCATAGGTGTGGAAATCCATATTGCTGTGCTTTCCAATTGCAGTCATATTTTGTAATCAGCACTTTTGGCCAAACACAAGGTGTAAATAATATGGAAAAAGGAGAAGGCATGTTCTGTCTCATGCCGTTGCCAGGTATGTTTCATATTTAGATATAAACAATGAGAGAAATTCAAATTTCACAACAGTTGAGTCATTTCTGCCGCTGTCAATGCTTGTAGTTTATTTGTAGTTTCTCATGATTTTGTGAACCGTAAAGCTGTTCTCTTGTTTGCGATTCTTTCTCCCCGTAAATGATTACACTTCTGCCATGTTACCCATGCTCATTCCATTTGATACTAAGCAGTAATTCAAGAGAAGTCTCTTGCAGAGAAAAACTCAAACTTCATGTACTTATCAAATGCCGTCAATGCCCGAAGCAGGGAGTCACTGGGGAAAAATACAACAGAAGACATGATCGCAAAGTTGCTAGTATCTCATGCACTTTGCATCTAAAATCTGGGATTCCTGAGCCTGAATGCCCGTAAAGCATCAGAGTCTGATATCCTAAGTGGCCCCAGCAGAAACATCATTCTAACAGCCTTGTTTCGGAGGTGACTATGAACAAATTACAAGTAAGCCAAATTGGTTCTCTTTGCTGTACCATCACATTAAGGGCTTGAGGTCCTTACGATGACATCTGGCTGAGTGGAAGAATTGCCCAACAGCCCCGTGGGATTTTCGAACTCCTGCATTAAATACTAGAACACGCTCGAGAGAAATCTCCACTTCTGTATGAGGAAGACAATACGGAGGCAGTGTGTTAAGAATACGTTCACCTTGGCCATTCCCATTTCTGAAGCCTTTGTTTCCCACGCCGATTTATTGCTCTCTAAGTACTTGAGGAAGAGGTAGGAGGTGCTATGAAAAGATTAAATAGCCATAAAGTCATTATCAATATTTGTATTCATTTCCAACTGAAGTTCTTCTGTGAATAAATATTCTAAACAGCAGGATGGCCAATCCACGGTGCTGATATAAAAGATTGACATTTTTGTATGGATTTTCCTCTTGCCTTATTCTCCAGCTCTTTCCTAGTCTGGAAAACATATCTATTAATGTGCAATCTTTCAAATTCCATTCTTATTTTAATAGTAATCACAAATTAATGATGTGTAGTCACATGTCCATTTTCTTGGAGGAAAATAACCATATGCTTCAATAACTAAAACTTCTATTTCCACAAACTAATTAAAAGGCCTTGTGGTACAGTAATCAGAAAAACAGGTGTTTCATTTAGTTTCTCTCCCTTCAAGGTTGAAGAGTTGCAATTCAAACTTCCCCGTGATTCCTTTAAAGTCAAGGAAAGTCACATCGCTCTACGCTGCCTATCACACGACAATACCCTTCTGTACCACCCCAGGATTACGACAGAATATAAATTAAGAAAAGGAAGTACACTCTTTTTATAGTGCAATATGCTAAATTGCGACTGGGATTTTTGACAATAGATTTGGGAGATTTTAGCTCTGCAAAAGAAAAAAGGCTCGAATCCTGTTTACTTTTCTCTTCGATAGACTGAGTATAATATATATGGATACGTATATATAAATTTAATCTTCCAAGAGATGTGGCCTGCTATAGGAGATATAGGAGATATATTCCATTCTTCTTTCCCCAAATGTAATCATCTTATCAAAACCACATCTCTAGGACATGTTCTTGTGAGTACAGGGTGCATTACATACGATTTCATAATACGCACCGTAAGTCTGGAAGACTTCGACCCTATCCCTGCTGTTGATTATTTAGACTCTGACATATTGCAATAAAACATTTCATCAAGCACTCCAGTCCAGGGAACGATAGGCATCAAAACTATATTGGTAATGCAAAATAAATGGATCGGGGTTGAAAATAATGAGTTTGGTGGATTGTATCTGTCACTGTGAATTATTATTGTTGAACATGATAGGGCAAAGCACTACAAAAATAAAGCTTGTCTTCTCTAGTTAAAGGTGAGACAACTACCTCTAATGAGGTACAGAAACTCAAGTGTGAATTATGCACACTTTATTAATTATTAATTATACACACAAAAGGTTTATCTGCAGGCCCAACCTTGCATTTTTGTGTGTATATAACCATAGAACAAAAAAGTCCCCCTTGCTAAAGCTGGTGGTAGTTCACAGTGGCTCTCGCCAGAAACCGAAGGAGACGTTCCATTTGGCCACATCTGACCACGCAGAGAAAACAAAAAACCACACACAAAAACACAAAAGCCAAAAACTTGAACATGTGACAAGGCACCAGCAAGGTGCTGTGCTGATTCTTCTACTAATTTGCTCTGTGATAACCTGACTTACCTCGGGAACTCAGATTCAGTATCTGTAAATTAAATTGCCTTTAAATTCAACTCTAGCTTCAAAACATGCCTTGATCCTTTACATAAAGAATTTTTTTTTTAACTGAGGGAAACTGGTGGGTTTTTCTTTCTACAGGCAGAAAGCTTGGTGGAGGATGTACCTGAAGGATAACTTAGGTTGCTTCTCTTAAGGAATGCAAACATGAGGGAAATGGATGCCCGTTATTGGGGAGAAAAAGGATAATAGAATATTCTTCTTCACTAGGCAATGTTGACCAATCAGAGCAAGGGGAGAGGAGAGTTGGGGTTGGGTCAACTTGCACAAAGAAGCTTCTAGAAAAGGAAGAGCAACAACCCACATGTTTTCAATTGCGCAGACTTTGAAGTTCACACAATCTGGTTGAGTAGATCTTGAGGACGCCTTCTCCTAAGTTCCCCCGACAGAAAAGGACACTAACATCCCTGAAGGGAGGGAGAATCTGGGCTGTTGATCAGGGCTCAACACAGGGTATAAACCTGTGGGAAGGCTAGTATCATCTACACCGTACTTGTATAAACGTATCTAATTGTATTTATGGCTTCAAATTGTATTCTAAAGTATAATCATAAGTAGACATTACGTTTCCATTAACACTGCTTGTAGTAAGTTATTTAAACAACCTTGGAGTTTATAACTGGAAAACAATACTGTTAGTTAGTCTGACAAATAGGCGTATCTAACTGAGGCCTTGCTCCTGGGCCCATGACATCGTATCTTATGGTCCTACCGTGGAGATGTATGTGGGAAAAGTAACAATGTATTGTCAAAAAATCAAATCAACTGCATGTAAATATTCAGCATTTTTTTACAAAAGAAAACTGCCCATTGTAATAGAGGAAACGAAAATATTGGGTGGGAATATGAAGCCAATGTGGCAATGTATGACTCCAGTCTCCCCGTGTCCCTCGATAACATGGCCACAAATCTCTCATTTGGCACTGACCTCAACATGCACTATTTTTTGCTTGCACAGAAGAATTGAAGATAAGGAAGTCATAGGAGAAGACTGTCCTCTGGAATAACCTTGAGGTCACTCGGTTTGAGAAAAAAAAATCAGGGGCTCCTGGGTGGCTCAGTCGGTTAGGCATCTGACTCTTGATTTCAGCTCAGGTCATGATCTCGTGGTTCACGAGTTCGAGCCCCACCTCAGGCTCTGTGTTCACAGTACAGAGTCTGCGTGGGATTCTCTCTCTCTCTCCCTCTCTCTCTCAAAATAAATAAATAAATAAAATTTAAAATTTAATTAAAAAAGGTAAACTAAACATTGTTCCTCCCCCCCACCCAAAAAAAGAAATCCTTAAAACTGCATGGATGCTACGAATTTACACCACAAAAGCTAGATTAATTCTCCTTGTCCACCCTAAATCTACTTGTAAAAACTTTTTTTTTTTTTTTTTGCCAATGTACCCATTTCTCCCTAACCCCTTCCCGCATAGAAACTTTCATAGCCAGAAAGTACCATCATCCCAGGTAACTTGCAAAACTTGCCTGGAAAGAAAAGGCAAATCCCCACAAGATTTGCATGTTCATGGAGGGAGGGATAAAGGAATCAGGAGAGATCAGATTCCTTTCCTACCTTTCCTGCCTTGTTCAGTGCTCAGTGTGTAAGACAATGAAGCAGCACCTGCGGGTCCTGAGGGCAAAAGAGGGTGAGGGCAGGGGACCGAATGGAAGCAAACAGGCTCTCAAATCTAATGGCAATGCAGATATGCGCAAATGTAAATGAGTGTGTAAGTATTTTTGAGCCCTTTTGGACAGAAAAAAAACAACTTGGTGAAACACTGCTTAACAAAAACAACCAATCAAAGGAGGAACCCAAGAAACAGGAAATGAAATTTGAAAGTTTAAAACAAAAACAACAGAAAAAGAAATGCTTCATAATTAAACACCTGGGGACATTGTTATTGCAGAGCAAAATACAAATACATGTATATTTGCATATATATGTAATAGCACTCGAGGCCTTCAAAGTCACATAAGCAATAAGGTTGTGAAAGCTTTTAGGGAAGATGGTCAAGTGATATGCTTCAAAATTGAAACAGATAATTTCAGAATATCACAGCTCTTCACTTTTTGTTGTATTTATTTTTAGTCAATATTTTCATATCTTAAATGACAGTTGAGGCAGTAATATCCCTTGGGAAACAAATTTGACTTTTAGGAAATTCTTTATCCAATTCAATTAAAGTAAAATTAAAGGCTGTTTTGAGAATAGCAGACAGATTATGATCCCATGAGTATAAAACTATTTTTAACGATCTGTTGATCTACGCATCTTCCTTTGCCAAGGTGTAACATTTATATTCTGTTCTGCAGCAGCCCTTTCTGCTGGTTGCAGAGGGATGTCTGAAATAATGTTCGTTAAAAGCGAATGCTGCTTGGGGCGCCTGGGTGGGTCCAGAGTTAGCGTCCAGCTCTTGATTTCCACTCAGGGCATGATCTCACGGTTCCTGGGTTTGAGCCCCACATTGGGCTCCATGCTGACAGCATGGAGCCTGCTTGGGACTCTCTCTCACTCTCTGTCTGCCCCTCCCTAGCTCATGCATGCATGCATGTGCTCTCTCTCTCTGTCTCTCTCTCTCTCAAAATAAATAAATAACCTTTAAAAGTCAATGCTGCTTGATTCAGGGTGGTGGGATTTGCAGTGATTTGTTGTTGTGATTTTCCACTACTGGAATTTTTTTTTAATATGAAATTTGTTGTCAAATTGGTTTCCCTACAAGACCCAGTGCTCATCCCAACAGGTGCCCTCCTCGATGCCCATCACCCACTTTCCCCTCCCTCCCACCCCCATCAATCCTCACTTTATTCTCAGTTTTTAAGAGTCTCTTATGGTTTGGCTCCCTCCCTCTCTAACTTTTTTTTTCCTTCCCCTCTCCCATGGTCTTAAGTTTCTCAGGATCCACATAAGAGTGAAAACATATGGTATCTGTCCTTCTCTGTATGACTTACTTCACTTAACATAACACTCTCCAGTTCCATCCATGGTGCTACAAAGGGCCATATTTCATTCTTTCTCATTGCCACGTAGTATTCCATTGTGTATATAAACCACAATTTCTTTATCCATTCATCAGTGGATGGACATTTAGGCTCTTTCCATAATTTGGCTATTGTTGAAAGTGCTGCTATGAACATTGGGATACCAGTGCCCCTAGGCATCAGCACTCCTGGATCCCTTGGGTAAATTCCTAGCAGTGCTATTGCTGGGTCATAAGGTAGATCTATTTTTAATTTTTTGAGGAACCTCCACACTGTTTTCCAGAGTGGCTGCACCAATTTGCATTCCCACCAACAGTGCAAGAGGGTTCCCGTTTCTCCACATCCTCTCCAGCATCTATAGTCTCCTGATTTGTTCATTTTGGCCACTCTGACCGACGTGAGGTGGTATCTGAGTGTGGTTTTGATTTGTGTTTCCCTGATGAGGAACGACGTTGAGCATCTTTTCATGTGCGTGTTGGCCATCTGGATGTCTTCTTTAGAGAAGTGTCTATTCATGTCTTCTGCCCATTTCTTCACTGGATTATTTGTTTTGGGGTGTTGAGTTTGGTGGGTTCTTTATAGATTTTGGATACTAGCCCTTTATCCAATATGTCATTTGCACATATCTTTTCCCATTCCGTTTGTTGCCTTTTAGTTTTGTTGATTGTTTCCTTTGCAGTGCAGAAGCTTTTTATCTTCATGAGGTCCCAACAGTTCATTTTTGCTTTTAATTCTCTTGCCTTTGGAGATGTGTCAAGTGAGAAAGTGCTGCGGCTGAGGTCAGAGAGGTTTTTTCCTGCTTTCTTCTCTAGGGTTTTGATGGTTTCCTGTCTCACGTTCAGGTCCTTTATCCATTTTGAGTTTATTTTTGTGAATGGTGTAAGAAAGGGGTCTAGTTCCATTCTTCTGCATGTTGCTGTCCAGCTCTCCCAGCACCATTTGTTAAAGGGACTGTCTTGCATCCTTTCTTAATAAAAACCCTCGAGAAAGTCGGGATAGAAGGAACATACTTAAACATCATAAACGCCATTTATGAAAAGCCTACAGCTAATATTATCCTTAATGGGGAAAAACTGAGAGCTTTCCCCTGAGATCAGGAACACGACAGGGATGTCCACTCTCACCACTGTTGTTTAACGTAGTGTTGGAAGTTCTAGCATCAGCAGTCAGACAACAAAAGGAACTCAAAGGCATCAAAATTGGCAAAGATGAAGTCAAGCTTTCACTTTTTGCAGATGACATGATATTATATGTGGAAAACCCAAAAGACTCCACCAAAAGTCTGCTAGAACTGATACATGAATTCAGCAAAGTCGCAGGATACAAAATCAATGTAGAGAAATCAGTTGCATTCTTAAAATTTTTTTAACGTTTATTTATTTTTGAGACAGAGAGAGACAGAGCATGAATGGGGGAGGGGCAGAGAGAGAAGGAGACACAGAATCAGAAACAGGCTCCAGGCTCTGAGCCATTAGCCCAGAGCCTGACGCGGGGCTCGAACCCATGGACCGCGAGATCGTGACCTGAGCTGAAGTCGGACGCTTAACCGACTGAGCCACCCAGGCGCCCTGAGTTGCATTCTTATACACTAACAATGAAGCAACAGAAAGACAAATAAAGAACCTGATCCCACTCGCAACTGCACCAAGAAGCATAAAATACCTAGGAATAAATCTAACCAAAGATGTAAAAGATCTGTATGCTGAAAACTATAGAAAGCTTATGAAGGAAATTGAAGAAGATATAAAGAAATGGAAGAACATTCCGTGCTCATGGATTCGAAGAATAAATATTGTCAAAATGTCAATACTACCTAAAGCTATCTACACATTCAATGCAATCCCAATGAAAATTGCACCAGCATTCTTCTCGAAGCTAGAACAAGCAATCCTAAAATTTGTAGGGAACCAGAAAAGGCCCCGAATAGCCAAAGTAATTTTGAAGAAGACCAAAGCGGGAGGCATCACAATCCCAGACTTAAGCCTCTACCACAAAGCTGTCATCATCAAGACAGCATTGGCACACAAACAGACACATAGACCAATGGAATAGAATAGAAACCCCAGAACTAGACCCACAAAAGTATGGAATTTTTTTTTAAAAAATAATGAACAAATATATATTTTTATTTATAAAACAAAGGAGGTAATCACTCTTTAAAAAAATAAATGATTAATATCTCCAGAGTTCTGGGTGGCTCAGACTCTTGGTTACAGCTCAGGTCACGATGTCACCATTTGTGAGATTGAGTCTGGCAGTGGGGTCCACGCTTATGGCACGGAGCCTGCTTGGGATTCTCTCTCTCCCTCTCTCTCTCTGCCCCTGCGCTTCTCATGCTCTCTCCCTCTCTCTCAAAGTAAAAACACTTTAAAAAAAAATAATAATAAATATAAAAAATAAAGACTAATATCTCAATAGCAAGTTCTAGAAAATCTATCCAGATGAGCTCTTCATATTCTTAGTTATAATCCACTTCTATATGTATTATAATAGAGGGAGGCACAGACAAGCATAGAGGGGTTTCGAAGACATAGAAGAAACCACTGATCCAGCTTTGAGATACAATAGGTGTTGAAGATGGGTTCTAACGGCTGAATAGGAGTTTTCTGGATGGGGACTGGTCCAGGGAACTGCATGTGCCAACAGCAAGCAGTTAAGCAGCACGAGTTCGCAGAACTGCAAATGGGTCCGTGTTGCTGGCATGAAGCAGGGCAAACAGGACTCAGAATGGTAAGAGAGGAGCAAAGACTGTGTCCTCTGATATCATGAAGTTTCCGGTCTAGTGAGTGCTACTGAAGCAACAGATGAGAACTGACAACGGCATAAGCGCCCTGATGGGGAAAAATGCAGACTGTTCTACCCCTTCTATTTTGAGCCTCTTTATCCTGTGATAAAGGACCTGAAACAAAGGGACAACCATCTTCTTTCCTGTTTCTCCCAGAAGACATGCGTAGACTATTTTCCCCTTCCCTACCCCCCAAACCAAGAGCACACTGCACACACAATGTGGTAGCCAATTTGACAATATATTAGATTTCGAAAAAAAGAAGACATGTTAGAGCCTCCAGTGGCCTGATCTAATTTCCCAGGAGGGGCATGCAGATGAGCACCCCAGCACGAAACTAATTATAACCCTTGCCATACTTTGTTTTATATGTCTTTATATGTCTTATTTCCCCCCACTCCCTAAACCAAATTACTTGAGGACATGGGTATTTTCTTATACATAGGACCTATGCCTCCTTGGGCTCTAAATAAATATTTGCTTCTTGACATTCAAGAGAGACACAAACAAAAAGATTAAATATATCTGCATTTCACTATGAGGAATATATATATATATATATAGTCCATTGTAGCTAACATACATCGTTATATTAGTTACAGGTGTACAATACAGTGATTCAACACTTCCCTACATCACCCGGTGTGCCTCACGACAAGTGCATCCTTGATCCCCATCTCCTAGTTCACCCATCCTCCCGCCCCCACCCTCTGGTAGCCAGCACTTTATTTTCCATAGTTAAGAGCCTATTTCTTGGCTTGTCTCTCTCTCTTTTTTTTAATCCTTTGCTCGTTTGTTTTATTCCTTAAGTTCCACATGAGTGAAATCATATGGTATTTGTCTTTCTCTGCCTGACTTATTTCACTTAGCATTATACTTTCTTTTTTTTTTAATGTTTATTTATTTTTGAGACAGGGAGAGACAGAGCATGAATGGGGGAGGGTCAGAGAGAGAGGGAGGCACAGAATCTGAAGCAGGCTCCAGGCTCTGAGCTGTCAGCACAGAGCCCGATGCGGGGCTCGAGCTCACGGACCGTGAGATCATGACCTGAGCCGAAGTCAGACGCTTAACCGACTGAGCCACCCAGGCGCCCCTATACTTTCTAGTTTCATCCATGTCATTGCAAATGGCAAGATTTCATTCTTTATGACTGAATAATATTTCTGTGTGTGTGTGTGTGTGTGTGTGTGTGTGTGTCTATCGATGGATACAGGCTGCTTCCATATTTTGGTTATTGTAAATAATGCTGTTATAAACATAGGGGTGCATGTATCCCTTTGAATTAGTGTTTTTGTATTCTTTGGGTACATACCCAGAAATGCGATTGCTGGATCATAGAGTAGTTCTATTTTCAACTTTTTAAGGAACCTCCACACTCTTTTCTCAGTGGCTGCACCAGTTTGCATTCCCACCAACAGTGCGTAGGGGTTCCTTTTTCACCACTTCTTCACCAACACTTGTTTCTTGTGTTTTTGATTTTAGCCATTCTAACAAGTGTGAGGTGAAATCTCATCATGGTTTTTGATTTGCATTTATTTCCCTGATGATGAGTGACGTTGAGCATCTTTTCATGTACCTGTTGGCCACCTGTACTTCTTTGGAAAAATGTCTGTTCATGTCTTCTGCCCATTTTTTAAATTGATTATCTGTTTTGGGGGTGTTTAGTTGTAGAATTTCTTTATGTTTTTTGGATACTAACCCTTTATCGGATATGTCATTTGCAAATATCCTCTCCCATTTCGTAGGCTGCCTCTCAGTTTTGTTGGGTGTTTCCTATGCTGTGCAGAAGCTTTTTATTTTGAGGTAGTCCCAACAGTTTATTTTTGCCTTTGTTTCCTTTGCTTCAGGAGACATATCTAGAAAACCGTGGCTACGGCTGATGTCAGAGACATTAGTGCCTGTGCTCTCTTCTAGGATTTTTATGGTTTTAGGTCTCATATTTAGGTCTTTAATCCATTTTGAGGAATTTATATATTTTTTGATGTTAATACTTGCAGCACCAATCGAATTTTTTCAACTCTGCTTATTCCAACACAAACATAATGTTATTTCTTTGTGGTAAATGTCCTTAAGTGTTAACGTAATTATGAACTAAAGAACAGCGGTAGGATTTTTCATCATAGACATTTTTTTCTCTTGAATAATAGACTTTGCTGATCTTCTTTCTAAAGCTGTAGACACAGAACTACATGGACTCATATGAAGCAAGGCTGAGCTTCTTGGTTTCATCCAGTGCTAGGACGCAGTGGCATCTGGAATCATATCTCATTACATTTGGAGGAAGTATATTTGATTGTCAGGAATAGGTCTCCCCTAAGGCACTTCTCATTTGTAGGGGCAAGGCAGGTGCCTTCTCTTAGAATTATGCCATCTAAAAAGGCATGTCTTATTTCAATATTAATTTAGTAACAAGCTAGCCACAGTAATTACCTCTTTAGTTCTGCTAAAGTACGTTTCCTTGTCTAGACTTGGGCCAATGATTGCATTAAATTGGCTACAAAGACAATCTACTCAACGTATGACTAAAGACAAAAGGAACGAAGAAGCCAATGCTTTTCCAGATAGATTTATCATGATAAAGATCAGCTCAGGGGGCTGAAATGGGGAATGTGCTGTACTCTGTAGTGGGAAAGTTATGATAATGAGAAATGCCACACATATCCTTAGAACTGCACACTTATCAAAGGGGCTTTCACATACATGATTTCATTCCATTAATTTATCAAAAGGCCAAACGGAGTCCAAATAACTCCCTGGCTACGTGCATCTCACTCACATCTTGTACATTCTGCATATGAACGAAGTAGCTTTTATGAGACTTGTCTGCCTAAAAAGGGAAGTCAACTGACAAGTGGAAAACACAAGATCAACCTTGGGCCAATTTCTCCATGATGACATCGTTTTTCTCAGTTATTATGCAAAGTACCATAAAGAGGTCATTCAACCCCATTATTCCCTTGGGGTAGAGAAATAAGTTATTGATAAATAAAGGTGTCATTTACCTTAACTACAAGGTGTTTGAGCTAAAGAATCTACAGAAATATTCCCCTTGGAATATAATATTCTCCTTGGAATATTCTTGGAATATTCTCTCCTTGGAAATATTCTCCTTGGAATATAATAAATTATTCCTCAACTCCACCAATGAATTTAACATTTTTAAAAAATCTTTATCAGGTCATGTTTATTGAGGAGATATAATACTTCATGAAAACAAGGCCAACAAGGGGCTGAGCTGCTGTGGTTCTCAGAATAAATCTCTTTATTTCTTACCAAAACATCTAATCGTATATTTGAAAAGGGGGACACCATTTAGATTTATTTCACCTGCTAACTCCTAGGACTTCAGGTAAAGTTTCGCAGATGACAATATCTTTTTCAAAAAGTATTCATCTGCACTCTTTCTTGGATGGTTAAGTTCCATAGCAAGAAATGCCACAAGGAATGTTCAAGCCAGTTATTTAGGTGATGCAAGAACACTATTTGGCTTCCTGAGTATTTGCAGAGAACAGTCCCTCACTGGTGATGTACAGACTGGATTGCAAAACTGACCCCAGGTGTTGGGCTCAGGCTTCAGGTCTAATCTAGGGGGAAGATTATCAGTCAAATCCCTGTACTGTGAAGCCACAGATATTTGGCCCAGTGGAGGTATTCTTTGAAAGTAAAACAAAACAACAAAATGAACATCAAGTCCCCTGACACCTGGCCAGTCTTCAGGTGCACCGTGCTCCTTGCCTGGGTGTGAACCTCGGGCTTCGTTCCTTCCTCAGGTATGTCTTGATCTCTAGCTCACCTTTCAGCCCTGCCCGGCAATGGAATATCACAATTCCAGACTGAGAAAACAATTCTTCTGGAGTTAGGGAAATGAAGAACGTTTCTGGTCATGGAAATCCCCCTCGGATTTACACCAATATTGTATTCATGTTTGGAAAATACCACTTTGTTGGTCTTTCCATTTTAATCTGCTTCAGTAGTTCCTGTCTTAATTCAGAAACCAAATGTGTGGCATACCAGGGAAGTCTTGGGCCAACTCCAGATCAATAAAACCAGAAAATAGCCATCAACCAGCTAACCAAAGTTGCTGTCCTTACCAGATTTTATGCAAAAAAAATTGAAAAGTGCTTACAAATTACATAACATAATCACACTGACAGTTTCAGATATGACTGGACTGAAGGTCAAGCAGAGAGAGTTGATGCCTTTCTGTCCTGGTCATCCACATTTATAAGTAATCTGAAGGAAATACGTGAGTATGCCAGAGGAAAATATTTTTGTTCGTTACATCACAAAAGAGAGAATGAATTGCCTTCTTGACTTACACACCTGATTTTTCTTTTCTGGTTTCTTTCCCCTGGACTTTGCAATGGAGGGAACGTTGATCAATGTTGAATCCATGAACCCAACAATTCATTCTCTTTCTCAGATTTTGATCTCAATAATCATGATCATAATAATCTATGAATTATAATAATCATATAATAATAATCATAGACTTAGGGACATTTAGAGACAGAAGGAAGCTGTATGCAACATTCATTCATTCAGCACCTATTCTGAGTAAGGCCCTCGTGCAACTCTATTTTCAAACACATGAAGCCAGCATGTTTAATGATTGCTTTGGGGTCACTCAATCAGTATAGAGCCAGGCCTCCAGACATCCAGGACTCTTGATTCCAAGGCACTTCTGTTCCCTTTTGACCACGCTCATTTCTCTCCCACAATCAATTATGTCTCCCATATTAGACCCTAGGTCAACGTGCTGACAAGACCAAAAATTGTCTTCACTGAACATACCATTTGACATTTATTTGGGGTAAGTTCATAAATAAATGGACAAATTGCCTAATGGCTAGCCTGCACTAAGGGCCAAACTAAAATTTTTAAAGGAAGTTATGAACCACAAATAATAAAAATTCTATTAAAATTGAAACCAGGAAACATGACCCGTTGAACGGTTAATCAAAAAAACAATCAGATCAAGAGGCAAGATCTTTGTCTGCAGGCCATGGTAAAAGGCTGGGAGAAAAACTGGTCAGTTTGTGGTCTCCATAAGGCAATTGATAACTAGGCCTTCAAATGATGAGAACTGTCAAAGGCTCTTTAAGAGAAACAGAATGCCCCCATCCATACCCTTCTATAGATTACTAATGACCACTGCCTTCTGATGAAGAATCTTCATATCAATGGTAATGCATCAAATGTATTTCCTCACAATGAATGTATTAATAATTATACTTAACTTTTGGGATGCCTGGGTGGTTCACTCGGTTGAGCATCCGACTTCGGATGAGGTCATGATCCCATAGTTCATGGGTTCAAGCCCCACCCTGGGCTCTGTGCTGATAGCTCGGAGCCTGGAGCATGCTTTGGATTCTGTGTCTCCCCCTGCCCTCTGCTCCTCCCCCATTTGCGCTCTATCTCTCTCACTCCCTCAAAAATAAGCACTTAAAAATTTTTTTAATTAAAAAACTAATTATATTTAACTTTCCAGAAGAGATACTGAATTTTGCTATTAAACATGTTTAGCATTTCCCATTTATATATAAATGTTTCCCATTTATAAATTATTTTCCCGAGTAATATATATTTCCCTTAAGATTTTTTTTACATTCAGCATCACCATCTCATTTTTTCTCATTTTCAGACATTAAACAGAAATGAATCAGTGGCAGAGGTTCTGCAATTTATGGCATCCCACACAGCAGCCTGTGGACATGAACTGCCCCTACTATCCTGGAGAGCAAGGCAAGAAAAATTGAGTCAACGTATGCCTCCCACAATGGCTTAAGTATTTTATCCATTATTAATTATCTAAACGTTAGTTTCTAATCTTAACCTTATCTCCTAACATGCCAAGTTTCCTTCTGTCAGTTATATCTATACAAAGATGCAAACTCATTTTGATCTGTCCCTGGTTAGGAACGGTAAATGAGTTCTTAAAGTCATCATAAAATGCTTAAAATCTAAGTAGTCTTTCTTTTTAAATATCCACAACAATAGTCCATCCATAGCTACTGAAGAATTTATCAAAACATATGAATACTCAGAACAAATTTATGGAACGTAACACAGATTACAGCAATTTGGAAAAACACAGAGTTATATCCAGATTTCACCAATATAGATTTTTTTAATGTTTTTTATTTATTTTGAAAGAGAGAGAGAGAGAGGGAGAGAACAGGAGAGGGACAGAAAGAGAATCCCAAGCAGGCTCCACACTGTAAGCACACAGCCCAGCTCGGGGCTCAATCCCATGAACCATGAGATCATGACCTGAGCCAAAATCAAGAGTCAGATGTTTCACCAACTGAGCCACTTGGGTGCCCCTCGTCAATGTAGATTTATTGTGGGGTTTAGACATCTAAGTCTAAAGGTAGAGCAAGTTTCCTTATATAGTTTTGGGCCATACACATGGGGAGAGAGGGGTGATGGTAATTAAATTATTCATATGACTTCTTTCAGTCTGTCTTTGTCTTTAACTGGTCTTCAAACCTTCAAGCTGGTGATTGGAACATCCATTCTGGACTCCCGGACACTACTGTTGATGACCCTACCACATCCCCGGATTATGCCATTTCGTTTCCCACTTGCAGAGCATACCCCATCCATTAAGCACCATAAAAATTCTATTCTGTCTATAACTTGAGTAAAGTTAATTAATTCATTTTTAATAAAAATGCCTTGGCAAACCCAGATGAAAGTCTTATATTGAGGCAATCAACTACTTTTCTCCAGATAATTGCCACCTGGGCTGAGAAATTGAAAGCACGCCAACCTAAAATGCTTTTAAAGACTTCAATCAACATTCTCTCCAAAAATGAAGAAATAAAAAGCCACAGGGCAGGATCATGGATCTCACACTTCATTCTTAACACTGAACAGCATTGCATATTTATATTACAGGGACTTGTCCTCCAAATTTGACCCGGGGCTGGCCTCTGAATTTGTACAGGGAACGGAAGGGAAGGGAGAGGGGCTGGATGGTCCAGAAAAACTAGAAACAAACTGTCTTATTAAATTACCTGTATTTGTAAGCAAGCTGAAAAAAATACACATCTGCCAGCCTCCAGCCCTAAGCTCTGCAGTTTGACTTTCAGACGTCATAAAACAACCTTGTGGTGTCTGCCTCATTTCTTTGATTTCTTTGACTCTTCGTGAACTTGCAGACAAACTGATACAAGGACTTAGTCCCTCTCTTCATTTGCTATAAAATCTTGCTTTAAAGCAAATGTACTCTTCCCAGAGAACAAAAAGGAAAGGTTTTCTTTTTAAAGGAGTCGTATTTCGTTCTCCTAACTCACAGAAGCATTTGTAGTTACTTAAAAACAAAACAAAACAAAACAGAGCATGTATTTATTGAGGAATTTTTGAGTCATTAGGGTTTTAAAATACAAAAGAGGTGTGGAGAGGTAAAGATACTTGGAATAAGATTTAAGTTTTCTGTATTTTCACCGTAACTGGCTTTAGTTTCTGTTACGTTACTGCATTGCTCAAAAGCTGGGAACATCAGTAGTCTAGCTGAATTGGATGAGTTGGTTAATCAATGTACATATAGTCCGGCCAATCTGGTCATTCCACGTACATGTATCTTTAATCTGATTATTTTTGTGGAATCCATTACATTGATCTAGTTAATATCTCTTATTAACAAGAAGGGTGACATTAAGACTACATAACACTGACGGCTTTATATTATCCTGTCCTGGCTAAATGGCGAGGGACACCTCAGGTGGTGATGAGTACATTTAATGACATCATTTTTTGTACTCAAGAACTAAATCCATTTGGATGCAGTCCAAGGGAGACGAACCTGAAGACAAGTTCCACTTTGTAAAAAGTGTAATAAAAAGTATATTAGAAAAAAAAACAAAAACAAAAACTTGGGCTAAAAATGTTATGTAATAAAATGCTATCTAATAAAATCTTTTTACTGAATCACTTCATCGCAAATCATCTTAATTACCTTGTAATAATTGAATATTCAATAGAACTAAATATTTCAAATTGTGATGATGCTATTTGGCTTATACGCAGAAAATCACCACTGAGTTAAAAATATCAGCCCCAAACTGTGTGCAGAGCAAGATTTATGAAGACTCTTTGGGTTTATAAAAAACATGCCCTCCTCCTAAAAAGCCAGCGCAGGAGGATTTTTCCCATTTTACAACCGCTGTGTTTAAGTCAACTTCTCAAGCTCACACAGCTAATAAGAAATTCTTTCCCAAGCTGTATCTGCATCTCCATACTTTTGCGATCTGTTCCCGTAATTACTTTAAAGTTTAGAGATTACTTTTAATGATCCTAAACATTTCTCAGTTCCATCTTCACACACCCAAACACTTTGGGGATACATACTCATCAGATGTTTCATTAACCACCCCACTCTTCAGCTCCCCAATTGACTTGCCTGGGGAAATTACCTGTCTTTCTGGTTTCCCCTCTATAAATTAAAGATAATAATAAAACCTACCTCCTATGGTAGATGTGAAAGCTAAATGGGCCATCATATTTGTGATGAGCATAACATAACATATAGAAAAGATGAATCGCTCTGCTGCCCACCAGACACTAACGTAGCACTGTGTGTCAACTACAGGCAAATAAAGACTTTTTAAAAAGAGTAGCTCAGTGAGGATTTTCTGCATTAGCAATGGAGGGAAGAGAAAACCACAGTGAATCATCTCCCTTGAATCCTTCCAACTTCCTCAAATTTGTTCCCGGGCTAAGCAGGCCCCTTACAAAATCTACTATGCCTATAGCACAATTGCTAAGAGAAGTAACCCCAGGTCGGCATGGAGCAAGGGGTGACCATCGATCCAGAAGGGATACCCTTATGTGGGAACAGCCAGTCCTTGAAGTTGGTTGGTATCCACTGGTGTGGTTTTGCATAATCATAATGATATAATATTTAGATCAATTCAACTCTGCAAATGTAATGAGGAAACAGGGGGTGATTGCTACAGTTAATGGGGGAGTGGACTGATGGGGATAAAAGCATGGGTTTCAAGTTGAGAGACCTGGGATCAAATCTGGTTCTCTCTCGCTGGGTCCTTTGGGAAGTCGCTTCAGCTTCCTCTTGTATTCCTAAGGCCCCACCCCAGTTCAAGCCACTCATTGCCCACCTAACTGGTTTCCTTGCCTACAAACCCATCATCCACACTGTCACCAGAATGGGGTTATAAACTAAAATGATGGAAGCCCAACTAAATTTGAATTTCAGGTAAAGAACAAACAATGTTTTAGAATAAGTATGTTTTGTGCCGAAGTATTATTCCTTGTTATCTGAAATTCAGAATTAACTAAGGTTCCTGTTTCGTGGGTTTCTTTTTTTTTCTCTTTTTTCCTGAGTCTGGCAATGGTACACCAGAGTTACCTACCAAAAACGTAGATCTGATCGGATATTCCCATCTTTAAATCATCAAGTAGCATCTTGTAAGTGAAGTGTTTGGTTACAATTTCAATCCATTGACATACACAACTACTTTCTATCTTTTTCAACATCATCTTCCACCACTTCTCATCTTCCCGTTTTCCTAACGATTTGACTTTGTGCCTACTTTCAAGTTTTCAATTCTTCCAGAAATTCCAACTCATATCAGGTATATCTTTTCTCTCACTTCCACACACACTCCTATGCATCTGTGCACCTGGGTGGCCTAAGTGCTTCTTTTGTATTCTTTTAAATTTATGATAGACAATAGAAAGATAGATAGATAGATGGATAGATACATTGATACATTGATAGATACACAGATACACAGATAGATAAGGAAATGGAATTTTCGAGAAAAGATTTTAGCAACAGTCAACAATGGTCACCCAGTGCTAATGCACAAGAGTCCTTCTGCACTGGAGATCTCTTTATGTTATTCATTATTCCATTCAACAGTCATTTCTTCAGTGGCTAGTCAAGTAATGCATATATAAAATGTGTAGGGGGACAGAGCGTGCATGATATAGGAGATGAAGCCATTTCCATGTTCAAGAGGCCAACAGTCAGAGTAGCTAGAGCCCCTACCTTCTCTGCCCAATTTCCTTTTTTTCAAGTACATGAGGTACTTTGCCTCCAAAGCACAGTACTACATTACTCTCCATTACTCCTAGGAATGCCACAAGAGTGCACTGTAGAAGATTGTCACTGAGCTGCAACTATTGTTCAGCATTAGAGTGTTACGGGACACCTGGGTGGCTCAGTCGATTTAGTGTCTGACTCTTGATCCCGGCTCAGGTCATGATGTCACAGTTCATGGGTTTGAGCCCCAGGTCTGGCTCCATGCTGAGAGCGTGGGGTCCGCTTAGGATTCTCTTTCCCTCTCTCTGCCCTTCCCCACTCATGTGTTCTCTCTCTCTCTCTCTCTCTCTCTCAAAATAAATCAATAAACTTTAAAGAAAAACAAAACAAAAGAAAGTTACCAAAAAAGGAGCACCTTGAAGAAAGTTCTTGTTGATTGGAACCCATGCTCAGTGGGAAAGGATGGCAGAGAAGCACCCGTAAAAAATTCTTTAAGCTTTTAATTCACACGAGGGACTGAGCCCCAGGGAACAGATGTACACAGACCTACAGGGAAAATGGTGGAGACAGCAAGAGGTGTTGGTGGGCTCTTATTTCAGACTCTTGAAAGATTCCTGCAGTTCCAAAGCAGATAGAATGAGCGTCAGGGTTGTGTGATCCCATCCTTGAACGTAATATGTGTACCTAGAGAATGGATCAGCCCTGAACCCGAGTGTCAACGACATTTGCTCTCAGAAGAAATGGAACAGTCTGTGCCTGAAGGGACTCCTCCTCTTGAATCCCATTCGAAAGCACACTTTCCTAGAGCGGTCTGTCAGGAGACGTCATTATTCCTGGACACTTTGCAGATTGACTGGGACAGCATCCTCTTCCACAGAGAGGTGCACGGTGACCTGGACACTTTGGACAAATCAAGAGAACCGGTAACGGCCGTGTGTTTAGATTTATTTTAAGTGAACGTGCAGTAAACGCACGATGTTCTTCAAATAGTCACCCGCCCCCCCCCCCCCGCCTATTTATGATATAATTATAAATTCACTGAGGTCATTCATCCCACATTACTGCACCTTTGCTCCTCATCTTTCAATGCTGCTGCCTGTTTCCGTCGTCCTCCAGCAGACATCGCTGTCACGAGGGCCAATTATGGCATCTGTTTAGCTTTGCCTTCTGACCGAATGGACGCCTTGTTCTCCGACCGATGACAGTCTTAGAAGGCTACAGCCAAACTGGCCGTTAGCTTCTGACCTCTCCGTAGCCGATCTTATTATGGTAATTGCAAGGCTGGAAGGAGCAGACACCAGCCCAATTACACCTGTCCCTGTCCCAATTCAGCCTGGGCTTAAATCGCTCCACGGGGTAGCATGACGTGGTTCAGCCGAACAACTTTTTCTCTATTCTTGTGAAATTTGGAGACAGACATTCCTAATTATGCTTGTCATTAGGCTATAATGACCCAGTATTTCTTTAAATGGCGTCACTCTTTATCAAGGAAACCAAGGCACTATAGTAATTGATAACGTTCCGGAGGATTTCAAAGCAAACAAATCTTTAAAATGGGACTCCTCGATTTATAACAGCGCATAAACAGAAAACAAGACATCTAATGTTTTCTTTCGCAGTCATTTCAATATTAATGCTATACACAGATGTGAGTGTTTAATATTAGTAAGTCTTTATAAATATTATATTTGTATTACCTAAATCTGTAAAACTATACATAATTCTATAAATGGATAGCTGTGTGGCATATATACACAATTATGTTAAAGAATATATATGTGCACGTTATGGCTAAATGAATTAGTTTTTTTAAACTTCTTTATATAAAACATTGGGGAGGGGAAGCTTTTAAATTCATTTGAAAATTAAATGTTCTTGCTGAGCATCCTAGAACACCAATGTATAATAATATGCCCCTATGAATCTAAATTGAAATGAACTACACATAGTCCTTTTTATTTTAGTTAACTCTTACTAGAATGCTCTATTTACTTTCTTACCTTCTCCCAGAGAATTGCGCTCGAAACACGAGAAGCAAAAATATCGGAGTCCCCAGTTGGTTCAGTCACTTATAAGTCATTATAGAGGTCTCGAGATGCTTCTAGTTTGAAGCCAAGTCCCTTCCAGGAATAGGAGTTCTTGAGACCCTAAGTCCAGAAGCTCTTCTATATTCAATCCTAGTGTGATGGTGGGGTCTTCTGCCCCTCTTCTCTTTATTGGAAGAGCTATTTTGGGGATTCTGGAGAGAGCAGCCTGGGCTCTATTAATACCCTGCTGCCTTGAATGGAAGAGCTTATTCTCCATGTTATTCTCTTCACCACCATCCCCATGGGACACTGAAGGCAGGGTCACTCTCTGGACTCCAGAAACTGAATTAGAATAACATAAGATCTCCCCCCAAAAGAGCCAGAGCATGGCCTGAGACTGTCTTCACTCACATCCATGGGGTTCCCCCATTACTGAGATCTATCGTTGCTTTTACATCAACCAGAGGTCTGACTTCCCCACCAGACCAGAGTGCACGCTGGGAACTACCGGGCTGTGTTCCAGAAACCCCATTCCTGGCAATGAAACTGCTTCCTTTTTCCCTCAGCCTGTTTCCTACATTGGGGGTGACAGTCACTACGAGAAAGAGGGCCATCTTGAGATTTAGCGAAGAAAGAATTTACAGCTCTTGACTCAGGGCTCCACATGCAGTGGGGATTTCATCCATGTTAGTATTCTACAAGGTACGCAGTCAAACAGAGCTGAGCTTGAGTCTTGGCTCCCATGTTTACAAAACTGGAGGGAACTTGAGCCAAACACTTAATTTCTCTAAATGTGAGTGTTACATGAGATGATGTATGCAAAGTTGTTGGCACTCTCTTGACCTGCCCCCCAAATATCTCACTGGCCCTTGCACTCTCTTCCTTTGGATGACTGGGTCCTACACCCGCACAGTGTATATGACCACACATCATCATACGATTGCATTTCCTTTTCACTGGAGGAATGTTAGGCTCTTCCTACTTCTCCTGACTGGTCTTGCTTACCTGCTGCCTCTGTCATCTCTGCTTCTTCTGAGGCGGAGACCTCCAATTTTGTGATTCCTGCCACCAGGTACTAGCTGGCCTTCCTTTCCTCCCTCTGAGATCACTTTCATTCACAGTGTCTTCATCGATGGATGGATATCATCAGTCACTGGGGATAATACGCATGCAGTGGCTCTTACACTTCCTCAAGTCCCTGTCAGAAGCCAAAAAGACACTGTCATGATGAGCAGAGCCTTCTGCCCCTGTGTTTACCCGCAGACTCTTCAGAAGCACACTGAGCCCACGTCAGGAACAAGTCCTTTCAGAAAGCCTGTTTGGCCTCTCTCTTTCTCTTTCTCTCTCTCCTCCAATTTCTCCAGTCATTCCTTCTTAAAGTCTTAAGTCCTATTTATCTTGAAATTATGGTGACATCTTTTCAACTCCAGTCAGACATCAGTCTAGGGGTGTCTCTGCTTTTGGGTTTTTATATCAGTTGGCAACAAATAGGGGTAGCAACAAAACTGTCTCAAAACCACTGTGATCACTGAGTATACAAAGCAGAGATTCTCTTAAAACACAAGTGGGTATTTGTTAACCCCTGTTCATCGTTCTGTTTCTCGGCTGACACTCCCTACTTCCTTGGTGAACCAGAACATATCAAAGGCCTTTTAAAAAATCATATTTGGGGCGCCTGGGTGTTCCGTTGGTCGACTGTCTGACTCTTGATTTCAGCTCAGATCATGATCCCACGACTGTAGGACTGAACCCCTCATCAGGCTCCATGCTGAGCATTGGGCTCCTGCTTAAGATCCTCTCTCTTTCCCTCTGCCCCTCTCCCTCTCTTGTGCTCTCTCTCTCTCTCTCTCTCTAAAATAAGCAAACAAAAAACCCCAAAGACAAACAAACAGCAAAACATATCAAAGGCCCTAAATGTTGTTGCTTCTAAAGAGGCTATTCCTTGGAGATTACCTGTGCCTGTCTCACCCAGCGTTGACTGATGCCCGAAGAAGAAGAAGAGAAAGAGGGAGAAGACAAGAAAAATGATGATGTGTGCCTATGATTTAATCATTCCTGGATAAGACCTCATCGATATCAACATTTACCCAAATCAAAGTGAGTTTCCTAAACTCGGATCAAAATAAATGCAAAGGATAGAAACAGAAGAAGTGGGGAGGGTCATCTTTTTAACCAAATAAAGTGCACCAGGTTTTCTCTCTCTCCCTCTCTCTCTCTTAGGTGGACAATATGTGGTTGCCTGGCTAGAGCTTGTCATCTGTGTTTATCTCATCTGGTCATCTGTAATTAGATTGCAAGCCCCTATGGGCAGTGGCTGTGGAGTTGTAATCCAATTTTGCACACAGTGTCTGGCACATTCTCTTAACCATAAAGAGGGTGCTCAATAAATATTGATGATGGTTATCTTTAATTCCTCAGGAAGCTTAGGCAACTCTAGGCCACTCTACTTAGCTGAATGATAATGGAATTGATAAACTATCATGGGGGAAAACACATGTGTGGTAGGTTTTTAAAAACCAACGCACCATCAAATATTCAAAATGGGAGGTTGCATTTAGTACCCGAGGGACGTGAAAGGTCTAATGCATTACTTTATGCCAAACCTGTAACAGTGATCTGAGCGCTGGAAGAGACAAAACATCATAAACCAGGGCTTTACATGTGACTCTTCTGGCACTTTCTTTAAGCGAAGTTTATAATATTGGAGGTTTTCTCTTCACCTACCAAATTTTCTGATAAGTCAAATAAATGGGTCCATAAAGCCAATGTTATTTTAATTATTGGCAAACATATTCATCAACCCCAGATGGTTTTTCTTTGTTAAAAATCACGGAACTGACATCACTGGGAACATGATACACATTTGGCTGATTACAGTCTCTTCCAACTACAAAACGTTTCTAACCCTTGCAAACAAAGCCTTACACAAGAAGTGAACTAATCGGGGATGTTTCTTTCTCTACATTTGAAAGAAAAAAAAAAAAAAGTTTAACTGCTCCTGAAATGCCTCCAAACACACAGGTCTAATTAGAAACACATGTAAAGCCGTAAGAGAACAGGTGCTTTTTTTGGTCACTTCTAAAAAGTGACACAGTGAGGCAAGAAATTCCGGAACACAGGAAAACCTGGGGACACTCTTTAAAGGCTTGTTTAGATGCGAAGAGAAGGCTGTGCCTGCACGGGGTACTCAGGAAATACAACTGCTGCATTAAGCAATGCCCACTGGATGGGATGCCCAGCCAGTGGGAATATTTGGCCATCCTTCTGATACTCCAGTGGCAAGAGTTTTGAGCCATACATTTTGTGGGCCTTTCCCCTACTCTTCAATGCAAGTATGAGGTTAAAGAAATATGTTGTGTAAGAGGTAAAAGGATGAGACACAGAGACAGAGAACAAGGAGTTCAAGAAGAAAGCAGTGAGATTGCCCAACATGGGCTTGCCCATTCGGAACATTGGAGAAGACAGAATCCATTGTTTCTTGCAAATGATTCCTTTGGAATTCTTTTCTTGGCTTCTGAGACTGGTTCACCTTGTGACCTTAAATTTTTCCCTTACTGCCTGGTTCCTTTGCCTTTGTGTCTTACTCTGCTCTTCAATACGAGGAGCTTCTGTTGATTGAAAAATGGATAGAAAATAGAAGAATTCCATAGTCACGCAGATAATGAAGACCCTTCACCTGGATCTCTCTCACCAGAGCTAAGGTTAAAGTGCTTGCTTGCTGTCTTTTATCTAGTTATTGCTAAAAAAAGGTTTCCTCCTCATGGTTAGGGATGTGGTTTTCAGGCCAGTTTCTCTTGTAGTTGATACGTTCCTGCCCATGCACAGTATGTTAGCATTCGCAACTGGACAGTCAGGAGTCCATCTCGTGACTCATGTGGGATTGGAGTTTTGGCTTTCAGATGCTGCCTTCAGTTTCTCAGAATTGGATCTTATCGTCGCGGAGTCTAGAACTGCACTCTTCCTGGGTGAATTGTTACCACGTGAAAAAAGTAAGTGAAATAGCAGAATGTTTGTGTGCATCATCCAGGATGACCAGAGAAAATGATATAGGGAATGATGTTTAGGGACTAGTATAAAATAGTGCCCCTGAAAGAAACTGCCCAGTGGTCAGAAACACCCTTCCCCCAGCTGGAACCCACCTCAATCCTGTGAATACCATGCTGTGGCCAGGATGCCAGGGCACTGACCATGGGCATTAACTGATTCTATTTCCTTCAGCCAATTGTTCCATAGCTCTGATTCTCGATTGTCCCTTCCATGAAATAAACACTTGTGAAAAGGTGACTGCTGAGATCCCTTCCAGCTCCAGGAGCTCAGGAAAGCAGTAAATGATCGTCAAGGTTCCCAAGAGTAAAGAGGCTGGTCAAAGGTCCGTTTTCGTCCCTGCTTCCCTGATCAGTAGCTGCGTAAACTCGATATTGAGCAAGCGTGCCCCCTCTCTAAGCCCCAGCACCCTTGTCTTAAAAGTGGGGCTGACGACACTATGTACCTGCAAGACTTGTCGTGGGGCTGACAAAGTTGACGCACATAGCATGCCTGGCCCAGGGTAAGAGCTCAGTAAATCTAAAGCATCATTGTAACTTTGATATTAGCATTACGATTGCTCTCGGTTCTCACAACGCATGTGTCGGAGATTATTGCCAGTAGCAAGGGATTGAGAGCACAGCTGTGTGGCCAGGCTGCATGGACTGGCACCTCCTCTTGGTCACCGAGATGACCACATGACCCCTGACCTTAAGTTCACAATTCCTACCGCTAAAGTTTCTATTGCCTTTGGGGCAGGCATTGGGGGTTTGCATATTTTTATTTTTGTCCTTATGGTTTTCTGTGCATTCCAAATTCTCTACATGTAATAGCAATTACTTTTAAGACAGAAAAAAAGAAAAGCCCGTTTTGTGTGTTTTAAATTCAATCTTTTTATTTTTTTATTTTTGTCCTTTTTATGTTTATTTATTTTTATTTTATTTTTATTTTTGTCCTTATGGTTTTCTTTTATTTATTTTTATTTTTTATTTTTTTTTATTTTTGTCCTTATGGGTTTTTTTTTAATTTTTGTCCTTTTTTTATTTTTATTTTTTTGTCCTTTTATTTTGTCCTTTTTATTTTTTTATTTTTTTACTTTTTGTCCTTATGGTTTTCTGTGCATCTTTTTATTTTTGTCCTTATGGTTTTCTGTGCATTCCAAATTCTCTACATGTAATAGCAATTACTTTTAAGACAGAAAAAAAGAAAAGCCCGTTTTGTGTGTTTTAAATTCAATCTTCCCTAGATCACGCACTAACCCTTGATGAATGCATAAACTGCTATTTATTTTATGGACACGAATCATTTCTTTGTTCAGAGTAAAAGTTTGCCCTGTCCTCATTCAAGTCACAAAGGGGAACACGTTTGCTTTATGAATCGGTGCGACAGGTATTCGTGGACACATCCCGAGGCCTCCAGCAACCTGAAATTTCTCCCCAGAGCTTCATTGCTATGGGATAAGACAAATAAGATTCCAGGAGTGTCCTTGGGCATTCCTCAAAACCGGTGACTTCAGGGGTGCCTGGCTGGTGCAGTCAGTAGAGAATGTGACTCTTGATCTCAGAGTCGCGCCTTCACGCCCCACACTGGGCATGGAGCCTACTTAGAAAAGAATTGTGAGTTCAGTTAGGACACAAACAGAGACACTGGGGACCCATGCAGTGGCCTGCAGAGACAGGGAATGTCCTGCGTTTTCTGCCTGAGGTGATCAAACAATTCTAGTTATTACGAGCTCATCTTCTGCTAAACGGGGCAGGTAGGTAAAAGGCCTCAAATCGTGCCTTTCATCACTCCAGGTTATTAACTACAATGAAGGCTTCTTAGACAAGAGAGGGAACAGATCCTAGAAAGAAAGCCAGAAAGCAACCATTTTCAAGGGGAGAAGCAAGGAGTGCCAGTAGGTAGGGGTGCAAAAGAATATATAACACAGCCAGAAGGAAGGAAAAAACGATTTCCTGTGATAAATATGAACGATGAAGACTTTCAGATAAATTTATATACATACAACTTTACAGTTGATAAAACATTTTACATACATCAACGCTTAGCAAACATTCCTACTAACGTGTGGCTCGGGGCAAAGGAACACGTGTGTGCCCTGTGTGTGTTTAGGAGGACGCAGAAAGACAAAGAATGGGCATAGCCTGTGGTAGAAGAACCCAGAAAGCCTGAAGTTCCTTTTAAGACTTGAGATCGTATCTGAAAATGATACAGATTTCTCATTTCTCTACAGTAAAAGAATGGAACCAAACCCTGGTTGTCTGATCCTTCGCCCATGACCTTTCTAAAGTGCCACGCTATCTCTCTCTCTTTTGATGTTTATTTACCTATTTTGAGAGAGAGAGAGAGCAAGTGGGGGAGGTGCAGAGAGAGAGGGAGAGAGAAGTGCAAGCAGGGTCCCGCTGTCAGCTCAAGAGCCTGACGCGCGGCTCAAACCCATAAACCCTGAGATCATGACCTGAGCAGAAACCAAGAGTCGGATGCTTAACCGACTGAGCCGGAGCCCCCATCCTGTCTCTTCTTCTGGGTAATAGGACACACCGAAGAAATGCCATTCAGTTCCTGTTCCATTGAACACTCAGCTCCATAGGTGTCAGCAGTTATGAAAAAGGATGTTAGTATCCCAGGGAGGGGGGGAAGTGAAACCGCAGGTGGGAACTCCCTGCTCCGTAGGTAGGGAGGTGAATAGGTAGAGTCTGATGAAGCAAAGTGGGCGCTTTGCCGTCTTCCTGGAGCACGTCTGCAAGCTGAGACTGAAAGCCTGCCAGCAGTCATCAGACGTGATCACAACCCACTTTGACTGACTCATGTAGGAGCAAATGATACAGTCATTAAAGATCTACGGTACAGCTCCTGAGACTTTGAAGTGCAGGTCAGGAAACCGAGACCTGAGGGCACAGGTAGTATCTCTATTTCTCTTTTATCGTACAGCCCGACTTCAGAAAAGAAGATGAAGTGTCTTCATCTTCTGAAGATGTGTGTCTTCATTCTAAATATTTGTACCTCGCATCACTTTTGAAAAGTTATCAACCATTATCTTTTTTTAAATATCTCCTCTTCCCCTTCTCTGCTCTTTCCTTAGAACTCCGATTCTTCCAGACCTACACCAGAGTTTTTCTCTGTTCTCGTGTCTCTTCACTTCTTCAGATTTTCTAACTCTCTCTGCTATATTCTGGGCAATTCATTCATAATTTATTCCCTTCCCGTTAGTTTCTTTCTTCAGCTGCGTCTAAGTCACAGTCGATTTGCCTACTGGGTATTAACTTCCACAATTATATATATTTTTCACTGCGAAAGTTCTATTGTGTTCTTTTTCAAGCCCGCATCTCTTCTTGGGGACTTGTCTTTCCTTTTGCTTCTTTGTCTTCTTTTCTCTCTCCCAGCGGGAAGAGCAGAGAAAAGCTGCTCCTTCAGAGGCATCTCCAGCAGGACAGCCAGTACGGCCTCTGCAATGTCACATCCAGGGTGCAGGCCACCCAGAAAGGGAGGGTGACTTAGGATGAGACAGCCGTCTTCTCACAATGCAACTCCCCAAGGGGGCCGACAGCTGAGGGCTGTCCAGCAGCTTCAAGTCCTTGAAGCCACTGCCAGGGCCAAGGCATAGGGCAGGTGCTACGTGCTTTCTCCACACTCCTATGAGGTAGGTACTATGACCAAGCGTCACTCAGAAGTGGGGAAACTGAGGCACGTGGGGAATAAGTAAGCCGCCCAGCCAACCATGACCCAATCAATGAGGTGGCAGCACCAATATGTAAATAGAGGGCATCCGGTTCTCCAGCCTGTGTGAGAGTCCTGTTGCGCTGGAGTACCTGAGGTCATGGCTGCTGTCCTCCCCCATCCTTATAGGAGCACATTACTATTCTATTTTGCTATTTTTGTATCCCAATTCCCACACCCATTCTTCCCTTCTACACAGAAATGGTATTGTGCTAGAGAGATCACATTCATCTTGTGTGTGTGTGTGTGTGTGTGTGTTTAATTCAGCACTGTTTTTAAGACCTATCTATGTTAACACATATGCTTCTATTTTATGTCATTGACTTATCCAATAACTCATCTCTTTAACTACTTGTATTTTTTAGTTTCTTTCAGATTTGATTTTACTTTGTCAAGTTCTGGGGGTAAAGAGGTAATAGTCTTGGTTGTTGAATGTATAGATTGTTGGTTGCACTGAGTTTGTTCTTTGTGTCTGTTTCAGCATTTGATTGCAAGCTCATCTTCCGTAGGATTTTCGGTCCCAAGCGCCTGGACTGGGGAAGACCTCCCTAGAGGGGCTTTGACTTTGATTCTCGCCGATGTCCCGGGAACAGCACTGACCTGGGACTGATTTTATGTTAATTTCTCAGCTAGCAATTTAACTTCCAACCCTACCTAAGGAACAAGACTGGCATTCTGATTTTTTATAAGAAGACTTGGCTCTGCCTTGAGACCAACACGAAATACGATTGTTTTTGTCTCCTTACATTTGTGAGCAGGTTTTTTTCCAGTCCCCTTTTGCTCTGTGCATAGCCCTTCAGACATCTGGATCCAAGCTGGGCTTCCATTATAGCACCTTCTTCACGTGGTCTTATCTGCCATTTAGGCATCAGTGGTAAAACCCAGCCCTGCGGCTAGTGTTGGTACCACCCTCCTCTTCTCCCAGTCTCTCACCTGCTCAAAGAGCACTTGTAGTTCTAATATCTAGGCCATCCCTGTCTTTCTGGTGAGTTCAGCTGACATCTTCAAAAAAGGTTTGCTGTATTTTATTTGGCATTTCCAGATATTGTTGCTGGAAGGTCGGTCGATGGGCTTAGTGTGTCATGTTGCCCGCACCGGAACCATGTGTTCTGTGGTCCAGCGGGAGAAGAACTCACCTACCTGGACAGCGACAGCCTTTTGTTTTCAATTGCTCTACTGAGATCTAATCCATGCTGTGAAATTCACACTTTAAAGCACTCAACGTAGTGGATTTTAGGCTCTTCACAGAGTTGTGCAACCAGCACCACAGTCCATTTTGGGGCATTTTTAACATCACCAAAAACGTGTACCCTTGTAGCAGTCACTTTCCATTTCCTCCACCCACCCCGCCCCCCTCAACACCTGGTAACCACTAATCTGCTTTCTGTCCTATGGATTTGCCTGTTCTGGACATTTCATGTAAGTGGAATAATATCGTATCTGCCTTTCGTTTCTTGGCTTCTTTCCTGCAGTGTAAGGTTTCCAGGGTCCGTCCGTATTGTAGCCTTCATGACTACTTCATTCCCCTTTCCTGCTGAATAAAATTCCCTTGTATGGATACAAGGGAATAGATACGAATTTTGCTTGTTCATATTAACGGAAATTTGGGTTGTGGCCACTTTTTTCACTATTATCAGTTATGCTGCTGTGACCATTCAGGTACAAGATTTTGCATGAACGTGTGTTTATTTATTTCATGAATATATTTCCTTTCACAACACGTAGGAGAGGAATTTCTGGGTCACCTGGCAACTCTATGTCTAACATTTTTCAAACGTTTTTCCAAAACAGTTGCACCATTTTACGTTCCCACCAGCAGTGTGTGAAGGTTTCAGGCATCTCTTATCATGCTAAATGCAATGGATTCGATGGGGTGTTGAGTGGTAGGTGACTAGACATTCCAACATCTCTCTTATTCACTCTTGTACTAGATTGGCATCCCTGCCTGTCCTACAAGCACCTCAAGCCCAACAAGTTCCCGATGGAAACCATCATCCCTCTGCCCTCCTGTAAATGTGCTTCTCTTATATCCACCAACGTGCCCAATACAGAAATCTCAGAGTCATTCTGGCTTCCTGATCTCACTAATGCCCCATTTTAAGCTCCCCTCAAGACGTGAGTTTTCTGCTTTCAGAAGAGCTCACAAAGCTCTGTATTCATTCTCTGTATCTCAAAACTGTCATACTCTCCATTCATTTTCTCACTTCACTCATTGCAATGTCCAGTTGATGGATTTCCTACCTACCTGCCACCTATCCACCATCCCGTGCGCACGTGGCCATTGTAAACTGCAAACTGCAAATCCAATCACATCCTTCCTCTGCTTAATTTTCTGGTGGCTTCCCCATACTAACAGGACAATCCCCAAATTCTATAGCTTCTGGACCCCTTCAGGATGTAGACCACACTCACCTCCACAAAGTCTATCTTGCCGTTTGCCACTACACAATCTCTGTCCCTGCCAACTGAACTCAATCTCCAGCTCCTCTGCCTGCAACACTCTCTCCATTTTCTTGATCACATCATCTGACTTTTACCACCCAAGTTTATATTTAATGACATGCTATCTTGTACTTTTTAGTAGCTTTACGCTGTGACTCCCCCACTAGATGAGGACTGCCCACGATTTTTGCCCAGTGCCAGGCCACGGTAGGAATTCAGTTTAATCGTGTGGTTGCACATCAGCTCTCCCCCTGGCTGTCTTGCAGGATTTACCCGTAAGAATTCCATGGAAAGCACAAACACGGTGTATCATCTTCTGTCGGCAACATTTCTCCAGTCTCTATTCTGGCCGTATTACAATATGCCAGGATCTTGTGTTACTGGATAGATTGGGATTTGGGGTCTTGAGACATACCTATCATTATTGTTGATGTATTTATATTTGCAAATTAACTACCTTGCATATCATCTGGGGGAAGGACAAGGATGGTTCTTTGTCAACTAATTCTAGTGAAATTGAAGTAGATTACCTACTCTCTAAGCTCTCTCAGAATTTTACCAACTCAGAAGCAGAGAGTTATGGACTCTCGTTAATAAACTCCCTTGCTTGTCATCCACTGACCATAACTCACATCTCACTGGAGCATTAACCAGAGGTGGAAACTTCTCATTTCATCAGATGCTGCTTTTCTGCTGGTTTATATAGAATTTTATTTGTGCCAAGCGCTTTGATATTTGGGGGCTTTATTAGTTCTCCTTCCCCAAAGTCCCAGGAACTAGATAAGAGAGTTTACCAACCTTTCACAGGTAAGAGAACCAAACTGCTCACCTACCATCAAACTGCAATTAGAACTTACAACTGCCAAAGCCTGTGTCTTGTTCAGTTTGTTATACTTTTATGCTGCATATGTTTTCTCCTTTTTGCTTGTCTTTTTGCTATCTATGTGTTACTTTAAGGTTTTAAGCACCTCCAGAACAGTCAACAAAACTTGCATTTAAAACATGCAGAGGAGGGGCGCCTGGGTGGCGCAGTTGGTTAAGCGTCCGACTTCAGCCAGGTCACGATCTCGCGGTCCGTGAGTTCGAGCCCCGCGTCGGGCTCTGGGCTGATGGCTCGGAGCCTGGAGCCTGTTTCCGATTCTGTATCTCCCTCTCTCTCTGCCCCTCCCCCGTTCATGCTCTGTCTCTCTCTGTCCCAAAAATAAATAAAAACGTTGAAAAAAAAATTAAAAAAAAAAAACATGCAGAGGAGTTTTGAAAAACGGTCACTATTCAAACTCTACAACAAGTACAGGGCAAAAATTGTTTTGGAGTGTTTGTAATGAACACTTTGGGTGTTTATAATTACAGACTTCCTGAAGTTCTATGGGATGTAATTGAGCTGTGTGACACAGCTCATGGCATTTCATGAGCATTTCAAATGATGCGGAACATAAGGTCTTAGCTAGTTTGTTCCCTGCTTTAGAACATGCAAAGAATCTTGAACAATGAAGTCTAAAATCACCTAAAATTGCCATCATATCTGACGCATTCTTGCTCATCGTATGGACCAACCATCATCAGGTTGATTGGCATTCCAAATATAGGCAATACATATTAATTGTACCAAATTTAAAAAGATGGTTCTCGTTAGTTGCTCAACTTCTGTTCAATACTGACAACCAAACGTTAATTTAAAAAATATAAAATTATATATATAAAAAATATAAAAATTATATATATAAAATTATATATTATATATAATATGTATATGTGTGTGTGTGTGTGTGTGTGTGTATATATATATATATTATATATATAATGCAACCTATGCAGATGGCAGGCTAATTTACATTACCCGACCACTGATTCTTAACTTTCAAATGCGTCCTTAGTTATCCCATTTTGTGTCACTTTTCAAAATCCCTTTTACCACTAACACCTTAAGGGAGAAATCCCCTGATTTTTTGATTTGTGGAAGATTTACAAGAAATGCCCACAAATGCCTATGTTCACCCCCCCCCCCACACACACACAAACACACACACACACACACAAATACACACACACACACGCAGGCTCAATTCAAGTTGTCTAATGATTGCCCCTAATTCTCTTACCGGGGAACTGATGGCATTGTGTGTGTCAGATACAACTCCTATCTTCACGAGACAGAACTATGTTGCCTCCAGAGTTTCAATTTAAAAAAAACCAAACCAGTGTTTGGGATTATGTGCATATTCCACAGGTGATATCTGGAAAACGTGAAGCACTTTCACCAAGGAAGTCCTTGGAGTAAGTCCTCTTGTTCCTCTCGAGCTACAAGAATACAAATAATGTTCTGACGTGCCGTTGCGTCAAGAAGTGCCCTTTAGCACTTGTTCAGTGTTCTAAGATTGCTAACTGAGAACACTAAGCTGCTGCATCAGGTGGCTTGGTGGAGAGCAGCACTGCCCAGTAGAAACATAACGTAAGTCACCAATGTGGACAACGTGTATAATTCTGAATTTTCTAAGTCGTCACAGTTAAAAAGTAAAAATATATATATATATATGGCATTAGTTTTCATAGCACATTTCATTTAACATAATACAGTATCATTTCAAGATGCAATAAATATAAAAGTAATTGAGCCGTAACTGAGCCAATACGAAGTCTACGAGATCTCGGGCGAAGTACACCCACCCAACACGTGTCCATTCCGACTGACCACGTAGCACTAGCCACCCGGGCTGTACTGTGATGTCCTGGACAGTGTATGTCTAGAGTGTCTCTTGCCATCCTTTGTGGTAGCACCAAAATATCAAGGCTGGCTTTGCCTTTAACGTGCCCACAGTTCTCATCACAAAGAGATGCCCTGGTTTACGTCAGCTAACAACCTCAATAACAAACCAAAGAGGAAAAAAAAAATCTATTCTCTGAGTTCGATCCCAGGAATGGGATTCGGTCTTCCCTACAAGCAAAAATATGCCCAAAGACTGGCCACCCACTCACTAACTCCATCCTCCACTTCCCTCTCAAGCAAGCAAACAAAAGAACAACGGCCATCGAACCTGTCTGAGTCTCCTTGTAACCACAGCCTGGGTGTCTCCATATTGTCCTGCTGTTACAGGGACACACGTCAACTTCTTTGATGATAGCTACACAGGAGGAACAGGAAAGGACGGGGTGTGATCCGCCAGCCTCAGGCCCGAGGGCAGAGATTGAAAACCCACGATATGAACTAAGACAGAAGTCGTCATTGGAAGGTTGACTGAATTCATTGTAGTTTGAGCACTCTTCTTTCCATCTTTTCCTCCCGTGCAGAAGCACTGCTCCCAAAATACACCTGTGTGTGCAATACAATATTCTGTGGAGGGAAAAATACTCCCTGATCCCGTGCCCCACCGCATTAAGATCGATAGGCCTGCAATTTAACCCAAAGCGGAGCGGCCACAAACGCTCTTCTCTTTCACACGTAAATATTTAATCCCTGTTGGGAACACGCTATTCGACGTGCCGGAGTCATGCCTTAGCATCGTGGGTTTCACAGATTAATTACAAATTGCTAAACAGGCAGGACCTCAGTGGTCCCATTCATTGGGTCATGGACACGAGACTTTACCCGGAAAACCTGTTTCCTGCACTCCTGAGCAAGGAGAGAAAGGTAAACTTGGGGATGGAAGCGTTCCAGGGGTTGGGACTAGATATACATTTGGGGTGTGGACCAGGTTTTGTGGAAGCAGGCAGCTTGATGCGATCTGAGTTAAAACGTTAGACAAGTAATTTATCATTGCTCATCTCCTCTCTCTACATGCGCGTGAAAGAGAGGCACAGGAGAAATAAACTGCAAGGGAAACTCTCAGGTTAAAGAAATTGTACTCAGGTTGAGATCTAACAAAATGACACAGTGGAATCTGGCTTGTCCCTGTTCCTCTCTCTCTCTTTCTCTCTTTCTTTCTTTCTTCTTTCTTTCTTTTGTGTTGTACTAGCTTTAATTCTTGTAACAGCTCTCTGTTGTAGATACTCTTTGTTCTTCTCTTTTAGAGATGAGAAAGTACGCACAGAGAGGTTAAATAATTTGTTCAAGCTTACTCAGCTTGTAAGACAGAGCTGGGCTACAAAACCCAGGCAGTCTAGATCTGGAGGCAGACCTTCAACTGTCTCTGTAACATATGGTCATCCTGCACATGGGTGGGCAGAAGAGTGTTTCTCTAGAAACACTAGGTTGGAAGTCCTATTAGTCTTTAAAATAATAACTTCCTCAATGTGTCCCAAACTGCTACCAGTAGGGTCCCTCTTTCTGATGAACATAACTTCCAAGGGGCCCTAATGAAGCGTGAATATTATCAGCATTGTTTATACACTAGCACAAAATGTTTACCAGCTTTGATGATAATAACAATTAAAGAAAATCATTTCACTGTTAGGAATAGAATCCTGAGGAAATTAAACACAGGATGAGTTTCTCAGGACAGGAGGAGGAGGGATCCAGAAAAATATGGAATCGGCATGAAGCTATCAGAGAGGAAAAGGATAAAAGAAAACCAATGCAAATAAGCAAAGATTAATACAGGACACTGTTGTCTATATATTTAGCCAAAAGTTCACTCTGTCCAAAACCCAGCAAAGCATTAAAAACTCTAACCCAGTAAAGATTCAACAAAAAGCAAAAGGCAACGAACTCTTGTCCAAGCATCTCATTTTTGCATTTCTCAATAGTTACATTCAACAGGTATTGTAATATAAGCATAGCACACATATTTTGAACATAAACAGACCGAACTCTGTTCTGAACATGTGCTTGGATTTTTTTTCTTGAATCCTCACGTAAATCCTGTACAAAAAAAGGGTCTCGTTATCCCCCTGATATAGGCGACAGACCTGAAGCCCTTGATTGTATCCCAATCTAAGTTCTGTAGGACACGCAAGATGGCTTTCTTGGGGCAAAACTTAGAAGACACAGCTGGTCCATAATAATGAAAACAAAATGTGAAGGTATCATTAAGATCCCCTGTTTCTCTCCAGTGTCCATTTGAAATCCGATGCCTTTACACAAGAGCCATTAACTTGCCCTTTTGACTCTAGCATTGTTTTTAAAATAAAGAGTCCTTGTATCAGAAAGCCTTACAGAGTAAGAGAGGGACGGGGTAACTAACTTCTTATGTATTGTATCTTTTTACCATCCACTTTCTCTTCCCCTATCCTTAAAAACTGATCAATCGCCAGAATGTGCTTAAAAAGTTATACTTGAAAATTGAGCGTGAGAGGTAATTACAATTAAACACCCTACAACTGGTTCATGTGGATGATCACAGGCCACTTCACAGAATCTAATTCAGAGGTGATGGCCCCTTAGGCTCTTGATGGGTGGAGATCATCTTGCAGTTTTCCTAAAATAAGAGGTTTCCACAAGAGGAAGAACACTTCCTTTTAAGTTTGGCTACCTATGGAAATAAACGGGGTCCCCTTGAAAAATAACCACTACTGCAACGCGGGATTAATTTTTTGTAGAGCAACATGTTGGGCCATTACGTCAGTGGTTCTTCATCTTTTGGTGCCACACGCTCCACAGAGAAACCTCTTGAAATTTTAAAAATATTGCCTCTGAAAAAGACACATATACACCTACCCAAATCTGGGCAATTGTATAGACCTCACTAAGCCTATACATGTGATGCCCTCTGTGAGATATCGTATACACGGATTAAGACCAATTGAGCGAAACCAAGGGCTAGACTAGCAGATACTGTCAGGGAGCTGGGGCTGTATGTTTGAAACATCTAAATTCACGAAACAAGGGCATTCCCAGCTCCTATGTTGAGCTATATCATGAGACACATTTATTTTAAAAGCCTCCTAGAACAATATAGAGAAATTACCTCTCCAGAACCTGACCACTGGCTTCCTCTTCATTTTACAGTGATGCGTCTTTTTTCAGTGCGTCTCTCTCTTAGGAATATATACAAGAGAATAAATCATGTTCACCTGTAATATCAGGGGAAAGCGATGTTGCTAATTAAGAGCAGGGCAATTCGAACTTCTTCTTAGCCCTGGGGAGGAATACCCAGGTGTGCTGAGACAGATACGCTCGGAGGAAGAAAAAGAGACGCTCTATAGTGAAACACAGCACTAGGCTTCTTTCGTGAATTGATTTTCCCACTGGGTGACATCCTGGCAATTTCTGTTACCCAACCAATGATGTAACTAACTACATGGAGCTAAGAGCTGGGTCAGATAAAAAAAAAAAATGTTTAATCTAACAAAAGCAGCGTCAGTCTTTGCCGCGAAGGGAAGCTGATTTAACAGGCAATAGCAGATTAAATAGGAAGCTGAAACAGGGAGAAAAAATCATATTAAACCGTTAAAAAATGAAGATAGAAGAACATCACAATGCCAATTATTTGGAGAAAAAGCACAACGTTACCATAGAACTTTCAACAATAAGATAAATGATATCTGCTTTAGATGTACAAAAATAGGTCTTTTGTTCTCAGTATATATTTTAAATTAAATGCTATTGTTTAATTAATAGACTGTCGTTTCATGCATTAAAGAAAAGCATAAGGTCATATGACGATCTTAGACCACAGAGTTACTTTTGAATCTCAAAAACAAGGACAGCCAATGTGGTTCAAAGCTTGGAGCATAAGCCACCTATGTTTTAATTACCCATGGTATTTAAAAAATCAGATTCTTGGGTCCCACTCACCTGTTGAATCAAGAACGGAAGAGTAAAGTCTGGGAATTTGCATTTTAACAAAGGTGATCGGGCATCAACCTACTAAAATTTGAGAACTGCTGATTCGTACCCTCACTTGGAACTCTCCAGAAAATGTCATCATAAAAAAGTGGTTCTCCCTAGAAACACCCCTTTGTCCCCCATTGCTACAGACTGGGATTTTTCTCCTGTGTTCACACTCCCTCCTCCCCATCACTAAAACCCCTTTTTCGCTTTTTGGGAGATCCCGCACTCACCCTGTTTTTCGCCCCACAACAGCCCAGTATTGTTTATGTAGGCTGAATACAAGTGAGGGAGTAGAGAGGTCTGTATTCCCAGATCTCACTGTTGCTATTTCCTGTTGATGAGGCTCCCACCCTGTGACCCCATCCTGGCTCTCACACTGTATCCACCGCTATGGTGGAACACCTAGATTAAGGACGGTGACACAAAAGGAACCTTTTCTGTTCCAAGACCCACCCGTCCCTCCTCACGTACAACGGTGAGGTGGAAAAAGAGCGGGGGGAGGCAAGGTCGTACAAGTGAATCTCTAAAGTCCCTTTTTGTCTCATCATTATTAAGGCTATCGTCAAACAGATTCATTCCCAAGGGAGGAATTCCCAAGGGAGAGGAAAAAAGAATGGAAGCAACAGGACATAAGAAAATGAAGGACGGGTAAGAAATACCATTCAGAATAAAGAGGTGGCCAGAGAGTCCAGGCTGGACCGAAACTGCCAGCAGGGTTGTGGCCGGGAAGAGGGCCCTCACCTCCATCCCCACCCCCAAGGTCTTGCTTCATAGTTCTGGTCCTCAGTTCCTGCTAATCGTATCACTCCATCCAACCCGTTGCCCAGTAGGGAGCGGCAAGACAAGAGTGGGCACAAGCCTCTCCTACCAGGATGGAAGTGTTCTGCTGTGTCAAGAGGAGTTGTGGACCTTTTCCTACAAGGACCCCTCGTCGAGACTCTCCCCTCGTCGAGACTCTAGAATTCCATGATCTGTTAGCGTCTCACAGATCAGAGTCAATACAAGTTTTAGAGTCTTCTGTTAGTCTGCCTGAAACAGAGCCATCAGTTACTCATTCACTCATTCCGATTACATACGTGAAATTAATACCAGTTTTCTGAATAACTGAACTGTTTTATCATGACCAATCTTTTTCTTTTTTTAATTTTTTTTTTCCAACGTTTATTTATTTTTGGGACAGAGAGAGACAGAGCATGAACAGGGGAGGGGCAGAGAGAGAGGGAGACACAGAATCGGAAACAGGCTCCAGGCTCTGAGCCATCAGCCCAGAGCCCGACGCGGGGCTCGAACTCACGGACCGCGAGATCGTGACCTGGCTGAAGTCGGATGCTTAACCGACTGCGCCACCCAGGCGCCCCTGTCATGACCAATCTTTATGCGTTTGGCAGCCTCTCAACCAATAAGCTTTGGATGCAAAGAAACCTCAGTTTAAGCCAAGCTCTGCCACGTACTAACTGCATGATTTGAAACAACGGATTTAGTGTAGCAGAGCTCAGGTTTCCACATCCGTGAAATGAAGATGATAATTCTCTACCTGGAATGAGTTCTTGTGAGGTTTTAATGAATCACTGTGCATTGACCTCTTCGACATGGACCGTGTGTCTTGGGGAAGATCCACGGGCAAACAAGCAGTCCTTTTACACGTGCTAAATTCTCTGGTGGAGGCTGGGGTGTCAATAAAGAACTTCAGAAGGTGGTGAGGAGGTTAGGGGTGGGTGAAACAGGTGGAGGTGATCAAAAGGTACTAACTTCTAGTTATAAGTCTAGTGATCTCATGGACCACATGGTGACTATAGCTCACAAAGTGAACTCTTTGAAAGTTGCAAAGAGTAAATCTCCAAAGCTCTCGTCACAAGAAAAAAAGATTTGTAACTGTATTTGATGATGGATGTTAACTAAACTTATTCTGGCAACCATTTTGCAATATGTACGTATACAGTAAAGCCATGGATTGCAGGCAACTTGTTCTGCGAGTGTTCCGCAAGACGAGCAAACATTTCTGATAAATTTTAACTTGATACACGAGCGACGTCTTGCGAGACGAGTCCTACGTGATGCTGAACGTCACGTGATCACAACAGAGACAATGGCCCGCAGTGAAGGGACGCCCTCCAATTTTGAGTTCAGGAAGATCACTCTAACCACAGTGAGGACTAGCTGTCCTGTAAAGAATCTGGGACTTGCAGTTTCCAGTAAGTGATAGCTGGTATTATTTATTAAATCATTTGCCTCTTGCAGATTAGAATAACCCTCGTGTCGTCTAAGGAATATTTTTCACGTGCCTCTTTCCTTACTGAGGTATTGTGTCTGTTGCTTAACTCGTCATAAATTATGTTATTGGCATTCTACTCATCAGCAAGAATAGCGAAAGCAGTTCTAGATTATATAACAACTTAACGCCTGAAAGACAGCTGCCTACCTATTGATGTTGTTCAAAACACACCCAGGATTTAATGCACAGGGGCTTCTGGTTCTTTGGAAGTCTCTCATTATAAGAAGCCCTACAATTCAGATCGGTGTTTCAAATACTTGACTGTTTGCAGTAATAACCAGTCTCAGCTGATTGATCACTCTCATTACTCATTTTTGTAACCCAAACTTGTCACCTTTCTCCTGCCACTCTCAGAAGTAAAACCTCAGGCGTAAGCCTCAAGCAGCACAAACCCACACAGTCCCAAATGCAGGTGGAGGCTGAATGCCTAGAAAATTCCAAAGCTATTTTCTTGTCTTCTTGTGATGCTAGGCAGCTATGCTCTAGTGTCAATAGAACAGAATTGCTCTTGGCTGTAACTTTTTTTAAACTCTGAGGCTGAAAATGAATCCCATCCACCAGGGCACCACTTAATGTACACGCAGGAGAAAGGGGGTGAGATCACTTATTTTCTTCCGTAAAATTCGTAAGAGAGGGGCTCGTGTCATCGAGCATCTTGATTCTTTGGAAAATGTTTTAGAATCATCTAGTAGCTTGGAACATTAGTCACAGACAATAAGCATCCCAAGAGACATATATGTGAGTCACTGACCATCTCCAACAGACAAGCAAGAAAGTCACTGAGTCCCACCGGCCTCCCCATGAGTCACTCCACAGTGAAGGAACTCTGCTCCTGTAAAAAGAGCCCAGCACTCAACAACCCCCATCTGTTATTGTTAAGTTAAATTCTTTGCATAGGTCTGCCTACATTTTTAAATCCATCACTGCTCCTATACCAACCACAGCATTGTTTTGAAAGTTTGCCTTTTCCGGTTTTCCCCCCTTTTTTTGTTACTGTCTGAACATGACCACATTTATTCATAGGCATTTTGAAATGTGTGTCAAGTGCTTTTTATTTTTTTACTTTTTTTAGTTTAAATTTTAGTTAGTTAACATACAGTGCAACGTCCGTTTCAGGAGGAGAATTCAGGGATTCATCACTTACATGCAACATCCAGTGCTTATCACAAGAAGTGCCCTCCTGAGTGCCCATCACCCATCTAGCCCATCCCCCACGCACCTCCCTCCACCCACCCTCAGTTTATTCTCTATCCTGAAGAGTCTCAGTGGTTGGTTTCCCTCTCTCCTCTCCCCCCCCGCCCCCATATGTTCATCTGTTTTGTTTCCGAAATTCCACATAGGAGTGAAATCATATGGTATTTGTCTTTCTCTGATTCAAGTGCTTTCTAAACATTTAGCACTGGGTTAAGTAATATAAATGTAACACATAAATGTCTATTATTTTTTGCATTAAGAAAAGATAGCTATGCATGCGGAAAAGATCTAAAGAGATGTGAAAAACTCTTCTGGGATTATTTTAAACTTTTTTTTTAACTCTCTTATTATTACATAGTTTCCTGTGCTAATTTTTTATTAATAAGAGTATTGCTGCTAATGATAATAATAATTACCGGGTGCTTTCAACGTGTCATGAACATACTTGCTGTCCCTGTATTAATACTAACTCTAGGAAGTAGTTAGTATTATTAACACAGTTTGCAGATGGGGAAACTAGGAGTCACAAACATTAACTCACGTGTTCAAGGCCCAACAGTGAGAAAGTGGTACAGCCACTGGGGTCATGACTCCAGGTTCTGTTCTCTTAACCATTATGCGATGCCACGGTCGATGCCAAAACAAAATACGTATGCCTGACTTCGAGAAAATTCGAGCTGTGGAGAAAGCCGTGTGTCCGTAACATATTGCATGATGATACGAAAATATATAAGAGCTGACAAAAAGCAGATACCCGATGAATAGCAGGGTCGATAAAAACTCAAAGGTCGGCATGTTTCCAGCACACTGAAGACGTCCGGGGAATGTTTACGTCTGTGAGGGCTTTGAGTTGGCTGTACGAGGATGCACGAGCCGAGGACCCTGCAGGGAAAGTGGCTGAGTAGGAACGTCCCTGGAGAGCCTGGGGAGGAGGAGGGAGCTAAGATGGTTAGGCAGGGCTGGTCTGTAAAAGGCCTTTACTGTCAGGGCGCTTGCCTTTGGCCAAGGCACAGACCCACTGGAAACAGGAAGAGGCTCTCTGACATTGAAAGATCACGGGCTTCAGAGTCCAAAGTCCTACACTCAACCCCATACGCTCACCCCACGTGTGACCTCGGGCAACTTAACTTCATCTTTCTACCCTCCGGTTTCTGGAAAAATGGCTTTTGAAATTAAAATATGCACCTTGCAGGGTATTTCCTGGGTGGGAGATCATTTGCGCAGAACGCTGTGCTCCATACCTTGTAGCTTTTCAATAAACAGCAGCCATCTTTCTCTTAATTTGAAGGCTTTTGTTGCAAAGATGGTTCCATGGCTTAAAATAGTTTTGATCTTCCTGCATATAATTTCCCTCAGGGAGGAGACTGTGTATTCATTGCAAAAGAAAATCTGCTTCGTTATTTTTTTCTAAATAAGGATTTATTTTGCTCTACTATGAATGTGCAAAAAAAAAAAAATGTCGATAATCCAAACTCTCTAATATTAACATTTTGGTGTATTTTCTCATTTAGTTTCCCCTGGGTGTGATATTCTTTTATTCGCCATGATCATTGGATACGTATCATTATTGACCTTCATTTTTTAATTTACGTGTTGCTTTTGCTAAACAGTATTACAGAGATTGGTAATTTACCCGATTCCGTTCTAATTGTCTTCAGCAGCTTTCAAAAATAAAAATTCACTCAAAAGTTGGAGATTCGCCATATTAACGCGAGAAATATTTTTTAAAAAACTGAACCAAATACAGGTTATTGTTCTATTCCTCAAAGGAAGTTTCTAGACTAAGATACAATCCCTGCCCTCACCCTCCAGGAGCTTCCTAGGGCAGACAAAATAAGGTTACAAATGACACGGAATGAAGCATCACGGGATGTGAGTACAATCTCAGTGTGTCTCCAAAGCTGTTCCTGGACCGTGTTGCACATCGTTGAGTATCTTGTGGAAAGCATCGCTGAGGTGCTTATACTCAATCGGACGGATCCTCAAGTGGACGCGTTAAAAATCTGTTACATTGTTTTGCACTTTTTCCTCCCGGACGCCTGCTCAGAAAGCATGGGCCCTTCCCCACTCCTCTGCTCTGCCTGTCAATTTCTGGCCACTCAGGGAACATTTTGCAATTTGTGAAAGAAAGGAAAGCTTTGAAAACAGAACCCCGTTCTTTTTTTCAGTGATATACAATGTTGACAGAAATATACTCCAGAGGAATTTAATGCAGCTTTTTTTGGTTCCTGGCACGCTCCTTTAGTGCATCAGTAAGTGAAAAATGAGCTCGGAAACTCCTGACAACGGAGCAGGAGCAGGAGAGCCTTCCCCTCAAAGCCAACGATTAGATTCTACTGTACAAACAGGGAAATGTCTCTGAACTCCTCACCTCTGAAAGGTAAACACTGAGAAGGAAATACTCCTCCCACGTGCTTTGAAGCATTCACCTTGTAAAAGAAAAAGGAAAAAAAAAAAAAGGACTTCTTTAAAGAGTTCTTCATGCAGAGAGAAGAGGAAGTTCTTTGAAGTCCAGGATAATTTGGGGGGACCACGAAACCAACCACGCTTCTATCTACAAGCAATCCTGACCTTTTGGACCAAAAGCAAGAGAACCACAACCGGGTTATTCGTCAGTGTGAGCAAAAACAGAAAATGAAAATCTCCAGGAAAAGTTACAAAAACTATAACCACCCAAGAAACAGCTGTCTTTATACTCTCTCCCAGCTCCCTGTCATTCCATAGTGGAGAGAGTAAAATAAATCCATTGAGATTTTTTTTCTCCTATAAAAGTAGCATTACGTGATAGAAAAGATAGATCTTTGTGAAGAGATCCAGATAGAGTCATGTGTCTTTCCTTTTAATTAATTCAGTACCCCAAGCCAGGACCCAAGGGTTAAGTACCCCTCTGATTTAAATTTAAATGGTAAATTAAATAGCTTATTGAAGGATGTTTAGAAAGCGTTCCACGAAGACAGCTGGAAAATTGCCAGGAGGATGGGCCGCTTGGGCAATGTCCTATTGATTCTTCTATTTGTCCACATGGTTCTCGCCCAAACCCCAACAGCCTATGCAGCTAATTCAATCCTTCATCTTATGTCTCCCTCGGAGATTCTGAGCCACAATTGATGGTCACCATTCTTTTGCACAGACACAGTGAGAAGAATGTCTTAAGTCATCTCAGAGATCTCTGTACGGGTTTGGATGTTTTACACCAGAAACTTTGACACAGAAGTTTTAGAGGCATGGAAAGGCCAAATAGTTTTGTGTTATTATACATAGTTGTAAAACTACTGCTCTTCTAGAAAAGATACGCTTTATTTTATTAAAAAAAAAAAAAGTATGTGTGTGGCTTCCAGTCTTCTCCTACTTCTAAATGTCTACAGCACAGCCTGTTGGCTTGGCTGGCCTGACGCTAAGGAGAACAAGGCAGCAGAACTGTTTGCCCCACGGGCCAGACAGCTTTGACCCCTGTGAAATGACTGTCCACCCACCCCGTCCATCATGGGCGGGAGTCCCTCGATGTCACAGGGATGGTGATGAATCTGGACAAATAGAATAAAAAGTGATTTTTTAATAATTTCATAGAGGCTTAGGACCTTATAAAGTCTATGGCAGGTCATCATCTCTGTTTTTTAAAAATACCAAACACTGTATATAAATAAGTCAATAGATACATGTCGTCTTATGCTTTGAGACTTCAAAGAAAAATTCTCAAAACCTTCCTCAGTGTTCAGTAATGGCTCCAAATGATATGGGTTCCCTTTCTTCTATCCTAATTCTAGGGAGAATACCCTCAATCCACACACTATAGTCGCAGGACAAATGAAAGTGCCCACTTTACATAGCACATAGGGCATAGGCAGACTATGCCATGCATGCATAGCCATGGCAAGATGTGGTTCGAACTGTACATATAAAGAGGTTCAAGGTAAGTTTTAAATTCAATAAATATTTATGGTTGATTATATGCCGGACACCATCTTTTACACATTAGGAGTCCCGATGAAAATATGGCTGATCCATTCACAAAGGTTTACGTAAGGTAAGGAAGAAACACTCCATGGATATTTTCTGAGCCTCTGAGAATAATACGGAGGGATTCAATTATGAGGCAGCTGCTCAAAATACTAACAAGGTGAGAGACAGAATGCCAGCTAAACGGAGCAATGATGTAGTCCTACATGGCATTCTTATTAGTCTAGTTTATCTCTTACATGCAATTTTATTCCTAACTGCTGTGAATCAAGGTCTTAATTTCTCACACTTATATAGTGTTTTATGTCATTCGAGCCCCATAGCATCTTTTGAGGATAGGTATTTTTACTCACATTTTGCAAGTGAGGGAACTGAGCCTCATGAAGGCCTAATACTTTTCTCACAGTAAAGTAGCTAATAATTAGTTAGACCCAAAATTTGGGCCCAGTTAATCCAGATCTAAATCGTATCAATACTCTTTCATATCATGTTAGTCACTGTGCAGGCATTCTCCAGTGACAAACAGATCATATTCCAATACTTTGTTTGGGACTCTAAATCTGAATTTAGTCTCTGTAGAAACTACTCTATAAATGGCAGTAAAATCCCAGTCTTGTACAAGAAAAACAGTTCAACCTGTAGGAAAATGAACCATGTAGACTTGTTAGACAGAATTCTGGGATCTGGAAACAAGAGATTTGCGATGACAGCCCCTCACTAGGTGTTTGCATTTTTGCAAAAAATACTTCGTATGCCAGAATGAAACTATAATTGGTGAAACTGCATGTACTATTTCAGACAGAAGCGAAAGCAAAAGGCTAGTGTAGGAAGAAGAGAGGTTAGGGCTTACTTAGAAATCAAGCACAAAGGTCACTTCCACTTAAGATACCCTTGATTTCCATAGCTTTTTTTCTTCTTCACTTAAAAAAAAATTCCAGGGGCGCCTGGGTGGCTCAGTCAATTAAGCGTCTGACTTCGGCTCAGGTCATGATCTCAAGGTTGGTGAGTTCAAGCTCCGCATTGGGCTCTGGATGGTGCAGTGCCTGCCTGGGATTTTCTCTCTCTCTCTCTCTCTCTCTCTCTCTCTCTGCCCCTCCCCACTCTAAATAAGTAAATAAATAAATAAACTTAAAAAATTGCAAAACATACCAGAAATATACAAAAGTACACAAATATAAATATACCTCAATGAATTACCATAAATTAAAAGCCCATGTAAAATCCTTGAAGTTCAAGAAGGAAGACGTTGCTAGAACTTTGGAGGCTGCTTTCTACTGTCTCCAGCTCAAAACACTTGCTGTCCCCTGATGGAAACAATGTTACTTTTATAGCAATCCCTTGCCCTTACTAACTATGCATTCATCCTTAAATCTTTTACTCAAATTTTGCCTATTTGTTGAAATTTATACATACAGGATCATACAATAAGCATTTTTAGAGTCTAGCTCCTTTTATTTATTTTTTTTTAATTTTTTTAATGTTTATTTATTTTGGAGAGAGACAGAGATAGCATGTGAGTGGGTTAGGGATAGAGAGAGAAGGAGACACAGAATCTGAAGCAGGCTCCAGGCTCCAAGCTGTCAGCACAGAGCCTGACGCAGGGCTCGAACTCATGAGCTGTGAGATCATGACCTGAGCTGAAGTCGGACGCTCAACCGACTGAGCCACCTAGGCGCCCCTAGCTCCTTTTAATCAACATTATGTTTATCACATTCAACTGTTTTTGAGCAGTTTTAATTCATTTCTTTTCATAAGCTTTATAAATTCCACTGGACATGTGTCAGTTCTGAAATTGGTTTTGGTTTTTAACAAGTAAACAAAATCCGGAAATGAGCATTCTTGTGCATGATTATTCACACTTTTCTCTTACTATATACCGACAAGTAGAATTTCAGGTTGTAGTAAATGTAAATGCTGAATTTTAATAGATAATGCCAAAATGTCTCTAAGATGGTACCAATTTTCACTCTCACATGCAATGTGTTAGAGTTCCAGTCTTTGCCAACACTTGGTAATGTCAGGTTTTTTAAATATTAGCCATTCTGGTGAATGAATCACGTTATATAAATGTGGTTTCAGTGAACATTTTCCTGATTACTAATGAGATTGAACACCTTTTATAAATTTACTGGACAGTTGGATGTCCTTTTTTAAGAAGTGCCAGTTAAAGTCTTTTACCTATTTTGTATGGATTATATGTCTTTTATATACTTGATTTGTTGGAGTTCATTATACATTGAATATTTGTTAGTTACACATGCTGCAAAATCTCTTCCTGTTCTGTGGCTTGCATTTTTACTATCTTGTGTCTTTTGATGAAGAGAAGTTATTAAATTTAGTGCAATTTAAATTTCCAATTGTTTCCTTTACGGCCAGTAGTTTTTATATACTGTTTAGAAAATCTTTATATGTTCATGAAAATATGTCCCTATATGATCTCCCAGATGTCATAGCTGAGTACGATCCACCTGGAATAACTTTTTGCACATGGTAACAGATAGGAATCAAAAGTAATGGTTTTGCCCCATTACAAATCAATTGGCCCAGTACCACTTGTTGAAAAAAAAAAAACAAACAACACCTTTCGGGATGCACGGGTGGCTCAGTTGGTTAAACATCTGACTCTTGATTTTGGCTCAGGTCATGGTCTCGTGGTTTGTGAATTGAAGCTCCATGTCAGGCTCCAAGCGGACAGTGTGGAGCCTGCTTGGGATTCTCTCTCCCTCCCTTTCTCTGTCCCTCCCCAACTCTCTCTCTCAAAATAAATAAATAAACTTAAAAAAAATGCCTTTCCCCCACTGCTCTACAGTTCAACATTGTCAAAAACAAGCGTACAATCATATATCTATCTCTGAGCTCTCTAATTTCATTCCCATGCCCTTGTGACAAATTAGACTCTAAATGACTATGTGTTTATAAATATGTCTTGATATTTATTATGGCAAGTCCTCTCATCTACTTCTTTCAATAATTCTACTATTGGTCTGTCTTTTATTTTCATAATTTTTTCAGAATCACACACACAGAGTTTGTGGCTGATTGGAATTGGGGAAAGTCGACATTTTTTTACAGTATTTAGTCTTCCAGTGATACGTCCCTCCGTTTATGTAGGCCTTTAATTTTTCTGAATACTGTTTTGAAGTTTCCAGTGAGGGAAACTTACACATATTTTGTCAGATTCATGTTGATATATTTCATGTTATTAATGCTATTATAAATTATATATTTTTTAAATTCTACATTATTTCTTATGTAGAGAAACACAAATTGATTTTAATAGCTTTAAGTCACATATGCTAAACTGTACATATTTTAAGTGTACAATCTGATAAGTATTGACATTTGTATACAACTAAGAGACACCATCACAATATTAAGAGAGTGAGCATATCCATCACTCCCAAAAGTTACCTTATTCTTTTTTGCCTCCTACTGTTTCTTTTCTTTTTTTTAACATGTATTTATTTCTGAGAGACAGAGAGAGAGCATGAGTGGGGGAGGAGCAGAGAGAGAGGGAGACACAGAATCTGAAACAGGCTCCAGGCTCCGAGCTGTCAGCACAGAGCCCTATGCAGGGCTCGAACTCACGAACCATGAGATCATGACCTGAGCTGAAGTTGGCCACATAACCGACTGAGCCACCCAGGCGCCCCAACTTGTTCTTTTTTGTAACTGTCCTACCCCCTCCATGACCTCCAGTCCCTATTTGAGCCCAGATTTGCTTTTTGCACTTTAGTTTGCATTTTCTAGAATTTTTTTTTTTAATTTTTATTTAAATTCCAGTTAGTTAACATATAGTGTAATACTAGTTTCGGGTATAGAATGTAGTGATTCAACACTTCCATACAACACCCGGTGCTCATCACAGCAAGCTCACTCCTTGATCTCCATCACCTATTTAACTCATCGCCCTGCCCACCTCCCCTCTGGTAACCATCAGTCATCAGTTTGTTCTCTGTAGTTAAGATTATGTTTCTTGGTTTGCCTCTCTCTGTCTCTTTTTTTTCCCTCTGCTCATTTGTTTTGTGTCTCAAATTCCACATATTAGTGAAATCATATGGTATTTGTCTTTCTCTAACTAACTTATTTCACTTAACACTGTCTAGTTCTACCCACATCATTGCAAGTGGCAAGACATCATTCTTTTTTATCACTGACTAATATTTCATTGTGTATATATACCATATCTTCTTTATCCATTCATCACTCGATGGTCATGCGGGTTGTTTCCATAATTTGGCTATTGTAGATAATGCCGCTATAAACATCAGGGTGCATGTATCCCTTTGAATTAGTATTTTTGTATTCTTTGAGTAAATACCTCATAGTGCAATTGCTGGATCATAGAGTAGTTCTATTTTTAACTTTTTGAGGAACCTCCATACTGTTTTCCACAGTGGCTGCACCAGTTTGCATTCCCACCAACAGTTCAAGAGGGTTCCCCTTTCTCCACATTCTTACATATCCTCCACATCCCCTTTCTCCAACATCTGCTGTTTTCTGTGTTGTTAATTTTAGTCATTCTGACAGGTGTGAGGTGGTGTCTCATCAAGATTTTGATTTGTATTTCCCTGATGGTAAGTGATATTGAGCATCTTCTCATGTGTCTGTTGGCCATCTGGATGTCTTCTTTTCAGAAATGTCTGTTCATATCTTCTGCCCATTTTTAATGGGATTGTTTGTTTTTTGGGTGCTGAGTTTAATAAGTTCTTTATTTATTTTGGACACTAACCCTTTCTATGTCATTTGCAAATACCTTCTCCCATTCCATAGTCTGCCTTTTAGTTTTGTTGATTGTTCCCTTCACTATGCAGAAGACTTTCATTTTGATGAAGTCCCAATAGTTTATTTCTGCTTTTGTTTCCCTTGCCTCAGGAGACATATCTGGAAAGAAGTTTCTATGGCTGATGTCAAAGAGGTTACTACCTGTGTTCTTCTGTAGGATTTGTATGGTTTCAGGTCTCACATTTAGGTCTTTAATCCAGTTGGAATTTATTTTTGTGTATGGGATAAGAAAGTGGTCCAGTTTCATTCTTTTGCATGTTGCTGTCCACTTTTCCAAACACCATTTATTGAAGAGACTAGAGTGTCTTTTTCCACTGAATATTCTCTCCTGCTTTGTCAAAGATTAATTGACCATATATTTGTAGGCTCATTTCTGGGTTTTCTTAGAATTTTACTATTAATGAGTTCATATAGTATGTACTTTTTAAAATCTGGCTTCATTCCCTCACCATTTTTGTTTTGATATTCATTCGTGTTGTTTCATGTGTGAATAATCATCCATTATATTGTTGAGGAATATTGCATGTATGGATATACCACAATTTCTTTATCTATTTACCGGTTGATGGGCATTTGAGTTACTAAGAACATTTGTGCACAAGTCTTTGTGTGGGCATATGCTTTCATTTTTCACGCATAGTTACCTGTAAGTGAAATGGACGGAGTGTATGGTAGGCATATGAAAATCATTAAGCCAGTTTTCATATCAGAATAATTTTGTATTATTCTACAAGCAATGCATGAGACCTCCAATTGTTCCACAGCCACACCAGTCTTTTTAATCTTAGCCATTCTAGTAAGTGTGTAGTCTTATCTAATTGAGGTTTTAATTTGCAATTCCTTAATAATTAATGATGTAGAACATCTTTTCATATATCTGTTTCCGATTTTCATATCCTCTTTGGGAAGTGTCTATTCTGGTCATTTGCCCATTTCTTTTTTGTTGGATGGCTTCCTTTCTTATTATTGAATTGTGAATGTTCTTTATCTATTCTGAATATAAACCCTTAAAAGATACATGATTTGAAAATTCTTCTGCTCCATGGCTTGTTTTCCATTTTCTTAATAGTATTTTTCAAAGAGCACAAAGTTTTAATTTTGATGGATTATAATTTATCAACTTTTTTTCTTTTATGAATCATACTTTTGGCATTGTGTCTAAGAAATCTTTGCTTAACCCCAGGTGCTATGGACTTAATTATGCCCCACTCTGTTCATATGTTGAAGCTCTAATACCCAACATAACTATATTTGGAGATAGGGATTATAAGGAGGTAATTAAGGTCAAATGTGAGCTTAAGAGTAGGGGCCCTGATCCAAGATGATTAGTTTCCTTATGAGAAAAGATACCAAAGAACCTGCAAACTCTTTACCATGTGAAGATACAATAAGAAGGTGGCACCTACAGGCCAGAAAGAGAGCTCTTGCCAGAAACTGAGTCAGCCATCACCTTGATCTTGGACCTGCCAGTCTTCAGAAACGTGGGAAATAAATGTCTGTTGTTTAAGCCACCTAGTCTATGGTATTTTTTTATAGCAGTCCATGCAAACTAATACACTAGTGATAAAAAAATTTGTTCTATATTTTCTTTTAGAATTTTTATAGTTTTAGATTTTTACATTTAGGTCTATGATTCATTTTGAATTATTATTGATCTTTAATTTATTTCAGCAATATTTTCTGGTTTTTAGTATCTTTAAGTGTTTCATTTCTTATATTTTTCATATTGTTGTAAACAGTATTTTTATTTCAATTTCTAGTTGATCATCACCAGTATTGAGTAATGTAATGGATTTTTATGCATTCATCATATATTATGCAACCTTACTAAATGCACCAATTATTTCTAGTAGCTTTTTTTATAAACAGGATTTTCTACACATATGCAAATAAACTCAGTTTTACTTCTTTCTTCCCAATCTGGATGCCTTTTCCTTTCCTTGCCTATTACATTGTCTAGAATCTTCAGTACAATCAATGTTAATTCAGAGTGGTCAAAGTGAAAGTCCTTATTTTGTTTTTAATCTTTAAGAGAATAAACATGGAGTGTTCTATAATAAGTATGATGTTTTCTATAGGATGTTTAAAGATAAAGGTCTTTTGGGGCACCTGGGTGGATCAGTCAGTTAAGTGTCCGACTTCAGCTCGGGTCATGATCTTGCGGTTCATGAGTTCAAGCCCCAAGTCGGGCTCTGGGCTGACATCACAGAGCCTGGAGCCTGTTTCGGATTCTGTGTCTCCCCCTCTCTCTCTGCCCCTCCCTTGCTTGTGCTCTGTCTCTCTCTCTCAAAAAGAAATAAACATTAACAAAATTTTTTTAAAAAGATAAAGGTTTTTTAATTGCAACTTAATTCCTTTCATTGATAAAAACATATGCAGATTATACGTTTCTTCCTTAGTGAGCTTTGGTAGTTTATGTCTTTCAAGAATTTGTCCCATACTTCTAAGTTTTCAAATTTAATACCTTAAGATGCTTCATAATGCTCTCATATTTTTCTTTTAATACATGCAGAAACTAAAAAGATGTCATTTTTCTCATTTCTGATATTGGTAATTTGTATTTTCTTTTATTTCCTAACTGATATGAATAAAGGCTTTTATAAGTATTATTGATCTTCTCCAAGAACTTGCTTTTGGTTTTACTGATTTTTCTCTATTGTCTTTCTATTTCGTTTCTTTGATTTATTTCTTATCTTGGGCTTACTTTGAGTTTGCCCTTTCTCTTTCATTTGCCCTTTCTCTTCTCATTTCTTAATTTAGAAGCCAAGGCCATTGACTTATGATCTTTCCTCTTTTCTAATTTGTGCTCATTGCTATACATTTTCTTCTAAGTTCTGCTTTGGCTGTGTCACACAAGTTTTTAAATCTTGTGTTTTCATTTTAATTCAATTCAAAATATTTTCTACTTATTTTTATTTCTTATTTGACCCATGAGTTATTTAAGAATATATTCTTTCATTTCCAAATACCTAAGAATTTTCCAAAACTCTTTGTTGCTTTTTTATTTAGTTTCCGTGTAGTCATAGACTACTGTTTATATAACTTTAATCATTTTACACTTTTTGAAATTTATTTTATCCTCATAACATGGTCTATCTGGAAAATGTTCTGTGATTCCTGGGGAGTTGGTGGGGAACCATGTGTGTTCTTTTGTTCTTGGTGGAGTTTTCTGAAACTGTTAACTAAGTTGATTGAAAGTATTTCTGTAAATATAAATTAAATTGGTTGATAGTGTTGTTCAAGTCAAATAATTTTTAGTGATTTTCTGTCTACTTTCTATCATTGAAACCTCTGACTATATTTGTGAATTTATCTATTTCTCTTTGCAAGCCTAGTAATTTTTACCTTATATAATTTGAAGCCCTGTCAATAAGTGCACAAATATTTAAAATTTTATGTCCTCATGATTAATTGGCCCCGTTACCATTAAGAATTGACCTTTAAAGTTTTTATACTTTCCTCTGAAAATTACTTTTTCTGATATTTATATAATTATTCTGACTTTTTTCTGATTCATTTTAGCATTGAATTCCTGTTTCCATTATTTTACTTTTAACCTATTTGTGTCTTTATATTAAAAATTGTCTTCTTATAGGAAGAATATAGTTGGGGCCTGCTTTTTCATTCCAGTTTTATCATCTTTGTCTTTTGATTAAGGGATTTATGCCATTTACATTTAATGTGTTTATTGTTATATTGGGATTAAGTTTCATTTTTTTTTACTTGTTTTATGTTTGTCTTAAGTATTCTTTGTTCTCACTTTGCCTTCTTTTGAATTAATTTGGTATTTTTTTTATTTTGTTTTCTCTCTTTTTTTTCCCTCATGTTTTTGTAATTGGAGTTTCTTGTACCTCCTTCTATTTCTGGGTTTACTATTTTCATCAAATTAGAAAAAAATTTTAGCTATTATTTTTTCAAATATTTTTCTGCCCTTCCCTCTCTTCTCCTTTACGTGAGACTTAAACTACATATATACTAGCCTCTTTTAACTTTTCCATTGACTATTGATCTTCCATTTACTTTTTCCCCAGGCTTTGTTCTCTGTGTTTTATTTTTTATAGTTTCTATTGCTATGCTTTTAGGTTCACCTAGTTACACTCTCTTATATATTTTCTAGTAGTTATATCAGAGATTCTACTTTGCACAGTTGACTTAGCTAACTCTAATATAACTGGCATTTTTACAATTCTTTTTAGGCAATGCAATTATCTTGAAACATTTTTAACTCAATCACCTCTACAACTAATATGACATTACTATCATGTGTCTTCATTCTACACATACTTTAACATTCACAGGACATTATTATGATTTTAATCAACCAACATAGGATATACCCTCACATTTGTCATTTTTTTTAATTCTTTTATTTCTTACCAAATTTCTGACCTTCATTCTAGAATAATTTTCCACCTACTTGGAGAATAATCTTTAGTATATCCATACTGCTGTTCTACTGATGATGAATTATCTCTGTTTTTGTCTGAAAATACATTTTATTCCTGAAGGATGTTTTCATTGAATACAGATGTTTGGGTTGCCAGTTACTTCCCCCCATTTTAAATATGTTATTCTATTGTCTTCTGATTTATTTTCCTATTGAGAACTCAGTTTCCAGTAGAATAGTTATTCCTTTAAATGCAATCTGTTTCTTTTTCCCCTCTTCTGGCTGAGGTGTGAGTTTTCTTAGTGTGATTTTCTTCTTAGTTATTCTGCATGGAGTTTACAAGGCTTATTGAATTTGCATCATGATCCTTTATCTTTTTTTCAGCTGTATCTTATCCACTGTATAACTAAAATATGATATGCTATTAAAATCACATATGAAAACTTTCTAGAGCCTTTATTTGAATTCTTGTTACCTTTCCCAGTTCTCTAACAAAATTCTCAATTATCTTTTATCTCTTTAAAATAATTATTGTCATTTTTTATTTTATTTTATTTTATTTTTAGACAGAGAGAGCACAAGTGGGGTGGAGGGGCAGAGGGAAAGAGAGAGAGAGAATCCAAGCAGGCTCCGTGACCAGCATGGAGCCTGTCCCAGGGCTCTATCCCACAACCCTGGGATAATGACCTGAACCGAAATCAAGGGTCAGATACTCAACCAACTGAGCCACCCAGGAACCCCATCCATTATCTTTTATCTCTTTAAACATAAAAAGTAGAACTCCTTTAAGATCTATGTTTGAATATTCCAATATCTGGAGCTCCTATGGGTGCATTTCGGTGATCCGAAACTTCTGCTGGTTTCCCTTCATGTTGTTTTGTCCTTTCACATTCAATTTATTCTAGAAATGATTGAAGAGCAAAATCAATGTCATCTTTTTGCAGAAAGAATCTACATGTTTGAGTCTGAAAGGTATCTGGAAGTAGAAATACTCCAGGAAAGTCAGCCCAATGCTAGAGATTACGATGGTGCAAATCTGGGCTTTTCTGTTTGTAGGACGTACCATGGATTCATCCATATTCCCAGGATGCAACCCTCAGAGTCTTAACCAAAGCAAGGGTTGTTCACAGGTGTTCATAGCTTGAGTCAGTCTTGCTCATCACTACCTCATCCTTAGCTCTGCAAGACTGTCAAAGATGGGACTTACTGTTTCCATATTTGGATTATCAAAAGGGAAAAACAGTAGGATTCAAAACAGCCCCAAATGTTGAGGTTATTACCCTAAACCTGCATCCTCTCCTAAATCCTGGTTCAGTTACTTATCTCTTATTTGTCTTCTCTCCAGCACATTTGAATAGACTTTTAAGACTTTTCTTTTTCCAACTAATCTGTTTTTTCTCAGCAGAGAAGTGGTTTGAAATATTTAATTTATCATTATCAAAAAGGGTAACTCTTTTTCCACTTGCCTTTGTTTTGTTTTCAATTGTTACTATGGCAGGGGGGACAAAGAATACAGGCAAACTAAGCTTGTGGCTGGTAGTGAACAATTGTAGGGATATAAGTATTATTTATAATTTGAGTGCATGTTGTTTGTAATCTTCCCAAATAATTGAGGCCAGAGATGCTTCTCACTTCATCCTTGATTTAAATAAAATAGATAAATGCAATCTCAACATTGCTCTCTCTGAACTCCCCGTAGCTCTCCTCTGAGATATTTAGGTGCCCCTTACTTAAACTACCCATATTGTAATTTAATTGTTTTGTGTTTTAAGTCCGCACCCTTGGAGTAGTTTGCAAGGTACTTTAGGAGTAAGATTTTATCCTAAATTTTTTTCTACCTCCTTTTGGTACTTAAGACAATCCACATTATTAAAATAATGGGAATTCAGGGGCGTCTGCATAGTTCAGTTAGTTAAGCATCCGACTTCAGCTCAGGTCATGATCTCACGGTTCATGAGTTCGAGCCCCGCATTGGGCTCTGTGCTGGCAGCTCAGAGCCTGGAACCTGCTCCGGATCCTCTGTCTCCCTCTGTCTCTGCCCCTCTCCCACTCATGTGTGCTCTCTCTCACACACACAAAAATAAATAAACGAATAAATGAATGAATGAATGAATGAACAAATAAATAAATAAATAAAATGAGGGAAATTCGAGAAAAAAATAGCTGAATGAGGTTCTTGTGCCCTTGGCTGCACTCCAGAAGAATCCCAAGGTTATTTTGTTGCCATCAGAATCTTCATAGCCTGCCAATGCCATCCTCTCCAACTGTCTTACAATCCTGCTTCCCCAATGCCTAGACCCAGAAAATCAATGCTCTCGTGGCTTACATGTCACGCACCCCCACAGTCACTGCATCCTCAGAGCTGCAGCTTGTAAATTCTAGTCCTTCTGCCCAGACTACCTTCCTCTCTACTATACTGTCTCATGCCATCACTCTCCCTATCTAACACCCACAAACTCCTGCTCAGTTATGAGAACTCAGTTTAGACATCACCTCCTCCAGGAGGCTTCCTTAATTTAAATGCTGACTGTAGCATTACATCTTACCTGCCCCCATCACAATGCTTTCAGGACTATATTTTAATCATCTCTTTACCTGTATGTCTCCTGCGCTTGACGATAAATTTCTCAAGAGGCTTCTGAATTCATTGTCTGCATGCTTATTGTTTTTTCAGGTCCTAGATTCTCAATAAATACTAAGTGACTAAATACAGAGTTAGAGGGAATGAATGACTATATCCTGAATTAACAGTCCATTGTTGAAAAGTACACAAATGATGGATTGTAACAATACGTAAATGAATGTTTTAGAATATGTTGTCAGACTTCCGTCAGCCATGCTAAAACAATCAAACGTGTCTTCTTAAAGAAGAGAAAAGGGCACGTGTAATGTCCATCTTTAGAAGAAGGAAAAAGAAATACTGGTCAGCCAAAAACACAGTGCCTGGAAAGTTGCTAAGATAAATCATCAAAATGATCAATTTGCAATCACCTAGAAGAGCATAACAGACTGGGTAGCAACCGACATGGCTTTTAGAGGAACAAATCATGCCAGACCAATTTAATTTCCTTCTATGATAGAGTGACAGGCCTTGTAGATAAAAAGGAAGCAATAGATGTAATCTCTCTAGACTTCTGTAAGCCTTTGATTCTGTCCTACCTGACATTCTCATCAACAAACTGGGGAGATCTAATCTAAACCACACAAGTATTCAGTGGGTGCACAGCTGACTGGGCAGAGGCGTCCGGAGAGCGGTTGTCAGTGGCTCAACATCAGCCCAGGAGAACAGAACTGGCAAGAAGCCTTGTTGTGGGGTGTAGGATCATTTGGAATTTTTACAGTTAAAACATAAGATAAATTATTGTCTTTAAAAAAGATACATGTGTAATGAAGGATACCTTTGCAGAGGAACTGCTACAAACATATTTGGAGTCAAAAGAGCATCTCTGCATAGGATTACTTGGCATAAAACAAATGGACCAGCCAACAAATAAATACTTGGTAAGCCCCCCATCTTGGTACTGAAGAGGTTGCATTACATATGGATTAAAATCCCAAGTCTATACCAGTACCCCCAGAAGTGTTAGAGCCCCCCCACCCACCCACCACCACTGCCCACATTGTTTCCCAAGCGAAATCTCAGCTAATCAATACCCTGACCCTGACATCTGTTTGGTCTGTGTCACGTGGACTGTTGGCTGCATCCCTACTATCCCTTGTCCCACCTTCCTCAGCTGGCGACACAATCATTTCAGACCAAACTTCCCTCTTTTTGTTCTGTCTCATAACGTCTATTTGCACTCGCAATATCCGCCCACCTGTTCTAATCCGTGTTTTCTTCCCTTGCTCGATATCTGGAAGGTGTAGGTGAATGAGATAGATTGAATGGAAACTCAAGGTAATAAGTTTTGGGAGCAATATTTAGAGATGAGGTGATCAACAGGGCCATCTAGGATTTTCTTCTTAAGGACAATTTCGGTAGGTTCGGGAGTAGGGTCTGGAAAGTAAGAGATGGAAGAAAGGCTTGATGGAGTGGGCAACTGAAAAGGATGAGGTAAAAGAGAATAATGTTAGAAGTCTAGTTTGGGATTCAGATGAGAACTGGCCATCAACTACCACCAAAAAGACAAGAGGTAACAAACGTTAATGACGATGTGGTGAAAAGGGAACCTCGTGCACTGTTGGTAGGAATATAAATTGGGGCAGCCACTGTGTGTGCAAAACAGTATGGAGTTTCCTCATAAAATCCAAAATAGAGCTACCCTATGATCTAGAAATTTCCTTCTGGGTATTTACCCAAAGAGAATGAAAAGAGTAACCTTAAAAAATATCTGCCCTCCCCACCCGCATTTATAGCAGCATTATTTATTAATAGCCAAGACATGGAAATAACCTGTGTATATCAGTGAATGAATAAAAACGTTGCAGCACATACATACGTCAGCCTTTACAAAGGGAAATCCTGCCATTTGCAACAACATGGATGGACCTTGAAGACACTGTACTAAGTGAAATAAGTCAGACAGAGAAAGATAATACTGTATGATCTTGCTTATATATGGAATCTAGAAAAACGACAACAACAAACTCATAGAAAAAGAGAACAGAGGTGTGGTTGCCAGAGGCAGGGTTTTGAGGGGAAGGGATAGTCGAGGGACAGCGATCAAAAAGTATAGACTTCCAGTTATAAGATAAATAAACTAGTCCTGGGGAAGGAATGGACAGCATGATGACCACAGCCAACACTGCTGGGTGACGTACAGGGAACTTGTTAAGAAAGTAGATCCCATGAGTCCTCATCACAAGGAGAAAATTTTTTTCTTTTCTTTTTCTCCGTATTGTATCTATATGAGATGATGGAGGCTAGCTAAACTTACCATGGTAATCATTCACGATATAGGTAAGTCAAGCCATCCCGCTATACGCTTTAAACTTAACACAGTGCTGCAAGTCAATGAAACTGGGGTGGCGGCGGGGAGGGTGGTTACCAATCAAGACAATGGCCCAGGGACGCCTGGGTGGCTCAGTCGGTTAAGCGTCCCACTTGGGCGTAGGTCATGATCTCACGGTTCGTGGGTGGGAGCCCCATGTCGGGCTCTGTGCTGACAGCTCAGAGCCTGGAGCCTGCTTCAGATTCTGTGTCTCCCTCTCTCTCTGCTCCTCCCCCACTCACACTCTGTCTCTCTCTCTTTCTCTCTCTCTCTCTCAAAAATAAATAAACATTAAAAAATTTTTAAAAAAAGACAACGGCCCAGAGATAAGGCACAAGAGGTCAGAACAGCAGAGTGGAAGGAAGAGCACTTAATTTGAAATCATAAAATCTGCCACATATTTGACATTCAGAAAGTCATTCAAATTTTCCAAGCCTGATCTGTCAACTGTAAAATAAGGTTATTACCTAACCAATCAACACATGGGGATCAAATCAAATAATATATATGAAAGCACAGAAGACTATAAAGTAGTATACAACTATTAAATTATTATTATTATTTCATTATTATTATACCATATATCATTATACCAGATGATACCTGCTGGTTATAGAAGCTTTAAGCCAAAGAGGAAACTTCTAAAAGAGGGGCAAGAACTTTCATTAAATGTCAGGATCACCTTTAAGACCCAATGGGACATCCTTGTGTAAAACGAGACGTAGCGTCATCTCTTTGGGTGGTAACCTTGGAAATAAAAAAACTGAATTCCTTAATGATTCAGGAATCCCTCCTCAGTAGTCATTTCTATCACCAGACTCAGCAGCGAAAGTCTAAGAACTCAAATCACTATCTCTAGATACATAATGTCAACCACAATAGCGACAGCAACGTAAAAGTCACCTTACCTCAAGTGTTATTTCAGGTGAAATGCTTTGGGGGACAGTGTTATTCATATAATTGCTTTAACACCCCAATTTGCACATAGAGGCAGGATGAAAGGAACCCAGGAAGAAGTGATACATTCAATAGCATGAATTATATTTGTCCCTTAAATTTCTCAGCTTTTCCTGGCTGGGGAGATTGTCCATTTTCTCAAACCAGTTGTACATATCCCAACTTTCTGCCCCAAATTCATGGACAGTGAATATAAACTAAAATTCTCTTGTCAAACCGATCTTAACTGAATTCAGTGAATCCTGTCTTCTCTTCTCTAGCACCCACTTCAAAAAAAAAAATTACTTTGCTTAAAAAACAAGAACACAGGATTTTTATACGTTTTCATGGCGGACAGAACTATCCACTTTGTCTCCAATACCTTTCAGAAGAACACATTTTTAGAAAGTTAAGCGAGAACATTGTTAAGACCCTTCCTGTCCTGGTGCAAGGCTCTTTGAGATAACTTGAGAATTCACTTCTGGGCCTCTCCCTTCCCAGGAACCATGAAGCAAGAATCCAGCAGTAACCATCTCAGGAGCATTCAAATCTTTTCCATTGCTTGAGATGCCTAGATAATAGCCGGGATCCTAGTAATACCCGTCATGGGCTTACAGATTTGTGGGTTGCAAAAGTTTCCCCCAACATGCACATACTTTATGTTCTTGGACTGTCAAACTATCCCAGTGAAGTTATTGGACGCAATATCATCCTTCCCATTTCACAGGCAAGGAGACTGGTCAACACAAGCTCATGTCATTGGATACTGGTTGAACTGTACCTACACCAAGAGCTTTGCTTCCTAAGAAGGAATTCTGCTACGTCATACATTTTTTATAGCTGCTGATGTATTTTGAATATAAGTTCTCCGTAAAGGTTTTAAGTATCACTCTCAGGAGGCCGCATGTCAATTCTAAATATTCACTTGTAACGAATGTGATAACTTTCTTCATAAGATAAATGTGAGGGTGTGGGCAAAGTGCATCTCTGTCATTCAATGAGGTGATGCGACAAGCCCATAGCTGGTAAAGTCTGAGCAAATGAGGCCTTGGGATGGCAAGGACGTGAGTCGAAGATGATGCCAGAGGAGATCTGTGATTAAAGCCAATGATCTGGAAGACAGCTATGAATTAGCCTGCTTTGGAGGAAGAACTCTGTTTCACGGTGTAAAATATGGTGATGGTTTTACTCACAGCAGCTATAATTCCCTTTATAGACCTGAACGAATTCATTGTAATCCACAATGAACATTCCACAATGAAGTGTTATTTTATCATTTTACTGCAAGGGAAACTGAGTAAGCAGCCTAAAATAGAATGGAAATGGTGGCATTTTTGAATGTATTAATCATTTAAGTATTAGGTATTTATTAATTATTGGTTAGTAACAGTATTCGAGAGACTTAACCCTTGGCTTAGACCTTGGTTAAATACACAAAAGAATTTCGATCTCAAAATACAATTCAAGAAACTGCCTAATAAGGTTTCCCTTTTTCCCCATTTTACAGAAGGGACAGAGGGCTTCACTGGAAGAAGAAGAGAAGGAAATAGCAGATATGAGGAAGGAAGGAGACGGGAAACCATTATGAGTGGTCACGGTTGTATTTCATGCATCCCCAAGTGAGCAGGAATTCTCAGTTAAAGGCAGGAAGCTTAAAACCTACCATCGCCTATGAATGCACTTTGATATTGTGAATTTCTTCTCCCGCGTCTAATTTCCATTTTTTGCATCCTCTCTAGTGCTTTCGTGGAATGCTGGCCACACTAACGAAGCTCAGAGGCACTTGCTGATTGCAAACCTCATGTCATTGTTTGGACCCAAACAGAAAACAGAGCACTGGAGCAGCAGGAGGTGCCAGGAAAACGTGCTATGAAAATGCAAGTGCAATTAACTGACGTCACCGTCATTGTGGATTACAATGACGTCAATGTAAGTACATTGTGGTGACACCACAATGACGGTGTCTTCCCTGGCTTGGGTCTAGACAGAAAGGAGGGAAAAATGTTAAGCATGATACTGCACGAAGAATTCTATTGATATTTGAAGATTACAGAATAAACATTAAGGGTGCAAACCTGCAACCAGTAGGTAAGTAAGGTCTGAACAGCCACGCAGAGCAATAGAATACTGTATCACAGAGTTCAGAGTTGCTAAAAGACTAGATCCTAATCGTTCCCACCACGAAAAAAGAGATATTTGATGCAATAGAGGTGCAAGCCTACACTGGTGGTGATCATATTACAATATATGAATGCATTAACTCAACACATTGGGCACCTTAAACTTACAAATGCTAAACATCAATCCGATCTCAATAAAAACAAGAAGAAACATTATTATTTCCTCAAGAATCAGTGAGGATGTGGGGTACCCGGGTGGCCCGGTTGGTTCATCGTCTGACTCTTAACTTCAGCTCGGGTCACGATCTCACAGTTGGTGAGTTCGAGACCCACGTCGGCCTCTGCTCTTACAGTGTGGAGCCTGCTTGGGATTCCCTCTCTCCCCCTCTCTGCTCTTCCCCACTCACTCTCTCTGTCTTTCAAAACACACACACACACACACACACACACACACAAAAGAATCAGTGAAGGTGTAAGAATGAGGGAGGACTTCCTTAATAACACAGAATCACCAATGAGAATTTACTCCGTGTCCAGCTCTGTGCTGAGACTTTCCCTTTCATGACCTCAACTAATCTTTATCACATTCCCATAGCATCACTGTTTCAGTGATGAGGAAAAAAGGCCCAGAGAGATCAACTAGCTGTCCCAAAGGCACACAGCCACTCCAAGGAAAGCCTTCTCTGAAGGAAAAGAAGTAAAAAAACTAAGCATAGTATTCTAAGTATTCTCAGCATAGTATTCTTTTTTTTTTTAATTTTTTAACATTTACTTATTTTTGAGAGACAGAGAGAGACAGAGCATGAGTAGGGGAGGGGCAAAGAGAGAGAGAAAGACACAGAATCTGAAGCAGGCTCCAGGCTCTGAGCTGTGAGCACAGAGCCCGACGCGGGGCCCCAGCTCACAAACTGTGAGATCATGACCTGAGCCGAAGTCAGATGCCCAACCTATGGAGCCACCCAGGTGCCTCCACTAAGCCTAGTATTCTAAGTATTTTCTCATTTAGGGTAACATACGAGGCACAGAGAGGTTGAGTTGTGCATGGCCTGCCAGCTAATACATGGCCAAACCAAGATTCAAACCCCGACTGAAGAACCCTGGCCCTTAAAATAGTTTTAACAATTATACCGACCTCATGAAATGGCTGTTATCGAATGAGCTGACTTGTGTAAAATGCTTAGCACTGCACCCGGTACCCAATAAGCATTTAACAAATATTAATTAAATCTTTTAAATGGGGCGCCTGGGTGGCGCAGTCGGTTAAGCGTCCGACTTCAGCCGGGTCACGATCTCGTGGTCCGTGAGTTCGAGCCCCGCGTCGGGCTCTGGGCTGATGGCTCAGAGCCTGGAGCCTGTTTCCGATTCTGTGTCTCCCTCTCTCTCTGCCCCTCCCCCGTTCATGCTCTGTCTCTCTCTGTCCCAAAAATAAATAAACATTGAAAAAAAAATAAAAATATAATTAAATATTACATTATTACTAAGATCAGACCCTGCTGCTTCTCAAAATGTAGAATACGAAGCTGATTGCTCAATGTTCTAGGAAAAGTTCACGACAAGAGAAGGAACAGCTAATAAAATCATGGGCTCTTCAAGGACAGCTCTCAACTTGGATTTGAACACAATGGAGTTCTATGTGGCAATGAGAAAGAATGAAATATGGCCCTTTGTAGCAACGTGGATGGAACTGGACAGTGTGATGCTAAGTGAAATAAGTCCTACAGAGAAAGACAGATACCGTATGTTTTCGCTCTTATGTGGATCCTGAGAAACTTAACAGAAGCCCATGGGGGAGGGGAAGGAAAAAAAAAAAAGAGGTTAGAGTGGGAGAGAGCCAGAACACCAGATTTTTAACGCTCAGTATACTGGGCATGAAGTTAAGGAGAATGATTGGCCAAGAAGAAACTGAACCAAAAGTTGCCCAGGACAGTTGCCCAGGTAGTTGGCAGTGTAGCACAGGAGGAAGATCAACTTACACAAGCGCGTTGTTTTTTTTTTTTTTTTTTTGAGGAAAAGGAAGTAGAGTAACATATTTCTCGAGTTCCCTTTCCATCACTGACCAGGGTCCCTTCCTTGTCCTCTGAGCTCCCAGAAAAAAAACAACTTTCTTTATTACCAACCATAAGGAAAAATTTGTGCCTTAGGTGCAGAGAACCTAGGGATGGACAAGAGGCTCAGACCTGTGTGTGCACTCCAGTTGGTCTCCTGTTCAAGTTCTTGCTAATAAATTGTGGGCAATGATTTTTCCTTCCTTTTGAATAATCAGGTTGTATTCCTGGTTTGGACTTTTGCAAGATGAAGGATGCTGGATCTCTCAGCCTGAGTCAAAGAGCAGAGAATTCCTGTTTGATCTTTCGACATTGCTTTGCTGTCTAAGATGAAATTGTGTGGACAGCAAGGCCAGCTTTGGGGCTAGCAACTTGTGCAATCAGCCCACACCCTGTGCTCAGAAGGACCCTGTGCTTGATTTAACGCTTTGCTGCCACTGTCTTGAAACTCTTAAGAATTTTATCTTTGGACGGATGTTTTGTATGTGAAATCCAATGAGACAATGACGAGTATGTGTGAGCAGAGGAAATACACAGATTGTTCCTCCATGCCTTCTTGCCCCTTTCATGAATAGCATTCGTGATGCCCCATGACCCTCGATGTGTGGAATTCATAGAGATTCAAGGAGAGCACAAGGGAAGCACGTTGCATCACTAGAAGGTGCACATATGGAGAAGTGAAATAAAAACAGCTGAGTTACTTTTGTGCAGCATTTCCACTTTTGCTCAGAATAAACTGCATATGCGGGAATATGCATTGTGTGATTTCTGTGAACACGAGTTCAGTGCTCTTATATCTGCATCAAAAACGGCATTGCGCAATATAAAGATGAATTGTGCGACGTGTGCTAACAGCTTAAATTTTTAAGTTTTCTTTACCTAGAATGACATTAAATTGCCAAAAACAGCATGGCTCGTTGAGAGAGACAGTGTGTGTGTGTGTGGAAGAACAGAAAAAGAGCTTTATATTTTAATGCCTTTAATGGCACTTTTTTCCTGTTCTTTGAGCAAGAGGCCCACATTTTTATTTTGCACTGAGTCTGCAAATGATGTAGCCAACCCTAGTTGATACGCCCCATGTGCCTGTGAGCAAGGGTGTTTCTGAGGCTCCCCTTTCTTGTTCAAATTTGTCCTGTATGTCCTGAGTCACCACTTAGCCTAGGAAACTCCTGGTGTGTTTGGGGAGGTGAGACCAGTGACTGTCCCACTGCTTTGGAGTGGTTGGATCCCTCGTAACCATTACTCACTCCCTATACCTCTCACGCCTTGGCTGCACTAAACCACCTTCTTCTGTATTCCCAGAGTCCTCAGGGAACCCCGCTAGATCACTTCCTATTCTACGCTGGCTTGGCTTCTGTAGTTCTTCTTCCTCCTTAGACTGATAAGTAGTTCTTGGATGGTGAGGACGAGGACCCTGTGTCATCCATTCATCTTGTCAGGTCCAGGCCTTGAGCACAGGGCCTTGGCAGATGGCGGTCACTGAGAAACTGGTTAAACTAAGTTACATCTCCTCCCAGGGTTCACCTTCTCATCCCCTTCACACACGTCCTCACACATACATAATAAAACCCTTTCTCCCCTGGTCCCTAATTGTAGAGGAGTAAACTGTTTTCTTGTCTTCTCAATATCCCAATGAACTAAATACAAGAGCAAATAGTCTGATTCTACCTAAGACATACTCCCTAGCAACCAAGAACAAACCCCTTTCTTCATCTTACGGCACCTCTCTGTCTGCCTTGCCTCCTATCTCAGAGAGAAATGGAAGACGCAAGCAACAGGATAGAGGTTTACAGACCAGAGTTTCGTACCCAGATTGGTCTCTAGCACATGCCCCTGGCCACACGAGTCAAGTTTTCTGAGTCTCAGTTTCCTCATTCTATTAAATAGTGTGATAATAGTATCCTCGGATAGTAGAGTTGTGATATACGCACGTTGCTCCTATCGTGTTTGCCAGGTATTTTGTGGACCCATAATACATAACTGATTTTATTATTACTATTCCTGTCTTCAAGAAGTTTATATTATTAGGTGTCCCATCAGTGTTACATCCTCTGAATGTTTAGTTAAGAGCAGCCGAAGAGCAGAGACGCCTATAAAGCACCTGTTCCCTGAGCTAGTGAATAGGTTAAGCACTATGACTACGTACTGTGCTTCTCTTATGAAGAAGATTCAGCGGATGCACTGGAGCCTGAAATAAACATCTCTACTCTATGATGATAAGTAAAGAATAGGCACCCTAGGCTGGGGAAAAAATGTAAGCAAGGTATGTACGTGAGTTTGTTCTTATTCATGGTTATACCAATCTGTGTACATAGAGTAGGCAGGGGGCAAAGGGGTGAGTAACCCAAGAACATTTTGTTTAGAATGCTGGGCTAGAATGCTCTAGGCTCTGGAGTTGTATGAACCGGTCACTACCAAGCCTTGGCCAACGAATTGTGTTAAATGTACTTATGCATCAGTAGACAATTAGGCTACACTCTGTGGTCTGAATCTGAGCATAGGATACTTATAGGTGGGGACTATATTCCTTTATTTTAGGTCTCCCTTCTAGCAGGCCAAGAGCTGCTGGCTTAATTACCTTAAGAGTAGTAAGCATCAATGTCCAGGAATACCCTTGGTCCTCTGATGGCCAGAGGGTCCCCTGATTCGCTTTCTCTTAAAATTCCACTTCTCAGAGCGGAATTTTAAGAAGGCATTTTTAGGAAGAATCCTTTATTTCTCAATATTTAGTGAGCACCTACTTTGAGAACAGAAGATTAATAAGTTACTGTCCCTCAGAAAACTTAACAGTCTTTCACAGAGTATCAGAAAAAGGTACCAATTTATTTCACTAATGACACAGTGGACTTCCTGAACTCAACATTCGGACTCATGTTGCAAACTGTAAAATTAATATTTAAAGCCACAGGCTGTGTGTGTGTCCGTGTGTGGGGGGGGAGGGGGGGCAGATGACAGCTGATGAGGGTAAAGTAAGCCGAGATTCAAAGGAGATAAGGTGACGGTGGCAGTTAATGAGTCAGCAGGTGCTGGTGGCAATGACTTCAAGAACTGGACACAGAAGCAAAAACTATTTTTAGATTCCACTTTCTGTTAATGCCAACTCTTTGCCAAAGAGCATAGGTTTTTCTTTACAGACCGAGGGCCTCCTTTTCCGGCTTTTCTCGTCCTTGCCTGTAAGTAATCTTTGGAACAATGAGTATTTCAGACCTGTCTCAAAATTTTTTCCAGGATCTAACTTTGCAGTGATTGGTCTGCTTCTTACGAACACAAGAAAATTCCTTATTTCGCTAGTCATTTATTCGATTTTCTTTCTTAGTCTTCTCTAGGATGGCCTTAATGAGGACAGAGTATTCCTGAAGGTCCTTTCTGGCCACACGGAGAGAATATTCTCTACAGACTCTGTTCTGTGTACGCTCTCCATTCCTATAATGGAATGCCAGCGATGTTACCTGGAGCAGCCTGACGGATGCAACAATATGTGTATTCATCGGAATATTGAATAGTGAAACGATTCTACAGCACAGGCTTTGTGATCTGTTGATCACAAGCCCTGAGATTCTAGCTTTATCCCCCTCCACACATCACCCTCTACCCCCAGAACAAGCATTTTATTGCACGTTCCATGGCAAGATTTATGACAATTATCACCCAAATCCATAATTAGCAAGTGGTAACAGATAGGCAGATAGATCCACTTAGAGTGACACCTTTGACAGATTGACACCCCCTCCCTTTAAAAACACCTGCGAGGCTTCTCATTTTAAATGTGACTATACTCACACAGCGTTGGCAAGCCTCGTCTCGTGTTCACGGAGGAGGAGGGGGCTATAAAAGCAACATGTTCTCACAAGCATGGCAGAGCCCATGCATAAACCATTTGGCTTTGCAATTAAAAACAGGTTTGGCTTCCCTCTGCATCGGTTAGACAACGCCAAAGCAACATTCGTCCCGAAAACGTTCCCTTGTGAATTCCAATGAACTGTGAGTCTTGGGTTTCTCTTTGTTTGCATGTCTTGAGATTGAATTTTTGGAAGGGGTCTGTGTGTTTCTTTCTGGGGGTAAAGCGTTGATATGTATGTTTTGAATCACTGCTACCACCTTGGTCGCTGACACTTTCCATTCTGTGTTCCTTGCATACACGGTTAGCATTTTGGATTCGTTCCGTCAGGCTCATTACCACAGGTAAATTAACTCTCCCAGTCTGATCCTCTTGCCCTAGGAAACGAGCGTTCGTTCTAAAGACCTGCCTAAGCAATTGACTCGCACAGACTGGCCCTGAGTTTCAAAGATACTGAAAAACAGAAATGTGTTTATTCCTAGGCAGTACAGTAAACTTGACTACAATGATGTAATGATGGCTAATTACATCTTTATCACTGTCATTCCTGGATGGTGCACTTGACTGCTGGATCCCATAGTATTTGGAGAAATCACTACTTCACAGCTAAAACCCTTCCCCTTGCCGTACAACGACGAGTTTAGAAGATACGACACAGGCCAATCCCAGTTGCAGTGAAATCATCTATTTTTTACAAGATAGTTGGCTTCCTCTGTTTTTTCTCTCATTCTTTTCCCCGTTTAATTAAACAGAAAGAAACAAAAGAGATATTGCCATTGAGTGTTTGCTGCAAAAGACAGTTTCGAAAGTTCTGCCACAGAAGAAATCGCAAAGTTGCAAAACCTAAGCCGTGATTCACAAACCGGCAGAAGAGTTCCACTCTGCCTGCGAAGAGATCTCAGCACGAGAAGAGGCCACCAGCACCCAGGCCCATCCACTGATACACAAAGTTCTGTGACAAGACAATATGGCACAAACGTCAATTTGTCGATACTAATGGTGAGGATCAACATTAATTAAAAGACAGAGACAGACAAAAAAGAACAATTAATGTCAGTGCCACGTACTTGATGTAAAAGTTACCATGGAACGATGCTTCCCCTGTTTAATTTATAATTCTCACCAAACTCCACTTAAGAAATTTTAGCTTCTTATTTATTTAGTTTATTATATTCAGTCTCTTTGGGCGAAATTATCTTCTCTCACACTACCCCTCCAAAAGTTGTTCAATGGAGTAATTGCTAAAATGCAGAAGGACTTTTTACTGCATCATTTTGAAGTGCATAATTTGGCATAAAGGTAAAACATTTTTAGAAAGTATGAAGCAAAAACATTATCAGAACAAAGTAAATAAAAATATGCTAACACATATAATAGTATGTGTGATTGCATTGAAAAACTTAAAAAAATGTTGAATCTATTTTGTCATATATTTTAGTTAAATGCATGCACATAATTTCATATTTCTCACAAAAAAATATGTGTTGCATGTTTTTGGTCTGTGGACTCACAGTGAATAGAAAAAGAAAATACGTGTTCTTAAGTATGAATTTTTATATTTGCCTTGAGGAAGGAAATCAATTCCCTCAATTAACAAGGTATTAACCATAAATAAATATTTTCCATTTTCATTAATTCCATGTACTGGAAGTTTTTTATTGACTTGGGCTCCCTTTTGCTGGACTGTGTGTTTTATAACCGTATACGTTAAAGGTAGAGCATAAGAAGTAACGTTAAATTCAGTCCAGCTAAGGCAGAGAGATAAATTCACCCTCCAATGTCAGGAAAATCGCATTACTACTTTGTAAAAACATATATATATATGCCTGTAAAAATAAAGTAGCAATACACGTGTATGCAAATAAAATAATTCCACAAATCTTTATGTAACTCGAGTCTTCTCCATTTGTCAAAATATTGCTTAATATTGAAACATTTCTTAATGAGCAAGGAACTATCAATTCATTTTTCAATTATCGATTGGAGGGGAAAGAAAAGCTATGCTTTTATAAGCGTATACATTTCACTAGAGCAGTCACCTTACGTGAGTATATTCTTTATTAATTCAGTGCTAACAGCTTCATCTCACGGTTGTGGATCCTCTGGTTGTGTTCCCAAATACCCAATAAATGACGTGATAAAGTGACTAGAGAAGGCTACTGAGTTAGAGAAGGGTTAAGTAATGAACTGTTCAGAACTCACTTTGGAATTGCGAGAATTAGTTTTTGCAAGAGCTCCAGTAGGCCAAATGTGAAGGAGTCGTTCCAGGAGAGGGTTGGAGACTCAGAAAGTTCCCCAAGAAAATTCCTAGATCTTAATCACGAGCCTACATTTCTGTAAATCAAACGACCTCCATGTAAAGAAAAGGTACACACATCATTATATCATGATAGGGATGTGTCAGAACCGCAAAGACCCACGGCCGAAGGGATTCTCAGCAACTGGAATTTACATAGCAGTTTCTACAAAGTTCTGTCGGCCTCTTCGTTCTGTTTTGTTTTCAAGCAATACAGTCAACCTGAAGGGGCAGACTCCGGTTTCCTAAACTTACTGGAAGTCATATTTCCGAGGAAGCTTTCTTTCTGGAAACAGAACAAAATGAAAGCTTCTGTATTTTGGAACCATCTCCCTTCTACCGCTTATATAACACAGAACATGAATAAGCAGGCAGGTCCTCCCTTTGCCCCTGTGGTTTCGAGCCAGGGACGGAGCCTCAGAGTGAAATTCTGTGTGTCTTCCTTTTCATTTTGGGTCCCACACCTCCTGTAAAAACATGGCTGAAAGCACAGACTTACCACACAGGTGTGGGTTCGAAGTAGCTAGTAAAAATGATTTTAAAACACTCGGAAACTGCCAAGCTCTGAGAAAACGCTTATTAAAGACTAATAAAATTGTGAAAACGGAGGAGAAAACATCCAGTCAACTTTTTTCTTCTTCTTTTTCTTTTTTTTTTTTTTTTTTGTGCACTTTAAGGAAGTCGGTTTGGTCTCCACGTACGTGGGCCTGGCCGTGGTGGATTCAGGCAAGAAAAACGAGCTGGGCCGTGATTTCACAATAGAGGGAGGGCCAGGGAGGGTGAAAACAGCAGCTCAGGATGCGCGAGGTCACCCATGAAGGCACAGTCACTTCCCCCCTCTGCCATTCTAATTGTGCACTCTCACAAGTGGAATGAAAACCCTGCGCACCTCCCTGGGCACCCCCAGGGAGGGTCCACACTCCCCCCGCTCAACCAAGTATGAACATTGTCCCTGGAGCCGGACGGTGGTCAGGGAGTCTCTTCCTGCCAGAAACCTGGACCGCGAGGCAAGCGACTGAGCGAACTGGGTGGTGTTTTGACAACCAGTCTGGGACTGTTTCGCCTACGGTGACCCTGATGGCCACCACCATGGTCTTAGGGCTCCCAACACTGTCGCTGGATCGTCTTCTAAGAACATAATGGTTTCACAAAGACCAAAAGGAAAGGATCTTTTCCCCCAATTTGGTGGCATGTGTAGGCTGTTTAATTTTTTTATTTAAACATTATTTGAAGCTACAAAATGATTTTGTAAAGCTAACTCAATTAATCAGCTGAATTCTCTGTGGCTACTTCGTTCCTGAGAATGTAGTGACTCCAGTCTTTATTCGGTAGGCACACTTTTCAAACCTGCTTAAGTCTAAGAATCTCCCAGGATGTTTGTTGAAAATACACATTCCTGAGCACCGCCCTAGACCCAAGGAATCAAAATCCCTAAAAAGGAGTCCCGAACATATACAGTTTTGTAAGCATTGCAGGCGTTGCTTATGATCAAGCCAGTTTGGGAAATCCAACTTAATTTGAATAGATTCAGTGCTGGAAATAACAAAATGCCCCAAATGAAGAAAGAGAGCGATCTCTATTATGTATCTCCAAGAAGCACAGCGATCTCTTTCCTTGGAGACTTTCTGAGGTCTGGCGTATAGATTTAGAGATAGCACAACCCACCAGGAGTTGCTGCGCAGTTCAAACATGCACAAACACATACGCAAATATTTTTAAAAGCAGTCTCACAAGCTTTAGGGAAGTATCCAGGACAGAAATTATAAGCAAAGAGCCTCAAACATAGTGGTCAAAAAAAAAAAAAACCCCAAAACTGCTAAACAATGTTAAATGAAAGAGAAAATTATGCAGTCACATAATGATATCTAATTATCCAGCTACTTGGCATCTCATGAGAATCTAGCCCAATGTAGTGAATTTCGTGTATCATGTAGATGGGAGCCTAAGCAGTGTGTGTGTTTGTATAGATATTCGGGTAGGAGTCCAAGAACGCAGCTTCTAAAGACAAAAGCTGGTAAGAGTTTGTTGCTTTGAGTGAGATAGAAAGGAGCAATTACAAAAAAATATAGTGCTTTCTTTTCGGGATTATTACTTCTGAACTGAAAATAATATTCATTGCAAAGCCAAGAAACGCCAAGAAATATGTCGTAGGAAAATGGTTATCTTTTTGTCACTATTTGATTAAGAAAACCGTGTCCAACTACCCCACATCACAATAATTAATAAGTTCTGATGTTTGGTAGAGAAGACAAAGTTATCCAGGCTGCCTAACGCAGAAGTTTACATAACAAACAAGTAAAGAAGAAAAAACAAAACAAAACAGGATGAGTTCAGTTGGGCCAATTCCTACAAACTCACTGTACTACAATCTCCTCTAAGGTAATACCTCTTATAAGTCAAATTGCCCTTCCTACCCCCCATCTCCACCAAATCCACATGAAGTTGAAGCAGTGGGGTGCAGATGAACACTGTTTTATCTCACCGTGCAATTAAGATTCTAGGTATTTCTCCCAGAGACTTCTTCTGAGTGAATTGCTACTACCACTGACCATAGGAATACTCTGTTTTGGTGTATCACAAACATAGCAATATTGAATAAATCAATGGCTTCGTATCGCCTTATTACAAACACAGAAACTGAGGTACAGTTGGCTGATTTGCCTGTGCTCACAGGAGTTGGAAGGGATTTTTAGATCAGAGAGGCCAGTCAATATTCCAGAAATACCCGGCGACAAGCAGGGAGCGAACGGTAATTACTGTCATTATGGGTTTTATCTGTATATCCAATTCAATAATCGTCATGTCCATAAAACTTCACAAAGGGAAAAACCATGATAAATAATGTAATGCCAAAGTAACAAAATGAAATTTCCACCTCTAGAAATTTTAGTGACTTTGACTACAGTGGCAATCTGTATCCCAGATCGTTGCTTGGCCTTTCACTTAGCTTAAATGCCTCTAGGGGATCCTAATAGCTATATGATATGTTTGCTTTGGAATCAGATACCTGGAACTGTTAGCAGATGGCCTGAACACTCGCTGATAAATTCGACCTTGTCTGTTTGCTTATTGGTTACCTGCATGTTGTGATTGAACATTCCCACTCAAAGATTGGCTTTAAAATTAAAAGCGAGAGTCTGGAAAATTGTTCAGATGATATTCATAGGCTGAGGTCAACGGTAGTACCTTAAGTCTATTTCCAAATGGAGATAAAAAAGGAAATGTAACTGCCTCTCCATTTGTTTTTATTTACCTGTAGACGGAGAACACTTAAAGACTTCCAGAGAGCCCCGATCCGTTGTGAAAATAAGGTTTAACCCCCAAACTGTGTCTGCTTTTTCCTCATTTCTCTGGATTTGGCTGCAGGAAAGTGCGAAGTGAGATCAAACAGCAAGCCAAGGAACTTCTTTTTCATCTGTTCTCATCTCCCCATCCCCACCCCTGCCAGGCCACCAGCGCGAGCCAGGCGATGTTGTAAATCCAGGGAGAGTTTATAGGCAAGAGCATAATGTCTCCCGGACTCCCAGCAGAAGACACCCGGAGTTGCTTCAAATGCGAACAGTCCCGGGTTTCGGCACACCAAATCACTGAGACAGGGGAGAGTCCAGCCAGACAGAGGACCCAGCATCTCACGCTTCTTTTGTGGCCAGTGGAAACGTCCAGTAAATGGCGACCGCACAGCCCCTGGACAAGAGAAACCCATGCGTACAAACCCACATGAAAAAGAGGGCCCAAGCGTAGCATCGGTCAGGCATCAGATACCCACTGAGAACCCACGAGTATATGTAGTATATGGCCACAAGGAGAAAAATCAGCCTAAGATACGGTCCAGCCCTCAAGGAGTTTATAATCTCCGTGAGCAGATGAGATTTAAACATGAGAGCATCTTTGCCAAAAAAGTGACACATGTAAGGTACACAAATATAACTGTAGCAATAAATACATCCTTCGGCATTTCTAAAAAAGTGAGATCACAGGCTCCCGACGTGGCCGGGAAAGGAATAAATTACACAGGTTGAGCAGTTACAGATCTAAGGGAAGTGGGGGGTAGGACAATAATTATTTCTGATGTTAAGGAGTTACCCTCACATCTCATTGTCCCTGACCCACCTTACTTCATTGAAGATACTCTCTAGCCAGTGAAAAGCTGAGAGGTGAGATCGCCATCACAGAGGAAGTAGCAACAGAAACAAACATTCAAAGGTGTTTTTCCTTTTGTTAGGTTTTCAATTTGCTTGATTTGACTTATTTCCTCCCTGTAGAAATGTTTGAAGCTGGATGTGCTGACTGCTCTCGGAAGGACGAGGCGGGGGTGTTGAGGAAATCTCTGAGCACGCTGAGTAATTACGCTCTGCTTTTCTGCATATACACTTCTGATATCACAGTAATGGTAGTCGTAACAAGTCAGTGCAGATTCGCAAAAACAAAGTTAATGAAGAAGCGAAGACTGCATTCAACTCGTCATTTTTTTTAAGTTCCTTTGTTATGTCTCGCCGTTCTCGCCCAAACTTCCTCCACAATTCTCTACTTGTTTCTAACATTGACTTAATGTATTCAGACACTTTATCCGCCGTACATTTTTCACAATTCAGCTCTGACAGGAATGTCTCTTTAGCCCTGTGGCAGATAGAAACCCATACTTTCACAGCTGCCCACAATGCATGTGGGTTACCAAGGTCATTTCCATGGCTATTGAAAACATAGAAGAGCTGACTCCCCACCTAAAAAATAAAAATAACAAAAGGATGGAGAAAGAAAGGGAAGGATGGGAAGAGAAGGAGAGGAAGGAAGGGAAGGGAAGGGAAGGGAAGCGAAGGGAAAGGAAAGGAAAGGAAAGGAAAGGAAAGGAAAAGAAAGGGAGGGAAAGGAAGGGAAACAAAAGGAAGGGAAACAAAAGGAAAGGAAAGAAGAAAGAAAGAAAGAAAGAAAGAAAGAAAGAAAGAAAGAAAGAAAGAAAGAAAAAGAAAAAGAAAGGGAGAAAGAAAGAGACAAAGGGGGTAAGGGGGGAGAGAGAGAAAGAGAAGAAAAGGAAGGAAGGAAGGAAGGAAGGAAGGGAAGAAGGAAAGGAGAGAGAGAGAAAAAGAGAAAGAAAGAAACAAAGGGAGAGAGAGAGAAAGAACAGAACAGTAAGCGTGTATTGTTTCACAGCCCTGTCTTGGCTTGTCACAGATATTTCCCTTGACTGAAATAATAGTGCAATAAAGTTACAGCATCAGTTACTTCAACAGCAAGACTCCCACCCACACAACCTTGCCACTCAAATGTCTTGCTTGTTTTTCTTGTTACCTTATTATGATCAGTCTCTTCGTCAAGTCTCAGTTTGACTAACCTGTTGCCATAGGTAGTACTAGTCGATCAACTTTCATCCCATTTAACAAAAGGAAGACCATGGCCTTGAACGCTCCTGCCTCCTCCACTACCCTCAAGGTTCAGCCAGATGATCTCGCTCATCAGTGGTGTCTGAGACTGAGGGGCCCTTTAGGACCACAGACTCTTTTTCTTTAGTCCTTCCTTTTATAATGAAGATGTTGCTTGAGAGAAGTTGTCAACTTAGCATTCGATCCATTGAGACATATATTAAGGACTATGTCTTTTTCCCTTCTTCACCTTTACATTTGGAGGAAGGACATTCCAGCAACTTGTAAGGGAATGAGGAACCCAAACTGTGGCCAGAAATAAAAATGATAATACTGACACTGACATGTTGCTCACTGGATGCCAAGCACAGTTCTGAGAAGCTGGCCCCAGGCCACTCGTGAACCCCTCATCACACTTCAGTGCTGTGGGTGCTCTAATTACCCCCATTTTATAGACCAGAACCTTAGGGTGCAGAGAACTGCTTGTTTTGCCCAAGGTCACATGCACAACAGGTAAGTGACACAGTCAGAACGGAAATCCAGGCAGCTCGATTCCAGATTTACACTCTGAACTCCTACCGTTCTGCTGAAAACAAGTCACGAGCAATTGCTTAGCAGTTTTGGTGCAGTTAGAACATTCATGAAATCTGGTCCAGGTAAAAATTCTAAGTACACAAAGTCATGGGGGGAAAAATGGCAAATGGGCTTGAGGAGTGATCGCCCCCAATCCATCATTAAACCCTGAGACTCTGAATCCGTGTATCGAATTTTCTACACCTCAAGCCACATATGGATAACTATGTTTCAGATCCAAGAAGCACTGAGCTGGGTTTCCTCGTCCACGTCCACGTAGTGGAAACAATCGTACCCTACCTTGTAGGGCTGCCGTGAGGATGAAGGTAATGCGTGCAGAGCAAAGCCCCTGGCATAGAGGCCGACACATGATACGTGATCAATATGTAGCAGCTACTACTTATAACTGTTATTGGATTGCTTCCCTGTCTTCCTCACTATCAGATTTACCTTGCGCTTCGGTATCTACTCTCACTTCAGAAAGCAAATAAATGTTCCCACTCACCCATCAAAACAAACCACAATGCTATGAAACGATATCCTCAACAGAACCCCTATTGGGAAACAGGGAATACGCAAGCCAGTATTTCCTGGACTTAATAATCAGCTCTCAAACGAAGCACTTATACACGATGGTGAAAGTTGTTTTAGAAAGATCTGTTAGAGCAGATACAAAGATGGAAACTCGGATAGGCGTGCTGACTGAAAGAAGAAAGTTACAGCCATGTAGTTCTAATTAGATAAGGCACATCCAAATACATTTACGACTTGGAAACGTAACTCCATGTGTTTGCGGAGCCATGAGAGCAACTTTCTCCTGCGCAGTCTTCTCTTCAGCCTGATTTTCTCCGCCTCCCCCTTCCCTTCAGGGAAGAACAGATGTCAAAGCACGTGAAGGACCACAGCTTCCAGACTTCACGGAAAAGGGCCAGGCGAGGCCAACTGCCTAGCTTTTTTTCCCATTGCTCCGGCCTTGGCTTTTCCCCATTCCGCTTCAAACACAGAGTTGGAGTCTTCCTTCCAGTGGTCACAGAGGCCACTGGGTTCCAGGCACAACCCAAGAGGGTGTTTCTCCTACCTCGATACGGACAATGTAAAGTTCATTACAGCGCAAACGTCAAGGGCCGCACCTAATCTAATTCATAATCCGGATTTCTATTTCCCACACTGAGAGATCAAACGTTCATTCGAGTAGATGTGACCAACAGAGATAGGTTTAGACCCGCACGTGTCTTCGTCTGTATCTGTATATTTGTGTGCCTGGATTTGTATGTGTCCGTATACACATGTGTCCAAACATATGTGTGCCCATCTGTGTGTCGTATGAGGGTGTATCTGCCTATACGTGTCCGTGCATTTCTGTGTCTCTCTTTATCAGTTGTGTCTGTAGGTGGTTGTGTGTCTGTGTGATGTGACTCAGTGTCTGTATGTCAGTGGGCTTGTATGCTGTGCACATCTGTGTGTGTGTGTGTGTGTGTGTGTGTGTATACACATGCATGCCCGTGGGAGCAGCGATGCAAAAATAAACGCAAACGCGTTCTAGAGCACAATGTTGCTGTTTCAGAGACCAGCCCCGGATGCGCACTTGATCCAAGCTTGGTCTGAGCAAGGTTAGCAAAAGAGGGGGAAGGAGAGTGGATGGGCCAAACGTGCAAGAGCCAAGGACCCTGATGCGTTTGTGGCTGCGCCTGATTCACGCCCCTACCGCCCACACTGAGTGGACCGCCTTCTCACGCACTTTTGAAGGGATGTATGAGAGCATATCCTTGGGGCCACGGCGGTTCCCACTTGAGACAGGAGTCCTGCACACATCCTACACTTGACCAAAGGAAATATATTTCCCTGGAAATGTTGGCGCAAAATGACAACACTATTACGTGAAAGGTGAAGAATCAGGAATGACGCAGATGGAAATACGGACTTGACAGAAAGAAACCTGCAGACTGGCTAACTTAACATGCCACTGTCATTGAGTGCAGCAACTGTCCTGTGCAAAAGAGATCTTCTGAGCTATTAATAAAAGTTCCTGGAGAAACGTGAACAGTGGTTGACTGCCAGGTGCTCTTACGAATAAGATTTAACCTGATGTGATAAGGCTGAAGATACTTAGGACAGCTGCTGACAGTCTCAGAAGAGGGAGACACCCTCACAGAAATACAGCCTTTGCTTTGTAAAATCTCATAGAAGAAATAAGGTGACACCTCGCGAGACCTCTAATCGCGAAGCTTTGGGAAAGACCGGAATGGCTTAATTAGCCACTGATTAGCTTTTGATGAGAGATAGCCTCTTCGAAAATATTTGAATTCACTAGCTTGATAAAAACTTTTACACACCAATTCTGGTCTCTCATCGGGAAGCTAATACCCAGGATGATTTCTCCAGGTATTTTTCTTCTCGAACATTCACTGATCATTATCCTTAGGATAATTCTGCAAGAGAGCAGAATTCTAAACAGCCCCAATCCCCATCCCAGCCCTATGCTTGCATGAAAAATTATTTTTTGGGTGGCTTGAAGAGGAGCTAAAGAAAAAGAACAAAGGTGATCTGAAAAGTAACTTTGGAAAAGTTTGAGAGCCAGAATGACTAGGTGTGTGTGCATGTGTGTGTCTGTGTGTGCGCGTGCGTGTAACTACAATAATTGATATCAGGGCACATTTTTTTACAAGGTCCTGGGCTGGTAATCACAAGACCTGAATTCTACTCTTTACCCTTCACTGATTTCCTGATTGACCTCTGGCAAGTTGCTTCAAGTCTCCTCAGGGTGGTTTCAAGGGCCCCTCTTGGCCAAGTCGTGTTGATTTGAATCCTTTCTCAACCACTTCATAGTTGTGTAACTTTAGGCAAACTACTTCACCTCTCGTGGCTCTGTATTCTTGTCAGCGTGTAGGGGCACCTGGGTGGCTCAATCGGTGAAGCGTCGGACTTCGGCTCAGGTCATGATCTCACAGTTCGTGAGTTCGAGACCCGCGTCGGGCTCTGTACTGACAGCTCAGAGTCTGCACCTTGCTTTGGATTCTGTCTCCCTCTCTCTGCCCCTCTCCTGCTTGCACTCTCTCTCTTTCTCTCAAAACTAAATAAAAAACATTTAAAAAAATAAAAAGAGCTCACAGGGTGGCGGAGAAGGGCAAATGAGGTAACAAATATAAAACACTGTTTGGAGCGTCAAAAATCCTAATAAATATTAGCCATTGTTATTAGCTCTGACTCACATTCTCCTCAGGTAGAGCAGGAGAAGGTCAGAACAGATGATCTAATGAATTCTTTCAGTCTTCAGGAAAACCGTCATACAGAATACAGCTAATAAGCCAAACTCCCAGAGCCCCTACAGCCACAAGGAACCCACCTGTGATCTTACTCACCAAAGCTCATCCCTCCGTGTTGTGGGTTGGTCGCCCCGGCCCTCCTGATTCCTCATCTGCCTGCGGTTCTGACGACCATGTTTATCTGATTTCTCAGACTACAGTAAGTTAGATGCCCGAATTAGGAAGGAGAAAGAATGTTGGAGGCAAGAGAGATTGCAAACAGTCTGATGTTAAGAGAGTGAACAATTGCAATCACAGAATGAAGTATGTGCCCCACCGTGACTCCGTCATTAAAACATTCTTGAAATACGTTGAGTAAACCGTTCAAGGCAGCTATTAACTCTAGAGCTATTTCTATTAAAAATTACTCACATTTTGGGGCACCTGGGTGGCTCAGTTGGTTGAGCATCCAACTTTGGCTCAGGTCATGATCTCACAGTTCATGGGTTCGAGTCCCACGTCGGGCTCTGTGCTGACAGCTCGGAGCCTGGAGCCTGCTTCAGATTCTGTGTCTCCCTCTCTCTCTGCTCCTCCCAGCTCGTTTTCTTCCTTCCTTTCTTTCTTTCTTTCTCTCTCTCTCTTCCCCTCCCTCCCTCCCTCTCTCAAAAATAAATAAACTCAAAATTTTTTTGTAAAAATTACTCACATTTTATAAGCTAGGGAATTATCGGTTTCTGATAATTTCCTTTTTTGGCAAGATGTTATTGGTTATTATTGAAGCCTCTCTTCAGATTTGCTGGCCCTCTTTCATTTCTCCTGGCTGGGCATCTCCAGACCCACAATGGATGAGGCAGGGCTGTGCAGAACTCGTTTTTTGTTCCCAATGGGGAGGTAGATACAAGGCGAGACTATCAGGCCAGGTAATCAGCACCGGCTCCACCAAAGCCTCCCCACATAAGCCTGATGACTCTTCTAGCACCACGAGAATATCTGTTACGATATTTCCAGCACACGATGTTAGAAAGCCCCATCACAAAATGCCTTCAATATCAAGGACATTTATTGTTTCACGTGATTGCAAGTCCGGAGAGTGAAAGCTTCCAGGCACAGTATGATCAACGGCACAAGAATGTCAACAAAGACTATGTTTCTTTCTCTTGCCTGCCTACCGTCCTCAACACCCACTTCATCTTACGGGTGGTTGCCCTGTAGTCCTCGGATGGTGTCAGTGAAATTGGAGCTGTGAGCTCTCTTGTTTGTGTCTAGTAAGATGAAGAGAGAAGGCTCTACCTCAAACGCTGAGTGTAAGTCCTTCCCTCAGTCTGTCGGGGGGATTCCAGTCATAGACCTATCCCTGGACCAGTAAGAGAACCAGTAAGATTGTCCCCCATCAGGCGTGATCTGCTCCTAGAGTGGAGAACGAAGTCGTCTGCTCCTTTGTCATCTGGAAGAGGGGTAAACACATAAATGACTGGGACCCTTACGAAGGAATACAAGGGAATAGGTGTCAGGTGGGTAACTGAAAGTTTCTGCTCCACAAAGTGATAATAAAATTCACTACTGGATTATTAAAATGGCATTTCCATTTTTAATCTACCTGTACTCTCCTTCCTCAAAGCATTCGTGTCCGGTGGTTATTAGAATAAAAATCGTGAAGACGGTGGGCAAAGGCATTCTCCCATGAATTATTTCTATTTCTCCTAGGACTCCACTATTTTAATTTAAAATCAAGCACCAAGATCTTTCAACTTTTTATATGCAACCTAAAAAATGTGATGGCAACTCCCACAAAACCAAGCTTTATTAAGAGAAAGCAATCTGGAACGTGGATAGATTTCATTTCCCTAAGGGCAAAAGAATATGCAGTGTAGTAGATCCATTTGATAGGGAAGAAATATGTAGAATAAAACCGAGAGCATGATACAGTGGGAAAAGTCTCAGACCAGAAATTGGAGGATTTTTGTTTTTGACCTACCTCAGCCACTGACGAATTGTGTCCGTGTAAGTCCTTTAAGAATAGAACTGAATTGGAGGTTGCCAAATGGCACCCCATAAGCTCAATCTGGCTCTATTGTGAATTTCTTGGTGGAGCGGGAAGGGGGACGGAGGGTAACATCTACTGTCTAGCTGTATGTGACATAACCCTCCCGTTGAAGCATAGTGACAGAGCTCCTGAGAGTAAACACAATCAACCACCAAAATTCAGGAATTATATACAATGGTTCAGAGTCATATACAATGAAAATAGGCTTAGAAGTTATCCCCAGAGCCACCGAAGACCCATTATATCATCAACATATCAAAAAATTAATGTCTTCATTCAGAATTACTGAATGCCAGGGATAATTGCAAGATAGTTCATGTAACTCAAGCCAAAATCTTTTTTATCATCCTGTATTATATGACCCTGGCCATTAAAAGAAAAAATGAGGGTAGTGTTTTAAAGGGACAATCTGTCAAAACGGCTACCCTGATTTTTCTTTTTTAGTTTATTTGTTTATTCAGAGAGAGAGAGAGAAAGAGAGAGGGGGAGGGACACACACAGAGAGAGAGAGAGAGAGACAATCCCAAGCAAGCTCCACACGGACAGTGCAGAGCTCCATGTGGGGCTCGAACTCACGAACTGTGAGATAATGACCTGAGCTGAAACCAAGAGTCGGATGCTTAACGGACTGAGCCACCCAGATGCCCCAACTCTGATGTTTGAATTTCATGAAGTCCATCCTTCTTACGAATCTACAAGTGCTCTAGCAGTACAAATTACCTCTTCCTGGAATTGGAAGGATTGGCCATATATACACGTAGATGCCACTTTAGCTCAGTTTACTTGCAAAAGAGCACCTGACTCGGTCTCATCACGCGATAGTGAGACCTTTGTCTAGCTGGGAAGCTTTGCTCCTTCAAAGAAGCACCACCAGCCACAGCGCTCCTCTGGGCCCGTGGAATGTCTTTCCTGATGCATGTGTCAGAGCCTATGCAAAAGTGCAGCCAATGCATTTCCTTTTAACTGCTCTGAACTATTCATCAGCATTAAAGGTTTTTGGCACATGTTGAACATTACCTAATCATATGTCGGTACAGAAGCTTTTAGCATCTCGTCACTGTTCATGGTGAGCCATCCTCAATGTTGTAATATCACTGATATCTCCAGAAGATAACCCAAAGTTGTCTACTGGCTATATAATTTGTAAGATGTTAATACAGACTGGAATGATCAGAAGACAAAATTATTTTTATCATCTTTTCCTGATAGTGGTGTTGATAAAATTTAAAAGTGGCCTCGGGGGCGGCTCCCTTGAGTACCGGTGTGTGTTTGTCTGCTTATGTGTTTTAAACAAGTGACTTAAACTGCCAGGTGGGCTAATCATTTTTCACTCTTTGCCAAAGACTTGCCTACTTTCTGACTCTAGGGTCAGCTTCTGACATTTGCTCTCTCTTGTTGGAAAAAGTTGCTATTTTCAACGTGTTAGTCCTTGATCCCAGTGAGTGTCAAAGAATGAACCTCAAAGAAATTTTCAGGAAAGTCCCAAGAAAAGTTTGAAGAGTGTGCCTCCATTAGCAGATAAAACAGTTTCCAAAGATCCTTAGTAAATTGCTTTCTGAAAACCCAAGCAATTCAATTAAAAAATAACACATAAATCCTGCATTAAACTTTTGTTGCTTAAATGCAGTTGCTCTCTGCCAGAGCCCGAGGGTTTTCCCAAGCAGTGATTAGGAAAATGAGCAAAGTGATCCCTTTGACCGCATTAATTGATCTGTACAGTGGAATTTCAGAAATCTTTTACTGAACTAATTATGTAATTTTAAAGCTAATCTGATGAAATAATTAAGGAAAAAAAACCCCACAACTTTTCTGGGTCCTTTAGATTAACATTTCAAAGCTCTCCAACATCTGGCCCACTTGCCCTTTACAATATTTTCAACATGGCGTCATTGCATAAATGTGCATTCCAGCCATCTGGGTCTTGGCCCTCCCTCCTCTTTGCCGTCGTTCACCACGTGTCCTGGCTTGAGGTGTTTTCATTTTTCTTTATCCTCTTCTTAGCGAAACTCAAGTCCTGCTTCCTCCAGAAAGTTTTTGCAAATGGCTTCCTCTCTGAACCCCTACGGTGCTGATCATCTATTCTACACATTGTACAATCTCTTGACTTATTGCTATCACTTTGTATCTCTGTGGCCATTCTTTAACCGACCAGGTATTTCTACTTCCTATGCCTCACATAGATTTCCTGTTCCCAGGGATGTTGTGTATTTGTCTTTATGTCTGTTCAGAGCCTTGGGAAATGCCCAGCCTAATGTGTGGCTGATATTGATTATACTAGCTGACTTGAATAGGTGAACTGATCTAGTTAAATCATTCACTTGGAATACAAAGCTAGAGCAGTGGACTGTCAGGTGATAGTTGTAAGATGACTAACCGTATGTATAGTCCAGAAACCTGAAAGAGATTTCCAAGTCTGCCACTTAGGAGCTAGCTTGGACAAGTCATTTCATCTCCCAACTTCATTTTACTCATCTGTCAAACTGGAAGGATAATAATGACTCTCTTAAATAAAAAGCTTCTCCACAGCAAAGGAAACAATCAATAAAACTAGAAGTAAGACTACAGAATAAGAGAAGATATTGGCAAATGACACATCTGGTAAAGGATTAGTAGCCAAAATATATAAAGAATGTATACAATTCAACACCAAAAAAGAAAAATAATTAATCCAATTGAAAAATGGGCAGAAGACGGGAACAGGCATTTCTCCAAAGAAGAAGTACAGATGGCCAACAGGTACGTGAAAAGATGCTCCACATCACTCATCATCGGGGAAATGCAAATCAAAATTACAATGAGATACCACCTCACACCGGTCAGAATGGCTAAAATTAACAACACAAGAGACAACAGGTATTGGTGAGGCTGTGGAAAAGAGGGGATCCTCTTGCACTGTTGGCAAGAATGCAAACTGGTGCAGCCACTGTGGGAAAGAGTATGCAGGTTCCTCAAAAAGTTAAACATAAAAGTACCCTATGATCCAGCAGTTGCACTACTGAGTATTTACCCAAAAAATACAAAAACACTAATTCTAAAGGATACATGCACCTCTATGTTTATGGCAGCATTATTTACAATAGTCAGGATATGGAAGCAGCCCAAGTGTCTATCAATAGATCGGCAGATAAAGAAGATGTGCAGATATACGTGTGTGTGTGTATATGTGTGTAGGTGTGTGTGTGTGTGTATATATATGTGTAGGTGTGTGTGTGTGTGTGTGTGTATTATTTGGCCATAAAAAAGAAACAAATCTTGCTATTTGCAATGACATGGATGGAGCTAGAGACTATAATGCTTAGGAAAATAGGTCAGTCAGAGAAAGATAAATACCATATGATTTCATTTATATGTGGAATATAAGAAACAAAACAAGCAAAAAGGGGGTGGGGGGAGAGAGAGAGAGGCAAACCAAGAAACAGACTCTTAACTAGAGAACAAACTGATGGTCACCAGAGGAGAAGTGGGTGGGGGTGGGTGAAACAGGCGAAAGGGATTAAGAGTGAGCTTGTCGTGATGAGCACCATGTGATTAAAATAAAAGCTTCAAAATAAAATGACTTTCTTACCTATTTCACTAGATGACTGTGGGAGCCAAGTAAAGTAATGTCTTTGAAAGTGTTTGTGCAAAATTATTTACCTTACAAATATGAATGGTCATTGTTAGGTGAAAGAAACACTACCTTTAGAAATCCCATATCAAGTGTAGTAAAGAGTTCCTAAAAGTATCAACACTGCTGTTAGTTTTGAGGTATATTGTGACAGGGCACCTGCGTGGCTTGGTCGGTCCAGCATCCGACTTCAGCTCAGGTCATGATCTCAGAGCCTGGAGCCTGCTTCGGATTCTGTCTCCCTCTCTCTCTGTCCCTCCCCCTGCTCATGCTCTGTCTGTGTCGCTGTCTCAAAAATAAATAAATATTTAAAAAATATTTAAAAATAAGGTATATTGTGATCTACTTTATCCAGTGCTGTAGATCAGGTTATTGTTCTTAGTTTACAGATGAAAGCTGGAGGATTTCTAGAACTAGCTAATGATTGGTGTAAAATGAATGACAGCACCAAAATGAGATGCCTTCCTTGCTCTAGTCAGTAGTTTTGAGCCAGTGGCCACCATGACTTCTTTCTAAATTTTTCTTTAAGCACTATTACAGGTATGATTCTTAGCGATAGATATAAAGCAACCCTCCCAAAATACCAATCAGTCCTCTTTAGAGTTCCTGGCACCCTACATCAGTATACATAACGTCTCTGAATTCATAATTGGGCTCCATATCTCTTCCGTCTTCCAGTGTTCTTCTGCAGTCCTCTGACCCACACGCCATTTTCTTAAGTCCAGATCTTTACCATTTCTTCGTTGCTAACTTCCTCTGAGACAATTCCATTTGGAGGTCCCACAAGACTCTCACAATGAAGAAAACCAAACCTGACTTGCCATCTCTTCCCTCTCACACTTCCCGTCCTGAAAATGGCAACTCTTTCTATGTTGTCCATCTCAAGACATGCACAGCCATCCACACGGTGGCCAAAACCAAAAACTGAGAAGCCATCCTCGGCCTCAGTTTTCTTCAAGACTTACTCATTCCTGCTAATTCTGTCTCTTTCCCTTCTCATCAGTTCGTAGGCTTCCATGAATTTGCATGTCCAAGACCTGAGGTTAGCTCTCTGTTACTTTACATCACCATCACTGCCTTCTAAGTGTATTCCCCATGATCAGGTTTGCCTCCCTTCAACTCATTGTCCATCCTGGACCAGAAGAATCCCTTTAAGACACAAACCAAGTCCTATCAATCCCTTTCACTCCAGTGCCAACCTCACTGGCTCCCCATTTCCATCCACCAGGGGGATGTGAAAAGAACCATGCATCCAACTCCTTCACGTGAAGTCAGGGCCACCCAGATCATACCCTTCCTCCCTTGAAGTCTCAACATAGATGTCAATGTCCCCTGAAGGATCTCTCTATTAACTCTCTTCTGAAAACTGACTGGGTAGCATGCTATACCTATCCAACTGAGCATTCTCTCAGTGTCCTCTAATTACTTTCTTCTTGTCTATACAACCCAGTAGTTTGAAACCTCCTTCAGAACAGGACCAATTTTTCACCAAGTTGTTTCAGTTACTCCTGTCCCCTGAGCCCATCCATGGTATCTGATACATAATATGCTCTCAATAAAGAAAATAAGTAAGTTATTCTCCCTTCCTCTCCACCTACTTTTCTTCATCCTGAGCTAGTCTACCCCTCTGCTCTGTTGGATGTTAGGAATCATGTTTCTTTCAAGACATCTTAAGTCTATCTGTTCTGGTCAGTCCTTACTCTGCACACCTTCTCAATGTGTCTACTAAATGAACGTGTATCGTTTCCACTTTTCAGAACGCCATAGTCAAAACTGACTGTTGAGGTGCTGTGTATATAGCATCTCTCAACATCAACTTTGAACTCCTTGGGTCAGCTCCTCTGTTCTTAGACCTTCAATTCTCCCTGACTCCCTACGTTCACCAGCACTCAGATGCTGCCCACTAAAGGTGATTTAGGCTGTGCTGTCATTCCGTCCAGTGTTCACAAACCCAAGCTTCTGTCGATCGTGCATCGCCGCACATCTTTCTGCATTCACTGTCTCGTAACACGGGCTGTTCATTATACTTCCATCTGGCAAGGAACTGGAGTGTTCACTGACAGAGAGGTAGAGAGCAACGTGCCCAACCGAGAGCCAAGCAGGACTTTTAAGCCAAAGATGTGCTTTCTCCCTAATCCGGGGCTCTCCCTTTCATGTCGGACAAGCGATTCTTAATATATTAGGTTATTCACCTATTAGGAGAGGGATTTGTAAGATTCCTACTGGCTCTATACAAGGGTATATTACAAAAGAAATAATCGCCGAAACAAATGACATATCTGATGGCCAATCAATGACAGTCAAAATGGACTATACCAGTGTAGACAGAAATCTCTTTCAAATGCTTGAAACATGTTTTGAAATAGCTAGAGTCAAAAGCATAGAGCTAGATCATCCAGTATTTTAGATTTACAGTCATACATCCTGTTTGCTTAGCATGAATATTCTTAGGTAATGTCATTTCGCAGCTTTCTACTTCGAATACATTTGAATGGCATTCACCAAATTAGCAGTCTTCCAAGGACAAAGGACCTAGAATCAAATAACAAACAAATATTCAAGCCAGCGTCAGACCGTTCAAAGTATACTACATAGATCCCATTTTCTTATTTATTTTTTATTAAAATGCATATTTAATTTGTTTAAACCATTCAGGCAGAATGTCCAGTAACTAAGGTAAATGCGTTTATGAGAAAAGAGGTAGCAAGCAGATAAGGCAGCTGACCCAAAAAATCTGTAAAATTAACTCCATTTTCTTTTGATTTTATATAGATAGTCACTGCCTTCACCACAATATCAGACGCTGTGGTTTGTGCTCCAAATGTTCTTTTGTTCCAACATAGCTATCTACATGAACATCAGGATGATCACTGCCACAATGAGATTTTTTTTGTCTTACTTTAGTAATAATGTTCCAGTAAGCTTATTCCAGTAAGCTGGTAAAACTGTGTGTGTGTGTGTGTGCATGTGTGCGTGCGTGTGTGTGTGTGTGTGTGTGTGTGTGTATATATATATATATATATATATATATATATATATATTTCAGATTCTGTGTCTTCCTCTCTCTCTCTGCCCTTCCCCTGCTCACACTCTGTCTCTCTCTCTCTCTCAAAAATAAACATTAAAATTATAAGATGAAGTATTTACACATTTAAAAAATTACTAAAACTTACTGATCTTAAACCATATTGATTTCCCTTATTTTTATAGGTTGGGATGTAACAGTGGTCATATTATTTCATGTTTAATCTACATAGTATTCATTTATGCTGTCATGTTGTAGTTAGCTTACATATTTCCTAATTTGGAGATGTTTTGATAGTTTAAAATGTAAGGGCCTTATAGATAGTGCTGCTGTGAATGTCTTCACTCAAATTTCTCTTTTTACACATGCCTAACAATTAAATGACGGTCTCAAGGCCTAGAAAAATGTATAGCTCTTATGACATCATTCTGGGTTTGTGGCCAGCAAGATTAAACCAATTTATAAATGCCACCAATGACAGCCACATGCGAATACACATCCCCCTATAGTCCAGTCCTCAATAGTTTTTTTAAATATGGCTTCGTGTTTTATTAGGGTAATTGGCAGAGGAAGATACCTAAAATCTGCATAACTTTCATTTACTTTACTATCGATGACAATGCGCATCGTCACCATGATCCCTTACAACTTCATCCACACAGTGGACATCTAAGGACCAGGCTGTGTGCCAAGGGCTGTGTTAAGACAAGACCGTAAGGAGGAACGGGTCACTACCTGTTCTCCCAGGGGGGTACGTGTATAAAAGAGAAGCCACAACAAAACAATTGCTGCTACATCCATACAATGGAATACTACGTAACAGTGAAAAGCAATAAACTGATGCATGCAACAACCGGGAAGAGTTTCAAGAGCAAGATGCTAAGTCAAAGAAGGCAGGCTAATAAGCTGTATACTGTATCAGCCCATTTATATGATTTTCTGGAAAAGCCCAAAGCATATTAACAGGAAACGGATCGGTGGTTACCTGGCCGTAGGGTAGAGCGACAGGCCTGAGGGAAGGTGCTGGGTGACAGACACATTCTGTATCTGGGCTCTGATGGATTGCATGGCCACCTACACTGTCGAACGCACACAGCTGTACTCCGAAAAAGGATGAGCTTCACTAAATATACATAGTATTTCAACATGTCTGACTCAGAAGTGCTGCATGCCTCCACTTAGAGTATGTGAGAAGAGTGAAGGCTGCTGGGATTTGTATTTCTTCCACATCCCTTCCTGACTATGTGACCCTACATACTTATTTAACCTCAACCTCAGTGTGCCAATCCCTAAATTGGGTGTAATACTTCATGGGGTTGTTAGGAAAGATCATCAATGCAAAGCATCTCGGAGACTGTAAGAGCTCAATGGATTTTTTTTTTCTTATTGGAGTGTTACAGTGGACTGATATACACTGTCCAGTGGAAAACGGGCAAGTGGCCAGAAAAGCCAACACAGGAAAGAAGGAGTACAAATATCCATGAATTATAGAAAAATAGCTTTGGCCTCACTACGAACCAGCAAGATAAATATTAAACACAAACATCACTTTTGCTTACAAAACATGAAGTTTTCTTTCTTTCTTTCTTTTCTTTTTTCTAAGAATGAGACCCCACAGGGGGTACAGCTGTTGGAACACATACTGGTATGTCACTGGTAGATGTCACTAGACCTACATTTACAGAAAACAACTTGGTGGCAGGACCAAGGGTATGAAAGTATTAAAACTCTTCAGTCTAGTCATTTGGCTTTTAAAAATGTCTCCTATAAGTGCTGATTCATAGGGGCACATGCACCCCAATGTTTATAACGGCACTTTCAACCATAACCAAATTACGGAAAGAGCCCAAACGTCCATCCACTGATGAATGGATCAAGAAGATGTGGTTTCTATGCACAATGGAAAACTACTTGGCAACGAGAAAGCATGAAATCCCACCATTTGCAACAACACAGATGGAGAGGCAACTGTACAGATGGAGAGGCAACCGGAGGGTATTGTGCTGAGTGAAATAAGTCAGTCAGAGAAAGACAGATACCGTATGTTTTCACTTGTATGTGGAACTTGAGAAACTTAACAGAGAGCATGGGGGAAGGAAAAGGGAAAAATAGTTTCAAACAGAGGGAGGTAAACCATAAGGGACTCTTAAATACGGAGAACAAACTGAGGGTGGATGGGGAGGAGGGGGAGAGGGGAAATGGGTGACGGGCATTGAGGAGGGCACTTGTGGGGATGAGCACTGGGTGTTGTATGTAAGAGATGAACCACGGGAATCTACCCCCAAAACCAAGAGCACACTGGATACACTGTATGTTAGCCAACTTGCCAATAAATTATATTTTTAAAAAACAGTCAAGAAAGATCAAGAGTATCAATGAAGCTCAGAGAGATTTATGCGCAAGGTCAACTATAGTGATTAATTTATAAAGGAAAAAAATGGCAACTCCCTAAGTCTTAAAGAAATAAATTTCGATATCTGCACACTGCTATGTAACCACACAAAAATATGTTTTGCGAAATTACTAAATGGGCACAGGAAGAAATACAGCCAAAACATGGACTTTTTTGGTAGATCTGCAGGTCCACCTCCTGATGAAAACTTGAAGTTTCTCTCATGGCAAAAATTGAGAATTATACTCTGTGCCAAAAGGCCAAAAAGCCCAAGAACGATTATGGTGGCCTGGGAAGGTCAAATATCCCAGAGTAATTAGAGTATGGAGTTCACAGGAAGAAGTGATAAGATACAAAATAAAAAATTAGCCATCGTGAGTTTTTAAAAAGATCAGTCTGTGGTGCTAACAAGCCCAGACTGTATTTTGCAAACACAAACCATTAGGGCTTTTTAAGACAAGCCTCAAAACAATTGTTTTATTTTAGAAAGACACCTCTGGTGAGTAGGGCCGTCCCATTTTCCTCCTTTGGACATCTACCACATGGAATTAGAGATTTTGAAGTAGCTGAAAAATTAATAGCAAGAGATATCTCCCAAGTTCAGCCCACCAGATAGGTGATTACAACTCAGCTACATTCACGGTGATTTAGGACACATCATTATGGTTTCACAAATGCTTGTTGAATCCATTATTTTCATAGGAAGGCAAGCCCATTATTGCCATCACCTGTTTTTTAATTGTTTGGGTTGGAGGATTTTCTAACGAAGTCTTGTTTCCTCAACTTTGATCTTTTTTTTTTTTTTTTTTTTTTAACTTCTGGGCTGTTTTGCCCCACTTTTAGAACATGGCTTAGCTCCCGGGTATTTTTCAAATTCTATTTTTTTTTTTTTAATTCTCGATGGGTTAATAGGCTCCTGCTTGTGCCATATAGAACCCTAAATCAGCAGCCCAGTTAAGGTGAGTCGTTCCCCCTTTACTTTTCAAACTCTGAATCATCATTTTGCAAAATGGCAGTCACTGCTTCTAAATAGCAGTCAAGGCCATTGGAGTGGTTACTCCCTGAACAAAATGCCGTCTCCTTGGCCAACCTTTTATCAGAAGGCGTTGCAGAAACTCATTAAGTCCCTTGAGTCAAAGATCCAGGTGAGCCATTCTGAACCTCCACCCAGTTCACCTTTTCCCTCTGGTAACAATTAATTATATTTTTCCCTTTCCTACTCCCACCTCCACTAACATTCAATGTTCCACATGGCCACACACACTCACTCCGAGTTTACAAGCTCATATAAGGTTCACCCGCTTGGCGCTCACAGGAGAGAGATAAGAAATAAAATGTCTACAGCTTTTTTACCCAGTGCCTGGCAGCAGGAAAAACAAAAATTTTAACTTAGTCCTACAGGTCCTGTAACTTAATCTTAAACATTCTCCATTTGACTTCACATTTGAACTTCTTAATGAAAAAAGATATAGAAGGCAAACACTCTACATGAAAGTATTCAAGGGAAAGTGTGCTGTCTTATTAGTTATTCAAGCAATTAGCACAGCATACATTGTTAGACCCAGTCTGGGTGTATAATTGGTGAAGCTCAGAAGCGCGTGAATCATCACAGACAGTGCATGGGCTCTGTGGTTAATCGAACTGGGCTGGAATACCAGCCCTCTCATTTCCCAGCCGTGTGACTTTAAACAAAGCATTCCACCTCACAGGGCCATGACTTCACCTATTGAACTAATACCTATCTCAGATGGTTGCCTTGGGGAATCATTGTAATAACATATTTAATGCTAAGCAGCATGGCTATTCCTCGGGAGGTAATAATGCAATGATAATAAACACCCTAATAACACCATTCTAAGCATACTATCTAAATTAATTCAGTCCTGCCAACAGCCTCATGAGGGAGATACAGTTGTCCCTTCAACAATGCAGGTTTAGGGGTGCTGACCCCTTTACGGTTGAAAATCCATGTATAACTTTTGACCCCCCCCAAAACTTAATAGCTTATTACTGACCAGGAACCTTATCAATAACATAAATGCTTGAGTAACACATATTTTGCACGTCGTATGTATTATAGACTGTATTCTTATGATAAAGTAAGCTAGAGAAAAAATATTATTGAGAAAATCATAAGATAAAATACACTACTGTGTTCTACTGTATTAATGGAAAACAAAACTCTACAAGTAGACCTGTGCAGTTCAAACCCGTGTTGTTCAAAAGTCAGCCTTACCACCACTATGTCGTTTTACAGAAGGGGAAACTACACAGAAATGTGAATTTCTTTATTTAAGATCATAAAGATATGAATTGCATAAATCAGATTCCAATCCAGAATCTACACGTTAAACCACAATGCCTCTGAATGCATTCCCTTCTCTCCTTAAAGATCAAAGAAGAGGGTTAACTGCCTATGACCCAACAATTGCACTACTAGGTATTTGTCCAAAGATACAAAAATGCTGATTCGAAGGGGCACATGCACCCCAATGTTTATAGCAGTGCTATCGACAATAGCCAAATTTCGGAAAGAGTCCAAACGTCCATCGACTAACAAATGGATAGAGAAGATATGGTATGCATATATATATATATATATATATATATATATACACACACATACATACAATGGAATATTACTCAATGATCAAAAAGAATGAAATCTTGCCATTTGCAACGACGTGGATGGAACTAGAGTGTATTATGCTAAGTGAAATAAGTCCGTCAGAGAAAAACAAATGTCATACGGCTTCACTCTTATGTGGAACTGAAGAAACAAAACAGATGAACATAGGGGAAGGGAAGCAAAAATAGGATAAAAACAGAGATGGAGGCAAACCATAAGAGACTCTTAAATACAGAGAACCAACTGAGGGTTGCTGGAGGGGTGTTGGGTGGGGGGATGGCCTAAAGGGGTGAGGGGGCATTAAGGAGGGCACGTGTCAAGATGAGCACTGGATGTCATATGTAAGTGATGCACCACTAAATTCTATTCCTGACACTATGTTAACTAACTTGGATTAAAAACAAACAAACAAACAAACAAACAAACAAAACTCACAGTCATCTTGAGGGTTAGTAATTGAGTTGGAAGCTAGGACCTGCAAACCTAGGTCTCCAACTCCATTCCTGTGTATTTCCCCAAGAAGAAAAATAAAAACAAAAGACATAATAAAGTATCGGGTAAACGTAGATGTTGAGCTCTAAGAAACTGGAATAGAATGTTGCACTATGGCTCTGTTACAATGAGGAGTCCGGTTACAGTGACTGCTTAGTCGGTACAGACCGGTTCTGAAATAGTCCTGTCAGGTCCCTACCCTGCTTACGAGCTCCACAATGCTCTGGAAAGATCCTGTCTAAGGAGCTCCAAGGAGGAAACCACTGCTTCAGCGAGTACTCCTGTCCACGTTCTGTCTTGTGCCAGTAAATCTTACATAGTTGCAACTGGTCCCCAGCAACACTCCAAAGTAGGCAGAGCTGGATTTTGGTGCTGCGTCCCTCCCTTTCTCCCTGGTGTCTCTCCCTCCGACTCACTGACCCCCTCATGCCCACCCTCTGTCGGTGAAGTAACAAGTCCCTCCAGTAAAATGACAGTCAATAGAGTTGACACGGTCTAGCTGGTGATGGAGGCCCTGGAAGTCACCTGGTAGAAACAGCTGCCCACCTTCTCACCCACCAGACAGACCATTACCGTTGGCATCATTGGTAGACCCATCAAAGCCTCCTAATCCTCCCACGCTTTGGGGGTCACGAACACACTTAACAAGTCTTGCGTCATGCCTCCATATCTAATCCACAGGTATTTTCCCACACCCACCCAAACAGCTGCACTGGCCACGCAGTTCAAGGCCAACAGCAGGGAGGATAGAGCCAGCTCTAATTGAAGACAGGGGAGGTGTGGATTTGTTATCTGGGCCCCGCCTGCTTCTGACCCGAGGCAAGAGGAGCCTCGGAAACCATTCTGGCTCTCCTAAGGGAAGAGGCGATGTGGGTCAAGGAGAGGTAGTGACAAGAGACTCTCTTTCCTTAAGTGAACTCACGGGTGATGGGGCTGCAAGGTGCTAGGAGATGGGTCACCGCCTATCCCCGGGAAGACTTACTGGCCCGACGAGGATGGTCACAGTTAACACTTATCGGAGCACTTACCATGCCAAGCATTCTCCAAAACTCCTTCCTGGAATACCTCAGCATCCTTACTCCAGTTCTCTGATGTCGGTACTATTACCCCTATTGTACAGATGTGAACAAAGACGGGGAAAGCTCAAGCAATCCTTCCCCAGCCTACATGGCAAGTGAGGGAGACAGGATACAAACCCAGCAGTCTGCCGTCGGAGCCCTTGTTCCAAACGCCTTATCCACGAATAATCAAAGCAGGGGTTGGCAGGCTTTTCCTGGGATGAGTCAGATAGTAACTGTTTTTAGGCTTAGCAGGCCATATAGCTTCTGTCACAACTTACACACTCTGCCACAATCAACTGAAAGCGACTCTTGACTTACGTATGAAAATTTTTTTTAATGTTTATTTATTTTTGAAAGACAGAGACAGAGTGCGAGCAGGGGAGGGGCAGAGAGAAAAGGGAGACACGGAATCTGAAGCAGGCTCCAGGCTCGGAACTGTCAGCACAGAGCCCAATGTGGGGCTTGAACCCACGAGGTGTGAGATCATGACCTGAGCCAAAGTCGGATGCTTAACTGACTGAGCCACCCAGGGGCCCCTTGACTTATTTAAACCAATGGGCTTTGCCGTGTTTCAATAAAACTATTTATGGGGCGCCTGAGTGGCTCAGTTGGTTGAGCATCCGACTTTGGCTCAGGTAACGAACTCATGGTTCATGAGTTCGAGCCCTGCTTTGGGCTCTGTGCTGACAGCTCAGAGCCTGGAGCCTGCTTCCGATTCTGTGTGTCTCTCTCTCTCTGCCCTTCTGCTGCTCATGCTCTCTCTCCCCCTCCCTCAAAAAATAAATAAACATTAAAAAATTTAAAAAAAACCCTTTATTTATGAACTAGGAAATTTGAATTTCATACCATTTCCTGTATCATGAAATAGTCTTCCTTTGATTTCATCTTTTCCCCAACGACCTAAATATGTATAAACCATTCTTAGCTCATAGACCATATAGAAACCAGCGACAGGCCAGTTTTGGGCCACAGACCATGGTTTGCTGATCCCTGATCAAAAAGATGGAAAGAAAATTAAAACAAAGACATTTGGAGAGAAACATGAATCGCGTTATTTTTTTTTCTGCCATGTTCACGTTGTATTTATTTCCATCTGAAAGTTATTTCTATCATTCATTTTCCTACCATTTGAACCCATGCAGTCCACCTGCAGAATCTGGTTCAAATGTCCCGGTTTTGTAAGCCGTGTGGCCTTGGGCAGCTAACATAACTGTAAGTCACAGCTTCCTCCTTTTCTTAACAGTAGTTATGTCACTACGTTGTTTGTCGCATGCTAAAAAGTCCTTTAGTATCCTGCCCATTCTCCTCCATCACACCCCAAACACAGCCCCCACAGGAAAACAACAACAACGATGACGACAACAAAACTTCTGCCTTGTTCCATATTCTCAACATTCCGGGAAAAACAAAATCTCATCTACACAGAATCCGTGCTGTTTGTCTTGAGCTCACTCCCCTGTAGCGTCTAGCTACCTTCTCGTGTGTGCCCGTTACCAACTTTTCACTCGTCTGGCTTTGACTGTTTCACGCTTGTTTGCAATGCTCACGGGTCACAAGGAGAACAGGCAGATACAAAGCCTTTGTAAAGAAACTCTGTGAATTAGCACAGGCACTATTTTTCTCTTATTTAATTTCACCTTATTTTATCAGGCCATAGGTGTGTGGGACGCTACTCTGGGACGGGAGGTAAGGCGACGAGCCCACTGAAGCGTGTTGCTGAGACCGCTGAGACCACCAATCGCTACCATGAGCCTCATTGTCTAATATTTATTGAACATTTACTGTGTCTCTGGCTCTGTGAAGTTCCCTCATCATTTTCCGTTATAGGGACAGATGAAATGCACAATCGGGATGCTAATGAAAACGCGGAAGTTACCAGGGAAATCCATGACTCGGCTGTAAGTCCCGTTGCCTCATTATCTCAGCCTCACTGTTTTCTTCTCAAAAGACTTGTGGGTAGGTAGCACCAGTAAAGTTCACCATTTATCGGCTGGCAAATCAGCTGAGCATGACTTGGTTATCTGATTCTTATTTCAGAGGACTGATGGGGTATGTTCTCAGAAGCGCATGACGATTCATCAGGAAAGAGTGAGCTCTGGTTCCCAGAAAATGCCTTACTCGTCATTTTGAGGTTTCCCTATCACCAGAGCCAAATGTTTAGCCCCGGTGGTCTTGAAGAGCAAGGAAGATCCTGGCCCTTTTTGAGAAAGAAATAGGCTCTTTGTAACTTATAGAGCGTGCTGATGGGAAATCACGTAATCGTGGCCCAGATAATTTTAGCAATTAGGCATCTCGGTTGGAAGCGTTTGCCATGGCTTCAGTGTGCTTTAGCAGACAAGTGCCCAGCTTCCTTCGTAGGGCTGACCCCAGCGCCTCCAAAGCCTTCAGTACGTTTTGTTTCGTGGTGAGTTAGATGAGAGCTCTTCCTGCTTCCCAGACCAGCTAGGAGTATACGTGGGACAAGTCTGTTGATGAAATGTTTTATTTTAATTTTTGATTTCTTTCTGGAACCACAAAACTACTCAACGAATTGAAGACCTGACGGTGAAGCTATTGGCCCAAGTGGTTTCTTGATTTGGTTGTAAAATCAAACTCTAAGGAGTGAATAGAGAGATCATTGGACACTGAACCCCTCCCTCCCCCCCTCCCGCAGGAAATCCATCTTGGACGAAAATGTGAAGTAGGCAGAGTTGACCTCCAGACACAGCCATGTCTGAGCCAACATCCTCACTGCTGCTTCCTTGGAGGTGATTTCATGCTGCCTGATCCCTCGTAGTTAACACAAGTAAGGTAACACTGGAGTATATCCTCTCTCTTCCAGTACAATGAGATCTTTTATTTTGAGAAATTACAATGATGCTAATGCATAGCAATAAATACGTCATAGCAGCATCTCATGCATTTATCACAAGATGGTGGGGATGAAGTTTCCTAGTAGGATCCTTCCAGGGACCTCCCCTCTTAAACCAACAGACAGCCCACCCTCACTTACTCCACCAACATGTGTACGGCCATTTTGCTATCCGTTCATAATCCATTACCCAATTTGGGGGGCATAATTAGAGACATAAATGCCTGCTGTAAACAAAGGTTTATAAAATCTTACAATCTACTATCTAATAGAAATGCAACTCCCATTCCCTGCCGGGGGAAACAAGGGATCTGTGAGAAGGTCTGCTCTCTCTCCACGCCTCACCCCCTCCCACACACGCGGAGACTTTATGCAAGAGTAATGGGAACGGAGAGTCCTGGCGTATAAAGGCAGCAAACGTATCTTTGTTTGTTCAGAAACATCCTTGTCTCTTACTTCACTATCAAGAACACTGCTTAAAGAATGGCTGGCATCTAGTAGTCAATCAATACTTTTTAAAACATTTTTTTGTGTTTATGATTTATTTTGAGACAGAGAGAGACAAAGCATGAACAGGGGAGGGTCAGAGAGAGGGAGACACAGAATCCGAAGCAGGCTCCAGGCTCTGAGCCGTCAGCACAGAGCCCGACGCGGGGCTCGAACTCATGGACCGCGAGATCGTGCCGTGAGCCGAAGTCAGATGCTTAACCGACTGAGCCACCCAGGCGCCCCAATCAATATTTCTTAAATGACAAAAAAAAAAAAAAATGTGACTAATTTGTCAAGTCTGGGGAAGCAACCAGAAGACACGCTTTTTTGTTGTTGTTCTGGGTGCTTTGTGAGTTACAGTCTAAAGAATTCTTGCTCAAAACGTTTAAATATCTGGAGCCAATAAATATTTCTCCTGTATGTTGCTTTAAGTGCTTATATCCATTCTTATTTTCCCATCTTAAAAAAAAAAAGGTTTTTAAGTATAACCCTACCCAAGAGAAATGGAAACTTATATCCCTACAAAAATGCATTCCCAAATGTTTAGGGTGGCTTTATTGGTAGTCACCCAAAACTAGAAACCACCAAAATGTCCCTCGTGTGCAGAATGGTGCATATGCCAACTGGTGGTACATCCGCGCAGGGAACACCACTTGCTGATAAAAAGTTGCATGCTACTAACACATGCAGCAACACGGATGAACTCAAAAGCATTACGCTAAGTGAACGAAGCCAGAGTTAAAAGGCTGCATATTACGATTCCATTTACAGAAACTTTTTGTCAAGACAAAACCATAGAAACAGCATTGCCTGTGGTTGGGGGCGGGAGAAAGGACTGACTGAAAAGTCATACGGGACATCGGCGGGCACGATGGACTTGCTTTACGTCTCGATTCTGATGTTGGTTACTCAACGGAACCCACTTACGGAACCTCATGCAGAACCTAGCACTTAAAAAGGTGGATTTATAAATCACGCCTTAATTTATAAAAATGACAGGCAAAGTATACCAATGCTCTGCAGCTCAGTCAGGTGGACAGATTCTTGCAGGTGTTCACTTTTCGGACCTGCTAAAATGCACCTTTTTTTCTTTTCTTCCCTTTTTTGAGCTTTAAAGTTAGAACCGACAAATCAGCATCTGTTTAGAGAGACGACTACTATGGAGATTTGGTTACATTTTTAGGGATTTGTGTTTGGAGGCATTACTGAGGGGACCAAAGTTAAAACACTGTAAGAAACTGTGGGTCTCATAATATACCGATCCACCAGAACTGTATGTTTTTACCTGGCTAGAATGTAATAAGGATAAATTAGTTAATGTCTGCAAAGGACTGTGAGGATGAAAAGCACCAGGTGAGTTGTAGAGCGCCATTGTTTATGCTGAGACTGGACTGGAGGCAAAAGCATTTTCAAAGGCAGGACGTGGCCAGGATTTTCTATCACTCTGCGTCGATTTTCCAACCAGCTCCCGCACAGAAGTTACAGAGCTCTGCATCCCTGTACTGAGGTGTAGACCACTCAAAAGAAGAAAGCCTCTATGCAGATGCTACAGAAACAATAGCAAGGTGGAAGCTTGGGCAAGAGGACCTTTCAAAGACAAGAGCAAAGGCATGGAAGTAAACACCTTAGAAGGAAATAGAGCAAAGCATGTTATGGATTACAGAACACCCTACCTTCTGGAATAGGTGTGTGTTCCAAAGTACACTGCATACCAAGAATTATTCTACTAGAAGTTTATTATGGGTAAATAAAGAATCTCTTTGTAAGTAATACCATCTGAAAGAATATGATGGGCAAGTTCAGGATTTTATAGATTAAATTTCTGACAAAAGCTCACGGTCTTCACTGGAGAGCTCTGCGGCCGAAGACTGACGTGCCCAGATTCAGGGTTCATTATCTCTTCCTTCAAACACGGTGAACACAGCTAACTGCAGCCCACGGACGATCCAGACCCTCCCGCCACACTTTTCCTCCCAAATATTTGCATTTGTTGTTTTTATTTTTCTCTCCCTTTATTTCCCCGGCTTCTTCTCTGGTTGAAGTACAAAGTAATAGCAAAGACCTGGCCAAAAGCCAAAGAGTCTGAGGGAGAACGAGGAGAAAAGAGAGGTCTGGCGAAGCATCCAGTGGGATATTCTGGCCTTGAGTCATTAGACTTTCCACTGTAAGAGCATGACAAATGAACCTGCAGGTGTACCTGCTAAACTGAAAAAAGCAAAACGAAGGCACAGCCCTCATTTTTCTAACCTAAATGTTGAATAAAGTCATTGGAAGGACAGGTGTCTACACAACTTTGATGGGCAGCACAGCACAGTGAAAAATTTTATTAGACCAAGTATTTAAAAAAAATTTTTTTTTCCTTGATGTTTACTTATTTTTAAGAGACAGAGAGAGAGAAAGCACAAGTGGGGAAGAGGCAGGGAGAGGGGGAGACACAGAAGCCAACGCAGGCTTCAGGCTCCAAGCTGTCAGCACAGAGCCCAATGCGGGGCTCAAACCCACGCAGTGTGAGATCATGACCTGAGCCGGTCAGACGCTCAACCGACTGAGCCACCCAGGCACCCCTTATTGGACCAAGTATTATGAAATCTCAATTCTTTCATAAAATAGCTGGCCCACATTGTGCAGGGCATGTGGACTCCCTGGACCTCAGTTTCTGCACCTGTGAAATTAGAGTGTCTCATGAGATCATCTCTAGGATCCTTTTCTAATGTCCAGATTCTATTTGTTCCCCTTGAAGGTAAAATAGCTATTGTGAACCTAGAAATAACTGCGAGATTTGTCTCTTTCCATCTCCAATTTTGGAAACATGTTAACAGGAAACAGTACCATTACCCATACTCCAATTGTTAGTTGCTTTGTTTTTATGAAGAATGGGAACCTCCTATTGAGCCTCAACCACACCCACCATTCAAAGTGGATACACTTACAGAATGAATAGAATGTTAAAAACAAAAACAAAAAAACCACTACTTGCAGGCAGGCCGAGGGGACTCCTGTTAGAAGATTATTCCACAGACAAAAGGATCCTGCAAAGTAAACCCAATCAGGAAGTGTTACGCTTAGAAGAGCAAGCGATTCCGACAACCTGATGTCCAGCCCTTGGCTCTGCCTACCCGCCCAGCCCCCACGGGACTCTTAGCCAACCTACATGACGCAATGCCTCCATAGAAGAGCAGCATCTCCAGCGTTATGTAGCATAAGCTCCTTGAGAACACCAAAAGATGGGTAGGGGAGGAGAAATGGCAGTATCTCCTGGCTGGACTGACTTCCTGGCAGCCACAACTATTTAGCCAACTGTCACAGTAGGGACCCAACCCAGAAGTGCACACCCTGAGTGGCAGGGACTCCCACAGGCAAGGGGTTCCAGTCAGGAAGGTGCTGAAGCTGGATGGACTTTGCAGGCTCCCCAACTCCAAGGGGAGGCACACAGATGGGCTGTGCGTGCGCGCGCGCGTGTGTGTAGATATGAAATGGTCCTGCCAACGTCCAGTTATGAGGGTGGCAGGAGGAATGGGAAGTAATTGGTCCAGAGAACCAGAACGGAAATAGGAATATGACCCAGCAAAATTCAGGTTGGAATTGTGTCTTTAATTCCCAATATTGCCATAATACTATGATTTTTCGCAGAAGAAATCGTAGGAAAGGAGCTACAATTATTCATCCAATTCACTGTGTAAGTAATGAAGAGAAGGAGATATATACTTCATGTAAGTAAACACTGAAAGAAAGTCACACAATTCCTTCTCTGCTCTCAGCTGAATGCTAGGGATTTCCTGGTCTCTACTGGGAACCCAGAGGCCCTTCTCAGCCTCACCTTTCCCTTCCTTCATTCCATAGTTTGGCTTCTGTCCATCTGTATCATCATATGTTACAGTACTACCTTGAAAACTTCTTCTAGTGTATACAGCGAAAAGGGCCATCCCATTCAGTTAGACATTTAGGGCATTGAGGATTTGGATCAACTCAGTCCCTAACTTCAAAAATATTTTAAGTTAGGGGCGCCTGGGTGGCTCAGTCGGTTAAGCATCCGACTTCAGCTCAGGTCATGATCTCATGGTTATGATCTCAGGTCATGATCTCAGGGTTCAAGTCCTGGGTCAGGCTCTGTGCTGACAGCTCAGAGCCTGGAGCCTGCTTCAGATTCTGTGTCTCCCTCTCTCTGCCCCTCCCCTGCTCATGCTCTGTCTCTTCTCTCAAAAATAAACAAACATTAAAACATTTTTTAAAATTTTAAGTCATATTTTATATTTTAGAGGAAACTATCAAGAAGAAATTTGATGCCTGCAAAATATAAATGCAGACTTACTTATTATAACAGAGTAAAGATCCATAGAACAGATGCTGAGCTTGTTTACAAGGAAAATTAAATCATGAAATTAGGATTCTCGTCCATATAGTTGGCATTAGGTTATTCTATTACTACAATTTCTCTCTCCCTCTCCCTCCCCCGCCCTTTTGTCTCTACTCCTCCCCTTTTTTATCTCTAGGAAAACCTTCCCATAATATCATTTGACATTTTGTAAGGGCTCTAGGTCTTATCCACTGTAGTGATGACTCCCATAGATTCTGGGGCATCTGAGTGGTCCAGATACAAGTGGCATCCTTCCATTCAAGTCAGCAGGCTGCTGAAACTCAGGAACTGGGGTGAAAGTACAGGTCAGGTGTTCCTACTCATATGTGATCCTCCCCCCCCCCCCCCGGCCAAGTTACCCATTCCTTCTCTCATTCATTTCGTTTTTATGTTTTCCATCCAATCTTTTATTCAACAAATACTTTGGAGTCCAACTGTTCTTTAGATGAAATGCAAGGCACCTTGTGATATACTTGTGACGTTTATCATGTTCTACTTTATTATTTAGCTGTCCTTCAATAAGGCATGATTATGTGCCAGGAACTGGGCTGGACACTTCATATGCATTCGTTCATTTAATCTTGACAGCAAATCTGTGAAGCCTGGGGGCCTTCCATAGTTGGTGTGTAAAGAAATGGGCTCAGAAGATTCAGTAGCACCTTGGTAGGTAGGAGAGATGTGTCTTCCTGACTCCAATGTCTGTTCTTTTTCTAGAACATACTAGATAACATCAGAGCTCCTCTGATTGAAGCAGAGGTCAGGGATTCAGCTCAGATCTCCCCTTCCTTGAGGAGCTCTGTAGATCTTCAGGGCTCCCCAATTTGAAAGCCATGGCCCTACTATACTCCTTTAACCCCTGCATGATTTACATCTCCTCAAAGATAAGAATAGTATCTTATTCATTGTACTAATTTCCATAGCATCTTGCCCTGGGCCATGAACTGTGAAGGGTGCTCAGGAAAGAGGGGCTGAATTTTTCAGCCCTCCGTTGTATGCAAATTTATGCCAGAGAACAGTTGTCATCCTTTATGAATTTGCAAGGCCATTGTGTTTGATCGCTGCTATCCTTGACAATGAGCGAATTTGCCATAAGGTAAGACTTTAGGACTTAGGTTCTAGGAATAGGACTTCACAGCATCAGAAATTTTCAGAAGACTAGTCTTTGTGTGTGTGTGTGTGTGTGTGTGTGTGTGTGTGTGTTTATGATATCTCTAAGCAGAGTTGAGAGAACTCGAGTATAAATATCTAATTTCTACTCCTATTTTTGCAAAGTATCAGGTAGGCCAGTAGAACGTGTGACTAGCTATCCAGGAAGCGCAAACCGGCCTAAGAAAACCAGCCATCAGGATAAAACGACATGAAAAATTTTAGCTTGGTGGCTCCTGGAGATTGGGAGAATGGTCTGAGGCAAGCTGTGGAGGGCAGACACATCTAGCTTCTCTTGTCACATGGAATGCAGGTAGACAATTTCAGAGACTCACATCTCCCTGGAGAACCCACCTGGGAAATGTTGCCCAACTGCATCCCAAAGAACCCTGGTGTCCCAAGATGGTGAGGGACATGAATTCATACAGATTCTGTGGACAGTTGGGGGAAATACTGCTACCGACCTCTGCTCTTAGATATTCTCAATGCATTTGAAAAACTAAAGTCTCCAGAAGACTTGCTCACATTTACCAAACTTCCTTGGCCTTAGAAATGTTTTCCAAGGACTACCAACCTTGCAGAATACTAGCTTTCATTAGACTCATTTTTAGTATTTACATGTAGCAAAATGCGACCTTCTTTAGGTATTACTACCCTCAGTCATTGACCTTGGTCTAGGAACACAGAAGTAGCCACAGGCCTGCTTGAATTTTAATGAGTGGACCAGAGGGTCCAGGGGACCCTGACCCAGAGGACAGGGGTTGGTAAACTACTGCCAGAGGGCCTTTACCTCCCCCCATGTCATTATAAATAAAGTTTTATTGGAACACAACCACACCCCTTCATTTACATAAGGTCTTTGTCAGCTTTCAGTTACAAGGGCAGAGTTGAGTAGTTGTGACAGCAATCACGTGGCCTACAAAGCCTAAAACCTTACTATCTGGCCCTTTACAAAGAAAATGTTGGCCTACCCCCGGTCAAGAGCATCTCATTTCTACTTAAACCATGTTTCACAAAAAATCGAATTTTATTTTATTTCATTTTGGTTTTAAGGTTTATTTATTTATTTTGAGGGAGAGAGCACACATGCACACACGTGCACACAGGAAAGGGCTGCCTGGGCACAGCCCCACTCAGGGTTCCATCTCACAAACCTTGAGATCATGACCTGAGCCGAAATCAAGAGTCAGATGCGTAACCCAGGCGGCCCCAAAACGTGAATTTTTAGAAACCATTGCAGCACCGTTTCTACCTTCAGTTTCTCTTAAGTCCAGACTCCCATGCATATTTATGTACTGAGGTGCTTTGCCGTATTTCCAATGTGAGACCCAATGCCCAAGAACGATGGAAATAATCCGTGGTTTGTACTACCCATGGGTTTAGCCTGAATGAATGAACCGATTCTTACTGGGGTTTTTTCTCTTTTCCTACTTTTGCTTTTGTTCAGATTTTTATTCCCTTCGGTTACGCCTCCTACTCTCACCTTCCCAGGCTTTTCAGTTCAAAGAAATTGTCTGAAGGACCCTCGCAATTCCCACTGGTTCTGACACAAATCACACCCTTTGCGGTACCCTCTCCAAACGTAAACTGCAAGGTGCAGGGTCTCTGTCTCCACGTGGAGGGTGGGAGGCTGCCACGTTCATGTTAACACCCAACTCCAGCTCTGACTCCGGCTCCAACTCTGTTTAAATGTGCTAACTGTGACAACACTTTAACAACATAAATAAAAGTTGAATCCCAATGCAATTTGTCAACGAAATCCCTTGGGAGCATCTTTCTGCAGAAGAAAGTCCCAGGACTGTTCCTTTAAGGAAACACGTGGATTGTGTTCTTTGCTTCTCCCAACATTCAGAATTAAGCCCCTCCAAATGGCTTACACACTGAAGTTTATAACCTCAGCCTACACAAGTCCAGTGCAAAAAGATCTACAGCCTGCAGGCAGAGCGAGGAAGCTCTTTAAAGATGAATCATTTTCATAAATGAGTGCAGAGGGAGGTCAGGCCAGGGGACAAGGAAGGTTCCATGTGTGCCTGAGATAAGGCCCCATCCATCCTCCTCTTGCTGTCGGGTCTTGATGGGTGAACATTGCCTTGAGCTCCCATAAAACATGTTGTTTGCAGAAAACTTGCAGGTGGTTCATAAAAAAGTCCAAACTGTTACCATGAAATTTATCTCCCGCTGCGGGATCTGTTTATAATAGAAACGAAGGATCTCAAATAGAAATTAAGTATCTCGGACTGACTTATATTGGCTGGGAGAATTGAAAAATTCAACCTGCTTCCCAATCGTTGCACTAAAAACGTCAAAGTATTTGTATTGATGACATCTTGACAAGATACAAGTATGTTCAAAAGAAAAATAATGTGCATTGTGTGCACAGCCCTTTATCCCCGGGGTACGAATAAGCTAGGTGAGATTTTATTGGGAGAATTTAATCAGACGACTGAACTCTTCATCACATTTTATTTCTGAAGAGTGTCAAGGATCTGTTATTTACAATTTTCCCATCTGTATGGTCAAAGTGAAAAGGGCATCTCAATTTTTTTTTTAAGTTCTTAGGAGATGTTCATTATCTTGAAGCCAAACGGAGATTGGGGGCAACGGTAATGTTGGCCATAATTTGACTTATCTCCATACAGAAATGGAAGGGAAACGCTGGGACGATTCACACAGACAATTCAGACCTTAAAACCTCTGGTACTGGAAATAAAGAGATAAGTGAGGGAGAGAGGTGCTAAATTTTGTTTGTGTTTGTAATTGACTCAATTTATCACATCCCATGCACCTATACCCGATCGGTGGTTTCAAGTCGCTGGAAATAGTTGCAGACATCAGTTTCAAATTGATGAACTTAGCACAGCTACGCGGCAGGACGGTACGCTGAGAACATTTCACAGAATCTGAGCGTGTCAGAGCTGGAGGGGATTCGGGGGAGTCTGCCGCCCAGGATTTCGACCCCTGAGCACAAACGTGGAAGGCGATTGTACGCAAAACGAAGGCCTTGGCGCGCTCCCTCTACCGGGTAGGTCGCTGTGGTCTAGACCCACATGCCATCACACGCACCCTCCGACCACTCCTCCTCCCTCCACCCAGGATCAGCCCTCGCAGTGGGCCGAGCGGCACCGTAGCCAATCCAACACCTTTATTTGACGTATGTGTGTCATGAGACCGGCTTTAAGCGCCAGCAAGACACCAGCGACGCTCCTCCAACGCCTTCTCGGTGCTGTTGCGCCTCGCGTCTATCTGCCTCGGACCCCACACTGTGGCCACCCTGGCCACACCCACCCACTGGGGCCCACTCTCCTGAAAGCTCCTGTGCTCCCCACCAAAATGGTGTCCCAGTCCTAACTTCAGGCAAAATTCGCATTTTATCCACCTCGTTCCATCCCTCGCTGCCTGGGAAAGATGTCTAAGGTCTTCACAGTCCTAGGCCTTAAGGTTGCCCTCGTTTTACTGGTAACACGTTGAAAGGGCTATATAATTCTGGCCAGATGTGTTACCCCAAAAGAATGGATTTGTAACTATGGAGCGTCAGGCATTGTGGTAACCAGAAAGAGGTATATTTGAAAACAGGGGCCTTCTCCGCACTTAAGTGGCCACTTATATATTTTTTATAAATATGGAGTTGTTGGGGCGCCTGGGCAGCTCCGTCGGATAAACGTCCAGCTCTTGATTTTGGCTCAGGTCATGATCTCGGGGCTCGTGAGTTTGAGCCTCGAGAGGGGCTCTGTGCTAGCAGTGAGGCCTGCTTGGGATTCTCTCCCTCTCTCTCTCTCCCTCTCTCTCTCTCTCTCTGCCCCTCCCCTACTCGCATTCTGTCTCTCTCTCTCTCTTTCTCTCTCTCTCAAAATAGATCAACAAACTTTATAATAAATCTTTATAATAAATAAATCAATCAATCAGTGTTCGGAATGTTACATTGCAGGAATCTACTAAGTGCCATGCCATCAATGGTGTTTAACTGGTATTCTCTAAAGCATATAACGGGGGTCTGGGTAATATGCTAGAAGGCAGTCTTGTCTGCGTCGCTGAATGATCGGTATTTGTGATTTTAAAATCATCACATAGGTATGACGTCATCAGCCTGCTCGTCTTGTCCTCCACTTCAAGCAGGATTCTATCTCACAAATGAGGACACGAAGGAGTTACTTTCCTAATCCTAAAGGCTTTGACGAAAAGATTTCTCCTCGATCTCTCTCTCGTTTCAGTGTTCAATATCACACGCTATCATGGAATGCTTTCCAGTCTAAGCCCCTCCCATGACAAGGCTTGAGACAAGCCCAAGGCTCATTCATTCCTTGAACAAATATATACTGTGAGCTCATCCAACATGCAAAGAAAGTTTCATGTAGCCTAAAATCAAGCAAGAAAAAAATGACAAATTTAAATATTTTTGTCAGTTGTGCTATAATAACAAATGGTAATAATTATAATACTTAGAACTTATATAAGCTTACTAACACAACAAAAACTACTATGCTAAGGATTTCATTAAAAATAATTTACTCCTGGGGTGCGTGGGTAGCTCAGTCAGTTAAGTGACCGACTCTTGATTTTGGCTCAGGTCATGATCTCCCGGTTCATGAATTCAAGGCCCACACTGGGCTCTGTACTGAAAGCGTGCAGCCTGTTTGGGATTCTCTCTCTCTCCTTCTCTCTCTGCCCCTACCTCCTACACACATGCACAGACACACTCTCTCTCTCTCTTTAAAAATAAATAAAAAAATAATTTACTCCTATAGCAACAGTATGGAGTGCTATTATTCCCATTTACAGGTGAGAAAATTGAAGCTTCCATTAAGTCACTTGCTCAAGGTCATCTAGCTAGAACGTGGCAGAGCTGGGGGGTTATCAAATGAAATTTCAAGCTTTCTAAAATATTTTCAATATTTCCCACTTGCATGACCTCAAGGCACCCACTAATAATTTTTACCTAGAAGAAAAATAAACCTACTCTGTGTTCCAATGTGCCACCAACTGTCTCCATTTATTTTCAAGCTGTGTTGGTCTTAGCTCAACTTGTGAAATGGTAGTTCTCACAGCATAAGTTTATGAAGGACACTAAACTGGACTATAATACTGCTTTTACTAATCATCTTGGTATTTTGCCAATGGAGGCTTAGTGTTGAATTGCTAATATAGTAATCTGCATTGGTCCAAAAGGAAACGTTAAAAAAAAAAAATCCCAAGACCCTATTCTCCCCTGCCCAACCCAAACAGGTGTAAGTTGTATTTCTCCCCACCAAATAGACAGCAGAATTTTTTGGTCATTTAGAATTGTTTTAATAAAATTGATTTAAGTGAGTCATTGTCCTAATTTACTCACCCATTCTCCAAGCTTTTATAGAATACCTATGATGAAGCACAAGACACATCAGAAAATGGAAAGATGAGCCCAATGCCAACCCTCTCCTCAAACAGTCTTGTGAGGGAGGTAAGATATGAGCATCAATAAAAATAACATAAGGTAAAAAGTGGGAGGGGCCATGAGAAAATAAGCCTCCAGTTTGGAGGTGATCAAATTAGGCTTCGTGGTAAAGAGGCCTTTGAGTCAGCACTTGAAGGCAAGAGAAATAAATGCCCATTCTATCAAAGTCTAGCAAAGCAAAGAGAATGTTTGATATGTAAGAACAAAAGGACTTTTTATTGAACAAAAAGTGTAGGCTGCATTAGATCTTGTGACCATCACACAAAGAAGTCTGAATTTTATTCTTGTAGGAATTCATGAAGGATTTTTGAACAGGGAGGAGGCAGACATTAAAGCTTTGCTTTAGTACTATTGGTTCATCTCACACCAGCCATCAATGCTTCCTGAAACAAAGAAAACACTGAATACACGTTTCAGGATTTGTTGGGGCAGCACAGGGAGTTGGGAGGAGAGACTATCGGAGCCGTCAAGGGATATTTTATTCGAGCCCAAACTAGAAGGTGGCAATATGGAGGAAAGAACAGATGACAAGGATTTTCTAGAAAAACAATTGACATAATCAGACACCAGATCTCAGGTGATGGAGAGAGACAAGAAAGAATCCAATAGGAGTCCTGAATTACAGGTAGGATAGAAGTAGCAATATCCAATAGCACAGAGAATTAGAAATAGGATTTCTAGTTGCCCAAAGCTTGTCGCTTTTGTAAATATTGGTCTGAACCTTCATAGCCCACAATGTGCATGGATTCCATCAGCAATAAAACATCGTATGATACGATAGTACACAGTAGAGGCAAACATGGAGGCACGTGCATTGACGAGGACATTTGCAGATCAATATTAAAACTGTAGTGAGAAAGGACATTTGGGGAATGAGAAAGTGAAAAACCTGCAAAACAATTGGCTCATTATTCAGAAGAATCACTTGACTCTGGCAGGTTGCAATCATTCTCTTGGAGAAAACAAACCAAAAAAAAAAAAAAAAAAGCAAAAACAGATAAAAACAATGAAGAAGATTGAGGAATTAGGCTTAATTCTAGCCTGAGAGTCATATTTTGGAGAAGAACCATAGGAAATATAATTTCATATATCTCCCGCCAAGATGAAATAATGGCAGCCAAATTTGCCTCCCACCTGAAACAACCAAAGACCCAAAATGGATCCAAATGTGTGAAAGAATGGTAAGATCACGTATATCAGACAATGAAGAGCAGTGATCCTTGAAAGATGAGGGGCACACAGGATGAGGTTTCTAAGAGCCCCAGCTTTCTGCCCTGAGAGCTTCCAGGCCACCGTGCAAAGAGGGGCAATTCAGGTGGAGCTTGGCATAGTGTGTGAGTTGTGGAGGTAGAGGTGAGGCTCTGGGGAGAGCAAAGCAGTCCTGCTCTAAGGACAAAGTATCAGAGAAGAGACAGCTGCTGAGAAAGGGACATTTGCAGGGGCTCCCCTCTGATACTGAACTGAGTACTAATCATCTCATGCGCGTGATGAAGCAACCCAATGGCAGGAAAACCATCCAGAAGAATTTAGAAGAGGTAACAGAGCCTGGTACCCATGTAGGGTTAGGGGTAGTTCTCATGAGTCAGACTGGAAAGCCTGAAGACTCACAGGGCATTACACAGAGTAATAAACAGGTCCATCCTCAGTAGTGGGGTATAATTATTCATGGACTGTGCACTGTTCCAATTCACCTAACAAATCTTAACAGCAAGAGCCAGAGGATCAAACTGTTTCCAAGTAACTCAACTACATCTTACAACAAAGTTCAAGAATGTTTACAGAAATAAAAAAAAAAAATATATCCAGCACCCAATACTGTAAATTTCACAATGTTTGGCATCTAATCAAAAAGCACCAGGCAAATGAAAGAGAAAGAAAATATGATGCATCCCAAAAAGAATAATCCATCCATCAAAACATACCTAGAACAGACACAGAGATTAGAGTTTTCAGATAAGGACATTCAAGCCACTATAACAAATCTATTCCATTTATTCAAAAGTTAAGTAGAAAGATGGAAAATACTTAAAAACCCTGGTGCACGTTCTAGAGATGAAGACATCAATGTATGACATGGGAATCTCACTGGATGGGATTAATGACCAATGAGATGTTATAGGAGAAAAATTAATAAACTTGAAGACATAGCAATAAAAACTATCCCAAATGAAACACAGACAGAAACGCAGAGGGAAAAACAAAAAGAACAGCACACCACTGGGCTATGAGAAAACTTCAAGCAGCCGGATGCGCGTGTAATTGGAGTCTCCCAAAGAAGAGGGGAGGGGAAGAAAATTATCTGAAAAAAATAATAATAATGGCTGAAATTATTGAAAATTTCATGAAAACTATAGACCCTTAGATCCAGGAAGTTCAATAAATCCCAAGCAGCAGACACATGAAGAAAATCACGCCGAGGCGGGTTAGAAGCAAATTGTTCAAAACCGGTGATACAGAGAAAATCTTAAAAGCAATCAGAGGAAATGTTACATTCCACACCCCAATATTTGAAGAACGACCAACGATGAAGGTGACAGCAGATTTCTGTTCAGAAACAATCCAGCGAGGAAACAGAAGACCAATTCTTTAAATAAAAATAGACAAATCCATATGAAGACAACCACACATTCATTAACATCTATTCAGCCAAAAAAAAAAACCCCTAAATCCTTTAATTACAAAACATTATGTTGGATGGCGATCCATTCCATCCATTATGTTGGATGGAATCAAAACCCTTAGATTCCTCAGCTGCACAGCAAAGGGTTGAATACATAATCTCTACTTATTCTTCCAGTTCTTTTATGATTTTATTTATTTTTGTGAGTAGCCCACACACCCCTACTCAAATCATAACAACCTCTACAATTTCTCATGAACTAGATGCTCAGGGTACAGAATAAAAAGTACCAGGTTCCCAGATTTGGAGCTATCTAAAACTTGACTTGGAATCCCTTTTGGATCTAGGGACCTAGGAGTAAATAACAATGCAAGATACAAAGCCATGCAGGAAGTACTCTAACCTAGGCGTGGTAAGAGACCTAACGTGCCTGGGAAGAGAAAGCTACGCAGAACTGATGCTTCAGCAACCCTGAGGTCGAGGAGATCTCTCCACACTGGAAAGGAGGCCGGAAGGGATCAAGTACAGCATGTGTAAAGGCACAGGAGTGCCAGGGAATAGTCACATCACTAAAGAGAGTGCACATGTCAAGAGTTCAAGTGCATGTGGCAGATTGGCATATAAGGAAGTTGAGGGGATCCTAACAGGGTCCCCTGTTGAGTCATGAAGGGATTTCCCTGTCATGTAAAGAGGCTGGTTTCCAATCTTCAGGTAGTAAGGAATAATGGAAAGATGTACTTTTAATGCAAAAAGAATTTGTATTTATATATTAGAAAAATATTAGGGCTAATGCAATAGCTCCCCTCCACGTATCTACCCAAGCCTGCCCCTCTTACGGTGATTTTAGGTAAAAGAGTAACAAGTAAATGATCATATTAGCACTTTAAACATATCACGGAGGGGGATCCAAATCTGAGAGATACCTGGAACTGGAAAATTGAAAGAATGCCTGATTGCAACAGAATGATCAGCAGTTGGGGGATATCAGGCCCATCCGAGGTAACTTCCTTTTGGGGGGAATCAAAGAAGACTTTTTTTTACATCAGCAGTGTCATTCAAATGGGCCTAAATGCTGAGATGGGGAAAGAGAAGAAAGAGCATTTCACTTGGAAGGACAAGCGTAAGAAATGGTACGGGGGCGCCTGGGTGGCTCCGTCGGTTGAGCGTCCGACTTTGGCTCAGGTCATGATCTCACGGTTCGTGGGTTCAAGCCCCGTGTCAGGCTCTGTGCTGACGGCTCAGACCCTGGTGCCCGCTTCAGATTCTGTGTCTCCCTGTCTCTCTGCCCCTCCCCGCTCACACTCTGTCTCTCAAAAATGAATAAATGTAAAAAAAAAATTTTTTTTTTAAAGAAACCGTACAGAACAAGGAAGGCGCTATATGATATCTCAAAACTGCAACCATTCCAGTGGGACTTAAGCAAAGGGTCCTGACTGGAGCATAAATGAGAAAGGGGCTGGATTGGACATAGGGGGACATCCACAAAGGGCCTTTGGGCAGCCAGCTAAGCTTTAGGGAACTATTGGCAATGTCTGAACAGGAGCTAGGCAGAGTGGTGGAAGACGGGAAGGTTGGGGTGCATTCGAAGGGAGGGGGCCGGGGACCTGGTTATGAAAGTGCTCGAATAGTCCAGTTGAGGCTTAACTGAGGGCTGAGCTGGCATGGTAGCACTGGAGGGACAAATGCCAGAGCCATCACGGAAGCCACGTGTGCTGGGGGTTGGGAGGGGAGTTGCAGGATTTCTGGAAAGCCAGAAAGCCTCAGGCTCCAAACTTACTCGGGCCCTTTTTGAGTTTCCTCTTGTTATCCATGAACTCCAGACTGGAGTTAGTAATCTGGACCTATTCGTGCCAGCATGTCCCATAAAGATATAAAAGGAGATACACAAGTTCACAAATAGACATACACATAGATAGAAAGATACACAGATAGGCTGATACCAAGGTACATCGACTCACAGATTGGAAGGATACCTGCTTGTTATTCCAGAACTCCAGTGTGCATTACACGAAGGGAAAAAAACGTTCCCAACTTTAGCTCCAGACATTTCTAAAAAACTGGGTGATAGGTCAGAGCGTGAGTGGGATGAACAGGCGTTCTAACTTTTCCAAACCAGTTTTTCCATCTCTCCATTACCTGACATGACCAGAATAACAGGCTCGCCTGCTGTTTAAACATAAAGACGCTCCTACTTTTCCCCCAAATGCCCCGAGTCCATTTATGTGCACACAGAAATTCCGTTTTAAGCTCTCTTCCTAAATACACACGAACAGCACCGTGAGTGACATGATGTTGTGGAGTCAACCATGCTGGCTCTCGGAGCCTATGTGAAGTTCCAGGTGTTTCAAAACCTCAGGCTCAGGGCACCACACTCTTCCTAAAGCTTTTATGACAGCTCTAATCCCCAGCTGAATGCAAACAGCAACAATCCGATGGGTTACCATAGTGGTGAAGGCAGTTCGCACATTTCATAAATGCTGATCACGCTTTTAAGTCACCACGTTCTTTCTTGTGCAACCTCGCTTGAATTGCTAGGTAGCTTAGTTGGGTTTATTAGTTAATGCTATATGATACATAGTAATAACAATTAATTCTATCACATTCAAAAGGAAGTAGCAAAAAGATCCTTCACTGTGGTTTAGAAAGCAGAGGTAATTATAGCTCTACCCTATAATTTCATGGTTTATCTCTTTCTAGAAGCATGCCACTGGATGGTAACAATGGAGATGCTATGCAATGTTTGTTGAGAAACCGGGAGCCATGTGAAATGGCCAAGGGACTTACCCATAAAAATGTGAACTGTTGCTGGAGACACAAGGCTAAGGAAGACCTGACCCACAGCGATTTTTACTAGACAACGGGAACTCCTATTTGAATGAAATTCCCAATCGATTTCAAATCGAGTGACCAGTATCTTCTCTAAGGTCTCCTAGATAGGAAGGTGCTCTGGTGCCACGCTAGTGTGTAGCTGTCTGTCAGAGTAACTGTCCCTCCCCTGTCCTGCTGTCCTGACACAGTAATACAAGAACTGGGCACTTACAATTACAACCTGGGTTTGCATTTTGCCTCATAGGCAGCTCTACGATTTTAGAGGAAAGACTTGCCCCACAGAGCCCAGGTGTCTCGTCTATAAATTGAGCCCAATACCTAACTTAGATTACTATTGAGAAAGCAGGTAAAAGGGCTTTGCAAACTCTAAATCCTGAAAAAAAAAATCATTCTCACGCGTGTTTGTTACCTGACACGCTATGATCACAGGAATACAACGTATTCTATGAGAAGCACTAAAATGCTTTTCATTAAAAGTTTATGAAATGAAAACGGTTACGCATGGCTTTCTGAACCATCGTAATTTTACATTTCGCCTTCACCCTTGCTATAGGAGTGCCATTTCAGGTGGATATTAACACGGGTGCTATTTAGCAAGGCCCTTATGAAGAAATAGGTACACAGCTAAGTACAGAAATATTATGCAGTCAGCCACGGTTACTGCTTAGATGATGAAGCAAAAGACGGCTGAACCGAAACGAACACATGTCTAGCACTGTGTTGTGCAAAACCCTTTCATGTCCAGGGAGAGGAGGTCGAATGGGATTCCCTTACTAGTCTTAGAATCTGTCTATCGGATCGGAGCATCTGTAGTAACGTTTGGAATACTAATGTCGTTTCCTGTTGTAAAGAAACAAAACTAGTTAAGTCTTGATGTCCGTCTGCGCCGTCCCCCCCCCCCCCAACATCTGACCAAGAAAAAACCAACATGTGTCAAGTTTACGAAGGGCGACATGAAAACAAAACCCGACAACAGAGAAAATGCTAAGAGAGGTCTGGAGTTAAGACTCTAGAAATATTCGTAGGGCTTTGGAAATGGTACTGAAGTCTGCTCAAACCTGACACCAGACTTAAGCCTCTCCCACTCCCAAGCCAATTTGGATGAAAACCAGCTGCACTGGAGGTTCAGCTATGTAAGAACCTGTATTGTCATTCCCAGACCTGTTTAAGCCCTTTTAATAGATCAAGTCAGGATGCTATCCTCATAATTTAGTGTTGTGAATAGTACAAATAAAGCCTTCAATGACATCTAATCAGAGTATTTTCTTTTCTCTTCCCCTAGACCATTATTCCACAGAGGTCCAGATTTCCCCAGCCTGTCAGTCACTGGAACTACAAGCCGCCCAAGCGCATTTGAAAGCCATCGGGTAGCTAATTTGCCAAGATAGATTTAAAAGACATGAGACAGCTTCTGGTTGTGGTCTCTCTGGCTCCTACCACACAAAGCGGAGTCCTGAAGCACACGGGGGGATTTCTTTTGCTGCTGGTGAGCTATTGTTTAAACATTGATTGCCTCTTTTTTCTATCATTCACTTACCACCCCCCCGCCTCCCCATACACCGCGCCACCAGTCACAGACTTCATTCACAGCCCATCACCTGAAAGCTACGTGCTCAACAGGCTGACAAAAATGAGCCACTTACAGGTCAGCGCTACGGGGGAAAATAACACTCGTAGATATTAACTAAGCCTTGAGTGAATTTTTCTTATCTACTCAAAAGACTTACATGCTTTTTATGGCAATGAACTCAGATATATACAACAGAAAATGAAGTAATTCATGGTAAAGTAATTTCATAATGCAAAAAAAAAAAAAAGGACTATACAAATGCAAGACATTTGAGAAATATAGGGCACATCTCGGGAGGAAATAAAAAGATCCTAGCCAATTTTTCCCAGCCGACTTCACACAGAGCAAGTACCTGGAGATTTGGGGGCCGGGGAAGGAACACAGATTTCAGAACCGGACCCAGTTGTGAGTCCTGAGTTGGTCTTGTTGACCATGGACAACTTCTTTCCTTTCCCTATACCTCAATTCCTCATTTGAAACATGGAGATAATATCGTCTATCTCATAGGGTCATTGGGAGTAAAAATGAACTAATTTGCATAAAATGTTAAACAGTCTCTGCCTTAGACTGAGCTGTCAATAAATAGTAGTCATTATTATTATTTTATTATTACTAATTGCTTTGTGTTCTGTGATCAGAAGCACAGTGGTTTTTTTTTTCATAAAGCACAACACAGAAAAAAACCACAAAGCACAGAAAGAGCAATAATAATCTTAAACACATGTATATAGTATCAACTATGTGCCATGCATAATTGAATCAAGAAATTGAGGCATAAAGAAATAAAGCAATTTGCCAAAGGTCTTATGGCTAATAAGTAGTGAAGTGGGATTTGAACCTGAGAAGTCTGACTGCTGAGTCTAGGCTGCTGACCTCTATACCCTAAAATAAATATATTCCAAAGGCAGCTATCTGTAATAGTTGTGGTCCTTTGGGTTGTAAAAACCAGAAGCACACCTAAATGAACTTGAGTAAGAAGAGTTTATTGCAAGCCCAACAGAGGCTCTTGAGGCCATGAAGGTCAAGTTCCCAGTCACGAGTCACAGGAGCTAGAGCCAGAGCGTTAGTTTTGAGTTCAGGGCGGTGCTGGGGCCTCGGCATTCTGCGTGACTTCTGTTCCCATGTTCCGATGGAAGGGTCCATCACTCCACAAAATGTTGCAAGTCTGTTCTCCCACAGCTCAATTCCTCCATAGTCCAACTAGAGATTCCAAGGAAAGGACTCGCCATGATGCATTTTAAGGGTGGTGCCTGCCTCTGAGCCCGTCAGGTCAGCCGAAGAGTCTGTGTCCCTGCACAAACGTGGCGGCCTCCATCCACCATGAGCAGAAGCTTTAGAGGAAGGAATTCTTTACAAACACTTCCAAGTAGATCTTTCCATCGTGACCTTGCTTTCCTCTTCTCCTCCTCTTTGCGGGAGGCTGAGGAACACAGAACTTGAAGTCAGTCTTTGGAATCAGTGAGTCCCCAAACCAGACTCCATCTCTGCCATCCCTGGCCACGCGAAATCAGACAAGTTACCAAATGTCTCTGGGACTGTCTCCCCAGGTGTAAAATGGGGGCGATAATAATAAGAACTGCCTTATAGGTTTACTTTGAGTATTGAAAATATATAAAACACCTTGGCATAAATCTTGGCACACAGGAAGGGTTCAGTAAATGTTACCTATAACTTTATCATTATTCCAAGCCCAAGACGCTTCATAAATTCACTTCAACCTTTTGAGTGTTGAGCCCTCCAAGCTCCTTTGTCCCCTTCCCTTCCAAATTTTTGCTTTCTCAACATCCCTGTGGTCACGCCATCCAAGGGACCAGAAAGTGAGAACAGATGCAAAACTCGGCAGAGTAAGGCAGTGTGTAGACAAGTGTGTGTGTCACAGACCCTGCTGATTGCCACCTTTTTTGTCTTTTTCCTTAGTAACAGAATCTCAGTCTTATTTATCTTAACGTGGCGTGCAGCTAACATTGCATTTCCAGCTTCCTTTGCAACTAATGTGACCTCGGGACTGAAGTCTGACCAATGGGATGAAAGCAGAGTTTTGTGGTTTTCCATGATGCTGTTTAAAGCAACCTGACTCTAGTTGCACCCTTTGGCCCATCTGTCTTTCTGCTTCTCCAGTCTACAGCATAAACATGTTGGTTCATGTTCCAGGAGCCACATTAGGAAATGGAAGCCATCTGTTAAGGGTGATAAGAGAGGGATAGAGAGAAAGAGAGAGGCAGACAGAGAGAGTCTGAGTCCCAGAAATCTATCAAGGCTCCATACCAGCTCTGGACTACCCGCTTCCAGATTTTTATTTTGCAAATACCCTCTATCTTGCTTAAGCCATTCATTGTTAGTTCAGGTTATTTGTATCAAAATATAATAGAATATTATCCTGATGCAATAAATCTGGAAGTCTTGAATTGATGTCTAATAATTGAAATGTTAGAGATACATTAATCAGAAAAGAAGGGATAAGGGGCACCTGGGTGGCTCAGTCAGTTGAGGGTCTGACTTCAGCTCAGGTCATGATCTCACGGTTCGTGGGTTCGAGCCCCGAGTCGGGCTCTGTGCTGACAGCTCAGAGCTTGGGACCTACTTCAGATTCTGTGTCTCCCTCTCTTTCTGCCCCTCCCCTGCTCACACTCTGTCTCTGTCTCTGTCTCTCTCAAAAAGAAGCAAATGTAAAAAAAGAGAGAGAGAGAGAGAATGGATAAGTGAAAAGGAGAAGATAGAAGAAAATAGATAGGATCCTTGCAGTCAGAAATCATCTTCTTTGAAAGAAAAATCACATGCTATAGGAGAGTTTTTGTTTGTCTAGTGTGATTAGCCCAAAGGGAAATTATCATAAGCTGGTACTCCACGCTTAGATACACATGTAGATACCTAGATGCCCACCAGAGACACTAACTGGCTGAATGCAGCAAGTGAGTAAATGACTTGAACTTTATCTTGATTCCTCTTTTTCAAATGGACGTCCTAAACCCGACCTTACCAAAGTAATCTGAAAATTATTTCAGACATCACCCGAAATACTTCAGTAACATCCTCACACATTTTCTCGCATTCCTTGCCAACCAATTCTGCGGTGAAACGTCAGTTCAACCACCGACACGAATTCCCATGAAAACAACAAGCAGAAGAACTCAAGGCCTCGAGAATGTCTGCAAGGTCCAGCCTGCCGTATCTTGTGACTCATGCTTTATTTGACTGATAGAAGTATGTTGTGGCTGTATAATCCTTACTCAGTTTCAAAACTTACTCAGCCGAGTTGGGCCTCTCTTTCGTCATTGGGAAAATGTTGCTTCTTTTCCCCCAAAGTGTCTTCCAAAATTTAGAAGACATTCATTCGTGCACGCTTGCATTCATTCATTCATCCACTCATTCATTCATTCTTTCATCCATTCAATGTTAATTAGGCACTTAAAACCTCCCAGTTTTTTCTCAAGTCTTTGGGGACCACAAGTGAACAAAACAAAATTCCCGTCCGTACAGAACTTATTCTGTAGCTGGGGACACCGAGAAGAGAGTTGGAGGAAACTCTTTATTCAGTTATGGTCGCTCTGATGGTGGGGCTGTGGCCACGTGGTCTCCCTGATGGCTGGACCAGCTGCTCCGTCAGGGTCTGCCAACAGAGGGCGCCAGAGGGAGACTGCGATGGTTAGGAGGGAGAAGGCACCTGCTTCTTCCCATTTGCCTCTTGTCTTCTGCCAACTATACCCCAGCAATTGCTCATCACCTGTCAACGACAGTTGATTCCAGAAGCTGCAAGCGATTCCAATTTTCCATTTTCCACACTGCAAGAACCAGCCTCACTGTACCCCCCACACAGAGACCCCCCATCCCAGACAGGCAGTGCCCCTTCCTCAGAGGATAGAATTTCAGCTCATAAAGCCCCTCCTACGGGCCTCTGAATTTTAATAATCCCAGCCTCTTCCTTTGTTTCCCCAGCCTGCCTCACTCCACCAGCACTGCCTCAACGAATGCCACAGAGGCTGTTCCTTCAACAACGGAAGTTTATTTTCTCAGCTCTCAGGGCTGGAAGTCTGAGCTCAAGATGCAGACAGGCTTGTGTCTTCTGAGGCCAGTCTCGTTGGTTCACAGCTGGCCGCCTTCTCCCTGTGTCTTCACGCGCTGAGTCCCAATCTCTTTTTTATAAGGACACCAGTCATATTGGATTGGGGCCCCCCTCCAATGACCTCATTTTAATGTAACCGTCTCTTTAAAGGTCCTGTCTCCAAATACAGCCACACGTTGAAGTCCTGGGGTTCGGGACTTCAACCTGTGAATTTTGGGGAAGACACAGTTCAGCCCAAAACGTAACCCTCGCGGCTTCCTACAGTTACCACCTCCGTGAAACCTCAGTCGCTTTTTCCTTACTTATTTATTTATTTATTTATTTATTTATTTATTTATTTATTTTTGGCCTTTTCCATCCTCCGACACTTCATTAAGACTCCTCTATACTAAACGCTCTCTGTTAATTGGATGATGTGGTTTCTTGTCTCTCCAATGGCTCCTGGCTGATACAGTATGTCACATGGTGATGATTCTAGGGAGGGAGAAACAAAAAAACCAAGTCGAGAAAGGGGGTATGGAGTGCTGAGGAGAGGGTGGCTTTTAAGCAACAGAGGATGGCTGGGAAAGAATTCACCAGAAGGTGACATTTGAACCACAAGCTGGAGGAGGTGAAGGAATAAACCATGAGGCTCTCTTGGGGCAAAAGCATCTCCTGGCAGAAGAGGGAGCATGGTGATAAAAGCACTAAAATTCTTATTGAACCTTGTGCAACGCTCTTTGAGACAAGTCACTGCAGGACCCGGAGCTATTGAGTAACCCTCCCTCTGAGGGACTTTCTGTCACATGCATATCAGCCATTGCGGGTGGGGAGCTGGGCAGTACTGAGCAAGTCTCACGTTAGAAAATAACAATCGAGAATTTTAGAGCTGGCCAGGGTCTTGTGGCTCATTAACCCACAGTGCAGGTTTCGTAGATCTAGACCTAGAGAGATGAGTTCACTTGACCAGGTCCACGCGGGCGGTTGCGGACGCTGGGCTAGTTCCCCGCTACTAAGTTCGGAAGTCGGTGCAAGGCACCCCTGTGTGCAACTTCCACATCAATAATCGCAACAAACGTCGAGTTGAGTGGAAGCAGATGGTTAGGGACCAATGTCCACCAGGAATGTCCAGTTCTCAGGTAAGAATATAAAGCGTCATTGCTCCAACAAAACTTCAGGGGTGTGCTAATTCATCTTGGACACATGTATGTAAAGGCATGGGCACTGCTTTGCAGCTTAATAAAGAAGCAACGATGATGCCATTATCACACTTCAGTGCAGTGTTTAGCGTTTCCTGGCCCATAATGCAGGTACAAGCCTAATCTTGCATTCTCTTCCCACTCTGGACCTAATCTCAGCTGCTTCTCTCCCCTCTCCGAAGCTGTCAAGAGTGGTCCCTGCAGAGGTGGCCTTCCACCCCTTGGAATAGGATGATCTTCCCTGTTCCTTCATTCGTAAGGCCACCAGGACATCCAAGGCAGCAACACCTGCTTGTAGAAACAAAGCCTGGCAGCTGACAGGACTCTGATGACAAGGCTAATAGCATGAGGAAAGGCATGGCACAAGCCATTCTGTGAGCAGTGTTCCGAAGCTCCCCTGGCCAAGCTCTCGGTATAGGATGTGTATGCTTTTGCGCCATGAAGATAAAGGCTTTTGTTTTCTTTCTAGACGAGATGGCAAGAGCTTTCCTGTGCTTGTTGGCTCTGCTTTGGGACCTAAAGTACACTGTCACCATTGCACACTGACTCCTGACAGTGGACCCAGAGAAGTTAAGATGATTGCCTTGAGAAACTCAAGCAGTGCATCAAAATATCTGATACGTGCTGCCTTCCTAACCCATGGATTCCCACAGTGTGTTTGGCTTAAATGGGAACCTCATACCTACTATGTTTTTCTGTATCTACTAAGGATTCCTTTCATTATCATTAGCAGATACAGTAAAACCTTGGTTTGTGAGCATAATTTGTTCTGGAAACATGCTTGTAATCCAAAGCACTTGTGTATCAAAGGGAATTTCAAGAATCCTTGGTTCAGTTGTGATCATGTGACATTCACCGTCCTGTACGACTCCTATTGAAAGACCTCGCTCATTTATCAAGTTAAAATGTATTAGAAATGTTTGCTCGTCTTGAGGGACACTCACAGAACAGTTTACTCACAATCCAAGGAGGTACTGTATTTATTTATGTTGACTTATATACAAGGCAGAGGGGCAGGTAATGACAATTACAATACATAAAATTCTTAGCCTCTAAAATGGTTATCAGATAACTGAGAACAGTGGAAGCTGAAAAGACTTTGTGATTTTCTTTCTGGTTTATTTTAAAATTGGAGACTGAGGCCAAGGTGGTTGAGTTAACCAACTCAACACAAGTGGGGAGTAGTATGGATTAAGAGAAATACAAAGATTTTAGAGGAAGAAAAACCATGAGATTGTTGTTGCTGGGGAAGCTTGAGTAGGAGAACATTGTTATTTTAGTGAAATACATGTAATGCTGCATTTAAAGATAATTTCTGTAGAGACACGTTTTCACATATGTGCTACATACAGCATGGTTTTCAACTTGGCTTCCATCATAAATATAGTTGAATATAAATTCAATGCCTTTGGGAAGGAGGAGGGCGGAGGGCGTGGGGAAAAAGTGTCTTTTACTTTATACACGTGACTACTAAATGGTAACTTTTTATATCAGGAGTCCTTAATATTATAAGAAAAATTTTTAAATAGATGAACTCAAAGTGATCATCAATAAAGCTCAGCACGCAGAGGGTCAATCAACCCAGGCTTCACCAGTGAAAGAGAAGGGCTGAAAACACTGTTCTTGAATAAATAGAATATCCAACAACTCCCAGTGTCTAGAACTCACTGTGTATTCAGGAAAGTGGCCCAGAAAAAAAAAGTCTTACCAAAATAAAGAGCCAAAAGCTAAACATGATAGTCTAATAGAGAACCAAAAAAGAAAGACTCCACAGCAAGACAGAGCTCTATCAGGACATTAGCCCTCCATCTCCAGGGAAATTGAATCACTTTTGATTAAATGATGATAAGAGCTGAAAAAATAATCTTAGAATTAATGTACCTAAGCATTGGCTTATGTGTGCTTGGAACATTTAAACCTTGAGTGTTAGTTGCTAACTTATCCAAATGGACTTCTCTGAGATAAATTACCAATACTTAGGTTTTATTGTTGGCATTCGGAGTTTCTTTCTTTCTTTCTTTCTTTCTTTCTTTCTTTCTTTCTTTGCTTGTTTTACCTAATATGTTTTGCTCTTTTAGTTTTTTATTCGGTTTTGTTGTGTGCTTGATTTCGACAGCATTCTGATCACCAAGCAGATGATTTGGACAATAATATGGGAAAGACAAGCTGTGGCCGGCTGGGGCACCTGGAGAGTCTTGGGGAAGAAAGTAAGACTCTCGAGCTGAGCTTCAGTATTTCAATAGCCTTTCTTTCGTTGTCAATTGAAAGTGGAGCTAATGAAAATTTGGCACCCTGCCCCTCTCCCCTACTCCCTGTAAAGCCATTTTTTTTCCTTTTTTTTATGCATCTGTCATAGTAGCTTTGGGCAAATGGTTAGCTACATTTATCTATAAAATGTAAACCACTGCTTATGTTGTTGTTGTTTTTATTTATTCGAGTCCCCTGAATATTGAATATTGCATAATAAATATAGTTGCACACACGGGATCTTATGAGACACAGATAATTCCCACTTTTTACATAGGTATTGTGTTCCATAGCCATGGGAAAACATCCAGTGCCAGCCACCAATGCCTCAGATGGTTCGGTCCATCTCATCAACTTTCTCTCTGATCTGACACCCCTCTTGAACCCACAGATGTCCCCCAGCCCACAAAAAGAGCCAACATAGCAATAATTCATGCTTTGTATCCCGTTTTTTAGTGGGGGGGGGGTTGTTTTTAATTTTAATTTTATTTTTAAGTAAGCTCTACACCCAATGTGGAGTGTGAACTCACAGCCCCGAGATCAAGAGTCCCATGCTCCACCAACTGAGCCAGCCAGGCACCCCATGCTTGCTATCACAGTAAGCTGAAACAGACATCATGACTGGGAGCAGAGATACAAATTAAATAGATGGAAAAGAGGTTTACTCTCCACAGCTTGTAAAATTCCGGCACCGTCCCTGATCTTCCGGCTCATTCCGTAGCTGTCCTCAGTCTGCTTCCTCCCTTACCGTCCAGTCCAGTTGCTGTGGTGGTAAGAATACTCCCCTATCTCACAGCTTCCGCTCGAGGCGAGGGGGGACTGCTACAGTCTGTGTCTTGCCTCCCAGTGGGCGCTATCCCTGTGCTTTGGCCCCCCGCTCTGCCATCACTCCCCTCACTTCCGTCTTAAACGTGATGCCAAGTCCCGAGTCTCACTTGCACCTGTAAGGATGAAGCTGCAGGTGTTTACCTGTCTAGAAGTCTCCAGAAGTCAGTGCAAATCAGGCCAGTTGCCCCTAGCAACAACAATTAATAGGTAGGAGGGTTCCAGGCTCAGGCAGTGTCTCTTTCCAATTATATGTACTCATTTTCATGAGGTGTTATTTAATTCCCAAGGTCTCATGATAAATGGTACCAATGTCATTCAGCTTTCAAACGCAATTTGTGATGGCGCTACGTAAAAAGACCCTATATTAAATAAAAATTAGTCTTAATATTAGGTCCCTCTGTTCTCTGCGCAAGAAAACTCATTGCAGAGCAATTCTCATTTGGAGTAATACATCTCTGCTTTGAGAACCATGATAGCAGAAAACTGCGTAAAAGAGAAGGAAACAGAGCTTCAAAATGTCAAACAACATCTGTTTCCCATTTCTGAGAATTACAGAGCTTTCTGCAGCCCTGTAACCCCTTAGCCCACATTGTATCTGTCCCTTCATAGTTTATGAGCTTTATCTTCAGAAGCCTTTCAGTAAATGAAACCTGATATAGAAAGTGAATCTCTGCTTTAGGCTCTCTCCAAGGATTAGGGACGAGATTTATTAGAACAACACCGTTCATGCTGTGATGCTTTAAGGTTGTGTCAACATTTCAATTATAAACCCATGCTTCCACGGGTGTGTACGCCCTGGAAAAGAAAATAATTCTTCAGCTTCAAATTTGGAAAGTGGGATAGTCATTTGAGGTCCATGTTTGGTTCCTTCGAATTTTAAAAAGCTGCAGGTGACTGACCTTTCTAAGTGCGGAAAATTATATCCCACATACTTGTGTCACTGGGTACTTCAAGACCATCCCGCAGTCAAAGCAAAAAATGCAATGCTGAGATGATAAGTTAAATAATTAGAGCAAAGAGTCTAAATAGGATCATTCTGGAAAACTGCAAAGTGAGTCAGTATTTTCACATGGATTCTAAGAACGAGGCAGAGGCTATTTTGTCACGTGGAGTAATCGGTCTGTCACATTATTCTTCCAGCTATAACTTTAGGTCAACCAGGCAGAGGTGGTTTCTGCTGAGTGACCCGCAAGCCACACCCCTGCTGTCTAGAAGAGCAGTGGCTCAGAGGTCTGAGGCGGGGGGGGGGGGGGGGGGGGGGGAGGTCAAGGTCAACCTAAAACAAAGAGGTGGGCGTGTGAGTTCATTTTTGGTGCCCTCCTCCCTTAGAGTTCACCACTCTCCGTCTGCCCCCCCCACCCCACACCCCACACTGTCCCCTTAGCCTGTCCTCCATCCTGAATCATGGCTCTGGTTCTAAGACTATCTCCTGGCACCTTCCTTGTCACTGGACACCATGCTTCGGTCGAAGCTTACCTGCCGTCCGCTTGACTGGTGGGGAGATAAGAAAGCGTCTCAGAGGTTTTTACTGATCACTAGCAGCTGCTGTGTGGTCACATGGCTGCCCGTCTCAAAGCTCTTTGCATCTTCAAGGAACAAAACCAGTGAAACGGGGGCACCTCCACAGGTTCAGTGGGAAGGTATGTTAAAGCAAGGGGTTTAAAAGCACTCTTCAATGAGGTATATTTTTTGCAATGGAGTATTACTCGGCCCTAAAAAAGAATGAAATCTTGCCGTTTGCAACGACATGAATGGAGCTAGATGGTGCGATGCTGGGTGAAAGAAGTCAGGGAAAGACAAATACCATATGATTTCACCCAAATGTGGAATTTAAGAAAAAAAGAAAAGAAAAAGAGAGAGAGATCAACTAACAAACAGACTCTTAACTACAGAGAACAAACTGATGGTTACCAAAGGGCAGGTGGATGGGGGGATGGGAGAAATAGGTGACAGGGATTAAGGAGTGCACTTGGGGGTGCCTGGGTGGCTCAGTGGGTTAAGCATCCGACTTCGGCTTAGGTTAAGCTCTCAAGTTTCATAAGTTCAAGCCCCCCCACCGGGGTCTGCACTGCCTGCCTGAGATTCTCTCTCTCATCCTTTCTCGTTTCTCCCCCTCTTGCTCTCTTCCTCAAAATAAATAAATAAACTTTATAAAGAAAAGAAGTGCACTCGTGACAAGCACTGAGTGATGTGTGGAAGTGTTGAATCACTGTATCATATACCTGAAACTAACATGATACTATGCTAACTATCTAGAATTGAAAAAAAACTTTTTAAAAAGCACTCTTCAAAAAAAATTTAAAAAAAAAGCACTCTTCAAGTAACATCACATGGGGCAACAGTACAATTCTTCTGTAATTAAGAGATTTAATGAATTTTTCTACTTTTCTATACTATGTAGAGAGTTGCTCATAAATTAGAAGTTCCATGAGAGCAGGGATCTGCTGTTTTATTCCCTGCAAAACACCAAATATCTAGCACCTAGAACATTGTCCTCAATGAAGAAAAAAATATCCACTAACATAAAGAAATGAGTATCTGTATGTTAGCATCTGGAGTGGAGTGATCACATAAGAAATAAGGGAGTAGCTAAGAGAAATACCAAAGAGCAATGCTTGTTCTTTTTTCTGACCTTAAAGATCACCCAACCCTTTACTATGTAGAATTTGAAACTGAAACAAAGGTTAGGTTTTGTGTCTCATCAACGGCTTCTCCTATTTCTCAAATATGAAAAGTGTCTCAAAAGCAATTTGGATTTTAAAAAATAGACAGTGCTTTGCTAATCCAATCAACCAGATTGTGAGTGCCTTGAAGGTAGGCAAGTACAATTTCTTACCCAGTTGTCATGTCCACAAAGATCCTGAGTGGTGGCTTGCACACAGAACGTGTTTGTAAAATGTTGGATTTCTTCCTGAGAATCAAGACTTTTCCATCTGTCCTCTGCGGCAAACATCTTATCCAAACTGCTGATGAACGTCGGGGTCCCCCCTTCCTGTTGATCTGCTCTCTCTTCCTCACAGAGGCTCAGGCAGAGCAAGAAGAAGGGATAAAGGAGAAGACGAAAGATCTTGTAGGTGTCTGGATGATAGGAGGTCCGTGTCTGGGGGATTTCCATGTATTGCTAATCTCTAGTGAATAATTTTTCTGCAGCAGGCCTTTACGAAGTATTATCTTTATGAAGAAAACGGTGTGTTCACTCGTTAATGAAGTCTCGTGCCACTGTCAGCAGAGGAACTGAACTTGGCTCCTTGACCCCTCTTGGCCCATCCTTTCTCTTCTACCTTTAAACAGCCAGATGGTCTCGACTGTTTCCGGAGCTGATAATCTGCACTACTCCATCCATCTTCTGTTACAGCTCTGTGGCCCTTCTGGAGCACTAAGATTGCACTCAAGTTCCCTGTAAATCTAATTCTACTGCAGTTAGCCCACAGAGTTCTAGACCTTTCTATGGAAAGCAAGGGTGCTCGTATCGTCAGAGCTGTGCCCTTCCAGGTTGCTGAAAAGAGGGAGACCCTCTATGTAAATAAATAAATAATAAACAAACAAACACATAAAAGTGTGCCTAAGTGTTTACCTCCTTACTTTTAATAGCAGTTTCTTCATGAGAATAGGGGGGGGGGGGGCGGGAATCTCCACGTACCGGCATAATCAGAGTCTGATTTCATTCCAGCAACTAACAACAAAACAATAACAAAAAAAGCAGGGGCGCTTCTTTCTTTTTTTTTTGTAGTCGTTTAATTAAATTCTTTCAAGCCGTGTGCCGCAACACTGCTGGGTAGATCTTGTAAGAAGAGATAATTAAAACATAAACAAACTAGTTCTTTCATTTGGAATAGCCACCAGTGCACATGCTCAGGGCGGCTGGCCCTCACGGAATCCCAAAGGGTCCTTAGTATGCAAACCCAGTAGGCTTGAGAAAGAGGGTCGGCAGTTTGTTTGAAAGCTACAAACCCCTTCACGCTGGGAATCAGGCAAGATATCTCTGGAAAGTCAGACTTTTTCTGAGGCTCTGCCAAAGGAGCCGGGCCAATGAAATGGTGCCTTTGGCAACAGGCTCTCAACAGACTTGCGGGGCTCAGAAAAAGAGGCTTCTCGGTCTCGGGCTCAGGTGAGGCAATCAGGGACTGCTAGGCCTTTCAAAAAACGAAATAAAGTAGGAAAAGGACAGAAAAATATGTTCACACTTGCACACGTGTTTTTCCCAAAATGCTAGTAGATTCTGTTCTCTGATGCCACGTGTGCTGTGATTGGATTCAGAGTGATGGATCAATCCCCCCACGCTATTGATGACGTTCCCAGGGGATATTCGGGATAACTGGCAACCTTACTAAATGCAGTAAGGCATACTGACCCGTGTGGGGTCTCTGCAATACCTTTAAGACAACGCAGCATTTGCAGTGAGATAACATCTAAATTTGAACCGGTCTTCCTCTGTGGTCTTGACAAAGTCACGATTCTTTCTGAGCATCAATCTCCGCATCTCGAAATTGTTCATGATGATACCTGGACTTCAGCACAGCTGTGATGGACAGCTCCAGGCACGTTAAGAGGGGTCCCACCTTGGGCATAAGCCCTGGTACCTATAGCTTTTCTGCCCTCGAGCTTTCTCTGAGGACCTTGGAAACCACTCTGCCCAGGCACTAGCCCAGTCTAAGAGACAGGGAGAGTATTATCTCCACCCCAGGCTCCTCCCCAGCAGCCCTGAAGCAATGGGGGACAGGAGTCCCTGGATAAATGCCCAGTGCCCCCCCCCCACCTTGTCTGGAAGGCCAGTTCAGAAGTGGGTTCATGTGGCCTTTCTCTGCACCTGCTCAACGTGCACTCCCTGACCTCAGATTCCTGGCATCGACTCCCAGATAAACTACTGGCCTCCTAATTCTTGTTTCCGCTTCTGCTTTACAGATACTAAACTAAGCCATTTCTTCTTCTTTGTCCCATGTTTGTTGCACGGCTTACATAAGGTAATATGTGGAAAGATTTCCTTGTGAACTCTAAGCGCGTGGGTAAACGTGGGTGGCAAATACTAAGATGTCGCTAGCTATTATTTCGATCCAAGCTGATACTGGAAACATTGAAATTGCATTATTACGCTATGTGTTTTCCCTATTCCAAGCATGCTATCGCTGTTATTGATAATAAACATGTTCCGGGCGCCAAAAATACATGTAGCACTAGGGGAAAGTAAACAACTGAGCAACTTCGGTGGACGGAATTACCCGTATCCTATCAAGTCTCTGTAATTTACTCTTGTAAATTAAGTTCTTCCCCCTCTCATCCTCCCATGCACTTCGTGCTGAGCCTTCCATGCTCAGCTTATCCATCCGTTCATTCATTCACCAGTGTCTGCTGAATATTGCTCTTCGCCATATTCAAGTATACTCCAAGTATCTTCCACCTCAAAAATGCAAAAACCCCGAACTCCTTCTCCAGGTATCATCCTCATTCTCTTCTTCCCTTTATGGCCACACTTCCCCAAACGGTCATCCACACAAACTTTCTTAACTGCTCATCTTCCATGCCTGGTGCTTGACTTCAAACTCTCACTAAGGTCGTGAATTGCCTCCATATTAATAAATCCCAAAGGACAACCGTCTTCATTTTAACTGATTTCTGAGCAGCATTTCACGCTCTTGGCCACTCACTCCTTTTTTGGCTTTCTGTGATTCCTGCTTTCCTGGTTGCTTCTTATAGTTCTGGCCGGTGCTAGAAATTTCTTCTTACTTCTATGCTTATTTCATTCCAGGGCACTTCCAGTTGCTTCTCCTCCAGATCAGTTGAGGTCCTTCACTTAAAGCAAGGGCATCCAAAGATGGTTAACAAATAATTCAAATTAAGGGTTTGGGGTAGCTAGGAGAAATACCCCAAATCATCCCAAGTATGACTGGTCCTTGCAGACAGGAAACCATCGGCAGCAAGCCAAGCCCTGGACACGGAAGCTGGTCCAGGAACATCCCAGGAATTCAAGGTGGCTGCAGTTTCACTACTGCTAACCCTGGGGCACCACTGCCTGGAGGATGTAGATTTGCCTCAACCACTACGATGGCCAAGAGCAACATTCTGCATCTCCTGAATCTAGACCCTGTGCCCGTGCAAGTGGCTGGGGAATCTGCACCACACAGCCAAAACCAAGTTTGTGACACCTGTCAAGTGAGGTGTTCTGCCCCCCACCAAGTCTCATGAAAGGTGGAATCCCACAGCCATAGGAAGATGGCTTAGATGCTGGGCAGCCAAAAATAATGGCAGTTAGCCACGACCTTACCCAGTCAAATGTACTCTGAAGCTTTTTCCTGAAATGACCTCTTCTCTTGGGAAATCTTACCAGCTCCCACGGCTTTGAAACTCTCTTAAACATCAATGACTCTCAAATCTGGACTTCTAGCTCACGCCTCTTTTCTGAGGTTCGGAGTCACACATTCAAACGCATACCTGACGGCTCCATTTGGATGTCTCATAGATATTTCAAACTTAAGAGGTCCACATTTGATCTCTTGCTCTTCGTGGCCATTCTCAAGCCAGAGATGCCCTTCCTGACCCCCATCTATGAAGGTCCTCGAGATCAGAAGCTGTATCAGTTTTGCTCACGACCGTAATCCCTGTTCCTGACGTTCATTTCTTCCCTCAGTCATCCATCCATTTTTTACTTAGCCAGTCAGTCAACCGATGTGACTGGAGCACCTACCGTGGTGCCCGAAGTGAAGACATGTCCCTGCCTTCATTGGAGCTTGCCCCTCGTAGAGAAGGTGCTCTCAAATGCACAGCGAGAACTACCCCTGACCTCAGCCAAGAGCTTCTCCCTCTCCCGTGACTCCTACAACTACAGTCATACGGGTCACTCTATGCCATGCTGATCTACCTGCCTCTCTCCTCCACTGGAATATAAGTTTGAAAGCAGAGGTATTTTTTGTTTGTTTGTTTCTTTATCTTCAGTATTGGGGCCTGAATGGTAGACACATGGTAAGCACGCAGCCAGGCATAACTTGCATAAGATCTAAAGTCACACTTGCACAATACCCGATCGATCAAAACGCTGAATTTAAGAACAGGATCTTGTCATCTTTTTTTTCCTTCTTATTGAACTTCCCACCCACCCCCCCACCGCCCACATTTCCACCACAAGTGTCTAGACCCAAAGTCATTGTGAGCAAAGAAAAGAGTGCATTAATAGTAAGTCCTATCACCACCATTTGCAAACGGCTTCCAGCCGCATGTGTCTCCACCAGCAAATGCACCCGGACAGTCCCTGAGTGAGAAGCTAGCACTGGGACACACCTAACTCCCCGAGAAAGAATGTTTCCTTTTAACACATCTGTGGATTTCTTTTTTTTTTTTTTTTAATTTATGTTTATTTATTCTTGAGAGGTGGGAGGAGCGGGGAAGGGGCAGAGAGAAACAGGGACACAGAATCCGAAGCAGGCTCCAGGCCCCGAGCTGTCATCACAGAACTGGATGCGGGGTTCGAACTCAGGGACCATGAGATCATGACCTGAGCTGAAGTCGGATGCTTAACCGACTGGACCACCCAGGTGCCCCATCACATCTGTGGATTTCAAACAAATATTTGTGGGACTTCTTGGAAAAAAATGGCATCAGGCCTTAAAAACACACACTGTTTGTTGCTTCAATCTGCTATGAAGAAAAATTTGCAAATTATTAAGGTAACACGATTGTGATGTCTGTAGACCCTCAATCCCAAATTGAAAACCACACTCTGCCTATGAAGTTTTGTTTCTTGGGTGTACTTTCATTATAAGGCTTTAGTTTGATTACGATTTTTTAAAAATCGAACTTCGCGGACTTTGAGACTCTTCAGGAGAAAAAATGAGATTGAACATTTAAAGTCAAGTCTGACCTAGAAAATAATGGCTCTGTAGTCACTATAACTGGAAAACCATGTGAACTGTGAACGTTTATAACTTTTGAGCCATCATAAGTTTTGCAAATACTGAATTTTATTTTATTTTAATATTTTTTCAATGTTTATTTATTTTTGACAGAGAGAGACAGAGCATGAGCGGGGGAAGGGCAGAGAGAGAGGGAGACACAGAACCCGAAGCAGGCTCCAGGCTCTGGGCTGTCAGCACAGAGCCTGACATGGGGCTCAAACTCATGAACCATGAGATCATGACCTGAGCTGAAGTTGGCCATTTAACTGACTGAGCCACCCAGGTGCCCCTGCACTTTAATTTAAGGTCTGCCTGGAAAAAACGTTTGGAGTGGTTTTAGGGACAGCAGGCTGCATTACTGCCAAAACTTACCTCCCAGTTCGGTTGTTAATACCTAAAATTATGCCATTAAAATTGCATTCCTTTGGCTTAAGGTTTGGTTCTCCATGTAAAATGCAATTATCCCCAGGAAAGGCCATACTTAAAATAGTGACCACCATTTACCCCTAACTCTTGTCTCAGTGTTTAAACATGGGTTCAAGTAGAGAAAAAGTAGGATATGATTCTTAGGTCCACCAAAAGGAAATGAGTCCAGAAAAGAAAATCTGGAAGTTCTAGGTCAATGAAATGACATCTTTGCCTGAAACTCTGTCCTGAAAAATTAATTTTTAAAAAATTTCTTTAATGTTTACTTTTGAGAGAGAGAGAGACAGACAGAGCATGAGCCAGGAGGGGCAGAGAGAGAGGGAGACACAGAATCCGAAGCAGACTCCAGGCTCTGAGCTGTCAGCACAGAGCCTGACGCAGGGCTCGAACTCATAAACTGTGAGATTATGACCTAAACCAAAGTCGGACGCTTAACCTAATGAGCCCCCCAGGCGCCCTATGCCCTGAAAAAAACAATCTGAAACACTGGAGATTGGGTTGTGCAAAGCAATCTGACTATATCTGCATGTAGAGAAGAAAAAGAAAATCCATAAGAAAATCTTCCTTGAGACATCTCTTGGAGTTTCTCTCATGACTTACCAGATTAAAATAAACAACCGATAATCTCAAAGCAAACTGCTTCTGATGTCTGTCACTTAATACTAAGCTGCTATATTTAGCATTCCTAGATAAATAAACTCATTCCTGGCCAACACCGGAATTAAAGAACCCAAAGGGGCTTTATGAAAATTCCCCTAGGTAATCGATACTTTTAACTGAGTTAGTCCTGGATCAAATACCTGAAATGAAATGTGATAATGAGCTGTCACACCTAGGAGCCAACCACCTATGGCCAAAAAAGAATCATCCAGACGTCGTCTTGCCTCAGAAAATCAACGTATCAAATATCCTGTCAAATTGCATCTTGAGCCATGAAGAAGAAAGCTGAGTACAAACTCACTGAGATATTTGGAAAGGACTTCCCCATGATGTCACTGGAGAACTTCACCTTGGTTCCACATCTTTCTCTGGCTATAGACAGAGAGCATCCTTTTCCTGCTCTTTCCATGACTCGGTGTTTTCCTTCCCCTGCAGAACAGAGAGGGCCGTGGTGAGCATTCCAGTCACCTTCGACAGAGAACAGGTCTCTCCACTGGGACTCCCCCCCGCACAACAGTCCCATCTGACGCTGCTGAACAAGGCTGATGGTCAGACTAAAGTAGACATTCCCAAAGGATCAGAAATGTGGAGCGTGAGCAAGGACTAGTCACTTCAACATCACTGGCCCCGGTCGATTACTAAATGCTTACGGTGGTGATGCCCCACAGTGAACTAAAAAAGTTAAGTTTTCTGTTCTGGAGACAAATGGATTATTTGTGTAAAAGACCCAGACTTTGAGGCGGCCATATTCGTGAAAACCTTCTCTGCTTAAAATTTGAGGAATCGGGCTCAAAAATGATATTTTGGTATCACAGAAGCCTTGATCAGCGCTTCCTTGGTGGTGGTGGTGGTGGTGGTGGTGGTGGTGTTACTTATGCAAACAGCATGGCGCTGAGAATAGAAAAGTTAAAATACACATCCGACCGAGCTGTCACAGCTGGGGACGAAGTACAGAAGACCCAGGTGGCCCAATTTGCCAAGTTTCTCTTTGGCACCATATGTTTATATGGTCCCAATCTCCATATGTTGAAATCCTAACCCCCAGTGAGATGGTTGGAGGTGAGCAGGTCACGAGGGTGGAGTGACATGAATGGGATTAGTGTCCTTATAGAAGAGACCCCACAGAGCCCCCTCCCGACCTCCCACTGTGTGAGGGCACGGTCAGAAGGCGGCTGTCTGTGAACCAGGAAGCTGGTCTGAGCCAGACACGGACTCTGCCGGCACCGTGAGCCTGGACGTGGCAGCGTCCAGACCCGTGAGAAGTAAATGCTTGTCGTTTAAGCCCCCAGCCTGTGATTTTTTTGTGCCATAGCAGTCCAAACAGATTATGACAGAATTCTAGCGCATGTTTTATGCTTCTAGGTAAGCCACCAGGCACTGGGGACATTTGTCAAAAGCAGTCACAAATTAGATCACTTAAGTTTTCAGGCAAGCTTGATCTGACGATAGTTGGATAGGAACGATCTTCATTTCTTATGTGCTGAAATCATCAGCTCTAATAAATTTCACAATTTCCTCTTTCTCTACACTTCACTGAGCAGACTGGGGCAAGAACCCACTCAGAAATGACCTCACAGGATTTTAAGTGATAAGGTCACTCGGTTCCAAAAGAAAACTATAAAAGTAGCTCTTCTCCAGGTCCCAAGATCCTTTCCTTGTGCCTTTTAATCCAGATGTGTCCTACTTTCTAATACCATCCCCCTCCCACCTTCCCACCACGGCCCACTTCACCCTCTGATGCTTTCCTATTACTCCAGCCTTTTCCACTCAGAAGTAAAATGGAACCATCCGGGATTATTTGAGACCTAGACCAAGGTATCTGTGCCTTCATACGTATCATTTCCTCCGGCATGCTTAGAGCTTAAGATATTCTGGAACCCTCTGACCACCCGTTGATGGGGAGTGGGGAGGAGACCCAGATAGCCCACAGACACAGCTAGAGGTGTTTGTGCAGAGACCTTTTCCTCAAATCCTCACAAAAACCTTTATCTGTAAGCCTAAGTGTCCCTTCAAAGAAAGTTAAATGAATTCCCTGAGGTCACATAGGTAATAAGGGCCAGTGTGGGGATCCCAACTGATATCTGTCTCTTAATCTACTGCTGATGGGCTTTTCACTCTGCCCAACCGAACCCAAGTGAATCCTTGGTGGGGGATCTTGACACTGGTCCATGAAGGTAAGTGAGACTGTGGGTCCGCGAAGCCCCTCAGGTTGTGGTAAGTAACCACACAACATCTCATGGGATCTCATGGGATTTTCTTTCCCTACCTGCGTTTTGTCTTTGTCCTATTCTAGCTTCAATGCCTTTCCATTCCAAACTAGCCTTGAGGTTTGTTTGTTTTAATGTTTACTTATTTTGAGAGAGAGAGAGAGAGAGAGAGAGAGCAGTGGAGGGGCAGAGAGAGAGGAGAGAGAGAATCCCAAGCAGGCTCCATGCCGTCAGCACAGAGCCTGATGTGGGGCTCAATCCCACAAACCGGAAGATCATGACCTGAGCCACAATCAAGAGTCGGACGCTTAACCGACTGAGCCATCCAGGCGCCCCGGTTTTATTTTTTAAATCAATTATTATTCATTCAGTCTTTAGACTAGAAACCCTCTAAAGACCTTGAGGCACCATACAGAAAATTATTGCATAATGAACAGTAAACATTTGGATTAGCAAGAAGACATAACTGAGAACACGGCATTCCCACTTTCTTCTAATCCAGGGGGAGAGGGGGAGGTTCCACCAGATTAAAATGGTCCCTTTCCCCCTACAGCTCCAGTCAGGCTTCCTGTCACCCTGACTGGATACGAAGCCATGACCAGACAGGACTTCTAACTTGACCTTCACCCCCATCCTCCCAAAAATGTGCATGTACTGCCTTACCAACATCCTGCACATACCCCCTAAATCATCAGACCCCCACTGCTTCTCCAAAATGATTTAAACCGTCAAGAAAACAACACCTAGGACCTCCAGGGCAAGTTCATGTGTCTGGTGGAGGGTAAGCGTGTCATGGGTCTTATCCGATTGTGACAAGTAAAGACATCAACGGGGACTCTTCTTCTAAGTCTTCTCCAGTGTCATGGTTGAATTGTGTTCCTCCTTCTCCAGAAAAAAAAAAGGGGGGGGGATATCCTGAAGCCCTGACCCATAGTGTCTCAGAAAGGGAGCTTATTTGGAGATCGGGTCTTCATGGAGGTAATCAAGATGAAGTGAGGTCATTCAGGTGAGTGTAAGTGCAATATGACAGCTGTCCTTGTATAAAGGGACAATTAGGACACAGAGGCAGACATTCACAGAACAGGGAGACACTGTGGAGGGACACGGGGAGAAGAAGGCCATCTACAAGCCAAGGAGACAGCACTGGAACAGACCCTTCGCTCACGACCCTCAGAAGGAGCCAGCCTGCTGACACCTTGATCTTGGACTTCCAGCCTCCAGAACCGTGACAGACTTCATTTCTGCTACTTAAGCCGCCCAGCTTGTGGCATCGCGTTGAAGTAGCTAGCAAACTAAAAAAACCAGAGGACTCGTTACCGTACTCGGACAGTTGACGGTTGTCCTGAAAAAACCCAGAATTGCGTTATCTTCCCAAGGCCAAGAGGGGAATGCCTGGAGAATAAATCCTCCAGCCCATTAGGCGGTGTTCCTATCCCAGGAAAATGAGGTGAAGGAACGTAGTTGATCCCAAGGTCACAAGTTAGACGCTAGCTCTCACATCAGGGTGGCCTAACTGTGGAGGAGGGTTCCAGAGCTAAAATCCATTTAGAAGTAAAGCTTATGTAATGTGGGAGGCACATATTTCTGTATCAACACGAAGAATCTGAGAAGATTCTTCACAAATGCCGTAGTGTGAGTCCATTAGGGTGCAGGGGAGGGAAGGGCAGGGAAGAGTAGCTCTCCCGTGGGATCCAGGAGACAGCTACCAGCTTGGTCTGGAATAGGTCTCCAAAGACAACCTGAGGCTTCTCATCTTCCAAATGGAGTCTAACTTCAGTTGGGATGTAATGTGGGCCGGAGGGAGGCACGGCAGAACACAAAGATAACAAATTCAGGCATCTCAGATAAATGCCTTTACTGTGACTTTGCCCATGATTTAGTCTCTTGTGTGGGCATTTCCCTGGGGCTCTCCGGCCTGCAGGAGAGGCCGATGTCAGCCTTGCTCCATATGTAAAGTCCCCGGGGAACTCTATGGAAATGAGCACTGAGTGTTCCCCTTGGACGGAATTTCAGAATCTGCAATGTGTTCTCTTGAATCGTGACTCTCGTTAGACTCATCACCTAGACCCAAAGTTGCTTAATCAGCTTGTGCCCGAGGCTTACCATCTCCCAAACAGGGATGATATTATTGGGTTATATATTGAGACCATGGGCTGAAAAAGTGCGCTAGCGGAAAATAATTGGTACACAAATACCAGACGAGGGCATTCGGTGCATTTTTCCAGTCCTACTTCTACACAGACAGGAGGGCTCACCTCGTGCAGTGAGATAACTTAGTTTCCACTCTATTCTTGTATACTGGGTCCTGCATCAATGTCCTGTCGCTGCTATCGCGAATTATCACAAACTTGGTGGCTCCGAACACCAGAAACGTACTCTCTCACGGCTGTGGAGAGGAGAAGCGGGAAGCCAAGCTTTTTGCAGGACCACACCCCTTCCAGAGGCTCTGGGAGAGATGACATTGCTTGCCTCTTCAGGCTTCTGCTGGCTGCAGGCATTCGTTGACTTGTGTCCCCATCACCCTGATCTCTGCCTCCATCTTCACACCGTCTCCTCCTCTGAGTGGGTCTCCTTCACCCCTCCCTCTCTCAGAAGCAAGCACGTGGTTGCATTTAGGGCCCACATAGAAAATCAATATGATCTCTTCTTCCTCTCAACATCCTTAAACCGATCGCATCTTTAAAAAAAAAAAAAAAACAAAACAAAACAAACAAAAAAAAAAAACCTAGGGTCATTTTTGCATGTACAGCACAGCTCAATTTTTTTAAAATTTTTTTTAAATTATTTTATTTATTTTTGAGAGAGAGAAAGCCAGAGCACCAGCAGGGGAGGGGAAGAGAGAGAGGGAGACACGGAATCCGAAGCAGGCCCCAGGCTCTGAGCGGTCAGCACAGAGCCCGACGCGGGGCTCGAACTCACGGACCGTGAGATCATGACCCGAGCCGGAGTCGGATGCTTAACCAACTGAGCCACCTGGGCGCTCCAACCAATCACGCCGTTTGCAGTAGAATGTAATATCCATGTTTGTGCCATCTTCACGGTTTCCAGGGATTCAGAAGTGAATATATCGTTTAGGGGGAGGAGTGGAGGCGGGTTCATTTTTTTTCCTGCGCACCATAAGTCCGAACCACAAAGCCTAATTTAGGGCTACATTTGGAAGCCTGTCTGTCTCCTAAAGATGACCACTGCCCCTAACGAGGGATTTTCATTTCAGCCCTTAATCCCAGACCCCACATTACGTGGCATCTGAGATGTGTGTGAGATTAAGATTTCAATGTTGACTTGAGTCATACCCCTTCCTTTCTCTCCTCTATTTGTAACATCTAGCCAGTGAGTTACTGAAAATGACAAACTCATCCTAATTCCGATAAGAGTAATAAGAGAAGCCAAGATTTCAATCCCCGTGTGTGCTTTTTCTTCTAGATTCCTGAGGGTTCTACCTGGTCTACGGAGGAGCGTAAAAAACTGCATCTATGAAACACCTTGTCTTGTCCCTCGACAATCTACCACTGAGAAATTGTGTGCAAAGCCCTGTGTTTTTCTTCTCAACCGCAAGGAAGAGAATGAAACTTTCCACACAAAAGTACAGTTTTTACATCCCCACATGCTGGAAAGCTTCACGGTTCAAATATCACTTTTTTTCTCCAAGATTTTATAAAAGCATAGATTTTTCTTTCTTTTACTATTTCTTTTTTACCCTCAATCCACCCAAATCCTTATCTGTCTAGAATCATGTAGCACAGAGGAGAAAAAAAACTGAAAGTAAGAATTTCTTTTCTTTTTTTAAGTGTTTTAATGTTTATTTATTTTTGAGAGAGAGAGAGAGAGAGAGAGAGAGAGAGAGAGATTGACAGAGTGTGAGCAGGCAAGGGGCAGAGAGAGAGGGAGTACACAGAATCTGAAGCAGGCTCCAGGCTCCGAGCTGTCAGCACAGAGCCCGACGCAGGGCTCGAACCCACGAACAGCAAGATCATGACCTGAGCCAAAGCCAGATGCTTAACTGACTGAGCCACCCAGACGCCCTGGAAGATAAGAATTTCGAAAAGCACTCTGGAAAATTCGAATTCAGTGTAAAACTTATAATTTTGCAAAAGATGATGTTTGAGGGAATTATAGTTACTTGATCTAATAGCTGAATTAAGGAGCTACCTGGGATGGAGCATAATTTAAGATTTGTTACCCAAAATGGGGGTGCCTGGGGGGCTCAGTCGGTTGAGCGTCCGACTTCGGCTCAGGTCATGATCTCACAGTTTCTGAGTTTGAGCCTCGCGTCGGGCTCTGTGCTGACAGCTCGGAGCCTGGAGCCTGCTTCGGATTGTGTCTCCCTCTCTCTCGGCCCCTCCGCTGCTCACGCTCTGTCTCTCTCTGTCTCTCAATAATAAACAAAGATTAAAAAAAAGTTAGAAAAAAAAGATTTGTTACCCAAAATGAATATAGATATAGATTAGATATATAGATATAGATATAGATATAGATATAGGTAACGTTGCTTTAAATATTATATAAATATATACATGTATTTAGAAGTTTGGTTGGAGATCAGAAATCATCTGCGACACTTCAAGGGGCAAGGCTTTAGAAATTCAATGGGGCTCAACCTTAGCTGTATGTTAAAACCTTCTCAGAGCTTTCTGAAAAATGCCAGTGCCTGGGCCCCGCCCCAAAACAGTCAAATGAGAACTTTCTCCAAGGGTTCTAAATGTGGAGCTAATGTTAGGAACCAGAGTCAATGCTGACTTTAGACATTCATAACCTAGAGTGAAGTGTCCTGCCTATTGTCTGCCTGTGGGTGTCGAAGAGTACACAGAGAAAAGACTGTGCGTGAGCAGCGAGAAATAGTAAATAATTTAAAATAAAACGGTTGTAAGGGAAGGCAAAGAGGGCCGCCAGCAGCCCAAGAAATGCGGGAATGGCTGCCAGGCTGAAGGATTGTGAAATGATGTGCAGTCCCCTATGAAAATGTAAATCCTACTTAAATCCTTTATCACCCAACTGTGTGGGGACCAGGGAGCTGGCTTTGCGAAAATATATCTTTGGAACTTCTTCCTAGAAGTTTCAAGTTTGGGGGAAGAAAGATGGCAACAGACTGAAATTCCAGAACTGGATAGTTAGGAAAATCCTCCAGAGGTGTGTATATATATATATATATATATATATGTATACATATATATATACACACACATATATATACACACACATATATATACGTGTATATATATATGTATATATACATGTGTGTGTGTATATATATACGTGTATGTATATATGTATACATATATATACGTGTACATATATACGTACACGTATATATATGTATACGTATATATATATGTGTACGTGTGTGTATATATGTATATATATGTGTGTATATATATGTGTGTGTGTGTGTGTATATGTATATATATATATATATATATGGGAATCTCCACAGAAAGTCCTTTTACCAAGCTGTCCGTGTTTGTGTATAATGCGGTCATCACTCGTGTGTATTCCTCTGAGAGTTGCTCAGTTGAAGTAGTCATAATCGGACGGCAACTCCTCCCAATTTCCTGTCATCATTTTCTACATATCTACCATCATCATTCTTGCAAATGAAAGAAAAACAGCTAAAATTATTTGAAACTGGTGAAGGGCCTTTTCGTTACGTGAAGTTTTTGCCTTTGATTTAGCAAATTGCTTAGATATTCCTTGATTCATATCAACACAAACTGTAAACTGTGGCCTCTATTTCATTTTCCCGGGTTCCTCCCCCTGGTCCTTGATGTTCTCCAACTCTCATCCAAGGTCTGATGTGCTAATTTGCTCATCAGTACCCACTAGCCTTCCCTGGCTTAATTAATAAATATTTGCGACAGAAGCAGGGTAAACAGAAGTCTAATTCATGAACTTGATCATTGTTTATCCCCCCACTGTGACCCTCACTTGAAGCCATGGTCCTGAGTCTTATCAGTGGGCACTGTTTCTTTTTTTTTTTTTTTTTTGCCTCGTTATTTGCATATCAAATATATCATTTTAAGCAGACTGCTCACAGCCCTTGCTCCCGGGCAGTTACAGACCCAGTTGCCCACTGGAGCTGCAGAAAAACATCTGTAAACCACTGTGATTACAAGAGAAGAAACGGGGGCAGGGATTATTCATGTCTCTCATTCAGACTCTGTCCTCCAGAAATCAAGATCTTCCTCGCGTCCTGCTTTTGTGTGCTTAATTGATTGACTGATTGATTGGTTTTTAATTGGAGGACCTACTCTCCTGAAATCAGAATGCAACGCAGGATCCTCCAACAACTAAACTTTGAATTTCCTGTCCCCAAAAGTTCACTTGACCCCTAGGGACGGATGCCTCAGCAGATGGGAAGGGGGATTCGGCTGCATTATCATTATGGAGAATTGGGGTACACTGGGAAATCGCTGGGCTTCCAAATATCTTCCCTTGAAACAACTTCCCCTAAATTCCAACCAGGATGATGGTGGCTACTGCTTCAGACGGAGTCCCGTTGTTTTGTAATGCTCAGGAATTTGAAGGTACAGGATTAGGAGAGCTACCATAATTCTAGCCCTATCATTTGGATTTGATCCAAATGATCAAATTTACCAATCCCCCACTGAATTTACCAATCCCCATCCCCCACCACCCCCCCCCCCCGGCCAGAATCCACCTTCTGTCATTTACAGGACACCTTGCGTGTGTTAGATTATTCAAATGCAACTTTCAAATCTCTGATGGGGTTAACGGTATTTCAAAGATTTTAGAATTGTGTTTCAAAGCTGTGTTATTCGCATGACCCACTTCTCTACAGAGTGTTTTGGAGACGTGATCTTCGGGCACTTGAAACCAAGATGACCAAGCAAGATCCAGCCCTGAGGCTGACGGCTGGCTTTTAAGAGCTCCACACAGAGCCCCCAGGAGCAAGAATAAGAAGGAAAGGATACTATCATGGGCTACATTAATTATGTACCTAAAAGTAGCATTGTCTTCTTCCTCAAAAAAACTAAGATATCACAACGTAAAAGCCATGCGTCAGACCTAGTCAATGTACTAAATGAACTAGGCAGGAGGGCTGGAAAACAGTACTGCGCTTCTTTACCGAGGGCACGATCACATGCTACAAAGAGCGCTAGAATTGAGAGGCAGAAGGGCTGAGAGTTATACCAACTCTCCCACCAAACGTCCGCCATTTAAGGAAGGTCCATCCTGTCTCTGAACATCATTCTCCCATCTGTACGAGGATATGATTGTACTACATTCACATGCATTGAACTATGCACCTCAGAAGTGTTGCCACGTGTTCTTTTAAAACATTTATGTGATCAAATAATCTGGGGGTGTCACTGCATTTCTTACACACACGTAATCGCGGGGATTTGCCATATGCATTAGTATATCAGGTACATCCTTGAGACATCCTAATAAAACTTTACAACGAACAGGCCAACTTAACTGTGGTTTCCCAAACATATTTTACCAAGAACCCTCACTCCTATGTGTGTGCAAAACAGTTTGGCAGAGCGGGACAAGATTTCTCAAAGGGCCCTCCAACTGTGATCAGCCCCGCCTGGAGTCAAATAGGCCAGGCTCATTAATGGTACAGCCGAACGTAGCGCTTGTAAGTGGCATCTCAGAAACCAGACAGCCCAGGTTCAAAACCACAGCTACTTTACCTCCTGGCTTTGTGACCTTAGTCCCACTATTTAACGTTTCTGTACTTGGGTCCTTCATCTGGAGAGCTGAGATAGCAATGCGATCTATTTCATAAGGACATTATGAGGATTGAATGAGTTAATAAAATATATCAAATGCTTAGCAGATTACCTAATGCCTAGTAAGTGCAGTACAAGCGTTAACATGACTGCTGCGATATCACAAACCCTTGTCAAATGTAAAAATCGAAAAGAAGGAAGAGCAACGTGAAGGGAAGGACATTTGCTGAATACCTACTGTATACATATATAAAATCTCATTAAACCCCCATAAAAAGACTAAGATCAAAATATAATCATTTCGTTTTACGGGTCAGTAAAATAAAACTCCGAGGTATTAAGGAATTTGCCTGATATTCCTCAGATATTAACGTGAAAACGCGAAGTATCCCTGACTTCCAAACGCAAGTTCTTTCCACCATATTCTACTGCCTTAAGGGTGAGAGGTAACAACCTATCATTCTAGAGATAAAGAAATGAGTCAGAGAAGCGAAAATATGCCCTAAGATAGCACAATAAGATTTAAATTAGAAAATAATCCATATCCTGTCGCCCAACCCTGTAATGTGTTCATTACTAGAAGCCCAAATGCAGAAGGACATGGGCAAAGGGAAGAAGGAACTATCACTAATTTTGATCTCGTGGCAATTTTTTACATTAAGATTATTTTTGTCTCTTCATGGAGTACCTACTGTATGTATTATGTCCCATTTTAGTGGAGATTTTGCTCTCCCCTACCTACCTCAGATTATGTTTTTAAAGAAGCATAGACATTTAAAGGTCAAATTAATTCTACCGCCTCCAGAAAGGATTGGATCAAAATAATTCTCAAACGATAATCCTTTACCCTATTCTACTTTTAAATATTCAGAGAGGAAAATTCTGTGACTTTGGTAAAAAAAAAAAAAATCAAACATTACTAATATATTTAAAATTTCATAATATGCAAGGACCTTTGAGACGTTGGTGAAAATAAAAACACATTAATCAAAAAAAAAAAAGAGAGAGAGAGAAAATGGAATAAGAAGATGAATTGATTTTCCATGATGAGGTGCAGTATTGTGCATTAAGAACTGAAATTCAGGACCAAGGACTTGGGGAAGTAATTTATGGGATATTAATCTTCCCTTTTAGCAGGCAAGGCACAACTTAACTTAGATATGTCTGCTGCATCCAAAGTTTTAAAATATGGGGTCAAAAAATATATCCCTGCCACGTATCCCAACCTGCCATTCTGTTGGGTTCCTCTTATCACTCAAACTGGTTTTTTACAGCAATGTCAAAGATGATAGAGCTTAGAGAGATTTCCATTTTGCAAGTAAAAAAGGGCAGACAGGTTGTGTACAGCCTGGCGTGTACTTAGATGGAGCAGCCAGCCGCTTAATCCCCATCATCAGAGCCACCCTGGGACCACGGGGCATCTGATCCAGCGGGCAACGTGCGGAGAGAGGGAGGGGCGCTCGGAAGGCTTCTCAGCATCTGAAATTCCCCATTTCTGCTCCGTGAGTGAGAGAAGGAAGGGATGGTAGTACTGCTCTGATTTGGGTGACAGAGAACAATCTCTTTCCGTGCAAGTTTACGATGATGAGAAACCCGTACGGGGATTGACACGGGACTCCTTTTAACCTATGCAGCAGATAAACCAGAGGTCTGTCGACAGGACATAGCTAGAAAGGCCCAGTGTGAATTTGGGAGGACAGATGCAAATGGAGGAGGGGGTCCTTGGCAAGTCCTATTTTATCCCTTTGCTTTGCTTTCAGGGATACATTCATGGGCATGAGAGGATGGTCCCCTTGCAAACGCAGAAGGCAGTGCCTACCTCAAAACGGTTTGGGGCGCCTGGGTGGCTCAGTTGGTTGCGCTTCCAACTTCTGCTCAGGTCATGATCTCACGGCTCATGAGTCCGAGCCCTGGGTCAGGCCGTTTGCTGACGGCTCGGAGCCTGGAGCCTGCTTCCTATTCTGTGTCTCCCTCTCCTCTTCCCCTCCCCTGCTCATGCCCTGTCTCTCTCTCTCCTTCAAAAATAAATAAACATTTAAAAAAAATTTTTTTAATGTTTTGGCCAAGTTTGTACTTTGGGGGCTAGCTCTCCATTCTCCGAGAACCAGTACAAGTTGGGGCTTTTTCCCTCGGGACTAACAGAGATAAAGGTTGATCTCTGTCCCTGGGGCTGAGACAGAAGCTTGCTCACCAGAATGTAAAAAAATAAATAAACGGAAAATTCCTGAGATCCTAAGATTTTTGTGATGCAAATCCAAAGGAATTCTCCCACCTGGAGATTCCTGCCCTTCCCTCCACCCTCACCCCCCCCCCCCACCCCAGGTCACAATTAGAGGCAAATGCACAGCAAAGCGGTGGTTTCTGGGAGAACTACGAGGGCGTTCGCTTAACGTCTAGGATCTTTCCAAAGCTGACCTGCAAATGTACACTTGAATGAGAGCAAGACAGCTAGCGGCTGCTCGCAGCTCTCCTCGCGTGCTTAGTTCTTACCAATCTTATCTACCACGCAAAATAGCCAAATCCATCCTGGGAGAGACATCTTCCCCATCTGTCTCAGCAAGGAATACCTCGTATTTACAAACCGCCCAACAGAAATGCCCATTAGGAATCTCTCACAAGCATTAAAGAGGAAGGTGAGCTGAGAGTACACAGTTCCTAGGCTCTACTCTTCAAGAAAACCCAGCGTGTGTTGTCATAGCCTGAGACATTGAGCCCCAAATGCCCTTTGCACCCCTAAGATTGTCCACTTTGTCTGTTTCTCAACTTTGAACCCTCTGTGAAGATGCCTAAGCATGAACTCTTAGTGTATCACTTCCGTTTATAGGAAACAGTTCCTGACTCCTTTTCCCACAATGAAATTTACCCATGCAGAAACCTTTCCATGAAGGGCTGTCTTAAAAGAAAACTCGGGTGCTGACATAACCCATTTGTGTGTGCAAGGAGCAGACTTTCGAGAGAATCGTCAGTTAGTGTGTGCCATTTCAGAGTTAAAACAAAAAGGAAAGTTCTGCAGCCCCTAAATATCTTTCTCTCCAGTGTCCCAAATACTTATGCAATGGGGAAGGCTCCAGAAAGCCCCCTTTTACATGCAAATATGTTTTTACCCTAAAGGGCCCCACATCAGTCCATGATCACATTAGCAGATTAGTTTCTCAGACTAGCAGAGCACAGCCCTGAGGAAAAGAGACACAGGACAGGTAAATTTAACCAGGCATACTCTCCTCCGGGAAGAGGGAATGGAGACCAGAGTCATTTTCCAGGTGGGAAGCTATCAGCCCAGAAAACCAAGACACCAGAGAATCACATGGTTGTCAGGTTTCCATTCCCAGATGCTGGCCCCCGGGCACCTTGGACTCCAGCAGCCTGTCTATTGTCCAAAGCCTGCACTCTGTGGGTGGCTCCTGGCTCTACGGCTTTCCAAATTAACCTCCACTGTGCCTCAGTTCCCTTATCTACACAATGGGAATAATAATGGTACCTACTTCATAGGGCTATCGGATTAAATATTGATTTAATTAAATGAATTAGCCTATGTGGAGCATCTAGAATAGTGCATGGCAAATAGAAGTACTACGTGTTAGCATCAAGAGTCCATAAACGAGCCAAAGATCCCATTTGTGTAAACACACACGTATGCATTATAGAGAAAGGCTGGAAGAGAATATGCTGAATGTTAATGACTCCGTGGTAGAAATCGCCATTGATTCTTTTCTTACGCACCTATGATTTAAAAATGTAACATCGAAGGATGTGTATTGGCACAAGAAAATACTCATGATACAGTACACGAAAAATTAACAATGCTGAGTTAAACTTCCTGTTTTACTACAAATAAACATAGTTTTATTTGACCAAAAATAACAACATGTATATTTCCAAAAAAAAAACAAAAAAGGACTAACAATGGCCTTCCCCACATGACAGGATTGCAGAGACTCTTAATTTCTTCTGCATGTCTTTACACATTTTCCAAATCTTCAATAACAAACACATGATGCTTTTAAAACAGAAGAAAACACCAACTGATAGCAAAAATAAAGATTAATCATGAGAGTTCCATTCAAAAAATAGAAAAGTTGAGGTTGAAGCAAGGAATGAAATTGGTAGAAAACCCGCTGGACCTCATTGCCTTTCTTCTGCTCAGAGTTGGCACTGAGCCATGCCCAAATTGGATGTGCAAGGACTAAGGAACTGTGAGAAGCAAGAAAGAAAAAGTCTGGAAGAGGCTTCAAGATGCGGGACAAGAGAGAAGAGCTTAGAGCTAACCATGAGATCCAGGTAGGAAGTTCCCTACCGCCAGCCAGGGCAAGTGTGGAAGGGCAGAGCCGAACTCCTCTCCTCCCAATTTTGCCTGTAGCCCACCAAACGCACATTTGCAAAACCAAAGTACTGAAAGGACTCTTCTTCTCACTCTTAGAATTTCTGAGGAAGTTAGAGAGGAAAAGAAATAGGAGTCGCCTTATTTCATAAGTAAGGAAAGTAAGACCCATGAAAATAAAGTCAGTAAGTTGCTCCAGAGTCAAGAATGAACACCCACAAAGCCAGTTCCTGGGGATTATTTTGGTGGCAACAGGGAGGAGGGAACGATCTTCTTTTCTGGCTCTCCTTGCAGCCTCCAGCTCCAATCCAGTAAACTTGTACATATTAAAGTATTAGAAGCAGAATGTGTTAATTTACCAAGGGAGATTAGGATTTTGTAAATCCTGCTGAGTATACAGGAAAATCCAATGCCCGGACACGAATTGCTCGTGGCGGCAGCCTAAAAATCAAAGATGCGAAGGCCTGAAGTCACTTTCCCAAGACTCTTCAAATCAGGCAGCAGATCCATCGCTTGAGATATGCCCAGGACCCCGATATCAGTCAGTCTTGTTTCTTAAGACCACATCTCCATAGTAGGGTGTGTGTGTGTGTGTGTGTGTGTGTGTGTGTGTGTGTGTTGTATGTATTCCTCAAAATGCAAAAGGAAGGAGAGATCCAGGGGTGGTAACAGGAAAGACTACCGCATCAAACAGACCTGGGTTAGAGTCTAGATCGCTCTCTTTTCTTCCTGAGTCATTTTGAGAGAGCTGCTCACCTCACTACGTCATGGCTCATCATCTATGACACAGGGTTTATAAAACCTACCTCCAGGGCTCTTAGGTGATTCTAGACATCCGATGCACAGCGCCCACCTAACACGACCTTTAGCACAGAGTCAGCACCCAATACTTGGTGCAGCTGGGGTGAAAAAAAAACTACAGACAAGTAAAGAAGTTTTCTTCTCAGAGTCCTACAACCTGTCTTAGTTTGGGGCGGGTGCCGGGAGTTCCCTTGTTGACCGAGGCTTTTGGGAAGGAAGGGAACACCCGTCTCTGCAGCGTCGTCCGGCCTCCTGACCGACCTTAGCTTCCTGATCACCCATGAGCATCCACCTCTCTGCAAACACCATGTCTAAGAAAGCCATGAATCCAATATTAAGTGGCCACATATTTGAAAATAAAAGTTGCCTTAGGAAGCAAGTCTCTAGTTCAGGAGATACTTACTCCATGCCTAGTATTGAAATTGCTTTGAGCAATGAGGTACAGGGAATGGTTTTTTTTTCGTTAAAGTATAGTATGTGTAACCCAGGAGCCCAAACAAACATCGTTTTCCCAGTAAATCCGCAGTGCCGGATTCAAATACTCCTCGCCACAGTGTTGCAATCTAACCTAGACCCCTGGTGGTGAGTTTACCGGCCCCAGGTTCGTATCCAGCTCTCTTCTGGAGAACTGATTTCTACACGGAGCAACTGTTTTCACTCACATCTTCCTATGTGTCTTCAATATAAACACCCCCGTTCACCCTGCAAGCCCAAACACCCCGTCCCTACAGTTCTGCCACCCCCAGAAAATGCAAGAGCATTTCTCAAAGTCCCAGAACTCCACAGCTTCGCAAACTTCCTGTGTCAAGCGTGGAGAGGGGGTGGGGGTGGGGGTGGGGGTGGGGAAAGGACACTGAGTTCCTCTGGAGCCCCCTCCTGACATTTCCAGACTTATTAGCCGGTTTTCACACTGACTTCAATCAACCTCTTTAATCCTCCAAGGAAAGAGCATTTTTAATTCACCGATTGGCCGATAAGCTTGAAGCCAAAAAATGATTTACACGTAGATGAATTGTACTTTACAAGATGGAGTTTGGAGCCTTAGCCGCGGATCTGAATTTCCTATCTGTCATTTTATTTGCCACATTCATTTTTTCTCTGCCATTACCCTTGCTGATTGTGATCTTTCAGCGCTATTGGGCCCCTGCTTCCACAGTTTTTAATCTGCCTTTAATCCCATAGATTTTAAATATTCCCGGCACCGAGAGACTGGAGGCAATTAACTGCCCTTCTGATGCTCTCCTTATCAGTTTCCTCCTTGTATCTCCCAGAAGCAGCCTCAAGACACTTCCAGGCTGACAAATACTACCCGCATTTCAGATGAAGCATCCACTGCCAATGGGGAGGTGAAGCCCAGCTGTGCAGGCTGACGTTGAGCAATCACGGTCCTCGCCGAGGAGGAAGCGGGCCGGAGAGGTTTGGGGGCCGCGCGCGTGCACCATATGCTGGAAGCCCCGCGTCCCGCGCCCTGAAACAATGGCCTCGCCACATGTTTGGCGACTTGACAAATACGTGACCCATCCCATCTCTTCAATCTGATCGTCTGGTGTTCAACCAGAAAGCCGTGTCCAGCTCTCTGGCTTTAATGAAGGATTCAGATGGGATGTCAGACGGAGAATCAGAGAGAAGAGCTCCTTGAATCTGGCTCCGGTCCCCTCCCTGGCTCTTGTTTAATTTCGTGCTCGTTTCTGGTTTTTAACGTGTCACGCTTGGGAGCTGCCCCCCGGATTTCCCAACCAACCACTAGTTGGTAAAGTTTCAGCACCTCTGACCGAAGCCCAGTCAGACTTGAACGAAGTCAGATGCTCTGGCAGAACTTCAGACATCATCCTGCTGTGTCAAAGGCTCACGGGCTCTGAGTAGACCCGAGGAGCCTAAGCAGGGTGAGCCGCTTAGAAGGAACAATGTGACTCCCGAAAACCCATGTGCTCCGTCCACTAGTACATGTGCATTTAAATACACCCTAAAAAGCACTAGGACTCTAGTTAGAGGCCACCCGGAGTCCTTACCAGAGCGTCGCCCGTCTGAAAGTGCTCTCCGTTGGCCTCTCGCAGAAGACAAATAAGTTGGCCTGTGTCGCTGACCCCTGTCACTGATTCCTGAGTAAAAGTTTGAGCCTTTCACCTTTGTCGTAGTTGGGCGTTCCAATGAAATACCGAATGCAGAGCTACGACCCAAAAAAGATGGGGAGAAGATATTCCTGACACCTCCAGGCCCCAGAACCCTGAGGGCCCCAGCCTCCTCTGCAGACACAATTATTTGGTAGCAACCTGGCTTGCAAATGACTGAGCTACTTGGACTTTTTGGGAGAAGGATATGCACGTCGGTTGTAGGTACAGAAAACACATCCGAAATTCTCGTACATTCTTACAGGGAGGTCAGGCTGCCATTAGTTCACGTCCACCGAGGGGATGGCCTTGGTCGGCACATTCTTCCACGACCTACTCAATCGTTTTGGTTGCACCAAATGTGTTATGCCAACACCTCCTGGTGGGTACGCCCGAGTGTGTCCCTGATGGAGAAGCTCTACCCCTCCCGCAAGTGGGGGAAAAAACGATACAAGTTTCTGGCTTCCCTCAGTGAAAGGGTTGGGCCCCCCACCAATCAAACGATGTTTGCTGGAGATGAAAAACAGGCATTCGATAAACAGGCCACGGTGCATCCAACCGGCGCTCTGTGTCTTTTGGAAGCTGCTCTGTTTCTTACAGTACAAAAATCACAGAGGGTTATGTCCAACAGGGAGAAAGGATACGGCGGGGGAGACAATGCGTTACGTGCATGTGGTTAATTGATTAACTGCACTTTCTGCACTAAGAGAAAACGGCAGGCCCTTTCGGTGAGGCCTCACGGCCACCCCAGACCACGGCCAGTGGATGGGTACTGGGTTTGGGCGGAGCCCAAAAGCGATGTTGAAGCATTGTTTATAAATGACGCCCAGCACCGTAAACAAGGGAAGCGTCGAGAGAAAGCAAGTGATGGGGAAGAGGCCAGAACTTGGTTACAGAATGGCATCAGCTCCGGGCAGCAGCTCTCACTGTGTTGTTTTGCTGTGACTTGCAGCTTTGCTAAAGCATTTTAAAGATTCTTGCGGGTCTTTTTCAAGCTGCCAGCTCTAGCCTACGAATTATGGTAATGTGCCACTTCTGAGCCCTCGGCAGGATTTGCAACAGAGAAATCACATCAGCCTATGCTGATTAACAATTCCATTCCATCCAGAGATTTATATAAAAAAACTATCTTACATTTTGCTTTTTAATAAGAATGATCGCTATCTCAAATTGAGTCCCAGCAAATTTTAATAAAGGCCCAAGGTTGAGTGGCATTTTGCATGCTGATTTAGCTGTGATTGCTGGCTTTTGATGAGCACTAGCCTGGCATGCATAGCTCTCCTCAGAGCAGGTTTAAAGACCAGGAGTAAGGAAAAGGATAAAAATAAAAACTTCCAACTAAAATTCGAGGTCTTTTCTTTCTATGATTGATTACTAAATAAATACGAACATGTATCTTTGGATTCAGCCTGAGAGTGAAATTCCCTACAGCTAAACAGCTGTTTTTTTAATGGCTTTTAATATACTAACCTGTCAAAATATGTTAACTTTGATGACTGCAATTATTATTTTAAAAGATGTTATCCGTCTGTTTATCTGTCTTCTCCCCCGATATTTCTTCTCAGGTCGAATGGAGAATCACAAGCAACTCACGTTTTTTGTTTCCTGAGAAGTAAACTGTCAATAAATAAGTATCTCTTGGGGGGAGGCATTCTTCTTTGTTAAAAGAGAAGGCACACTAATTGTTCTGAACAATAAAACTAGATTTTCAACCTTTGCCGGTGGGCGATGAAAGACGGCTCCAAGAGGGCGAAGGTTATACGGAAGCAGCAATTATGGATGTTTGGGGATATTTTTCGTACCTTAAAAAACTAAACAAATCAGTGGTTATAGTTTTACGGGATGGTGTTACTGCCATGTTGTTGGATGGCATTTGTCCCCATTGCCACTGATCTTATTATTTTGCAGATGGATCGATGTACGCAATTCCACACCGCCATGAAAGTCACCCCAAACAGTTAAGGGGACATTCTACTCATGCTTGCCTGCCTCCCAAAGACAGGTTTGATTGACCAATGCAGAGCAGGATTTTTTTTTTAAAAAAAGCTAAAGAATGCAAATGGAATTCAGCTCATTAGCCAAAGATCAAATTTCACCAACTAGGTAGAGATCCTGACCTAGAAAAATGTTACAACTAAATCACAGAAAGAACTACATCTCGAAAATGCATAAAACGGGTTTCAACAGAATGTTGGCAGGAAGAAAGTACCTTTCCAATAGGCAAGTACTTCTTGGAAATAGCATTTTCCCCCACAGAAACCCTTGTCTAGTCCTTGTTTTAAAGGGGACAACAGAAAATGAGCAAATATAATGTTCATTACAAAGGAAAGTAATCGCATGACTTATTATGTAATAACTTAGCTATCCAATATTATCAAGGAACTTTTTAGATAACTGAAGTCTATCCCTTGATATTATTGTAACCACCTACAGTAGAAATTTACTTATAACTTTTTTCATTTTTATACTTTCTTTTAAAAAATTCTGGGAAAGTTAACCACTTTTGTTTCAGTTACTCATAATGCTCATTTCTGCGACGTTGTAAATACTATGTAAATGATGAATAATGATAACATAACTATTATATATGATTATTCACTTGCTCAGTAAGTATGTATTGAGCTTCCACGATAAGCCCGACACATTGCCAAGTCCTGGGACATGGTGATAAAGAAGACGTAAGTCTTCTACGGTAGCTTACTGTCTACCACAGGAACAAGGAAGAGAGACATTTATCACACAGGGTGATCAATGCTGTGACAAGGGAATATACTGGGTGCTATGGAAAGCCACTGACTGATGAGAAGGGAATCAGGAAAAAGATCGATAGCAGCTAAGTTAAAAAAGAGTGGAGATCTTGGAGTTGAGAAAGCAGAAATATCAATAAATCATAGTACCTGTAAGTAGCAGGATATTCAAAGCATTTAGCAAATATTTATGAGCGTCTATTACGTGCCAACCACATTTCTACATGCTGGACTAGAGTCACGAAAGAGATAGTTAGTCCTGGCTCTTGTGAATGTTACACTTGAATAAAGAGAGCCCCAAACCAGTATTTTTTAAAAGCAAACTTGAATCGTTACATTGTACACAGGCAACTAATGTAACACTGTACATTAACTATACTTCGGATAAAAAAATTTTTGGAAAGCTACCAAATCCACAATTCCACGTAAAAATGAGTAAGTACTACAAAGACAATTAACTGCAAAGATGGGCTTGAAAGTCATTGGAAGGCTATCTCAGATCGGATGACCAGAAAAGATTTAAGGGATTTTATCCCAAGGGAAATTGGTAACAACTAGAGGGTTAAAAAAAAAAAGGCGACCAGGTTTCCATTTTAGAAATCCATCACAGCTGCCCGAAGAAGAATCACTTGGAAAGGAGCAAGTCTGAAATCTGGGAGACCCAGTAGGAAACAGTTGCTTTAATTTGGGTGAGAGAGAAGCAAGTAATCTGCCTTCAGGTAATAAATGGTCCTCCACCGCAACAGTGGTACCATGGAGAGAACTGGACAGTTCTGGAGCTACTGAGGAGGTGACAAGGACAGGTTCTTCTTATGCAGTAATGTGGGCTGGGCACTCAAGAGCCAAGGACACAACACTGGGGCTCTTGGCTTAAGCAGTCCTTGGAGAGCTCTGTCACTGACATAGGAAATACACAAGTAGGCTTGGGGAGATGATTACAGGTTTTCAGTTTTGCTCATGTTGATATGAGTGTAAGAGGAAGTCTAAATACAAGGATGAGTGTTAATATAAGGATGATGTGGGACATTCATGTGGATATAACAGATATGCGGTTAGATATACAGGTCAGAAGCTCACTAGAAAATCTAGAAATATCTTCCTTTGTGCTAGATGGCTGTGAATCTCTTTCTATTCACATCTCCTTCTTCGAGATCAGCTGTTACCTATGTACACAATGTAGCCTATTTTCATTTCCCCAAACATCTTACATATTCCCACATATTGCCTTTATTTGTGCTTTTTATTACTTCTTCCTTCACTATATTCACCTGTCAAAACTCTAACCCCTCAAATAAAGAGTAAAACTTAAGAAACACAAATATAAAAGAATGAGAATAAAAGAAGAGTAATGTAAGTTTTCACTAGGATGTGTTGGGGGGGGACTTATCAATAATAAGAGCAAATGAAAAAAACAAAGAATATGAATACACAATTTACAAAAGGAAGCTTAAGTGGTCAATGAGAATATATAAAGGAGATATTAACTTCACTAAAAAATGACCAAAGAAAACAGTGATAAGAAACTATTTTCACCCATTATATTCCCAAAAAAATCTAACGGGTGAAAGGAGTAAATTTTATATACTCTTACATTAGCAATGATGAAGAAAACTAAGTATCTTCATATACTGCCTGTAAGAATTGAAATTGATGGCATTTCTGGAAGGGAATTTGGCAAACATCTAGTCAGGCTTTTGAGATTTATACTCTTTCCTGGTGAAATCATTCTGAGAACTTGTCCAAAGGAAAGAATCAGTAATGTACATAAATCTTCATGTATATGGATGTTCATTGCAGCTTAATTTATATTAGAAAAAAAGAGACTAAATATTCCATTAATGGACAATTAATTAAATAAATTACAACAAATACAAAAGACAGTATCATGTAACAGCATAAAAGCATCAATTAAAGAATATTTAATAACCCAAGAACACATGTGATATCTTTCATTTTTAACACAGTGATAGTTATTAATTATGTTAAAAATGAAAATGGAAAAATTATCCAAAAAAACCCCACATAGATCACCGTTTTATACATTATTTTGTATCTTGCTTTTTTTTCACATGTTCTACCATGAATAGATGCCACAAAGATACTTGGTTAAAATTAATATCTATTTTTGATTTTATATACGAATAGAAGAAAAATTTTTTAACATACTAAATAGTGAAATATTGGAGGAAATCTCATTGAATTGACTGCCACTTAATATTTTTCCGAGAGTTTCAGACTAAATAGGACAAGAAAATAAATAAGAGACACATACATTTTGACAAAAAGATAAAATTATTCTTTAGAGATGTTATGTTTCTCTACCCAAAATCAACTAGAAAACTCTTAGACAAAATGAAAGTGCTTAGTAAGGTGAGTAATTAAAAATATGTGTCATAAGGCAGAACTGTGGAGACAATAAAAAGATCAGTGGTTGCCAGGAAGGGGGTGAGGCAGACAGAAAGGCAATGCAAAGGGGATTTTTAAGACAGTAGAATTACCCTGTGTGATATAATGGCGAATACACGTCATTACGTGTTTGTCCAAACCCATGACTGTACGACTCCAAAAGTGGACCCTAAGGCAAACTATAGACTTTGAGTGATTATGATGTATAAATAAAGGTTCATCTTTGGTTAAAAAATATAGATATATTATATTGTATTATATTGTATTATATTATATTATATTATATTATATTATATTATATTATATTATTTTTATATATTATAAATTATTTTTATATTATTTTTTACTATTTGTATATTTTATATATTTATATTATTTTTATATATGTTATTTTTTATTATATGCATAATATATATACACCATTCTCTCAGGTGATGTGGATAATGGGGGAGGCTGGGGGGAGGGGGAGGGGGAACATGGGAAACCTCTGTCCTGCCCTCCAATTTTTGTGTAAACCTAAAACAGCTCCAAACAAAGGGCTTAAAAAGAAACAAACAAACAAACAAACAAAAGCCCCCAAAGCCATCAGCGTCCATGTAGGCCATCGATACCAGTTAGAAAATATAAAGGAAAGAATTTGTCATTCACAATAGCAGCCTCAAGATGCAGAATAGTCACAAATCAGTAAGTAAAAGCCCAACACTCCAGTGGTAAAAACGACAAGGGAGACGAGCCTCTGAAATGATGAAAACTGGGTAGCTGTTAATGTTGAGGAGCGTGTGAAAATGAACAATTCTATACATAGTAATGGGGGGTATAAAATAATATGACCAGTTTAGAAAGTACTTTTGACAGTATGTTTCAGGTATACATTCTTTACAATAAATACAAATCAAAATTTAAAACCAGAAACCACCAAATACCACGTAATGTCTTTGCCCTTAGTGATACTTCCAGAAGGATGAGTTTTCTCCAATCCTTGAACTCTCAGGTCTTCCCCTCCCCCCATTTACATTTAGTCCTATTTCACATTTGCATCTGGTCTTTCTGTGAGAAACTTTCTAAGTTCTTTGCACACTGTAGGTACCTGTTAAATGTTTCCATAACTGAATTCCAAATTACAGAAAATCTGTTTTTAGGAACAATCTGATATTTATAACCAAGAAGCCAAAGTGTGTTATAATCGACCCAACATTTTGTAAACATTTTCCAAACCACTATAAACTCAGCATTAATTATTCCTTCTTACATTTACGTTGAACAGATTTTAGCAACTTAAAAAATATATAAGGTGACCCAAAAGTTAGCATGCACCCCAAACACAAATCATTGTATAAAATATATGTGTGTGTATATTTAAGTATCCATATATCCACCTGTATTTATCCATATGTATTCATGTATCCACATGTATCTATATCAGAATTAGAATTAGTCCTATAGGTGACATTATGACGAGATGATATATTTTCAAGTGATAACCTAGCTGTTAATAAATAGTCTTGGTAAATTAAAAATATTCACCCACTCATCATCCTCGTTGCATCAGATGATGTTTGATGGGTTTTCAAGAGATTACATTGCATAACCTCTTCCCTTCAGGCAAATATAAGATACTATTAGGCTCATTTCAGAAATAATAAAACTGAGATCCAGAGAATGCATCACTTTCCCAGGGTTACCCAATTGGTTGATAGGAGATTGAGAACTAAAATCAAGTTTTTCTAGCTCCAAACCAAATATTCCTATTAAGCCATGAAGAATTTGATACACTCACTTGCCACGTACAGGAAATAAAAATATTTATTGCTGGGTTCTTTCTCCAGATTCTGTCATTCAATCATACATGTACATGTATGTGTGCATATGTGCAAGAGAGAAAGGCCAAAGATACCAATTACGAAAAAAAAAAAAAAAGAGTATCATGAAGGAGAAGTAAAGGGAAATATTACAATGACTCCTGAGTTTCAAGTTGGGGTTACTTGAGAATGACAGTTCCTCCTCAATATCTAGGAAGCTACTTGGAAAACTAAAAAAAGTGGAATGAGAAGTCAGATGGAAAGAAATTGGTAGGAAAAGAGAATAAAGAGGAAATAGGAGGATCCCAAAGACTGAATCTGAGGCAAGCCCAACGATGAGGTAGGAGGGAATCAAAAGGTAAGAAGAAATGCTGTGGCTCGCACCATGACCCGGACATCCCCTCCTCAATGCCTCCGTCCTCCAAATAAAGAACCAAGAAAGGTCGGAGTGGAATCAATCAGATTCTCTTTCTCGAGAATAGGAATTGGGACCCATCAGTTGGTGGTGGGAACTGAAGCCCGTGGTCATGATGACTTCTGAAACCAGCAAACATGAAGATAGGAAATCCTGGAAGGATCCAGGAGAAAGAGGGGGAGGAGGCAACGCCAGCTAAGAGATCCAATTAAATCCATGAGCAAAAATGAGATTGTAGCGATTTCAGTCCTTCTTGTCTTCCCAGTCCACGTTTCTTAGCAATAAACACAGTGGAAACCAAGGCACGTGGACTTGCCAAAAATTTCAGTCTCTACTGTTTGAACACAAAGAGCAAGTATTGACTTTGAAAATAAACTATGAGGGGCACCTGGGTGGCTCAGTTGGTTAAGCGTCCAACTTCGGCTCAGTTCACGATCTCACGGCTTGTGAGATGGAGCCCGGCATCGGGCTCTGTGCCGAGAGCTCAGAGCCTGGAGTCTGTCTCAGATTCTGTGTCTCCCTCTCTCTCTGCTCCCCGCCACCCCCCCCACTCATGCTCTCTCTCTGTCTCTCAAAAATTAATAAACATTTTAAAAATTTGAAAATAAACTATGAACAGAGTGGTAAGTGATAAAGCCAAATGGAGACAGTTCAAGAGAGAACGTAAGTGTGGTGTGACAGGCAGTCTGTGTTTCCTTCATTACACTTCCAGTATTTCCTGATTTGTAGAGTAAGCCTGTGTTATAATTTTGGGGAATCAATAAATTTCCTTTCGGGGCACAGGGGTGGTTCAGTCGGTTAAGCGTCCGGCTTCAGCTCAGGCTATGATCTCAAAGTTTGTGAGTTCGAGCCCCGCGTCGGGCTCTGTGCTGATGGCTCAGTGCCTGGAGCCTGCTTTGGATTCTGTTTCTCCCTCCCTCTCTCTCTGCCCCTTCCCCACTCACACTCCGTCTCTTAAAAATAAATAAACATTAAAAAATTAACAAAAAAAAATAAATTTACTTCCAAGAAAAGAAGTGGTGAGGAAGACATGGAAACCAATGGAATAAACCAAAAGTTTAAGGGACACCTGGGTGGCTCAGTTGGTTAAGCATCCGACTCTTGGTTTCGGCTCAGATCATGATCTCACAGTTCATGAGATTGAGTCCCACATCAGGCTCTGTGCTGAGAGTGTGGAGCCTGCATGGGATTCTCTGCCTCTGTCTCTCTCTCTGTCTACCCACCCCTCTCAAAAATAAACAAACATAACTGCAAAAAAAACAAAAACAAAAAAACCCAGAAGCTTAAATATGAATATAAGAGAGATGGATAGAGAAGAAATGTGAGCAAGTAGGGGCCAGGGACACTGGTCAGCAAGAAGGATCTCTGATGGTCGGAGAGCAGAAGGGGCGGAGTCAATGGTAACCGATAAAGAGAAAGAGATCCTTGCAAGGGGCTACCTTCAGAAGGATGTAGGATGGGTTAAAAGTGAGGCATAGGATAAAAGCCGGACCTGACTAAGAAACAATGAACAGACATCTCGTCCTTGGGGAAGGTGGGAGGGATGGGGAAGATAAGAGGATGAGTACAAAGATTTACAAGAATCAGACAAGGGGATGATTGACCTTTCGAGGGGGTTTAATTTTGTATGTAAAAAGAAATGGAAGAAGGTGGGGGAGTTCTGCACTGTGAACACACACACATACACGACGGGGGAATGGGGAGATCGTGGGTATCAATAGGGAGTCCTAGGAGATAAACATCAGATGACCACCTGGATGCTCTCAAAGTCCATTTAAAGTTACTTCTGAACAGGATCAAATCTGTACCTCGCTGTGACTTGACCCCAGGTCCATCATATCCATCAGACTGAGTATATACAGAAGCTACTGCCTCTAATACTTCCAGGAGGCTCTGAAATGTTTTAATTTTTTTTTTAAGTTTAGAGGGAAAACAATGAACATTTTAGGGAGGACGATTGTAGTCATCTTTCTACCAAAGCAGTCATAAAATATGAGTTTCAATATTTTTAAAGTATTTTTAAAAATATTTTAATATTTAAAATATTAAACACTAAACTTAAATTTTTTTTCAATTTTTTTTTCAATATTTTTTAATGAAGGGCCCTTGGAAGTTAATGAGGATGTGCGCTCTCAGGGCAGCGAATGACAAAGTCAGTGGGAAGGGTTGTCAGGGAATAAAAACAGTGTCCAAGAGGACAAAAGATGGAGGTGATGGGTTTTACTGAAGGAGTTATGTATGTGGCTGATGGTGCGGATTTTAAGGCAGAGCCTCATCAAGAGAGAAGAATCGAAATGAGACAAGGCTGAGAAGGAGCAAAAGAGGAAGGAAGCAGGTACACAGAAGAAGAAGAGAGGAGGAGTAAAGGGTGTGATTGGAGACTGGGAGCACCAAGCGTGAGACCATAGCAACCGAGAGGTGCCTTGTGGTAACGAGGCTAAGGAAGCTTGCTGGTAGGGCACACGATTCAGGTGCTGGGGGGCCAATTACAGGGGGGAAGGATCTGTGGATGCGGCCGTCCACATCAGGTACACAGGGAATCCAGAGGCTCTCAGAATTTGGGGCCGGCAGATCAACAACTCTCCCAAGAGCCTCTTGCACAGATATCGCAAAATCGAGTCCTTGTGCGGTAGCCAGAACAACACTGAGGTAGGATGGATGAGAAGACCTGGTTCCAGGTTGGCTTTGTCACTAGCCAGGTATGAATGGGACAGATAAACTCGGATACGTGTCATGTCTCCTAATGGTTCTATTAATACTGTGCTTGCCTGAAAGCAACAGACTGGACATTTTCAATCCTTTGATGTGTCCCAAGCTCTTATTTCCTTTGTTCCATAGTTCCATCCTGGATGCAACACAGATTGCATTAGAAGAGTGCTCCGCATCGTTGGGGCACCTGGATGGCTCAGTCGGGTGGGCGTCTGACTTCGTTCAGGTCATGATCTCACGGTCCGTGAGTTCTCATGTCAAGCCCCGCATCGAGCCCCTCATCGGGCTCTGGGCTGACAGCTCGCAGCCTGCTTCAGATTCTGTGTCCCTGTCTCTGTCTGCCCCTCGCCCGCTCGCACTCTGACTCTCTCTCAAAAATAAAAGAAAGAAAAAGAAGAAGAAGAGTGGTCTGCATCATAGATACCCGTCCAAAGGGTTAAGAGGTAGACAAACTTTATAAACGGATAGAAACACATAGGTACAAGAGACATGGAGATTTCCTCTTTTGTTCAAGAGGAGAAACCTTTTTGTTATCATCGTATCACTTCCCCCTTTTCAGTAGTAACCATGAAAGAAAATGCCTCCACTTTTCCATTTCTTGTCTTTTGAAGTTAATTCCAATCCTAACTGTAAATCAGAAATGGTACAATCTTTTGATATGTTACAGAGCAATGAAAATTTAATTTAAATAGTATCTGCCTTTTTTTAAGTGCCTTGTTCAATTGAAGCAGAAGCAGCTGGGAATGATGGCTCAGTTAAGAATAAAAAGTAACATCAAAGCAACGTCTGTCATTATGATTTCAAACAGCACGTGTCACTTGGAAAGGTTTGGGTAAAATATTAAAAAAAAAAAATGTGGTAGACTAAGTGAAATAGAATACAAGCACATAAAAAGTGAGATACCCTGTAAATTTCGGAATTACTTGGCTCCCAAAAAGTCTAAAGGCCAATTTTGAAAATGAACGAGCCCATTGGACATTAAATTCTTGCACAACTATGTGTGTATGTGTGTGAGGCATCACCGTTCATTTACAAACGCCTCATACAGGTTCTTGGCTTCAAAAGTAAGCGTGCTTTTTTGTTACTAGAAGCACCGAGCTCAGAAAAGGTCCCTGCCTCCATAGGTTCCAAGCGCTACACTGGCATTGAGGTGGGAGGGTCCCTGCAGAGAAAGGGAGGAGCAGAGAGGGAGGGGCGGAGCATCTCGCAGGCCACGCCCCCATGCTCTTCCTGGCTTCTCCAAGGACACTAACTCACTGCAGTGGATCCTAAATTCCCCAGCCTGATGTTAATTCGGAGAACAACACAAGTCACTGAAAGAGGTAAGATTTCTAGAGGAACAGAGGGCTTTTACTACGAAGTGAACAGGGATGTCCGGACAACAGCCCTCAAAGCCAATAAGCTCTAAATGTGCACATTAGTAGACTTCCAAGGAGGAGAGGGCTTGAGCCGGCTCCCAGCAGTCATTCGTTTAATGTCAAAGACCTTCCAGAGCACATACAGTGAAGAGTCCTAGCATCACTGGCTTGCACGAGCTGAGTCTCCGTTGTGTCAGTGAACAGCCACCTTCGTGTCTGAGAGGAGGCAGGGAAGTCAGACCCGCTGGCAAACCCATCGGCAAACACAGGCTGGTGTCTGTGACACCGGAGGACCCTTTGTCAGGCTTAAAGGCACGTTCAGGAACACCAGCCCCAGCTCCTGGGTGCTCCATGACACTGCTGCTCTGAGCCCTGATAAGATGCTATCAGCAGTACCCCCTAAGTACTTAAAGGACTTTAAGCAGATCACTGGGGCAATTACCATAAAGAGGGAAAGATATGGGCCTTTCTTGATGGCAGATTAATATTGACCAAAAGCCATTGATTTTTCTCTGCATCTTACTTCCGATGGCAAACCTGTCTTGCAGCCACCCGAAGTTGGTTGGTTGGTCGGTTGGTGTGTGATTGTACCGGAGAGTGAGTGACAATATTTACATACGGCTATTTCAATGAATAGCCCTGCTTTTAAATGTCTGTGTGGTTTCGTGGATTTGGTTTTCCCACTGAGGTGCCAGGAGACCGTGCGAATATAAATGGTTACAAAGATTCTTATGTTCCATATAAATACCATTTATGAAGTGCCTACTATATTCCAGGCACTGTATCAGCCATTACACATGGAGCGTAACTTCACTTTCACAGAATTATACCTACTGCAAGTATGCTATCCTTACACTAAAGATGAGGAAACTGATGTCCAGAAAGATCGAGAAACCTGCTCAAGCTTAGAGAGTAAGCAAAGAAGGAGGGGCTGGAATCCAATATACATTGGTATAGTTCTATACAATTCTAAAAGTCATTTTACATCTATCCCATTAACTATTCAGCAATTATCCAGTGCAAAGGTATTAGAGAAGTAGAATTCAGGGTATGCAAAGGTTAATTGTATGTGATGATTGTTATAAAATTTTTTTTAAAGACAGAGTGATGACTGTGAAGTATCTAGCCTGGGCCACTAAGCGCAAGATAGTGGCTTCATGTGACAGTCAGGAGAAGAACGAAAAGAAACAAGGGATTAGCAGAAGGTATAAAATGACAAGTTCGCTTGGGGACAGCTTGCTTTGTTTTGGGTTTGTAAAACACATTTTTAGGTTATTAAAGTAAGGGCAAAAAAAAGAAAGGAAAATTGGGAGGCGAAGTGAGGAAGAGTGATAAATCGTGCATTATGTCACCTCTCCCAACACAATTATCCTCAATTTTGTCTTCCAATGTTTTGTCGTATGCCTTTTTGCTTTTACTTGCAGTGGAAGGCATACATCTCAAGATGCTTCTTTCTTTTTCACGATGTGATATTTCAAAGGCATTGCCACATAATCTTCACATTTGTCTTTCTTCCTGGATTGCATCTCATCCAGTGGCTATACTAGATAGCTGACTCCACAGTTTCTTCTACTGTTGGCATCTTGCTTCCTTGTGGCTTTTTGGTATTTTAAATCATCTTGTGTTGAGGAAATTTATGTACTTCTCTTAGGGCAAATGCTGTGAAATATGATGCTGGGTGGATCCATTTCTATTTATTTTTTGATGCTGGTAAATTCGAGGGAAACATCTGCTGGACAGGTGAATTGTGCATCTACCATTCAGGAGAAAGTCAAGGCCAGAGATGCCGATCTGGGAGGAAAGAGGAAGATGTGGGGGATGGGTGCAGTCTTGGGTGCTGTGGGAGTTTTCAGACAGGATTCCTAATTCTTTGACACCTCTTCTAATGAGACGTTAGACCTATGTCCCCTCCCCATGAGTCTGGAAGGACTTGTGAATGCTTCAAAAGAAACGTTTTGATGGCTGGAGGGAGTGGGGTGGCTCAAATGGCAGGAGGCAGACAACACTACCCGAGGCTGGGTCATTAGGCTTACGCCGTATCTGCCTGTTTCTTTTGGCATGCTCATTCACTCTATGTTCCCAGTTGCCATGCTGGGACAAGCTCTAGCTCCATACAGATGGTCTGGTTGAAGGTCAGATGACACTACTCTTAAATCATCCCAGCCCAAGGCCCAGAATTGCAAGTGAAGAAGCCTTCAGATGACCCCTACCTCCTATTGTTTGAAGGGTACCCCACGTTCCTGATAAGGTAACATGGAACAGAAGCAAGCCATCCTCACCACACCCTGCTCAAATTCCTGATCCACAGAATACAAGAGCAGAATAAAATGATTAAGGCTTCTCGACTCCCAATTTAGGGTAGTTTGGTATATGGCAATAACTGAAACAGCAAATGGTACCTACAAGTGGGCTGTGCTTTAACAGAATCTAAAGTGGGTGGCATTTTAGGGATAGACAGAAGCCCCATGGGCCCCGTGGACGTTATCACTGAAGGCAAGTGAAGATGTAATGAACTCAACCATCGAGGCGAGGGGAATTTTAGGAAGATTGTGGAACACGTCATCTGTCTCTTAATACCCCAAAATGAATTCAGAGAGTAAAAGAAGTACACTAAAGAATTAATTACTCTGGTTTTGATGATCATTTGGAGGAAATGTAACTGCTAACAAATTAGGAGGCAGTGTGACAGCAAGCCAGCATCCCCAAGATAAGAAATGGCCTCAGCGCAAAGATCAAATCCTAGGTCACGAAGACTGGGTCTCAGGGTGAAGACAATTTCGAATGTAGTGAATCCACAAGAATTATAAAATGGTGGTTGTGTTGTCCCATTAAGTTGGGGGTGGGTTTTATAATGCAAAAGATATCGGAAACATGCACAAATGAGATTGTCAGATCACAAGAACCTTGGGTGGAAAAGGAGGAAAGCAATTCGACGCCAGAGAGAGGGAGGGAAAACAGGATATTTCATAAGCAGGATGAGAAGAGATATTCCTTAAAGGAAGAGATTGCTCCTTAGTCCTAAAAGGAATATAACTTCTTTCCCTCAGCATGATTATTTTGAGATTCAGCCGTGTCATTTCTTGTATTCCACTGTATACAAGGTGGTTTTCCATCCACCCTTTGACAGACATTTGAGTTGTTTCCAGATTTTGGTGATTATAAAGGATGCTGCTATTAACATTCATGTACAGGTCTAAGCTTTCATTTCTGGAACATAAATTCCTAGAAGTGGAATTGCTGAGTCATATAGGATGTGTATGTACTTTTTGAAGAAACTCTCAGACTGTTTTCCAGAGACGTTGTGCCATTTTGCATTCCTACCAGCAACATACGAGAGTTCCAGTGGCTCCACATCCATCATTGCTTGGTATCATCAGTATTTTCGATTTTGGCAGTTCTAATAGGCATGTACTGGTTTTAACTTATGTTTCCAGTGACTAATGACCTTTTCATTTGCTTCTGTTCCTACTCCTTATCTTCATGGTGACGCCTGTGTTCAAATCTTTTGTTCCTTTTTAATTGGCTTGTTGGTTTACTTCCTGTTGCATTTCAAGAGTTCTTTATTTTGTTTTGTGTTTAAATGTGTATTTATTTACTTATTAGAGAGAGAGAGGGAAGGAGACAGTCCCAGGCAGGATCCGTGCTGACAGCGCGGAGCCCACGAGGGGCTTGGAGTCACCCACTGTGAGATCATGAGCTGAGCTGAAATCAAGAGTTGGACGCTCACCCATCAGAGCCAGTTTATTTTGGATACAAGATCTTGGTAGGTAGGTGATGTGCAAATGTTTTCTCCCAATCTGCAGCCTGTCTTTCCAATCTCTTAACTGTGTTCTTCAAAGAAAACGTTTGAATTAAGAAACGTTTGAATTAACGTTTGAAATTAAGAAAACGTTCTTAATTTTGATGAAATCCAACTTATTGATTTTTCCTTTATGGATACTATTTGCCAAACCGAGGGTGGGAGGGCTTATCAGAATGAGGAACTTCCTTAAAGATGTTGGATCATCCCGTATTCTGTTTGTAGTAGGGGTTACAAGAATCTATGCACATGTTAAGACACACAGAAATTATACACCAAAAAAATGTGAATGCAAAGTTTCAAAAAAATCTTTCATATCTAACTAATATATCTGCAGGGAAATAAATGTGACTGGCATGCATCAGAGCTTTCTCACGCAGACAACCTTATTTTTATTAAAGCAGACACAAAACATCAAAAAGCAGCCTTTAATCCTGACATGTAGCTAGAACATGAGAGTGGCATAAGTTTATACTCTGACACTCTTCCATCTTTTAATATAACTTATGTGTCACTATTATGCTACTTTCAATTGTTGACCAATAGGAAAAGAATCAATTCTTTCAGGAAGTTTGCCCAGGAGAAAAGATGCTGATGTTTCATTTATATCCAAGCAGGATGGCATACAGGGGAAAGCACTGGAGAAGACCAGGGCTGCTTCAGATTATCCAACAACAAATGAGCGGATGGCAGGTGTCTAAGTGACCCAAAACATTTAGGACCTTTCAAAAGTATTCAGATTACTGACTCCACCTGCAGATGAACAAAATCGAACAATCTGGTCTTTTTCCCCACCTTTATAACTAATCAAGGCCTGAAAGGTCTCAAAAGAACCTTCTAATTGGTTTCATTGTTTTGTTTATTGTGCTTATCACAGAACAGTTAACATTTACATTTCTAATAGACATTTCAGTTGGTTTTAAATGACCCTTAATGGTTTTCTATGTTCTGGCAGAGCCAGAGGATCCATTCTGCTCTTCGCCCTGATGGCCTTAGAAAGTATGACTATCGAAGCGTGGGTTCACACGTGTACTAGAAGGGTTAATGTTTGATCTCATCCCACCATCAGTGATGCAGATGTGACACAGGAGCTGACCGGTGGAGACTGCTTGCTTTTTCCTGTTTCTGCCTTGCGTTTTCTCACTTCTATGGCTTTCCTCACGTGATCTCCTCCTCCGCAACACCCTTTCCCATCATTTTAATGCCTCCAGGAGGCCACCCTTAATTCCACAGGCTGGCGCCGAGCCCCCTCCCCTCTCCAGTGCTGCTGCCTTGTTGGTTACCATTATTTGAGTATCGATCACATCCTTCCTCCTATGTAGTTTATTACATATTGATCTCTTATCTCCATTCCACTACGACTTCTTGCAAGAAAACATCATGCTTTATTCAGTTTTCTCTCTCAAAGCGCCTTGAACCTTGAGTCCTTTAATAGGTGACTTGCAAATGTTTCCTCCCATTCTGTGGTTTGTCTTTTCATTGTTCCCTGGGTTCTTCAAGGAGCAAACTTTTAAACTTGGATGAAGTCCAATTCATTAATTTTTTCTTTTATAAATAATGTTTCTGGTGTCATAGTTCAGAACTCTTTGCCACATCTAGAGATTAAAGCGAGCATGGGGAGGAATCTACAAAGGGTCATCCTGACGGAATACTGAGGGAGTGTTGGAATTGTTCTGTATCCTCTTCATGATGTAGTTAACAAGAATTGATGCATGTGTTAAAACTCATCGAAGGGTACAGCAAAATATTTATTTAGCACTTTCTAAAGTGCTAAAAGAATATTTTATTAAGCACTGTCTAAAGTACTAAAAGAATATTTGCTTGATTCAATTGTACCATTAAGGGAACCATTTTTGCTAACGTACCTTAAGAATTTAACTCCCCTAACCAAGAGTCACACGCTCATGTCCCATGAGCTAAGGAAGCTAAGTAAATACTGTGTCTCCATCAGCAATCTAGATTAAGCACTGGCTCTATACAAAAGTACTTTCCCCCCTCTTTTTAGATTACTCCCAATGGCAACCAGACATGTCCCTAGTGGCCTGTGAGCCACAGCAGAATAAAGATATTGTCCAGCTCTGGAGGCTCTCCATTTATCCCCCTAGTTGGAGTGATGCAAACAGCGCCCCGTCTATACTGTGTGTCTACAGTATGAGCCCTTCCTGGAAGGAGAAAAGTGACGTGAACACAGGAGGAGGAGGCAGAAAGAAAACTAGCTTCTCAGTGCCTTCCTGCTCCTCTGGGAGACGCCTTCAAAGTGGTGAGGTGCGGGACTATACTTGAGCTCTGGGCACTCTGCCATGGGCCACACCATCTTGGGAACTGGTGTGTGTATCCTGGCTTCCTGCACAACTTTGTAGGAGTTCGCCTGCAATGTCCCCACTAGAGATGTGTATTGGCATCCATGGAGCAGGAAATGCTGAAAGCCTCCCAGACCTCACACATAAAAAGGAACTTTATTGCAGGGCACCTGCGTGGCTCAGAAGGTTAAGCGTTCGATTCTCGATTTCGGCTCAAGCCATGATCTCATGGTTCCTGGGATGGGGCCCCGTGTCGGGCTCCACGCTGACAGCACAGAGCCTGCTTGTGATTATCTCTCTCCCCCTCTCTCTGCCCCTCCCCTACTTGCGTGCTCTCTCTTTCTGTCTCTCAAAATAAACTTTTTTTTAAGTTTAAATTAAAAAATAAATAAATAAAAAAGAACTTCACTGCTCCTGAACCCAAAACTCAATGGCTTTCCACCAGAAAACTTGGTCTCTGATTCCTTGACTCTGCCAATAAGGAAACAGGACAAGGTTTATGAAAGTTGCCCAAAACTTGCCACAGCAAGGTTGAAACAATTTTAAAACAGACAAAACGCAGATGAAATTGTCTTGGGTGTGCAGATTCACCCTATGATTCAATCAGCTTTTGTGTAAAGTCAAGGAATACTTGTTGAGAAAAAACAGCTGAACCTTCCTTTGATAACACAGTCACTTCGTTTTGAGACGATGACCCAGGTGGACTGTCATTTTGGGAAGACAGCTCAAAAGTGTCACGTCGATGTATATGCATGACGGATGTATACACGTACAGTGCCTTAAGGTCTCCAGGTCCCTGCGCAAAACTAAACTTGCCACAAACTAAATCCATTAATTAGTAACATAATTACAGATTCAATCCTCAACTAATCTAGAAGACAATGGAAAAGGCCCGTGCAGTTGGCACTTACACCCTACCCCTAATAAATTGCATACAATTCTCTGCAGCACTGTGTGCCCCACCCTTTCCTAAGTGGCAGTCATCTGTGGTCACGTGGTGCCGTAGTAATATAGAGCCCATCAGCCTTGCAGACGACAGTAAATTGGGATTCCAAGTGCAAACTCCTTACAGGTTAGCCTCCCCCTCCAAGGAAGCCTATGGAAACTCAGGATAGACTTAAATTTCCGCTTGGCAACCTGTTACCATTGCAGAAACTATCAGACCGATTTCCTTCTTCCCCTCTACCATGATTTTATGTGTCTGAGAACTGGCAGAAAGAAAAAAAAAGTGCTGTTAACTGTCAAATTGTTTCTAAGGACAGAGAGCATCCATGGAAAATAAAATTAAAACTAATTAAGATCAGGCCCCTGTAGGATAACACTACATTTGAAGGAGTTTGAAAAGACAAAAAATACAAACAAGTTAAACTTGCTTTTACAGGAGTTGCTGCTTTTGTTTTCTTAAGAGCATCTGAAATAACAAAGTAAGTTACTTGATATCATTTAGTTTATCAGTCTATACTAAAAGAATATCCAGTCACAACCGAAATGAATTGAACAAACACAAGAAGTCCCTGCTCTCATGGAACCTACATTCTCATGAGCAACACAGACAGCAGAAAGACAAGCACACAAGATAGCAAGTGTAATGTCAAGTAATGAAAAGTGTGATGTAGAAAAAAATAAGCAAACAAAGAGGGAGCGATCAGAAGAATCATGACAGACTGGATGATCCAGAAGTTCTCCATCTGGAAGGAGATTTCTGAGCAAACTGAAGTTATGAGGGAGTAATACAACTATAAAAATTTTATACAGAGATTATTCAACAAATCATCCTAGGAAAAAAAGCGCCTCAATTATTCGAGGAGGAAAAAGATGTTTCTATTACATTTTAAAGCAAAGTTAAATCCAGATGGCTTAAATTAGTTACATGTAAAATAGAGACAATTATTTTTTAAAGCAAAGAAATATAGGCAAATATTTGTGTAATCTTGGGTTGGGGAAGGATGTGCTAAGCATCTGAGCAAAACAGAAAATGCTAGGGAAAAAGCTAAATTACACAAAAATGCAGAATTCTGGCATGCTCGGAAAGACCCACAAACAAAATAAGTGAAGAAATGACAGGATGAGAAAATAGTGAAATACAAAGATTTAAAATCTCAATATATGAAGAATTTTCAAATTAAAAACAATGCTTTCAGATAATAAGATTATCTGAAATTTTAGATAATGTTAAGAAGCAATTCACAAAAAGAGAAACAAAAACTATCAATACAGACGAAAAAAGTTCAAGCCTCACTTGTGTTAAAGAAATGAAAATTGAAACAGGATGGATATGCCATCTTTTTCCATTCAAGTCGGCCAAGAGTGTTTAGAGATAATACAGGGCAGAATATAAGCACTTCAGACACTGCTGTGGGGAATGGTCCAGCCTGCTGGGCAAATTGTCCATATATATGCATGCGTCCTGAGGAAATATTCATGTATGCAAACTAAGATTCACAAACGAGAATATTGATGCATTACTTACGGTTTCTCCAAAGTCACCGAGTTCAAGGTGGAATAGGAGAGGGAAAGTGAGGAGAGAGAGTAGGAAAGTCTGTGTGAGATTTTAGTGCCAATCAGAGCAGATACACTTGGGCTTGTTTAATATGATAACATTTTAAGTAAGATTTGCATTGCAAAGAAGCTCAGCAGAAATGTATGGACATACATCTTGAACTATATATATATGTATATGTGTGTGTGTGTATATATACACACACACATATACATATATATACACATATATAGTGCACATTTACATACAAATTGGAAATAACCCAAATTTTCAATATTAAGAAGTTGATTAAATAACCACATAACCATACTGAAAACTACTTGCAATTATATTGTCTATACTTCGTGATTTGGGAAATGTCTATAATTAATTGCAGAAGATTTTTTTTATTACAAATAGTATACACAATATAATCCCAATCATACTTAAGGAAAAAAAATCCATAATTTATGTATGGAATACTGATAATGTGTCTAGAAAAAGACAAAGACTGTACATTTCTATATCAAAATAATAACAGGGTTATCGCTTGGCAGACGAATTATGGATGATAAAGTGAACATTTTAAAAATGAGTAAATTGTAAGTCTGGAGGCCTTTATATACAATGATTCTAGAGGCCTAATATTATATTTAATTAATTACTATCATGTATCAATATGTCAACATATTAAGTGTATTATAACACTAAATAATTTTGTACAATATATATCTTAATTAAACTTATATTATAAAATCATATAAATTTAAATTGTTTATTAATTAAATGTTAATATAAAATCTCCATGATATAGCCTCGACCACGTAAGAAATAAAACACTTCCTCTTTGAACAGATTCATGAACAGTTGTCCCGTTTAGCTCTGATTTTAACTAGATACTTAACTATTACACAAACCAGGAGCGAAAATATATTTCTCTTTTTCCCTAATTTTCTCTATAGCCAGATGGTGCTTCTCCAAGTCAGGAATTAATTGCTCTACATACTATAACAGGCCGCAAAGGAGAGAAAGCATCAGGAGACAATTGAGAAATGATAAGAATTACCAGCATTCGTATAGTGCTTTGGAGTCCTAGAAAGTTTCACACACATACGCACACTTACATTCAATAGCAACCGTGTAATGTAGCTGGAGAAGGCAAATGAAGGTGTCGTTTTTACAGACAGAGGAATCTGGCAGCGAGGAGTCCACGCGACTAACCCAAGAAGAGATCTTTGATTCTCTGCCTTCTCTACATAACCAAACGCAGTTAAAATGTGAGGTTTTAGGCCAGTAATTGGCCAGCTTCTAATTACCAAGCCAAGCCTGAGGAAACACTTCTTTACTATCCTTTTAAATATATGCCATACAGAACTCTACTGTTAAACTCACATGAACTAAAACTGACTTAGTCTGGGTCCTTTTGAAAGCACTACCACAGTCCTCAAGATAGAAGGAAACATCTGGGATATTGTGAAAGGAAGGATCGGATTCCTGCTCTGAGTAAGAAAATGCTTTTACAGCCAAAAATCTATGGATTCTGCATGGATGGCTGAAGAGAACATAGAGGCCAAAAGCAGTCACCCATAAATTCCAATCTTCTCCCTACTGTCCACGTCAATGAAATGATGGAATATTAAAATATACCCAGAGGCGTGTATTCTGCTGCTGTCAGTTTCACCTAGAGAGGTGTAAAATTAATCTTTTTAGGACAGGCTAGACAACGGGAAAAGTCAACTCCAGAAAATATTCCGAAATATGTCACTAAAATAAACTCCATTTTCTCCAATGCTGCTGGTCGGATGCAACGAGTACTAACGGCCTACATCACATGGAAATTCTAACAAGAAACCGGGTATGGAAAAAAACATATTCCCTTTCACTTGGGCATTTCTCACAGTCATGTTAAACTAAAATTGCCTTATTGTGATTTGGTTATTCACCACAAGATTGACCTAGTGACCTCAATCGAAACGTGAGTATAATCTCAAATTCTTGTCTGTCCTTTCAACCCCTTCTCTAAACTCAACAGTGACCCATGTCCGTCCCCAGATTCTGTCACCTCTGATTTGAACTCACAAGTGTATAGTGAAACCATTCCAGTCGGCTCATCCTGTGGCCCTACTAACACTGCCTTAACCCACCACCTCTCATCTGTACAACTGCTACCTCTTCCTAAATGCCCTCCCAGCCTTTATGTTGTTACTATCAATTCATTCCTAAACCCCCATCATTTCACCCATCTCACACCCAACTCTGTTTGGTGCCATTTGCAAAAATTAAACAATTCTTATTATAGAAGTCACATATGTTCTCACTGTGAGAAATCTGAACATTCTAAGGACATGAGGATTTCTTTAATCCCCCAGTTATACCTCCTGAAGACAATCCTGATTTTTTAAAAATCCATTTCAAAACAAAACGATGAAGATGCCTAATAATGGCTGCAGGAGTGACTGACTGTCCTGCATTGATTCTCTAACTTGGCTCATCTAATTTAAATAAAAATATAAGATTGGGACAGAGACTATTTCTTGCTTGCCCAGAGGATTTAATGTTATAATAAATTACACTCAGTTTCTCATCATGTCAATTTTGTGTCTGTTCTAAATGTGATCCTCCTGGCTAGAAATAAGAATGACATTGCATTTGCTTTATTATTTGGGAATAGTTTTAATCTGGTGAGAAAGAAGAAATTCAAGAAAAAATTTAGTTAAAAGGCACTAAAGAGAATAAAATTGAGACTGCTAAAAAGAAAAATTAAATCAAGGAGGTATGCTAGAGTAACGAATGATTCCAAAATCTCAATGGTTTACTCCAACAAAAGTTTGCTTCTTACTGATGCTACCTGCCTGTCATGGGTCTTTTCCAACTCTGCTATACTTGATTTCTTTTCAGGAGCCAGACTAATGCAGTAGTCTCTGTCCAGAGTCTTGATAAATGCTTGAGGAAGGGAAAACAGAGCATGGTGAATCAAATCTGGCTTTTAGAACATCTTTCAAATAATGTCTCACATGTCATTAGCCAGAACAGTCATACGGCTAAGTCCGAAATCATTGGAGTGGAAAAGTATAACTGTAGCTAGGGAAAGGCAGCAAATATTTGTGAACATGCAGGTGACCCCACATGTCTGATGCTATTATGATCTAATCTTATGGAAGCTCCAGACAATGCAATAAGACAAGAAAAGTATATAAGGAGCACAGATTTTAGAGAGGGGATACAATTATCATTGTAAACAGGTAATTACTTTCCTAGAAAAGTGAAAAGAACAAACTGAAAAGTTATTAGAATTACTAAGATATTCTGTTAAGATGGCTAGTAAAATAGACAGGAATCAATAGCTTTCCTACACACAAGTAATAACAAGTTAAAAAAGGAAGCTACTAGGCTTGATGTTCCAGTTTGAAGTAAAGAATTCAAATTCCAACTTCACAATTATATTCATAGTGTTTAATGTTGCATAGCATCAATTCTAAGTACTTTGTACATATGTGAGTTATTTAATTCTCACACCACTTTTTATCCCCATTTTATAGATGAGGAAAGTAAAACAAAAAGAGATTAAGTAACTTGCCATAGTTCAAAGAGCCAGGAACTGGCAAAGACAGAATTCAAATCTACATACTATAATAGCTCCAGGGCCTATGCTTTTTACACTATTTTGTTTCTCTTATCTACCTAAGAAAACATGTACAGACATGACACAAATATTTCACCAGTTACAGAGATTATTGTTTTTAACTTTATAACACAAAAAAATATGTCACAATAACTATGATTATTTACAGCTCCAAACAAAATAGCAAACTTGATTAGAACCATATTCTTCCTTTTACTCATGAGGATAAGGAGACAAAAGCAAGTTATCACATTAATACAGGAATAACAGAAGTAAGACCAGGCTACATTCCTAAATCTACTAAATTATTTGTGTTGTTTACATTAAGAGACTCCATCATCTATGAATCAATACACTTTCTGCAAAGGAAAAACCCTTTTCATTTAACTGAAGACTTAAAATGGTAATAGTAACCAAATTGCTTTTTTTTTTAATTCCACAAAAGACAGAAGAAAACGTCCTGATCGTAAAACTCAAAATGGGATGAGCCCAGCATTGCTGCCAATTTTGTTATCATTCCCATTAGGAATCTTGGCAAACTGAAGAGGAATCCATGCAGAAAGTGAAAGATGAATTTTGTGTTGTGTCAGGTGAGTCCTTTCTGGGCCACCACCTGTGGGTTGGGCATGAGCTCTCCGTGGCGCGGGCTTTACTTGGAAAAGGAAACCCTGTGAGGCTGGGTCAACAAGAGAAGAAAAGGCACGAATCCTTATAACTAGGCTATCCTCCCAAAAGAGAGGGGTGCAAGGTCTAGATGGCTTCTGCTCCTGTAGTGTAGGTCTATGTCCCCCTATAGGACTTTGGCTCCCTGCCATTTACTGTTTTTATAGGACCCCCCCCAAAAAAAGAGAAAGCAGCCTTGTCAGTGGGGGCAATAGACAGACTACTTAGAAATCAGCAGCATGGAGATGGGGTACCAGCTGTTACTGGACTTGCCTGGCAATGCCAGCTGCCCAGAACATGAAGTCCACATGGCAAACAGAATTTTGCAGTAGCCTCACTTTGGGAGGTACCTCACATCCATTGGGACTCTAAGCTCAGGTGCAGTCCCTGGAAAGGGGACATCTCTAGGTCTCCACGCAATTTTCTGGCCAATCCAGAAAAAAACAGCTGAATTATCACTTCAGATAATTTTCTTACTGCGTCATAGTCGGAAAGAGAGCTTGACGTTCTGGGCCTAAAGGTGCACCAAGTCAGGTTAAAAGATTTTCTTCCAAGTCAATTTCAATCTAAAGGGAATCCCCAAGTAAAAAAAAAAAAAAAGTTAGATTTTAAGAACACTGTAGTGTTTCAAGCAATACATTAATTGCTTTATCTACTATTTTATGAAATCCTTCTGATAACAGCATGATGGAGAGGTTATACTTCCCACTTTAGAGACGACCAGGCCTGGATTCAGGAAGGCAGAATAAATTTTCCAGTGCCACACGTCTGGTATGTGACAAAGCAGAGATTTGAACTGACACTGGAATGAGTCTTAAACCAGTTTTCTTAACCACTACTCTGCTCTACCCATCTTAAGCTATTGACTACCCTTGTGAAAGTGTCTATAAACTGAAATCACTAGGGGCACTTGGGTGGCTCAGTCAGTTAAGCGTCCGACTTTGGCTCAGGTCATAATCTCACGGTCCGGTAGTTCAGCCCGCATCGGGCTCTGTGCTAATGGCTCAGAGCCTGGAGCCTGTTTCAGATTCTGTGTCTCCCCCTCTCTCTCTGACCCTCCCCTGTTCATGCTCTGTCTCTCCCTGTCTCAAAAATAAATAAACGTTAAAAAAAAAAAACAACAACTGAAATCACTATTTGTTTTTTCCACATTTGGTACATGTCCTGGCACAAAGGCCTTAAATATATGCTTATTGAGTGAGTCAATAATTGACAAAGGCTGAATGAAGAAAAAGTAGGATATTTGAAGCTTGATATACTCTAAATGTTTCTGCTTTGATTTTGGTACATCTTGTCAAATTGCCTTACGATGTGGACTTAAAATAATTCAGAGAAAGCAGAGTTTGTGTCAGGTCAGCTGTTATAAAAGTAAATTTTATCCCGTGATATGAATATCAGTCCAATAATGCCACAGATCAAATTCCTTCCTGCATATTTACTATGATATGCAAGCGCATATATGAAGACAGAAGGAAGAGGGATGAGTATTTTAAGGCCTCTAAATTAGACCTGCTAGAGGAGAATATATTGAAACATAAAGTAATTTGCAGTAAGTAAACTTGTCTTCCGATCTTGAATTTGGCAAAATATCAAGAAATTTGGAAGGGATCAAATTCCTTTTACCTTCAGGAAAAAGAAGTAGGATGTCTTCTGCCTTCATAAAGCCAGGAAAGCGTATGTACAAACCAGCTGAGGACATCCATCATTTCTTGGATTATCCATGCAAACAACAAAAAGGAAAGTCTTTCCTCCTATGGCGTTCTGTTTCCCTTGGTGAGAACTGACCGGAGGAACCAAGGATGAACTGAGACTGGAGGCTCTACAGATCTCTCAGGCAGACAACAGCAGAACGTGAAATGCAGTGAGTGAGGTGCTTGAGGACAAACACTGAATTCCTGTCCTCACTACCAGATGAAGTTTTCCCTGAGTCACCCAAGGAAGTTGAACATTTGATGTTGGGTAGTCATGGCATTAAGTCTTAACTGCTTTATCTCTAAATCCTATGAGCCATCATAATAGGGGTAATGACCCTTTTCTACTTCACAAAGATGGTTTGCAGATTAACTAATTAATGATTATAAAGTGTTACATCTTATTAAGTTTATTATGATCATTAAGTTCTCATGATGAAGAGATAAATTTTGAAATCTGATGTTCAGTAGGTGGCGTTCTTCCCTCTGGATCTAGAGTGAATCCTAGCTATGTTCTAGGGACCAGCTCTGACATCTTTGGACACTTAATTGTTGAAACAACACTATCAATGAGCACTTTCTCCAGGCACATGGAAGAGTAAAGGAGGGCATAACTATATTTCATCATCATTTGACTATCATCCTTACAAGCTTTGATATTGGCTTCCTAAATAATACATAGTATATAATCAAGTATACATTTTCCAGTAAATTTTTTTAAGTATAGTATAAATACTATATTAATCTATAAAAACCAAAATGTGAAATAAATTTATAGTTATGGAAAAATGTGTACAAATAAAACATATTTATGTAAATATATAAATGTAATAAAATATAATAATAGCCAACATTCATGGAGCATTTAATTAAGTACTATTTAATTGCCTTGAGTTGTTTCATTAAATGCACTCAACAATCTTTTTTTTTTTTTTCTTCCAGTGATAGAAAATGAACTCATTTGGTACTTTTTTCTATTCCGTATCATTGAGTTCAACTTTTCGAGTTGCACTGTTTTGGCTTAGGCACATCTCTAACTGAAGGACTTTTTAAAAAATTCATTTTACAGAAGACAAATGAAGGAACAGAAATATTACGTAATTTGCCTAAGGGCATACAGAATGTAGGCGATGGAAACACCTACATGAACCGAAGCTGTCTGAATCCAAATGTCCACCTCTCATCTGCTAAACCTTATTTCCTCCCATGCTGCCTGCCTACACATCACCTAGTCGCCATGAGAAAATGCTTACAACAATTTTATTTTGAACACAGAACATAAAATTTACATTTCCTTTATGAAAAACATGGAAGATTTTGATTGAATATAGGCAGAAATGTTATTATGGTAATACTTTGGAATTAGTTTTTAAAAGGCTTGAGTTACATTGTTTGTATAGTAAATTTTTTGTTTACACATGTAAGTATATATTCTACTATTGCTAAACTTCTGAATGGTGCCCTTGTTTTCTTTCCCTATTAATTCAGGGAGTGTCTGCGTGGGGAACAGTTTGGGGAGGGATGAGCGGTGAGAGGGATTATGGGCTTTAGAACTTCTGGATGGAGTTTCCTGGAGACAATGACAACACCAAAGCTCTGTACTTTTCCTCCACAGGTGGAGAGTTTGGCCCCAGGACATTGTTTAGGTGGTAGAACTTGCTGGCAAGTGAACAGACAGAAATTTCAGAATGCCTTGTGAATAGCTACCACTGTACTATCACCTTAAGAATTTTAATCCTTGATATAACTAATGATCCTATTTATATATGTTGATCAACAACCACGATATGTGATATGGGTATCACTGAATTATATTTTGGCCTGCCCCAATAAGACCGGAACACAAATATTGATTTAGACTTCTTTTCCAATGTAGAATATGATCAATAACTAAGAAAAAAATCCAAAATACATAGACTCTGACCTGTCCTTAAAAAACACAGGAATCACCGTAACTGTTTTTTAAAGATAATTTTTAGTTATAACTGTAAGGAGAAACCTTACAGGGTTTCCGACAGGAGAAAAAGTCCATAAAGTGCTAGACTTCATGGGGAAATGCATCAGAAAAAAAAAAAAATGCTTCTAAAACTTCCATAAAATTGCGTGCAGACTCAGCTTACGAAAACCGGAAATGAGGCACCAATTTTAAGGAAAATGGATGCTCTTACTGTCATTGCTGGTATTTCAACTGTGGTGAGTGGAATTTTTGCCTTCTGGGACTGGAGAGTCCAGTGGAACTCTGACTGCAGTGAAGCTTGGAACTCGGAATTCCAGAGTCAACCCTCAAGCCCAGTGTCTTGTGGCCCCAATATGGCCACCATATGCTTTCTTATTGATGCCAATAGGAAAGGGGTTCACTTTTATTCTAGAAATGAAAACCAATGGGACTCTATGTAAAAGATGAGGAAGAAAAGAAAAAGATTAAAACTTTGTTAGCAGTCTCTTGTGGCTGTAATCCAGCATGGTGGGTCTTAACCGTTTTTGTGATGGGTGACCTAATCTCTGGATGTGTTCCTGGTAGTGAGGAAAGAGAATACATGGGGCTGGGCTTCAAATGATAGATCTAACATTATTTTTGGAAGTTCACAGTAACCGAACGGTGACAGTTAACTCCCCGCAGGTAACACAGGTAAAATAAATTAAAAAAAAAATAAATCACAACGTTACGCATTTTTAACGCTGTCTCTCTGAATGATCTATATGCGTACCACTGCATGTAAGTAACTACATTTTCTCAAACTTATATCAAACTCACCACAGGCTGTCTTCACATAGGAGCTTGATGAAGCATCCTAAGAAAATTCCCAAGAGACAACTGTGAAACAACCCAAACAACTTTTGAAAGGTCTTTTTGCGTCAAAATTATAGAATCGCGTGACGAAAGCTTACACGGTTTGACCTACACTTGTCACATATACAAACACTTCTCTACGAATCACTTACACAGAAACACTTATACTTGAATTGACTTCCGAGAAGCATCATGAAATCCGTTTTCTCATCGGTAAAGGGGAGCTAATAACAGCGACTCTACCTAACTCATTTGGATTAGGGGAGCTTATTTGGAAATTAAAGCCCAAGGGGGAAAAAATGCCATTCGAACACAGTTGGTTCAAATTTGTCTTTTTTCTAAATTTGACGAAAGTGTCATTCTCAAAGGAGGACACCGTTTCTAGAGAAATGCACCTAGTGTTAGAGAAGGAAGTGACACATGCCCAGAATAGAGCGAAATCAGCCAAATACATTCTGGGCACTAACATGGAGACAGATGCTGAAGGGAGAGAGCTCTCACGTGCACCTGCCTCCATCACCGTCACTTTGAATAATGTCGAGGTATCATACGTACACAAAACTTAACATTTAAATCACAGAAGAGCAGCTATTTTCTGTACCACCCACTGCAGATGGTCCTTCCTGTCTTCTGAAGCGCTCCATGAGCCAGTAAATTTTATCACATTCTCTCTCTATTTTTGAGAGAGAGAGAGAGAGAGAGAGAGAAAATGCACATAAGTTGGAGAGGAGAAAAGAAAGAGGGAGCGAGAGAGACTCCCAAGCAGGCTCCACGCTGCCAGCACAGAGCCCGATGCAGAGTTTGACTTCACGACGTGTATGATCATGACCTGAGCCGAAATCAAGAGTCAGACGCTGAATCGATGAGTCATCTGGGTGGCCCTGACATTCTCTCATCAATCCCTAACCCTTTAGTTTAGTGTGTCAAGCCCACTTCTATCTAGGACCTTTGCACCTGCTGTCCCCTCATCTGGACGGCTATTCCCCAGGTCCTGGCAAAGCTTGCAACTTCACTTCCTCCTGGTCCCGTCTCGGATGAGATTCCCTGCCCGGCACTCCTTGCCCACCTTCCCTGCTCTGTGGAGACGGAGAAGCCTGACTCCCTCAGTTGCTGGCAGTTTATGTAATAGTTAGTAAGCACTCAGCAAACGCTCCTCGCGTATCAGATTTGCTAGACAATTACAGCTCTATATCCTCACCACCACTCAAAAAAATCTGTATCATCACCTCCCCGTTACAGATGAGGAAACTGATCCTAAAGAGGTTAGGTAACCTGCTGCCAATCACAGAGAAAAACCAGGGAATCTGTCAGCAACCAGCACCAATCACCACCACGTGGACAGCATTTTGCTGGTTGAGGATATAATGAGGTCACCATGCTTCACCTCTGTGGTCAAGGAGCTTCCAATCTAGTGGAGAAGAAGGTTGAATGGTTAGAGAAAGCACCCAAAGGAAGGAGGAATCACAGGAAATGGAAGCAGGAAGATTTCACAGACGTTGTGGACTAAAGGTTTGCGTTCCTCTCCCCCCAAATTCAATTGCTGAAGTTCTAATCCCAACACTGTGATGGAATTAGGGGGTGGGACCCTTGGGACGTAATTAGGTTTAGATGAGGTCATGGGGTGGGGTCCTTCAGATGAAGCTAGGGCCCTTCTTTATTTTATTTTATTTTTATTGTATTTTAGAGAGAGAGAGAGCATGAGCAGGGAAGAGGGGAGAGAGAGGGAGAGAGAGAGTCTTGAGCAAGCTCCATGCTCTGCATGGAGCCCAACACGGGGCTGGATCACGGCCATGAGATCATGACCTGTGCCAAAATCCCGAGACCCACACCGACCCAACTGAGCCCCCTAGGCGCCCCAGAATTAGGGCCCCTTGAAGAAAAAAACCAGGGAGCTTTCTCTCTCCCCTGCCCTCTCTCTTCTTCCCCAAGCCAGGCAGGAAGTGAGCCCCCTCACCAGGAGCTGAGTCAGCCAGCACCTGGATCTTGGGACCTCCAGCCACCAGACTGCAAAAAATAAAAATCTGTTGTTTGCATCGCCTACTCGGTGGTATTTTGTCAGGGCAGCCCGAGCAGACCTAGATAGTAGACAAGTGTGGTTTGAGCAAACCAGCAGGAGAAGTAGCATTTCAATAAACGAAGTGGCATTTTTGGCAGTGGAAGTTGCCTTTTAGCAACGCATCAGTCCCTAGGTATAGAGCGTATCGAACAAGATTTCTTATTCAGCTTGAGAAAAATAAATATCTGTGTTGCTTTTTTAAAGATAGTCAGAATAAAGCTAAAAGAGGCGTAGATTTAAGAAGGTGGAAACGATGTGTCTGTGCGGGGAGAAAGATGAATGGGTGAGAGGGAACCGGGTTCACCCCTCTGTCTGCAACATCGGAGGAGACTCTGTGCTCCAGACCGGATTTCCCTCCAGTGGACTGGAGCCGCAGGCCACGGTCGGCAGATGTGCACATTTCTTTGTGTCACAGAGTTTCAGAGAGAGTTTTGCCCCGAGCAGCACCTGTAAAGTGCCATTTGCTGTCACAGTTAGTTTAGTTGCAAATCAGTTCAGTTTCCCAAGCACGGTCCACCTGGGATCTGAAAACCCTCGTGATGTTTTCTCTGCCCCTGACATCATTGTTATCGGCAGTCAGGACACGGCAATCCGAAGCTAGCTGACAACCGAGTTCATGATGCCTACGGCAAAAATATCAAACGCGCTCTCCCACAGCTGGGCTAGGTCTGCCTCCTAGACAGATGTAAAAACTTGTTCCAGATAGTGAAGTTGGAAAGTGTGCCTTGAGACACCCAGAGACTAGCTCAGTGGTTCTCAAATTTGGCTGCACAAGCGGATCACCTGGGAACTTTTTTTAAAGGCTATTTATTTTGAGAGCGAGCACATGCATAAGCAGAAGAGGGGCAGAGAGAGAGGGAGAGAGAGAGATTCCCAAGCAGGCTCCATGCTGTCAGCACAGAGCCCAACGTGGGGCTCGAACTCATGAACCTTGAGATCATGACCTGAACCACAGTCAAGAGTAAGATACTTGACCAACTGAGCCACCCTGGCGCCCCAGATTACCTGGGAATTTTTAAGAACTCCTCATGCTCTGGGGTTAGGACTCAGGCATCTCTCTGTATTTTAAAGTTCCCAAGGTGATTCCAAGGTGAAGTTAAAGGTTGAGAATCATTGCTTCCATTTGTCTGGTGGTTTCAAACCTGCATCTACATTCGAATTATCTGGAGAGTTTCACAAAACAGTGAGGTACAGATACTACCCTTAGAGAGACTGATTCCACGGGTCTGGGATCAGGAGTATCTAAAAACTCCCAAGGTGACTCTAACAGGCACCCAGGGGGAGAACTATTGGAACTAATTCCATACTTTTCATTGTATTTGTGAAGTTCTTTAGAAGGAACTTGGTGATTGAATAATAATAGCCAGGCCCTCAGTAATATGAGACACCGAAGAAGAAGGGATACAGAAGGGCTACAGTTGCCCTCAAGACTGGAAAAGAGAAGAGGAGTTTATCTTTTGGCCACAGCTTTCTGAGCCAACTGTGTTCTTAGACCAATTAGACAAATTATGCTACAAACTAAGACTGGACACCAATCAGATATCTATGGAGAAATCTTAATACGTTTGTTACTCAAAATTTTCAGGTGCAGAAAGATCCAGCCCTTAAGAAAATTGTCCTTGAAATCTTGTTCAGGATCCAGGAAAAACAGGAGCTTGTGATTCGCCTTGTATTTTTTGCTGCCTTTTTCTCCTGTGTCGACAGCTTCCAAGTATTGAGCGGTATGACGATATTTACCTTCTCAAGTTCCATCAGCCCTGATATCCAGCATGTCCAAACTGAAATCGTCCTCTCCTCCCATGAAATCATTTCAGTCTTCCAATCTCACTGTCTCTGGGAGTGGTGCCTCAATTTCTTTCTCTGCTCAAGCTCAAAGCCTTGGGTTTTTTTTTCCTTCTTTCTTACATCAAGTTAGAAATCACGTGGTGAAATTCTCTCCCACACACAGATGACATCCACCCTTTCCTCTGCATCTCCAGGGACTACACGATACACGAGTCCCCCTCATCCACGTGGACACATTGCAGGACCCCCAATGGATGCTTGAAACTGCACCCCACGTATTATGTTTTATTTCCCATCCATCCATCCATCTATACATACCTATGATAAGGTCTAACATAAAATAGGCATGGTTAAGAGATTAACAACAGTAACTAATAATAAAATAGAAGAATTAGAATAACAGACTAATGAAAAGTTGTGTGAATGTGGCCTCTCTTCTCTCTCTCTCAAGATATCGTGTTGCACTGTATTCAGTTTTCTTGTGACGATGTGAGATGATAAAATGCCTACGTGATGACAGATGAAGCGAGGTGAATGACGTAGGCACTGTGACATAGCGTGAGGCTACTAGTGACCTTCTGACGTTACTTCAGAAAGGATCATCTGCTTCCGAACCACGGTTGACCATGGGGAGCTGAAACCACTGAGAAAGGAAGGTAGAGTACTAGACCGTCATTCTCTTCCCAGGGTGAATTACTGAACATTATCATCCTTCTCTCGTCCTTGAACATCACGGACAGACGAAACTTACATGTGTGTCATTTTCATCCTGTCACTTACCAATTTACAAACTCCAAAGTGACCCTATTTTCTACCACTTCTAAACTACATCTCTTCTCAAGACGCATCATCCATGGATTTTACACTCTTGTTCCAATCTCACACGCCCAACGACGCCCATAAGAATTTCTGCCTTTATTTCGTCACTCATCCTTGGGGTGTTCTCTGTCCTTGCTGCCCACCCACATCCCACCTATGCTGGTAAGCCCAGCAGGATAGCTACAAAAGCCACTGTCACAAAGTACCCTTGTCTTTCAAGTTCAGTGCAAGAATTGAGATAAGCTAAGGTTAGTGTTTAGGTGACAAATCTCGTCAAGTAAATTGTAAATTGCATTTTATGTTCAAGTCAGAATGAAGAACATAAATGAGTTGACGTCAGTTTCCACTGGAACCATCTATATGTGTGCTGTTCTGCTGACCCAGATTCGGTGACTCTTACTAACTTCAAAGGCTGCTTGTTCCAAGGCGATTCAGAGGAGTAGGAAACGAGAGCAATGCTTCAGAATAACTGAGCCTTGAAAAGTAGTGCCTCCAGAGAACACGGCTTACAACAAATAGAAAAGACTAAAAAATTAAAGAAAAGTGCATCTCCCTCACTTGAGTGGACCCACACCTCAGCAAAAGACAGACGAGCCCCATGAAGCTTATGTTATATCATGAAACACACAACTTCAGGAAACTTTGTGATTCGTACATTTACAGGGAAAACAAAAATCAGTAGTTGTTCAGAATTCATTTTACAGACCACCGCTGTTACACCGAATCATTCTGAACTGTTCCTGTTAGAATAAAGAAGTTTCTAAGGTTCCTCACAAAGTTAAAAACAGAACTACCCTGCAACGCAGCAATTGCACTACTAGGTATTTATCCAAGGGATACAGGTGTGCTGTTTCGAAGGGACACATGCACCCCCATGTTGATAGCACTATCGACAATAGCCAAAGTATGGAAAGAGCCCAAATGTCTGTCGATGGATGAATGGATAAAGAAGATGTGGTATACACACACACACACACACACACACACACACTGGAGTATTACTCAGCAATCAAAAAGAATGAAATCTTGCCATTTGCAACTACATGGATGGAACTGGTATTGTGCTAAGTGAAATTAGTCAGTCAGAGACAGATAAATATCATATGACTTCACTCATATGTGGAATTTAAGAGACAAAACAGAAGAACATAAGTGAAGGGAAGCAAAAATAATATAAAAACAGGGAGGGGGGCAAGGCATAAAAGACTCTTAAATATAGAGGATTGAGGGTTGCTAGAAGGGTTGTGGGTAGGGGGATGGGCTAAATGGGTAAGGGGCATTAAGGAGGACACTTGTTGCGATGAGCACTGGGTGTTATACACAGGGGATGAATCACTGGAATCTACTCCGGAAATCATTAGTGCACTAAATGCTAACTTGGATGTAAATTAAAAAAATAAAATAAAATAAAAATAAATAAAATAAAATAAAATAAATAAAATAAAATAAAATAAAATAAAAAAGAAAGAGTAAAGAAGTTTCCAGAATAGCAGTTCCCACGGATCTTCTGTGGGGAGCAAAGACCCCAGAGGACTTCGTGCACCGCACGGCAGGAGATACCTAACAATATGAAATTACACCACAGCACAGAGCCTTAGCAGAAGGTCCTGGATCGCTCCCCTCCAGGCTGTGTGCCCCTGTTTTCATTTCCAGCCCTGGGCCTGATGAGGTTTGCAGGCCAGACCAAACCATCATCACCTAGTGATGTCAGATCTTTGTAGGATTTTTGTTGCTGTTTGATACTGAATCACCGAGGACCATCTGTATTAAGAAAGTGCGTTTTGCTGAGTCCGGGGATACATTTCTTTTCATTATTTTCAAAAGAAACACTGAATTGCTTTGCTGGTTCACGGTTTTCAATCCCTTTGCGTTTTTCTTGCATGTACACTATTGTCATTGAGGTTATGGAGCTTGGGAGAAAAGAAAATTCAAGAATAGGAGTGGAGGTCGTGTTATGAATACAATTCAAGTGGGGAGTTTTTCCACCCCCAGAAAACAGCTCTCCCGATGCCCCTCATGTTTGAGAGCGTGTCCTCCGAGCCACGGTCGTGCCACACGTGCTCCAGTCAGGGCACGGGTTACGCTGTGCTTTCATTTCTGTCCTTGCTTCCCGCCTTCCCACTAGACACAGGGCTTTTTTAGGACAGGAACTGTGGCGTTCACCTCCGCATTCCCATGGCCTAGGCAGGGCTCAATAAATGTCTGTGGAATGAGCCAGAGATAGAATTCTGTGCTTTCACTCGTATGGGAATTGGAACAGTATTTGTATAAAGACTAAAGAAAAAAGGCTATTATGGTAAACACAAAGAAGATGCTGGAACAGAAACTAATCCCCGAGGGGTGAAAATCAGAAATGGTTATAGAAAAATTTGAGACAATTTTTCTTTTTTTTACATCCCAGAATCATGGAAGAGTCCATGCAAGAAAAACTAACACAGATCTCCGTCTACGAGGCCAGGTTCAGATGAGGGGCTAATGGGCTTAGCGCCCATTCCACACATGCTTAGCGCCCTTCCTTTGCAGAGTCCGTGGGACAAAAGTAAAGGGACTTTACTCCTCAGTCAAGGGAGCAGATTGTCTGAGGGAGCAAACCAATGGGGATAATTGAAAAGATGAAAAGTGGAAGGATTAGGATTTTTTAAATGCTTATTTACTTATTTATTTTTGAGAAAGGCTGGGGGGAGGGTCAGAGAGGAAGGGAGAGAGAGAGAATCCCAAGCAGGCTCCGCACTGTCAGCACAGAGCCCGACGCAGGGCTTGATCTCACAAACCATGAGATCATGACCTGAGCTGAAATCAAGAGTCAGACTCTTACCTCACTGAGCCACCCAGGCGCCCCAGGGCTTAGGAGTTTTACTGGAGTATAACATATATACTAAATTTGTCCATGCACTAGTTTTGGATTTTACTGAGCTCCAATACAACAGAATAAATCTAATGAACTTTGGCCCCAGATGTCAATACTCTGGTAGCCTTTGAAAATAAATATGCCAGGACCTCCCCAAGTGGGAACAGAGAGGTTCTCTGCGAGAGTCATCTTAGGATGCCCCCTAAAAATACAGGATTTCAAGTACCTTAAGAAGCAGTTTTACATAATTTTTCATGGGTATAGACTCTGGAATCAGACAACCCAGATCCAAATCCTAGTTCCACTGCTTACCAGCTATGTTACTTTGCAAAAGCTATTTATTCTCTCTGTACCTGGTTACTTTGGATAAATACACTGTCTTATCTCATTGGTTTTTGTAAAGATTCAGTAAGATGAGGGGCACCTGGGTGGCTCAGTAGGTTGAGCATCCGACTTCGGCTCAGGTCCTGATCTCATGGTTTATGAGTTCAAGCCCTGCATCAGGTTCTCGGCTATCTGCACAGAGCTCACTTCAGAGCCTCTGTCCCCCAATCTCTCTGCACCTCCCACGCTCATACTCTCTCTCTCTTCTCTCTCTCTCTCTCTCTCTCTCTCTCTCTCTCTCTCTCTCAAAAATAAACACTTGAAAAAAGATTCAGCAAGATGACAGGTAGTAAGCAGTCAACAAATAATTGTCTTTTTCTGTAATAATCATCCTACTGAGTGTGGTTGTAATTTATGTTCTACAAAAGACGACTGGACACTATTTAATAGTTCTGCACAAGACAATTGAGGAAGATTACTGGTTTACTGGTGTATCTCTGGCCCTTTAAGGCTGACACTGGAGTAGGAGAGTCGGGTCTTCCCAGGATGTCCTCACGTGCTCAAAAGGCAAGCAGTCTGATGGAGCATGAATCTGATCAATATGACAATGAATGAACTTTATCAACAACTCATCTTGTTCTTACGCACAATGCAAAATTTCAAAACAACAGAAAAAGGCAAAGAATTAAAAGGTAATAAACCAAATTAACTAATGCTATCTCTGGGTGAAGAAATGATATGTAACTTTTTTTTTTTTGCTTTCTTTACACTTTTTACATATTACATATTTTCTTGTCAAGATGAGATCTTGAGGGATAGGAAAATGAGTTAATTTCAGATCATCTAACTTATCTCAACAGAAGCTGGATTTTTTTCTCTGTTTACTACGTTTTGTGCGTTACTTACTAGATTTTAAGACTTCTCTCCATGGGGCGCCTGGGTGGCTCAGTCGGTTGAGTGTCCGACTTCGGTTCAGGTCATGATCTCATGGTTCATGGGTTCAAGCCCCGCGTCGGGCTCTGTGCTGACAGCTCAGAGCCTGGAGCCTGCTTTGGATTCTGTGTCTCCCTCTTTCTCTGTCCCCGCCCCCCCCCCCCACACTCTGTCTCTCTCTCCTTCAAAAAAATAAACGTTAAAAAAAAGAGACTTCTCTCTGTAGGAATGAGTCAGACATCAAAATTCTTCAGCAATAAAGTTGCCAATTTGATAAACCAAAGACCCACTTAGTATACTCCTGGGTAATGTGTTCAATGACTTACCTGGAAAAACCATTCAGTGTCTCCATACAAACTTGTGGAAAGCTGTGATCTTATTTCTTTATCTAGACAGGATCACATTTATATTTTATTGGTGCTTTGTAGGAAGAAGCCTATCTGTGATCGTCAATTAGAAAAAAGACAAATTCAGATTGCCTATGTTAGACTCAAAAATGTCATTGAGGTCTTTTAAAAACCTAGCAAAACCTGTTAAGGCTTTTCATGGAGGTATGTATCAGGTAAGGCACACTTCTTGCAGCAAAATCTTAGGTTCCTGTGAGCCAGATATATTAAAGACCACTTTGATAGTCCTGTTACCCAAGTAATTTGACCTACATAAGTAACAGCCCTCCCTTAAAAGTTCTCCAATGTTCCTTGACCTTATCTCTCAGGAGATTCGTGTTTATAAAATGTGACTATATCATTTTACTGATATGAATAGCATACTTTTACACTTAATAATACATAAATCATATTTCACTTGTACCTCGACTAGTTGTCCAGGCTCCCCACTGCAATGGCAAATTGAAAGACATACCTGCATCACAATCATTAACATTACCCAATTATTTGCAGCAAAGAGCATTAAAGAAAAGGTCATGGAGGGCCACCTATGTGGCTCAGTCAGTGATCCCAGGGTCATGGGATCAAGCCCCGCATTGAGCTCTGTGCTGAGCATGGAACCTGAGTAAGATTCTCTCTCTCTCTCTATCTCTCTCTCTCTCTCTCTTTCCCTCTGTCCTTCTCCCCTGCTCTCTCTATCTCTAAAATAATTTTTAAAAAACTAATTAAAATTTTTTTAAAAGGTCATGTAGTTAATGGGAAAAAATTACAAAGGGAAGAAAGATTGGTTCATTAATGGAGTACGTGCTACGTGTTAATGAAATGACAGAACATGCGAAAACAGAGCCAAAAATCAAACTGAATGACAACATGAAGGGGTGGGAATTCAAAGAGACTTCAATGGCATAGGTATTTGTTTAAAGGAAGCATAAAGATAAAGCCCATTGATATTGCGGCAGGACTTCCAAATGATCAGTGAGACACCAGAACCTTCTGTGTTTGAGGATAGAGGGGACTTGGACTTTAGTCCCAACCAGATCCTTAGCTGACTCTGAGTGTGTGTGTGTGTGTGTGTGTGTGTGTGTGTGTGTATGTGTGTGTGTGTGTGTGTGACCCAAGTCACATCGCTCCCTACTTCTCTAAAGGTATGTGATTTGTAGGGCAGGAGACCTGGAAGGTTTACATTAGAGGAGCCCAGTGTTTGTGAATGTAGCAATGAATGAACGAACGAATGAACAGATGAATCGATCAATCAATCAGTCCTCTAGAAATGAAGCTCCTCTGCAGTGGAGTTAGCCTCATAAAATGAAGCCTCGTCAGGCACGTAAAGTGAGAAGGGGTATGCATGTGTGCTAGTGGAAATATTCCTTCTAGGATCTCTGGCCGTGCAGAACTGGACAGTGATACACTTTCACATGTAGCTTCCACTTGAAAAATACAAAGAACTCACCTGAGCCCAAACTACTGAGCTGTTACTGGGCTTTTCCAGCCTCTCTGTCATGGACACTTTTCTTCACCCACCCCCCCCGCCTTGGCTTAAACACCACTCGAAGTCAACACAGAAAAAAGATACCAATATTTCACTCATTCGTTCGTCCACTCATTCACTCATTGGTCCATTTTGCTCAACTGAGCTTGGATGTGTGTCAAGTATTTTCCTAACCAGACATTTGCCTTCGGTTTTTAACTGTGAGGTGAAAGGTTTCAGGCTCCATAGAGAGCATTTCTGACAACAAGCAGACAGACGGACACCAGGAACGCATCTGAGGAATTCCTGACACAATAGGAAGGGTAAGTCAAACTCTTAAGGTGAATGGACTTACTTTCTTATCGGGGGCACAGGGGAGAGGGAAATCAGAAAGAATGGCCTGCAGTCTCTTCTCTTTCCTCCTCGTGAAGGGACCCTGGTACCTGATTGCCTCCAGTTGGCCTAATCCTGAAAGTTATTCTGGGCAGAAAGTGCGAGCATCTGGCTTTATGTCCTATTGAGGCAGCCCATCTCCTCCTCCAGAAGATTCCTCTCCATTCTGTCCCCTTTTACTACCCATTTTCTTAGCTTTTATACCTTCCCTATGTCATCAGCTTTTCCAGAGATATATCCCATGCTTTCTAGCACAATCGGTATTTTTAGTTTCTATTAAATTATCATTTTCTTTACCATAATTCCCTCCCCTTTCTCCTGTAACAATCCCTATGACATCTGTATTCCTCCCATGTCTATAAATAAAACTTTTGAGTATCAGAGAGAAGCAGTAAAATACATCCTCTACATTACTGGAGGCAACCCATTTTTCTCAATTCTACTAATTGAGTGTCCACTGGGAAACTTCTTGTCTTCACTGCTGTGAAAAATACAAACAAGTATGTCATCCATTTCTACCCTCCGGGAACTGAAATACTAACCAACCAAGTCTTATTATGAACCAACACAAACATAAAAGCTATACATACACACACACACACACACACACACACACACACATACACACATATGTATATATGTGAGATATATATATATATATATATATATATATATATCACCATCCATTTCCTTTTCATAACTTAAACCTAAGCTAATTAATTATTGACAACAGATCTCAAACATAGTTTATGTCATGACTATAGGTCAACAACCCAGTGCAAAATAATACAACCTTTTAGGAGGAGAGTTATGAAAATCACAAAGCCAAGACACCTGGGCGTTTCCATCAGTTAAGCGTCTGACTCTTGATTTCAGCTCAGGTCACGATCTTATGGTCCGTGGGATCAAGCCCCACGTCAGGCTCCGCACTGACAGTGCGGAGCCTGCTTGGGATTTTCTCTCTCTCCCTCTCTCCCTGTCACTCTTCCACTCATGCATTTTCTAAATAAATAAATAAATAAATAAATAACACATATCAAATTAAACATCTGCTAAAAAGAAAGAAAGAAAATTACAAAAGCAAGCCAGAAGACGTATCAAATGCACAGTTCCATGAGACTTAGTACTTTATTCTCTCATTTTGTAACTCACTCCACCACACAGCTTTTTATGTTTCTATGCTAGTCCACTGGTTCTCAAAAGTCTCAGGTAAGTTTTGGGTTTTCTTTGTCTTTCTGAGGTGGGTAAGGAGTTAGGAAAAAAGGAAGTAATGGTTTTAAGAGAACTCTGGGAAACCTTCTTTAGGATAAATACTGTTGATAAGGCAAGTGTTACTGGTAAGGTATTAAAAAGTAAGGCCCAATGACTTGGGCAGCTTTGCTGGCTGAGAGGTTCCTTCAGACATCAGAGTGTTGTTGAGAATACTCAGGGCCCCTACGAGTCAGTCCAGATGTGGACCCACCAGGTATGAAGTGTCTTTTAATCTGCAAGCATTCGATTAAAATTAAGGAAGCTATAATAAAACCAAAGCAAATGGGATTGCAAGGGAACTCCAAAAGGCACCCGCTCTCTCCTGCCCTGAGCAACACTGCCCTTCAAATATTATAGAATGTTGGAATCTATCATTCGGGTAAGTCTTCTAAGGTGGCTGCACCCTCACCACCCACCAGGAAGTAATTATTGCCACTTACTTTATAACCAACTTTCATGCTCTCTTCTAAAATATCAGTAAACTGTTAGTTATCTTCAGTGGAGATAGCAATGAACTTGGGTCCAAAGTTGCGTATATTGTAACATGCCTGGGGCTCAGCAAAGCCAAGTTCCTTCTCAATAGCCTTCTTTGGTGTAAACAATTCCCATTCATTTCACTTGTATTTAATAATCTAATTTTCCAACGCTTGAAACATCACTGCCTTGCTGCTTGAGCATTTCTTTCTCCAACTTTGGCTTACCTTCAAATTGAGGAGTCCCAATTGTGACAGGAAAGTATTACAATCCTCGTTTTGATATGCACTCAATTCCACAGGCAGACTCTTGGGTCACATTGAAAGCTGGCAATGGCTATCTGGGTTCTGAATCGCTAATGTGGTCAGACAGTGTGCTGGTCCACAAAGGCTAACATTCTCGGAAAGGGAGGTTCATCTATATATGTCTCACAGTTTCCGGAGTCCACAATATTTAAAGTGTCTAGGGGAACAAAGAGTTTAAGACAAAGTCCATACCTTCATGAAACGGATAACGTATTAGCAAAGGATGGGCAAATCACGGATATATGAGAGAAGACTGTAAATTCCAGCAGAAAGGCATTACCCAAGTTAAATCAAGAGATTCCAAGAAGGAATGTTATTTTATATAGAAAGAGGTGAGGGAAGAAAAGCGGGAAGGAGTAACATCGTATGTCTGACACCGCTGAACGTGGCTTAGTTCCTTATGTCATGGCAGGGTAGCCTAGCAGCAGCCAAGACCCAGAACTGGGCAAGCCAGCTAGGGTGAAGCAGCCACTAGGGAAGCAGAGCCAGAATCAGGTGCTAGAAGAACATCTGGTCCAATAGGCAGAACGTGGTGTGTGGAGAGAACCAGAAACAACAGCGCATGGTAACGCAGACTGCCATTCTTGGGGGGTATGGAAGTAGGGGGAATGGTGGCATATTAAGAGAGTGGGCAGGGAGGAAAGCATTAACCCATAGGAAAGGGGGAAACTGACGTACAGGCGGAGGATAGCAGCAGGATGGTATGTGGGGGTACCGATATGAAAAGCCATTGGAACGGGGAGCAAGTAGCCAGGCCCCTGAGGTTCCCAGCTATGAAGTCAACTCCACAGAGTAGCCAGACTAGCAAACGGTTCTTGCAATATGGATCGGGCATAAGTGGATCACGTGTATTAGCTCACCTGACCTTCCCAACAATGTCACCGAGTAAGTACTATTATTGCCATTATGCAGTTTAGAAAGCCTGAGTTTCAGAGGGATTAAGTGAAATCCTGAGGTCGGTGGCAGAGCCAGGCTTCAAACCCAGCATCCCGGCTTCAGGGTCATGCTCTTGGCGACTACGCTGCCTTGGCTGGCGGGGGCTGACTGCTGCCTGACTATTCATAGATGATTTTCAAGGGGAATATTTTCCTGAGACCCGATGCCGCCTCTGCAGCCCTCTTCTCGACTCGGCAGGACACCCTCAGGTAGCGTTCCCTTTCGAAGCTTTATTGAAAGGCACATCACCCTTCCCAACTGCATTTTGTTTCCAATACTTCAGGCATATGTAGGAAAGATAGAGCATAAGAAAAGCAAGTGGGTGGAAGAAACATCATCTCGCTTTCAATTATTTCCTCTCTGAATAACAGAAGTGTCTGAATAAAAAGAAAAACAGCAAGAAAACAATGAACACAACAATGGGTGGTACTGAAATGCCAGCTTCGCTAAGCAAAGCTACAGTGAAAATAAAGAGGCAAGTTATTCCAAGGAAAGAAAGAGCGGGAAGGAGCCCTGCAAACATAGTAACTATATGTCCCACCCACCATAGTGGCTGAAGAAATGTCCCCTTTGCTAGTAGGGAAAAAGAAGAGTGTCCACACCAGGAAGTCGCAGAGAGGGGGGAAAGCAAACAAACAAAAAACTACTGACTTTAAAAAAAGCCGGGGGCGGGGGGGGGACGGCTCGGGGGTGGCTCAGTCCGTTACGCATCCGACTTCTGATTTCGGCTCAGGTCATGGTCTCACGGTTCATGGGTTCAAGCCCCGCATCGGGCTCTGTGCTGACAGTGCAGAGCCTGCTTGGGATTTTCTGTCTCCCTCTCTCTCTGCCCCTCCCCTGCTCGCTCTCTATCTCTCTCTCTCTCAAAATAAATAAGTAAATAAATACTTTCTTCAAAAAAGGGGAAAGAGAGGAGCCATCTTTGAGAGGTCAGGTTAAAGTAGAAGACAGTATTGTGCTGACGTCCAGGAAAATTAGAACAAGAAAAAGGTGCTGAATTGGTCGCATATACGTCAGCTTTACCATCGCGCAGGCCATCCTTTTACTATAGGAAAACCACACTTTAAGTGCAAACGTGTTGATATGAATTTCAGTTTACCAGGTAGGAGAAAGAGTAACTCTTCTCCCTACACCACACGTTTTGCCTTTCCCTTGTTTTCTGTTTCTTTCTTTCTTTTTTTCCTTCTTTTTTTACCAGTGAAAGTTTTACTCCCTGTATAGAATTTGAGATTGACGTCTATGGAATGAATTTTCAATCTTCTGAGCGATTTTACCGTTTATAAAGCTTATGTTTTTTGGTAAAAATGTACCAAAGGCTCATATGTATATGTATATGTATCTCTAGCTATCTCTACCTCTGTACGTTTGTAGCCACAGAGACTTAAAACCGTAATTGAAGTTTTAGAAATGACCAGGACTGGGTCCTGGCTGGGCCAGCCACTTCAGCCACTTTATTTTTTATTATTTTTTATTTTTTTAAATTTTTTTTAACATTTATTTATTTTTTTTTTGAGACAGAGAGAGACAGAATATGAACGGGGGAGGGGCAGAGAGAGAGGGAGACACAGAATCGGAAGCAGACTCCAGGCTCTGAGCTGTCAGCCCAGAGCCCGACGTGGGGCTCGAACCCACAGACCACGAGATCGTGACCTGAGCTGAAGTCGGACGCTTAACTGACTGAGCCACCCAGGCGCCCCCACTTCAGCCACTTTAGAGACCCATACAGATTGCCATGGGTCAGTTGTACTGACAAGGTACACAAGGCAGACAAGTGATCGTATCAGCTGTGTGGAAATCTGCAGTAGAAATAAAAGATATTGACAGGATATGGCTCAAAAGAACTGTATATTGGCTCAGTTATATGTCAAAATATGAAACGTGACAGTAAGCATGGAGCTCAAAGCATATAAAAACTACCATACCGTATCAGCCTGAGGATCTGTCCAACCCAGGGTCCCGTGTTTGTTCATGTTCTATGAGAAGTCGGGGTGGGGGGGGGGTGTGAACTCTCCCTCCAAACCCCTTCATAAATAGCTGCACACCACCACCCCGTCTGTCCTAATCAAGAATGGAGCTTGTCCCCAAACTCAGCCCTACCATCCGAGACCCATCCACCTACAGGACAGATGAGCAAAATACCCCCAGTTGTAGCCCAGGCTTTCATACTTCAGGAGAGTAAATCCTTTGTCTGGCACTGGGGCTGTGACCCTTCAGCAGAGCTGTTATGAGCACATATGCCGAACATGGAAAGTTAAGTCCGTGCTGTACCCCGAGTCTTTAGGGTACTCTTTCCCAGACGGTTGTGTTCAGCTCATACATTCCAAGCTTCGCTTTCCCACCCCTCCCCCACCATCCCCATTAATCCTCCACACTTTCACCAAATGACCTGAAATCCAAGCCGGATCAGCTCATCTCTCTGCAGAAATGGAGTCTGTTGGCTTTCATTGCCTACTAAAACACGGGCTTGACAGAGCTCATAGTCTATCAACGTCTCTCCCCAGTCTATGTCATGATTTGCTTTTAGGACTTCCATCCCCCTGTAGCATCAAGGAGACACCCCCTTCCACCCCTGCAACGTTTAAAATCCAGCTCATCAGCCATCTTTCCTGTGAAGCCTTCAAGGATCCTTCCAGACAAAAAAGAATCACATGGTCCTCTGTGTTCTCATAGTACCTTGGGCATTCATTGATTCACGAACTTAACAGTTATTAACTGAACGTCCACCAAGAGCCAAGTGCTGTTCGAAGCACTGGGGATGCAGCATTCAGCAAAACCGACAAAGTCCCTACCCGTAGGGAGCTTACATTTGAGTGGAACAAATGAACTGGAAGAAAATATACATCGGAGGTCAATAAGGACTACAGAGAGAAGTTGAGTCGTGTAGGGGAGATAAAGAGAGCAGAGGGGTATCACGAGGGCATTGTGATCTAAATTAAGCTGAGGAGGAGACCCTTCTTTAAGAGGTGAGATTGACCGGAGGCTTGAAGGAAGCAAGAGGGAATCCTGTAAAACTTCCAATGAAGAGCATCCCAGACGGCGGAAAACAATGCAAAGGCTTGAGGTGAGAACCTATCGGCCATGGTTGACACCGTCCGGAGGGCAGGGGGCTGAGTGGAATGTACAAGGGGGACGGTGGCAGGAGGTGAGTTTCGGAAGGGAAGAGGGGGTGGATAAGATAGGAGCTTACAGAACAGGCAGAACAAAGGCTTTTTCCTCGCGGGAGATGAGAAGCCTTTGGACCACGTTGAGCAGAAGAGTGACACGGTCAGATTTACATAAAAGAGTCACTCTACAAAGAGCTGGTGGAAGATACTGGATGCAGAGATGCGGTTAAGAAGGAAGAGGATGCTCCCATGATACAGGAGGAAAACGTGGGTGGCTGAAATAAAAAAGGGGAAAGTGACAAGAAGTGTGAAAATCAAGAGACACTTTGAAGACAGAGTTGATACGTTTTGCTAACATAACGGATGTAGGTGGAAGGAAAAGAGGAGTAAAGGGTAGCTCGGAGAGACTTTGCTCCATTGACACGGAGAATGAAGGAATCACTTACTGAGATGGGTGGGTGGGACAGGTCAGAAGGGGAGGAGGAGGGGAGGACCAGTTCCTTTTTGTACGTGACACACCGGAGACACCTCTTAGACATGCTAGCAGACATACACACAAGGCAGACGGACATTCAAGTTGGGAGTTTAGGGGAGAAGTCTAGTTTAGAGATGTAAGTGGGGGGACTTGTCAGGTTATGTAGGTATTTCAAGCCATAAGATTAAGTGAAATCAGTGGGTGGGGGTGAGTATGTATACAAGAGAGATCAGAGGACTCGGCTTTGGGACTTTGCAATATTCAAAAGTTGGGTTAGTAGAGAGGAACCAGACCACACAAAGCTATGTAAAATGGGCCAAGGGCTGTCAAGTAAGGAGAGAATCTAAAACCGCGAGATTTAGTAACACGAAGGGCATTGATAACTTTGAGAAAAAAATTAATCAAGTGGTGGAGGCCAATCCTGGTTAGCATTGATTTAAGACAGAACAAGTAAAGACCATGATTGCAAAAGATGCTTTTGAAGACTTCCGCTCCAAAGGGATGCAGGGAAATGGAGTGGGGTCAATGGGAGAAATTTCTTAGACTAGATCGTTCAGCAAGTTTGAGGATAATAGGGAAGATCCATTAGAAGAGACAGAAAAAACTGAGGGGCACGCCTGGGTGGTTCAGGGGTTAGGCTTGTGACTCCCAGTTTAGGCTCAGGTCATGATCTCACAGTTTGTAGGACTGAGCCCCACATGACAGAAGGAATTCGCAGTAAGGTAGTAGTTGTGCTGGTGATGACACTAGGAAGTTCTTTTATGATTGTTCTAATTTTCTTAATTATTTAGGAAACAGGATCTTTCGCCACAGCGTTGGGAAAGAGAAGGTGTCAAGCCTTCTAAGTGGGAAAGTGAACGCGGAAAAGAAATGGAGTGGCGCTCCCTTGAGCGCCCCCTGGAGGTTGTGAACTGAAAGAGCCAGATTCCCGTTATCTCCCCACCCCCTCCCCGCTCCCACCACTGTATTTAGGTTAGGTGTTCATCTTACTTCCCTCACCAAATCCTAGCCTCTTAAAATAGGTATCTTTTCATCATTTCTGCATTTTCAGCAACTGGCAAAAATGTCCGATAAATATTTGTCGAATCATGATTACAGGAAGGACCGATCTAAATCGGGCTTAGAAGCATCTGGGAGCACTGGCAGTGTTGTATACAGCACTGTACCTCTTGGAACACTGAGCAAAGAAGCTTGTATTAGTGGTGATAGCTAGATATTTGGTTATGAAATAAGTGAGGGAAGCTTTTTAGGCCGTTACAGATTCTTGTGTATTAAGAGACTCAAGTTCCCAAGATTTTGCCAGCCTAGTTAGGAAAGCAGCCCGTCTTTATCCTTCATAATAACAACAGATTTTTTTGGATTTTGAGGTCGGCAAGCACACCAAGATAAGCTCAAACAAAGAACTGCTTCCCGCAACCTATGATTATCCCCTAGCCCACTTTGCAGAAGGGTAACCTGGTACACGTGAGGGTCACACAAACCCAGAGGTCACAAATCTAACCTCCTGCTCAGAAGTTGCCCAAATATAATCTATGACATACTGGCCATTCGTTTGTATTTGAACAAAAAGTAAAGAAGGTCGGTACATAAACTACAATTCCTTGCTTTAATTGGACCTCCCTAAAGGGAAATAATACTTTCCCCCCAAATCGCTGTACAAATAGCGTATTGATTTATTTCTACTTTGCCTCATGCCGCACAGAATTAAAGGGAGCGTATCACTTGATATTTTCCACCGACCCAACAAAAAAAGAAAGAACTAGTAAAATCTTGCAAGCCCTGAAAATCCTCCCCAGGGTCCTCATGCCATGGATATTTGCTCAGCTTACTATATTCATCCCATATAACCCTGTTTATAACAATCAAGACCCCCCTTTTCACCTTTTACCTGCATAATGTGAGTTTCTATCCTACTTCTCCCCCACAAACAGGTGAAGAAAGGGTCGGGGAATTTCCATAGCCACCGCGTGAGACATAATCAGAGCCAGATGTCAAAGTTTCTGAATCAAGTGGACTCTTATACCATAAACATGAGTGATGTATTTATTATAGGCCTCTAATTAACAAAATATGGTTTTAACATACAGCCAGCAGAGTGCAGCCCACTGTGTGCCCATAAAATACGACTGGCAAATTGGAAGGAACATAATGACTAAATCACTGCAATTTTCACCACATTAAGAAGAACCAGCTGGAGCTGTGCATTACATCTACCTAACATCCACCATCCAAGGAGCGAAGTCAGTCTTTAGTCTTCAGTCGATATTCGGTACCTAATTCACTTAATACAAACGTTTGGGTGTGTACCGTAAGCAAACCTAAAACACACAGGTGACTGGAAATAAAAACCGGGCTCTACCTACAGCCCAAATTTCAGACGTGCTTTTAAGTCATAACTACTTTGTTTAAAATTGTCTTACATGATCATCTTGTACACCAATTTATTTGAATGCCTGTTTCAGGGGCAGAAGAGAGACAGGATAATCTGGGGCCATGTTATTCTTCAATCGTCCCTTTAGAGAGTCTGCTCTAATTGTAACAAAACGAGGCAGTTTGAATGGGCCTTCAGTGCTCATCAACTCTTTCTTTTTAAAAAAAATTTTTTTTAACATTTATTTATTTTTGAGACAGAGAGAGACAGAGCATGAACAGGGGAGGGACGGAGAGAGAGGGAGACACAGAATCCGAAACAGGCTCTCGGCTCCGAGCTGTCAGCACAGAGCCTGACGCGGGGCTCGCACTCACGGACCGTGAGATCATGACCTGAGCCGAAGTCGGACGCTTAACCGACCGAGCCACCCAGGCGCCCCTCATCAACTCTTTCTTAATACTGCTGTCATTATATTAATACTTAAGGCGGATGATAATGGTAATGACGAGCGTCCTAAATGCCAAAGGGCTTCTTTGTGAGGTGCTCCGACAATTAATCGATCCAGGCACATCCAGGCTACTTGGGTCTTTCACAATTGGCAGGTGTATCTTTCGTAAAGCCCCAGGTCGACAGAAAAGAGAAAGGTCTTAACGGACCACCGTGGTCCCAACCTCGCCTGCAAATGGTGTTAGGACAGCTCCAGGCCCGGCCCATGTCTCTTACGCGGGGGGCGGCCGCACTGCCGACAAGCACGGTGGCAAACAGCTGCCAGCATCTGCCCGCCAGTGCTCACCTGGGCTCAGGAGCGATTAGAAATCATCGCCCTTCGGCGCAGCGCCAGTCGTGCGGACAGCTGACTCTCAGCTTAGAAAGGCCCGCAGCCCGGGGAGAAGGCAGGATGCTGAACACGTCAAATGAAACCGTGCTTCTGGGGTCACACTTGGTTTTGAAAGCCGAAGGTGTCCTGATTGTATCCAGTTAACCACGCACAGGGCGGCTGTATTTTCTCTGCTACGAAAACGCAGGTGTTACCACACCAGGAAGTTGGTCACCTCGGGAGGTGGCTCTCTACAGCCCTACTTCTGGGACAAAGGTCCCACTTACTTGCAGGCCTGCGCCCACCCCATCCCCTCCCACAGTCTCTCAAGCCCCACGTGGAGGATGGAGTTGAATAAACAAGACTTGATTCACAGGAGACCAAATCCTCATTCCTGGAGAGTGAGAAGCGTCTTTCCTGCAACGGGCACGGAGAATGCCCTGAAACATCCAGCATCCTTGAGAGCAGAGCACAGCTTCTGGAGGGAGCCTGCTGGTGTTAGACGCAGCAAGGATATAATTTCTATTAATTTGCAAAAATGCAGTCATTCAAATGAGAGCAGTAGACGGATAAAAGATCTCATGGCGGGGGGGGGGGGGGTGGGGGAGGGCGCCCTGGTGGCTCAGTGGGTTCAGCGCCCAACTCTTGGTTTTGGCTCAGGTCATGATCTCATGGTCTGTGGGTTCAAGCCCCGCGTCGAGCTCTGTGCTGACAGCTCAGAGCCTGGAACCTGCTTCGGATTCTGTGTCTCTCTCTCCCTCTCTGCACCTCCCCCACTCGCATTCTGTCTCTCTCTCTCATAAATAAACAAACGTTTAACAACAATTTTAAAAAGATCTCGTTGGGGGACGTTAATGCCACAGTCCTATTCGTTTAGGCTCTGCCTTGTAGGTCCCAACCAACAATAAGGTATCAGCACATAGAAGCATCGATCGATAATCAAATAATCAGTAAATATCACTTGATAAACACCTATTACGTATCTAATCTGTGCCCAGAATATTACTTGGTGCTAAAAAGGGATGCAAAATAAATATGAGACATTTTTCCTACTCTTTCCACATTTAAAGAGCACATGATTCACTTAACAAAAACTCTTGAGTATATTTTAGGCATAACTAACACACAACAGAATCTCTGGAAATAAAAGCTGGACCCTATCCATAGGCCAAATTTCAGACATGCTTTTAAATCATCCTTTGAATCTCTAAACAAATGTATAATCATTTTTTTCCAGGGGAAGCGCAGTCAAATCTTTTACAAAATAATACTTGCATGTTTCTTTTTTCCGGGATAAGTTTTCTTTAACCACTTCTCATATGACTAGATTTTAAAAATCGCTCCCCTTCTTTATGGCCTCTTTCTAAGGACCACCCTGTTTTAAGCATCTCACTTAAGGTGATGCAGGTCTATGCATTCACCCTATGAGACTCTGTCCTCTTAGCTGGGAAATGGCAGAGTTAGGCTACATTCATATGATCGTATCCTTCCCTCGCTACAAGCGCCGATTTGAACAGACTTGCTCTACAGCCGTTATACGCATCTAGACCTCCAGGGAACACCCACAGAGGGCATAGTCTTCAGATCAGGCTTGTTGAAATGAGACCAGGATTGCACAGTGGCCACCGCGAGGCACATGGTTTCCCGAGAATTTGTCAGCAACGGCGGCCTTACGTTGCGTACTGCAACGGACGGACCGATGTACTTGCAGGGACCCCGAGTGTGCCATCCGCAAAGGCTCCTGGAGCTCAGCTGGTTGAACTCACTCACCCTGCTGAGTAGAAAACAGAGACCTACGTGCCACGCAGCTTGTTCAGAAGCGGCACTGCCCTGAGCAGGGTGCATTTCCCCAAAACGTTGGTGGCGATATTTCCGATTCCACCCGGTCTTTTCAGCCCCTTGCCACGTCTCCAGCAGGAAGTGGGGTCTCTTTTCCCACGTCCCGGGGAGAGCTTCGAGGAAGCAGATGGAACGAGGTGATGCCACATGACTTCCAAGGCTAGATCACAGTAGGCCACGTGGGTTTGCATGGCTCTTCCTCGCCCTCTCTCACTCCCTCCTCATCTCTGTCTATCTCTTTGCACGTCTTTGGAGCCCTGAACCCCCGTGAAATGATTCTGATTTTCCAGAAGCCAACAACCTGGAGACACCCAGGAAGAGGCATCAGGGAGGCAGGCCCATGCTGTTTGAGTCCTCCAGCCCTGCGGGCAGGCACGTAAGTGGTAGAGTTTCCTCTTGACGTTCCCCGACTGAGAACCACCCAACGGGGCCCAGAACCGTAAGAGATAACACCATGATGTCGTTATTTTAGGCCCTTAAGTTTGGAGATGGTTTGTCACCCAGCAATAGATAACTGGAAGCAAGACCTCTTTCTTCAAAGTCCCCCCGCCCCCACCTTCTGTAGAATTCCTTAATTTTCTTTCCCTAGAACTGCCTTGATGTGTGTGACAACAGAATTTGGCCAGGTGGCGACTCGAAGTAAGAAAGTCACTTGGGGCACCTGGGTGGCTCAGTGGGTTAAGCAGTTATATGCATCTAGACCTCCAGGGAACAGGAGGTCTTTGACTTTGGTCTCCGACTTTGGCTCAGATCATCATCTCATGGTTTGTCAGTTCAAGCCCCGCATCGGGCTCTGTGCTGACAGCTCAGAGCCTCGAGCCAGACTCAGATTCCGTGCCTCCCTCTCTCTCTGGCTTTCCTCCATTCAGTCGCTCTCTCTCTCTCAAAAATAAAATTAACATCAAAAAAAACTTGTTTTTAAAGAGTCGCTTAGGGAGGTGGTCAGATCAAATCCAAGGTCCCCGCTTTTCCACATTCTCCCGTACTGCCCTTCTCCTTCCGACGGTCTTTACACCGTGCTCTGCCTTAGCAGACCTTAGAAATAAGTGCCCCACACCACAAAGGAAGACACACAGAGTCGGGTCCAGTTTGACCCTTCGTGTTAAATGCGATGACCACTAGGAAGCAGTGGGCGCATGAACAGGGCTCACAGATTCAGGTGTAAGTGAAGCTGAGGGCCAATGAAGGCTCTCCTGGGTGTTCGGTCCTGGGCAACTGCTTAAACCTCAGAGCCTCCGTGTTTTTACCGGTAGATCAGCATCGTGCTCATCTCTGACACTATAGAAACGAGTACGAAGGACGGATGTTAACAGCTGCTCACGGTAGGTGCTCCACAGACGTATTCACTAATACCGTCACTGTAGCTGATCCGACTATTCATTGCCAATAATGAGCATTGCAAACAACACAACTGGACATAATCCCTGCCTACTGGACTCCTGATTTCGGTGGCAAGGGCAGGTAGAGTGTAATTAGGTGTTTATAGGGGGAAAAAAGTTATACTCTAAAGAAATGATCCTATGCAGTTCTCTAAAATCCAATTGAACCTGGAGTTTCTGGGGAAACAAAGATTCAAGACTGTAGAACCAGAAATTTTACAGATTTGATGACATAACCCTGCCAGCCTATTACTGACTCAAATCTATGTGAAATCAAGCAAAATATCTGAAGGGATTGGAGCAAAAAGGATGTCGGGAGGTTTCTGTTTTCTGGTTTTTATTAGATTTGTCTGGGATTTTTGCTGTTGCCATTGTTGGTGGGGAGAGTGAGACCGGGCATTGACTGCAGTTAGAACACGCTCTTAGGGGGGCGCCTGGGCGGCTCAGCCAGTTGAGCGTCCGACTGCGGCTCAGGTCATGATCTCGCGGTTCGTGGGTTCGAGCCCCTCGTCCGGCTCTGTGCTGACAGCTCAGAGCCTGGAGCCTGTTTTGGATTCTGTGTCTCCCTCTCTCTCTCTGCCCCTCCCCCACTCACCCTGTGTCTTTGTCACAGGCTCAAAAATAAATAAACATTAAAAACTTTAAAAAAATAAAAAGAATACTCTCTTTGCAACCAAGCGGATGCTGGTAGCCGCACACAGTAGTCTGAGAGGAGAGGAAGGAACAGAAAATGAGAAAGCAGTCTCGAGAGAGAGTTCTCATGGCCCTGACAATTCTCAGTGGATAAGTGTCCAGGGAGAAAGGATAAAAAACAATCACAGGAAAATAGGAGCCTAACAATGGGGCTTATTCAAAGTTATTTGAGGTGGGGGGCGCCGGGGTGGCTCAGTCAGTTCTGTATCCGACTTTTAATTTCAAATCACGTCACGATCCCAGGGTTGTGGGATCCAGCCCTGGGTCGGGGTCCATGCTGAGCTTGGAGCCTCCCTGGGATTCTCTCTCTCTCGTTCTGTCCCCAGTCTTCTGCTCAGGTTCTCTTTCTCTCCCTCCCTCTCTCTCTCTCTCTCTCACTCTCAAAAGTTATTTAGAAGTTATTTTTAACTGATTACCATTCACTTCTATATACTGGAAAACTGGGGAGGCAATTTCTGGTTTAAAAAGATGAATGGACATCTTTGCCCCCCCAAATCTGGCATTAAGAAGATATTGTCCTGGTGGTGATCCCAGGGGCTCTGGGGACCGGGAAAGACAGTCCCTTCAACGCAGCTCTGGGTTTCAAGCACCAGGCCGTACGTTCCCTCTCTGGGAAGATGAGTGCAAGTGTTTACACATATCTTTGCCAAGGGAAGTCAACAGCAGGGACTTACCAGTGGAGTCATTCCCCGCCCACCAGACATGTCAGTCTTCTGTTTCCCATTGAGGAAAAGACTCAGACTACGAGAAGAAAAGAAAGAAAAAGGCAGGGGACTAGTTTTGGTCCGTGCCCTGACAATCCTAGCTGTGGGACTCTGAGAGAGGCTTTCTGATTCTTCCTCCGAAAACGCCTTCGTGGGGCTCAAAGACTTCTCCAGTCCTGTCCGGCTCTGGGATGGCTGCTTCCAGGACACGAGTTCAAGATGCCTTTCCCTATTGTTTCTGGGGTGGTTTTGCTCTGATGCGAAATGAGAAGAGGAGCCCCCAAATCTCGACACGGATTCTCTCTCTTAAATCTGAGTACCTGCCAGCCGCTGCTGTTTTAAGAACTCGCTCCCCCCACTGGCAGCACAGGGGCTCACTCCATACATGATCGGCAAGTGTCACCGGTGGCCCCCAGCACACCCCGCCGCCCTGTGACCCTGAAGGATGGGCTGTCCCTCTGTGCACGTGAACCCATCAGCTACACAGCCTGCTGGATCCTAGCCCCACGGTGGGCCAAGCAGAATGGCCGCGAGAGTCTGATCTGGGATGGGGCTGCGCTCAGGAGCTGGGCAGTTAACCATCTGGAGAAGGGGAGACCCCCTCCCCCCAACATGAAGCCAAATCCAAGTCCCCAGAGTTGGGGATGCTGAGCTCCAGGACAGAGGAGAAGGGGCACTGGGAAACTGAAGACAGAGGTCAGGGGCCGTCCCAGTGAGCACAGGGGGCTACGGGAGTGAGTCGAGCAGGATGCAGGGAAGGCCTGATTGTGTCTGGGGTGGGGGGAAAGGAGGCCAGCAGAAAAGGCAAAGTCAGCAAGCAACACTGAGGCGGAAAATCGTGACCGTGGTCAGGAAAGTGAAACCAAAATAATAGAAGAAACGAATGTGATGGGGAGAGGGGGGCAGAGAAAAGGGAGGGAAGGAGAGAGGCAGACAGACAGGCAGAAAGATGCAGAGACAGTCTAGGCTGTTTGACCAAACAGCTGGTTCCATGGTCTACTAAACTGACACATAAAATGACCCATTAAACATGCTGTGTGTGAAAATGCCTGACCCAGAGGCAGGGACCCCAGAGAACTCTCGTTCCTTCTGACTCCTTATTTTGTCTCTCTGTGTTTCTCTCAATCTCTCTCTCTCTCTCTCTGTGTCACTGTTTGTCCCCCCACCTCTTTTTTTTTTACATATAACCTAAATCAGCAGACTTTGAGAACAGCAGATTATCCTCCAAGATGTGGGCGGGCCTCACCCAATCAGTTGAAAGCCTTACAAAGACCGAGTTTCCTCCCTGAAAAGAAGGAATTGTGCCCCAAGATCGCAACGTAGAAACTCTGCCTGGTTAAGATGAATCTCTGTACACAGATGCCTACCCCTTACTTGGTGCTGTTTCTCTGGAGAATCCTGACAAATCCAGTACGTAAAGCATTTTTTCACAATTGCCCAGCAAGAGGAGTAAGGATGACCTTATCTCCTAGATAAGAAAGCTTCAAAGAGTGTGCCGCCAGTGGCCATCCCTTGGTGACTACCTCACTGACTTCCCCCAACGTCTTTCGTCTGGAAAACAACTGACCTTTATTCAAACCTAGGTCTTTCTTGCCTCCAAATCCACGGTGTCCTAAGCTTGGCAGGGGCTTCTGCAAGGCTTTTGAAAAATTTTAGGAATATCGTTTGGCAACACTCGACCGGAGGGCCAAACAGAATTCCGTCCCACAATTCTGCGTCTCTGGCCATTACGAGGTCCCGTTGCTAAAGTGGCCTAGCCTGCAGAGCTTGGGCAGGAGCCTTGGACGTGAAGGATCTCCATCGCTTCACGAACACCAAGGCCTAGAAAAATTACCACCTCAAATGATGACTTCCTGAGGCAACGCGATACCTGAAAGTCTGTTTCATTTATTGGTCCCTACGTCGATTGGTGCCAATTCCTATGTTCAGTCCCTATATGGCATTTCTCATCCAGGGGCAAGCCTTATTCACATGCCCAGGTGACTTCCAAGTTGTACAGGAGTGTCAAACCATCTCCTCATGAACTTGGCTCTCCCCTCAGCCCAGCAGCTTACCCCAGTGTGTGTATACCATGCCCAGAATTAATGAGCTTGGACGTGTTTGCAGCTCATGGTATCTGTCAGGTGTCTCACAGGAACCTAAAGACAGGAGGGGTTAACCACCAACGGAAGCTTAACTTCGACAGCCTTTATTAACCCTGCAAGTGATTCTAACCACTACGTTCAGGATACAGCAATGGGACCTGGTTTCCTCGCCTCTCAAGGACCACAGAGCTGATATTTAGGAAGAAAAAACTGTTAGTACACCTGTATATGTCTCATGTGGCTTTTGCTACCTACCAATGTAATCAATGTAATCACTTTTTTCGTGTGTGTGTGTGTGTTTTCCTGCCAGAGGTAAGTGATTTCTCCTGCTTGGAACTTCTTCTTCTGCTTTTGTCCTTCTAGTTTATTTTAAGTGTGTTTATTTATTTTGAGAGAGACAGAGACAGCGTGAGTGGGGGAAGGGCAGAGAGAGAGAGAGACAGAGAGGGAGAATCCCAAGGAGGCTCTGTGCTGGGCTCTCGGCGAAAAGCCCCCACTGACGCGGGGCTCGAACTCATGAAACTGTGAGATCATGACCTGGGCGGAAACCAAAAGTCGGACGCTTAACCTACTGAGCCACCCCGGTGCCCCGAGAGAGACCCCTTTTAACTATCAGATTACCAACCAGCATTTTTCTTAGGCTTCCAGAATGAAGAATGTAGGTTGATGAGGTGAACCAGCCTGGTACCCTGAAAAGGTCATGGCCTGGAAATCAGGATGTGCAATGCAATAACTCCATCACTTAACCTCTTTGGATTCCATTCAGTTAACAGGTACTGACTCTCTCATATGTATTGCACTGCGCAGTAGAGATATAAAGACAAACGAGCCACCGCCTTGCCTGTAAAACACCTAAGCTCCACTGGGACAGACATTTATGTACAAAAACGGCTGCAATAGTGGATGACCATCGCTCAACACAAAGATGACTAGATGTGCTAGAAAGTACTAGACAGAAGGACTCGTTCCATCCGGGGTGAGTTTTAGGGAATGTTTCTCAGCCCTCCCACGGCTCTGAAATTCAGCGACGTTGGGGACAAATCCAAGGAACCCTCAACACCAGGGACATCGGGACTCGGGAGGTCTCTGAGAGGACTGGGGGTCTGTGGCTTTGGGAAGCCACACAGTCTCATGCTTGCTCAGAGCCCAGCTGCCGAGCAGAGCCCCGACGGGCAGCTGGCCTGCCGGTCTCTCCCAGCCACGAGGAGTCCACGTCAACCTTGACCAGTGAACAAGCCGATTCCCAGCATTCTCCGCTGCCGACTCTGTGCTGGGAGAAGACAGGCAAAGGTGCATCTGCCACCGAGAAGCCCACAGCCAGACGGGGGTGGGAGGAGGCGAAGGATGGACAGTGAGGCTCTGACTACAAACCCAGCCCAAAGCAGAGAGCATTTGGAGGGAGGCAAACAAGGGGCCGATTAAAAGGAGGAGAACGTTTGCTTGTAGAGGAATCGAAAAAACAAAAAAAGGCTGCAGGACACAGAAGCTCCCAACCGCCCTTTACCAACAACTGAAGTATGGGGATCATCCCCGGTTTTCAGATGACAACACTGAGGCTCGGTTGGCCCAGCTGGGATGTTAACAGGGATTTCTGATTTCAGAGTCCACATTCTTTTTTTTTTTTTTAAGTCTATTTATTTATTTTGAGAGAGAGAGAGAGAGAGAGAGAGAGCGCACGAGCAGGGGAGGGGCAGAGAGAGAATCCGAAGCAGGCTTCATGCTTTCAGCGCAGAGCCCAGCACAGGGCTCGATCTCACAGACCGGGAGATCGTGACCTGAGCCTATATCACGATTCAGACGCTTAACTGACTGCACCACCCAGGAGCCCCCCCGAGTCTCAACAACCATGCTTGTTTATATCTGATGCTCTGCTGGGATGCTCCGTTTAGCCCAAAGGCAATAGAAACAGTATTGTTTTGAAGGAGAGACTGTTCTAACGCGGCAGAAAAATCTAGCAGCAGTGTGGAACATGATCCAGAGCTGGGAAAATCTGGAGATAAGGAGATCTCTGACCTGAATGCTATCGTAATGATACATATGCAAGAGCTATGAAAGGTCTGGACCAAAGCAATCGGCAGTTGAAAAGAAAACAAACAAACAAAAAAAAAGACACACACGAAAAACACCGTAAAGTCACTGGGACCGGCTAGCGACTGGATACAGTGAAAGAGGTGAAAAAAAAGGGAAAGTGTGTTTGGCCCCGGGAACCTCCTCCCAAATCAGAGTCATTGCCTCCATCTAACCTCCCAGATGCAGAAGCATGAAAACGTGAATTTTCTGAATTTTTTTCTTTGCCCTGAAGTATGAATCCCACAAATTCAGATGTCTCTTGGACCCCAGGATATGGACAGCAATCCATTACTATTTCTGAAATGTCCAAGAAATTCAGCCTAAGAAAGTTTGTGTGTGTGTGTGGCGCCTGAGAGGCTCAGTCGTTTAGCATCTGACTTTGGCTCAGGTCATGATCTCACAGTTGGTGAGTTCGAGCCCCGCGTCGGGTGAGGTCGAGCCCGGCTTCTGGTAAGCTGCAGACCTGCTTCGGGTAAAAACACCAGCCCTGTGTGAGCCCCACTTCTCTCTCTCTCTCTCTCTCTCTGTCTCTCTCTTTCCTCTCCCTCCCTCTCTCTCTGCCTCTGGCTTACTTGCACCTTCTCTCTGTCTTAAAAAAAAAAAAGTTTATTTTGTGGAATGCAGATAGGCAAATTTTCCTTTGTAGAAAGTCTGCTCCAATCACCTATTATTCCTATACTAGGTCTTAATGAATAGGTTTTAAATGAATAAATAAATAAGCCACAAATACGTTCAGCCTCTTTCTCTTTGGAAGGATCTTCTCCGTACCCTTCTTTCAAATCAAAACTCCAGAATCAGGAGTTGAGGAAAGAAATACAGAACGTGAGGGCACAGAAGTAGAAGGTAGGCACGCAGGACATATGGTCAGGGACCTGGGAAGAAAGGTCTTAGCTGGGTCTGTCTTCGGATATTTGGTATGGCTCCTGACACACGGCACAAAGACCTCAATCAATATTTGTTTAATGACGAATAAATGAATAAATGAATCAGATCGTCTAAATGGGAAGATCTTAGTAGAACATAGCAGAATAGGGGAGTTTTTGTAGCCACCAGTCCCATTAACCTAACATGCCAAGGTGATTAATGTTGCTTTTTCCAGAAGTCTTGGCCTGAAAAACTCAACACTGAACACCTGAAGAGAAAAAAAAAAAAAAATCCCATTAGCAAAGCTTGCTTTTCACAGTGGGAGACTCCCAGCAACCTTGCCAATATCCCTGGGGCCCAATACCTTTCTGACTTTGCAATAACTCCCAAGTTAAACAAATTGCCAAAGAGTTATAAGCTTCTTAGGAGCTGGCTGGAGTCCTCCGATTGCTCCGTCGGCTTCACTTTCCCTGCACACATGTTGGTGAGTTCCGTCGATAATTCGTGTGCCTGCAAGTTTGCCCTGCAAACCGGGGAGCGCTGGCATTTCTGGGTTCGCATCTGCTCTGTGATCTATGATCTACGATCTCCACTCCCTCCTGCCTTCACTTTGAACTGAACTGCTGTGTTAAGCAACCCCACTACCCACCACCTAACAAGCTGAGACGTGAGTCTTCATTAGAGTTACAACACTTGCAGCTTATCCCAGGCTAACCAGTAACACCAGTATTCAAACTGCAGTGTGATGATAACCACGATGACCCGGACGGAAAGACCCGTACCGCCACCATGATGTCAAGGAACATGCGTGGCACTGGAGATGGGCGATGACAGGAGGATTAGATGGGACAGGCATTGGAGAGCCCCATGGAGAGCTAAAACAGAGGGGTAGCGTTAGACTGTGGCCCTTAATTCACACAGCAGTAACGGAAATGGAGAACTGGGAGGGACACAGTCCCTTTCACCCAGGTAAAGACCAGTCTGATCCATTGGGACAGACCTTCACCGTAGAGATTACACTGTCCATTTCAGTTAACAGCCCCAATTCACAAGTCACTGTCCAATCCCCAACTTCATTTTGAGTTGGGCAAAACTTAGCTACCAGACCAACTTCGGTTTCTGCGTGGATTCCTGTATCACGTAAGACCTGTGTCACGATCTCATTACACACACAACGAGAAAGTTCTGTCGACATTTATTCCCCAGCAAAAGCTCCTTGAGAGGAATGATAAGCTAAGTTTTGTTTTGTTTTTCTTTGAAAAGCACAAATGTCTATAGTACACTGGTTCCACTCCGCTTCTGGGGTGAGACAAGGTTTATGACAAGGGGCCACACGGTTAGTTTCTATTGCTATTGACTTAAGCCTCCTCCCTGAGATTAGAAGAAACAATCATTTTATTAACGACAGTCCAAGAGTTATGGAGAACGTCTGAATCCACCTGATATCTATAATTCCATCTTTCCTCCTTAGCAGAGTTATCGTATTTCATCCGGGGCTTTTCCTAGGTGCACAAGCAAGACCTTTCAGAGGATGGGGCCCTAGGATTGGAAAGACGGAAGAGGAGGAGAGAGAGGGAGGAGGGGCCCCGCGCCTGCCCGAGGTATGCAGAAGTAAGCAAACCACACACAAGTGTCCCGTATTCAAGACCTCCATCTGAAACAGGGTGGACTCAGATCGGAAAGGACCATGGCTGTGACCTGAATGCTTCCCGGGAACCATTCTCTCCTTGTCCAAAAATGCACTATTAGTTATCCTTGATAACTGCCATCTCTCATCCGGGCCCTTACAGATGACAAACAGAAACACTGGCTTCCTCGGAGGCCTTCCCACCTCAGTCTTTGCTAATTCTTTGCAATCACTTTATTTTCTTAGCAAAATAAATCCACCACTCGGTGTTTTCTAGAGGCTTCATTATTTATTCTCCCACATCCAGAAATAGGTCTTGATAAAGCAATGTTACTTATAACTACTGTGCACCAGAAATCAGCCCAAGCTTTACCCACCTCTCCTGGCTTCTTTCTCTAACACGTCTCTTAAGTCATTTTATGGACAGGAACTCTAGGAATTCCGTCCAATCATTTACTCGTCTTAGCGATGTACATTTGACGCAAAGAAGGCAACCGGAAATAAAATGGCTCCGGTCACCCAGGAGAAAATTGCAAAGATTTGTGGATTGTAGACATGACCCCAGATCTAAAGCGGCGGGGGTGACTGAGGTCTGATCTCACCCTGTCCACACTTCATTAGTAACGCCAGCTCACTCTTCTGCATCACAGTTTGTCCACCTGAGAATAAGTTTAAGTACGAAGTTTTGCCTCTTAAAATGAAGAACAGAACAAACCCCAGTTGGACGTTGTCAAACAACTGGCAAAATATGAACGTCACCTATCTAGCCTAATCATTACTGGTATTCGTGGGCAATTGTGTGGTTTCCTTCAGAGTGGAAAGGAAAACGAGCTCTTAAAATGGGGTGGGGGGGGTTCCAAAACAAAGTAAGATGTCAATGTTAGGGGGAACCGGGTGAGGGGTATACCAGAACCCTGCATTATCTTTTCAACTTCTCTCTAAACCTAAGATGTTTTCCTAATAAAAAAAACAAACAAACAAAACTTGTTTAAAAGAAGTCAGGTGGGGCCAAGGGGTGGGAAAAATAAACTCGGGGCCACCAGAGCATTGGAGAGCCGGTTCGAAACTCCAGTCTTCTCTGGCAAGTAATAACCAGAGGGGGCCCCACCGGAGGTGTGCAGAGAACCTGTCCCTTTGGTAACATAGATGAATGATCTCTAGGTTGCTCTTAGTCTCTGGAGAACAGAGTCACCAACACCTCTGCGGGGCAAAGAAGACTCCAATCCCTTTGCACCTGGCAGTGCATCTCTCCAGCTGGACAAGGAGTCACTCAGAGGGCCATTTCAGCCAAACATCGGGTGGTTTCCTGAGTGCGCACTCTTCTCTCCATTCAAGCACGGTGCCTTGACCAGCCGTTCTCTTTCTGCAACAAACACAGCCTGGGTGTGGAATCCAGTCCCTGAAGTTACAGTGAGCAAAGACACGTGGTATCTATGAATCTCTCCTGTGTGTGCAGGGAGTGTTTTAATCTGTTCTTCAAATTGTAAGGCTTAGTAGGAAGACAAAAAAGAAGGCCGTTATATCAGCTCTGTGCAAACAAAGTTAAAGTGGCTTTGGTGCCAAGATTAAATGTGATTGAGTGCTTCTGGATGAGGGAAGAAAAAACAAAACAAAAACAAAACAAAACCCAGACCAAAAAATAGAAAACCACCACAGTCCTTTGCCAACCTTCCTAAAATAACTACCATTGTGTTGGATTAAAAGGCATTTGCTGAAGATTTTGTGAAGAATTAAGCTTGTTTGTTATTCTTTTAAAACAGGAGGCAGAATAAAAGAAAAGCTGTTAGTCAACGTTGTCTTAGAAGATAAAGCTTTCAAGATAGCAGCAGAGTATCTGGGTCAGTGGGAAGTTTCGGCGAATGTGCTCAATTTCTTCAGAATTTCAGCTGCAAACTTAACGCTTCCTCCTTCCCCACGTCAGGGACTCCTCAGACTTGGGACACTGAAAAGTGGCCTGTTCCAGGGTCCCGCGGATGAGAGGTGTCATACACCCCAGGGTTAAACTGTCACCTGCCACTAGAGGACTTGGGGACCAGAAGCAAAAAGGAAGGTAGGATTTGGCAGGCAGAGAGAAGGGAACTCCCAAACATTGCTTTGATGCTGTATCTGTTGGTTCTTCCTCCACAGTTCCATGGGGGAGAGGGGGTAGGGAGGGAATGATGCTTTCCTGTGGAAGAGCTCCCAGACCTAAACCCAAGTGTCAGCTCTGGAGAAAGTAGCCTGATCCCACAGAAGCAGCACAGACAGTAGTTCTCAAGCAGGGTAATTATGCTCCCCCCCGCTCCCACCCAAGGGGACATTCGGCAACGTCGGGAAACATTTCTGGTTGTTACAGCTGCTGTTGGCATCTGGTGAATAGAACCCAGGGAGAAATTCCCGCAATGCACAGACTGCCCTCCACAACCACCAATGATCTGGCCCTAATGGCGATCTTGCCAAGGTTGAGAAATGGCCCTAGAGAATGGAATGAAAATTAAAGTCCCTACTTTATCCTCTAAAAGGCTTACTTGAAGTTGTTAAAACTCCACAAGAGAATGTTCCAGGGTTACAAGTCTTTCTGTCATCCTGCTCTAGGATCTTCACCAGCTGCTCAGATAAAAAGACCAGCAGATAATCACCAATGGCAGAAAGCAGATGTTTTGAATATATACCACAACCTCTTTCTCTGGACACTTCTGTCAATGAATCCACCGACAAACAGGTTAGATGCCTACCACATGGTCAACCCAGCGCTTGTTGCCGTAGAGAATATAAGGAGATATAGCATGCTGCTAGAATTACATATTTTTAATGTTTATTTGTATTTTAGAGAGAGACAGAGCATGAGCAGGGGAGGGGCAGAGAGAGAGAGGGAGACACAGAATCTGAAGCAGGCTCCGGGCTCTGGGCTGTCAGCACAGAACCCGACACGGGACTCGAAATCATGAACTGCAGGATCATGACCTGAGTCAAAGTCAGACGCTTAACCGACTGAGACACCAACATGCCCAAGTAGAATTAACACTAAAAAAGGAACACACTTAATGGAAAATTAAAATACGATATAGAAAATATTAACAAGAAAACCTCATAAAACATACACTTAGCTAAATATTAGAATTAACAAGTTTTTATGTTTTATGTAACCGGTTTAAAAAAGTTTAATGACAAGTAACACGTTCAATAACTACCGAGTAATGTGCTTTGCAAACCAGTGAATGTCCATCAGCATTACTTTTTAATTTTTAAATTTAATAAATGGGGTCCTTTCTTCCACTGAAAGATTACACCGGCCCGGCTTTACCTACCTAAAAAAAGAAATAACAATAAGTGATAGCTCCAGGACAACTATCAGGAAAAAAAAATTATGAGAAGGAAACTCTTCAGAAAAGGAAGTTAACAAATTTAGGATAAATCGACATACATCACTCTTCACAAAGTCAAAGACTTTGTAATTATACTAGAAAATAGCACAGAACTAGGTGGTAAAGAGAAAGTCTTTTTCAATGAGGACACACAAACCTTTTTTCGCTTAATTCTGCTCAAAAATGAAAAAGGAACACTGAATCCTCTGAATTTAAAAAGAGTGAAAGAATCCAAAAATAAAAATCAGGTAAGTAAGAGAAAATCCATTGGACTGGAAAGAAAGGAACTTCCCAAGGCCTAACAGACGTATGGGACATACTAAACACTGAGCGAGAGCAGCATTTAGAAACTTGTATCTGACCATTCTTCCTTGATGCTTCTACCTGGACGTTATAATTGCTCGACGCGGTCAGAGGCAAGAATTTTACAGCAAACAGAGTCTTGAGTCAGGTGAGATGAAGCTGTTCATTCCCCCTTGGAGAAGCCTCTGGCCCCCCGAAGCCCAGCCAGGCTGCCCAGGAGAACTCGTGGCTCCCGGGATAGAAGGCAGCAGGACTGGAGGCGGAAATGGTTTGTGCTTCCTCCTTTGGTCTGACAGTTGGGAGTTAAGTGACAGATGACAAGCCAAATCCAAGAAGGTCCAGGAGCCATGCAACAGTGTTGGACTCATGAAGGGTTTGGAGGTTTGTTTTGTGTGTGTGTGTGTGTGTGTATGTATGTGTGTGTGTGTGTGAGTGTGTTTTGTTTTTGGTTTTTCTGCCTGCCATTCATGTTTCCCCAATCTATCAAGCAGAGGAGGAATAAAAACTCGACAGAGCGGAACTGTGGGGAGGAAGCCCTTTACCTAAGTCAGCACCCATCCTCTGGCCTCTTTGTTTGCAGCTGGTTCAAGTTGAGAAGGTCGGAGCTTTACGGCATCCCTGCGAAAGGGGCGTCTCACAGCCCCTTCACATCAGCAACTCTGCACTGCCAACTTACTTCTTGGCACCCTTGTTTGCACCCTTACACTCTTCTTGAAAACAAGAATAATACCTGGCATGACTTCAAACACACTGAGCAGCAGAACTCAACAACTGCCATCCTCCAGGCACCCTTGAAAGAGGGAGAGTCACAAAAGAAGATGGACATCTGGTCTACCGTGAGTCTGCCTAGAACCGCCCCAGACAACAGCGGCAGCCTCACAAAGACAGCTGCCGCCATGAGGGACCAGGAACTTGTCAGCTTTAACAGACCACATGTCGCAGGAGTGAGCAAACGCAAACAAGAGTGGTAAAGGTCTGATTAAAAACTTACATAGAGAGAGGTCCAGAAGGCATTTACCTTGGCTGAAAAAATAAAACCAATTTTATGTTTTAAAACATTTGTTACGTTTATTTATTTATTTTTGAGAGACAGAGAGAGAGAGAGAGAGAGAGAGAACAAGTGGGGAAGGGGCAGAGAGAGAGAGGGAGAGAGAGAATCTCAAGCAGGCTCCATCCACACCATCAGAGCAGAGCCCCAGGCAGGGCTCAATCTCACAAACCGTGAGATCATGACCAGAGTCAAAGCCAAGAGTTGGATGCTTAACCAACTGAGCCACCCAGGCGCCCCTAAAACAAAACAAATTTTAAAAATATATACATGTAAACAGATACATAGAACCCTTTCTAGAATTCGACAATTACAAAAAAAATAACTGCAAGAAAAATTACTTGTTGATTTTTTAAAGTTATTGACAGCCAGCCCACTTCTAAGACTGCAAGAGTTTAACAGCAATAAAATAAATACTTCATGACCAGATGGGTTTCCTAGACCATCTGGAACTCAGAGATTTCAACGTTGCGAAGGCACAGCCTAGGAAGACTTCGTGGAGAAAGCTGGACTTGAGCTGGCTTTGAAGACTTGACAGCCAAAAATACACTTTTCGTTGTTGTTGGTTTTTTTGTTTTTTCGTTTGTTTAATTGATTGGAGTACTCTCAAAAGTCACCATCATTTCCATCCTTCAACAGAGAGTCTGGCAAAGTGGTCTCGGATTTCCCATTCATGCCTCCGACTTCCCCCTTAACATAACACCTCCTCCGGCTGCACTCTTCTCAGTGGGCTGCCTGCCTGACTGCTCGGGGTTGTGTCGTTCTGCCTCACAGGATGCGTTTGCGTGGTTGATGCTCCTATCTGGTCAATTCTGAAGCCAACAGCCAGCCGCCTGCTTTGGCAAAATCACCCATCAGGCCGAAGGGGTGCGGGAGGTGGCCTTCACAATACCTTTAACTTCCATAACTTTCCCCTTACCAAAATTTTATATAATCTATAATATCCGGTTCATATACACAGAGAAGATGGAGACACTTTGACCCACATAAAGAATCAGATATGTCAACCTTGATCTGCAGCTGAGCCTCCCCCAAAGCCAGCCAGCCACAACCTCCAGACATCGATTACTCCTTGTTTAAGGCTGATAAGCATCATAATATTCTTGGTAACATATCAAAATGTGCTGACTAGAAAGCACGCCGCATTATGTCCTGGCGGGGCACTGGATGGGTGGTCCTACAGTCAACATTCTTACTCAACCACAGAGAGAAACTAAGGCACTTGGAGTCTGAGGAAGGGAATCTTCTTGAGAAGCCACTGAACACCACCCTCTACGGCACATAGGAGTTCTTTTCTCGACATCCTAAGTGGCCTGACGGTCCAAGTAGAGCCTAATCTGGAGGCAGACGGTGCTAACATTTATGAGCTATTTCCATTATCAAGCTACTATTGGCCTCCCTGATATATTCTTATCCATCATAGTTTTAGCCTCTGGAAACACTCAGGATTCTGGGCACCAGGCGGAAGTCCTGGCAATTCAATCTCTACTCCGTCTATGGCTACACCTGCCATCAATACATGTCCACTGGGAACAAGGAGTTTCTTTGGATCCCAGTCCTACCGGGAACAAACTCTTGTTGAAACCTGTAAAGAATTACTGTTCAAAGTGAATCAGAGTTACTTACAACTTATAAGCAATATTTTGTTTAGCGATAAGAACAAAGTTGAGTACGAGAACAGTGTTAAAAAAAAAAAGCAGAAAAAATAGACTGATTACGTATAATCACATATGTTGAACTATTTCTAGCCTAGATATAATCTTAATATAATGAGTATTGTTAGGAGAGATAAAGATAACAATAATAACAATAATTTTATTTATAAACCTTTTTCCAGTCAATGTGCTCGGGGCATCGCATGATCATATACAATGATTAAAACACTATTAAAAAACATCAAACGAATTAAACACAAGCTATTCTTTAGATATAAAATGAAGTAACGCTAAGGAGTAGGGGCTAGTATTAGAAGTAAGGAAAAATGACACCAGGTAATAGGAAAATCACAGACTGGTTAGCATTCTGTCCACTCCAGTTACTCTGAAAAAGAATCTTGTAAATCCTCCTTCTAATGTATTTGTATCCTAAGTGTCTACTTCCTCTTTAGTTCCCTCTCCCCGTATTAAAATTTCTCTCCTTTCTTAGATCCAGATCTAATTTTACGTCCCTTCAGTCCAATCCGCATGACAAACGGCTTTGTCGAAAAGAACCAACCCAATAAAAACAAAGCCAGTCATTAAAGCCATTTCTCCAAGGTTGGTGTTTTCTTGTGCTCACGATGTATTTTGGCTGTATAACCAATGACACTAAAAAAAGGAAAACCCGGTCAATGTCTGAGCATAAAGGCCATACAACTGTAATTTCCAATCTTTCCACCATCGTGACACTCTCTCATTCTGAGTTTGGCAATAACCACTGACTCCCTCCTCCCTTCAGAAAAGATAAGGATGGTGTGAAAAACACTGTTGGTTACCTACACCACAACCGTTTCCTCCCCCTCCCCCGCCTTTCTTCCTTGCTAACAGAACACTATTTTTGTTCACAGTACCAGGGGTCATATGTTTGTGGAAAATGGGCCCCTCCCCAACTCCGGGGAGAAAGTTAATCCAAGACATCAATGTCAAACGCACTCCCCTTTGCCAGCAACAGGCTTGGTGTCAGCCATGTAATGAAACTCCGGCCAAGAGACACAACACCAAGTCTGACAGGAGCTTTTCGGGAGAGGTCTTCCCCCCTGGCGTGCCTCAGGCTACGTGTAGATGGGATCCGTAGAACCACGGGGTCCCTATCCTGGGACCATGAGATGCAGCACCCAAAGACGAGGTCAGCACACTGGGTTCAGTGGAATAAAAACGTGGAAAGACACTGGGTCCCCGAAGAATTTATCACGTAAACCATACCTTCACCCTAAATGGCATCTCTTCTCATATAAGATAGTTTTCCTTCTTGTTTAAATCTGTTTAGCTGAGCGTCCTTTCATTCGCAGCTAAAAGCCCTGTCATCAACTCAAAAGGCATCTCCTTTAACAGAACCAAAATGAATTACATACTTTGGGGATTTGTATTTTTGGGAAACTCCTTCATACAACTGAGAACACTTGGAATCTTTTGAGTCAATTTGAGCAGCACTTAGGTAACATTTGAGTGCCTCATATCTCCCAAGCATATGAATACGTATCTCACCTTTTCTTAATTCCTATAATTCCATGTAAGACAGCTATCTTTTAACGTTCATAATAATGTTTATTATAGGTAATATCCGAAGCTAGACTTTCGTTTTCTTAAGGAGTTAATCAAGTACTGAATTCTTGTTCCTGGCTACGCTCTCAGACTGAATACTGACTGCCTCAGGTTCCTACAGAATGTTCCGGGATTCATTTTGGAACCCTGGATGAAGTACTGTGCTGATAACAAAATTTTTTTCTTGGTGGGGTCCTGTAGGCATCTCCACCCCAAATCCCGGCAACTCCGTCCTTACTCCCGCCAAAACCCTGGGAGATACCCTTCCCCTTCTCTCTCCCACCTCATGTAATCAGGCGAGAAACTGTGACTTAACCTTCCCAAGAAGCTTAGAATGTGATCTTTTCTCACCACCTCCAGTGTGAACATACCACATTCTGGCAAACAGCTAGAATGAGGCTGAGGAAGGTCTGCACGTGCAAAATTCAAAGAGGCACTCAGTCTCAGGGTCACTTACATGGCTCTCGGTGAGTCTCTCCTTAAGTACTTAACTAAGGGAGGCCATCTTGGGGCCTACCTTATTCACCCTAGCCATGGCCTATCGTTGCAATATCTCCAGAGCTCTTCCTGACACCAATCCTTGCCCCTCGACAGTCTATTTTCAACGCAGCAGCCAGAGGGATGCTTAATAAATGTGAAGCAAATCATACCGAACCCCCCGGACCACGGGCCTTTCTGCAGATGCCAGAACACAACGCACACACAATGCTACATTAGGACCTTTATTCTGGATACTGTTCCTCCCAGAACACTTCTCCCAAATATGTGCTTTGGGTATTTCCCTCACCTATTTCAACTCTTTGCTCACGTTTCACCTTTGACCTCTAGCCTACCAGAACACCTCTGAGCCTTCCGTTGCCCTATCCAGCTTTTTGTTTTCCAGAGCGCTTGTCACTTCCTAGCTTGACTTTTTGTGTGTATACCTTAGCGTCTGCCTCCCCTCGCTGAATGGCAACTGTGAGGGCACAGGAATTTTTTTGTGCTTTGTTCTCTGGTCCATCCCGAGCGCCTGGGAAAGGCTCTAAGCACACAGAAAGTGTTTCAATAAGTATCTGCTGAATGAGCTAACTAATGCAGCAGTCTAAGAAGTGACCAGTGGTGCTAGGAAGTGAGGATGAAGCGGTGACTGAATCATGGTAGTGGCTCATAGGTCATTGTTTGAGTTTGGAGATTTATCCCAAGCACACAGTCATTGTGCTCGGTATCTTGAGTGGGTTTCAAACAGGAATGATGGAATCTGATTTATGGGGGGGTGGGGGGGGGGTTCCATTATTTATTTATTTATTTTGAGAGAGAGGGAGAGAGACAAAGTGTGTGTGTGCACAAGTCAAGGAGGGGCAGAGAGAGAGGGAGAGAGAGAGAGAATCCCGAGCAGGCTCCACGCTGTCAGCACAGAGCCCAACGTGGGGCTCAATGTCATGAACTGTGACATCACGACCCAAGCCGAAACCAACAGATGGACCCTTAACTGACTGAGCCCCACAGGAGCCCCAGTGTTTTAGAGTCATTTCCCTGTTATGTGGGAATGACTGAGACTGAAAAGTGGACAGAAGTGGGGGAGATGAATGCCTTAGTAAGGCAACATCTGATACACTCAGATTAGAGTGATAGAAGGAAAGGGTGGAAGAAATGGATGGACATTTTAAAAGTTGGGCCAACACACTTGCTGGTAAATTGGAAGCAGGCATCGCCTTTAAAGACAGGAACGTTGATATGGTTAAAAAAAAAAAATGGTAGCAGGTCCACTGGAGGAAAGGGGTAGAGACGTTTTCAGGGAAGGTGGAACCGAGAAGATACATTTTCTAAATGCTAATTTTGAGATGCCTATTAGCTACCCAAGGAGAACCATCAGAAAGTGGCTGAAGAAGCCTGGTGGATGGGGGAGAGGCCAAAGCTGGTGATGAAGGGATGAAGTCATCGGCATCTGGAAGCTGGGCGCCTGGGTGACATGACCTAAGAAAGTCAGCTCGCAACGAAGAGAGCACAGGAGTGAAGGTATGAAATGGAAATGACATCTGGAAGACTTCCCTCGTGGAGGTTTTCCACTCCTCGAAATCCTTGGATTTCACCTACTTTCAGAAATCTGCGTTTCTAGAGCCCCCTTCTGTGTATTTGCAGTCATTTCTAATTTCCTTCCTCGACCGTTATTTCCTCCAACGCATTCACTAATCCTCAGGCTTGGCTTTCGAGACCTAGAACCATCTTCGAAAGTCTTTCAACTCCGTCAGTGTGTCAGTTAATTCATTGTGACATATATGTTAAAACAATTACATAAATTAAATCGGATTTAGTTCCTAAACTCAAAATTGCTTCTTTATCTCTTCTCCCTGACTGAAGACAATGGTATTTGTGCAACTGAGAGACAAGGAAAAACATCAGTCACTAGTGCTTCTCAAAAATATGCCGGGCGCCTGATATTTGGCCGGCACTGTATTTTAGCCTCACATCACCAAGGTGGCCCAAAATCCTATTCCTAGAACAACCTAGAGGGCTTTGGTGGCCTTCGGGGTAGTTTGTGTCCAACTAAGAGAAGGAAGATGGGGGTGGAGAAGAAGGTTAATCATTCCAAGGGGAAGAGACAACTGTTGACTGGATATCCCTGGAGACTCTTTCTGATGACGTGACCTATCTGCCTGAGGCCACTGGTCCTCGACTGGACATGGAGATTATGGTTGGAAACAGAATCATAGGCTAAGAAGTTACATTTCACCTTATTTATTCGTTGAACTTACCACACATGGCAAGCCACTGTCAGGATAAGCCTAGAACTCTGCTCAGAACAAAGTTCTCAACCCCTGAGCTCAAACACTGTATCCTCCCTTCTGGTGACAAACCTACAGTGGCTGTCCCTGGGCTCTTGTCCAGCAGCGCAGCTCGCACAGCTAATGCTAGGTCATCCGCTTCTAAAGGGTCTTTCCACTGTTTGTTTTCTCTTGCTCTTATCACAAAGGTGGATGGTCCTAGATATGTTTCTTTTTAGCCAGAATGAGGTAAGCAGAGGTCAACCCGGTGTCAACCAGAGATGTAGAAAAGCAGATATAGTTACAGTGCAAACCTGCCGGCCTAAAGTAAAACAAAAGAATTCTTTCAGTGACACTTCAAAACCAATTGAAACCATAGTGATGATCTGGGGGACGCTTTGTAGAGAGAAGTCAAGCCCAAGCCTTCACCCTCAAGGGCCCTTTGTGCTGAGCTGACAGAGGGAGGTAGATGTCTCAGGCGACTGCTTCGTTTCCGCAATCTCAAACCCAGCGCTGGGTGCACCTTGGTCCCCTCTACAGCGGGGGACTGCATGTGAGAGAGACTGGACACTGACGGTGTCCAGCCTTTAATCCTTTCACGCTGAATCTATTCTGCTCCCGAAGTAGGAGAAGGCAGCACGCTTCCTCCGGCCACTGTTTCCTCCAGGCAAAGGGGAGATACAGGACGTCGGGGTCCCCACTATGCATTGATCTCCACCATAGCGCCTTTCTTTACATCATCACTGCCTTTCTAGGGTTTGCACATAGAAGGAATTCAATGGATATGTCAGGAATAAATTCCCTGACTTTTCTTTTTTTAAGTAGGCTGCACACCCAGATCAGAGCTTGAACTCACAACCCTGAGATCATGATTTGAGCAGAGACCAAGAGTCGGATGCTCAACCGAGCCACCCAGGCGTCCCCAACTGCCTGTCTTTTAAATCTCAATATCTCCGGGCACCTGGGCAGCTCAGTCGATTAAGCGTCCAACTTCGGCTCAGGCTATGATCTCAAGGCTTGTGTACTCGAGCCCCATGTCGGGCTCTGTGCTGACAGCCTCCATTTAAAAGGCTCCTAGACCAAAAAGAATCTCTCATTTTGTTCTCATTCTACTTTCCACATGATTTAAGTTGGGCTAAAGCTACTGTCACTAACTCTTCTCCTTTTTCTGTTGTGTTTTGTTTTGTTTTGTTCCATTTTCCCACAAGCCCCAAGTCCTTCTAATTATCCTTTTCCCCGCTCAGGCCCCCATCATGCTCTTTTCCTCCAATGCCCACCTGCCCTCGTCCCCCCGCAGTGATTCTTCCTCCTCTGTTATATATTTTATTTTGCTATCACCCTCACTGCCTGTCATCAAGCCCCTGCTTCTTTGTCTTAGCAAGGTGACCCCTGAAGAAATCAAATCATCCATCAGCCTTTGAGTCATAGCATGATAAAAGAAAAAAAAGTGCTATATGAGGTACTCTAAGAAACAACGTAATGCAACTATTGTTTAAGGGCTGTTTCCAGGCCGTCTCAAGTTTGTACTGGTCTACAACATTCTACCACCAAAAGCACTCACTTCCTAAGCTCTAAGAATCTAACGAACTCACTATCGACAGACTGACTTACAGCCCCACTGGATGCAATCTATATAATTTGTTCTTTACTTCGTGATTACAAGTAACGGACAGAAATATATAAATAAAAATTATGATCAACTGAATTACTTTATAAATACACTTTACAAACCTCGAGGAATTTTGGATAGTTTACCATTTGAATTGAGAAGTTCCAGTCCAATAGGTAGATCCTGGGTCCGAGACAGTAGATGCAAAAGTAGGCATGATCGTTATGATTGTATCGTGATTGTTGTTTTCACCCAAGACTCCTGTTTGTCTTTCTAATTTGTCCTTAAGTGAAATCATGTTTAAGACAAAAGCCCCAGTCTGATAAGTTACCTGCAAACTCAGCCCATTGTCTGGCATATAAAAGACACCCAATAAATGTTGACTAGATGAATAAATCCCAACATCTCGTTATTTTTGAGAAGATTAAATGAACTGAGATATACAAAAGCGCTTTGAGACACCTGGGTGGCTCAGTCAGTTAAACGTCTGACTCTTGATTTCAGCTCAGGCCACGACCTCACAGTTCATGGGACCAAGGCCCACATTGGGCTGTGCTGACAGTGCAGAGCCTGCTTGGGATTCTGTCCCTCCCTTCTCCACCTGCCTCTCCCCTTCTTGGGCTCTCTCACTCTCTCTCTGTCTTCCTCTCTCTCGCGCGCGCACGCACAAAATAAATAAACGTTAAAAAATTTTAAAAAGAAACGTACAAACACCTTGTAGACTATAAAACAGTATGCAAATGGTTCTTATTAGGACACACTGAGTACTCCTTCAACATGCTGACTATGGAACTAAGTAAGATTCAAATCAAAAGTACTACAGAAGTTCAACACAGGCAAACACTGATCAAAATTAAGATTAAAACATGGATTCGTTCATATAAAAGACTCACATGCTAGAACAAAGCTTTCCACACTACACTATCTGTTCAACCACCACCGCATTCAATGACACATATTTTAGATTTTTGCTGCAATAGCATTGCGCTTCAAGTACCAATGTTTATACAGATAGAATGAAAGGCTTAGCTACTCTGGAACAAAAAAATCAGTAACGCGGCGGTTCCAATAACTGAGAGGCTTCTATCTCCCTCATGTGACAGCCCGGTGCCCGGGTAGGTGAACTCGCGGCCCCTCGTGGCCTCGCGGCCCCTCGCGGACCCAGGTTCCTTCCCCGTTGTTTCTCTGCCCTGCTTTGAGTGGTCAAAGCTGGTCATGAGCTAATCAGTGCTCTAGTTCAAAGGGAAAAGAGTAGATACACATGCAGTATTCTAAGGCTTAGGTCTCAGAGTTGTGTACTTCCCATTATATTCCACCGGGAGGAACTCAGATGGCCGTCAATGACACCTGGGCAACGCGGTCGCATATCAGGCGGCCACATTCCCAGACGCAGTTCTACAGCTCAACAGATTTTGGTGGAATATTAGCCACCAAGCTAGAAGGCTCTGTGAAGGATATAGGACGTGAAGTGAGCAATGAGGGTTATCTAAGATAACAGCAGGAAGTCTACAAAGAGCCATAATTACAAACTGTAAATTCCTAGGTCCCGCCTTTGCTGTCACCCAGGATCCCATTTCTTAACCTTAATCCACGCGTTCTTTTTAAATAAATTCTCGAGAAAGAATAATAGAACATCGTCCCCCAAGAGTCATACGGTAGGCTTTTAAAAATAATGTTTAAAACCTTTATAATAACGTTTAAAATAATAATGTGCACGGCAACACAGCCTCCACTCAAAATAATCAAGGATATAAGAACGTGTATGTAACAAAACTTAGCAAAATTTAGAGTGTTCATAGAGATAAACATTCATTGCCAGAAATGAATCGGCAATAGTTTTTCACCGCAACCATTTCTGAACGAGGCTGTCTACATAGCAAATGGTTTAGATGACAAAATCACAAGAGTAAAATTAATAATCATCACCACCACCATTATCATCATCATCCACAAAGTGAATTTTAAAAATTCTTTAAATTACACCCAGTGCTGGGAGTGACACAGTGACAGCACTAGACATTCTGTGATGAGAGAATGTGATGAGCTAGCTATGAAAGACAGTTTGGAATTTTCCAGATGAGTAAGAGGAGAAAGGTCTTCTAAAGAAGAAGAAAAGGAGAATCTCCATGCACCAATGACTGTTTTTGTTATTCTCAAGTTTTTAAATTTGTTTAATGTTTGTTTTTAAATTTGCTTAATGTTTGTTAATGTTTGTGGCCACCCAGGGGCCACAAAAATCAAAATAAATCTTAAATTCTTTAAATGTTTAAATATTAAGGGGTCGGGATGGCCGGTTAAAACACCAAAGGAAGGAGTTATCTAAAATTTTATCGTTTTTTTCATTGATACAAAAGTGTTAACTCAGCACCTATTATGGGGCCCAATTCCTACACTCCAAAAGCTTTAGTCCACAATTTGGATCAGCTGCTCTTTCAAGACATGTAGGTATCCTGAGCACATGATCTCATTTAGGAGATTTTTGTTCTTTCTTAGTATCTTTCATACCATAGGAGTCACAGGAGTCATTTCCTAAGTCAGATGAGAATTTCAAGACAGATAGGGAGTTAAATTCAACCCCTGAACTGAAATTCTACTTCTCCACTGGTGATTGGTTGAACACTCCTATTGGGAGAAGAATTGGACACATAGTAATGGGCTCTCGGAGTACAGGAGAAATCTTCTGACTGCAATTATGATAAAACTTATGGAACTGCATTACCAGGGATAAAGGAAAATCAGGCCAGGACCCAGGGAAAGTCATGCCAGGAAGCCTGAAGGAAATAAAACATGCCCCCACTTGTATCTCTTCTGTTCCATCCTGGCCTGTGTTTTATAAGCATCGGTGTGAACATGGGCCAAGTGAGTAGGAGATCCTGAATTGCCCCAGGTTGGTCAGAGGTTAAAGTACCGTCATCCGTGGCGTGAATATAGTAGAAATGGGTCAGAAGCTACAACCAACAGAATCGGGACAAAATCAGCGCCTCTGGACCACCGTTTGCAAGACTTCTCTCATTCCACAGATATTCATTCATCCATTCCTTTTATTCACTAATTTCTTCATTCATTCTTCAACAATGATTCAACAATTATTTTAAGTTATTCTACACTCAAACTTTTTTGGGGGGGGGATATGACAAAAATTCACGTATTTTTCTAATTAGAATAACTTGCCTGTTTTTAATGTGAATTTTGAGAAAGAGAGAGAGAGAGAGAGAGAGAGACAGTGCAAGTTGGGGAGGGGCAGAGAGGGAGAGAGAGAATCCCAAGCAGGCTCCACATTGTCAGCGCAGAGCCTGACGTGGGGCTCGATCCCACGAACCCTGAGATCATGACCTGAACTGAGATCAAGAGTCAGATGCTTAACCGACTGAGCCACCCAGGGGCCCTGAGAATAACTTTAATATCTTAGAAAGCTTGGCTTAAAAAAAAAATGTTAGCAGTGACTAGACTTTGTGAGTCATCGCTTTGCAATATATACAAATATCCAATCATGGGGCGCCTGGGTGGCTCAGTTGGTTGGGCGTCCGACTTCGGCTCAGGTCATGATCTCGCGGTCCGTGAGTTCGAGCCCCGCGTCGGGCTCTGTGCTGCCAGCTCAGGGCCCGGAGCCTGCTTCGGATTCTGTGTCTCCCTCTCTTTCTGCCTCTCCCCCCCTCCCCTGCTCATGTTCTCTCTCTGTCTCAAAAATAAATAAAAACATTAAAAAAATTAAAAACAAAACAAATATCCAATCATTACGCTGTACACCTGAAACTAAGACGATGTGATATGTCTGTATCACAATTAAAAACAAGAGAAAAAAGTTGAGTAAATCCTCCAGCAAATGTCCACGTACTTCCAGCACAGCTGTCTCATCCCCTTAGAACCATCTCTCATAGAAGACCTGTTATACCCAGATTTTAGACCCAGGAAATGACATATTCAACTCAATAATCACTGTTAGAGCAGAGATAAGAAATCCCCCCTCTTCTTGCATGAGAAAACAAACACCTGCAGGCATTCACCTCTTGGGACCATCGGGGCTGAGGTGTCCCTCCCACAGAATCTGCCAAAACCCACCAACAATGGCTCCAGGAGGCCTGTTTTGGCCTCGGGATTCTGTTGGTAAACTCAGCCTCCCCTGAAGGAACACACAGTCTTCATTTACATGAGGCTTTGCCTGGCACTTATCTGCGGGACTGCAGGACAAATAAAACATCACAGGGGCAGAGAAGGGGGGGGGGAAACAAAGCTCGTGGTTATATTATCTCCCAAGATTTGGCCCCGTTTTGATAAAAGACGGCACCCTCCCGCCCTGTCCCCTGCGGCCACACACAAACTTGTGTTCTGCTCTAACGCCGGGATCCGGGGTTAGATCTGGGTTTTAGACGGAAGATCTAAACTGATGGCTTTCGGGGCTGCCTGACTGGCTCAGCCGGTAAAGCATGCGACTCTTGATCTTGGGGTTACGAGTTCGAACCCCATGCTGGGCGAACAGCTTACTTAAACAAATAAATAAATGGACTGACAGCATTTGGCTGTGTCTGCCTTTAGGGCAGGTTAGAAAAAGTACCTGGTGGGTTGTTAAATAGTTGGCATTTTTATTACCAACTGTGCTGTTGACTAGGGAGGGAATAATTACTACAGTTACTTCGGAGCATAAATTGTTAAAAATCACCCAGCTGGTTAGTGGCAGCTATCATGGTTAGGGGTGGGGTTTTGAGCTCCAAATTAATACATGCCATTCTGCAAATTAAAAATCACCTCGGGGAGCGGCCTGGGTGGCTCGGTCAGTGAAGCAGGCGACTTTGGCTCAGGTCATGATCTCACGGTTTGAGGGTCCGAGCCCCACATTGGGCTCTGCGCTCTCAGTGCAGAGCCCGCTTCGGATCCTGTCTCTCTCTCTCTCTATCCCTCCCTTGCTTGCACTCTCTCTCTAAAAATAAATGAACACTTTAAAAAACTCACCTCAGGGAAAATGGTGGGTACTTAACGAACGGTAACAATTCCTGAAGACAGAGGCATAACCTTTGCATCAAGTCCTACAGCACCAGAATCCTTGTTCTAGAAGAGAGCCCAGAAATCCATGCCAAGCCCTCGGATTCTAAATAAGCAAAACTAAGCTCAGGAGGGAAATTAGTGCCTGAGGCTACACAGCTGGAGAGTTGCAGGGCCGGCTTTGCTGGCCCTTGGCGGGTGGGGGGGCGGTGGTATGAGTGACCGTGGCCTTGAGATCAGGATGTGATCCTAATATATTCAAGTGGACGTGTATAGAGAGACAATGGAGTGCAATATTTGGATTAGGATTAGGACTGTCTGTCCCAGAAAGTCTAGGTCCCCAAACGGGAGCATACACTTTGCTCTGTGGTGACTCAGAGGCGAGCCTGGGACAGAGGTCCCCTTTGGGACGCTCCTTCCCGGGGACACACATGATGGCATTCGTGCCCAGTCCCTCTCTGCAGCTCACCCTGACCCTATGCTAGCTGTTCAGCCACACACCTTGGTTCAGAGCTCACAGCCCTTGTCCTAAACCTTTGCAGATAAAGAAGATTCCTAACTTCAGATTGTTTCTGGAATTGCTTTCTGCTTCAGCCCACCGTCCCCAAGAAACTGGATTTGAAAACTAAGACACAGCAGGAAGGCATCACCGTGCTTCTGCAGCTCTATACTGTGTCTGTAGGGAACAATGATTTCCTTCTTGTAACAACTATGATGCTTGGTCACGTTTTCACCTGGTCAGTGCACAGGATTAACAAAGAGGTCCACCTATCCAGTTAGCTCTCTAAGCTATCTAAATAACCGTGTGTCTTCCAGAAGGCCGCCTCATTTCTATCGTTTACATTTTTATTTCCAAAGCGTTAGACTTGATCAGATCGATGTGCAAAGACTGGGGAAGCATCAGCTCTGCACTTTAGGCATACGTGGCTTATAATACACTGATCATTTTACAAAGAAGAGGAGGAAAAAGGTTAAAACATTCTGGATCAATTAACAGCTCGTATCACCAGGTGGCCTTCCACGCACGTTCCCTCGTGTTTCTCCAGTTGACATACATTTTTGGGCAAATTGTGGAATTTATCTATTACGCATCCGAGGCATCAGTTCCATGGAGGGTTAACACAAACTTCTGTAATGACTGGGAAGGGGGCGGTTTAAAATCACACCAGCTTGGGGACCCTGGGTGGCTCAGCTGGTTAAGCATCGGACTCTTGATTTTGGCTCAGGTCATGAGCTCGTGGTCATGAGATGGAGCCCAGAGTCAGGTTCTGCGCTGGGCGTGGGGTTTGCTTAAGGCCTCACTCTCTCTCTCTCTCTCTCTCTCTCCCTCTCCCTCTGCCCCTCCCTTGCACTCTCTCTCTGTGTCAAAAAAAAAAAAAAATTAAAATCACACTGGCTTAACATTTCTCCGAGTGTGTTCCAAGGAACGTTCAAGAAGAGGAAAGAGAGTTTACAGAGACAAATAAATTGAGTAAACATGGGATCAAACTAAATATTTTGCTTAACTATTCTTCTCAGAGCCTTTATTATGCTAATGTCATTATGAATCATCAAGATGTGGATCCAAATACACCATTTCCCTACCTGAGCTGCCATCGCTTCCTTTTCCAGAGTATCTGATGGGACCAGTGCCCTTCAGACTAATATTGATAATCGCAATGATGACCATGTTTGAGGCCATTTTGCTAAGCTTTTCACACCACACCTCATTTAACCATTCCAGTGACCTGGGTCCTATGTATCCCCATTTGACAGAAGAGGAAACGGGCTCAGAGAAGTTAAATCGCAAGTTCAAAGTCACACAGCTGGCAAGTTGCGGAACCAGAATTGAAGGCGTTCTGACTCCAGAATTTATACTCTTGATTACTCTATTACATATCTGTCTGCATGACTCATGCCCAGAAGACAATTCCTGCCCCCGTCAACTCTTGAGGAGTTTGGAGAACAATTGTTTTGAGAGAGGAAGACAGGATAAAAGATGGAAACTAAGAGAAGGGGACAGGGAGGCGTCATTTGGTCCAGATTAGAACACGGTCATTAGACAGGTCATCACTGATTTTCTGAAGGAGTAAACGTTCCCTGTCCTTGCACGGGACAGTTCGTTCCCTGTTGGCAGGATAAGAAAGAGAACAGGTTCCGTTTTTGACAGGTATATACAAAATTAATCTTCTCCCAACAGGATGTAAAGGAAGGTAAGAGGCTTGTTTTATTCTGTGCAAATAGTTCACACTGCAAAGGTGGCCAGACTGACATCCCAGCCACAAAACTGGTCCAGACCACAGGTGGCCAAGGGAAACCGATGTAGCTCGAAAGGTAGATTCCAAGTGAAAGTAAAAATTTGGAAAATACAGTAGAGAGGGGGAAGGCAACGTCACACATAAAAAAGAATGTCATTTTTTTGAAAAAGTTAACTTCAAATGAAGCAAAAGTTTTTTCTAGGACCCTATTCCTGTAAGCCCAGCGTCTCCACTACTAACCCATAAATGAACCTGCCGACAAAATGGAAAAAAAAAAAAAAAAAACAAAAAAAAAACCCTGCCTAGGGCAATTTAATTGAGTTTCCTGGAGGGACAAGCTGAAACCAGCCAACTTTTCCTACTCCAAGAAGGAATTTGAAATCTCGCATGCCCAGTGGAAAAAAAAAAAAAAAAGAGGCAGCAGTCTTCTGCATTTTAATATCACTGGGGCTTCTTTAAAGCTTTTGGAAGTTTCCTCAGGAGGCCAGGAGCATTCAGAAATTTAAAAATACGGAGTACTTCCCCTGTTAACTTCTTTTTTCACCTTATTTAAATGAATTCTGTTGCTCACCAAAAGTTCAGAATCCCCGGCCCAGAAAATAAATTGAGTTCGGATATTCTTTAAAGGACAGGGCAGGGATGGACAAGGAAAGAAGGAACCACCCAAGGCCAAAGCCCAAGGAATCCCTAAGGACCAACTCCACCCCACACCCCGCATCTTCCCACTCCCCAACTCCCACCCCTCTCCGGCCTTTTGATGGAGTGCAGGTGCCCTCCTGGATGGCCAAGGAAAGCCCAGCTGCTCCGGCTCCTGAAGGTCTAACTGGGCAGTCCACATATAGGCACTATAGTGTCTCTAAAAGGCTTTGAGCTCCTTGCAAGGTGTCAAGGAATCAAAATAAGAAACACTATTATCATTGAAGCTCTTCTAATCCAGCAGGCTTCAGCGGAGCTTAGAAATGCCACTGTTCTCTCTTCAAGTCTTTTTCTCCCGAACTTTTAAAGGTTGGCATGACTGATTCATCTAACACGGCCAACAAAATGGAAAAGAAAGGCTTCGCGCAAATCCCTCCGTGTTTCTGCACAGGAGGTTTTGCAGGGCAAAGAATACAACCTACTTCCTGTCCTCCCGATAGCTCAGGGCCCTGTCTGGTTATGTGGCTGTAACTTATCCTCACTCATACAAAAATTATTCATTTTCCACTCTGACTCAGAACCCTTTCGGTCTCCCGTCGTACTCACAAAAATGCATCCACTCAAAGCCATTTTATGTTCGGGATGTTCTTCCCTTGAGCATATGTTTTGTCTCCTTTTCTCTGTGTTCCTTCAGAAATGATGGCTTCCCCTGTGTCTTCCCGATTGGTGTGGATTTGTGTACTGTTCCATTAGAAATGTGGGTTTCCCCCCCTTGTGCAGATCAGGTACGTTGCGTCCCCAATTAATTATAAGCTCCCTGGAAGCAGGGGTTCACTTGGCACTTCCTATCGATCTGGACTTCGGTTCGTCATCTGCATTTGTCTATTTTATTGACAAATAAATAGCCTCATTATCAGGGGAGCAGGAGGGGACCATGAGATTTCAAGTCCCAAGAGCATCTCGTGTCCGCCCTAGGGCTCCACTGGGCACTAGGAAGAGATGGGTTTGCCGTTCACATTTACCTCTCCCTGCGCTGCAGATTCACACATTTTAGACGGGAGGCGAAGACTGCTCCAAGATAGTTTCACAACTTAAGGATGTGGAAAATACCCACATCCTATTGCAAACACACCAAATGAACTCCTCAGCTGAGTTAACCATTCAACGACAACAAAACAACCAACAAGAAGTCAAAGCAGAAGGGAATATGCTGAAATATGTACTAAAACATTTCAAAGGAATGCACACACACCAACCTTTGAGACAAAGACATGGCCGTTCACATCCCTGGTTGTGACCCCCGGGGCACGGGTCTCTATTCTCTCTGGTAACAGCCGTGACCACTATTAGATCATGTGTGTGCTCTGCACCCTTCAACCAGACCTAGAATCCTACCAGCTCCATGTAGTACAGAAGAATGGCGATATTAATTGATCTCATCCCACAGTTGACCTTCAACGGAAAGAAAAAAGTAATCATTACAACTCCCCCCCCCAGCCAAGGGCACTTAGTATTCGGCACGCTTCCAGTGTTTTTAGGGCCCTCTCTCCAGCACAAAGTCTCTGAAGCCCAGACTGGTAGATTGAGACCAACTCACCCACCATTTCCCAGCCCCAGGGAACGGGCCCTCCCACATTACTCCTTTAATCTTTTCCTTTTGCAAGAACGAGCTCAAATATTGGGGAAGCCTTCTCCAGTCACCCCACAGGGACCGCTTCCTTCTCAGAGCATCTCTAGAAGTCATCCCTCCTTGGGCATCGAGACGGATGACTTCTCTCCACCTTGGGACGCCATTTCTTCATCCAAACACTGAGCACTGAAATGCCTAACAGGTACCAGGTGCTGGCAGGAGCTGGGAAGCCAAGGTTGCATAAACACAGACCCTGTCTTTGAGTGGTCCAGAGGCTGTGGGGGTAAACAGCTTGGCTCCTCAGAGTCTGAAAACTCCTCGGGGCCAGGAGTCTTTGTGTCTTCATCTTGTTCTCCCCACCCCCCTCAGCAGCTAGCGTGCTGCCTTTCCCAGGGGAGCTAGCACCCAGCCAAAATAAGGGGCGATGGAGACACGCAACCTGAAAATCCAAAGGGGACTTTCCCAAACACTGAGGCAGAAAAGTGCCCCCACTTTGTGCTCCAAAATTATAATGCGTACCAAGATTTCACCCCCTGAACAAGGTGATACAGGCCAATTCCTTTAGGCCTTTCTAAGTACCTTTCACCTGCTCTGTAATTAAGGAATCTTGGAGGGGATTGGAAGGGGCATGTGGGGTGGGGGCTGATGGTGCATTTACATAACAAAATATGTTTAGAGCAGGAGATTCCAGTCACTCAAAATTCAAAAGAAACAAAAACAAATTTGCAAGGATGAGGGGCAGATTTTCACTCCTCTTAGGCTCCAGCAAATAGCTCAGTCATTCAGAATGTCCTCAGAGGGTCCTTTTTTTCCACCTGAGGGTTCAGGGGCTAAGCAGGTTATTTACTCCTAACCAGAGGCCTAAAGGAGCACAAAAGAGCGAAGTTGGTCACTGCCCCTGAGACTATGGAGCAAAAGCCACACATTATCCTGAGGAGACTGGATGGCTCAGCAGCCCTATAATTCATTCAGGGACCACTGGAATTTACCTCCTCCACAGTCCCAGACAAAGGAGTTCCAGCCACAGTCAAGTGACTCCCCCCATGCCTATGTCTGCAAACCCCCCCTTCCCCAACCCTTCCCCCACCAAGCCCTTCCACACATTCCTGCCCCGTTGGGACACCTACAGTAGCAGAGCAAGGGACCCAAGTCCACATTTTTTTTAAACCAATTTTAATTGCCTCCAAAGCACATTTCTATCGCACAGTCTCAATAAGGTAAAGAGAATGAGAACATAAGGCCCAGCACGGATGGGAGCAGACCAGACAGGCTCAGAAAAAGCAGACAGATCAGGGCGGGATCATCTCGGTTCCGAATTAATGGCATAAATGCCTTGTTGAGAGTCAACGTGTGTTCATCAGGTGTGGTACAGAGCAAACGATAAATAAATGAAGTACCTGGTCTCTGGTTTTGTTGAGTTTACTGATGAGAGTGAGACGGGCCCGGCTCAGAGGCAGCACGCAGCTTCCCGGTATGAAATCGGAGACACTGATTTATTCTGCGGCCACACATCGTGCTGGTCTTTGGTTCCGCCATCTATTTCCAGGTCAACGGGGGGAGAAAAAAGGAAACAGCAGAAAATGGCATCCATGAGCAATCACTTTCAAGTCGGAGTTTTACAGGCAGTTAAACGTAAAAACGCGCACAAATTAGGGAGACTCGTAGAGCCAAGAAGGACCCGTGTTTCGGTGCCACGCTGTGGTGTGCTAGCTGTGTGTCCGAGCGAACTATCTCGGTGTTCTAAACCTGGGTCTCCAACTTCGTGAGGAGTTCATACGGGCGATGGATATGATTAAATAGCGTATGTTCAATAATAGGATGCATATAAAGGGCTTAGCCGAGCGCCTGGTATTTAATTAGCACTCGGGAGGTGGAGAGTGGAAGACATGGTCAGTCGCCTCCCTGTCTGTCTCCCTCCTCTCCCCCACAACTTCCTCTCTCCTCCCACCTCCTGTCTCTCTCTGTCTCCCCCATCTCTCTCGCTTGTCTCTGTTCTTCCCACGTAAACACACACACATACACACACGTTCCGAACCTGGACGGACCTGCTAGAGAATGACAGCTGAGTAGGTGTGGGCATTCCTGAACCCCACTCCTAGGCTGATCACAAGTGAGTCCTGGAGGAAAGGGGTTATATCAGGACAAAGGTGAGAAAGTGAATTCGGCCTGGAGCGGACTCCAGAGTCCCAGAAATGACTGGACCTTCATTCCACGCAGAGTAATGCAGGATGACTGCTCAGTCCAAATCATTCCCCTTACGTACCCTCTAGACACGGAGGAACCCACGGCTGGATGCCGCTCTTAAGGGATTTTGCAGAACACAACAGAGAGCCCTGCTCGCATCTCTACTCGGTGCACAAGAGGGAGATTGGGTTAATTTTCTCACGTCTCTTATCTTGTCTCCACTCCATTTCTGTGTAACCGTAAATCTGCACAGGACAGAGGACACCGCTGACTCCTTCAGCAAAATCGCTTGCCTACTTGTTGCCTGTCTTCCGTTGCCATGATGGCGCGGAGGATACAAGGACTGCCCAGTGGGCTCACGGATCGAGCAGCCTGACAGATAGTTCTCATCGGTCAAGACAAACTCAGGTCAGGGTGTGTGGAGAGAGAGAACACAGACGAGTGACAGGCGGGTCAGGGACAACTTCCTAGAGACAGTGCCTCCTGAGGTGGATTTTAAGGATGACTAGGGGTTAGTCATGTGGGGCTACCAGGGGGAGACACCCTAGAAGGCCAGAGACGAGAGGAGTTTGGAATGAGGGCACCGTGTCACTCACAGAGTGCGGGAGAGTTGGGGTGCTCAAAGGAGAGAACAAGGCCGGGCCACTCAGGAAGGACACGTTAGAGGCTAGAGTAGCTCCAGAAAATGCTAAGACTTTCCACAGTGGGACAACGTAATCAAATTTCAGTTTCAGGAACGACACTCTGAGGACAGCGTGACTGGAGGCAAGGGCTGGGAAGTGCGGGGTGAAGTTGAAATACGTGCAGGAAGAGGTCTCGTGCCCACTCAAAAATTATAGCATACACCATGATTTTAGTCCCCTGAATGAGAATAACACAGGTCAATTCCGTTAGGCGTTTTCTCAGTAGTTCAGGAAGTTTTGAGGGGACTGGAATTTGACTGAAGGAATGTGGACAATAAAGGAGAAGTTAAGAACGGCTCCCAGATTTCTGCCTGGCAGGTGGCCGGATCACATTGTCATTCACCAAGGAACAAATGGAAAGACGAGGACTTCAGTCTGACCGCCTCAATTTCAGGTCCCAGAGCATACAGTTGGCTGGGTCTCAGGAGAGGGCTCTGAGGTAGAAATAGGCAGGTGGGGGCCCCTGGGTGGCTCAGTTAAGCGTCCGACTTTGGCTCAGGCCATGATACTGCAGTTTGTGAGTTCAAGCCCCGCTTCGGGGTCTGTGCTGATGGCTCAGAGTCTGGAGCCTGCTTCAGATTCTGCGTTTCCCTCCCTCTCTCTGCCCCTCCCCCACTTGCTCTCTCTCTCAAAAATAAACATTTAAAAACTTAAAAAAAAAAAATAGGCAACTGGATGCATCTACTCCTTGTGGAAGCTCACCTGGGAAGTACGTACAGTAAGAAGAGACCACGCCGTGGTCCCCACACAACACCAACTCGTGGGGATGGTCAGTGGAAAGCACCTAGAGAGGAAACCAAGAGGAAGCACACAGAGATGAGAGGAAAAGGTCCCAAGGAAAACAGTGTCAAACGCAAGAAGGAAGTCAAGTAACAGTGGAAAGAGCCCCCTGGATTTAGTGCCTCAAGGAGGCAGCCCCCAGGATGACCTCCATCGAGGGAGTGAACTCGAGAGGCGTGGTGTGGGTGGTTGACATTTAGGTTTCTATTTGACCGGGACCCTTGACTCGTTGCTTCTTCAGCTCCTGACTTTTCGGAGGATGTAAAATGCAGATCAGGAGCTACTGGGGCCCTGCTGTAAACCCTCTTGACTCAGCAGAGGTAAAAAGCCCATCCCTATGCTGCGTGCAAGGTTGGCAGTGGGAGGCGGGACCCACATGTGGAGGCGTCCTGCTGGCTGGGCTAAATAAACACCCTTCAGATAAACCTGCTGATCAGGGCCAGAAGCTATATTACCTTAGTATAAAAAGTTTAGCAAAGAAGTAAAAACGCCCATATTACTTAAAGCTTTTAGAATTTCAGGGGCGCCTGGGCGGCTCGCTCGGCTCAGGTCATGATCTCACGGTTCGGGGGTTCGAGCCCGGCGTCGGGCTCTGTGCTGACAGCTCAGAACCCGGAGTCTGCCTCGGGTTCTGTGTCTCCCTCTCTCTCTGCCTCTCCCCTGCTCGTGCTCTGTCTCTCTCTCTCAAAAATAAGTAAACATCAAAAAAAAAAAATTAAAAAACAAAACTCTTTAGAATTTCAAAGTTTCATCAAGAACTTGGTTTTTAATCCTCTTCTAACCAGAATCTGCACATCAAAACAAAGTGAAGGTCTGTGGCTTATTCTTTGCCTCTGGAGTCTTTCATAAGAATTCGGTGCCTAAGACGTGAAACCCCAGTGTATTGTTTTCCTTTTTTTTTTTAATGTTTATTTACTTTTGAGAGCGCACAAGTGAGGGAGGGGCAGAGAGAGAGGGGGACAGAGGATGGGAAGGGAGCTCTGCAGGGACAGCCCGATCCGGATGTGGGGCCCAAACTCATGAACCAGGAGATGATGACCTCAGCTGAAGTCAGACACTCAACCGACTGAGCCACCCAGACATCCCTCCATGGCCTTGTTTTCCTGAATGTCCCAGGTACTGTGCAGGCACCATGCCCTGGGGCCACCCTGGGGAGCGCCACAACTTTTAGCCCCAGGGCTATGATGATGGCTACCGCGTGGCATTGGCTTCCCCTTGAAGTCCCTGCAGTGCCACAGGTGGGCAGGCATGGCCAGTGACTGGAGCAGTGCTGTGAGGTTGTGTTTACCACGTCCAAGGCCATCCCGGAGCAGGTGGATGGGGGCCCTGCAGGCTCACAGCCTCGTGCACTGGCATGTCCCTGTGCACTCGGGCGTGGGGGGGGGGGGGGAACCTTCTGCAGCCCCAGGTGAGCAGAATCTGCAAAGACCCCCCCCAGGGCCTGCGTTAGGACGGGGGGGGGGGGGGGGGGGGCGGAACAGCTCCCGCCGCTGTCTCAGGGGACTGCGACCCAGCGCCCTGCCGCGCCCGCATCTGGATATTCCAGCAAGATCCCAAAGGTGCCGGAGCTCAGTCTCGACTTGCCAAAAACTGTCCCCACGTGGTGCCACCACTGCCAGCGCGTCTACAGGACGGAGCGGGGCCAGGGACACATCCACTGCGTGACTGAGATTGCACAGGACACGACTCAGACCCGGGGCCAGAGCACCTGGGAATATCATCCGGGCCTCCCCCCCCCCCCCCGCCCCCTCACCCCGCTCACGCACGTCCGGGCACTGCCATGAGCGGGCTGCTTGGGGCTGCCCCAAGGAGCAGCTTTTGTCGTGTAAGCTCGGGAGCTGCCCGGAGCTGGGGGCCGTGCATGGGGCCGGGCGGAGCCACCAGCTCCTGGCTCTCCCCGTCTGCGTCACCGCTAGGAGGCGGTCCGCTCCCTGCTGGAGCACGACGCACCCACCCACGACCCCTGGATCCTGGCTGCCATGCCGGAAAACCTGGAGAGCCTTGTGCACCACGCGGTTGGCCCTGGGCCAGGGCACCACGTGTACTCCCGCGTGGTGGCCCCGGCCTCACTCGTGCAGCCCCAGCAGCAGGGCCACACTCTCCCGCAGGGGGGTTGAGAAGGCTCAGGGCACCGGGCAGGTCGCCTACCTGGGGACCGGGCAGCTCACCAGGTGATCCAGGAGACGGCTGCGTGGCTGTGAGGCCAAGGCCAGCACGGCCGGAGAGGCGGGAGCGCGCGGCGAGGGGCCCCTTCCTGGCCCACGACCTGCTGCACACCAGTCACGTGGCCACAGACGAGCACGCCCTGGAAAAAGGGGCCCGAAAGGAACCCCCGCCCCTGAGGAGCCGCCCTGACCTAGGGCTGACCTCTGAGGAGCCGGCGGGGGGGGGGGGGGGGGGTCGGGGGGGGGGGGTCGCACCTGGCCCTTCGAAGCCCCCTGCCTTTCCCTGGAGGCTCACAGGGAGCAGGAAATTGGACGGGGAGTTTCTGCATATGGATACTCTGTAAAAACAGATAAACTTGCACAGAGTTTCTAGAGGGTTCTTAATGAACAAACAATTAAATGGATGGATTACTTGTTGCCAACGCCATGATAAATTAGATAGAGGGACGAATGCCTATGTCAACTTCTTTTCTTTTCTTTTTTTTTTTTTAATTGACAAAGTCATTTGTTATGCATCAAATTTAAAGGTCACAAAAGAAATGTGCTAATTTCCAGCCGGTGTCTGGGACATGGAGAACTAATTAGAATACAGTATCAACCGACGGCCCCACATTAAAAGACCCGAATCTCATCTGTCACCCTCTCCACCATCCTCAGTTCCAAACATGGTGGTGAAGACACCGATGATGTCGTAATTCTTCCATTTCGCTTTTTAACGTCGTGATCTTGTTTCCTTCTTTTTCTTCCTGTTGTTTCAACAAATGCTGGCAAGAGAGAATCTGTACATAATTAAGACACGATCGTTTCATTTCAATTTCATTGACAAAATGTGTTAGGTGCGCTGCCTCACATTGCTTCGAGGGATTTGAAGGTACTTGTGGTGTAGCCCATGGTTACAGAGCTTTTCTACCTCATAGGCAAACACACCCTAAAACACAATCCTATTCCTGGGAAAGAAACATTTCCGGCAGGGTCTGGAACAACACTGTCCAAAAACATAATGGGAAACTTATATGTAATTTACATTTTTCTGATTTGGGGAGCATAAAAGAGGAAAATTAATATCTCTTTTCGCTACCTCTCGAGTGGTAATCGATAAAACAATGGTTATGAAACTTTCATTATATAAAGACCGGCTGTCATTATTATCAAATTCAACTAAAGTGTCTTCTGACATTTATTGGGTGTCTCCTATGTTGCAAACATGCTTAGGGACTTTCATACCCGTTACCCTCTCCTTCATCCCTAACTGCCCCCAAACCCAACATAGTATCTCTTCCTCCATCAAGCCCGTCCATGAGCCCAGTGTCTCTCTTTGCCATCCAACCAATGATGGTGCTTACCTTGACCAACAGTTTCGAAATGTCAGGACTCTGACAAGTGCTGGGTGGTGAAGAAGTGTTCACGGGTCTCAGACAGAATAATGATAGTCACAACAATGCCATTTTTTTTCATAAAAGCATATGAATTAAATCTAAACAATTTCCATTATTCTGAAATTGTCCTTCCTTTATCTTCTTTTCTGTTGTTGTGAAAGTGTCCCCCGCCTTTTTTTTTTTTTAAATGAAAGGAGGAGAGATAATGATGATGTTGATGATGGTGACGACGACGATAGACTTTTCTGTTGTTTTTGTAAATGTCCTTTTTTTAACAATTTTTTTTCAAAAACTGATAGCATATTTATCCCTCAATCTAAAAAACTCGAATTAGGCCCGTGAGGTCCACAATTTTATGCCTGAGTCCAGCGCCTGGGGTGCCAACGGGTTGAGAAGAGGCCAGCGCTATGCTGTTGTTTAATTCCCTAATTAAGAGGATTCACTGGTTCCTCATTTTGTTGGGTTACTAGCGAAATCCTTAAAATATTCATATAAGTAGCTTCTGATCTGGTTTCCACCTCCTTTGGAGGCTTCAACCTTGCCTAATGGCCCACCCCACCCCACCCAAGCTCCAGGCACGGAGGCCCTCCTTTGTGTCCATGAACGCTCAGAATGCCTCTCTGTTCAGAGCCTTCATTCAAAGTCCTCTGCCTACAACACCCTCTCTTTGCTGCTCTCTGCCGCCTGCCCCCCAACTTCGCCGAAGGGAGATATTACAGCATACAACGTCATGTGGTTTTCCCAAAGGTAGTGTCGGAGATAGGTCCACAACCCAGATTTCCTAATGTTAAAATAGAAAAGGCTTTGCAGAATCCCTTTGCCCAGATAAGATGTGATATTGGTGGAGTGGGTGGGGTGGGGTGGGGTGGGGCGTAATGCGGAGAAAAGGAAGCAGGTGAGGGATTGAAATGGAAGGGCCCAAAACAAAAGTAGCCCCTCAAATGTCTTCTGAACTCCGTCTCAAAGCCCCCTCCCATCAAGAGACAAGATAAAGGAACATTTTCACGTTGCTCTTGGTAGGTTCAGTGTAAATCTGGATAAATCCTTTGTATCTTTAAAAAACATGGGCGCCTGGGTGGCTCAGTCGGTTAAGCATCCGACATCAGCTCAGGTCATGATCTCACGGTTCATGAGTTCGAGCCCCGTGTCAGGCTCTGTGCTGACCGCTCAGAGCCTGGAGCCTGCTTTGGATTCTGTGTCTCCCTCTCTCTCTGCCCCTCCCCTGCTCATGCTCTGTCTCTCTCTGTCTCAAAAATAAATAAAAAACACTAAAAAAAAAAAAAATTAAAAAAAATATTTGTAAAAACAAATGAAAACCCTATCTTTCCGAAAGTGACATATGTCTCCTATTTATACACATTACACCGCATATAAAACGCCCATCTTCTCTTTCTCTTCCACCCGCTGCTTTCTCTAGAGGAATCCCCCTCATGAAACAATGCAGCAGACAGGCTTGGGGACAGCTGGAGGTCCTCCAGCTCCTTAGCCACTCTGTCAGCAGGCCCCTTTGCTCAAATCCGCTGCCTCTCAGGAATGGGGGCATCCGGGCATCCTGGACACTGGGGACTCCTGGGAGGCACACTCCCTGTGGACGCCTCCTAAAGAACACCCCCCACCCTCCTGCCTGTTTACGGCACTTACCTAAAGAATGCTTAAGGGCCGTTTGTCATAACGGCTGTTGTGTTAGGAAAATCCCCCAGCAATGTAAACTAATGATCAGTTAATGAGGCCCCAGACATGTTGCTTAGAGTCGAGCGCCAACAGGGGATTTGGTTCAGTAGTTCTGAGTAGTTTGCTATCACAGAAGCAAAAAGGGCACTTGAAGGTCTTTCCTTCGGACACTTTCCTGTAAGAAATTATAAAACAGAGCCCAACCAATAGAACACAACCCCAACCAAAACTCCTGTCCCGGCTACCGCTCAGACCTCTGCTGGGGCTCATTCTGGAATGACCCCCAGGAGGGAAGTCACTTGGACTCAGAAGCAAGCGACATGACTCATTGGTTTACAAAAACTAGAATAAACAGAAGGAAGCAAGTGCCTGAAGAAACAATAGGAAATATGAATGGTTTGTCTTCTGGAAAGCCTGAGAACGGGTCCTCCTTTGGCAGGCGGGGAATCCTGCTGGATGGCCCGGCGTTGTTTTCCCAGAGTGTGCTCTTCCAGGCACTTGGCATGACGTCACGCACCTGCAAGGCTTCCATGTTGCAAGAGGAGCCCCCCACACTTCTTGATCTTTCCTCCAGCGAACCGACGACGAGAACGAGGAGGGGCGAGGCCAAAGAAAATACGGGGCTGACCGGCTTCCTAGTAATTGATCCAGAGTCAAAGCTGAGAGAAATCTGACACAGAAACGGCACAAAGGGGGCCGGGCGTCCCTTGGCTGTGCAACGCCGTGTTTGTAAACGGCAACAAAATTAAACAGGGATGAGGGCTAATGACGATTTTCCCGAACGGGAGAAAAGAGAAGAGGGGCCTGTGAGAATAGGCCCCTGGTTGAGTAATCACACAGTATTTCTGTACCAGTAAAAATTGGGAATGCTGGCAGGGAAGGAAAGCAATGTAATTAGAAGTTAAAGCTGACCCTACTAGGCCACCTAAAAGCACAGCCACATCGGGGTGATAAACCCTTTGAACTGTGGCTAAGTACCAGTACTGTTTACTTTGAGGAAGGAAACTGTCAGTTCTGTTTGTTCACAATGAGCCAACCACAATGCGTCTGATGGATTTGGGGTTAGTGAAAGAGGCGCACGTCAAGTGTAGGAAACAAGGTTTATCGCGGGATTAGATTTAGGAAAAGACAAAAGTAATCAGGAGACCGCGGGCAGGCATTGTTTGCTGTGAAACTCCAGGCATGGAGTTGTTTTTCTTGAGACTTAGCCCCACATCCTGGGCGTGTGGGTGGGAAGGGGAGCAAAGGCCCCTAAAATTCTAATTCTGCAATTCACCACCTTTAAGAAATGTATCTTGTTCCTCCACCCCCAATATTTCAGGTGGTGATTTCTTTCTTCTTGCCACAAATCCTATTTCATTCTGAGAGGAACACCGAAACGTCGCGATCCTGGGCTTATTACTGATCGGTGTGGCAGAGTCCCATCTCATCAAGGAATTCCATTTAAAACGTTTTAAATGTTGATAACAGTGCGGATGGGAAGCGATTTTTGAAAAGTATACCCTTTCTGATCCTGAAAGCAAACGTAAAGCAAAGCATATAGGCCAAAGGATAAAACAAAGAAAGCTTTCATGGGCCAAGTCTAAACGTGTGTGGACTCGAGATCTGGTGAAGTTCTTTCCAGAGACTTCTATGACACAAGCATATGCAATTTGAAAAATGAAGAGTTTCACTTAAGGCTAAACACACTTGAGTCACTGGCGAGTGCTGCTACCAAAAAGAAAAGAAAGAAGAGAAAAAGAAAAAAAAAGAAAAAAACCCAGCAGAAGTCAAGGAAGAGGCTGGAAATTACTTTAAAAATTTACTTTAAAAACTTATTTTTTTTTCTCTAGTCCATGAAATCCTACGCTCTCGAAAGAGTTCAGTGGCTTCCAAGTTGCTTACTATACTACAACTATGACCGTTGTAATGACTTATTCTACCCTGAGGAAACGTTCGGACTTTGATATTGCTGTTTTCTGGATATAACAAACTGGTCTGTTCCCTGCTTCATCTTAATAGTCGGGAAGACAGGCTACTCCTTTTTCTGAAAGCAGATTCTTGAAAATCTGTTGGGAAACTTTGTTATGCCTTAGATCTATTTTGCTCGGCTGTTTTTGCTTTTGTTTTGTTTTGTTTTGTTTGTGTGTTTGTTTTAAACGTCTGCCCTCTTTCTATGGAGATAAAAACCTCATACGTTTCCTCTGCTGAGATTCTAATATTCCACTCTGCTGGGATTATGTCCCAAGGGTGAAGAATCACTTCTTCAGATGCTCACAGCTCAGTCAATTTTGTAAAGGTGTATTTTGTGTTCTTTGTGCTGTGCAAACAATATAGTTGTTTGCCCTTTTCAAGTAAGAGATTTGGCTGAGTAAATGCTTTTCCAAACCATCCTTCAGTGGAATGTTCTGATGTGGCACCATTAGGCGTCCTACTACCCAATCCAATTTGGGAAATTGTCCCTGGGTTGCTGCTTTGCCAAAGGCACTCACAGTTGATAAGGATAATCGTCAGGGCTCTAACCATACCTCTTAAACATTCACATTCATGGTACATGGTAAGGAAACACAAACGATTGATTTTGGTGTTGATCTGTGAGATCTGGAGCAACAGAACTGTAGTTTTTTTTGTTTTTGTTTTTTGTTTTGTTTTGTTTTCTGTTGGGCACATTTTATGGATATATTTTAATTACCCTACAGAAACTCCTTAACTGGGGTCCTTGAATCCCGAGAATAGTAATGAGAGAATTTGATGACTCCTTTCAATAGTTCAAAGACCTTCTTGGAAACAGCGTTGCTTTAGAAGAAGAAATATACGGCAACTGAAGCCGTTTACCATATTGTGAAAAAACCTGTTTACTATTTCTTCTTGTCATTTGCTGCCGGCCAAACGCTGTTGGCTCTCATTGCACATTCCATTTTATGTGCTTTGAATAATAAAAATGAGGAAATGAATTATTACCTCCTGCAAATAAATGTTAAAAGCTTCCATGAAGGTTTGGTCACTTAGAGGCCCTTGAACAAAGAATTGCCCTCTTGGCTCCGGGAACGTGGTTCTCTAGGACCACGCTTTACCCTGAAGAGGTAACACCACTGGGGAGATAAGACAGAAAGAGGATCCTCCTTGCCTTATCCCTGCCCCAGTCTATCAGGTCCGATACTCCAGTTCTTGGAGTTCACTGGGGCAAGAGGTGCTGCTTATTCAATCGGATAGACACAATTCTTTCCAAAATTGGAGCTGGTTAGATGTCATCTAAGGAGTGCTTGATATTAGCATCCTGCTGGACCTCGGAACCTCACCCAGGCTCAAAGCAGCTGAGGGAATGATTGGTCAGTGGTGAGCCCATGATACACATAGGGTGAATTGTCAGCATTTGCCCGCAAGCTGAGAGAAGGCGAATTCTCCCCAAAGGCCACTGTGGGCAGGAGTCAAAGGAGCACTTCTGGGAGCAAGGACGACTAGATCTCTCTCTCTCTGCATCGACAGGAGCCCAGGGGAATCCACTGGAAACCTCAGAACCCCCCATGCTCCTGCAGCCTCTTTCCCACCGTCCAGAGACCCTCGAGAGGAATTTTAACACACTCCTGACCCCGGGGTATGTTGGAAACTCAGAACTCCCTTGCCATCCCTGCTCCCAGAGGCTAATCCCCGTTGAGCTCAACGGCCTCCTCTAACCCCGTCTACCCCCCGCCATCTTCTGAAACCCTTTCACCGTGCCTTCTGATGCTTATATTCGACCACCTGCAAACCTCCGTTTCCTCCACCTTTCCTCCAAAATCTTCCTTCACCCTCTCGCTCTAACAGAAACCTGGCTCTCCTCTGACGCTCTGCTGAAGCTCCAAGCCTGTTCACCTGTGCCCCTGGGCCCGGAGGTAACGAACGCCCCACCGGGACTTCCTGCCATTGGTCCCACCACCTGTTTATTTTCCTAATCCCCTTCACACTCTCACCTCTGTCCTTAACCCACTTTGCTTCCACGGTGGCTCACGAAAACCACTCCCTTACGTACATCTCCGCTCCCTCGCCTCTCTCTCTCGTACCCTCATCCTTCCTTGGCAAAATCACAAGCCTGGTGAACCCAACCTTCCCCCCACTGCCCATGCAGCCGGGCACACCTGGGGTAAAGCACACAGCTAAGCTAACTGCTCCCTTACCGGATTGAAAATCAACGGTCACTAACATTAAGCAGGACCTTCACGCTGCCATGGGCACAGACTCCCACCACCTGCGCCCGCCAGTCTGCACCTACTCCCCTAGATCCCACCTTCTGGGCTGTGGCTCCGTTCGCACTTTTGATGTCCCCCCACCCCGGGTCGAACCTTCTGCCCGGGACCTGGGTTTCAGTGTCCTGCCGATTTGAGGACAACGCTGCACCCAATCTTCCCTTCCCTTCTTTACATCAGTCAAATCCCTGGGGTTGCCAAATCGGCGTGCAAACCTGCCATTCTCTGACCTTGACGAAACAACGACACAGAACTTCTTTTGATCTCACTTGTACCTCCAGCCGCCCTCTCCATTGCTACCTGCTCCTTTACGGCGAAACTGCTGGAAATTCCGTACTGGCTGTCTGTCTACAGTTTTTTCTCTCCATCTCTACTAGTTTTTTCTACAGTTTTTTCTCTCCATCTCTAGTAGTTTTTTCTACAGTTTTTTCTCTCCATCTCTAGTAGTTTTTTCTACAGTCTTTTCTCTAGTAGTCTCTTGGACTACTTCGCCCACGTTTTCACCCATCCCCTGCCCCCCTTTTTCCGCCGGAATGACTTTATCGAGCCCGGTGGTGGTCCTCAGCCTGCTGAATCCAACCACAGAATTTGGTCATCCTTTCGGACTCAGCAGCTGCCTTTGGCACAATCGATCGCTCTCTTCGTGAAGCATTTTTCGGCAGCTTGAAAGTCACGTGCCCTCTTGCTTCTCAGTCTCCCGTGCTGGTTTGTTCGTGGGTCTCTTTGCTGGTGTTTCTCATTCTTCTAGCCTCTAAATGGTAGAGTATCCCATGGCTCAATCCTTGGATTGTATTTATATACATTCCCTAGGTGCACTCATCTAGTTTTGTGGCTTTAAATAGCATCTATATTTCAGTGATTCCCAACTCGATGACTCCAGTCGGGACCTCTCCTTTGAATCCAGACTCATGTATTCAACTTCCGGGCTGGCGTTTGCACTCAGAGGTCGAATAGGTCATTCCAAACTCAGCACGTCCAAAACTGAGCTCTTGATGCTTTCTTCGAAGCCTATTCCTTTGGCAATCTTTCCTTCCTTAGCTGACGGCAATCCCATTCCAACAATTTTTCAGACCCAGAAGCTTGGCATGATCACCGACTCCTCTTACATCTGCCTCAAATCCACCAAGTCCCGGCCGACGGGCTCTCACCCCGTGTTTGCTGTCATTACTCTTTGCCTTGATTATTGGACTCTGGCAGCCCAGTACTGCCTGTTTCGACTCCTGCCACATACATTGCTGCATGGCTCAGAATTATCTAGTGGCTCCCCACCTCACTCTGAGCAAAATCCACGGTCCTTGCCAAGATCAGTGGGGCCCTGCAGGATCTGGTTTCCAGGTGTTTTTCTGATTCATTCTCCTCCTACTCCCTCACATAGCCACCGCCGCCACCGAGCTAGGTGGGCCTCCTGCTTCTTCCCTAACACAGCTGAGCCGCTCCTTTGTGGCCTTTGCACTGGCTGTTCCCTCTGCCTCAAGTACTCTTCTCTTAGCTTGCTAGATAACTAGGTCCTCGTTTCCTTTGGGTCTTTAGTCACATGACTCTTTTTTTTTTTTTTAACATTTATATTTGAGAGGAAGAGACAGAGCCTGAGCCAGGGAGTGGCAGAGAGAGAGAGAGAGAGAGAGAGACAGAGACAGAATCCGAAGCAGGCTCCAGGCTGTGAGCTGTCAGCACAGAGCCCGACACGGGGCTCGAACCCATGAACCGTGAGATCATGACCTGAGCCAAAGTCGGGCTCTTAACCGACTGGGCCACCCGGGCACCCCTCACATGACTTTAATTTTAATGAGGCCTTTCCTTGCCATCCTCCTTAAAATTTTTGCCACCACCAGCTTCAACAGTATCATCCTATCTATCCTGCTTTGTTTTTCACAGACAGAATAGGTTTTACTTTTTATCTTGTTTATTTATCGTGTCTTTATTCCCACCTAGAATGTTAGTTCTAACAGGGGAAGATGCTTATCTGTTCTGGTCACTCTTGAATTCTCAACCCTTGGAATAGTGCCGGGAACACAGTAGGGACCCAAAAAGATTTCTTAAACTTACATCATTCGCCCGACACACCTTACGTTATTCATCATCTTTTAAAGACTATGTGTGCTGTCTTTCCAATTACACCATGCCTCCTTGCAGATGAGAGCTGTTTCCTTTTTACTTTTTTTTTACCCTCCGTAGTGCTTTATGTAACATTCAAAAAGAACATTAAATACATATTTATTAATTAACTGAAAAAAAACACTGATAATATTCTAGGTAGATAAGAGACGAACTTTGGGATTCATTTAACTGCTGTGAAGTGTCATATCTCCCCCAAAACCTGAAGAAATAAAGCTGAATCACACTCTGCAAGGAGCAATGGTATCGGTATTATTACAACCTCATCGGACCGTCACGAGCATCAAACCAGATAGAAAATTGCAACGCTCTGTAAGAATTATTGTTCTTATTGGTTCAGAGCGTAATATGAGTTTAGTACAGTCTTTATTTGGAGGTAAGCCTTCACCAAAAACCACAGAGCAGGTAAAACATGTGTGAGAAGATTCACAGCGTGCGTGGACTTATCCCGAACGCTGAGGGATTTACAGGTTGAAGCGGCCACTGGAAACAGGCCACATGGACACGACATTTCATGAGATGGAGTCTGGAAAGGTGGAAGAAGGACCTGTGTGAGATTTTGCTCTGAATCTGGACTGGTTAAGTCTGACCATGAGTCTCAAAGTTTCAGTAGCTTCTAACTCTGGGGCTCAAACAAAAGAAGGAAGAATGGGAACGCTTCCCGAATCTCCACTCCATTAAAAACACATTAACAAGAGGAGAAAAAGACAAAAAAGGTCAAGAGTTGAGGGATTCGTGTGTTTGGACATACAAGAGGACAAAAGAGGTCAACGCCATGATGTGCGAATCTGGACAGAACTTAGAGACAAGGTTCATCCAGCTTATGCAGACCGTGCAGCGGGCTTGTTCTAAGGGAAAGCGGACAGATTGCCTCCTGGGGCTTCCAGCAGAATAATATAATGAATACATTATTCTTATGAATTTCTGTATATTTTTATTATTTGGTCACCACTTCTTTCTCTCTCCTTCTCTCCTTCTCTCTCTCTCTCTCTGGATTTTTGAGAAACACACATACAAAGCCTATTGCAAAAATAATACCCACTAGCTCCAGTGGAGATTAGATTTAGCAGAACACTTTTAATATCAGTCTGTCTCCTTGGGGATCTACTCACAGCTTTCCACCCGAGGGTGGTGGTCCCTTGACTCCCCGCAGAACTTACACCTGAAGGTGCCATACTCTGTTCTGGGTATGTCTCATCTGTATTTAGGTTCCCAGCCTGCTTCTGCATTGGGACTTCTGACCAAGCTAAATTCTAGAGTTTGATCCAATAAACATAACAACATTTACTCTGAGGTCACTTGTAGGTATCAGGGGACACAGACATAGGGTACAGAAGTTAAGAACAAAGTCTGACATCAACTGTTGGCATTTCAACCTCAAATCCAAGTGCATGGCTGCTGTGCTCAGTTCTCTACTCAAGCTAAGCTTTGGAGAGCTAACCCTCCCTATGGCTTCGAGAGAGGGTGTTGTGAGGGTGTATCCTGGACGTAAAGCACTTAGACAAGGGCCTGGCATCCAGCAAGCACTGCATAAATGTTTGTTATTTTTGTTCACTCGATGAGGACCATCAAATGGACAGAGATTAACCAACTCTATCTAGAAGCCTCATGACTTATTTTTTCACCCATGTTCCACTTAAGTGTGTGTGTATATACACAAATATGTATACACATATGTACATGTACGTATATACATGCACATACACGCACACTTTTTTGAGTTTCAGACATAATTGCACTTCAACCCAACCTTAGGGTCCGTTGCCTAAAAATAGGATCAACTACTAAACCACAATAATATAATCATACCCAGGAAAATTTATAATAATTCCATAATGGAATCTAGCAAAATATCTAAATATTGATAGCCAGGTTTTATCCATAATGATTTATATCCAAAGATAAGATAATATACATTATGTAACATATAAAATATACCTGTAATAATTTATATCCAAAATATCCACGTTTCAATGTCCCTAATTGTACCAGGAATTTTTTTTTTTAATAGCTGTTATTTTCCAAACAGGATACAGTCAAGATTGGTGCATTGACTTTGGTTACTTATGACCCTGATAACTAAGGGCTCAAGTGACCTCCCAAGTACAAATTTTAAATATACCTTCCCAGGTAGAATTCCTTAGGTGGAGAAGTTAGGGGACCCCTGGCTCAGATCTCTTTCTGTTTACTTCTTGTGCTCTTTTCACAGCTCAGAGAGACATCTGTTGTGGTTTCTAATGGTTGTCTTTCCATTAAATAAAACCTCAATTGAAAACAGTAACCTCAGGAGACCAGTTCCCACCCTACTCACAGCTAAGGTTTCCTGGGAGCTTTGTGGTCCCATGTGCCTTCATTATTTCTCTTTTCTTTTTTTCAACTGGTATTTTAGAAGTCCTTGACCCCTCTCCCTTCTGTCAGTGCTTCCTCCCACTGGCCCGGCAGCTACCGTCTCAAACACGAGAGCTGGAATTGGGCTACGTTGGCCACACTGAGAAAGCTTTGTTTTTACTTCCAGACTCTTCAAAACTGTACAATTAAACCACCTGATGGCTTGATAGACTTCTCTTTAATGGGACCAGTATTCTTTTAAGTCCTGTGTTCTCCGAACTCTCCTGAGCCATTTTGAACATAAAGTTGGCATTTCCTTTTCCAACTGACGATGTTCAGGAACAAACTGCATTGAGACTTCCCAGCGGAAAGAGGATTTGGTTTGCTCCTTGCCAGGGGTCACAGTGCTATCTACTGACACATTCCAAAGCCTCATAAAAGCAGTCAGACGCTGCCCAAGAAAAACACCCGTTAAGTATCATGGTTCTTGATTTTTACAGCTACTAATAACTTTTCCCTTTGAGTTTGCTCAGAGCTCTGCACATAGTTAAAACAAACAAAAACAAACAAACAAACAAACAAACAAACCTGATTTCTGGCCTGCCTACAAGTTTGCTGTGTGATTTCAGGGAAGTCACTTAACCTTTCTGATCCGTACTTTCTTTCTTGTTAAGACCAAAAAAAAAAAAATTTAGTATGGTCAGAAATCACTGGAGAATAGGCTCTATGATAACAGTTGGGTTGATTTAAAAATGTTTTTAATTGATCACCTCAAATATTTATTTAAAATTGGAGACCACGTACAGTTACTTCTAATGAGTAAGTTTTCAAACACTGAATTTCCAAAATGGGGTCTTTCCTTAAGGATCAGAGAACACACAAAGGACTTCAGTGTTGTTTTGTTTTGTTTTGTTTTTTAATCGGAAACAAGCTGAAGTTAAATAGGAGGAATTTGAAAGGGAAAGAAATTTCTCTTTTAAATGGCCTGGACTCGTCATTGTATGGTCAAAGTAAATGGTTTAATGTGAGTCTTATTGCATCAACTATATCAATAACACTTAAGCTCTGATCCAAAAGTTTTCCATCATTTTCCCTTCGGGACCTCATTTTCTTAAGATGAATTTATCCAGCTTTTGTCCAGTACAAATATTGCCAGCTAAAGTGTTTTAGTCCTAGGCTTCTAACATCTCAGAGCCTCTGTCTTAGTTGAATATTTGAATTTTTTTAAGATTTTTTTAAATATTTTTTTAATGTTTATTTATTTTTGAGAGAGGGACAAAGAACAAACAGGGGAGGGGCAGAGAGAAAGAGAGACACAGAATCCGAAGCAGGTTCCAGGCTCTGAGCTGTCAACACAGATTGAACCCACGAACCAGGAGATCATGACCTGAGTCGAAGTTGGATGCTTCACTGAGCCGCCCAGGCGCCCCAAATATTTGATTTTTTTTACCCCTCGTTCTTTATAGCTCCTTGGCAAATACTTTCCCAGTGATCTTTTCCAGCAAACTATGAAAGTTTCACTTTGTTTGATAGATTTCTGCCACTCCTGTTTTGTGCTGTAAGAAGTGACAGCGAAATGGCCCAGTGTTCTGAATTATTTTGAGGATGTCACCATGGGGTGGGTGGTTATACTTTGGCCTTCCCTTCCTTGTCTCTGTTGACACTCCTTACCCCATTTCCCAACCTCGGTAACTGTTTCTACTGTTTGAGAAAAGCTGGGAGGATCTAAACAGACTCTCAGAGTCTAGAAGTTTTAAAAATATGCACAGAGCTTATTTTCTAAATAGAGAACTTGAAACCCTAAATCCTAAGTGACTGGGTTCCTTCCCTCTATTTTCAAAAGCATAAGACAGTATTTTATCTTAAAATTAAAGTTGACATAAATAACAATGTTTAGAGAAAACTTTCTGCAAATGTCTGAAGCCAGAGCGCCAGGCCGGGTCCCTGCTAAGGCCAAGAAGAGAATCAGGGGAAAGTCAGAGATTTCCTGTGTTTGTAATGAGTTTACTAATTAAATCTTAATTGTAAACCAAGCTGAGCAAAATTTAAATGAGGCTCTGTTGCCAGCAGCCAGGTTATAATGGTAGAATTGTTTATAAGGACAGGAAAGTGACTTTCTAAACATCAGATTCCTGTGCGTTAGCCAAGATTTAGAGGAAGTCCCCATGTGGGGACGCACAGAAAGTAGCAGGAGGAGTGACGCGAGCCTCAAGACAGTTAAATGACACTGAGATGTCCCCGAATTCAGTCATGGCCGGGGCTGAGAACTTTTTGTTTTAATGGACTGCAACAACACCTGTGCAGTAACCGATGTGTTTTCCCCCATTTTGGACAAACAGTCCAGTCATTTCGGCAGCAACAGAACAGGAATAGAAATGGAAATTCTTTTACTTTGTAAACTCTGATGGCTGTATTGAAAAATAAGCTTTGCAAATAGAAGTCCGAGCACACAAGAGAAACAAAGGTGCCATGACAGGACGGGAAAGAGAGAAGAAAGAAAGAAAGAAAGAAAGAAAGAAAGAAAGAAAGAAAGAAAGAAAGAAAGAGAAAGAAAAAGAAGGGAAGGAACAAAGGAAGGAAGATAGAGAAAAAGAAAGGGAAAGAAAGAAAGAAAGGAAGGAACAAAGAAAGGAAGGAAGAAGGAAAGAGAAAAGTAGGAAAGATAAAAAGAGAGGGAAAGGAAGAAAGAAAGAAAGAGAGAGAGAGAAAGAAAGGGAAAGAAAAGAAAGTGAAAAAGAAAGAAAGAAAGAAAGAAAGAAAGAAAGGAGAGAAAGAAAGAGAGAAAGAAAAAGTTGCTTTTAATTCCTCCTGGTAGTATTCAGGCAATAAAAGGAAGGCTATAAAATAAATAAAAACAAAGTCCTGTGGCTATCTACATGGTTTAGGATAATGTATTTATTATGAGGGAAGTGAATGATTCAAAGGCTATTTTTGCTTGTGTGTTCATTTACGTTCATTCGTTTAAACAGCTTGCCTTACAGACTTTTGTTTTAGAAACACTGACTTATAGCTAACTTTTTTGTAGCCTCTATATATACATGTTCTGCCATCAAAACACTCCATTTTCTTCATCAGCCATTGGAAATGCGTGTATATACTGAGTTCTCTGGAAGGTATCCTCGAGAGCTAGCGACATGTCACAGCTTGGGAACTATGTGGGAAATATTCTGTCCAAATCCTAAAAGCAATTCGGTCCATACAAGAAGTGATGGCTGATACCTGCAGGCCAAACGTTTGGAGACTGGTAGACAAGTTCATTAGCATCATTCTGTCCCTTATCCTTCCCTGCTCTCCAGGGAAACCACTCATAGGAAGGATGGGAAAGATACTCCATTAATAAGAGGCTAAAATGAAAGAAGTAATACAACTTGATAATATATATAGTATTGTATATAATTATCATATAATTTATTCTACTCATCTGTGTAATTTCTAAACTACAATGTGACCTTCCCATTCCACCAAAACATTTTTTTGATTTGCCCTCTAGACCTCCACTTGGATCAGAGTAAGAGAAACTGTCTCCAGAACAGATCGTGGGATCAGACTCCCTCCCACTTGGTCAAGTGTCATAATCCATACTCTCGGGTCTCCGCATCAGATGTAGCTGGCTTACAGGAAGTCATAATTCCAACAGGAGCCACATTAAACATGAACGCTACATGTCTCCACTCTTCACAAGGCTATTAAAGGGCTTAAAAGAAGGCACTGAGAGCATATAATTTATTATTAGTGTTGTTGTCATTTTGACCTTTTAATCCAAAAGGAAAGAACCCAAGGAAAGCATCCCCTGGAGGGCTGTGTAAAACAAGCCTCTTCCATCTCTAATTTCTTTGAGTCACTTTCTCAATTATCCCCAAAGAGAATTTTAAACTGTCTACTATTTATTTACTCAGTAAACTTAAATTGTTTTTATGGATCTTTTCCAAAACTCCCGGTTGTTGTTCCTTTGTTTTGTTTTTAAGAGGAGCCAGAGCCTAAATGGAGATTTACATAATAAAACCTCATTTCATCTTCGAAATCTTCTGAGGCTATTATGAACTACGGTACAGCACATATCTCGGAAACGCAACTTCTTTTAAGATTTGCCATCTTCCAGGTGAACGCTACACTAGTCCCAAAATAAAAATTAGAGTGTTTTCAAAGTGTCTGCTGATGACCATCGGTGGCTTTTACAGAAGAGCTTGGCTCGGTCCCTTTGGTTTCCATAAGAATGTTCTTCAAAAGAGACAAGGCAAGGGCCGTCTGGCTAGCTCAGTCAATTGAGCGTCTGACTCTTGATTTTGGCTCATGTCATGATCCCAGGGTCGTAGGATCGAGCCCTGTGTTGGGCTCCATGCTGAGCGTGGAGTCTGCTTAAGAGTCTCTCTCCCTCTGCCCCCTCCCCCACTCATGCGTGCTCTCTTTCCCTCTAAAATTAAAACACAGGAGAGAGAAAAGGCATAAATCACTTTAAGTTTAGTTACAGGGTCAGAACTTTGGAAATACCTGATGTGGCTTTTGCTGGAAGTTGTTGAATGTACTTTTATGTTTGTTCTTTTCTTTCCCCCTTGTTTGTTCTTTTAAACCATTGTCCGGAAAGATCTATTCCTCACTCTCATCCCCATTACCAATGCCATGCCAAGAACCAAGCTGGCCTCAAGACGCCTTTCTAGGGAAGCAGCCAATTCTAGGAATCCTTAGAGCTGTAGATTACTAGAAGGACTGTAACGAGCTTCGTCTCCTACACTCTGAAAAAGATAAAAGAAAGATTTGACTGGCCCAGAGTTCAACTGCACCTTAACACTAGAGTCCTGCCCAGACCCTGGGCCTTGGGATCCACCCCACCAACAGCCTCGTCCTTCAGCCTCTGCAAATGGTCTAGCTCTTGTAGGCTAGAGGCAATTTCACAGGACTTACTGGGGCTGTGACAGGAGTCAGGAAGCCAGCTTTTATTGAAAATTTACTTAGTGTGGGACAGAATCCAATTTCCTACACCATGTAAATTGTCTGCACCGAAGCACTTGTAAGTGTAAACTTAGAAGGGCTTCCTTCACCTTTTAGGTAACGCAGAAGTTGGTGCACGTTAAGAGAATTTAAATATTGTTTAGTTTAACACCTTAATTTTACAGGTTTGAAAGAGAGAGAGAGAACAGAAGAAATAGCCAGTCTATGGCAGAGACATCTGGGTGTTTCCTCCACAATCCCTTACACAATTATGTCCAGAGAGCCCAGAAAGTATGAAGAAGCCAGGTGTGTTTTCCTTCAGTGAGGTGGCTTAGCCCCAGTGTCAGCAGGTGACTGGGCATGGCACCATAACAGCTGACTTCGTTTCATTAAAAATGGATTTTTTTTTCCCCAATGAGACTTCCATTTTCCTTTAGGAATAGATTTCAGGATGTCAGGTGATAACCTGAGCTGCACCGAAATGTGCTATTGGACTGGCGGAGGTGAGATGCTAAGTAATTGCAGCCTATCAGCCAAAGGTCAGAGAAGTCCCTGTGACAAGTTTCACGGACGCGTGTAGGGCTCCAGTGCCCATGGCCGCAAGCCCCAAGGTGCTGTGATTGGTCACTCTGTTCCAGACTGAGCTTAAGTGTTCGGCTGGGCCGCAGCGTCTAATTTGATTTCAGAGGAACTCCTGAGAAGTTCTAGAAGGGCCAAGACTTTTTTTTTTCTCTTTTTTTGCTTCCAAACGAGGAACTCATGGCTTTGAAAAGCCAGAGTTCATCGAGTCTGTGGGATCCCCCCGCCCAAAGACTGTGGGAGATCGCGTTGTCCACCCAAGACTGAGGTTCATAGCTTGTGGATTCAGTGGGTTATTTAGGTATCTACACGGTGCGTGTGCAAGAGGGGGCAGTGTGTGGGAACAAAGGTCTCCTGCTCACGGTCACGAGAGGGAGGCGATGGCAAAGGAGAAGTGGATTTGGAGGCATTGTTCCTTTGACGACTTCGGGCAGATAGTCTGCAGGTACAGCTCCTGAATACCAGGGCTGGCTGCCATTCAGCTGAGCCTTCGTCACCTCAGGAGGAGAGGATCGGACCAGGGTAAGCTGTAGACAGCTGGTGCAAAGCCACTGAAAAAGGTAATAACCAATCCTCAACTGGCAAACTCCACAAGAGCCAGGAATGTTGTGTCTCATAATTACTGTGTCCCCAGAACCTAGAACAGGGTCTGGCCTACAGCTGATGTTTATTATACATTTGCTGACAGGAGGGTTAGTTACCATGTTTGGGAGAAGCACCAAGCCAAGAATGAATTCCAGAACATTTCTTAGTATCTATTAGTAGCAATGTACTAAAAATCGCAGGAGACATAAATTTAACAATGACAAAAAAGTACATCGCAAGTAGTATGGTGGAGGGCGGTGAAAAGACTGTGGCTTTGAACACAGGCAGGCCACCCTCTCAGGGTGGGGACGTCGCTTCATTTCACTGGCCTCATTGTTTTCATCTGTAAAATGTGAATATATGATGTACCCACCTTGCAGAGGGATCGTGGGATCTAATCGAAAGCGAAGTGTATGACACAATTCCTAGCATATAATGGATGCTCATGAACAGTATTTCGGGTGGGTGGGGGGATGGAAAACGTTTGTTTACTAAAAAAAAAAAAAAAGGAAAAAACATAGAGAAAAAAGGGCAACTCTACTGGTCGACATTCTATACATATTTTTTTTCCAGCTTTGTCGATATAACATATAATAACACTGTATGAGTTTAAGGTGAACTGTGGTGATTCTGTTACACTTCTGTGAGGGCAAATGATGAGTCCAATGAGGTCAGTTAACACAGTCATCACGGCACATGGTGACTTTTTTTCTGGTGGTGAGAACGTTCAAATTCTTTCTTAGCAACTTAACCACAGTCACCATGCTATGCTGTACATTTTATACCCAGAACTCATTCATCTTGTAACTGGAATTTTGTCTCCTTTGACCACCTTCCCCCATTTCCCCACACTGGCAACCGCCAATGCTGTTTCTGTGACTTCCAGTTTTTTTCTTTTAGAGCCACGTACAAGTGAGGGCATGCAGTCTTTGTCTTTCTCTGTCTGATTTCTATTAGCAAAATGCCCTCGAGTTTCATTGGTTGTCACAAACGGCCTCTTTTTACAAATGGCCGAATAATATTTCGTTGTGTGTACCTACACCAATTTTTTGTATCCATTCATCCAGCGGTGGACCCTTAGGTTGTTTCCATGTCTAATGAACATTATTTTTCCCTTTCCTAGAGAATATGTGATCCCTGCCCTCCAAAAGGTCAGCATCTAACCTGGAACACAGAAACATAAACGTGAAAGAAGTTTTTATTATCTTCCTATAATTTCTATGTAGAATAGCTTTTGGGGTGCTTTAGAGTGGTGGTCGGCAAGCCTTTTCTGCAGAAGGCCAGATTTAAATTAAAAAAAAAAAAGTTTTAGGCTTTGGAAGCCAGGCACATTATGTTGCAAATATAAAACTCTGCCATTCTAATGCAGAAGCAGCCAGTGTAGGAACAGATGGGGCTGTGTTCCGATATGATGGTTTGCGGGGACTGTCATAGCCTTAGCCCCATAGACCAGGGTGGGAGGGGGGCTGAAACAACAGAAATACACTATCTCACGGTTCTGGAACCCGCTGGTCCGAGATCAAGGTGTAGGCAGAGCTGGTTTCTTCCCAGGCCCCCCTCCTTGCTCCGGATGGCCGCCCTCTCGCCCTGCACTCACGTGATTTTCCCTCTGTGCGTGGGTGCCCTTGCCTTCTCTGGGTGGACCCAGTTTCCTCTGTTTACAAAGACACCAGTCAGATTGGATTAGGGCCCACCCTCAAGGCCTAACTGCAACTCAACTGCCTGTTTCAAGGCCATGTCTCCTAAGCCCGTCAACAACTAAGGGGGGCACCCGGGTGGTTCCGTCGGTTAAGAGTCCAACTTCGGCTCAGGTCGTGATCTCATAGCTCATGGGCTCGAGCCCCGCGTCGGGCTCTGCGTTCACAGCTCGGAGCCTGGAGCCTGCTTCGGATTCTGTGTCTCCCTCTCTCTGCCCCTCCCCACGCATGCTCTCTCTCTCTCAAATATAAATAAACATTAACAATTTTTTTTTAATCTAAGGTACCTGGGGGTTAGGACTTCAACACATGAATCTGGGGAGGGCACGGTGCAAACCATCAGGTCCAGTAAAGCCTCACTTACAAGACCAGACAGTGAGCTAGATTTGGTCCCCGGGGCGAGTCTGCGGGCCCTGCTGTAGCATATTGAGTCTAGCTGCTTCATTTCATAGAGGAGAAAATTGAAGTCAGGGGAAGGGGGGTGGCATGCCCAGGACCACCCAGCTGGTAAGAGGCCAAACCAGGGCTGGAACCCGGCAGGACACCCTCATCACCTCCCCAGAATCTCCCACAGCCACGCTCCAGGCAGCGCGAGGCCACCTCCCGTGAGCAGGGAGGCGGAGGGCCCTGTGTGACCGAGGAGCAGAGAAGACCGGCACCGCAGGAGGGCCGAGGCTGATGACACCTCGCAGACGAGGTGTTATGAGGAAGCAGCCTTCGAGCGGTGGCTTGAGGACAGGAAGGACCTCCTGAAGGTCACCTCTTCTCCCCCTTCCATCCATCGCCATCTGCAACCATCCCCCTGACGTCTCCTCCCGAAGCTCTCCTTCAGTGCAAAGCCACATCCTGCTTCCTCTAGCCTCTACTCCCTGAACTCCAGCTCAGGACCCTCCCTCCATCAGTGCTCAGCTCTCTTCCCTCTCGCCTCCCTCCCTCTCCTCCATCTTCCACAACTTCGTCCTTTGGAATGTTTCAGGTCCACAGATACAAATCGTCAAGGGTTTGCCATCTTAAAACACATGCCCTGGCTCCTAAGTCTCCCTCCCTCTTCTAAGAGCAGTCTCTTCAAACACGCTCATTGCCCAGTGGGGTTCTGGCTCCCCACCCCAACTTTCCACTGGGGTCACCATGAATCTTTTGGGGCTAATGCCAATGGCCCCTGTGGGGTCTTACCCTGCTTGCTCTCTCTGCTCGGTGCTTAACACTGGGGGCCACTCTTCTCCTTTTGCCCTTCCTCCTTTTTCTTCCCTTGCCCCTGATTTTCCTTCTTTCTTGAGAGCTGCTCTTTCCCAGGTCCTTCTGCCTCTGGCCCTGGCATATGAGCTCCTTGAGATCGGGAACGTTTCCTATCATGATCACCACTGGTGTCCCAGCATCGGTAGCAGACCCTGGCGTGCTTTAGGGTCTCAGTAACTCAGTAACTAGTAGCTAGTAGCTAGTTCCTAGGTGAAAGCCCTCAAAATTCTGTCCATGGCTCCCTCTCTTCTACCCCAGACAACTCCATAGGCAATCGTGTTCCCTCGCTGGCTTTTCATTTCTTCTCAGGTGCTGAGAAGTTGCCTCTTGAGGTCCACATGTCTGTTTATGTGTATGTTCCACCAACACATCTTCTCCCATTGCTTACGGGACGTTCTGTTCTGTTATGGGTTGAACCGTGTTCCCCAAAAGGATATATTGAAGTCATAACCCCTGGTACCTATGAATATGACTTTTTCTGGAAATGGGGTCTTTGCAGATATAATCAAGTTAAGATGATGTCATGAGGGTGGGTCCTAATCCAAAATGACTGGTGTTCTTGTCAGAAGAGGGAATGTTGGACACAGACACACAGGGAGAGTCCTGAGGAAAGATGGCCATGTGAGGAGGGAGGCAGTGACTGGAGCCATATTGTCACAAGTCGAGGAACACTGAGCCCACCAGAAGCTGTGAGAGGCAAGGAAGGATCCTTTCATACTTTCAGGCTCCGCAACTGTGAGACAACACATTTCTGTTGTTTTAAACCACCCATTTTGTGGGAATTTTTTATGGCAATCCCAGCGAGCTCTCATTCTGGAAATGGAAGTCAGAAAAAGAGAGAGAATGAAGGAGGAAGGAGGAAGGAAGGAAGGAAGGAAGGAAGGAAGGAAGGAAGAAGGGAAGGAAGGAAGGAAGGAAGGAAGGAAGGGGAAGGAAGGAAGGAAGGAAGGAAGAGGAAGGAAGGAAGGAAGGAAGGAAGGAAGGAAGGAAGGAAGGAAAGAAGGAAGAAGGGAAGGAAGAAAGAAAGAAAGAAAGAGGAAGGAAGGAAGGAAGAAGGGAGGGGAGGAGGAAAGAAAGAAAGAAAGAAAGAAAGAAAGAAAGAGGGAGGAAGGAAGAAAGGAAGGAAGGAAAGAAGAGAAGGAGGAAGGAGGGAGGGAGGAAGGAAAGAAAGGGAAAAAGAAAACAGAAAGAAAAGTCTGTTTATCCTAACTTCACTTCTCACTATTCCCCATCTTTACTCAGCCCCATAAAAATGTCAAAATCCCATACAGATGCCAGTCATCATTTGATCCTGCATTTTTACACGTATTTGTTTTGATGAGTCAAGACCCAGTTCAAATCCTGCCTCCAAAATGCTCTCATTACTGTGTTCAGCGTTTACAGAATGTACCCGGTGGATGTCAGTTTCCTTCCATAAAGCCAGTGACTCCAGTTCCATGGAGCTCTGACTCCTTTCTACCTCCTGAGAATCCCAGGCTCCTTAAAGGCAGTATAGGACTGACTCACACTTCCTTTTGCACCTCCCGCGGTGACGTGCAGGCATTTAGTGAACTAAGGGGACAGAGGGTGCAGAGATTAGAGATTTGCAAGTAGCAGCAGCAGGGTCTGCTTTCCCTCGTAGAGTCCGTTTATTGAGCACTTACTAGGTACGAGGCATGTTCACTGCATTATCTCAGTTAATCTTCAAAAGCTTTCTTGGTGGATGGGTCAATTATCTTACCCCCGTATTACAGATGAGCAAACAATGGCTTTGGAGAAGTTCCCCACTAGTTCCTGTAAGGGGTGGCGATAAGAAACCCTTGGACTGGCTCTAAATCCCACACTGCCATGACTTGTGGTTTCCTTGGTGGTTTCTGCTCATTAGAGTCGAGAAGCAGAATGACAGTTTCCCTCTGCCCCTTCCCTCTCCCTCTTTATAGGACAAAGCTGACAATCGGAAGTGAGGTCATTACTAATGTGATTGTTGGCTCACGATGGAAGTTTGTCTCTAAAGTACTGTTGAAAAGTATTCTTTAGAGCACGGAGTTGTCTAGAAATCAAGCAGAAGGTTTTGTGACTGTGGAAGGCCCCTGGGGACACTAGGGTGGTAAGAAGTGGCAGGGGTCATTCACTGAACACCTGGCCCCAGGCGGACCACACTTACCCAGGCAACTGCTGACCCTGTCTTAAAGATCTCCGAACAAAAGAGCCCGCAGTCTGTTTGGGAAACCAAACCCGGTGCTACATTTCATCCACCGTAAGGAACTTCTTTTTAATATGCCAGTAATCATTAGTGTGTGGTACGTAGCCTCTGGGAGCTGTGGTTTATGTTTAGATTATAAGACCAATTACAAAGGAGAATGTGGAAGGTATTCTGGGATCCTCAAAATCAGAAACTCTATCATTACAATAGAGACTTTATGCAAGAGGGAAGAAATGCCCAATTCCCACCTGGAGTCGTTTTGTTTTGTTTTGTTTTGTTTTGAATTTCTGCGGCAGCTCCTGGGGTATCGGCTTGAGCTCCGTTTGGGTTTTTGTCAGGATCTGGCACAGCGCTAGGCTCACTGACTTAAGCACACTTGGTAATAAACCAGTGGTTACCAGGGGCAAGGAGGAACAGAAATGGGGAGATGTTCCTCAAAGGTACTAAGTTGCAGTTGGGTAGGATGAATACATCTAGAGATCCCATGTAGAGCAGGTGACTCTGGTTCACAACACTGTACTGAATCCTGGAAATCAGCCGAGAGAGTAGATTTCAGGTGCTCTCATCACACACCAAGAATGGTAACTCTGTGAGGAGATGATAGGTTCAATAGCTTGACTCTATTTATCATTTCCTCAAGTATATGTATTTCACATCCTCGTGTTTATGCCTCAAACATATACAGTTCTACTAACGGGTGCAACAAAACAATAAAGACTTGTTAAGGGGCGATTTCTATATCCTAGAACTTCTTTTGTAAGTAGATAATCACAGCTCGTCGTTTTCGAATAACAAAACGTTCAGGCTGTGATCAGAGATGGTTGGCTATTCTCTGCCCCTGCGGCAAATCCCGTGAGAAGAGGTGGAAAATTCAGTTTCAAACACAGAGAATTTTCTCCAGGGATGTCGGCTCAAAGAATGACATTTGAGCACCTCATTCCAGACACCCAACCGCTAGTCAAAATCCTTAAGATATTGACTCTATTACGTTCCCCTGGCTACTGCCTCTCCTCACATCCCATGCTTTAGTCACCCTTTCTGTTTTCTCAGAAGACCTGGACAAAAGCCAGGGCTCTGCTTCTCTGGGAGGAGGGCTCTAGGTACCCTTCAAGGATCGTCTCAAATGTCACCTCCTCCATGAAGCTTTTATTCATTCCCCACTCTCGTCTCCCACTAACCAAGCATAGCTCCTTCTCCCTCCAACAGCGCCTTGCGTCTGTCACTTTTTCAACATGTAATCATTGGCCTCGTGTTTATGGTTGTGAACAGTTTTGTTTTCTGAGCTGTGAACTGTTTGTATACACCGTTTTCACACCTTGCAATCCACAGCACCGACCACATCCCTGACACACAGCAGATACTCAGTGTTTGTCGAGCGAATGAGTAAATCCATCCCGGGCTCGCTCCTAGCACACAGCTCGGCACAGTAGACCTCTCCAGGAACGTGGCCACTTTGAATCAATGTTATTTCATGTAAATGAGTAGAGATAAGGCTTGGTTTCCTCTCTAAGGGGTGGGAAAGAAAGTTTGATCAGTTGAAACCAGGGAGGAAAAGCGTTCAGGGGTCACACGCAGGAAGGCAGTGAACCATCCAGGAGCAATCCCGTCCTCTGCTGTTTCCAGACCAGGTTTCTGAACCCCATGATGAAATGGGGGGGGGGGGGCGGGCAGCATTTGGTCCCCAGAGCCGTGTGAGGGAGTAGAGCTCCCAGCGCTCTCAGCCCGCAGAAAGTACCCGATCCAGGCGTGAATCATGCCTTCCTGCAGCTGGATGGGGGCCTCTCGCTGAGTCTTTTAAAGACTTCTCATGAAACTCAGGTCTCGAAAGAAGTGCATTAATGTGCGTACAGTTTTGTGGCCACAAACAAGAAACTGCAAGGGGAAAAAAAACGAAAAATGGAACAGAGCTGGGAAATCGGGCCTTGTAAGAGTTGTGGCTAGCACTTAACCACATGCTCATCTACCTGTTTCTAGGGCAATGCAGACTGGATCTGACAAAACTCTAGTCATGTTAAGAACCAGAGTAACTGCTTGAAAACTTTGCTCTTACGTCCATCCTACCTGATATTTCACTTTCACATGAAAAACGCCTTCTATTTTCAGATTGAAGTGGATGGACTTGTAATTTCTGCTTCTAACGTGGTAGGTACCAAAGGATCTTCATTCAGCTAGATGAGCCTGGGCAGTGAATGAGTATTGAAAGCGAAGTTTAAACTAACTCCTCAAGCCCTGATTTAAAGGGAGATCATACATTACCCACTAATAAAACTATAGTGATGAAGGATGTATTATATTAAATCAAATAAACCAATGTTTACAAATTTTTAATAGTTGGGACACCTGGGTGGTTCAGCCGGTGAAGCGTCCGACTTCAGCTCAGGTCATGATCTCGTGGTCTGTGGGTTCGAGCCCCGCATCGGGCTCTGTGCTGACAGCTCGGAGCCTCGACCTTGCTTTGGATTCTGTCTCCCTCTCTCTCTGCCCCTCCCCCGCTCACTCTCTCTCTCAAAAATAAATAAACATTTAAAAAAAATTTTTTTTAATTTAATAGTTAATTACGAAACTGTTTATGGTTCTGCTACACTTTAAAAAATCTAAGTACTGGGGGCACCTGGACGGCTCAGTCGGTTAAGCGTCCGACTTCGGCTCAGGTCATGATCTCGCGGTTCGTGGGTTCAAGCCCCGTGTCAGGCTCTGTGCTGACAGCTCGGAGCCTGGAGCCTGCTTCGGATTCTGTGTCTCCCTCTCTCTCTACCCCTTTCCCGCTTGCACTCTGTGTCTCTCTCTCTCTCTCAATCTCAAAAATAAATGGTTATTAAAACATTTGTTTCAATAAACATTTAAAAAATTATAAAAATTTAAGTACTGAAATCAAAAGTTCTCCTGGGCCTAAACTTAGTTGTTTTTCTTTCAAAATGGAAAAGAATTGAGGGGAGAAAGGAAAGAAATACCGTGTAATTTTGCTTAGGAAGCTTATTTTGATTTCGCCTGGATAAATAGTTTATTTAAATAAGTGAGTTCCAATGAGCACAATTTTACGGTGATTTTTCTTCTCCACTCCTTACGGTCCCCCAAGGAAATAAGTTTGGGGATTTGATTTTATATTACCTGAAAACATGCCCCCCTTACGAGCTGACCACCATCTTGCTGGAAATTACGAGGGAATATTTTTGGTTGGCAGTGTATTACCAAAGTAGTTTACATAATGTCAAGAAGAAAGGCAGAGAAAATAGGGTAAAAGTATCCTGAGAATCATGGACCGCCAAAAGCAACCTTTTCTTTTTTCTTTTTTGTTCTCACGGTTCATTAAAAGTGAACAGTTACAATCGACACTCCCAGTGGCTCCAGAAAGGCAGAAGTAGAAACAACGATTGCAAACAACCTTGGGGTTTCCATAAAGGACTTCAGACACACCGGTGGCCGAGCTCTGCTCCGCCATGGGCTGCTGAAGAGGGTGTCCCCAGACTGGCTAAGGAGAAAAGGTAAGAGCCAGGTGACCTCTCCAAGCTATCTCCTTCCCAGGCTGCTGCCCCATGTAATTGAAGGGACGTTAACCATTCGTTTGCCGTGAACGTCCCTTCTCTTCTTCAGAACCCAACTGCAGCAAAGAGAGAGTGGCATCGCACACAGTGGCATCATTTTTTCGCCCAACAGTCTGGCTTCCACACCCCACCCCGCTCCCCCCACTGCGCCCTACAGTCACAAATGACCTACTAATTGCCAGAGCTAATGGACGCTTTTCAGCCCTTATCTTACATAAACTTTTGGTGGCAGGTGACCACATCCTCCTCCTTGAACCTCTATTCCTCCTTTTTTGGCTTCTCCCTCTGGCCACCGTTTCCGCCATGGCCCCTGTCACTCATTTGTCACCCACCAGGTGCAGGAAGCACTGCTAGAAGTTGGGATGCAAAGGCCAATGAGACCTACTCTCCACCCTAAAGGGAACTACGGAATTGGTGACTATTATTTATTGAGACCTCACTAAACGGCAGGCACAGTGCTGGATATTCCGACTGCAGAGTCTGTACTTCTTCCTCTCCACGGGGCTGTTCGTCTTCCTCAGGATTTCCTTCAGACCCCTCACCTTCTGTCTTTACTCTTTTTTTTTGACTATCTCGTCAGCATCCGGGATTTACACACGGGGTAAGGTGGATACAACTAAAGATACGGCTTAAGTCTACAGAGCGATTTAGCCCTTATTTTACAGGAGAAAATGAATATGTGTGTGTGTGTGTGTGTGTGTGTGTGTGCGCGCGCGCGCGCGCGTGTGATCTTTCAGAAAGGAACAGGATACCAGCAGTTAAGCTGGTGGGTTAAGCATAGTATCTATTCTCTTTTCCTGTCTGAGAGTCACTGGGAAAGTGCTCTGTACTTTCTGCCCATGTTCTGAGAATAGTATTTCGTATAACTGCATGCCAGGGTTGAAAGCAAAAGATTATGTGTGAGGCAGTGCATTTCATCACCACCTTTAGCAACTTTTGAGTAAGACCAATAAGCGGCCAAACCAAAGAAACAATGAAACAGCCTCCCCAGCACAAAGACTTAAGATAGAGACCTGCCTGCATGCTCCAAAAATGCAAAGGGACAGAGAGGATCCTCTGGGTGCAACTAGACTGTCCCAGGCAAGACTTCCTGCTTCAGGCAAGATCTGAGAGCCCTTCCAGACTCCTGCATGAACTCGGCTTCTTGCATCGTATTGTCCTGCTGGGAGGGAGAAATTCCTTTCTGACTCCTGCAAGTGATCAACTCATGCCCTAAAGCATGAAAGGGCATCACCCTTTATCATTATCTCCGTTTACAAGCCACACTTGTTATCACTGACTAGTCAGCAATTTTTTTCATGCTCTCCAGATATTACATACATGCCCTGGTTAACCATGTAGTCAAAGCCTCACGCCAATAATTTAGGTTTAATTTAGTTCTAGAACATTTTCCCGGAGACCTTGTTTACAGTAAGGTGCTCTGTGGTGAGGCACTCTCCTTGTCTCAGGCGAAACCTCTTTGCCTGCTGTCAAAGAACGGTTGAAAAAAATAGATCAATACTTAAAGACACAAAAAATTGTATCGCGAGCTTTGCAAATGGCTTCTCAACGAAAAAAAAAAAATCAAAACTCCAGCTATACTAAAGTGGGAAGCTGGCTTGTTCCTGAACATTTATACACCAGTGCACTGGGTTCTTTCTGTAGCATACGTATGTGTGTGTGTGTATGTGTGTGCACGTGTGTGTGCATGTGTGTGTTTACACGCCCGTGTGTGCTGTGGTGGGGAGGGGGGAAGAGGGAATTAATTACGCAAACCAGTGTTTGTCAACATCTGAAAAAGAGGTCTAGGTAAACTTGTAACTTAGTAATGGCCTAAATTAAAATAAACAAATTCAACTTTTTTTTTCCCGGTACCACTTTGGGTCTTTCAAGAAGTCCTAGAAAGACCTGGAGCCCCAAAATATGTAAATTGTTAATCTCCTTCCCCAGTTCTCTGGGGGGATGAGACAGTCCAGACAGGGAACTTGCCTGACTAATTTAAAACACGCAGGAAAATTATTTAACATTAGTTTAGGAGAGAAACCCTTCCATATGCCTCTAAAATGGTACACTCCGGATTACTAGACAACTTTACTAGAAAACAGATTATTCTATGAACTGGCTTTCCTATCTCTGCTATCTGCTGCCCACAGGATACATTCTAAAGAATCGCACTTTAGGGGCGCCTGGGTGGCTCGGTCGGTTAAGCGTCCGACTTCGGCTCAGGTCATGATCTCACGGTCTGTGAGTTCGAGCCCCGCGTCGGGCTCTGTGCCGACAGCTCAGAGCCTGGAGCCTGTTTCCGATTCTGTGTCTCCCTCTCTCTCTGCCCCTCCCCTGTTCATGCTCTGTCTCTCTCTGTCTCGAAAATAAATAAACGTTGAAAAAAAATTAAAAAAAAAAAAAAAGAAACTCTCTTTAGATTGGAAGGTGGTGAACTATGGTCCTTAGGACACATCCGCCTGCTGCCTGATTTTGTAAATAAAGTTTTATTACAACACGGCCACACCAATTCGTTCTTGGGGGTAGTGTTTATGGCTGCTTTCATGCCACAGCAGCCGAGATGAGTAGTTACGAGAGACCATATGGCCCGCCAAGCCAAAAATATTTATTTTCTGACCCTTTACAGCGAAAGTTTGCAGACCTCGGTTTAGTTGTAACCGTTGGCTGTGAGCGCGTCTCAGAGTGCTCTGTCCCCACTGCATTCATGTGAAAACACAGATCCACGCTTTCTAAGCTTCAGAAGAGCGGGGTGGAGCTAAGCGCTGAAGTGTTTTTATTTAAAGTGTTCTCTGATGGTTCCTGCAGGCTTCCAGATGCCTCCATGGGTTGCGGTGGGGCTATACTTGAGGGGAGTAAACATCCAACCTTGGAGACGTGATCCAAGGCAATGTGACAAAGCGGCCAACCTGAAGCGATAGAGGGTAGTGAAGGTTTACATGCAAAGGGGGTCCATCTAGAGAAGAACCGAGTAGGAAAGAAGTCATTCTACAAGACTGGCTTTGCACCACAGAGGTAATTATCGACAGAAAACCCATCCTTACCCATAGCACCCCGCCAGAATTAGAACTCGGCAAACATTCCCAGATGCACGCATTCACATGCACATCTTCCAAACCCGTAGGAGGAACGCTCATCACCTCACATACGAGGTAGGAATAATGCCCCTCTGTTCTCTTAAAAGTCTTATACCAACACCAGCTCATTTGTGGTTCACTGAGTGCGAAACAATTACTCCCACAAACAGACAAACAGAAAGCAAAAATAGACTGGTGTATTTTTCAGTTTGTGGTCTCTTCTGTGTTTAAACACAAAGGGAGAGGTAACAAAATGAATGACTACATTCCTCCTGAAGAAGATGGGGAAGCCAGATAACCTGCCTGCGAGTTTCTCTGTGATAGCCATTACAGCACGTGTGCCTAGAAACATAATTCGGTCTGGTTTCAGGACACTCGTATTGTCGTCCGCATTAGAACCGTTAGCTTCGGGGCCCTGCAGAAGACCAAGGTCGGCCCCCAAGGAGTGGGAATGGCAGCTGTGGGGACGGTGTTTCGCGTCTGCAGCTCACCCAGTGGGGAAATCACGCGACCCGTTTTGCACTGAACGTTCTCGGGTCACCAGAGAGCTGCTATGACAACCCACGGGAGAAAATTGTTGTTATGTTCACTGCTACCGAAAACTTTGCAGTTTGGGATGCCAAAGAGGAAGAAAGGGGCTTATCTACTCAGCTATTCTGGATTCTAGAGTCATTTGCTGTTCTTATTGCCGTACATCAAGAAAGAAGAAAATTCAAAGGCTGTCATTTATTTCACTAATGGAATTAAAAATGAATGTGGTCCAGAGCAGTAATCAATGCCTTGCTGGTTGTGATGGATTATGGTTTGGCTAAATAGTATGACCTTTAATTGCCTGAAAAAATGCAATTTTCCAATGTCTTTGCTGTTTTCGTGGCGATTTCCCACGCAAATACAGTCTGTCATGTGCTATTTTTATTTAGCTTCAATAAAATTAGGGCTTGAAAGGTGCTGGGTTAGCCCTAGAGAGAAATTCTTTGTTCCTTTAGTCCTTTGTTACTGAACACTTTCGTAGCACTTTGGTTTTGTGTGTCTGTGTGTTTCGGGGTTTTTTGTTTGTTTGTTTGTTTTGTTCTTTTAGATCCACGCAGTCAATTCATTTGGTTATTGTTAATAACATCCTTTTATAATGGATAAGGTGAGGGACAAAACCCAGCCCACAAAAGCGTTAATGACCCGATTGTTCTAACTCTCAGCTCTGCCTGGAGTCCCCCCCAGACACTGCTGCCACTGGGGTCAAGTGGCTAATGGGTGCCCACATGGAATTCAAGAAGAAATATCCAGTGATGGGGTCACAAAGGAAACCGATCAGCTAGAGTCAATAAAAAGGTAAGAGAAGCCAATGTTCAACCTTTGATGAAATCCAAAAGTACAAATGCGAATTACCCAGGAACATCTACTCAACATCGATACTGGAAAGAAATATTGGACAGCCAATATTTCCAAGACTATCGGAAAGCCAAAAGTAGTTAAAAAAAAAAAATAAGTCTTGTGATTTGGCTGCTTGTTGAGAAAGGACAACTGATGATTTTAAAAGACGTACATATAAAGGGGGAAACATTAGACCTCTGCATCCAAAGGACGCTTATTCTAACAACCAAAGAGAAACAGAATATTTTCTTCTGGAGGTATGTGAGGGCCCAGATATCTCTGGCTCAACAATATCCCTTATCACAAAAATGTGTTTTCTTCTTATCTGGGTAATCTGCAGAGTCGGCATCAATAGGGTAAATAATTTGAGCTGACTTTCCAACACAAGGTAAACTCTTCAAGATTTCATCTACAAAAATTCTACCAGTCACTAGAACTGGACTTGTTTGCTGAATTACCAACAGCTATGTAGGAAAAAGAAGGAGGAGGAGGCGGAGGAGGAGGAGGAGGACCTCACCAGCCTCCAGAAGGAAAGCAGACCGAAGTCCCATCAGATTTTCACTGGACATCCTCCGAGAAAAGCCAGGAGGGCAGAAGACAATGCTAGGCTCACAAAGAAAGCTTTCTGCCCTTTGAGAAATTCGGCACACAACAGCACATGACTAGGCTTTAATAGGGAGGTTTCCCTAACCGTGCAATGCAATGTCCTACTTCTCCGTCCAAACGGGGGAAGGATTCTGTGCTTCGCGCCTAGGCGCAGACACTTCAGTCATCATGTCACCCGAAACTCGAATTGGATATTTTGCTAAGACAAAGGGGCAGATTGGCAGCCAAAGTGAAAAGGGGGCGCCTGGGTGGCTCCGTCGGCTGAGCGTCCGACTTCGGCTCAGGTCACGATCTCGCGGTCCGTGGGTTCGAGCCCCGCGTCGGGCTCTGCGCTGACAGCTGGGAGCCTGGAGCCTAGTTCAGATTCTGTGTCCCCCCCCTCTCTGCCCCTCCCCTGCTCACGCTCTGTCTCTCTCAAAAATAAACATTAAAAAAGTAAATCAGTAAAATCTTCCAAAAAAGGGTGGGGGGAGAGGAACACACACGGATAAATGGAAGGTCTTTCCTAATCATGGACCCAGGTGAGCTGTGCACGGACAGATGGAGAGAGAACCTGGCGGAAGGACTGTGGAGAGAACGCATTAAAGACCGGACTGGGGTCTGACTCGTGGCAGATACACAATATGTACTTGGAGTTGAAATGGGAGACGCGGAAGGGGAAGGGGCAGGAGTTCGGAGGGAAAGACTAGGGGGAGAGGAAGTGAGGAAGGAAAGCAGAGAGGAAAGGAGGGAGGAAAGAAGGAAGTGAGGGAAAGCAGAAGGAAAGAAGGAAGGAAAGAAAGGAAGGGGTGGGGGATAAGAGGGATGCAAACAGAATATTCTGCCAGGGATTTGTCTCTAGTGGCGTCCAAATAGACCGTAGCTTTAGAAATCTGATTTTGCTCCCTTAAAGAAATAGCAAGGTAGAAAACCCACAGGTTTTATTTCTGAGGTTCTTTATTTCATCGACGAATCCCCCCACAAAGTACAAAAGCCAGACCTGATACGTGGCTTCACGTTTGTAAGCTATAAAAGAAAAAAGGAAAGAAAATCAATTGGTTGCTATAACCGCTCAAAATACTCTCCGTCCAATAATCACAATAAAAATAAATATGGTTTTCCCTCCACCCCCCAAGCCGATGGCCTGTGATCCTTTTATGACCATCTACCTAAATTAAATATTAGGTACCTGGGCGGGGAGGGGTGGGGGGTCGGAATGCTAGTGAGGAGAGAGTCTTATCCTGAGGCTGGTCTGCTGATGCCGTTTCTCAGTAACTACATCAGGAAGGGCCTTCGAGAAGACATCACAGCAAATACCTTGCCAAGAAAAGTTTTCTTTTTCATCCATTTATTTTTAGTAGTGCAGCTGGGAAATCCTAATGACTGGCAAAAAAATAAATAAATAAAAGCACCTGAGTTGACTATTTTATTAAGATTCCACCGTTTGAGAATGAAAACTTCTGGCACAAATGTGTCCGCTGTCCCGAAGATGTCTAGCCTGTCACCCGGGCCAACGATCCTATCTCAACACACTTCACCTCTGACACGCTGTGTAGACCAGGCATGTCTCTAACTTCCTGCTGACGTAAAGGAGACGTAAAAGCCCATTCCTTCCCCACCCCCATGAAGTAGGTCTTAACATCCAAATAAAGAGGCGCCCGGGTGGCTCAGTCAGTGAGGTGTCCAACTTCAGCTCAGGTCATTATCCCCTGGTTCATGGGTTTGATCCTTGCCTCAGGCTCTACGCTGACAGCTCAGAGCCTGGAGCCGGCTTCGGATTCTGTGCCTCCTTCTCCCTCTGCCCCTCCACCACTTGCACTCTGTCTCTCTGTCTGTCTCTCTCTCAAAAATAAATAAAAACATCAAATTTTTTTTTAAGTAATAACGTATTATATAAGGGAACTGTGCACATATGGATCTTCTAGTCTTCTCCGACCGGATTTCCTTGTGCCCTGTATCCCTGTTGGCCGGCTGTGGAAGGCAGTCCCAACAATGGTTGTATGAAGCGACTTTTGCAAGTGTTTGATCTTTGCACGTAAGCTGTGTGGAACCTCAGCAGGTATGAGTCCCGTTCTCTGCCTGAACAAAACTCCATTTACTTCCCCGCTCACTGTAGACCCGGTTTTCTGGGAGGGAACCCGGCTAATTGCCGTGGCATCACGCCCACCCACTGTTTTACAGGGGAAGCCCAGTCCCACGTGTGGTCTCAAGAGCCACCTGAACAAAGTAGCTTTCCACGTTCACAAGCTTTCGATGTCCAATAAATGCTGCTCAGAAACCCACGAGATGAAAGGGAAAAGGCACTCCCGTCATTTTGACTCAAGGAGAGCTTTACTTTGATAAATGGATACTATAAAATTTAGAAGCTTCTAGAGGGCCGGGGGCTGGGGGGGGGGGGGGAATGGTGAATGCCAGTTTCTGAGAATTGCCTCCTGTTTGTCAGTATTTTATTTATTTTTATTTATTTATTCATTTACTTATTTATTCATTTATTTTTAATGCTGATTTTAACTTCTAAACCTTCCTTCATAAGGTACAAGTGTTCTTATTTGCATGAAAGATCCCTTTTCCCTGGTTTTCTGGGCCATTTAGTTGGAGCGTCGAGTCATTAGAAGCAGTTCTTTGATTTGAAAGTTTACTAACATAACGTGTTTTTCTATGAATTAATGGTAGGCTGGCCTTTGGAAATGGCGTCAGAATAAACTTTTTGGCTGAAATGTTTCACGTCTTGTGTTAGGAGAATGTCTCCTGATATTTACTGTTTAATGATTTTTTTTTTAAATGTAAGACTACTTAAGGAGATGTACTTTTAAATTATTAAAGAATAACTCAAGAAATGTTGGGCACCAATCTTTATTTCAACCGTTGAGCGTCTAGATATCCTCTGCGTCTATCTGGAATGTTTTCGGCTTCTTCAAGTTTATCAGGAACCACACTGAAATCACCTCTCTGGACAGTGGCTTCCTAATTTTATGGATCGCGAAACGATGGGGTCAAGCATCTGGTCACGGGTCAAAGGTGAATCCGTGGCAGAATTTGGACTCAAGAGATTATCCAGAGATCTGGACTCACAGCCTTGGTTCAGGGCCAATTGGGGCTTAATGTCTCACAAACTTTAAAAAGATTCTTTTCTTATGTAATAAGAGTAATTCTGAAGTAAGAAGACCGAATTAGAAATCCTACCTCATATTATTATAGTGCACTAATTAAGTTTGTTAATTGGTCGAAGTTACATTGTGGGGAATAGTGTAATTTTCTTAAATTCAACCTGGCTAATTATAAGTGGATGGTTCCAAAACACCTTAAGTACCTTCTGGCTCGCACCGACTCATTATGGTGAAAATGATCTTGATGATTTAAAACAGCTGGCCTGGCTTCCCGGTTCCCTCCGCTGTCTTCTCGGTTAGTCACCATTTTCTCAAGCGAAGAAGCGTCCTGCTTGTCCTGCTCCCGCTGGAACCGCAGAAACGACGGCCAACCACATGTGGGGGCTCCTCGGATTCTCGGCCTCGCACATCATTAAGCAAATTGTCAGCTACGTTTTAATTACGGCGCTTTTATGAGGCCCGGTGATGTAAGCAGCTCAGTGGCACGCCTTGTTTTTTTCCAAGCTCGGCTGTGTTTGTAGTGCTGGCAGTTAGGGCCGAAGCGTTTTTCATCTTGCACAAACTGAGCTAATTTATGTGGGAACCCAGACCCTTCCATGTTGTTTGCACTGCATCGATGTGCAGAGTCTAATGAGCCCTTTTTAAATGCTGGAAAAACCCTCCTTGGTTGCATTACTGAATACCCTTTTATAGCCTGCCACGGAAAACAAAGATGCTCGACCAGAAAAGAAACCAGGCTCACCTTCCCCTAATTTATTGCCTCACCCGGGAGAACGATGCCCAGGCATCATAATTGTGCGAACGAGCCCCTAATGGCCCGTGGTCTCTGGTTTGTCCCGTCTTGGGTGAGGCGAATCCCCATTAACTAATCTGGTCGTGAGTGTGAAAGGTCTGAAGGATTCTGTTGTTCATCTCCTGGTTAATAAAGATGTATGTACCCGGTGGATTATGCAAGCCAACCCTCTGGAAGTATTGTGTGTGGTGCTTGTCGAAATGCATGACCAATTAAGATATCTTCAATGACTTTATGAACCTTGAGTGCAAAGAGGCAAAGAGCAAACCCTCTAGGAGTCGGTGTTGCCCTGATGGCGGGCAAGGAGGGACTCGACCATCTCCAAGGATAGACAGAGGCTGCCAGGTCACAGCCCTGTCAGAGCTATAGAAATAAAATCTGATGCAAGCTGCTAGACATCGGCAACGGGCTGGTGGGAATAGAAGCAGCTTTAACAGTAACAGTTTTATGAACTAGGCACTATGGGAGGGGGTTAAGACCTGTGTTTATCTAAGAATTCTTCTAAGCTTTTCTACTGAGATCAAAATTACGCATGGGTCGCATGTTCATTTCAATGTTGGTTTCGGTGGTACCCCACTGGTTTTGAAAATTACTTGATGTATACGCCTCCCCCCCGCCAAAGAAATCTTCAAAAGTCTTGCTGAAGGTAAAAATCAGGGTGAATTTTCCCTGAACTAAAACTGGGTAAAGTCGTAGAACAACCAGGCTCATGTGACTGGCTCTTGCTCATGTACATGATGTTAGCCAAGAAAATTTGGAATCATTTACATCAGTGGGTTGATTACTGGAAAAGCCTTGTGTCTCTCTTCTCTTTCTCCTTTGTTCTTCACACGACACAAGCCAGTGGAGGCGATTCAAAAGTGTACCTGTGGAATTGGATTAAACTCATCCGTCTTCCTCCTTTTGCATGGGAGAAGGCAAATTAATTCACTTGGAAGCTCAAGAACTTGCCTCACAAGACTTCATCCCAAGACAGACTTCTCAGACTCACCAACATCGGAATTCAGCAGACGCTAAAACCACCTTGTGATGGTGGCAACATTCCCAGGTTAATAAGAAGAAAGGTTTTGACTTCCATTCTAGGTACCTTACTAGCATTTCAAACGGTCATGTCTTCATGGCAAGGCCATGATACGCACACAGAGGGTCAGGTGGTACATGCCTCGTCACTGTGGGTCCAACGATGCCACCTATTAGGTCCAAAGTCTTGCTTCTGCACAGGAAGTAAAAATCACCCAACTGCAACAGCCGAAAAGAACGGCATTTCTTGAAGCCGATGCTCAAAGTACCCACGAAACTAAAGTTCTTCCTCATTTCAAAACCTTCTTAAGAAACGGGAGACAAGACAAGGACAAAAAGGTCAGTTAGGGGAATACAAAACTGGAAAAACCATCACTGATGCAAAGTACCTCCTAAACTAAACACAAAACGCAAGGTATTGAAAGCATTTTAATTATTATTATTTTTTTAAGTTAACGACCTTGCCCCAGCATACTGAAAGAAGTGTAACCATTAATGTGTTTTCTAGAAAAAAGACTTGTTTTCAAACGGGATCCAGCTGAGGCCTCTTCATCAACCCCCACCTTCCACCCCCAATCTGATGTCACAGGAAACCTGCTAGAAAGTTCTGTAGCCGTAAACATTTTAAACGAGAATCAGGGAACGGGAAAGAGGCAAGCCTTTCCTAACACTGTAAGAAGGACACTTCTCCTCCAGCATGGCGCGATTTGTATGGATTTGTTCTCAACGTCCTGTGAGGACTGCAGTTGGCTTGGTGTGATGGGGATGATTTTCGAAAAATCTTTGCATGTTCTGCTTTACGTCCTCAGTAGGCCAGGACTGAAACCCAAGGGTGCTGCTGATACTAAGACACAGTACGGCAGTCTTCCTGACGATAGTTTCACGTGTGAGATGGGTCTTGAGCATTTTCCAGCCCGGACTTGCCGAACTCGAGGGGTAAACTTCAGATAAGCATCTGAGCTCTCGGGTGTTTAACTGAACCGAACCTCCCAGCCTTTTTGAGGTTTGCCGATGACTAGTAATTATATTGTCATTTAACAAAAGTATCTGCATTAAACCAGAGATATTACAGTAATGGTTAAGTTCACATCCATTAAAAACATCGTGCATCTACGGAGCACGCAGGGGTCTCCATGATGTGTGGACAGGGATGGAAACTAATGTAGGTTTGAGGCCATAAATCAATGTCTAAATACTACCTGTCAGGTTTGGAAGCTATGCTAATGCAGGAAGTGTTACTTCTTTCCAGTGTATAGAGGTCAGAGCAGGAGGGACAGATATGTAACTTAAATGGAAATGTGGAGGAAAACCCCCGAAGAGTAAGAGAGTTAACATACAAACCTTGAAGAAAGCGATTATATCTAAGTCAGGATTTTAATCATCCACCTCTAAGGTAAATGCCAAATTCTTAGGTTTCCAGAGGAGGCAACAGAAGGGCAGAGGATTCATCCCTAGAACCTAGAACCCTTTCTCCGAAGTGCTTTTCATCTTGACTAACACGGACATGGGGATAGGAAGTAATTTGTTAATTTTCTCACTCATAAACTAAGCGAGTGAATGTATAAACCCTTAACCACTTCCTAGGAGACTATGGTAATAAGCACAAGTTAATACACAAGGCCTTTTTACATTTCTTATACGTATATAATCATTTTCCCCCAGGATTATATGATGGTAATTGGTCATATGCTAAAAGTCAAAGTAAGCATCTTTAATGGACGTGGAATAAATCTGAAGTTAACATCAATAATGTATCAGTGTAAAAGTCACATGAGAAAGTATCCAGTTCTTTCTTAAAGGGATAGACGCTGTTGGTAAATGGTTGATGGTTCCTTGTCAGAGATCTGAACTCTGCGTCCAAAGGACAGAATGAAGGCGTGAAAATAGAACTTGAGATAAAGACCCCACCATCCAAAAGTAGGCGGTGGCTTTCAGGACCAGAGATAGCAGGGGCCCCAGGCAGCAGAGCGACTCAGAAACATCACAAATAACAAACCCAGTCAAACTAGGATAAGAATCAAAACAGAAGTCAAAATATTTTTAAAGAACCACATTAAGAGAAGTCAGATGGAACTCAGGGGTCACAGGGGAGTCAAGTGCTCCGACGTTGCTAGGTCGCCTCCGAATGAGACAAGGCTCTGCGGGGTTGGGACCGAGTCCTCCTGCAGGAAGGATCTGAGAGTTACTCTTCCCCAGTTGTTACTGCAGCATTTCACCGCTGACACCCAGGTCTCCTCTGCTCTGCCCTGACGTTGACTCTGAAGTCCAAGGCTAGAAGGAAGAATGCCAACTCTCTTGATGGTCTTGGAAAGCTTGGGGCTTGCCATTGCAAGAGTCAATAAATCTGCGTGCCCAAACCTCTAGGGTACTAGTCATCCTGAGGCCAAGTTCTACTGCTATCACTCGGTCTTCAAGACCCTGCAATGTCTCCCTGCTGCCCACCTAATCGGGTCCTGCTCATCCGTGTGCTAACCTGAGTCTCAGCCCCTGTCTCTGCCACATACTCTGCTTTTGAGCTAAATCCAAATGTCTGCTCTACTTAACCTGCATGTGCAGGGTCCCATGCCATTATGCGCGCCATTTCCTGTCACTGGAATGTCCCTGCCACCCCCTTTCACGTCCCTATGCCCTCACACACAGCCCTGAGCCCCAAGGCTTGCTCCGACGACACCTCTCAGATGCCGTATCTCCCTCCCTTCCGTATGCCATAGGTTCTGAGAACATAATCTGCCGATGGGCCCCCGCACACTGAGGGATGTTTAAACCTCAGTGTTGCATCTAGGAAAACATTGGTCTTCAAGTAAGATTAATCTGAGTCATCTTCCTTGTTCCCGCAGATAATCTTCTCCAATCAAGTAACCTCTTTTCGTAGATAGCCACTTCTGTTCCATCTTTGTATGCCCCCGTGTCTTCTGCTACGAAGTGGCTGCCATCACACCTTGAACCAGTGGCCACACTTCAGTGCCATTTTATTCTTCTAGTTGGGGGAGCCAAAGCCGTGAAAAGGAGGTGCTCCGTGTTACCAAAGGCAATGACCTTCAGCTCCGTTGCACCGAAAGTGACGTCTGACAAATGATCTGGTTGAGTACATTTGTACAGTGCTCGCTTTACAGATATCTACAAGTCTGGGGGCGGGCGGTGAGGGGGGCGGAATCGAATGGAGGAGAACACCCATGTCTTAAGAAACAGATCCCCAGAGGCTCCGTTTCTGGCATTAGTAGCCTGACACCTCAACAGGCTTCACAATAAAACTTATTGTGATTCCAGGCAGCAGGGGGTGGAGGAAATTTGAAAATCTGTCTAGAAATGCAGGAAGCAAGGCAAGCAACAGAACCAAAGCTTGAAATGCTCCAAACAGTGTTGTTTTTTTAAAGTAGGAACGGTTGGGTTAATTCCAGTAATACTACATAAAACTGATATTTAAAGCAGAAAGCAAGATATGATTCAACTCAGGCAAATCACCTTATGTACAGGGGGCGGGGTGCGGGGAGGGGGGAGAAAACGATTTATAATTGAATATAACAAGTACATCAAAAACAGATATGGTTAGGAGGAGAAATGGTAATAAGTTAGATCGGAGATTGCCTTGGACTACTTTTTCCGTCCCGAATCCAAGCATATTTGTTCGACAAGTCAGTCCTGGTTGTTGGTTTGAAAAGGTGTGGTGGCTGTCACTACTATCATTATTATAGGATTCTAATCCAAGGATCATATTTACAAAGCAAAATATTAGCACTTGTGCCATAATTTGCTAGGATGTCTTCATCCTGTTTCTTTAGAGTGATATATTTTTATGGATATTGAAATCACTTACTTTTGCTTGGGTCAATCAGCCCAAATTGAAGTATCCATTCTCTTTTTTTAATGTTTATTTTTGAGAGAGGGAGAGAAAGAGTGTGTGAGTGTGTGTGTGTGTGTGTGAGAGAGAGAGAGAGAGAGAGTGGGGGAGGGGCAGAGAGCGAGGGGGACAGAGGATCACGACCTGGAGGGAACCGTGAGATCATGACCTGTGCCAAGTCAGACACTCAACCGATTGAGCTACCCAGGGGCCCCATATTCTTTTTTTTTTTAAGGAGAGGGAAAAGGAGTTGTTCAAGAGTTCACTCAAATGGGAAAAACTAAAAGGGAGCCATTAACCACTGGCCTAATCAATCAAACACGTAGTATAGAAAAGGATGGCTAGGTCAGAAATGGGGTAATCTTCAAGTCATTTCTAGTCTTGGAATAAGGAAGGCTGTAGCCAAGAAAGACTTGATCTCTCAGCAATACAAAAAAAAAAAAAGTCTTCTTTTTCTTAACTTATGAGAAGTGTGGAAACACTAGAAAATATCCAGAAAAGAATGACAGAAAAGGCTCATAAGGTTAGAGCAGAGTATCTTTAATGGCAAGTAAACTGAGAATATCTCTAGTCCCGAGAAGAGATCATCAAGGCCTCCATGAAGACCTCAACATTTGTTTCATGGAATCAATGTATGCGAAGAATATTGAATGAGTTCAAGGGTGATCATTGTGAAAAAAGGAAATGTCACGTCAGAGAATGATGAACACGACTCTCCCTTTGGGAGAAAAGAAAGTAATAGGATATGAGCATCGATTTCAGCAGGAAGAAACCAAGAGACGTAAAGGGAGTACTTACAGAAGAATTATGAGATCCTAAACAGCTTGCCTAAGGAACTTGTGAAATAACCTTTTCTGGAAGTCTTCCGAAACAGTAATTTCTAGTTACATAGTTTTCAGAAACCAAGTAAACTCTTTCTTTAGTCCCTAAAGCCATGTTGTAGTTCATGGGAAGATTGATGTGATAAAGACTGGAAATATCAGGATAGAATATTGAAAACAACAAGGAAGTAAGAACGAGAAATCTGGGCTTGTATCCTGGTTCTGACCCTACCCAGTTAGGTGATTTAGGAAGACATTTAAGATCTTCTGCAGTGACATCTGTATCTATAAAAGTCTGCCTTTAACAGAGATTCTGTGAAAGAACCAGTACATCCAGATAGCATAAGATTGTTATTGCTATTGCTTGTGGAACAATTATTATCAACATTATCAACACGTAGCGGCCCAACTTCTGTTTCTAACAGTAGAGGAGGCCAGGCATCCTGCAGGTTACCCCTGCTACTATGTCACAACTAAATCCTAGATCGATGAGAAGAAACATACTTTGTGATGGATTGCTGGGCTTGAATGCAGGTCCCAGAACTCTCCAAACAAATGAACAAAATAGTAATAATGTTCATTATTACTGTAAACACAGTAATGTAAACACAGGATGTAAACACAGCTAAAGTAGTCTGATTTCTCCCTGGCTTCTGACAACAGTGAAAATAAATTCTCCATGAAGGAGAAAGCATCCCTAGTTTAGGCCATTGGGATTTCCATTGATTAAGAGGAAGCAAATATGAACTCACAATCAATAATTGCCAGACACTAAATAAATAAATAAATAAATAAATAATAAATAAATGTCAGACACACATAAAAACGAGCCACCATAGGGGCACCTGGGTGGCTCAGTTGGTTAAGCATCATACTCTTAATTTCAGCTCAGGTCACGATCTTGCAGTTCATGGGAGCTTACACATGGTTCTCTCTCTCTCTTTCAAAATAAATGAATAAAGTTAAAAAAAGAAACAAGCCACCATAAGTAATAGCAGAAATGACAACATCAGGTTTAGATTTAGATGTAGATTCAAATGTAGAATCAGGTTTAGGTCTGCAGATATTCGGACACTGAGACAAAATAGGAAATAATTATGTCTGAAATGTTTAAAGAATTCAAAGATTTATTTTTAAGTTAGCAAAAGTGAAAAAAAAGAGGGGTGCCTGGGTGGCTCAGTCAGTTAAGTGTCTGACTCTTGATTTCGGCTCAGGTCATGATCTTGTGGTTCATGAGATCGAGCCCCGCATCAGGCTCCACGCTGACAGTGTGAATCCTACTTGGGATTCTCTCTCTCTCCCTGTCTCTATGCCCCTTCCTTGCTCATTCTCTCTCTCTCTCTCTAAAAATAAACTTTAAAGAGAGGGAGAGAGAGAGAGAGAGAGAGAGAGATTGTCACAATGACCAGACAAATGTGCAAATGAGCCAAGCAGAATTTTAGAAGTGGATGACATGGTTAAAATTTCAATATTGATGATTGGGCTAAACAGCATAATAGACACAATTAAAGAGTGAATTTAGTAAATGGGGTGGCATATTGAAGACATTATCCAAAATGCAGAAATCTTAGAAGTAAGGAAAAGTAGAAGATGGAATGAAAAGGTCTCCTACACATCTCAGCACAACACCAAAAGGAGAGACAAAACGGAGGACAGGGAACCAAGGATAAGGTTAAGGACATTTCAGATGATGGAAGACATGAATCCTAAAACTCAATGTCGAATAGCAAAATAAAGAAAGAAGAAATGGATGAATCATAGCAAAACTGTGAAACAGTACAGATAAAGAACAGACCTTTAAGAGAGCAACAGCAGCCTTCACAACAGAGAAAGCAGAACACAGTGGAAAAATCACCTCAAACCGCTAAGGGAGACCAGCTAGTCATCTGGAGTTTTGCACTCAGCAAAACTATCTTTCAAGGACAAAAGCAAAATAAAGGTATTTTTAAATAAACGAAAACCGAAATGGTTTACTGCCAAAGCTTTTCACTAAAGCAGTGCCTTTCAGACATTCTAGACGGAAAAAATGGAACACCCGTGTGCTGGTAACGAAAGCAAAAATTCACAGACCAGCGCATCATCTCATTATGTAACTATTGTACATTCCGCTTCCTTATGTTTTATTTTCTCTCCATTGGAAAAATAAAGGAATAAGGAAAACAAACGGTAAAAAAAAAAGTTACAAAAAGAGAAAAAGGATAGAAAACAAAAGACAAACAGAGATGGTAGAAATACCATTTTCCAAAAGTGACTCAAGAAGAACCAAGAAACCAGAGTATATCTTTGAAAAGTAAAAGCAAGACAAGGAGAGGGTGACAAGGCAGTCATAGAATTATCAATACTGAAAATCCATACTGGCACATTGTGCCAAGACAAAGAACGGAAAGGTAAGAATTATAAAGCATCAAACAAAACTGTCTTCATTCGATCACGATGTGACTGCCTATATGGAAAGCAAAACCAAACTAAAATATTTACAAATTAAGATTAGAATTAATAGGGCCACCTGGGGTGCTCAGTCAGTGAAGCGTCCGACTTCAGCTCAGGTCAGGATCTTGAGGTTCGTGAGTTCGAGCCCCGCAGCGGGCACTGTGCTGACGGCTCAGAGCCTGAAGCCTGCTTCGGATTCTGTGTCTCCCTCTCTCTCTGCCCCTCCCCTGCTCATGCTCTGTCTCTCCCTCTGTTAAAAATAAATGAACATTAAAAAAACTTTTAATAAAAAAAGTACTAATTTTTCCTAAATTGATCATTAGATTCAATGCAATTTTCAACAAAATTCAAACATTATTTTCCAAGGCATTTGGCAAGTTGTTGGTAAAATTTATAAGAAAAAGAAGAGAACAGAGAATTTCCAAGCCGTTATTCAAAAGGAACAAAAAAGGGAAAGGTACTTTTGATATCAGATACCAAGGTCCATTATAAAATAGTAGCAATTAAGTCTGAATGATATTAGTGTGGAGATAACAAATTGCTCAATGAGAGAGAATAGAAACCCAGACCAGATAAATGCATAATATAAAAATTGGCTATATGGGTCTAGTGGCATCCCAGTTCATTGGAGAAAGGTTATAAATAAAAGTATAACTCAATAAACGATAATGACACAATTATTTATGCACATATAAAATGTGAGACATATTCGATAACTCTCATTGATCATTAAAATAAATTCCTGGTAAAAAAGCAAAATAAAATAAAATAAAATAAAATAAATTCCTGGTAGATTACAAACTTAACTGAGAAAGGCAAATTTTTAATCAGATGAAAATCTAGAAAAAATATTCTTCTGATCCAAAATTGGGAAGATTTCTTAAACATACCAAAAAAAAAAAAAAAACAGGAAAAGAAAAAGAGGAAAGAAAAACCCACTAACCACAAAAACAAATATATATTCCATTTTAAAAGTTAAAAGATAAGCTGCAAACTTAGAAAAGAACATTTGGCAAAAAAAAAAAATAGGATCCACAGGTGTTTTTAAACCCAGAGTATAGAAAGAACTCCAAAACACAGGAGAAAAAAGATGAATGGTCTAGTGAATGAAATGGTCCAAAGATAGAAATAGGCACAAGGGAAGACAGGCTAATTAAACACCCCGATTAGTGAGCGGGGCGGTGTAAAATTAGACCACGGTGAGATATTATTTTACATCTATCAGACTGGGAAAAATGAAGAAAATTGTAGCAAATACACAGCATGGCGATGAACCCAGATACTGTTCTAAGCGCTTATGCCCATGAACTCTCACTTAATTTTCAGAGAACCCTTAGAATTCTGCCTTCTTCCCCATCTTAGAGAAAAGAGGTAAACAAGGAAGTTGAAAAACCTCATCCAAGATGAACAGCTAGAAAATGATGATGATAATACGGTGCTCACAGCAAAGGTGCTGGCAAGTCTGGGAGCAAAAGGGAGTCCTAACCCCCGCTGGTGGGGATTACATTGGAACCACCGCAGTGGAGAACAACTTCCAGTATCTTGTGATACTGAAAGTGTGCATACCTTTCAATGTGCTGATTCTGCTGCTAAGTAGATATCTTAAAGGAGCTTTCCCCCCGTGTGCTTCTGGGGACATATAAAAGCCATTCAACGCACCGTGGTTTGTCAGAGAAAAAATAAAAACTGGGGAAAATGTCAACCAACAAGAAAATGGGCGAACTGTGGCATCGTCATACCATAGAATACAGGGGTGAAAATGAGCAAATTCTAGCTACAGGGAAACCAGTGCTGAATCATAGATGTACGAGGCAGAATTAAAAAACAAAAAAACAAAAAACTGAAATTTAGAACAATATTTTTCTTATACCCTAAACAAGCAAAATTATTATTTAAGTTAAATATATGTGTAGGCTTTGATCCGAACTGAATGTCATGAACTCCTAATACGATAACTAAATAAAAAGATAGAAAATGACGGCCAGAAGTTTAGAAAAAAGAAATTCACAATGTATGAACTCAAGGAATCTGATAAGTGATACGCTTAGGAGCACCGAATTTTCTCTCTCTTTTTTTAATTTATTCTGAGAGACACAGAGTGAGGAGGGGAGGGGCAGAGAGAGAGGGAGAGAGAAAATCCCAAGCCCACTCCGTGCTACCAGCTACAAGGGTTGAGACTGTCTCAGGGCTTGAACTCACAAACCGTGAAATCAAGGCCTGAGCCGAAACCAAGAGGTGGACGCTTGACCGACTGAGCCATCCACGTGCTCCCGGAGTACAGAATTTTCAACGTGGGGTTTAAAATATAAACATCTTTCCTGAGCATTGAGAACAAACGTGTTTTGCGAAGCATTTCTGCTGTAGAGGCTAGTCGCTCATCTATTCTAAGTTACTGAACATCATTTAGTTGTTTTCAACTGCAAGTTCAATCCCTTTACTCCTTACCCTTAGAGTTGTTCCGATTCACCCTGTTTGTGTTTATGAAACATCTAGTGGCTGGGGGTTTTTTTGTTTGTCTTTTGTTTTTCTTTGTTTTGTTTTGTTGTTTTTTGTTTTGTTTTTCCAGATAGAGGATTCGACTATTCTACTCACATCCTCACCAGTCAATCAGGGTTGCTTGGTAAGTAGCAGATAAGTTTCTGAGCAGAATGAAGAAGTTCGGGAGATAGAGGAATCATGATGTGGATGAGAAAGCACTGACTCAAGATAATTAACTCAAACTATGGGAGTTATCACGTCCCTAAAACCCATCTCCGAAGGCTGCTCCCAGATTGCAGGCTTCCACTGTACCTACACGGAGGATGCTTCGTCTACAACACGTGAGATCAATTTATTTAGGACCCAGAGCTGCTCAGAACCCAGCAGCTTTTCTGTCTCCCTCCATCAGAGTGGCAGAAGTACACGCGTCGGAAAACTGTTGACCAGCCAGCGTGGAATGAACATTACTTACCCTCTCATGTCTTCATTTTTACCGCGTTGAACGTTTTACCCCCTCTGCCTGGGGCACTCGCCACGACCCCATTGCTTCCCCGTCCTTTTGCAAGGTAAAAATCCCTGCTCAAAGATGAGAGTTAAGTTTAGGCACCCCCTGCCCCCACCCCTTCAGGGATTGTCGCACAACGGTCTGTGGTGGTCTCTGGGTGCACCAGCAGAAGCCCCCTCCAGACTGGAGAATGTACCCCCAGCGACTGGGAGCCCTGTCGGAGACCTTGTCTTTGGGGAAGACACTGCTGAAGAAGACCCCCCCACACAAGGCCACGGCCTCGTCCCGGCTCCGTGGGTCTGGCCGAGGCACCATGAGACTCCCTGTGTTTGCGTAGGCCTGCTTCCTTCCCTTCCTCGCAGATGTGGGTCCTGGAAACAGCCCACGGTCAATTCCCAGCACATCCGGGTCCGTCTCAGAGTTGACGCCTCACATCTCTCCACGTGCCTTCGGGGTAGGTGCCCGCCCGGCAGGTGTCATTAGCTCCCTACGTTTACCGGCCGCTGTGCCCGTATTTTAACTGCCAATTCATCCCTCCATCTCCTTATCCAAACCGTAAGCCTCTTGAGAGCAGGAAGCATGCCTCATTTACCTCTGCATCCTCAATACCAAGAGCCTATTAGAAAGTCAAGAAATACTTTTGAAAGAATACACCAATTAAGGAAAGGGTACAGACAGGGATGATATTTATGCTTAGGGAGATACGCTAGTTAGGGCAAGGCTTATCGTTATAACAATTAAACCTCAAATTACAGTGGCTTAGCACAACAGAGCGGGTGTCGGCAAACTTTCTTTTTTTATAAAGGACCAGATAATAAGTCTTGTAGTCGCTGAGGGCGATACAGTCTTCATTGCTACTGCTCTGCTGTTATGGTGCAAAATCAGCCATCGGCAATCGATGAACAAATGGGCGTAGCTGTGTGTTCCGATAAAACTTTATTTACAAAAATAGGTGGAGAGCCAGGTTTCCATCCCCCCTCCCGCAGGAGTTGATCCATTCCTGCTCATGGGATGGTCAGTTCAGCGTCACTGGTCAGGGGGCACCCGTCCTCCTTTCGAAGTTCATGTTGCTTCTGTTCTGTGGCTCCACCTTTCCCTAGTATCCCAGAGTCCCCTCTTTCCAGCTGTGGGCAAGGAAAAGAGAGACAGCTGCTTCCTAAGATCTTTGACCTGGAAATCAAACATGGAACTGCCGCTGGTACCTCCTCTTCAAGAACTCATCGCATAAGGCACAGCTGGCTTCAAGGGGCGTAGGGAATGTAACCTCTGGCGAAACACCATCCCCCCCTCACCTGTCACTCCGTGTCAGTGAGGGAAATGTGAATTTGTGGTGGAGAGCCAATTGTCTTATTACAGGAGGGCAATTTCTCCATTTTAATAAAATAGTCTTAGGCAGATGTTTCTATTCTCTCTTCTGTCTTTGTTCCCAGAATGTGCACGGTTTTCATGAAATATGTGACTCATCCATTTATGTATTCTTTCCTGCATATTCAGGGATAAGCCAAAGATGCATGCACCCTCCCCCCCACTCTTAGGGAATGGTGCGGTCCGAATAAAGCCAATAATTACACATATGTGAGCCACCACGGAGATAGAGCAGTGGTAACTAACTTTAGTTTGGGGAGGCCAGAAAGGCTCAGCCGTCATTTCGGAGCTGATATGTGACAAGAACGCATTTGAAGACGCATAAAGGGAAAGGACCGTCTTCGATAGAAACAGCAGCAAGCTCCTTTACCCAAGAGCAATAACGCTGTTGTGCTTGACGCAAGAGGGTATCGTGATGAAGCATATACTTCGGCAAGACCACTTCAGCTCCATGGTTGAGAATAGCTTGGGGGACTACCCAGAGACCGGTTGGGGGCATGTACAAGTTTATGGTAGCAGTGGTGAGGTAATAGAGTGGCTGTGGCTGTGAAAAAAATGGCTGGATCCAAAAGATAATACAGAAGGTAAGACCAAACAGACGCGATGATACATCCCATATTCAAGAGGGAAGGCGGGAAATGAACTATTGGGGTTTCATCAAGATGAAAAGCTTCTGGGGAGCGCCTGAGGCAGGCCCAGTCGGTTGGGTGTCCGGCTTCGGCTCAGGTCATGATCTCACGGTCTGTGGGTTCAAGCCTCGTGTAGGGCTCCGTGTTGACAGCTCGAAGCCTGGAGCCTGCTTCAGATTCTGTGTCTCCCTCTCTCTCTGCCCCTCCCCCACTGGTGCTCTGTCTCTCTCAAAAGTAAATAAATATTTCTTTAAATGTAAGAAAAGAAAAGCTTCTGCATGGTAAAAAAAAAAAAAAAAAAAATCAACAAAACTGAAAGGCAACCTACAGCATGGGACAAGATATTTGCAAATGATATATATGATAAATGGCTAGTACCCAAAATCTATAAAGAACCTACAAAGTCAATACCCAAAAAAACGTATAGTCCAGTGAAGAAATGGGCAGAAGACATGAATAGACACTTTTCCAAAGAAGACATCCAGATGGCCAACCAACACATGAAAAGATGCTCAACGTCACTCGTCGTCAGGGAAATACAAATCAAAACCACACTGAGATACCACCTCACACCTGCCAGAATGGCTAAAATTAACAACCCAGGAAACAACAGATGCTGGTGAGGATGCAGAAAAAGGGGAACCCCCCTTGCCCTGTTGATGGGAACGCAAACTGGTGCAGCTGCTCTGGAGACCAGTATGGGAGTTCCTCAAAAAGTTAAAAATAGAACTACTCTATGATCCAGCGAGTGCACTACTGGGTATTAACCCAAAGGATACAAAAATACAGATTCAGCCCGATGTTTATAGCAGCATTACCAACAACAGCCAAACTATGGAGAGAGCCCAAATGCCCATCATCAATGTTCATCAATGATGAATGGATAAAGAAGATGTGGGATATATTTACAATGGAACATTACTCAGCTATCAAAAAGAATGAGATCTTGCCATTTGCAACGACAGGGGTGAAGCTAGAGTGTCTTTGTATTATGCTAAGGCAAATAAGTCAGCCAGAGAAAGACAAATACCACATGATTTCACTCATATGTGGAATTTAAGAAACAAAACAGATGAGCATATGAGACTGGGGTGGGTGGGGAAGAGAGAGGGAAAGAAACCATAAGAGACTCTTAAATACAGAGAACAAGGTGAGTGTTGATGGAGGTAGGTGAGTGGAAGATGGGCTAGAGGGGTGACGGGCAGTAAGGAGGGCACTTGTTATGATGAGCACTGGGTGTTGCATGTAAGTGATGAGTCACAGAATCTACCCCTGAAACCAATATTGCATTGTATGTTAACTAACTAGAATTTAAAATTTTTTTAACATTTATTTATTTTTGAGACAGAGAGAGACAGAGCATGAACGGGGAGGGGCAGAGAGAGAGGGAGACACAGAATCTGAAGCAGGCTCCAGGCTCTGAGCTGTCAGCACAGAGCCCGATGGGGGGCTCGAACTCACGAACCACGAGATCATGACCTGAGGTGAAGTTGGACGCTCAACCGACTGAGCCACCCAGTTGCCCCTGCTGCTTTCCCTCTTAAAGGGAGAGGGAAGGAGAACGACATCTTTTGGGCAGTCGCCTTCATTAGCAACTCGACTCTCACAACTACCTTGTGCAGTAAATACTATGTTCGTTTTACAAGAGAAGACAGAAGACGAGGTTCAGAAATGATTGCCTCAATTCAGAGGCAAAGCCCACACTGTTGCCACCCTGCCCCGTTGTTTCCAAACAAAGTTGAACTCCGTGTGTGGATTTAATCACACCTCCAATCCCAAAGAAATGTCAGACCAGCTGCATCCAGAAGTTATCTGAGTTTCCACCTTAATGGCACGCTGGCAGGCATGCTCTGCTTAAGACTAAGGAATTAATCACACTTCATTGTATCCCTTGACACTATCTCCTTTTACACGGAAGACGGTGAACTGAATTCTGTCCAGTCGTTTCCCAAACACCAGCTTGCCTCTCTCCACCGTGCAAAACTTTCCACTCGCTTTCACGGAGTCTTACGGAATTAATTGGTACGGTAACTTGATAAGCTACAACTTAATAACAACAATAAATTGCCCCTCTCCCCCGACTGTCGTCCCTGCCCCCTCCCCAAATAAAGGTGAACTATAGCCCTTCAATGGGGTTTTAAGGAAAACAGCTGGGACTCTACTGATACAGGTCAAACATGACTATCACTTCTGTTCCCCCTTCGTACCAGCCAAGGGTGATGACGACCTCTGTGGGACTCAGAAATGATAGAGGGGGGGTCTCCAGATGGATAACGGTGATGAGCCATACCAGCAAGCACCTTTTTAATTAAGGAGAGGAACCGCAAAATGCTCTCTAGCACTTGTCTGAGGAATTTCCTCTTCAACATGTTTTGATTTAGACACATCTAGAGTTGAACACGATGGCTACTTTTATAAACGTCTAGAAAACATAAGACAGAAACTACGTGCTCCAAGTGAGGGTGTCAAAATACTGTCTAACGCGCAAAGAGTTAAGATTGAATTCTTCCCTCCAGAAATCCATTAATCGTGCCCTCTCTCGAAGTTTTGTCCTGTAGCCAACTTACCCCTGAGCTCCAGTTGTTGAAATAAAGTGCCCGTGATGCTGTGTCCTTGGCATTAGGTGCAAATCACCAAGCAGCTCTAATGAACGCTCGGCCCCCACAACATCATAACAACGTTTAGACTTCAAAGGCACTTAGACATCGTCTTTCTAACCTAACACCCATAGTTGGGAAGTGAAAACACGGAGACCCAGAGGGAGACAGCAACTTGTCGAGAGCCACACGGCTAGTTAGCAGCTCCAGTGGACAAGAACACCGACCAGAAACTGTTCCTGGCCGTTGAAGAAGACAGAGGTTCTCAACAGAGGCTGGTAGGTGAGCAGGAAAGGGTCGGAGAGTAATTTGTGACTCTGAAAATGACTCTAAGGAAATTAAAGAGAAAACTTACAAATGGAAAGCACCAGTAAAAGTTAAGTCTCTCACCCTGACTCAACACCCAAAAGAAGCAAAGATGTAAACGTGGTGATGTCAATGTGCTCGTGGCAACACAGGTGTGTAGAGTAAGGTATATTCCATTTTTGTCTGTGGAAAAAGTTCTGAAAGGGGAAAACAAAATGCCTTTGTCTTTACTCTCACAAACGGGACCCTTGCATGTTTTTTGTTTTGGTTTTTTTTTTTTTTTTTTTTTTGCTCTTCAGAGGAAGAGGAGGAGGAGGAGGGAGTGTTTTTTCTTTTTAAATAAATGTTTCAAGCCGGAATAGGAACACACTATTCGTCCTGTGGGGGGATGAAGCTGAGGACCATTCCCCCCCCCCAAAAAACAGACCCGTCGTGCCTGATTTTTAACATATCCGGACGCAATCGTAGGTGACATCCCTCGCATACCCTTCGCGGGTCTGCTGAAATCCTGGTTGAATGGACTGAAAATACTGCAAGGTTTTAAAGTGGGATTTCTAGCCCATGTTTCCTCAGTGAGAAAGCACACCGTAGCCATTCCTTCGTCACTCCCCATCTCCAGTTTGCTGCGTTTTAATGTGTTCGCGATGGAACAGTACGTTCCTCTCCTATTAAGAGAAACCTCTCATAAAATGATGTACATTTTAAAAAAAATTCTTATTTATTTCTTTAGAGAGAGAGATAGAGCATGAGCGAGGGAGGGGCAGAGAGAGAGGGAGAAAGGGAATCTGATGCAGGCTCCAGGCTCCCAGCTGTCAGCACAGAGTCCGACGCGGGGCTCGAACTCGCGGACCGTGAGATCATGACCTGAGCGGAAGTCAGACGCTCAACCGACTGAGCCGCCCAGGCGCCCCTCTAGGAAAATGATTTAAAGGGGGTTTTACATCTTAGAACCCAAGCCATGAAACTACTTAGCTGTCTGCAAATAGACCCATCAGCTCTGCCCAAAGGTCATTCCAAATCCGCTGAATGTGAACACGCTCTTTGCAGAGGGCTAAAGATAGAGATGTTAAATTACTCTTACCTAGAGGTGGGATTGCTGGACCATATGGCAGTTCTGTTTTTTAATTTCTTTGTTTTTCAGCTTATTTATTTATTTTGAGAGAGAGAGAAAGAGAGAGAGAGAGAGAGAGAGAGAGAGAGAGAGAGAGAGAATCCCAAGCAGGCTCTGTGCTATCGGCACAGAGCCCAAAGTGGGGCTGTGAGATCATGACCTGAGCCGAAACCAAGAGTAGGATGCTTCACCGACTGAGCCAGCCAGGCGGCCCTATTTTTAATGTCTTGGGGAATCTCCATACTGTTTTCCATGAGCTATCTAAAGTAATCAAATCCATAAAAGCAGAGTAGGATGGGGGCTGCTAGGGTCTGGGGGGGGGCGGGGGCAGGAGGAAATGGGGGGGTTGCCGTTCGGCGGGGATAAAGTTTCAGTTATGCAAGATGAAAACGTTTTGGAGATCTGCTCTAACAGCATTGTGCTTATGGTGAATAATACTGTCTTGTACTTAAAGTTTTGTTAGGAAGGCACGTCTCAAGTTATGTGTTGTTTTTTGTTGTTTTTTTTAAAAAAACAGAAATTGCTTGAACCGGTCAATAAAACAATGAAACCCATTCGAAGGTACTTTGGCGGCGTTCGCGTTTTGAGAATTTGGCTCAGGTTAGTTCGAAGGATTCAGAAAGAAATCTGAAGTCACGCCCACACAAGGAGACATTTGTTTAGTCCCGTTTATTTAATGTCAAAGGCCATAGCTCTTGTTGCTCTGAAGTGTTCTAGATGGTTCTCCGAGAGGTGTGCTTTTCTGCCGTGAGGTCACAGGTGGAGCTATTTCTACACTGGCGCTGTAACTAGAAGTCAACACTGGGGACACCCAGCAGAAATCAGAGAAACCGGACCCAGTCAGCCAGAGACCAAACTGATTCTCCCCACCCTGCTTCCGCCCCGTTGCCGGGACCAAGTTATGCCAGAGTTTAGTCTGTAGGCTGCCCATCACCTGTGGGCCATTTACACAAGGGATGAACAATCTGTGTGTCCCCCGCTTCCCTTTCAGCATGAGAGGTTAGTGACTTTATCTTTCCATCTCTCGTACGTGCCTAGATACAAATGGCTCAGTGGCTAACAAGGCATTCAAATTTCTCACTGATGTTTCCTTATTCAATAAAATAGTCATAGCAATATATTTTCCCCCATGGGACTTAATAAAGCTCTTTTTATTTTGAATGGGGAGAAAAGGAAACACCATCAAACATTTTTATTCTTTGCTGAAATGGTCCTGAGGCAGGAGGAAGGGGATAATTGGAAGGAAGGGAGGGAGGACAGGTGGGCGGGGATAAGTAGAAGGAAGGAAGGAGGAAGGAAGGGCGGGAGAGAGGGAGGGAGGCAGGGAGGGAGGAGGGAAGGGCTGTTCACCAGCAAATGTGTTTCCAGGAAGTTGATGGTTGCCTGTACTTTGGCATTAGAGGGGTTTTTTGTTTTGTTTTGTTTTTTTAAACCATTGAGCCCATCTCATCATTTTCCTACCACATTTTCCCTACAAATTTGTTTGATGCAGGAAAGCACCATCAGGCTCACATCCATCCTTTTCTCTAAAAGTCTCCAGTTCTGCGTCGGAAAGAAGTACATCGGACATGGCCTGAGAAGAATCCTTTGTGTTTGTTCACCTCCCCCAACAAGGAATCTTCCATTGGTTACATTTTTAAAATTATTCTAACGGGGATCAGGAAAAGTGCTGGGAATTCTGCTCTCCACTGGCATTCGGGATAGCAATCTACCGCCTCTCTGCGGTCATCCATGAAGGACCAACTTGTTCCTCTTCGAATTCACTGATCCCAGTTACCGCCAGGAGATGAGCCTCCAGTCCTGGGGCGGGGGCGGGCAGAAGGCCTGGGCATGGCTCCCAGCTCTGCCGAGTGACCCAAGAAAAGGTAGGATTGCGCTGAGGCACAAGGAAAGTGTATGAAAGAGCTTCGGAAATGCGAACCATACCACCGAGACCTAGAATACACCTGTTGGGTGAGAGAGGAGGCCTACAGGATAGATTTCTAAGAAGCAGCAGCTAGCCCAAGAGGTCTACCCTTTCCCACACTGATTTTCCTCTTCAAGGCACGTGAGACGGTGCAATGCAATATGAAAAGTCTGGACCCAGTTTTGAGAGGCCTGTATTGGCATATAGCTGTAACAATGTATAAATACGCACATGCGCGCGCGCGCACACACACAGGCCATGTTGGTGCACGGCGGGGTGTGAGCTCCTGGGTCAGACTGGCAGAATTTGAATCCAGGCTTTGCCGCTTCCTTCCTGTGCCTCAACCTCCTCATTGCAAAGTGTGGATAATGCTGTCACATACCTTACAGGGCTGTTGAGAGGTTAACTGCGTTACTATGGGAAGTACTTAGCACAGGGTCTGGCCCAGGGTAAGCTGGGGGAGGCCAGAAAGACTCCCCGCAGCCGTGGTGAAGCCAGCCGGGGGGGCCCCCTGGCCGGGGTGGCCTCTCTGGGACTTACTTACCAAGGACTTTTTATAAACTGGAGGAGTTTGGACGAGGGGGACCGTAAGGCCCTCCCCGGCTGTTAAAATGCCAGCAATTTGGCTGTAGTTGGGAATCTCTTACGCCAACGTGCAAGTTCATGCCCTTGGGCACTTTGCCGGCTCCTTGCGTCCTTTCTCAGAAGGTAAATCGTCCCTCCTTGGGCCCTCCCTCTGCACTCCTGCACCTGCAGAGCCGCTCCCCTCCGGCAGGGCTGAGCCCTGCAGGAGCAGGGACCCCCTCGGGGGCCGTGACCGCGGGGGCGGTGGCGGCGAGGACTGGGCGCCGCCCAGCCGGGGAAGGGGCGCCCCCCCGGGAGGACGCGGCGGGGACGCGCAGGGCTGCGGCTTCCAGCGCACTCCAAGGGGGCTGCAGCAGGCAGCGGCTCAGGAGTGCAGAGCTCAGCATGTTTCTGCAACTGTTTTGACGATGCTTTTGAGTGTTCCCATCACTACCGAGATGCTGCCGGTCTCCTCACGACCACAATCTATTAGCTCCAGTAGCTTTTCAGCGACTCGGCCTCGCCGCAGCTTCCTGCTTACCCTGCGCGCGTGGGGCGCTGCCAGGCCCCCGGCGGGGACCACGCGGTTAGGGGGCGATGCCACCCTCACCCCACCTCCACTGCCAAGTGGCCTGACTCCCGAGAGGTTTTCCTTTTTAAAAAGATCATCAGAAGCTCCTGCCAACAGTTTCTAACGGTGCACGATACGCTTTCCGCGCAGACCCCCTTAAGAAAGCAGAGCTTTAGAACTCTTAGTGACAGCAAGGGCATTACAGTCCGGCTACCTAGATCTCGAAGGGCCAGAGGCATGTGAACTTCAAAAAAGGGGGCGGGTGGGGGGCTGGGGGGGTGGCTTCATCTTCTGCGAGCAATTAGGTCTTGTTTATAAGGCCCGATTCCGCCCTCTTACTGGCTTTGTTTGTGGTTCTTTGGCGAACAATTGCAATCCTGTGTGTGAGTGTGTGTGTGTGTGTGTGTGTGTGCCTAGCACACAAGCTGGAAAGGGGGGGAGGGAAGATCTTCTGAAAGATACATTTTAGGTAGTGTTTTGGGTATGAACTGGGATGAATTTGAAAGAGAAAGCTCTCGAATGGAAAGCGTGAGTTCCCTGAAGAGGGGGAGTACGACGAATTTTCTTTAGAAGAAAACTCGGCTGCGTTTCCCACGGGGGGAGCAATCGAAGAGACCCCCCCCCCAACAGCAGGCAGGGGAAGTCTGAACGTTTGAGGGGCTGCTCGCCTGGCTTCCTCACCTGTTGGAGGGGGTCGGGAAGAGGACAGCCTCGCTCATCATTTTTGTGTCTGTCAGTTGAAACTACAAAGACAACCAAAAGGAGGTCTTATCCGTTCTTTGTTAAGCTTCAGTTGGGAACAGCAGGTAGAAAGCTGCACTTTGGTTTTACTTTTTCACCACGGGGAGCTATAAATAGATGGGTGTGTGTGCGGCTTTCTGGCTAAGTTACCTACACTTGCCTCGTGGCTCACAATCCAGGCCGTTCTGACTCCCACATGAGCATCTCAAGTCACAGCCCCCGCAGGGACATTTTCCACAACACGCGTGGGACCAGAAGAAATGGCGAGCGTGCGTTTTGTTGTTATTTTAGTTTTAGCGTTGCGTTCTCGACTATCCTGCCCACGCTGCCGGCTCTGGATACAAGGCCCCCACCTCAATGCCTTGAAGAGACAGCATTTATCGAAGGAAGAAAACATCGCCCTCCGGGGTGTTCGTTCTGCCTGTGTCCAAAAATACACCCAACTTTATGTTTTGAAACTGTTCATTAGTGTTCTTCCGGCCGATTTGACAGGATGGCTGGCGTTTATCTATCAGACTGCATCTTCTCCAAACTCCCTTTATTACACACACACACACACACACACACACACACACACACTTGTTAAAGAAAATTATTTTCTTGTAGTGGGTGGCAGTCTGGGTATCAAGGGTCATAGAAGTTTGTGTTCATTTCTAGCTAAGCCTTTAACCCGCTGTGGGGGTGTATGTAGCCCCCCTGAATTGGGTTGTAATCCAGCTCTCAGGGTACTGGGCACTTGGGCCGCTAGGAACCATACCAGGTCCTTGGCTTTTTTTACACATTAGAAGGAAGACAGATCTGTGGTCCGTACTTTCCTCCAATTTGTCCAAATGTGAGCAAAATGGATAAACAAAGAAGATGCACCCTCATCCACACACACACACACACACACACACACCCTTTTTTCCCCTTATCTTTTTTCCTGGTTCCACCAAATCTACCTAAAAATGAAATACCAATTGTTCTGACTGTCCTATCAGGTTCTCCTCTCCTCCCTTCTCCACCCCCCCAATATGTCTCCAGTTTAATGAATATTTACATGCTCAAAGCTGAAATATATGAGCCAATCCATGCTCTCCTCTAATAATGAGATTCTGGAACCATCTGGCCAGCCGACATGTTGGCCATATGTGTTGAACCTAATGCTTGAGTCTATGTTTCGAGTCCATTATCAGTTCGTACGGCTGCTCAGAGCCTGACACTACTGTGGTCACAATGGTTTGCAGGTTTGAGCGCCAAGAGCCAGGGGCACGCCTCTCAAGTCCACGACCACACGTGTCGCTACCCATGGCTATTGTCTTGGAGAGGTGTTAGTTGATGGCCACGGAAAGACAGGGAGAGAGGAATCAGGGGCTAGAAACCATTATTCCCTCTCATTTGCTTGCTTTTTGGATAAATAAGACAAAAGTAAGAGAAATTCCTAGAGTATATTAAGTAAGTGCTCAAGATGTGGTAGCTTTTAAAATATTTTTTTAGGGGCGCCTGGGTGGCTCAGTCGGTTAAGCGTCCAACTTCAGCCCAGGTCACCATCTCGTGGTCCGTGAGTTCGAGCCCCGCGTCGGGCTCTGGGCTGATGGCTCAGAGCCTGGAGCCTGCTTCTGATTCTGTGTCTCCCTCTCTCTCTGCCCCTCCCCCATTCATGCTTTGTCTCTCTCTGTCTCAAAAATAAATAAAACGTTAAAAAAATAAAATAAAATAAAATATTTTTTTAAGTTTATTTATCCTAAGAGACAGAGAAAAAGCAAGGGAGGGAAGGGGAGAGAGAGAGAGGGAAAGAGAGAGAATCCCAAGCAGGCTAGGTAGCTTCAGAGCAGAGCCCTATGCTGGGCTCAGACTCATGAACCGTGATATCATGACCTGAGCCAAAATATGGAGTCGGATGCTTAGCCGTCTGAGTCATCCAAGTGCCCCAAGACGTGGTAGCTTTTATTGTCCTAACGTCTTCAACTTGCCCAGACTTCAGTAGTCTGGGTGGGGGCGGGGGGCAATCAGATTCCCAAAGAAAACTATGTCATCTTCTCCTTTGCAGGGCTATTGATGGAAAATAACCTGAAAGATATGGTCCCACGAAGCTCACATTTCCAGACAAAAGCCTCTCCACGGTTTGTTCTACTTTACCTAGGCTCGAAGACAATTATTGAACCGATTCCCACATAGAACTCTCTAGAAGGAAATGAAGCTAGAAATAACTCCTCGGCCGTCTAAAGGTTTCTTTACAGGGATCACATTTGGGAACTTTGCCTGACAACTGCCCCAGAAACTTGAAGATGTTGAAAAATTAACCATTCTTCCACAATCACTCTCTTTTCCTCCCTCTTGCCTGGTTTGACCCATTATTTGACATTCCCTTAACGCATCCCGTATGCAGACGTCTTGACAATTAATTAACTAACCTTCACAAAACTCCTCCGAGGTAGATGGATGAAAAGCACTGAGGCTTTATCTCCACTTTTCAGGAAACTAAAAACAGAAAGGTTATGACTTACCCAAAAGTCACACAGCAAGCTCACGAGCGGGCTGGAATGGGGACCGACGAATTCTGTCTCCAGCCAAACCACGGTAACTCTCGTCCTGAGGGAATATTCCTGACTCACCACAAAACCCAACATAGTTGCCTAGACCAGGCTCAACTGAGCCTGTGATACCTTCTAGAGGAAGTGGTAGCCTTGGACCAGCTTGGCCAGGAAAAATAGAATTCAATTCAGCTTAACAGGCAGAGAATAAGGATAAGGAAGATGGTCCATAAAAGATCTCTCCTTCATGGAGCCAAGCTGTCAAGCTGTCAACTTAACCTGGCATTGCGGGGACAATGAACACAGAAATATGCTCAACTAGGAAAATGTGAGGTTCCTAGTACTGTCAGAGGAAAACAAAGCCTTCTATAAACAAAGGCCGAGGTGTCTGGGGGCCATTCGAGTCAAGTTTACAGTCAGCTTTCGAAGTTCAAACTCTTGCGGTATTTTTGGCAACAGCTTACGGCATTGTAGAAGGCCTCGCTCAGGCCACCGAGTCACAACGTGACTCCGTGTGATGATGTATGGCTTCCTGCCCTTTTGTATTTTGAATTCCATTCTCCGTCTCCTTCCACGCTGTTCCCAAATTGTGCTAACTCCTGCACTCCTTACCTGACGCCACAGGACAGGACCGTTCAAAGGGCCTTTGCGGACAATACAGTTGCCATAGAAAGTAATTGGTCTGAGGAAACAACGACGGACAGATTATTGCTTAATACAATCTGGAAAGATCCCTGTTCCCTAAGAGGATGTATTGTTCAGTTATGTATGGTTTGTGAATCTGCTTAGCCGCAAGAAGGCAATGTCACTGGCAGGCTAATTACGCTACTCTTCTGACACATAAATGTCCTCCCAAACGGAGAGCCAAATACGAGCATACGATCTACCCTCTCAACACAAACACGATGCGGAACTGCCCCGGCGTGATAGCCACTTGTTATCCTGCAGCGTTGGGAACCGGGCTTTAGGTCGCCTTTAAAAATTTGGAGGTGGGTTCTTCGTTTTTTGGGGGTTTTTTTTGTTCTCCCGTCATGTAACACCTGCAATGCCCACGGAGTCCCACCGCAGCGTGCGTCTGTCCAGCGCTCGAAGAGAAGGCATGTTTTTGTGTTTTTTTACTGTGAGGGCCGGTAGGATGTAGCAGCATCAAATAGAGGAGCCCAGGGCACAAATGGGGGGAGAAGGCTCTGAACCTACCAAGAAGAAGCAGAATCGTTCCAGCTACCAGCAACAGCCACAGACCAAACGCTGCTAGGCAGGTGTAGTTCAGTCGATGCAAAGGGAAAAAGCCTCCTCAACATTAAAATCTTCTCTTCGGAAAAGGTCCGATCAAAAACAAAATTTTAAGCCCACATACTTTTTTTTTGTACATTACCATGATTGTGAAACTTCTGAGCTTTTCAAAAGGCTTGGTTAGGATGTCAAAACAGTCGTGGGGGCGCCTGAGGGGCTCAGCCCGTTAAGCGTCCCAACACTGGATTGCTGCTCAGGTCACGAGGCCATCGTTTGTGAGATCGAGCCCCGCGTGGGCTCTGTGCTCACAGTGCGGTGCCCGCTTGGGATTCTCTCTCTCTCTCTCTCTCTCTCTCTCTCTCTCTCTCTCCCCTCACCTCTCTCTCTCTGCGCCTACCCCCTCGGGTGTGAGCATGCTCGCTCTCTCGCTCTCTCTCTCAAAATAAATAAATAAATAAACATAAAAAAAGCCCAGTTGTAACTTCCCAGGTCAAAAACAGTGAGTTTCGTATGCTTGGTGCCATTTTTCTCAAGGTAAGACCCTCCTGGAAAATGACGCAGGTTCAGGACCAGAAAGTGAGGCCCAAGTAGCCAGGGGCCCCTACAAGCGTGGCTAACCGGGATGTGCAGACTTCACTCTCTCTGTGGCATGGGGTGGGGTGGGGGCTGCCTTCGCCGCCTTTGTGGTCATTTGGAACGGAAGCCACAAGGCACTGCCTTTGGCAAGACTGGAAGTTAGTGGGGATGGACTGAGGACTCTGGGCTTGTAAACAAGTTTGTGGTGGCTGTATACACGACAATATGAAGAGAGCTGCACAAGACTTCATAATAAATCATCCTAATCATACACTTGATGACTTTTATAGGATGACGGCGTTTTATATACGACACAGCATCCTTTGGTGACATTGCCCTTAATCACTTCCTCTTCAGTGTATTTATTATGTAATCTTGAGATGAAGTGAGCGATTACATTTCCAATTATTTTTTCTGGCCTCCATTATATTTTTATTTTACACGATCACAACCTCTACTTGCACCTGGGTGCTGTTCGCTTCAACCTTCGGGCCCTTGACATTCCCTGTGCCTATCCCAAAGACGACCTTAAAGGTGGGGAAACTCCGGTGTGACTTTGTTTGTTTCATTGCTTTTTAAATTACACCTAAGTGCAAAACTGCTTTCATACACCAGGCATCGTCTGTTGTTTCCCCCCCCCCATCACAATAGCACCCCCTTTCAGCTCCACACCACAGGCTCCCTCCTGAATATGGAAAAATGGGGGACACCTGAGCGGTGTCTGTTTCCTCTGGTGCCTCTCCTCTCCCCTCTCCCTCCTCTCTCTCGCTAAGGCATTGGGTTCTCATCTAGCAGTTTCTGATTCTCGTTTTTCAAGATTGGCACCAATAGAAAAAGAGCTTATGAACAGGAGGCGAGATTCTTATCCGACATGGGTCTCCTCTAAGGGGTGGGGTAGGGTGGGGGTGGGTAGGGAGGATAAAGTGAAACACAGGGGAGGCAAGAAGATTCGGGAAAGGATGCACAGGTGAATCACTGAGCCTTGTTCAATCCTAAGGCATATTTAAGACCGGACAACAACAGCAGTTAAATCAGACTTATAAAAAAGTAGGCTATATGTTCTTTGCCCACAGGGCTCCCCTTTGGTGGTCCCTTTTAGAACTGTCTACACTTGGGGATGAGTCGGGCACCCCCTGAAACCACACTTCTAGCTTTTCAGCAGTCAGGACCGATTCCAGCCATACTTTGTTCTATGTACCTCAAATCATGGAAACTTGCCCTGTAGGCACCTGGGTACCCAGGACCCATCCCTTTCCTGACTGGCCCTTAGGACCCACGTGGCTTTCTGCTCCTTCCCTGACAAGAGTGCTTGGAATCCCTCACCTCCCAAAAAGTGGCTTAAGCTTCCTTTTTGTAGTCTAGGAATAGTTGAGGGCGGCCGGGGGTGGGGTGGCGGGGACAGGTGGAAAGTGAATGAAGGTCAAGAAGTGGGTCAGGGAGAAAGAATCTAGTTCACCAATAAAACCTGACAGGGTAGAAGAACGTTTTTTAAAGCATATGGAAATGATGCCATTCAAACTTTTGTTTCCAGCTAGAAATAGACCGCTACCTTTGTGAGGTTCTAAACAGGTCAGTGTTTTTAGTAGACATTTCTAATACTCCCTTTCCTGGTTACAGCGAAAAGGCGTTATGATTTTGTGGAAGAGGCATATCTAGCCATATTTAGAGGGCCTGTGGATCCCACTTTTAACAAGATGCATACAATTAGAGGTTTCTCCGATCTAGATTGGAAAGGGTTTGCAATGTCGCCACGCACCCTTCAGGGCGTTTCTCGGAGGGTTCACAAATTTCTTCGGCCCGTGTTGTTTATTTTTAATCGATCTGACACTTCCTCCCAAATCAATAAAATATGGTCAAAGAGCCACATCCACCTCAACTATGCAAAAGTTTTAGGCTGATTCAGAGGGTAGAACACTCAAGTTTGCGAGGAGGTATTGAAGTCATAGGACACCCCTCCGATGGGAGATGGGAAACTTTATAGTTTCTCTCATTCTAGGATGCCTTACAATTTTCATAAATGCTCATAAATTTAAAAAAATCAAATTCGAGCTGGAAATATGTAGGGGGGAGGTGTGAAAGGTAAGGTATTTTTGAAGGCATATATAAAAGAAGGCTAATTTAAATGAAGGATTCAAGACTTACTCAATTTGAAAATAATACAATGTGTTTCGTCAGAAGAGCTTGATTTGACTTCTGCCTAAGAGTGATGGGGCCATGACTCACTCATTTTTCCTGTTCAAAGTATCACCCTCGAGGCAGCGAAGAAAAGCAGGATTCTTTTATGAGGACAGAAATGATGGTAGAAAGGAGCAAATCAAACAGATTTCTTTTAGTCGGTGAGATGGTAGGTGCCAACGAATTATTCTGGGCCCCACGGTCAAATGAATGGTATTTCTTTTGTTTTTTTTTTTTCTTAAAGGCCGTCTCTGCATTTTCTTTTGCTTTTTAGTTTTTTCAAATGTATTTATTTTGGGGGCCACCTGAGTGGCTCAGTCGGTTAAGCACCCGACTTCAGCTCAGGTCGTGATCTCGCGGTGCACGAGTTCGAGCCCCACGTAGGGCTCTGTGCTGACAACGCGGAGCCTGGATCCTACTTCCGATTCTGTCTCCCTCTCTCTCTCTCTCTGCCCCTCCCCCACTCATGCTCTGTCTCTCAAAAATGAATAAAGGTTAAAAAAAAAGATTTCTTTAATTTATTTGTTTTTCTATTAATATTTTTTTTTAAGTAAGCCCTACACCCAATGTGGGGCTTGAACCGACAACCCTGAGATCAAGAGTCACATGCTGTACGGACTGAGCCACCCAGGCGTCCCTGGTGTTTCTTTTAGTAACCAATAAACCAATTTCCCGTGTGTGTATACACAAATACACATAACACGCATTCTGAGTGCTTGTCTGTCATCTGTTATCTTTACATCAGTACTTTATGTACATGCGTATTTCAAAACATTGATATAAACTGTCCCCAAAGAGCCCTTGAACATTAAAAAAAAAAATCAAAAAAATGAAACAGTTGCTTAAGATTTCATTAGGATACAAAGCCTGTAAATGACATTGAGGATTTTGAAAACAGCTCCTTACCAAATAGTATGCAAGGTATTCTTACTTGCGACGTTGTGGTGAATGAAATAACCATACAGTTAGCAAAGCATATATCGCTCGTAAATCGCTCGTAAGGAAAGAATTCGCTACTCGTTACCAGAAAGAGCTGTTGCAAGGTAGACACCTAGGAATAGTTTCCTGTACTCTGCTACCCCCCCGAGGAGTTAACATTTTAAACCGGGATGAGGATTCAAGGACAGCTTGGTGCTTGTTTTGTGTACGTACATACGTATCCAACATCCTGATGGGTGTATTCTCACCTCGCACCTTATTCAGCAGACCCTTCTTCATGTGAAAACTGTGTTTGGGGCGCCTGGTGGCTCAGTCAGTTAAGCATTGAACTGTGGGTCAAGACACATCACGGCGGCCTTTTCTGTCCCCCATATTAGCTGGCCCCCTAAAGCAATAAAGCCTGGGGCGAAACACGGAAACCACATCAGTCCCTCTGGCCGTCACACAAAATCACTGTGCGGGGAGGAGAGTGGGAAAATCAAAAGAAGCGAAAACTAAAAATCGGTTTTTGGGGTGTTGTTTGAACACCAATGAGCTGGCCCTGCTGCATACACGGAAGTTAACACTGGAGAATCACCCGCAAGAGCTCCCGAAGAATCTTCACGCGGGGCCCCGTTTTGGTCTCTCATCAAGTCGGGGAGAGGACACCTTCTAAGCCGGCATTTTACCTTCTCGGTATCAGTTAGCCTTCATCTGCGCATCTGCGTGCGTTCAGGTTACATGACTTCTACTCTCTTTATCTTAAAGCCCTGGTTTTATTGTCCTTGTTGACCCAATGCCAAAATGTAAACTTATCCCCATCAGAACTGGTGCCAAGTGTACAAACATAACTTTTTACAAGCTCAAAAAAAAAAAAATGTTTTTTTCCTATGTAATCCAGCAGGAAAGCGATAGCTTCTCACCGTCCGTCCATTGCGGGTCTCCTTCCTAGACAGCCTGTTAGCCGACTTTCCCATCTAGATGGCTCCTTGGCAGAGACCGTAAATCATACCCCTGTCTCCCTCCCAGTGGACAGACTCACTGACCACGTGGACGGTTTATGGCTTCAGAATGTGAGCAGCACCTGCAAAACGGCCCCAGACCAGCTTATCATGGGAACTGCTGCTCAGAGGAGGCAAAACACCACCAGAATGGGAATCTGTCTGTTTTTCTTTCACTGGGGGCATCTCAAGTTGGGAGGCAAATACAGCCAGCCTGCTTCCTTCCTTCCACCCGCAAGGTATTGTGAGCAAACAATGAAAATGCAGCTCCCTATTCATGCTCGAGTTTTGCCATTGTGCGTCCCTCGGCGTGTTGGGGCTGCCCGGCACCACGGAAGTCCAAGATCTAATGTGTGTCTGGACACGGAGCGGCCCTGGTTACCCGGTGGCATTTAGACACTGGGGACAGAGCGACGTCCGTTTGTCAGTCTGTCGAGGGACGTTTCGCTGGTCTTTTTCAAGCGATCCTCCTTTATGTGGTGAAGCAAATCTCTCTCTACCCACGTGCTTCACCGTTCGCTCAGGAAATACCCTGGCTCTCTCTTCACGCTGGGTGCCCTTGGCCTTCTTCAAGCACCGCCTGCCAACGAAGGTATGACATTCTTCCCTGCAGAAAAGTCCATCAGGGAGCATATATATGTATTTGTTGGAACTTTTAGACACACAGAAAGGAGTTCGATAAATGGATTTAATGCTTACTCAAAATTTAAGAATCCATTAGGAAGTTCAGTTTTACTATGTCAGTGCGATACATTTCAGACCGTAATCATACCCTTTCCAAATCCCATTTAAAGTAAACCATTTATTTTTTCTACTTTTCCCACAAGTGCCTTAATGTAGAATTTGGATACCTTTCAGAAGAGACCTGTGAGGTAATGCATTTGAGAGACATAACAATATTTATAAAGTTTGGAAAAATCTTTTGCTTAAGCGAATGGGGGAAATAATCCTCAGCTTTGGCAGAATGGGTAATAATATTGATACTAAATTTGGTTGTTTCCTACGACTTTCATAACAGATGTGGGGAGTGAGTTCTCCTTATTATTATTCTTTGGTGGTTTATAAGGCAAGACTGGAATTTTAAGGGTTCATGGCACATTATTATAGTGCAAAAAAACCCAGTCATATTGTTCTCATTTTTCTAATGTTGCCTTTTTTTTTCCTTTGGTAATACAGCATAAATTTTCATGCAATAGACGAATGAAAAATGCCTCATATTCGTCCTTTTTTTTCTAGCGTGTAACTTTTACACTCACGGGGGAAGAAAAAACAGCTCGATCAGACATTCACATTTACATTTTCTGCTTATCTACTGAAAAGCTCACAGGAGGAGCCAGAAGTTTCCTCGTATCACAAATAGGCATCCAATCTCAAATGAGAGAAGGTAGGTCAGGTCTCTCTGACTCATTCAGTCTCTGGGCTGCTGTCACCGAAGGAGGAAGCCGCAGTATGAACACCTGTCCATGAGGAACCAGACTCGAGATAGTCAGCTCATTTCACACAGACCATTGTCCAGCCATCAGATGGTAATTACTTTTAGTCCCCATCAGCCTGGCCTGGATTCCAGCCAATGGGTTGTGGGTGGAAGGGTCTGTATCACGTTTCCATTCGTCTGAGCCATCCAGTCTCTTTCTTGCTTGTTTTCAATTACATTGACATGGTGGCTTTGGCACATAGTAAGTAAATAGCAACGTATTCAAAAAGAAAGGTCTGAAAGCCAATATCTGAAAGATACTCTGGAGGTTTCAGGGAGTACAATGAAACTGGCACAGAAATTCTGGCATTCTGACCCAAAGTCATAAAATACAATTAATTAAGTTAATTGTGAACGTGTAGAATATTTCACGAAAGCCAAACGCAGCACATGAACGCCTAGAAAGCGGTGGAAATGTTGCTGGATTTCCTACGAAATAAATAATTAGTAAATGAACTAAAACATTGAAAAGAGGGGTCAGAAAAGAGGGGAAGGGACGTGTTGGGAGAAGATTTACTTTCATTCTTAGTTTTCAAACACCTACCTGGACAGAAGAAAATCCCAGGACGGTCTTAATATTCTAAGACCTTCCAGCATTCACTGAAAGATGATTTGCCTCAGGGTCCTTCTCTTGGACACACATCCCCTCGTTCTTTCTGCTCCACACCCCGAAATTTCCATGCCGAGACTAACATTGATAGCTGTGCACCCTCTTGTCATATAGAAGGAGTGACCAAATTTAAAATAAAGGAACTACTGTTTTATTACGTGACCCTTGTGTTCAAGTCAACATCCTTGCCCAGTTAGACCTCCTGGTCATTAACGGTCTCTTCCCCCACCTTGAACTCAGCCCTTTCGAGCTTTTTTCATTCCCTGCTGGTTAACCTTCACCCAGCTCCCATTTCTTTTTGCCTTCCCCTCTTTCAATGCACAGCAAATGTAAAGCACTGCATTTCAAAATACCAAACGCACGATAGCGTTATTTGCCTTTGCCTCGTTTTATCTCCCGCAAAGCGTTTGCTCTGGGACGTGAAGAATCGTTTCCTGCCTTTGTAAAAGCTTTTGAGAAAGTTAATTAAATATTTCAGCGAAAGTTTATGAAAAGCTAACATGTAGGTGTTCTACTGGACACCAACCACCCAAAGACATTTACGGTATCATCTGTATTCTCAAGGAGGTTAAAGTCCAAGAACCAAAAAGAGATACCTACGGTAAATAAGTAAAATATCCTTAAATGCCATGCGTGTTTTCGTGGCATTCTAAGCAGGATGGAGTAGAGGCATAGAGGAGGGGTAAGTGATTCTCACAGAGATATTAGAAAACCATTTCAAAATGGCTGAAATGGATCTTGAAGGTTGAGTAGGGATCGCCAAGCAGAGTCGAAGAGTGGGTGAAGACCAGAGATACGGAGTTACGCTGTGGTTCCTGGTGGAGGTTTGGAAGGAAAGAGGCCATGACAGAGGTAAAACTAGGGAATTGTGAAGGGTCTGCCCGCTGTGTTCCACCAAGAGATCTAGACTTCTTCCAGTCCTCGACAGAGAGTCCGTAAAGGGTTTTAAGTTGGGGAGCAAGTGTGATCGGATCACTGTTTGTAAACGATCTCACACCAGAACTGGCTGGAGGATGGCACTGGTGGAGACCGTCGCGGGGTAGATGATGCACGATGAGAGTCTGAAATAAAGCTACGGCGATGGAGCTGGAGAGGACCGGAGAAGAGAGGCGGGAAAGAACTACAATTTTGGATTTGGTCACCGATGGGATGCCAGCAGGTAAAAGCAATGCGTATGCAAATAAACGGTGTGGTACCTGTCCGGTGGCGTCCCTTTAAAGCCGAGGCAGAAATGCCACTGACGGTGACAGTCAGTGTTGCCGCACAAGAGGAATGAAGAACGTGGGAAGTCGGAGAACTTGCGTGTGGATCCCGTCTCTTCCGTTTTCTAGCTTGGCTCCTTTGAGTAAATTATCTTGGCTCTTTGAGCCTCAGGGTTCTTGTGTGCAGAAGGAGGAAGTAACAAAATATATTTTACAAAATTACCTGACACCTCATAGGCAGTCACTGACTATGACCCAGACTCAAATGTCTTTTGAAAGAAGGTCCAAGAACACTGCGTGGTAACTGCAAGGCGTCCGGCTGAGCCACAGGGCGCTAGGAAAGAGCAGAAGCGACCGGTCGGCCAAGTTGAGAAGCGGCAAGGGCAGAAAATGAGCGACTATTTAGAGCTCATGCACCATGCAGTTCGAAACATAAGCACCAAAGTCTCTCCACTCTTTGGTTAGAACCACAAACCAAGGGAAAATCCTCGCATGGGCGTAGGGTGGAAACACCAGCTGGGAACTACACCAGGCTCTTCGGTCCCACCTGCGTTAAAGCGCCACACTCGGGGCGCCTGGGTGGCTCAGGCGGTGAAGCATCCGACTTCGGCTCAGGTCACGATCTTGCAGTTGGTGAGTTCGAGCCCCGTGTCGGGCTCTGTGCTGACAGCTCAGAGCCTGGAGCCTGCTTCGGATTCTGTGTCTCCCTCTGTCTCTGCCCCTCCCCTATTCATGCTCTGTCTCTAAATAATAAATAAACATTAAAAAAATTTTTTTTTAAAAAGTGCCACACTCAGTGGTAATTTCGCACATGAGCCCTGTGCTTGCTAAGGACGTGGTGCATAGAACATGACAAACTCTAATTTAGTCAACCCATGTGATTTTAAAAACAAAGATCCTTTGTTAATACAGAATGATCACTGTGCATTCATGGTGTGTAGACACAGACACAAGACAGTGATTTGAAGACGATATTGCTTGGGGTGCCAGGGTGCTCAGCTGGTTGAGCGGCTGAGCGTCCGACTTCGGCTCAGGTCATGATCTCACCATTCCCGAGTTCAAGCCCCACGTCAGGCTCTGTGCTGACAGCTCAGAGCTTGGAGCTGCTTTGAATTCTGTGTCTTCCTCTCTCTCTGCCTCTCCCCCACTCGTGCTCTGTCTCTCAAAAATAAATAAACATTAAAAAAAATAAAATAAAATAAAGAAGATACTGCTTGTCTGCTTTCACTTGAATATTTATGCATAAACAGCTTTCATGATACGTATCAGTGAAAGTAATGCAAATTGACCAACCATGAAGGTGAAAATATAAAAGCATTAGCTCTTATCATCTACTTATTAGGGATCAATGAAATGGTTGGTCTCCATAAGGCTGCGGTTTATTCCCCAGCCTCAGCTAATAATCAATCAACAAACATGTGTTGAATTCACTGGAAGCAAAATGCTGTGTCATTGAGGATACAGTGATGGGCGAGATGTACTTATGGCCCACGTGGAGCCTTGGATGTAAAATGTAAGACAGCCACCCAAGAAGTGATAATTACTTGAGCCAAAGGTAATATATGCTAAGCACCAAATGACGATGCCAGCCAGAAGTGCTATGGAAATTCAGGAGAGAAAGAGGCATCCAGGGGTCAGGGCAACCAGAAAGCTTTGTCAAGTGTTTAAAGTGGACCATGAAGAATGGTGAGCAGCTTTTATATATTTGAGGAGAAGAAAGAAAAAATAATACGTCTGTGGCATCTACTATAATCCTATAATCCCACTCTACTCTAGACAACTATTTATACAAACGAACGAACGGGAAACAAAAAACCTTTCAGGTAAGAAAATAGAAAACGTGAAGACAACATCACAGGAAGCTGGACTTCTTTCTTCATCACAAGTGATAGTCAAGATTTTTGAGTGCTTCCCATACACTAGGCACTCTGCTAACTGCTTTATCTGAATTGCTTTACCCAACCCTCGTGCTAATTTAGAATCGCTTTCAGAGATGAGCGAAACCAAGGGTTAGAGTTACACAGCGAGACGGTGGGGAGACCAGGCAGAACTTCCCACCGCTTGGCTCTGCTATCTTGCCCTAACAAAATGAATTTACGGAGCTCTTTTAAGACACATTGCGAACAACAACGTGGTCATTCGTGCACCAATTTACTGACCATCTCTAATCTACCAGACACGTGCCAGATACAGGAGATATAAAGACATAGAAACAAGTCATCGTGCTTATAGTCCAATGGTGAAGACAGGAAAATAAACAGATTTTTAGAGATACAGAGAGAGAAGTCCCTAACACAGGATGCTGTGGAAGGAGTTCTTCCTTTAGGGTGGGGAAAAGTGTCAGAGAATCCTATCTAGAAGAAGAGACCCAAGAGATTAATTTTAAAGGAGAAAGAAGGGTTCACCAGGCATACATATGAGAAAAAAAATCTTTGGAACAGGGAACAGCATGTACAAGGAAAGAGAGTGGAGAGAAAGCTGATGCTTTTGAGGGAAATAACTCCGTTACTCAAATGGCCGAGCTTCCCTGAGCAACCTCAATTCAATGCCACAAAAGCACATCATTCAAACCACTGCTTCTCGGACTCTGGCTTCATAGCAAAGGTCTGTAATCCAGATAAAAAGTATTAATTTTACATCAATTTTGTATCAAATCTTCAAAATCTGGTGTGGTTTCTATATTTACCGCACATCCCAGTTGGGACTAGCCAGTTTTCAAGTGCTCAATAGCCACAGGGGGCTGATGGCCTCCATACTGACAGCACAAGTCAAGATGATTCTTTTTTTTTTTTTTTTAACAATTTACTTATTTTTGAGACAGAGAGAGACAGAGCACGAGGGGGGAAGGGGCAGAGAGAAGGAGACACAGAATCCGAAGCAGGCTCCGGGCTCCGAGCTGTCAGCACAGAGCCCAACGCGGGGCTGGAACCCATGAACCGTGAGATCATGACCTGAGCCGAAGTCGGATGCTCAACCGACTGAGCCACCCAGGCGCCCCAAGATCATTCATTCATTACATACATAGGCATGATCTCATGTCTTAGCTCCACAGTTACATTGAAAGCTGCTTGAGAATTGGGTCTTTACCCTTCGTATCTCTTGGTAGCGGAGTGCTGCTAACATAGTAAAGAAATGATCAATAAATATTTATCAAATCGGTTGTTAGTTGGAATTCATACGTAGAGCATAAGCAGGGTCTCAATTAGACCCTGGGGAACATGTTTCCCACCCTTGATGTGACTCTTTCAATACCAGTGAAGAACATTATTGTACTTGTTAAACTGATGATATGATATGATATGATAGCTAAAATATATGTATATGTATTAATCTAATTTTTGTCCCAGTTGTTTTATTTAATTAAAGAAACTTTTACGATGACAACGTACACGCAGCTTAATCGAGTCTGGGCTATTGCTGCTGTTGCACTGTTATTGGTGGAGGTGGGAGTTGTGTTACTGCACTCACAAAAAGAATTTCCCAGTGTTATTTCAGGACAAATAACAGATCAACAGAACTACAAGAATAAATAGACAACTCCCAATCATTTTAAGAGAGTTTTACAAACCTTTATCGGGAGCTCGCAGAAAAAGCAGACCAAAATAAAACTCAGTATGAATATAGAAGATTTGAATAAAATAATTTACAGATGTGATCCAATAGTCCTGCAGAGGCCACTGTATCCCATAACCACAAAATATACCTCCTTTTCAAGCATATATAGAATTTTAACAAAAACTGACTGTAGCTGAACTATAAAGCAAATCTCAGTGGATTTCAATAGATTGAATTATGTAGATTACATTTTCTGATTATAATGTAGTTAGGCTAGAAAAAAATCTAAATGTGAATTGAAAATGCATGTTAATTGGAAATTAAGAAATATACTCTCCCAAAACTCATAGTTTAAAAAGAAATCACAATCGAAATTAGAAAATACTCTGTTGGTAATACTATATATAATTATGTCTAATGTAAATTTATAAATTTTTGGAAAGGCTGAAAAATCAATGATCAAGCATCTATCAAAAAGTTAGAATAGTAGAAGCAAGTAAAATTCAAAGAACATAAAAATCAAACAATACAGGTAACAGAAGAATGTTATAACATTTCTTTATGAATAATGAAATGGAAACAATCATATCATAGAAAGAGGCGCCCAGGTGCTCAGTCAGTTAAGCGTCTGACTCTTGATTTTGGCTCAGGTCATGATCCCAGGGTTGTGGGATCGAGCCCCACATCAGGCTCCATGCTAAAGGTGGAGTTTGCTTGGAATTCTCTCTCTGTCTCTGTCTCTCTCTTTCTCTCTCCCTCTGCCTCTCTCCCCCACTCGTGTGTGTTGTCTCTCTATGTATGAAACAATAAAAACTTTAAAAGAAAAGAAAGGATCAGCAAAGCCAAAGCTTACTCCTCTGAAAAAACTAATAAATTCTAGCAAAAGTGATCAAAAAAAGAAAGGGAGAGAGAGAGAGAGAGAGAGAGAGAGAGAAAGTCACAAAAATATATCATAAATTTAAAAGAGAACCCATAACACATTCTGCAGACATTACAAGGAGAAGAAGATATTGCAAACAACTTTATGCCAATAAAATTTAAAATCTAGGTGAAATAAATTCCTAGAGAAATACAACTTACCAAAACTGACGAAAAAGAAACAGAAAATGTGACTAGTCCCATAACAGGGAAAGAGTCTATAGTTTAAAGAAATCCCGGGCCCAGTTAGTGCCACTTGAAAGGGAGAAATATTGCCAATCTACTTAAACACTGCATGAAAATAGAAAAAGCTGGGAATGAAGGCTGCTGCAGCCACTCTGGAAAACAGTATGGAGGTTCCTCAAAAAAACTAAAAATAGCACTACCCTACGACCCAGCGTGTACACTACTAGGGATTTATCCACGGATACAGATGTGCTGTTTAGAAGGGACACATGCACTCCCATGTTTATAGCAGCACTATCGACAATCGCCAAAGTATGGAAAGAGCCCAAATGGCCATCGATGGGTGACTGGATAAAGAAGATGTGGTATATATATAAAATGGAGTATTACTTGGCAATCAAAAAGAAGGAAATCTTGCCATTTGCAACTACGTGGATGGAACTGGAGGGTATTATGCTAAGTGAAATTAGTCAGTAAGAAAAAGACAAAAATCATATGGCTTCACTCCTATGAGGACTTTAAGAGACAAAACAGATGAACATAAGGGAAGGGAAACAAAAATAATATAAAAACAGGGAGGGGGACAAAACAGAAGAGACTCATAAACATGGAGAACAAGCTGAGGGTTACTGGAGGGGTTGTGGGAGTGGGGATGGGCTAAATGGGTCAGAGGCAGTAAGGAATCTACTCCTGAAATCATTGCTGCACCAGATGCTAATTAATTTGGATGTAAATTTTAAAAAAGAAAAAAGAAAATTAAAAAAAAAAAGAAAATAGAAAAAGTAACATTCTCCAACTCTTTCTGTGAGCATAACATGACATTGGACATCGCAAGAAGGAAAATCGAAGGCCAATCTACTCGTGGCCAAGATATAAAAATCTCAAAGAGAAGATTAGCAAAGAAAATCTAGAGCTATTTTGAAAAAATTATACTTCACGAACAAGTAGGGTTGTTTTAAGAGTGGAACACTGGGGGCGCCTGGGTGGCGCAGTCAGTTAAACGTCCGACTTCAGCCAGGTCACGATCTCGCGGTCTGTGAGTTCGAGCCCCGCGTCAGGCTCTGGGCTGATGGCTCGGAGCCTGGAGCCTGTTTCCGATTCTGTGTCTCCCTCTCTCTCTGCCCCTCCCCCGTTCATGCTCTGTCTCTCTCTGTCCCAAAAATAAATAAAAACGTTGAAAAAGAAGAATGGAACACTGGCTTAATGTTCAAAAAGTGGACCATGGTTAATTCTTCACATTTACAGAAAAAAAAAAGGAGATGTTTCATAAAAGCCAATATCCTTTTGTAGTTAAAAATTCTTAGTCAAATAGGAACAAAGGGAAGCTTTCTCAAACTGATAAAACATTTCTACAAAAAAAAAATATGGATGATCACACCCAAGATAGAAGTGCCCATACGACTAATTTTATCACATCTTGCAATGTATATTTTCACCATGGCAATAGGGCAAGGAAAATAAATAAAAACATGATTATCAGAAAGAGAAACATAAAGTTGCCATTGTTTACAAATATTGAGATTTGGTGTGTAGAAAATAGAAAACAATCTGCCGATAAGTTATTAGAATTATTAATTTAACAAGATCACTCCATAAAAGATCAACACACAAAATGATTGTATTTCTTTATGCCAAGACAATTTGGAAATTTAAAAAGTTTTCAAAATATGTTATTTATAATGTGACAAAAAATATCTAGAAATAAATCCAATACACATATATATGTACATGTGCGTGTGTACATATGTTTATACATGCATATATATGCAAAGACATCATTGAAAACACTTTCTTTTAATGTTTATTTATTTTTCAGGGAGAAAGAGAGACAAAAAGACAGTCTGAGCAGGGGAGGGGCAGAGAGAGGGAGACACAGAATCGGAAGCCAACTCCAGGCTCCAAGCCGTCAGCCCAGAGCCTGACGCGGGGCTCGAATCCACAAACCGTGAGACCATCACCTGAGCCAAAGTCGGATGCTTAAGTGACTGAGCCACCCAGGGGCCCTGAAAAAACTTTTAAAGGCTTAACATAATGGATGAAGAGAATACAGTCAAGAATTGGAAGACTCATTGTTGTAACAACGTTATTTCTCCTCAAATTCATGAACCTATGGATGCTAAGTAAAAGCAATAAAAAAAATCCCTCCAGGGTGTTTCATGACCTTTATAATGTGATTTATAAATGTATATAAAAATGCAGAAAAGCTAAAACAGTTTGAAGCACCCTTGAATTTTTCATTTCTCCTTTCTGTTCCATTCATCTCTTTCCATTCGCTTTGGAAATTTTCCTCCTGTTCCATGTGAAATAAAGGGCTCTACTCGATATGCAAGAATCGTCCCAACTGGTATCCTAAGCTTCAATTGGGGGGCCCGCCAAAAAAAATAAGCTCTAAGAGATTGAGCCTCTGACCTGTACTTTCCAAATGAGTGGCTCTCCAGTGGAGGGCTCCCACGCACACTTTCCGTGGCACTTGTGGCGCGAGTCGGAGTCTAAGAAAGCCGTTGCCCTCCGAAAAACCAGTCTCCCCTCTTCTACCTGTTCCTGGATCTTCAGGTGCGGGAGACGTCAAGGCAGAGCCAGCTTGATTTGTAGCCCTTCATAGGCATTATGGTAGCAGTAATACCACCCCCAAGGACTGAAGGACACAAAAAAGGGAAAGCAGAACAGGTCCATAGAACAGAGTGAGATGCAACCCACTGCAGACCTTAGCCACAGTCTGTTCCGGCCACCCACACCAGAAGAGAAAGAATTGGTGTCTACTTCATGCTTTACCAGTAGTTTCTGGTTGCTGCGAGATGAGCTGTATCTGAACAGATCCAAACCTTATAGGGCAGATGACTTTTCCCCCGGCTATTCATATCACAACTCTTTATTATGCCCAGACGTGGCACTTCTAATTATTTTGTTTCTGGTTTTTTTTTTTTCTAGTTTGAGGCTTTCCGTCAACTAATAATATTGTCACCCTCACCCCAAAGGAACACAGGGCCAAGACAGTTGACCCCAAACCCTGTCTGTTCTCACCTTCCCCCACACTGGCATTTGTAAGCTAACCCTTGTAAGTCAGCCAGTAAGAACCTGAAGACTTTCTTCAAAAAAGCAGAAGTGAGGAGAGGAATTTGGGTTAAGTTTTCGTGGCAATTTGTGGCTAGGGCTGGGGACTCCTCCTTGGCTGCCCTCAGATACATTATGCTTCTCCTTGGCGATGTAGGCAGTGATAGGAGGGGCCATGGATTTCTGGTAAAGGGAAAGCATGGGACTGGCAATTACCAGCAGGGGTGATAGATATTTGGGGGAAATTCTAATTCAGTTCAGTATTATTTTGAATCTGTACACCTTTCATGGACTGCCAAGCTGAGCAATGCCTAAGCCATCACAAAACGAACGCTATATCCCCAGCATAGGACACCAGCGCCTTCAGGCTGTCTGATGTAAGGCGGGCCCTGTTCGTAGAGCTCTTTGAAGAAGTCACATGGCACAGTTTGAAAGACTCCGTAACAGTCCTTCAAACATTTCCCTAGTGACAATAAGAGGATTTCGAAGGTGAGTAAACTGCCTACTGCATAATTATGTCCAAGAAAGAGAGCTTCTTTTTCCGCCATTTACAACTACACAGTGGAATTCAGCCTTTCTGATTACTGACTGTGCCCACACTATTAGCTGTTCCAAAAAAAGAAGCATCTTTCTTGGGGCACCCAGGTGGCTCGGTCAGTTGAGCGTCCAACTTCGGCTCAAGCCATGATCTCACAGTTTGTGGGTTTGAGCCCCGCATCGGGCTCTGTGCTGACAGCTCAGAGCAGGGAGCCTGCTCCCGGATTCTGTGTCTCCCTCTCTCTCTGCCCCTCCCCCGCTCGTGTTCGGTCTCTCTCTGTCTCTCAACAATAAACATTAAAATTTTTTTTAAAAAATGAAAACATTTCTCTTAAAAGAATGTTATATAGTCATGCCTACTGTAGCCCTTTAATTTTACACATGCAGACGCCAAAAAAGTTCTTTGCATTCTACTTGTTCGTGGTTTTATTATCCTCATCGATCAATTTAAGTGGTTGATTAGCAAACTCCACTTCAGTTTGGAAAATGTAGACTCATTTTTAATGTTAACAAGGGGAGGAGGAAACATATACACTTGAAACAAAAAAAGTGTTTGAGGCTTGAGTGGTTAGCAACCACAGTTCACGACTTTTCTCAATCTACACCAGCTTACAATTAATATTCTCTGACAAAAGAAGGCAACGGGGACTATATTTTCATACAGTGATGTGGCAATTTATGAAGCAGGTTGACTGTGAAGTTTCTTCAACCAGTCACGTCTTTCCCTATCAAAATGTTGGATACCTTTTGGGTTGGTAGTCAGCAAACACATTTTCAAGAGCTGAGGAAATTGCCTACTTTTCTTGTTAAAGAAGTGGGGCAAAATTGCCAAGCGACGTAACTAGGAAGTTGAGCGGAGAAGGGTGTCGTGCTTTTCGACTTTGTAATGCACAGAAGAGTCAAGATCAAATCCTGGCCTGGGGAGACCAGAAAACAGTCTAAACCGGCCACGGCTCGACATCGAAAGCCAAAGCAGAGAGCACCTTAGTTTTAAAGAAGTCTCCTAAATTGCCTGAAACCCCTTTTTTCCTGCCTCAGAAGATTAAGCGTTGTGTCAGTTCCTATCAGAAAGTAGGGTCTCTGCTTCTAAGAAGTCAGGTTATTTCAAGCCCGCTGTCGTTGCTTTGCTGTTTGTCCAACCCTGAAAACAAACTTCTCTCTAAGAATTATCTGATAAGAATCCTTGTACTCCCGTTATTTTTTGCAGACTATTTCATCATTTTATTGAAGTCCTTACTGCATTGACTACCTTCACATAGACCCAACGGCACCATGAGGAACCTGCTAAATGCTTTATAGGCCACTTGAAGCAGTGAAATTTCTCCCTCAGATTGAGTTATTGGTGAAATAAAAAGTTCAAATCCATCCTTTGCTTCCTTGAATAAAATATCCCAAGTCTTTGGATATAAAATAGAATAAAATTAATGCATTATTCAAGGGCTGTTTTTCAGTTTCTAGATTAACCTGACCCTTTGCGACTTTTTGGGTTTTGGTTTTACTGTTGTTTACTTTAAAAAATATATATCTTATTTTGGTTGTTTTAAGAATCCTTTAAAAATGGACAAAAGCTGGGGGCCTGGGTGGTTGGTTGAGCATTCAACTCTTGATTTCGGCTCAGGTCACCATGGCAGGATGGTGGGATTGAGCCCAGCATCAGTCTCTGCATGAGCGTGGTACCTGCTTAGGATTCTCTCTCTCTCTCTCTCTCTCTCTCTCTCTCTCTCTCTCTCCCTCTGTCCCTGTTACCCTCTCTCTCTCTCTAAAAAAAATTTTAAAAATGGACACAAACTCTAACTTGAAATTATCTGACTTCCCTCCAGAACAACAAATTCAGGAGTATCCGAAAAGAGCAATGCCTAGAATACAGGCATTAATATGATTGCACTAAAATGGCCAAAGTCCACTGTGCTTCTCAGAGAAACTCTACCATGTTGACTGGTTGACGTAACTAAACTTGACCAACACAAGAACCGTTACCGATCACATTCACCACTGTGGCCTGAACGCCTAACTTAGCTCAGTACTTGACACACGGTAGAGTCACACATTCAACTAAGGACAAATTTTACAGTGGGTTCCTAATAATAATCAGGGGCAGGGGCAAAGGTAACACATAACTGACCCCAAACCCAAGTTCTCTGAAATTCTTTGGTCGTACAGTAAGGATAATTCCATCTTAGGACGGGCATGAGGCTGGGTGAATGCATCTCCCCCAAGAAAGATGATTGGAATAACTAACAAAGCACCATCTCACTGGGACCGACGGCGTTTTTTCCTTTATGTTTTGAGTGTGCAGAGGTAATGTATGCACTTTCTCCCTGCAAAGGTTTAGAACTCTCTTACTGCCGTTTTACCAGTATATCAGGCTCTTTCTCACTTGAGATAATAACAAATGATGATGTTACACTATTTAATAAACAAACTGTAATGCAACCATGTAAACCCCAAGAACAGGGCCAAACACCATGGTGTTCCTCCAACACTTAACTGGGATTTGCTCCACGGCTAAATACAAGGCATCTAAGCCAGCTAAGTGGCTTGCCGGAGCTGTTCTGCCCGGATGACATCATCACTTGGCTTTCCCAATGCACCTCTTTGGCTCTGGTTCTCTTGGCTTCTTTCCATGTAAACACGGCTTGATTAATGCTGCAGAAGGACCGTGAATCACGTATTCCACTCTTGTATGGGAAGTCAGAATGTCAATTTTTCCTCGTTTTGAGCATAGAACATTGGGATCTTTAATGTGGCATCCATAGCAACAGCATAGAAACCGCCTCGGTGCCTAGCTGCCAGCTTCACGACACATTTTATGTAAGAGCAGCTGATGCATGGCCCGCTGGAAAACCTGTACCTCAGCACGAAGCTGCACTCATGGGTCTGACCATTATGGCCAGATCACAAGCACATTACAAGGCTGCCCTTTGATGCTGAGTCAACGGGAATCAAAAGAAGCCCTCACGGTGCCTCCGAGAGAATAAATGCGATTTTGACCATGGAGTCACAGATGTTCAGAGAGCCTGGGTGGGACCTTGTACTGCTAGGGTACCTTTGACCACCACTGCCTCCAGCTGGCAATCCACTGAACATATCTGTTCGCTAAATCAAGTAAATCCAGGAAGGCTGAAAGCCAAATCTCTCCCGGCAGAAAGAAGAATGCCATAGATGTGAATCTTTATAACCCTTTAATGAAAATAGTTTTGCTGTTGTAAACAGTCAGAGACAAGTTGGAAGAATTAGTGCCAGTAGCCATCGAGAGCATTCTAGGGCCATGCTGGGCCTAATTGCAACAGGTGAAATGCTTTACTCCATCAGCTTTAAACAGTTAACACGAAGGTGGGGTTGGTTATGTAGACTCGTTGTTGGGTAACAAATACCCCCTAATACATGAATCGCTTCTCTGTGATGACTAACAGCACAGCCTCCGAAAGTAGAACATGACAAGTGTTAAAATAGCAAACTGATGTGTGTTTACTGTGGTTTCCTCCGTGCTTGGCAAAATTGGGAAACTATAAAGCATTAAGAAGGGACTTTCTCCTTCATTCCTCCTGCATCACATCCAAAAATATTTGAACACTGTAGGCATGCACCATGTTTCATGAAATTTTTCTAAAGAACCATATTGTTTTCCATTTTGATAAGCCAGGAAGGGAGGTGGGTTTTTTACCTTGACTCTTACGGTCATTTAAATGAAACTACTCAAAGCAGTCTGAGGGAGGAAGTGAATTTCCATGTCAAATCCAGGGTGAGTATCCTTCCAGTGAGATCTACAAAAAGCCCAAGCTTGCATAAGCAACACTAAAAGGTAAGAAGCAAATGTTCAGGGGTGCCTGGGTGGCTCAGTAGGTTAAGCGGCTGACTTCGACTCAGGTCGTGAAGTCACAGTTCGTGAGTTCGAGCCCGCGTCAGGGTCTGTGCTAACAGCTCAGAGCCTGGAGCCTGCTTCAGATTCTGTGTCTCGCTCTCTCTCTACCCCTCCCTTGGTCGTGCTCTGTGTCTCTCTCTCAAAAATAAGTAAACATTAGAAATCGAAACAAAAAAAGAAGCAAATGTTCAGAAGTTAGCAAATTATTTTAATTCTTCAGAAGAGCATGAAAACTAGCCCTCGTCCGACAGGGCGCGCGCGCACACACACACACACACACTCTCCACTAAGAGTCTAGGAATAGATCATTCAGAGGAAGGATTGTAGTGATCTGCCCAGACCAATTAGAATTCACGGGCTTCTAAAGAATTCATAAAACAGACTTGGAAAACTGAGTCACCTATCTAGCGAATTCAGTTGAAAGTTCATGCAGAAAATGAGCAGAGATGTCAGTAACTGCCACCACACCCATTCGAGAAGTGAAGGGGCAGCATGGGGTGCGCGGTGCTTTCAGAAATCCACCATCACAACCTTAAAGTTGTTTGTGCTTCCTCACTTTTCTTCAGGGGGGTCGCTGGACCCAGCTCCTGCCTTACAGATGAAGAGACTGCTGGATTTCACCATCTCGCACACGACCACAGACATACGGCTCCTGCCGTGTAACATGTATTTTCATTGCCCTGGTGCAGCACCATTATGATGATTTCATGGATTCAACCAAAGTATCTTCCTAAAACCAAATTCCAAAATTAAGGTAAAAAAAAAAAGTACTATTGTTTTTAATAGTTGATGTGGTAAGTAGAATTTCCGAAGCTCAGAAGCTAAGGATCAGTGAAGATGTTGGGATTCCACCTCCACTGGCAATTTTTAAGGAACTGCTCATGGAAAGAAGCAAAATGTGAAACTCGAAATAATTAAGAAAGGAATTTGGTTAGCATAGAAAAAAAATTTTAATTATTTATTTATTTGAGAGAGAAAGAGAGAGAGAACGAGCAGAGGAGGGGCAGAGAGAGGGGGGAACAGAGGACCCGAAGCAGGCTCTGTGCCGACAGCACAGAGCCCAACACAGGGCTCAAACTCACCAACCATGAGATCATGACCTGAGCCGAAGCTGAACGCTTAACCCGCGGAGCCTCCCTGGCGCCCAGAACAGAAAAATTTAGCCAGTTGCTATGCAGAGATAGCTATGAGCTGTGTGTTATTATATTACTATAACAACATTACTCATAGATCAGAAAGAAATGAGGATCTCCTCGTCCACTCCCAACATTTAGAGTCTCAGTCTTACTTGAAATTCCCAAAAAGGACCCAGGGACCACAGCGTAAGTTTTGTTTCCCTTCTGACATACTTTATTTGGGAAATAAAATTAAAGCAAATTAGAATACGTTCCACATTTTATTTGAAATTTCGTCTCCTTCTTATTCACTGAAACCATTACGTAATTTTATCGGCATTTTCAGAAATTCAGAAAGTCTGGGTATGCACCTTCTTTGGTGGGTTCAAATACTCACTCCCCCCATCTGTATTCTGGCTTATTAATGAACTCTCTGACAACTTCTAATTTGAAGTCAACGATTCTGAAGTCATTTAGCTCATCGTATCACTTAGATTTGGTCGGGCTGCATACAACAGATTAATTAGTAAATAGTAGTGATTTTTAATAAGACACAAATTTATTTTTATCTCACCTAGAACTGGGTCCAGACGTAAGCAGACAGAGGCTGGCACTGTGGTTCCACAGTCATCTGTATCCCAAGCTCCTCCTATCTTGCTTCTTTATCAGTCTCTGGCATTCTGCCCAATGGTCTGAAATGGCTGCCAAGCACTAGCTTTTACATCTGCATCCCAGCCAGAAGACATGAGGAACTAGGAGAAAAGACTCCCGCACTTCCTGTCGGGACTCATTACCTAGAACTTGGGTATATAGCCACACAAAGTTGCAGGGGAAGCTAGAAAACATAGTCTTTATACTGGATGGCCACACAGATAGCTAAAATTGGGCAATCTGACTTGGGAAAATAAAGAGAAGGCCATTTCTATTTTATTTTTGTATTTTTTTAATGTTTATTCATTTTTGATAGACAAAGACAGAGCACGAGCAGGGGAGGGGCAGAGAGAGAGGGAGACACAGACTCCGAAGCAAGCTCCAGGCTCCGAACTGTCAGCACAGAGCCCGCCGTGTGGCGGAACCCATGGACCGCGAGATCCTGACCTGAGCCGAAGTCGGCCGTCCAACCGACTGAGCCACCCAGGTGTCCCCAGAAAAAGCCATTTTCAAAAAGACCCCAGTAATCTCTGCCACCAGTATTGAATATGTGAAGTGCTGATACCTACAACTTTTTTCTGAAAATATTAAAGTTATGTTTCTTTCAAGGATAATGTCAGATGTGTATAAATAATATAAACATATAAATATAGATAGTATATAAATAACATAAATATATAAATGATCAGTAATGTATATGTACGTAAAAAGTAATATGCAAACAATTGGAGTATACCGTGGTATCATTGTGGCATATTCTCACCCAATTATTGCGGCCACATATTTAAATACAAATCTAATTCTTCTTTGGTAGTAAGAGTTTAGAATAATGGGAAGAAAACACAAATGTGAAGTAAAATGGGAGAGAAGCAGACTTGGTAATTAGAGAAGCAGGTTGAGTAGGGAAACGATGATGGACTTGAGTCTGACCTGAGTCCCGGCCTTGGCCTTGGCCACTTACTTGCTCTGTGACTTTGTGCAGGTCGCTCAACCTCTCTGATCCTGCCTCATTGTCTATGAAATGGAGATGTGTGTTGGGCTTGGGGGGCCTCCAAGTCCCTGATTCCTGGGCTGGATAAAGTACCCGCAAGGAGGTAATGAACCCGCGCTATGGAACATGGCGGGCAGAAGCAGCAGAAAAGGTGGCAATGACAAAGGGGCAAGTAGGCAATGAAGGCAGAACAGAAAACATAAATGGGTGAGGAGAGGAGTTTGTCAAATTGTCTAAGAGGTTCCACCGTACGACCCTGATGAAATTATTTCTCATAGATGTTGAAACTTCTCTGAAAGCAGGAAAAGGTTTAAACCAATCCCTTTTCTTTATATCAAAGGCCGTGAACTTTACTATGTGTGGCTCTAAGGGAAGTGACGTTCCGTGTAGCCTAGCGAACGTTGCAGGCACTGGATTTGCCATAATTTCCACTCCGACTAGGGTTACAACTCGGGCCATGGGTTTATGCTTCTTTCTAAACATCGACAGCACGTTTAAGTACATAAATCGGGGCTTCGGAGACAAATACTCAGTAATTGGAGGGATCGTGACGAAACAGGGTTTGCTTGTGGGTTTGTTTTTCTTCCTATTTTCAAGATTTTCTCTGCTATTGCTGTTCCCGGAGGCAGAGATCTCAGTCCCTGTGATTGAATCATGATTTTGTCACTTTCTGTGCATATGCACCAAACAAGGAGAGCAGAGTAAAAATATCCTTTCAAAAATGGGCGCCTGGGTGGCTCAGTCGGTTGGGCGTCTGACTTCGACTCAGGTCGTGATCTCACGTCAGCTGTGCTGACAGCTCAGAGCCTGGATCCCACTTTGCATTCTGTGTCTCCCTCTCTCTCTGCTCCTCTCCCATTCACGCTCTCTCTCAAAAATAAATAAACGTCTAAAAAAATTTTTTTAAAGGGAATCGGTGATTAATAGACCTTGTCTTTCCTTTCTAGCACTTTTGTTTATTCATTCATCAAGTGTTTATTAGGCACCTGTCCTATACTGGACGCTGAGCCAAGATTGAACAGATAAAAACTTCCGGCCCTCAAGGTGCTCCTCCCTCACCAGTAGAGTCTTCTCATGGGTGAGTTGGAAACATGGTGGGCAGTATTATGACGCAGAGGAAGGCTCCAAATGGTGTCATGACGTCCAAGGTACATCTGTACTTACCCTACTTCCAAGATGCGTAGCCTTTCTAAGCCTTGTTCTCCCATCTGTAAAACAGGATAGTGAGAGTATCTATAGGTTTGCTTCACCGTCTGCAGCAGGATGAGCACTCGGTATTTGTTGGCGTGTGTATTCTTATCATTGTCATTGATCATATGGTTATAAATGTTATGAATCTGGAAAGATCCCGAAGGAAAGGCTTGAAGTTACAGCATAGCCAAAGAGACGACAGACGTGCCAGTACTAAAGACAGGATCATCTCTTTAGCTGCGACTACCTGACCACAGAGGACTGACTCACAAAAAGCTTGAAGGTCGTGGGGTTGCAGAGCTGACGTCCTCTGGATCAGCACAGTCATGGCATGAAAGGAAAAGAGTAAATTGTTTGAGAACCTTCCTGAAATAAAGATCTCACAATCTGTTTCGTGTTGGGGGAAAAGAAGGGGCGGAGGGTGCTATGACAGGCTCTTGTTCTACCTCCAAACCCCTAAACTGCTTGAGCTTCTGGATTTCTAAATATAACTTTGAGAAAACTCATCACACATTTTCGATCCGGATGAATTACTAAGTTTCCGTATTAATCACATTGAGCTGGTTAACTAACACTGAATCGTGCCTCTTGACCACAAACAGTACTAAAAGCAATGCCATAGAAAACAATTTTCCTCTGAAAATTATGGGGAAGATTCTTCTGCCCCATGGCGAGGAATAGGAAAGGTCTCTATTTATAGGCAGACCTCTTCAATAATGCAATTTTTCTCGGACCGGTGTTCCTGCTTGTAAGGAAGTCAGTTGCTGTTCTCAGAGCTGCTCAGATGGAATGATTTTTTTTGTAAAGTGAAAAGTATGAGTCAGTATTTCACCCACAAGGGCCGCATTTCAAAACCAGCATGCAGCTTTTAAGGAGCAGCTAGGAATTCAAAGGTCCAGTACCCCAACTTTCAAGACTGACGACCTTTGTAAGTTTACAGCTAATTATCTCAAGAACGTGAAACATGCACCTAAATATCTGAACCCTGAAGAGGCTTTGAAAGTGTTTGTTACTGGGTCTGTCAGGCACCTCGCCTCTTCCTCCCCACCCACCCTCAAACTCCCACCAACCTTCTACCCTGGCAAATTTCTGCTCATCATTATTCACAGAAAACTAATTTTGACAGGGATGCTTGAAATGGTAGGCTGCTGAATCATCACCTGGAGCTTCGTAATGCACGTGTGTGTGTGTGTGTGTGTGTGTGTGTGTGTGATATGTGGAAGCACACGCTCCAAGATGCTTGCAGTAGGGTGACTCAGAGAGGCAAAGAGGGAAAACAGCCCCTTACCAGCTTCTTCTGAAAATATCGCAGTATTCCGCACACATAATGAGCCCACAAAGCACCATTGCCATCGTTAGTGGCGGCTCTGGTCCCATCTCTAAGGATGCATGTGCGCCGTCTTTTTCTTCACTCACCTATTATAATCAGGCAGCTACCTGAGGTCAGGTGCTCGGTGGGCTAGGGGACGGAGATGCTTTCTCTGGCATGGTTCCTGTCCTCCAGGCGCTTGTATCCCATTGGACGAGACCATTATTAACCACATTATCAGACAAGTAAGTACCACACTGCAATTGTAACAGAACAAAGCAGAGGAAGATGTTGCTATGGAGACCTAGAAATAAGGCTTTGACTGAGGAAGGTGGATGACAGCTCCCCTGAGGATTGGATGGTCACCTGGAGGATGAGGAGGGGCTTAAATGAGGGAGGAGGGGAGAAGACAGGAGCAAGAGGTGAGAACGAGGGAAAGAGGAGAGGGGGTAGGTGATAGGAGACAAAGCGAGGCAGGTGCGGACCCCATAGGGCCTGATGGTCCCATCGGTTTGTCCTTTACATAAAAGCAACGGAAAACCATTGAGAGTTTCAAGCACGGGTGTAGCCTGATCAGAGCAAGGCTTGGAGAAGATTGCTCCATCTCCATCATAGAAAAGGAGAAGAAAGAGAGGGCAGAAGAAAGAATCGATGTAATGAATTCATCTTAGGAGGCTATTGTGACCTCTTTGCTGCTCTCGTGTGCCCTTGATCGATCTATTCAATCTATTTATTTTCACTGAGCACTTACTAGGTACCAGATATCGTACTAGACCTGTGCGTGAAAGCAGAAGCTCAACCTGATGCGGTCTCCCTTTAAAGAATGTTCCATGTACCCCAGTTGTACAGGTGTAAAATTATCAGGTCAGAAGAAGGGAGAGTCGGATGGGTTCTCTGGCCCAAAATTCCTTCATGATGACTATGCTCACAGATATAAGGAGGGTTTTATATGATTTGAAGAGGGGAAGTAGAGGGAAGATTCCGGGCAAGTATCCACTAACGTTCGCAACTGATGTAACACGTTATTTTCCAAGAGATGAACCTCGACAACTAAAATTGGGAACGACGGTCCTCAAACTTCCCTGGATTCCCATAGGCACTACAACACAGCCTTGGGCCACTCTCCCCTGAACTCACAGTTGCCAAAATTAAACTATCATTCCCTTAGCATGTTGTACACCCACTCAACAGGTCTTTAAAATGTGTAACGCTTTATCAAAGTAGTATATGTGCGTTGTTTCAAAAGTTAGATAAGACTACAAACCCTAGAAAAAGAAACATCATCCTGTGCCCCAAACCTTTCGTGGTTACGTTCCGTTTCCTGCAGCCGACCACTTAAAATTTTGCAGTTCTTTTGCTGTTCATTCTAGTATTCACCTTCATTTCATAAATCGTTGTCATCTCAAGATTTTTCATTTTCAGTCACCACCTGTTTTGACATCCTATTCTGAAAAGACTTTTCCTCCAAAATCCACCCTCCTGCCCCTCCCTCATCCTTCCAAGGAAGTCACATTATAATTTTGGTTAAATCAGAATTTAGCGTTTACCTCATTCTGAGGCAAAATTTTCAAAGCTGAACCATACAATGCGCTACGGTCGCATCTCCTTTCTTATTCAAGTTTTCCTTTTTCCTAGAGTTAGTGGTTGCCTCGTGTTTCAATTTGCTTAGTTTCCTAAGAACCTAACACTACTCCAAACTTGAACTGTCCCAGAGAATCCCCAAAATTTCTCTCATAATCTTCAAATTCGTATGAATTTTATTTTCTGGGAGAACATTCCATCTGGGACACACAGTCTTCCTGATCCAATCTGAAGACTGTCCTGACTGTTTCACAGCTGACACTCTGGCAACTCCCCTGGGTGTTTCCTTCCCTTTTCTCTTGGGTTGTTCCCTCTTTCCTGGTTCCCAGGTCTTTCTCTCATGTGGTGTCCTCACTTTGTTTGGTGAGCACCCCCTCCACCTGCTAACCAGTCCATTCGATTTTTCTTTCTAAGACCATCAGCACTGTGAAGGTGCATGATTAAGGATTTGATCGCACATGCTTAAAAAATATTCGTGGTCCAACAGTATTGAGGCAAAACTGTTTCAGAAAAAACACTGTCGTGAGCAAATTATGGAATCGTCAGTGGTGTAGATACAGTCTATGGCAACCTTCTTTTCCCACCACCCCCTACGCCCCAGGTCCCCCCACTTCTGTCCCACTCTCTTTGACGTCTCATGTCTGAATCAGGCTCTGGTTTCGAAAGACTTGAAAGCAGATGTCCTGAGCAAAGGTACCAGGGGGAGGAAATGTCACAGAGCAGCCGTACAAAAGCACATCTCTGAAAGGGCGAACAGATGGCACCGAGTGGCCCTTAACTCCATGGTGAGGACGCTTGGCAACAACAAGTACGCTGACAAAATCGGAGTTGGTTTCGCCGCTCCCTCCTTTGACGACGACAACAAAAACCGAGATGTCCATTGTGTCTCTGTTTACGCCTTGGTTACAGGAATTTCAACAACTGCTTCCTCTGAAAAGCCGACAGCATCTTCCCTAATTCAGCCTAACTACCCATCTGATTTTCTTGGGGGGATGTGTAAAATCCATCGGTAGCTGACAGGGTGGACATCCTTTCTTCTACTCTAAATGACAGTCAGAGAGTCACGACCTGTCAGAGCCTGAAAGAACCTTAGCCATCCTCCGGAACACCCCCACCTTTACACACAAGGAAACCAGGGACCACAGAAGCAAGTGTCACCCAGGGCCACGCACCTGGAGGGGCGCTGTGTCGGGACCAGAACTCAGGGGAGAGTCCCTTCTTGGAGTCTTTAGTTGTTTCCGTGGCTGCTTCTGCTACCAACAATTTTAAAACAGCAATAAACTAACATTTTGGCAAAAATGAATGAGTGCAATTCAAATGTATCATCAAAGAATCAAGACTCTAGTTGCAACACAATGAACTACTGGTTCTTTTCTTCTCCTCTTTAAAAAGCTCTCTGGGCGCCTGGGGGGCTCAGTCAGTTAAGCCTCCGACTTGGACTCAGGTCACGATCTCACGGTTCGTGGGTTCGAGCCCCACGTCGGGCTCTGTGCTGACAGCTCGGAGCCTGGAGCCTGCTTCGGATTCTGTGTCTCCCTCTCTCTCTCTCTCTCTCAAAATAAATAAACTTTTTGAAAAATAAAAAATAATCATAAATACAAAAAAATCAACAGCTCTCGGAGTCTCCCCAATCACCAGTCTCCGCTCTTCCTTTGCCTCATCTATGCTGACCTGCTTCCTCTCCATTTGCTGGCATGCTGTCATGCTCCCTTTTCTGAGGCAGCGCCCCCCACCCCCAGCGACTTGGGTTTACAGAAAGAAAGGGCCAGCTCTCCTGAACCGCGGAATGTCGGGGGCACGCGGCAGGCACCTGCTAATGCAAGCTTCAGCAACCACTGAATTCCAAGTGCAGGAGAGCCTTGCAGCACGGCCAGAGACGGAACAAGAAGAGGCATGTGGCACACAGCTGTTTCCCAACGTCCCGGGTCTGATACCGAACCTCGTGGCATTCTACTGCTCTCCACACCAGGCCCAGGACCCCTGAAGGGATGTTGCCATGGCTACAAGTTTTGCAAATACCAAATACGCGCTGATTGAAGTACGTGTCAAGCTCTGTCACCAAAACAAAAGTGTTTGTGTGTGTTTTGCCATGTGTGACCTTGTTACTACACTTTTTTGGGGTCTATTCAAATGTTGACTGCACGTTTTGCAATGAGTTCACTCGAATATGATTTATTCGACTTTTGCAACGGGAAGAAACCATAACTCAGGAGAAGACAAAAAATGACGCCGGCCAGGATGACTCTTCCTTAAACAGGTTTCTTTCTTTTTAAAGCGCAGAAGCACAAAAGACCCAGAGTCTCTGATAATGAACGTAATATATGATTGCCATAAAAAGTTCACTCTCCTTTCAATTTCAATTTACCCCACTATAAATCAGCGGTCCACTTAATCAAATATTCTTCCACTTTAATTGTTTTATCTTGCTTTTATGTTAAATCTCACTGAGTTCCTGCTGGCACCAGTCTTCACATTATAGAAAAAAATGTCAGTTATTGGCCCATAATTAGTCTAAAACTCAAACACTGGTTCCGAGCATTAACCAGATTGGAGGAAGCCCTCACCATCTCACTGGACCAGCGAGACAAATCCGAGTCAGAAAGTAAACCGGGATTAGTTGAGGTAGCCATCCATCTGCTGTCAGAATACGGAGTGTGGGCCCGGGCTTTCAAACTAACTGGAATTTCTTTTTTTTCCATAAATGTCTTTCATTATTACCTAACAGGGCATTAAAACTCGATTCGGCTGTCTCTTAAATTCTCTAGCCTGGAACTGTCCGTTTAAGAATTGCAGATGCTTGCCTGGACTAGCCCGGCGGTCCCCATGAGAAAACACAACAGCACAATGGACTGAGTAAGGCCACAGTCGAGCGGCAGTGTTTGCAATCAAGGGCACTTCCTGGGTGTTGTACAAGACAAGCACTGTCCCTCGTGGGCAATCTGGCTCCGTAAACAGGGAGGGGAAAGAACGAGTTCCGTGTTATTGATTGGGAAGCCCCTTTCTGACAAGGTGTATGGGGACAGTCCCGTAGAAGGCGTGTTGAATTCAACCCAGACCGCGAGGGCCCCAGTCGCAGGCTAGTCACTGGTGTTTCACCCTAATACCCAATAGAACTTTCTTAAGTTAAAATTCTCAAACTCTTTTCAAATAAACTGAGAATGACGATACATCCAAACCTGCCCGTCTGCTCTACCCGGTAAATGTAAATATTTCCAGAGCAAAGAAGCTTCCTCTGGAGTTTTGTGTGCTTGTTTTGAATTTCAGAGAGGCCTATTAGAAAGTAGGAGTTATCTGGGGGCTAGTGGAGGCCCCCCCCCATGCTTTTTACAAAGCTTTCTTATAAATAGCTGCATTTTAATGATTCTTTATGTCTCTTGACTTGCTTTATAAAGGACGTGTGCAAATGTGAAAATGAACAGTTTTCAAGGTAACCATCTAGTTCGAAGAAAACATTTTTCACATTAACCCAAAGCCAACCAAATCTTCTGAAACTCAGCTTAAACTCAGCTAGGAACGGTTAGCTCTGCTTGAGGCATAGCTGTAAAGCATTCAGCAGCCTCAAAATGTATTTTTTAAAGGGATTTTACGAAGGTGAAAAGCAAATCTATTGTTCAAATGATAGGTGAGTGCTAAGATATCAAAAATGTTCCAAAAGAACTTGAAGAGTCGTGAAAAACTTCTTTACCAATAGACCTCACTTACGCAACCGTTTGTATGTTGTGATGGGTTATTATGCTCACTATTTTTATTTTCAGATGTATCGTTATCAGACAGGCATGGTGAAATAATATATATTAAATATGTCGATGTAACAATCACAACAGAGATTCTTGGGTGGGGGGGGGGGGTTGGAGAAAAGACAGGAAAATATCCCATTAAAGAAAAAGCCTTTATATGGGACATCATTCACATTTCTGCAAATGGAATATTCTGCTTAACTGCCACATATTATATTATTTGAATAACTTTAGGAAAGATTAATTCCCAAGCTCTGTCCTCAGCAATATTTTTTCCGAGCTGAAATTGGGCTTTAAAACAAAACGTCAGCAAGGCAAGCCGACTATTCAAGTTACAGGTTCAGAAACTTCGAGTGCAGGCAGTTAAAAGTGATTTAAGAAATGCGAAATCATTCTTTCCCAAATGTGTGTGTTAAACTTGTAAATTGATATATCAAAACCGCGACCGGAATATAGCAATTTGTCTCTCTTTGCCTGCTGTGCTGTATCCCACAGCTGCCTGCCAGATAATATACTGATTGTAACTTTCCTAATTTACGGAGCCTGTAAGTCTAATCTCCGGGGCCAGCCTAAAGGGCTTCTTCATCCATTGAAATGCGAGAATAATTGAAATTGTCTTCGGCAGACAGTCAGGCAATAATGAATATTTTCTCTGCTGATTGCATGCCAGGGTTACACACAGTACCGCAAAACAGAAGCGATCCCAAGCCAAGCCTCCCGAGGGAGGGGCCACCAGAACCTGTGGCATGAGGCACAATACCTAAGGCTTCCTTTCTCATACGCTCCTGTGGTCAATGACGCCCACCGCGCGTCTGTACCCTGAAGGACAGCACGGTTGTCGAGCGAACAATGCTCCCATTGGCTTCCCTGATTCTCCAGAGGCAGACGAAAGGCTGGGAAAGGTTGTGGGTATGGATTTTCCGACGGGAACAGCAGGAGAGATGAGCCCAGGGAGCTGCTGTTTGGGATCAAGAGGAAATACACAAGCAGTTAATCAAAGACAACAACAACAAAAAACCACCGGGCATGAGAAAACGCTTGCCTGTCAGCCCTGACCCGTCTTTCCCATACCTCTGAATGGTTTTTGTGAAAGCTGAGAGTTGTTTCCTGATTTTGAGTCAGTCCTGCTTCAATGGAGTCTTAACGATGCTCTGTTTGAAATTAAAGAGTCCGGCAGCCAGAGTGAATCGGTAGTATCTCTGAAAAATCTAAAGACTAGTTTAACCTTCGGCTCTAGAAAGATTAACATTTTAAATGCCAAGAAGTTTGAAATAGATCTTTCATGTAAGGAACCGGTCTTGGTATTCCTAAGATTCGCTGTAGACGACTGCATTTGGGGGCGAGAAAGGAAGTACCCCATGACGCTGTGCCTTTAAATCAGAGAGTAAAAGCTAGATTTCTTTCAAGGCATCGCAACCTACATGGGGGGGAGAGTATAAAACCTGCTGTTATGTGACACCTGACTTTCAATATCTGAACTACTAAGTAATGATATGCCCAATATACGGGATACATATTCGTTATCTGTTGCTGCTTGCCAAAAATTACCTCCCAAACATAGTGGCTTAAAGCAGCCGTGAGCATTTATTGTCTCTCACAGTGTCTGTGGGTCAGGCTTTCAGGAGCCACTTAACTGGACGGTTCCGGCTCAGGGTTTTCCACAAGGCTGTAGTCAGGCCGTCGGCCATGGCTGCATCATCCGAAGGCTGGAGTGGGGTTGGAAGGTTCACTCTCAAGGGGGCTCCCTCACATCCCTGGCCAATCGGTTTTGGTTGTTAGCAGGAGGTCTCAGTTTCTTGCCACATGGGTCTCCTTATAAAGCTGCGAAGGTGACAATGGCATTATGACACAGCAGCTGGCTTGGTCCCAGAGCAAGTGACCCGAGGGAGAGCAAGGTGGAAGGTGGATAGAAGCCACAATGTCCTTTATGCTTAACTTCAGAAGTCACGCTTTGACATTTCCACAACATCTCCCAAACTACACAGTCAGCCCTATTTAATGGAGGGGGAGCGGGGAGGGAAGCTCATGAGGACACAGACACCAGGACGGCCAGGGCAGAGGCTGTGGCCATCACACATGTGTACCATACAATGACAATAGATCATACAGATCTACCAGCCTGTCTGGTAAGAGCCCAACTACGCTCTCATTTCCCCCATATTCTTGCACATATTCTTTGTTCCAGATGAGGCATGGGAGATACATATCATTAAATATGTTTCTCTCTTTCTCAGTTTCAAGCCAGAGTGGTCTTCTCACTCCACCCCCACCCCCATCCCATCACAAAACCCTGATTCCCTGGCTTGCTCATCCCCCCAGACAATGGTCCTTCACCATACAGTTCTGTCCTCCAGGAAGCCCTTCCAAATACCCCTGCCACACTCTAAACCTCATGTGTATTTTTCAGATTCAAGCAAAAGAGGAAAGAAAGAAGGAAGGAAAGGAGGTAGGGAGGAAGGGAGGGACAGAGGGAGAGAGGAAGGAAGGAAGGAAGGAAGAAGGAAGGAAGGAAGGAAGGAAGACAGAAGGAAGAAAGGAAGGAAGGAAGGAAGGAAGGAAGGAAGGAAGGAAGGAAGGAAAACACTTACACATATTTAAAATACAGTGAAGACAATACAGAGAAACGATAGCAGAGCTTAAAAGCCAAACAGAAGACGGTGAGGCAATTGCTCCCGTCCTTAGGATGGAAAAGTAAGGCAGGAAATGATGTTGCCAAAGGCGGTGGCCCTGTTCCCTAGCAGTAGCTGGGACCATAATGGGTGTGTCCGTGGGCGGGAGCAGGCACCATGGAGACGCTAGAGACATGGAGGGCTAGAGACCAAGGGGGGCAGAAATCCCCTGGCTTCTCCTTTCCTCCCAGTCTCCAGCCTCCTGCCGTGCCTGCGTTGACAGAATCCAGCTGGAGGTTCCCTGATAGGGGGACCGGGGGAGTCAGCACCCGTGTCATTCAGAGCAGAGCAGGAAGAAGGCCAGAGCAACCGGACCAAGGGCCAACGCGCACATCCGCCAAAGCGTGACGCTCAACTGTATTTTTTCACTTAACGTTGACGTAAACAACTGTGTTCTACATAGGTTCCATGATCATTATTTTTAAGTTTCCCTGCATCTTCCTATTGTGTATTTCAACACTGCTTGATGTAATCATTTCCATGTGGCGGTATCTTTAGGCTGTTTCCCATTCTTTTATTATTATTGTTGTTGTTGTTTGTTACCTTCAAGTGAGAATTCAATTAATACCTCCATTGTTTAGCTTTTTTTTTTCTCTCCAGAAATGTTCTTCAGGCAAATTCCCAGAGATGATAATAATCAGAATAAAGAATATCTATGTTTTTATGTCAGCTGAGACCTATTTTCAGATATCTGCTTTTGACCGTATTGCTTTTCTGAAGGGCTATCCTACCAACAAAACACAACGAATGCAAAAAGGCACAGGCACATAGGGACTCGTCTTTCTGAAGACAGAGAAGAGACATTGCGACACTTTTATAAAATCTATCTTTCGATAATGCCGCAAGACCAGTAGCAAAGCCTCTCCCGAGAGCTAGAAGACGGTGGAGGAGGGCTCTGATTAACTTTGCAAAGGATGGCTGACTTCCCTTGGATATGACTAGAATAATATTCCAGTCTAGTGTTTTCCTGGAACAAAAATGAAATCCCATCCTTGCTTCTTAGAAACAATTGAGTGCTTGAAGCAGATTTTAGACAAAGAGCGCCTTCCCAGCAGCCTATGCCCCATTCTTGACTGCCGTGTAACCTAGATGCCTTAGAAGACCCAAATCTAGAAGGAGAAAACAAGTGCGCAATGAGGTCTCTGTCACTCTCTTATAAGTCAACTAGAAAACAACAGCCAGGGGCCCGTGTGTATAGCCTAAAGAGACATTGGGGGCATCTGGGTGGCTTAGTCGGTTAAGTGTCTGACTCTTGATTTCGGTTCAGGTCATGATCTCATGGTTCGTTAGAGCCCCACGTCCGGCTCTGTGCTGTCAGTGAAGAGTCTGCTTGGGATTCTCTCTCTCCCTGCCCCTCCCCCACTCTTGCAAAAATAAAAAAGATAATAATAATAAACATTTTTAAAGAATAGAGGGGCACCTGGGTGGCTCAGTGGGTTAAGTGTCTGACTCTCATTTTTGGCTCAGGTCACGATCTCACGATTTCATGAATTCGAGCCCCGCGTCGGGCTCTGGGCCGACAGGGCAGAGCCTGCTTGGGATTCTCTCCCTCTCCCCCACCCTCTACCCCCTCCCACTGACATGGTCTCTGTCTCTCTCAAAATAAATAAATAAATAAACTTAAAAACAAAAAAAGTAAACAAGAATTAAAAGAAAAGAGACGTTGAGAGGTCATCTGGCTAGTGCTTCCCAAAGTGGGACCCACTCATGAGCTGTGTAGCCGGGGGCAGCAAGGTCCGTATAAAGATTGAAAGCACGCAATTTGACGTTGTGGCAAAACTTCTATTGTATTTACGGGAGTATCTGCCTACAACGGATCGAGGGGGAGAAAACTGTACTGTCCGTGCATCAGAATCCCCACTGAAGAAAGATCCTGAGTTTGCCTATACCATTGACTGGAGTTACGTTACCTATGCCCAAAATTCAAAAATAGTGGATGGCTAACGATAAACAGTGCGCCCCAGGGAGAGAGAGTTTCCAGTAATCGATATTTTACAGGCAGGGAAGTCTTTCTTTCCGAGATTATTGTATACTCCAAGATTGCCATATGTACAAATGGGAGGATTCACCTTAATTAATTAGGAAACATTATGCTCTTGAGCTGACATAAGTATGTTGAGGAATTGGCTGATATACAGGGACGAAAATCTCCTTATTTCATCCTATCGGTTGCCCAGTAACGTGGGTTAAGTATTGAATAAGGCTCCTGTTTCCGTGACAGGGCACTGGCGCTGGCCAAAGGGACGGATTTAATTGTTCGGAGCCCAGAAGTGTCAAGCCGAGTGCCCAGCCGGCCAGTCGTCTTGGAGCCCGCGGTCACAGCTTTGTATTCATCACAGTTAATTTGGGTCAAGGTGAGGTTACGCGGAGTTAACAGCCAAGAGCAGACACATACAAATTGCTCCAAACGGTGCTCTGATGTCTGCTTTAAATGATTTTTGGTTTGTACCCACACCAGATAGGGGAAGCACAGCTCAGGCACAACTGTGGGACGCGAAGATTTGTCCCTGATCGCACGTGAGGGCCAATCCCCACAAGCTCTTCTGCGCCAAGGGCGTGCACGCATCACCTGTGGCACGGTGCAGACACACAGGAACACACAACCGGGTTTTAGGTCCCACCGACCCAGGCTCAAATTCCAACTACTCTACCTACTAGGTGGGCGAGCTTGGGCAAAATACTTAACTTCTCAGTGCCTCAGTTTCCTTATCCATAAGACAGGCTAATAACAATATCTATAACCCCAGTTATATTGTCGAGTTGGCAGGAGGGCTAAATAAAACAGCTTATTGCCCGGCTTACTAACCTCAAAGTGATTTCATATTTACTCCTCTCCTTAGATTCAACCTTGTTACACTTCGCATCTGCCAAGAGTTGACAGTTTGCTCCCAGGACATTGCTATGTCCTCTGAGAATAAGAGTATTTGGGGAATTATAGGAAATTAGGAAAGCTAATTCCTGCTTTGGGGGTATTTACAATATCCTCAGGATGTGGAATTGGCATAAAGTACAGATGGAACGTGTCTGTTCATAGCAGAGAAACTACCAATACAGTTAAAAACAGGAGAAATGAATTTTAAAATCTACCTAAACGTTATGTAGACGTCGAAGGTAAAAAGAGTGAGCCCAGACAAGGTCACAGGCGAGGCCGTGGAAAAGGGAACCGATCTGATGCATTGGGTGGCGGGATTCTGAAGGGTGATTCTCTTTTGAGTTTCCACTAATGACGCTGTAGTGTGAGAGCTAGTTTAGCGCACTGGGAAAGTGTGTGGACCTTGAAGCCGGACTGAGTCTGAACCCCAGCTGCTTGCCTCAACAGTTGTGCCATCTTGGGTGTGCTTCCTGAAGTCAGTGCCCACATCTGTTCAAAGAGGTTAATAATAATACATGATAACCTCATGTGGCTGTTAGAAGGATTAAGTGAATTCATATAGGTAAAACATTGCCACGGTATTCAACAAGTGTGAGCTATCATTATATATGGACAAAATTATAAAACAATAAAAGGGAAAATGCTAATATGTAAGGCATTAAACGTCTCAATATGTGGGAGAAACTGAAGGAAAATTACCTAATTAGTTTTAAATCAAATGATCCACTTTGGATTTATTTTTGGTCATATTCAGGGACCATCATCTATCAAACAGGGCTTCCTAAACTATAGAAAGTCCTTCGGAGATACCCCAATTCGCTCAGTTAATACCGAATGGTAATATAGACGTGGAAAATCTCACCCACTCAGAAATAAAGGTTGTAGTGACATTGAGATAATAATTCAGCTTCTCTTATCCCCTTGAAGTTGCTAAGCCACACATATACACACACACACACACACACGCGCGCGCGCGCGCGCGCGCGCGTGCACACACACCCCCTCAGGCCACCTCCAGGGTACTAAAAATGTGTCGCACTGAGTATGGAACCCCAACCCAGCATATCGGCTTCTCTTCCCAACTTCTCTTCCTCACTGAACAGCAGGCGCCCCCACAGACCCAGTTCCCCTCCTCCAGAAATTCCCAACAGTCTCTAACTCCCCGTCCTCTTCACCCCTGCCCTTCTAATTCACGACAAAGTTGTATGATTCTTCCTTCTCGATATTGGTCTTCTTTGTCCCCACTTCTTACACCCTGGCCTGGCCACCGACATCTCTCACGTGAATTATCCGAACAAGCCTGGAATCTGTCTATGTCCAATCTGGCCCTTTCCAAACCAGTTGCAACCTTGTTATCAGAATGATCTTTCTAAGACATGTGCATTTACCTAATCACCACACTCCCTTGTTTGATGGTTCCCTTTGCCCTTAGGATAATATGGGCAAACCCTCCTGTGTCTGGCTCCTGCTTGCCCCTCACATGCCTCACAGACGTCACACCCCACCCCTCCACCATCGGCACCCCAGAGCTTCAACCACCCTTACCTTTCACCTTTGCTCCTGAGCCAGTCATCTCTGCCTGTCCTTCAGGATTCAGTCTTCTCCGACTCCCGAAGACAAGGCACTTCTGTATGATCATAGCAGCTAATGTCTCCTTCTCAGTGTCCCCAAAGAAATGCTATACCTTATTCCTATAGATCTCCCAGGACTGAGACTGTGACGCATAATTGGCCCTTACCATTTATTTATTGGATGAATGGATGAGAAAGATAATTGCAGCTCTTTTCAGTGGCTTGATTTGACACGAATCCCAGCAAAAGGAAAGATTATGGACACCCAGGCAGATGATGTTGTAGATTACTGGTTCCCAAACTTTTTTTTCCAAACCAATCGAGGAATTTTCGATCCAGGTTTTAGTGCAGTGATTTCACGTTAAGGCTACTAACCTTTTGGCGCCCAAGTTCTCATTTAAGCTTATTTTTTTTATAACACGTTCTAAATCTCTGACAAGTAAATGGCAAAAGAAAACACTTTATCACACAGATCTTCCTGATAGGGAAACAAGGCAAACTCTCAAGGAGAGCCTAAATGCTTTAGCAGGGTCGCTGCTTTGCATTTTTCCCCATTGTTTGGGGCTGGCTTCCTTATTCAGAAAAGTTGCCAGATTAGAAGCGAGTTTGCTTTAGACCAGCCTGATGAGGAGCCCGTCCCCTCCCCTGAGCTTTGTTGTTCACCAGGGTAAAGTGTAGTTTTCGGGCTCTTCCCAGCTCCTGGGTTTGAGACAATAATCCACTCAGTCGCCTCTTAATTAAAGCAAATAGTCCCAGCTCACAATAGTAGTTTAGAAGGGCCTGGTCGTTGCAGCCCCTCCTTGCAAGGAGCTAAATGATAAAGGTGTTTACATTAGAAAGCCACCCCCCCCATCCCGCTCATCTTAAACCTCCCCAGTCTCCTGAATATCAAATGGCCAAAATACTTCCATTGTGGTTGGTGGCTCTCAAGAAGTCAGGCTTCAGTCCCAAAATATTTGACAAGCTAATTGAGTGATTTCTGATTTACGTGTTGGGCTCCTATATTCCCCGTTTATCCAGAGGAGGATGGTTGCTTGAATATTCAAGGAGCTGCCTTTGCTACTTTATAACCTCATTGTCTTGCAATAAAGGCACTTTCCCCCCAACACACACACACACACACACACACCAGGCAATGTTGGGGCAGTGGGTGAGTCTGAACTTTTTAATTTCTTTTAACATTCGTTTACTTTTGAGAGACAGAGACAGAGTGTAAGCAGGGGAGGGGCAGAGAGAGAGGGAGACACAGAATCTGAAGCAGGCTCCAGGCTCCAATCCGGCAGCACAGAGCCCGATGCAGGGCTCGAACTTGAGAACCGTGAGATCATGACCTGAGCCGAAGTAAGACACTTAAACAACTGAGCCACCCAGGCGCCCCGGAGTCTGAATTTTTAGGATCACTTGAGAAGTGTATCCATATGACAGTTTGTGGGAGGAAGCTATTTTAAAGAAGGAAAAAATATATAAGCCACAAGACATAGGAGCCACCACTCACGGCATGAAAATTAACACGGTGTGCATTACCACGTGTTTGACATAATTTGACTCCATGGCACATACATGTGTGCCTAAGGATTGACTTCTCTGTCCTTCTTCGAAAGCCACGGGGGCGATGCTTCATAATGCATAATCTCTATTTCCATGATTTCTAACAAGTTTTTCTACCACGTTGGGTTTCAGTTAAGCCGGTAGAGTCGCAAACGCCCCTGCTTAGAAACCCAAACAATAGCCGAAAACCAAATCACGGTTGTTATCAGTCATATTCTTGGTCTTCCACACTGCTTCACCCGAATATTGAAATTCACTTTTCATCACAACATTTAAGATGAGGTTCAGGCAGGACTCTCAGTGACTGAGACGGGTATCTGTCCTGCCCGACAGGAGCAGGAATTCTGTTGTACTGAAACTGAGTTTGGGTTTTAAAGAAACTATTCTCTCCGAATATGTTCTCGATCACAGTAAGTTGCTCAAGCAACCCAAAAGAGAAGGGGGTGGGGCAACACTTCAGTATAATCACTTTCTAAGCAATTAAAACAGTAACTAATTTCTCTTATAATTAAAAAAGCCTGTTCATTGGCACACATAACCATCCTAATGACATAGTTAGCAAACCCTTTCATTTAAAAAAAAAAATCTCACCTCTAATGGGGCGCCTGGGTGGCTCAGCAACTCACGTTGTGATCTTACAGTTTGTGAGTTCAAGCCCCGAGTCGGGCTCAGGGGCTGACAGTGTGGAGCCTGCTTGGGATTCTCTATTCCTCTCTCTCTCTCTCTCTCTCTCTCTGCCTTAACCCTACATTCTCTCTCTCTCTCTCTCTCTCAAAATAAATAAATAAACATTTAAAACCTATATCACGTCTAATTTACTAGACTCTCTCCTATCAAGAAAGGCATTGCTGCAATTTATGGAATACTGGCCTCCCTTTGATTCTTAGCTCGACTTTCCATTTTGCCTTCCAGTCACTGCTTGCCAGACAATCCTAAATACTTCCCCTTCCAGTCATTCCTCTTCTGTAGCTACCAGCCTATTGCCCAAGTCCCTAAAACGCGTCACTGCGGTAAATTTTATAGATCTACACATATAGCTTGGGACGCTAGTGCAATAAGTAATATTATATATATATATATATATATATATATATATACACATATATATATATGTGTGTGTGTGTGTGTATATATATATATATATATATATACACATATATATATGTGTGTGTGTGTGTGTATATATATATTCCCTAGCTCTTCAGGAATGATGTTTTACAGACTACAGAATTAAATCTGATCAAAATTAAAAGAGTTACCCAAGATGTCTCCACTTGTGGATAGCAGAGCCAGAACCTGAAATAGCACATTTTCTGCTGAAGACACTGTTCTTTCAAAGGCTTCTAAACCCAGTTACAATCATGGTGAGGCTCCACAGCAAACGGGTGTTTTAAATGCTCTCCTGGTACTCACTTTCTCTCTTTAGGGACAGGAGCATGACTCTGCCGGTGAGATCCTACACTAAGGACACTGAAGGTCTCTAAATTCCTTGGTGAGAGAATTCTGCATTGCCAAAGACTGTTTTCATAAATGAGTCATTGGCTGGGACTCGAGATTGTTTGTTTTTTGTTTTTTTTTTTTTAATTAGGAAGATTGTTCACTTTAATTATATTCTTTAACAGGATTTGTCACGTGGGTGTTAAAATAATAGCGTGTGTCCCAGTGTGCCCGGGGCTGAAAACAATATGTGGGAGACTGTGGTCTTTGCCCTCAGAGAGTGTAAAGGAAAGAACCAGAGTGTCGAGGGGTTTGCCTCGCGTCCTGGAAAGCCAAAGACCGTCTAATCCCTTGTGTCTGCTGGGTGAAATTGACAGTCACCTTACGGGACAGAAGTCTGCCCCTGACCATAAGGGACTGGCACTCAGCTCCCACTTAATGGACAGGGGAAATTGGTAGGAGCCCTGAGTGACACCCTTGATGGTCCTCTAACGTAGCGGGAATGAAGGGGCAAGAGGGAAACCAGAGTGAGGGGAAATGGCGAACATACAGCTAAGACCCAGAGCAAGCCACACCTGCAAGGAGATATACGTTCTCGAGAAGTAAACAGTCGGTATCGACGCTTTGAGAGTCTGGAAAACTAGAAAGCAATTTCCATAAACTCTCAAATATAGCTTTAAATAATAAAAAGCTTAAACCATCTCCTACAAAGGAAATTCTCCTTTGAATGGGTTCCAGAAAACCATGAAATGCTGTTGATAAGGCTGTGCCAATTTGTAAAGCGTTGCCACAGTCTCCAGCTCACGTCCCCCCCCTTTTTTTCCTTTTCTTTCAAAAAAAAAATTTTTTTTTTCCCCTGAGCTTTTTCAGTCCGAGAGCCTACAAGGACAACAACAACACACAGTGTTTTCTGAAGCTGAAACCTCTTTTCCCCCACAACAAGGGGGCCGGATGGTGGAGGCATTTGATTTATTCCATGGAAATAATGTGAAAACAGCATTTGCAAAGCCAGAGAAAAGATTCTTGATGGAAAGCTCCAGTAGGGATGTGCAAGCTCACTCTCGAAGTTTCTCGCTCTTATCAACCATTGTATTCAGGATTAATTATAGGTTTGCTGGAATTTTACACTCCACCAGAATGTTTACCCACCCAGACAGAGCTGGCTGATTGCCTTTTTTTCACCTAAAGTAAACTTTTAACTGGTGGAGCCTTCACAATCTCACTGTTTTGCTTCCCAGTTGTTTTAGGTATTTTTCCTCCTCCGTGTTGACCAATTATTTTCAATTAGACTTATAATTGCATTGTATGCTTAAAAGGCCCAATTAATATCTTTAAAGCAACAATGTTAAGTGGCATTTAGTGGAAATTTTATATTTGGCTGGCAAAAATAATCATGCCTTACATTTACGGAACACCTTTCATCTCGAAGGGTACCAAAGTACCATTACAAATGTCATACCCATCATTACTGATTTAATTATAGGTCAGAACCATTCACCCCAGCACTACGATATCCTGGTGAAAAATGATGGACCAAGGTGGCAGCCTTTAAGGAACATTTTTAAAGTTTCTTATTTAACCGGAACAGTGAAGGCAACTGAGCCAACAGAAGGAAGTGTTCTGGGGATTACCGGAATACGGTTGTCCTACCTCGGCTCCTGCCAGAAACGAGGGACAGCAAGGTGTACAAAGGATGTACATGTGAACACGGAAGCCCCTTTTCAGGGACGAGAAGGGTGATCCCATGATACCATAGCAAGACGGTGATTACTTGCTCTCCAACAACTAAAGCAAATTCATCACAGCAAATCAGCGTCGCCAGCCTCTGACGGGCCATCCATCATGGCGGAAACACTCACTCCATCCTCAGTCAGGAATGTGTGGCTGGCTGGCTTCAGCATTACCTGAGATGCCAAGCACGCATACTAGCAGGTGAAATCTTGAGTGTTCCCTCGACAGACCTTAAGACATGCTTGAGCCGGGGAGGCAGGCGTGGGAAGGGAGGAGTACACATCTTAGAGTAGATGAAAGGGCTGAACTGTTAAGGTGGGTCTTACCCATGCCAATATTCTTACTGAGAAAAATGAACGTGACCCCCAGGGTCCAGTCCCTGCCCTCTAGCAACCCAGTTTCAGAGACTAGTTATTTATGTATTCACTCGACAAACACTTGAGTACCGATTCAAGCCCTGGGAATAGAGGAGGGGACAAGATACACAGAAATCATTGCCTTCAGATACAGGAGGACGGACAAGTGACAGAGACCCTAGGGAAAGCCAGCCCCTCCCTTCACAGAGGTTTCGGGACAGTTTGGAGCATACACTGGTCACAAATTCCCACAGGCTCGTGTTTCACTCAAACTGACCAGATGCAATGAAGGAAAAGTACCCGATATGAGGAGATCCTAAAACAAGAGAAGACAACAGACGATGTGATAGAGATTGTGGAATTGCGGGCGGAGCCTAGAGGAACGCACACTGACCAGAAGCAGTCGGTTAGAAAAGAGCAAACAGCACCTTAGGGAGAATTTTTCAGAAAGAACCTGAAGAGGAAAGATTTGATAAGCAGGTGTTGGGCAAGAATCCTGGGGAAGAAGCAACCACTAAATCCTGGCTCAGGTGACTGTTTCCATCTGCAACCTGACTGGGAGGGGGTGGGGGGAGGCAAGCAGGGAACCATCTGGAATGCCAGGACCAGGGCAAAGGGAGCAGGGGAACCAAACTGGGAACAAACCAACCTCTGAGGGTCGGCACACAGACATTTCTCCCACTAAATTCAAGTACCTGAAACCGCTGGACTGAGTGCGTTGTGAGGAAAGAACACGAGAGGGAAGCCAGAGAGAAGCTTCTTTTCTTAAAAACTTCAGGTTTGGGGGGGAAGAGTGGAAAGGAAGTCGTATTCTTTCCCAAAGGCACCCGGGCTACCTCCTGGGGGTGGGAACGTGAGGAAGGAGTCCGTTGTATCTCCTCAGTAGAGAACAACTAGCAGGTGGAGAATAACAGAAAGCCCAGGCAGAAAACCAGGCCCTGCTCCACGAGTCTCTCTAGTATGGGAGCTCCCTGCAATCACATGGCATCCATCATGGCCGCAGCTGCTTTGCTGTATTGATTGCCGGAAGCGCCACGAAAGAGACTGCCTTGACGTAGGAATCTCATCTAGGGTGATGACTGTGTTATTCCAATGAATGACACCATTGCTCTCCCCTAGAAACCTTTAACTTTTGTTACTCTCCTTCAGTACAAACTTCCGGGAATGGTTATTCTTAGCCGACAACAATCTTTTCTCCTCCCATTAATTTTAGCCCCCCAGTTCATGTCCTACTAGACCTGGCCAGGCAGACAAAGGTAGACAAAGACTGTCATCTACTCTGGAGGGACATGGAGTGACTCACAGAGAAGGAAGTCTTGGCCTGAGGCTCATTCCTCTCTGGACAATTCCTGCGGTCATATTCGAGGGGTTCCATCTTTGCCCCTTTACGCAACGACAATGCTAGTGGGAAGGTCTCTCTTCTTCATATAAAAATAGTCCAAACCCTAAAATATCAAGGACATTTGACTCCAAAATGAGTTGCACTGTCGCTTCCAAAGATTCAGAGTCCTAGCAAACATAATATCAGTTCTTCTCACAGCATCTCTACAAAGGGGAGAGGAAATGGGCATTACAATTTCTATTTCAGAGACAGAAAAATTAGACTCCAAAATAGGAACACACTTAGCCATTGGAAGATCTGAGAAACGAACACCCTCTCTCACACTCTGAGCCCAAATTTCTGACGTCATGTAATGATAATAACCATAGTAATCATGTAGGAGGCACTATGCTAAGTTCTTCATACAAAGTATCTCATTTAATCATCCCAATGGTTTGGACCTAAGCTGCCTTTTGCTCCAGCATCCGGTATTTTCACTCATGTGTGAGACAAGCAATTACTTAAAAGTATAATATGTTGACACAATTGAGTTTGAGTGATGGGTTAAAACAAACAAACAAACAAACAAAACACCTGTTCATTCAGATGCTCTCATTCTCTTGGAGAAACATGACCCCAACAAAACGGCAACTCCAGAGGAATGATAAATAGGGCAGCTGGTGACAGGGAAGACAAGAGTGAGTCTGAGTTTCGTCCAGAGGCAGAGGCAGAAGAGAAGGATATGAAACGAAGAAGAAACAGAAGACGACCCGAAAAGAGCTCTAAAGCAGAAACACCGGAATTGGGAGGGGATGTCACTGTGGACATGGGGTGCACAGAGAACCCAAGCTCGTAACATCAACAGATGAGGACATGAGGAGGTTCACACACAGGCTGGGAGACGACAGCATTTTTCCTTGTCTTGAGACCCTCCATTTGGACCAGTCAACTCTCTGGGCATCACCCCCAGGTCAGATGTTGCTGCCTCTGCCAAAATGTTACATGCCACAATTTCGGGCTCTGTTTCTGAATTTATACTCGGCTTCCTCTTAGTGAGAAGTACGTAGACATCTCTCATTTTGAACTCCGAAGGCTCTTAACCCCTGACGATATTCCCCACACCCCTTCCAGACAACCATTCCCGCAGACCCTCCCTTCTCTGGCCCCCTCTTCCCTCTTGCTTTCCCTTGAAAGGTCTCTCCTCATCTCAAAAGGCATCTTTCCTTCCTGGTAAGTCACAGAAGAAGGCTTACAATTCCAATTTCTAAACCGCTCAGCAGCTCGGCAACGTTTATTTTGTAATGCTGAGCGTTGTGCTCTAGGGAAAAATAACAGAGTATAAGGCAAGGTGGGTACCCTGGGGGAATTTAGGTGGGGAGATAAAGCACAGAAAAGTAACTCTGGAATTTTAGGACAAAAACACCTCTCAGTTTATTGCTCCTCAATAGCCACGTTCATGTTATAATTGCCTCTACTTGCTCCCTCCAATTAAACCCTACTCAACCTAACATTAAACACCCGAGAAATATTCTAAACATCCCCAATTTGCCCTAACTGTGGCCCCCAACCCCTACCCAACCCTGCCCCATCAATCATCAAACATTCTGCCTGATTCTTCCCTCCTCTCTGCCCTGACACATCTGAAATCTAAAATAAGTCTCATTTCAGTACGCATACAGCTTGAAAAACTTCTTCGTCACACAGAGAAACTTGTAGGCTAATTAGGTAATGTTGTTAAAGCAGTTCAAATCCTTAAATTATGTAAGCCCTGGTTACTTTTTCCTTAATCTCCTTAAATGACTCTAATTTTATGTTTTTCCTTAGTGGATTGTGCTTCCCAGAACTTACAATGGTCGATCTTCTAAATCATCTAAACAGCAATGGTGTTTTTCATTTAAAAGTCACAGTGGGCTCCCGTTTAAGTAATCCTTAGAGGACTTTTCTTTCCCTCCCTAACAAGTTCCTAGAGAATGTTCGTTCCTTCTCTCATGGGGGCTCAGGGAGAGTCGACCAGCATTAGGGACAAGCCACCGCCTCAGCTTTTCCAAAAAAGTTTGTTTTTGTTGTTTTCCAATACTGAACTGAGACCTACAAAGAGCTATCACCAAATCTCTGCGCACAGATTGCAGAAAACATTATTTTGTCCTAGAGATTATATCGGGCGGCTTCTACTCCTTTTTTGTCTGTGGCTTATCAGAGCTCAGGTGAGCGATGGAGCACGGAGACAGGGAAGAAAGAACATCAGCTATTTGGGACGGTCCCCGGCAGGAAGATTTCTAGGTAAGCTTCACCTGAGAATCACCGTGTATGAATTCTGGAACCCTAAGTGTGGACCTCTCAGAATCAGTATTTCGAGATTGTTCCAAGAAGCCTGGCACATAAATCTACACTGGGAAGTGAAGAGAGGGTCTGGGTCTGTGATCAAGAGCTGAGCCACAAGCGGGCTTGTCACTTGATTTCCCTGGACTTCATTTAATCTTACTGACCACAGCTCTAGAAAAGATAATCAGAGAGATCTTTTCTGGCTCCAAAAGAGTCTGTTTTGAGTAAAGGTTCTATAGAATGAGAGGTTCATAAACGGGACATGAGTAATTCATTTCAGAGAGACTTTATTTTTTATTTTTTAAGGTTTATTTTGAGACAGAGAACAAGCAGGGGAGGGGCAGAGAGAGAGAGGGAGAGAGAGGACCCAAACAGGCTCTGCACTGTCAGCACAGAGCCTGATGCGGGGCCCAAACTCTTCAACCCATGAGATCATGACCTGAGCCAAGATCGCAAATCTGATGCTTAACCAACTGAGCCAACCAGGTGCCCCCAGAGAGACTTTAGTTCCCTCTGGGCAATTAAGAAAAGTTTGAGCTGCAATATCAAACATTTTTTTAACTTTATTTTGAGAGAAACAGAAAGAGAATACAAGCAGGAGAGGGGCAGAGAGAGAGAGAGAGAGAGGAAGAGAGAGAATCCCAACGAGGCTCTGCATTGTCAGCACAGAGGCTGATATGGGGCTCGAACTCACAAACAGTGAGATCATGACTTGAGCCAAGATCAAGAGCTGGATGCCTAACCGACTGAGCCACCCAGGCACCCCATATCAAGTAATTTTTAAATGGAATTTTTAAAAAATTGAAGTTTATTTATTCATTTTGAGAGAGAGAGAGCACAAGTGGGATAGGGGCAGAGAGAGAAGAAGAGAGAATTCCAAGCAAGGTCCGCACATGGGGCTCGAACCTATGAAAGGTGAGATCATGACTTAGGCCGAGATCAAGAGTCAGATGTTTAACTTGACTGAGCCCCCCAGGTACCGCTAAATGGAATTTTTAAATTCCGAGTTGCCAGATCATACACTGGGACAAGGCTCTTTTAAATAAAATCCAAACGATGCTGAAGAACTGTGTTTGGTGAGTTGAATGTGGATCAGAATATTTATAATATAATGTCAATAAACATAACTTTTGAGTGAACGTTTGAAGAGCTCCAATACAGAACCCAGCCAGGCCTTCAAATTAGCAGCCCCAACAGATCAAAGTGCTAATGTTCAAGGTAAATGGTCTCTTCTTCCTTCCTTCCTTCCTTCCTTCCTTCCTTCCTTCCTTCCTTCCTCTCTTTCCTTTTTTCTCTTCCCTCCACCCTTTTTTTTTTTTTGCCTTAACTTTGGTATACTGGAGCCCATAAGCTCATGCAGGCAAACCATCAGAGATAAAATCATCCAGAACCAACGTGAGATTCTCACTGTCTACGGTGCTATTCAATATGGTAGCCCCCAGCCACCTAGCCACATGTGGACATTTATATTTAAACTTAAATCAATTAAAATTGACTAAAAAACCTTAAAATCCAGTTTCTCAGTGACCTAGTCATGCTGGGCAGTGCAGATGGAGAACATTCTTATCACTGCAGAGCTCTGTTGAACGGCACCACATGGCTGCTGGTTTGAAGGTTTAAGAAACTTCTCTCAGAAAGTGTGTGGGTTTTTTGAGACAGGCTCTAAAGTCAGGCTGCCTGAGTTCAAACCCAAACACCAACACCATCGGTTAGCTATGGTGCCCCTGGCATTGGTCACTTGTGTGCTCTAAGCACGTTGACCCCTTGGCAAAATAGAAATGGTGCTTATACATGGCTCCTGCTCTCCTTCTGGGGGTTAAGTGAGATAATACTACCTGTGAGGCTCAGTGCCTGGGATCTAGTGAGCACCCAATAAATGTTAGGTATTATTTTTAATATTGATCCTTGGAGTCAAAAAATGGCCCTTATTCCTTCCAAGGTCAATGAAAAGGCCCATTTTCTGTTAAAACACTGCTCTGTTTCATGCAGAGATTAACGATATTTTTTCTGATAGAGAAGTCTTTCTTATTACTTATCCTTCTTCAGCTCTTCTTTCTTTCCATTTGACTCCTTATGCAGAATCTTAAAAATCCTGGTTTGGACCTTGAAATTATTTTTAATTTACAGAAATAGGACCGAGGGCAGAGCATCCACACATAATCCTATCTTCATTATCTACCCATTGACTGAAAACTTACGGCCAGCTTTTCACGCAGGCAAATTATAGAACTTGCTTCAAAAGCATTCTGTGATACACGATAGAAATAAATCTTAAAACCGGGGGCCAGTCCATTTTTGGAATTTTCTCTGAAATACTCCCTCCCCTGGAATACATTCAAGGTGATGACTAATATTTCCGAGAGTTCTGAGGTATGTACTCTCTTGGTAGGTACCTCTACAAACTCTGCCTCTATGCCCACACGGAAACCATGAAATTGGATGGTATCTATTCTGAATGTCCACTCACTTCTGGGCCCCATTGTCTGCCTGCCACACAGCACAGCTAGCCTCTCATCGAGGCCACTGGCCAACAGGAGCCCTGCTCCTGGCTTCCCGTGTTCCTGGAGGATGGTGTCCCTCCACCACCCCATGTGAGCAGCGTGCACAACGCCATGGTCCACACCCACAGGGACATCGGAGCATCCACACCCACGGGGACATCGGAGCGTCCACACCACAACTGCAGGTAGACCTGTATCCTGAACCCAGGCTCAGCCACAAATCTTCTGATCTTGAGCACATTGTCTTCTTCTCTAAAATGTGAAGGAATTCAACTAGATGATCTCTCAAGCCCCTTGGAGCAGCTATTGTTTCCATCACTGGATTCAGGTTACGCAGGATGTCCGATTGCTGCTCTTTTCTGGGGGAGAATTTTTGGTGACTAGACAGAAAATCAACTAAAGCACAGGGTCCAAACACCACATGGCATTAATGCCCAGAAAGGACATTCCAGGTCTCTTCTCTTTGGCTGTATGGCTTCTCACGGCTCCGTCAATGGCGGGATGTCTTCTCCTCCTTGGAGGAGCCATGGCCCCCATATAGGCATCTCAGAATTTTCGGTTAGGTCTTTTATTATAAAGTCAGCATTAAAATATTAAGAAGGAAAGGGCACCTTTTTTTGCAATCAAATAAGAACCAAACCAAATTCTTAGCTGAAGAAATCATAAATACCATCCCGAGTGGTTAGGAAGAAGAACTCAAGGGGTTGAGTGCCTTTCTCCAAAATCTCATTCACTAAATAGGAATTCTGCTTTATCCAGTACAGTTTGCCCTTTACTTCACCCTCATGGTTAAATTAAAACAGAGGAAATTGCTGATTTTTTTTATTTTAATGTGTTCATCTTCATAAATATATATATACTCATATATATATTCTTATATATATATATACTCATATATATATTCTTATATATATATACTCATATATATATTCTTATATATATACTCATATATATTCTTATATATACTCATATATATATACTCATATATATATTCTTATATATATACTCATATATATATTCTTATATATATATACTCATATATATATACTCATATATATATATATATATATTCTTCTTTTCATTGTTCTCCACTTGAAGAGACAGCTTCTTCACACATTCTCATGAATGCAGAGTATAATTGTTTCTAAGAAGCCACACCTTGGCAGAGGGGTAGAGTGGAAGATAGGTTCACAGACTAATTGTCACCCATGCCAATGTAAATAATTTCTTTGACAACGGTCTTAATTTTCAGGTTCCTTCACCGTCCACCCACTCATAGTACGAAAACAAGGTAAGTAACGACTAAAAGAAAAATTATAAAAATCTTGCCAACTGGTTCGTTGGTGGACCATTACATACTAGATTGTCATTTGCCTCAGCCTTTGCCAGAAGCTGGAGGACTCCTGTTGGCTTGTGAAAGAGACAGAAGCAACTGCCAGAAACTACAAGTCCCAGCATGCACTGGTCCACACAGATCAAAGAGACATAATTGGACATGATGATATCTTCATTTTAATTAAAAGAATTCTCTTATCTTCAAAGAGCTTTTCAAATACTCCCAGCACTTTATAAGGCCCATACCATTATAAATCCAATTTAAAGATGGATAATAAGGAGGAGGGGGTCAGTGGGATTGGATTTGACAATAAACGTTGCCCATCGTGGGAAGCTACTGGACCCCACAGTTGTTCACTAGGTTCGCGTTCTCCTGAGATTTTAGTTGCCAGATGAAACCCAGGGGCTCTTTCCAGTTTGCTTCACCATGTAATCAATTGCTTTCTGGGGAAAAACAATCTAGATGGTAGGAAATCCTGCTCTTCAAATCTGATTCTTCGGATCCCAGAGTCATAGTGTTACCCTGGAAGAGGGACAGTTTGCTGCTGGAAACAAGCAAAAAGAAGCTTTCAGGATAAAGCTGTGTTGAAGGAGCCCAATGGTAGGAAAATGGGAAAGATCGAGAAAGCTACAAACTAGAGAGAGAAATTGTTAATCCCCAGGAAGCACAATATGGGGTTGCCTGAAGTTAGCCATCAAAACGTACTCCTCACCAGCCATTATTAGAACAAAAGCATTTCCTGACACAGACTATTTCCTTTGCTAAGTGCGGTGAGTTGACACCACGTTTGTCCTTCCATAGGTGATTGGTTCTTCATGACGATATGAAGTTAATGACAGGTGGCCACTCAGAAGGGACCCGCCAGAAACAGAGTACTGTTATCAACACCCCACTTATTACCTAACAGTCCGTTCACCGTGGGCATGAAGTCCTTAATTCCCCCACACTCTTCCCCATGATTTCTTTGTATTTTTTTCCGATTCGGTTATCACTAAAATACACATTTTAATTGAATTATGCAAGATTCAAACTTTCACGGCTTTGAACATTTCAGTAAACACTCCTACCCACTTACCTACAGCAATGCGACAAATCCTGGCAGAAAATTGAGGGCAGTTCTGACAGCTTCTCAGTAAGAACTTTTTTAAACTTATAAATGAATTTTCACTACAAGCTCCTCAGCCCAAGTTCAGTATTTCTCTTATTTTTTGCTCCTCCGTGTCAACTTCCTACACCATTTTCTGTCCCTTCGTCTTTTTTCCTGTGCTTCTAGACCACACATACGGGGTTCAGGAGCAAGCTGGAGCAAAGGCCATGGTGGGGCCTCTTCCTTTAAAAGGATAGGCATCAAGATTAACTCTGTCTACTTCCCACCTGCCATCCACTACCCTATCCTACCTTGGCTTTCTTTCTAGTTTCCTGTAAGTTGTTCACCAGTATCTTCTCTTAGCCACAGAGCTTTTGGTCCAGGCCTTCACTGTTTCTCTCCAAGACATTGGCCACCCTCCCCTCTGGGCTTCTTATGTTTTCACCCCCTCGTCATGGTTTGCTTTCACTCCATTGCTGACAAAGTCACACGATTATCATTTCCAATGCCTCAACTTCTTCCTTGAAGGGCCCTTTCAAACTTTCACGCCTTCTAAGGCTTTCTTACAGCAATTGTAAAGATGAGAACAATAAATAATAGTTTTAAGTGGAATGCAGAATTAAATTCTTATGGAGCAAAACGTAAGGCATGCCCAAAAGAGTTTCTGACTGAGCCGGTTGGCTCCACTAATGATAACACAGGCAAGAAGACTGAAAGCAGAATGTGGGTACCTTTTTATAGGGAAATAGCTTTTGTTTGGTGCCCACAACCGGAATCAGTGATTCCAGCAAACATTGCAAAACTGGGTGTCTTTTGGTTACAAGCAGAGGGGGGAATGAAACGATCACCAGAAGTCTTGCCCCCGTCATGGCTCTCAGAGAGGGAAAAGGCCATTTCAGAATGCGTCGCTCTGTGTGCTCTATCCTTCCTAAGTGAAAGTTCACACGTGAAAGTTATTTCAGAGAATAAACTATGTCAGAACATGGTATCTCTAATTATCCTGAGTCGACCCAAAGCCCCATTGATTCAAAAGCTGGAACGACAGTGGCTGGAAGACTTTACGAGATCTCTTCGACTTGAAAGTTCAGGTGTGCTGTCGGGCGTCCTGGACCGTGATGCAATCGTGATTAACATTCACGGGCCACGCTCTTTGGGCTAGGCTGTGTACTATCCACATGCGTTAGTGTATTTAATCCTCACAATAAAATGAGTATTCTGGAAGGCTGACGAGTTAACGGGACCAAAGTCATTCATTCACATCCGGCAATACAGCAAATGCCCGTCCGCCCCTGCCCTAAATTGCTCTGGGACCATATACCAGTGTGCTCAAGTCACTAAGAGGTAAAGAGGGCTTAAACTCTGTCAAAGTATGGTTGAAAGGAAATGAGGATGTTTGGCCTGAGTCCAGGAAGATGTGACAGTGTCTTCAAATGTCTTTCCAACTGCCATGTGCCAAAAAGATTCTCTTTGTTTTGCATGGCCCCAAGAAGAGAACTCAAGTCACCAGAGGTATCCCCACCAATGCTGAACTGTATTAAATAATAATTACTCAACAAAGATAAATTAAGTACTTAAGTACTTCGCCAAGTGGCGGTAAGAGGATGAGCTAGACACAGATGAGCAAACAGCAAGGATTTGCGAATCTGCTGTGGTGGGTTGAGATAATAGGGATGTGACCGAGGCATTAGGAGAACACAATGGATGGTCACGACTGCAGCGTGAAGTTAAACCATGAGGGTAGGGGTGGGAAATGACGGAAGGCTTCCTGAGGAGGTGGGACCTGACCTGAATCCCGGAGGGCGAGGAGTTAGTCCGATGTTGAAGGGGGAAGGGCGTGCCAGGCTGGTCACAGGGTAAGCAAACCTTTTGAGGTGGAGAGATCACAGAAGTAATTCAGATATGAGATGAGTGGTTGGATTTGCCCACATTGGTCACACAATTTGGATTCTACAACGTCTAAAACTAAGAAATCCATCACCAGTGGCAGAATTGATTCACAAAGTCTACTCTCCCCTTACCTCTAAATAAGGAAGGGAGTCGCTTAAGGAAGCTGGGCCCAGAACAAACAGCAAATGCCCTGTCCTTCCACGAAGGAGGACAGGGAGAATAGGCAATGAGGTATAATGAGGATAGTCAGAAGAAAACACAGAGTGAGGTCACTAGAGACCCACACTCCACAACGGGGCCAGGCGGCTGAGCTGAGAGAGAACCACATATACGAGAGAAAAGGTGACATCTGAGAAGCAGGTACCAAAAAAGAAATCCCGCAGATGCAAGAGAATAAAGAAATCGGCTGGTCTAACCCTAATATTATGAAAATAAGGCTCAGAGAAGCGAGGCGCCTGGCCCGATATCGCATGCCTATTTGAAACGAGGGTGCCTGATTCTCAACCCACGGGGATTTCCATTGTGCCTTGTGGTTTAGTTTGGCTTTTCACCCTAATACAAAAATTGCTACTTACGCTTCTTTGAGCTTTCTTCTCCAGGGACCAGGATGGTGATTATTTGTTTTGATTTAAAACACTTTTCCTTTCACAGCTCCTACTGGCATTGGAGGCTACAAAGAAGGGAAACGCTACAGAGATGGTGGTAAGCAGGTGATAATATCAACCGGGCTTTGCAAATAGATATTTCACATGGCAGATCTTTGGTGGGAATAACCCAAAAGAGACCACACGACCACAATTAGTCGAACCTTGTTGCCTGAAGAGGGTTAGCTCATAAAGCGTATAATTAGCTTCAGGGTTTGCTCAAAATCGACTTTATTTGAAGGAGTAAATTTTTTTTTCTTTTGGAAGCCACTCAGCCAAAAGATGATGACTGCCTATGATGACACTGGTTTCTAGTTATTATTTTCCGTTCACGTTTGGTTCAAAAAACCAATGTGTTTTACATAAACTCACCAGGAAGTAAAAACTGGTGAGTAAGCTTGAAGAACAGACTCAATAAAATGTTCATGGATTTGAAAGCCACTGGGTAGGCCTCAATAAATGAGGAAGTCAGTGGGTTTTCTGGCATAAAACCACCCTGGGCCATTCAACAGGGAAAAAGTCTAGCAGATGGACAAACAAAATTGGTATATGTAAGCTTCCAAATCTCCACCTGCTCTCCCAGGGGCAAGAGTCAATGAAGAGCCAGAGTGAAGGTGCCTCACAAGACCTTAAATCACAGTAAGAATTACTACATACGTTATTAGTCTTACTGAATACACTATATCAAAGTGCCTTAAAAGAAAAGATTCGATAAGAGGGCAGTGCCTAAAATTCTTTTAGGACCAAGTGTGATATACGCACGCATGCACACCCACCGACGATTTGGTTAACCCTTAAATATAAATGTCATACAAAATTAACAAATATGCCAGATAGCACTACTAAGCGAAGCTTAAAGTACACACTTCATAACTGGCAAATATGTGTCAAAGTTTCCTTTTTTTTTTTTTATAAAAGAGAGGATTTTCAATTTTCAAAATGCCCGGTTCCTTTAAAAACAACTTTACTTTAAAGCTATGTCCTAAAGGCCAATCATTTCTCCCAAGTATTAAAAATCAAAACACAGGTTCCCATATTTTCTCAAGTGCAGTATTTTCCCCTTTTCCTAGTTTTATTGAGATATACTTGACACATCCCATTGTGTATGTATAAAGTTACAACATGGTGATTTGATACAGAAATATATTATGAAATGATCACCACAATACGGTAAGCTAACAATACCATCATCTCACATAATTACCACTTGTGTCTGTGTGTGTGTGTGTGTGTGTGTGTGTGGTGAGAACATTAAAGATCTCTCTCTTTTAACAACTTTCAAGTATATAATACATTGTTAACTATAGTCACCTTAGATCTCCAGAATTTATTCATCTTACAACTACAATTTTGTACCCTTTGACAAACATCTCATTTCCCCCCTCCTCCATTCCTTGGAAACCACCACTCTACGCTGTGTCTATGACTTTAGCTTTTTTAGATCAAATGCAATAATTTCCAAATGGTTTGAAAACAGAAAACAAATGGGCCAATAGAACATTAAGAAGCCAGGTGTGCAAATTCCCAGTTCAGGTCATGTTTAACAGGTTAACACTTCATTATTGGTCTATGCCAATGCATTCTACATTGTCAGAACTGCCTGTTTTTATGTTTATTTTCACTCGTAAGTGAAAGATTCAAGAACACAGAGATGGTCATGTCGGCTTGAACGTTTTGTGTTTATGTGTGTCTTAATTACATAAGTTTACACGTGTCTTAATTGACCAGTGGCTGGAAGGGGTAGTGTAAATATAGTATTAGTACTTAAAGGCCTGTTATATTTCCCACTACCCATATTTCAAGAATTAACCATTCTCAACATTTACACAGTTTCATAAATGAATTTGTTTATTGACCTTCAAGAGGTAGATTACCATCCAATTATCCAAGAGAATATTGACTAAGTACTTAGTACGTGTCCGGGACTATTTTAGGCAAATGGGATAGAGCACCGAACTACAGATACAAAACTACCTGTCTTCAAGGAGTATACATTCAAGTAACAAGTGATAAACCTGGTGAATCAATAAGAATATAATGCTTTAGAAGATGTCAAGTGCTCTGGAGTTAGCGGGATTGAGACAGTCAGAGGATGTGTGTGCTGGGGAAGGCAAGTTGTAAGTGTCATCAGGGGAATCAGGCTGTACCCCATTGAGAAGATGACATTTGACGGAGGTGCTAAAGTTGACCATGAAGATATCTGAAGGGAGAATGTCTTAAATGTTTGGAGCGGACGGAACAGCAAGTGCAAAGGCCCTGAGGCAGAAGCATCCGGACGTGTTTGACGAACCACAGGAACACCAGATTGGCTAAAGCGGAGTGCGAGAGGTAGAGGAGGAGATGGGGCCACACGGGTAAGGAGGGGTGAGGTGGATCTTGTAGGGTCTTATAGACCAGCATACGGAGTTCTACTTTCCACTCTCAGTGAAATGGAGAGCTGTGGAACAGAGAAATAACTTGACCTGGATGATGTGTTGACAAGGCCACGGGACTGCTGTGTTGAGAATGGATTCTAGGGAGCAAAACTGGAGGCCAGGAGATCAGTTAGAAAGCTCTTATAGTAAACCAAGCAAGAGATAATGAGGACTGGACGTTACACTGGGGTAACGAGAAGTTCATGGATTCTGAATATGTTTTCACGGCAGGATGATCTAACAAACCAATCATTGTGTGCAAAGAGAGAGGAGAGCCGAGAACGAAGACACATTTTCAACTCCAGCCATTGAAAGGATCAATAGCTTATGGTGCTGAAAGGATTCGGTTTGGGTGGAGGTTGGGCACATGGCTGGAGGTTTAGTTAGGGACATGCTACATTTGACAAGTCTCTACACACGTCCAAGGGGAGAAGTCCAATTGGTAGTTGAAAGTTCAGAAGGGAGGTCTGTGTGGCACATATAAATGTGGGGGGCGTCAGCATTTAAGTTATATTAGAAACCATGCGACCGCATGAGAGTCATAGGAAGGGAGGGGTGGACAGAGAAGACACAAGGACGAAGGAGTGCCCTCTGGGACACACCAGGGTTAAAAGTTACAGGGAAGAGGGGAAACCACCCAAGTATAGTGGGAAGGAAAACCAATGAGTGGGATGTCCTGAATGCCAAGTGACAGGGTAAAGTCTGTCAGGGAGGGGGAAGAGCGGAATGGCAGGCCTGGAGGAATTGGGTCATCTTGACAAGAGCAGCTTTTAAAGAAGCAGGGAGGCGAAGACAGGGACTTTGGTTAGACAAGATCGATGGCAACTGTCCACCTATCGCAACAATCGTCCAACTTTTGGTCTCCAGACCCCTTTACGCTCTGAAATGTTCTTGAGGACCCCAGTGTGGCTACGATTATATGGGTTCTACTTCTCAACATTCCTCTAGTGGAAATGATAGCGGGGGAATGTTCAGAACACAAGACTGCACGAGCTCGCACTGCCGTAGCCACCAGAGTTATGACATCATCACACACTGCATAGCTTCCAGGAGCCTCCACTCAGCACTAATGAAAGACAGAGGTGAAAAAGTTTCAATACTATTATGAAAATAATTTTCGCCTCATGGACCTCCTGAAAGGGTCTTGTCTCAGGGGTCGCGAGGGACCCAGGCCCCCTTTTGAAACTGCTGGCAGGTGTGAAAGCAAAGCACAGGATCGAAGATACCGGTAGGGGCTGGTGGGGAGGGTGTTACAGTCTGTGAACGTCCGCCTCCAGGATTGAACACAGTCATCCCGGGAGCAAGGATGGGGACTGGGAAGAGGGGGGTGGGGCTGCACGAAAGGAGAGATGTGAAACTGGTCCACAACCGGAGTAAGGACGGGGATTACGACGAGCATTAAGAGCTATTCTTGTGTTGTTGGGTTTAGTTGTTTCCATTGGTGGTGGTGGTTTACCCTGAAGTTTATTTCATGTGCGATTCAGGGTGATGGAGAAAGAGAGAGGGGTCAATCCAGACTTGTAGGTGCTGTTCAGTTTGTGTTTGTTGGTGACAAGAATGTGTCTCAACCAGATTAGTAACCTTTGTTTCTACGGGTCACAAAGCGAATCGTAACACTATTGTTTATTCGTTTATTTGTGAAGTAGTTCTAGAAATGCCACCATATACCAAGTATTATCTTAGGCTTTGGGAATATAAGACTGAATAGGCCACATAGTCATTCAACCAGCAGAGCTTGTATTCATATTTGAACCGTATATGCGAAGATCTAAATCGTTCCAGAAGTTCCTCCATGTTTAGAAAACGTAGTAGGGCCACAGAAACACTAACCTCACACTGACTTCCTGACTCACATTTTCAAACTGAGACACTGCACCACCAGCAATTTCCTGGATATCTGGTAATAACGCAAGGGTCCAGAGGGGACCTCCAAAAACATACTCAGAATCTGGTTTCTAGAAAGCCTGCTTCCCATGCCACTCCTGGAATCTGAAATTTGCGCAAGCGCAAATTCTGGCCGCTTTACTAAAACGAAAAAAAAGTGGGCATTGACATGAGTGCTTTCTTGCCCTTTCCTGAACCCGAGGCCCCTTACCTGACACGGGAGTAAGGACGTGATTTCTGCCACTCCTTCCGGGTCCTAGAGAGTTAAAATTGTGTGTTTCAGTTTTGACTTCAGCGCTTATGACAACGCGCCAAAGCCTTCTGAAGAGAAATTAATCAGCACATTATCACTTAAACATGTATTTCAATACAGTCTCCATCTTTTTCCAGCCTTTAAAGATCACTCTGCTTGGCCATTTTGTTTGTGCAGTGAATGCAGACATGTTTTAAACCCATCATAAGTGGGGGGAAAGAGGTGGGATTGTAAAAAGTATAACTGGCAACAGAGAAAAGGAGTTTAGATCTGCTTGTATTGACACCTACATATACATTTGAGTTTTCAGGTATTTAGTCATATATATACACGTATATATATACATATATACGTGTATATATATGAAAGGAAACTGTTTCAATATTTGGGGATCCCCCCGTGGAACCCCTCCCAAAATCTAGGTACCAAGAAAATGAGTTTTTCCTTTAAGATGAACATTTTTTTGTCTTCTTGATAAGTTGTAACCCAGTATTTTGGGTTCTGGAGACAAAACAGGAATACAACAACAGATTCCATCTTATTTTATTCCTGAAGCAGTAAAACGTTGGGGTTTTCCTACGAGACGTCTGGAGGGAAGAAGGAGATAAATTAGGAAATAATACCTGAAAGAGAAATTTTCATCTTAATTAATTTGTCGTAAAATGTTCTTTATTTGGTGTGATTTGAAGTGGATTTTACAGTCAATTACACTGAGTGAGGCACACTCTAGACTCTGAACCACACTGCCGGAGCGACGTGCACGCATTTTATGACCTGGATGGTGAGCCTAAACAAATGGATGTATAATGATTTGTAGACAATTCCCATGCAATAAGTCTATTATTAAATCTAAGGCATTATTAGAGGTTAATTATATTTTAAATTATTGAGATTTAACAATGATGTAATATATGGAGAAGATATTTATCTCCTCCAGTTTGTCCTATAATTACTAACCTCCATGAACTTCGCTCTTTAATTCTGCCATTCTCCTTGCTAAATAGCCTCTCTGATGGAATCCTACGCCTACAGCCCAAGATGACGCTTTCGGCTTCCGACCTTTCATGTTGTCCTTATCCGCCACTCTTCTCCATCTTTACCCGAGATCTTGTCAATATCTTCAAAGGGAAAACCGTCTTTTCAAGGCCAGAGTTCTCACCCCGCCCTTACTGTTCTCCCCACCAGAATCCTTCTCTTCATTGCTTCTTATCTCCCTCAGAGTTCCAAACATCTAAAGCACTAACTGCATCATCTCGTCCCCATCAAGGCTGTTCAGTAACGACCTCTGTTATTTTCCCCTTGCTCCTCTGTATTTTGCTGTTGTTTTTATGCTCCCGTTCCCAGCCTTCTGGCATATACGCTTCCTAAATTATCAACATCTCCTAAATTGGGTTGGCGGGAGAGCTCCAACCTAGGTCAAGATCCCCCCTCATGGGGCTTACAAGTAGGGAGGCACAGGCAAGAAAAGGAATAGAAGGAAAAATAGTCATCATAATAAATAAAGAATATTAGGCATTCAGAGAAGGAGATAACGTGGGCGATGTCCCAGAAGGTGACCAGAGAAGAGAACAGGCACTTTCGATGCCATGTGCAAGGATGACCTATCTGAAGAAGTGACGTGTAAGTCAAGATCTGTATAATGGGAGGAGTCAGCTATGTGCACACAAAGCCATAAATTGTGGACCTGGAGGAAGAATATTCCAGAAAGTAGGAGTGGTCAGCTCCAAGTCCTTGTGGCTGGAACACACTTCATTTATTCAAGGAACAAAAGGAAGAGTGGAACTGTGGGAGCTTGGCCAGTCCCTGGGGGAAGGAGGGGACGAGCCCCTGGGGGAGTAGGGGACGCCCACGCAGGTAGACGGTGAACACCACTCATCACATATGGACTTGGCCTGTATCATACCACTCTGCGGCCTTGCGTTCATTGACCTCAGCCCCCCTCGCTCTCAACCTGGCATATTCTGGCTTTCAAAACTGAGTATCCAAATGTCTATAAACACATGCCATGTTTTACCCAACTCCAGAAACCAAAGAACAAGGCGAAATGTCAGTGTCCTCCTGCTTTGATGTCGGCATCCATAGAGTTCAAGGAAATGCACCAAAATGTTACCTCTCGCAGGGTTTTTTTCTGCAGACTCTCCAACGTTTTCCAAATTTCCTACCGGGCACCCTACCTGCCTAATCATAAAGCAAATGCACGGAAGCTGCAAAACAACGCGTGCATCCCTTCGGTGTTCCTCGTCAGCTGCCGTATCTGGTTTCACCCTCAGAATAAGCGAGCGCTCCTTCTCGGGAGTCTCCGATGTTTCTCATGATTATTCTGGAACACCAAGGTGACTCGTTTCCCCGAGAACCGAGCGGTGGCATGAGCGCACAGGTAGGCTCACACCTGTGGGGTTGACACGGGGCTTGCAGTCACACGCAGAGGACGCTGCCGACTGAGCCGAAGCCTCTCCTGCTTGCTTGGTGTTCAGGACACTGTTCTCATGTAAATGGCAAGAGTAAACAGGATGCTACATGCAACATGAAACTTCTCAAGCCTTTACCCGGAGAGATAAGGCTGCAATCATAAACATCATGCAGCGTTTCAAAATGAAACCCGTGATCAGCTCCAGAAGCCTGGGTCTGGACCCACAGCGGCCACCTGAGCTTTCCAACGGGCGACAGCAAAGCAACGAGGACCACCGTGGGTTGGAAAATGATTTCCCACCCGTTTCTTCCGGGGGCCCCGTGAATTACAAAAAAATACCATATTTGTCTAGTAAGTCAGAGTGAGGAAGGAAAAAGAGAGAGCGAGAAAGAGAATGGGAGAGAGAGAGAGAGATGAATCCCTGCCAAGACTAGGGTCTCTATGAAAAACAAAACAAAACAAAAAATAGTGCCCGAAGTACGCCAGTTCAGCCACAGCACATCTGGGAATTGTTTGAGGGATAATGACAGTAATAATTATGATTACTTACACTTAATTCTCCCTCACAGGGGCGCTGTGAAGATTAATGAGTTAATGCTCGTAATGTGTTTTTGGTTCCTCGATGAAAGCTCCCATAAAAGCCCAGATTATTATTATGGTTATTGTTGTTTATATTAGACCGTTCCTGTGGAAGGCTTCCCCTCACTGCCCGTCCATGCGTTCCCATCGTGAAGTGCAGCCGCTTCGCTGACAAGAGCCCACCGGCTCCAGAAGCTGTCACGGCAGGCACGAAGGTCCCACGTGCAGAAAGAAATGGCAAAAAGCACAATCCCGGTCAGCAGCTGCCCGGGACGCTCATGCCCGGTAGACCGTGCTCCACACTCTTAGCTAAACCAGAAGGAAAGAAGGTAAGCGGCTTCATGCCCCCAATAAGAAATCTACTGACAGTGTAAGTATCTTCCAAAACAGAGAGTCTGAGGACAAATCCATAGTGTTCGCAAAATGGAAAGAGAACACTTTAAAATGAGGTTTAGGGGTGCCTGGGTGGCTCAGTCAGCTGAGCGTCCTACTTCGGCTCACGGCATGATCTCATGGTCCGTGTGTTCCAGCCCCACGCTGGGCTCTGTGCTGACGGCTCAGAGCCCGGAGCCGGCTTTGGATTCCGTGCCTCCCTCTCTCTGCCCCTACCCAGCTGGCGCTCCATCTCGCTCTGTCTCTCAAAAATAAATAACTGTTTAAAAAATTATTTAAAATCAGGTTTAAATAAGACCCTCTAGAATAGCTTGTTCACAGTCAAAGCCACATAAAGTTAATAGGTCAAAGGATTGCTGTAGCAAGCTCGTTTGTTCATTTTTGTAAAGAAAAAGTATTGCAAACCTGCTTATTCCCGATGCATAGGCCCATACCGAACAGGACAGGGTCTCTATCCTTGAGAAGGCAGTTGTTGAAAGATACAGTGTTAGTCACCTGCACATAGTCTGGTCGGGAGGATAGGGCACAGTTACAAATGCAGCTGTACCTCTGGAAAGGAGAGGTGACCCGTTTCCCAGGGTAAATCTCGGGTCCCCATCTGGAGTTGCAAGCAAAAATGGCAATTTATTTGCTCAACAGTGGAAACATTTTTCTGCAGGGCTGCGAGAGGAACTAGCCACCATAAAGCTCCTTTTTGCATGGCATATACGTTAGGACAAATGTATGTAATGTGTCTGGTTCCTTAAAGACGCTCAATCATCCATAAATGAACACAGTTGCCCGCCGAGACAAGTAGAAGGTGGCAAACGAGGACTTCCTTCTTTCTTCTTACTCTAGTGTCTCATCTCTCAACTTAACACTGTCGTTTCTCAGCTCTAGAGGACCTGGAATCATTAGAGGAGGAAGGAACTTAGGAGAAAATCAAGACCCTCCGTCCTCCCTCTAGATAGCAGAAGCTCCTAGCTACCTACTCGGCAACCGTTCCCCCTTCTTCCATAGACACAGAATCTTCATTTTAGTGGGCACTCCACCACGGGGGAAAGGAGACCACGTTTCCCAGTCTCCCTCCAAAGCAGGTGTGGCCATGTGGCTCCGTTCTGGCTAAGGAGAGGTTGGCAGTGACGTTCTACAGGAGCTCAGTTTGGCAATCATCTCTTCCGTCCTCCTGCTTCCTCTTTCCTGCTGCCTGGAAATCTGACATGACGGTAGAAATTAGAGTAGGTATTTACTAGGACCATGAGTGGACCTGGAGGATGGAAGGCAAAAGAACGCCCCCAACAAAGATGCCCACGTCTGAACCCCTGGAATTATAAATAAGTGACGCGATGTGGCAAAGGGAAATTAAAGACGCAGGCAGGATCGATGTTCCTGATCACCTGACCTCAAAGTAGCTCGTGGATTACCCAGGCAGGTCCCAAATAGTCACGAGAGTCCTTAAGAGGAGAAGTGGGAGACAGAAGAAACCCAGCCTTACCCGGCTGAGTAAGGATGATGTTGCGAGCCTTGAAGATGGGTAAGGGGCCATGAGCCACGGAATGTGAGCAGCTTCTGGAAGCTACAAAAGGAGAAGAGACAGATGTCCCCTTAGAGCATCCTGAAGGAACACAGCCCCGCCGACCCCCTGATTGTAGTCCAGGGAGGCTTTGAAACCCGGCCCTTCAGAACCATAAGATAAATAAATGTGTGTCGTTTTAAGCCATTTAGTTTGCAATCATTTGTTACAGCGGCGACAGGGAACTAATACACTAGTTCTGAGGACAGCAGTGCAAAAGAGGGAAGGGCTTGTGTCCTCACCCAGCCCTGGATGACCTAACTCCAGGCTCCTTTTATGTGAAACAGTAACGCCTTCGGGTGAAACCCCCCATTGTTTGGGGCTGTCCCGTACAGGCAGCAAAACACAACTCGCGGCTGATCTGCTACATTTTGATGCTAAGAGACTCAGATCCCTGAAGACGAAGTGATGTTTTATGCAGTGCATTTCACCTCTTATTCAGAATCAGAAGTGGAGCCCGAGAAGATGGTCTGCCCAGCAGTATACAGAGGCGACTCGCAAACTCGGGCTTGCATGGGACCCGTCAGGAGGGCTTGTTAAAACACAGATGCCCAGGCCCCACCGTGGAACTTCTGACGCAGCAGCTGGGGTGGGGCCGCGGGACCACACTTTGAGAACACTGGTCCACACGATCACCGGACCAAACTCTGATGAACTACACTTCCTCTTGCACCGCCAGACCCATCACCAAAATCCAGCCCTCGTGACCACATACCTGCAATGTCATACAGCTGGCCACCTTGTCCCTGGTCCCCCCCAACTGACTTCCCCACCCCACCCTCCCACCTAACGGGTTTTGCTTTCACCATGACGCCCCATTTCTGTTTCAAAACCATGACAGCTTCCTCTGGTTTATTAGACTCACTCCAAATCCCTCTGCGGGACTTTGAAGGCTCTCCGATGTACCTGCACTCTCTCCTACCTACCCCCAGCCAAGACTCCTCCAGCCAACCCTCTGAAGGGTTAGAGGAACTGAAATTTTATTATTATTATTATTATTTTGTAACCCAGGGACAGAGAGAGCGCCCAGAGCAAGTTGGCCAGGTCAAAGCCTTTGGCAGATCGCAGCTGGGAACCAGTGACCACTCCCAACCTCCAGCACCCACCCCAGGGCACAAGGAGCCAGGTCCCTTTGCAGAGCCACCCACAGCACATTCTGCTTAAGAGACACCACGGAGAGACTCGCGATGAGGTGAGAACATGATGTGCATTTCAACTAATTACTCCACAGAGGGAAGGCGGCCAGGAGGACCTGCGATTGTGCGCTATGATTCCCAATTTTGCAAGCAGGGCAAACTTTGAGGAAATTGGAAGCAACTCCATCCAGCTCCGGCCAAAATGACATTCTGTCCTCCCCCGAAGCAGCCGGGTGGTTGTGTGGCTGCCGGCAGTGGCTCCCGCCTCTCCGTGTGCGCAGGAGGAGGCAGGCCGGGGCACCCCGGAGGCTGGGGGCAGTTGGGGCCCCCGGGAGGAGGGACGGGGTGGCTCCAGGTAAAGGAGGCCCAAGCGATCCCCCGGCTGTAAGCCTGGCGCATCGAGGATCCCTTTGGCTGCTGTCATCAAAATCAGTCTTCAAATAAATATTAGCTGCGCCCTTGCGGGCCAGCCTGGTACCTGTAACACCGAGGGCTTTGCTCGAAGAGGGAAAGCTTCTCATCTGTCCCTGGCACATTTTTCTCCCGCCCCATTAAGAAAGAATTAATTCTTTGGCGTCTTTGTTCTCAGGCCGGTCCGCTCTCTTGCATTTTTTTCTCCGCGTTATTTTACTCACACAAGCCTCCCGTCGCTCTCAAAGCGATCGGCAGGGCTCGGGTCTTCTCGCTGCCCCGCTGTGGGCACTGTCTGTGCCCTCCTGGAACATCCCAGGGCGACACACAATCTGAGGCTCCCCGGGCTCCCCGATGCACAAAACCACAGTGCTCCCTTCTAAGTGTTCACAGAACCGTGGCTTTGAATGGTGATTCTTCCGGCAAGAGCGTACTGAGCCTCCTCTCCTGCCTTTTGTGGGCAGTCCTCCCTGTCCGAGAGATCACGGACCCAGCCTCGTTTTGCTTGGGGTCTGGTGAAGGGTCCCCTTGCCTCAAAAAAAAAAAAAAAGGCAGAAAACAAAACCAAATCTCCTTCCCACCGGGAGCTGCCCGGGGTGGCCAGGCCAATGCAAAAGTTTCCTTCCCAAGTCCCTCCCTCAGAATGGTTTGGAGAGAAGAGACATTCCTGAGAGTTTAACAGTCGAGAAGACAAAAGGTATTATTTTTATTGAAAGTCCCTTCCCCTTGTGCTCAGTGACGTTTCTGACTTCTCCACCCTCCGTTTCTTTCCACGGTTTTTGCCTTCGCACAGTGGCTGATCTCTGCACAATTTAAGTGGGAGGAAAGTGAAACCCTTGCCTTGAGTAATTTTAGTAAACTTCATATTCTCCTACCTGGACTTAATCGTGGGAAGATAACTGGAAGATTACGATTAAAAAAAAAGGAGGGAGGTGGGTGGGGGAGATAGAAGGAAACAGCAGTTCTGAACAAGGACGTATCCACACACCGAGAACTGAATCAGGCATCATCACAGCCGTTCCCAGGGAACCTTCAGGCTCTGTAAGCTTCAGGGTAGCACACCCTGAAAGGGATGGTAATTACTTTGTAGTTCCAGAGGCTTCCTTTGTGTAGGATGTTGAGGGAAAGAGGGAAGAGGGTAGCTGACTTTTTAAATGAAGCGGGGGGTGGGGTGGAAATTTCAGGTGAATTTAAAGTACCTGGCAAGCAGGCGTCTCTTCTCAGTGTTTCCTTGTTTTTGCCCCAGACTGGGAAGCCATCGCCTTCCTGGCTCTTTCATGGAATTTCTGTGTGGTCTCGGCCTCACTCAATTAACCTCTCCTCTTCTGCATTTCATCATGGGTGTATGGGTATAAGATCAACTTCAAAGAGGTCCGGGGCCTAATTAATGTCTCTAGGGTGCCCGAAGAGTCTTGGATGGAAAAAAAGGAAACCACCACCTGTATGCAGAACTGAGACTGCATGACAGCAGGTGGAAATTATTACTATTAAATGTGACTCCATGTCAGAATATTTGGCAAACTCCTCCTCTGGGGCAGGAGAAATGTCAAGTTGATGAGAATATGCCTCCCCTGTGACTGATGCTTCCTCTCTCTCTCTCTCTCTCTCTTTTTAACTTGTTAGTAAATTATCATGCTACATGATAACTCAGTATAACCAACAAGCAATGAAAAGTGAGAATAAAATAACAAAAAAGCATGATGTAATTAACAGCTTTAGGAGAGGACAAACCAGCAAAACCTCCGCACCAGCCTCTTCATCCCTCTCCCCCACCCCCCATCTCCCACCAACGGGTCTACGCAAGACCAGAACGGCCCTGAAATCCAGCGGGAATGTTGACGTAATGATGCTTCGGAGGTCAGGAGAATAACCCTTTACAATAGATTCTTAAAAGATTCATTCAAAGCCTTCACCAATCCCCAGCATCTCCCCCTTAGTTACTTCGTGAAGAGTCGGTTAATGGCACCCGCAACTTATTTTCAGCTCTCCAAATGGCATGCATCTCGTGTGAATGGCCACCACCGCTGTCTTTTGCTGTGAACATACCAGGATCGGGTTCAGGATTTTCTTCATAACACCCTCAGGTTGCAAGATGGCTCAGTAAAGTCAAAACCTACATTTGTTTATTTATCTACTTAACACACATTTATTGAGTTCCCTCGGAGTGACAGGCAGTACTTTTCAGGGCACTTGGGGACACTAAGACAAGGCAGAAGGATGGGTAATGGGTGTATTGTGTGAGCTGAAAGTGGACTCTTAAACCATTTGCACGGTAGGAGAGAAAGGAATGTATTTAAGTCTTCTATCACGAAGATATTCTCAGTCAGGGATTTTTAAGCTCAACAAAGTGACAAAGGGGGGGGAAAGGGCTGGATGACATTAGGTGTAGTTGATGTCGTCTGTTCTTTGCAAGGTGCACTTCCTTTCTGGATATTTTGGGATCACGTTTTACATTACTGCTAACCTCTAATCCACCTTATAGACAGAATCTCCTTACTCTCACTGTTACTTCCTATATTTCTATTGGCTTTCTGTTTTTCATGTAGTGTATATGCGAACTCGTGGAAACAATGAGTGTTGAAAACAGACAAGGTAAAGTAATGTATTAGTCAGGGTTCTCCAGAGAACCAGCACGAAGCATATAGCTATAGATATATAAAATATATATATATATAACATATAAAATGAATATATTTTAATCAATTAAATATATAAAACCAATTATATATATGAAATCAGGAATTGGCCCACACTATTACGGAAGCTGGCAAGTCCAAATTTTCAGGGTGGGCCACCAGGCTGGACACCCAGGAAAGCCAATGTGCCAGTTTGAGTCCAAAGGCCACCTGCTATAGAACCAGGAAGAGCCAGGGTTGTGGGTGAAATCTTAAGGCTGTCTACGGGAGAATTCTCTCTTTACTCAAAGTTCACCAATTGAAATGCTAATTTCTCTTCAAACACCCTCACAGAGACCCCCAGTCTCTGGGCACGTTGTACCCCAGCCAAAGTGACCCATAAAATCAACCATCATAGTTAAAAACCCTACACCAACGTAATTTTGTGACTTCTTACAGCATCTTTCCCTATAAGTGTGTTTATAAATATCTCTCTTCATTTCATGTTATGGAGAAAATGACAGACACAGGACTAGTGAATAAATTAAATATTCCAGGATCAGCCTTATTCTACCTGCCACCATTCCTGATGTATTGTCATATCGTTTAACTCTAATTCTTAAATGCCAAAGATGTTAGCTCCAAACGTAGGTTTCCAAAATCTATTACAATACTTTAGTGCTGCAATCAAAAAAAAGATAGGTAAATCTCTTAACTACCTGAAAAGTAACAGAGTCCCCCCAAATCCCACCCAATCTTCCCTTTTGAAATCGAGAAAATGGTAGTGCCTCAAAGAGCCACTGACCTACTTCATTACTTGATGTTCCACGTAGACCAGGAAAGGGAGCAGAACATAAATCATGGGCACTCCCTGCTTTCAAAAAAGGAAGCTGGCTTTGGAAAAAAGGAGCACATCACTGCAAGAAAGTTGCATCACATATATTTAATCTGCAAGTGCATTTGACCTCTTTTAAATTAGAGAGCAAATAATCATGATTTTCATTTACTTTACAGGTACTGATGATACTGTGACGTTGACTTCAGATGAAATTACCCTCCGTGATCATTAACTGCAAGGTGCATATTTCGAGCAGTGTCATAAATATAGTAGGTATACAATAAATACTTGTTAAAGTTACACTTTGTTTTTCAACGGGTAGTTAAAAATGAGTAACTGTAATATAGATGTTTGTTTACCAATTCATTTAACCGATATACATGGCTGAATAGCTGCTATATACTAAGCACCTGTGAGAACGTAAAAATGAGAAAGCCTTATTCCTAGCCAAAGAAGTCCAGAACCCAGTACGCAAGACAGACAAGTCAATAAGGAATTAGAATAACAATGTGAGAGATGCCAGACCAGGATACCCAGTAAGAGCCAACAAAGCAAGGAGAAATGGCTTTCCCTAAACTGCTTTCTTTGGACCATCATCTCGTCGATCGTACCTAAAATATTTTCACAAAGACAGCTAGTGGTTGCATTCCAAAGTCAAAGCCGTGACAGATCGATGAACAGACATGAGACTACTGGAAAAGATACTGGGCACTGATACTGAGGTAATCACTGATTACTCTCACGGGTGGTATCTACAGTTGAGTAACAATAAATTATTTTTCATCTTAACGACTTTGAACTAAGAATAATTTGTATCAGAATTGGCAATCACACACTCTTTCACTGGTACACTGCAACCTACTTAGGAGCCACATTACATCTTTGCCTGATTCATCACTCCATATTCCACGGTCAACAATAAATCCATTCTTGGTAGCAGGTTGATATCTGTAATAGGAGGCAACATTCTACTTCTATTCTATTCTATTCTATTCTATTCTATTCTATTCTATTCATCTACTTACTATTCCAGTACAGTTTAATCCAGTCCTGTGGATTTGCTTTTCAGATGTCAGACCTAGAAACAGAATATTGAGCTAGAAATGTTCCTTAAAACAGCCTCATTCTACGCGTGACGAATCACAGGCCAAACTAACTTGCCCCAAACGGCACAGCTAGGAAATGATGAAACCAGAACTATAATCTAAATTTCCTTATTCTGTTAATTCTATCAAACTCTGATAATGCCACCGTCCTGAAGGCAAACACTAATAACTACCACTTGAGTTGTCTACAATTCAGAATCAATTTATAACTCGGTTGCTCTTTTATCAACAGATCATTGCACATGGAAAACCAAAGTCCCCTGAAAGACATTGGGGATGCTGGCACTGATCTGTAGAGACCAGGCAATGGTGATACTATAAGGAACACACAAGCACCCTGAGAGAAACACGGTCTTCTACAAAGCATGGGCTCTGCGAAGACAAGAATTGTGTGTGATCCATTCTTATCCCCAGTGTATAGCAATGCCTGGCAATAAACAATCAATGAAGGCTCATATGCCCAATGAGCAGCTCTACACAGATCTTCAAAACGACACTGAATAGGAATAATGATCATATATCATGTGTCATCAATAGAGAGCACAGCACCTCCCTAAAGGTTGCAGTATTTACAAAAATGAAGGGGAGTTGCTGGCATTCACTCTGTTGAGTGATAACAATAGACCACGCCTCATTGATCTGAAAGTTGATGGCCTTATGAAGAAAGAAATAGAATGTCTCAAGCTGGAAGTAATTTCTCTTTCTTTCAAATCTGCTTTGAAATTCACATTTGCCTACCAGGAACATAACAATTATCTCTTGCCATGAGTTTCACGAGAGTGTGTGACTTTTCACCTTCTAGCTCAAAATGAGTCTTTCCTTAAATGACTGCTGGGGAGAGAGAGAGAGAGAGAGAGAGTTGGTCAAATTCACCAACTGTAAATAACACATCGGAGCTGACTTACATTCCAGAAATAAAACACTACAGCTCAAAGAACCTTGGGAGTGTGACCAAACTTAAAACAAGTAGAAGTCGACCAGCTCCTGGCGTAGGATCGGCAAGTGTACCATGCAGACAACTGTCCAAGTTTGCAAGAGAGACCTTGAAGCAAATAAGGAGAAAATACGCTTTCTGCCAAAAATGCTTAATGTCATTATCAGTTGCATTAAGACTCTGCATTACACCTGACATTACGTCATAAACCCTTAAAGGATATTTGGCAGCAAGAGCTGATATAAATGAAAAGAAAAGTAACATTATGATTAAAAGTCAAGATTTGAAAGACACTTAATATCATTAAAAAACTCTTTAAAATATACTGGGACATAAAAAAAGCCATATGACAACAGCTGTGTAAAAACTCTAAAGTGCGTGTGCACTGTGTCTATCATCTAATGCAAGTTAACAAACCTCTCTAGAACTTGGTAGGTTAACACAGCAGGACATTTATTTTGTCCACGAATCTGTAATCCAGTTCCAGCTGAGTGGAGATAGCTCCTTTCTCTTCCACTCAATGTTGACTGAGGCAACCTGAAGCCTGGGCCCAGAATCACCTGAAGTTTCGCTCCATCACTTGACCAGGGGTTGGTGCTGGCTGTTGACTGGGAGTCTTGGTTCCTCCCCATGTGGGTCTCTCCAATGGAGAATAGTTTGGGGTTCTTCCCAGCGTGGATGGATTGAAGGGCAAGCGCCCAACAGCAAGAGCAAGAAAACGAGGGAGTAGCTGAATCGCAGTCTCTAACGTAACCTTTTAAATCACAGCATCACTCCCACCAAGACTGCCCAGACTCAAGAGGAGGGAGCAAAAGGTTTCCCAACAGAAGAGAATCAGTGTCACCTCATAAAAAGAGCATGTAGGAGGGGAGACACATTGACGTGATCGTCTTTGGGACACTCTCTGCCACACAGAGACAAAAGCTCTGACCGTCCATACACCAAAATATGAACTGATTATCCTTGAGTCCTATGATAATGGCTTATCCATTTTTCCCATCTATTTCCCAAAATTGTAGCAATTGGCATGCTTTACACTCATAATCACTTCTTTATCATATATTTGGGGGGGGGCGGGATGCTGTGGGAACGTGATGACTTTTCCCATAGTGCCAGCCAAGTTAAGATCCTGAGATCTCCTTATCCTAGGGTGTAATTCACTCATTATATATGCACCAAGCTAACTTTCTCAAAGAAGGTTCTTTTTTTTGTTAAGTTTATTTATTTGTTTTGAGACAGAGTGTGTGTGTGCGAACAGGGAGGGGCAGAGACAATGAGAAAGAGAATCCCAAGCAGGCTCCGTGCTGTCATCGTGGAGCCCCACGCCGGGCTTGATCTCACAACAGCAAGATCATGACCTGAGCCGATATCAAGTGTTGGTTGCTTAACTAACTGAGCCACCCAGGCACCCCACGAAGGTTCTAATGTAAGGAATAGGTGATACTCAACAACAACAACAACAACAACAAAAAAAGCAAACAAAAACAAAGAAAAAGAAAAAAAAATCTATGATCCAACATGCTTGAAAACTTTTGCCTCCTTGATCTTATCCCTGGGGGAGACAATAGGCATGTGAACATTTTTAAAGCTTTTGGAACATTCAGCTGTAGAGACATTCTTAACCTAATTTATCTGGCATTTTTGTGCATCCAGCAGTAGAAAACACTTTGGGGGTCTACTTCTCTAAACCAGGGTTCTCAGCCTCAGTATCCTTGACATTTTGGGCTGAATAATTTTTTTTTAAGATTTTATCTCTAAGTAATCTCTACACCCAGGGTGGGGCTCTAATTCAAAACCCCAAGATTAAGAGTCACATGCTCTACCGACTGAGCCAGCCAGGTGCCCCTGTGCCGGATAATTTTTTGTTGTAGAGAACTGTCCCCTGTATCCTTGTCTTCCACCCACTAGATGCCAGTTACTGTCCCCATTCCCATCCCAACTTTAAAAAAGAAAAATGTCTCCAGACATTGCCAACTGCCCCAGAGCACAAAGTCACACCTAGTTGAGAACTAGTTCTCTAAACTGATAAGCAAAGGTGGTTATCAACCTGTCAATTGGGAAGGAAAGGAAAGGAAAGGAAAGGAAAGAAAGGAAAGGAAAGGAATAAAGGAAAGAAAGAAAGAAAGAAAGAAAGAAAGAAAGAAAGAAAGAAAGAAAGAAAAGGGGAAATGAGGAAGGAAGGAAAGAAGGAAGGAAGGAAGGAAGGAAGGAAGGAAGGAAGGAAGGGGAAGGAAGGAAGGGAAGAAACAGAAGGAAGGAAGGAAGGAAGGAAGGAAGGAAGGAAGGAAGGAAAAAGAAAGAAGGAAGGAAGGAAGGGCAGAAAGGGAAAGAAGGAAGGAGGAAAGAAAGAAAGAAGGAAAGAAAGAAAGAAAGAAAGAAAGAAAGAGGGAAGTAAGGAAGGAAGGGAAGGAAGGGAGGGAGGGAGGAAGGAAGGAAAGAAGGAAGGAAGGAAACTTGCCCAGATAATTCAAGAAATCAGCTGAAGGCTGTTCTGAATATGAGGACTACAAATATGGCTCCAGGGATCCAAAACCAAGCACATTCACTGTGTAACGATCTCTTCTATTAAGAAGGTAATCAAGAATATTTGCTTCTATAGTTCTCATTTTTAAACACCTGTAGTCAAATTATTCAAATCTAGCCCAAATAACAAAAAGTTCTTTCCGTATGTGCAGAAAGATTGATTTACAGAATTTCTAAAGAACGGCAGTTTTTCGTCTTTCTTTAGAAAACATCCTGGGATTGCTGCACGATTATGCAGGTTTGCCAACTAGAGTTCAAGGGATCCACTTTATGTTTTATATATATGTAATTAACAAATCCATTATTTATATGTAAATAAGGCCTTCTCTTAAAAATAGTTGATCTAGCTAATGACCTTACTTACAGAGAGATTTAAATATTGAAGTTTATTCAAATTCATATCCAAATTGGTGAGAGCCACAAATCCATAATTGCCAAGTCTTCAGAATGACCCAAAATGTTCACTATTTTCCATGGGCTCTTCAGATCTTGTGAATACAATTAAGTTCTTTAAACTTAAATGATAAAGGGGAAAGCAGGGTAGTACAGGGTTGGAAAGGACCTGGAAAGGGAATAACATTTTCGAATTTCAAGACCAGGGTAGCATTAGAGATCAAGTGTCCTGCTTCCTCTGGAAGGCAACCTCTAGGATGGACCCTGTGCAATCCCCTCCCACTGAGTGAGGACTGGTCTTGAAGCTGCTTCTAGAAAATAGAATACAGCAAAAATGATGGGATGCCACTCCCGAGATTAGGTTCTGTCCCTTCTCTTGCTCACCTTGCAGGAAGCGGCTGCCATATTCTGAGCTGCTCTGTGAAGAAACCCAGGTGACCGGGAACGGAGGGAGGCTTCCCCAACCATCAGGGAACCGTGATCACCAGGCCAAACTCCCACAAGGAACAGAATCCTTCCAAGAACCAAGTGACTTAACTTGGATCCTTCCCCGACTGAGCCTTTTGATGAGACTGCTCCCTGAGGGCAGCTTTACTATAAATGCTTGAGAGGAAAGCACTCAGCTATGCTTCTCCTGGATTTATGACTCACAAAAGTGGTGAGATAACACAGGTTTACTGTTTTATCCCACTCATTTGGGGGGTAATTTGTTATATAGCAATAGATACTGTTATGGATGGAATCATGTCCCTCAGAATTTGTATGTTGACACCCTCCACCCCCAGTACCTCAGAATGTGACTGAATTTGGAGAAAGGGCCTTCAAGGAGGTAGTTAAGTTAGAATGAGGCCATCAAGGTGGGTCTTAACGCAATCTGACCGGTGTCCTTGCGGGAAGAGAAGGAGACACCAGAGACGCACGCACACGGAAGAAAGACACGGGGCGAGGGACGGCAGCCATCTACAAGCCACAGGCCTCAGAGGAAACCAAACCCGCCAGCATGTTAATCTTGGCCTTTCAGCCTCTGGAACTGTGAGGAATAAATTGCTGTTTTGCCTAGGCTTTCAGTCTGTAGTATTTTGCTGTGGCAGCCGTAGCAAACTACTACAGAGAATTAGCACACTTTCTTCTTTTATAGGCCACACGTCGACTAGACCACGGGTGGCAAACTGCACGGGCCAAATCTGGCTTGCTGCTGCCTGTGTAAATAAAGTTTTATTGGAACACTGCCACGCTCATTTACTCATGTCTTTGTCTATAGCCCCACTCAACAGTGCAGTCGAGTGTGTGCGACAGAAACCCTTCGGCCCAATATTTACTATCTGGCTCTTTACAGAAAAAGTTTGCTTGCTGACCCTTGGACTCAACAATCTCCAAGGAATCACGTATTCAAATTTTGCAGTGTATGACTCTAGAACCTGGAACCCCTGACATCCAGGGGGGCTCTCGAGAGATGAGTCTTGATCAGACGGTCCCCGCAGCAGGCATCAGCACCACCCGGAAACTGGCTAGAAATGCACATTATCAGGCCTCACCCCAGACCTCCCGAATCAGAAATTATTGGGCTGGGGCCCAGCAATCTTTGTTTTAACGAGCTGTCCACACACTGATGGGAACCATAGTATCAGACCACTTTCCCCACTCCCATTCTTACATTAAAAATGTAGTAAGAATTGTTTTACTCTTAAAAAAAAAAAAAGTCACTCCAAAATAGTGCCTGCAAAAAAAAAAGGGGTGTTTTTTTAAAGGACATAATCCAGGGTTCCTTGATTAGAATGAAAAGTGAAGGTGATATTAAATAATAATAATAATAGTAATAATAATAATAGGGTTGTTTCATCTCTATCATTTATCTCTCTTTGTGGAATTAGTAAGAAACCACAGCTGTCAAACCATGTGTTGACTTTAGCAGCCAGTGAGAACCGTCCCCTAAACTGAACGCCCGGACGGTGCTAATCTCCTCCGAGGAAAGAACAGTTTACATCGTACATTTAACGTGTTAAACCAGACTAGATGCGAAACGCCGTTTCTGAGACCCAGAAAATAAAATCCAATTTTGATTTATGTACAAAATTTACCAACAATAGTAACGAAAACTTCAGGGCGTTAAATATATTTTCTAAATGTAAGAGCTAAAAGAAAAAAAAAAGAGAGAGAGAGAGAGAGAAAGAAAAAAGAAGCAGGAAATGGTGACGCCCACATGCTCAGAAGAGGAATCCCAGGACCAAAAAACCCATTTCCTGCCCTGCGAGGTAACAGAAACGTCTCTTCTTTATCTATAATCTGGTTCCTGTGCCACTCAGAATCAAGATCTAAGCCAAAAATGTTGGTTCAGGGCTGGCAGAAGAATTCTGTTTCTTCTTTTCCTTGAAAAACACAGAAATAGAGTGGCGTCCCCAATCTTCTGTCTGTGCATGAAAAAGAAGGAGAAAGAATCGCCCTCCTTTGCTGCCTGAAACACCCCTGGCCCCCACTCTGCTTACACAAGCTGTCCTTGCTCGGCCTGCCTGTCAGCCGGAATCTCTGCGACAAGTGCTAGCTAACCAGGGAGGAGTCGGGCTGGGTTTTGGGTTCCTGGTGCCCTTGCTCAACCTTCTAAGATGCTGAGTTGTGGTCAAACACGGCTCGAAATCAAGCTGTGCGTTGAGATACAACCAGGAGCATCACATCATTTTACTGTGGGGCCAGATGGATATGATACAAGGACAGATCAAGGTTTTGTAATGTTCTGCTCACGTGGGAATTTGAACAGCCCCACAGTGTATCACTTGGGATAACCTGCTTCCATGTTACTTGTTATTTGCCTTCCCCACCCACCCACCCCCCTTTGGTGACAGGGCTGTAATGCTCCGAATGGAATTGGGTGGTCACCCAATGTATGGACCAGGGCCTCCCTAATCTTATAAGGTCAACTTCCAAGGCTCAAACAAGGAGACTGGTGTCAAACTATTTGAGTACTTTTCCACTCTGCCCCTCGAGGAGACATGGTTCGCTCTATAGAAGTTTTAGAGGAATTTGCTGGGTTTGGGGGACCATTTCCTCTTGCACAGAGAGGTACCAAAAAATGGAACGCCCTCTTAAGCGAGAAACAAGAAGGAAGGCTGGCTAGCGCTCTAATTGCTACAAATAGACATCATCTAGAAACTTCCAGAGGGATGTTGAGAGTGTGTACTTGCATCCCAACCCAACAAGCATTTTTGGTTACCTCGTGTGTGGTCAACACTGTTGGCTCTGTGATGCTCCCCCCTCGAAAAAAAAGATTAAGACACAGTATCCGAATGTAAGATGGTACAAGGACTCTGGAAAACAGCTGGGCGGTTTCTTACCAAAGTAAACATACACCTACCTTTTGATCCGTCTATTCTGCTCCTGCACGTTAATCCAAATGAAAATATTTACCCAAAGCAGAGCGTACGTCCACACAATGACTTGCATATGCATGTTCAAGGAAACTTTATCTGTAATAGCCCCACACTGGAAAGAACTCAAAGGCCCATGAGCAGGCGAATAGAAAAACAAATTGTGGTAGGTCCACACAATGGAACACCACTCAGCAATAAAAAGGGAATGGACCATTGATACAAGCCACCCGGATGAGCCTCAGAATCACCGTGCTGCGTGAAAGAAGCAAGACAGAAGAGAAACACGATTCCATTGAAAAACGACTATGTAAATGTATGATTCCGTTGACAAAAAAACGCAGAAATTGCAAGCTAATCTGCAATGACAGGAAGCAGATCATGGTCGCCTAAGGATGGGGGCGGGAGGAGGGAGGGCTTCAAAGGGGCATTAGGAAACTTGAGGGGGCACGTTCACTATTTTGAGTGCGGTGATGGTTTCACAGGTTCACACACATGTCAAAATGCGTCAGACTGTGTACTTGAAACATGAGCAGTTTATCGCGTGTCAGGTGTATCTTCGTAACACTGGTGTTTTGGGTTTGTTTTTTTTTTTTTAACAGTGTGATTCCTACCTTATTTTCAGTGGCAAGACCGAATATCGTGCAAACTGGAAATGTGCGACGCATTCGCTAAGCGCTTGGAGAAATCAGACGAGGTATCCGTTTGAGCACCACGAATGTCTTTATGCTGAGTAATCTAGTCCTCCTCGCTCTACTCCCTGTCCCCACCCCAAACTCAGCTGTACTCCAGAAGAACACATCATCTGTGTTTCCAGTTTCACAGACTCTTATGACATCTTCTCTCCAGGAGAGGAGAACAACTCTTCCTTTCCTCTCTGTGCCAAAGAAGGGGACAAACCCAAGGTGAGAGGTCAAGTCGCAGGATGCCCGAGACCCCACGGGTGCCACAGAAACCAGCCTCCACCAGGAATTCACCTTAAACTGGGTAATGGGGCCTTTGGGTTTAGTCTAGATGTGATCTCGGAGGACACAGGAAAGCGAAAGAGGGGAAAAATCACCTGGACAGAAACTTTCCCTGCAAGGCCCCGTCCTGGGGCGGGGAGACTCTTGTCCTTCTTGACCTCATAGGAAAGCCCCCTGCTTCTCAAAGCAGCCTTGTACCCGCCGACTGGCGCTCTCCAGGAAGATGCCATTAGCGGCTAGTCACTGAGTTTACATGCACACCTGAAGGGTTGACCACAGACGACGAGCCCCATGCCTTGTGACAGCGCTCCCATCTGAAAGCTGACTGGTTCCTCCAGCCCATCCGTGGTTATAGAGTTAACCCCTTTCCCTTCACCTCTTGCTGTTCCAGGGTTCCCACCCAAGCGACCCCAACGAGCCCAGGTCGGTTATTTATGAATCTCCGATATCACAAGATGAGGTTTTGACATGGGTCCCATCTGAGATGAAGGGAGCAAGGTGCTCGTGCCTCTCCAGGATGCTCAGCCTTCATGAAATCCAAGGTTCCAAACCGAGCCCATGCTGGTGCGATGCCGTGACGCCCAAAGGGCAAAACTTCATGGCATCTCATATGTATCGAGGACTCTAAAATCAATTTCCAATAGGGGGCCGGGGGTGTGTGATTTCCGGTCCTAAACCTAAGCACAACTAGTGGAGATTCTATGGCCTTCTCTGTTTAAAACCATCTACCGTCCATCTTGCGTGCATTGGAACATCTCTGAGGAAGTGAACCCTCTAGAAAAGTGACGTCGCTGTTTGTGTGTCAATGCCCGTAGATTATAATGACCACGCGGTTTCTCACACAGAATGCTGATTCCACGTATTTGGTATAAAAGCATAGTTCACAACTCTTGGTAAACCGACATCAAGGGATGTCTTTGATGGTCATAACTGGGGGCTGGGGGGAGCTAATGACATCTTGTGGGTAGAGGCCACGCTCCCGCTAAACCTTCTACAGTGCACACAACAGCTCCCCAACCACACACACAAACACACACACACACACCAAAAAGTCTCTGCCCACAAAGCGTCAGCAGAATGGAGGCTGAGAGACCCTAATATACAGCGAAAAGTTGTGTCTTTCTGGGGACTTATCAAATTTATGGAAACGTAAGCCACTTCCATTTTATTTATTTATTTATTTATTTATTTAATGTTTATTTATTTTTGAGGGGGCAGGGAGGGGCAGAGAGAGAGGGAGACACAGAATCCGAAGCAGCCTCCAGGCTCTGAGCTGTCAGCACAGAGCCTGACGTGGGGCTCGAACCCACATACTGTGAGATCATGACCTGAGCCGAAGTCGGACGCCCAACCCACTGAGCCACCCAGGCGCCCCAACATACATTATTTTTAAAAACCATCCCAGTGGCTCATGCCTAGGAGGCACTGCCCTTTCAAAAACCTGAGGTTATACTTCAAAGTCTGCTAGATGACTAAAGTTTCATCCGTCCTTCACACAAAGTTCTTGCCACATACACGGTAACCTGATGTTCGACACCCAAATCGATTTGCCTGAGCGAGGACCCTCCTCGGACGCTTTCTGACCCCAGGATGCCAAGCATCTCTCTGTTCAGAAACAACAGCAACGTCCCATTCTCAGAGCTGGAGAAATCCACCTGCAAACGTCCACTGGGCGCACGCTACATAAATCAGCAACGTGAGAGCCGCCGCGAGACCCTGAAAACCTGAGGCACGTATCTGTCGTCACGGAAGGTCCAGCTGACCCAAGAAGTCAAGGCAGTGTCGAATTACACGGAACTCACAACGCCAGGCATGCGGAGGGTGTTCGACTGAGTAGCACGATTTATAAAACCTCGAGGAATTCAGAGGAGAGGACCTGGAGCTGGGAGGTTCAGTAGGGCCAAGAAGCAAAGGACAAGTTCCAGAAGGCAACGCTAAAAAAAAAAGCAGGCCGCGCTGTCCTTTTCACTTCCCTACGCCAATGTGTAAGGTGATCATTCTGACCTTCCAGGCAAAATTTCACCTCGAGGGTAAAGGCCCTGAGTTCTGGTACAAGCGTGAAATGCCACTGCTTGGCGGGCTCCCTGGAGCTTGTCACTGATCAAGAGGGGACAGAAGCAGACCCGTGGTTCTCATGCCCGAGAGCCGGCATCAGAGTCAGCGGGAGGGCTGGGTGAAACGGACCGTCCAGCCCACACAGAGAGCTTCGGGCTCAGGGCCTCATTTGGAAAACCACTGAATGAGAATATGGCTACCTTAGAGCAAACACAAGGCCTCTTTGGGGAAAACACGCAAAGTGAACACCTAACCAAAGAGCAGGTGGGAGCGCTGGCCTTGAGACGGCGGCCTCGTGCAGTGATGACATCATTCACTCGAGGTCCAGCATCGAGAGCTCAGGAAGTCTCAAAGGCCTGGCTCCATCAAACAAATATTTCTTGACCCGCTGCTGTGTACCAGGCAGGAGCTTTGCAATGACACCATCTCACTGACGTTTTTATGTCAATCCGGGGCGGGGCGGGGGGGGGTGTGGGGGGGGGGGAGCAGCAGGGGGGGTGCAGATCAGAGTTAAGTAATACAAAAATGCTTCTGTGAATTGCCATGAAGAAAATGAGGAGATAAACCAGGGATCTAACAAGAGATTTAAAGACACACACACACACCACACCCACCAAGGCACCCCGAAGTGACCTTGCACAGGAAGGGGTGGAGGCCAGAAAAAGGGACCAAAGAGAAAAAACAACCCACGGAAGACAACAGATAAACTATTCTGTGGTCGGGTCCAAAGCCTAGGAATCGAATCAATTCTGGAAAGCGGTAACCCCCCGGATCTGCTTGTTTTTCATCCTGCACATGGCTTACTGGCATGTTCCTCATTTTTAAAGCTGCTCCCTAGTCACAGTGCCTTCCACTGCATCTGGTATTTTCCAGAACCTCCTATCGAGTGCCCGTGGAACACAGGTTCTTTCACCCAGGTTAGAGAGGCGTTCATCTTTGCAAAGAAGACCAGAGCGACTTCTTTTTATTTCTTTTTAATGAGGGAAGCTGAAAAATAAGTTTGCCAGCTGAGACTGCCAGGGAAATTTGAGATGGCAAATGCAATTATTAACTAGGTTGAAATGTATTATTAATAATAATGCTTAGCTCTGTTGTACCATTTTCTGGCTTCAAAGCCATTTACAAACATCAACTAATTAATCCTTACCTCAGCATGGTGAAGTAATTAAGTATTATTATCCCATTTTACAGAGGGGGAAACTGAGGCACCCAGCGGTGAAGCGGCCTTGCCCAAGGCCACAGAAAGGATAGGACACGCTCTCAGAGTCGCGGGCCTTCTCCGACTTTTGATCGTACACAGGAAAGGCCTCGATTCTGGGAAAGATGAAGTTTCTAGAAGGAACCACCCCTCCCAAAACGGGACTGGCAGAGAAGGCCTCCCGGGGCCCCCACTCTGCACAGCACCTTGCTGCACGTAATCAGAGTTTTATTTTTCTTGAGTGTTTTCCTTCCTCATTAACTTTATAAAGGCATAGCTGACTTGGGGGGAAATGCCGAAGCATTTTAATGATGTATGAAATTACAAAAATAAAACCTCCTGCCCACACAGAGAGAATACAAGCCCGGTGCTTGGACTCAAGCTTTCCCTTTTCCGACTCGTCCCACAGCCGCTCCGTTTCTGTGCCATGTAGCTTAGCTGCGGCCAGGAACTTTCTTTTCAGGGAAAGAAAACGAACATCGACGCTCCACAGGCTCGGCCAAAGGAGTGGAACTTGGTCCCAATTGCCCTTTTACGAAATGCTGTCCTCACTTTCATGCCCCGGACGTGTCTCCGGGCCACCAGCCCACCGCAAAGCTCGTCTGGTGTTTTTTCTTGTATTTCGCCCCATTGCCCACCCCCCCCCCCCCCTGCTCCCATTCTGCCTTCTGTTTTTTTACATCTCCTCTTCAGCAAGAAAGGTGACAGGGCAGGTCTGAGCGCTGGTACTTTCTAAGCCTCTCCCCACTGTCTACACGGCCTCTGTGGTTGTTAAAGGTCTCAGACTGAAAGTGCCACCAAATGTCCTGGTGTGAGCCTTGCCCTTTCCTTGCGCACTGATGGCGGGGTGGGGGTGGGGGGGCTGGGGGGCGGGAGTGAAAGTGGGGCAGCTGCACCCCACCCCCGCCTGGTGCAAGCCTCCCACCCTGCCCCCCACGTCCCCCCCCCCCACCCCGGGTCTGCCCTCCCCAGCTTCCCCTCATGAGCTTGCGGTTTTTGAGTTCGAGCCCCACATCACACTCTGTGCTGACAGTGTGGAGCCTGCTTGGGATTCTCTCTCTCCCTCTCTCTGCTCCTTCCCCAGTCACGTTCTCTCTCTCTCTCTCTCTCTCTCTCTTTCAAAAATAAATAAATAAATTGGGCCGCCTGGGTGGCTCAGTCGGTTAAGCGGCCGACTTCAGCTCAGGTCACAATCTCGCGGTCCGTGAGTTCGAGCCCCGCGTCGGGCTCAGTGCTGACTGCTCAGAGCCTGGAGCCTGTTTCACATTCTGTGTCTCCCTCTCTCTGACCCTCCCCCATTCATGCTCTGTCTCTCTCTGTCTCAAAAATAAATAAACGTTAAAAAAATTTAAAAAAAAATATTTAAATAAATAAATAAACAAAAAAAACAAAACGAAACAGGCAAAGTCAAGCTTTACTTTAGTGATTACAGAAATCCAGCTGGGTGATAAAACTATAAAGAAAAGCCCAGAAGTGATTACCATACAAAACAGAATAATGGTGACTTCTTGGGGTATGGAGTGGGGTGTGAAAGGGGCATGTGGAGGGCCTCTGGGGCGACCAGCAGAGTCCGCTTTCTTAACCTGGGTGTGGTTACAAGAGGCTTCGCGTTATAATTCGTGTATTGCTAAGTAATTCCAGGTCCGTGCAGTTTTCTATGGTTCTGCTCTAATTTACATTTTTAAAAATTTTAAACAATATATGGAACCACATTCACTACGCATGGGATTATGTGGGAGGTGTCCCGCGAAAACCGAGGGGTTTTACTTTACTTAGGTTTTAGTAAAAGTATTTCTATTTCCTCTCAGTAAATCCAAAAGGGGCGCTTCAATTTCTCCAAGAAAAGCTACCAAGTTTTGGAGATTTCGGTGGGTGAATGGCTCTTTGAAACGTGACAGGTGATAGATGCAAACAGCCAAACTTGGTTGGTTTCTTCTACGTCGGAGTTGTCTGTGGCTCCAAGTCTCTGGAATACGGGGCCGGCAGGGGTGGGGTGGGTAGGGAGAGCCTCGGTCCCAACGGGAAACCTCAGCGTGAGCCCTGACTTCCCGTCACAGGTCTTGGACCGCAAGGGTCCCTCGCGGGCCAGCCTGGCCAGCTGGCCCTCACACATCACCCCCGCTCACACCCATGGATTCCTGCTGCCTTTCCAGGCTCATTGCCGGCGGGTTCTTCTCCAGGAAGCCTCCTCTTAACCCTGAGCTCAGCCAAGTCTCTCCCCTCACACACTGGGCCCAACCCCATCACGTGGAAAGTGTTTATCTGCGTGTCTGTCGCAGGTACCAGACTATGGGCTCATCTAGGGTGGACGTGGGCCTTGTTCATTTCCGCATCTGACGCCCGGCATGGCACCCACACATAGTAGGTATCTGGTGAACATTTATCTAACCTAAGCATAACCGATTGATTGGACGCTGCCTTGTACCCAAAGGGGCATAACCAGGGCCCCCTTATCCTGTCCCCGTCCACCTTCCTCCATGCACACCTGCTCTGTACAGTGACCCAGCCGATAACTAGGATCATCTGATGAGACTTTAAAGTACAGGTTTCTAGGGGCGCCTGGGTGGCTCCGTCGGCTGAGCGTCCAACTTCAGCTCAGGTCATGATCTGGCGGTTCGTGGGTTCAGGCCCCGTGTCGGCCTCTGTGCTGACAGCGCGGAGCCTGGAGCCTGCTTTGGATTCTGTGTCTCCCTCCCTCTCTCTGCCCCTCCCCTGCTCATGCTATCTCTCTCTCTCTCTCAAAACAAAATAAAACATTAAATAATTTTTAAAAAAAATTTTTTTAAGTGCAGGTTCCCAGGGATGCCCGGGTGGCTCAGTCAGTTAAGCATCTGACTCTTGGTGTTAGCTTAGGTCATGATCTCACAGCTTCGTGGGTTCAAGCCCCACATCAGGCTCTGCACTGATAGCTCAGAGCCTGCTTGGAAGCTCTCTCTCTCCTCCCTCTCTGCCCCTCCCCCATTCGTGCTGTCTGTCTCTCTCAAAATAAACAAACCTTTAAAACAATAAAATAAAGGGCAAGTTTCTAGGCCTTCACACAGGGATCTTAAAAATGTTCCCCGGAGTTATTTGGATCTGTCAGCCAGGGTTTGGAATCACAGGTAACGTTTGGTCAGAGAAATCCGACATGATGTAAAAATGGTGTTTCAGGAGAAATGGAAACGAAATAGTAACATCCACGTGAAAAGTTGGATAAGCCGCAGCCAGAGTGGAGGGGAAAGAGAAAAGACAAAAAAAATCTTGTCGTGAACACTGGAATTTTAACATTTTAGCACAAACGATCTCAAGCAAAATAAATTTAGTCAAAGACTTAGCCCCAAAATACAGAGCACCTGTCAAATAAACCGTTCCTTCTCTTTCAAGAAAGCAAAAGGAAAAAAAAAAAAAATGTAGCGGTCTCCTTAACTGAAGCTATAAACCCAAGTCTTTGGTAAATGCCGAAATACCTTCGATAACACATTTACACACCTATAAAAACAGAAAGTTCAGTCAGAAATGCCAATAAATGATTTGGAGCCCGTGTTAAAGCCACCCAGCTGCAAAAACATCAAATCTATCTTGGGTTTTTGGAGCAACGGCTTCAGAAAGGGGCCAGTGACGGAGTCTAAATAAAATGACTTTTGGAAATTTTAATGGCAAAAATCAGATCGTCCTCAACTTTTTATCGCCCGTTTTTTTTTTTTTTCACGTGTGCAAAACCGACTAAGGACACAGGTGATCCCTGCAAATTTGCCACAGGAGCGGGGGAAAGGTTTAGAGGTGGGGGAAAGAGAAAGGAGACCGGGTTAAAAGTGGGTTGAACGTTTTGTGGCTTAGCCTTCCAGCCCGACACCAGGCAGAACTTTGCCATTAGCACGGGTGCAAATGGGGGAGGAAAGAAAAGAAACTGTGGCTATTCCCAAGCCAGGCGTAAGACAAAGTCCCCTGACAAACGACGCTGAGCGGAGAAGAGATTTGTCCGCAGGTGCAAAGACATTCACGTTCGCCACCCCGTCCCGTCCGGGGCCGCCCTCGGGTCTGGGTTTCCATGAAGCCCGTTCCAGCTGTCGCAGGTGTTCCTGCCCACTTCTGCTCCGGCTGCAAGTGGCTGTTTGTTCAGCTTTCCCCCCGGGCATGGCCAGAAGCTGCTCCGTTGTCATTCCAGCCCCAACGAGCTGGGTACGCCTTGAACAGCTCTCGTGTTGTTACTAACTTCGTGACTAACTGAGAGGTGTTTGGCTTTTGAAACCGTGCCACGACAGCTTCTCTCTCATCTCTGGGTGATGTCAGCCCCATAAACGGGAGAGGTAGAGGAAACAATAGGGAGTTCAGTGCTAAAATTTAAGGAGGGGGACCCTGATTCTCCCCCAATCTAAAATTACCTCCAGTTTCTGCACCGGGCGGTTAAAAGGGTTGTTGGAAGAATTTAGGATGTGGATTTGGATGTAAGAGTAATCTGGATGCTTTGACTTTGAAATTCCCTACGGCGGCGGGGTGGGGGGGGGGGGAGAAAAATGAAGGCTTTTTACTCTCTCCACCGGCAGATGATTGCAAGCCATTCGTAGGGACTTGATGAGAAGAAACTGCTGATTTCCCAGCGCCCTTGACAGAGGTGATCCAAGCGAGCCTTAAAACAGCCCTCAAAGGCAGGAGACCATGCGTTTAGCGCCAGAAACTAAAAGACACGAGCCTCGGAGAGCCTCAATACGGTGCCCAGCAAGTCAACAGCTTAAGGAGAGAGCAGAGCCCGGGCTCCCCCGCCGAGGGACTTAGGTCCTTTCCGAGCTCCAGAGACAGCCTTAGACATGGATGTAACCTAGAGGGCTCCGTGTCCCCAAAGGAAAGACACGTAGTAATGACCGTCATTACGAACCTAATTTTAAATCCATGGGTTAACCCCACAGCGCGATGGTGAAATGGAGCAGCCGTGATAACCTGCTGACAGCTACTGCCTGATATTAATTAATGGTTCGCAGGACCCTTGCCAAAATCTAGCCTGAATGCTTCTGCGGACACCGCACAACCCTTCAACGGGTACAATTAACTTCTCACTTTTTCTTATGGTGGCCTCCAACCCATGCCCCGGAGAGGCGTTTCCAAGTACGACTGGCAACAGAGGCCCAGCTGCTCTCGACCTTTCGGATGCAGGAGAAAAAAAAAAAAAAAAAGCTATCCCTTTGCAAAGTGTTGCAATATCTGGCTCCAAACAGTCAGAGTCCAGACGCTCAGCCAAAAGCTTGGGGCCCGGGGTTTCCAAAGTCTGACTCTGTGTCATTGGCTGTTCACCTCTCCCCGCCCCCCGTACTCAAATCACTTTCTGCAACGCGGATTAGGCTTCTGAGTTTGTTTTACCCGATGCCCAATTCCAGATACTCTAGGTAAATGGGCAAGAGTCTCAGGAAAGTTTTCTTTATGTGTTATGTCTGTGAGACCATCCTTGGCCACTGCTAATTAAATGGCCCCCGTGACAGACAAAAAGGGACCACTCTCCACAACAAAACAATCCCCATAAGCTGGATGACTTTTTTTTTTTAATTTTTTGTAACGTTTATTTATTTTTGAGACAGAGAGAGACAGAGCATGAACTGGGGAGGGTCAGAGAGAGAGGGAGACACAGAATCTGAAACAGGCTCCACGCTCTGAGCTGTCAGCACAGAGCCCGACGCGGGGCTCGAACGCATGGACCGCGAGATCGTGACCTGAGCCGAAGTCGGCCACCCAACCGACTGAGCCACCCAGGAGCCCCAAGCTGGATGACTTTTGTATTCAAAAGCAGAGACTTTATACCACACAGAGGCAAAACACCTGTGCTATGCTTGGGCAAACGCATTGTCACCACCCTCATTTTTTTTCTCAGCACCCTTGCCCTTTTTAGTTGGTTTCCTCCCAATTTCTACCTCAAGAGCTAGAACTCCGTGTAATTAATGGTCAGCCAGTTTCCAAATAACAGCTTGGGACCTCAATTTTGGACCCAGGCAGGGGTTTTAAACCTGTATCATTATGTATCTGCCCATCAAATAACAGAATCCACGTTACAATAGAACGGGCATAACCTTGCATTTATAAAGACCTTTCAACAAATCAATGCATCTCTGTCATCGAAAAACAGCCACCCCCACGAAGCAAATCTCTCTCCTTTCTTGCACGGACAACATAGCCCTCGAAGCTCCTTTGACTTTGAACACTAATAGGAAGGAAATTCACGCAGCCACATTTGAAACATGTGTCTGTAGGTAATTCACAGTCCACCCAGAATACCCCAGAAGCGGGACTCGTGCAAGGGTACTGGCTGGTCTGTGAGTACGCATTTTTTGAAATAATGAGAATCTACGAGAGGAATAGACTCTCAGTTAAAATTTTCAGTTATTCTTTCTTTCCTGTCCTTTCTCTAATGTGAGTTGGAGAGCTTGGCTATCGACATGTAAACCGTGGCCACAAAAGTGCTATTTAATGGATATATCTGGGTTTCTCCTAGAGTCTCCCACCCACTGGCCTAAGACCCTACAAACTAGAAAGCAAATAAAATCATCGCTAGCAGCTTGCTAAGGACCTCAAGCAGGACAAGCCCAAAGTTTAACAGGTCACCGCTCACGTTTTCCTAGGACAGAACAGAGATGTCTTAATCCCGCGGTCCTGTACCTGCAACCTACTCAAAACCAAGTCTTACGAATCATGTCCTAGGGCAGGCTAGCTTTCCAGATATGAAAAATTATGCAGAAAGATGTAAAATGATTTATTCAGCCTAAAGAACTACCAGCTCCACATTTCCTCTTCCATTGCTAAATAAGTCTCACTAATTTTCTCAATCTGATAAATTGCTGATAAAATCAAAGAGAACGTGAATCTCCGTGTTCTTGTCTCCCAAATGAGGCCTAAACTCTGTGTTTGTTTGCATATGCATTTCCAAAATGACTAATTTAGAATTACATCGCTTATGTCATTTGGTCCCGCCTGCCTTCAGGCAGGAAAAAACAGAGGCATAGTGGTGACAATCGTGTGTCACCTGCCCCCACTGAACCCTCCAAAGGAAAAAGCCAGAGGGAACCCCGGTGAAGAAGGTGGAAACGTCGGCATGAAACGAGACCTCCAAGTCCCTTCCCGTGTTGTGGACTCAAGACAGGTGGCCGGCCTGGGGGTGGTTAAATGAGCGTGAGGGGGGTATGGAAATCACGACCTCTCTGTAGGACGGAAATCGTTAGAGTAAGTCAGCGTGGCATGGACGGGTAACGCTCAGGGTGGCTCACCCTAAAAGCAGAGAAAGTTGGGCTCGCCTGCATTTATGGTATGATTGGCTTTCATCAACGCGACCAACTCAACACATACTAGCCATTATAGTAAGTCTCAATTCCTCATCAGAAAACTGAGGCCATGGTGGTGGATGCCTCACAGAGATCGTGTAAGGATTAAACGAGCTGATACGTAGAAAGAACTGAGCCTCTAAGTGCCATTGACTTTTGATTGTATTTGTTGCTTCGTTCTTAGCGGTCTCTGGTTCATGCTTACAAAGTCAACGAGCACTGATAGCACAGTAGCTTTCGAAGAAGAGTAAGCATGCGGGGCGCCTGGGTTAAGCGTCTGACTTCGGCTCGGGTCGTGATCTCACTGCTCCTGAGTTCGAGCCCCGCGTCGGGCTCTGTGCTGGGAGCCCGGCGCCTGCTTCGGATTCTGTGTCTGCCTCTCTCTCTGCCCCTCCCCTGCTCTTTCTCACACAGGCTCTCTCTTTCTGTCTCTCAAATATAAAAGAAAACATTTGAAAAAAATTTTTTAAATGGCAAGTATGATATTTTTACGTGAAAACTTGAAGCTTCAAGAGTGTAAGTGTCCTCTTACGGAGGACCAGAGAGAGCACAGCTTCTCAGCAGGGCTGCAGAGAGATGGTCTCCCTCCTTCGTTACCCTATGTGTGTCCCTCACAGAGTTTTGCCCTTTGTCCGAGAGCCTTTCCAAGTTGGACGGAATCATCCTTTTGCCAAATAGATAGAAGCCCCCGTGCTTTCCTGAGAAGCAGAAGGAGAGACAAGGAACGACTTGTCTCTCACAAGCCCAAGTTCAGCTCGGGTGTTTCGTGCAGCTACTCCTTCCGCAACTTGTGGTCCCCACGGCCCACTACATGCCCACCACGTGTTCTCCAGATCATTCGCGCTCGGAATTCTGCAGGGGGGTGGGGGGCACATTACTCTATGCCTATAGCCTTCGGGCGGAGAGAAGGGGCAAGAACTCCTCTCCCTGGCCTCGCGATGTAACTGTTTGTATTACGACCTTCTTTCCATCATGACTGCCTCGTTAGTCCAAAGTCCCAAGATCCCGCCTTCCCTGGTACGCCCCCACGGTTACCATGCAGCCTGCCCGCCTTGCTCTGTTCCCACTGCCGTTTTTGATGTCACTTGAAAATTTATCAGGTTTCCTAAATGTGATCAAAGACTGCCTCCTCCATGAGAGAGCAGGGTTTAAGGGACTGCTTTTTCTCTTTTCAAATATTAAAATGAAAGCCTTCTGTCAGTGAAAACATCAGCCTTGGGCTGTGGTCCCTGAGGCCTTGAAGACTGTGGTGGTGCCTTCTTCCAAGGAACAGGGAGAGGTGGGAATGTTCATGCTGATAACTTGATTCCCCAAGAATTCTTCCTGGGACTAAATCCATGTCCTAGAAAGAAGGGAAGGTGCCTGGTGGCCCATGGAATAGTTCGTTGGTTATCATTAAGTCTACTACTGGGTACCCTATATGACGCATAAGCATAGAAAAATGTGATTTCTCTGAAAGTGAATTCTTGGTCTTTGTTGAACACTCAAAGCAAAGGGGAGGAGTAAATAGTTTCTGGATATGTTGTGTTTAAAAAGAGAACAGAACAAGGGCATCTGGGTGGCTCAACTGGTTAAGTGTCCCACTCTTGACCTCAGCTCAGGCCTTGTTCTCAGGGTCACGAGTTCAAGCCCTGCATTGAGCTCTACGCCCAGCATGGAGGCTGCTTCAAAAAATAATAATAGGGGCACCTGGGTGGCTCAGTTGGTTAAGCAGCCGACTTTGGCTCAGGTCATGATCTCATGGTTCATGGGTTCTGGCTCCACGTCGGGCTCTGTGCTGACCGCTCGGAGCCTGGAGCCTGCTTTGGATTCTGTGTCTCCCTCTCTCTCTGTCCCTCCCCCACTGTCAAAATAAACAAACATGAAAAAAAATTTTTCAATAATAATAAAAAGAGAATAAAACCATTACATTCAGTAGCTCCTATGTTGGCAGGGACGGGCAAGGAGTACTTATCATCAAGAGAAATTAATATTTCTTAATTCCTCCTGGCAAAGGAAGAATGCTAGGTAAGGTGGTGATTATCTTCCTATTTTGGAAGCCTTCATGATGGCGATCTGTAGGATGCTGAAATGTAAATGCATGTGCTCTCAAAAGTCAAGGAAGCAATCAAGAACTAAGAGTCCCCTCCTGGTAGACAGAGGGTGGGCTCAGAAGCCCGGGGTTTCAGTGCGGGGTTCTGGTATCTGTTTAGGATGCCACTGACTCCCTGACATCTTGAGCTGCCTCTCTGTGTTTCCGTTTGCCCACCTATGGGGAAAAAAAAAAGATAAGAAGCAATACATATTCTACCTCCCCCCAAGGGATGAGGCTACCCAATATAATTCAGTACGAATGTTGAGGTTCCTGTATTAAAACAAAGCATTACTAAAAGTCCCCCCGAGATGGAAAAAAGAAGATAGCACTTCATTACTGGGTGTGTCTATGATTCCTGAGTAAAGGTACCAAGTGCTGTTCATGGCTACAGGAGAGACAAGGCCAAGGCCGGTGTCACAGGCTCTGCAGTTCAACCCATCTTCTGCCCTAGTTTGCCGGGAGCCCTTACGCAATGTATTTAAGCACCCTGTAGTTCAGCGTGTTCATCTGTAAAATGGGTATAATCATACTACCTCTCTCATGTAGCATGAAGTCGTTAATTAACGACGTGTAAAGCTTTTGAAAATCTAAAGTGCGATGTGTGTGCTAATTATTATAAATCCAAAAAAGCACCACTGTTCAATGTGTAATTACCTATATATTTTATTGAAAATATATAAAGCGGGTAATAAAATTAACATCCTTGTCAAAAATCACCGCTAGCCTGTGCTGTCTTGTTCGTTCCTCTGCCAGAACTACAGTAGCAATTTCCTAAACTAAAGTGATAATTTCATCCGACGGCAGAAGTTCAACCAATATGACCAGGCCTAACCGGTATTCACTGTGTCATAAAACAGCATTCCCCCATTCTTGCCTCAATTTCCCTTCGTTATTATAACTCAATTAATGGCACACTGGGATCTATTATCAAAGCGTTATAATAAAATAGCGAGGTCTGATGCCAATTTCATGCTAAAAGGTTTAAACACTGTATGACTTTTGTTTAGGTCTTTGAAGAATAATCCAAAATACTTCGTTATGAGGGAACGATATTTAAAGAGTGATTTTAAAGTCTCTTTTAGCATGAGAAAATCTGAAGCGGAAGGAATTAAAAATCAGATTTCAACCACTGGCTTTTTTTTTTTTTAATGTTTATTTATTTTTGAAGGAGAGAGAGAGAGACAGAGTGTGAGTGGGGGAGGGACAGAGAGAGAGAGAGAGAGAGAGAGAGAGAATCTGAAGCAGGCTCCAGGTTCTGAGCTGTCAGCACAGATCCTGAGGCGGGGCTCGAACTCACAAACTGGATAATGACCTGAGCCGAAATCGGACGCTCAACCGACTGAGCCACCCAGGCGCCCCCCAACTGCTGGCGTCTAATTCTCAACTATCAGAGACCGCAGGAAAAGGAAATGTCATGGCCTTGATCTCTTGCTTTCCCACAACGGAATAGATTTCTCAGCTATAGCAAGGAACATTCCTCCTCTCCAACAAACCCTGGGTTCATGTTCATCCTTGTTTGATACTGGTTTGTGGACATTCAGAATTTCAAGAGGAGGACAAGAGATACAAAATGAAATTTGGGAGGTCGTTGTCCTTTAGATAGGATTATTCGTCCCTGCTGGAAAGAAAGAATGATCACCATGAAGGCCACGAACATGTGGTCCCTGTTTCCAACAAGTCATCAGGTGGTAGGGACCCAAGACCAAAGTTTTTATGAATAAACCTGAGACTGTTCTGAAGGACATATACAAGGTATAGTTGAATGACTACAAGAATGGGAGAATGATTGCATAGGCCCATGTCACTGCTAAGGGGATTGAGAGCAAGGACAAGGTCTCCGTGAGGAATTCGTGGAGGGTACGTGTTCTCAGGGCTATGGGGGTATCGCAAAAGGTGGGGTTGACGGGGGAAGGAGGCAGGGAAGCAGGAGAGGTGAGCATGTGTCTGGGTGATCTAGAACCGGGACCCGGGAGGAGAATGCTGGATGTTGCCTTTTCCTAAAACCGAGCAAAGCAAACCAGGGACATTGTTCTGAGCGCCGTCTGATTGCATTTGAACCTGCAGACAAGCCTCCAAATATCATAGAGTTGCCTCTCCCAAGTGCCTCATTCAAGTTCAAATGCACCACTCTTGATGGGCTCTTCCCTCCTTTGCTGATGAGCATCCCCCCCGCCCCGGGGAATTTAGCATCGGTGAAAATGGGTGAAATTCATTTCTTTGCTTTTAGCAACAAATAGACTCTGTCCTGCTTGGGAAAGTCGGCCCTCGCGCTCTGTTTGTTCTGTCGCAGACTGGCTTCCACGCCCGCTCCCTTTTCTGCAGCTCACAGGCTTCAGCAGACAGGAGAAACACAACGTGTACAATTGGACTGGCTTCAGGAAAATGCTTGCTGCAACCGTATGACCGCCGTGGCTTAAACTCACACCACTGGTCCCCTTGGCACACGCCCACGGTTTTGGGGGGCGGCGGTGGGGCGGGAGGGGGCGGGGGGATGCGCGGTTCAATGGGACACCGTTCGATGAACGATTTCATTTTCCTGGAGAAAGCGTCTCCCCGGACTTCACATAGGGGCGCAGCCTGAGAAAAGGAGAGGGAAGATGTAACAGCTTCCTCCAGGGTCGGTTGGTTAGCTTTTTTTTTTTTTTTTTAAGAGCTTGATTATGATGCATATGAGACGTCTTAAAGTTTGAGAGCTACCTATAAACCTGTTCCCTCTATGCTAATTGCTCTCCATAAAACTAGATCAAGAACGGAGTCTCTCAGCCCCGGTCAAGCTCCAGCTTGCCTGTGGGCGAGAGTTCAGAGCACCCGGGTCCTATCTGATAGGGCCTTTGGAAGCAGATAGACAGCCCGATGGATAAATGCTAAACAGATACCTCATATGAACAGGTAAATGATCTTGCGAGGAACTCAAGGTGATGGAAAATAGCACCCAGTAAACACTGTGTCATCACATTTCATCAGACAAAACCCTTTGAAGGGAGTAGGCACCTCGTTTCGGCCTCGGTGATTCATCAGCACCAGTGGGGACCCACACGAACCTGCAGGTCTCTGTGCAGGGGAGTCAGCACAGCCGAGGAGGGAACAGGAAAAAAAAAGTGAGACCCCTCCCCCCCCCCCACCAAGGGCTGACCTGGAGTGAACCCTGAGAGGTCAGGAATCGCCTCTGCCTTCGCTGCTGTCTGTAAACAAAATGTTCCGGGGGGCGGGCCACGCGTGCCCACGCTGCTCCGCTGAGGATTTCGGGGGGCTGGTCTGGAAGGGACACTGCGTCTGACCTCTGCCCGGGCTCCGGGAGCCACAGCTGTGTCTACACTTTGCTCTCGGCTCTCCGCAGGTCATCAGCCGCTCCGACACAGCAGCGACGGGGCGCGAACAACCGAAGGCCAGGGCCCGAAAGGCCCAAGCAGCTCTCTGCCAGCGTGGGACCGTGTGCGGGCCTCCTGAACACGGAGCGGGGGCCTCTGGGGCTTTCTTCCCTCCTCACCGCACTCGCCAACAAGCCCGGGAGGGCTCTGTGTCCTTGGCCAGAGCACTGCCTGCTGCGCGTTAACCTGTGCCCTCTTATTATATCTCACGTCTTCTTACAGAAATCCCCTTATGGACCCACGGCCGGAATATCTGCTAACCCCTTTACAATCCCGCAGCTTTCTATGTGAATGGCAATTAGTGAGGCATGATTTGTGGACTAGATACCATTGATTCTATCCAGGCCATTCACACACTATCACAACAAGCAGGGTCAAAGCTCTTACGAAGGCCTTTGAGGAATTTGGCCCTAAAACATTGATTTATTAAAGGTTCTCTCTGTGCGGTGCATGGAGGGCTAGAAGGAAGGAGCGTGCGTGTGTGCATGCCCGTGCGTGCATGTGTGTGTGTGTGTGTGTGTGTGTGCATGTGGGGGGGAGAGGGGGAGTTCAGTGAAAGTGTCAGCACCAACCGCTTTTCCTAAGGGCAAATTCTCCTCTAACAACTTTGGAGCAGAGGTAACTTTCCCAATGGTTTTATGCCAGGATCCCTGATTTCACACACACACACACAAGGAATGGGGCCACGGACTTATAAAAGTGAGTAACCAACCACGTGAATTTTAGGGTCGCGAGAGAAAGGTAACTGATTTTGTCTCTCCACAGGTCCATCAGAGTTTTTGCAAACATTTAAAAGGTGGCCTTTGCACAGCCTTGAAGATACATTCCTCAAGAATTACAGTCACAGAAAAGGGTTCTCCAGCCCGGGCTCCCAGGCATCTCTGAAGTGTCTTATCGCTAAAAATGAAAAGAGCTTCAGAAATAATTTCTCTCTACAGTCATTTGGAGAAGCCAAATGCAGGCCCGCTTGTAGCCAGGAATGATGATTGTCTTCGTTTTACTACCTGGGCCGTATTTTTGGCAAGCCACAGGATCACCGGTTGGGAATAGACCTTATTAAATTTGTGAAGGGACTTTCTGGCTTTTGTGGGATTCCTAACTCTGACTTAAATACTCTTGCGTTTCTTGAGAAAAGATCTCAACGTCTCCCGTTTACAAGTCAAATAGGTTAAAACTCGTTTTGTTTTTGAACGGAGGGGGTGCAACTCACAGGGAACATTTGGGAATGCCAGGATTTCACGGGGGCTGATGAAAAGCAGGAAATGCGAGTTCTTCTCAAGTGGAAAAAAGTGAAGTGGCTGACCATGGCACGCTGAATAACTGCACAGGCCTGGAGACTTCCCCTCCCTGGAAGTAAAGCCTGGGTTTTGATTCCTAAAGAAATCATAACAACCTGGGTGATCATAGTATTACAGAACAGTACTTCCTCTGAGGAAACAAAGCCACTCAGATAATCGAATAAACCGTGATAGAACCCTGGGGGTACTAATACCCCCCAAACTAATACAGGTATTGATTCCCACTAGGTGTGTGGTGTGGAAATAGGTAAGTCACCAGCACCAATCAATTGGATGAGAGTCAAAGAGGCCGTGCCCACCAGCGCCATTCAATGTCAAACTCGGGTCCGGAAAATAGTTGTAAAAAGGTCATGCTTCCTCGGTGTTTTTCTCCACGGGTTCGGTGAAATTTTCCCCGCTACGCTGTACTCTTTCCCCTTCCTTTAACTCAACAGATTCACCTGGGAAATCAGGAACGTGAAGGCAAACATTTGCCTGTTTTCATCAGAAGGAGAGTCTCAGACTTGTGCATTCTTTTGTTGTCCTACACACCCAAAGCCAAATGAGTACCGTAGGAAAATAAATATGTTTTCAGAATAACAACTTAAGGCCAATTGAACCTAAACTAATAGGACTAGGAATAATATTTTCATAGCTATTCAAACTGATTCTGAATCCCACGGGAAGTTATAGATAATTCCTACCACACAACACAGCCGTCTCAGCTTCTCAGTGGTGGGAGGAAATTCGCATTTATTCAGAATCTTGTATGTGTTAGACACTGTGCGGGCATTTTAACTTGTACTTAATCCCCACAACCAGAGCTGACGTTCAGCTGGTCTGTCCCAGCACAACATCCTGGCTGGCATCCAGTACCATCGGCCAGACATCATTTCTGATTGGCCTGTGCCCTGAATGACCTTTCAGGACTGCTGTTATTATTATCTGAGTATTTACCAATGCAGAAACTCGGGTGCATGTGAGTAAGTAACTTCGGGAAGGTCCCACAGCTTTGAGGGGGGAAACAAGGATTCAAATACAACCCATCTCTTCTCATGCCTCCCTTACTCCTATTTAATCTATTTCCTGGTTTTACTTTGCTGAGAAAGTTGAGGTTGGGTTTGGGGGTGTATTTTTTCCGCCAATATATGTTCAGGTGTCACTTGAGTAGACCCATAAGTCTTCATCGAGGGCCTTGCTTACAAAGCAGTTGAGTGTGGCTTTATACATATATATGAAAGGGATTCGTATTCATTTAAAATATTTTCAACAGCATTGGGTATTTATTGAAGGCTCCTAGGACATGTCCCATGGAGGACATATGCCAAGCGCTCGCTGCGTGAGGAACATTCACCCACACTCTCAACAAATATGACATCATTGAGGAGCACTTTTCGTCTGGAATGAAAAACAAAACCAGACATGGGGGGGGACTTGAGCATTCCTCAACATGTTCCTCCAGGCCCCTCAGCCATCTGAGACCTCGATGTTTTATAATGCTTTACACGGTATTCCAAACAAATGACTTTTCAGCCCACATGTGAATATTTGCAACGCCAGAGAACTCATCTTTGGACAGCTGCACCTGCTAAGGACTTCTTTCTTATAGCTTGGTATCATTGGCCTTAATTTGGAAAATGTTCAATACCTCTTCCACATGGTAATTCTTCAAATGTTTGTAGGCAGGAAGTTTATCCGACACTCCCATCAACTTTTGTCTTTTCTAGGATAGGTGACCCAAGCTCTTCAACCAATTCATGCATGAAAATCATTTCAAGTTCCCTCGGGATGCTAGCAGGTGTCTTTAATGTACCCCAATGTGTATATTCCTCTCCATGAAGGTGCCCTGACCTAATTCAACGTTCCCTATTCAGGCTAGCCGCAGGAGCACAGAGCATTTTCTTGCAAAGTAGTGGGGAATACAGAACACCCACAGGTAAAGACTAATTGGAAAGCATGGCAAAGTGATACGCAATCAAATGCCAGTTAATATGGCAATAGCTACAAATGTGGGGCCAAAGGGATCCCAAGGGATTCAAACCCCAGAAGCTACCCCAGAAAAGAACGCTCGCGATCAAATATGCCCTATGAGATTCACAGCGAAGAGTGTGGGAAAGCGTTTGGGGGCAGGGAGGGGCGCATCTTCTGTGGTATCCAGGGGTGAGGAAACAGATAGACTCAAAGGGGATAGAGGCTCTCTGTCGAAAACTCAATCTGGAAGATTCTTGGAGAGGAGATAAAGGCAAGAACTGAAATGTGTTCACCCTCTTCCATTTGACAGGTGGTTTACATACATTATTTCACTTAATCCTCATACGGAACCTCTTGGGCATCCATATGCTTATTTTTGACGAGAAAAAAAAAAGTCAGCAGCCGATGGGGTCCGGAGTCAAACTTAAGTTTTGTTCTGGCCCCCAAGCCTTGGACTTTTCCTCTACATCACATGGAAGGAACACTTAGTGTGAGTGTTCACAGGCCAGAAGGAACACAAAGCTGTGGCCTTGCTTCTGTTTAATGCCCGAAAGAATGTTTTATTGCTGGTGGTGGAGGTGGTGCGTACATGGTGTTTTAGTCTTATCAAATTCACACACGTATAACGCTAACTCAAGTAAAATTCCTAATCATCAAAAATTTGGGGTGAAAACATATGCCCCAATCTCCATTTCCTTCAATCAACAAATGGTTCCTTCTCAGATACAGTTCTACAAGTGAAAGTAACCCCCAAGGAGTCCATTTAGATAAGTTGTAGCTTCCCCGTCTTCATTTTTCATTGGTGAATCACTGCATTTCACAAACCACATGTACCCCATCAACTTTCCAGTTTTTTTCACAGGATCTCCGCAATCCAGAGCCATCTCATGTTGGAAGTGAGAAGTGACCCTGGAGCTCAGCCAACTCCACGTGTTCTGTAAGTGGGGAAACCGGCTGAGAGGGACGAAGTGACTCATCTGAGGTCACAAAGCTACTTGCTGACGGGCACCACTATAGCACAAATCTCGGCTTTCGGGCTCCACAACTATGCCATCTCTTAGGACCAACGTAAGCTGGACCGAATCCAAAGTGGTAGCTTCAAAATGTCACCCCTGTCCAACAGAGATGTGGAATGAATCCAGTCCTGTTCAGTTCCGTTGACCTTTTTTCCACTGAATTGGAAGATTTGGCTAAATTAATCAAATCGGCCAGCCTCTGAAGTACTGAAACAAGACCTGGGTCAGACATGCCCATCCCAAATCCCTGTTTATTTCTTGAGGAATCCATTCTGACACAGGCTGAACACAAATAAGAGAGACTGATGTGTAGACAGACATGTTGTCTGGAAAAGCTGAACACTATGCTTGGCTTCCTAAGGATTCTAAGGTCATTCCTGTTAGGATCGTTAACCCACCTCTTACTAACGAATCCAAAACTCACACATTCATTCCTCAGAGAAATAACCATGAAATAAAAAGCCCTAGAAGCTTCCACCTGCTCCGAGTGAAATTTGACTGTGCCTCTGTGAGGTATCGCTTCCCTAATTTTAAAATCAGCCCAAAAACGAGCAAGGTGACAGGTCCAAATGACAAACCCGCCCTCAGAGTCGGTTCTTTGGATCTTCTTGTGCAGTTTGGTCCTTTAGGTGGAAAGCAGGCCTAAGAAATTTTCTAAGAGCCCAAAACTCTCATAAGCTCTATTGTCCCAGATTATCCAGGCGCACATGACAACAATTAACGGCACTAGCTGGGTTTCGGTTGTTTCCCTTTTTTCTTTTTCATTTTCTTTTCTTTCTTTTTTTTTTGATGTTTTGCATCTAAAGTAAGGTGTTTTTTTTTTCATGTGCGCTTAGCAGGTTTTAATTTTATAAAACATTGTGCAACCAGATACCTTGGGGAACAGTAATTAACTGGGATTATGTTTTCATTTCAGTGAATTCCAAATGAGAAGCCTAAATACTGATTTTTGTCTATCACCAAATGGGAAAACACACAGCGTCTCATTTCTTAAGTATATTCCTTTGCTTATGATGAATAATTTCCTAATGATATTTGCCCCTCGCTTGAGCAGGCCTTCTTCAGGAAATGCAACGGATTATTTGAAATAATGAAAAGTTTACTTCTAATTGTGATACTTGTTCCTGACAATCTTCAATCCACATTCTTCCCATCAAACGTCTGGCCACCACCCCAAAAAGGGTCCGAATACTCCCTTAACAAATATTTCTTGTGCATCTTCTATGGGTCAGACATTGTTCAGGCCACCGGATATCATATAAATGCAGTGTCCTTTTCAAGTTAAAGTCAAGTTCATTTCAAAATGAGAACAAGGAGATCAAGAATTGGAGGGGCGCCTGGGTGGCTGAGTCGGCTAAGTGTCCTACTTCGGCTCAGGTCACGATCTCGCGGTTTGTGGGTTCGAGCCCCGCATCGGGCTCTGTGCTGACAGCTCGGAGCCTGGAGCCTGCTTCGGATTCTGTATGTCCCTCTCTCTCTGCCCCTCCCCTGCTCACACTCTGTCTTTCCCTCTCTCTCTCTCTCTCAAAAATAAAGAAACATTAAAAAACAAAACAGAAAGAATTGCAGTTACATCTAAATTATGTACGAAACATGAGTTCAGGGACAGAAATGGATTTGAACTTGTGGGTTCTAGTGCGACGTCTATCCAGTGCAGTAGTGGACCTTGATTCAAATTTCGGTTCTTCCATCCACTAGATTTTGATCTTGAGCAGCGACTTTCTCTTCCCGCCTCTCTCCTGATCTATAAAATGGAAATAATAGTTTCTACCTTAAGTGGCTCCTGTAGCTTTTAGTAAAATGCTGATCCTTGGAATAAGTTCCATAAATGACAACTCTCACCCATTTGTCATCACACACGTAGAGCACCAAGCAAACTGTCCAGCGTGCCAAAAAGAGCCACTTAGCTGGCGGCTACTGCTCTCCTGCCTACACAATGAGAAGCCTGTGTTGGTAACCTTTCTTTCTAGAATAGATCCATATACCCACATATGTTAAGATGGGCTCTTTATCTCTGGCCTGTACCTCTGGCACCTTGCACAATAAAGGCTCACTTTGGATAAACTCTGTAGTACGTCAGGAAATAGTCATTAATTATGGATGTCTCCAATGGATGACCTTTTTCTTTTCCTGAAGTGCTGTGGTTTTATTAATTTCAAGTTCACAAGGCAATCAAACTAAGCTAGGATGATTTCTATTTCAAGTCCTTAGGGAACCCGTTTTGATCAATAAAAGGGAGAGATTTGTAGTTAATCTGTCACTGCGTCTCAGTATGGGTCCACTGGCACAATGCTTTAGGCACTTGAAACAAGCTTGTCCTCTCATTTATGCTGTGATTTGCAGTATCTGTTAAGAGTTTGCTATACAAAGACACAGTTCATCCTGATGGCCGTCTGAATTTTAACACAATTTTCTTAATGAAGCCCCAGTCTGGTCTCTGTACTAATAAGAAGACAAGCAAATTCCAAAGTGATTTTAGCCAATTAGAATAATTATCTTGCGATGGCATGAAATTTTCTTGTTCACGGCCTCTCGAAAGGAAATACATCTGTTAGCCTTGGTTTGACGAGACTTGCACTGAGGGAAGGAATAAAATAAATACCGTTTAGTTGGGCGGTCATTGACTCTCCTAATGGAGTTTGGTGGCTAGACTTTCAGGAAGTTCAGAGGTTCAGACAATTCAAGTGGGTCTTTGAAAAATGGGCCAAATGACTGATGTCTAGCGTAGAATGGAAACAATGAATGTGTTAACAACAAATCACTCTTATCTGCTCATTAATGTGGGTCCCCCAAGGACTTCTAAGAGTCCATATTGCCAACTTAGGTTGGGTTACTAATTTCGCGGTTATATGAACGTTATTAAAAAGGCATTTATTCCAATAAGCCTCTTTTTCATGTAGTTCTATTTTCTTATCTTTTAAAAATAATTTTAAGTTTATTTATTTTTGACAGACATAGAGGGACAGAGCATGAGCAGGGGAGGGGCAGAGAGAGAGGGAGATACAGAATCCGAAGCAGGCTCCAGGCTCTGAGCTGTCAGCCACAGAGCCCGACGCGGGGCTCGAACCCACAAACCGCCAGATCATGACCCGAGCCGAAGTAGGAGGCTTAACCGACTCAGCCACCCAGGCACCCCTTTTTCATGTAGTTTTAAATAAAAGCATCCATACTCCAAAAAGCAAACAATTTCTCCCCATCTATGAAATACGACCATAAACCATATTCCTTACCCCAGATTTCTCTTCACACTATCACTATCAAAGGCTTAGGTAATAAAATAACCCCAATTTCAAAACCATTTTGGTTTTCTACACTTCTCCCTTGAAGTTTCATTCTCTCTTAAGAGCAAAAAAACTTTCCATTTGTTGTTTTCAACCTGCCTCATAGGAGTAACCTTAGGGAGAAACAAAGTAAGGAAAATATTTTACCATAGTATAACATTACAAAGTTTATGAGTACAGTTGACTCTTGAACAAAGTGGGGCTTAGGGGCACTGACCACCCACACACAGTCAAAAATTTGCGGATAACTTTTGACTCCCCAAGCACTTAACTACTAACAGCCTACTGTTGACCCGAAGCCTTGCGGATAACATAAACAGTTCATCAACAAATAATTTGTATGTTGTATGTATTATAGACCATAGTCTCACAATAAAGTAAGCTGGAGAAAAGAAAATATCACTTAAAAGAATAACCGGGGTGGGGGGACGCCTAGGTGGCTCAGTCGGTTGAGTGTCCGACTTCGGCTCAGGTCATGATCTCACGGTTTGTGAGTTCGAGCCCCACGTCGGGCTCTGTGCTGACAGCTCAGAGTCTGGATCCTGCTTCGGAGTCTGTGTCTCCCTCTCTCTCTGCCCCTCCCCCACTCATGCTCTGTCTCTCTCTCTCTCTCTCTCAAAAATAAATAAACATTAAAAAAAGTTTTTTTAAAGAAATAACAAGGAAGATAAAATGCGTTTAGGGTACTGTAACATATCAAAAAAAAAAAAAAAAAAAAGAACAAAACAAAAACCCACGTGTAAGTGGACCCGTGCAGTTTAAGGCAGTGTTGTTCAAAAGTCAACTATAATTTTACAGAAAACATTTCACTTGGTGAAATGATACTTCAGAAAGTATCTATTCAACTCCTGCATCTCGAGGAACTAGTATGAAACACTGGCGATGCCAGAAAGAAAGGCGGTATTGGGGCACCTGGGTGGTTCAGTCAGTTGAGAATCTGACTTTGGTTCAGGTCATGATCTCGCAGTGTCCTGAGTTCGAGCCCCACATCGGGTTTGTGGAATCTGTCTTCAAAGGGTCGACCCTTGTGGCAGATAGCATATTATTATTCTACCCATGATTCTATCTGCGCAGGAGGCCAAGGGACTTGCCTAAAGTTCACACAGCTAGAAAGTGCCAGCGCTGGAGGCAAAATCAAGATCTTCTTCAGTAGTGCTGTATTCATTCTATTCTATCACACTACCCTGGTGGAGGGACGGTCTCTGCGTCTCACTGATGGCGAGCTTTTGCCACCTGACGACACTAAGGAATGATGGGGCTCTAACAAGGATTCGGTAAAATGGAGGTTTCTTCTGTGAAGGATGTGTGTCACATTGATCCTCTGAATTTCTCTCAGGCTCACTGTGGTATTAGCTGTGCGCTATGTGTAAAGTGTTTTGAGTCTCTTTCAACATTTGGTCCAGCACAACTTGGAGGAAAATGTTAGGAAATCGTGTTTCTGCCTTAACTCTGTGGGTTTTAATAGGTTGCGGGCATTATCTGACTCTAAAACGTCGACTCGAAATATGTGACCAACGAAATCTGTGACTTTCAAATATTTACTCTCACGAGAGCAAGTATGATGCCCATTGTCATCTGCTCAAAAATTATTTTTGAAGAAGGGTGGTGGGGAAGCGACTTGCTTTTTCATTTCAACACAAAATGACTTTCCAAGGAAAGATCCGTATCTCATCGGAGGGTAAAAGGAGCATGTCGTTAATTTGAGGAAGACTGACAGGCACAATGTTAATTGTGCTGCAAAGAAAATAAAGACAGTGCTCCAGAAACAGGAAAGAAGCTGCCATGCTCTAGAAGCCACTCTGTCACAGGCGTGCGTTGGGCAACAGGAACTTTTAAGATACAACAATTACCTTCCCAAGTCAGGAGCTCCCAACGGCTCTGTCTTTCCTCCAGCTTCAGTGGGAATTCCTTTTTTTTTTTGGAAAAAAAATGACCTGCTTATCAATTGTGTGGTCACTCTAAAGGCACCTTACAGGCTTTATTTTCTCTTATACTTGTAAATACACTTCATGCCTTGTGCCCTTTCTGATTCTGGCTGCTGGGACTTTTTTCAGCACCGGATTCATCGCATCTCCCGTTTTCACTCTGACCTCTCTGGTGGAGACAGAGCAGGGAAAGGGCTGTCCAATAGACTTTCAGGGTATCTTGATATTGTGTTGACGTATCTTCTGCTCCTGGAGCCGGGTCTGGATCCAGTTAGCAAGAACACTGTTCCCTTGAGTAACTCTTCTAACAGTTGTACAGCACTGCCAGGGTGGAGAAGGCAGATATAGCCAGGCTGATAGCATAATGGTGACCCTTGTCCACCACTGTGGAAGAACGGCAGATAGGGAAAGTCATGTGCTGTCCAATATGGCGGCCACTAGCCACATGGGTTGGAGTATTTGAAATGTGGTTAGTCCAAAGCAAGATGTGCCACAACTATAAAATACACGCAACGTTCAATATCAAAAAAAAAATGCAACATCTACCAATAATTTTTATAGTGATTACATGTTAAAATATGTTGGTTCTGTTGTGTTAAATGAAATATATTATTAAAATTAACTTCACCTATGTTAGGTTGCCTTTTTAATGTGGCCATTACAAAAATTAAATTATATATGAGGCTCACATTATAATTCTATTGGACATCACTGTTATAGACTATTTAACTTGGCTTATCCTTACTTATCTTAGGGGCACCTGGGTGGCTCAGTTGCTTAAGCATCCAACTTCAGCGCAGGTCATGATCTCATGGTTCGTGGCTTCGAGCACCACATCTGGCTCTGTGCTGACAGCTCAGAGCCTGGAGCCTGCTTTGGATTCTGTGTCTCCCTGTCTGTCTGCCCCTCCCCTACATGAGTTCGCGCGCTCTCTCTCTCTCTCTCTCAAAAATAAATAAATAAACATTAAAAAATATACCCTGATGCATTTGAGAAGTCGAAGAAATAAGACACATTTCTCTGAAAAGTTCTATCTTGACTGAGAGGTCCCAAAAGGCAAATGGAAGAAACAAAGGTTTGATTAAGGTTTCCTACACTGGCACTCATTCATTGTTTTCTTTATTTTTTCTTTCTCCCAAACAGAAACAGTGTTCTAAGGAAAGTGTTTTAAGGAAAGCTGTTGTCCAAATGGCTTCCCTTATCCTGAATAAAATCAGAAAGAATCTCCAAATCTTGAGACAAGTTCAACCCTCATAGAATCCGTTGCTTACCTTTTCAGATCCAGGACATTCTAACAACTATCTGAACTTGAGGGTGGACAGTCTATCAAAAATGACCCACTAAAGACTGTGAATGCTGTTTCTAGATCAGGGAATCACTGGGTTTAGCCCTATTCTCTGTGTGGTCATTGCTATTTAATCTTTGGAGGCATGTCGAAAAATGACAGACTAAAAGCTCTCAAAACATGTTAACCTTGCCGAGATAGTTTGGAAGGGGAGATTCCCTCACTTCAGCGTTATGTAGAAAGACATCAATGTATTATGTAGAAAGACATCAATGTACTTTCATTAGTAATTACTGTGTAAAATAGCTTTGGCTCTAATTGGTGACATTTGATATAGTAATTTGTAGTTATCAAATCTCCATCAAAGAATAGGACAAATGCAGAAATCTAAAAATCAGAAAAGGAATCAGTTATGCAATTCACTTGATTACAGTTCACAGAAAAATCTGGCATAAGATGTTAGAGGGTTTGGGGCAGTGAAACTACTCTGTAAGATACTACAACGGTAGATACATGTCACTATAAATTTGTGCAAGCCCACAGAATGTGCACCAAGAGTGACCCTAATGTAAGTTCTGGAATCCAGACGATGATGAGTCGATATATGTTCATCAACTATAACAAATGTACCATCTGGTGGGGGCTGTTGATAGTGAGGGTGGTCGTGCATGTGTGGGGATAGGGGACATATGGGAAATTGCTGTGAACCTAAACCCGCTTGATAAAACAAAGCCAACAAACTTTGATATAGATATAAAAACTTAGGGGCTGAATGTCTTCCTCACATAGCCAGAAATCTGCAGGTGGACCGCCCAGAGCTGGTGCCACAGCTCTGTGCTGCCATTAGGGATCCAGGTTCTTTCTAGAAATCCGCGCCATGACATTTAGCTTATAGATCCTCATGCTTATAGTTGTTACCTTTTTGTTGCAAGATGGTGGCTAAACGTCCCGGAATTTCCCTGTACCAGGCAGGAGGAGCTTGAGGCAGCACTTCCTGTCTCAGGAAAGCAAAAACCTTCCCAGAAACCCTCAGTGTGTATCTCATTGGCCAGCCCTATGTCACATGACCAACCCAGTTGCAAAGGAGGCTGAGGAAGTGAGTGTGTTTAGCTGGACTCGTTGCTACTCTGGACAAAATGAAAATTCTTTTACTAAGGGAAAGGGGGATGCACTTTGGGTGGGCATTAGCAGTCCCTGCCACAGAGGGATCTGGAGAGTTTCTCTAATCACCTTGGACATAATGAAACTCAAACAACTGATAACATTGACCTGTGACAAGTATGAAGAAGCTGAAGAAAAGCATACAAACTTTCAAGAAGGTATCACGTTTATAAATCTGACCAGAGGCAACTATGGCTGAGAACTGTTTGTCACTTGACAAACACTTGAAGTCAGTTTTTGTGGATTACAGGGTTTTTGTAAACAATTGGAACATTGGTACAACTATATTTGAATAATAATGAGCTGCTTTAATGGTTACCAGAATAGTACGGAGCAAATATCATTTGACTATACAAGGTCACCTATGAGTTCAGTGTTGAGGAAAACAATTTGGAAAAGAGTGAAGAGAAATAACCTACTTGAGTCCTAGTTTTCTGTGAAACTGTCTTCCAAAAGGTGTCTCTAACTGATTAACCGCCTTCTCCCAAGGAATGTATAAATAATCCCTTCCAGTCTGGTGAGTAGAAAGGAGTTCGTTGAATCACTGAGAGACCACAGATACTGTCAGCCTACCAAGAGGAAATGACATCACCTAGCCAGGCACTCAACTTGGGGCTTTAGGAGATGTGTCCTTAGAAATGGGATGGCATAGAATAGAATAGAATAGAATAGAATAGAATAGAATAGAAGAATAGAATAGAATAGAATAGAAATGTATCTCTCATTCGCGATAAGGGTGGTATTGTTCTAAGAAACTTCTGTTTCAGTCAAATGTGAATGTGTGTATTGGGCACAATGTAAAACGTATTTCTGTGGGTTGTGGTCAAAAAAGTTTGAAAAGCCACTGTCTTAGCAGTTTCGGAACACCTAAGAGCAGCCATTAGCATAGAGCACCAAAAAGAAAATACAGCCTTAAAAACAGCACAAGAACTCAAAACAAGAAACACGCCTAAGAAAATTAAAGTCAAACGTAGAGTAAAGCAACTCTAGACCTGTGGAGTGCACCAGACACCACAGGAATGGCAGTAGCGAGGGACTATTCGTACAAAGGGTGGCAAATCTTTATCCTGTTATAATTATTTTAATTCGTGATGAGTTAGAGAAGATACGACACTTGGGAACAAGGGACAAAGACCAAGCAGTAAGACTGATTCTGACCAGCCATCAGTGAAAAGGGCCAGCCTAGGGAGAAAGCATCAGCAGTTAAACAAGATTATGCTTGCAAAAGTCAAACATAATTAGTCGTGTTCATATGCCTAAATTAACAGTTACAACCCTGGTGTTGTTTTTATTATTTGCAGGTAATTACTTTTGTTGTTTTCTAAAGTCACAAGTTAAAAAACATTGTCAGTAACTTTTAATGAAAACGCCAGATAATGGTAGGCTCGGTTTGTTTTTCAGAGTTTACCAGAGGAATGAAAGCCCAGTAAACAAGGGCTCCATAACCAGCCATGATACTGCTCATTTTACAAATGGCACCCAAACAGGAAGTAGCCCTGGACCAGAACTCTACGTGCTTTGCACGAGCCATGTGAGCACTTCAGAAAGGTTTACGACCTGGCGTCTCAAACTAATATTCTGTAAACGTTTGTTCAGGATTTCCTTAGGTGAGAAGCTGAGCGACTGTGAAATCTTCTGCTTCCAAACTCACGTACCCATTCAGCAAATGCAAAGCGTACAGTTAACTAGATCCACTCCCTTTGAATGCAAGTTAGCTACCACCTAAGCCTTGCCCTTGCCTCAGGCAGCTTCCAACCAATATAGTATCCTCCGTGAGAAGCATTCTATAAACTACAGTCATCTCCAGCTCATCACATTTCCAGTGATTGTTGATTTCTTCTTTAGATGGATCCTGAGTGCCCAGCCCAGCCTACTCCTCGGTCTCTCTCTCTCTCTCTCTCTCTCTCTCTCTCTCTCTCTCTCTGAACATTCCCAACAGTTGGGTAATGGCCCACAATCTGGGCTGTGTGTGAGACAAGACAGTTACTGATGAGGGGAAAAGAGATTCCAACACCTGATCATCAAAAGTCCAGAGGAACACTCCTTGCCATTATCACCAGGGCAGAAGAGGGAGTGTCTCTCTTTCTCACATATCCCGCCTGCCAGCATTTCTTTTCCTCTTGCTGTTTGCTTGACCAAACAATTAGCCACATAAAAATGTTTGAGTTAAGCCATGAGGGCAAGTCTTTAAAGAAAGCCCTTGCCCGTTACCTTGCTTGAGAAGGTTATACTTCCTGAAATAAAACAAAAGCCTCCAAAAAATCTGGAAAAGTACAAAAGTATTTGAGTAAATGTCTAGATGAACTTTGAGAAAAATCAATCCTAATGCTAAACAAGGTCCTTGTCAAATCCCAGGCAGTTGAGTCAAATTTGCCTAGTGTTGTAGACCACTGCTCTTTGTGTGTTTAGCCCCCTCGCCTTCTGCCCCACCACCTGTACCCCAGCCATTGCTTCAGGGAACTGCTCCTCCCCGGCTCTGATTTAACTTTGGTCAAACCGCTAAGCAAATACTCAAAGCCCCCACCACAGGAACAGACCAATGACAGTAGGGGTCTATCAGTGAGATTGTTTGAACTGAAGTCTCTTGGGTCAAGAGGTAGATAGACGTGAATTGGAGACTGTTGGTGGTTATCTCCTCTGTTATGAGCAGAAAACCTACCTGAGGTAGAAAAAAACAAAAGCAACAAGCAGACCCAAAAGGAGAAAGAAATAGTCCTTGGCTCCTCCCAGCCAAAAACCTCCCAAACAGTTACCATGTTTACCGCTCTAGAAAGCCTTCCTTGACTTTCCGGGGAATCAAGCATAGTCTCCTTTGTTTTCCCAGAGTGCGTTATGCCTGCCTCTTTTACAGCACTGACCTCTCTCATTATTAGACCATGACCCTCTGGAGTCTAGAAAACAGGGGACTGGACTCATCTTTATTTTGCTAGTTCCAAAGCAGGGCCTGGCACATGAGAGATAGAGTAGATATTGAATAGAAGGCCACCAAATAATGTAACTGCCATTACGAAATATTTAGAAAAAGAAACAGCTCTCCATAGAATCACCACTCAATATCTTCTGATTTAAAAATGATAGGCTGGGGGGCCTGGGTGGTTCCCTCGGTTGAGGGTCCAAGTCTGGATTTCGGCTCGGGTTATAATCTCACGGTTCATGAGCTTGAGCCCCACATCAGGCTCTGTGCTGATAGCACAGAGCCCGCTTGGAATTCATTCTCTCCCTCTCTCTCTTTCTCTCTGCTCTTTCCCTATTCGTTATCTCTCCCTCTTAATGGGGCGCCTGGGTGACTTGGTCGGTTGGGCGTCCGACTTCGGCTCGGGTCATGATCTCGCGGTCCGTGGGTTCGAGCCCCACGTTGGGCTCTGTGCTGACAGATCAGAGCCTGGAGCCTGTTTCAGATTCTGTGTCTCCCTCTCTCTGTGACCCTCCCCCGTTCATGCTCTGTCTCTCTGTGTCTCAAAAATAAATAAACGTTAAAAAAAATTAAATTGGGTTTAGAAAATGTGATATATGCAATAGTCTAACATTTCTACTCTTTCTTTTACACTTTTAGATTTTCCAGATCCTTTTTGGAATCTCCAATACTGTGAAAACTGTACATATGTATATTCTCTAGGGCCTTTTGCATTATAGGAAGCTGAGAAGTAGGAAAATTAAAGAGAATAATTTGCACCAGTAAAAGTTGACAAAATCGTTAGGAGATTTGCGATCTGTGCGGTGTCCAGTAAGCCCCGGATTTTGAATCCACAAACACAACTGACATTTTTTGATGCTTCCATTTCAGGGCAATAGACGAAGCCTGAAGAGTTATCTTCATAAAACTGTCTATAAACTGGATAGTTATCTCTGGGATTTTACTATCCTGATCCCATGTAACCAAACTCATCTACGTTATCAACCGACTCATCGTGATCTATCACGACAGCTAGATGAAGAGTGACACGGAGTGAGACTATTTCATCAGGGCAGAGATGTGAGTCTTGGTGGGGAGGAAACCCCTAGCTGTGGGGCCAAAGTAGCTGTGTCATTTTCCTAAATGACAGACCAACAAACATTTCTGAAGATTGCAGGGTGATAATTAACACAGGGGTAACTGCAGAGAGGGCTACCTTGTACGGATCACTCTGTTATGTAGGTCACCAAGACCAAGAGACATGTTCCTTCTACTGATCCCTCCCCAGAGACATTTGGGCTATGATAAACCTACAGTATGTAATGCAAATAATACCTCTATGATTTTGGATGCTAGAGATGGAAGTGTTTGCCTTTGAAATCATCCGAAAGAAATGCTGAACTTTCCTAGGACAGTTGACTCTTTCATTCAAAAGGAGACCCAGATTATTTCTTTCCAGGGTTTTTGTAAAATGTGTGGCTATTTTTTCTTGACCGTGGCAACCAACGCTCTTTTTAATCATAACAGGACAACTCAAAATGCTGATTTCAAATTTCAAATAATATAAGCCTACTTCGCACGCACTTGGCCATTGCGTATGGTTTGTGACATTGTGTTGCACATCGTGCTTCAAGATAGAAGTTACCAGTTGTCTTACTTCAAGGGTATTAGGAAGATCAGAAAGTAACTATGCATAAAATAAACAGGAAATACAAGGAATAACACTCTGGGAATGAAATTTCATCATTGGGTTTTTAAAGCATGTTGTCAAGGGTCTCTAGGATTATGTCACACTCAGGTCTGGTTTAGGGGATTTCAAATAATCCAACTAAAGTACAGTCTGTATTTGCCAATTCATGACCATGACAGCAAAAAGGCTGCATTAAGGCGACTACCTCCCCAGAAAACTTTGTACCAGTATATCCTCCCACTATGCTTTATAAGTCTCTTTAAATATATAAAGAGATGGTTGATGATTTTTCTAAAGCAAATTATGGGCAATTAGCAAGTTCTAACCAGTTGGTTATAATTGCCATTTTGTTTTACATTATTAGGGAAATAAGTTCTGCCCATGATTCTTTATGGGTTTGTGTATTTCATTTGATTAAAGGAATGGTCTTTCCATATTTTCTTGAGACTGCACAGAGCTCTAGGGTAATGACATCATTTGAAAGCATCTCAGATAGTATGTTTTGGATAGAATCAAGGAAAAAGCAAGCAGCTTTGTGCCTCTAGCTTTTCATATAAAAATGACTTCTTGTTCATTAAATTTAATGTTTCATAAACATAATTCATTAGGTGATAAATGCTTTCAATGTATTAGGTGCAATATTTGACTTGGTGGTAAAAATTTACTGGTAACTACTGTTCATTATCTGCATTTTAATGCCACAACTGGTAAGATGAAAAGAAATTATGATCACACAATAAGCCTCATTCATACCTTCGGGACAAGGCCACTTTTGTTATTTAAGGTGGTTTTCCATAGAAATAGTGCTCAGTCTCGGGAATATGGGAGGAAATTCGATGGACTCCCCTTCTTCTTCCTCTTTTTTTCCTCCTTCTCCTTCTCTGTGTCTTCTTTTCTTATGTTCACCATTAAACAATATTGATGACTGCCTTTTGTCTATTATAAAACCCACAAGCTATACTCCGTGCCTCCGTGGTAGGAAATTGGTCCGTGTGCCACATTTACAGAGGGAAGATAAGCCTGTAGTGTTTGATTAGGGCTCCGTCATGGCCAAACACTGGCACATAAGCAAAAATCACTTCTTATGTCCAACAAAATATTCCTTGAAAAATTTGCGCGTTAGTGTGACGTCGTACATACCTCACATCTCTGATGGCTGATGTCAGAAAAGGGTAAGTAAGATGATTGTCGAGTCTGTAATACTGCCAACAGAAGGTGGGATTATGCCTGGCTGAAACAATTAGGACAGCACAAACTTTTCCATTTTTTTGACAGCTTTGCCCCAGGTCTCAGAATGCTGAGATTCCTTTCCTCTCTCGTATTTGTAAAAACCCGCCGGTGCACTTTCATAAGCAAAAATCAGCAGAGCTCTTGAAACTCTCTGTATTGAAGCAAGTACAACCATAGGATTAAATCTGTAAAAAAAAAAATATCATATCAAATGTCAATAGAGTGACCGCCCTTCCACTTATTCATTACAATATCATCATGGACACAACACACGTTGCACTCTACTTTTGAAAGGAAACTCTTCCATAACTTAGAACTCAAGCTTATTTTGCTGAAACGTTTTCACACACACACACACAAATGAATCAATTTTTTAAAGAGTTCAGAAAGAAAACATTTGGAGGGCCTGAACTGTATATAAAGAACTGAGCATAATGTGGGGAAATGGTTTACTTTCCAAGTCCATTAAATGAGAGATTCGATTTTTCGTTGGCTCGTGTAGGAACATCTCTGAAACGTTCACTTCTAAAATCATCGGAGGCATCAACGTCATAAGTAAGCTACGAAGAAAACTTAAGCAGGCAAACGTTCGATATTTCCTTCAGCACCTTCTCTCCGTCCTCCATGGCATGAAACAGAATGTTTGCTTAGCTTTTGCACAGAGGAGCTCGTCCCTTCTTTGTTTAAGAAGTTTTCACTTTTCGAAAAGCACATCCTTAAATTCAAAATGACTTCTTAGTCCCAAAATGATAAAAATCTTCGGGCTGAAATGGACCTGAAATGCCATGTAGTCTCCACTCTTTTTAACAAGGTAGAGTTACCTGATTATTTTCACAGATGTGTATACCAGACTTTCCTGCACACCATTTTGCAATTATAAAATTATAACTGAGCGAGTTTTCGTAGTGTATTCAGAACCAAGTGCACGGTCCTTGAAGCCCGTATTTTAAAATTTGTACATAAACTCATTAGCCAGGAAGTGAGTATTGAGTTACTCATATTGGATTTTCTTGGCAGCATTGCTCACCGTTTCTGAGAAGACATGCTAAAATCTCAGGCACCTAGCAGGTGTTGTTCCTCGGAAGCCATCACATCTTCTTCCTCAGAGGTGACTCAACAAAAAAACAAAACAAAACCAAACAAAACACACGACTAAAACCAGTGTGTTCAATAAGGCAAGTTACTCGGAACACGTAGGAGATAGGTTACTGCACATTTTGCTAGTGTCATAAATTAATGTATGGGCATGATGTTTACAGACAGCAACAGAATGAGGTTACAGAGAGAATATTGACTTCTGAACATCGCTTCAGAGTTCTTGTGACAATAATTCATTCTGCCCGGAGGCAGTATTTATTCTAAAAACCTCAGTGCTTTGGAAGTGGCAAAATAATGTTAATAACACAGTTTTTGTCTAACTTTGACAGAATTCAGCATAAAAAAGAGAGAATTTTGAAAATTATAGGCTTTTTTTCCCCATTATATGATGCCAAATGACTGAATTCAGTGAACTTTTCAATTAGCTGTTTGGGTAGCATTTAGGCATGTGTGAGTTTCACGAGGAACGTGTAACGCATGTTAAAGATTATAATTAATCATTCCAGGTTTGAGATCGAGACCATTATGCTCATGACTTTTCTTCTGCCTTCCAGGAAGAGCAAGCTGAGATTCAAATAGAGTGGAAGGAGATGATAACGTTGTGCGAGGAGGTAAAGACTCAAGTGTCTTGGGTAAATTTGCCAAAAATCTTCGACACACATAAAGGTAATATTAAACAATCCTACCCAAATCCTGTGGGTATCTACTGCGGAACATGCTGTGGGTTTCCAGGCTCTGTGCCTCCGCTCGTCCCGTTCTCCTTGCTTGGAATCCTTTCCCACCTGGTGAGTCCATTACTCCCCCTTCAAATGCAACACAAATATTCCTTCTGGAAAGAATTCTGTGATTCCCCCCAGTCAGTATTAATTACAAACTCCTCCGAGCCCATATATTTACTACATACAGTCTTTACCACATTGTTCTAAAATTGTCTGCGTGTTGCCTTTCCTCCTGTGATTTCTTATTCATCTTTGTGTCTGTAAGTGCCGAACACTGTGCCTGCAGAAAAGATATCATCCCGGAACCCATACGGCATTGGTTTGCACGCTGGGGTCCTGGGGCCAGCGGCATCACCTGATTCATCGGATGTCACCTGGGAACTCAGGAGAAATGCCAATTGGCAGGCTCCTCCCTGAGCCCCCTTGAATCCCTCATTCTGACGCAGGGTGTGTGGGGAATGGACAGCAATGTGGGTTTTAACAAACCCTCCACGTAATTCCAACGCATGCCAAAATTCTGGCTTTATCTGACAGGAAAATCCCGAGACGGGGAAAGGTGGTTGGAGAAAGGACGTAGAGCCCTTTCCCCTGACTTTAAACTTGTCTTTGGGCTCTTATTAGTCTGGCCCACCTGCTATCAACACACATTTCCCTTTAAAACTCTAACCAAAAAGAGGAGGCTGGGTATTTCCTCATTCCCATTAGCATAGCCGACACAGGCTATGATGTTCAGAAACTTCCCCAAGTCTAAAGGACAAAAGTTGAAAAATGAAAAAAGAATAAGAAACGCAATTTGCAAAGCACTGAAGGCAAGTAGTATCTTTCTCCACATCTTGCCTGAAAAAAGGATGAGTTCTGATAGTCTAGAATATACCATTATGACATGACAGACAGCAGACCGGTACCCCCAACATGACTTTATAGAGCAAACCCAACTGGGCAACATAAAAATAGCCCTGAGGGTGCAGAAGCCCGGGGCTTGACTGACCAGCTCAGAGCTTGAGCAGATTATCCAAATTTCCCAGCCTTCTTTCTACTCCCATAAAATGGAGATAATACCAATGAACACATGGTCATCTAAGAGTGAAATAAGATCGTCTCTGGAAAGGCACTTTATAATCTATAAAGCGTTGAAGCATCATGTGTATGTCTATATACGATATTAGAAACTATATGCATAATTATAGTAATAGTAAGGCTTGCTTACTATTAACATTTATGTCACAAGTGTTAATCATATTCCCAAAGATTAATTTAATCAACACAGCTTATTAAAATAATAATAGATTTCAAGTTCAGATAAGTTTTCGCTTCCATAGCATGTGTTATGTTTCCCTTACTTTATTCTCTTAATGTTTATTTATTTTTGAGAGAGAGAGAGCACGCAGGAGGGGAGGGGCAGAGGGACAGGGAGACACAGAATCTGAAACAGGCTCCAGGCTCCGAGCTGTCAGCACAGAGCCCGATGCGGGGCTCGAATGCACAAACTGTGAGATCATGACCAGAGCTGAAGTCGGACGCTCAACCGACTGAGCCACCCAGGCACTCCACATTCTCCTTACTTTAAAATGATACCTCTTGGGGCGCCTGGGTGGTTTAGTCGGTTAAGCATCCAACTATTGATTTCTGCTCAGGTCAGGATCTCACAGTTTGTGAGATTGAGCCCCACATGGGGCTTCGCGTTTCAACACAGATCCTGCTCGGCAATCTCTCTCCCTCTCTCTCTGCCCCTTCCCCGTTTGCATGTGCACACTCTCTTGCTCTCTCTCGCTCTCTCTCACTCTCTCTCTCTCAAAATAAATAAATAATTTTTTTAAAAAATAAAATGATACCTTGTTATTTGAGAAATTTTGGAAAACAGGGAAAAACAAAAAAGAAAAATGGGAAAATCACTTGTGATACCCTAGCCAGAAATAGTTAATATTTTCCATTTTCACATAAATTTTTGGTATAAAATTACAATCCTACAGTATACAGTATGTTGTAATCTGTTATATTCACACAGAGCATGTCATGAATCGTTTTTAAATTCGGAAATATTCTCCCACAAAATTATTTCTACTGGCTGCAAGTAGTCTATCCATATGAACATCCCAGAATTTCTTTCGCCAGTGTTCTTTTTAGACGTTTGGATTGTTTCTAGGGCTTCACAAGTGTAAATGTATATTTGTATATTTATCTTATTATTTATTCTCTACTCATAAATAATAGTATAATTTATTATTATTTATTCTATTGCCTGAGAATAAATTCTCTGAAGCAGAATTGCTAGGTCAAGGTTTATGAACACTTTTAAGACTTTCGAATCTTGGTACCAACTTGCTTTACCAAAGAACTGTGTAAATTTCCACTGCCTCCAACAGGAAACGTTAGTGCTCGATTTTCCACATCATTCCCAATATAATGTCATTATTTCCCTAAACTTGGCCGATTTTGGCGGGGGGGGGGGGTACAGTGCTATCACATTGTTGTTTCCACTTATAACCCTTTGATTAGTACAGAAGTTGATAGAACTAAATCACTGAATGCATTTTGGAGTTAATACACCTGCAAAGAAGACTTTTAAAAGCTTATGGGGTGCCTGGGGTGGCTCAGTTGGTTGAGGGTCCGACTTCGGGTCAAGTCATGATCTCACAGTTGGTGGGTTCGAGCCCCGTGTCAGGCTCTGTGCTCAGAGCAAATGTTATAGCAATTTGCCCATTCTTTCCCAGGTGGATTATGTTTTACATGCAGCTAAAACAATGAATCTCCATTATTTTCCCTGCATTCCTTGGAACGTGAACGCCTTATGTTTCTTCTGCCCTCTGCAATCCACTGCCCTAATTGTTCATAAGAACTTTTGTGTCTTCACAAGTGTGGTCCACCTTAATCCTAAGAAGTAAGTTCCTCATTTTCCCTATGATGAAGACAGCCCGCCATGATCATTTCGATGAGTGTTTACCAATCCTTTTATTGTTATTCTTGGTTTCCAGTTATAAAAAAACAGAGGTTGACCTTGTATCCAATAGAAATGTTCTCTATTTGTAAGTTTTTCAATAGGGTCCCAAAAAAAGCATGAAAAATGAGTTTACTTCTGAGATGAGTTACCATACATGGCTTAGCAATGGACTGGGAAGTCCATTGGGAGGAGTAACTTAGGAAGGAAGTTCCATGAGGTTAAGCTCAAGAAAGAAAATCTGGAAAGTAAAAAAAGAAAAGAACTAAGTGCATCAAGATCCTCTATGTGCTAGGTAACGTGCCTGTGGTTTTATGTAAATTGACGGATAATTCAATGTTCTCAAGAGACTGGAACATGAGTTATATTGCATGTCTATAATATTGCAGATGTATAAATAGTACATACATACAATATATATTACCTAAGGGTTAGTTCTCCATAAGATAATTACACATTTTTTCACTTTCCCTTTAATTCATCTGTAGTCTCTCATTTTTATGCTGTAAACTTGTAAGAACACATTTTTAAGCATTTCTTCTTAACTGTATCTCAGAAAGACATCTCTGGGTGGTACAGGGTCCCGTGATTATTCGCACTGCCTGGGCTGCAGAGAGGGGGACTCTTTTTCATGTTGATATACAATCCACGTGCAGCGTTTCTAGCTTTCCTGCATTTCAGATTTTCCACTCCATGGCCTGACATCATAGGGGTTTCTTGTCTCCTCCCCTCACTTAACTGCTTGCCATTTTGGTGTCCTCCATGTGGCAAACTGAGGCCAACACTAAGCGCCCAGAGTGACCACCTCTGCCTCTCTCTAAAAGGAGAGTTCTTTCTCTGCACTTAGTTTGCTACTTATGCTGGCTATTACTTCCCTCTTCCCACCCAACCACATGCCTCTCTTTCTTCCTAAACTTCAACAGTTTTATGTTTTATGTTCTCCTTCTAGTCTCCTTCTAGTCCCCTCTTTCCTTCCTGGTATATTTTGAAAGTCAAGAGCACCTGGAAATTGTCCTGCTATGTAACACGTTTCCTTCCAAGTAAACCCCAAGAATGGTGTGAGTAAAATGGGGAATCTCCAAGAGTTCGTTCATTCACTTACTTCACCCCTTCTCCTTAATTGAAATTGAACTCTTACCCTTGGCCCCACTCTTTCCAGCCAAAAGGCAGGGGATTTGAATCTTAAATCCAGATTTAAGACCCAATTAAAATCATCCCTAGGAGCCAAGAAACTTCAACTCTGAAGACCCCTGTGTGAATTGAAATAATTCACTCAATAAAGGACGTTTCTACAGGTTTTAGGAAAGTGTCTTATTTTGTGTCTAATTTGCAGTGACCCTACAGGCCAGTATCACAGCAAGGACACAGGAGAGGAAGGCAGGTTGAAAGGGTTCTCCTCTATAAGTAGTATAAGTCATATTGGTTTTAATACTGAATGCATGGTAAAGTATAATAATAGTAAGACCTACTCCCCCAAATAGATTTGAAGGATAAAAGTATCTGAAACCCTATCTCAGAGCCTGGAGCCTGTTTCGGATTCTGTGTCTCCCTTTCTCTCTCTCTCTCCCCTCTGCGGCTCACGCTCTGTCTCTCTGTCTCTCAAAAACAAACATTGAAAAAATATTTTTAAAAAAATCATTTGAATTTGAGAAGATCTGAAACCCTGATTCTCCCAAAGCAAACTGGGGACACAAATTTCTTCAATGCTACAGGACGGTATTCTAAGCATTTTTTTCTAAATGTATTAAAATTTTCTTTGCCGAGTCGTTTGGGGCCCTTGGAGTCCCCCTCTGGGCAGATACGTAAGCTGATACGTATGCGAAAATGAAATACACTTAAGGACGCAGCTTGTCAAATCACATCAACTACTAGGTGGGTCTGCTCACTGATGAACTTGCATGAGAACATTATTGCTCAACACATTCTCTTACCTCTTGCTTAAAACAGGTTTGGCTTTAACTGGATTGGATCTCGTATATGTGGAATACCAACTCCCCACATTTACTTGGAATTACTCAAATGTCCTTAGGATCCAGGAGCTCCAATCGACATCTACCTACTGGATAAGGGTTGTCGACAACATCCATTAGCTGTTCCGCTGCCCGGAAGGAAGGGCTTTTTATCCTAGTGGTATGCTGGTCAAATTCCATCTCTCAGGAAGTAGGAGCCTCCGACACGATGACCCATTCTTTGTGTACGAAACCTGCTGGCCTTGGTGAAAAGTCCAGGCTGCGTACAGGACAACTAGTGTTCTGAAGAGCGACCTAGGAATGTGTGCTGCCCCACAGGCAAGGTTAAATTTGGTGGTCTTACCTCCTGAATTCAGGGCGTGTCAGGACCCTCAGGCTGCTTTTGTCCACGAATATGGGTGCTTACAATTAAATAGCAAAGTAATGAGGCTTATAGCATTTCACGGGCTCGTCAGAATTATACAATTTGAGAAATGGAAAGCATTCCAGAAATCGTCTAGACTGATTCTCTCGTTTACAGATGAGATCCCTACGAAACCTACAAAAAGAAAAACGTACGAAGACTTATACTGATTCAGGTTCACACAATAAATTAGGGAAATCGATCCTTAGTTCTGGATATAAGAAAGCGAGGGGCGCCTGGGTGGCCCAATCAGTGAAGAGTCCGACTTCGGCTCCGGTCATGATCTCACGGTTCATGGGTTCGAGCCCCCCATCGGGCTCTGTGCTGACAGCTCGGAGCCTGGAGCTGCTTCGGATTCTGTGTCTCCCTCTCTCTCTGCCCCTCCCCCACACAAGCTCTGTCTCTCCCTCTCAAAAATGAATAAACATTTTTTTAAAAATTGAAGAAAGTAAACTTTTAGAAGGTAGATTATATCTAAAAATGCTTTCTCCCAAAGGAGCTCTTTTAGAGACATGTGTTTTGTAATTAGTTTGGTGAAAATCAACAAATGACTATTTAAAACACACACACACACACACACACACACAACTAGAGTGAACTTCCCTGCAATGGACTTTTACTCCTTTTTTTTTTTTTTTTTTTTGGTTCTTGTTCTATGAAATCGAATTATTTTCCAAACTTTTTATTGTGAAAAATGTTAAATGTACACAAAAACAAGAGAAAATAACAACACGAACCCCGTGTTCACCTCAAGGGTCATTGCTTCGCGTCAGTCCATGATCAATCTTCCCACCTCACTGTTTCTGAAGTGGACATCGGACGTTATGTCATTTCACCTGCAAACACTGCACAGAGTGCCTACAAAAGACAAGGACTCTTTTTTTAATTTAATTTTAAATGTTTTAATGTTTATTTTTGAGGGGGGGGGCAGGAAGGAGCAGAGAGAGAGGAAGAGAGAATCCCAAGCAGGCTCCATGCTGTCAGCACAGAGCCCGACGCGGGGCTCGAACCCACGAATCGTGAAATCCTGACCTGAGCCGAAGTCGGACCCTCAGCCCACTGGGCCACCTAGGTGCCCCGAGGACTCTCTTTTTAAAAGCATAAGCACAATACCATTACTGTCCATAATAATTTAACAATAATATCTTAATATAAATAGATTTCTAAACTTTACATAGGTTATCTTTTGCCTCAGAACTAGAGCATGCTCCCATGATTTAATAAATACTATTTCATTGGTTTATTCATTGAACGAAACACAAGCGAGGCCTTCAAATAAACAGCCACAGATGTTTTGTTTGCATGGAGGGGAAGAAGGAAGCCCAGATTCTGACTTTTGCAGAGGAAGTAGAGAATCAAAGAAGGAGAAGACATTCTCGAACCAGACAGAACTGGGTGTACAACTACACGTCCCTCGTTATTGAACATGCTAATTTCTTTCTCTCAACAGCTCGGTTTGGTTATCTATAAAATGGGGATAATTGGTCCATTTGACCAAATAGATTTATTAGCTTTAATTAGTTAATGGGATGTGCAAACACACGTTAAGGCTCGTTATTCTCTTTCCGAGTTGTACACACAATGCTTTAAAAAAAAAAAGGGAGCGGTGACTATTTGTTACTTGTAAAAACTGAAAGCCAAGTGACAATGGGCATAGAGTCCCGAGAACTAAAGGTTCGAAGATGTGTTCAGCATTGTCTGTTCAACAAATATACATTTTAAGAAAAAAGAGAAGTTCAGCTTTTTACTGTGCACCTTTCCACTACGTACCCCTCTTACTAAATAGTTCTATCCGAGGGGATTCTGGGAAGCAAGCCCTTGTTCCGTGATGAAGTCTACGGACATGCCCAGCTTGCTTTTGCCTTGGATGGAGGTGTAATTGTAGTTCATAACTCAGCCCTAATTGTTCATAAGCCCTTGAACATTTACTGTTCAGTCATTTTATTAGGTTTTTCTCACTACGCCCCTCTGAGGTAAGCCACTATTGTCATCCTCGCTTGGAGATGCAGAAACAGAGGCACAGAGAGGGTAAGTCATCTGTTTCGGGGAAAGGAGGTCAGTCACCCGGAAGAAGGGCCTAGAAAGCCTGAGCCTGGGCAGACCCCGCGGCTCTGAGCTCCGAAGGCCTCCGGGCTGTGAACCACAGAGGCCCTGGCTCCAATCTGGCCCCAGCGGCCATCCCGGGGCCCTGGAGGAGCCTGAGTCGTGCCCCTCTTCCGGGTTGCTAACACAGGAGCTGCACCATAAGCACTTCATCAGTGAGCTTCGTTCAGGGCTGGTTGAGTGATTGAGGTGCTGCCCCAACCCCCCACCCACCCACCTCCTCCCAGAAAGACCCGATTCTGCCGCAGAGGATCTGCTGACTGTCTTCAGGAGAGAACAACCGCACGCCCCTGGGCCTTCTCCGTACAGCTTGGATCCCTCGTCTTCTGCCTCCCAGAGACGGTCTTTTCGGATTGGCTCTCCTCCCCGCTGTCCTTCTGCACCTGACCGCTGTAACTCCACCTGCCCCGGTGTCTCACATCTCGCCACAGTGCAGCGGTGATGCATGAAAGGACCCGCGCTTCCCTTCCTGGACTCCTCCAGATGCTGCTACCCTGCCACCCCTCCCCCTTCCAGCCCGTTCCATGCAGCCTCCAATCTCGTCCCTCCCCGGAGTGTCTCCCGACCCAGCTTCCAGCATAAATCCAAATACAAAATCCCTGAATACCGTCCAGCCCTTCCCTTGTCCCCTTGTCAGCCTGCCACGGGGCCCCTCCGCCCTCTCCAGGTTTTCCTCCCCTCTGTTGGCCTCTCGCCACTCTCCCCGGCCAGGTTATCCCACTCTGCCCAGTGATTACATGGTAAAGATTCCGGAAGGTTCGGCGGAAGGCCCTTTCTCTTCTCTTCTCATCCTTGGCTCTTCCCCAAAGCAAGCTCCCCCCTGCCACTGGGATGTTTACCAGCTGTACTACCGATAGGTCAGTGACTCCCAAAACCATATGTGCAGCCCAGACCGCTGCTGTGGGTTCTGGAACCCGTACATCCGACTGCCTGTTACCCACTCCCCACCCCTCCAGCCCCAACCTTAATGTCTCCAGCACCTGCCCCCGGAATGTCAAACTCCAACTGGTTGCTGAAGTGGAAAGCAAGGACCAATTCTGGTCCTTCTCTCCCCTGCCAGCCACACCCAATCCTTCACGGGGCTCCGTCACTGTTGCCACCCACAAATCCTTCGGGTGTGTCCAGTCCTCTTCACAGCCACCCCCTAGACTGACCACTCTCCCCACACCCCCCTGCCAGCTCCCCCCACTCCAGTTCATGCTCCACACTGGAAACCACAACCTGGTCTTAGAATTCATACAACCTCCTTAAGCCTTCCCATGTTTTCCTGTTATTCTGAGCCTAAAGACCCAAATCTTCAGAACGACGTGCAGGATTGGCCTCGATATCCACCCGCAGCTTCGTTCTGCACTACCTGCGCCCTCCCCCCCGCCCCCAGCCCCCCACCCCCAGGCTCCTGGTGTCTGAGCGTCCCTCAGGCTTTTCCTTTCATAGCACTCCCCTATCCTCAGAAAACTGCCTCTGCTGTGCTCCCTCTAAAAGACCTTTCTTAACCACAACCAACCTTCAACAAATAAGCAAATACTTCCAATCAAACCACAGCCCAAAGATCATTTCCTCCGGGAACCCTTATATGATACGATCTCCCAGAGGAAAGCAAGCCATCGTTCTAAAATATAATTGCTATCAACTCGACAGCAAAACGTTTATCTCCTTATTGTCTTTAGACATATCAAATGTACAAAAATATGACAGATATCTTTGTGTGATACTTTTGTTAGATAAGCACCTATTACCCAGATACACGGGAGATACACATAGGTCGCATCCGTATGAAATTCAACGTGAATATAAGATTTGCGTTGGCCTTTCCAATAATGGTTTGAAAATTCTAATAGGCAAGAGTGGCTATTGCATACATTTGATGATTTGCCTTTATTACGAAGAGCAGAAATAAGTTAGAGATCCTTCCACTATGAATGGTGCATTTTAGAAACACCATTTTCGAAAGAAATGTTCTGTTTTGTACAGAAATTCCAGAACTGCCTTCCGCAAACAGTTAGAGCGGTCCCCAAATAAATGAAACAAGAGGGAAGGCCTTTTCCCCAGCTCCTGTCATCCTGCATTGTACAAACCGACACAAAGAATCCCGTTGGCTTGGCAATGTCTCTGCGACATGGAATTATCCCCCAGAATGGAGCCTACACGGAACGCCATTTCAGTGACACATCAGGTACCAGGCCTGGTTCCATTATGATTTTTTTTTCATGCACAGAATTAGAATAACCAAATGTCATCACTGAAAGAGACTTTAAAGCGTCTTTCACTCAACCTTATTTAACCAGGTTTCCACAGTGCTCTAGTGATTGAAAGCCATGGAGAAAGAGGCCCATCGGCAGACCGGAGGGTTCCACAATCTGCTTCATCTCTGTCTTCACTAGAATTTATAAATTAGGATTCCAAGAAGATTCTGCAGGAGGATATGGCTTAACTTCTAAATGGGCTTTGAAATACCATTAGGCGAGTTCAGCTAGTTCAGGACCCAAATGAGGACGCTGAGGCTTGCAAACAGAAAGCGACTTGTACCAGACCCCCGAGCTCATTGATTGCAAAGTTGGGGGTACATCTCCTCCGCGGGATCACTTTCCTGGGAACTTTGCAGAAAGGTCAGTCTGCAACCTGAGGAACCGAGCCAGCAGGGCTGTTTTTGCCAGAAGTACAAAGTGGGTGAGCTGTTCGTTCCGAAGGACAAGAAGTAGGTTGAGATACAGGGCGTGTTGCACATTGTGAAATAAAAGTCAGGTATAAACAATCCTGGAGATGATATATGAATCTTATTTTACTGGCTGCCATCTTCAAGATTACAAAACCCCAAACTAATTTTCTCTTCAACCTCCGTTGATACAAAGATGTACGTATCTCAAGCATCTAGCCTAATCTCAATAGATACGATAAATATTGTGGCCAACAACTTAACAGCTTAACAGAATGTCGTTAGTCCTTGGTGCTATCAGTGTCTCCCAGATCCAAGAAAGGCAGAGGAATTGGAAACCCAGAACGATAAAGCGCTATCACTGGTGAGTTCAGATGGCCAGAGTGGAGTGTCAATAGGGACAGGACCTGTTTGGATCTGTCAATACCTCCCTTTTCCCTCGCTAACTGTTGCCTAGTCCTTGGCCAACCAAGTGCTTGACTACCGAGCGTTACCCCTCCATCCTTCTCGAGCATCGCCCCACGCACACTATCTTCTGTATGCTCCCTCCGTCTGACTCCGCAGAGATTTTAGTAGCCACGGTACTCAATCAACATTTATCTCAGGCTACTTTGCAATGCTATTTCATTTATGAGCTTATGTGGTCTTCCCCATTAAATTATAAACCTCTCTGCTGCAAAGACGCCTCATGCTTCCTCGCCACACCAGGGTCTGACACCTGCCCTCCTAGTAATGAGTGCTCGATGAATGTTGACGATAGTGACGGTGATGACGATGACGCTAGTGACGGCAGTGACTACAGACGAAGAAGCAGGTGCTTCTTATTATGAAAGCAGAATGGACACAAATAATAAGAACAAACACATGTGGCTGCTTTGGAGCCTATGCGCATTACCTTGGGTGATGGCTACTGTCACTTTCTGTTTCTTCCCAAGAACACAGAAGGATTAGGAAGCTTTCTCATGATTTCCAAGAGGACTTAAAGAAGGTAGAAAAATGCATTCATATTGGGACAGATCTGTAGGAAAAGAAAAACATCACTAAGGGCATGTGTGCCTGAGATCCCTATTAAAATTAGTATCTGAAAAGATATTCAAGCGCTAACATGAAACACTTTACTGAAAACCTTTTTCTTTGTTTCTTTTTAATATATTTTTAATGTTCGTTTCTTTTGCGAGAGAGAGACAGAGAAAGAGACAGAGCATGAGTGGGGGAGGGGCAGAGAGAGAGGGAGACACAGAATCTGAAGCAGGCTCCAGGCTCTGAGCTGTCAGCACAGAGCCCTACGCGGGGCTTGAACCCACAAACCAGGAGATCATGACCTGAGTCGAAGTCAGCTGCTCAACCAACTGAGCCCCCCAGGTGCCGCTGGATCTGTTTCTTTCTGAACCATTGCTTCAGGATTGTTTTTTCTCGCAAATGACAGAAAACTCGCTGCTTCAATTAATGTCACCTTATCACCCTGAGCTTGTATTTCCCTTCCTATATGAACATCCCCCCACAAAGTCACTGTGAAAGATCTATGAGTGGGGTGTGGGAATGAGCAAGGAGAGACAGCCTGAAGGAGTCTGATCTCTTTGAGAAATTTTTCTGTTTGCGCACAATATTTTTCTTTGAGAGGTAAAAAAAAATTAATTTATCCCAAGGGCTGCTGACCTTTTCTGCAAACCTTAATAATGCCCCAGCTTTCTTTTTTCTGGTCCCACAGCATCACCTTGACCAGTGGCAACAGCCTCGTCTCCAGCTTCAGACCCCCACGTACCCCACAGAACTGCATCCGGCAGGTTCACCCTGGCCAGTGGGGGCCGAAGTCCTCATTTTTGTTCTCTTGCCATGTCCCGGATTCTCTGGCAAACATCTGGGCCTCTTGATACACAGATCTACAGATGGTTTGCTCATGAGCCATTTGATACCTGTATTTTAAAAGCACACTACAACAAGTTGAGGTTTTATGCTACCATTAATTCACTTGATGAATATTTATTAAGTGCCTACTGTGTACCAGCATTGAATGGAAATAGCACCTGACTTTTAGACAAGGGGTCCGGATTTTAAGTCTGACTTTATAATGTAGTATCTGTATAGCTTCTCTTTGCCTTCTGCCTTAGTTTCTTTGCCTATAAAATGGCAACAATAAAAAAAAATCGACCTCACAGGTTATTCTAGATATGAAAACATGGCACTAGAAGGAGGTCCCAGAAACTAACAAATTAACAAATAAGCTTCACCACAGTAGAACAAGCCAGTTGTCACTGTGGTTGTTCAATTAGAGGAAGCACGAAGAATGGGACACTGGAGAGAAAAGACAATGGCGATGTAGACTCAGAGAATCACAGAGCTGCGAGGAACTGTAGATGTGATCTGGTCCAAGGGTCCCCACCATTTTTGGGAGGAGATAGCACGGGCTTTGCAGACAAAGACCCTTGGGTTCAAATTCTAGCTCAGATGCTTTCTAGTTGTGTGACTGTGTAAATGACGACCTCTCTTAGCCTCATTATCGCCTTTCCAGAAGAGGAAGAATAATGATTCCACCACAATTGTTGCGTGAATTAAATAAAATAGGGTATAAAAATCACTTGGAATGCAGTAAGCTTTTCACAAGTGACCACTATCTTTGCAATTTGATTATCACTCTTGTCTTTTTATTATCTGAGATCTTCTTCCAGTTTTACTGAGATGTCATTGACCCATAGTATTGTATTTGTTCAAGGTGTGCAGCATAACCATCAGATATATGTACCTATTGTGAAATGGTCACCTCAGTAGGTTTGGTTGGCCTCCATCACCACAGAGTCACAGATTTTTTTTTTCTGCTAGTGATGAGAACTGTTACGATCTCCTCTCTTAGCAACTTTCACATCTACAATACGGTATTGTGAACTAGAGACACCATGCTGTTCATTACATCCCCAAGACTTAGTTATCTTGTAACCGGAAGTTGAGATCTAGTTACAGCTGGGTGGAGGAGGGGTGAGGCCCCTGGCAGCCAAAGAGAGAAGAGTCGGAGTTAGGAATGACCAGCGTTTAGCACAGGGAGAAGTGGCCACGCTGGGCTTCGTTCCTCTTTCTGTTGGAAATTCCGATAGATGCGGGAGGGAAACAAGGGGCAACGATGCCATAAAACCGACTCATAATGCTGCTAGGAGACTCTACTGTGTTTCACTGGAAATACAGCCTAGTGTTGGGGTGAGGAGCCCTAATCTAAGTCCGTGCAAAAACACACGGCCAACAAAGGTTGCGCTCTGCGGAAGGCAGGCAACTGGCTGTTGATGGAACCGTCTCAGGCATGTACAACTTCTCAGTCCCCCAAGCTTTTGCAATCCATTCATTTTCTCATCCACGAATAGGCATCGGGCACCACCTCTATGCCAAAAGGATGATCGTGGGGTCCCACGACCCCGTGCTCGTCAGAAATAGGCCATGGCAAATGAAAGTTACCCTCATCTGGAAACCCAAGAAGAGCATCGACAGCATTCGATCTCCTCTCTTAGCAACTTTCCAATCTACAATACGGTATTGTGAACTAGAGACACCACGTCAGTGCTCACTCACTTTGTTTTTCACACCGGTCCCAACGCTGGATCCACCAGGAGCCGCGAGGCAGCAGCGATCTCCGCCGGCAAGCCCTGACTTCCTGCTCCAGTAACTACTCTGCTTCAGAGAGGGGCTTTCCTAGGTGGTGTGTAACCTACATTTCTCGAACCATTAGGTTCTTTTCCAACCGAAACCTGCAGCGACAGAAGAAAAATCATAACACCACCTCATTTAAAGGGCCATATGCCTTTTATTAAGAAAAAAATGCAAATGTGAATACTTTTTTGTGTGCATTTGAATGTTACCCTAAGTGAGTCTCCTGTATAATTAAGTTGCCTGAGAAATGTTGGAGGGTACACAAGAACACCACATCCTAGTGAGTAATAAAGATTACATAACAGTCAAGATAAGCAACAACACCCACAGATTTCATGTAAATGCTAATATTGAGTTCTTGGCCACAGTGTGAAATAATAAGGCAAGGAATGCCACAGAAGTGAACTTCAAAATATTACTCCCGATGGTTACAGAAAACCACAGCCAATTTTACACAGGCGTTTGCTTCACTTTCTTCTAATCGTTGGGTCTTTGTTTTAATGCCCAACTTTCTTCTTCTTCTTCGTCTTCTTCTTCTTCTTCTTCTTCTTTTTTTTCCATTCACAAAGTAGGAGCGCTTAGCTGTTTACAAAAGCCTTGGTTGAATGGGGACCCAGACAATGGTCCGTGGGCTGATGGAGCAAAGTCTGGCTAGGAATATCTCACAGTCGTCTCCAGCACCTACTGTATGGTTCCACCTGGAAAATTCTTCAGTACAACTACCCTGAACCTCCCCTTTGCTGACATAAATACGGGACATCTCTTCCAGAGAGTAAGTGGGTATTAAAAGCATTGATTCCTGAAGGCAATGTTCCCCAAACTGCTCTCCTCAGACACTAGTTGCTTTGGGTAATAATAATAATAGTAGTAGTAATAATGAGTTTGAGGTGCAAGAATGAATTTTCTAATTATCAAGTTCAGTAAAACTACATTCTATGCCTCTACCTTATAAGCTCAAAATGTACTATTACTGTGTTAACAATTTTGAGAAGTCCACTAGTAATGATGCCTGTTGGTTTTGGGTTTTTTTTTTTTTTTTAGTTTATTTATTTAATTGGGGCGGAGAAGAGAGAAAGAGAGAGAGAATCTCAAGCGGGCTTCGCGTAGTCAGCACAGAGCCTGTAACAGGACTCAGACTCAGGAACCGTGAGATCATGGCCTAAGCCAAAATCAAAAGTTGGACACTTAACCAATTGAGCCACCCAGGTACCCCAGGAATGATGCCTGTTTAATCTCGTTTTTAAGCAGAGTCCTTTGCCCCCTTCCCAAACACTTATTATTAGTTCTTGAAACGTTTCTATGAAATACATAATAGGAGCTTCTGCTTGAGATCACCAATCCAGTCTCTTTCCTTTATGCTTCAAGAATCTAGAAAGACAGTAACTTGCAAACGTTCAGAATGGGGAAGTTATAAACCCCTCCTCAAGCTAAAAATCAACATTTTTTATTCCTTGAATTGCAGATCAATTCATTCTTGCGGAGAAGAATCCCCTCATTTCACAGACCCTTCCTAAAACACAGGTCCTGCTTAAAAATAGCTCACCTGTGCTGGATACACGTGTTCCGAGACTACACTCAGGCCCAACTCAGCCCGTACCCTCCAACCCAGGTGCCTTGCTGTCTGCATTTATATCTGACTCCCCCATTAAATATCCTGGGGGGCGGTGGGTGGGGATGGCAGGGGGCAGTTGACATATAGTCATGTCAGAGCTAAGAGAAGTCTAGCGTCATTTCATTGGATCCCTTCACTTTGCAGCCATAGGGAATTGTGACCCAAAGAGAGAAGTTGGCATGGTCTAAGGGATAGTTAGATAGTGGCAAAGCCAGACATTCACCTGAGTCTCACCTGGCTGCCTCCCATCCCTCATCCCCACGGTCACCTTCCCCAGGGTTACACAAGCCTGCTCCCTGACCTTCAGATTAGAAAACTGGGCTCAAATGGCAAAAGTACTTGCTTGCCAAAGAGTTTGCAGAAGCCAAGGTGATGTTAATGCTGGGTTGCTTTAGTCGTAGTGCAAAGGTGAAAAGATTTCCATTCCTAATAGTTCCAGAAGGGCATCGGATCTTTTGAAATGTGACCCTCTTTGGGGCAGGGGTAGGAGTCCCCCAGCATATGGGAATGTGGAGACGTGCTGGTTTTCTCGGTCTTCTTTTCTACGCAGATCCATCAGGTTCTGGGTGATCTCTCCTGGGGTGTGCAGGAGATTAAGAAGCTGGCTGAAGATGGGTGAGAAATCACGAAAAGGAAAAATAGAATTGAGTAGGGCAAGCTACGAAGACTTTCAACAGGAAGGACCTAAGAGCTACAACTCCCTATGGCAGCAGAATTTAGAGTTGAAATTTGATACATTTCTTTTCCCCTTTGGACTTTTATTTTATATCTGTTGCTTGATAAGGAAATTGCTTCTCTTCCTTCACCCCTGAGGACATTTTCATTATACTCTGTTCTTGAAAATGAGCATTTTTTTACTTTTGGCTATTGATTTCAGAACTGTATGAACCGTGCCTTGAAGTCATTTCCTTCAACCCTCTACACACCGGGGGACACCTACCCCTGCCCCAAAGAGGGTCACATTTCAACAGATCCTATGCCCTCCTGCTCCTCCTGGTGCCTGACCCCCGGGAAATAAAGGAGCATGTCGCATTGAGATGGCCATTATGTATCTCCACTCATCAGAATCACGGCAGCCAGGTGGCAAGGTTTCAGGATGACAAGAAAACAATCCCATCTTTTATTTCCCCGCTTCTGTCACACACGCCCCTTCAACCTGAAAGCAGACCAGAAAAATCCAGCGAGAAAAGGTTTGCAAGCCTCTGCACCAAGGTGACAAGGAATCACAAAGTCCAACTGTTATTTGTCTGGAGAGAAAGACCACAAAGGACTCCAATGTTTCCGTGGCTTATCAAGTGAAATAAAACAAATTGTACCCGGCGAACAAATGATTCATCTTGATTGTTTAGGGCAGTTTCCCTTTAATATTTACGCTGTCTCGAAGCTTGGCTCAGCTTTTAAAAAAAAAAGAAGAAGAAGAACTGTCATTTCTATTCAATTAACTGCTTCCCCCTCTGACTTTAAATCAAGGACAGTGTCTGTTCAATTTAATTACTTTCCAAGTAGCCTGCATAGTAAAGCAGCAACCACTAAAGCAAAGAGCATGTGGTGCTTTATAAGGCAAGAATTCGATATAATTTAAGGATGTTCTCCTAACAGAAAATGCAATAAAGCTGATTTTCCCCCTGCTGTGTTTCTAGCCACTTGATATACAATACGTTCCCAGGTCAAGATTTTAGCCCAACAGTTTAAAGCAAGCAAAATGGGGAGAGTGTCATTTACCCTCTGGGAAGTCTACAGGAGGAGATCTTTGGAGGACTTGTCCCACCTGCTCTGATTACACAGGAAGAGTGACCTTCTTCTCCAAAGAAGTGGTTATTTTTATCGTCCACACACAGAAGATCTTCCAGAACTACGTGCCTTCGTGATTGCATCAACATCAGCATATTCGACATCCCAAGGCAAGACTAAATCAAAATTGTAAAGTTGTAGGGTAAAAACTGCAGAAGTGTGGCATAGCCAGAACACCAAGACCTTGACTGTAAGATTGACTCAGTCACCAATGAGCTGTGGGGCACTGAGTAACTTGCTTGACTTCACTGAGTCTGTTTTGATACGTTATGCACCCATTAGGATGCTCCATTAGATGGACAATGAGACTCTGTCTCTCACACTCATGGAAACCATCAGATGACAGCAAGGTACCTACCAACTGCCAGTTCCTCTCCAAAGTGGAACAACCCATGCCCCCAAACCGAAGAACCAACATAAGGATAACTTCAAGCAAAAATGTAAACTTAGATTAGCCACAAAGGATAACTTAGGAGGCAGCAGAGGTACAAGGGTAATTCATGGCATCTGATGGCCTAGAAAAATTCTGGCCAAAAGCAAAAACGAAATGTTAAAGCATGAGGAACTGTACCTTTGAGACTAATTTACAGAGTGTAATCAGACATCCTAATATTCAATATATTCTGTGGGTTGATAATATTCTCATTTGTGAATAATGCCCACTTTGCCCAAATGATCTGCAGGTCTATGTACAGATCTGTACACTTGTAAGTTTGTTCTCTCTACACTAGATAACTACTAAGGATTAGAGATAGCGAGTGGGAGTCAAAGAAATATACACACCTGTTTCCCAGAAAGCTCCCTTTTGTGCTCTGTCTGTGAAAGAGGATGGATTCCCCGGTAAATCACAAATTAACAGATCGTCTTCAAATCTCAAAACAGATACAAGTGGCATCCTTTTATCCAAATGAGAATGACAAGTGTTGTGGCTTCAACACAGAAATGATCCACGGCCCAGGCAGAAGATCCTATGAGAGATAACCCTCAGACTGCTGTAAATCTGATGAATGATCAAAAATGTTAAGCATAGTTTGGGTGATAAACACATATATTTAATGTGAATGACTCAAGAAGACTTTAATCTATGGGTTCTGAGTGTGTCCAAGCCTCAGATCCTGTACATTATCTTTTCTTCGTGTTGGCATATTATTGGGTTGAATTTGATTCAAAGGTCAAGGAAATCATGCTAAAGCCCCTTCTCTACTTTATGTGGCTCTGTTTTTAGCTCTCCTTGATATAACTTGATTAAATGAGAAAGTAAGGATGGTAGGTAGAGAAGAGTCTTTGGAGGATGAATCCGTCAATACCGTTGCCTTCCAATAGAACCAGTAACGAATTCAGGACACATATACATTTATCCTATATCCAACTACCTTCGGGGAAAAAGCTTGTACCACCTGATCCTCCAACTGTAAACAATTTTGATAATATAAAACAAATTAGCAAACTTCCTGCATCTTTTATACAATTATTTCCCATGAATGGAGAATGGTCATAACATTTGTGTACGTCTTTGCTCTAAATTCATTACATATATTCTAGGATCCGCAAGCCCAATATGGTCTTTTCTCTGTCCAAATGCATTAGTTGAATGCCAGTGGAAGACATTAAACAAACAGTTAATCAAAAAGGTGTCTGCTCAGCACCATTCTGTATCCTATAAAACTTGTCATGATCACAGGAAGCTTATTATCTGGGGATGCAGAATTATCATATAAGAAAAAAATTGCACACATTCTACTCATAACTGTACATACCTGTGACATAGATTGCAAAAGGTCAGAAGGGGAAAAGGGTAAATATTGTGTGAAGATCACATAATGCATATTCAATTCATGGAAGCTTCTTAAGCTTCCATATTATGAATAGTTGTGTTTTCAGAGATCTCACTCAGACTTTTCAGTAATGATTCTCCTGCTCTATGTTCTAGGTTTTTTAAGGTGAATAATCAGTCACTGTGGAATGAAGGAGTCTCTTTCATTGGATCAGTGAACAGCAACAGAGAATAAAGATATATCTGAGTATGACCTTTCTTTAGAAGGAAAGACTTTGCAATAAAAGAACTTATGCTTTCAAATAATATACTCCCCAGATAATAGCATCTTTTGTTGATTTCTTCTTCACCCCCCTCCATTTTTATAATATCCTTCTACCAAAGTCAAGGCTTACCCATCAGAGAGTATGGTGTCATTGAACTGTGGTTCCAGACTCTCCTAGCTGAAGCAATTTTTTTTTTAATTTTTTAAAACATTTATTCATTCTCAAGAGACAGACGGAGCATGAGTGTGGGAGACGCAGAGTGAGAGAGGAAGACACAGAATCAGAAGCAGGCTCCAGGCTCCGAGCTGTCAGCACAGAGCCCGACGCTGGGCTCGAACCCATGAACCATGAGATCATGACCTGAGCCGAAGTCAGACGCTTCACCGACTGAGCCACCCAGGCGCCCCGTAGCTGAAGCAATTTTTAAAAGCCAATGAAATAACTACAGTTGTGTTATCCAAGACCCCATAAAGCTGTGGCAGCATATGGGACTTGATGAACTCAACCAAAGACAAGAGAGCCCTTCCAAGATGAGCAGGCAGCCCCTAGCTGCTTTCTACCCTGGGAACGTTTGCCATTTCTAAGTCCAACATGAGGCTCAAGCATGACCTGAATACTGTAAAAAAGAAAATCTGCCAAAGCTTTTGGAGGTTGTGTGGAGCTGCAATGACAATTTGGAAACCCCAGGAGCCCTAAATACACAAAGGCCATTTTCCCCTGTGGTTCATTTGCTGAGTCAAGGGGCACTTGGAAGGTTAGGGACCTTCTTTAAAATGGGGTCCTGGGGCGCCTGGGTGGCTCAGTCGGTTGAGCGTCCGACTTCGGCTCAGGTCATGATCTCGCACTCCGGGAGTTCGAGCCCCGCGTCTGGCTCTGTGCAGACAGCTCGGAGCCTGGAGCCTGTTTCCAATTCTGTGTCTCCCTTTCTCTCTGTCCCTCCCTTGCTCATGCTCTGTCTCTCTCACTCTCAAAAATGAATAAATGTTAAAAAAAAATTTTTAATAAAAAAATAAAAAATAAAATGGGGTCCTGAAATACACTATAGTCTTGCAGTAAGAAGTTACAAGGCATAAGAAGAAGGGAAAATAAAACACCCATTTGAAACAAGCAGAGAGATGATTTACATGTCGAACTTAGCACACAAAGTCTTTAAATTATTGTTATTAATATGTTAAGCAAAGGTGCCTGGCTGGCTCAGTCAGTGAAGTTTCTGACTTTGGCTCAGGTCACGTCTCACAGTTCGTGGGCTCAAGCCTCACATCAGGCTCTGTGCTGACAACTCAGAGCCTGGAGCTTGTTTTGGATTCTGTGTCTCCCTCTCTCTTTGCCCCTTCCCCACTCATGCTCTCCCCCCCCCCCCAGGAATAAATAAACAGTAAAAAAGTTTTTAATATGTTAAGCAAAATAAAAGGAAAGGTGGACAGATTATTAAAATATGGAGTATTTCAACAAAGAACTGAAATCTATGAAACAGAATCAAAGGAACTAAAACTGAAAAATTTAAATATCTGAAAGTAAGAATACATTGGATGGGTTTCATGTCAGACTGGAAAGTCAGAAGCCAGGGCTAGTATAAACTTGAAACACTAAAAAAATAATAATAAATAAATAAATAAAACCAAGTATAAATGGTGAATGAATGAATGAATGAATATTAAAAAAAAAAAAAGAAGAAGAAGCCAGCATTAGGGAACTCAGCAACAGGCAAAGTTAAAAATATTCCAAAGAAAATACACCAAAGGTAAAAAAAGAACAGAAAAGATATGTAAACCATAATCAAATGATCTAACAAATGTATAATTGCAATCATGGGAGAAGAAGGAAGGAGGAAGAAGCAATATTTGAACAAATCATGCTGAGACTTTTCTAAAACTGATGAAAGATAAAAAACTGAGCAAATTCCAAAAAGGACAAATATAAAGAAAGCCAAGCCCTGATTTAATTGATCTGTATAAGAACTGAGCATTAATATTTTTAAAAGCTTCCCAGGTAAATACTAATGTATAGCCAGTGCTGAGAACCATTGGTCTGAAGGATGCCATATTAAAAGAGAAATGTAATGGGATGTGATGGGCATAGAGGAGGGCACTTGTTGGGATGAGCAGTGGGTGTTGTATGGAAGCCAATTTGACAATAAATCATATTTTTAAAGAAAGAGTAATGTAAAGCTAGTTTAGCCTTTTTTGTTTTCAAGCGATCATAAAAAGCAGCAAGTTCTAGTCTCTTTTTCCTCAAAACACCTCCTAGTGGGGTATCAGAGAGCATGTCTATATTTCAATGATCATCTCCATAACTCAATTCCACAGTTTTTTTTTAAATTTTTTTTTAACGTTTATTTATTTTTGAGACAGAGAGAGACAGAGCATGAACAGGGGAGGGGCAGAGAGAGAGTGAGTCACAGAATCTGAAACAGGCTCCAGGTTCTGAGCTGTCAGCATAGAGACCGACGTGGGGCTCGAACTCACAGACCGTGAGATCATGACCTGAGCCGAAGTTGGACGCTTAACCGACCGAGCCACCCAGGTGCCCCTCAATTCCACAGTTTCTAAGTGACGGCATCACTGCCTGCTCTGTCCATAATCCACAAAGGAGCAGGAAAAAAATTAAATGACATAGACTCAATCTGGACAAGAAACTTTCCAGTTGCAGAAACAGTAGTCAGGAGGAGGTTACAAGACATACAAAATTCGCTTTCTATCACACTCTCAGCTATAGATGCTTCAAGAGAGAAGACGCTGGGAGATCAGAAGGAGGCAGATTTTCATCCCAGGTGAAGACACTCAGAGGCCGGGTTAACTAACCACGGCTGGTCACTTGACTGGATGGAATCGCCAGGGCAATGGAGAGTCTGAGACGGAAGCAGATGAACGCCAGAGAGCAGATGACAAATCCGCACAGGGCTCCAGACGCTGGGCTCGCCAGCCGGCATCCATTTCCAGAAAATAAACCTGGGGTTGAGAGGGAAGAACTGCTCTTCTCAGGTCTGAAGGTAAGATGAGATTACACTGTGACCGAGAACCCTTCATGCTCGATGAGAGAAATTACACATTTGGTTTCCTTTAAAACTTAGTCGGCCAAATTGTTGTTAGGTGATGTGTAGATGTACTTTTCTAAGAAGGAACAGAAACTGTAGCATTAAATGCAGACTACCCCAGACCTGGGAAGCACCAGGAGTGTGTTAGAAAAGCGGGAACTCATGATCAACAGCTCCCGGGGCCCACCAGGTTTGTCACAGGCAAGAGCATCCCCAAATGCTGAATTTACCTAAATTTATCAAAGTGACCAAGGGGCGCCCGGGTGGCTCAGCCAGGTAAGCATCTGGCTCTTGATTTCAGCTCGTGATTCGTGGGTTCAAGCCCCAAGTAGGGCACCACGCTGGCGGTGCAGAACCTGCCTGGGATTCTCTGTCCCCCTCTCTCTCTGCCCCTCCCCCGCTGGCGCTGTCTCTCTCTCTCTCTCTCTCTCTCTCTCTCTCTCCCTCAAAATAAATAAACTTAAAAAAAAAAAAAAGTCTAAAAAAAAAAAGTGATCAAATTAAAGGTCCAAGTTGCGTCCTCATGGTTCCCAAATTTTAAAGGGCAAATAACGAGTCAGCACGAGGCAGGGTATTTCCTCAGTATAAAGAGGTATAAACTATCTTCCAGGTAGACCCAGAAAGCTCCTGGCCACCGGCCCCGCCCTCCCTCGTGTCACAGCAGAGCACACAGGCTCGAGACTGCACCAGAAAGCTGCTAATTCCCAGGGAAATTGTCGTGCTTTCCAGCTGCCCACGTGCTCTACACTATCTCCTTAGAAGCCACCTCGTCTCTCCATTTTTCACGGTGCGTCAAATCCAATGACAACATGAAGTTGCCGTTGGTTCGGGGTTTTGTTAGGTTTCCCCTCCCGAGACTGGTCCGTCCGTCTTTCCTGGCTTGTAAATATTTCTACAGCTGATGTGCGCACCACACGAAATCAGTCTATCCTGCCCGGGTTCTCGTTTTGCTGTTTACCCTTCCACAGATCTTAGCATTATTACACTTAATCCTGTCCTCGGGCCACAACTTTACATTTCCCTGCAAAAATCTCCCAGGGACTCGGGGTTTGCCAATGCTCCCGATCCGTGTAAGGCCATGAGTCTCACTGGTCCTCAGCCGGTCCCTTTTTCCAGGCTGGTTCAAATCCCTTATCTGTAGATGAATTCAAAAGACTCGAAAAATAGGGTTTGAGTCCCAAGCTTTTTACTGCTATTTACATATACATTTTTTTTTTCTGTTACTATGCACTGCAAAGTGAAATCTTCGTGAATTCCTTTCCTTCCTTGCTCATCTTGCCTGTAGCCGCTGGCCACAGCCTAGATACTAGCTGCCAAATGATTACAAATCTATAACAACCTTCTCCTTTGAAAGAAGACTGTTTTTGACTCGTCGTGTTTTTCTAGGGGCCAGGACACGGGAGAAAACTTCTCTGTCGTAGGACTTTATGGGAGAACTATCTGTTTACATACCCATCTTTGCCGGGAGCCATGGCACATGACTGGCCATGGTCCACACGAGATGAATGGAGGCCGGAGTCTCGGGTTACAGTCGCGCTGCAGCCACCGAAAGTTATGTGACCTCGAACCAGACACTTGACCTTTGAGCAACTCGGGGTCATCTTATGATGATCTTTGGCCCCTATATTTATGGGTTGGTTGCTTGGGTTTTAAACTATAGAGGCATTAAGACTTCTTCCATCGAAGCATCTGAAACTGAGGGATTTGTGGGAGAAGAAAGATAAGAAAGTTGGGTTTTTTGGTTAGAACAACAACAACAGATGAAATTTGTTCGTGGAAACCGAGTGAATTGGCTGCTACTGAATATAGGTACCCAGGGTACAGGTCTGTCTGAAGCACAGAGTCCCCCCCCCCCCCCGCCGCCACCCCTCCCAGGGGAGGGGCAGTTAAGGGAATCAGCATTGGTATTCCAAGTAGGCAACTGTCTGCATCTTCCCCACCACCCAGCATGCGTCACAAGCCGCGGCTGCCCCGAGCGGAATCTCCCCTTCCTGATGGGTTCTAAAACCCTCCAGCTCTCCCGCCTTCCCTGAACCCAATTCCCATAGATATTTAAGCAGCTTTTTTCCAGAAGGGCTCAGGTAATTGCTCGCGCCAGCACAGTTGTGTGATTTGTACATTGCACAAGACAGCTGACCCAGGGGAGGGTGCAGGCTGGTATCCAGTTCGTGTTTTGCCTGCCAGGCCCTGAGCCCTGGCACCGGCTTATGTCCGTGAGAAAGAAGAGACGTCTCTGCCTTCACACAAAGGCACGGTCTGCTTGCCAAGCCATGTGCCCGTAGGCCTGAGGATGTCCAGAAGCGGCACACACAGAGGTTCGCGTCAAGGTTAAGTGTAGGCCGGTGGGAACCCTACACGATCGTCCAAGTGTGGCCAGGGCACGTGCGCGTGTCACAGGGCAGGAGGGGCGGGCTGCGCCCGCCGACCGGCCACCTCATTCCTTTGCGCATCGTGAAGGGTACCCCTTCCCTTCCTGCGCCTTTGCTTAGGGAGGTCACTCAAATGCTCTCCAGGCCATCGGAGAACGTCCCCTCCCTAACTCTGCTTCCCTTTCTCATCTCTTGAGCCCCAGGCCATCTGATTCCGGCTCCCCCAGGACGGACCAGTCTTCCCCAGAGAGCAGTAAAGTCCCACCAGCCTCCTCCTTTCTTATCTTCCATATTCCACAATCGCGGGCGGACGCCAAAGGCCGAGGTGTTGGTTAGTTACCGACTGGTGCGTGATGAGTCCCTCACAGCTCAGCGTCTAAAGCGACAGACATTCTTCTCTCAACAAACATCGTCTCTGTGGCTGAAAAATCCGGAAATGGCTCAGCTGGGCCACTCGCGAAGCTGCCATTAAGCCATCAGCCAGTGATTCCGTCGTTGGACAAAATTCAGCAAAGACTACCCGGCTCGCCCCCCTGGCCCGCAGGTCTCATTACCTCTCTGACCCTCAGCCACTCACCACAAAGGTGATAGGGCCGCGGACAATGTCGGTCCCCCACGATGACAGCGATCCAGGGGAGAAAGGGAGCCAGTGAGCGGGCATGAGCCCAAGGCACAAGCTGCCATCTCTTGCGAATTGGCCTCAGAAGTGACATCACTTCTGCCAAACACTGCTCGTGGCACAGAGCGGTCCCCGGACGGTGAAGGGGGAATTGCACCGGGGTGTGGATACCAGACGGCAGGGGCCACTGGGGGCCATCCTGAGGGCTGGTGCCCCAGAGACGCAACCCTCTGATCAGTGTGTACCAGCCTTCTGAAAAGGCAGTGCCCATACATCATCTAAGTAGATACCACAGCACTAACAACACTACGAAGCAGATCCTGGTTTTCGCTCTCATTCTGAAGACGAGAGAACTGAGCTTCAGAGAGATTAAGCAATTCACCTACAGTCACAAAACTCATAGTAAATAGATTCCATTCCATCCTTTCCCTAAGGCAAGGTCGTACTATTTTATGTTCACGATATTTTTCTCTGTCCTCCAGCCCATCTCTTATACACTTACCAGTTACCAGGGCGCCTGGGTGGCTCCGTTGACTAAGCGTCGGACTTCAGTTCAGGTCGTGATCTTGCGGTTTGTGAGTTCGAGCCCCACGTCGGGCTCTGTGCTGACGGCTCAGAGCCTGGAGCTGCTTCGGATTCTGTGTCTCCCTGTCTCTCTCTGCCCCTCCCCCACTCACACTCTGCCTCTCTCTCTCTCAAAAATAAATAAGCATTAAAAAAAATTATTTATACATTTACCCGTTATCATTCTTCCCAAGGTGGCTTAAAATTTCTTTCCACTGAATAAAAGATAGAATCCCATCTCAATGGCATTGAAACTCCTACAGCTTTGACGGTTAATTTTCTGTGTCAACTTGGCTGGGACCTGATGCCAGAAATTTGACTAAATGTTATTCTGGATGTTTCTGTGAAGGGGTTTCGGGGTGAGTGAGGCAGCCTGCCCTCCCTAATGTGGGCAGGCCTCATCCAGTCAGTTGAAGTCTCAATAGAACAAACGATTGGCCTCTCTGAGCAAGAGGGAGTATATGTATACACACACACACACACACACACACACACACACGCACGCATATGTCCTAATTATTAGCTCCATTTCTCCGGAGAGCTCTGATGAATACACTGCCTTTCTAGCCCATTTTATCACAACGGCACCTGTCCCCATCTATCCCCCCCCCCCACCAGCACTGCCCCTGCCCACACGCTCACATGCTATGTGCACGCATGCACACACGGCCACTTGTGGATCCATCCACCCTGGCCGACTCTGTATCTGCCAGACGTGATGCATTTTCCCGTCTCCATGCTTTTGTTCAAACCGCTAACTATGATAACTACGTCTTCTCTCTGAAATGCCCTCTCTCTCCTACCTTCCACCCAATCTGTCCCTCTCTTATAATCTCACTATATATATATATATATATATATATATATATATATCCTGCACCATAACATTTATCATTGGGTTATCTGGTATAAAAATTAATGTTTATCTCCAATACTAGATTAAAAGCTTCTGGACGGTGGGATTATGCCATTAATCTCTTCCCACAGTCAACCCAGTACAGCGCTTTGCTCACCGGGACTCAAAGAGCTCGACTGAATTCTTCATCTGTTTTCGGGAGATGTTCGTGTCTCATATCATCACACCTCACTATACCCCGTGTAAAGAAAAAATATATATATAGGTAGGTAGGTATAAACTGTAATAGCTATACTAAAAACTATGTTTAAAATAATAGAATAAAGGCTGTATTTGCCACTTTTCGGAAACAAAATGGTGCACACTCTGGAAACCTGGTGTTCTTGTCTCATAAAATGACATTCCTGTTGAAAACAATTAAAATTCTGGGTAAAAAAAAATGTGATCTCCTTAAAAGCATCAATGAGCTGGCAAAAATTTGAACAATAACCAAGCCAGGGTCTGAGTGACATAGGGAACCAAGTGACAAGTGGAACACAATGAGCCTGGCTTTTCCCCTAAGGGTATGTGCCAAACTGACTGAACTTGAACTTCAGTTTTGTTTTTTTCAAGTAACGTAATAGCTTTATTTAAAATTCAAAACTTACAACAGGCCAGAAATTGCATTCTTTGCAACCACGTAAAAATTACAGGGTGAAATTTTAAATACTAACTTAAAAACGGGTGTGGGAATACATAGTTTTTCCAAACTCTTTTGGGGGTTATGCAAACAAAAATATGAAGAACCCTGAGTAAGCCATCTCATGGGGGCAGGGATGATAAAGAAGACAGAGATTTTTTTTTCCTTAAAAACTGGTATTTCCAGTTAAAATACCTGGAAAGATTACTTGATTGGGTATTTTTAAACCTCTTAGCAATATTTCACCAAGAAAAAGGATAGTTGCCAAACTTTAATACGATGCCCCCAAACACCAACGCTTTCTTTCTAAGATCACTTAACTTTTCCACGCCCCTTCCTCTGTGTGGAGTCTTATCAATGCCAGTTCCATTTTCATTTCCTACGTCATACAGGGATGCCTCAGAGATAGTCTGGGTTTGGGTTCGGGCCACTACAGTAAAACAAATATTGCAATAAAATTTTTGGTCTCCCAGTGCCTAGAAAGGTTATGTTTATACTACACAATAGTCTATTAAGTGTGCAACAGCATTATGTCTTTAAAAAAAAGTACATACCTTTATTAAAAAGGACTTTATTGCCAAAAAGCGCTGTTATTTGAGCTTTCAGCAAGTTGTAATCCTTTTGCTGGTGCAGGGTCTTGCCTCGACGGTGATGGCAGCTGACTGATCAGGGTGGTGGTTGCCGAAGGTTGGGGTGGCCGTGGTGATTCCTTAAAACAAGAGAACAATGAAGTTAGCCACATCGATTGACTCTTCCTTTCATGAACGATTCCTCTGTAGCAGGTGGGGCTGTTTGACGGCCTTCAACCCACCGCAGAACTTCTTGCAAAATTGGAGTCAGTCCTCTCCAACCCTGCCGCTGCTTTACCCACTGAGTTTATGTCATATTCTCCGTTCTTTCTTGTCCTTTCAACAGTCTCCACAGCGTCTTCCCCCGGAGTAGACTCCATCTCCAGAAACCACTGTCTTTGCTCCTCCGTGAGAAGCAACTCCTAACCTGCTTACGATTATCACGAGACTGTACCCATTCAGTCCCACCATCAGGCTCCACTTCTGATTCTGGTCCTCTCGCTCTTTCCACCTCATCTCCAGTGACTTCCTCCACTGAGGTCATGAACCCCTCACAGTCATCCACGAGGATTGGAGTCAGCCTCTCCCAAACTCCCATGCGTGTTGCTATCTTGGTATCTTGAGACGGAGACAGGTGGGGGAACAGCCGGTCGGTCAGTGGAACAGTCAGAACACACACGATATGTATTGGTTAAGTTCACTATCTCATATGGGTACGGTCCGTGGCGCCCCAAAGCAATCACAACAGTAACATCAAAGATCACGGATGTGTTTTTATAATACATGCAAAAATAACGAGACGTTTAAAACATTGCAAGAATTACCAAAATGTGATACAGAGACACGAAGTGAGCAAATGCTGTTGGAAAAATTATATCTGTAGATTTGCTTGAGGCCACAAATCTTCAATTTGTAAAACACACAATATGTGTGAAGCACAATAAGAGGGAGCACTGGGGTGCCTGGCTGGCCCAGTCGGTTGAGAGTCCAACTTCGGCTCGGGTCACGACCTCACGGCTCGTGAGTTCGAGCCCCACATCAGGCTCACGGCTGTCAGCGCACGGCCTGCTTCAGATCCTCTGTCCCCCTGTCTCTCTGCCCCTCCCCTCCCTCTCTCAAAAACAAATAAACATTTAAAAAAATAAAAAATAAATTTTTAAAAAAGGGAGCACAATAAAACGATGTAGGTAGTAATGCCTACCTATATGAATATGGAATATGTAAAAAATATACCCAAGTCATTTGTTATTTGCAATTATGGATTCTTCTATCCTTGAACTTCAAAACCCATTTTTGTAAATTGTATTCTGCTTTACTTTCCTGTCCCCAACTTATGTTTCTCGTGTGTTCTCCTCAGTTATTCTTTTATGCTAAAACGTGTGAGAGTGCACCAGGTATCAATGTTCACCTTCCTCAGTGCCCTTGGTCCTTTGGCGATGGGACTCGAACGGTCAACAGTGATGAAAATACCTTCACAGCAAGGGCAGGATCGTCGGGACAAGTGACTGGATTCGAACATCAAATACAAAATCCCAAATCTAGGCTAGTGGATCCTTTCTGTCAGGCTTCATCATTCTCCTCATTCTTGATGATTCAGTGAAGTCCACCACCTGTAAAAGTCTGGCCCGATATTTGAATATGTTCAACCAAAACATCCAGAGTGATTCGCAGAGAATAAAGGCAAGGTGGCTGAGCGTCACAAAGATCCAGAAATGATTCAAAGGCTCTGAAGTGAGAAGATGGAAAAGGGAGGAACTCCAAGCCACCTGCTGAAAAGTCCCCTCCTCCCTTACCTGTTTAGCAACCGCAACCGCCTGATGGTGAACTTCCCCTCCTTCACGGAGACTTCAACACTGCATTTTAGTAGGATCATTCTTAAGCGTGGCGTTAGTATCTATCGTTCAAGAAGGCATTTTCCAGAAGCGCCCTGGGCATCAGACTATCCCGTCCTTTCCTGCTCGACCGTGCTCCTAACTCCAGAAAGTACTTTCCCAAACCAACTCGGAGGGCACGGCTATGCCACCCAGACCAAAATATTCCATTACCTTTAGGTGACCTTCCTCTGAAATTGGAAATGGAGTGTTTCAACTATAGGTCAGGCAGTGGATGACTTTACTCATGCTCCCTGAAAGACAAGGCTGATGAATAGCATTTGAGCCCTGTTTCCCTAATTCTTCAGGCAGAATTAGAGCCTCTCCATAAGGGTGATCCTGAATGATTCACGATGCCTGTTTCAGCACAGTCACACATCATACAAATACAAATTGACAGTTCGCACACACTGGCCTCCTGATGGTATTTACTTAAAATCCTCTCAAGTCCACTCCCGATGGCTGCATTGGGGACAGCGCTCTATTTAAGGCTGGCAAACAAAAAGGCACCCACTTGTCATAGCCAGCCGCCAGATTTACAGGAACATGGGAACCTTTTGAATATTCAGCTCTCTTTTTGTGCCACCTGGCACTTAACGTCCCATTGGGTCAGGCCATGGGTTTGTTAGTTGATTGCAAGGATAATCCTTTGAAAACCATACAAACAAAGAGGTAGTAAGCTGAGACCTTTGGATAACCCCTTTGGCTGTCCTGAAGTCACTAAGGAGGAACAAAACATTGAGGCTGTGGGATAGTAACAGAGGAGGGAAAGAGATGTTCTATGAATAACATGCCACGAGACAGTTTGAGATACTCGAGAACACAAATACATCCCCGACTGGGGAAAGTATAATGAGGAAAAACGGATCGACGCCTCCAAGAAAACACCCAGTTCCATTACTGTCCGAAAGGATTCTTGACAGATGACAATGAAAAACCAACAAGCAGATACCAACGGTCACGGATCTCTGTTTGTGCTTGCAACACGGGCAACCCCACTGCTTCAAAGGAAATGCCAAAAACAGAAACACGGCTCACGTAGAGCCACGTTAACGTTGTCCACGCGGAAGTATCGCGACTACTAACTCTGGACTCGGGAGGCGAGAATACAAAGCAGGACTTGGGAGACAGTGGAATTCATATAAATAAAAGCAGAGCCAAACGAGAACTGCCTTAGTGCCAGCTTTTATGCAGGCTCCTTGAGCAGTTGAACGTGGTGTGACATAATCTTTCTGATGGTCGTGGGGAGCCTTGATTTCTGTTGTGGAAGCTCATCATGCGTTTACTTGAAAGGACCCCCCTTCTCCTTTGACCCTCTCTGACGTTCCCCCTAAGGAGTCCCCCTTTCTTACCCAGAGCCGGAAGTAGCACCCTTTGGAGACTGGGAAGGCAAGGAAATGCCACCCAAGTCGATTGGGAGCCTGCAAGGCTCCAAGCAAAAGACTTCCGGGAGGGAAAATACCCTTCTCAAACCACCTGTTTTTACCCTTTGTGCATGACCTAATATGCTTTTGCAGTGGGCATGATATTATTTCATTACTATTCTTAATTGGTAATCGATTCACTTTTGCCATTCCAATAACCCCTTTGGTTTACACACCCTACCCTGAAGTTTAGAAGGTGGAACAAAAAAATCAAGCCTCTGGAACAGTAACCGAGGCAGGAAGACATATGAGCTGTCAACACACGCTAAGAGAGTTGCAGACAAAGAGCATTAATAAAACACCAATACATGTGGTTGATATAGTGTCACATCAAATCTCCACAATTCGTTTCCTGGGTTCTGACAGATGCATAAAAGGCTTCTGAGCGACGCTGATAATCGAGGCACCTCCGTTTTCTGGTTCTTAGATTTGCATATGGCTCTATTAGTCCAAAGGTACAAGAGCCCAATCGCAAGAATATAGTTTATAATAACTGTACTCACAGGCAAAGTGACCAAAGTCTTGTATTCATTTTATTTTTATTATTTTATATTTATATTTTATCTCAAACACACTAATTTTGCCTTTTCTACGTGAGTATGTCCTCTATCCAGTCCGACAGACCTGGTAAAATATGCCAAATGTACAATCTTTCTCTTAAAAAAAAAAAAGAGGAAGAAGAAAGAAATCTTGGGGCTCCTGGGTGGCTCAGTAGGTTAAGCGTCCGACTTCGGCCCAGGTCATGATCTCACAGTTTGTGAGTTCAAGCCCCACATCAGGCTCCGTGCTGAGAGCTTGGAGCCTGGGACCTGCTTTGGATTCTGTGTCTCCCTCTTTTCTCTCTGCCCCTCCCCAGCTCATGCTCACACTCTGTCTCTGTCAAAAATAAATAAACTTTAAAAAAAATTGTTTTTTTTTTTAAAAAGAAAGAAATCTTTAAGCAAATGAGAAGACAAGCCACAGCCTGGGGAAAAACATAGTCCAAGAAACACTTAAAACTCAACAATAAGACAACTAACAACCTGATTTAAAAATGAAAAGCACAAACCAATAATTCATGAAACAACTTGAGTTAATTTAAAAAGAAAACATTATGTAACTTATGTGTAGGGAACAAAGGCAGAAGCCAAAGAACACATGCAGTTTGATTTCATCTATATGAAGTTCAGAACAAGTAAAATTGATCTTTGGTGATAAAAATCAAATCAATGGTTGCGTACAAGAGGAGTGACTGGAAGGAGAGAGGAGCTTTCTGGGTGGTGGAAATGTTTTAGATCTTGACTCTGATGTTGATTCACTACTGTATATCTTTATACTTTAATTGAAGCTTATAAATGCTACGGTTAAAGTTTGTGCTTTGCAGCGTGCAAAACACTTGCCTTGGTAAAAAGATACGAAATTCTTTTTTAATGCGGCAAAGACCTTACGAGACACCTCACCAGAGAAGATATACAGACGGCAAAGAAACATAGGGCAAGACGCTTCACATCATATGTCATCAGGGAGATGCCCACTAAAACAACAACGACATATCAGTACACAACTGTTAGAATGGCCCTTATGTGGAACACTGACAACATCAAATGCTGGCAAAGACGTAGAGCCACAGGAACTCCCTCTCACTGCGGTGGGCATGCAAAATGGCATGGCCGCTTTGGAAAATAGTTTGGTGGTTTCTTACAAAACTAAACACACTCTTAACACATGATCCAGCGATCGTGTTCCTTGGTATTTACCCAGAGGAATTGAAAACTTGTGTCCACACAGAAACCTGCACACAGATGTCATAGCATCTTTATTCAGAAATATGAAATCATAATTTTTTTTAAAAAAATCTGACAGCCCCCGGACACTCAGATTATATCATTTGTGCAAGATCCAAGTAGGAACCTGTTGACACTGAGGGCAGAGAGGTCAGCATTCTCAAAGACTGAAGAAGCCGGGTGTCCTCATCTGGGAAACCGTTTGCATATTCAAGAGGTGACCCAGGGAGGGGGGACACCTGGGTGGCTCAGTTGGTTAAGCGTCTGGCTCTTGGTTTGGGCCCAAGTTATGATCTCACGGTTCCTGAGTTCAAGCCCTGCGTCGGGCTCTGTGCTGACGGTGTGGAGCCTGCTTGGGATTCTCTCTCTCTCTCCCTCCCTCTCTGCCCCTCCCTGCTCTCTCTCTCTCTCTCTCTCAAAATAAATAAACTTAAAAATGATTTAAAAAAAAAGAGGTGACCAGTTCACCTTATAATAAAGTCACCTCAGTCATTCAGTAAAATTCATTCCACAAATATTTGAGGTGTCTAGGTATGCTTCTCTGAATCTTTACTCAGTGGTGCTCCTGTTCTGTAGTGCTCCCCACACGCTCAGGGACTGACTTTCGCCAGGTGCAGGCTTCTGAACCGTCTCGTCCTGAGCCCACTCCTCAAATCGGTGAGAGGGCCAGAAGCATGAGAAGGGCAGGCACCCAAGGCATCGCTCCTTAAAGCTGCCATGGGAAAATTCTTACATATTCCGCAAAAACCACCTTGTAAAGTGGACCCTCGGAAAGTTTAGGCAAGCCCGCTGACCCTGGAGCCCTTTATGGTTCCTGCAGTACGCTCATCATTAGATCTGCTATCCTTAACTAGCTGACAATGGTAAGGACGTTTTCCTCTCTCTTCCTGAAGTTATAAAGTGTGAGTTCAAGTTTTCAAAATAACCCAGGGAGCCCTGAGTGCCCCTGAGGGTGTGCCAGGGGTGGGAGAATGGACTATAACATTTGGAAGGAATAAAAGTGGGCAAAACAGAGGTGAACCCTGAGGACACTGAGTCCCGGCAATGTAACTGCTCGCAACAGCAACCAGGGAGCAGACAAGCTAAACTAAGAGGCTTCCCTGCTTCCAACCACCATGAGCAAGACAACCAACGAAAATGGGGAGTTTGGGGCAGAGGGAATTTTGGCTTCTATGTGTCATTTCCTGACTTTATGTTGATTTTACATCCTTTTTTTTTTTTTTCTCCAGCAGGTGTTTCTGACAAAGGAACTAACAAGAGACCGGAGCTAGCCACCCCGTGTCGCAGGTCTCAGAAAGTTCCTACAGGCACTGGGCAAAGAGAAGGAAGGTGGGCCGGGAACTCTGCAGTGTTGAAAACACGGAACCAACACAAACACTACAATCAGAGTTTTTCTGGCTAGGACGGTGCGTGATCTTGTTAGATGATCTTGAGGCGTAATAGACAAACTCGGCCACCTCCCATGTTTCCGCGGATTAAAACTTTGAATTTGTCTCGAAAAGGCACCAACTCCCTCCATCCTCGAAGTGTCCATTACCACATTCCATAATTTAATTATAGTCCTTCACTCCTAGTCATTTGAAGTATTTATTTTTCAAGCAGGGAAAGCGAGACAGTGGAAGTCAAGTGATTTGCAGTTAAATAAAAGAGTCCAAATAATTAAACAATGTTTCAAAGGGCGGGGGAGGAGCGGGAGGGGGGAGAGGGAAACGCACGATGGCAGCTTGAATGGTGTTTCCCTTCCTATATATCATGGAAGATGAGTCAACCCAGCCTAGAGGTTGACCTGAATTCTGGCATAATTACATGTATAAAAATTTGGATTTCAGCCCAATGTATAAGTTACCCTCCTTACTGCAGCTGCTGCCCTTCGGGGCTGGGAGATCTCTAATTCCCAAGAGAGAGACAGCCCCAGCGGGATCCGCGGCTCGTTGAAGTCCCTCACCTGCGCACAGTCATACCTGACTCAGAACTTCATGCTTGGGAAGGCCGAGACTACTGGTAGACCCGGGACAAAGGTCTGCAGCCAATGAGTTCTTTGTCGCAAGCTGCAAACCCACTCTAACCGGCTGAAAATTTATGAAAGCCTATTAGGAAGCTCACAGAAGCCGCCAGAGGGCCAGAGAATCAGGCTGGAAAGCTATCCAGCCAAGAACGGTCCCCAGATGACCCCTCCAAAGCGTGGCAGCGACAGTCCCAGAACCCTGGACCGATGTGTGCATTCCCTGGAGGCCAGCTTCCCACCAGCTGCTCAGGCCCCCGGAGCCTCAGGTCGCTGCCACTTGCCACCAGCCCGAGACCAGCTCTGGGCCTCATCTCCAGCTGCCCGAAGCTGTCCTCTGAATCTGTGCCTCCGTGTGGCTGTGGCTGACTGGCAAAACCCTAGCCAGGAAAGGGGCTCAGAGGGCAGCTTCAGACTCTGTCTTGGAGAGGCAGAGCTCACAATGAGGGAAGAAATCTCCCTGATGAAAAGACACAAGGTACCAAGCCACCAAAAACGCAAGAGTTATGGACACATCTTCAATCTTGTAAATTCATGGTGAGCGCTGCGAATGAGTGAATTTAAGGAGGCTTCGCGCCCCTCTGCAGCTTGAATTTACACTCATCTGTCCAAATAGTCATTGTTTACTGTGAGATTGTATGTTGCTAGTGGGGAGGAGTCTTTGTTTTGTTTGTGGCTGTGTCCAGAGCAAATAAAAGAAATCCCAGCACACCTGGCAGGTGCTCACTAAATACGCATTGAATGGATTCATTTAACTCATATGTAATTCATGTCTCTTAGGCATTGAGGTTACACAGAGTGCCAGGGTTCAGCCTGCCCTCTGCCGCTGCTGGCCGGGGTCTGCAGGAAAGCAGCGTGACCCCAATAGCCTGTGGTAGGTGTTTTGACAGAGAATGACCTCATGGAGACTTCCAAAGAAGTCCCCACTCAGGTTTGGGGAAGAGAGTTTCTGGAAGGACGCCCTGGAGAATGAGTATGAATTAGCCAGAAAAGCAAGTTGGGACGGGTGAGCTTGTGAGGGAGGCAAAGAAGGCAGGTGTCCAGGCCAAAGGAGCAGCAGGTACAAAAACGAGGACATAAGAAAGCCTGGGACTTGAAGTAGCTCAATGAAGATGTCTTTGGGTTATAATCAGTCTCTGCGTTTCCACTCACTTACAAGGTCACACTGTGGGCAGTGGGGGCCAGGGGGAGAAAGCCAGGTTGCGGTGGAAAACCAAATATTGACATAAAGTTCTTCTCAAAAACCCTGCAGAGGAAGTTGTCATTTTTAGCAAATCAGTGATGGACAGAGTCACCTTTTCCCTAAATCAGCGAGGGACAGTGTCACCATCGGAGCCCCAAAACTCAGGAACGTTGCCCGTCACACACGTGGGCACATGTTATCGAAAGTGGTTCTTCAATAAGAAAACGAATAACCAGTTAAAAGTGGGAAAAAGATCTGGACACCTCATCAAAGAAGATTTGGAGGTATAATTAGGGAATTACAAACTAAAACAAGAATGAAATGCCACTAAATACCTATTAGGACACCTAACCATCTTTAAGCGACTGTACGAAACAGTGACAAGGGCGTACAGGAACTCTCAGTCGCTGCTGGTGGGAATGCAAAATGGTGCAGCCACTTTGGAAGACACTTTGGCAGTTTTTTACCAAAAAAAAAAAAAAGTACCCCTGCTCTCCAGTATTTATACAAATGAGCTGAAAACTCGCGTTCACACAAAAACCTACACAGAGGTGTTTATGGTAGTTTTGCTTATAATTGCCAAGAATTGGAGGCCACTAAGATGTCCTTTAGTAGCTGAATGGATAAATAAACTGGGGTCCAACCAGACAGCGCGATATTATTCAGCACTAAAAAGAAATGAGCCCTCAAGCCAGGAAAAGGCATGAGGAACCACAAATGAATATTGCTTAGTGGAAGAAGCCGATCTGAAAGGGTTCCAGACTGTGTGATCCCAACTCTATGACATTCTGGAAAAGCAAACTATGGAGACAGTAAGGAGATCGGTGGTTTTTAGGGGTTGGAAAAGAGGGAGGGATGAACCGGCGGAGCACAGAGGACCCTTAGGGCGGTGAGAACCATCCGTATGATATTATAATGGTGGATACAGGGCAAGGCACACTTGTCCAAACCCATAGAATGTACGACAACAATGTACATTCATTCATTCAACAGCTAGGAAGACATCCATACAATCTCATAAAGCGGTGCAGCTCGCTATATTTAATTCATGCCCCTTCTGATAATCTGATTTTTAAAGTCCAAACAAATTTCATACCAAAGCTAAAAATAAACAGAAGCAATGATTATTTTTAACATGCTATTTTGAACCACCGCAGGCCTGGCCCACCAGAGATTCGAACATACCCTTCTAAGGAGCTTCCCCCTGCCTCGAACCCACCCCTGCCCCGGCATGATGACCTCTGTGACACAGAAAGTCTAGGCCAGCTCTAGAAAAAGGCAGTGTCTGATGAGAATGGCAAGAAACGTACAAGAAGGAATTGCTCAGCGGCAAAAAAAAAAAAAAAAAAAAAAAAGAACCATCACCAGCTGGAACTAGTAGGTGGTCTACAGGGTTGGAACTGAAGGACGGAGAGGATTTGAAAAGCAGAAATGGAAGAAAGAGCATCCATAAAAAGCAAGTGGCATAAGAGAAAACACAGTGATGAGTCATCACAGATCCCAAATGAAAAGGCTGAATTGTCTAGTCTGACTAGTACGAACTCGGTATGTCAGCACCTAGCGTGGTGTCCATGAATAACAACTCATTAAATATTTGTGGATGAATAAATGAATTTTACGAAGGCTGAAAGAAGAATACTAAATTGCCGAAAGACAGCCAAGAGCCTTAAACGTAGGCAGAGGTACCGGCCTTTATCTTGGGTGTAACAGGAATGCATAGCTTTTGGGACAGAGATGCGGCATGAACATATCTGTGTGCTTTGGAAAATGTATCTCGCCACTACCTATGGGATGGAGAAAAGCCGGGAGGGAAAACAGTACAAGAGACGTCCATGGAGGGATCCAGTGAAAATGACCGAGAGTTTGCACTCTCTTTTATATGTAACTGTCTCATACCATTATTGTCTTAATCTTTCATGAAAAGATAAGGTGAGGAAAAAAATATTATTACATGTAATTCAAATACATTCCTTCTTCCAAAGTCACTCACAGGTTCAACTTAGTGTAACTTGCCTTCTGATTTCAAAAATAATTCGTGTATCACGGAAAATGTGCAAAGATACCTTCTGAAATTATATCACACGTAGAAAACATAAACATCTTGGTGTATACATCGTTATGTTCCGTATTCTATGTGTGATACACACACACACACACACACACACACGTATTCCGATCACTTTCCACATAACCGCTTTGTCTGGATTTTTTTTTTTCCTCTGAAAACAAAATTGCTTTGATTATAAAATTCTAATTATAAAAGTAATTATAATTATAAAAGTAAACTATGTTTGTTATAAAAACCAAAAATAGCGAACATGGTAAAGAAGAAAAATAAAACCCTCTATGATCCCACCACTGAATGAAAACTTCCTCTATTGACATGTGGTGATAGTACCTAGATTTTCTCCACCCTTTATATAAATGGGTTAGTTAGATGGATGATGGACAAGTAGGGGATAGATAGAAGACAGAGGCATAAATGGATTTTTTAAAGTGATAATGCTTCATTCATGCTTTTGCAATCTTTTTATCTAACGATGTGACGAAATACACATTCCCCGTATTGTTAAATATTCTCTTCTTTACTACATGATTTTTTATTTAGCAGGCCACCATTCCATCACTTACTTAACAAATTCATCTATTGCCGTCCTTAGGTAGTTTGCAATTTTCTGCTGTTACAAACAACTGTATGGTGAGCAACATTGTCGATTACTCTTGCTTAAATTCAGGGTTAAGTTTCTTGGGATAAACTCGTGAAGATAAAATTGTTCGATCAGAGTGTCACTCTATGTTTGCTGCTCATTTACGAACTCGTAAGTTCAATGCCTGTCGTCTGTTAAAATGCCGTATATCAGATTTATGTTTGAGATAATCTCTGTTTTCTAAATAGGCCAATTGATTCACTCTTCTTCAGAATACTAAGAAGATATTAAATGATGCCAAACCAAAAGCAGCGGTTGAGTGTTGAGGGGCGGTAACGAGAATCTGAATTATTCACCACGACAAGCCCGTTGGACTTGGACCAGAACACCATCAGCCACGACCGACCGCAGGAGAAGCCAACCGCTGCCCCTCACAACTGGAATCTTCCCCCACAGCCCAGCCCTGCCCGGTGTGGCCACCACTGTGCCCCCGGCCGGCTTTATTGCCTCCCTCCTTAGTCATCTCTGCAACGAATGTCAGTTCTGCCCCTAACAGTTCTGTCCTCCGATAATCTCTGCTTTTAACTTTTCACTCACTGGAGGGGAAAAAAAAGAAAGAGTATGCGTGTGCGTGCGTGTGCACGTACATGTGTGCACGTGCGTGATTATGGCGTGAACACTGCGTGCCTTTCTCAGTCCGATGAGCGATATAAGTTACTAATATTTGAGTACGTTCATTCCATGTGGTGAGTCGAAAACACTGGGTTTTACAGACACAACCAAGGGTTGCATAACCCGTGGTTATTCAGGATTCCTGGATACCACAGAGTACAGATACTAACAAAACTCTCACACTGAGGATCCCAATTTGTGTGGCTAAGTAGCTTTTATTTCATGAATATGCAACAATCAACCGAATATAATGTCGGAGCACTTTTTTGAATGGTAACCTGCAACTATTCTAAAGGCTCAATGAGATGATATTAAAGTGCACTAGTACTCAGTCCTGCCCCCGTGCATCCTAGCCCGCTGGTTTCTCCAAGCTTCTTCGGGAAGTTTCTGCCACTTGGACCCAGCCAGGGTCTTATTCTCAAATGGTGTCCTCAGGCGTAAAGCGACGAAAGAGACAGGAATCTCTGAAGCCTTGAAAGAAGAAAGCCAGGACCCGAAACAGGGAGGCTGGGGGCAGCAAAGGGGGTGAGCCCCTTCACTCAAGGCCAAAGTAGCCGCTGTATTAAAACTGATGAGGCAAGACCACAGGCTTCTTCGAATCTAGATGCAAACAGGAACCCATCAAAAAACTCCTATCTGAATTCTAAACGCAAGATTCTGGTGTTGTTCTCAGTGGGACCACAAGCTACAGGAAACATTCCCACCACCCGGCCACCTCATGGGCAAAATTGAAAGGGGGTACAAAAAACCAACCTCAGTAATCAAGATAAAGACTATTACGACACAATACTTTTGAGTCAAAATCAATGTAAGAAAATGCATGGTGAGCAAGGTATGAGACACTTTAATAAAGACAGCCTCGTTCATTTTTTAAATTTTAATAGTTCAAAATTTCGCATTGAAGTATTCTTTATCTCAGTTATTGGGTTTACGCCTGGGGCAAGGGCTTCCCTCTCCTCACCCTGGTCCCGGCCCTAATGGAAACCAAGTCTCAGGTGCAAGATGGAATCCCGTCTGTTCAGGGCAAAGAGCAAGAGGGCTTGAAAAGCAGCCTTCTCCTACAGCCCTGAGAATGTCTCAGGCAAGCCCTGCCTCTGCCCCCAGAGGAGACTCTGTGTTTACCCAGATTTACCAAATAAAAAGGCAGGATCCCTGGCTCAGTGTGATTTTCAGGTAAGTAGAGCATACTTTTTTAGTGTAAGTATGTCCCATGCAATATTTGGGACATACTTATACTTTAAAACACACACACACACCAAAAACAACTAGTCGCTGTTTGTCTGAAATTCAATTAAACCGGGCATCCTGTATTTTCTCTGGCAACCCTACCTCCATTCCTCTCCCACCCCTCCCCCAGGAAGCCTCCCCTAACCCCAACAAGAGTTTCTATCTACCCTGAGAGAGATGGTCACTCTGAAGGCCCGTAGCAAGAACAAAAGAAATAAAAATAACAAGCGAACTGAAAGCCAGGCCAACACGGAAAGAATGTTATTGCACATTTGCTGACAGAGACCAAGGGAGATTTCCAACATAAACAAGGAAATTCAATCTCTCATTTGCAAGAGCTTCCCCCGTGCTAATTTGTTAACTGCTCACGTAGAGACACGGAACCAAGTGCGTTTAGTTCAGCTTCTTTTTTCTTATATTATGCAAATCAAAGTAGTCCCTGCTGGTAAGTGTGGCACGAGACACCAGAAATGGTGTGGCTGAGGCCGTCCGCCAGAGGCTCCAAGCTGTTGTACAGACCGGTCAAGTCGATCACACTTGACTTCTTCCCGACCAAATGAATTATCTGGTCAACCAACGTCATGAGCCACTTCAGTCAGCCACAGTCGGGAGGTTGCAGACCATTTCAGATCTGAAACCAACTCGGGTTTGCCAGTTAATGGTCATTTTTGTCCTTCATCCCGACTGTTCTCTGGCTCCCACGTAGGGGTCAGGAGTATCCTAAGCCCCCGGAGGAAAGCCACGCTCGCACACTCTGCTGCTTATGAAGGAGGCCAGTGCCGACTTTCTCCCCTTTTCCTAGTCAGGGGACACGCGATGGCATCTAGCTGGAGCTGAAAGAAAGCAGGAATGGTTGTCTTTTCAAAATACTGCTTTTTCCCTCTTCTTTCTGCTCAGCAAAGCTGGCCGGTGACCCTGATCCACTTCCCTTTTTCTCTTTTGTCATTTTTTTCCTACGTATTTTTTCCTCTGCTACAAAACGGACTGCCGTGCAGTTGTATATCTTATTCACATTTGCACCCTTTTACGTTGAAAAAAGAAAGGTATCTATTTCCTTCACATAGAAAGAGAAAAAGAAGGCTCTACGCACTTTTCTCATAAAGATTGTGATCAACCCACTCTCAGCCAAAGTGTCCTTAAAAATAAGGAAAACTATTTCACTTCCATTTGCAACTAGAATCGATATCGTGGGTTCTAGTACAGGAGCTTGGTCAGGTGGTTCCGCCGTTTTGGCCTTTGTGTCTTCAATTCATCTATCTGAGTTGACCCATCTTTATAAACACTTCCAGCTCTATGATTCTAAGCTGCACACGGATTTATCGTATTAATTTTGAAGAGTTTAAGAGGTTTGGCCAATATGGGTGTCATAAGGAGAATCACTACCTAGAGGAATGCCAGCGGTCTCGAACTGTTTCGTGAATTCACAGGGGCTCATATCAATACATTGGGCAGAGAGGTAAAGACAAGAGTGACCCTTTCCATCCCTCAGCTGCACGCGGCATGCTCGTATCTGGAAGCTGAGTCAACTTGCAGAGCTCGCTTATATATCGTAACTGTGCTTAGCCCTCAAGATACACTCAAGAGATATCATCATATAAAGGTGTGGATAGTACCACAGAACTACTAGTCCAATGAGTCATCAACTTCACTTTTAAGACACTTAGATTAGACCCCTCATTAAAAGTTACTCTTGGGGCGCCTGGGTGGCTCAGTCGGCTAAGTGTCCGACTCTTGATTTCAGCTCCGGTCATGATCTCACAGTTTGTGAGACTGAGTCTCGCATTAGGCTCCATACTGACAGCACGGAACCTACTTGGGATCCCCTCTCTCTCTCTCTCTCTTTCTCTGCCTCTACCCTGCTCACACGTTCTCTCTAAATACATAAATAAACTTAATTTTTTAAAAAAAGTTACTCTTGAGTAGGAATGGAACACTGTGCCCTAAGGAGCCAAAAATATAAACCCAGACCCATGAAAGCAATGGTCTCATGTTGGTCTAGGTTTTTAAGAGTAAGTTTTGTACTTCTAAGTAAGAATTTTTGTTTAATTTTAAACATATCCATGGCATTTTAACTGGGGGAATGTAATCTAGATGTGACTAAGTTACAAAACTTATCCTTGAAAAATGAGAACCTAACCTAAAAGGCAACCTACAGAACTGGAGAAAAGCTTTGCAAACCACATATCTGATGAATATCCAAAATATATAAGGAACTCAGAGAACTCAATAGCAAAAAACAAAGAAAGGAAAAAAAAAATAGTCCAATTATAAAAATGGGCAAAGGACCCGAATAAGCATTTTTCCAAAGAAAATATTCAAATGGCCAGCAGGTACATGAAGAGAAAAAAAAAAAAAAAAAACCACCTCAGCATCACTAAAAACTCAAAATAAAAACCACAATGAGGGGGTGCCTGGGTGGCTCGGTCGGTTAAGTGTCCGACTTCGGCTTAGGTCATGATCTCAAGGTCCATGAGTTCAAGTCCCGCATCGGGCTCTGTGCCGACAGCTGGGAGCCTGGAGGCTGCTTTGGATTCCGTGTCTCCCTCTCTCTCTGCCCCTCCCCCGTTCATGCTCTGTCTCTCTCTGTCTCAAAAATAAATAAACGTTAAAAAAAAAAAACACAATGAGCTATCACCTGGTGATACTGGCCATCATCAAAAAGACAAGAGAGAACAAGTGTCAGCAAGGATGTGGAGAAAAGTGTACCCTCGCGCAATGTTGGTGGGAATATGAATTGGTGCAGCCACTGTGGAAAACAATATGAAGTTTCCTCAAAGACTAAAAACAGAACAACCATATGATCCAACAATTCCACTTCTGAATATTTATCCAAAAAAAAAAATGAAATTTGGGTGCCTGGGTGGCTCAGTTGGTTAAGCATCCGACTTTAGCTCAGGTCATGATCTCACTGTTGGTGAGTTCGAGCCCCACATTGGGCTCTCTGTTCTCAACAGAGCCCACTTCAGGTCCTCTGTCCCCTCTCTGTCTCTGCCCCTCCCCCCCATTACTCTGTGTCACAAATAAACATTTTAAAAAAAACTTTTTAAATGAAGTTGATATCCTCCAAAGATACCTGTACCCCATGTTCATTACAGCATTATTCACAACAGCCAAGACATGGAGGTAACCTAATTGTCCATCAACAGATTAATGAATAAAGAAAGTGTGATATAGATAGATAGATAGACAAACACAATGGAATACTATTCAGTCATTAAAAAAAAGGAAATCCTGTCATTTGCAACAACATAGATAGAACTTGAGGACATGAGGCTAAGTGAAACAAGTCCAAGAAAGACAAATACTGTATGACCTAATTTCTAGGTAAAATCTAAAAACAAACAAATGAACAAACTGAAAACCAAAACTGACTAAATAAATATAAACAAACTTATAGAAACAGGTCTATCAGACTGGCCCTTGCAAGAGGCAGGAGTGGGAGGTGGCCGAAGGTGGTCACAAGGTACAGGCTTCCAGTCATAAGATAAGTAAATTCGAGAATATAATGCACGGCACGATGGCTACAGGTAACAATAGTGTCTTGTAAATTTGAAAGCTCCTAAGAGAATAAATCTTAAAAGTTCTCAGCACAAGGAAAAAAATGTGTAACCACATGACATGATGGATGGTAACTAAACTTCGTAGCAATCATTTCACAATATATACATATATCAAATCATTATGGAGTACACCTTAAACCCATACAATTCTACATGCCAATTATATCTCAATATGACTGGGGAAAAAAGAGGGGGAGAAAAAAAAACACCCGTGCTTATAGACACAACTTGATGTTGCTATTAGGAGGCTATGAATTATTTCAGTAATGATATCCTGGCTGAAAACACTGCAAATGAAAAAATGTCTTCCCCACTCAAGAAATCAGTTTGTGACTTGATTGTGGCCATGACAGAATCGGCAGGATTTTTTTAATGAAGGCCAGGGTTTATCATCAGTCTTCTTCAAACCTAGTTTCCAGGTGGCATTGTGGGCGCTTTCAGAAATCAAATCCATCAAAATATATAATGTCTTACCTTCACATAAGTTCAAAGGAATATGGCTTGCGTTGTGAGGGCAATTGCAAAAGAAGATTCAGAAAACTGTCCTGGCCAATGGCAGTTGAGTTAAAAGAAAAATACAGCCGCTGATGCAACCACTTAAAACAATATGATATTCACTCATGTCAACATTCCAGATTCTGTTTCTCAAAAAATCCTCCATCATGGTTTCCAGTTATAAATGGGTTGAAAACATGCGGCTGTCTCCCCTCTCTCTTGAAACCCCAATAAAAAAAAACAGTAAAGAGGTTTGTTTTAAGGAATAAATCCACAAGGACAAAATAATGGGATAGGAGGAACACTTCAGAAGCTAGAAAGTAAAAGGAGGACGGGTGTGGAATTAGCAGTTACGAGAAAGCTGAGTCATACGCAGTGCCACTGTATTGTGAAATACAGCAGACTCGTCCTAAACCACAGTCGGGGAATCCAAGAAACAAATTTTTACCACCCAAATCCCCAAAGGCACACAGGCTACCACTAGGGACCCCTGGGAGTGGGAGTGAAGTCAAGGTTCCAGACAGCAAGGTGCGTTGAAACTGCTTCAGAAGGGGAGACCCATCTTGCCGGCTGACTGTCCATGTCCCACCCTCAGAGCCATCTGATGGTTTATTCTCTGCGGAAGCTAAACCAGAGGGTCTCTAGATTGCAGTACCCAAGGCACCGTTGAAATGAGGCGTGCCACAAGAAAACAGATGGATTAAAATTAAAGTTTCCTTTCTGCAAACTGAGATCCCTAACCCTCTGTCCCCCTCCACCAGAACGCCGCCATCCCGGATTCTTCATGTGCACTAAAGACTAGAATAGTAGCCTCTAGATGTGTTAAGAAGCCCGTGAAAAAAATAACCTTAAAAATTGATGGGGGGTTTCCCCAACCAATGGCCCCATCAGATTACCCTTTAGAGAAGTCTGCTACAGTCAACACCTCCTCCTCAGGACCACAGAGCATCCAATTAGCCTTGTTTAGCTACCCACCCTTGAAGTATCAACAGACATTCAAGGGAAAAGCTTTTAACAGGAAAAAACAAAAAAACAAAAAAAAACAGAAGAGAAACATGCAAAAGCAACAAGGGAAAAGAAAAACTATGCAGAAAGATGTACATTTCAAGAAACCATCATGGATATACGAGCGTTCTTTTCAAAAAACAAGAAGTCGGGAAAACCAAGGAAGAACTCTTGAAAATTAAAAATGTGATATTATATGATATGTTGATTATTCCTCAATGATAAATGATGCAGAAATAAGAACTTCTGGGGCACCTGCATGGCTCAGTCGGTTAAGCGTCTGACTTCAGCTCCGGTCACGATCTCATAGTTTCATGAGTTCAAGCAGAGCCTGCCTGGGATTCTCTCTCGCCCCCTCTCTGCCCCACCCTCACTTGCACACAATCCCGTGCTCTCTCTCAATCTCTCTCTCTCTCTGTCTCTCTCTCTCTCTCTCTCTCTCAAAATAAATAAATAAACTTTTTTAAAAAGAGGTGATTTCCTCTGGGGATCAGGAGAGTAAAGGGGGGGGTCCTACTCTGTTCAGGCTGCTATGATGAAATACTATAGACTGGGTGGCTTATAGACAACAGAAATTTCTCTCTCACAGTTCTGGAAGCCGGAAGTCTGAGATAAGAGTACAGGCCCCCTTCAGAGCTGCAGATTTCTCCTTGAATCCTCACATGGGGCCTCATTTATAAAAGCACGAATCCCATTCCTGAGGGCTCCACCTTCATGCCCTAAGTACCTCCCAATGGCCCCATCTCCTAATACCATCACATTGGGAATTAAGGCTTCAACATATGAATTGGGGGGGACATAAACATTCAGGTCACAGTAGAGAGTACTGGGGAAGGAGCTGCCATCATTCATAATAAATCTTGTAATCTGACCCTTTAAAATCACGTGCAGGTGTAACTTTGATAAAAAAAAATAGATGAAATCTAAAATATCAAAACTCAGATAGGTTGTTTTATATCTACATCATTTAGAGACCAAGGGCGGAATGTGTAGGGCGGAGAAAGGATAAAAAGAACACTGGTGGTCACAGGGAGAATACCACTAACTATTTGGTGGCAGCTCTTGGGAACATTAGCTGAATTCCTCGAATCCACAATTGAATGAAAGCTAGTTTGAGATCATCTGTCTTTAAAACCAATATGGCCTCTTTCCAAACATGTTTGACTGTCCATGTGCAATGCATTAAAAGCAGTAATAAAGCTAATCAGAGGGGCCTCCCACAAACATTTTTGCTACACAGACCAGACCACAACATTTTTCCTACACCTACTAATGTCAGCAATGTGTCGATGGCGGGAAGCTGTAATGGCATGAAGAAGTCTACTGCTACAGTAGGGGTTGTATCTTATTAACATTTGTAATACCCAAGAGCCATAAGGGCAGAAAAGAAACTGCCTATCTGTGGGGACTCAGACTGTAACTCCATTGGAAGATGTTAAATGAGTTGTGTGGTGAATTCTAAGAGTTAAAATTTACCCATGTGCCAGGAACCATTCATTGCTTTGTGTATATTAAGCCCTCTCTCCCTCACTGCAAACTTACAAAGTAGGTATGATTTTTCTCCTCACCTAAAATTTTTTTTTAAGTTTATTTATTTATTTTGAGAGAGTGCAGGGGAGGGGCAGAAAGAGGTAGAGAGAGAATCCCAAGCAGGCTCCGCCCTGTCAGCACAGAACCCAACACAGGGCTTGAACCCACGAACCGTGAGGTTGTGACCTGAGCCGAGATAGAGCCAGACTCTTAACCGACTGAGCCACCCAGGCTCCCCCCAACCCCTCCTCATTATCAAGATGAGAAAACTGAGGCACAAAGAAGGGGGATAACTGGCCGAAGATGGGATAACTGGTGAGTAATGGATCTAAAACCGACTAACGCTCCTTGACCCCTACTGCAAGTCAGATTTGCCCCAACCATGAAGATGTGGGGAAAGATTCTCCCACCTCTCTTCATAACAGCGGACCTCCTGCGTGAGTCCCTTAAACAAGAACCAGATCCTCAACCCTATTTATTGAGTCCTTAATACATGCCAGGGCTCTGCTAAGCATTTCACAAGCAACGTCTCCTTTGATCCTCCGGCAATCTGACAAAGTAGGTAGTCTCACTGCAGTGTCCAGATGAGGAAAAGTAAAGTTCCCCGGGGGGTAAGAAACTCCCCTCGGTCCACACAGAGCCAGGACACAAACCCAAATGGTCTCATTCCAAAGCCCTCTGCCTTTCAGAAACAAAAAATGACTGACAGAGAACGTGATGGTACAAGGCTGAGAATCCAAAAGGAAGAATCTAGAAGTTCCTTGAGGGTGAGGATTGTAGTACTTCTAGTCTTTACCACAGTCACCAAGATATTATCTAATTTCGTCTTCTGTTGTTATTGCCATGGTCAATGTTGCTATCGCTCAAAGACTGTCTTCTGCTTAATTATATTTTAAATGATTAAATTCATCATTAGGATCTAATCATTTGTCTTCAAATGGTTTAATTTGCTTGAAGTCAAACTGCCAGTAAGTGACAAAGACAGAAGTGGAAGGCTGTGGGCTCCTTACGACCCCTGGCTTCCATGCTTGAGAATATTGAGTTTCTGTGTGCAATTTCAAATTTCTTCTTAGCAATCCCTAGACATTGTGTATTTTTTAGCGCAGATTACATTGACTCAAGAGTGGTCAGGGTAAATCATTCCATGTTCCAGCATGCATTGCAAGCAAAGGCAGGGTTATGGGCAAAATCACCGTCTCTGCGGAAGTCAAAGGGAAGGGAAAGAATTGAGAGACAAGGTTACCCCGTTAGCCCTAACTAGCTAGGTCATGGTGAACTTCTTGCCTCCCTAACAAGGCTTCTGGGGCAGTTAACCCTGTAGGCCTGCAATTTTTGTCTTCGCTGAACCTGGGCAGAAGTCTCTGCGTGCACCATTCATTGGCGCTCGGTACTCGTATTTCCTTCTGGCCTCTCTTTATCTGTTTACCTCTCCTTGTGTGAGAACCTTACTTCCCCAGGGGCAGCAGGACAGCTCGGACCTTGCTCTCTCCTTCTTTGCATCCCCCACCGTGCCTTTACACAGCACAAGCCCGTGCACAGTCTGGAACCTGGCAAATACTTGTTGGATTTGCTTGTTCTTGTGGGAGGCGAATGGAGAATTGGGTAACAGAAAATAGGGGTGCTTTAGAGTAAAGCCGGTACTGGGCAATGGCACAGAATAAGCGTATTCCACGGATTTTACTCCCTTCATTAGCACTGCTAAAGAAAACACTCTCTTGGAATGAGGGCACCCAAGAGGAAGGAAGAGTCTGTAAACGTGTATTTGAGAATCGAGCGCCACAGACATTCCCATTGCTGTCGGTGAACAAAAAAACTTTTGTTCCAGGGGCCCTTGAGTGGCTCAGTCAGTTAAGGGTCAGACTCTTGATTTCGGCTCAGGTCATGATCTCATGGTTTGAGAGCTCGATCCCTACTTGGGATCTTCTCTCTCCCTCTCTCTCTCTGCCCCTCCCCTGCTCTCTCTTCCTGTCTCTCTCTCTCTCTCAAAATAAATAAAATAAACATTAGAAAAAAAACTTCTGTTTTGGGTCTTTCCCCCACCTCTTTAGCCCACCAGAGTGTCGTGGGGATCCGATGTATAAATGTTTGCAAGCACTTTGAACAAAAGAGGGAATCACACCGCGCGATTGTCGCATTCGATCCAGAACGGGCATGGCACTCTGTGAATACAAACAATAACGGCGGTTAATGACTGGTGTTCTGCTACAAAAAGAATTGGATTGCTTTCTTTTTTCTCCCTCCGGTTTTAATCAGGATAGAACTAATGCAGCATCTGCCGACCAAGGAAAAGGACTTCCAGAAACACAGAGCTGGGGATCTCAGCCAGATGTCTTAGCAGAAAACCCTTGTAGAGGCTCTGATGTGCTGCGTTTGTAACCTCCGTGCAACCCTGAGTCACTTCTAAATGTCCCTCGGCCTATTTGAAAGGATACAAATAGGCATTTCTTCATAATCCCTTTCTCTGTAGCAGAATAAAGGTGGGTTTAATGATCTTTCAATAATCCCTATTGCTGCAGGATTTGAGAATATTTGGTAATTCTCCACATCAATTCACCCCCAAATAATTCATTATTGCAGTAGGAATTGAAAGGGAATTGTCCTCGTGTTCTTTATTTTCCCCCCACCATCCTCGCTGGATCAATTTCCTCTATCAAAACAAACAAGCCGACAGGTACACTGCTGGGGCCCAACACTGAAGGGCAAGGTGCGGTCCATGACGAGCCATTTCCAAAGCCTGTTACCGTCAGTTCAGATCCCGGAAGCTGATTTGAATGTTTTGCCCCCAGTCAACTGTACATGTGCTTCTGGGACCTGTTTCCTGGAATCCCGATTCCTCGACTCGAGGCCCCCCCAACCTGATGGGAACCATCGTGAAGGGACACGCGGGGATCACCCCATTAGTCACTGAAACATGAAGGCCTAGACTTGGGATGCCATTTTGAATCTGGACCCTGGGGGGAGGCCGAGGGTAAGCTCCAAAGGGGTTCACTTCCTGTGGTCAAATTCTAGTTCCTCTTCCTGAAAGGACTTATGAAAATATCCCTGGCTGAATCCATGGCTGACAATCAAATATCAGATGAACGAAGACAGAGAGGAGATGTTGACACATCATACTTCCATCGGCAGCGAATTAGATTCAGACTGATATGCCGACTGGTAGGTTCTCTGGATGGAGGCTCTGCTACGTCCATGGGAATATGCCTCAAAGGTGACCACACCATCAGCCAAATGAAGTTCCATATTGGCCTCCTGTCATCCCAGTCCCTCCATGCCACACATTTGGGCCAGAGGTCAGTGGTCAAGGGAGGGGGGGGCAAGGTCCCCATAAGCTAATACCTGTGCTCTCTTAGAACACAGTCATGATACACATCTGGATGCTACCCCGGTCTGGAGAGTCACCTATTAACGTGGGCTTTTGCAACACTCCTTCCAAACACAAAGTCTCTAGAGAAGATGTTACCCGTTCATTTGTATTGTTTATTTTTTTATCACATTTTCTATGCAAAGAGATTTGGAAATAGCTAAATCACAAGGGTGGAGGGATGCTGTCCCAGCAAATAATGGAATCTGCTTCTCTGAAGGTTTTCCCCCAAAAAATGTCTGTAGTAATTGTTCTGAATGGCTCGATAGAGAGGCCAAGACCTTGTTCCCGGACCGTGGGCAAAACCTCAATCTCGGCTTCCCCAGAAGCTGAGGGTCATCTCAGAGGTCCCGTCCAGCCGGGACCTTTCGGAGGACGGGACCACTTGGGTTTCCTTTACGTTCAAGTACCACCCAAAAGGCCCCGCAGACCTAAGCTTCCACAAAGCTCGGAGATCATTGCTGCTAACTCTCAGACCACCACTGGGAGCCAGGTGGAAAGGGGTGCATGGGGGAAACCGTCCTTGCTCAGAAAACAAAACAAAACAAAAAACTAAAAAAAAAAAAAATTTTTTTTTGAGCTATGACTTGGCTCTGATGTGAAAGAAGAGAAAGTTAGGCGGAGTGGGGGCGGGGGCGGGGGGCATTTTTTTCAGAACCTCGTGGCCCAGCCCTAGTTGCGACACTCACCTGCTTCTCCCCTAAAGCGTTGCAACACTCCATCCCTGAAACTGACCTAGTTTGTGTCTGTTTAAGAAAGCGCCTCCTGGGCCACAGGTGGCCCTAGCTGAGGCCAGGCACAGCGAGTGGGGATCTGTGTCTGAAGCCTGGGGTACACTCTTTTGATCATTTGGTAACAGGCCCGGAGGAGACAGAAATGTGGCAGTGCCCTGCAAAGACCACAGGAGCCCCAAGGAGAGGCCGGGCTCCCCACCCCCAGCCCCAGTTGACTCCTGATTCAAGAGGCGACTCGCCTGCCTTCCAGCTCTTCCGCTTGCCCCCTGTCACCTGTCCCGCGGACCCTAGGACTCTAGGCCCGAGGACCCTAGAAGCAGCCGTCGGCCCAGCCCCGGCCCTGCTGAGACTCGGTCCTGTCACACGGAGCCGCTTGGCCCCCGAGCTCAGCCACGGAGCTTGGAAGGAAACAACCAGACCTCACCACAGACGTGCAGCCTGGTTTTGAGTCTCGAGAAACAGGACGCGCTCCAGCTTTGGCACTCTTGGGCTCCCCTCTTCCAGGCCCTGCACCGGCCCGACCAGCTGCTTGGACCTGCTCTTGGCTCTTGCCCACCCTTCGCTCGTCCCAGGTCTTCCTCTTCTCTTGCAGGGGCTTCCCCCAGGACATGGCGGGCCCAAGGGGCAGTGGTGGCCTCGCCCCGCTGCGGACGTGCTCTCCCAGCTCTCGGCCTCCGGGACACGCCCCGGCCTCCCACACCTCCCTGCCAGCGCTGACCTGCTTTCCCACCCACCCTGGCTCCCAAGTGACAAGGTGGGTTTGGTGACCCTCCAGCACACTCCCCCTCCCCCTCACAGATTCCCCTTCTGCCTCTCTCCCCCAACCCCTCAGCTCCACTCGGAACCCAAGACTCCAGGGTCAACTTTGGTACAGCAATGGGCGTCCCCCGACACAGGGGCATTTGCCTCCACGGGCCACAGGGACTGGGCCCCACGCCCCGCCCTTCCGGGCCATCATTTCTTCGGGGCCGCCTGCAATGAGACATTGGCCCAGAAAATTCCCCTTCTTGCTCAGGGGTCTGTGGTATTTTCACTTGGGAGGTGATACGGCTCTCTAGACGGCTAATGCGTCACCAAATGGTTATTTCATTATTCACCGAATAAATGGTATCAGGTCAGCACCGACTCCAACTTCGGATCTCGCTGGCTTGGGATCAATGAAGCATGCCTGTTGCCTTCCAGCGTTCCCCTCCTCAGCCTGAAAACCTTTCTTCGGCCTCCCTGGGAGGGCCGCACAGATCCTTTCCAGTGGCCAGCTCCAGAACAAAGAGCAGAGTTCGTATTTCTTCACCTCTCCGTCACCAACACTGAGCACGCCGTACGGCGGGGGCTCATCGCGTGGCCTGTTTGCGGAGTTTCTGAAGGAGGCGTTAGGGACGTGCAGGGTCGGGAGCCAGTCCCCTCTGAGGTGTTTCTCAGGATGAGGTCCCGTGTCCACCTGTACCGGCATCTCCAACGGTCCCTGCATAAAATGCAGATTCCTCAGCCCACGACCTGCTGACTCAAAATGGCGGGGGGGGGGGGGCCTGGGGCGCTGCATCTTTTCACAAGCTTCCCAGGTGTGCTGCAGTCACTAAGGCACTGATTCAACCCCATTTTACCTTCCCAGAGACGTTTCTGGATAGAAGAGGAGGCGACTTTTGATCGAAGGAGGCATATGAGTGACTGTAAGTCTTCAGCGACTCTAGACATTTGTGGACATGAGAGGCCCCACCAACTATTACCATGAGGTCACCCGGCCTGACCGTGGCCCAGCCTTTGTGAACTGGTCACCCAGAGACAAGTGGAAAAGCGTCTCCCGCCACATCTCCCAATTGTTATTCACCCGAGGTCCCGGCAACAGAACCTGAGCTCAGGTGAGCCGGGCTCCCAGGTGTGCGGACAGTGCCGCGTACAAGACCATACGGTTCCGGTCCTCTGTGTCGGGTAAAGGGTAGGAAGAAGGAGGCTGTGGGACACGAACTAGCTCCTTTAGTGTTGACACCCTACTGACGGTCGCACTTTCCGCAGGACAGTCCCTTTGGTCCATTCCTATTGATCCAAAGACCGGTTGGTGAGTCAATTCGGTGAAATCAGCCTGCGTGGTAACACCCGCAGAGCCGGCCTGGGGTCAGTTACTTTCTGACCAAGTGCGGCGGCTTCTCCTGCTCCCCCCTAACTGAGCGCGGGCATCGCAGACCCACCTACACCGGCGTAGAACTTGCCTGGAAACCATTTTGTGATGAAAACGAGAAGAGCCATCCGGGGCGCAACACCTATCCGGAGGGGAGACGGGTTTACCGTGTGGCTCTGCCCGGTGGGCGAAGTGTATGAAAATACGTGGAAGCGTCTCATTCATTCATTTCACCACGGTGGGAGAGTGCCTATACTTCTCCCTTTTATAACCAGATCTTCCTCGGCACCAACTCTGTCCCTGGCACGGTAGCCTACAAGCCCAAAGGCCCCCCGTTAGAAACCCTGCATCCCTTCTCAATCAAAAATCATTAAAAAGGCCGAGTTGTGGAAAGACTAGGTTTAGGAGGGGCTGGATGAAAGAAGCGGAATGTGTGTGTGTGTGTGTGTGTGCATTCTTCTAAAGGATAGGTGCAATTTCAGACTCTTTCACATAGAAATATAACAAAGGAGCCCAGAGCTCATAGCCACGGCGTGCCCATCTGTCGACAGGCTATTCAATTAACTTATTGTTACCAGCAAAACGCCAGCTCGGGGCGTCTGGAGAAAGAGGAAGTCCCAGGTGCTAAAGTGACAGCCATTAAGCTGCTGGCAGAGCCGAGAAAGCAAGTTGTTCCATCCGAGGCGTGCTGACCGCCTTCTCTTCCCCGGGTTCTCCCCCTTCCCTCCACCTCTCACTTCCTCCTCTCTCCTCCTCCGGATTCACGCTTCTTCCCCTTTCTTCCCCCCACCCCGGCCAGGGTATGTCTGCTTGGGGACGAGAAAAGGTCGCCCTCTCAATCTGAATCAAGCACTTCTTCTTGAGCGAGAAGCCCCGATAGAGAAGAGGGCTCAGTTCTGAGAATTTGCTGAAACGTCTATTTATGTCGACAGGGCCAAGGGAGGGGAGCGGGGGGGGGGGGGGGGGAAGACCGTTTTTTCTGCGGCCTCAGATGAACTTCAAACTATTCCCCACCCTTCCCTCCCCACGCGAGGTCTTATTTGCACTCCCCACCCTGTCGCTGACTGCTCTCCCACTCTCAAAGTCATTTCTTGGTTTCGCCCTCAAGGGGCCAAGAAGCCAAAAAGATGGGGCCGCTCGGCGAGAACAGAGCCACGGCTCCAACTACAAAGCTGCACGCGTCCCAGGGGCTCTGGGGAGCACCCGGGCTGGGGGTTGGAAGGGTGTCACCTTGCCACAGGGACACAGCTGGGGCTTCCTGACTCACGGCCATGGCACTTGCAGGTTCAAGGCTGTGCCGGAGATGGCTGCGTTTACCATCGTGTTTTCATGATCTCCGTCCCCTGGCAAGGGCTCCGAGGGGAAATTAATGGCCCTGAAAGCAGAAACGTGAATGTGACAGACATGGATATATCCTAAGCATTATATCTAATTAGAGGGAGTGAATCACAAATTTAAGCATCTTAAATATAGGCATAAAAAGAAATAATTAACCCTCAAACAGGAAGCTACTGAGCCATCAGATTGCATCGTTTGAGAACCAAGAAAAGCCAGTCAGCACACTGGAAGCCTGAGAAAAGCAGAGGTGAATCCTCTGGTGGGGTTTCAATATTCTGCTCGCTTCTCTAGATGTGCTAAGGAAGGTCCTTCCGAGAGCAGAGGCGTCTATGCAGGGGACCATTCCAGTGTTGCAGGAGAATCAGCCTCTCTTTGTAGAAAGTGAGGCTCCTTAGAAGGTAGACGAAGCCTGAACCCTTCCCACTGGGGTATTGACGGTGTGTTCAGCATCTGTCTTTATAAGGAAGGTTCAATCCAAAAGCACAGGAGTGCCACAGCTTTATAAGGAAATTTTGTTCGAGCTTTAGTTGCCCTCGGCCCAGGTTAAGAAGCCATCTGAGAAGTGCTCCCCGGTCGTGCTCCACGGAATCGCAACACTGCCTGGTCCTGGATTAGAAGCTCCCAGAAAGAAGAGGTGGTGGTCTCATCCAAACAGGTCCCATCGTTTCCCGTGTCAGCCCAGACCTAATCATCGGGAGCAACACGACCGTCACGGGTGACCGTGAAAATGGGTCTGACAGTCCCCAGTGGAGGACACCATGTCAGGAGCCGGACGCTGTGGGTTCCAGGTCCAGCTATTTGAGCGGCATCCTGATTTCACGCAAGGGGAACCTGTTGCCCGTTATCGAGAGTGAGAGTCTGAGCCCTCGGTGTCCACCGTGTCCCAGGGCCGGAGTCGCCACGGAAACGCAGCGCAAGCAAGCACGGGATGGAACCATGCTTTCTTCACTGAGACAGGACAGGGCAATGTCACCCTCCTGGTGAGTGCCGGTCCCCACGGCCAGCCTGCACACAGGCTTCTTGTGCTGCAGCAGAAGACCCCGTCCCCTCCTCACAGATGTAACAGTGGGGTCGGCCAATGTCATAGAAACATTAAGCAGAACGAAGGGGCGCACACTGAGTCCCAAACAGGGAGAGACATCCCCGCATAAGACTACAAGCCCGATACAGTCTGTGCGGCTCTTTATCTCCCGAAAAGGAGGAGTTTCGGCCCCAAAGCCTGATCATAGGCGGCCTCGTGGCGTGTCAAAAGATTACACGCTCCAGATTGCCTTCCCAGGAACGGTGACCTTGGGAGAACCCCTTCATCTGGCCACGTCTCGGTTTCCCGGTGTAGAAAATACAGACAGCAGAGACGACCTTGCTTCTCCACACGGGGCTCTGATGAGGTCGGAACGAGACCGTGTACTGAAAAAAAGCCTTGAAAACCTGTAAGCCTCCGTGGGACACGTGCATGTGGCCAACAACCTAAGAATGCTCTCTAAAGCCGGAAGGACTTTTCAGCCCTTCTGAAGTAACTTGTTAACATCCTAGAGTCCGCTTTGCGTCCAGCTGGGATGAAAATAAATTTCTCGCCACTTCTTGGCACCTGTGGGTCCTTCGACATCAAGATTTGGCAGCAGGAATTCTCTCTTTCACTCCAGTAACGGCGTCTCAAATGTTTGCTTTCCCGATCTATTTCCCTTTCACTAAGAGCACCCAGGTCGCTGTTCTTCTTCCTCTCCAGGCCTATCTTGACAATTTTCTCCCCAAATACCAGACGCCATGGGGGCCGGTGCTGTCCTTGACAACGCAAGCCTCATTTACCCATATGCCCACTTTTAGAAAAAAGGGCTTGCACGGAATGCAATTCCGCCACGTTAAATGGCATTTCAGGAAAATGGTTAATGCTATGGTTATTTGAAAAGTGCAGGTTACAACATGTATGTAGTAACAATCCATTGAACACATCCCACACACGTGTCTCCTGAAGATGGGAAAAATATATACATCAAAATATCAAACAGTTGCATCTAGGTAATGAGAACAAATTTTAATTCATCTTTGTGCCTAGCGATACTTTCTATGATTTTTTAGGTAAGCACACATTTCTTTTGGGGAAAGGAAAGAAATTTATTTTAAAATGCTGTTTTGTTCCTTCCGTAGAAAGGAACATATGTGCTCAATAAATCAGGGACATAGTATCCTCCTCTAACTGAAATTACCCTAACCGTGGCTCTCACGATCTGGGTAAAAATGAAGCAATCAACTGTTGTGGTGGCTACCACCGTTTTCTTTCTTTTTTTTTTTTTTTAATTTTATTTTTGAGACAGAGACAGAGCATGAATGGGGGAGGGGCAGAGAGAGAGGGAGACACAGAATTGGAAGCAGGCTCCAGGCTCTGAGCCATCAGCCCAGAGCCCGACGCAGGGCTCGAACTCACGGACCGCGAGATCGTGACCTGAGCTGAAGTCGGACGCTTAACCGACTGAGCCACCCAGGCGCCCCTACCACCGTTTTCCATAGTAAGAAAGTTTCCATCAACCCAATATACACATACATATACATGTGACTGAGGGAAAATTTTCAAGAAAGAATACATACCTCTGCTGCATGTGATCAATTCAGACATTTTCTATTCTATGCTGTTCATCGTCCGCAGTTGGAAACTACCCGATCTATTGCAAATGCCTTGTTTTACAAAATTAGGTGCCTGACCACCAAATTCAAGATCACGTCCAAGGACAGAGGACCAAGTCACCCTAAAGAACATCCTTTGGTGAGATTGTTTCTCTATCTGTCACCTGAGGTCTCTCGGGAATTACACTTTGGTCCCCTGACCCAGATCAATATATTTCCAATGCCCAAGTCAGCCACCACCAAAAAGAATTTTCCAACTGTTGAACTTCTGTGAGGAAGTTTATGCCAAGTTCTTGATCTTAAACATGACAATGGCAGAAGCAATTCTCCCTCTTGGAAATGAGAATAAAATCCCTTCAGCTTGGAAACCTGTATAAATTTTCATGGAGCCAAACAGGTGAAAATGGACCCCAATTCAGTGATAATCTAGTATATTAGACAGGAGCATCTCACAGTTTCCTATCCTTGTCATCTTCGTGTCTTTTATTTAATGAGAGAGCTGGATGCAAAAATATTAACCGTCATCTTCTTCAAAGTGGTAAGGTCTAAGACACCACTCATGTAATGATGAGCTATGGAAAATCCACTTTTTATAAGACCGATACATTTTCTGGTAGACCGTTCCCTTCTGGGACGGCATCACACACACAACAGAGCTCCTAATGCAAAGACAGTGGTGAAGGTAAGCGGTAGTGATCGAACAGCATGCTGAGAGGCTGGCCTTCAGGGACTCTGTCCCCCTTGCCAACCAGGATGGTTGCTTACCCACGAATGTGACCAACAAGCACTCACAAATTCTTGTGGTGCCTTCCTCACGGCCAGGTGGATGGATCTCTAAACAGTGTGACTGAAATGCATGGTCAGAATGCTTTCTAGAACGAGTCCACCTCTGAGAGTGTGGTTGTGGCCTAATGTCCCTGGGCTGAGGTTTCTGGAGTTTCCATCCGTGGTCTGGGCTGCAATGGTCTGATTAAGCTTCACATGTGCTGAGGGTTTGAGGTGAAGGAAAAAGGGAACTGGAACAACTCTCACCTCATCAATTCTGACCACATCCTCCCCTCTCCAATTACCCCAAGAGGAGAGGAAAGAAAGGCAGTGGGCGTAGAATAAAATAAAGAAAACAGAAAGGAGAAAAAGGAAGACATGGTGAAGGGAAGAGGGGAAAAAAGGCTAGAAGGAACCTCCGGACTGGTTTCTCCTCTCGGAAACAGAAACTTGGAGCCTAAGTTCCAAAGAACTTCTCTTCATTTTTCCTTCCTTTCTTTCCTTCCTTCCCCAATTGCTCTCCCAAGTACAAGATGTTCAATGCCAGTCACCTGTGAATGCGGCTTTATTAAATAAATATCTGAACATTCGAAACGGGTCTTCATCAGCAATACCGTTATGTGAACCTATGCTTTATGTACACAGGAGCCTGGTGTATTTAGAAGAGTGGCACATTCGAAAAGAAAAGCTTTCGAACACGGTATAAAGGATCCTCAAAAAATTAAAAATAGAGCTACTATATGATCCAGCAATTGCACTTGGAGGAATGCACCCGAAGGAAACAAAAGCACCAACTCAAAAAGATATCTGCACCCTCATGTTCACAGCAGCATTGTTTGCAACAGCCAAAACATGGAAGCAGCCTAAGCACCCATCGATGGATGAATGGATAAGGAAGCTGGGATACACACACACACACACACACACACACACACGCAGTATTCAGGAATTCTTTGAAAAAAAAAAAACCTAGGAAATCCTACCATTTGTGACAGGATGGACCGTGAGGACATTACACTAAATGAAATAAGTCAGACAGAGAAAGACACACGCTGTATGATCTCACATATATGAGGAATCTTTAAGAAAACAAAAACAAACTCATAGAAAAAGAGATCAGACTTACGGTTCTGGAGGGAGGGGAAGGGGGGACGGGGGAAGAGGGGAGGAAGGAGGAAATGCAAGAAGGTGATCAGAAGGTACAAACTTACGGCTATAAGATAAATAAGTCCTGGGGTAGACTGTCCAACATGGTGGCCACAGCCAACACTGCTGGGTGATGTGCAGGGAAATATTCAAGAAAGTAGATCCTAAGAGTGTTTGTCACGGGAGAAATTATTTTTTCTTTACTCTCTTCTTCTTTCTTTTATTTAAGAGAAGATGGGTGTTAGCTGAACCTATCGTGGTAATCATTTCACCCTACATGTAAATCAAACCATCATGCTGTGCACCTTAAACTTATACAGTGATGCGTGTCAACTGTGTTTTCATAAAACTGGGGGGACAGAGTTTAAATAATGACTTTTCTTTAGTTCCCTGAGTACGATCATAATACCACTCTATTGCATATATTATCTTTCAAATAAAGTTTATTTCTAATTGCATGACACATCTCAGTGATCCCGGAACCCGGTGGAAGTGGCAGGTGGAGAGGAAGAATCAGGAGCAAGCCCAAGAGAAAAGATGTACTTAAACAGAACCCTATTCCCTCCCCCAGTGCTCAAGCCTTTCGAAGTATGTCACCACATCCCTCAGCAACAGGTACACATTATACCCACAGTGGAGCACAGATTCTCAGAATTATCACTATTATCCCATCCACGACTTCCCTTTTTTATTTCAGGAAATACCTGACGGGGAAATTTACGTAACTTGCCGAAGGCCAGCTGGGGACTGAGCTGGACGTATAATTCAAGTGTCCTCCTTGCTCCCTTCTGACCCTGCTGTCTGACCACCAGCCAGCGTTAGCCATTCTGATGCCACTCAAAGTCACATAGAGCCTGCCTGTGCCATGATAAACCAGCTCAGAAATGAAAACCTCAATCAACTGACCCGAGTCAGTCAAATGGACTAGTTTTTTTCAGCTCATGAAACTGAATAGCCTACCTTTTTTGGCACTGAAGAGACAAATTCATTATGAGTCATTGGAACAGAAGTCATAGGACAACATTCAAAGTGGTAGATGATCAGAACATTACTGTTCCAAGAGATCATTGTAGCTGGACCCTCTCTCAGCAGCTAATGCATTACATGACTGGAAAACATAAGTAGAGTCTAGAACTGGTTTTAGCAGAATATTCTGGAAAGTGATATCTATAAGCAACTGCAGAGAGGTTATTGATACTTGCTAGCTTCATTCACTCATACATTTACTCACTTAACTCTTACCGCACACCTGTTATGTGCCAGAAACTGAATGGGATGCCGTTTAGTATTCAGAAATAAATGCAGTCCCTGCCATCAGAGATCTTACAATAGGAGATGAGAAATAAACGTAACTTAGGCAGGATACAATAAGGGCTACGTAGAGGCGTTTAAAGCATCCGTATGCGTGGTGGCACCGTGGAAGATGGCCCGACCCCAACAGTGAGTGCTGGGGAGCTTGCAGGGGGAGGTCGAGCCTGATCGGGAAACCCGGGTGGGACATTGGGAGCATGGGAATGAAAACATGGAGATCCGTAAAAGAGGATTTAATCCAACATAGGCAACTAAAGGAACTGGACCCACATAAAGAACAATCCGAGATAGGGACCCAAGTGCAAATTCCAATTTCTCTTCTAGGTGGAAAGGAGGGGCAAATGAGGGTAATAAGAATAACATCAGAGTCTTGGGTAGAGATGAGTGGGGACATGGGGAGGGCAACTGCGTTTTGCTTATTGCCCCCGTCAAGGAATATCCTAGAAGCCTTACATAAGGTATCTCGTTTCATCTCTGCGACAATCCTACCCACCGGGTATCTTTGCGCCCTTTTCACAGATAGCTTCAGTGACTTCCGTGGAGCTTTACCAACAGACGAAGGACTTTCACACGTGCTGTGTCAACTTAATCGTCACATTCCTGCTCCATAAGTAGGACAGGAATCCTTACGTTATAAAAGAGGGAACTGAGGTCTGGGAAGGTGCCCAACTTTCCAAGGACAGGGGAAGAGTCCCTATGACTTTTCCTTTCCATCGGTGGCCTTGTGCAGAGGACTGCACAGACAACCCACACACTCACTTTCTCCCCAGCATGAGTTGGCTTTTTATCCACGTGACTAGCTCATCAGTCTGGTCATCTGAAATCCAGCTGACGGAAACCCCAATTTATAACCGCAGCCTCCAAAGAGTTCGTGCCAGGTTTGGGAAATCCGGCTTCCCCACACGAAGAGCAGCAGACCGTGGGTACCATTTGTACTGACCTTTCGGGGGGGTGTTATTATGCCCTGTTAACTTGAGACAGAAGGCTCAGTCTTCAAGGCGTCGTCAGGTCCACGCAGCCCAAGTGATGCGCCACAGCCCCAAGAGCCTACAAAATCATTTAGGGAGTACATTGTAGATCAGTCTGGAAAAGACCCAAATTATGATTGCCCAAGTCTCAACAAAACTTTAAAAAAAAAAAAAAAAAGCAAGTCTTGCTTGGCAACTGTGTGAAGACCACACCTTATGCGACACATACCTGGGCCTCATCGTGCTTGCACAAGGCACTTTCAGAACGGCCAATAAAACATTGCAAGATTAAGCTCCTTTGACTCCAAGCACTGGGGTAAAAGTCCCCTGTCAAAGTAGGCCCTGAATTTCTCCAAAAGCATAATTTAGCAGCCATGGCCAACAAGAGAGCGGTTGGATAAACTACAGCCCACTACTGGGGCGCCTGGGTGGCTCAGTCGGTTAAGCGTCTGACTTTGGCTCAGGTCATGATCTCACGGTTCGTGGGTTCAAGTCCCGCATCGGTCTCTCTGCTGTCAGCACAGAGCCTGCTTTGGATCCTCTGTCTGCCTCTCTCTCTGCCCCTCCCCTGCTCACTCTCTGTCTCTCTCAAAAAGAAAAAGAAAAAAAACACACTATATAAACATGAAATTAAAAAAGAAATTAAAAAACTACAGCCAACTACTAACAGAAATCCCAGGAACACAGATTTCCATTAAACATCTCAGCCATGTGAGTTTTCGCCCGTCGAAATCCACACTCGCCCACCCACCCAAAGTACAGCTACCAATCCAAGTGGCACAAAGATATGAGGAACCACGGACCCCATCCCATCCATCCCTGCCTCTTGACCGAATCACTTCCTGATCAGGGAGATCTCTTTTCTCCGAGATCTCCCAACCCCCAAAGTAGCCTTTAGTCAGCGACTCTCCTCTGACATGCAACTCACACGAATCTCAACAGTATTCAAGTCCAAGCCTATCCTATAAACAACTCTCCTGAAAAATAAACACCACCTACGGCAGCAGGCCAAATACTACAAAAAATGCGGTATAAATCGAAGGGGAGGGGCGGAAGGCAAAACAAATTCTGCCATTCCTGCCTCTCTACATAGCTTGACCAGAAAAGGCTATCCACCTAGAGAGTCACAAGAGCCTAACAACTGAACCAAAAATACCATGGCTCCATTCCTAGCCCACCGTGTACTTGTAAAATGGAGCCCATCATTTAGGCTTCTTGGGGCCCCATTTCCTCGTGTGTAAAATAGGAATAATAATAGCCGCGTCCTCTTTACTCTATGACCATGTGTGGAAGATTAGCAAGATATTGTCTGTAAAAGCACTTTGATCTCCTTGGAGATAGGGCACCCTGTACATTTCAAGTGGTGTTATTACTGCATTTGGACACACACGAAACCTGCATGGCCACTGACCAATAAAGTAACTGGTAATCACATGCCAGGTGTGGCATGAGGAGAGTGGAAACCCAAGACACGAGTGAAGACGGAGGACTGACGTCTCTGATCAACAGAAGAGTTCAGTGAGGGAGGAGACATGCCTATCTAAAGAGAAAAGTTGATGGTAAGACTACCTGACCCAATTCTTGGAAACCGGTTACCAAATCAGAAATTAAAGTCCTGTGAACTGGATGTTTATTCAAGAAGTTCCTAAGAGGTGCCTGCATGGTTCAGTTGGTTGAGCATCAGACTCTTGATTTTGGCTCAGGTCATGATCTCACAGTTTGTGAGTTCCAGCACCACGTCGGGCTCTTCCCTGACAGCTCCAAAGCCTGCTTGGGATTCTGGGATTCTCTCTCTCTCTCTCTCTCTCTCTCTCTCTCTCTCTCCCTCCCCTACTTGTGTTCCCTCTTTCTCAAGATAAATACATAAACTTTCAGAAAAGAAGAAGCAGCAGCTCCTAAAACATCCAACCCCTCAAGGAAGAATTTAGGGAAAAGCTAGCAATGTATCTATATATCTACACGGTCACATCAGAGCTACCCAAAACATGACCCAAATATTCTAGTGTTGATATCCCAAACGACATTTAAAAGTCCCCATAATTAATTATGGACAGTGAGATCATGACCTGAGCCAAAATCAAGAGTCTGATGCAAATATAACTTAAATTCCACCTTGATATTTGTGGGGGGGTTTTGTTTGTTTGTTTGTTTGTTTTAATCTCTGGGCCTTCTCCAATTTTAGAATTACTTGAATGACAAAATCTCTCTTCTTTGGCAAAATGTGGATAATCATATGTATTTTGTCCTCAAGAGTCTTCTGGTGGGGCCTAGAAAGTCTCAATACTTGAACATCTGCCAGTTACTCAATACATATCTCTGGGTTGGTTGTTTGATGACTCCTGACTCCAGTTGTAGAGCTAGATTGCTTCCCAGGCTAGGAAGCAAGAGCTCGGGGTCAAGGTTTCTGTCAGTATGCCTTAGATTCTTGTTCCTGGTTCACTAACTTTCTCCTGCCCACACAGAAGGACAGCCTGCTGCTTTTCGGCCTGTGTACATTCTCTTGAGCTCTCCCTGCTCTGCATTCCCATAGTATTTTGCTATCCAAAAGAGCCAATCATCACTAACAAAAAGTGGAGACTTTATTGTGTGTCTGTGCCGACAGGTGGGCTCTGAAGGGTTTACAAAAGACCAGTTTCAGCTCAGGCATCAGAACACTGCTTTCCAAGCCTCGCTCCTCTGGCCGCAGGAATAGAACTCATTACACTACTTGAAGAAAATGGAAATCAGAGAAGTTCTGGACGCTCTCCCTTTCTCTGCCTTTTTTCCTAGGTGTCATTTGCTCAAGCAAGAAATCTAGGCACTACCTTTGATCCCTCTCATTCATATCCAACTCATAAGCAATTCCTGTCCCATATCCAGTCCAGACATCACTTCCAACCCATAGGCAAGTGTCAACTTGACCTCTCAAAAATCCCAATTCCCTATGCTCTTTTCCAAACTTATAAGCAACCATTTTTCTCACCTTGATTCTGGTGAGAACCCTGTAACTGAACTTGCTTCTTCGCTTCACCTCCACGGTCATCCCTTGTCTTCACAACAGCCAAAGTAAACTTAAGAACATCTATCAGGTTTTGTCAGTCCCCCGCATCAACCCCCAGTCATTTCCCATGGCACTTAGAATAAAAACCCAAATGTCCTTGGCCTACAAAACCCTCCATGATTAGCCTACTCTCCCCTCTCCATCCTCATCAACCACCCTCTCACTGTGCCCTACCGGCCTGCAGTAGAATGAATTCGATGAACAAATAAATTTCAAGCACAAACAACTCCAGCCTACTAGCCTATAGGACCTTTGCACTTGCTGAACCTCTGCCTGAAATACTCCTCCCCCAGACACACTTCGATTTGACCCCTTCTCAACACTCAAATCTCAGTTCAAGTAACACGTCTTCAGAGAGTCCTTCGCTGTCTGTCCTTTCCATACCAACCCAACCCTTTCCCCCAAACGTCCATCAAATCTCTCTCCCTCATGTGTCATCCTGAAATCCCCTTATCTGCATGTGCATTTATTGCCCCGATTTTGAGGTAGAATGCCAGTTCCATCAGAACAAGAATTTTGTCTTAGTCACTGCAATACCCCACAGCCTAGAATAGATGCTGCGCAGATAAATACTGGCTGTTGCATGTTCGTGGATAATTCTCTAGAGTATAAATTTTACTTGAAGTTGAGGAACTTAATATTCCATTTTTATATTAAAATAAGCATGGGCATATTAAGGAGTAGGTTGTACAAAATGTTAAGAGAAAACACGAGACTGTAGGCAAAGTCCCCGTTCGCTAAGGCTGCTTCGAGCTAAGCTCCCAGACTCCTAGAGACTCAAGTTCATGATCTTCTGCTAATAAGCGTTCTCCAGAAGAAAATTCTGACGAGGATAGAGCTCAGCCTTGTTGTCACAGCGGCACGTTGACTCTTAGGTTCCAAGCTCTGAACCGTTTCCCAGTACAAAGTCAACAACCCACACACACGTACCCACATCTTCAGCTGCCTAATTATTTGAAATACAGATACGGATCTTTTTAAGTTTATTTTCATTTATTTTTGAGAGAGAGCAATCGGGGAGGGGCAGAGAGAGAGAGAGAGAGACGGAATCCCCAGCAAGCTTTGCTCTGTCAGTGCAGGGCCGGATGTAGATCTCACAAACTGTGAGATCATGACTTAAGCCAAGATCAAGAGCTGGACGCTTAACTGACTAAGCTACCCAGGCACCCCGGATATGAAACTTTTAAGTTAACTAATTACATGCATCGCCTTTGCCTGGACCAATAATTCATCTCATCCCCTCAAGTCAGTCTAGATTAGCCAGAAGTGGATTCTGCTTTGACAAGGATGCCAGGCTTACTTGCTAGTAACAATTCTTCCCTTTTTTATAGATTTGCCCAGCTTGTGAGGCATGGAAGTGACTGTTGGGCATAAAGTTCCTGGAAAAGTTTTTGCCCCTAGCAAAAATCACTGAAGGTAAGACTTGAAAACAATCATTTCCTCCCCCCAAATGACCCTACTTCATGTATTAAATATATATGTATGTGGTGTTTATCATGAGCCCTTTGACTCTTGAGTATCTTGCAAAAATATGTTAACTCATTTAGACCTTATGGCATGTCTATTACTCTCCCTGGTTTTTTTTTCAATTTGTTTTTAATGTTTATTTTTGAGAGACAGAGACAGAGCACGAGTCGTGGAGAGGCAGAGAGACAGGGAGACACAGAATCCAAAGCAGGCTCCAGGCTCCGAGCTGTCAGCACAGAGCCCGACGCAGGGCTCAAACCCATTAACCGTGAGATCATGACCTGAGCCAAAGTCAGACGCTTAACTGATTGAGCCACCCCTCGCTCCCCTTTCCTGTTTTTTAAAAATAGGAGGCATGGAGGAGTTAAAAGCCATCCAGCCTGGAAGTGACAGAGAAGGAATTGAAACCCAAATAGTACACTTTCAGAGCAGTACTCTCTGGTAGATATCATGCTAGCCACATACATGATTTAAAATTTTCTAAATAAATAAAATAAAATTTTCTAAAAGTCACATTTAAAAAAAAAAGGAAAAAAGAAGCAGGTGAGATGATTGTTAATAATATATTTTATTTAACTCGTTTATGCCAAATACTACCATTTCAACACGCAATCGATGTAGAAGTCATTAATGAGCTCTTTTACATTGTTTTCCTTGTTCTAAGTCCAGACACTGGGTGTATTTTACACTTAGAGCACAGCTCAATTCAGACCAGCCACATTTCAAGTGCTCAGGGGCCACAGGCAGACCCCCTCTTCCACGTAGGACAGCACGGCTGAGCATCCACACTACCCTTCTAATGACATCTCTTGGGAGGACGAAGGGCTTCTATGATGTTGGCTTTATGACAGAAAGTTGGTAGGAAACTTCCAGCCTTATGTCAGACACTGGAGTGGGTGCCACAGATTCGCATCCCTTCTGCTCGCTTACCAGCCCCATGCAGTGTGCACTTTGTGGTACACTCACGGTCCCGAGATCCGTAAGGCACGTCCACAACAGAACCCCGACACTAGGAACATGGGATGGACTTTTCCACCCAAACTGGAGCCAGGAGCCTGGGCTGTGGGTCCAGCGCTGGAAGGCTAATGAGCCGCATTGTCTCTCTGGCTACTCATTTCCCTGCATCTCTGCGCTGTCGTTGGCACCAGGGTGGGACCGGTTTCGATGGACATTCTTCTCGGTTCCCCAGTGAGCCCAGCGGTAAAAGCATGCACATCTCAGCAAGAGAGTCCTGGGAGTGCATCCCAACTTCTCCACTAGACACTGGTGGCCTTGGGCAAATGCTGTACCTCCGTCAATCCCAGGCTTCTGGGTGTCATGAGGTTTGAACGAGCTGACTCACGTCCCTCGCTTAGCCCGTGAGCACGTGGCGCTCATGGAATAAACGAACACCGTTCTTGATCATGTTATTCAACGATCATCTAACTTCGTTGTTGTACTTTTCTCAACCTATCAGCTAAAAGAATTGAGGCAAGTAGCTGAAGCTTTAAAAATAAAATAAGCTTGGGGAGCCTGGCTGGCTCAGTCCGTAGAGCATGCGACTCTTGATCTCGAAGTTGTGAGTTTGAGCCTCACGTTGGGTGTAGAGATTAATTAAAATTTTTTTTAAATCTTAAAATAAAATAAGCTTGTCTAAAATATTTAAAAATTTAGAAAATTGAAGCTGGGAAGTACATTTCTTTGATCTCCTGGGTATTTTCTTTCCTTTTATAGGTATAGTATCAGCCTGTTGAAGGAAAGCATGATACATGGAAAGTTCTAACGAGACTCTGAAGCCAAAATCCCAAATCAAATGGAATAAACTCTAATATTTTAAGTATGTAAGATACAAACTCATACATGTGCCTTCTTTCCCTTCTTATATTCCCTTTAAAACCCTTATACACTCTCTTTTGTGTAATATAGAAGAGAATTTGCATTTTAGGCAAATAAACATTTGTGTTTCATTCTGTGTCTTTTTTTTATGTTTATTCATTTTTTTGAGACAGAGAGCACCAGCGGGGGAGGGGCAGAGAGAGAGGGAGACAGAGGATCCAAGGAAGGCTCCATGTTGACAGCAACGAGCCAGATGCAAGGCTCGAACTCACGAACCATGAGATCACGACCTGAGCTGAAGCCGGGTGCCCGCGTACTCTCTTGCTTGCAGGAACTTTGAAGGCAAGCCCATTAGCTGCCCCGCAGCTTTGTACTACGGACTCGGCTGAATGATATATCACAGAAAATGCATTCTTTCTGTACACATGACCTAGCTGGTCTCATGCTTATGACAACATGAGCAAGTGATGCTTGTATTACCGTCTTAGACAATATTCTTTGTGCAAAAACACTGCAAAGAAATGCAATCTTCTTGAGGCTGGGGCAGGCTGGAAGACGTGGCAATGTGGAGGTGAAGGGCAATGTGGAATGGGGAGCCATTCACCGCATCCTAAAACAGCCCTAGATAACATGCAAATACCATCAAAACATATTGTTTCCATAAAAGTTGGTGCATACCATGCACATATTTAATAACTGCCATTGGCTCCCTTATAGCATTTGCCTCTGGAGACCTTTTCACCAGTTCGAAATCTCAGTTGGTGACCACAGAAATATTACCCAGAGCATGACTAGCCGCGGGGTACAGGCTGAGGGAACATTTTCATCTGTGGTTCAGCCCTGAAGGGAGCAGCGAAAGCCCGCCGTTCTGCCCATTAACCAGAGGAGGAAAAGAGGCAAGATGGATTTGAGCGAGTTCTTTCTGAGACATTGGTGATACAAACCAGGCACGCTTAGAAGCATGCAAAAAGGGGATTGAAGGAGAAACATTTCAATCAAAAGAGAAAGAAAGCAATTCCAAGAATGCTGCTCCCAAGTGCGAAGCAGGGTATTTTTCTCCATCTTGAAAAATGTCTACTGGAGTCTTTTTAAATCGTTCTTCTCTTCTACGATGTCTGTGGGTACTGATTCGAGGTAGAAACGAAGCCTTATTCTTCAGGGGTCCCACGAACAGAAGTTGGGAACACAACTCTTGGGAATATGTTTGCGAATGCTGAACTATATACAAGCGACTGCCACATAGCAGTCAACAAAACACAACATTAAGAAGAATTTCTTTTCTTTTTTTAATGTTTATTTATTTTTGAAAAAGAAAGAGAGCGCCAGCAGGGGAGGGGCAGAGACAGCGGGGCGCAGAGGATCCAAAGCGAGCTCTGTAATCACGCAGACATGGGGCTCGAACATGCAAACCGCGAGATCATGACCTGAGCTGAACCAACTGAGCCACCAGGCACCCCTAGAAAAATTTCTGAACGTTTTTCTACAATGTTCAGGAAATGTAATTCTAAATTCTTAATTCGCTAATTTTGCAAACTTGGATCCACCGCCATTATATTCCCCGCTGCATGTGAGGCTTTAAGGGGTGAAAGACATCCTTTGCCCTCAAAGAGCTCACTGTCCGGAGGGGAAGCAAGGACACAATGACAGAGTTTGACAAACGCCTTGACACAGGTAAGCACAGGGTGCTCCTGGGGCAGATAAAAGGGGTCTCCGTCCAAGTCTGAGTGGAAGGGACAGTTTTCGGGAAGGTTTTCTGTCCGAATCAGGCAGAGGAGTCTGCAAAGCCGCCAGTTGGTGAGAGAGGGTTCTGGAAGGGCTGGCACGCGGCCCGCAGGCCGAGTGGTAACAGTCAGCGCTGACGACGCCGACTCAGGCCAGAGGACACCCCGCACCGCGGCCTCCTGTGAACCTGGATGCCACATGGAAGACGATGGGGAGCTAGGGAAAGTGTGACAGGGGACAGAGGGAGTCATGTTTGGGCTGTGGAAATCTCACCCTGGCAGCGACATGGAGCTAACTGGCATGTGGACTGAGATGAGAGACAGGCCTGTTAGAACACTGTTGGAAAAATCCAGGTTGGAAACAAAACAAAACCCAACCGATGAGGGTTTGAACTCATGCCACGGGGACAGTTCTGCAGGTAATATCAACAGGATTTTATGACCAATTAGAGGCGGATGAGGAGGAATTATGGACAACTGCCAGCCCTCGTTCGGGTAGCAGGGTGGCTCACGGTACCTTTGGCCAAAAGAAGGAAATACGGTTCCTTCGTTCCGCCCGAGGCTCTTTCCGACCTCCGGATGACCCCATTTCTCACAGCCTCGGCACGCCACGGGAAATTCTGCCTCAGTGGCTCATTCCGGTCCACTCATTTCCGGCAGTGTAGAGCCAGTGTTTTCTCCACAAAGGTGGGAACCAGGAAGAAACTCTAACCGGGAGAGGCATAGACATGGGGCATAAATCAACCAACCCGCTAAACTGTCATCCAGATACATTAGCAGAAGTTTCTAGACTAAAGCCACATGAAGCACAAGGACCAAGGAAGATTTTGCCCTGGAGACGTTTGCCCGCATCCTGAGGATGCAAATGCTTACAGAGGTTGGCTTCCAAAGTCACTGATGTCTTTGAGGAAGCGAAGCTGAATTTGTGTCTTTCTGTCAGGTATACGGGCAGGGAGCATATAATTAAGAGAAAACGGGCCATGAAATCAATTCACTCGATGAAAAATTGTATACTGCTTAGAAAATACGGCAGGTCTCACCCAGAGAAGGGGTTGGTTATTTGAGAGTAAAAACTCTCGCAAGGTTTCCACTCATCAGTTTTTACTACGCTAAGGCATTCTGGCTCGATCTGTATTCATTGTGTCTAAGTGTCCAGATCCACTCCTCTACTCTGGTTTGGGAACTGTGCATTCATGACTGCACCCCACACAAAGAAATATGTCCTGAGACCATCACTTCCTTCTCAGCGGGAAGGAAGATACCAGCACCTAGCTGGCAGCGGCACTTGGAAGGATTTAATGAGTGTTTGTAGAGCCCTCCCAGGCCCAAAGATGAAAGAGATCTCACGAGCACAGCCTCTAATTGATGTTTGTTATTCTGAATGTTTCACTAAAGAACTCTTCTCCATATAAATGAACTCTCGTCCAGAAGCTCTGAGAAGGACATAAAACTGAAGAGTCTCAAGTGTGGTCTTCTACCAACATTTTTTTTTTCCCAGCAGTAATTTCTCACATGGCAACTTCCCACTCAGAAGTGATTCTCCCTGCTAAGGCAGAATATGGACTTCAGGTGTTGTGATCCTATAGGCTAGTCTACTGACAGCCATAACAACCATTTCTTGGGAAGCAAATTAAATATATCGACAAATAAATAAATAATCCCAAGCTTTTGATGGGCTAAATCATCTGCTTTCCAATCTATTCTAAAGCAGTATTGAAAACCTTACTTTGTGTCTCTTGTACATTGGAAATAAATAGGCGATCAAACATTTGGATGTTGAGCTACACATTTGACTTGGCTTAGTTTCATTGTCCTATAGGTTGCTTTCATAGCCCAAAGGTTCAATGAAAACTCAAAGCTCAAAAACTAAATAATCCAACAAAAAAAGGGGCAGAAGACAAAAAGAGACATTTTTCCAAAGAAGATATACAGATGGCTAACAGATACATGAAAGGATGCTCAACATTAGTCATCATCAGGGAAATACAAACCAAAACCACGATGAGATACCCCCGCACGCCTATCACAATGGCTAAAATGAACAACACAGGAAACAACAGATGTTGGCGAGGATATGGAGAAAGGGGAAGCCTCTTCCACTGTTGGTGGGAAGGCAAACTGGTGCAGCCACTTAGGAAAACAGGATGGAGGGTCCTAAAAAACTACAAATAGAATTACCCTATGACTCAGCAATTGCACTACTAGGTATTTACCCGAAGGATACAAATATACAGACTTGAAGGGGTATATGCACCCCGATGTTTATAGTAGCACTGTCAACAATAAGTAAATTATGGAAAGAGGCCAAATAGCCATCCACTGATGAACAGATAAAGAAGATGTGGGCTACACACACACACACACACACACACACACACACACACACACAGTGGAATATTACTCAGCCATCAAAAAGAATGAAACCTTGGGGCACCTGGGTGGCTCAGTCGGTTAAGCGTCCGACTTCAGCCCGGGTCACGATCTCGCGGTCCGTGAGTTCGAGCCCCGCGTCGGGCTCTGGACTGATGGCTCAGAGCCTAGAGCCTGCTTCTGATGCTGTGTCTCCCTCTCTCTCTGCCCCTCCCCCGTTCATGCTCTGTCTCTTTCTGTCTCAAAAATAAATAAACGTTAAAAAAAAAATTAAAAAAAAAAAGAATGAAACCTTGCCATTTGCAACAATGTGGATGGAGCTGGAGGGTATTATGCTAAGCAAAATGAGTCAGAGAAAGAAAAATACCATATGATTTCACTCATATATGGAAATTAAGAAACACATCAGATGAACATATGGGAGGGGAGAAAAAGAGAGACAGAAACAAACTGTAAGAGACTCTTAAAGACCCATAACAAACGGAGGGTTGATGGAGGGGGATGGGCTAGATGGGCGAAGGGCGTTAAACAGGGCACTGGTTGTGATGAGCACTGGATGTTGTATGCAAGTGATGAATCACTAAATTCTACGCCTGAAATCAATGTTACCATATACGTTAACTAACTGGAATTTAAATAAAAACTTGAAAGAAAAAAACAAAAAGGTTCACGGAGGAATCAAGTTGTTCCGTTTAGATCCCAAGAGAGGCACTAGTCTGCTTGGTACCTTAGCCATGTGTTATCAACCAGTACCCCACTCATTGCCCCATTTGGTCAAATGTGTACGCATCCCAGGTTAAGAAGAGACTTCAGTGCTGTGATGGAGGAGAACGGACTGGTTCTCTAATGACACGCTTTCTCCTGTGCTGGGCAATGTAACGATCTTTCTTCTCCGGTCTTCCTTTTCTCCGTAACAGCTCACAGTATGTACATCCGAAGGAGGAGATTATGAACTCAAGCCCACCACATCCTCAGTTGAGCTGGAGTGTCAAGTTCGTAAACTGGCAGATATAAATTAAAGGGTGGGGACGCCTGGCCAGTTGGTGGAGCATGTGATCAGTTGGTGGAGCGTGTGATTCTTGATCTCCAGTTTGTACGTTTGAGACCCATATTGGGTATAGAGACTACTTAAAATTAAAATTTAAAAATATATATATTAAAAATACTTAAAGGACAGTCTTAATCACAGATTACCTATTACCTCTTTCCAGATTTCCTTGGTGACGCCAACAACGAACAGAGCAGGGACGCCCTGTAAAGAATACAACTAGGCTACCATTGCATAGACCTTTCCAAATCTAAGCCAAACTCAACCAAGCCTTAGGTCCGCTCTCCCAGAGTCGACCATTTCTTTCTTTCTTTTTTTAATATTTATTTATGTTTGAGAGAGATGGAGAGTGAGGGAGGGGCTGGAGAGAGAGAGGGAGACGCAGAATCCGAAGCAGGCTCCAGGCTCCGAGCTGTCAGCACAGAGCCCGACGCGGGGCTCGAATCCACGAACGGGGGGATCATGACCTGAGCCGAAGTCGGACACTTAACCGACTGGGCCACCCCGGCGCCCCCGGAGTCGACCATTTCTAAAGAGACTATACTTCGGGAAATGTCTCTGGGAAACTCGTGACCGTGTCTGTCATGTCTTTATCTGTCTCAAAAGAAAACATTTGAGGCTTACTTTTGACTCATGGTGGACACAACTCCAAGTCAAAGCAAAAGGGCCTGTCATCCTGTTTCCAATCTGGGTGGACCTGGTCTTTTATGAAGCCCATAACGCTTCACTTGCTGATGAAGTTTCCAGAAGAACATGGAAAATCAGGGCAAAAGGTAAAAAAAAAAAAAAACATCAGAAGCTCTTTCTACACACAGCCTCCACCTTCACCCACGTCCTCCAATCCAGTACGTGGAACCCCCTTCCAGCCTTGCTTGCGTTAAGCTTTTGCCCTTCACATCTCCCTCTAGGTTCCTTTTAACATGAGTTTGCCTTTAAGGTGGGTGACGGGCATCGAGGAGGGCACCTGTTGGGATGAGCCCTGGGTGCTGTATGGAAACCAATTTGACAATAAATTTCATATTTAAAAAAAAATTTTATTTTAAAAAAAGAAAAGAATATACTCGGCGGAGGGGCACCTGGGTGGCTCCATCGGTTAGGCGTCCAACTTCGGCTCAGGTCGTGATCTCACAGTTTGTGGGTTCGAGCCCCACATCAGGCTCTGCGCTGACAGCCCGGAGCCTGCTCCGGAATCTGTGTCTCCCTCTCTCTGCCCCTCCCCTGCGTGCTCTCGCTCCCTCTCTCCAAAACAAAGAAATATTTAAGAAAGTAATAATAATCTACTTGGTGGAGAGGGTCAGGGCACAACATGCCTCCCCCCCGGACACAGCACTTCCTTCTGAAGATGGCCCTGAGCTCGAGTCAGAGAGTCAGAATTCAGTTCAGAGTGTCCTCCTGGAGTGGAGACGAAACGCAGAATATCCGAAATCGCGCCCGGCACTTAACGTGTCCCGGCTAGACGTGCATGTGACACAAAAGAGACAGCCTGAAGCCGCTTCAGAAACCCGGGCAAATAAAGCTCCATCCTGAAATCAGATTTTTTTTTAATAAAATTAAATGAACGGCCGAGCAATCATCATCTGTTACAAAGTATGCCAATGACAGTAAAAGCTTTGTTATCAGACCAGTTGTGGGGGGCGGCGAGTGGGGGGGTGCTGCTGGTCAGCTAAAAATTCTGGTTAGTAAGGCTTTATTCATATTGCCCCGGGAGTTTTGCCTCTTATCTCTTCTCTGGCTCCCCTTTTTATACGTGAGAGAAAGTGTATCTGGTTTGCGCACAAGTGGCCATTTCGAGTCTGTGGAGCTGGAGAATTAATTTTGTTTCTCCAAAAAGCAGCAGGGAGAGCAGATGCCGATCCCCGGCGACCCCGCCCTGCAGGACGTCCCTGTGCTAGTCCGTTTCAGCTGGTCACCAGGGTGAAGGTGTTGTGTGTGTGTGTGTGTGTGTGTGTTCTTTTTACTCTAACACTTCGGGGTTGACTTTACGACCAAAAAACAGGCTTAATTTTGTATCAAATAATCGTAAAGTGGTAAACCTCAAAGGAACAAAAATGGGGAAAGTGAGCCCCAGGAAGCAGCAGAGATAGACAGTCCTCTGGGTGTCCACGAGGCTCTCCTGTCTTTCTAAGTCATTACCCTTACGGGTTTGAGCAAGTCACTTAGCTCCTTGGGCTCTCAGTTTTCTCATCTGTGAAATGGGCATATTAGACTGGGGACCCCTGAAGCCGCTTCCAATCCGGGATCCTCATTGCATCCTCAAGAGAGAAAGCCTCCTGGGGCGCCTGGGGGGCTCAGTCAGTTAAGTGTCCGACTCAGGCTCAGGTCATGATCTCGCAGTTCGAGAGTTCGAGCCCTGCGTGGGCTCTGTGCTGACAGCTTGGAGCCTGGAGCCTGCTTCGGATTATGTGTCTCCCTCTCTCTCTGGCCCTCCTCTGCTCATGCTCTCTCTCTCTCTGTGTCTTTCTCTCTCTCTCTCTCAAAACTGAATAAACGTTAAAAACAAGAGAGAGAGAGAGAAATCCTCCAGATGCCTCTGAATGAGTGTCGTCCTGAGAATCCAAACCATCTGGAGACCTTGCAGAAGTTACCAGAACCAAAGCGTCTGAAAGAAGATAGTGGGTTCAAGTCAACCTCGTGCAAATTCTTTGAAAAACCCCTGACACTCATACTCATACATCCAAGCTTCTGAGTGTTGGAGGGTTCTCTCCGCTTTGCGATCGTAGGAAGGCCAGGGTCAAGACTTGACCTTGGCCTCTTTGTTTGAGGCCAAAGATGGAGGCGGGGCCACGACGGGCCCAGCACTTTACTCTACCCCCCAGGAGACGCAGCTGCGGGGCCCCAGCTCGCAGAACTCAGGGCCTTCCACAAATCAGAAGAAGGTAAGGATGCCACCAACCCAGCCACACATTGTCACGGTGGCACGACATGGTGGGAGGTCCTGGCTGTGAAGCCAGAAGTCTTGGTTTGGGGGCCTGGTGTTTCACTAACAGTGCGACGTTCAGTAAATTCCTTAGTCTCCCTACACCTGACCCTCCTTTCTTAGCTCACGATCAGTCCCTTTCGGAACGATGCGGAAGATTAAATGAAGGGGTATGTAGAGCTCAATGCGCAGTGCCTGGACCACACTGGACACTCAGCAAAATGACTGCTCATATTTCAGTGAAGGGGACCCGGGGCGGGGTTGATGCAAACCCCCTAAGAAGTGCCGGTGGGACACCAGCTTGCACCGGCCGGGGAGATAGGCCCCCAAGTTACCTGTGTGGCCTCCTTTTTATGAGTGTAGGAAGGAATGTCTATTCCTTGAGGAAGACAAAGGAACAGAAGGGGGCTAGGTTCTCTTTGTCCAGGGTCCAAACTGACTCTGGCTAGAGGGGAGGGAAGGCCCAGGACCGGAAAGAACTTCAGGAATGAAAGGAATGAACTCATGAAGTGACGAGCGTTATCCGTGTGCTAATAACCCCAGTGAGGTGGGGAGAAGCGTGTATGTGTGGAAGGCCCAGAAGAAAACAAGGATCACTATCTACCAGATGGGGCGGGCCAGCCAGAGGACACAAGGCCCGTCCTTCCCTTCCAAGTCATTAGTCCGCCTTCCTAAGGAGAAGGAAGCAGAATGGGGGGGAGACGCCCACCACCCAATGCCCAAGCCACAAAGGTGGCACCTGGAAGGGTCTTTTCATTTCGTTAATCGCGTCGCCCTCCGTAGACAACATATTCTAGCTCAGGTCCTGCCATACCCAAGAGAGAGGGGAGAGAGCCAGAAAGGAAGGTCATGGTCAACTGGCCTCCTGTTGAGTCTGCAGGATGTCCAGACAGGGTCTCAACTGAAGACTCATCCCTCCACGCTTTCAAGGGCTTGGCCCTTTTTGGGGAACTCAAAGGAAAGAAAAGCTGAAGAACAAATGTCCTCTATACTTTGGTGCTGTCTTGTCTCCGTATGACTGTCTGTCATTAAAGATAATGGATTAAAGGATCATATCATTAAGTTGAAAAGAGAGGTCATTATTTGTTACACCATCTCACCTTAAAGAGAATACTTGGAACACGGAGCAATGACTAAAAGTAATTAGACTGGGGACCCAGGGCAGCACGCTTTTTGGTGGTGACCCCGTGCTACGTTGCAGAGTGTTAGACAGACCCGGGGCCAGGTCCCTGGAGGGGGCAAGCAAAATGGACTTTTCTATCATCAAAACTATTAGAGTAGGAGTTAAGCCCTCCCAGTGAAGCTTGGAACAACCACTCATTTCTTGGGGTCCTGGTGGCTTCCTCCGGACAACGATGAAGCTGGGCTAGAGTGACTTTTTGGATTCCAACTTTAGTCATGGTCAAAGCCTTGGGCTGGGGGGTCCTAGACCTGGACCTGGGTCAAGTGCTGGCTCTATCCCCTAATATCTGTAGGACCTTGACAATCTTCTATAAAAGGAGATAACAGAAGCGTCTACCTCATAGGACTTGGGGAGAAAGAAGTTAACGCACTGAACAGTGAGTGGGGGCACCGAGGTGATAGAAGAGAGAGAGGGTCCCTGTCTTCAGCGGGTTTTCAATCTGTAAGAGTCACTGGAACAAGCACGTTTGGTAGAAATAAATCTCCACTAAAAGAATAAGATAGGTTTGTGCATGTACGTGACTTACGTCGACGCAGTTCCTTATAAGAACTGATTCTTAACAATTACAACAATAGTTGTAATTCCCCAGGGGGGGTGGGGGGACCACCATTAATAGTTATATGAGAGCACGAACCTGAGCACCTGCGATATAGTGGGCCCTCGAATAAGTAGGTCAGAATTTGTACAGATATGAACTCATCGGAGCTAAGCGTTTAAGAAAGGCAAAGATTACAGGGAGAGGGCCGGACGGTGCCAACTCAAGAAGACAGGAAGGAAGAGAAATAGAAAAGATGAGAGAAAAGAATTCTGAGCGAGGTGAATAGAATTTGGAGCAGCAAAATGGCAGTGGGAGATAAGGGAATGTGAGTGCGTTTGCCTGGATGGTGTTGACGACTTGCGCCAGGAGAAAGGAGGGCAGATCAGCCTTCATTTCCAGGACCAGCTCCAGAGAATGGGGCCGTGGTTGCCCGAAAGCCCATCCCAGGAACATTCCAGGCTCTGGGAAGGGACCAGGGATGGACCAACAATATTGGCATAAGCAGCACTCTTTCCGTGGGAGGGGGGCACCCTCCTGGGCGAGGGCACAGCTGTAGGGGAACGTTCTCCGGGCACCTAAGGAGACAGAAGGTCCCAGAGAATCAGCACCCAAGGGACAAAGGGGTGGAGAGAGAGAGATGAAAGGGATTCTGGAGACGGATGGGGCTGACGGCCGCACAACATTACAAATGTCTTTAATATCACTGACCTGTACGCTTAAGAATGGTCAAGATGGTCAATTTTCTGTTACGTGTATTTTACCACAATAAAAAATTATGGGGGCCCCCCCACCCCAGGACTAGAGGGAAAGGCAGCAGAGTGGGGCAGACGGGACCCCAGGGAGCTAGCCACTCTTCCCAGCCTCTGTGGTCTCCACAGGTCACCGGACCAGTGCTCCGCTGAAGCCAAGGCCAGGACGAGGGGTCCTGACTACTACCTAGGACTTAACACTCAACACTTACCCCCCCATGGAAAGAAAACAAACTGAGAGGCAATATATCCAAACCTCGACAATGATTCCACCAGAGGAGTCAAGTTACGGGTGACTTGGGTTATTTTTCTCTGTATTTTTTAAGATTTCGAAAAGAAACCTGTACTACTCTTACGATAAGAAACAAAGTTATTTACAAATTTTTGAAAGCCCGTGGCTCCCGACACGGAATTTGAGCCTCGTTCAGATTCAAAGTCAACCACCCCAGCAACCGGCCAAAAGTCCCGGACGAGGACTACACATCAAGGTGACAGAGGGGCAAGACGCAAACATCTCTATGATAGCTCAGTTTTTGGTTATGGTTGCTTGAACTCAACCCCCCTCCATCCCCTACTTCTGGGAGTTCCCCGGAGTTTGGGACATTTGCAAAACAATCCTAGGGTTTTGTTGTTTTGTTTAGTTTAACACCCTCAGGAATTTTCTACCTCTAAAAATTATCTTCTTTTTTTTTTTTTCTGGGTAGGTATTTGAGCCTGTGACATCAAACAAACCAGACTGTAAATTCCTTGAGGGCAGAAACTGTGTCTTGTTCCTCGTTCAAGCGCCCTTGGTATGTAGCACAAAGGAAAAGGTTTCGTAAGCATTTGTTGAATGACGGATGTGGCCTCTCATCAAGGTGGCCTGGCCCTGGCCGTCCCCTGCCATCTGCCTCCCCCCTCTTTTCCTCCTGGTGCCCCTTGTACTTGCCAGGATGCAACACCATTCGTTGTCCCGAGAGAGACTGAGTGCATTCTGCTGATCTCTGTCTGACCAGGGGCCATCATGTGTCACTCACCCAGGGGCCCCCGGTCCTTTGGAACACAGCCTCTGCCAATGTCAGGAGATGACTTCTAACCCGTGGTTAGTCTCCCCGGGGCTGGCTGCCGGATGGTGTGGCGCATTTAATAATAATACTTAACGCTTCAACTGCGGCTTCTAAGAGCCTCTTCAAAGCCTTTTACGATCATTAGCTAATTAAGGCACAGCCCTGCCCTGGTGACTACAGTTATAATTCCCACTTTACAGATGGGGAAACTGAGGTAGGTTTTAAGGGAGCTGCCGCAGGCTAGAGTCAGCCTCCAACCCAGGATTAGAAGGAGCAAATAGAAGGAAGGAACAAAACACCGTATGAAGCTGACATGCCCACCCCCGCTCCGTAGTGCAAAGAAATGGTTCCTGAGTGAGTGTGTGGACAAGCCTCCCCACCGGACCCGTGTTTGAGGCATGAGTCTGATTCCCTCATTCAAAACTTTTATGACCCTCCAGGCTCAAGTTCAGCTTCCTCCTGGGGTAACAAACAAAAAGGACAGAAAGTGGCTTGCCCATGGGGCTTCACATTCTTGAGAACCCTTTGCCAGCGCACCTGTCTCCAAAGCACATGTAAAATGCATATGGCGGCTGAAAGCCAATTAAATACTGTTACCCACCTCAGGCCCTCTCACCAGCCCCCTCCTAGCATGAGGTTTAAGAGAGACAAAGAGAAAGGGGACACAGTGAACCTTGAAGCTGTGGGAATCTTCAGTTGGTGACGGAAATCATAATCACGAGTCACAGTCAAGTGACAGAATGGAGCATATGATTAGGAGGACTAATACTTCCAGTCTCAGAGGTGAAGGCACTCGGTGAGAAATTCTGATTGATTTGTTTGGCAAACTAAAAGGCTCAAAGTATCCAAAAAAGACCCCGAGACTCTTTACTCCACACAGACGCCAACTATTAGCACAGAAGAGAACCATGGGCCTCATCCAGCGGGACGCGTGTGTGGGGCCTGTTCACCCACCTACTCAGCAGCCATTTATTTAGAATAAGGGGCGTGGGGAGTAAGTCACCTTCAACACAGAATCAGGTATTTGTAACCTCTAATCCCGGCTCGGAGGTTGACTCTGGCCTGCGGCAGCTCCCTTAAAACCTGCCTCAGTTTCCCCATCTATAAAGCGGGGATTATAACCGTAGTCATCAGGGCAGGGCTGTGCCTTAATGCCAGGACTGAAACGAATATTTGAGATTCTTATTAAAATGAGGTACTTATCTCCTGGCCCTCCGGTCTACGGGAAGAGACTAAATACCAAACCCAAGGGCAGCCAGAGTGCAGGGAGTAAAGAAAGTAGGGGGAGGTCCCGAAAGACACATTCTGGAAGGTGTCGCTTGCTTGGGGTCTCGAAGGACCACAGGGATTGGGTCACTGGGAAGGTGTGGTGAGGACGTTCCACACGTAGCACGCATGAAAATGCAGAGATTGGAAGGAGGAAAGAGTCAGGGGACTTGACCGAAGGAAAGGACAGGAGTTGAAGAACAAGAACACTTACTGACATTGAAGTAATAGAATTTTCCGTTGTTCAGAATCGCAGTAACCACATGTGGTTCTTTGGAGGAAGGCAGAATCTAAGATAACAGCAGGTAACCCACACTAAACCCAGGGAAGGACACATTTCCTGTGCTCCAAAACAGAAAAAAAAATTCCTTTTGTGCAGCAAGAAACTCTTAAAAGTGAACACTGGGCGCTTAATGTTTGCAGCTTATAAATACTTCCATTGATAACTCCCTAAGCAGTTAAGCCAAATTCATCCCACGCTCATCGGCCGATGGCTGAAATGTCGGAACAGACAACATATCCCCGGACAAAACTGAGATCTTCCTATCGTGGGGCGCGTGGGTGGCTCAGTCGGTTAAGCGTCCAACTCCGGCTCAGGTCATGATCTCACAGTCGTGAGTTCAAGCTGCGCATCGGGCTCTATGCTGACAGCTCAGAGCCTGGAGCCTGCCTCAAATTCTGTGTTTCCCTCTCTCTTTCTGCCCCTCCCCCACTCATGCTTTTTCTCTCTCTCTCTCTCTCTCAAAACTAAATGAAAACATTAACAAAAAAGAAAAAAGATCTTCCTACCAGGAGATGGTACAACGTGGTTCCCAAAGCAAATGCCAGAAAGAATAAAATCATATTTAAGTCACAAATTTTCTCCTAAAGCATAAATGAGAGGTGTTCATGCAGAATCAGAAGTTGAAGGGGTTTTTTTTGTTTGTCTGTTTTGCCTTTATGGAATTAACTATTTGAGTTAAAGTAATTAAGAGCTATTAGCCTAACAGTCTCGAGCCAGCTAGAATCAAGGTGGATTTCAGAGCCCACATTTCTTTGGCCTTGAACTCTGTGTCATTTCTTGCAGACGTGAAAGGAGCTAAGGAGTAAATACCAAGTGACTTGAAAAAGAGAACGCTGTAGTCATTCCCTAGCAAAGGAGCGCTGGCCACAATGTATGCTGACCTTGGCCTTCCTCATCCCAAAACCCCTGGGTAAAGAGACTAGAGGTTTGAGACAATACAACAGAGGAGAAAATAGAAGAAGGGCATGTTCGTAGGATCCTCCCCTACAGAAAATAGCTGTGAGGCACAGCCAGAGAGGTCAGCGGGCTGTGGAAAAGTAAAAATTTATCTATCACAGCCAAGGTTGGTAGGTAACATACAGAACACCCAGTTAGACCTTGGATTTCAGATAACAACAAATAACCACTTAGTATAAGTATGTCCCAAGGATCACACGGGACATACTTATGCTCCTATACGACCCCTCATTTTTTAATTCCCATTCCCATTCCCATGGGCATTCTGTATTTTTATTTGCTGGATCTGGCAACCTTAGAGACGGTAAAAAGTTTGCCGTGCATAAAAGTGAAAAATCAGGAAAGAGGAGGAAATGTAAGTGTGTCGGTTCAGAAATACGAAAGCAACCATCGCAAGAAACGACTAGAAGAGTGTAAGTGGTTTCCTCTGGGAGACAGGAATTGAGGGCAGGGAAAGTTCAGGCCAGGGGACGGCCGTTTTTCTTAAGCCTTAGCAGGAGTGTTTGAATGTTCATCTAGGCACTTGTATAACCTTGACAAAAAGCTAAAATTTTGTTTAGCACAGGAAATGCTTACCGATGATTTTATTTTAACCCTCTTTGTCCCCTTGGTTTTTCTTTCTTTCTTTATTTTTGAGAGAGAGTGGGGGAGGAGCGGCGAGAGAGGAAGAGAGAGAGAGAATCCCAAGCAGGTTCCGCACCGTGGGCACAGAGCCCAACTCAGGGCTCGAACCCACAAATTCTGAGAGCATGACCTGAGCCGGCAGGTAGCGCGGGTGGGATCGGAACCCCGCAGACCCCTCTGGCCTCCAGAACCCTGCACTCAGCCAAAGTGGCGCCTCCCTGCAGAGGTGTGATGCCGGGCGCGGGACTCTGGCCCCAGCCCCGCCTGGAAGTCACCTAAATCCCCTAAGTCAGGGGCCACGGAGAACGGCCTGGCCCTCTCCCCACAGCACCTAATTCCTTCTCTATTTCTAGCACTGTCCCCTGTGGCGGGGGGCGCGGAGAGGAGCCAGTCGGGGTCCTCAGAGCCCAGGGTGCCGTCCAAAGTCAGGAGGAGAGGAGGCCGGGGCTTGTCCTGTGCCTGGGTGTGTGCGAGCTCACGCGAAGGAGCCGAGCAAGCGGGAAAGGGTCAGAGCCCTGCTTCCTCCCTCTGCGTGGGGTGAACCCAGGGCTGGAGAGAAAACGAGTCTCAGGACCAAGAAAGAGTGGCCGCCGTTGCCCGTCGTTCTGATTATTATTTGCAGAAAGCCCAACCACACACTCAGCAGGGCCATAAATGCCCGGAACGTGGGCAACGCCCCCTGGTCCTTTTCGGGGGAGTCAGCCCGGGTCCCCTCTGCTATCATCAGATAATGGCCCAGATGATAAGTTTCAGCAACCTGGGCTGGAGCCTCCCCCAGGATTTGATCCCAGCCAGAGATCTGATTCCCTCCTAAAGGCAGCTCTCTTTGATGTCTGCGATTTTCCTCGGGATAAGGGGCTCGACGACCTGCTCCCGGCCTGACTCAGTGGGGACCTCCCTCCGGCTCTCTCAGGAATGACTCCCTTGCTGGAGGCCTCCAGGCCACACAGCCTCTTTCCCAGGGTCTGCTGGGAAGTTCCCAATACCATTGTTTCTTTTTCTGCTTTTTGCGATTTTTTTAAAGTTTATTTGTTGGGGGAGAGAGAGAGACAGAGACAGAGCACGAGCAGAGGAGGGGCAGAGAGAGAGGGGGAGACACAGAATGAGAAGCGGGCTCCAGGCTCCGAGCTGTCAGCACAGAGCCCGACGCGGACTCGAACTCAGGATCCTGACCTGAGCCAAAGTCAGATACTTCAGTGACTGAGCCACCCAGGCGCCCCACGTAAAACCGTTTCTTCAAAACGAACATCAAGAGAAGGCTTTTTCTTTTTATATAAGGCCATAAGTCTCAGCCACCCCATGGGAGCCCATGGTTTTAAGAAGTCGAGCGGAAATAGTTAAGATTCTGGCTTAAGGGGAGCTCTGTGGGTCCTCACTCTTCCCCGTCACTGAACGAATTTTCTGCGGGGGGTGTCTCACTGACTCCTTGGGCACTGGGTGGCCCCTCAGGGTAGGCTCAGGGCTCTATTTAACTTTCGATCTAAAATATTTGTGAGACTGGCAGCTTGGGGGTCTCCATGTGCCTCTCTGGCGGGTGAGTGGGAGCTGGTTAGCCCTGCTGGGAAGGACGGTCACCGCTGGGGGTGCTGAGCCCCAGATCAGGCAGATCTGCTTACTGGCCTGCTGGTCAGTCACTGAAAAGCCCCAAGCTGTCCGGGTGAGCTGGGAACCGTCAAAAACTAGGCCTCTGCCACCGGGATTTGAGACTGGTCAGCGGCACAACCATTGTCGTGAGGTGGGAAGGGCTTTATTCCAAGTTCTGAACGTCTGGACTGGAGACACATTCCCGTATTCATCAAATGCACACACACACACACACACACACACACCCCTATGAAGGACTGATAGCTTGCACACGAAAACCAGATCAGATCACAGAGTCTGATAAGCTGAGGTGGGGTAAATCGCAGAGAGCATGAAGAACCAGCCCAGAAGCCATCCTGCAGAGCCGGGCTTTCCCCAACAGCAGAACTGGGGGCGCTCGTCCATATAGTGGCCTGGTTTCCCACCCGGGTAGGTCGCTGCCTTTGGAAAGGTCGTGAAGGTAAGAGAGGGAGCCGCTGCTGTTTCCTCTTGCACTAAGAGCGGGGCGGAGGGGAGAGAGAACAAGCCGGACCACGAGGCAAACTCTGACAGGTCTGAATCCAACACCAAAGATGATCCCTTCTGTCTCTGTTTTCTCCTTCCAGAATGGCATCATTCCAGACTCTGAAGTTCTAAGTTAGGGGGCAGCTCCCATGGCTTAGAAAATTCTGGACAGAGCTCTCCGAGGAAACACCGCCTCCCTGAGATCTTCAACCCCCTTCAAACCTACTTCCCAGAGCCCCCGTAAACACCTGCCTGCCCCCCAGCTCTCTCCCCTTGGGCAATGCAGCAGCCCAAGATAGCAGCCCCCCCCTCTCTTCCCCCGGAGGGAGGGAGCCAGGCTGAAGTTCTGGCAGGTGCCTCTGCCTCACCTTTTCTCCTAGTGGGAGTGGGTGGCTAGGGAGGTGTCCCAGCCACTCCCTCGGGCCCCCCAGGGCTGCGGTTTAGGGAGGGACCTCTGCTACCAACTCCTTTCTCAGAGCAGAGGGCTGAAGCCCATAATCCAAACCTCCCCCTCTCCCCCACCTCTTTCCCACCACCCCCAAGAAGCTTTATGGAGGCCTCCCAAATGCTGCCTCCTACACGACTTTAGCCTCTTCCCCAAACCTGCCGTCAGGCATGGCTACAGTCCCAGCCCCCAGAGAGCGTCTGGCTGGGGCAATTCTGAAGAAATGCAAGAAACAGCCCTTGCCTCGAGGAGTTTGGAGTCTGCCCCAGGAGATGGCGATTTGGCTACTTAGATTTCCAAACCCACCCTAAAGCCCTGGCTTGATAAAATCTCTTTGTCCCTGCTCCTGGATCTCTCATCTGACCCCTGACAGAAGAGGACTTTGCGAGAACATACCTCGGTCTCTCCCATATCTGATTCCCACCATGGAAAGGAGGGGGAAAGCGAATTCTTCAGGAACATGAAGGTTCGGGGTGGAGGATGGTCATCAGATCTTCTGTAGATCCCCTCCACAAAGAACTTCAGGTCCACGACCGACATGCTTGGCTGTGTTGGAGAGGCTACTGGCGGAAGGATGAAAGAAACATGGCGGGCCCTTCTAGGAAATGGCCGCTGAGTGTATACCTGGTCATGGCCTTGCCTGCATTTGGGGCTGCAGGGAAGAAGCCCGGATAGACAGGTTAACCCGTCAGAGGACGGTCTAGCACCCCCAATCCATCCCTCCCCCCCCAGAGAAGGGTCACCGCTTCATGACACAATAAGATCCCCTACTGGGAGGGAGCTACTGGGAAGCAGTGCTCTAAGGAAACAACGAGAACCCCAAAGATCCAAACCTGCCTTATCCATCTTCCAGAAGGAGTCGTAGAGAGAAAAGGCAAGCAGAGGGGAGAAAGGGCTCCCAGGAAGCCCAGCTAGAGGCGGGCAGCGATATGAGGTTCAAGGGGATAGGACGGTAAGAAGTGGAAGGAAGTCAGTAGTGATGACAAAAGTGACCTAGCTTAGAAAATCCACCCCCCAAAAAAGGTCCTGAGGTTTAAAGATAGTTGTAATTTTTTTAATGCTTATTTATTTTTGAGAGGGAGAGAGACAGAGAGAAGGAGACACAGAATCTGAAGCAGGCTCCAGGCTCTGAGCTATCAGCACAGAGCCAACCACAGGGCTCAAACTTGTGAACCGGGAGATCATGATCTGAGATGCTTAGATGCTTAACTGACTGAGCCACCCAGGCGCCCCGAGAGAATTGTAATTCGTGACCAAGAGAGTTCATCGTTCCAATCCGAGCTTTTGTCACCTTAAACACTGGGAGCAAAACTAAGACAGGCTTGTATCCCAGCTGGCCAGACACAGGAACTGAGGAGAAGAAAAAGAAAGAGACATGGAAAAGAAAGGTCACACAGGGGCAGGATGGGTTGGAGCATAAAGTGTGATGGAGACGACATATGGGAAAATAGACAATGTGCAGGAGTTATGGTAAGAGGTGGGCATTCTTCCGTTGTTGGTGGTCTACTGTCCTCGGGCCCCTCTGAGGGCCCGTGTCCATTCTGTTCTGGGCAAGAATGAGCTCAGACCCTGGTCAGGCCCCCAGCTCCTTTCTGCTAAACGTCCAGCCACTAGATGTTTGGGTAGAGGGAACATTCTCCCAGAAGCAGTGGACCAGGACTGGGGGATTATGCCTGATGACAGTCATTCCTTCTGAAAATGCCTGGCTGCACACCTTCTTCTGAGATCTGCCAGTGAGGCCGTGAGAATCTCCACATCACAACGGTCGAGGGTTCTGGGTAATTTCTCTCCTAATCAGAAGCCTCTTTCTCAGCCCAGTATTTGAGTATCAGTCTCGCGTCTCTCTCCAATGTTCCAGGGAACAAGCTGAGAACTCACAAAGATGCACCGTTTGACAGACAGGGGAACTGAGGCACTGAAAGGGAAGTGTCGAGCCCGAGGGGTGATGGTGCCATAGCAGAGAAGAGCCCCACCTCCCGCAGCCTGCATGTGCTCTGGAGTCTTTAAAGCCCAGGGCCTGCAATACAATTACCTCGATTTCCCCATTGTTCCTGTAGAGACGATAGGAATGGCTGTAATGTGGAGCCCATCCAAGCTGAGCTTCAAATGTCCTTCCTGGGGCGCCTGGGTGGCTCAGTTGGTTGGACGTCCGACTTCGGCTCAGGTCATGATCTCGCGGTCCGTGAGTTCAAGCCCCGCATCGGGCTCTGTGCTGACAGCTCAGACCCTGGAGCCTGTTTCGGATTCTGTGTCTCCCTCTCTCTGATCCTCCCCTGTTCATGCTCTGTCTCTCTCTGTCTCAAAAATAAATAAACGTTAAAAAAAATTTTTTTAATAAATAAATAAATGTCCTTCCTAAGCAAACACCACCATCCTCTAGAAATGTTTCCTGTCTCCATCTTTCCCATGGAATTCCCTAAAAGCAAAAGAACTACGACCAGATAGGGGAACCTGGTTGGCTCAGTCGGTGGAGTGTGACTCTTGATCACGGGGACATGAGTTCAAGCCCCACGTTGGGTGTAGAGATTACTTAAAATAAAGTAATTAAACTTTTTTAAAAAAATTTTTTTTAACATTTATTTATTATTCAGAGACAGAGACAGAGCGTGAGCAGGGGAGGGGCAGAGAGAGAGGGAGACCCAGAATCCGAAGCAGGCTCCAGGCTCCGAGCTGTTAGCACAGAGCCTGACGTGGGACTCGAATTCACAAACCACAAGATCATGACCTGAGCCGAAGTCAAACGCTTTATCAACTGAGCGACCCAGGTGCCCCCGTAATTAAATTAAAAAAACAAAACAAAAACTACAACCAGATAAAATAGGATTCCAAGATCACATGTGTAACTGCCAAAGACAGTCCTATCTGTCCATCCACACAGCTTGATGTGATGAAAAACTAAATGAATTAGATTTAGAATAGTCTATGGTGGGGCACCTGGGTGGCTCATTTGGTTGGGCGTCCAGCTTCGGCTCACGTCATGATCTCACAGTCTGTGGGTTCGAGCCCCGCGTCGGGCTCTGTGCTGACAGCTCAGAGCCTGGAGCTGCTTCGGATTCTGTGTCTCCCTCTCTCTCTGCCCCTCCCCTGCTCATGCTCTGCCTCTCTCTGTCTCAAAAATAAATAAAAACGTTAAAAAAAATTTTTAGAATAGTCTATGGAGACTATATCCAGGCCACACTCAAAGAGCTGTGTGACTTCCCCAAGACCACGTTAAGAATTGGCTAAACTAACCCTGGAATCCCGGTCTCATTACTTCCAGCTAAGAATGACAAGAAGAAATTAGCATTGCCACCATTGGGTAGCTCCTTTGTGCTAGCCTGCGTACAGAAAACTGCTGTAAGCACATTGCTTACTAGCTTAACCCCACCTGTAACCACAATTTGAATTATAAATACTATCAGAAATATCACCTTTGGGGTTAAAAGACAGTAGTCCCAAAGTCTCAAGATGAAAGGAGGAAGGAAGGAAGGAAGGAAGGAAAGAAGGAAGGAAGGAAGGAAGGAAGGAAGGAAGGAAGGAAGAAGGGAGGGAGGGAGAGGAGGAAGGGAGGGGAGGAAGGAAGGAAGGAAGGAGGAAAGAGGAAGAAAGGAAGGAAAGAAGGAAGGAAGGAAGGAGGGAGGGAGGGAAGAAGGAAGGAGGAAGGAAGGAAGGGAGGGAGGAAGGAAGGAAGAAGGGAGGGAGGGAGAGGAGGAAGGGAGGGGAGGAAGGAAGGAAGGAAGGAAGGAGGAAAGAGGAAGGAAGGAAGGAAAGAAGGAAGGAAGGAAGGAAGGAAGGAAGGAAGGAAGGAAGGAAGAAGGAAAGAGGAAGGAAGGAAGGGAGGGAGGAAGGAAGGAAGAAGGGAGGGAGGGAGAGGAGGAAGGAAGGAAGGAAGGAAGGAGGAAAGAGGAAGGAAGGAAGGAAAGAAGGAAGGAAGGAAGGAAGGAAGGAAGGAAGGAAGGAAGGAAGAAGGAAAGAGGAAGGAAGGAAGGGAGGGAGGAAGGAAGGAAGAAGGGAGGGAGGGAGAGGAGGAAGGAAGGAAGGAAGGAGGAAAGAGGAAGGAAGGAAGGAAGGAAGGAAGGAAGGAAGGAAGGAAGAAGGGAGGGAGGGAGAGGAGGAAGGGAGGGGAGGAAGGAAGGAAGGAAGAAGGGAGGGAGGGAGAGGAGGAAGGGAGGGGAGGAAGGAAGGAAGGAAGGAAGGAGGAAAGAGGAAGGAAGGAAGGAAAGAAGGAAGGAAGGAAGGAGGGAGGGAGGGAAGAAGGAAGGAGGAAGGAAGGAAGGGAGGGAGGAAGGAAGGAAGAAGGGAGGGAGGGAGAGGAGGAAGGAAGGAAGGAAGGAAGGAGGAAAGAGGAAGGAAGGAAGGAAGGAAGGAAGGAAGGAAGGAAGGAAGAAGGGAGGGAGGGAGAGGAGGAAGGGAGGGGAGGAAGGAAGGAAGGAAGAAGGGAGGGAGGGAGAGGAGGAAGGGAGGGGAGGAAGGAAGGAAGGAAGGAAGGAGGAAAGAGGAAGGAAGGAAGGAAAGAAGGAAGGAAGGAAGGAGGGAGGGAGGGAAGAAGGAAGGAGGAAGGAAGGAAGGGAGGGAGGAAGGAAGGAAGAAGGGAGGGAGGGAGAGGAGGAAGGAAGGAAGGAAGGAAGGAGGAAAGAGGAAGGAAGGAAGGAAGGAAGGAGGAAAGAGGAAGGAAGGAAGGAAGGAAGGAAGGAAGGAAGAAGGGAGGGAGGGAGAGGAGGAAGGGAGGGGAGGAAGGAAGGAAGGAAGAAGGGAGGGAGGGAGAGGAGGAAGGGAGGGGAGGAAGGAAGGAAGGAAGGAAGGAGGAAAGAGGAAGAAAGGAAGGAAAGAAGGAAGGAAGGAAGGAGGGAGGGAGGGAAGAAGGAAGGAGGAAGGAAGGAAGGGAGGGAGGGAGGAAGGAAGAAGGAAGGAGGAAGGAAGGAAATGTGACATGGGGGTTCATAGTAATATAGAAAATTACAGGAATGTCCTACTTCCCACAAATTCTGCACTACTGTATTTACATTGAATTTCTGGAGTGATAGCCTTTGAATGCGCCGGGGAGTTGGCTATCTAAAGTAATCCTACGGTGAATCCTTTTTATTAGCGAAAGCATCTTTTTGCAAGGCAAATAATTCCTCTTGATGTTCCTAAGTCAGTTTTACTTAAACTGCAGTGCATATCTGTACTGAAAGCTAATCCCCATATTATTCCAAGCACAGCTCGGATTCCGTACAGGACGATACTTTGGAGCAGCGTGGGAAGAAAGCGCTTGAGGAGGAGAGGATCCTGGAGATAATTCGCCTAGATTCTCTTCCTCCCTCATCTCTCCCATCTTCTTCACCAGAGCAAAGCCCGACCTTTGGGCCCTGAATAAAAGGGTTTTTTTTTTTGGTGGGGGGGGGGGCGTTTTATGAAAGAAAAATAATCATTAACAGGGTAGACAAAGAAGCTTATGTGAGAGTGAAGAATAAATAGAATCAAAAGGCAATTCTCAGCAGCACTAGGGCACGAGCGGGAATGTGTGGGACAGATGCAGAGAAGATGAAAGAAATTGATTAAGGGATTAAACTCATCGCGGATGCCCAATAAACGTTTTTAAGTTGATTATTCGTTGTGTGTTCGAGTGGAAGCTATAAGGAAAAATTAACGAACCGGGAGGGCCTTCAAGGGTAAACGGAGGTAGGGATTATTCGTTGTGTGTTCGAGTGGAAGCTATAAGGAAAAATTAACGAACCGGGAGGGCCTTCAAGGGTAAACAGAGGTAGGGTTTACTCAGGGGAAGGGGATGGTCAGTTTTTCCATCCCCCCCGCCCCCAAGGAGCGCAGCGTGGAATCGGGTGAGCTCAAAGGATGGCTGACGTTTCGCTCGTGTTCTCTGATAATCCACGTAACTCATGCTCCCTGTGGCAAACCTGGAAGATACAGTAAAAGAGGCAGGCGTACCCATAATCCCACCCCACAGGTCACCACTGCTCATTTGGAAGCACAGCTCTTGAGCTCTCTGAAGACAGAACATCTTTCTGAAAAGGTGTAAATGAGGCAGAACATTCCAATTCCACAAGACGGAGGGGGCCCAGTCCCCGCCCGAGAAGACTGCAATCCTTGGACCAAGACGATGAAATCTTGGGAGCCCGGAGAAGCACGGCTGCAGGTTCCGGGGACCCCTTCCTCCCCGCCCCCACACCCCTCCAGGGCATGGAGCCCGAGCCCCGGGAGCCGCCGCCTGGCCCAGTCCCCGCCTGGCCCCGTCCCCACCTGGCCCGCCTGCAAAGCCAGACACCCGTCCAGGTGCGGGTGGGGCACTCCACGTCCTGACGAATGGGGAAGCGTCACCCTGGGGCATTTACTGCTCCTAAATCGAGTTCTCAGGTCAGGGAAAAAAATAAACCAAGAGAGGAATTTTCCACTGCCCCATTAATCATGAGCACGGCAGGCTGGGAGCAGGAAATTCCGCACAGGGCATTCCAGGTCTTAGGGTCCACCCAGCCCCACCGCTGCCTACCGTGCCCTGGCGGAGGCGCCCTCCGTTGTCTCCCCCTCAACGGGTGTTCGCTTGCCCGAATACCTCGTCAGTGTTTTGGCCCAGTGCACAAGGTGGGCGGGGGGCCTGGGGCCTTATCATCTCCGTGCGCAGTTCCTGTAGGACACGCAGCTCGAAGGCCATCAGAGGGAAGCTCTTGACCAGATATCTTCCCATCTTGGGTTCACAGTGGCTGATACAACCCCTGAGACTCGACTCCTTGACGTAAGCGCTTTCCTGCCCCCATGTCTCTCTCCTGAGACGGCTCAGAATCGTGGCCAAGAGGTCACTCCACCACTAACTAGCTGTGTGCACTCAGGCCGGCCATTCTGCCTCCATGAGCCCCTGCGGCCTCATCTGGAACAGAAGAATAGTATTTCCCTCGTAAAGTTGTTGCGACGATTCCAGAAGATAAGGCGCGGACGGACTCTGGTACATAAACAGTGAGCGCTGGTTGTTGACCGTCCAGTGACTCAGCCCCTCGGCAATTATTTCTCGAACGCCGGCGTGCCTCTGAGGACGTGCGGCTTCTGCCTTCAAGGAGGCCTTCGTCCGACGGGGCCACAAGCGTGAGAATCAACGACCGCGACATCGCACGACAAAGTCCGTTCGGTGCGCGTCAGGGTCATGGTTTCGCAGACTCTCTCGTGCCGCTTCCCGATAATGCCACGAGGCAGGTGTTAACGTGCCAGAAGGACGAGGCTGAGGTCCAGGCCTTCTGAGTCCCACCCTAGTGCTTGTGATCCATATTCAGAGCTTCCTGTTGGCTTCCCAAGGCTGACTCAGAAACCTGCTCGATGCTGAACACAGCTTTATTGTTTTTTATGCTTATTTATTTATACTGGGAGGGACAGAGATAGCGCAAGCAGGCGAGGGGAAGAGAGAGAAGGGGAGAGGGAGAACCCCAAGCGGGCTCTTCACCGCCAGCACAGAGCTCGACGCGGGGCTCAAACTCACGCACGGTGAGATCGTGACCCGAGCTGAAACCAAGAGTCAGACGCTTAACCAGCTGAGCCACCCAGGCGCCCCTGAACACAGCTTGAAATCCAAACTTGAACACGCTCGTCCACCGCAGGGCCAGCTTTTCCAGGGAGACGGAACACAACCAGCAAGCCTTCCATCGGTCGTGGTTCCTGTCCTGCCGCCGTTGTCATTCCGGAATGGCGGCCCCAAATGTCACCCTGGGACATGTGGCCCTGGGACCATAAACCACCACCAGGCCATCGCTGCTGAAGGCTGCCCTTCGGTGCCTGACAGCGAGGATCAAATGTGGCCTATTAAAGGGGCCGTAAAGAAGCCAGACATCCTGCGCGGATGAACGGCGTGGGGCACAATGAGCCAGATTTTCCTGTCTCTTAGGGGAGTCACTCTCATCCAGCAGAAAAGGAAAAAAAAAATCGTGCAACTCGAGGAAGCTGAAGGAGGCGCAGGGGAGGCTGAGAAGCAGAAAGTAATTTTATTTCTTCTGACGCCTTACCGTCCGTCCCCCTCACGTGCACGATTTACCGCCGTCGGCGTGGGAGTCACTCAACCCCGGGCCCAGGCCCAGCCTCAGCCCCCTCTCCTCGCTCCGGTCGCCGGTCCTCTGAGTGTTGCTGCAGGCAGTCCCAGACGTCACGGGGCCCGCCCTGCCGCTTGGTGATCCTTCTGGCACCTCGTGCTGACTCCGGGCCACGGTCCCACAGGCTGCCTGGGCCTCTCGTCCTCCCTGCTAACGGCCTGGCCTCCTGCGGCCGCCGAGAACCTGGCTCTCGTCGTGCTGTCTCTCCTCGGCCTCCACCAACCGGAGGTGAGACCTGTGTGGTGACACCCTTCTCTGTCCGCTCCCCAACTTCTGGATCTCTTTCTGTCTCTTCTTCTCCCCTTTTATTTGTTTATTTATTTTGGAGAAGACCGATTCCACCTCCTTTTTTCGAGGTCTTTGCTCCTAACCCCCTTCGGCCTCACTTCCTGTAGGGTTTCTCTCCGGGTGGCCCCCTCGGTTGTGCATCTTGACTCTTGTCTTCCCTTCGATTCCTCCTTTCCTTCTGCTCAACAGCCTGATTTGACTGTTAGCCTCTCGGCCCCAGTCTCTTCTTGGGCAGAGGTCTCCGGGGAGGCGTCTGTGTGTCCTCTCCTCCTCACCTCCACGCAGGCCATGTTTTACCCCCTAACAATCCTGCAGCCACCACAGCCATCTACGGAGCTCTTTTTCCAGATCAGAAGAGTCACCTAACGCAACAGCGGCTGGCCTCGGGGCGCCTGGGGGGCCCGGTCGGTGAAGCGTCCGACTTCGGCTCAGGTCGGGATCTCACGGTTCGTGGGTTCGAGCCCCGGGTCGGGCTCTGTGCTGACAGCTCAGAGCCTGGAGCCTGCTGGGGATTCTGGGTCTGCCTCTCTCCCTACTCCTCTCCCACTCATGCTCTGTCTCTGTCTCTCTCTCTCTCTCCCTCAAAACTAAATACACAGTTAACAATTACAAAAATAAAAAAAGTGGCTGGCCTCTTCTCAGCTCTTAACCTTCGATTTCTGCAACACTTGCCTTTTCTTCTTGAAACGTCTCCTCCCTCGGCTTCCAGGAGGCAGCTCTTCCCTCCCTGGCTCTGCTCTTGCCTAGCCAGCCCCTGTCCTTCCTGCTTCCACCTCTTAAATGGGGGCGATCTTCCGTCAAGCTCTACCGTGTTCTCTACTGTCAAGCTCTCTTTGCGATCTCCTAGTCTCCCCGTGACCGCAAGGACAAAGCCACACAGGCCACCCCCCAAATGCTCGCCCCTCCCGCATTTCAATTCCAGGCATCTAACTGCCCGTTGGACAATGTGTTCAAGATGCCTCACCAACAACTGAACATGTTCGGGGCTGGGCTCACCAGTCTTCTGGATTCTTTGGCTCCTCGGGACTTGGTGCACTCTTCCAAGAGGCACCGCAGATGTGTGGTAGGGCAAGGCAGAGGAGAACAGTGGTCCGTCCTCGCTGACGCCTGGTGTAGGCTCACTCTACCTCAGCCCATCTCATCTACTCAGCTCCCAGGTTCCACTGGTTTTCCCTCCGGAAGATGCCTCCCATCCATCCATGTCTCTCCCGTTGCAACCCTGGAACGGATGCCTTCTACCAACTGCTTGGGAGCCGGCCACGGCCTCCTGGCCAGTTTCTCTTCTGCTTATCTCGCTGCTCCCAACCCCATCCTCTGCTTGTCCGCAGGTGTATGACCACAACTGGACCACTTCTCTGCTAAAATACCTTTTGCCTCCATGTTGAGTACTCAAGAAAGCCCCAACGCCGTGACCTACCGTTCAGAATCTGGTCCCAACTTCTCTTTTCAGCCTTTATGTGTCCTCTGTACTTTTAAGAACCTGGGCAACCCCAGGGTCACCTGGGTGGCCCCGTCAGTCGAGCATCCGACTTCGACTCAGGTCGGGATGTCGTGGCTCATGAGTTTGAGCCCCACGTCGGGCTCACTGCTGTCGGCGCAGAGCACGCTTCAGATCCCCGGTCCCCCTCTCTCCCAGCCCCTCCCCAGAGGCAAGAAAGGCAACTCCAGGTGAGGGCCTCCTCCTCTCCCACCTCCAAGTGGAGTTCACATCCTTACATCCGATAGGGATGCCTTTGCTCTTTATGCCATCGTGCCTGATGAAATCCTCCCACCCTTCCAACCCAGCTCAGACGACACTCACTCACTCTCCGAACCCTCCCTGGTCTCACTCTTTGTAAGTCACTTCTTAGTTTGCACCTTCTTTGTCACACTTAGCAGTGTTGTTATTGATGATGTGACTCCTGTTCCCCCATAGATCGTAGATCCCAGGGTCCTCAAGGGAAGGGTCACGCCTTTCTGTTCTTGATAGTGCCCCTGCAGCCTGGCATTGTGTCCTGCACAAAGCCCCCTCTCGGGGAGCACTTGCTGATCTTGCGGCTGGAAAGCGTTTTGATCAGGAACGTGGTCTATAGAGCCCTTGACGTGAACACTTGGCCTCTGACGTCTTTGTTCGGAAAGCAGCATCTTCTTTTCCATTTTAAAAACTTCTTCTCAGTTGTTGTTGTTTTTTCTTTAATGTTTATTTATGTTCGAGAGAGAGAGACAGAACGTGAAAAGGGGAAGGGCAGAAAGAGAGGGGGACACAGAATGTGAAGCAGGCTCCGGGCTCTGAGCTGTCAGCACAGAGCCCGACGCAGCGCTCGAACTCACAAGTCATGAGATCACGACCTGGGCCGAAGTCGGATGCCTGACCGGATGAGCCACCCGGGCACCTCTCTTCTCTGTTTTTTTAAGATTTTAGTTTATTGTGGTAAGAACTCTTTACACGAGAGCTACCCCCTTAGCAAGGGTTTAAGTGTATGATGTGTTACCGTTGACTACATGCACCAGGCGGTAGGGCAGAGATTATTCATCTCGCTCGACTGAAATGGTATGCCCATTCACTAGTCCCCCGTGTCTCCCCCTCCCCCAGCTCTTAACAGCCATCAGTCCACTGAGCCTACGGACTTGATTACTTTGGAGACCTCACGTAAGTGGAATTGCACAGTATTTGTCCTTCCATGATGGCTTATTTCATTTAACACAGTGTCTTCCAGGTCTACTCCCGTTCTCATGGACCGCAGAACTCTCTTTGTTTTTAAGGCTGAGTAACATTCCCTTGTTTATACAGCCCACGTTTTCTTTCTCCATTCACCTGTTGTTGGACATTCAGGTTGCTTTCACACCTTGGCTATTGTGAATACTATTGCAATAAACATGAGAGTGCTGATGTCTTTCAGAATCCTGATTCGGGTTCTTTTGGAAAAATACCCAAAAGTGCATCCGATGAGGGGCACCTGGGTGGCTGGTTGGGCGTCCGACTTCGGCTCAGGTCATGGTCTCACAGTTTGTGGGTTCAAGCCCCGCGTCGGGCTCTCTGCTGTCAGCACGGAACCTGGAGCCTGCTTCCGATTCTGTGTCTCCCCCACTCTCTGCCCCTCCCCAACTTGTGCTCTCTCAAAAATAAATAAACATTAAAAAAAAATTTTAAGTGGATCAGATGGTAGTTCCATTTTTCGTTTCTTGATGTACCAAAATTCCAATTTCTCTACATCCTCACCAACACTTGTTCTCTTCAGCGTCATTTTCAAAGGCATTAAAGATATTGATGGTTGGACCCTTCTAATAATACTAATAGTCACCATCTGTTGAATATCTTTCTATGCCATGCACCAGACTAAATGTTCTACCTACGTTATCTCATCCAATCTTCATAGAAATCCCCATTTCACAGGTGGGAAAATGTATTTTCTACGGTCCATAAATGTGTGAGTCAGTGATTCTGCTCCTGTGAGTTTTACTGGAGCTCAGGAGCCCCGGGAGGTAATAACCAGGACTTCGCCTTGATGCCTAATTGTAAGAATATCTGAGTCTGTGTAGCTACTAATTCTCTTTATGAAGAACCACTCATATGGAATTTGCCACTGCTATTAATCAGCTCTAGCCACGAGTCAGTATGATACCAGAGGCGGAAGAAGCAGTCAAACCTGTTTGCCTTACCACGTCTGAATCATTTCATTTCCAGTTTTGAACTTTTACACATCTTTTGGGCCACTGGATCACCACTGAAGGCCACTGGATCACCACTGAAGACCCAGCCCAATGTCGGAAATATAGTGGGTACTTAATGCCTTCACTGAAATTCTCTTTCCCTCTTTAGAACGTAGTCAAATCGTTGTGTATGCACAGCTGTAATACATAACCAGGCACATGTGTCTTGTTCGCATGGAAACACATCTTCCAAAAGTGCAAAAGAGAAAGAACGTGCCTCCTTATCCCCTCGGGGGTTCTCAGACTCTTCTATGTTTGGGAGAGTCAGATACCTGAGTCTATATGACGGCTGATGGCAGACCTTGTGTGAATGTTTTAGGAAACAGGTTTAGATAAGAGTGCAGACGGTTGATTAACCTTAAACAAAGTCCAAGGACTCTTCCCAGCCTCTCTATGCTCCCGGAGAAGCTCAAGGCCACCAACTACACACAGGGAGCAGCCAGTCTACAGAGGGGACAGCACACTCCCCTGTGCACGCACCCCCGAGGATGTACGAGGGCTTTGAGTTCTCGCCCAGTCAGCGGCCAGTCCCAGCGTCAGAGAATCAGAGTGGATCTCGGCAAGAGTTTCCTCCAGTAATTAGTCCTACGTACAGAGAAGGCAACCCTGCAAAATATTCTCTTCCCACCCAAATGTTGAGATTCAGCTATCTGCTCTGATGGCAGAGAGAAAAATCACGGGCGTTTCAAGATAATGAATAAACTGACTTATATTTGGCTTGGGAAATACAAGACGACCACGCAAGCAGGTAAACGCTTGCATATCCGCGGAGAAGCACGTACGCATGTGGCCTCAGACATCAGCACCCACTTTTGGGACCACCCTCGTCTGACTGGACTCCGATCCCGTGATCGGAGGCCAATGTCTCACTAGCGTTAAGTCTCAGCAACTTTTTCTTTTTTTTCCTGAGGATTCCCCTCAACACATGTGGGGGCCGATGTCCGGGCTGAAACCAATGTTGCCAATATTTTACTCCGGATGCCAAGAATATTGTATACAGGGGGTTAAACAGCATGTTGCATTATAACATTTTTCGCTGTTGTCCAACTACTCGACCTCACCCTTGGGTAGACTAGCAACCCTTGGGAATAACAAAATTGGCCACGACGGAGCTGACAGCACATCCTTATTGATTCACCCTTCACCAAAGGACTCACCGAAGCTGTCATTACCATGACATTTCATGGTCCGGAAATAAGAAAACCGTAGATGAGGAAAGTAAGCCTCTTGCCGGGTACCACAGAACAAGTTCCAGTTGAGGCAGAGATGGAAAATCTCCAGCATTCTGGATAATTTTCATCACTTTGTATCTTGAATCTCCTCATTCCATGGGGGGGGGGTGGAGAGAGAAGTCGAAGTATCAATCCAAGCCCTTGGCAGATACCCAGTTCTCTCCCTGCTGATGAGTTCTTGCCTTTTTATCACACTGACAGAGAAAAATACAAATGAAAATCTAAATCATACTTACCCTTGCTATACCAATCCTTAAAATTCTAGAGATTAAAAAAAAAAAAAAGAAGGAACTTCAGACAGACATTTAGAAATTTGCTTTTGTTGGGGCACCCGGGGGGCTCAGTCGGTTGAGCGTCCAACCTCGGCTCAGGTCACGATCTCAGGGTTCGTGAGTTCGAGCGCCACGTCAGGCTCTGTGCTGACAGCTCAGAGCCTGGAGCCTGCTTTGATTCTGTGTCTCCCTCTCTCTCTGCCTTCCTCTGCTCACACTCGGTCTCTTTCTCGCTTTCAAAAATAAATCACTAAACATTAAAAAAGAAAAAAAAGAAATTTGACTTTGTTGGACAATTCCTGGTGAGTAGCAGCCTCCATATTCCTGCTTATTGTCTTTGGAAAGCAAATTCTGTCAATAACTGCCTTTTAAAAGTCCAGGAGCCATCTCTAGGAAAGCAAGTCATTTTGATTTTCATTTAGTTTGGGTTCATTATAAATGTTCCCATTTACTCCACTAGTCCTTGATGGATATCACTTGAGGTATGCCAATGTGGACTTAACCTACTCAACGTAACATGGAACTATTTGGTTTCCAGGGTGCTCTGGTCTCGAGAATAAAGCACAAGAATGAATCATAGTACCAGCCTTATCTTGGATATCACAGAGAGTAACTACCTGCTTTTACAGCCCCTAAAAATATATAATGGTGGGCCTCCCTGGGATGCAAAACTCATCTTCAGAAGGCCTCTAATGTAAGTCTTGTTGTCTTAAACATGTCTAGAAACAGAAATGCCCTGAGGCAGCCCTCCCCACTAGCACCATCCCAACTCAGGGACCTCCCCAAGTGCCCCTCCCAGCGCACGTCCACCCATCCCCCATGATTCTATCTTCCATGCTGACTCGAGAACATTCTCCCAATCTGGGATATTTGTCTCGAGTAAATTATTCGGGATCATTTTCCCTGTGCCACTCAGCATCACACTTACACCAGTCCCACCATTGCCAACGATGGTGCTGGAGCAGTGGTTTCAAGTCCGCTCGAAGGTCCCAGTGGGACCACTGGAAGGTCCCAAGCAGGATTTTGAATTACACTGACAGCACAAGGAAAGTATATCTCTCTAGCCCTCTGCTCTCCCTGCCCAAAGGATCCCTGATTGTCTACAACACTTCTCCTGTGACTTTGTCACTAGCTAATCCTTGCCAGGTAATCCACTGGTAACTCAACTCTGGAAAGACTTCAGTAGTTACAGGGATAATAATAACTCTTTAATATCATAGGCTGAATTGGTGTCCAACATAGTTCTAAGGACGTTATATACATTAAGTGTCATATACATTAAGCATTTCACTTAATCCCCCACAATAATGAAATGCTTCAAGCATTCTCTTATTGCAGACAAAGCAACTAACACTTAGAGAGGTTAAGTAATTTGCTTTCAAGCGACAGATCCAAAATTTGTACCCAGGTCCTCTGGCTCCGGAATCTTCTTTTTAGCATTCTGCCGTAGCTGGACATCCAAAGAGACAGAGAGCCACCTGTTACGGGGCCGACCCGGCCCTCGGCAGCCCAGTCTGCAAATCAAGGAATCTATCCGGGCCCTTCTATCCCGGCCCCTTCCCAGATCTTCCATCAGATGGGTGGCTCTGGGAAGGGTGTCCCCACGCTCTCACCCTCCCACTGCAAACTCACGGGGAATAAAGAAATGCATGCCTGGCACACCACCTTTGGAAAGTTTGCCACACGGGCTGGGTCCTCCCTCTCACCTTCATTCTTTTTTCCAAAGCAACAGTGTCAGTGACCCGGGTCCTTGGAACCAATTTCAATCACTAACCAAACCTGCTTCTTGGCCAAGCCCAGCAAGCTTGGGAGTAGAAACCAAACACACCCAGAGGTGAAGCACACAGTACACAGCACCATGAGCTGAAACCAGGCTTCTAAAATTCTGTCCTTATGGGAATTCTGTTCACACCTCAAAGGGGGAGGGGCACCACGTAAAGCCCACCATCTCCTTCCCCCAACACTCCCCAGAAGAAAGCAAGACTGGGCCCAAATATCACAGGAAGTCAGTGAGAAGGACACCTGACAATTTGGGGGGAGTCTGGAATCTCCGTCCTGGATGTTTTCACCACTTCCTTTCAATACACAACTTTGGAATGCCCTTCCGGTCCTTGGTCAAATGCTCCAGGGTTGCATCGCCAACTTCGTTTGACCACGCCAAGGGGCACCATTTATAAAAACAAACAAATACAGTTTTGCTTCTTTTTGTAAGTCCATACACAGTTCTGACAGGGCAAGTCGTATTAATTAGCATTAGCCAGTCACCCTCAGATCCAGGATGAAAGGCAGGAGGCCCTGCACGGCATCCCACTATTAATAATATTATTATTATAATTATATTTTATGGCAGTTTCCCTAACCTTTACTGCTCAACACTGGTTAATTTCTCCATTGTAAAAAGTGGGTTCTTTTATTGGACTGAGTGTTTTGTGATTAGTTTGGTTGGATTTTACCAGCTATATATAATTAAAGGTGGCAAGTCTCCAAGTGGTGCCTGAAAACCCGTTATCCGCTCATGCGGGTGGGCAAGCAAGCAATTTGAAAGAAAATGACCACTCTTCACAGGCCATCCAAGACAGAGACTGCATGCTCCTTCTGTCGTGGAAGGGATTTGAAAGCCAGGGCTTCCACGCTGGAGGCTATGCTGGGCTCCTGAGGGCTCCCATGACAAGCAATGGAATCTAACCCCAACGTGCCTCTGCCGAGAACATTTTCCCATGGGACACCAGTCCCGCGCTCCCTAGGTGTGAATTTTTACTGCAGCCTTGACTTTTGCCTGCCATGAGGTCCTGGGCAAGTGATTCCACCTCTTGGGAGAGAGGGTTAAATGGTTAGGCTCCCTGACAAGAGAGAAACTATAGGACAGTTGCTCAACCTAAAGAACCAATGGAAACACTTCAGAGGAAAAAAAGAAGAAAAAAAAACAACCCAAAGCTTGAGGACACAGGAGCACAGCGTCCTCTCCTCAGCTCCCGATTTGGGTTGACGAGTGGTGGCTACTCACAGTGGAGGGCAGAATGCAGCAACACAGCTCTGGAGTCTGACAAGCTGTGAGTTTGGTTACCCAATGGGCTTGGCTCCCACCAAGCCTCTTTGTCCACCTACATAAAGCGGGGACGGTAAATAATCATATCTACCTCCTAGGGCCGTTGGGATGATTAAGTCAGAAAACACGGAAAGCACATAGTAAGTGCTCAATACACAGGGTGGCCACAAAGTCTACAAACATAGGCGAATATATCAATGACTTGTTCACATTAATTTCCTTACACGATAAAATAATTGCCACGTTTCCAGACTTGGAGACCACCTTACGCATTAGCCGATATTATTGTTCAATAAATCGCACTGGTAGGGGGTTGAAAGACACCAAAAGGCCCCTTTGCCCAAAAATATCACCCTGGCACTGGCACTTAGAATTCCCGTGGGACTCAAGTACTTGATTTAAGTACTTCTGTGTGTATGTCTACATACACGCACAGTGGAATGTTAGCCATCAGAAAGAATGGAATCTTGCCATTTGCGATGATGTGGTTGGAGCTCACATGTGTATTACACTAAGGGAAATAAGTCAGAGAAAAAGAAATACCGTATGATTTCACTCATGCGGAATTTAAGAAATGAAACAGATGAACATAGGGGAAGGGGTAAAAAAAAAAAGAAAGGGCAACAAACCATCTGAGACTCTTAACTATAGAGAACAAACTGAGGGTTGATAGAGGGAGGTGGGTAGGGGACGGGCTAAATGGGGGATGGGCATTCAGGAGGGCGCTGGTTGGGATGAGCGCTGGGTGTTACATGTAAGTGATGAATCACTGAATTCTATTCCTGAATCCAGTATTACACTATATGTTAACTAATTAGAATTTAAATAAAAACTTGGAACAAAAAAAATTAATTAAAAAAATAAAAATAAATCGAAAAGTCTTCTGCGTGCAGAGCTCAACAAAGAAGGGTAACTTCAAGCCTTTAAGAGTCATCTACACCTTAGGTCCAAGAGAGCCTGTTGGCTCTGACTAGCTACTAGCATGGAGTTGGGAGAGAAGATCAGTTGACATGCCCCAGAGTACAGGGATAGTCTTGCATTGAGGTTCTGCAGCTAAACGAGGGACAGTACCAGGAGCTCAACACCATGGTGACAGATACCAAAAGGCACTGGGTGGAGGTCAGCTAGAGGGGATGGAAGTGAATGCAAGGCAAACTTCGCCTTCTGGAATCGGTCACCCATTCTCTATCCATAACCCATCTCTCAGCTCTAAATGCAACATCCCACTTAACAAATCCTACTCTATCCCATCAACCTCCAGGAAAATAACCTTTTTTTTTTTTTTTTTTTTTTTAAGTAGAAGATCACAGTTCACCCCTCCCTTAGACAGCAGTCCATCTTGACCATGTCATTCTCAGGTCAGCCTTGGTGGGACTTCTACACGGTGCCAAAGAAGTCCCATTGCCACTGAGAACTGGTCTTAGACTTGGCGAAGGGCAAGGTAACGCCCCGCCTACACATAGCCTGAGATAAGCTATGGACTGGTGAGCATTCCACTTTGTTTTGTTACCTATAAGCCTTCTTTAAACATCCCCTGGAAGTGCCAGTCCTTAAGTTGAGCGAGGCCATGCCTACGCTCAAGCTATAGGCAGGGTGGTATCCAACGGGAAGCTGGAGCCATGTTAATTATAGGCCAAAAAGGTTGGGCTGAAGGGCTGCACGGGGCTTCTGTATCAGACATTCCATATTTCACGTGGACGAGTTTGATCCTTTAAGCTCTGAAAACACCGGAGGGCAAACTGTCAGCACCATGCACAAGAATTTTGCCCTGAACAAAATGACCTCTGAGCCCTTAACCGGTTTCATATTCTCCAGGCTTCTGCGTACTTATTCCTCTTCGATCACTCCCCAACATCTTACGTGCATTTATTTGCTGGTAGGGTTGGCCCTCTCTGGCCAACAGCCACTGATTAACATCTAGTCTGCAAACCATGTAGAAACGTAATCCTTAACAAAATGGGGAAGTTCCGAACAAGCCAACATATTGTATTGATTTGCAAACATCAGCTCGTCGTGAGCATCTTTTCTCCCTACGTTACGGCCCTCTGTCTTCACTGAAAATCCACGGAGACGCCAGGATCGAGCTGGGGCTCTCCCACCACATTATCGCAGACATTAAATTTGGTGGCTGGGTGCTGGGTGCAAAGTACGATTCTAAGGCATCAAATGGAACATCCATTGACATAAATGAGACTTTTCTTTGTTTTTAAGACGTGAAGTCACGGTGACATCTTTCATTAGGGGCATCTTCATCTAGATATGTAACATCTTTTTCTCAGTGGTAAGCCAAAGCAGCTTTTCCCTTAGGTTTAAGGCTTACTCTGTAGACTTCCGTTTCATACTGTTAAGGCCGAGGACAGATACACTAGCTCTCTCGCAGTCTAGGACAGGCCCCAGGGGACAGGCCTTTCTGTGTCTTTGGGTAACTCAGATATGCCCATGGAGCTTCAGTTTCCTGGGTCATGACAGAGAGGGCAGGCCAGCAGTGTACCTTAGAGGACCAGGGTGATGGAAAAAGCGGATTGATACATGCCTCTTTCTTTCCTCCTCTCCTTTCACCTTTGTCCAGCCAGCTGGCTGTGGGGGCAGACACCCCACCAGCTCTTCTATCTGTGGTCATGGAAAGCAGAGACACCTAATCCCCAAGCTTCACTGTCGACACTGCCGTAGCTGAAAGCCTCTACCTTCATCAGAGCCGCTGGTGACCAGGGAGGCAGCCAGCACAGCTGGCTGTGCCACCTTTCCTTCCTCGTCTCTGAATGGACATGCGAAGCAGCAGAGGGTCGGGCTGGGTCTGGAGTTAAGAGGAAAAGCTGCTGAAGGAAGGGGCTTGTCTAACCCACAAGATGGAGGGTCCATTTCTGATGGACCCGGGGCTGTGGTAGGGGCAGAGAATCGGGCTTCAAGCTCCAGCCCTTCATGTCGCCACCAGTCACACTGAGGTTGCCCCCGTGGCAGGTCTCAGGCCCGGATGCAATTAAGAAGGCATGGTTCTCCTACCTCCTGTCTTGTGAGCCTAGGACTGAGCATCGGAACATGCTCAACCAGTGAGCCAGATCTGCGGTCCCAATTTGTCCCCAGGCACAGAGAGAGTAAGCTTCTAGAAGAGGAGCTCACGTGCAGGTGGATTGGATGTTCGCTTGCACGTACCGTTTATTAGGGGCTGAGGTATGTCCCAGGTATGTCCTGCTCCTCACCCACCAGAGCCTCTGAAGTTCGATCCCAAAAGCACTTTCATGCGGGTGAAAGGCCGCCATTTATACATGACTAAGAACACTCAATCGTCCTGTTACACTTGCCATTCTGGACAAATCCTGAGTAGTGAGAAGACACAGAAAGAGGGCTTCTTCCCTGCCCTTCCTTCGTGAAGCCCTCCCCTCTGGGAGTTTCAAGATGTTCACGTGAAATGAAAAAGATCACACTCTCACCTCACCTTGGGGCCCAAGGAACCCGCCGTCACACTGTGAGATTAGAGGTTGTGAATAAAACTGCCCTGGGCTTGGGTAAGGGCATTTCCGCCCTTCTGTGTTTCTTTAACTAGTAGAGTAGACAGCAGCCAGTGGAACCAATTTCAGCGGACTACCGCCTGATGCAGATGAAGCCAAGATGGCACCCCAGCTCCAGGTGGGGATTGTTCAGTTTGCGTAGCAGAAAAATTCCTCAGCTTCCTGTTGCATACCCAGCCCCGGAGGGGCAGGGGATGGGACCCTCTAAGCCATCTGTTTCTCCAGGTGGAGGAACAGCCACTCCCTTTTGACAAATGAGGAATTCGAGGTGTGAGGATGGGAACCAGAGGCTGGCGCGGCACAAGGGAAGGGCCATGAGCCAAGGAAGCGGGAGGCTCTGGAACCTAGAAAAAGCAAGGAAACAGATCCTTCCCTGGGGCCTCCAGACGTGTAAAGAGCATAAATTTGGGCCATGATAAGCTACTACGATTTTGGTAATTTGTTACAGCAGCAGCGGGAAACATACAGATGTTGCCTGCATGGAGGCATTGGACTTGACATTCGTAAAAAGTTTGCCTGGAAGCCAGAGATTTAGGTGTTCCTCTTCTATTACCTTATCTATGACCAGGCATCCGAGGAACTTCGAGAACATCCTGTCTGTCTCATCCCTCCCCCCCGCCCCCAGCTACTCCTACCTGCCCAGAAGGCGGTCTAATTGGAAGCCACCATGCTTAGTGAGTAATTTTGACTTCTCCTCTGAGAAAGGGACTGATATACGTTCAAAGCAGCGTAGCAGAGTCACTTGTGTCTCCAACAAAATGCTGAGCGTGGCCTATGTGCCAGGCACTTCCTCGCCGGGCTGCCGACGTAGATCTGGCTGCTCCGATGGGGCTGGGCCTCCATCAAGGGGTGGGATCTACAACCAGTTGGCTGCAAGTCGAAGCAAAGCCACTTGGCAGATGTGTGACTTTGAGCAAGTTACGCCCACTCTACCCCACGGTGTCCTAAGCCACGAAAGGACAACAATTTTCCCACTCAATAGGGCTCTCCTGGGAATTAAGTGAGAAGATTCATCTGGGGAGAAGGGCACCCTTCCTTCCTCACGTCATGCGCTCCACGGAGAGGTTAATGGGTTATGAGCTTTGTCTGGTGGCCTAGGGAGACCGAAAGGCCGCCTCCCGGCCCATCTTCCCACTCTGACCCCTCGAACTGTCCCAGCTGAGTGAGCCCCGAGGGTCAGACGGAACGAATGACCCGTCCCCTCATCCTTCCAGGAGGTCTCCGTGGGTCCAGACACTTGTCAGGAGTCCTCGGGTCCTCAGAAGAGTGAACCCGATCAGTTGAGCGCTGGGAAATCCAGAATCCTCTGAGGGAGGCCCAGCTTGCTGCAACGCTGAAGACGTTCAAAGTGAAGAAGAAGGTGGCTTCGCGCACTCGGTTCTCAAGTTTATAAAAGACAGGTCGGCCTACGTGCCCAGCACAGGATCGGTTTGCCTGCAGGAGAGAAGGGGGATTTCTGACTCAGTACTGTGAGTCCCAGTCGCCGGAGTGAGTCCCAGGCAGCTTCCGCTGCAGCAGCAATGACCATGGCTGGGGGCTGTGGCTGGAGCCCCCGCGTGTTCCGAGCGGCTCATCGGTGTTCGAGCATCACACCAGCCGTTCTGGGTAAGGCTCCGGAATGGAAATCCCAATAAAGGAAAGGAGAGTCCCCGCCCCCGACCATAAGAAAGGAGAGAACAGCCCCTTCTTACAAGGTGGATTTTACCTAACGATCCCTTCCAGTTCAGGAGATGGAGTTTTAATGACCCTCAAAAAGCGAATGTTCTACCCGAGCCCCTCTCACCCCCACCCCCAGCCGGAGCCCAGCAGATAGGACAAGGCATTGGAGATAAACTAATTGAAGATCAGGCTGCACATGGCCAATTCAACAGCAGCTCCCCGCCCCCCCAATTTGCAGTTTCTTCTGCTTCTTTTCCTTATAAAAAAATTTTTTTTAGTACTTTACCAGTTTGCTCAATAAGTCTTAATGAATTTTATAGTCAGAAACCAAGAAAGCCGAGGAAGGAAACAAAACTTTCATTTTCCAGGAGGTTTTTATGCCCAGAAACCAAAAAGAAAGGAAGCCCAGATTAGCTGATTTCTTAGTGGACTGCCTAACAGTGTAGGCATCGTGCGGGCACCATCCAATGTTTCTGCAGTGGGGTCCCTTTCAGACCAATTCATCGAATCAGGATCCGGTTCCAGGAGCCAATGGCCTTGCCTGTGTCCACACACCCCTAAGAGGCGTCATTCTCCCCCCAGAGCTGCTTCCTTAGAACACAAACTCCCCTCCAGGTGTTTGCACATCTTTGGGCCGGGCCTGGGCCGGGAGGTACAGGTGAGTGCTTTATAATGCCTGCCTTGTGTTTAGCCTGAGTCCTGTAGGGGTGGACGAGGAGGGGGCAGGGGGCCTGGGGGGAGGGGCTGTGGGCCGGCTCTCCAAATCCCCACTCCAATGTGCAGCCTGCCAAACTGCACACAGACATGACAGGGGATTGTAAAAACGCACCACAAACAATGTGGCTAATGTACCGGGATCCCCTGCAAAGGAGCTCCAGGGTGAGTGAGGAAGGACCTAGAGACATCAGAATCTGTAGAGAGCACCCCAAAAGGAAGAGCTTTGGGGGGGGGGGGACGTTGATCTCCTTCCTCTGCGTGTCCCAGTCTCCAAAGAGGAGAGGGGTGGGGGAGGCCCGGGGGAAATGAAACGCTGGACCCTGGCTATCTCCCTAGAATAGCCTGTAAGCGATTCCGGCAGAATTTCTTTACACAATGGATGACTGAAATGTGAACCACGTTGCCAACATCAGCGGGACAATCCAGTCCTGTGTATTCCCCTCGAGAGGGGCCCAGACACATGGCAGAAAGAGCAGGGGATCTGCAGACTAGGACGCTCACCCCTGTCCGGGGTTGACAGTCACAAAATATAAGTTAATTTTGTGTTTTGCAAGATTGTGCCAGGAGTGGAATCACCCCGACCCTTCTGGAATCTTATGAACTATTACCACCCTAGGCTTTTAAAATACGCTGGTCAAAACACTGAAGGTGATGTGAGGACGTCTTTCCTAATAAAGGATATTCAAAAGAAAGAGAAAGAAAGAAAGAAAGAAAGAAAGAAAGAAAGAAAGAAAGAAAGAAGAAAGAAATCCAATGGAATCACAGTATTTGTCTTCTCCAGTGGTCTTGGAGATCATCTCGTCCAATGACACAGATCAAGAGCCGATTCCCAGAGAAATCAAACAATTGGCCTCAGACCGTTGCTCTTCGTTAGTGCAAGAGCCAGGGATGAAACCCAAGCTTTCGGGCTCCCGCACGGCTGTCTTCCTACATTCAAATGATCAGTGAATTTCTCTGAAATCTCAAGTTTTCCCTGCACTGCGCTTTTGCAAAGGATGTGGACAAGTCCGCTCTGAGGGTGTATTCACACTGTTTGGGCAAGAGGGAATAAACAAAAATGAAAGTGTGTTTCAGAAGTTCATTTGAAGGTGCAGGAAGGGGCTGGGGTGTGACCCAGCTGTTCTGGATAATGGTTAACATTTTTCGCTTCGCGGATAAAACTATGTATCACGTACTATCGCTCCCAATGTTTTCTTTTGGGCTTTCAATTATTGCTTAATTTTCAAGTGATTACTATTATTAATTTTTAAATCTCTGCTTAGCTTGGTAATTGAAGGGGATTTATCTAGAGGAGTCCATCATGACTGCTGTCCAGGAGAGATCACAGAGACAATTCTAGACCTTGGGGTGGATTGGGGGTCGAGGACCGAGGGGGTGCGGAACAGAAGGGAGCATGGAGTAATAGTGCTTCTAAATCTCTTAAACGTAAATGGGACAATTCACTGCTGTGGGGAAGGTATCAGAGGAGTGGGGGGGAAGGATGGCATTTGAGTTTCTGGGTTTGAATTTTGCGAACAGATCTTTTTTACTAAATTCAAGTCCGGCACACAGACGTGCAAAGGATTTGCTTCCTGCACACAGTTCTTAATTAGGAAACACTAAAATGAAGTCCCATGATGAGGAGGAAGCTTTTAAAATGATTTTAAGGCCAAAGAAAGGCTTAGAAGATAGACAGCCACCTCAGAGGTGTGCTCTGGGGGTCCCCGCTTCTGCAGCCTTCTGTCTGCCTGGCAAATAACCCAGAGCCGGACTGGGAGCCTCACCACGGTGCGTGTAGACAGCTCTTGAAGGGGAATACCATGTAAATGTCACACATGTAGAGTAAGACACTGGAGTCTTGGTTTCTCTATTTCCTGATCTGCTTTAAAAAAAAAAAAAAAAAAAGTGGTTTTAAATGGACGCCAACCTAGACGCTCACTAGGTATTTGTTGAAAACGTGATAGAAGGGCTTAAATTCCAAATTTTAACCTCATGAATTTCCACCACCATGTACGAGGGGTTCGTAAACAGCAAAAGTGTTCAATCCCTACGTGATTTATTTTCTTCTAGTATGTTGGCTTTTTAAATGGTTTTAAGAAACGGTCCAAATTTGCACATGTATTTCACACCTAACCTCGTAGGGAGAAGCGAAGGTAACTATTTCAAAAGTGAGGTCAAACAGGTTGAAAATTAATTAGGGACGACAGTTTCCTCAAAAAGATTCCAGCAATATTTTGGCTCCCCCATCTCGTTCTGTTTTCCTAGACTAAACCCTCTCTCACACTGATCTTCTATTGTGCCTTCTACTGATTCTACGTGAAGTCAAAAGAAAAAAAAAAAAGAACAAAACCATGAAAGCACATGACAATGCTCCGAAAAAGTAACCGAATCATCGTTATCAGTATGTTTTAGATCTGTCACACCATCTTCTAGCAATATCTTAGCAGGTTCAATCAACGGACAGCATGATAAAAGGACACTTCTCTGAAGAAGTAGGATCAAAGATGCCAGAGTCCCCACAGTACCCAACACACAACGTGGCTGTGTGCGTCCTGAGTTTGGGATTTTTCTACGTGTGTGTGCGCACTGCCCCCACCCACCCCCCATCCTGCCCCAAGAATGTCAAGAATTTGAACTCTCTCTTCTTAAGGTGAAAGAGCACGGACTCAAATCTGTTCACGAAGAAAAGAGGTGGCAGGTCTTGAGGCACTGGAACCACACAAGAAAATCTCCCGAATTTAATACGGCAATTGATGACGATGGGAGCCCTCGGTGCTTCAAAAGTGGCTGAAAACAACGTCCCGAGTGCGGGTCATTAATCAGGAGCCAGTAAGATCTCCAGTTTGCAGCTCAGTAGGTCTCTAACTCCTTTATTTCAACATTTAGCCTTAGGTTTAAAATATTTGCTAAGAAAGCAGAGAGGCGATTAACAGAGATTTTAAAATGTGTGCCATGGTTACACATTCTGCCAACAGAGTAAAAGGAAACTATACAGCGTAAGTTACAAAAAAACGGTTATTTTCGTGTTCCGCAAACATGCCAATAAACCCTCCACTGTGGTGTTATTCAACAGTAGGAAAGGAAAACAGAGATGAACTCAAGCACCGGCCCCGCGTCGTCACATCTTTCAGAGAAGCATGAGGAATCCATCAGCTGTAGTCCGCTGGTGCATCTCCACGAATTAATCTTCCCACTGCTCCTGCAAGGCGCCCGAGGCCCTGCGGGCCAGCAGGAGGGGCCGCAGCGCACTAGGGGACACAGAAGGTACTCCGGCTCCCCCTACCCCACTCCCCGAGAAAGCCTCTGGGCTGCACAGAGACCTCTGAAGACGCCCAGCCTCCCAAAGGAATACCTGTTGACTATCTGAGGTTTGCATGATGTCCTAGCCACTAACTTAACACGTTTGGGTTTTGTGTTTAAATTAGCGAGAGCTACCAGATTCTAGAAGAGCTTGGCCACCGCTTTGATACGATGTTACTTGGTTGTTTTCAAAATATTTTCACTTTATTGTGTACTTTTATATTATTATCCCAACAGACTGGATGAAAGGCAGTGATCACTAACACAGAACACAACAGGGAGCTAACAATCAGGCAGGCCGCTCTCAGGACCCGGTCTGTCCAGCCCAAGTCGCTGACATGCACGTCGGTAGCTCGTACACCTGCTACCCTCATAGCACAGGCTGCGGGGTGCGGGAGGGAGGGGTCGGATGCTGCTGTGCCCTTAGAAGCTATTTAATAAATATCATCAAGGAACAAAATGGAAAATAGACCCTCCGGAGCACAGCCGCCTCAGGTCAACTGAACGTCATCTAGTTTATTCAACCAAAAAAAAAAAAAAAAAAAAAAACTGGAGAAAGAAGGAAAATATTAAAACAAAAAGTAGTTCTTAACACTAGCAGTAAATAAATTTGTACAACAATTCAGTCTGTATAATATGATGAAATAAATCTACATCTTTTCTTATTTTGGTGCTTTGAATTATACATACAAACAACAATTACAAGGGACTTGTTCACAAAGCGTGTGGGCCCGGAAAAGGCTTGCTGAGCCCCTCTACGGCATCGTGCGAGTGGTAACACTGATTGCCTGGGACTCACAGACTCTCCTATACAGAGAGGCCCACGGCTTTGAACAAATGATTTGCCTACGACTTTTTTCTTTTTTTTGTTGTTGTTTTTTTCCTTTTTTTTTTTTTTTTGTTTTTTTGTTTTTCTTTTAATGCATCAAACAACTATGGCCAGTGAAAGGAAACAACACTGGCCGTTTGTCCATTTGAATATCAGACCTAGTTTCTTCTCCATTTCCACACTTGACTTCCCCGTATTCCTTAAAATTCTTGGCGTCCTTCATGCCTTTCTTACAGCTCCCCGGATGCCCTAAAGTCTTCTTCAAACGTACAGTATTTCTTACAATATAAGTTATATGCAACGTTCAGCTCAGTTGCTTGCTCGTTTGTTTGTTTTCACAGCACTAGAGAGACCCTGTTCAATAGGGAAGATGAGTCTGAATGGCTTATTCACAAATGGGATCCAGATTCAGTGACTGAGAACACAGAGGCCACAGCGAGCGCCTCTGAGAAAGTGGCAGACGTCATTTTGCTTTGTGCCTTCAAAACACGGGTATCCATCGGATCTCGGCTTCATGATACTGCTCCTGCAAAAACGCACGTAGAAGGGGCTGGAAGGACTCTCGCCCGGAGGCCTTGAAGCATCGAGCAGGGACTCTAACCCATGGCGGTGACCATACTGGACGGGTGGTGAGGTCCGAAGGAGAGGCTGGACGGCGGGTGCATGGGCGTCGGGGTGGTCAGCATGTGGCTGGAGTGGCTGAACGGGGAGATGTGGCTGAGAGAGGACATGTGTCTGGAGAGGGCGGCCGGGTTGAACGAGCTGCTCTTGGGGAAGTCCTCCAGCGTGTCATGTGCCTTCTTGCACTTTTTGGATTTGCTAGACATTTTCCGGTTTCTGGTCTGGATGCCTTCCTTCTTCATAGTCAGGGGTCTGTTAATCTAAACAAAGATCAATTTTTTTTTTTTTACACTTTCTGGCTGGCTCTGAAAGGGCACACAGGCTTTCACACCTCCACACGGCTGCTCTGACTGCCCCACACCGGGGGTCTTGCTTGCAGCCGGGCCCCCTCCTCCCCCCACCCCTTCCTGTCTCCTTCCCAGGGACCAGGAGTCACGCAGATCCAGTCTGTGGAGGAGCACTGACTGTCAGCCTCAGAAACCAAGAGACCAGGGGTAAGGTGTTCCAGGCAGAGGGTGTCATTTACGGGTTTGGTTATTTTTTTAATGTTTATTTATTTTTGAGAGAGAGACAGAGCATGAGCGGGGGAGGGGCAGAGAGAGAGGGGGACACAGAATCGGAAGCAGGCTCCAGGCTCCGAGCTGTCGGCACAGATCTGAGAACCGTAAGATCATGACCTGAGCCGAAGTCGGATGCTCAACCGACTGAGCCACCCAGGCTCCCCGGGTGTTATTTAAGTTTGTCCACATCAGTGACTTGGAGGAGAATCTGCCTTGGGAAACTCTGCGTTCCCAGGGACCGTATTCTAGAGACCCACCCACTAGGACTGCATTTCTCTGGTATCGAAAATACAATAACTGGTCTTATTTCCTTAGAATCTCCTTAGAACATTTCATGAGCGTGGAGGCACCTGGGGAATCTTCAAGAGGGAAATAACATCTTGTCTCCTTCTCCGACATCTGTGCTCTGACCATAAAACCACAGCCAACGCAATCGACCTTAAGGGTGTAGGTCTGTCTGCCCTGACAGACTAGCGTCGCACCCCTGTTCAAAGTAATTTTTGGTCGCCTCTCTCCTGCCCGGCTTTATCGCAGTAAGAGGCGCTGTAAGATCTTCCCCTGGAACCTGAAGGCTCTGGGGTGGTGTTTTGCCACAGCGGGTCTCTCCACAAGGTAGTCTCTTGCCCCTGTCACAGCAACTTTGATGACTGAAAGTTGCAATTCCCGCCCGGTTCTGACTGTGCATTTCTACTAGACCAACGGCCCCCCAACCCGTCACCAAGGACTCGACGACCACTTTGGGGCGCACAGTACTGGGCCGGCATGCGGGCACCCTCGTTCTGGAAATTGTGCAGCAGGAGCGAGCTCCAGGAAAGAGACAGGCAAGGCCCTACCCCAAAGGCCTTCAGCTAGTCTGCGGCACCCGAGGCGGCATGCCATTCTCTCCGTTTTCGAGAAGCTTCTGTCTGTTTTGTTTTTAAAATACATTTTCCCGGGGGGGGGGGAGACAGAATCAAGACAGGGGACTTTACAGAGCATCAGAGACCGCTCCCCACAAGGAGTCAGAATGGGATTAAACTCAATTGCAAACAGGTGCCCCACACAGCGGACCACACATCTGGCCACACGTCGTCGGGATGTGGCAAAACAACTCAAGGAGGCGATGTCAGGGTCTCGGTCGTTGCTGACTCTGCAGGGACAAGTGTCATCTTCCACCCGGGCCCTCGAGGGGGAGAAAGACAAGAGGCTCCCTCATGCTCTCATGGCTCTAGGATCTACCTGTCCACTCCCAAAGCTAGAAAGGGCAAGTTCAGGAAGAGAGACTCCAGCCGTCGAGAGAGAGAGGCGGCCAACCAAGTTTCTGGAAGCAGTAGACACACAGCTTCCCGAGGCTGAGCTGGGAGAGGTCACCCTGAAGAGGGGCACAGAGCCACATGCTGGAGCTGAGACCCAATCCCCCCTCGCACCAGGAAGGCAGAAGAGCTAAAAGGTCACTGCCAAAAGCACATCTCAGGGTTCCTTCTTCAAAGCAACAATCAAGATAAAGACGCAGACTACAGAGGTGATAGGAATCTATTGTCACATCAAATCTTCCCCCAAGATAATGTCTAGACACACAGCTCTTTACCCGGTATCTAGATATACACAGCCAGATATCTAAATATAATATCTAGTTACCCAGATAGCAGCACAGACCCAGATAACTAGTCTCAACGCCACCTAGAGACACTGATCCTGAGATAGGTAGTTATCGAAACACCTAGATAAGAGGAAAGGAACTATACATAAACATATACAGGTATCCAGGTGGGCATAACAAAACATGATGTGATGAGAACGTTAATAGATTATAATCTCCTGTCGTTAAATACACATCAATTGCCTCCTTCTGTGAGGTCTTGCGAAACCAGCGAAGACAGAAAAACCATGCTGGCCAGGGGAGCAAGTTTCTCTCCCAGGAGGGAGCAGCAAAGAGGGTTCCCTGACTGTTCTTTGAGTTGATGAGAAATCGATCTCCTTCAGAACTTTGTTTAGACTGGACACAACTGAGCCCGTATCTCATCGTGGCTAAGTCGTCAGAGAAATTTAGAGCTGGGTAACTTCCCATCGTTCCCGGGCTCCTCTGGGAATAGGAAAGACAATTCCTTGCTTTGAACTGAACTTCTGGCACATCCTGAACTGAGAAAGTGTTCACTTTCCACTGGTCCCTATCAGTCCTGACGCCACTGACCTCCCCGGAAGGCCTGTGCTGCTCGGAAATCGGTCCTGCCCGGCTCTTCCGTTCCATCAGCCATGTCCGTTTGCACAAAACACTTGATTCTCTGAGTCATAACTTCTTCCAGTACAACGGAAATAGAATAATTTCTGCCCTGTCTACATCATGGGACTACCTGAGGCTCAAAGGTAATCAAGTAACTTGAAAGTTCTTTGAAAACCATGAGTTACAGCCAAAAGCAACCGGAGAGGCTGGGCTGATGACTGGCTAGCCCATAAACTCTGATGCCCCGAACCTTCCAGATTTTAATCACAAATCTGTTTTTTATCTCCACTGCAGTGAGCAAGTGCGTCCCCAAAGTGAAAACGGAACTAGGGTTTCATTGCTGATAAACAGGTATACACGGCATTCGGAGGATCTGAGAGACAAGAACTAGAAAGGCCAGTTCCGCTGTGCTGGGCATTGCACGGGGACCAAGTCAGGAGGGGATGACCCCAAAGGCAGGCACATGAAGGTTGCGGGGTCCCTGGGAAATCGCAGGAGCTTATTCCCAAGAGGCAAAAAGAGACCGGGATGCCGGGACCACCCTGAGAAGCTCTCTGGGATTGCAAAACTCTAAGCAGAACTTCCTCCCGACTCCCAGCTAGGGTGAACGTGCCACGGAAACGGCCCTGAGCAAGACGCCCGCCTTCTCCCCGTACCGCCGTGGCCTCCGCCAAAGTCACACCGGCAAAGATGCTTTAGGAGAATCAGAGCAAAAGAGGACAGTGAGAGAGAGCCGGAGAGAGAGAAATGGTCCTTCTTCCTCTGGGAATAATTGAACCTCAAGCCTCATTAGGTCATGGCCTGTCAGCTGGAGTTATTTCAGGGAAAAAAAAAAAAAAAAATCCAGGATTTTTTTTTTTTTTTAACGTAAACATATCGCAAACCGGGAGGACCCCCAGTGAAAAGACCAGAAATGACCCAGCGGAGCCCAGGTGACTGACGGGCAACTCTGCTCACTCTGCTCACACAACACAGAAGAGGAAACGAGGGTTTCTTTCAACCCTGCTCTCTGGATAACCTCACTCCAGAGGTTCCCTCACTCCACTGCTTCCCTCCGTTCTCTGCTGCTTAGGACAAAGACACCTTGGCCACATCTCGCAGACGCTTCATTCCATGTCTTTGCGGCTGAGAATCCACTTAAAATTCACCACAGAGGTGAAGAGGCTTCTGCCCCTTTGAGTCACCGAACTGTCCTCTGTCTGAAGACTTCCTGTGCCACGCACCACACTTTCTTGCGTGCCCTCTCTCTCTCTCTCTTGCAAAAAGTTGAAACTCTCAGGAACACCACGCTATCACTGTTTTCCCAAGGGAGGACGGGGAAGCCCGGAGCGGGCCCACCGCGGACGCCGGGGCGCTGCATCGCACAGCATCGTCCACACCGACCTGGGGGACCCGCGTCATTCTCTGCCCCAAGCTCTCCGGCCTCCGCACGGCCGCGTTGTGCCAAGTCGCTTCCCTATTGCACTGTTCACCTGAGGCCTGTTGCTGAGCCCGGAGGACGGCCATCAAATGCAGAAGGAAGCCTGCGGCGGGTGACGGTGTCTCCTGGGTGCACCCCCCCCCCCCCCCGGCCGGCCGCCGGTCCCGGCCCCGTGACACTTACATTGTGTAGTTTGTAGTACAGCCCACAGGCGTTGCAGACGGGGTCTCCGTTGGCATTTCTTCTCCAGAGAGTGGTAGTGGTGGTCTGACAGTTTGCACAGGACGTTCCCGCTCTTCTCGCTGCCGACTGGGAGTAGGGGCGGAGAGGGAGGGAGAGGGAGGGTAAAATCAAACCAGATGTTAAATGTGTTTTCGGAACTACGGAGACAGACTTAAAAAAAAAAAAAAAAGGAAAAGAAAAGAAAAGAAAAAATTGTCATTGTCCTTGAAATCAAACCTAGTAAGTGGCCCCCATGAAAATAACAAAGACCCCTAAAAGCTGCCTCAAGAAGAAAACTACAGGTGATCGCTGGACGAGAGCAGGTCAGACCGTGGTCTGGTGGTCAGGGCGTAGCCTGCCACTCCCCAGGCTGGGGTCCAGAGGGTCCGAGAGCCCACGCCACCTCCCTGGTCGCCAGATGTTTAAGTTTTATGGGTGGCAACGCGGAATTCACCTGATTCGTTTTGGTACCGGGCTCTTGGGGGGGGGGGGGGGAGGGTCTTTGTCAAGGGCAACTGTGAAAATAGCAATTCTCAATTCTCCACGAGGCGACCGGCCCATCACAACGCACAAACAGCACAAGAAGAGGAAGCCCAAACATCGAGAGCACTTGACAGATCCCAAACGAAGAAATTCTGGATGAGAAAGAGAACAGAGGGCCAGCACAGTAGGAGAGTGTCCGCGTGTGTGTGTGTGTGTGCGCGTGTGCACATGTGGAGCTCACAGGACCTGCCCTCTTAGGAAGCACCAAGCACGACGCCCAAGCCTCAAACCGGCACCGGCCCATCCTTCCAGGCCGGGTCACTCCTGGTGACTGCCACCCTCACTCCCCTTAGCTGGCTTCCAGCTCAGGAGACAAACTGAAAAGCACGAAGAATTCGGCTCATCAACAGAACACCTCCCTGCCCAGCTCTCGTTTCATTTCACCTTTGTGAAATTAGGTATTTCCTACTCGCTGCTCACAGGGCAGAATAGTTGTAGGTCAGATGTCAGACTCAGCTTGAATTTGAATTATTCGGTTGTGTCACTGCCTTCATTTCCTTGAAGAGGGAGATTTTTCTTTCGCTTTTTGATGCACGTAAATTTACAAGGGTGCTATTCTCGACGTCCATGCTTTAAAAAAAATTTTTTTTTTAACTCAAAAAGTTTCCAGAGAAAATGAAGTTGGACCTATTACCTTTGCTGTCAACCCCTCATCCCCTGATATAAACAGAAAGTTTTAACTGCAGAAGTATTCCCTGCTCTGGACTCAAATATATTATCAAAAGCAAGAGAAAGAACAAGAATTCAGCTATCTGTGATCAAGAAAGTTCTGGCATGTTTATAAAAGCCTGGAACATAGGGATCGTGGTGTGCTTTTCCATCAATATTTTATCAAGTAAAAAGTTAGGCAGTTGCCAGCTATGGGAACCCTGGTGGAAATTCTCAATTAACCCGACTGACTCCCCTCCTTTAACACCACTAAATTGTCCCACAGACGTGCTCCTCTTCCTGGAAGCTTCCATGGCAGGGTCATGGGTTTCGTTTGTTTTTTAGATTTTTTTTTTCGGTAATTCTTTATTTTCTGTGTTCTAAAAAACTAGGAATTAAAAATAGTTCTCGGGGCACCTGGGCGGCTCAGTCGGTGAAGCGTCCGACTTCGGCTCAGGTCATGATCTCACGGTTCAGGAGTTCGAGCCCCGAGTCGGGCTCTGTGCTGACAGCTGGGAGCCTGGAGCCTGCTTCGGATTCTGTGTCTCCCTCTCTCTCTGCCCCTCCCCCACTCACTGCCTGGCTTTCTCTCTCAAAAATAAATAAACATTAAAAAAAATGTTTTAATAACTTAAAAAAAAAAAAAACATCTCTCATCTGTCATAAGTAAAAAAGTTCTACTTTCCGGCTGCCCGTTTTGGAATAATTCACCATAGTCCTGACCTCCTCTAGATGCCCATGCCCACCTGCCTCGATGAAATGTGCTAAGCTGAGACGCATATAACTTTCACTCGCATGCTCTTGGGAAGAAAATGATACACAAAATCAGCGCTTAATGATTCTGACAATGATGTTATCGTGTGATTATTACTATCTTCCTGTACTTTCTTCTTTAAAAGAGATACTCAGATATAGTAGATTAATATCTACCCAGGCACCAGATTTCCCAGCTCAGCAACTTTAAATGTGTACTCCAAGCACACACTGCCAGCCGGTCAAATTCAAGCTCCAGACGATGAGGTTCCTGGTGTTAGTCCCTCCCCGTATAGTGACAGTCACATAAATACAAGCAGCCTCAGAACACGTCTCTGGTCCACAGACTCTAGGCGAATTTATACAGACCCTCTAAAAGCCACAGTGTTTGGTTCACTAGCAGGAGACAAAGTACATTAATAAAGCAAACTACTCAGAGAGCCCTCAGACACACGGAAAACCTGGCAACACGAGGGAAAAAATATCGTATGGATCTTCTCTGCAGTCATCTCTTCTCTTTCCTGCTGGAGTGTATTCAGTGTTAGACAGGCATCATGCATAAGAACTAGCTCCAGGATGGGCTGGGTGTTCTGCATTGAATCTGCAACTGTGCAAAGCAAAAATAGCAAACCGGAGACACGGCACTGGCACGAAGGAACAGGCATTATAGGAAAGAAGACAAAGAAAGTTCTAGGTACTCAGAAGTCAAATACATCTAAGGACGGGGGAGAAAAAAAAATAGCTCTCTATCCTGAATGCGCTTGCTCTGAGTCGCTCTCTGGAGCAAATGAATTCTATGGAACTAAAAATGTAAAACCACCCAGAACAGATGAGTAAGAAAGAAAAGACACTTTAAATGCGACAGCCAATGAACTCCGGAATTAAAAGAAATTATTACTCAGAGTTCTGGAGACTTATGAAAGATGAATGAAGACACACGTCTATAAAATGCACGTAGAGCCTTCCTATGCGATCTGCCCAGACAGTAGAAACCCCAAGAAAATGTCAAACGCACTCTCACTCATCATTCAGCCCATCGTCTGAGACTTGACACCCTCTTTTTCCTTCTTTATTTTTTTACCTCGGAAAAAAAGTCCAGTTATGCTGATGGTACCATGACTTATTTGAACGAGAAAGTTTTTGTTGTTAGTTATGTTTCTTTTCCTCTCTTTCTTTTTTTCTTTCTTACTTTTTTTTCTTTCCTTCTTTCTTTCCTTCTTTCTTTCTTTCTTTCTTTCTTTCTTTCTTTTTTTTTTTCTTACTAAGGCCAGGTTTTGAGTGATTCAGAACATTCTTTTGTGGTGCGATCATATTCATTCTGTGCTAACACCTCCAGCCATTTTTTTTTTCAAACACGTCTTGTTCTGATATGTTCAAACATCTTGATGTTTAGGTTGGGGAAGCTGAGTTGTTGTTTATGAGTTATCTCCAGTGCTCAGATATCCGGCAGCTTTTTCCTAGGAAGTTAGCTTTGCACATGAGAGAAAGGAAAAAAAAAAAAAGAAAAACCCAAGTGCATGGGGACAAGCAGGGGGAGGTTGAGAAAGGCTGGCGAAGGGGGCAAAGATCAGAAGGAATAAAGCTTAGAGACCACGGATCGCCAAAAATTAAAGTCACGTGGGCACTTCCATCCCTAGAAAGTTTTTCCTTCTGAAAAGGATGCGAAAGGTGTTGAGTTGCACTAAAATCTGATGGAGATGACAAATAATTCTTTGAAAAGAATACAGAAGATTTGTCCCCCCCCCCCCCCGTCACCACACACACACACACACACACACACACACCCTTAGAATTTGATGGATGCTACCTTTATCCATTAATCTGCGTGGGGAAATTCCCCTCCTCCCCTCTCTGCTTGGTGAATGTCATCACCACAAAAAGCATTTTGATCTCTTGACTGTGGTTAGGGTTGTCATTTGCCAAGCCTGCTTTTATTTGTCTGTTGCATACACTTGGTACTCAATCCGAGCCTGAGGTACCAAAGACAAGCTTACAAATGAACTTCTGTTGATTTTCTTTATGAATGTTTGGTGGTGCCAGGTTTCCTTGAGTATTATTCCTAAAGGTCGAGACATTTAAGAAAGAAAGAAGCAGGGATCAAAAACCCTCACCCTACTGACAGGAGTTCAAAGGGAAACTAAGACCAAATGCAGGAGACAGGAGACCAAGAGGCAGGACGGGAATCACACAAGTTTTTCCCAAAGGAATTAGCTGTGGCAAGTTCTCAATTCTCAAGACCACGGAAGAAGGCAAACTCCGCCAGATTCACTGGCTGCTGCTCGAGAAACTCAGTTAATTGGCCCCATCAATCTTCAAGCATGGGCTCATGAGACTCATCCACGGCACGAAGGAAGCGCACTGAGACCGTGCTCACTAGGAGCCCTGGCACTTAGGGACACGTCCTAGATGGTGGCTAGAACATTCCGTCTGCGTCCTACCTGTCACAGTGATTATCCGCGAATCTTACATTGCTTGCTCGCGTCCCGTTAAAGCTCTCATGTAAATACATTAGGGATTCGATCACCAGAAAGCCAGCATCCTTAAAAATTTGGTAAGGGACTTAGGAATTGTCAAGACGAAAAAGAGGGGGAGCTTTTCTGTATGTCTAACTTGAGAAAAGAAAAGGGGAGGGGGGAAAAAAAAAAAAAAACTATCCCAAGCAAGCTGACATGATTTTGAGCCTGTCCTGCCAATTTCCTGCAGAAAGCTCTCCTTCCTGAAGAGAGGAAATTAACAACACACAATGGTTAGTGTTAGATCAGTGCTTCTCTGGGGGGACTCACCAGCCTTCGCTTGGGCTTGATGAGGGGTCGGTTCTGTCCGTTCATTTTGTGGTAGAGCCCACAGGCGTTGCACAGGTAGTGCCCGGTCCCGTCACGTCGCCACAGCGGGGTGGAGGTGGCCCCACAGTTAACGCACTCCCTGCCTTCTGGAAACAAGATCACACATAAGTCACTTATGGAGGAAAAACACACAGAAAAAGCTGACAGCGCTCCCTCGGAACGAGGGAAGGAAAGTAGAATCAAGAACTTTCTCTCTTCTCCCTCCTTTAGGAAACCTTCCTACCCCCACCTCCCTCCAGGTGGCTCCCAAGTGGACAAGGGTCACCGTGTGGCCCCGTCCACATTCAGCTCTGGCCTCAAGAAGGGACACATGAAGAAAAGGCAGCAGGACCTTGCTCTGGGGCTGCCTGACTTGACGAGGAAGATCAGGCACAGCCAAGGAGGAAGGCAGATTTGAACTTGAAATAGTTCCCTGAGAAAATTCTGAGGCCTGGGCAACGGCAGAGCAAAACATTCCACTCATTTCCTTCAAAGGAAAATAAAGGTGCCTCGTTATCATCGCCGGGTCTGTCTCCGCAGATTGATTCAACCACGGAGATTAGGACGGTGGTGGAAAAGGAAAGAGTAATCAATGGCGAGATAGATAAACAGATAATAAATAGATGAATAGACCGATCAATCGGCTGATTGATTTTAGGACCCCAGGCTTTAGATTTTACTTCCAGTAAAACTGCAAACGTCCCTGGCTGGCAAGTAATAGATGAAGACCCAGCGGGATCCACTCATTTCTCCCACCATCTTTTTTCTCTCCAGAAAAGGCCAAGGTTTTCTAGAATTTTCCAGCCACTGTGCCAGAGACTGAAGGGTAAGTGTGACCCCAGCTGGACCAGGCCAGGAGGTGTTGGAAACAGTGCAATCTGCAGGCAAGGCCCCTGGAGATGTTGGCAGGAAGAGAGCAGCGTGAGGGGCAAGATCAGAACAGGCCAGTTCAGGAAAACTGGGGTGGGGGGGGCTCCTGGTCGGCTCCTTAACCTAGGCCTCTCTACAGCTGCCCTTTTTCCAAAAAAACAAATAAACAAAATAAACAAAAAAACCGGCCAGGCCGGTTCACTCAAGGGCCAGGGAGAGTGACCCAGACCCATCTCCGGAGGGAAAGCTGCTGGAGAGACTCCCTCAAAACGGCACTTGAGGACCACAAGGGAGAGTCCAGTCCCTGATTTCTTTGCAACTTCTTCGGGAGAAGGAAGGGGAGGCAGTTTCTAGGAGAACCTGCCCAGCTCTTGGGGGGGCCTCATCCTCCAAGGCCAGGTGTGGACCAGTGGCTCCGCAGGCCACACCCCAGACCGGGAGAAGCCCCCTCACGCCTACTCCCCCCCTACCCCCCACCCCCCGACCCCCGGAGGGCCGGCAGGAGCCAGGGGCCCCACCAGAGCTGGTCTCTCTAGGGGACTTTCTCTGGAGGCGCCAGGGGGCAGGTTTGGGAGGAAGGAAGGGGAGAAAGATGTGCCCCCAAAGGTTGTTTCGTTTTAGGAGATTAATCGGCTAACTCCAAACCACCAGGGAGACAGGGTGGAGGAAGAAAACCGGGCAGGCTGCTTGGGAATCTGGCCGGCTCCCCGTACAAGGAGAACAAGGCTGGCTCGAGGGCTCTGGGACCTGTTTGGCCTTTGGAAACCCCTAAACCAAGTATGAAGAACTTGGGGGGCGGGGGGAGGGGTTCACATCTATAAGCCTGTTTTTTGTGGTGTTTTTTTTTTTTTTTCCTCTAGGGACAGGTTCTGGGAAAGGAAAAAGACTTTCAGAAATGGAGGGGTTTTGCCTGACATTGGAGTTCACGATGGTACTGAATAGTTTTTGTCCATTTTCCTTTTGCAAAAAAAAAAAAAAACATAGGGAGTTAAGAGAAATTCTATATTTTTTTCCTCCAAATTCCATAAAAGGTCTACAGAGAGCCTCCCAAGAGCCCCTGAGGTTATTACAAACACGGGCAGTAGTGTTCCAGGAGCACATGGGCAGATGTCCACCATTTCCACCAGACCTCAAAAAGGCTGGGGACTGAACTACATCCAGACACCTTGCACTGGGGTCAGAAGCCGAGGCCAGGCCGGGGGCAGGTGAGGGGGAGGCAGGGAGGAAGGAGGAAAGGGCAAGCGGTCAAGGAGGTGCCAGCCAGGGGGCGGGTGGGCCACGGGCCCCAAGTAGGCACTGGGTCGGCCCCTTCTGGGGTGACAGCAGTCTGGCTGTCACCTGGGATGACAGGCCCTGGCTCGGCCCCCAGGCCCACTCCCCGTGACCTGGTGAGACGGGGCCTCTCAGGTGCCCACGTTTTCTGTCCCTTTCTTCCCGGGGCTCAGGCAGGGGCTCAGGCAGGGGCTTGGGCAGAGGCTGGGGTGGAGTCTCCCTGCGGCTGGTGTGGGGCGGGCAGCCCCGTTCCTAGGCACCTGGGCTGGGGGATCTCCCAGCCTGACGTGAGCAGTCAGATTTCCTTTCCTCTGTCAGGCAGTGGGGAGGGTGACAGCTTCCTTTTCAGAGGGACCTTCAAACAAGAGCAACGGTTGCCTCTTCAGCGAGGCTCTGCACACTAGAGCAATTTTCTGTCTTGATTCACTCCGCAAGTTTGCGATTGCCTTGTCTGGGTTTTTCTTATTTTCTCCCCCCTTTCTCATTGTTGCCAAACAACCGATTTTCCTCACGGAGGCCCCGACTGTCTCCTGCTTTCTTTCCCCTCTCCTCGCTCACTGCCTGGTGTGAGCTGTTCAGACAGACACCTCTCTCTTAGGTGACAAGAACCACAGAGGCCTCCTGACATTCGACCGCCATTTTCAAACACCCCCTGGCCTCCAACTGAAATCCTGAGAAACTGGGCTGGACAGAAGGGTGGGGCGGGGGGGGGGGGGGGTGGGGGGGTGCGCGCAGAGGCTTCCAGATGCCCGAGATCAGACAAGGGTAGGGACAGCTGAGAACTGGCCTCTTTGCTAAAAGGCTTGGTCTTTTGTTTGTGGAGGGAGACCCAGCATTGACAGCCTGGGCGGGCGTTAAAAAAGCACTAGGTGCCCTAACCACCGTTCAACCGTTTCTCCCAACGGTGACAACCCTCCCTTCTCCCGTCTCCACCTTCGGCAAGTGCGTTTGTGAAGAAGACTTGAAAAAAAAAAAAAAAGCGACCACTAAAACCCAGAGAACTCCATCCTCAAGAGAAGTGTGCCACTGACACCCCCTTTACCCAGAAGGGTCTGGAAACCCTCCTTCCCGCTCCCACACTCCCGAAAGTCCCAGCTCCCTGGCTGCCCAGATGGGCTGCTCTGGGGTGTCTGACTGTGAGAGAGGGATAAAAAGGGGGAAGTAAAAAGCCAGATTGCAATGTCTTCTGTCTTCTCCCTCCTCCCCCAAGATATAAAAAGTAGATGATAAAAATAACAATAATAATAATAATAATAGGAGCATAGGTGCTCCTGGTTCTGGTTTAGGGTAACTGCGGCTCTTCCCCCCCCCCCAACCCGCCCCCAAAAGTTCAGGGGAAAGAGGGAGAGAAAAAGGAAATGACTCTCCGAAGACTGAAGGTGTAGACGCAGAGGGCGAGAAACCAGAGGCTCTTGGAAAAGTCGTTCTGCTCTGTCCCCTCCCCCCCCCCCACACACACACAAACCACCACGCCGGCCTCAGATACCACGACCTGCCCCCAAAACTTGGCGCCTCCCAGAAAAGATAACTTTAAACAAACAAACAAAAAAAATCCCATCGCTAACCTCAAAATGCACCGGTTTGCTCTCTGTGCCATCAGTCCTCAAAGCCTTGACCTAATCCCGGCTTTTCTGAGCAAAGCCGAACCCCATTTCTCTCGAACCCTCCACCCCACACCCCAGCCCAGCCCCTGGCGAGGCGGCGAGGCAGCGTGGCCACTTTCCTCCGCCCGGTCTCCCTTCCTCTTGCTTTCTCGTAGACTCCACCAGCTAGCCTACCTCCCTCTCCCTCTGCCGACTTTCATGTACTGAACACGCAGGTCTGAGTTCTTCTGTCAGCCTAACGCATCCGGACTCTATTAAAGTTCCTGGCGCGGGATAAACAATGCGACTGTCGCGTGCAGCAGTCTGAAAATAATTGGATTAGCTAAAACATATCAACTAAATAGAGACAGTCCTGCCCAGGCAGTCAGAGTGAATGTCACCCTGGAAAAAAAAAAAAAAACAAAACAAAAAACCCTGAAAAGTGATCTCATGGTCACTGGGCTCCCAGGGTCCTCCCTCGGAAGTTTCTGAAACCGGGGTTTTGCAAACCCTGTGTCAAGACGGCTCATCCTACCCCTAAAAGAGCGAGGGATCTTCATCCCGTCTCTGTATGTTAGGAGCTCTATAGATAGAGGGCAGAGGTGAGACGTTGGAAGGAGCCAGGACAGAAACAGCCACCCCTGAAACGGAGCCACCGGAGGAGACAGAACCCTCTTTGAAAAAATCGTCTTTTTAAAATACAGTTAAAGCTCAAGGGAGAGAATCCCGAGGTCTCTCGGCCTCTTTGGTTACGAGCAACGTTGGCGACGGATTATTTTATTTTGAAAGCCAAGATATTTTGTGGGGGTTGGGTGTCTTGTTTTGTTTTCTACAGCAAGCGTCTACACCAAGAGAATAAAACGCAGCGCGCGTTTAGACAGGGGGTGCTCGTTTGAGGGAGGATGTGCGGAGGAAGCAAAAGAGACTCACACCTGGGGAATGTTGTTCAGTCCTCCCTACCTCTTCTGGCTTCAGCTCAGGGGAGGACTAGGTCCTACGACGCCTTCCTGTCACCACCACCCTCACCCTCCCGCCCTCCACCCCCCTGCCCCTGCCTGCGTTACCACTTTCAGGTAGCTGGTCCATCTGCCTTCTGATTTGCCTTCCGGTTTCCCCAGGGCAGAGCCCCCCTCTCTCTCAGAAGTTGGGATGACAGCCCCCTTTTCCATGCCAAGAACGCGTGTTGCTGTTTCTGCCAGGGTCCCGACCACCCCCTCCCAAATATCCCCACGCCTTCATCATACACGTCTGTCTGAGGGGCTGTCCTGTCGGCAGGAACCCCTCCGAGCTCAGCCTGGAGGAAGAGGCAGCCGCAGAGGCCAAGGGGGGAGGGGGCGGTCACAGGACGGACCTGTGCTCGCTAAGGTTTCGTTTCAGCATTAAACACTAAAGATTTATTCCCTCGGCTTCCCATTTGGTCTCGGAAACGGACTAAAGGTTACAGGCAGAACCCGGAGGTCCCCAGGCAGGCAGGACAGGGTATTTGTTTTTGTTTGTCTTTTTCCTTTCCAGCTCAAGGGGGTGAGGTAAATTGGATCCCACTTCCCCTCTGCTCGGAGGACTGGAATGAGATAGGACACACCTCATTCTTTCCCCGCTGGAAGAATGGGAAGAAATCAAATCTCAGAAGGGCCTGGAACACCAGCCAGCTCCCCTGAGGGGCCAGACTCTAGCTCCCTCCTCCCTGCCCTGGATTTAGGGGAAGGGAGAGGTGGGGGGAGGAGAAAGGACCTGGCGCGTAGGGGTGGGGGGAGCGGAGATGGTTCCTACCTGTGCTGGATCTCGCCTTGGGCCTCGACTTACATCCGAAGCCGGTGGGGGAGCCCCCCAGCAGGCTGCTGGGCGGGAAGAGTCCGGAGCTGTATTCGGGGACGTAGGGCGGGTAGGTGGTGATGGGGTGGTGGGCCGACGAGGCCGCCCCTCCCAGGGTGGTCATGCTGCCCCGCGAGTGCGTGGACTCGAGCTTCATGCTGTCGGGGAGCGGCACCTGGTACTTGATGCACTCCTTCTCGTCCTGCCGCGCCGAGCCGGCCGAGCCCGGGGTGGACAGCGACGGGTCGGGGGAGACGTCCTTCGGCGGGGTGGGCGGGAAGGTGAAGAGGTGCGGACTGGAGTGGCCCGCCGACAGCGAGGAAGACGAGGCCGGGGGGTAGACGGAGAGGGGCCCCGGGGAGCCGTGGTGGATGGACGTCTTGGAGAAGGGGCTGAGGTTCCAGGGCGAGGCGGTGTGGTGGCTGCCCAGGGCCTTGCCGCCGTCCAGCCAGGGCAGGGATCCGTGCAGCAGAGGCGGACGGCATACCTGACTCCCTGCGCGGGGACGGGGGATGCAGGGGGAGGGAGGGAGAGAGGGAGAGAGATGCCCGTGAGAGCAGCTTGGGTGGGGGGGCCCTCGGACGCATCTGGGGTTCCTCCCCTCCACCCCAGCCTCCCCGCCGGGCAGTCCCAAAGAGTCCCGGGCGCAGGCCCGCGCCCTCGTCCAGGCCGGCCCGCCGGTACCTTGGCCAGCACACCCTCTACACCCATCTGTGCCACACCAATGTCCCATCAGATCCAGCAGCACGAAGGGCCTGGGTCTGACACCCGAGAGGTGCTGGGAGGGAGTGGAGACGGCCCCTGGGCTTATTTGGACTCTCCAGATACTCTTTCTGAATGGCATCCCTGCAGTCCCTCTCCAGAGCCCGACTTGATTTATTGGTTTCCATCAATGGCCCAGCGTCCCCCTTCCCAGACCTAATCCCAGCCAGCCTGATAAGAGAGTCGGCTGTGAATAATGAGGCCTGAAGGGGTGAGCCTGGCCGCACAACTGCTCCGCACCAGGAAGATACTCGGACCCTGGAGACAGGCCCAGCTCCCCGGCCCCGGTGCAGGAAGGAGAGGGCTTGGAAGGGAGGAGGGGGAGCCTTCGGGGGTTCCCTTCAAGTGACCCCTCTGCAGTGCCTTCACGACTGGCAAGGCCTGAAACGCGATTTGCAAGGAAATAGTAATTGCTCAGACCACTGGAGGAAGTTTGCAAGGCTGGGCCCTGCCTCTCCCACTCTCCCCAGTCCTTTAGAAAGAAAAATAAAGTAACCCTCATACGCCCTCAAAGTTGTGATTCCCCCAGGGCCACATGCGAATTTTCACCAGAGCCCCCGAGACACGAAATTCCATCTTATGTATTTACAGCTGACTTATCCACACAGCACAGTCAGCCTGCGTTGGAAACACGCAGTTTTAAGATGACCATAACTCAGACAACTCCATCCACTCCGAGAGGGGGCAAATGCAAACCGTAAGTGCAAATCCACACACGTATTGATCTTTTAATCCACTACCTGCCTCAGCATTTGACATTCTATTTAACCATTAAGAACAATACTGAAACTAAAATCTTGAGAGAGGAAGGGGAGGGGAGGGGGAAGGAGAGTTCTCTGAACGCCAAGGGGTCAAGATTCATGTTATGCAGGAAGTAGTATAGTAAATAATATTAAGCCTGCTTCTACGTTTCCACTTAACTGCTGATCTGCACCGAACCAGGGCAAAGAGCGCCCCATCCGCAGAGACAATGGTTTAAAGCCCGGTGACAACAGGGCAGAGGATGCCTGCTGCAGGAGGGACTGTGTCATCGGCGACACGGGGGACCAGGGAACCCTCGGTCGCCTGGAGAGAGGCTCCCATCTTCTCTGCCTGAAATTGTGCCTCTGTTTCTTCTTCAGGAACCCACGGAGGCTGGAAAGCTTAGAGCTCCCCCCTGCCCCCAACCACACAGGGCTGGATTTCTTAACATTTCAGAACTCTTACCAACTTTTCAAGGTGAAAGAGAAAGGAGAAAACAAAACAAAACAAAAACAAAAGACAACTGGAATCGCCCCCACGTAAAAAAGAAGCCCTGTGGTGGATCCTAACTCTTCTCTGCGAGCCTAATGGGACTGTCGTAGGCCGGAGGGGACAGTAAGGCAAGAGTTTTGGGGGAGCAGGCAATGGGGCAACCTAAAACCAAGACGCAGGAAAATTCTGTGCAGCCGGGAATCTAGGAAAACTCCGAATGTCTCAAATTTAAGACAGCAGTGTCTCCAGCAAAACCCGCTCAAGTTCCAGAATCCCATTCCCCAGAGCCAGGAAGCAGGGGACCTGCCTGGCCACCGAATGCACTCGCTTTGGGGAAAGGTTGAAAAAGTAATAATCATAAAACCAAAACAAAAACAGGGGTGCGGATAAATCTCTCTCGGGCCTTTCTGCAGAGGTGCCGGAAAAAGAAACTGAGGCACGCTGGCCGAAGCCCCTGGAGACAGAACTCCAGGCTAGCTGGGGGAGCGGGACCCTCTGAAGGAACCGAGCGCCAGCCGGTTTGGCGGCGTCGGCTGCGGGCCCAGCGAGCCGCGGCCGCAGAGGCAGAGCCCGGGCTCCCCGCGCCCCGCACCGCGGAGGCCCCCCGGGACGTGCGGCCGCCCGGGGAGAAGAGGGGGGCGGCCCGGCGCCCTCCAGGTGAGCGCCAGGCCCCAGGCGCGCCGGCCGCGGAGAGACGCCTGCTGCGACTTTTTAAAAACACACTCTCGCGGCGGCTGAGGCTGCTTCCTCGCGCATTTCCGGGCCCCAATTTAAAAAAAAAAAAAAAGAAAAAAAAGTGGCAGGAGCGGCGCTTGGGGGCTCTCGCGGGGTCTGCCCACCCCCTGGTCGCTCCCCGCCTCCGGGACCCGGGCCGGGAGTGGGGAGGTGGAGCGGCGGCGGCTGGAGGGCGGGGGGGGGGGGGGTCCCCGCACCCGGGGCGCACTCACCGTGGTGGGTCGGAGGGTACCTCTGCACCGTGGCCCTCACTGAGTTTCCGTAGTAGGAAGGGACGTGGTTGCCTTGACCGTCGATGTTAAAAAGTACATCCACCTCCTCGGGCAGGGGGTACTGCGCCGGGTCCATGTAGGAGTGGCCGAGGCCCGGGTGGTGCGTGTCCGGGTGCTGGCCGTTGAGGACCGCGGGGTGGTGGTGGCTCACCCAGCGCGGCTGGTCCGCCGTCACCTCCATGGCCCCGGCTGCGCTCGCGCCCTCTCGCCGGGCCCGGAACCCGCGCGCGGAGAGGGAGGGCGGTCGGGCTGGGAGGTCGCGGGGGGGAGGTGGGGGGGCGGGAGGGGGGGCTCCGAGGCGCTGCAGGTGCTGCTGCCGTCGGAGGGGCGGGGGTCGTTTAACGATTTGCTTTCAGTGGGGCAATGTTGGAAAGGTGGGAAGGAAAGGCGAGCAAAGAAGGGGAGGGGGAGAAAAGTCTTTTAAGTGGTCGCTTAGCAAGGAGAAGAAGAGGAAGGAAAGAGGAATCCCCCAAAACCAGGGAGGGAGGGATAAAAGGGGACCGAATTTGAAAGCGGGGGGTGGGGGGCGAGCGAGGGTGGCTGGACTTCTGCAGAGACGAGGCTCCTCTGCGCCGGGGCTTCCTCAGCGGCTCCGAGGCCGAGGCTCTGCTCGGCTCACCTGCGAAGGAGAGAAGCGGGGAGACCTGATGAGCTCCTGAGGACCGGAGCACCTGAGTTTATGAAGTGGCACCACCTCCCCGCCGGCCGCCCGGCCCCGCGCCCGCGCGCCCAGGACACGCGCGCACACACGCGCACTCGCGCACGCCTCCTCCCGAGCGAGGCAAACCCGGCCGCGGCCGCCCAGGGAACGAGTCCCGGGCACATCCCCGGCCGCCTGGCCCTCGCGAGGGCCCTGCCCTGACTGAGCGGATCCAGTTCGGCCGACGGCTCCCTCCCCCCCGGGGACGGCGATCCCGGGACCTGCCTTCCAGCCTCCCAAAAGAGTGGGGCTGAGTTTACAGTATTTTGAAAAGTCCTCCCAAACGGAGCAGGGGGAAAAAAAAAAAAGAAAAGAAAAATCAAACTTAAAAAAAAAAAAAAAAGTTGCCAGTACCAACCTGGGTCTCGAGGAGCAGAGAGGAGGAGGAGGAGGAGGCGTGTGACCTGGGAGAGCAGAAACTGCTCGGTCAGATTGCGTGGCTCGCTCTGTCGCGCGCGCTCTCCGTCTCTCTTTTCCTCTCTCTCTCTCCCTCTCTCAGTATTTTTTTTTTTACAGGGAATGCATTCTTTCTGAAAGTATCAAGACGGCGCCAGGCAGCTCAGTGTTCGCAGACAGCTGTGGCGCGACGCAACTTAAGGAGGTCCTAGTGTCATCCGCGCCGAGGGGGAGGAGCCTGGCGCTGGCGAGGAGGGGACAGGATCACTAGCACAAGGAAACTGCAACCCAAACCCGCTCCAGGACCTCACCCCCACCCCCCCCCGCACCCCTCCGCCCCTGCCCCCGCCCCTCCACTGACCGGAAGGGGGGCGCCGCGGAGGGCGGCCCGGGGGCGGGGGTGGGGGGGGCGGCGGGGCGGGTGGGCAAGGCCCGCCGGGTTTGGGGCGGAGGGGGGCGGGCAGGAGGGAATGCGCGCCCTGGCCCTTTAAATGTGGCTCCCGCTCCAGCCAATTCATTCCGGCCCAGTGGATTATTCCGTGCCGGGGAAACCGGCCTGCCCCATTCATAAAGTCAATTTCTACAGGCAGCCTTTCTTTTTTTCAGACTTTTCTTTTTTTTTTTTTTTTTTAATGACCAAACTTGTTTTTCAATTCAATCCGGTATTGGGGACGTTATGGATTTGGGGTTACGTGCCTATAAAAACCGACGAGAGAAAGAAAAAAAAAAGGTTTTCATGCCAAAGGACTTTGGGATTTGCCTCCCGAGAGAATTGCTTAAGAGCTGGGGGAATCGGGCAAAGGGAGCGAGCCTTTATTGGAAGGTGTGTGTTCCTCGGGTGGCCGCCGTGCACGGTTTCCCCAGCCTTTTGTGTTAGCAAGCCTCTCAAATGCACGCTTCAGCTGTCGTGCTTTGCCTTTCCAGACCTGGAATTTGCAGCCCCTGCGTGCTTCCGACCTGAGTGACCATGGTGATGGGTGAAGAGGAAAGGGACAGACACAGGCACGCCAGCCAGGTCCCTAAGTACAGTGAGAGCGGCCGCAAAGCAAGAACTCGGGGCCTCTTTCCACTTACCCAACTTTTCCCTTCACCCCGCCCAAGGCCCTACTTACTCCGGCTCCCGGCGTTTTTCCCCAGCCGAGGAACCGGCCCCTTTCCAGCGACCCCCATCCCGGCCGGCGGGCAGGACTGCGGCGACCGTCCCCGGACTCGCACCGCCCGGGCCAGGCAGCCTGGGGCGGAGGGGGTGCGGCTCCAGACGCCCCGGCGAGGGGGGCGGGGCGGGCGGGGCGGGGCCGCGGAGGGGCCAATCAGCGGGCGAGGCTGCGGCCGGGCCGCGATTGGCCGGCCCCGCGGGCTCCAACCTCCCCGGCCTCTCTCGGTGCTTTGAGCCACTGCATCCCCTAGCGGCGCCCTGGCTCCTGCAGCCTGCGAGCCCGAAAACGCGGCCGGGGCGAGCAGGGGTCAGGCGGGAAAAGAAGACTCAGGTTCCACCCTCTGCTCACCCTAGGGCAGTGCGTGGGTTCTCCCGCAGGCGATCCCACGGCCGGCACTGAGAGCTTGATTTGGGGTTTTCTCTGGCGGAAGCCATTGTTCCCTCTTGTCTCCTCCACCCCATAAAATTCCCTGCAAACACAAAAAACTCGAAATAGAAGAGAGCGTCCCTAAAAGTAAGTTCTGGAGGATGGCTTTCATGCGATGAAGGAAAATCATCAGTATTCAACCTTAACGTGGGGTCTGTGTGTGCGTGTGCGTGTTAGAGTGGGGGCGAGAGATGTCGTGTTTTAATACACAATCATTGTAGAAAGATTAGTGAAATTTATTTGAAAGTAGTGGAAACGTGGGTCCTCCCGATCTTGGGTTTGGAGCTTCTCTGGAATCTCCGTCTTCTGAAATCTGATGTTTGTTAGAAATCAGGGTTGAGTTTCTAGATACGGGACAAGAAGAAAATTCCTAAATTAAACACACACACACACACACACACACACCGCCTCCCTCCTAATGTTTCTCCCGAGCCCGTTTAGTTCCCGTTTATGAGAGCGGCCCAGTAAGGAAGCATCGATTTTTTTCTTCCACTCTGACCACTTCCCTCTAGGGCCGGCCAAGCTCCCAGCCTCTACTCCTGCACACGGTGCTCTCCAAACCTTTTAATTATTTAGTTTCTGTCTAACATTCAGCGGAAACCGCTTCATAAACAAGGACAGACCGACGCGCACACATTTTTGCTAAAAGTCCCCGAGATTTAACATTAAGGATGCAAGCAGAGAGAAAAACTGAAAACCGCTTCTCCTCCGCGCGTCGGCCCCGGACCCCAGTTCAAAGTCACGCGGGGAATCCCAAACGTGGCTTTTTGGTCCGGAGACCTGGAAGCCACGGGGGGGGGGGGGGGGGGACGGCGAGAGGGGGGGAAGCCATCCTCGGGTGAAAACAGCTGCTGACGCCAGGACTTGAAAATGTTAACTTGAGAGCTTCCAACAATTTTAAAAGACAAAGAGAAAATATTTGAGAAAATGAGGCCTTCCGGTGTATCGGCGCCTCTCCGGTAACGCACAAAAGTTGGGGGGCGGGCATTTATTCGTTTTAATTAAAAGCACCGAGTCGGGCTGCACCGAGATGGAGAGTCCCCCCCCCCTCCTCCCCACACCTTGGAAAAATAAAAGATCTTGAAGGCCCTTCTTGGTCTGGGTGGTTTGGAGCTGGCAGAGAGGCGTGGGGGGCTGCGGCTGGACGCCCGGTGTAATGGAGCCAGCCTGTAGGGGGTATTTAACATTTAATTCCCAGCCGGTCCGCCCCTGTTCCCGGACTGACAGTGGGTAATTGGGAAAGAGGACGTTGCTCTTTTGATGGCCCGCGCCGGCCAGTCTCGCCGACGCCACACTGGGTTTGACGTCACGGGCCCAGCCCCAGAGCCGGGAGCCCCGGGAAGGGGGGTGGGTAGGGAAAAGGAGGGGAGGGGGCTACCCGGCGGGGAGGGCCGAGGTCGGCCCCGGGACCCGTGGGGAAGCAGGGGGGGAGGGAGCGAGGCCGGAGAGACGCTGCAGCGCGTGGCCTGAGGCGGAGAGCCGGGCTGCGGGGGTCTGGGCCAGGCCAGGCGCCGGCCTGACCCGCCTCGCCGGCAAATGCAGGCCGGGCTTCCTCCTCCCAGTGCGGGCGGGGGAGGGGAGGGGGCTCGAGGCCGGGGGGAAGGGGGGGGAAGGTGGTCCCGACTCCCCCTCCGCCGTAGCCCGCAAAGCCGATCCTGGCCTCCTGCAGAGACGCCTCAGCGCCCTCCTGCAGACCTGACGGCCCCCTCCCCGGGCACCCCGGCCCTGGCCGGGTCTCGCGGGTACCCCCTCCTCCCCGGGAGCCGCCGGCGGAGCGCCGGTGGAGGAAGCGAGGAGACCCAGGAGGATGCCGCCGCCGCCGCCGCTGCAGGGCCCGGGGCTGCTGCAGGGCCCGGGGCTCCTGCGCGGCGCGAGGCCTCCCTAACCAGGGTAAGGGGCTGTCGAAGGGCCTGGATGGCCGGGACCCCGGGGGCGAGCATCCCGGAGCCGAGCCAGCGACGCCGCAGCCACCGGCTCCGTCCCAGGAGCCGGGTCCCGGGGCCGTGCGTGGGGCGGCGGGAGCCAGTTGGGCCTGTCGGAAAGGTCAGGCCTCGAGGCGGCTGCTGGAGGCGTCAAGTTGAGTGGGGTGTGTGTGCCCTCTTGGGGAAAGGGTAAGAAATGGAGCCTAACTTTCTCTCCTCGGTTGGGGTAAGCTGGGGCCCACACACACACACACACACACACACACACACACACACACACAGATGCCCAAGTACAGGTCCCTCCCACCCGCCCTCCCGGGAGCGCAGAAGCTCTGTCCTGGAGGAAGTGGGTCACCCAGTCCGGCAAGGGAACCGGAGCCCGCGACGCAGAGGGGAGGAGCGCGCCCCCAGGTTCACCCCTGGGGTCGACGCACCCAGAGAGCAGAGATCCACGCGGCCAGAGAGCGTCACCCACCCGAGCCTGGCGACCGGCGCATCCAGGCGAGCTCCGCGGGGTCGAGGCGCCCGCGCGCTGCCCGCGGAGGCTCACCCGAGAGCCGAGGCTCACCCGAGAGCCGAGCCTCGGGGTCGAAGTCATAAAGTTACTAATCCCGCGCAGGGGGAGTGAGCGTGCTTCGCGCCGCCTGGGGCGGTCATTTGAGCGTGTTTACTTAAGGACTTTGCAAGCGGAGCGCGCGCGGAATAGTCGGATTTCCAGCGAGGCAGCAAATATTTGCAGGCAGGAGAAAGAAGCGGAGCCGGGCCGCGACGCCGCGTCCCTCCCCCCGGAGCCGCGGCGCCGGCCTGGGCGGACCCGGCCGCGCTGTTAAGACAGAAGTGAAGCCGGGAACCTGCGGGGCTGGGGGCAGGGAGGGCGCGGAGCTACAGCAAAGGCCAGAAATTGGAGCGCGGCCCCGAGGCCCCGGCGAGCCGGGGCTGGGGGAGGAGGAGTCCCTTCCCATTCCCGCTCGATCAATCTTCCTTGGCTGCGATCGGTCAATAAAAATGGTGTGAACCGGCCGCGGTGGCTGTACGTCTGGGGAGGAAGTGGAGGCCAGAGGTGCCGAGGCCGGCGCCGGCGCCCCACGCCAGCCGGGTCCGCGGCCCGCCGGTCTGCAGGCTTCAGGCCGGCGGCCAGTTCGTCTCCCGGAGCCGAGCGCTGCCCGGCGGGGCCTTTAATTGGGTGTCTCCGTTTTAATAGTGGCCATTGTTGGAGCAATTAGCGAGAGACAATAACCGCCAAGAGGCGTTTAATTCGATTCCTTGCGCTGGCTGCGCCCGGCACCGGGGCGCTCTGGAAGGAGAGGCCGGGCGGGGAGGAGCTGCTTAAGGGCCGGCTCCCGTCCCTGGTACTTTGGTCGGAGGTGTGGGGGTTCTAACGGGGCAAGTTGAAGGCAGAACGAGAGCAAGCAGGTCCTGGTCCAGGACGGAGAAACCAGTCCTGGGCCTCGCCAGCCCCGCGGGGCGCCTCCGGGGCGGCCGCGCTCGCGGGCCGCGCGCGTCCACGCTGCGACCACCGCGCGGGCTCCCCGATGCCTGTTCGGGGGAGAAAAGCAGAGAGCACACGGACGTGGAAGTCGGGCCCCCTTCCTCCGCAGCCCTATAGGGCCCCCACCTCGGTCACCCAATTTCCTTTCCAATCGGGAAGAGAGAAGAACCCTCTTCTGGCGCGTACACACCTTCCCCTCTTCTGCCTCGGCCCTGGGATTAGGTTACCGTGGCCGGGCGAGGATTTCCACTGGTTAAGAGAATAGCACAGGTAAAGCTGTATAAACAGCTCGCAGGCTGCGGGGCGGGAGGGTTACGCCGGGGACACGGCCCAAGGCGCCACCGCCGGGCGTGAGCTGCAGCGGTGGAATGACCAAGGAGCCCGCTTGGACGCGGCGCCCCGGGACCGCGCAGGTTAAACACGTCCTGTGTTGTATCTGTATCTCTGCGGTTCCCTTCCAAGCCCCCTTTCTCTTTCCCGCATGAACTGAAATGCAGAGAGCGGGGAGAGGAATAAAGGTGATGAGAAAGCAGCAGGCGTTGGCTAGTGCCCGTCGTTCTCCCATGAAACACGGCGAGCAGGGGACCCCAAAACTCACTGTCAGAGGGCAGATGCTGGAGGTGGAGACGTCAAAGGGGAAACCCACGGGAACTCAGGCGAGGAGAGCCCCCAACCCGCACAGCTCGCTTCCCGGTTCCCACGCCCACCCGCCTCAGGCCTAGAGTCTACCTGCCCAGGGGAATGAGCCATCGCTTTAGGGGTGGTAGGTGGTTTAATTTACTTTTTTTTTTTTTTTTTTTTTTTTTTTTGCTTATTCATCTATCACCATTTAAAACTCGGAAGGAAACCCGCCCAGGCCAGGAGGAGCGGCTAGAGCTGTGGAGAGTCAAAGAGAGGAGATGCGCTCAGAGATTACCCCCTCCTTCTCCACTCCCCACCACCAGGCTGGGCCCCCCAGCTTCAGGGGATCCTGGCCCTCCCTCTGCCACTACCCTCTTCTCCTCGGGTGAGAAAAACCCCGATGGTATCGAGATTAAAGAGAAAAAAAAAAAGGGTAGGTAGGGGTGTAGCGGAAAGAGGGAGGAGGAAGGGAGAAGACAGGGGATTTCTGTTTTCGAGTGTAACAGGGCACAGGCTGGCGGGTGGCTGTGGGGGCAGCCCCGGGGTTGGGTAGGAGAGAAAGATCCCCTGGAGAACGATTAGAAAGGACTTGACGTCACCCCGAGGAAGGGCGCACCTCCCAGCTGCCCCTCCTTCCTGGCCCCGGTGGTCTGGGGGACAGGTGGGAGACCCAAGAGAGGACCAAGGGGCTCCACAAGGTCGCATGGTCCCTCCCGAGCCATTAGCCGTTTATCCGGCTCCCAGCAGTACCACTGGCCCTTAGGTGGAAGCTGGCTGTGTCTAGACTCAGGCTCTCCTTCCCTGGGGGGCTACTTCGCTGAAGCATCCCGGACTCCCCAGGAAGGGAGCACCACGGGAGCCAGGAAAGCATCAGCAGTGCGGGATTCACCCGTGTGAACTCCAGGCCCCAGCATTTTTCGGAGGAGAAGGGGTGCACTTGGGACACCTGCTGTGTTCCCCACAGCACCCTGGCCCTCCCGGCTTGTTGCCCCCAGCCGGCCCCAGCTCGGGGAGCCTCAGGCTCTCACCTTAGCCGACTCTCGGGCCACTAAAATTTGGCATTCCAGGAGGAGGGCTTACTCTTGGAGCTATTGTGCTGTTTCGGTTCTCTGGATTAGCCAGGAAACCGGGGTGCGCTTGTTCCTGGATCATGGACGGTGGGCTTCGAGGAAAGGAGGGAAGTGGGGGTTCGTAACAGGGAGAGGGAACATGGGGAAAGATCATTTCCTTCAGATCAGGAGACAGGAGAGGCCAGCTTCTAAAAGCACGAATTGTTCACATCTTCCTTTGGACACGCTGGAGACCCCACGGTAAAATCTGTGAATCTCAGGGCTCTTAGGAGAGGGCTTCCCGCAGACGCCCTCCGCCTTCTCTTCCCTCCGGAGCTGCACCCACCCGCCCGCCTCTCCCCGCCAGGCCCCTGGCTCGCGCTTGGCTCTCCGCCGTCTGCCACCTCGCGGACCTCAAGCAATTTGTTATATAAAACAAAATAGCAACCACACACATGAGCCTGCAGACCCACAGCGACGGACACCCAGGGAGACCTCCGCTCTGGCACCCTGGGCCACGCATCTCTTTCTCGCCCTTCCAGCGGCCGCACCCCGCCACCACCTCTGGTCCCCGCTGCCCAGCGACCACAAGCACAGCGGGGTTCGGCCTCCAGCAACGAGGCTTCCCTGGCCGGATCGCTGCGGCTGTTAAACCTCCCTCCGGTTACCCCAGCCATTAAGAAAAAGGTGATCGAGAAATATTTGGTCCACACACAAAGACATCCAGCGAAACGAAGGCACATTTCTGTGTGAAATGGCACAGGAGCAGAGGAGACAACGCGTCAGTGCAGCCCAAAAATGATAAGAATAACCAGGTGCCAGAGAACAGTGGGCTTTTGGATTCTGCCCCCGCGCACCTTATCAGGATCCCTAATTCCCTGCCACCTCCCGGGGTTCCCAGACACAAACCGCCTCGAATTCCCAAAGAGGGGCTCTCAGCCACCCGCCTCCCACATACCTGCCCCTTCCTTAGGCTCTCTCTGTGTGGCCCTGAGCTGCTGGGCGGCCCAACACAGAGGCTCCACCAATGAGTGCCCAGGGGCGCCCACTCCCATCCACTCACTGCACCCCCGACTTACCCCCACCTCATATATCAGCTGAAAAAAAAAAAAAGGCAGGGTGGAAATATCAATAAAGGAAAATGCAGCTTCCCATGTCTCTGGGCTTTTGGCTGGATAGACTAACCCCAAGCCCGGGTCTCCCCGTGGCTGGCAGAGGTCCCTCGCATAGAATGGAGGGTGGGCCTGCAGGGATTGTGAACCAGCGAGCACTCACCCGTCTCCTCAGGACCCAGCTGGTTTCTCAAGCCAGGAACCTTAGGCCTGGCGGGGAGGCTGTCTGGAAGCTGAAAGCTGGACCCCCTGCTGGATCCCACAGGGGAATCAATAATGGGAGCCCAGGGGACCTGACCCTGACCTGGGTCTTGGTCTGGCTGACCTGGACACCATGACTCTCTCCCATTCCCACGGGCAGCAAACTATCCTCTTCCTTAGAATCACACAAATGTTTAAAGGGTTTCATGGGAAGCCTCCTCCCCACACTCAGCCATTTGGGTGGGCCCTGCAAGCGTCGGGCGCATCAACTTGGGTTGACTCCCTGCCCCAAGCCAGGCACGGGACCGCCCCACCTCCCCAGTCCCCCGACACACACCCCTTTTCCGCCACAATCGCTAAGGGGTGGAGAGCTACACATGCTACTTCACTACTTGCCGCCTGCAAGACCATAAGCTCCTTCCTGTCATGACCCCGGTGTCCTAGTGAACGTGGGCAACAGGGGAGGAGAAAAGAGCCGAGAAACACGGGAACCGAACCGAGGGAGGATCCTGCGGGTTAGACTCCTTTCCATCCCCTGCCCTAGATGGAATCACCGTGTGGGTTTCCCCGGGTAGTATCCGCGAGGAAGAAAACGTATAGCAAGGCAACTCTCAAGCAACTTCCCATGCATTTTAACCGATTTCTGTCTTTGTAGGGAACTGCCTCTGACTGAGTGACTGTGGGTCCAACGTCCCAGGAGAAAGTAGAGTTCTCGCCCCTCTGCCCGTCCTGCTCCCCCACGACCCTGGGCGCCCTCTCTTCTGGGCTGTGGTTTTCTCACTCACCTCAGGGTGCTCCTGGAAGCAAAGGTGCCTCCCGGCCACCAGCTCTCCAGGGATGCCAGATGCCCACACATCTGGATTCCCACCTTGTATCTCACAGTACACAGCTGTTTCTTTAATTGTATGCAGAGACAATGAGCCTAAGCAAACACTTGTAAGCAAAGGGAAATAAACGCCCAATCCGCACTGGAACCTTCCGCCCACCACCTTTGGGAGAAGGCTGAGCTGCTTTTCCCTAATGAGTTCTTACCCCCAATCCTCTGCCCTCCCTGAAGTGGAAAGCGTGTGTCCAGCCCTTCCGGAACATCCCCGCCGTCTCTTACACTTCTGTTTAGTTTTTCTTCGCATGCTTAGCTCTACTAGCTTTTTCCTCCATACAGGGGCACACACACACACACACACACCAGCTCGCCCAAGGTCATTGCAGAAAGCCAAAGACTGCCAATGACCAGGAAAAAAAAGACAATAAAGACTGGGGTCTAGTTCACTTTCTTCCAGGGGCAGCTGTCCCTTTGGAGTCGAGACCTCCTCTTAATTCTCTCCACGTGGAGTGGGAAAGCGAGTGCGGAGTTAGAAGATAACGATATTCACTGACCTGGGTATTTTGCTCCCGCGGGCCAGCTGTGTTTTATTTATTTATTTTTTCCTGACTTGCCGGAGATCCGAAGGCAGAAATGACAGGCAGACTTGGCCACTGTTGTCGCCGCTGCGGTCCTGACCGCCCCAGCTGCTTACGGCATCTCACACAGCCTTCCAGCCAGCAGTAAAACCTGGGTGATGCGCATCCTTCCTAGGAACCCCCTCCCTCCGCCTTCTTCTGCTCACTGTAGAGAGCGGAGCTCTTCCGGGTTGCGAAGGGGGGAAAGGGAGGGAGGAGAGAAGACGAAGCGAGGAATGGATTTCACCCCCTCTTGCAAACGCGCAAACCGCACATCAGGGGTGTGTGAAACCGGCAGAGGTGGGGGTGGGGGGGGGGAGGGGGGAAGACTGCCTGAAATGTGACCAGCCCCTGGCGCCTCACAGCCCACTGTCTCTGGCAGGATTGGAATCAACACTGCAAATGGCATCGGTAGTGTTGACTGGGTCCTTACCTACCGTAGATATAAAAAGCTTTCGCCCGAGTCTCTGCCTCCCATTTTTGGAGCACGTGGGGATCCAGTGGGAGCGTCTAGAGGTACAACCCGGAGCCACCACAGCAGGGCCTCTGCCTTTCAGCGCTCTCCCTCTCCCTTCTGACTTCCTCCTGTGTATGCAGACGCCTTAAAGATGCCTGTGCTCTGCCTTCATCTGTCTTGGGTCCAGCTGGCCAGTAAAAGTTTAGGAAAGAATGGTTGGCGAGGAGGCTCTAGGCTCGTTGGTGCCCTTTGTCCCTCCTCACGGTGGGCATAAAACCATTTGGAGGTAGGCATATCCGTGCACGCACTAGGCACACGTTTGGGGAGGAGGCTCTCTAGGGGTCCCAACTCTTTTTAAGAAGAAAAGAGGGAAATTTACCGTGTAGGAGAGTGAGATAAGGGAGCGAGCATCGGAGGGAGCGCCGGGGAGAAAACGTCTGGAGGAAAATCACCCTATTCGTCTACCCGCCAGCCCCAGTGCCCTCCAGCCCTCTCCTTCAAAGCCCCCTCTCCTGTACCCTCTCTGCTTCTGCTGGTGGCGGATCAAAAGATAATCCACGGAGGGGGCAATCTGTCGTGAATAAATTCCTGCCAGAGTGAAAGGAGGCTCCGTGAACACCGGGGTAGAAAGGTCAGGGTCCATTTGTTTTGACAGGTAGCGTTTTCCCTTCACAACATTTACACGACAAGAATGTGGAGAGTGGCTTTAACAATAAATACATCTTTGGGACGAAATAAAACACAATGTATCCATTGCTGGGCCAGGAAGTCAAGGACTTTCTTGGGCTGGACCCAGTTCGGTAGTAAGGAGCTGCCGGCTTAATGCTGCCAAGGGGTTGGGGGTGGCTGGTCCTTGGGGGTGTCAGTGGGGGGCGGGGAGAACGAGGCCATTGGCCAGCAAGGGCAGAGTGAGGGGTGCAGAGGTGGGCCGCGCGCCCCGAGGAGGGAAGTGGGGAGAGTCGAGGGGTGCGGCGTGAGCGTCACGCTGGAGCGCCGGGTACGCAGAGGAGGTCAGAGCCACCCCCTGGCGGGGGGGGGGAGGGGGCGCCGGGTTCGGGCTCCGCGAGGGGCCTGCGTCCAGCCGCTCGGAGTCCCTCGACTGCCACACTCCGCCCAGCGGCCCGCGCCCTCCGCCCCGCACCCTCGGGGGGTGGGGGTGGGGGTCCGGCTCCGAGCCCAGGGTGGGGGCAAACCGGCCGGGAGAGGGGAAGGGGTGTCCCCGCCACGGAGGGAGCCCCGAAGCCCACCTGGCGTCACCATCTCAGCCCCTCCCCGCCCCCCTGCCCGCTCCCTCCCGCCTGCCGCCACCCAGCGGCGGAGCCAAGTTCTCGGGCGCCGGGACGCGGAGTCTGCAGGGCTGCGCGTCGCGAGGACGCAGGACAGAAGGTCACCCGCTTGCCAGCTTGTACCCAACCTGTTGCCCCGGCCCCTTCCAGGTGGCTGCGCGGCCCGCGGCGAGCGGAAGGGGGGGGGGCGGGGCGGGGCCCCGCGGGCTCCCCATTCCCCCCTGGCTGCTCCTCCAGCGCTGCCTCGCGGGGAACAGGGGGCCCCCGGGAGACGGCGACAGTCCTCTCCTCGGCCCGGGCTTGAGCTGCGCCCCGACCCACGGGGCCTCCGCACTGGCGTCCCTGTCCGGGCTCCCCTCCTCCTGCCCCTCTCCCCGCGCTTCCCGGTGGAGAGCCTGGCTCCCTCCCAGGGGGCGGCACTCCGCCCTGCGCCCCCCAGGGACCCCCGCCCCTCGGCTCCCCCTCCCCACCCCTCCCACGCACAGCCTCACCGCCCGGTCCCCCGCCCGGGTCCGCGGGTCTGGCGGCCCCTCTCCGCGTGCCTTTTCTGCTGACGCGGGCACTCGCTAGACTCCGGGTCTAAAGTGACGCTTTGGTCGGGGACGCGGGAACCTGATCGCGGGCTCCGCTCCCCCCATCAACCCCAATACTCCCTTTAGCAAAGGAAGCCTTCATTTTAGGAAACTCGACTGCCAAAGACACTCGGGCTTAGAAGGACTTAGAATAGGACCGATTTTCAGTTTATGGTCAAGCCGGGCAAGATTCAGGGCATTTCTTGTCGCGGTGGAGTGGACTTGGGGGGCGGAAACGGCTGCTGATTTGGGATACAAGCGCGAATTAGTACAGGAGGGTTGGGGGCGGTTGGATGGTGGGGGGTGGGGAGGGTGAAGAAAGGAGAGAATTTATCCTGAGAAATGAACAGTGAGGGAAAGACGCTGGTCGCTCAGTGAGACGCTGAAGGTTTATTCTTGATTCGTGGACACCGGCCCTCGCACACTGTAAAGATGTTGCTTTAATGAAGCTACAAGTCGCTTTCTGAATTTTAAAAGCTACCAGTCCGGCTCACTGATTCGCGGTTCAGGTCTCTGTGCGTGTGTATATACCTGTGAGAGAGTGAAAGAAAGAAAGAAAGAAAGAAAGAAAGAAAGAAAGAAAGAAAGAAAGAAAGAAAAAGAAAAAAAAGAAAGAAACCCCCGCCCGTTATTCAAGGGCGCTGTCTGTGTTCAGCGCTGAGGGGCAGCGGATCCCAGGTGGTCAAGAGCGTGTCCCATTCTAACAAGTCTGAGGGGACAGGTTGCCTCCACTCCCAAGATGTCGGGACTCTCAAGGGAACCTCTGCCTTGAGGAGTCCTTCTTTGGTGAGCACCAGGAGCGTCAAGGCCAGAAGGCAAGAGACCCCCTCACACTGGGGGGTCCTCACCTATTGCCTGCACCCCGCGCCCACGTGCCCTGCTTCGTGGCTTCCCTGACTCCTTTTCCCCTCTCTGGAGCCCCTACCACCCGCCTTTTAACCCCTTAACCCTGGGCAAGCGAGCATCCTTCCCCCCCCCCACCTCTAGAATTCAGAGGCTGGAGGCAATCACGACACCCTAATTGGTGCCAGCACGAACTGCATTAAATCCTGTGCTGTGTTGGGCCACATTCCTACAATCTAAGGCATGTGATTGGATTTTAAGTATAAAAGGAAGTCACTGGGCATGTGGAGGTAGAAGACAGATCAGTAAATGACTAATGGTAATGGAAACACTCTGTCCCGGATCTCCGCCATGGCCGAGTAGATACGAGGTTCACCTGTTGGATAAAGAAAAAGGAGACGAAAAAGAAGAAAAAGGAGAAGAAAAAATCGCTGGCAGTATCTCCAATCTTTCTAAGGATATGTGGCGACTTAGAGTTGTTCCAAGCAGGGCTAGGGGAACCGTCTATTTATTCTTCCAGGTTTGCAACATCCATTTCTTTTCCCTAAAACATAGGTAATATTTTTCTCCCTGCCTATCGGTCTCCAGCATCATTCCCCTTGTCACTTTATCTACCTTCCTGGATGCACCCTTGGATTGGTTGAGTTCCTTCACACGTGCTCTCTAGCAGATGAAAACACGCTCCATATTAACCTGGGTTTAAAAGTTCCAATCTTTCCTTTCCACTCATTGAGTTTTGTTTTATTCTAAGTGTGTAGGGTGGGTGGGGGGGGGGATTGGGAGGGTATAAAGGGGCCTGGGGTGAGGAAAACCAGTTCTTTCATTTTTCTTTTCTTTTCTTCTAACAGAACATTTTTTTATTAAACTCAACTTTTAGGTCTGTGAATTTGCCTATGTTTCCGTGACCAGGAATTGCAGCCTGGTTGGAGGTGGGTGAGTGGGTGGGTGGTGCAGGGCCTGGGTGGTGTGGAACCAGGGACATCTCAAATGAAAGTTTCACAAAGCAGTGACTGGAAATTAAAAAAAAAAAAAATCAGACCTATTCCACCCAGGCGCCCTAAATAAATAGCCCCGTTTGCAAATTCCTATCAATTATTACGTGATGGGAAAAAATCCTATCTGAAAATAAAGCACGTGGACGTGGAGAATTTTAATTAAATCTTACTGTGGATATAATAACATGGAAGTGATTTTTCATCCGGCGCTTGCCTGCTCACCAGTGTTTTATGGCGTTTTCTTGCCTCTGACTTTATTTTAAAATATTAGACGAGGTGGAGAATTATAAACGACTCTTTCCTTATCTGTACTGCTCACATATCCAGGATCAGAGGAGCTGATTAAGAAAGAAGTCAGAGGCAACGTTGGATTCATAATGATTTGGAATAATGAATCCTTATCTCTGCTTTCCAGATTATCTGCCTTTCAGCTCCCAATGTTTTGTTACATGGGATAATTTATTGCATCTAATACATCACAATGAATCTGATGGTAGAAAGTGATGGCCAGCGTTGTGAAAAGGGGGCCCTTATTTTTTATCCCGGGGCAATGAAACTGCTTTTTGCAGTTTTTAATTGGGAAAATATAAGGTAGATCTGATAAAAAAAAAAAAAAAAAGAGCTGGGTATAATCTTGCCTGCTCGTGCCTTACCACGCGGCTCTTTAATTACTGTGTCAATTTCAGGCTGAAATTAACAAGATCGACCTGAAACCAGCCCTTACTTTCTCTCCAGCACCTAGATCCTAATTTTTAACATGATTTATTTTTATGAAAAAGGAGATAATTAATCATAAACACTGACTAAAGCACAGAGCCAAGTTAAGATAAAATGCCATTTGCATCTTTATATAGAAAGATACCAATAATGTTAATTTTCCTGAGATTTCCTCTCTCCTCACCATCGCCTGCCCCCACACAGCTCCCACCCTGACCTGCTCCCCACTCCAGCCTCATTCCAAGTAAACAAGGGGGAAAAAATCAATTTCAGGTTTCTCTTATTCCCTGCTCTCTTTTTTAAACTACGTATATATTTATTTATATATTCAGCTCTTCTGGCTTTGTCTGTTAACACATGCAGGATGTGCACAGGGTCCCCCCCCACACACACCCCCAGGAGCACAGTGGTGGGTACCTGTTCTCCCAGATCCCCCCCTGTACCTACCCTCATCATCTTCCCTCCATTTTGGAGTTGGAAAGAAGACGACACACATCTCATTTAATGGTTAATTAGTTACGATAATTGCCATTTTTGTTTCTTTTGTATTTTGCCCTAACGCCAAAGGAACAAAAGCCATCTAAACGCAACAGGCTTCACTCTCTGCCTGTTTCAGGATGGATTTCAGAATCCAAGGCTACACCGGGAGTCCCCTCCCAACAGCTAACAAGAGCAACCTCCCGGCTTCAGGAAGTAGAAGGGGCAGGAGTCACTGGTAATTTGTTCTTTAAGGTTTTTGTGCCTGTTGACTACTTTCTGGTTGCTTGGATTAAACAATCGTTGCAAATATGCAAACCAGTGAGAGGAGGTTCATACATATTGGCTCTCCAATTGTTCCTCCTGACGTCAGATCCTAATTTCTTGGTAATTGGATGGCTTGTACCCGAATAACGCTCATCTGAATTTCTCTACCTTTCTCTAGGTCAAGGTAGATTTTGTACTGGGAGATGGGCAGGGTGGGGGGTAGGGGGGCAGGGTTTGATTTTTTTTTTTTTTTAAGAATTCATTTCACCATAGTCCTATTGTCTCCCTTTCTTCCCCACACTTCAGAACATTGACTTCTGAAGTGAGTCGGTGGTTTGTTTCCTGGGAATGTAATTTCCCAGACAGTTCTAGAGTGGGCTGAAGAATGCTGAACACAGGTGGTAGAGGTGAAGGGAGTGGGGGTGCACTTGGGGCAGAGGCAAGGGTAAGGTTCTGTAGGGCCAAATACACTTGTCCTCTGCTTCGACCCACAAGAGTTATGCTCAGTCACCCCTTCCCACCAGACAGCCTTCCTCTCCTGAGATTACCCTAGGTTCCCAGCGATCTGGGGTTCAAGGGTCAGTTCCTGATCCGGTCCCACACTCTTAGGCAGAGTTGGCAACCAAATAATGCCAGAATTTAAAAGCTTGCTTCTTGATGATGAAGATACTTCAGGTTTTAGGCGGGAGTGGAGAGGGAGAGACCTGATTTTCTGGGATACTCGCCCTTTATCTTTCGGCTCCCTTTGGCCTTACTACAGGGGATTTCAGGTGTCTGGTTCCAATTTTGTATTAAATATCGCATGACTTCCCTCTCCAACCTCTCTCTTCCTCTCCCTCTCCTTCTCCTCTTCACCCCTGCCCCCTCTCCCGTTTCCTCTCTTTCTCTCTTCTGTCTCTTTAGGACACATCACTCCAAGAATTTCAAGTATCAATTATAAGTAATATTAATTTCTCAGTCCTAACCAGGGAAGTGAGGATGATCTGATAGGAGCATAAAAACGGTGCTTCCCTAGATGAAACAGACCAACGGAGCCCACTGGGCCATTTCCCATGCCCAGATGAACATTCAATTTTCCGGCATTATCTCCACACTTAAACTCGCGTTCTCCATTTCTGTGCCAAGATAAATTTGCATAATATTTGCAGCTGTAATTAGCTGATGAGCATCTCTCAGCCTCCGCCTTTTGTCTCTCTCTGCATTTGGTCTTCCATTGATGCCACATTTGATCTTTAATATTACAGGATTCCCGATAGAGGATTGCATATCTTATCTTCTCGGCTCCAAAATCTTTTAAGAAGGAGGGAGAAAGGGAGAGAGGGGGTTTGGGGAAAAGCGTGAGTGCGGAGAATGAAGCTTCACTAATCGGAGTTTGAAAAGGTTACGTCGGAAGAAGGTATAGGTAGAGACAGAACGAATAAGAGAGAGATGGAGAATTATGGTGGATGGGGGTGGGGAGAGCTGGGACCAGCCTCTTGGAAGGGGAGAGTCTGGAACAAATGGGTTATTATGGACAGAATTCAGGAGTGGGCTTGGGGAGGTTGGGCTGAGATCTGGGACATGGCTGAGGTGGGGGACATTTGTTGGTTGCCAGCCTCAAACGGTGTGGCCCTTCCTCCCCTCTAGGAAGAGGGTCCTTGTCCGCCGGGGCTCCCAGGAAGGAGCTTAATGGGGTAGCACCCCTCAAGCAGAAACTGGAACTTCTGAAACCAGGTGGCTCTCTTATCTGTTCATCTGGTTGTCTCTCTTTAATAGAGAGCACAGCACTGCTGAATTTCTAATATGTTCCAGGCATTTTCATTCTCTGCATTGCTGTTTATAAGAAATAAAAGCCCACCCCCCCCCCAAGAAAAGAAGGAAAAGAAAATGATAATGAGAGCCAGGGGCGGGGCGGGGGGGGGGGAAGCAAAAGCAAAGAGATAGGAGAGTCTAGGGAAAAAAGGAGACAGGGGAGTCCGTCCTAGGGAACGGTATCACCTCCATAAGTGGAACAAAACCAGAAAAGTCCCCCCCCTCCCCCAGCCTCCTCCTGGTTGTTATTGTCCTGTTAGTTTTCTCCGATTAAGTTTTCTGACCTGGGTGGCGGCAGGGTGGATGGGAAGGCGGATTAGAGGAGCCACTGGTTGAATTAGTATTTGTGGGAATCCGGAGGGGTAGAGAGAGAAAGGAAAGGAAAGAGGGAGAAGGAGGAAAAAAAGAAGTCAAGACAGAGTCGATTTCCATGCCAATCATTGGAACAAATAGCTAACATTTAACGTTTACACCCGCACTGGCGGCGCCCTGGCGCTCCGAGGGCCTGAAGCCGGGCTAAAATGTCCCGAAAGCCTTTGGAGAGAACGAGTTTCCAGCTATCAGGTTCTCCCCATCTCCCCCCTTGCACAGGGCTTCGGTTTCAGGCCGGACTTGTCCAATGTCTGCGTTACCGCTGCGCGCTCCTAAATGAGTGTCAAGGAGGCAAATATCAAATAGCGCCGGGGTCAAGGCGGTTTAGTTAACCGTGCAGGGCGCTCGGGACTCGAAACTTGTGTGGGACCCACAGGGGAGTAAGGCCGGCGGAGGGAGGGTGGGCGGCTGGAAGGGTGGAAGGGCGGATGGAGGATGAGTGGGTGGGCGGGCGCGCGGGTGGGTGGGAGGGTGGAGAGGTCCGCTGAGCGCACCTCCTCGCACCTCCTCGCCCTCTCAAGGCAAAGTAAGGCTCTCAGTTTGAGAAAAGTTCCTTCAAACTTTTCCTTTTCTTCTTCTTTTTTTTTAATGAGGCCAGTTTTCCAAATCGAGGTTGAAGTTGGTGTCTCCTCTCGGCCCTGTCGATGTGTACCTTTAGTAATTCTTATCAGCTCAAGGCCTCAGTTGCTAATTGAGGGGGTTGGACAAGATGATGGCCAAGGTCCCCTCCTGCTGGGAAAAAGAGCAGGCACTGGGCCCAGGGCGGTTAATCGGGAGTGGAGGGCGCCTGAGGTGACCGCCTCTCCAGCTCCAATGCACCCTGGGGACCCTGGGACGGCCCCCAGCTTGGCCCTCAGGCGCTGGCCGGACAGACTTTCAGAAGACTGAGCCCAAACACCGCCTCACGCGAGCACTGAGGGGTTCCACCGAAGCCCAGAGTTCGGTGGCCAGGAGCTGTAGCGAAGATCCTGGGGTCACCGCCCCGGGGAAGTCCAGCTTTCCCTACCGAGCCCACCCAAGGTCCTGCGGCGCTGTCTCCTCGCTGTCTTGTGCTTCTTAAGTGTTTCCAAAGGAGAACATCTTTTTTTTGGGGGGGGGGGAGCGGATGGAGGTTGCTCTCAAAATGCCTGACTCCGAGCGCCAGAGCGGAAGTCCCAGCAGAAGCAGCCTTGGGGCGGAGAGCGGGGACCCGCCCGCGGTGTCAGAAATGGATTAAACCGGAGCGCGCTGCGTGGGATTTAAGGGTGTCTCTTTTGGCCCCGATTTCTGACCCAGCTGTCAGCGCTCAGGGTGCGGCGCGGGTGGCGCGCCCACAGGTGCGCCGGGTCTGCGTGCGCGGGGGGCGCAGCCCTGCTCCGCGCGGGGGGCCCGCGGGTGGGCCGGGGGGGTGCGCCAGACTCAGCCGCTTAGGTCCCCCAGCGGGGAGCCGAAAATCGAGGGGAGGCCAGAGGTTGCTTCGAAGGCTGCTGTCCAGGGCCCAGAGCTGGGATCCAGGTCCGCACCGTCTACGCCCTCACCCTCAGCCTGCAGCAGCCCCCAGCCCCAGCTCCCCACTCCTCGTGCATGGCTGGGGGTGCGTCCCAGACCGCCCAGGCCCCAGGCCTCTCCTCGAGTGAGTCTGTGCTCCAGGCAGGAGGGACAGCGGGGGCGGGGTGGGAGGTGGGGGTGGGACACCAGAGCGAGGTGCCCAGACTGTGCGGGGGGGCGGGGGGGAGGACTGGAGGGGGGGCTGTCTTCTTAAACAACCCTCTTTTGGTGAGTCTCTCCCTTCCCTCGGTGTAATTCTCAGTGATAGTCATGAAGACTAATCACGATGCTACTTTCCCCCTTCTTTCTCAAATTAAAAAGACAGAGAGAGAAGGAGAGAGAGAGAGAGAGAAAGAGAAAAAAAAATACGCACCCGACTCCACTACCGTTCGGGTTCCGGAGAAATTCTCAAATAGAGCAGTGTAATTTCTCAGTTGATTTTGATTGACATACTGTCCCTGGGATCATGTGTTAATCCCTTCTTCACTCAAGCCTTTTCATAACTCATTTCTCTCTTGCTAGATGGGGACTCTGATGGTTACCGAGGCAACGACGATAGCACTAAGCTATTTCCCTCTCTGCAAGGAGACCATTATTCCGCATGCATAGGCCATTTGCAGCAGAGGTCGTCGCAAAGTCATTCACAACACAGCACACGTTTATTAAACTTTTATTCTCTTTTTTTCCCCCAACACAGAAACTAGTTTGCACTTGTACCCGGGGGTGTCATTGTCCCGCTCTGTGTCGGCGGTGACTGCGCTGAAAGGGCGCGGGCCCCACGGGGACCGTCAAGTGTGCGCGCGCCCACACCGCACCCCGGCGGCGGCGCTGGGGCCAGAGGTGCGTTCACTTCCCCGCCAGCCCTCGGGGTCTCCTCCGACGCCACCTCTGGGACCTTGAAGATAAGAGGCAGGGGCAACATCTCAAGTGTAGACCTGGGAGGGGGCTTCCCAGGCCGCGGACCTCCGCTGCCGGCTTGGTTATCGGAGGCTCCTTCTCTGCGTACTTTGATGTCCAGTCACCTGCCCCCCCCCCCACTCCCCAGGCCCTCAGGGTCCCCCCTGGGCAACATCCCTTTCTCCTCTCCAGGCTGGGCTCTGCCTGTCCCCGGGGGTGCCTGCGGGATCCGCTGGGACGAGCCGGCTCCGGAGCGCAGGGGTCTCGGGCCCTCTCCAGGGCCCGCTGGTGGCCGCTTCAGTGTCCAGCACGTCGGGGAGGGGGCGCTGCGGAAAGGACGGCTCCGGTTCCCAGTCTTGTCCGCATGGGCCTGGGGCAGGGGCCGGTGTTCCGTGCATGGCAAGCATTCTCTTCCCCAGTTAGGAAAGCCGCGAATGACAGCTGCCTCTGTTTCCCTCAACGTCTCCCAATTCCTCTCTTTCCTTCCTTCCTTTTTTTTTTTTTTTTTTTTTTTGCCACTTTCAGCCTCCAAGTCTTTGTCTTTTTTGTGTTGTTTTTTTTTTGAATAGGGGTGGTGGATGCTGGGGTATGAGTCTTGGGCTTCAAAGGCCTCTGTGAACTCAACCCGGAAGGCCTGGCCTCCACCCGCTTCTCAGCCCGGTCACTGACCACTTTCCTGGGCTCCTGCAGCCCCCACAGCGCCTACCTCGCCTCGTTCCCGCTCAGCCCACAGCCAGGGGCACCTCCCAAAGGAGCGCCCTCCAGGCACCGCCATAGCTGCCTGTCGGGGGCACCCGGCGGGTCAGCAGCTCAGCGGACACTGGTGGGGACCCTGAGCTGCGCAGGGACAGACGCGTGGCAGGGTAGAAGGTTAGGGGCCGGGCTCCTAGATCAGCAGGAGGAAGGTGCCCCATGGGGCTCCGAGGGTCAGCCTCTGTCCCCAAGCCTGTGATGGCCCAAAGGTCTGTCTCCAAGAGCAGGCGGTGAGGAGGGCCAGAGTCGCCCCCACTCCTGTCCTATTCCTAGAGTGCGGCGGCACTCTGCTCTCGACCGCAAAGGGGACATCGCCTGCCCAGTGAGGAACGCGCCTGTCTCAAGGTCAAAGATCCCACGGTGGGTCCCCACAGCCCCTTCACAGCGCCCCCACCCGTGGGGCCGTGGGGCCCCTATTGCAGGCGAGATGCCGGGCAGAAAGGGAGGAGACCTTTCCCACACCTACAGACCTCCTCCAGGAACGTAATCCAGAGAAATGAACCCTCGGGCCAGCTCGCCTTCCCAACAGGATCTAGAACGTCCTGATGGGGCTGGGAGGGGACGTGGGGTGTAGGGCGGGCTGCGGTGGCCCCAGCAGAGATCCCAAGTATGGATGGGTGTCAGTGTCTGGCCCGGCTTTTTAAAAGAAGATTCCAGCTGCCCGGAGAGGGTGGAGGGCAGGAGGAGGCCCAAAGAGGCCACGTCACATTCCCCTACCCCGCGGTGCCGGGTTGGATGGGAGGGTGTGGTCTTAGATCTAGGTCTGCGTGAGTGTTGGAGCCAGGCACCTGCAGGGCGCGACGGGAAAGGCCATAGATGTCTGGGATGTCGGGGGACATATAGTCAGTGGGGGTTAAAATCCAGCGGTGGCCACGGGAGTCTTCCTCCAAGGTCAGCTTTAGGTCTGACCAGTCTGCCCTCCTGCATCTTAAGGCACCGAATGTCACCCCTCACCACCCAACTGTGTCATCCTGGGGAAAACCAAACTGCCAAAGTCCTGCCCTAGGAAAAAGTCCATCCGGATTACTAAAGCTTGGGCACTTGTACCAAAACCCATCACAATATTATTATATGGTATTAGTAACCGCATCCGTCATAAAGCACATAGGTTACTAGATGATGCTCCTCAAATACTTAGAACAGCCTCTAGTCGGGGCGCCTGGGCATCTCAGGCGGTTGAGCGTCCGACTTCGGCTCAGGTCACGACCTCACGGTCCGGGGGTTCAAGCTGACCGCTTAGAGCCTGGAGCCTGCTTCGGATTCTGTCTGTCTGTCTCTCTCTAAAATAGATAGCACTAAAAAAAAAGAAAAAAGAAAGATAAGCAAATAGATAATTATAGAGGCACCAAACCCTCCAGTAAAGGCAGGACATGTTGGTGTGTAAGCCCAGAGGAGGGAGTGCCCGGGAGTGTCCCCACAGGCCGACCAAATTGGTAACGCTTGATCTGGGGCTCAGCGGATGCTTAGGAGCTGGAGGAGCAGAGCGGGGGCAGAGGGCGTTCCAGAAAGGCACAGGGAAGTTCGGCGGCACGGGGTTGAGGAAGGGGCCCAGAGAGGCCAATGAACTGTGAGAGATGTCTGCCCCGAGCAGGGCAGAAGTGGCAGGGGCAGGAACGCACGTCCGTGAAGGGCCTTGAAGGCCAGGCCAAGCGGCTTTATCTTGCGGGCCCTGGGGAACCGGCGCTGAGCGTGTGGCCAGGGAGCAGCGCCATCGGGAGTTAAGCTATAGATTCTAGACGCCGCTCTGGTCTGGTGGGTAGCTTCTCTCAGACCCCCCCCCCCGGAATGCAAACTTTGCCTCCACACTTCCAACCATATCAGGTCAGTGGGCGATAACAACCCTGTGCTCTTGGGTTCGTCTTTCCGGACGCTTGGGCAAAACCAACACGCCGCAGGGCTCGTGTTTCTCTGTGTTGTTGTTGCTGTTGTTCTCCATTTTGCTGCGCGGGACCTTCATCCAATGGGGTTGTGTACGTGTCCCGAGCACAGCCGCCCCGGTCGCTGGCTGTGCTGTGCTGGCCCAGCTTGGCCTGGACCAGGGGCGCTCGGACGGGTTGATCGGGGAGACGAGCCGAAGGCCAGAAGGTGGGCAGGGAAAGTGCCCTGCAGCTGGGGCTCAGCAACATATGGCAGGTATCTACAAACCCTCACGCTAATTGATGGGCTCTCTATATATCATCCTAGATAAAGGGCCCCAGTGCAGTAAATGCTGATGTTTAGAACATCCTGATAGGGCTTTGTTAACAAGAAGATAACGGAAAAGCAAGATATGTTTGCTTAGCTGCCTATAGATAAACCCAATAGGTCTTTGTTAAGTTTTCATGACTGATGGCAAGCAGTCACCATGATAAATAATCCCGGAACAGGGAACTTTATTTAAAGTGCCAGGAACGGGGCCCAAATTTTTAGCTCTTTTGAATGAGCAGGAAGCATTCTCTGCGCGTGAGGACACATTACGTCATCAGGTATCAGCACTTGACTCGCTCGAAATTATTTATTTACTTATTTATTTGTTTGTATTAAAAATTTTATTTTATTTTATGTATTATTATTTTTTTAATGTTTGTTTATTTTTGAGAGAGACAGAGACAGAATGCGAGTGGGTTAGCGGCAGAGAGAGGGAGACACAGATCCCGAAGCAGGCTCCAGGCTCCGAGCTGTCAGCACAGAGCCCGATGAGGGGTGCGAACCCACAGACTGTGAGATCGTTACCTGAGCCGAAGTCGGACGCCCAACCGACTGAGCCACCCAGGCGCCCCTAAAAATTGTTTTTTAATGTTTATTTATTTTTGAGAGAGAGAGAGAGGAGAGAGACAGACTGTGAATGGGGGAGGGGCAGAGTGAGGGAGACACAGAACGGGAAGCAGGCTCCCAGCTGTCAGCACAGAGCCCGACACGGGGCTCGAACTCACGAACTGGGAGATCACGGACCGAGCCAAAGTCGGACGCTTAACCGACTGAGCCACCCAGGCGCCCCATATTTTTAAAAGCCGAGGAAATAAATTTTGTCACCAACTTTAAATAAGTCTTGCCTACTGAGGTTTGTCACTGCATTATTTCAATGAAGCCACAAGTAATGCTGTGTCCAGAATGCACCCAAAGTGAAAGCCTCAGCGTACATCGAAGGCAGCCGTTCCCTAATCTGGTTCGAAAGAGACCAAACTTTTGTGCTGTTGACGAGAATTACCATTATGCTGTTGTCTTTAATGCCATCTTTTAAAAGAAGGCGATCATTTTTACTAAAAACATCATTTGAATTTCATCTTTGCGAAAATGCTGGGGAGGAGGGGTGGAGTTGGAGCTGTCCATATCATCGTCCCCAACCTGCCGTCTCCTCAGTTTTGAGGGCAGAAGTGATCTTGGGCTTCGGAAGTTACCCAGATATGCCACCGGTGAATGGAGGTCCTGGCTGAAATGATGTTTCAGTTAATAAAAGGAATATTAAAAGGAACTCGTTCTTAACGTAGAACAATTACAAGTTGCAAGAGCCACGGGTGAAATATGTCCTAACATACTAGGGAAAGTTTTCTTCTTCTTCTTCTTTTTTAATGTGTCACCACTAAGAAAGAGCTATTGTCACTCAGTTCCCATTTTGGTTCTAAGAGAGAACTCTGGCTGGATTCTCTCCATGGCGCAGCTCAGTCCTGAAAGCAAGAGATTGGGTTCCCCAGACTCCCTGGAACCACAGACTCACATCCCAGAGGGGTTGGGCCCACCCCTTCCTCCTTCCTAGGCAATAAATAGCATGGAAACCAGGTTATCTCCGTGGCCAACTTTCAGGAAAGACCTTGAAACCAGAGCCCGGGTGGACCTGGGTGATCACGTGGTGCTTTGCATTTCCCGTGGGGCGGGGGGTGGTTACTGCAGGGTGGCTGAGCCGATCGGGGCGGACGCTGATCCCAGGAGATCCTTCAGCTGGCTTTTCAATAGAAGTCCATTGAAAAGCCATCAGCCGACTGGATAGACGGCTGAGCAGCCGCTTCTGTTTACCCCTGCGCAGACTCATCGGGTGGCTCCATCAGATTAGGTGTGAGAGGGGCAGGGAATCTGGAATGTTCCCTTTCATGTTCACTCCGCGGCCGCATTTCCACAGCGCCTTAATATCTCAGCTTCATAGTTGAATTCCCGATCCTCGGGTTGGCTTAGATACATGATTAATCTTTTCTTTTCTTTTCTTTTCTTTTCTTTTCTTTTCTTTTCTTTTCTTTTCTTTTCTTCTTTTTTTTTTTTTTTTTTTTTGGCCCAAAGAGCTCGTGTCCTCACCTGAGTCTAAACAATCAAGCTCCTGAAATTCTAGCACACTTTTTAAACCTCAATTGCTCCTTGACATAAGGCGCGCCGTTCCCACTCGTCTTCTGCACACACGGTTTGCCTGATTTCTGACACGACTCAGTACTAAAGGCTGGCTTCTCTGGCTGGAGAAAAAGGGGAAAAAAAAAAAAAAATCTGACCACGCCAGCGAAGACCAGCTAAGGGCTGTGTTGAAGTTGGCTTGTTCCAGTGATGTGGGCTGTCGTCACATGTGAGCGGTGACTGGGAGAGGTGGGGAGCTCACCTGGACCTTTCCTTACTATTCCTCCAAACCTTTTATTTTTCTTCTGATCTCCGGGCACTAAAGCCACATGCTTACCACGTGGGAGCTTGCAAAGTCTCATCTTGTCTCCATGGCAGCCAGGTAGTGTGACTTTTGTGCCTGCAAAAATTGTACAATTGTACAATTGCAAAAATTGTACCCAGGTATATACGTACGAAGGGTTGTGAGGTGTACGTAAGAATGACACGATGTGCTTTTAGCTAGACGTTCTTCAGAGGAATCCACATACACAAAGTTTCATACGCTTTCCAGGGAGAAAGTGGGCACCTGCCTGATATCAACATTAACCAGTTGCTGGAGAAAAGAGGTGAGTAACCTCGTATGGCAGAAATACCACCCATCTTTCGAATCCGGTCAGGATTTCTGCTGCCTTAAATTGCTGTATTGTCTGTGACTACCAACTGAAACGTAGGCCAGCTTTGTTTTGGTGGTCTGGTAATCCGAAGCCCTCGAATCGGCCTGGTATTTTGTAATCAATAAGCGACCTCCTCTATTGTTTTTCGGGATCCGAAACAAAGTTCAGGGGCAATCATTTGGATGGTAAAAATGCTTGAAAAAAGAACTAGCCATCCAAGAAATGAGGTAGATGTTGAAACGGGCTGTGTTGCCTCCCGGATGCCGCGGACGTCAGGAGAGCGGTTCAGATGTCGACAGATTGAGTGCATGTCTACGGGCCCAGTACGTCTCGTGTTCATCTTAATGGGTAAATCAATGCGGTACAAAATTTTCGCTAAAGTCTAATACAAACTACTGACAAGTGATATTCTGCACATAGGTTCAGAGTCCTGGGGACATCAAGTATGTACTTAAAGAAAAATTGTTAGGAAGTTGAAAACAAACTCTTTCTCCCACTTGCCTTTTTCCGTTTGATTGACAATAAGCCATCGAAATGCTTCTATGTTGTTTTATCCGACCCTTTGTAATTAAAGATACTGCCTGTGCAGGAAATGTGAGTCAATATACTCATTCCCCCCCCCCCCCCCCCGCCCAGGCCACAGCCTGCTGGAGAAACGTCCTTCTGCTGTTCCTTCTAAAATTTGCTCTTGCGGGACCCTGGGTCGGTTGGGTGTCCGACTTCAGCTCAGGTTGTGCTCTCCCAGTTCGTGAGTTCGAGGCTGGCGTCGGGCTCTGTGCTGACAGCTCTCAGAGCCTGGAGTCTGCTTCGGCTTCTGCGTCTCCCTCTCTCCCTGCCCCTCCCCATGCTCATGCTCATTTCTCTCTCAAAAATAAATAAACATTGAGTAAAAATAAAAACAAAATAAAATTCGCTCTTGCGAGAGGTAAACAATCTGAAAAGGACAGCTTCTGTGCCTACTTTTTGTCTGCTAATTTGCTTTCTTTTTTTTTTTACGTAAGGCCTATTTGTCACCTGAAACCACACCCACACTTTAAAAGTGTTGAGGAGAAGGAGTTTCCAGCGGGTTCCGTGACCCAACACACACATCCCTTCACCTATGGGTTTGACAGGGTAACAGGCATTGGACAGACTTCACGCGCGTGTCACTGCGTCTCCAACAGAGCGAACCTAGAACCTTTCAAACCTCAAGCATGGAATGTTAGAGCTCCAAGAGTATATAGATCTCATAGGACACCTTTGCTTCAAACGGAAAGCACAGAACACAGCGTATGGTTACAACGTGTGGCTGTGACATTAGTGCTTCTCACACAGTGTCCGTACGCATACGAACCCTGGAAATCGTAAAGATGTTCTAGAACTGCGCTACACCATGTGGCAGCTGCTGGGCGCCTGTGGGTATTTAAATTTCAATTCGTTAAAATGAAGTAAAGGTAAAAGTTCAGTTTCCCAGGAGGCACATCGCAAGGGTCATCAGGCCATGTGGCCGTGGCTGCCATATTGGACAGTGCAGAAATGATAGAACATTTCACAGAAGAGGTTCCTCGGCAGCCTGAACCCCGAGGTTGAGGGCAACGGCTAAGGAGCACAAATATTTGTGTCCTGAACCAAATACTCAACCCCCAGAGAAGGGCTGCAACGGTGTCTCCTCTACTAGAGGGTGTGCTGTACATGAATGCGTCCCTACAGCTGTATCACATTTCTGAGGCTCAGAAAACTCTCTCCTCATCTGAAGCGTAAGTTAGGTCTCCTTATCGGATACATTTACTGCACTAAAACCTGAGGTTGGTCAGGAGAGGCTGCATCCACGGACTGACGTTCGTCAGCAAAGCGACGGTGCCGTGTTCTCCGCGATTGGCTGCTCTGTTTAGTTCCCCGAGACTGCTTAGCATAACTAGAAAATGCCAATGCCAAATCAGTTGCATTTTGACTTACGGCATGTTGACATTGGTCTTACGGCCCCACTAATGGATGCGATGCACGTGGGTGTGGGACAGTGACATATGTCTCCCTCCGCTCTCTGCCTCTGTTTACCACGCACACGTGATCAAAACTGAGCCACACCGGCCACTCTGGAGAAAGAGGGCACTGGGAGGAAGCCGCTCTCCTGGTGATCTTCTGTGTCTAATTATCAAATCATTAGAGAATAAAATGGCCTAGTTACTGTCTTGTCCAACTTTTCAAGTCTTGACTGTAATATCAAGATCATTCTTGGGGCGCCTGGGTGGCTCAGTTGGTTGAGTGTCCAACTACGGCTAAGGTCATGACCTCGTGGTTCGCAGGTTTGAGTCTCGCGGCGGGCTCTATGGGGACAGCTCAGAGCCCGGAGCCTGCTTCCGAGTTGGTGTCTCCCTCTCTCTGCCCCTCTCCCACTCCCTCTCTCTCTCAAAAATAAATAAACATTACAACAAAATAAAAAAGCCCATTCTCTTGATGGGGTGTTGAAACCCATAATCTGAGGCTCGTAGACATTCCAGAATTTGTCGAACACTAAAAATTCATGGAAGGAGCAAGATAATACATATTCAAGGATTAAGCTTAAAAAGAAAAAGCCACAACAGATACTAAGCTCTTACCATGAACACGATGGTATTCGATTTCGTTCAATTTCACCACAATCTAAAGCAGGTGTCCTTAGTCTTTTTACAGAGAAGGAAACTGAATTTAGAGAAACAATGTATTCAATTTCATTCGGCAATTGGGCATCGGAGCCACGATTCAAATCCAGGTTCTGACTTAAAACAAAAAAAAAGAAAGTGTGCTCTTGGCTACTATCGTGCGAGATTCCTTACAATTCAGTAAAAAAAAGTCTAGACGCGTGTCAAAGAGAAGATGTGAAAAGCAGCATCAGTTTCATGTGCAAAGCCCATCAAAAACACCGTGAGCACCTGGATGGGGACAGAGCTGGTCAAACAGCGGGCAGGCCTGGTCCCCTTCCCGTCAACTTCCGGCCGGGATCCATTTCGACGTGCGGGACACGTTTCCAGTGTGCTTGCCGGTGACAGCTCTCTACAGCCCTGGGGACGTGTCTCCTTTGGCCTTTGCACCCCCGTGGTGTGTGACGTGCCTGCCCAGAGGCAGAGGCTGTGGCAGACGGGTGAGGATTTTTTGGAGAAGGGCGAGGATACGGCTAAGTGTAAGACATTCTGGCCTGTTGTTTGTCTTTGTGAAAGTGGTATTAACGCAACCTCAAGAGGAACAGAAGACAGGAAAGGTGAGGGATTGGTTATTTAGACATTCATTTACAGAGAATTCGCTTTCTAAAAGCTAGCAAAAGAAGTTTAGCGAACGTTCCAAACGGTATATAAGAAATGATCAGAGGGGCGCCTGGGTGGCTCGGTTAGTTGAGTCACCAACTCTTGATTTTGGCTCAGGTCAGGGCCCCTGGGTTGTGGATCGAGCCCGGCCTCGGTCCCTGCACTTGAGTGTGGAGCCTGCTTGATAGTCTCTCTCTCCCTCTGCCCCTCTCCCCTGCTCACGCACACTCTCTCCTACAAAAAAAAAAAAAAAAAAAAATTTTTTTTAAAAGATATAGTTTTATAATAATAGTTTTGGACTCCGTCTCATAAGTAGTTCTATGGGTCTAAGTGAGATAACTAGAGGCAGCACAAACATTTCTAAACTTTTAAAAATGTTTATTTATTTTGAGAGAGAGAGAGAGAGAGAGAATCCAAAGCAGGCTCCAAGCTCTGAGCTGTCAGCACAGAGCCCGACGTGGGGCTCGAACCCACGGACCATTGAGATTATGACCTGAGCCGAAGTCTGACGCTTAACCCACGGAGCCACCCAGGTGCCCCACAAACATTTCCTTCAGAGCATTTAACTCGGCGATAGGTGACTCATTAAGAACAGGACAGTGACGTTCTTCAGGTTTGTATCATTTTGCCCAAGACCGTCTCATTGTAAACATTCAGTTAGTCAAAAATAGGACCAGATCCCAAACCCCGACACAGATTCAAAAGGTTACCATGATATGGATGAGTTTGCAAGGACGTAGCAGGACGTTATCGTTTAGGGCAAAGGACCTCAAATATCTTGCTTCTGTTCTGAGAGCCTCACGCATTTAGATCTGGTGCCTGTAGACGTATCTAATGTCAACTCTGCCAGCTCCTGCCATAATGGGACCACTTGCTAAGCTTTTAAATGTTTTGTTGTAAATACGAACGTTCTGAAGCGTAAAGTTCTATACGAACATCAAATCCACTTGCAGTCTAGGTTGGGGTGAAAGGCTATGTATAGAAAAAAGGCAGAGGAATAGCACGGAAGGTTCTCAGGATTCGACGAAATGACATTTTAACGCCAAGTATATTGCGGCAGTGGCCCGGAGAAAGAGGAGCGGCCGGCAGACCTCGCAGGCCAGACCCCGGGGGAAACCGAACTTGGGTCTAACCCATTTTTGTGATTTCCACGAAGGGCGCCCAGGAAACTGCCGACCAAGCAGATGGAAGCGTTGACAACTGTTCTACAAAAGAAACTAACGGCGGGGTTGTCCCGGATGCAGAGGTAAGGAGCATTCGGAAGCCGCATGTCATGTTGACGTGATGTTGCACAGGAACTGTCCAGCTGTCCGTCTAAATATCGAATTTCCAGTGTCCTCTGTTGGGCTGCACGCGTGGACGAAATAGTCACTTCGTACGTCTGAGCTACCACTGATGCGAGACAGGAGCGGCTGACCCTGCTGTGGAAAGAGCCCTTATTCGGAACATTATCTGTCTCCTTCCTCCATCGGGGGAGCTCCTCTACTCTCTGACTCAAACCTTTCAGAGAAAAGTGCTGTGATCTAAAGAGATGGGCCGTAAAAGCATTTGTCTTGAAAACCTAGCCCGCGTGCCTTTAGTGAACCTCACTCATTAGCATTCCCACTGGCGACGTTTCCACATCTCGGTGTTCATTTTATGCTTTACTTTGGTTGGTAGGTCTTTGTTGGACCGTCCTATTGAAAAGGGAACAAAGGCGGTTTAGGTGATACAGTGAAGGAAGGCACTGTATTTTATCTCTGAAAAGAAGCCCGACGAAGCCAGAACGCTCTGATACCCTCCGATTTTCTTCGGGACGTTTGCAACCACGAAATCAGCCGGAGGATAAAGATCTTCACTGTACTTGGCCGCAGACGCCTTCGGAGGAGAAACCCCGTGTGGGTCCCAGAAGTCGTGCTCTGCCGGCCACATGGGGGCTCCGCGGGCAGACGGTGTCTCATCCCCGGAGTTTATTTCCAAGAGTGAGGGTGTCTCTGCTTCTTAAATACCACCTCCTTCAATAAAATCACTACCCGGATGTGTCCCCCCCAGCCCCCCTCGGCTAGAGTGTGGACCGGCCAGGGCAGATGGCGGTGCAGTGAGGACACCGGGAAGCGTGCCACCGCTGCAGAGGCAGAGCCTTTCCGTCCCCTGGCGTCCCGTTCTGTCACGGCACTTCCTAACACTGCCGCTGCTCTGCTGGTCTTCGCCGGTGGGAGTCGAGACGCACTGTCCTCTCATGCCTGGAGCCCCCTGAAGCTTTGCTCCGGACTATACGGTCTTTCCCGTGTCCCTCTCCCCTCCTGCCCAGTATGGGCCATGTCTTCGCCGATTTCTTTGGGCTCCATTAAGCAACGTGAATCCCCTCCACTCTGTATGGTCTGTAAGATACAGATCTGTTTTTCTGCATGCGACTCCACGGAGCAGGGCTATGCCCAGCCTTCCCACCCTGCTTTGTGACACGGGTGTTTTATTTTCGTGCCCACGTTTCCCCGTGCAGTTTCTTGAACTTCCTTTGGTGGGTGCCCGGGACTGCCGTCTGCTCGAGACTGAGGCCACCGGCCCGTTTCGCACAGGCCGCTGAGCAGCCAGAAGATGGTAACGACTCTGAGTCTCTGGTGACCTGGACTGGATTCAACTCACTGACCTAGAGGTGAAAGGCTCTGTATTCCATTACTAATCCCTCGAGCTCTCCGGCCCCCTGAAAATGATTCTTTGGTTTTACTATTGCAAAGGCCATTTATAAAATCATGAACTGGATTTAGGAAAGCAACCATGAAATAGCAAGGGACAACGACTGATTGAAATTCCTTCAATGTATTATGGGCTGAAGTCTCTCGACAGTAGGATTGGGGAGAAAGTTATATATAGGCACCTCCATTCTTATTTCAGTAGCATGACGGGCTCACTTAAACGTGGCAACTTCAGATCCACTGACCATGCCTCAAGAACTAAATCCTAAATAAAGAAAATGGAAAAGCAAACTATGAAATAGCCAATAATCTTTATTTTGCACTTCCCCACCCCCCATCCCTCTCCAAAAAGCACTAATGGGTATATTTGTGCATGTGAAAATACTGTATAAAGTATTTACGATGATCTCAAATCAATAAAACAAAAAACACATATCTCAACATGGATGCTTCGTTTCCTTGTAGGGAGAGAAACATTTTGGCTTCTAGAACAAGGAGGGCAGTGAAATACTGCGCCCTTAAAAGGTCGGTTCCATTTCCACTGATTTGCAATTTAACATTCATGGCAGAAAACCTCATTTCTCTAACCACATAGTAAGTTTTAAAATATGACTAATTCATACACTAATAGCAATTTACTTGGCTTTAAAAAAAAAATCACAATTTCTATTAATATATTTGTATTAGGTTCAAAGCCCATATTCTAGCATTCAAGATATCCATTACACTGGCCCAAATCGGGATTATTTCAAAATCAAGTAAAAGTCCATATTTATTCCAAAGTTGCTAAAATATGCTAATAAAGTTAAATTTGATGTTTTACATTAAAAATAAAATATTTGGTTTATCTCTCAGACATCTATAACATATAATAAATAGTGGGCAGTATAGGAATATAATAAAGTTTTGTGATACCCTGAAATTTGATGAGTTTTCTTTAAGAAAAAAAATTCATAATATACTTCATTTCAGCCTTAAACCACAATCTCCATGAACAGATTTGCAGAAATAAAACAATATAAACACAAAATGCTACAGTATATGTTTTTTGTTTTGTTTTTGTTTTTGTTTTCTCTCGGGGGAATCTACACGTCCGTTTAATAAAAGTCAGTCAAAGAGACGTACAGATACCAAAACAATTTCGAATCATGGACTACAAATTTAAATTGCCTTGTTTTCCTTTCAACTGCTAGGGCCCCGGTGCCCACGGCGTGCGGGGGCCCGGTGCGGGGCCAGCTCAAGGTAGATCACTCGGAACTATGGCTCTGTTTTCTAGCCTTCTTCGCTTATGTACAGCAGGAATTACAGACATGGCTGAAATCACGGTGGATTCCAGAGAAAGCCAGAATTAAACACGATAAAAATTTAAAAAATAACTACTTCATAAATATTTATTATTTACACCAGGGGAGATCTTCTATAGTCTGGGAGGTTTTATACAAGTCGATGAAGTGTAGGAGCGGTGAGGAGAACGCCAGCAGTTTCGAGAAGGGCACGGCTAGGATGCGACCAACGTAGAAAATGCGTGCGAGTCAACAAAAATAATCTGCGCCAAAGCAAACGGGACATGATAGAAACCTTTTTCTTAAAAAATAGAAGGTATTTCACAAAAGCCTGAACATTTTACATGTTAGTACTAAAAACGGGCGGAGGGGGGATGGGGAAGCTTCATATATTCTCGTCACAAAAATATTTAGCAACACTCCGTCCGGAGCTCCTTTTCTGGTATTAGGATTATCTCACTAGAGCGGGAGAGAGGTCGCAAACTGTACACAGACGGACGATGTCCTTAAATTACAGTCGAGGCAGCTTACACTTTATCTTCTCGTCTAATAACCTTAATGAAAAGGCCCTGGAGAGAGAATAAAGAAAATCAAAAGGGAGGATTACGGTCTTTTTATTAGTAATACTTGTCACTGGTAATAGAAAGCGGGGGCGTGGCCGTCCTCGCCCGTCACGCGTCCCTCCGTCACACGCCGCTTGGCCGGGGCGGAGCCGGCGCCGGCGCATGCGTCCTCGGCCTCCCGACGCCGGCGGCCCCTCCCTCCGAGGCTTGCGGGCGCCGCGCGGCGTCAACGTGCCCGGTCAGTGTGCCCGGTGCTTCCGCTTCTTGTGCTTCTTATCCTTCTTCTTGTTGGCGCACTTGGGGCAGAACCACTGCATTTCTTCCGGGGGTGCGGCCATTATTCCCACACAGGGCCTACGTGGTTGGAAAGGAGAAAGAAAAAGGCATTTGTTTGGATAACCAAACTTCACTTATGTGTAGATTGCCTCCCTATGTTCTGAAGCAACTGTTTTAATTGAAAAAAAATTTTTTTAAGTAAGTTTAAACAATTGAGTGATTTTTATGCCTCTAGTATGTTCAGCCGAGCCCAGGCCACAACAGCTCTAGCTCCCGGAGCAGGGCTGCCGCGTGGCCTCCCCCGTCAGGCTGTGGCCTCTCCTCTCGGGCCGGGGCCCTCCCCGAGGCCCCGCTGCAGGAATGAAGGAGGGCTCCCTGCAGCCACCAGCGGCCTGGTTTTTCCGAGCAGCGGCCCGTGTTTATCTCCTGGGTGCCTGTGTCCTGTGGCCGAATGGATTTCTGTCTGTGTACATCTGATCTTTACACTGTACGGTGGAGGGTGATTTGCACGCATTCTGGATGCTTCTCCACTGTGGGGGAGCTGGCGGGGAGCTGTGAAGAGCGGACACGCCTCCGTTCATGCCTGCACTTTGTGACGTGTATGCCAAGGGGTTACCTCGATGTTCCTGTCAAGTGCTGCAGCTTATAGAAAGTTACTGGAAAGAAAGGAAAGGGAAACCTTTACCACCCCCCCCCCCCTTTTTTTTTTAAACAAGAAGGACATATAAGCTAAACAAAACGTGGAATTTCGGCTGCAGAACAACCGTCCAGAGATTCCTGATTTCTGCACTTAACACTAATGACGTCGTAATCTTATTGTGCTGTTGCTCCTCAGGCGGCTCCCAGGACAGCAGTGGCGCCGGGAGGGGGTCCGGAAGAGACCCATCACTCGTGCGCCTGCCCGAGTCCCGCCCGCAGCGCTCACCAGTGGTACCAGTCGTCACAGTCGTCACAGCCGATCATGGGACTGCCGTCGTCCGGCTTGTTGCACCCGGGACAGATCCAGATCTGATTCCCCCACTCATCTCGGATCTGAGGTTTTTAAGTAGGGGGTGGGGGGGAGGGAAGAGGGGGAAACCAGGCGGAATGGGGGAAAAAAACCAAAGAGAGGGCAACATAAGAATGATTACTTTACACTGTGAACCTAATAAACAAGTTAAACTGAAAAGAGAAAAAGTGACTTGACAATTTGCTAAGGCCATGATCGCGATCATCAGTACCCTGGGATCCACAGGAGGCAGAAAGGAGCTGCTAAATACTCAAGGAGAAGGCATTTCTAATGAGTATTTTAATTTTTTTTTAACATTTATTTATTTTTGAGAGACTGAGAGACACAGAGTGCAAGTGGCGGAGGGGCAGAGATAGAGAGGGAGACACAGAATTAGAAGCAGGCTCCGGCCTGGAGCTGTCAGTGCAGAGCCCGACCAGGGGCTCGAACTCAGAAACCGGGAGATCATAACCTGAGCAGAAGTCGGACGCTTTAGCCACTGAGCCACCCAGGCACCCTTCTAATGAGTGTTTTAAACTCTCTTGTAAGTCACAAAAACAAGGTGTTTTTATAACCAGTTCTATGAGCAGTATGACCCATGGCCACTTTTATCTAAAAAAACTAGTGTCAACATGTTAAGTTGGTAACGTTTAGGGTCATTATGGCCGTAACAGTTGATATTTTTGAAAGCTACAGAGCTCAAGTATATGCAATTTCCTCAGTCACGTTCACAGACGTGGAATTACTGAATCCAGCCAAATGTGCGTGGATCACCTTATTACTTATTAGCCAGGCACTTGTCCTGAACTAGCTGATAAGATCAAGGATATAAAAGAGCTGTTACTAAGTAACTTTCCATTCCCTTTATGACATTTTCAGTAAAGCATAACAACTAAAGGGCAAATAAAAGGAGGGATGCGAGAGGCCGAGCTACACATGTTAACATTATTCTGCCATAAATGTGCGGTGCCCTGGAGTTTGCTTTACTTAACTGAGCTGTTCCCAATAGGAAGCATCCCTAATGATATCACTGCCTCAAATTCCACGGTTACAAAACCAGTTTGGAAGAAACAAATCTAGGATGAGCCTTCAAAAACCAGCCACGACTACTAGCTACTTTTCAAAAGTGTTTATAATAACGCGGCCAATAGTCTCGATGAGTTTGTGCTGCAGGTGTGGTCTGTGCCTACACTTGCGGATAGTACCCTGACTAGAATGCAGAAAGAGTGGCTTTCGTGGTGTGCGACGGGGGTCGTGGGGGAACATGTTTCATTCCACTGATGGGCTGTTTGAAGGCCACCATTTTTGGAAGTCTACTGAAGGCAAGCTACGTGATACGGAAGCTTCCTAAAGAAACCTGTGGGCAGCTGCATCTGATTCAGCCCTCTCTAACTCCGAGGGGAGAGAACCACCTGTTACTGTGTGCCAGCTCTCTGGGGTTAACCCTGGTCCAGCACCCTATGCCCTGAAGCTGCCATGCATGGCCAGCCCGGCTGGCTGGTTGACCTCTCTTGAAATTAGAAGGCCGTGACTCTGTTGCTGCTGAGAAATTTGCCAGAGCATCCTTAATAACTAACAGCAACCAGGGTACTGAGTTCTTTCAAACATCTGACTTTGTTCAGCCATCCTGAAACAAGCCCTGGGTAGGTTAAGAATGGGGGGCTGGAACTAGGGGAACCAAAGTGACAGTTCCAAAGTCCCACTGTTAGGCAGTCACAAAATCAGCCTTATTGCCCTTACTGCCTATGTTTTTCCTCCACATCACACGTTTTGTCTTCTGTCTACAAAATGTCGCCGAGGAGATAAAGAGGCTTTGCTTCCATGTTATCCATGCCAATCGGATTCATCTCCGGGGAGTAAGCCCGAAAATCCACTGAGAACCGGAAACTAGGCTATAACATCCTGTACCCATCATCTAGTCTCACTGGAACCCCCTAATTACAGATGAAGCAATGGAGACCGAAGAGGTTAAGTAAACTTTCCTCATCAGCCCATCTTGGGGTGATGTGCCCTCAGTTAAACACCTAGAACTTGGTCCTTGAATGGCCCAATTTCTTTTAAATGTTTATTTTTGAGAGAGAAAGCATGAGCAGGGGAGGGGCCGAGGGAGAGGGGGACAGAGCGAAGAGGGCTCTGCGCTGACAGCAGAGAGCCTGAGGTGGGGCTCAAACTCACATATGGTGAAATCATGACCTGAGCTGAAGTCAGAGGCTCAACTGACTGGGCCACCCAGGTGCCCCAGGTCAAATTTTTTTTTTTAAATTAATTAATTTTGATGGAGAGACAGAGCAAGCAGGGGGAGGGGAAGAGAAAGAGGGAGAGAGACAGAATCCCTGGCAGGCTCTGGGTTGTCAGCATGGATCCCGATGTGGGGCTCGAACTCACAAACTGCGAGGTCAGGACCTGAGCCGAAATCAATCTGTGTCGGATGCTTAACTGACTGAGCCACCTGGGTGCCGCTAGAATGGGCCAATTTGATGACCACAGATTTTTATCACATCTTCTATTTTTGTCTTGAGTTGCCAACTTAGTATTTTTCTGTTAATTTTTCACATCTTTATGTCGTCTCTCAATACCTTTGGGATTTCCTTCTCATCCTTTCTATCATTATAGTGCCTAAACTATTTATTGAAATTTCCTGCTAAAACACCTTCAAGAAATATAATATTTACCCGATGTGTAGCAAACACCACGAGTCCTACTGGCCAATCACATCTATTCAGACGGATCTGGGCCATCAGTAAGCGGACAGATCCCAGTCTGCGTATTTGGTGGTCAGATCCGCACCGGGACCCCGTGCACCTGTAAGTGCCTCAAATCCCTCTGTCGTGTGTATGTCACTCCACGGTGCCCAAAGGACGTGTTTATAAAGACACCCCTTCACTACGAGATTGACTTCAGGCTTTAGAGTAGGACCTGACGCTATTAGGTACGGGGAAAACGGCTGGAAACAGTCCCAGGACAGCGATGGGAACTCATTCGAGGACACGCCTGGACACCCAGGAAGCTGTGTCCAGAAGTTCATTTCCATTTAACACGCAAGCCTGGCATACTCTGGGCCTCGGCCCACCAAGCACTGTCAGCCGTGCGGCTACCTGGGGCCGGCGGCGGGCCCTGAGGATCCGTGTACGTTATGTAAATTAGACGCGTCCGTGAGCAATTTCACCGCCGGATGGAGAACTCCAACGTGGGGCCGAATCACTGTTCAGCTCGATACTTAGACGCGGACGCTGGGCGGTAAGAAGCGGCACAAAGGAACGGCAAGCGATGCCGTGACGTCTGGGGAGACTAAGTACGTCAATGCCTTCATGCCCTTCAGCCCAAGGCTTGCATGTGCAATGGAAATGCCTTTCCAGGCCTCAAGGGCCGCGTCCGACATCGGGGAGTGACACACACGACCCGCGGGGCGGCGGGAAGCCCCGTCGCGGGGGAAGAGTGCGCTCCTGGGCCCCCCCTCCCTGCAAGCGTGCACACGCAAAGGGCAGCGCACCACGTAAGTGCTCACGGTCTCCGTCACCACGCTCCGGACCGGGGCCTTGGACGATCCGGCGCCAGAGACGGCGGGGGCCGGGGCGGGCATCAGGGCGGGGGCCGCGGCCGACGGCGGGAGGAGCGGCGAAGGCACCGGGGCGGGGGCCACGTGCACGGGCGCGGGGGGGGCCGGGGCGGCTGCGGGCGGCGGGGTCTTGGGTCTGCTCAGAGAAGGGGCCGGCTTGGCTTCGGGCGCCGGGACCACTTTGCTGATGACACTGTCAACGAGAGACAGAAAGGGAGAAGTCACGACAGGCTAGCGCGCTCACACCAGGCATTTAAAACGTTATCACAGAGTAACTTTCTTCTAGGAGCAAAACTCTCTTCCGAGCGAGCATCCGGGGCCCCACCGGACTTGGTCAGAGTCAGGCCGGGGGGGGGAAGGGTCCGTGGCGGGAGTGAGGGGTGCTCCCGGGGGGCGCGCAAGGCCGGCCGGGCTCCCTTCCTGCGTCCTTGCAGCTGGCGGAGCCGGGCGGGGAGGTGCGGCCCCTCCCGGAGCACGTGTGTCCCCAGGACTTACCGGCAGGGACTCCAGCCCGGACATACGAGCTCGGAGCCTCGTATGTCGGCCCCAGGCTGGCCGCGTGAGCAGGGGAAGGCACTCGAGGATGCGGTGCCCGAGCACCTGTACGAAGGTAGGTATGATCCCGGACACTGTGCGCGTGTCACCTCCACCGGTCCTTAAACCAAGTTACCGTGATCCCATTTCACAGATGGGGACACGGGATCAGAGGGAGGAAGGAATGGGGCAAACGGGTGGCAGGCTTTGAACCGAGGTCTATTGGATTCCAAAACTCTTTCATTTTTTAAACAACGTTTCCTTATTTGAAAAAAAAAAAAAAGTCATATATAATTTCAAGCAGAGAGAAAACCGGTATCACAGCTTAGGAAACAGCTAACTGGACATCGGTCCTTGGCCACATTTGCTTAGCTCTCCCTCCTCCGGAAGTAGCCGCTGTCCTCAAGCTGGCAGGTACCTTTTTGTATCTCTGCTCTTCGTAGATGCCCACAAACAATATATACTGCACTCCTGTTCTATGCTCTTTGACTATATACACAATATGACCCCATATTTATCCTTTGCAACTAGTTTTCCTTTTTTTTTTTTTAAATTGAGATATAACGGACATATAGCCTTGTGTTAGTTTGAGGTATACGGAGTGTTGGTTTGGTGCATTTATATGTTACACTGATTACTGTAGCTCATAATCAGCTAACACCTTTGTCATGTCACATAATTATTTGTCTTTGTGTTTAGAACATTTCGGATCTACTCTCAGCCACTTGGAAGCTTCTAATATGGCACTGTTGCCTATAATCTCTTTGCATTAGGTCTCCAGAACTTACCTGCCAGTGTCCCACTTAGTTTTATGTCCCTTGATTCATCCACACTGATACACATAGATCTGTATTTTTCATTTTACTTGGAGTGCTGTACCATGGTTATGAATAAAGCCAAAGGGTTTGTGCCCATTCCCTTACTGAGGCTAAAACATACTATCCCGTAAATGTGACATGTTAACTTGGGACGCGTTCCAGAACTTCCCCAGGCTGTCTTCCCAGGAATGAAGTTGCTGGGTCACAGGGCATGCATATTCTCACCTTCACCAGGAATCGCAAGCTGTTCCTTAAAATGACCGGACCAACCTATCTCCTCTTTCTACTATCCGACACTAACCTTTCCAAGCCCTGCTTTGCTGATCAACACTGTGGAAATAGACGGCTGCCTCTGAGGGTCACAGTGAGAACCTGAATTTCAGAGAAACGTGTCAAACACCATCAAATGTAGAGTGTGAACGCCAGCATTATATGCACGGCTGTTGCTCATGACAACCCCACATCGCCATTACCAGGCCTGTATGCTTTTCTACCTTCTTAGAGTCTTGGTTGACAAAGCACTCCACTACGAAGCATCGATTCTTTGCTATTCTGATTAGAAGCTTGTAAAACGTTAAACTATCTTAAAAATTTCGCCATGTAAACGAATAATTAATGCTGTTTTCCATTTGAGTTACGAGTATGACTGTCTTGCTGACTCGAATGTAGCCAAAAACCAAGAAAATGTAACATAGGCTGTTGGTGGAGAAGATGCTCAGTAACACTTAACACAATTCACAGTGCATACTGACCGGACTCCTACTAAGTACTGCATGTTCTAAGCACTTGAAAGCCAACGGCACGGTGGGCACTGTGCTAAATACTCACGTGCCTTACTCCCTTGATCCTCACGTCAGCCCCATGAGATAAACACACCTACGACTGTCCTTTCGCAAAGCAGGGCACAGAGAGATGAAGTATCCTGTACAAATTCACAGACTGCTAGGAGACGGAGCCAGAATTTTAAAATTTTTTAAAATGTTTATTCAGTTTTGAGAGACAGAGCAGGGGCAGGGAGGAGGGGGGCAGAGAGAGAGGGAGACACAGAATCCGAAGCCGTCGGCACAGAGCCCGACGTGGGGCTCGAACGCACAAACTGTGAGATCATGACCCGAGCTGAAGTCGGACGCCCAGCCGACCGAGTCCCCCAGGCGCCCTGAGACGGAGCCAGAATTTAAACGCGGGCGGTCTGATTTCAGAGCCTGTGAACTTAACAACTACACAACACTGTCTCTCTCACCGCTTGCTGGGCGTGTGCTGCCTAATACGTAAGGTGGGAGTTCAAAGTTATTGCTAAGGCATTTATATCCTCATGTGCAAGCACTTCGTATTCTTATGGCTAGACTAACGTTTTACGCGCTGTTTTTGGAGGTAGTTTCCCATAATGGTTTGAAATCTAGGTGCTGGGACCAAAACTAAAGGAAAAGCAGGAACCAGAGAGGTTAAGCAGAACATAGATGTGTCAGCCTGAGGGCACCTATGCATGAGGGAAATCTGATCTTTGGTTTTGATAAGGAGGACAGGTTTCAAAGCCTGGGGCCTGCCAACGTGGAAAGTCTGACAGAACTCCCTCCCCACATTACAAACTCCCAAGAGGCCACTAGACTGATTAAGAATTAATCAAAGCCTCGTGAATTTTTAGGTCTGTGGTCCAGGATGCTACATTTAAGGTACTCTGGGTTTGCAATGTGCCCAGGTACCCAGCACTAATCATCTTGAGATGAGGTAACTTAAAACGTAGGCCTTACATTATTAATGCAGAGAAGTATTAGGAAACAAAGCAGCACATAATCTTAAAGAAAACCAAACATACGAGGAGCCACGGTAGCATCAGGGAGAACCAGAAGATTACAGAGACTAGAAGTATTAATTATAAAACAACTCTGCTTACACTGTTTTAAAAAACGAAAGGCAGGGATGCCTGGCTGGCTCAGTCAGTGGAGTGTGTGACTCTTGATCTTGGGGTTGTGAGTTTGAGTTCCATGTCGGATGTAGAAATTACGTAAAAATAAAATCTTGAAAAAATAAAACTAGGGGCACCTGGGTGGCTCAGTCCGTGAATCGTCCAACTCTTGTTTTCGGCTCAGGTCATGATCTCACGTTCGTGGGACTGAGCCCCACATTGGGATCCATGATGAGTGTGGCGCCTGCTTGGGATTCTCTCCCCCTCTCTGTGTCTCCCCCACTCACACACTCTCTCTCTCTCTCTCTCAAAAATAAACATTAAAAAAAGAAAAGGCAAAGCATGACATTATCTGCAGGTAATAGAAGGTTATAAAGAGTCATCTAGCAGAGTTGAAAGAAACAAACTGACCTAGAAATGAAAAATACAACAAATGGACTCAAATTTATTCTCAGCAGAATGAGAGAACTGTAAGCTGAATAATAAGACAGAAGAATAATCTAAAATGTAGCTTAGAGGGGCAAAGAGAGAACAGAATAAATTACTACATATCTCATAATTACTACACATTTAATCATAATTCTAGAGAAAGAATGGGGCAGAGACAAAGTGTTAATAAGACTATCTGAGGACGTTCACAGACGTGATGGCAGATACGAATCCACAGACTTAAGAAACCCAACAAATCCCAGGCGAGATAAAGAAATCTGCACCTAGACATATCACAGTGAAACAATGAAACATCATAGATAAAGAGAAAAGTCCGAAAAGCGGCGAGGGGTGGCGGGGGGGGGGGGGGCAGGGGGAATGAGTGACTTTCAGAGACAGATGGCAGCTGACTTCTCCACAGCAATGATGAAGCTGGAAAACAGTGGAAGAACATCTTGGAGGTGTTGAAGAACAATGCATTTTGTCTTTGGAAACATCTTTCAAGAATAAGGATGAAATAAAGACATTTTCCAGAAAGCAAGATCTAAGGACTTGCCCACAGCGGACCTTTACTAAAAGAAATTTTGAAGTAGCAATTCCCAAAGTTTTTGGTCTTAGAGACCACTCTACGTTCTTAAAAACCGCTGAAAAACTCAAAGAACTTTTGTTGACGTGCATTGTATCTGTCAATATTTGCCACATTAAAAATCGAAACTGAGAAATTAAAAAATAATTATTTTAGTAATTCATTGAAAAGGAAGAATAATAAACGCATTACATGTTATCAGGTAACGTTTTCTTTCTTTTTAAAATTTTTGTGAGAAGACTAACACTACCTTTGTATTTTTTGCAGATCACCTTAGTGTGTGCACATGTAACTGCAGGGGGGAGGAGTGTTTTCATGGCCTTTTCAGATGATTGTGTAAATTCTTCGATACTGCACCAAAAATGAAACAAGTGACAACTTCTTAAGTTAGTCACAATGTGTGATCTGAAACTGTATCACACTCATTGATGTGCTAACGCTCTGAATAGTTATTTTACCCACCCATGATTTTTTTTTAATTTTATTAATTTTTTTTTAAATGTTTACTTATTTTGGGGACAAAAAGAGACAGAGCATGAATGGGGGAGGGGCAGAGAGAGAGGGAGACACAGAATCGGAAGCAGGCTCCAGGCTCTGAGCCATCAGCCCAGAGCCTGACGCGGGGCTCGAACTCACGGACCGCGAGATCGTGACCTGAGCTGAAGTCGGACGCTTAACGGACTGAGCCACCCAGGCGCCCCATCCATGATTTTATAACATCATGCATTAGTTTGTAACATCGGTTCACTGAATTATGCAGGTCTTCCGAATATTTACACATTTCATTGTACAATATTAAAATACCACATTTGGTGGTGTTACCGTCATCTCATCACAAATTTCTTAGAGTACTGACGAGCCATCAACTTGTAATATGTTTTTCAAGATTCGAATTTTTACTTAAAAGCTTCTACTTTGTCATTTACAACAAATATTCTCCCCTGAGAATTTTCCTTATGGTGACAGGCTTCCTTTATTCATTTTTGATGAAATGTTGGCCAAATATCCAAATGTGAGTAAGCGCAGTTTGTAAGTGGCTCTTTCAAGTAGAAATAGTATTTTGTGAGGAAAGCTGCTAGTTCACCTTGCAACTTAAATAATCACACAAATACTTTTCCTCAAGACACCTGTCATGTTTTAGTAAGGACAGGAAGTATTTTATGAGTGCTTCCTATTTCATCACTATCTATTGCAACACATAAACTACTATGTTCCAAGGCCTATGCACCACTCTGAATATCTCTGTTCTTTTTCTTTTTTAATTAAAAAAAAATTTTTTTTAGTGTTTATTTTTGAGAGAGAGAGAGAGAGAGAGAGACAGAGCATGAGTGGGGGAGGAACAGAGAGAGAGGGAGACACAGAATCCGAAGCAGGCTCCAGGCTCTGAGCTGTCGGCACAGAGCCCGACGCAGGGCTCGAACTCACAGACCATGAGATGACCTGAGCTGAAATCAGATGCCCAACTGACTGAACCACCCAGGTGCCTGAGCTAAAGTATTCTAAGGTACTTCTATTATCTGGAAGGAGGTGCAAAGGTATTACATTTAAAATGTAGTAATTTCTAGGGTAATCATGGAAAGATTAGGAATAAAGTAAATGTTTAATTTCTAAACTAGTATGAAGAAAAATGGCATGTTGTTCTTTTTTTTTTTTTTTTTTTAAGTTTATTTATTTATTGCAAGAGAGGAAGGGAAGGGGAGGAAGGGGCAGAGAGAGGGAAACAGAGAATCCCAAGCAGGCTCTGCACTGTCAGCACACAGCCTGATGTGGGGCTTGAACTCATGAACTGTAAGATCGTGACCTGGGCAGAAATCAAGAATTGGACGCTTAATCGACTGAGCCACCCGGGTGCCCTGAAAAATGGAATGTTAAAATAAATAAGAAAGGGAGAAACAGAGAACAGAACGACAAATAGAAAACCCAAAATAAGGTGGGTTATAACTCAAAAGATCCATAATTATATCATATAAATGGTCTAAACAATTTACTTGCCAGATTGAGTAAGACAGCGAAACCTAACACTATATTATTTGTCAGAAACACATCTAACAACGGAGCAGTGGAAAGGCTGAGGGAAGCGGCCAGCAAAAGAAGCATATGGACACAAGGAAATGTGACCGCAAACAAAACAGACCGTGAGGCGAGAACTACCAGCGGTAATGAAGGTTTCTTCATAACGATAAAAGGGTCCGACGTGCCAGGACGAGATAATAATCTAAAATTTGAATGCGCCCCAAAACGCATCCTCAAAATATATAAAGCAAAACTGACAGACCTCTAAGAAACAGACAAAGCCACAGGTATAACGGGGGATTTAGTGTATCTGTCTCTCTGGAACTGACAGAGTAGGCAGTCAAAAGCCAGGAAAGGTATAGTTATTGTAAGTTTTGAAGCAAATAACAAAAATAACAAAACTGACCCAATGGACATTAAAAAAAACCTCTATGTTCGACAAATACAGACAACTCATTCTTTTCAAGAACACACTAAAAAAACCTGACCAAACAATTCCCATAAGGCCAAAGAATAATTTGAATGGTCTGTACCCATATCTGTTACCTTGGCTACGGTAATTCCTCAAAGGCATGAGAAGCCTTTTTACTTCCGTATCCTCAGCACCTAACATGTTAACACCTAATAAATACAAGCTGGTCCTGCAAGTAGTGATTTCCTAGAAGAAATGATACATTTAGGAAATAGGAAAGTTTTCTACCCAATAAAATTATAGGGAAAGATTGCATAGTCATATGCACTATGATGTGGGAGGAAAGAGGGATGTAGGACAGGGAAGGAAAACATGGGGTGTCGTGAAGAGAGGAGAGCAAGCGAAGGTATGACAGACAGGTCAGGAGCGTGGGGGGAGAACCCAGGTACCTGAGGTGGTGGGTTCCCAGAGTTGGTGGACGGGGGTGGGAGGAGAAAAAGTAAGAAGAAACAGCTTTGAGATCTGTGATGACCAGATGCAGAAATACGACCGAAACCTAAGCTATCAACAAGAAGAGGCTACTGGAGGGAAAGACTTTTCCTATCTCCTACCTATTCGTGGGAATGACGTGGGGGGATTTAGAAAATGATCTGCAAAGGATCTGTTCCTTTTATCGCTTTGTGTCAACTTTACCATTAGCTGTTCTAGTGGAAAATGTTTGCTGGAGATGACAACCGAACCTATTACCTAAAATGATTTTTAGATATTCATGTGCTCCAACAGACAATGATCAAACAGAATTGAGAAGCAACTGTGCTTGAGTTGTAAGACAGTGCAGTTAATTTGGAAAAAAGAAAACTCAAATTATAGGGTATATCGCAAACCGTAAATTCTAAAGGGATTAAATATTTGGTAAAAGAAAATGTAAAACCGTTAACATACTCCGACAAATAAGAAAACACGTGTTTTTAATCCGGGAGGAGAGGATGATTTTCTCGGCATCTCCTTAGAAGCAGAAACCATGAAAGGAAACGGATTTGATTGTGCCAACACTGTAAAATATTGTAAGCAAAGGCAAAAGACAAGATGACGGACAGTTATTTGCCACATACGCGATAAAGCGTTCAGTTCCTGTTAAATAAAGAGTTCTGTCAAATCAAAACCAAAAAGACTAAATTCGTACTAAAACGTGAGCAAAGGACACAAGCAGCAGATACAGAGTGAAAGAAACAAAAGCCGCCAACAGGGGGAAGAAAAAAAAGAGTTCTATATTCATGGTAATCAAAGACATGGGCATGAAAACGACAATAAAATAGCTTTCTTAGTACAGGTTACAAAGATGTTAGGATGGGCCAATGGGAGGGATGGTTGGTATAGCACTTCTGAATGATTACCAAAACCTGAAAAACGTACTTGTCTTTATTTTTTTAATGTTTATTTATTTTTGAGAGAGAGAGAGACAGAGAGAGAGAGAGACACACACAGCACAAGTCGGGGAGAGGCAGAGAGAGAAGGAGACACAGAATTGGAAGCAGGCTCCATCCAGGCTGTCAGCACAGAGCCCGACGCGGGGCTCGAACTCACAAACCGAGAGGTCATGTCCTGAGCTGAAGTTGGACGCTTAACCGACTGAGCCACCCAGGCCCACCTATTTTATTATTATTATTTTTTTTAATATCAAAGCAACTTTACTACTAAACACATCTTGTCTTTGGCACGAACGAGTAGGTCTGAAATCATAGGAAACTGACACACAGCAATCCACCCTGTGCTTTCAAATCACTCACACTAATCAATATTAGGGTGTAATGCACCGTACAAATTCAAGTCCACAGAAATATGAGTGCACTCTGCGATTCTTAGTTACACTCAACTGTATTTTGTATCGTTCCTTTGAGGCACATTCTTACACACCATTCTTTAATGACAAGTTTGAGCAACTATATCCCTATATTACGATCAACATAAACCTAACAAAGAAATCTTTAACAGGGCCATCACATCCAATTGCCAAATGAGCAACAGGTAAACTTCTTAAGCAGGTTGGTTTAACCTCCTTGAAAATTATGTTTCCAAGTAAAGATCATTTGGAGAAGGCGCCCAGAAGTACTAGCTTGCATAACACAATCAGACACATGTTGGCTTGCCACAATGTCCAAATCAAGGCTGTCATTTTTGAGAAGGCAAGTCTTTGTTCTCTTTTCAATTCCTGCAAATTTATCTTGTTACTCTCCATTTCCAAGTGTTCCTTTATTGTCTTCACTTTTTTAATGTATGACTTGTACTTATTAGACTAATTTTTAGAAGTTCAATGTGAAACATGTCTCTGGTTATTTTAGTAGTTTCTTTATCTTCTCTGACCTCAAATAATATTATTTCCTTCCATCGTCACATCCATGACCTGTCCCAGTTGTACACATCCCATCAAGTTGTATCCTTTTTCCCTCTTTTGACTCCAATAGGTTAGGCTGAGGCTTGGCTCAGAGCATACTGTCCTGGTCCGAGTACCTGTACAGGTACCTGTACCATAGGTACAGCCATAGGTCTAAGGGTTACAAAGTATTTTCATTCCATTCCACCAACATACCCTTAGCAACATGTTTTCCTTCCATCCTAAGGGGGCTTTCTGTGGCCTGTAGGCTTGCTCCACTCTCTTTGGATATTGGGGAACCACAAAAGTGTGGTAAGCCAATGTCCTACTCTGATTTCCCACTGATCCAGGGAATCACAGTCTTTAGGATGTGTGGTATCGACTTCACTTCTGGCTGGCTGGCTGGTATCTCAGACATCCACGACTGCCCCAAAGATTATCGGTGTTCTGAGAATATTCGGTGTTCTGAGAATATTCCTGGTATCAATCCATCTTAACTGGAACAACTGTCAGTCTAAAATTAGAGAAACATCTTTCATGTTGTTTGTTTTTTCTTTTAGTATTCTGCTATTTTTAATGGTTTCTCCTACTGCTTTATGTCGAGGTTCCACTGTTTTACTTCCATGTGAAATTTGCTTATATTTTGAAATATACTGCTAATTTTATCCATCTGTGTACCCAATGATGACAAATCTGCCCCAGAGTGTGTTCTTGAGATTGTTTGATTTCAAAATATTTAAAACTTAATGTGATTTAACTGATTAGGAATTGAGAAAAAGTGGCTGCCCTTGTTTTTCCAGTTAAACAAGGACATGCAAGGGTTTCCTGCCTTTTAGCAAATCTCTTGTTGCCATAGGTCTAAAATGGGCATAAATAAAGTTTGGTAAAACTTAGCACATTTTGGGAATCTGTATCTGTCTATCAAATTTGAAGTCACTGGCTACTATTGTAGCTACCAATACAATTTTTAAAAATATTTATTTATTTTGGGGAGAGTGCAAGCAGGAGAGGGGCAGAGAGAGAAGGGGACAGAGGACAGGTTCCAGAAGCGGGGCCTGTGCTGATAGGCTGACAGCCGCGAGGCTGATGTGGGGCTCAAACTCACGAACGGTGAGACTATGACCTGAGCCGAAGTTGGACGCTCAACAGACTGAGCTACCCAGGTGCCCCTTGAGAGGGTTTATGAAGAGACAATCCCAGATTGTTGGGCATAGACATCTGTGGTGTGAGACTGAAGACTGATATATACCACCAAGGAAAATACGTGTTATTTGCTAAGCTTTCTCTGGTTACTCTGTACACATTACAAGGGGTCCATTTTCTAACAATGTACTAGTCTTGGCCAGCAATTCCAGGTCTAGAAATCTATGCAAAAATCTAGCAGTGTTTGTGATTGCAAAAAATCCTGAAAACTACAATGACTGTAATTTCAAATACCTCAACATAGGGATCAGTTAAATAAATGAAGACGAACAAAAATATCATGCTGTTACCTGAAGAGATAATAATACACACTCACATAAATGATTATGTTTATCCCCCCCCCCATTATGGAATTTTGGAAAAATTAATAGAATCTAATTTTTGTAAGAAAAGGCAAATAAGAATGTATGAGTGTGCACTTAGAAAAAAGTTAAAAGACTACACCCCAAAATGTCCTGAAATTGGCTCTGAATGGTGGGATTATATGTGGTTCTTTTCTCTTTTTTGTGTCTTTAAAATTTTAATTCCAGTATAGTTAACATACAGTGTTATATTAGTTTCGGGTGTACATTACAGTGGTAGGTGTTTTTTATTGTTTTGGTTTATGTATAATCATCATATGTAACTTGTATAATAAATTTAAGTTAAAAGCACTTGCCATAATACACACATCTAAAATGTTGCTGGGACTTTGAATTTTTTTTTTTAACGTTTATTCATTTTTGATAGAGACAGAGCGTGAGTGAGAGAGGGGCAGAGGGAGAGGGAGACACAGAATCCAAAGCAAGCTCCAGGCTCTGAACTGTCAGCACAGAGCCCGACATGGGGCTCGAACTCACGAACTGCGAGCTCATGACTTGAGCCGAAGTCGGACACTCAACCGACTGGGCCACCCAGGCGCCCCTAAAATGTTGCTGGGACTTTGTAAATGATGGCTTCAATTCCATACTTATAGTCTGTTCACTTTTCTGTACGTAGGTTATAGTTTATTTAATAAATGACTGGGAAAACATGATGGCTTTGCTAAAGCCTTCCAGCCAAATGTTGACCACGGTCTACCGTAGAAGTCCCAAGCTAAATTCAAAAGCTGCTCAATTTAGTGTATCTAAACTGAGTATATTATCATTAACAGAGATCAACAAGAAAAGGGTCAAGGGAGGAGAACTCTATGAAGCTATGCTATTCTGGTACATAATTAAAATCATAAATTTGAACAGCTTTGAGATATTAAGGTAGGTTCACGGTCTTGGGTCTTTTCAAAGAAATATAATGTCCACAGTTGGGATACTCTGTATCCCAAGTACATGCATATCTGTCTTTATCATCCTCATTAGGCAGTACATTTCGTAGGAGTAAGCTGGGTATTTTATTTATCTTAGAATTATTTGCGGTATAAAGCCGTGTCTTAATACATATTCATCAACTCTAATAAGCGTCATGCCTAATATTGCATTGAGGCCTCTCTTGTAAAATAAATATTTTACTTTTGAATATTTTTGTCTGTTTAAAAATTTCTACACCAGGCCAATTTCCTCTTCCGTACTTTAATTAAAGCGTTCCAAGACCTCTGAGATTTCTATTTGCCTGCATGGATTCGGATTCCTTACCTACATACCCACCCTAAGACCACAAATGATGATCACATCAGTGTGAGGTACAAGCACGTCTAGAAGGTTTCAGTCTAGCTATTGTCTGGAAGTGCTTTTAATTGCTTTGAGCTCTACCAAACACATAATGAATATTATTTGCCTTACCTGACTTTTTCTAATCCCCTTTCATTTTATTTCACTTCTCTTAGATTCCTCTCTTACCTATAAGGCCTGTGCATGGTGCCCCCGAGAATGGCTTAGCATTAGCAGTGTGGCCAACAGGTGTAAAGAGACTGGCAGTCACTTCATGGGACAAGTGTCCGAAATCTCAGAGACATCTGCTTGTACACGTCTTATTTTTCAATTTAGAGAGAAGGCATTTTGATGAAAATCACTCACAATAACAATAATCCTTCCACAACGCCTGATACCCCCCTCCAGTTCAATGGAATTACTTCCCTTAAAGCTGTGTGTGTGTGTGTGTGTGTGTGTGTGTGTGTGTGTGTGTGTATCTGCACTTCTCATTCAAAGTTTCTGAGTAGCAAAAGCAAAAACATGAACGTGGATACTCAGGGGTGATGAGACAAAACATGTCCGAATTTTGTTTCTGAGAGATGAGACTGGTCACTGAAAGTCACTAAAGTGACTTGTTTTTCTTGATTCTTTTGCATTTCGTGAGAAAATACACAAGGGCTTGAAAAATCATTTTTGATTTTAGCGGCTAAGTGACTTCGTGGTAAACGGAGACACAGCTTTAAGAACAATCCCTTTAGCATCTCTTCAGTTTTGCACATTCCAGAAAAAATGAGCAGCACAGCATGATATAATTCCTCATCACTTATGGACCAGACACATTACGGTCACTTAACCCAATGTGCCGACTGTGAAGCGAATTTTGGACTCCCGCCGGCCTTCACTGCCCAGCTCGGGCTGCTGACAACAGTGCCCTGCTTCTCCGGATTTCCCCCACCTAATCGACGGCTGGTCCCCCTCCAGGGCGGTGCGGGGGACGAGGGGCGCCGCGCAGGGAAACCGACACCGCCCACAGCTGTGTCCCACAATGGGTCCAGGCCGCTCACGTGACACCTTCTGGAGGATTTGATCAGAGCGCCCTAACTGCTATAAACACTGGCGTTATTCATAAAAACGTGTAGAAGGAGGGATTTTCAGGGGGATTTCTTTACCTGTTTCCCCACCGCAAGACGGCGAAATAAATAGAATGGGTCATGAGCTGCTTGGCCTGTATTGCAAACTCCCAGCCTGACAAGTCAATAAAGAGCCAGTCCTCACCTCTCTGCCTCGAGGAGCCTCCAAGGTTAGAGGCAAACACGACTTGGGTATGTCAGCCCAGGGAGCTTAATGATCCTCATTATTCAACTATTGTGGGCAAACACTCCGCGGCCCCGTAATCTAAGCGATCAGATCAGAGTCTGGGCACTGGCTCCTCCGCTGCCTACAACGCTCCCAGGTTCCCTCGCAATGGCTTCCTTATTTACCTTTCAAAGCGAACAGCCATTTTTTATTTTTATTTATTTACTTTTTTAAGCAAGCTCCAGGCCCAGTGCAGAGGCCAACGCAGAGCCCAGTGCGGGGCTTGAACTTACGACCCTGCGATCAGGAGTCCCACGCTTCACTGACGAGCCACCCAGGCGCCCCTGAACAGCCATTTTTAAGTGTCACAAAATAAAGCCATACGTAAAAGCTACTGTAATCACCTTCAGGAATTTAACAGAAACTTCTGAACAGGGCAATTCTTCAGTGTCTAGAAGAAAAGCCACTTGGACAAAAAAAAAAAAAATAAATAAAATAAATCAAAGGTTCCTTAAGCCACAGCTTGCTTTTCTTCTTTGGATTTAAAATTCTAATCAATCTCAGAAATACCACGTACCTCTGGAAACAGCATACAAAACAAATTCCCATGTTGTATTTTACACTAAGTCCTTACACCACACACAAAAAGACCGCTGATTATGTAACATTATAACGTGACTGCAAAACTGCAGAGTCGGGTCACAGTGGTTTCACAAGACATCACGGTTTTCCTTTCTTTTTCTCATTTTGGAAGTCCTAGAAATGCTACGCCCGCTACACAATGCAGCGGTCGGCCTCCCAGGTCCCCGCCCCCTGGGCCTCCAGCCCCTGTGCGTCCCCTCCCAGGCCGGGCAGGCTGCCTGTGTAGGGCTAATATGGTCCCGTGGGAACAATGGTGCGCAGCATCCTGCTACGTCGCCAGAGCCCCTGAAGCTTCTGGTCTGCTGTCTCTTGGATCCCTTGCTCCGGGGGAGTCGGCCGCTAGGTCAGGAGGGCCTCCGGATGAGGCCCACGTGACCAGCGATGGAAGCTTCCTCCCGCCCAGTGCGACTCCCCCAGCACGTGCTCCAGCCCCGGCCAGGCCTTCCCAGGACCACAGCCCCGGGGCGGCAGCCGCACGCGAGACCTGAGTCCGAAACCACCCAAATTCCCGACCCGCATAAACCGGGAAGTGAGAAATGTTTATTGCTTTAAGTTGCTAAGTTTTAGGGTCACTGGGCATGTGTAAATACGAGGCATGCCGCGTATTTACTTCATCTCATTTAGGCATGTAAACACATACTCAGACTTCAGGAGAAATCATCCTTTAGAGTATCAGTGCCTAAAATGCCAAATTGTGAAACAGCCCCTTCCATATTTTACATTTGATCAAAAGGAACAAATACCCAAAGACAATTATGAGAAGCAGTTTTATGTGGATTCTTCAAATCAATCATTACTCCTTATTCTTCTTGATCCTCACAGCTCAACTTTTAGCATTCATATAATTAACACAACTGTAAATGGATTTAATTCCTCAAGCTCATGGCTTGCCTCTTGAATATTTACATCATCTCATAAAACGGCTATTTTATCTTGTCATAGCCCAAGAACGTATCAAGTAGGAAACATTTTATCTTTTAATTCAGCCATGACCTATTTGAAAAATGAAACAAATCGCATGAAGTAATTAGAGGAAAATATAGCCATTGTCGAATCTTCATTTCCAAAGGAGATACCCAAATGATTATTCTTTCACTGTCAAATGTTCAAAATCTGTAAAGTACCCTAAACGGGCATTAATATTTGGATAAACAATAACGCATATTTTCGCATATTTACAAAAAGATACAGTAGAAGGATAGTTTTTAAAAAGTGAGGCCAAAAATGGTCACGATTTCCAGGGAAAGGAATAGGAAGCGTAGAGGCAGAGAGAGGCATGAAAGGAAGACCTCTCCAAATAGATTTTATTATAGCTTCACCTTTGGAGTCAGGTAACTTTTTCACATGTCGAGGAGACTGAGTTTGTAAAACTGGAGAGACAAGTTGGAAATAAATGGAAATAAAGGAACCTTACTGTATATCCTGTTGGTGATACAACCCCACAGAAGGACGATAATTTCAGGTGACTTTAGGAGGACAGCATTTTGGTCACACGTCCATAGGGAATTTATTTTCAGAACGCACAGAGTGAAAAAAAAAACCCGTAATCTTTCACTTGAGTCAGCAGTCCTATTGATAGTGGTAACAGTGGTATTGTTACAAGGAAGATTTCTAATGTAAAGGAAAAGACACAGGAAAAAATTCCAAGAAATAACAGTAATGTTAAGTCTCCACCGGAAATGACCTCGTCAACTTCCAATGTGTCTCCGCCGTGAGGGCGTCCAAGAGAAGCACGGACGTCCCAGCAGCAATGAGTGCCTCTAGTACCAGACCGTGGTTCCTAACAACCATTTCCCGCAAAAAGGAACCAGTGTGTTCCTTGAAGAAATACCTGACTCCAGGTCTGCGGCAGGAAATACGTGAGACGGACAGGGAACATTCCGTGTCAGAAAGTGAGGAAACTCTCACGGATCAATGGGATTGTGTTAAATTCTGGAAGACGCCATGAAGAAGCTCCCATCAGCGATGCCGATAAAAAGAATGAGGGGTGGGAGGAGAGAGAGAGAGGGAGAGAGGGAGGAAGAGGGCGAGAGGGAGAGGCAGAGAAATGGAGCACTTTCCAAAACCAATGAACGGTCACCACGGGAGGTTCACTATGGTGTGGACTCCACCAAGCCCTTGCACACTAAAGCTTGGCGAGTCAAAAGAAAGGATTAAGCATTTATCCTGCCTTTCCTATATGAGCGATACTTCAGAGTAACCAAAATGCCCTAGCTGATAAAGCAAAATTCATCTCTATTGAAGGATCTCAGCTCATAAATGTGAAAAGAATGACTGAGTTAAAAAACAACTCTACCATGTCACAACTCCTAATGACGTGACTGATCAGCATCAATGGCGTCACGACAGCCAGACACGTGCCTGCTGGCGGCCGTCAGAACCACAGAGCAGTGAAGTGTCCTGTCCCACAAAGGTTGAACTTGAATCTAATCAAATCTTCCGCGCTCGAAGTCTTTGCGTTAAATGCCTGTTACAGGGCTCCAAGGGAGTAAACAGAGAAATCTAGAAAGTGAGACATTCTTACTGAACGAATTATCTGCTTTCTTCAACAGCTGAACTGTGTGGCAAAACGGAGAGAGGGTGGGACCTCTAGATTAAAAGGTACTTAGTACGGTGTGGATCCTGATTCAAACAAAGCAACTGTCATAATATATCTTTGAGACAAAGGGAGACACCTGACTATGGACCGGGTATTAAAGAACAAGAAAAGCTTCACATACTTGACGTATGATAATGGCACTGTGATTATACAAGAAAATAACCCGATTTTTATTTCTTATTTTCAAATTTTATTTGAGAGAGAGAGAGCACGCGCACAAGCTGGGAAGAGGGCAGAGGGGAGAGAGAGAGGCTTTCAAGTGGCTCAACGCTCAGCACAGAGCCCCGGGGCCCAACCCCACCACCCTGGGACCTTGACCTAAGCCGGAATCAAGAGTGGGTGTCTCAGCCGACTGAGCCACCCAGGTGCCCCAACCCTATTTCTAGAGCAGCATGTTAAAGTACGTGGCGGTAAAGTGACATTGCGCCTGGATCTGCTCGGAAATGCCTTAGGCAGAAAGAAAGAAGAAAAGGATTATTAGATCAAGCAAGTGCGGCACAATTTTGGTAACTGTTAAACCTATCAGGTGATGGGGATATGAAAGTTTATCATTTTCTTCTTTTCTGTTTGAAAATGTTCATAAAGGGGCACCAGGATGGCTCAGTTGGTTAAGTGACTGACTCTTGATTTCAGCTCAGGTCATGGTATCACAGTTCGTGAGTTTGAGTCTTGCATGGCCGGGCTCTGCACTGACTGTGTGGAGCCTGCTTGGGATTCTCTCTCTCTGCCCCTCCCTTGCTCTCTCTCTCTCTCTCTCTCTCTCTCTCTTTCAAAATAAATAAAACTTTATTTAAAAAAAAACAAAAAAAAATAAAAGAAAATGTTCATAATAAAAACTTTTTTAAAAATTTTTATTAAAAATTTTTTTTAATGTTTATTTATTTTTGAGAGAGAGAGAGTGAGACAGAGTGTGAGAGGGGGAGGGGCAGAGAGAGGGAGACACAGAATCCGAAGCAGGCTCCAGGCTCTGAGCTGTCAGCACAGAGCCCGACGCGGGGCTTGAACTCACAGACCGCGAGATCGTGACCTGAGCCGAAGTCAGATGCTCAACCGACTGAGCCAACCAGGTGGCCCTCACAATAAAAACTTTTAAACAAATGTTGGCAATACACATTTTATCCAGAATGATTTAGGTTCATAAAACACAATAAAGCTAGGGCACGAATGCACTCCTGTATCAACAGAATCATTAAAATTTCTTAGGGTAAAATGAGCTTTGGTTATTTGCCTTAATGCATCTTTGCTTTTATGTTTCCTTTCACATTTCTCCATTTCCAAATTCTACTTGCCCTCTGGGGCTCTATTCAAATTCTACTCTCTCCCGAGGCGTTTCTAACTCTTCCTAGCTGGAAGTAATCACCCTGAACTTCTGTATAATTTTAGATGTACCTCCTGTAGCCTGTTCCACGTTCTACTTTCAATTATGGTTATTTCTGTCGACGTTCCTGAGAGGAGAACCAAAATCTGGTTCCAATTTGCCACTTGCACAAGGGTTATCTCCTCTGACAGTACAGCTGTACTATGTATATAATCAAAATTAATATTTATTGAATGCAGATCAAGTTTTTAAAAATGTAAACCTATGACGGTGTTCTCTCGAAAAATAAATTTTCTGGAGCCAGAACTTCTAAAAGATGTTATGATTGCAGAAAGCCCTCTGCTTCTCTCCAGCAAATAAGAGGGGGCCTTTAGTAAGGACTAGCAAAGCCAAATGCTATCCAACACAGGGAGACTTTACTTTTAATATCTTTCTCTGAGCCTGAAGTCTACAGGGGAGGGTGCTTAGTTACTCAGAAAAAGTTGCTTTCACAGGAAAATATGCTAGAGTTGCAATTTAACCATAAAAGATAAAAACATTCATTCATTCATTCATTCATTCATTTTAGGATTAAAGAACATCTAAGTTATTTGAAAACATTAAAAGCAATAAGCCGGTATTCAGTGAACTTGAAAAATGAACAAGATTGTGATTAAGATTTGTATCTCACTGGAGTGTTATAAAATTCAGTTATTACTGCAGTCATGCTTGGAAAAATCCAACACCACTTCTTTAAAAGATATTAAAATTTGATAATAGCTGCTGTGTCGTCACTCCAAATCACCATGCTTCCCATAAATTCTTACCCTCCTCGGTAAACGGCCTGGAAAATACTTATAGATATACATACATATATGTATTTTCACCTCTATGGGCTAAAGTAAGTAAGTGAAATATAGATATACACATATATTGTGGGCTAATATAACTTTCTGAAAGTTATAGGCTATGCATTTTCATTTACATAATATGATATGTATCCTACTCCTGACACTTACATATGCATATATCATTTTCACTTGTGTATACATAGTATAATATGTACCCTACTCTGGACAGCTGCAGTATTATTCTCCTCTTAGACTGTCTGATCTTAGATCTTTGATAATAAAGATGATCTTCCAAAATGAGAGTGAAGAGGGTTTTAACAATTTGTTTGGCAAAGAACGTGTCCAATTGTTAAGCTCTAAAATACGAGATAAGATAAAAAGATGTTTTCCCACATGCCAAAGAAATAGGCTAGTTATGATGAACACTGATAAAATACTTAATGAGCAGGGCGCCTGGGTGGCTCGGTCAGTTAAGCGTCCAGCTCTTGATTTCTGCTCAGGTCATGATCTCAAGTTCGTGGGTTTGAGCCCCACATCGGGCTCCATGCTGACAGCACAGAGTCTGCTTGGGATTCTCTCTCTCTCCCCCCCCCCCCTCTCTCTGTCCCTTCCCCCATCTCAAAATAAATAAACAAATTTAAAAAATATATAATGAGCAATCACTTGGTTGCTTTAATGTTTAAAGGATTTTTATGAAAAAGAAGGTTCATTAAAAAAGAAAAAAGTCCGGGGCGCCTGGGTGGCTCAGTGGGTTGAGTGTCCGACTTCGGCTCAGGGCATGATCTTGCAGTCTGTGAGTTCGAGCCCCGCATCGGGCTCTGTGCTGACTGCTCAGAGCCTGGAGCCTGTTTCAGATTCTGTGTCTCCCTCTTTCTCTGCCCCTCCCCTGCTCATGTTCTGTCTCTCTCTCTCTCTCTCTCTCTCTAAAATAAATAAGCATAAAAAAAAATTTTTTTTAATATAAAAAAAGAAAAAAGTCCAAGGGAGTTTAAAGCAGTAAGTAAATAAAGTAAAATCTAATAAGATGATGTTTATAAAATTTTCTCTGAGGCTGAAAGGGCTTTTGCAATTATTCCACTGACTGTAGAGTCACACTCAAAATTAAGATCATTCTAATAGAAAGACAGATAAAGAATAAAAAAGAAAAAAAGGAAGAAAAAGAAAAAATAAGGTCATGCAGCTCCTACCTACTTACCAGCCTAAATAAAGAATTTAGTTGTGAGTTTGCATGGCCCCTTCAGATTTTGGTCCTCTGGTCTCCTCAAAGTTCTTTCTAGTATCCTGTCACATCAAGAATAGCCTGGAAGGGTGAGAAAAGTTACGAACCTTGGCCTGACGGATACGTCAAGAAAGAACAGAAGTCAGTCTGATACACATAGAAAATAACATTTCCGCTACCCCAGAGTTTCTTAGAACTTCAGAACCATCAGATCTGACCAATTCCTCTGCCATAGTTATTTCATTCTTGTTACCGGTGGTGGGAACTTCAAGGGGCAGGGGCTTTTGGCTGATAATTTGGCATTATAATCTCTTAAAAATCGTGCGTTCATATTTTCTGACCAAGCGATATTTGAATACGCAAAGGTCTAGATATGAGGATGCTGTTTATTTGTTGTAGCAAAATCTGGAATAACTGAAATGGCCAAAAAAGAGGGAGAGCCAACTTGAAAAACTGGATGTGTAAGACCATCCTACTTTTTTTGTTCTTAAAGTTTATTTATTTTGAGAGAGAGCAAGAGAGAGAAAGCGTGAACGGGGGAGGAGCAGAGGGGGAGAGAGAGAGAGAGAGAGAGAGAGAGAGAGAGAGAGAGAGAGAGAATATCACAAGCAGGCTCCGTGCTATCAGTGTCGAGGCCAATGTGGGGCTTGACCCCATGAACTGTGAGATCATGACCTGAGCCAAAATCAAGAGTTGGACACTTAACTGAATAAGCCACTCAGGTGTCCCTGTCCTATTTAGTTTTTGTTTTTTTAATATTAAAAAAAAGTTCATTTATTTAATTTTGAGAGAGGGAGAGACAGAGAGAGAGAGAGAGGGAGATGGCGAGCAGGGGAGAGGCAGAGAGAGAGAGGGAGGGAGAGACAGAATCCCAAGCAGGCTCTGCAGCGTCAGCAGAGTCCGACACCGGGCTCGATCTCATGACCATGAGATCAGGACCTGAGCAGAAATCAAGAGTCAGACGCTTCACCGACTGAGCCAGCCAGGCGCCCCATATTTAGTTTTGAAAAAATTGCTGAAATATCCACCGAAGACCCGGTGAGGAGTATTTGGGGAAGGATGGGTTTAGGGGAGCATTCGCTTCCTAAGCTACATGGTTTTAGACGGTTTATCTTAAAAAGCAAAAAAACCCAAACACTCTAGCCATGTGTTATTTTCATAATCAGAAAACAGGATTTAAGAAACAAAGTCAAGGACTTCCATAGCCAGTAGCACTTGTTCAAAATGTTCTGAAAAGTTCTTTTTGCTTTTTATACTTGGTTTTATCTAAAGGATGCAAAAGACTATGTAACACCTACGTGAAAAGTATTTTTCTCTAAACCAAATGTCCGGTCAGCTTATTAAAAAGCAAAAACATATAAGTAACGTTTATTAAAGACCTATTATATCCTGATCAGGGTTTTTACACGTTTTGTTGCCCAGATATCCTTATTTACTCCTTGTTTGTTAAAATCCTAACTATATGTGGCATAGAGAGTCACAGATGGACAACCTGGGTACCCTGGAAGAAAAAGAACTCTAATAATTTCATTTTCAAATGGATGGGTGTCCTTTTTTGTCTATTCAGAGGATATACAGGGTTGTACAGCTGTCATTATAAAGATAATGCCGGTCTTAAAAAGATCCACATTTCCCTTTCTCACAGACTATACAGAGTGACTGACTTTATACTATTTAAAAACAAATTTGGAAATTTTGGTCACTCCACCTGTGAGACCTTCCAATTCCTTGAAGCAACTTATTTCCAGCATCTTCTTATAATTCAAATTACCTGTAACATCACATAGAACACCAAGAGCGACGGTCAGGAAGGAAAAGCAATCTTTGACAAAAGACTTCCGTACCAAACGCAGTTGTTTTCTTCTCTTCCTGTAGGGCTGAGAGTAAGCTCCCGCAACTATACTCGAAGAAGAAAGTAAAATAAAATAGAAGACAAACCTTTCTGTTGCTCCTTTAGCTCCTCTTAAGTTTGTTTGTTTCTTACTTAACCAAAACACAGTTGCTCCCGATGTGAAAGCAATTCTGGAAAAGCAACTCCATTAAATTCTATTTGGCCACTGCTCCACATCTATGAAATTCGGCTCGGAGCAAAAATCAGCTCCATGGTTGAAGAGCCAAGGGCCTGTCTGAATCCTTGAACGTATCTCAACAAATCTTCGTTTTCAGTCACCTATGCCTCCTACTCTTTGGTAGTGGAGATAAAAGGTGGAGGGGGGCACCTGGGTGGCTAGTGGTGGACTGTCTTATACTCGATTTTGGCTCAGGTCATGATCCCAGGGGCAGGGGATCGGGCCCTGCGTCCGCCTCTGCGCTGAGCACAGAGCCTGCTTAAGGTGAATGGGGCACACACACCAATATCCAAGAGACTCATGGTCTAGGGAAGAGGACAGCCACAGACAGACAGACAGATATATAAAGCATACCGAGTGAACAACACAGAGGGAAACAGCGTATTCCGGGAACTTGGGAGAGGGATGCCAGCTGGGAGTAGCGATGGGGAGGTAGGCTGTGACCACGTCTTCTAATAACAAATGAGAGAGAGAGAGCGAGAGAGAGAGCTGGAGAGAACGTGAGAGTGTGTGCGCAGGGGAGGGGCAGGGAGAGACGGAGAGAGAGTCCCAAGCAGACTCTGTGCTGTCAGCACAGAGCCCGACGTGGGGCTTGATCTCATGACTATGAGATCGTGACCTGAGCTGAAATCAAGAGTTGGACGCTCGACTGACTGAGCCACCCAGGCATCATCCTCACAAATGACAATTTCTAAGAGGTGAACACGAACACGCGTCTGACGGAGAGGCAGGGGTCAGAAGGCACACGATGCAGGAGGTTCCACCGGAGAAAAGAAAGATGAAAAATATCCGGCTCCGTATGGGAAATGGCAAGCAGTCTGGTAATGCTGGATGGAACGAGCCAGCCTCCCAATGCTCCCGAGGGTTCTAGGTAGATGGCTCTGGAGCGAGCGGGCAGGGACAGCAGTCCCGGGTGGCAGCAGGGACAGAGGAGAGGGAACGCAGCTGGGAAATGTTAGGAACAAAACTGGCAGGGCCTGGGGATCGGCTGGCTGGTGGCTTGGCGGGGGGGGGGGGGGGGGGGGGGGGGAGGGGGCGCTGTGAGGCAGGGAGGGGGACTCACTCCTCTCTGGGTTTCATGCTTCTGTGCCTGGCTGGTAACGCTGGGGCTTCCTGCGTTGTGAGGACAGAGCTCGGAACTCAGGTGGAAGAGGGTATGTGCTGGGCAGGTGACAAGCCAAACCTTCAAAAATAATCGGCTTCTCTTTCTGGGAAGCAAATCTCTCTCCGTACCTCATGGCTTTGTTTCCCAGCTAAAGGTATCTGTGCTCGGAGCCAGTTACGGACGCCAGTGTATAAGGGCACAGACACTGCCTCCATCTGGGGCGGCTGGCCCCTCGCGTCCACAAGGAGACCCAGATTTACAGGTGCCGCCCACAACGTGTAAGAGCCCAAGTGAGGATCGAGGAGACTTCTTAGGACAGAGTCTTTCTCTTTCCCTAAGTTTTGTTCAAAACAACCGTTCTGGAGCTTTATGGAGACGCTCAGGGCTTAGTTTGCAAGATGCCCGGGCTGGTAGTACAACAAACAGAATCTCCCGTTGTTTCCCGTAGTCACACAGCCTTTGCCTCCTTCCAAGTTACCCTAGAAAACGGGGGCTCTGGTCTCACCCTTGATAGATACAGGAACAGAAGAAGAACCAGGCTGGAGGAAATAACGGTGTGTTCAAGTCTGGCACTGCTATGTTTCCGGTGCCCCTGCGCATTCAGTCAGAACTTGGCAGTGGGTCACCGAGAAGCCTAGTCGGCATCAGGGGGAGAAATCGCAGCTGGAAAAGCATCACTGCACCTGAGACCTAAGGAGTGACTGGGGCAGTCTGGGGAGAAGAACAAAGTAAGGCGGGGCAGGGGTGGGGCGGGGGGAAAGAAGCAAGTCTAAGAAAGACAGACAGAACTACAGAGAATGTGTGGGATCAAGAACGACAAAAGAAGAGAAAGTTTCAGAAAGGGCCTGGGGGAAGCAGCAGGGTCCACAGTAGCAGGAAGGATGGATGTTCCGGGGGCTGCGGCTAATGATCTTGGTGAGAAGCTCCAGGAAAGTTCCCAGAGCAGAAACCCGATGCGGGGGGTTTGGGACCGAGGAACCCAGAGGAAGTACACACAAGGAGGGTCCGACCAAGACAGGAAGTCAGGTAGAGGGGAGCCACCATACGGGTTAGCAGGTTTAGATGGAGCCTCTCAGACCAGAGACAGGAGAAGAAGGGAGGAGGGGGAGATGCGGAGCAGGGCGGACGGTGAGGGGAAGGCACTTGTGGGGAGGGGCAGAGGCAGGAGAGGTGGGAACGAAGGCAGGCCCAGAAGGAGAAGCTCCTAGAACTGAGGAGGGACGCCGCACCCCATGGGGCCCGGCACACAAGCCGTGAGGAGCCCAAACGGTCACTCTGGACTGGGTGGCACGGCCACTCGGCCCCACACGGTGGCACATCCTTCAACCCACGACTCTGGCAACCGCAGTTTTTTCAAGCTGCAATACTGTAAATCACAGAAGTCCTGCCGTGACACGATTATCCATCTCATAAACGTCAGAGGCAGGTGGGAGGATAGGGAAGAAGAAGCGTTCCACCAGGCCTCTCAAGTCTTTAGGTGAATACTTGCCCCATAAAATGACAGGAGAGAGTAGAACGCAAACAATTTAAACGTTCCATGTTGTTGTCGGTGACAGTAAGAGAGCCTAAGTGTCTCCATCAGTAGGTGCGGATTCGTCACAAACACGAGAAGTGTGAGTAGTTTGATCTGTAGGGAAAATTATAGCCAGATAGTATCCAAGAGGTTACCATGATAGAGCTAAATTGTCTCTGCCTGTCACAGGTTAAAAGAACATTTAAATTCTGGAAGTTCACATCAGCTTCTTCTAGATAACAAATCTTAAGTACCTTCCTATATTCACTCAATTAGTGATTCTGGGCCTTGATAACACTGCAGAGAGAAACTTTCCAACTATCATTCAAATCATATCTAAAAAGGTGGTCATAAATATTTTAAAACCTAAGTGAACTAATAAGACCTAGGCCCATTAAGGATAAGATCTTTTACAACAAATTAAATAAAACAATTTATTGAAGTCTGGACTCAAGATAAGCTAGATTTACTAGCTGACCTTTTATTCATTTAAAGAACGAAATTAGCTCTAATTGCATTAGAATGGAATCCAGTAAATTTCCCCGAGTCTTCTAATGTGGCATCCGTGCACGGACGGCTGTAATTGTTTACAAGTAAGATGGAAATGCTTTGATTATAATCTTTCCACTTGTTTTACTGTGTAGTAAAAGCATTTCCCCAAACCTGAAGTCAGTTTTTTGGACAGCGTGCTGTGTTTTTCCTTACATGCACCGCATGTTTGGTGTTAAATGAACAAATGACAACGTGCCAGGGGAGGAAATTAAACTCGGAGATTTCATCATAATTTTAGGTCCGCGACAACGAGAGAGGAAGAGACGGAGGCCGAGGACTCCTTGTCTGGAAAAGTCAGAAAAGGGCCGCAGACCTGAGTAGGAAAAAACTGGACTCTGGCCTGCTTCCCCTCGGAATTACAGCTGAGACACGTGGGTCAGGGTCTGCTGAGTTTCTAAGTACAGTCAGGGAGCAAGAGTCACGTGTGACCCACAACTTGTGCTCCAGTTGTTCAGCTCCTTAGGGAACTTCATGTGTAATGTCAACATTTTTCACTAGCATGAAAAATAAGTCATTTGCCATAAATTTTAAAATACCGTTATTCTTAAGATTTTTTTTGGGGGGGGGGGTCAGTGCTCCCGTTCCTTGGCTTCTCTTATAGGTAAACCACCCGGAAATGTTGCCGTTTCAGTGGCAAGCTAACCAGGGCAATCTTGTGTCAATCTCTTTCTTTTTCTTTTTTTAAATCAAAAGCAGACAGTTTTATTGGAAAGAAAGTAAATTAAAAATAGAAAAGCAAAAAGGCCCTCCAAGTCTGACAGGATGATGATCTGAAATGTTCCTTGAACTTGAACTTGACTTCTAAAGGATCTGCTTTTTTTTTTTTTTAAACCGACAAGCTTCTTCTCTCTGCCACCTCCGCATGCTCTCGTCAAAACGTGAACACTGCCTTGTCCTAAATAAAAGATGCCAATTATTTCTGCCTGTCCCTCGTCCCCCCCTTCCTTCTGGGACCCCCGCCCCGAGGCCCTCATGAGAACTGGTAACGGGAGCGAGCGGGAGGGGGAGGTGGGAGGCACCAGGGCTGCTGAGCCCCGAGAACCTGGCCAGCCTTGGGTTACTTGGGGCCACGTCCGTCACCATCCAGTGGCAAGATGGAGTATAGGAAAGCGAGCAGAGTCCCGATGATACTTTTTGAACCCTGGAGGCCGCCTCACCTAAAGCCAAATAAACCCCTTTTACTTTGTCCCTTTAAGCTCATTGGGGTTTCTGTCACTTGGAACTACGAGTCTTGATCAACACAAAACGAAGATACAAGCGTTTCAACCAGAGACCTGAGGATTCTTTCCAGAGTCTTCTTCACAGAGTGTGCTACCAGGCTATACCTTTGGATTAGAGCTTGTCGCAAGAAACAGTGGGACAGAAACTGTCTTTGTGTCTGCGGTAAAGGCTGCCGCGGAAGGCACTGTTTTCTCCCCTGGATCGGCATGGGAATAACGTTTCAAGTTTGGTGCCTTGAAGAGCTTTGTCTCTCTTGAGAAACTGAGAGGTATCTTCTTCCTTTTTAAAAACGCTATTTCACTTCTTGCCCTGATTGCTAGGCAGCATAGTTCTATCTGACACGCAATCATTTGCTTCTTTTTCCTCTCCTTGGGATTAGTTTCCTATTTCTATTGTCTAGTAATTTTCTTGTTCTCTTTGAGTTAACGTTCTCGAAGGGACAGTGTCAGTTTGTTTAGACTGGGAAAAAAGTTATATATGAATAAACAAATAAACAACGTTTCACATAAAGAGGGAAAAGGCAGAGAGTAGGATAAAAACCATCTGCTGTGATTTCTCTAAAGAACTCATCACGAGAGCCCACTATACACGTTTCACCCTGTCAAATGCCTTTCAGCTAAATCTGGCTACATTTTGAAATATAAAATGCTTATTTTCTTTTTTTTAAGGGAATTTAAAAAAGAAGTTCATGTATTTGTTTTGAGAGAGAGAGAGCACAAGCAGGGGAGGGGCAGAGAGAGGGGGAGACAGAATCCAGCAGGTTCTTAACCGTCAGTGCAGAGCCCAACACGGGACTTGAACGCACAAACCGTGACCTTGTGGCCTGAGCTGAAACCAAGAATCAGATACTTAACTGACTGAGCCACCCAGGTGCCACAAAATGCTTATTTTCTTTGAAAATATTTTAGTAAAAACATTTTTTTTTAATGTGTATTTATTTATTTATTTTTTTAATTTTTTTTTTTCAACGTTTATTTTTGGGACAGAGAGAGACAGAGCATGAACGGGGGAGGGGCAGAGAGAGAGGGAGACACAGAATCGGAAACAGGCTCCAGGCTCTGAGCCATCAGCCCAGAGCCTGACGTGGGGCTCGAACTCACGGACCGCGAGATCGTGACCTGGCTGAAGTCGGACGCTTAACCGACTGCGCCACCCAGGCGCCCCAAATGTGTATTTATTTTTGAGAGACAGAGAGAGAGAGAGACAGAGACAGAGCATGAGCAGGGGAGGGGCAGAGAGCGAGGGAGACACAGAATCCGAAGCAGGCGCCAGGCTCCGAGCTGGCAGCACAGAGCCCGACGCGGGGCTGGGCCCACGAACCGAACGGCGAGATCATGACCTGAGGCGAAGATGGATGCTTAACCCACTGAGCGCCCCCAGCCGCCCCTAAGATCACCCTTTCAATGACAAGCTCCTTTAACGGCGCCTTGAGCTCCACACTTAAACTGAGAAGAGCTGTAGGTCCCGTTTGGCCCTGGCCTTCCGGACCGTCTCGTCCAACGGTCCCTGCCCCCGATCTGCCCCAGCACCGTGCTCTGCCGTTCCCTTCCGAGAGATGGGCGAACGAACGAGCGCCGTAAGCTAGCTCGCTCTTCCTCACCTGCTCAGAATAAACGAACTTGGTGAGCGGGAAGACCGGGAGGACAGATGACACGGCCCGTCCCCAAGTGCAAGTGTGACCTCGCGATCCTCATCAACACAGTCCAGGCAGCCGTGCCTGGGGAAGCGCGCACCTGCTCGACCGCGAGGCGGGCCTGGGCCTGGGCTGTCTTCGTATGTGCCTCACGGTGCCGTGTCTCCCGGCCATTCTGCTCACCAGCCTCACCGTGCGGACACCGGGGTTTCAGGGTTAGTGTTCCGCTTCCACCTCTGTTCCTGACTGAGGGCAACGCTGCGTGCCCCTCACCGGGGGGCGTGTTAAAGGCAAGTGCAGTCCCTGCAAAGTCACCCTGAACGTCCACGCTCTCTGGCGGAGGTCCTGGACTTCCCGTAGGTTCTTTAGAATACAGGCTCCAGGCACGTTACAGAAAGGAAAAAACAAGGGACCGCGGTCTTGCCTCGAGGAACAACAACAGAGGACGGAGGAAATAATCTAACCTCAAAGTACTTTCCCAGATCAAGGGCAGAAGACCTTCCTCACTTGGGAAACTTTAGAAACTAAATGTTGTCTTCAAGATCTTCCACTGAGAGGGTATAATTTGAGCCCTGTAAAGCTTTTTTCCCTTTGCCCATAATTTCAAAAGGTTCTATCCTCTGCCTGTTCCTCGGCAATAAACAGCCCCTTCCCCTGGACTATTTAAACCCCCCTTTCCGCATCCTACTCCGCTCGTTAACTTCACTTCAAAAGTGCGCTAGAGCCCCAGGTGCGCACAAACTGAGTAAAGGCACATTTGTACGAATCGACTTCCTCTCTTCCATTATTGCCGTGGAATAAGCCACGTACCCTTATGCTACAACAATAAGAGATCACTTTTAATTTCATACAATTTTCATGTGTCATAAAATACTCTTAAGTTTTTCGAAGCTTTCTTGGCTTGTGCGCCACACGAAAACTGGTTTGGTTCATGGGCCACAGTGGGCTGATCCTTGATTTGGATTAAAAAAAAAAAAGAAAAAGAAAAAGGCTCTTTACTGATTAAGATACATTTTACATAAAATCCTATTACTAGGTGACACAGGCCTCTTTTTCTCTCTTATTTTAAAATGTAATCTATTTCACTTAATTTATTCCTTTGTTCATTATAAGCACTTCCTTGTGCCTGATTCTGGCCAAATGATTAATTATTCATATAACACGGGGGTTATTTACCTAAATATCCGAAGGTTCGCATATTATATAATGTTATACTGTCATGGGCAATTTGTCTGGAATGTTTGAGTATTACAATTTCCCTAATACTGGACAATCTGTTCCAGGGTAACAGGATCTATTTTTCATATTTCACAATATCTTAAGTGTATGAGTGGTTTATTGAGAGGAGAAAAATAGTCAACAGAATGAATGAAAGATGCTCAAGGGTGGATGAAATGAATATTATTATCAAAGTGTTTTTACAAACCTTAAAGGGATTGAGCAAGCCGAACTCTTGTGGAAGTAAAGATTAAGTCATGGTGAGTTACTGAGAAAATAGTAATAAATGTGAACTAGTAAGAGAAGAGTATTTGTTGAATGATAAACAGGAATATCTTGCCCGTAGAGGAATGAGCCCAAATATAGAATTTTCACAACGATGGTATCAGTTGCTACTTTGGTTGGGCCTCCTTGCTCATCAATCAGCCTTCTGTCCTCCACTGGTTGAGGGAGGAGGGCATTATTCAAATTTTTGTAGGTAAAATAGAGAGCATGGGGTATAAGAGTATCTGGTTTAAAAAAAGGACTGAATTTACAGTATTTCTGTGATACTGTCTAAACTCGTCAGTAACACTACCACCCACTGTCTAGGTTCCTACTGATGAAACCAAAAAGGGTGGAAATTATGCGGATAATTTAGGTAAGAAAAGGATGAACTATTTTCTTCCTTCAATCTTCAAAAGAACATACACTTTCCTAGAAGATCACATTTGCCTCTATACTTCCGTTCATAATAATGATATTGGACTTTTTCAGTGAATTACATTTGGAATCAGCAGACGCAGCAGCATAAAACACACACAAACTTTTAAGAAAGAATGAACCACTGAGAACACAAAGCGTATTTTCTGTTGCCTACTCTACCTACTATATAAGTTCATGGCTCCTACTCAAATTATTATGGCTAAAATCTGAATGACAATTAAATGCCCTGTAAGCCTATTTTCTACACAATATTTGATTGTTTGCAATTTAAACTAATCCATTTTCAGGCTTACTGGTAAAAAATAAGGTTGTAAACTAGTACTTATAGCTGATGGAATTCATTTAAACGACATACAGAACGATTTTTAGAAAAAGAATAGTTTTTACCATAATTTACAAAAATAGACCGATGTTTTATCACCTTATTAAAATCACGTAAGAGTGTTGTAGACCTTAATTCATATCTTAAAAATGAATTAAAAAAAAACCAGCCAACTAAATTTACTTTAAAGAAGGGTGAGCTGATAGGATGATCCTGTGAAAATTAAGACCAACAGTGATCATGGGGTTTACATTTCCAGTTCTCTCTTAAACAAACAAACAAACAAACAAACAAGCAGACAGTTAAGACTTCACCAAGCCTTTGGGTGGCAGTATCTTTGTTTTTAGGTACAGAATAAAACCATGAGAATCTCCGTTCTTTGTCACAGTGATTAAGAATGACTCGAGAAGAGGGATACGACAGTGAGTGCATCCAGTATATCGTTTCTCCCTTTTCAGATAACCAGGACCTTCAGAATTACGCAGACCCCACGTCATGTCTTCCGAAAAGGGAAAAAGAACAAGAAGGGATCCTGGATGTCAAAGAAAGCAATAAGCATTTACTCTGAGGAAGAAACCAATACAACTTGAAAAATGAAGAATTCTCAAAATAAAGCTTGACCCTCCACACATTCACACCTGGAAAAGGTGAGAGTTCTAAGCCCACCAGGAAGGAGCAGAGACGGGCAAGTTCGATTCCCTTCGCTCTAACGGACAACGGACAACGGACAACGAGTGTACTTACATCTTGTCTTGGCCAGCGCCAACTCTCAGCGTCAGCCGGGGGATGACCGGACTGGGGGCGGGAAGCACCGGTTCCACTTTTATCTGTTGGAGTTATTACAGGGGAGTTAAATGCATTTTCAGGAAAGACCTCCCACCTCTTCTCCTCCTGCCTCATTTCCATAAACCTCCTAGGCCAGTTTAAGCCTCAAATGTGGCTACCATGCCAGATTGCAAGGTTACTCTGGGCGAATTTTGCTTTTGCTTCTCAACAACTGAAGGCTCTCTGGCATCATGAGAAATTCCCCAAACTTGACTCACTTTACCTAAGCGTGGGAGTTCTTTCTTTCTTCCTGGTCATCCTTAATTTCTTGCATTTTATTGTTAGAGTTTTTAGACATTTGGCAAACACTTACATCATTGCCGGACTTCATGTAAATAGAAAAAAAAATGCAATGATATCTCCACAATAGGATAAAACGCATCTATTTATGGAACTTGAAAAACAAGAAACTCATCTTAAGTCTGCGTTATCATATAAGAAAACAGAAACACCAAGTGTACTTGCTCCGTTTTTTTTTTTTTTTTTTTTTGGCTGGTGGCCAACAGATCTGAAATACTGTAAAAGAAGAAACATAATACACTAGGATTTGTAGTGAAGGCAAGGACCGATGGCTAAGTTGAAGATCTTCACAAATACTGGAGCTAAGAGAAAGGGGATCAAGTCTGATTATACAGGGGTTCCTCACAATTGGTGGTCTCAAGGGGCCATGGTAGAGTATTTTGAATGAGCAGGCTGAACAGAAGCCCCGTCGTTCAAGTTACCATCTATATTCTGAGTTTTTCAACAAGTGTTTTGTGGGCATTTTTGGTGGGACAGTTCTTTGGGGAACGGAAGTGTCCAGGAACTGCCAGATGTTTAACATCCCTGGTCGTGGGGTACGGAAGGATGCAACACTACACTGCAAACCACTGAAGGGGAATGAATATGTAACATAATGCTCGATATATATCTCGTTAATCTGTTGCACATCGATCAAAGTTACTATGTTGTCATGTGTTTTTACCTATCCCCCCCTTTTTTTAAATCCATCGTCACATCAAGATCCATGATTTCAGCCATTCTCTCTCTCTCTTTTTAAATAATGATTTATTTTGAGAGAGAGAGAGAGAGGTCACACGTGGAGGGGAGGGGCAGAGAGAGAGAGGAGAGAGAGAATCCCAAGCAGGCTCTGTGCTGTCAATGCAGAGCCTGACGTGGGGCTCAGTCTCAAACTGTGAGATCATGACCTGAACTGAAATCCAGAGTTGGATGCTTCACCGACTGAGCCCCTCTCGACCACTGTCTTGAACAGTGTGTGGCATGTGGGAGGCACTCCAAGACTGAGTTAACAAGTGCAAGCACTCTGAACTCCCTGCCCCTTGGGTACTTCACCATTTGCCCAGGATCAATCTAAAATCATCCTCAAGGGCACGGAGTAATTTCAAAGAAAAATGTAAAGATCATGTAAACTTGTACCATCAGAAACTGCAATTCCATCTGTGCCTTTAATGCTATCTGTGTGTCTGGACGACCAGCTAAGTTAGGTCAAGGGCAGAGACCGTGTCTGTTGTGTTTATCGCTACTTCATAGTGCCCATCACAGGCACTGGCATGTAAGTGCACAGGAGATACATTGAAAGAATTTATCTGAAGCAATGACGTCACACCCTTACCTCTTCCGAGCTGAGACCTATCCCGTGATTTCCTTTCCTCCTCTGCCCCTCGAACTCCACAGGAAAACCCACTGAGGCCACCAGGCAGGACTTCTTGAGCCCATAACCTACAAACTTCTCTGCACCCACAACCGCACTCGTCCGTGTCCTCCAGTCTTTTAAGGAAACTTCCTTCTCACCTAGGCATCCTCAACTCTGCCGTTCCGTTATTTCCTTCTAGCTTTTAAGTGTGCTCCCCGCGATCTTAAAAATCCTGCCTGCCCTTCAGCATCTCGCTGACAAGCTCTCCTATTTTCCAGCCTCACTTTATTGTCTCTGCCTTCACTTACTCATTCCTCGACCCGCTCCAATCCGCTTTCTGTCCCAGCCAGGCCACTAAAGCCACGCTCCCCAGACACCAATCATTTCCTGATGTCCTGGTATGTTCTCCACTGTGGGTCTTACCACACCTCTTCCTTCTCCTCTACGATGTCCTGACCTTACTTGGCCCCCTCGCCACTCCTCACTTTCTTCACTGAGCTCGTCCACGCCCATGGTTTCGATCGTAGGTTTCACATACATCATGCCTTCAAAACCTCCCTCTCTAGGCTAGTGCCATTGGCACCTATGACCGAAACAGAATATTACCCGAGCATTTTCAACTAAATATCCTGTATATCTCATCTCACCACCTGGAAACTTAAACTTACCAACTTCCCTATACAAACCTGCGCCTCCAAATGGTCTCACTTTTGGCAAATGTCTCCTCCATTTGCCAGTGCTTTGGCTGGTATGTCCAATGGTTTTCCTTAAGGCCTTAGGGGACCAAGGGTCACTGGGGTGTGGTCAAAGCAAGACCCATGGGTAACTAGCTAGGGTTTGCATCCACTCCCCCCCCCCCCCACTCCTTCGTAACAAAGAGTTCCTTATGTAACCAAATCTGAAAAACACTAGTTTGGTGTATTTTGTAAACTATTACGATTTCTCTGTTTTCCTTACCTTTCTGTAGTATCTGTGGAAGAACAGACAAATATATCCAAACCGAACATTTAAAACCACTTACTGTTTGCCAGGCATTGTGGATGGATATTTTTCAGATGTTCCCATACGGGTTTTTTAACCAACACGTAGGGTAGGCATTACCGTTTCTGTTTTACAGGGAAACTGGATCATATAGGAAGCAACCATTTTTCCTTTTCCTTTTTCTCTTCTAAGGTCACACAAACAGCAAAAGTGGGACTGGATTCAGTTTTGTTTCAGAGAATAGAAAACTGCATAAAGTTGCTCTATTTCTTCAAGCCTTCAGGGCCATATGGTCATAAGTGATGAGTAAGATTCCACATTCCTTTGACCCACAACGTTGTTAATCACGTACTTAATCTTTTCTCAAGCTTGATTTAAACATAAAGCTGCTCTACCTTGAAAAAAAATCTTTATTATTATTATGCTTCTTCACACTGTAATTTGGTGGATTCCTGTTACCACACTACACACTTGCGTAGCACGAAGTGTGTTCCATATTCGGGATCCGATTGGCTCTTCAAACTCTGCACGGTGGGTGTGGAAGGTATTGTCACCCTCGAGCACGGGGGACTAGAAGGATTAAGTGGTTTGCCCAGAGTTTACAAAGTTAGTAAATACACTACCTACAGGTAGGCCTCCTGACACAGGTAGGCTCTCCCATGCTGCCCCTTGACTCTCTGCCTCCCATTTGGAGTCCTTTTTGCTGGGAATGCTGATGTCTTACATGGAGGCAGCTACTCACTTTCTCTGTAAATGTCTTTTATGATGAATGACATATATTTGTGAGATGGCTAGCGTTGGTTGTAAAATATTTTTTCTCTACAGAAGGCTAACTAGTTTACATGGAAATTGTGGTTGACGTTGGCCTCGACTCCATTCCACTCAACTGGCTGGGTTTTTGATGCTGTCTTAAGTAATTACTCGTCAGAGTAAAAGAATCAAGACATGGTTTGCTTATGACCTACTGTTGTAAAAAGTTAAATGGCACAACATGCAAAAACAAAATGAGCAAACAGAAACAGATACATTTTGTGAGTCCAATTAAAAGCGGTAGATACGTGCTCCGAAGACGAGATAGTTCGTAAACTTGTGGAATTAATGAATGATTCAGAACACGTCACCTTAGTTCCAAATTTTACCTGTAATTGATGATGTGGTGAGCACATCATCCAGGGACACCTTTGGGAGTTAAAGCGGGGGCTGTTATTTGCTCCCCAAAAAGTGTGTAAACTGGTACTGTCTCGGGCAAACCAGGACATCTAGTAATCCTACCCTACGAATACTTAAAACCTTAATTTCATTCTTATTCTTAAAGAAGCTGAACTTCAACATTTAACTTAAAGATAACATTCAAGCAAGTACAGAAAAAGATTAATGAGGATGCTAATAATACATCGGGAGATACGATGCATACGGGAAATACAATTTCTACATTAAAATGTCATGCCAGACTTCGGTTTACATTAACTTTACCCAAGAAGCTCACCAAAATAAAAACAAAGACACCTCCTGCGTTCACAAAGTAATTTCTCGCGTGGGCTTTCCCAGAAATCAATAAACTCAATGCCAATTATCTCGATTCCTTAAACCGCATGCCTCATGCCATCTTCCAGGGGCGCCAAGCCAAAACCTGGGGACGACGTGAGCGTCTAAGGGTTAAAATAAAAGCAGTGCACTTGAGAGTGAGCGGAGAATTGGGGCGCGCAGAGCATTTACAGTGGATTACTAAGCTTCCCAATCCACCAAAGAGCAAAGTCCAGTAATAGAAGACTCCTTTGTAGCTAACTAAAAATACATTGTCAGTGGATTTGTCCAGTTTTATGTATAAGCAATACTGCTTTCACCTGAACTAATACTAGTAGTCATATAAGCCCCTTATTGCCATGTGCTGCATTTTTTTTGCTAATCTTCAAGGATTTAGCTTCTTTGCCACATACCTCGGGGCACCAACTGATAAAGCTCTAACTCTCCATTTTTCCAGGACACCAGCAGTGCGGCCTTGCAAAAAATGAAAATCGCTCAAGAGATTTAAAGGGGAAATTTATTTTTAAAATCCTGACTTGAAGCAAAGAGGTGGATTTTTAAAAAGCTTATCTATAAAGAATCAGTTTAAATTTAAATTCTATCTTGGAACTCTTTCATGCATTCCAGCTTTAAAGTTTATCTTCTGACAGGGACTTTCTGCAAAGGTAATGGGCAGCTTTGTCAATATAATCTGGCCAAGTTTTTATTTTCTATTTTTTCAACGTTAAACTTCTTTCATTAAAAAAAAAAAAATGTATGTGTCCTAGATAGGGTAGCAGCAAGTTCAGTAAATGCTACATCAGATCCCCATCTATGCTAATGTGTCAGAAAAATATCCAGAAACAGCACTGACGAAGAGCCAATGTTGATCATCTAATATTCCGGATGCAGAATTAGGGTGGCTGGTAAGCCCCTTGTGGTCTTTCTTACCAACTGAGGTCTTTACATTAATTCAACTTAGAAACAAATTCTAAATACCGATAAACTGTTTAAGATATGAAAAAGACAGCCAGAAGAAGTTCTATGGTGTGGTTAGGCATGACAAGTGGAATCCAGTAAGGACAACTGAAACGGAACGCAGGCTCTCATTAAGCGCTCACGTTCATTCACACAAAGACTTGGAGATAGGTGGCCTCCAGTAAGCGTCTATAAATTCAAACACACTTGTGCAAACGTTAAGCTGCTGGCTTCCTCTTGGAACAGACAGAGACAAGGAACAGGAAGGGAATATTTCCCCCTTTTCGCTGGATTATTCTTTTTACTGTAAACCCTTCATTTCACTAGTTAATCATGGGAGCTGATGAGAAAAGACTGGAAAGGAGTCCATCACTCTCAACAGACGGGAAAACACTGAGAGCCTTTTGTTAAAGGCCAAACCAGTAAGACTGTCATCCTCCACATAATAAACTATTTTCATTCAATAAAAGATTATTTGAGGGCAAATGCAAAGGGATTTGGGGACAGGTGAAAGAAACATGAAACATTTTAATTGTGCCTATTCCTGAAGTCATTAAGGCACAGAGGACCCCCACTGCTGGTGCTCTAAAATATGGTGGTCGAACAGGAGCTCCCTAAGGTCTCTTCAGGGACTAAACTTTTCCAAGATCACAGTTCACCTTACTCCCGAGCGTGAAGCCCTGTCTGTCCCTCTCATCAGCTCCGTGGGGGTGACCGGCTGAGAAGGCCATTTTGGGTAACAGGCACACGGGCTTTGCTCAGACAGAGCTGGGCCAACTCCCAGCTCTTCAAGCCACCAGCTACAACAAGCTACTCAACCTTCCTGGGCAGTTGCCTCCACTCAAAGCAGGAGCAACACCACCAAACCCTCTGGGCTGTTGGCAGCCAAATTCTGGCCAGGTCTGGCGCTCGTATGCGCTCGATAAACAGCAGTTACTCTTATCATTTACTATCTGAGTTAGTTCATCCAGTAGCTGATGTTCGCCCAAAACAGCATTCATTGATCAGGAGCATAAAAACTGGGGGAATCCTTTATGGAATTTATGAGCTTTTTGCTGCAAGCAGATCTCGATCATCTGTTGGGCCCATCAGCAACATTATTGGTTAGTTGTAAGGAAACTCTGGAGAGTCATCTTAAATGACACCAACTGGTCTTCACTTCGAGTTTTCTATGAGAGGGCAGAAAAGAAGGCCTTTACAAGCCAAAAGTGTCTTGGAGAAGGTATGAGATTATTGTTTGTAAGCAGAGGTAACCCATACCTTACGCTGTATCTTGCGGTCTCTTCCGGGTACTGAATAGACAGACAGAGGGAAGGGAGCAGAGGGCCCGAGGGGTCTGAAGAGGCTGGTGCAAAGTAGGAACTTGTGGAGCGAGAATTGAGAGCCACGTCCGTATGCCTGCCAAAGCCCACGATCTTAGCGGGCCAGCACTGCGGGTTGTGACATCATCATCTTTTGGAGGAAACTCTCCCAGGCCTTCTCAGATCATACTCGAGAGCATAAAAACAGTATTGCCAAATCTGACCGATGGATTTTGGCTCCTGTCTTGTATCGGGTTTTATGTACGACTGTCCACTTCCACTAACAAATAATGAGACATCTTCTTATTTTTTTTCACAGCAATCCTCCTTCCAAAAACCACTTAAGATGCCAAGAGTAAATTTTAATTAAAGTAGTCCTGGAACATTCATCTAAACTTCAAAAACCCACAGTAACTAAATGAAGTCATGTAGTGCATTCACCGACAGACGGAAATGGACACTGTGACTGCTCTGAAATGTACTGTTACCTTCCTCACTGCTAAAGCTACCAGGGGGATGTTTGTGACTAGGCAGCATAATTGCTCTTAATACATTTTCCATAAACAATTAGTTTGGTTCTCTTTTAAAGAGGTGAAAGATCAGACCGGTAACCCTGACTAGCGCGTACTATTGCACGTAACGGGGAACAAAGACTGTGCCTAAGCCACTCTATTTTGGATCACTGCCCCTTCTGGAAAGATGATCTTTCCTCCTGATGACGCACCACTAAGCCAGGGGCCTTGCACACATTATTTCAATTAATCCGTTTTTTATTTCACGTAGGAAAGTATCGTGGCTAAGAACATCAATTGTAGCATCTCACAGCCTGGGTTGAAATCGCGGCTCCTGCTTACATACTTAGGAGCTGTGTGATCGTGGGCAACCTGATTAGTCTCTCTAGGCCTCAGCTTCTCATCTTAAAGTGATAACAATTATGGTCTCTGCCTTACAGAGTCGTGGTAAGAAATTAAACTTACGTGTACTGTCTACATGGTGTTTAGCCTACAGTAATTCCTCAGTAAATATTAACTACTACTGTTTTGCTGCTTTTCAACAAGTGTGAGTTACCATAAGCCCACTTTAAATAAAGATGGAGTACCTAAGGAGTAAAGAAACTAAAAAACATGCTCGGGATCTTCACTCAGACTTGCTGGATTCCAAGCCCAAGGCTCCTTCAACCAACCACGCAGATCTCCGTTCAATTAACGGTATCTTCATTGGTTCTTGTATTGATAAATGTGGGTGTGGTTGGTAAAAAGGTTTACAGGGAGGTAAAATAAATACGGGGAGATGTTTTTATCAAAAGAATGCCCTTGTTGGCTGATCTGGGTCAAGGTCTGTGAGGGTGGCTCCTGGGAGATGGTCAGGGTGAGGACAAAGAAGGACGCTGTGGTCCTCATTCTTGTGACAAGACATCTTCTTGGGGAGACTGAGATGTGCCTTATTTTGGTCTGTGGATATGTAAGAGAATTCTGAAAGCCTGTGTAACCCAGTTTCAGGTATACTTTCATTCACTCCAATGGCTTGACGCTCGGGGAGGATTAAGTGGGGCTGAAAAAGCAGAAGTCAAGGTCTACGTTAATGTCTCAATTTCCCCACCCTGTCAGTGGCATCTGCCCGGGCTGCGCGAGCTTTTATCCCTTCCTATCTGCACGAAGAGCTGAACTTTAAAAGGTGCCAAGGAAGAAGAAATAATTTTCCAACACCGTAAGCGGAGCTGACTCGGCCTGTCATACGTTGAGTTAGCCGGTCCGGTCCAAAGCAGGAGCAAGCTCCAGGTTTCTACCTTTTACGGGCGGATTCGTGAAGAAATAATAATGCTTGCCTTCACCATCAGCGTTCTCTCCCTTTCCTGGGCACTTACTTAAGTGCCAGACATGGTACTAAGCACATCTCAGATGTAATCTCCTTTAATCCAGAAAAGTAACTTGCCCAGCGTCTTACAGCTAAAAGAAGCCAGGATTTGAACTCAGGTTTAACTCCAGAGACAGCTCTGTTTATTCTTTTTAAAGACCTCATAAGACAGCCAACTGCTATACATTTTTATCTTCTGTCATTTATCTGAGCTGTAACCTATCCAAAGCGTTACAAGGGCTCGTATTCTCTTGTCAGGTGAAATCTAGCAGGGAGTCCGAGGGACTTTTCCTTCCCAAGGTCAGCTAGAAGCTGAGGAAAGGCAAGGACTGCCACTACAGATCTAATCCGACGGGCTTCACTCAAATTCACAGTGGTTGCTGAAACAAACAACTCCACTGACTTTCCAGAGTTAAGGCGGGACTGAAAGGAACGGAACCCTCTGTGACCCGCTGAGGGCTCGCTCTGAGCTGCCCCCGGGTGGCTGAGTGACCCCCTTCTGCCGGGCGCGACAGAGCCCCAGCAGTAAACATTTCGAAACCGTGAAGAGGATCTTGGTGCAGATGACCTGGCTTTTGCTGGTTGTGTGACCTTGACCTTGGACAAGCCAGTCTCCTCAGACCCAGTTTCTCGTCCACAGAGGGTGACGGCAATATACCTGCCGGACCTCAGCCACAGGTGTGTCAGGAGGAGACAACACGCTTCGCGTCAGTTCCAGGAGCTGCACGCGAATCACATGATGACAAGATGACTGTTAAAACAGGAACGGGAGCTGGAGCTCTGTGTCTGGCCGACTCGCTGATGTTCAGTTAGGAGTATCGGAATTTCCGTTCTATTTCTTTACGTTTTAAGCACAGCCAAGGGGTACAGAAAAAGGACAAAGGCAGGCAGAAAAATGTGAGAGCTGCCATTACAGCCTGTCAGCTGAACTAATTTTTCTAGGTAAGTTTGAGATTTTAAAAAATTGCAGAAATACTGGTAGGTAATAGATCTGCCGGATGTCGAATACATCTTATCTTATTATTGGAAAAAAATGACTGGGTATAGTTTTCTGGCCAGCCTCCAAGAGGACCGTTTCTAGAAGGCAGGGGAAGGATCTCTGGGAATCTGTGGGGATGCCACCACGAACCCCGAGACGCTTTTTAAGAAAGTTTAAAAGACACTTTCCAACCATTCAGTCGAGCACTGTCACCCAGGAACCATGAGCTGAGGAACCAGACCATAGACAGCAGAGGTCACATTCTGGGCCCAAAGGCTTGAGGTCCCAGTTTCTACAAAACCGCGGGATACGTATTGGCCTCTTGGGCTGTCCTCCACGGAAGCCTGATTTACTCACATCGTAAACTATCTGGGATTATTTTCTGCCCACCAACCCGGCTGCCTGATCAGCCCAGGTACTCAGAAACATGTCCTAATCTTATTAAAGCAGAAAAGAGAAGGATAAGAGATGAGGCAGAAAGCAGTGAAAGGTCCTAACCTGAAACACTTGCAATCACGGCCCACGGAAAGGAAACAGGAGTCCTTACCGAGGGGCTCCACGGGCCTGGCTCTCCCCTTAAAATAGTGCCACAGGGTGCGTGCTCTTAGAAAGATGGAGGCTGTCTTTTTTGGGGGGCGGGGTAGCGAATATTCGGGCACAAAATAGTATGCAGTACGCCTGATGATTACAGAAATCCTATTTACAGATTTTTTTTTTTTTAACTGGCAGGGATTCGTTGCCATGCTTAATGAACAGAGGGGTTATAGTCTGCGATTATAGGTTCCTCTTAGGCTATGAACTTGTTAACATGTTTCAGCACGGAGGGGGCTTGATTACAAGTTTGTGGGTCTTAGAATTAAAATTCTAAGACGTACGAATCTCCTCCCGGCTGACTTACGGGCCATCTGCCTCTGAGACGCAGCTCTAACTGCTGGCTTTTTTACCTCAGTTTTGCCACAGGACGGTGTTCAGACAGCACCAGAAATGGAAAAGTGCTTACTTTTTCGTGCTTGTGTTTCTCCTTCTCTTTTTCTCTCTTCTCTCTCTCCCGCTTCTCTCTCTCCCTTTCCTTCTCTTTCTTCTCCTTCTCCTTCTCCTTCTCTTTCTTTTTCTTCTTCTCCTTTTTGTCCTTTTTCCTCTCTTTCTCCTTAGGCTTCTCTTTTTCCTCCAGCAGTTTCTCAGGAAGCATGGAGGACAAGGCGGGCAGCCCGGCCGGGACCCTGGCGGCCGCCGCGGGGCTGAACACGGGCAGGGCCGCGTCCTTCGGGGGCACCACGAGGGGGGCCGCAGGTGTTCTCAGCCTCTCCTCCCGCCCCTTGTCTTTAACCTTTTCCCGGTCTCTCTTATCTTTGTCCCTCCTGCCTTTGTCTCTATCTTTCTTCTTATCTTTATGCTTCTCTCGCTCCTTCCTTACCATCCCATCTTTCAATCTCACTTTTGCATCGACTTCCTCAAATTCTTTTATTTTAAACTTATAGGGATCCGGCTCTTCATCTTTAAGAAATTCCTTCCACGGGTACCTGGCTTCCTTGCTGCTCTCCTTCTCTTTCTCTTTCGCTTTATCCTTCTCTTTACTTTTTTCCTTGCTTTTGTCTCTTTCCCTCTCCTTATCTCTCTGCTTCTCTTTCTTTTTCATTTTGGTCTTCAGTTCCTTTTTCAACTTCCTCTTGACCTCCACGGAGGAGGGCAGTTTGGCTTTCTCCTCGTACACCTTGTGCAGAGGTTCCGGGGTGGGAGGGGAGACCGAAGGAGAGGAGATGTAGGGAAAGCCGGGAGGCAGATTTGCAGGTGCTCCCAGTTTTGCTTTCCGCACCACCTCATCGATCGACGCATCCATGGTCCACGAGTTGTCGGAACTGGAGGCCCCACCCGAGAGGGGCAGAGGGGTGGATCCTGCCTTAGGGACACTGTTGGAGGAGGTGGAAGCTTTTGGAGTAGTACATTCCGCACCTGAAATTCTCTTAGGGCTGGTAAAAATGTCTCCTTCGGATTCAGATCCCGAAGAAAACTCGAAAGGGTCTGGCTCTCGCTCGGCGCAAGCCCGTGCAATCACGGCATTGATCGAGTCGTCGATCGTTCGGTCCGTCACGACCGCCTTCTTCGGCTGATTCTCACTGTTGAGTTTGCCAGCATCCGGGGGCGTCTGTATTTGTTTTACCTGAAGGGTTTCTTTACTAAGTTTTTCACTTATCGTAGCGGAAGGAGTCCTGTTTGGTGTTTCGGGTCTGACGGGTGCTTGGGGAATATGAGTCATAACCTTGGGACTCTTGGGGCTTTTGGGGCTCTTAGAGCGTCCAGGAGACTTCTTCTCTTTGGATACGGTTTTTGGTGACCGAATAGGACTTCCGACCATTGCTGGTGACTGCGCAGTTTTAGGTGACTTAGTCTTCTGTCCCGGAGAACTGGTTTTAGTCTTTGCTTTAGGTGTAAACGATTTGGCTTCTAATGGTTTTGTGATTGGCATTTGTGATTTTGCGACTGGAGCCAACATCGGTGGCTCTGGTGACGGAGGGACTAGGTCTGTATTGTCCTGCACGTGGACCGGAGAGAGCATTGGTGGGATCTTTTGGGTATTTATTGAGCTGAGGGGTTCTCGGGCTTCCAGTAATACGACATCCAGGGTGTCTCCTTTAGTGCTTAACAGCCGCGGTCGCTTGATGGCAGGCATTTCTTCAGCTTCGGGACTATCCAACGGTCTCTTACCCAAGAAATTCTCATCATTAATAATTTCCTCCTCCTCCAATTCATCGTCTTCTTCCAGGGGAACCTGCATGGCTTCTGCTGACGTACCCCCATCCGTGGGCACCTGCTCTTCCTCCTCTGGCAAGGGAAAAGAAAAGAGGTGTTACTGGAATAGTTTAAAGATCCTAGCACATGAGAACAACGCTTCAAACGTGATTTCTAGGAAAGAAAGGAGCTTATGGACGGCGTTCAGAGAGCAAAGCGGTAGATCCTCAAGGATCTTCCAGACTTGCACACCATCATTCTCTGAAGAGTGCCGGCCGGTGACAGCAGATATACAGACTGTCGGTCTCCTGCTTCCACAACTCTTTTCCTGGCCTCACCGAACACTGTCTTTCTCCCTCTTGTGTAAGCTCGTGCATGTGCGCCCGCCCCCGACACACATACATTGTCTCTAAAGATCTAGAGATGGGTTACTGTAAGACTCCTATCCTCAGAAATGACAAAAAGGCGTACCTACTTTTAGGACTCCTATAACAAATGTTAATTCTTGGAGTTTAGAAGACGCAAGCCTCCAACCTGGATACGATTCACCCACGGTTCCTGTCTTCTGCTTTGCTTGCTGATGTCAGCACTTTGAGAGAGTGTGGTGCAAATGGCATATATCCCGGCTTTGCCATTAGAAAGACGCCGTTTCGCTAGCATTCCAGCACTACGGGGCAATGGGCCTTGGGCAATCTCTTGACCCCCTCAGCCTATTTCCTGACCCTTCAAAAGGGACCAATGGCACTTGACCTGCCTACTTGACCGAGTTGCTTTAAGATCACGTTATTTCTTTCTACACGTACCAGCTGAGCATGTCACGGTTCAGCAGGGGACACAACGTACGTGCATGGCACAGGGAAAGTGACCAGCACCAGAAGACGGACGAAGAGTGACCACGGGTCAAACAAACAGATTACTGCAATGCTAAAGATCTACGGAAGACTTCACGAATCAGGCAGTGCTTTGGATTTCTGGGGACCAGGAAGGGTGAGCACAGCGGGGAGGAACAGACGACGAGGAGGCGGAGGTGGAAACGCCACGGGGGTAATCCGCCGGGCAAGCACGGTGCAAGTGGGGAGCGGCACAAAGTGGGCCCGGTAAGGTTGCCTCCAGATCCGAGCAGCTTTGAATTCCAGAAAAACTAAATCATAGGGGCGCCTGGGTGGCGCAGTCGGTTAAGCGTCCGACTTCAGCCAGGTCACGATCTCGCGGTCCGTGAGTTCGAGCCCCGCGTTGGGCTCTGGGCGGATGGCTCGGAGCCTGGAGCCTGTTTCCGATTCTGTGTCTCCCTCTCTCTCTGCCCCTCCCCCGTTCATGCTCTGTCTCTCTCTGTCCCAAAAATAAATAAAAAACGTTGGAAAAAAAAAAAACTAAACCATCTTTCCTCTGCTGGCCGTTTGGACCTAGGGAAGATGTTTAGACAAGGAAGAAAAATCTCAGGGTGTATGTGAACAAATGATTCTAGCAGGACCATATACGATGGATGGGAGGGACCAGTACAATGGAGAGGGGACGAGTCAGAAGTTGCTGAAATGATGTAGGTAAGCGACGACAGGGTCCGAACAGGAGAGTGGTAACAAGAGGAAGCAATGGAGGTAGAGGACATTTTGAATACAGAGTGAACGGAATCTAATAAATGATGGGGTCAAAGGGTGGACAAAGGAGTCAAACACCATTTCAAGGCTCTGAGCCCCGGTGAGTGAGCAGTGCAGTCATTAACAGAAAGAGAGAGAGAGAGAGAGAGAGAGAGAGAGAGAGAGAAAGAAAGAAAGAAAGAAGGGAGGGAGGGAGGGAGGGAGAGAGGGAGGGAGGGAGGGAAGGAAGGAAGGAAGGAAGGAAGGAAGGAAGGAAGGAAGGAAGGAAGGAAAGGAAGGAAGGAAGGAAGGAAGGAAGGAAGGAAGGAAGGAAGGAAGGGAAAGAAAGAAAGAAAGGAAAGAAAGAAAGAAAGAAAGGAAAGAAAGAAAGAAAGAAAGAAAGAAAGAAAGAAAGAAAGAAAGAAAGAAAGAATTATTGGTTAGCGCAGTCCCTAGACACAGAGTCGGGTGGACACTTAATGATGTCTAACACAAGACAAATTTGAGACATAACTACTGTTAGCAGTCCTTGAGAATGACACTATCATCCGTCCAGGTACCTGAGTCAGAAACATCATTCCAGACCACTTCTTTCCTTTGTCTCCATTTCCACACTGCGAACACAATTTCCTACTGCATTTCCTTTACTGTGCTTTCCCCGCGGCTACTGTGGTTAGTTCGTTAGTTCAGATCCCCGGCGCCTCTTGTCTGTACTTCTCACTAGTCTCTACGCCTCCGGCTCCAGTCCCGTCTTTCACGTTGCCTTACTGAGGCCACAAATCCGAGTGTATGACTTCCTGCATTTTTTTTTTAATGTTTATTTATACTTGAGACAGAGAGAGAGACAGCACATGAGCCGGGGAGGGGCAGAGAGAGAGGGAGACACAGAATCCGGGAGCAGGCTCCAGGCTCTGAGCTGTCAGCACAGAGCCCGACACGGGGCTTGAACCCACAAACTGTGAGATCGTGACTTGAGCTGAAGGATGCTCAACTGACTGAGCCACCCGGGTGCCCTCCTGCATTTCTTTTTAAAGCTTTTTTTAAAAAAGTAATCTCCATATCCAATGTGGGGTTCGAACTCACCACACTGAGACGAAGAGTTGCCCGCTCCACCGACTGGGCCGGCCAGGCGCCCCGGATGACTTCCTGTCTTAAGGACCTTTCATCGGTCCCTACTTTGCAAAAGGAGCTCCTTGGAGCCTGGAGGGTTCTGCAGAACCCCTTTTGAAGCACCACACAGTATGGGCTGGGTCCCCTATTCTCTATGAAATGGAATGGTTACCCGTACGGTTCTGTACCTTACACGCTGAGCTGCCACAAAAGCTTTTGTTGTGAGGCTACAGCAAGGTGAAAACCAGTATGCTAAAATGTAAAATCAACCCCATTTCCCCGGCACAACCTATATGGCGCTCCCTCATCTGACCCCGTCCTGGGCACTCTGCCAGCCCAGCCGCATGGACTGATCTGTTGCTTGAGGACACATTGCCGTGTGTCACTTTCGCAGCTCTGTGCATGCAGCTCCCTTCGCCGGAAATGCTCTGCCCCCGACATTTGGTGACTATCTCTTCTTCTTTTTTTCACGTCTGTTTATTTTTGAGAGTGAGAGAGAATGAGCGCAAGCGGGAGAGGAGCAGAGAGAGAGAGGGAGACACAGGATCCGAAGCAGGCTCCAGACTCAGCTGTCAGCACAGAGCCCGACGCGGGGCTCGAACTCACCAACTGCAAGATCATGACCTGAACTGAAGTCGGACGCTTAACCGACTGATCCACCCAGGTGTCCCGGTGACTATCTCTTCTCAGCCTCCGATCAAATGCTCCCTCTTCCGTGACACTTTTTCTTAGCAACTAGAAGTGACCATCCCCCACCCCGTCCCCCACTTTGGGCTCTACTGTATTCTGGTTCTACAAGCAACAAAGAAAGTCTAGAATATTTACTATCTGGCCCTTTGCAGAAAAGTTTTCAGACTCCTGTCCTAGATTTACACTATTCAGAAGATTTGAACAGCCCCTTCCAACCCGATCTTTATCAAAATGACAAGAGAGACTTCAAATCCACTAACTGCTAACAGGCAAACATATGAAAAAATTAGAAGGAGGACAGCTTTAGGATATTCTCCAAGTGAATGAATAAAAAATTTCAGAGTACTTACTGCTGTTATATTTCTAAATTGCAAAGAACCTCCTCCTACCTGAGAGAGGTTCATAAATCCCAACGATGCCAAAGCAGAGAGAGGAAGGTTGAGCCCGGGCGGCATAATGGGCCCGTGGAATATGTTGAAGTAGGCCTTGTTCTTCTGATTCTGGAGCTGAATCTGGATCTGGATCAGCTCTGGGAGGGTGAGTCCCCCAGAGAAGGCCTTAGGAGGACGTGCTGGGAGGGCAGAGGGAGCACTCTAATGAAAGCAGTTCCCAGCACGGGAACTCCTGGACTAATAGAAAAATAGTTATAGGTCCTCCAGACGAAAGTTTTTGGCTTTTTTTATTTCTTTATTTTTTAGCTAGAACAACTAATTAGAGTTCAATTTTCAAACTACTAAATAATAATGCTGGCCAATAACAGAGATATACGTTGTAAGGTTAACCCTGCAATCCTTTTACGAGAAGATTAAAACAAAACAAAACAAAAACAAAACAAACCCAAGTCGCCTCACTCTAATCTCTCGAAAACCATATAACAGCGCAAGTCCACAGTTCGCATCTACAGGTCAAGTGGGTATCACCTCCGCCATCTGCCCTAATAACTCTATCCTTCCATGAAAGCAGCCCAGAGCTGGTGGGGACACTTTTTCAGGATAACGGATATTTTACTAAGGGAAGCCAGCTCTGGATAAGTATTCATGTTCATGCTGCTAAAGATATGATAAGGAATTATTTACAAAACTGGTATTTTCAATTCTGCTTGTGTTAAAATCTGGCTAATGTTAACAGTGGTAAGACTTTTGATTTGATTATCCTTTGTGTGAAAATTTATTCAAAATGATGATACCTGTGACAACTGATCATTAGTACGGTCATTCTTCAAAGAATACCATAAATCATGAGATAACTTCTACACTTCTAGGAGAGGAAAAAAAAGATACTGACAATAAGAAAAAAAGACATATGAAGAACCATACTTAAAACCAGTATGGGAGGGAACCTTTATTTAAAAAAAAAATGTCAAGTTTCTGGTAAAAGTTCATGTCCACCATCAACAACCTTATTCTTCACGTAAATTCACTAGAACATAAATGTTGCAATCCAATCTAAGGAAAAACCCGCCACATTAAAAAGTAACTTTTCATTCCGTCAGAGGCTTTGCGTATGCAGAATGCGTTCGCATGTGTCAAAAAGGGGAAATGATGGGAAATAATGTGAATGACTCGGCACAAATTTATCACCACTGTCAGAAACGCAACTTAAGAGAGATACTTGACTGGTAGCAGACTATCTCATAACAGAAAAAGAGGGAGGTGGAGGTCTCTCAGGGATCTCAGAGTCTTCTCATTTAAACAGCCAATGATTCCAAGCCAAGATTTGATTGCAAAATTATTTTTAGACTTTTTAAAACATTTTATCTTAGAGAGAGAAAATGCATGAGCAGGGGAGAGGAGCAGAGGAAGGGAGAGATAAAGGCAGGGAGGGAGGGAGGAAGGAAGGGAGGGAGGGAGGGAGGGAGAGAGACACAGAAAGAAAGAAAGAGAGAGAGAGCGAGAGCGAGAGAGAGAGAGAGAGAGAGAGAATGAGAATCTTAAGCAGGCTCCACGTTTAGCACAGAGCCCAATGCAGGGCTCTGTCTCATGAACCATGAGAACATGACCTGAGCCGAAATCGAGAGTCAGATGCTCAGCCGACTGAGCCACCCACGTACCCCTTTAAGTTTTTAATTTGAAATAATTTCACACTTACAGAAAAGTTTTAAGAACATTACAAAGAACTCATGAATCCCCTTCACCCAGTTTCACCAAATTAACGTTTTCCTTCAGTGTGTGACTGACTGCAGAAAAACTGTCAAGTTCTCTCCTACTTACGTATCAGAGAGAAGACGGGTCCCTGTTAATGTCCATCTTTTTAAAATTTCACAGATGTAGATGTGAGATGTGAGTAAAGGAGATACTACAGACTGCACCCCAATTTTCCTCCGTTAATGACACAAAGAAGCCACACTCGCTACATTTCCCAGAGGAGTAATGAGAAAAACATGCTTCTTTACCAAACTTCTCGAACAAAACATAAAACAAGGCTTAAATAAGGCCTGAACACACCCAAAGGGGTTTTAATGGGTTAATCCTAAACTACTATAAATATTGACTTAGAACAAAATATCGTTTTAACTAGAATAATAAATGCCTTTAAAGAAACCCTATAATCTAAAAAGCTCATGGAAAGTAGGGGAAAAAAAGGAAATTGTTTTCATATGGCATTGAGAAGCTTTTTATCTCATTCACTACACAGATGCACGCAACTTGAACATTTAGTGGCACAATCTCAAAACAGGCAGAAACTATACTTGCATTTCTCAACCT